>NC_059168.1:7720480-10438148 GCF_019923935.1 Bubalus bubalis
CATGTCCTGCTAAGCAAGACTTTCTTTCAACCTGCAGTAAGGCTATATGCTTACTTGGTTGTTGAGAAGCAAAAGGTAACTTTTCATATTCATTCTATTCTTTTTTTTTTTTTGGCCCTGCTGCAAGGCTTCAGATTCTTAGTTCCCTGACCAGGGATTGAACCTGTGTCCTTGGCAGTGAAAGCTGGACATGGGCAATGAGAACCCTAAAGGAATAACCAGGGAGAATTGGAAAGACATCTTCTCTAGTCATTTCATAATCCAATAAAAGTAAATGACATTCTGGCACTATCTGAAATGCACTTGGCAATTACGGTTTGGCGTCAGATTGCAGAACTTACCTGCAAAATGAAGCATTTATTTAATTTTAAACAGTGGAAAAACTATGACATTTATTCATTTGCCAACTCTAAAAGTATAAAAATGTAAAGTTGCTTCAAATTGTGATACATAATTTTTAAATGTATTCTACTTGGGTAATTGTATTGGGGCCAGCTGGTATGTTAAAGTTTTGTGAGCAATTTTATTTTCTTTATTTTAAACTGAAAATTGTTCTGTTTAGAGATTTCTTTCTTTTATTTTTCTTTTTTTAAAAAGTCTTCTGTATGTGGGTATCTGCTTTATTCTAAAATTAGCTTTCAAAAGGAATTAATAGTAAAATAATAGTAGATAAAAAATAGTTTAAATTTTATTGTATGCCTTCAGTAAGGTCGGATCTTTTTTTTATACTAAGAAATGTGTCTTTTGGTCACGTCTCTCTCTCTGCAGCCTGTAAGAATCCCAACTAAGTCTCTTGCTTTGCATTGGAAATAAGAAAGTTGGAAATATTTTGCTGGACAAATTTTGATGAAAAAATTTAATTTAAAAAAGAAAAAGCTTTATTTACATGAGATTATTGTCACCAAAGAGGGTGGCATTATCTTTCTAACTTCTATGACAGCAAAAGTGCAGAAGCAAATACCCACCAAAGTACTCTTACACCTCGAGAAGAGTTGGAGACGTAGCCTGATAAGGAAGGAGGATCAACTGGGTGGTTATAAACTGAGCAGAGTCTTGGGAGAAGGCTCCCTACAAGGTCCAGCTAGGTATTTCTTGAGTCACTTAGGGAGGTAGTATTTTGTGTTAGCTGGTGAATATTTACAAACTTATTGGCTAATATGAGTAATTTAGGCCAAACTCTTTTTCCCCAATCCTTTTTCTAAATTATCCAGATCTAATTAAAATTATGAGTTAGGCTTACTTTATTTTATTTTATTTTTAATTGAAGGACAATTGCTTCACAATATTGCATTGGTTTCTGCCATACATCAACATGAATCTGCCATGGGTACACCTATGTCCCCTCCCTCTTGAACTTCCCTCCCACCTCCCACCCCATCCCACACCTCTAGGTTGTCATAGGGCCCCAGTTTGAGTTCCCTGGGTCATATGGCAAATTCCTACTGGTTGTCTATTTTACATATGTTAGTGTATGTGTTTCCATCCTACTCTCTCCATTCATCCCACTTTCTCCTTCCCCAACTGTACCCATAAGTCTGTTCTCTGTGTCGGCCTCTCCAAAGCTACCCTGCAAATGGAATCATCAATACCATCTTTCCAGGCTTCCTTTTGGGTGTAACAACTCCTAAACTTGTGAAAAAGTCTTTTTTAGTGAGAAGAAATATACATGGTATGTGTGTGTGTGTGTATGTACACATGTGTGTTAGGTAGTAATGTCATAAATAAGGCCACAATTAAGCTATAGTGTCTGCGTGTGCCTGCTCATTTAATGAGTTTCTATGTTCAGAAAGAGACTTTACAGTAGAATTCTTCTAAGTGTCTAATTCCATAGTTTACATTCAATCTGAATTCTATTCTGTAGATACTTGAGAATAGCTCTACTGTGTTGTCACTGAGACTAGTAATAGAGTATAGAAGGGAATCATAAGTGGCGTCTTTTAAAAGCATAATAAAATGACAGAATGAAAAAGAACTGTGAGTGGCATAGTGATAGGTTAACTGGAGAATTTTTTTTAAACAAACACAACCATGTTTTACTAAAATAAATAATGGAGCTTATGGGATCAGTCCGCAGCATTGAAATGCAATCTCATATTCTGTCTCCCATGGGGTAATTACATGACTCAGTCCTCCAGTCTTGCAGCTGAGCCCAAGCAGATTTTCAGGGAGTGAGGGGAGGTTGGCCTGGGATTCCTTTTGCTTGGCCTTCGAGCTGCTGAGTTAGAGTAGAGATGGGTGATTTTCTAACTGCTCCATAAGGCCATCTCCTTAACCAGGAGGGAGACATTCAAGAGTAAAGAGACAGTCCTGGTGTGGCTCTGGCCTGAATCAGGTCTAAAAACTAAAGAAATGAGACAAACATTAAGAATGAAGTTTATGTAACTTCATCCAAGAGATCTGGGAAGGCTATATTGAACGGTTGGAGCCAAGGTTCCCTTCTAGGGTCCTTTTGGGTATAAACGGATGTCTTCTGTTTAATTTTTCTTTATTTTTTTGAGAAAGAAAAATTATTTGCATCCCTTTTACAGTTATCATGCATCTTGAAGGAGAAAAATAGTATCTCACTACTGTCTTTGAAAACACTAAACGTACAGTGAAATATTTTTATCCTGAGAGGTTAATACTGTCTGGGTGTTTGGAGTCATGTGTTCGTAAGTGTAAGGAATCCTAGTCTGGTTTCTAATTTACTACAGATTCAGAAATACATGTGTTGACCTGTGTGCTGGAGATCAACAGACCAGTGTTCAATGGAGAACACAGGAAGTGACACAGAGAAACAGAGCTGGGACACCTGTCTGGGCCTCTCTTGACCCAGCATGCTTAACTAATTTTTCCGTGATCTCTGACCCAGATTTCCACCATTCCACAGGGATTTATATCTTTCATCCCACAAATCCTACACCTGCATTCAATTAATGAAACAAAACTCAACTTTGTTATCTGGTGAACTGAGCAATGAGAGCCATTGAGACAATTGTTTTATTATTGTATTGACAAATTATCCTATTAACAACTGGCTACTACAAAAATCAATTAAAATCTTGGCTGAGGAGCTGGAGCATCATTGGGTAAGTAGAAGCGGGAATTAAATAGTGAGTTGATAGTTTTTTAAAAATATAGTCCATAAATAAGCAGCAACCAGATCAAAACCAGAAATTTATATTGAAAATAAGAATACTAAATTATGACAGGGCATATGGAGCTGTTCAGTATTTTGTGTCATTTTATTTCATGCTGATATACTTCTCAGTACTTGCATGAATAGCAATGCTTTATTTCCTCCAGTATCTGTTTCTAAATATTTCATTTCTAGTGATTCCTTACTATAATATTTGATAAACTACTTTGTGAAATATTTAATATGTGGAATGAAAAAATTGGATCGTTGAGCCTTTGCTCATAAAAATAGGATTCATTCACTTGCTTACTTCCTACAGTAATGCTTACTTCCTAGAGTAATTGTTTATGCATTTGGAATATTGAGATAGAATCCATGGTCAAGGAGGTTTAAGACTACCTAGTCTTTTGACTTTAGGAATCAAAAATAAGTAGTTTCTTGGCAGAACAAAAGTTTCACGTTTTGTGTTTTTTTTTTTTTTTTAAATCTGCCAATAGAGGAAAACCTGATGATTTCTTGGCACTTACTTCTGTCCTCTGAATATGCCTCTTAAGCCTCACTTTAAGCAAAAAGTAGTACAATTAGGTATGCTCTGTAAAGACAACATTATGCTTAAAATGTTTGAGTCATTTATTGAACCATGAAGTATACTTTAGAAAAGAATAATCAGAAACCCCATCCTTGATTGCGAGACAACAAAATCTATAAAAGTGCATTTTTTCCACAGCATGTCACCTTTAGTGGCTTTGAAGCTATCTAAAAATCTGGTAACTGTTGCTTTGGAGGGTGAAGGCCATTAATATCTCAAGTCACTAATGTATGACACTTAACTTACAAAATGTGTAACTTTAAAATTTGAAAGAGAACTAAGGAGAATCTTACCACTGAGCGTGTGCCAAATGGTTAATAAAGTTGTCTTTTCCTATAAATAGATTTGCTGATTATAGAAAGCACACAGTTGTCTAAATGATACCTGATCTCTGTCATTCATATAGGTGATTGATTTTTTTTTCTCTTGAAAGCTGTCATCAATCAGAGCTGAAAAGAGAATATTGATAGTCAAGTGAAAAAACAATTCAAAAAGAAAAAAGGAGGAAGTGAGAACAATCCATGAATAACTCTGTTTCACCCTTAGTACAATGACAGTAACTTGAATAGCAAAGGTAACAATAAAATGCAGAGAATAAAAAGATGGGCAGAAACTATAAAGCTGATGTGAAACCCAATCCATATTATGGATAAAGAACTTAAAAATATCCTCAAAAAAACTGAGTGTATCCAATTAATTGTTGTTGTTCAGTCGCTATGTCATGTCTGACTCTGCGACCCCATGGACTGCAGCGGCCAGGCTTCCCTGTCCTTCACTATTTCCTGGTGCTTGCTCAAACTCCTGTTCATTGAATCCGTGATGCCATCTAGCTATCTCATTTATCATCAACCAACAAGAGTCGGACACAACTGAGCAACTTTGACTTTCACTTTCAATTTATGGCTATTGGGGAAAAAAAATTGCCTGAACATTTGTGTAAAAATCTTCGTGTAGGTTTGTGTTCTATTTCTCTTGTGTAAATGCCTAGGAGAAGAAACCCTCTGTAACTCTCCCAAGGATTTTCTGTCTGGAATCCCCTCCTGTCTGTAATTGCCCTTCACATTCTAGCTACCTGGGTCTGTCTGTAACCTGATCTGTGTCTTTTCCTCTTGTGGGGTGTGCTATCTTCTGCCTGAGGACTCTACCTCTGCAACATGCACTGGAGATTTCCTCCATGCAGCCTATGGGTCATCACAGGGCTCTGGTCTCCAGAATGGCTATGCTATTCTGCCAAATTTCATCAAATCGATGAAATTTTGTTGTTTATATATTTCTTCCTGGTGTTGGTTATTTAACACAGGAGCAAAAATTATTATCTGTTCTTCTTGCATGGCTGGGAAGAAAAAAAAATAAAACAAAACAGCAGCTCTATTCTTTTTCCATTCTTAAGATCAAGAAAGTCATTTTCCCTAATGGAAAAGGCATGCAAAAATTAGACTTGATTATTTATGGAGGATTGATGCTGAAGCTGAAGCTCCAATACTTTGGCCACCTGATGTGAAGAACAGACTCAGTGGAAAAGACCCTGGTGCTGGGAAAGACTGAGGGCAGGAGGAGAAGGGGGCAACAGAGGATGAGATGGTTAGATGGCATCACTGATTCAATTTAGTGAGAGAACAACAACAATTTATGTCGACTTCTTTAAGTCCTCTAACCACCACTTTATACTCTTTACAGATAGTTTTCTCCTTCCTTCGCTGACCTTGCTGCAAATATATTTAATGTCATGATTAGAAAAGCTCTGTTCATTCTAGGTTTTTCCCTCCTGACAGTTTTAACAGTTTTCTACTCCCCATGTTGTGTGTGTGTGTGTGCGTTTGTGCATGCATGTGTGTGTATGTGTACTGTTTTTATTGCAGGTTTTAAAGGGAAATATTTACCCTTCACGGGGCATCTCTTCGCTGAACTTTCTTTGTTGAATTATTACTAATTTTCTCACTAAATATGAAGTACAGACCAAGATTTCCTTTGAATACCTTTCAAACAAAACAGCATGCTCACTGGATTACAGCTCATTATTTGGTTTGATTATATACATTAGCAAATTTCCTGGGAACAATACCCAAGGCCTTACTAAAATTGGCTTTTATTGTTTCTGAAGATAATTTGTAATGTAATATCTTTGGAACATACTTGTGAGACGTTAAAAATGAACGTTCTCTTGGGAAATTTAAAGTCAATTCATATTTTTCCATATCCCAAACAGTAGTAGTTTAAATAAGACCACTTGCATGTACTTATGGAATCCGAAATAAAAAAGTAGAAAATCACATCTTTGAGCTATGAAAAATTTTTGATTAAACTAGGGGTATGTGTCTAAATGTATTTTAATGCATACAAACTTGTGTATATATATGTGTGTATACATATACGTGTGTATATATATGTATATGTATGTATGCATACATATATGTGAGTAAGTAGATATTTACAGGGTTAAATGGTATATGACAAAAATAATTATAAATGCTTAAAATACCTTATAAAATTTATGGTGGCAGGTATATATTAATAAAATACGTTATCAATATAGGCAAATATAATATGCATACAACTAATCTAAATAATTATGTATTAAAGTACTAAGTATGAAGACTGCAATTCTTTAATATTCTGCAAATTTTCCCATTGATAATATGCTTCATGAAATAACTGGGAAAACAGAATTACCTCAAAGAAATTTTTCTAAAAATGTCTACTTAGAATTAGTTTACTGTTTTATTTTTTAAAATAATGCTCAGAAAATCTTACTTAAGTGGTGTAGTAACTATGACTCATTTTGACCAAATGAAAATGTCACAAGTGACTAACAAATTGGGGCCTAAGTTTTTAGTACTAACAGTTTAAAGTACTAGTTTTTAATACTTGATTGTTTTGGATGAATATGCCATTTTTGATGAATATGCCATTCATCAAAAATCATTGCAAGATAGCACTTAGATTAGAATTTGTGTATTTGCCTAATATTTTGGAAATATCTCTATTGTAAACTTATTGAGTTTTAGCATATCCCTTCCTTAAGTTTGAGATTTTTTCCCTCTCACTAATACAATGTATAATATTAATTGCAGATTTCCAATTATCAGATACTTTTTGTAGAAATAATTTATTGCTTTATTTTTCACATTGGGGTACTTTACAATGCTGTGTTAGTTTCTGCTGTACAATGAAGTGCTGCACAATCAGCCATTCAGTTCAGTTGAGTTGTGTGGTCATGTCTGGCTCTCTGCGACACCATGGACTGCAGCATGCCAGGCTTCGCTGTCCTTCATCATTTCCCAGAGCTTGCTCAAACTCATGAGTTGGTAATGCCATCTAACCATCTCATTCTCTGTTGTTCCCTTCTCCTCTTGCCTTTGATCTTTCCCAGAATCAGGGTCTTTTCCAATGAGTCAGCTCTTCTCACCATGTGGCCAAAGTATTGGAGCTTCAGCTTCAGCATCAGTCCTTCCAATGAACATTCAGGGTTGATTTCCTAAATTAGCCATAGGTATACATATGTCCCCTCCCTCTTGAATCTCCCTCCCACCTCCATGCCCCATCCAACCCATCTAGGTCACCATAATGATACCATTGCTGGTTGTTTGAATTGAATTCTAATTTTTATTTTTTATATTTCAAACTCCATCCATATCACCTGTCCTATAAAATGGTATGGGCTTCCCAGGTGGCACTAGTGGTAAAAAAATCTGCCTGCCAATGCAAGAAATACACAGGTGGGTTTGATCCCTGGTTTTGGAAGATCCTCTGGATAAAATCCCTGCGTCAGGAAGATCCCCTGGAGAAGGAAATGGCAACCCACTCCAGTACTCTTGTCTGGAAAATTCCATGGATGGAGGAGCCTTGTGGGCTACAGTCCATGGGGGTCGCAACAGTCAAACACAACTGAACAATTTTCCTTTCACTTTCACTTTCTGGATAAAATGGCAACCTGCTCCAGTATTCTTGCCTGGAGAATTCCTTCAACAGAGGAGTCTGGTAGGCTACAGTCCACAGGGTTGCAAAGAGTCAAGACACAACTGAGAGACTGAACACACACATAAAATCGTACCCACATCTGTTGAGTGTTGTGTAATCCTGTATGTGGACCTAAGAAATTGATTTCAAGTCCCACACATTGGATGCCTAAGTATATGTAGATCTTAGACTGTTGTCAGGAAATAACAAGCAATGGAACAGCTGACTGGCCTTCTAAGTGGTCCGTGACACCCCCTTTCCACGGTTTCAGGTTGTCTGTGGGATGAAGAGTGACGGCTGACAGTGAGAACGGCCCATCACAGCCTCCATGAAGGACCCACACCTGTTTTGCAGCTTACTGTATGCATTGCTCTGTTGCTGCTGCTGCTAAGTTGCTTCAGTCGTGTCCGACTCTGTGAGACCCCATAGACAGCAGCCCACCAGGCTCCCCTGTCCCTGGGATTCTCCAGGCAAGAACACTGGAGTGGGTTGCCATTTCCTTCTCCAATGCATGAAAGTGAAAACTGAAAGCGAAGTCGCTCAGTCGTGTCCGACTCTCAGCGACCTCATGGACTGCAGCCTACCAGGCTCCTCCATCCATGGGATTTTCCAGGCAAGAGTACTGGAGTGGGGTGCTATTGCCTTCTCTGATGCATTGCTCTATCCATAGGCAACCACTTCAAGTTTCTGGAACATTCCATATGTTTACCCTTCTGCTGAGAAAGCTCTCCAGAACCCTGTGCCCTCCTCATTTCACTTCACTTGGCTTACTCACCCTGGGTGGGAGCTCTTCCCTAATAGAGCACTTTGCATAGGATTAATTCATACCGGCTTTCCCTGGCTACGTTCCCAATTTTCAGCATAGGAACATGGTCCTCGCCCAGCATGCGAGAGAATGAGATCAGCAGCTGGGATATTTGTGTCTCTTGACCTTCCTCTAACTCTTTAGAGAATTGTCATCTCCAGGCCTGGCAGCTTTTTCAGTTCCCCATCAACAAAGTGCAGACAGAAATGATGAAAAAATATGTTTCTGTAACAGGTAATATGCTATCATCCAGAATCAGAGTGACCTCATTTCTGATGTTTGGAAAGTTTGTTTTTTTTCTAATTGTTTGACCTAACTATTTCTACTGCTAATGAAAGATCAAATTCCCAGTTGAAAGTCTCCAGGGAATTTTGCATCCTTACTCCTTCCTGATACGTAGGGACTAAGCAATCACCTGCACAGTCATCGAGGGTACGCATCTCTGTCCATCTGTTCATGGCCCCATGCAGGACTTAGAAAAGAACAAATGACACAGACACAGTCCTGCCCAGAAGTATTCAGCCAGTTCTGACAATCAGAGGAGGGACTGTGTCCTGTTCTGTGAGCTCACCTCGTGTTCCACCACACAGTCTCCAAAATGGGGATGGATGTCCTTTAAAAGAAAAACAGAAAACAAAACAGGAATCAGTTTAACTCATTAATTTTACTTATTTATTGTTTGGCTGTGCTGGGTCTTTGATGTGGCATGCAGGCTTCTCTAATTAAGACACAAGGACTTAGTTGCTCCATGGCATGTGGGATCTTAGTTCCCCGACTAGGGATTGAACCCACATCCCCTTCGAAGGCAGATTCTTAACCACTGGACTACTAGGGAAGCCTCAACCCAGGTGTTTTCTAAGCTGCTCTGTTCATGCCTGACTTTTCCCTTTGTGATCACTGTCCTCAGAGAGATAGTGTGTGCACTTGGGCACTGATTTAAAATAATGGATTTATTTATTTTTTCTCTATGATATTCTACTTCACTTGTCATCCACTGAGGCTCATGTGCTTCACTCTGATCATGGGCCCCCTTGACAGACAAAGGGCTGGGAAGATGAAAACCAGTAGCAACAGTTCTAGACTTTCTAGTTTCGATTTCTGAAAAATCTCTGCATGGTCAGGGAGCCTATTTTTGCTGTTGTTTGTTTGAACAAAAAATCTGAACAGATTATAGAAGGAGCATCACCAAATTCTTATTTCCGAAGAAGGTGCTCCAGGTCCAGGCATTTCTGCATGTGAGCTGTGATACCCACCCTAGCTCATCCCTGGTTCTCAGCACTTGGCTACTCCTAGCCCGTGTGTTCTGTCCTCAAAGCCACCACCTCCAGGAAGCCCTTCAAAACCCCTTCCTCTGGATTAGGCACCTCCTCTGTGTGATCTGGCAACTCTTAGTGACTTGCTCATTGAGGCTCTTACTGAACTTTCCAGCAGTTTCATGTGGGATTGTCAGTCTCCCCAGGAGTTCTTCAGTTGCTTGGCCATGTTGTTTTTGCTTTTATCATTGTGTTTCTTGTCATCAACAAGAAATATTTGTGTTCAATATGTATTTGATAATTTAAAACACATAATATACATTTGATAAAAAGTCTGTTTCTTCTTCCTCAGTTTTTATTTAGTATTAAAGATATGAGAATGAAACCTTCTTGCCATTAATGTTTTTATAAAAAACGATAATGTCTGTTTAAGTTAAAAGTGCATTGTGAAATATAATTAAGCCCCAAATGTTCACAGAAAATGGCTGAACTAGATGGCTCATCTCCTGATGATTTAGAAAAAGTACCTTAGAATGTTAGATGAGAAAACAGAGGACAGAAACACGTGAACCAAATAAAAGTGTAAATTTTTCAGTCTTGTGATGTGTATGTGTAAGATACAGCTACATGTATACAACCACACACAATGACAAGGAAGCTTTCTCTTTTCTCAAATAAATTTCAGTCTCATTGGCCATACATTCAGCATTCAAGGGGTGTTTACTGGAGAAAGAAACCATTTCTGATTAGTTTAACTCAGAGAATTTCAATATAATAATTATAAATCATTTTGCTACAAACATCTTGACATTATCATCACAGATAAACAGAAGACAATAAATATAAAATATGAATAATGCTGGATTTAAAAGACTACAAAACAAAATAAAATTCTTAATTTTGAAGAGTTGATATTCATATACTGTTAGTCAAAATTTGTGTGAAATAATTATAGCTAATGAATTATTCAATAAAAATGAAAAGTATAAGAGTTTCTAAGGATCTATAATTTAAAAATAAAGGATGTTAACTTAGCAAGACTTAATTATTTCATTAAATATTTAAAAGTGAAGTATGTCCTAAATTGCATGTGGAATTTAAATGTTTCTATTTTAAGAAGTACATAATAATTTTGTACAAAAATATATTTTATTTTCATGTATGTGCTATTTTTTATTTTTCTCATTTGAGATAAATTAACAAATTCTGTACATTGCATTGAACTTATCTTTATTTAAACAGCAACATAATTAATATGATACAGATATAATAAATATCTTTGTGGAAAATTTATTTTACATACTCATTTATATAATTATTATATATAATGGTTAATACCACCAATTTTTTGTAAGACATTTGTCCACATTTACTAGTAATTTGTTTAGCATAATGGAATAATGATACATTGACATGTTTACCAAACTCAAATTTTCTGGATTGCTATGTAGTAAACACACAGCTTAGTGATGACGATCACTGTATCATTTTTGAATAGGAGGCTAGAAGAATTATTTGCAGACATAAAATATAATGGTCTATTTGCTTCTGTTGCATGTGAGACTTTTTCCTCAGCTATGTCTCTAGGCAAAGTTAACACCATGATTTTTTAAAGCGATTTTTAACATTAACTTTAAGAATCTATAAAACTCTCTCACCTATACACAAACACAAGTGTAAAAAAATAAAGGATAATCTCTTCATTCAGGAAAAGAATTATTTTATTAGATATAAAAATACATAACACCTAATTCCTTTAAATTTTATCTTTTTAAAGTATGCTGGAAATCTACATACATTCAAGGATGCTGTACGTGTGCTCAGTCTCTCAGTTGTATTCGACTCTTTCTGCCCCCAGGCTCCTCTGTCCATGGGATTTCCCAGGCAAGAATGCTGGAGTGGGTTTCCATTTCCTGCTCTAGGGAGTCTTCTTGAATTACATGGGAATGAAACCCATGTCTCCTGTGTCTCCTGCATTGGCAGGCAGATTCTTAACCACTGCATCACCTGGAAAGCCTATTCAAGGATAAAAGGTGGAGAAGAAGCAGGTTAATTGAACAACACTTACTATTAAAGGCAGGTGCCTTCTAAAATGTGAGTAGCATAAATAGAAAAAAGTCAATTAGCATGATCCAAGAACACCACCAAGAACGCTGGACTAGAAGAAACACAAGCTGGAATCAAGATTGCTGGGAGAAATATCAATAACCTCAGATATGCAGATGATACCACCCTTATGGCAGAAAGTGAAGAGGAACTCAAAAGCCTCTTGATGAAAGTGAAAGTAGAGAGTGAAAAAGTTGGCTTAAAGCTCAACATTCAGAAAATGAAGATCATGGCATCTGGTCCCATCACTTCATGGGAAATAGATGGGGAAACAGTGGAAACAGTGTCAGACTTTATTTTTCTGGGCTCCAAAATCACTGCAGATGGTGACTGCAGCCATGAAATTAAAAGACACTTACTCCTTGGAAGGAAAGTTATAACCAACCTAGATAGCATATTCAAGGGCAGAGACATTACTTTGCCAACAAAGGTTCATCTAGTCAAGGCTATGGTTTTTCCTGTGGTCAGGTATGGATGTGAGAGTTGGACTGTGAAGAAGGCTGAATGCCGAAGAATTGATACCTTTGAATTGTGGTGTTGGAGAAGACTCTTGAGAGTCCCTTGGACTACAAGGAGATCCAACCAGTCCATTCTGAAGGAGATCAGCCCTGGGGTTTCTTTGGAAGGAATGATGCTAAAGCTGAAGCTCCAATACTTTGGCCACCTGATGTGAAGAGTTGACTCATTGGAAAAGACTCTGATGCTGGGAGGGATTGGGGGCAAGAGGAGAAGGGGACGACAGAGGATGAGATGGCTGGATGGCATCACTGACTCGATGGACGTGAGTCTGGGTGAACTCCGGGAGTTGGTGATGGACAGGGAAGCCTGGCGTGCTGCGATTCATGGGGTCACCAAGAGTTGGACACAACTGAGCGACTGAACTGAACTGAACTGAAGAACACCACTTGGGCTTCCCAGTTGGCACTAGTGATAAAGAACCCACCTGCCAATGCAGGAGACTGAAGAGACGTGGGTTTGATCCCTGAGTCAGGAAGATCCTCTGGAGAAGGACATGGCAACCCAGTCCAGGATTCTTGCCTGGAAAATCCCATGGACAGAGGAACCTGGAGGGCTACAGTCTGCAGAGTTAGACACAACTGAAGCAACTTAGCACTCGAGAACACCACAGAAACAATTTTCTAGAGATCTTCCAGTTCGTTCCTAAAATACTGTCCAAATAACTAACTATCCGCTTAGTCATTTATTTGTTTTTAAAGGCAGTTATTTAATGTGAGCACATTCTATGTTCTAATCATAGGTGCAGGACTAAAATATATTTATGTGCAACTTTATTTATTTATTTTGGCTACTCAGCATGTGGGATTTTACCTCTCTGACCTTGGATTGAACCCTTGCCCTCTTCAGTGGAAGCATGGAGTTTTAACCACTAGACCACCAGGGAAGTGCCATTTGCAACTTTCATTAAGAACATATATATTTCAACTTTGAAAAACAGCATGATTGCATAGCTTTCCTTTATCCAATAAGAGCAAGTCAGTATCCCCATGGGACTGATTCCTTGAACCACTTCTATATTCATCCAAGTTCCTTCATGTTCTGATTTACAATGCTCTTCAAGAAACTATGCTTGAACACTCAGGCACAGTGCTCTCATAATTGTGTGCCAAGTATTCAGTGTACTGAAATCACACCCAACAATGATAACGCTCTCCCTCTGTGTACATTGAAGGAGTAATTTGTTAATGTTGTTAAGTCACTAAGTCATGTCTGACTCTTTGTGACCCCGTGGACTACATTACACTGGGCTCCTCAGTCTTCCACTATCTCCTGGAGTTTGCTCAAAGTCATGTCCACTGAGTCAGTGATGCCATCCAACCATCTCATCTTCTGTCGTCCCCTTCTCCTGCCTTCAGTCTTTCCCAGCATCAGGATTTTTCCCAGTGAGTTAGCTCCTCACATTGGGTGGTATTGGATTTCAGCTTCAGCATTAGTCTTTCCAATGAATATTCAGGGTTAATTTCCTTTAGGAATGACTGGTTTGATCTCCCTGCTGTCCAAGGGACTCTCAAGAGTCTTCTCCAGCACCACAATTTGAAACATCTGTTCTTCAGTGCTCAACCTTCTTTATGGTCCAACTCTCACATCCATACATGACTACTGGAAAAGCATAGCTTTTACTAGATGGGCCTTTATTGGCAAAGTGATGTCTTTGCTTTTTAATTCGCTATCTAGGTTTGTCATAGCTTTTCTTCCAAGGTGCAAGCATCTTTTAATTTCATGGCTGCATTCACGGTCCATAGTTATTTTTGGAGCCTGAGAAAATAAAGTCTGTCTCTGTTTCTATTGTTTCCCCATCTATTTGCCATAGAGTGATGGGACTGAATGCCATGATCTTCGTTTTTTGAAATTTGAGTTTTAAGCCAGCTATTTCACATTCCTTTTTCAACCTTATCAAGAGGCCCTTTAGTTCCTCTTCACTTTCTGCCATTAGAGTGGTATCATGCCCTCAAAGTGGTCCAACAAGCGTGAGATGTCTCCTTCGTTGCATGCTTTATACCAGGTACCTGGTGATGGGATATGACTTGGTGATGGCTGACACAGAGTCACAATTATAATTCTGGAGGAGGCATTTTGAAAAACCCAGGCTTGATTCCTTCCCAGGATGGAGCTCCTGACTATTGGGTTCTCGTGGATTGTGATCAGACACTGTGAGGGGCAAAGGTAAGGCCATGATGAAGTGATAGCTTGTGTGACTTCAGGCCTGGTGCTCAGAGGGGACGCTAGTGTCTTTACACCATGGAGGCTCACCACACCTTGTGATCTTTACACCTGTCGGCACTCTCCCCATCTTCTGGCCCTTCTGGCAGATCAGCCACCCACTGGGTAAACATTCCAAAGCCTGTCTTTTCTTCTCATGACAAACTTGCTTTCCAAACACTATGGTACCAAAAAGTATGGGGTCTGGCTGCTTGCCACCCAAAAGCCAATAATTCGGCCAGGTGGGTGGAAAGGAAAGTTGGCTTTGTTTCAGATGCAGGCTTCTGAGGAGGAGGATGGACATCTGTCCAAAGGCAGACTCTCCTCCCTCCACCTCCGCCACCCCTTAACAAGTCGGGGGTGAGAGATTTTATACACAGGAAGGGGGCTACATGCAGAAAGAGCACAGTCATCTCTGACAGTTCAGTTCAGTTCAGTTCAGTCGCTCAGTCGTGTCCGACTCTTTGCGACCCAATGAATCGCAGTACGCCAGGCCTCCCTGTCCATCACCAACTCCCGGAGTTCACTCAGACTCACGTCCATCTAGTCAGTGATGCCATCCAGTCATCTCATCCTCTGTTGTCCCCTTCTCCTCCTGCCCCCAATCCCTCCCAGCATCAGAGTCTTTTCCAATGAGTCAACTCTTCGCATGAGGTGGCCAAAGTACTGGAGTTTCAGCTTTAGCATCATTCCTTCCAAAGAAATCCCAGGGCTGATCTCCTTCAGAATGGACTGGTTGGATCTCCTTGAAGTCCAAGGGACTCTCAAGAGTCTTCTCCAACACCACATTTCAAAAGCATCAATTCTTCGGCGCTCAGCTTTCTTCACAGTCCAACTCTCACATCTAGTCATCTTCAAATTGATCACCTGTGATCTGACCAGTGTCATCTTGATTGTTGTAGGTACAGTTAATTATCAGTTCCAGGAGCCATTTTTTCCCATTTTTTTTGAAGCCAGTTCTTGGAACTGCAGCAGCTTATGTCGTGAGTATAGTCTTGTCATTATGTAGTTAAATTTCTCCCATCTGGGTTTCAGTCTCTATAAGACAGTTCACAGGATATGACTGAGAATACTATTAGTCCTTGACAAGGAACTAAAGGTTCTTGACTTTGCTTAATGACTGCATTATTATTATTTGGTCTCCTTTGACTGTTTCCCTTTGTCTCCACACATTCTCATTTCTCTGATTAGACTTATTTTTGACTAAGGTTCTCCACAGACAAAAGGCAGGCAGAGAACATGGGGGAGGAGCATAGGGTTCTCCTCTGCTCCAGCCAGTCGTGATGTATCTTATTCATCTCTAATGGCTTTTCTACTCATGTGCCCTCATCTGTGTGCTGCGTTTTTCCTTTTTAAATTTTTTATTGACGTGTAGTTGCTTTACAATTTTGTGTTAGTTTCAGGTGTACAACAACGTGAATCAGCTATGAGTATACACATACCCTCCCTCTCCTGTGCCTCCCCGCCATCCCCCCTCCTCATCCCCCGCTCTAGGTCATCACAGAGCACCAGGCTGAGCTCCCTGTGCTATAGAGCAGCTTCCCACTAGTTGTCTGTTTTACACATGGCTGTGTATATATGTCAGTGCTCCCCTCTGAACTGGCCCCACCCTCTCTCTCTCCCACTGTGTCCACAAGTCCATTCTCTATGTATGGTTTAAATATTATAAAGGTATTGAATCAAATAAGGCATTTTTATCTGTTTCACTGGAATCCCACCATTGTACTCACCAAGCAGTTTTAGAAATGCAGTGCATATTATTAGGTGTTGTGTGAAAATATGCATTTCTAAAATATGTTTGTGAACCACACTGTGCTGTCAATATAATGAAAGATTCTGGGATTTTATTTATGAAGAGGACTGATTAGAAATAAATGTGACAAAATTGTGTGTGTGTGTGTGTGTGTGCGCAGAGGGAGAGACATTAAGAGGGTAAAATACCAGTTTCAGAAGCACCACAGAAGCGCTGCCCTGCAAGTTCATGCCCTTATTATCTCTGCCTCCTCTCTCCATCTCTAGTCTTTGCTTGTTCTGGTTTATCTTTCACACTTCTGCCACAGTGCCCTTTCTAAAATGCAAATTTGATCTTGTTTCTCTCCTGCTCAAGGTCTTTCAGGATAAAATAACACATTCTCAGCGGGCATCCAGCCTAACTTTTGCCATCTCTGGTTTATAAGTGCTTCTCTGGCCAGACCCGGCTCCCTGGGCTTGTGGGACCCAGCAAATCCCTGCCGTTCTCCTGTGCTGCTGCTCTGCCTGACCTCCCTGCTTGCATCTTGGGCGCTTCATCCCTGATGCTCCCATGACATGCCGATGCTCAGGGAATTGCAATGCTTTGTGTCTGTCCTCTGTCCCTTCCATTAAATGACACACTTCTTGGATGAAAATTAGTTGCTAAGTTGTGTCTGAGTCTTTGCAACCCCAGGGACTGTAGCCCGCCAGGCTCCTCTGTCCATGGAATTCTCCAGGCAAGAATACTAGAGTGGGTTGTCATTTCATCCTCCGGGAAATCCTCCCAATCCAGGGTTTGAACCTGGGTCCCCCGCATTGCAGGTAGATTCTTTATTGTCTGAGCCACCAGGGAAGCTCTTCTTGAACGAAAGCCCAATGATATTTACATAATACTTTTGTTCTCAGGGTCTGGGACATAAAGTGATCTTTCATTTTTTTAAAAAAAATCGCTGATTTAGATACTTGCAAAGTATGTTCCAGGTAAAGAAAACTATCCAAACCGGGTCAGTAGACAACATATTCTCATAAAAACTATTTTCAGAAAACTTGTATCAGTTGTTGACAGGCATGATCTAGTTTTTATGAATAGCTCTTTCTTCAGCTGATTTTCATTTTGATCTTGAAAATGACCTCTTTGCTCTCTTTAACTTTTGGGACTGGAATTTCTGCATGGCCCTCTCTTTTAAAAGGCTCATTCATATAGGAAAAGGCTACAGTATTCCTCTATGAATAACTCTTTTCGAGCCCGTGGACTATATAGCCTGCCAGGCTCATCTGTCCATGGAATTCTCCAGGCAACAATACTGGAGTGAGTTGCCATGTCCTACTCAAGGAGAGCTTCTCAACCCAGGGATCAAACCTGGGGAAAATTTGGGGAAAATTTTTGACCATCTGAGCCACCCTCCGGGTCTTCCTGGAAATTAGGTGAGATATAGCAAGTTGTGGAGATATGGGGAAGAAAAGCTGAGTGGGATAGGAGTGAGGAGACATATTTCATGGTGTCTTCTTGAAGGACAGGTGTCCTTATGGTCAGATAAAAGCCATCTGTACCAAGATAATCATCTGAGGACTTCTTGTGATCATACTAGAGGAACATACAAAAGAATCTTTAACATTACTCATGCACAAGAAGGTCATCTCTTTGACAGATAATCTCATAGCACAAAGAACATCCCATTTTACTCTAAAGCATTAGCTGGAAAAAAAAAAAAATGGGAGGGGGGCAGCCAATCTATTAAGAGCCTTGGTGCAAATAAGGATTTTAAAACACAGCTTTTGTCTTATAAGCAGCTATTTGGTAGTCTTTAAGGACAACCTAGCCTAAAGATCCTACACTTTTTATGAAATAAACATAAGGAAAGTGATTCCTAGGACTAGATATCACCAGACATGTTAGAAGAGCCCAGAGAGAAAGCATGAAGATTATACATCAGTCCTTTCGAAGAACAAGAGCTTCATCCCCCACAAAAAATGAAAAGGTGTCTGCTTCTCCCTTTCCACATGAGTAGACAACATTTCCTCTAAATATCAGTAAAATCCCAGCATGAAATAGATGAATTTGAATTTAAAATACTGCTGTGAACCAGCATGGGGTCAGCTGCTGACACAACTGTGTAGGGGTGCTGATGCTGACCTTGCTGATGATGGTGTCACCTGGTATATGTGTTGACATTGAGACTGATGGGAGGGCAGGTGGGGATGTATCAAAGGAACTGGCAATAATACAAAGTAACAGGCGTGCAGCAGAGAGTTGAGGGAGAGCTGAAAACACAACAGCTAGGCAAGAACGTAGGGCAGAGGTTCTTACATCTTGACCCCTTAGAGTTATTACAATGCTGATGGGAGGCCCTCATGCACAGAGAAACTAGGAACAAATTGAAGATGGCAAGAAGTTCACCTTGCAGCCCCTCTCAGCCTCCAACAGAAGAAATTAGGAGGCTGGGACTCACGGCTTATTAAAAATACTATATTGCAAAGAATCGGTCTTTTTTTTTTTTTTGCAAAGTATCAGTCTTAATCACTAAGGGACTTCCCTGAAAACCGTAACTCATCATAGCAGGGTCTTAGGGCTCAAGGAGATGGGAAATAGGCAGTGACCTTAATGATAAATAAAAGCTTTTGAATGTTAATGAGTATTGATTATTTTCAGTATGGAAAAGTCTCAACCATCCCCAAATCTTATTTAGAATTTAAATTATACAAAAAAGAAGCTTTCACGGAGGTTCACCTTCTAACACTTTGTAATGAGCATACGAGGAAGAGGGAATATTTGAAATAGTTAACAGGATAAATAGTACTTCCTGAAACTCTATTTACTCGCTCTTATTAATAAATGGGCAAATAACTGTTAACTGTTTAATACTGCACAGTCCATAACAATCTCTATGGGAAAAATGAATGCCTTATTTTGAAATAGCAAAAGGGACTTGAAAATAATACTGCTTTATTTTAATTCAATTTCATATTAAAACTTTTAATTGGCACAGATTGCTCTACCTTAATTAGTTTGAGATACTGTGACTATATTTTTTTTAAAACATGAATCTTGAGATTTATTTATTTTTAATTAAAAAAAAATTTGGTCAGTTTGCAAGGCATGTGGGGTCTTAGTTCCTTGACCAGGGATCAAACACATACTTCCCCCCCACCCCTCCCCACTGCAGTGGAAACTTGGAGTCCTAACCACTGGACCACTAGCGAAGTCCTTGATTCTACTATTTACTTCAGAAATAGTTCATAAATTCTGCATTTTTTCTGTAATGTTGCACAGTTGTAAGGAGAGGGAGCCCTCTAAAAATATTCAATCAGTAAAGGACTCAGTTGTAATTTTGTTCTCTAAAGAAAAAGAAAAGATTCCAAATAAATGTAGAGTTTGTGTTTCATGCTTTAAAATAACCAAGGTTTTGTGAAGAATTTTCACTATTTGTCTAATAAAAGCAGACCTTTCCAAAGTGATGTCCTGATATTTTCAAGGATGTTGGATTCCCTGGCAGAATGGTTGCATTCAAACATTTTAAATACATATAGAAAATCATTATTATTACTGCTTTCATCAGAAAAAGGTGTATCAAAGTTACAACCATAAAAACCAACAGCAAAAACTATTTCATTTGCAGTTTCTTTTGTACCAGTCAGTTCCCTTCCAGTTGTATTCAACTGGAGCACTCTACGACTAGCAAATTGACCCCTTTTTTGGTAATGTCGTTCCTACATTATCTTCAAGCATGACTTTCAGCCTTGCATGGTCCTGCTTAGTCCTTCAACTCCTCAGTTCCTTCGTTCACTCACAGAGAAAACTGTGTAAATGAGGGCCTCTCCTTCCCAGCCCTCCTGTCCTTAATACAATCCACACAGTCCAGGAGGACAGCTCAGGGCCCTGGGCAAGGTCCTTCCGCTTCTTCCCATGGCTTACACACACACACGCACACAAATATAGATGCCTAAAAAGAAGATGGATGTTGGATGGAGGGAGCACTATAGACTGTATGACATCTCAGGATGCCCCTAGTGGTCCCGTGGTGAAGAATCCACCCTCCAATGCAGAGGATGGAGGTTTGATCCCTGGTCAGGGGAACTAAGATCCCATATGCCACGGGGCAACTAAGTCTGAGAGCCATAACGAGAGAGAAGCCTGCATACCACAAGGAAAGACCCGCGTGCTGCAAGTAAGACCTGACACAGCCAAGTGAGCAAGTAAATAAATATTTTTAAGAAAACACATGAGATCTCACAAGAGCTCAGATGGTCTCTATTGCTTTGTTGGGAAAAACAAGGAGGGGAATTAAGAAATATATCTTTATGTCGATCAACCATACTCCAATCAATTTTTTGCAAAAGGAATATACATTTGGCTCTAAGAAGAAAACTCTGTGTGTCTGTGTCTGTGAGTGATTTAACTTTGTTTATTAAAAAGGTTTCTGGGGAAAACCAGTAATATATATGTTTATAATTACTCAAAATTCTCCTGGTTAAGATTCTTATCTTATTCACACTTGTGAGGCAGATTATAGCATAATTAAAGAAGATTAACTAAGAGGTTGAGTTTATATTTTTTGTCTAAATTACAGAAGTAGATACTCCCTGAGGTCCATCAGCCACATCATTCTTTGGTAGGGACTGAATACCCTGATTTCTCATCTGGCTAATAATAATATAGGACCCCCTGAACCTAGGGCCTGTTATACAGAATGAAGTAAGTCAGAAAGAGAAAACAAATCTCATATATTAATGTGTATATATATATATATATATATATATGGAATCTAGAGAAATGGCACTGATGAACTTATCTGCAGGGCAGGAATAGAGATGCAGATGTAGAGAACAGACTTAGACGGAAGCCCACCAGGCTCCCCCGTCCCTGGAATTCTCCAGGCAAGAGCACTGGAATGGGTTGCGATTTCCTTCTCCAATGCATGAAAGTGAAGAGTGAAAGGGAAGTCGCTCAGTCGTGTCTGACTCTTAGCGACCCCATGGACTGCAGCCTACCAGGCTCCTCCATCCATGGGATTTTCCAGGCAAGAGTACTGGAGTGGGGTGCCATTGCCTTCTCTGAGACTTGTGGACACAGTGGGGCAAAAAGAGGGTGAAAAGAATTGAGAGGGTAGCACTGAAACATATATATTACCATATGTAAAACAGATAGCTATAGGGAAGTTGTTGAATAGAGCAGGGAGCAAGACAGGATACTCTGTGACAACCTAGAGGGGTGGGATGGGGTGGGGGGGCGGGTGGGAGGTTGAAGAGGGAGGGGACATATGTATACGTATGACCGATTCATGATGTTGTATGGGTAGAAACCAACATGTTTTAAAACAATTATCTTCCAATTAAAAATAAACATAAAAAAAAAGAAAAGTTGATTTTGTGTATAATATGATCACTTAGGCCATTAAAACATTTCCAAAGAGGAAAATTTAATATTTTAAACAATTAAATTTAGTATCTAAATAGTACTTTTTTATTAAAAAAATAATATATAATCCCATCCTTGTCTCTTAGCAAATGGATGAATATCCTATGGTTATGTTGCAGAGGAAGCTGGCAGGACAGGAGGCACCTGCAGACAGAGATAGGGACAAGGACAGGGAAGCACAGCTGAGAACACCTGAAAGTGTTAGTCACTCAGTCGTATCCCACTCTTTGTGACCCCATGGACTGCAGCCCACCAGGCTCCTCTGTCCATGGGCTTCTCCAGGCAAGAATACTGGAATGGGTTGCCATTCCCTTCTCCAGGGGATCTTTCCAACCCAAGGATTGAGCCCAGGTCTCCTGCATTGCAGGTGGATTCTTTACCATCTGAGTCATCAAGGAAGCCCAGAGAACACTTGGGCCTGGCATAAAAAGGCAGCATGGCATATTGTTATGAGTTACAGCAGGCTTTTTCTTCCTCTCTTTTTTTCTTCTCCTTAGTTATACAAAAAAAAAAAAAAACCAAACTACTTAGTTATTAAAAAAAAGGCTAGATATTTATTCAATCAATCAAATTTTTCCTTTAAGAAGGATCATATCTCTTTTGAGTTTAGGATATTAATAGACCACTAATATGAAATAGTATAAAGCTATTAATTTCCCACATTCAAAGTTATTCTGAAAATGTCTGCATTCTTTCATCTTATCTAGAACCCACTGTCCCTCAACTGCACTGAATATATCAAAGGACTCAACTTTTTTCTCTATTTGACTTAAGAACTTTCTCCTTAAAAAAATCTTAGTGTCATTGACCTTAATGAAAAAAGTTGTCAAACTCATTCTAGATGTTTCAAAGAAAATCATTTGAAGATAAGTGCAATGTCAATTTTTTTAACTCCCTGTCACTCATCTTTTTTTAGGGAACAAAAAAGGTAAAGATTTGAATCTCGAGTAATGGAAGAAATCAAAAAGATGTAGCAGTGAAAATGGTGGGTATTTTAAATAAACAGAAAATAACCCTTCATGTGCATTCCTGGGAGTGGATTGTTTCATGGGTTTTTAAGTATTTTTTTTTTTTTTTTTGGTAGCAAACATCACATAACGTAAATTCTTAAGTAACCAACAAGAGAATTCATATACCCAAGTAGACATGAGAGGCTGAAGTTAATCATCACAACTTTCCCATCAGCCTTGGTGGGCACTTGGCCGCCCCCCCCCCACCCCCCACAACCCGGCACATTATCTGTTTGACTCACTGAATCCCTGCAGCTAATGGAATTTAGCCCCATGTTTGTTGTTGCCATGGCGACGCGATATTCTCAGGCATGTCATGTTCAGAGATCAGTAGCAGCAGCACGGTTGCAGACACACAACGGCTCTCAGCTTTTGACCATCGGCGGGAATTCACTCCGCAGTCAGTCTGTCAGGAAGGAAGTCGGTCCAGAGAAGGAACATCAGAGCCCGGAGACTGGCCTTTCCTCCCCCTCTTTGTCACTGCCGGGCTATTATCATTAAAATAACCTTGAATTCTCATGAATTCACTCATTCACAAACACTGTCAAAGAAGGTGCAAGAGTTCAAGGAACCCAGAGGGTCAAAGAGAGGACTAGTTTTAAATCTGTGCCTATTGAACCTGGAAATGACACCGTTCTTAGATATAATCTTATTCTGACCATGGCAAATCAAATCGTGCTGACTGGCCCCAGCGTCCGAGGCAATTCAGCACCATGAAAGGTGACTGGGAGCAAAGAGGTCACATCTTTTGTGGCACTGCTCTGAGAAATAGACACAGACATGTGTGGGAATATTCTACGAAGAATAGAAATCACCCCCCACCCTCCCAAAAGTGACAAGCAAATCCTGCCAGCCATCTATAAAGGGAGCCAGGATTCTATGCTCCAGATACATTCAGGTTTCAAGCCAAAGGTATAATTATGAGGCTTTTAAGACCTCAGATGTTTGAACAGGTCACAGGTATTGTGCAAGACATTCTTATTTGTATATAGGAAGCGATCAAGAGAAAGACAGTGGATTTTTCAAAGAACTGTTTTTCCTGATTGGACATATGCTTCCTGTTAAATTATGCATCATTTGAGCGAGGCATGAACTATGCAGGTGAATCAGAAGATTTTAAAAATACTCCTGTAAATGTTGGTCTCTATTGTCCAATACAGTCTGCTGCTGCTGCTAAGTCGCTCCAGTCGTGTCTGATTCTGTGCGACCCCATAGACAGCAGCCCACCAGGCTCCCCCGTCCCTGGGATTCTCCAGGCAAGAACACTGGAGTGGGTTGCCATGTCCTTCTCCACTGCATGAAAGTGAAGAGTGAAAGTGAAGTCGCTCAGTCGTGTCCGACTCTTAGCTACCCCATGGACTGCAGCCCACCAGGCTCCTCCGTCCATGGGATTTTCCAGGCAAGAGTACTGGAGTGGGTCGCCATTGCGTTCTCTGAATACAGAGTCTAGGGTGTATTATATCAACACAGCTTCACATTTCCTCAAGATTCTCTTAGTTGCTGAGCCTGGGTATCTGGACACGGCAGTAACCACTCACCGTGCTGCCCTGAGAGTTGCAGTGGAATTTGGGCCTGTGGATAAAAATGTGAAATCAGAACCAAGACTTCCTGCCTTTGGATAGGGCACCATGGACAGGACCTGGAGGTGGGGGAGGGACTTCTGAATTATTTTTCTTTCTCTTCCAGTATGGCAGCTGAAGGACCTTAAGTTGCTGAATTTGATAAGAACTGATGGTTGGATGACCCTGTTCTCCTGTAGATCCCTGAAAAGAGGTTCAGCAGAAAGCAACCTGCAGGGAAGGGAGCCTGTATTGCTGATGCTACGTTAAAAAAGAAAGTGGTGGAGTCTTCTCTGGTGGGCCACTGGTTAAGATTCAGTGTTTCCAATACAGGGGGTGCGGGTTTGATCCCTGGTCCAGGAACCAAGATCTTGCATGCCACAAGGAGCTGGGGAAAAAAAAAATCTAGCAAGTACATGCACACACACACACACACACACACACACACAAACACACACGTCTGATGTGGTAGAACTTTGTTCTCTGCCTACGGAGCCCTAGAAGGGAATAGTTATTGAAATAACAAACAGTAGATTCATTCCATTATGGATATGATCATATGAACTTCAAATAAATGACATGAAATAACTCAGTAAGAGCATAAATGCTTAACATCAATATTAACGAAACCACAGGCTATGAAAAATGTCTTGACAGACTTCTGTCTTCCAGAAAACTTAAGACATAGAACCTAGAACTCTAGGAATGCTTAATGATTAATCTGCTTTGGCAAAGAGAAGTCAATGGATAACTAGGTCTTTCACGAATAAAATGCTACTTTAATTTTTACTGTGCTACAAAGTAATCAGATCAAATGACATGTAAGGAGTAATATGTCAGATAGCATCAGATGTTACTTTCACTGGATCCTGGAATCAAGTAATACCATTGAAATAAAGGGAAATGGCTACAAATGAAGAAAAAAGAGAAACAGGTGAGAGATAACAGAGTAGAAAAGTTTTGAAAGGTTTGGTCACCTTCTAAGGTGACCAGCAGGGCTTCCCTTGTGGCTCAGTTGGTAGAGAATCTGCCTGCAATTCAGAAGACCTGGGTTTAATCCCTGGGTTGGGGAGATCCCCTGGAAGGGAAAGGCTACCCACTCCAGTATTCTGGTCTGGAGAATTCTGTGGACTGTATAGTCCATGTGGTCGCAAAGAGTTATACATGACTGAGCAACGTTCAGTTTCACTTTCAAGGTGACCAGCAAGGGTTGGAAGATACAGGACAGAAGCGACAGAGTGCTCATAGGAAACAGGTCAACCAGGCTAAAAACTCCCACCGGGAACCCAAGAAATGGGGAAAAAGAAGGCCATATGAATGGAAGCCATCAAATCCATTTCAGAAGATAATACCATGCCCACAGGAATATGCCTGAGGAAGACCCACATCTTGAGTCTCGAATCAGTATTACAGTTCAAAAATAAAACCAAAAGAAAAAAAAAAAGACCCTCTCATTTAAAAAAAAATTATTTATTTTAAATTCAAGGATAATTGCTTTACAATCTTGTTTTGATTTCTGCCATACATCAACATGAATCAGCCACAGGCGTGCGTATGTCCCCTCCCTCTTGAGCCTCTGTCCCACCTCCCGCCCCACCCCACCCCTCTTCACTGTCACAGAGCCCTGGATTGAGCCTCCTGTGTCATACCGCAAATTCCCACTGGCTGTCTGTTTCACATATGGTAGAGTATATGTTTCCACACTGCTGTCTCAATTCATCCTATTCTCTCCTCCTCCCACTGTGTCCACAAGAATGTTCACTATGTCTGCATTTCCATTGCCCTACAAATAGGTTCATCGGTACCATCTTTCTAGATTCCATATATATTCATTAATATATTGTATTTGCCTTTCTCTTTCCAACTTACTTCACTATGTATAATAGGCTCCAGGTTCATCTACCTTATTAGGACTGACTCAGTGTTCCTTTTTATAGCTAATATTCCATTGTATATACTGGCTCAGACAGTATAGAATCTGCCTACAATCCAGGAGACCTGGGTTCAATCCCTGGGTCGGAGAGATTCCCTGGAGAAGGGAATGGCAACTCACTCTTGTGTTCTTGCCTGGAGAATTCCATGGACAGGGGAGCCTGACAGGTTACAGTCCATGGGTTCGCAAAGAGTGGGACATGACTGAGCAACTATCACACACACACATACACACACACATCACAACTTCTTTATCCACCTGTCAATGGACATCTAGGCTGCTTCAATGCCCTAGCTATTATAAATAGTGCTGCAATGAACATTGGCGTACATGTGTTTTTTTCAATTATGAAAATTGAGGAGGAGACTGGACTTATTTTTCTTCTCTACCACTTTCCCCTTTATTCTTGGACTGAAGAAAACTCACTCAGCAGGTACAGGGGGACCACTGCCATCTACCATGCTCACAGTCATCTGGGAGCCTCCGCAGAGCCTGAGCCCAAGAGTGGCTTCAGGGAAGCAGTCATTGGCTAGATTTGTTACCCTGGACTGAGGGGGCTCAGGTTCCTGGGGCCATGAGAAAGTCATAAGTCCTGGCTGAAAGTCGCTGTAGCTTGTCCTTCCTCGCCACCCACGGATGGCGCCATGCCAAGGTCGTCTGTTACTCAGCATCACTCATTTACCACACATAGATGGTGACTGGCTCAGTAGAGGCATTGTTACATCCACTCCTAAGACTGGTCATAATTGGTTCATATAAACAGTATCCTAATTTGAGGATACCAGCTACATAATTTGTAGGGCCCTGTGCAAAATGAAAATGTATGACCCTTTGTTCAAAAAAGAAAAAATATAGATTTTTCTTATGTCCATGGCCAATTTTTTCTTCTCTCTCTGTCACATTTTTTATTTGGTATTCCCAAGCACAATCCCTTGGACACAGGAGTAGCTCTAGGGTGAGAGCAGTCCGTCACAGCTGCTAGGGGTCCCACCCTCTGTATGCCCAGACCCCGCTAGGGCAGAAGGTGGCAGAGGTCACTGGGTGGGGGCAGACAGGTGAGTGGGCAAGAAACTGTTCTCGGGAGGTGAAGCCACACATAAGGGGAACTCCAAACCCCATGCATATTTTTTGTCCATTTCACTTAAGAATGCCCCAATGTTCATCGCAGCACTGTTTACAATAGCAACAGGACACGGAAGCAACCTAGATGTCCATCAACAGATGAATGAATAAAGAAGATGTGATGTATATATACAGTGGAATATTATTCAGCCATAACAAGAACAAAATAATGTCATTTGCAGTGACATGGATGGACCTAGAAACTGTCATACAGAGTGAACTAAGTCAGAAAGAGAAAAACAAATATCATATATTAACAAATATATATTGAAAAATGGAATAGATGGTCCTATTTGCAAAGCAAAAATGGAGACATAGCGAGAACAAATTTATGGATAACAAGGGTGGTGGGACAAATTTGAAGATTGGGATTGATATATGCACACTATTGACACTATGCATAAAATAAATAACTAATGAAAACCTGCTCTAGAGCACAGAGAACTCCACTCCGTGCTCTGTGGTGACCTAGATGGAAAGGAAATCCCAAAGAGAGGGGATATATGTATACATGTAATTGATTCACTTTGCTGTACAGCAGAAGCTAACACAACACTGTAAAGCAACTATAGTCCAATAAGAATTAATTTTAAAAATAAAACACAAATTCAAAGTTAAATTATTAAGAATTTCAAGAATGGAGTTCGCAGAGCATGAAACCAAGTTTGGGTCTCTCTTCTGAGCATGGAGCCCTGGAAGCTGACCATGTTTCTAATGCAAACGCTTCTTCATGTTTTGAGGGAAAAGAAAGAATCTAAAAACTTGCAATATTCTTCTTTAAAATGATTTGGGGGTCTAGGTCAGTTGTTTCAAGTTTCTCAACTTTTTCCTCAGTGAATACACACAGAAATATATCTAACAACACAATTTATATTTTTACAGTGGATGGAGGTACAAGGTTGATAACACTTATTTCTTCAAATTAGTCAAGTGCTATGATGTTTTAAAAACCAGTTAAGAGCTTCATGAGGAAACACCTGCGAGCATCCATGTGGCCAATTGCTCTTTATCCTGTTTTGTTCAGATCAATGTCCCGCTACAGCCAGCAATTTTTAAAAAGTTGTCAAAATAATTGTCCCTTGATAATATCTACCGGAAGCATTTATGCTCTCATACATAAATTAATATAAGCCGCCGGGAGCCTCTCATGGCTGGAGTACCATCACATCAGTGGTGTTGCTAAGAGCCCAGCAAAGCAAGCAATGCATGTAGTTAGCTCAGGAATAAAATCATGTAACATAAAACAAAAATAAAGCCTGCTCTCAACTATGAGAGGCAGCATACATTTTCTTAGATTCAATCCAATTACTTTATTGTCCCAGGATTTTTTAAAAAAAAATCATCTCCTTCTAAATGTTTTCTCAGGGTCATTTAGTAGAAGCATATTTATCTTCACTTTCATCCAACACAGGCTGCAAATATGCCCCTTACTCGACCCAGTCTATTAATTTTGAAATGCCTAAAGCCAAAACTGCCAGTGGAAGGAAGTCTTTCTGGGTTGAAGCTCCTACTGCTGGAATAAGGTAGCTGCTTCAGTAAAAATGCAAGATGCGTGACTTCTCTTTCGGGAAATGTGAAGCTTTTATTGAAAGGAAAAAAAAAAAACGTTTTAGAATAAAATGAAACCAATTTCCTAATTATTGAGATGTGAGGTCTTTATTTGTCCTCTATTTTCGTGTATACAATTATGCTACCATAAATGTTGGCCTTAGGATTCTTACTCATACTAGAAATTTTTGCTGATTTCTCATGCTAACATATATTTGCTGATAAATCATTATTTCACTCAGAGATGCATGTGACTGTTTCCTCTGGGTACCACTGTCCTTATTCTCAAGAACTGAGTCAAGATTGGAATGGCTGCCATATTTCATAATTAATGTTAATGCCCACAAGGTCTAGAATGGCATGTTTTTCCTAACTAACTCTAACCCTGACATTTAGTTTCTGTTTTTACTTCCTCTTCTGCCCGGTAGAATACTGCTCTCAGAACCAAACCATACAGCCTTTATTGCAATTCTAATATTCCACACTACAGAGTGGAAAAGAAGCAGAGCCTTAATGGAGCTTGTCCACATGAAGTTTATCCAATACGAGGACAGTCCTCTCGCCAGGCTCAGCAGGTGTTTCTGCACCAGGAGTTATTTGCCTTCTGTTTTTCCAAGGTGGCAATCCCTCTGCCAACCTTTCCACCACTGCACTTCACTGTTTTGGATCTTGAGGATATTTTAGACTTCCAGAGCCCCTCTGGGGGGCCTACCAGCTAGCTCAGTGGTTAAAGAATCTGTCTGCGCTGGGTCGGGAAAATTCCCTGGAGAAGGAAATGGCAACCCTCTCCAGTGTTCTTGCCTGGAGAATCCCATGGACAGAGGCGGGCTACAGTCCATAAGGTTGCAAAGAGTTCAATATGACTGAAGTGACTGACTACAGAGTCCATATTAAAAGAAATATTCAGTAGTTCCCTACTCGAACATGAAACTCTTGTATCAGTACTCTTTTATTCCCCCAGTTCTAGATACAGTGCTCAATATTGTTCATGATTTAGCTAAGAATAATAGTCAAACACAAAAATGTCCTGAATTTGAGAAAGGATGGAGGAAGCTACAGAAGGAATGGGGGCCAACTCTTTTTTTTTTTTTTTGTTTAATTTTATTTTTAAACTTTACATAATTGTATTAGTTTTGCCAACTCTTTTTAAAACATTTTTTGGCTTTATTTCTGATTTTTTTTAAAACTGTATTTATTTATTTGGCTCTATTGTATCTTCATTGCTGCCCATGGGCTCATCTAGTTGCAGCAAGTGGAAACCACCCTCTAGTTACAGTGGGCGGTCTTCTCATTGCAGTGGCTTCTCTTCTTGCATGCATGGGCTCCAGGGTGTGTGGGCTTCAGCAGCTGTAGCTCAGGAGTTTAATTGCTCCATGGCATGTGGGATCTTTCTGGACCAGGGACCGAACCTATGTACCGTGCATTGGTAGGCAAATTCTTAACCACTAGACCACCACCAAGTCTGAAAGAACTACTCTTAAGAAGTACAAATACATTAAAGAGTTTTACTAGCATGGACACAGCACTTTATTCTCTATACTTCCTGTTTTGGCTCTGTCAAACCCAAATCCTCCGCAGGCTCCAGAATTTCAGCACAAGGGCATCCTTGATATTCAGACTTCTCTGCTCAGTTCACTAAGCAAGGCCTGTTTTCCTGCACGGTGTTTCCCACAGCGGGTTCTGAGGGACAGTCACAGTCCCACGAGATGCTGTTCAACAAAATGTTTCAATGATCCGAAAACTAGGGGGAAACCTGAAAGCCCCCCCACCACTCTCTCAGAGATTCACAATACATGCTAGCATTTTGAGGACTCTGCCAAGCCCTACTGAAAAGACCCTGCTTAAAATGTGTCTAACAGTTTCCTAGGACGATTTGAATACAGAACCCTTGTATGGAGCAACAACCAGGGAGAAGGATGTAGGAGACACTGTCTTTCAGGTAAAAGGGCTCACGTGCTTTAGCAGGGCAGTCCTGGCCGCACTCTCCCCACTCCGCCTCCATCTCTGCCCTGAACTTTGCACCTCACCCTTCAGCTGTGCTGGATTGCATCCTCTGACCACAGCAGCTGCTGGGCTCCACTGCCTATGTATTTTCTGTGTGAAATGCTGGTCCCCCACGTCCTGTGTGGGCCCCTCCAAATGAAAGGCTCCCCTCACCTGGCTTACGGGATGCCCTTTGCTCTTCTGGTAAAGCTCCAGAGGAAGACCGCCCGTGTTTGAATCCTGGCCCTGGCATGTAAGAGCTGTGTGATGGAGGGCAGGCCACTTGACAGCTTTGTCCCTTCATGTCTTTACCTACAAAGGGAGAGTCACAGTACCTACCTGTTGGGGTTTCATTGAGGATTGAATTATTGATCCGTGTGAAGAGCTAAGAGCAGCGCCTGGAACACAGTCTCCCTCAGTGAGCGTCAGGAACACTGTAATCTCCTCGTGCACATCTCTGCCGTTCTATTACCGTACCATCATCATCACGTTGTGTTATGATTATCTCTTAATACCTGCATATTCACCATTCAAAGTATATTCAGCTTGAATATGAGGGCTGTAGATTATTCATTTTTTCCATTCTTAGTGTCCGACTTGGGCTTCCCAGATGGCATTAGTGGTAAAAATTCACCTGCCAATGCACGAGACACAAGAGATGTGGGTTTGATCCCTGGGTCAGGATATTCCCCTGGAGGAGGAAATGACAACCCACTCTAGTATTCTTGCCTGGGAAATCCCATGGACAGAGGAGCCTGGTGGACTGCAGCCCATAGGGTCTCAAAGAGTCGGACACAACTGAGTGACTGAGCACAGACATACAGTGTCTAGCACATAATAGGAATTCAGTACAGATTGAATCATGGATTTATCTAATAACGATTATTCAGACTTAATGAAATGTATTACACCTGTAGTCCAGGTAAACGTAAAATATCTCATGATTCCAGAATATGATGCCATTATATTATTGTAATATAATATAATAGTAATGCTAATCACTATTTAGGACTAATTACTGAGTAGGACATGCTCAGTCCATGAGCCTCTGCTTTAGAACGTTAGTGCAGTTATAAGGAAGCCGATGTTGTCTTCACAAATTGCTGGAGGAGATAAAAAAAAATGTATGAGACAATTTCTCTGGTCTCTTTCATCTTAAAAAATCTGTGGTCTTATGATTGATGAGCCAACTCAGAACAGATTAGAAAACTGGAGGACGGTCAGCGTCATTTTGTAGATGTCCTTCAACTTCATGATAAGACAGTTGCACTGATTATTGCCTTTTGCTTATTTGATTCTTTTAATTGTAAGAAATAATGTTGTAAAAGAAAAAGAGCAAGTAATAAAATACATGTTTTTTGTCCTTTGCCGTTCTTTGGGCTTCAAACATTTTTTGTGTCTTTAAAAAAGTATTATATCGAATTGTTTTTCAGTTGTCATTTCTTTATTCAATTTTTTTCAACTTTACGGAGATCTAATTGACAAATAAAATTACATATATTTAAGGTGTAGAATATGATGATTTTACATATGTATAGGCTTCCCTGATGACTCAGAGGTTAAAGCGTCTGCCTGGAATGCAGGAGACCCGGCTTCGATCCCTGGGTTGGGAAGTTCCCCTGGAGAAGGAAATGGCAACCCACTCCAGTACTCTAGCCTGGAAAATCCCATGGAGGAAGGAGCCTGGTAGGCTACTGTCATGGCTTCGCAAAGAGTCGGACATGACTGAGGGACTTCACTTTCACTTTCATTCTTTGTGAAATGATGACCACAATCAGGTTAATTAACACATCTATCGACTCTCACAGTTAACACTTGTGTGTGTGTGGTGAGAATGGTTAAAGTAGACTCTCAGAAAATTTTAAGTACATGACACTTTTTATTAACTATAGTCACTGTTTTTGTTTTTTTTTTTTTAAATTAGATCCTCAAAGCTTATTCTCTTACACCTAAAGTCTTGTACCCTTTGACTAGCATCAGCCCATCTTCCTCAAACTCCAGCCCCTGGTAATATCATCACTTACTCTATTTCTATGAGACTGACTTTCTAGATTTCACATATATGTGAAATTATATAGTAGATATCTTTCTCTGGCTATCTTCACTTAGCATAATGCCCTCTGGTTTCATCCATGTTGTTGCAAAGGACAGGATTCCCTTCTTTCTTACAGCCAGATGATATTCCATCTTCTTTATCTATTCATCCATCAATGGACATTGAGGCAGTTTCCATTGTTCATTGTCTTGATTTAAATTCAAATAAGAACAGGTAGCTTTCCTTTGCTCTTTTATTTCTCTTCTTAACATAACCTCCTAATTCAGTAAGTCACAGAACTCAATATGATATTCTACCCTGATCTACTGCTACACTCATAGATGTCAGGACTGAAAACCCATGAATCTGATGCAAGAGAGGGTGTGACATTGTGCTGTCAGGTTTTTGTCTCAGTATCTGCCTGTCTCCAAAGCTCCTCAGTGTTCCCTAAGTCCCCCTACACCCCAGCCCTTGCTTCATATTCAGCCCAACTTGCCAGGCCACCATCTTCCTCCTAACCTGTTTTTTCTTCCTTTATATGCCAGTTCTTCTTCAGCGTCTTCACATCAGAAGACTAGGACTCTGCATCAGGCGTTGCAAAAACTCCCTCAGGGAAGCCGACAGGATCGACAACCTGTATGGATTCCGCATGAATAGTGTGGTGACCTTGGGCTCCCCAGCCTTGCTTAACAATCTCATGAAATGATGGTGACATGTCCCATCTCATAGCTTCATTTTGAGAGTTAAATAAGATAAATGTGGAGCCACTGGCATGGGTGAGCCACTCAGTAATCTTTGGTTCCTTCAGCCCTTTCAGGAAATCTTTTTCTTTTGTGGAAAAAACAAACAAACCCAAAATGTATCATAACTAGAAGCAAATGAAAGTGTTAGTGTTAGTTGCTCAGTCATGTCTGACTCTAAGACCCCATGGACTGTAGTCCATCTGACTGCTCTGTGCATGGAATTCTCCAGGCAAGAATACTGGAGTAGGTAGCCAGTCCCTTCTCCCGGGATCTTCCTGACCCAGGAGTTGAAACCCTATGTCTCATATTGCAGGCAGATTCTTTACCACTGGGCCACTAAGTCCCCCCAAAAACAAGGTAGGTTTGAAGCCTGAGAATGACCATGATTCTATGGCTGCACCCTGATAGAGTCAGTGGACTCCTGTCTCCCCTCGTCCACTAATTCACCTTCCATCCATGTTCCTTTCCTCTCTAAGGGAAAGGGTCTTTGAGGCTCACTCTAAGTGTACTTACTTTCATGCTCAAAAGCTACAAATGCTGTCATTGACACCTAATCAAACTCTCTGCTTCCCAATTTAGGCATCACCCTCCTTGCTCCTTGCAGGTCCTCTGTATTCTCAGCAAAAGGCCCTGCTCATGATTCTCTGAGCATGGCCACCAGGTCCCCCTCTGCTCTGCCAGGACTGTGCCCAAAGGAGATGGTATGTTGTACTTTCTCCTGGTGGTAAGAAAAACCTGCCTGCTCTCAGGTCCTGTGAGTTGTCAGACGGATGACGGCTACTTTGATCACAGTTTCAATGATTCCTGACAGTTTTGAATTGAGTAGTTCATAAATCTCATCTAGGCCATCCCCACTTCATCTTACTGATGACAACTCTGATGTTCAGACCCCTAAAGGTTTGAAGACTGTTTCCCTCACCTAAATCCCAAAGCGTTTTTAGGACACCCCCTAAGTAGACTGAAGAGACTTGTGCACATTTCTTAGCTCATGGTATGGAGTGAACTGTATCCCACCAAAATTCAAACTTTGAAGCCCTAGTCCCCAGTGTGACTGTACTTGGAAATGAGGTCCTGAAGAATCCACCTGTCAAGCAAGAGACCCAGGTTCAGTCCCCTGAGTCAGGAAGGTCCTCAGAGAAGGAAATGGCTACCCATTCCCATATTCTTCCTGGGAAATCCAATGGACAGAGGAGCCTTCTGGGCTACACTCCGCGGGGTCAAAAAGAGTCGGACAGGACTTGGTGATGAAAGATCAACAGCAACAAAGAGGTCGTTAAGGTTAAATGAGGTCATCAGGGTGGGGTCCTAATCCAATAGGATTGGTGGCACATAAGAAGAGGAAAAGACTCCAAGAGCAGGCACACAGAGGAAGGACAGTGTGAGGATCCAGTGAGAAGGCAAGCATCTGAAAGTCAAGGAGATACTTCTCGAAGTCAACTTTGCTGATACCTTGATTTTAGACTTCAAGCCTGAAGAACTCTAAGAGAATAAGTTCTTCTTGTCTAAGCCATTCAATATGATCTTTTTATGACATTACTAACAGACTAATACAGCTCCCTTATGAAATTAAATGCTTCTTAATTATATAGCCTTTGAGTCTCCCAGGGTTCCTGGGGGAGGGTGTGATCTAATAAATATTTGTGTAATAATAGAATTTTATCAGTGATGACTGTTTCACACATGCACACACACACAGACTTTCATATCACCCAGTAAGTCATATTTTTTATCCTTTCTTAAATGATAAATATTGCTTATTTATAATCACTTTACTTGGAAATAAATTATCCTTTAAATTACAAATACATATCATTCAGGGCTTCCTAGGTGACTTAGTGGCAAAGAATCCACCTGCCAATGCAGGAGACATAAGAAACTCGAGTTTGATCTCTGGGTTGGGAAGGAAATGGCAACCTATTACAATATTCTTGCCTGGAGAATCCCATAGACAGAGGAGCCTGGTGGGCTACAGTCCATAGGGTCACACAGAGTCAGTGCAACTGAGCATGCATTTTGTATATCTTTCAGAATATGAATATCAGTATTTCTGGGTGAATTTCACCTCCATTTATGCTTTATAAGTAGGTGTAGGTGTCCCCACAGAGTGCCATGTTTGTCCAGATAATGAATAAATATTATTTGACTATAAATATAATATGAGCCTTTTTGAAACCAGTCTCATTGTGGAGTTATTTGTTCCATCAAGTCTTCTTTCCATGCTGCTGCTGCTGCTGCTAAGTCACTTCAGTTGTGTCCGACTCTGTGCGAACCCATAGACGGCAGCCCACCAGGCTCCCCCATCCCTGGGAGCCTCCAGGCAAGAACACTGGAGTGGGTTGCCATTGCCTTCTCCACTTCTTTCCATGACAAGAAGTAAAAAACTGGTACAGTTTCAAATTGGGCAGATAGACACAATTTGTCATAGATTAAAATGTATTTATATTATTGCCAAATGGATTATCATTGATGCAGAAGTGATTGAGTAAAGTAATTTAGAAATAGTCTGCCTATTAAAATAAATCTGAGAACTTTGTGACCTATTGTTTTATTCATCAAAAAAAAAAAATCACATGTAACATGAACTAAATAAATCAGGAATTTTAAAAGGAAGTAAATATTCTCAGCTAAGTCCACCACTCTTTAAGTATCAATCACCAAAATATTTCTTACTACATTCACTGCTAAGATTATATTTATTTCCTAAGTGAATAGGGTTATAGGGCACGTGGTCAGTTTTAGGATCTGAAATACCAGGACCATGGTATGTGCAACGTGTTTCTTTGAGTCCTAAGATTTTCTGCATTCTTTGCTAACCACCCCCTACAGCCTTTTCACAAATGCATGGTCTGTAGCTATTCTACAGTGTTTTCACTGATGTCAAGTATTTGGGGGGGAAGGATATTCACTGTTATTTAGTAACTATCATAAGCAAACAGTTTTCTGTGGTAAGCAGACATGATAATGATCAAGTTGGACTAGTCTTTCAATAGTAAAGAAACTCATGCATCCTTACTATCTCAACCAACTCCTTACCAAAGAATTTAAGGTAATATTTTAAAAACAGTTGTGTCTTTTTTATATGCACTGTGCCCTTTCTCAATGTTATAAAATATCCCCATGTTGACTCACTGTACATTGATTTTAATAGGCATTCTCTACAGAGCAATATGAATATCATTGGAAACTGTATAATACAATTTTCTACCCCTGAAATGCTATAGAAAACTGCACATTTTATACTGACACGTGCCCCATCAATAATAGAGTTTTTATATCTTATTTGTAGTTATTGATCTCAACAGCGTAATGAAAAATTGATTGCGACGAAGTGCACAATTTCTTAAGTATAAATTTTAATGTCAAATTATTTTTATCTATGCTTCCCAATTATACGTGAAACTTATACATTTATATGTTTGCTTCCACAAAACTCAACAGCAATAAATTTGATATGACAAGAATCTACTGAGTCAATAGAAATCAAGTTTCTCTTACTAAAATCTGATTCTAAAATTAAATACCCTAGTTTCATTTCTTCATTATAAAGAGAGTTAGTGTCTTGATATACAGAATCAACTTCCTATGCGATTTAACAATTTGAAATGAGGTATTAAATCTTCTGGGGATATGAATACACACACTCGTGTGTGCACACACACACACAGAAAAATACGCACCAGAAAACCATGCACTTATTTGGTAACCCACATGACACCATAAATGAGGTGCCTGCTCTTTGTGATCTCTTGAGACCTTATTATTTTAGAGAAAACATTCTGCTAGGAAAATGTATAGGTAAGACAAAATGTAAGAGAAGCAATGATGCTTCTTCTCAGTGATGATCCCCAAGTCCAGAATCACAGATGTGGAATGAATTAAGTCGAAATCCACGAATCTAAACCAAATCAACAAATTTTCTGCCCTTGGTGAATAACACCTGTATTACTCTCCAGGAAGCAAAGGGTCTAGAGAATGAGAAGAACTCACTTCCTACATGAACTCATCCCTTTTATGCTATTTTAAATTAAAACTATTGTTTAGAAAGTTGTCAGTTTTTTCCTGATATATGTGCATTTTAAAACATGTGTTGCTTAATGATTGACTTCCCTGGTGGGCCACTGGTTAAGACTTTACCTTACAATGTATGGGGTGCAGGTTTGATCCCTGGTCAGAGAATTAAGGTCTCAATATGCCTCGTGGCCAAAAATCCAAAACATAAGATAGAAGCAATACTGTAACAAATGCAATAAAGATTTTTTTAAATGGTCCGCATCAAAAAAAGTATTTAAAAAATGCATTACTTAGTGAGATGCATTAACACAAAAGAAAATACAGAACTTATATATTCTGACAAACATTTTTCTAGCACTTATGTCTAAGTGTGTGCTCTTCTGTCCTGGAAAGATAGTAATCACTCTCTCACATACTCACTGATAACTCAATTTGTGAAATAATTTTGCCCTTTCAACCTTTTCCAAAGAATTTGTGTTTGTACTCAATTGCTCAGTTCCATTCAGTTCAGTTCAGTCACTCAGTCGTGTCCGACTCTTTGCCACCCTGTGAATCGCAGCACACCAGGCCTCCCTGTCCCTCACCAACTCCTGGAATTCACTCAGACTCACGTCCATCTAGTCAGTGATGCCATCCAGCCATCTCATCCTTTATCGTCCCCTTCTCCTCTTGCCCCCAATCCCTCCCAGCATCAGAGTCTTTTCCAATGAGTCAACTCTTCACATCAGGTGGCCAAAGTACTGGAGTTTCAGCTTTAGCATCATTCCTTCCAAAGAAATCCCAGGGCTGATCTCCTTCAGAATGGACTGGTTGGATCTCCTTGAAGTCCAAGGGACTCTCAAGAGTCTTCTCCAACACCACAGTTCAAAAGCATCAATTCTTCGGCGCTCAGCCTACTGCGCAGTCCAACTCTCACATCCATACATGACCACAGGAAAAACCATAGCCTTGACTAGACGAACCTTTGTTGGCAAAGGAATGTCTCTGCTTTTGAATATGCTGTCCAGCTTGGTCATAACTTTCCTTCCAAGGAGTAAGCATCTTTTAATTTCATGGCTGCAGTCACCATCTGTAGTGATTTTGGAGCCCAGAAAAATAAAGTCTGACACTGTTTCCACTGTTTCCCCATCTATTTCCCATGAAGTGATGGGACCAGATGCCATGATCTTCGTTTTCTGAGTGTTGAGCTTTAAGCCAACTTTTTCACTGTCCACTTTCACTTTCATCAAGAGGCTTTTGAGTTCCTCTTCACTTTCTGCCATAAGGGTGGTGTCATCTGCACATCTGAGGTTATTGATATTTCTCCCGGAAATCTTGATTCCAGCTTGTGTTTCTTCCAGTCCAGCGTTTCTCACGATGTACTCTGCATAGAAGTTAAATAAGCAGGGTGACAATATACAGCCTTGACGTACTCCTTTTCCTATTTGGAACCAGTCTGTTGTTTCATGTCTCAGTTGCTCAGTTATGTCCAAATCTTTCTGACCCCATGGACTGTTGCCTGCCAGGCCCCTTTGTCCATGGAATTCCAGGCAAGAATACTGGAGAGAGTTGCCATTTCCTCCTCCAGGGGAATCTTCACAACCCAGGGATCAAACCTGCATCTCCTGTGTCTCCTGCATTGCAGGTGGATTTTTTTACCTGCTAAGCCATCAGGGAAGCCCTCTGAAGAGGGTACTTGTCAGGATAGTTCTTGTCAGGAGGCTTGGAGGGCTATAGGATTTTCTTAATTTTTTTAAACAGATTTGTTGAGATCTAATTCACATATCATAAAGTACAACTATTTAGATTGTCCAAGTTCATGCTTTTTAGTATATTCACAGGATTGCGTACCTATCTCCATAATGTAGTTCTATTCTTTTTACAAGAGTTTAATTTTTGATGATGGACCATTTTTTAAAAGTCTTTATTGAATTTGTTACAGTACTGCTTCTATCTTATGTTTTGGGTTTTTGGCCAGGAGACATGTGGGATCTTAGCTCCCCAGCCGGGGATCGATCACACAGCCCCTGCATTGGAGGGCAAATTCTTAACCACTGGACTGCTAGGGAAGTTCCACCATAGTCTAATTTTAAAACATTTTCATCTTCCTTAAAAGAAACCCCATATCCATAGCCAGTTTCTCCCTCTTCTTCCCTCTGAACAGTTAAACTGCTTTTCTGTCTTTATGCTTCTACAGATTTGCCTATTCCTGACATTCATATATAGGGCAATGTATTACTATTAAATATATGATACTTTTCATTTGAGTTCTTTCATTAGCCTCATATTTTTAAGATTCATCCACATTATCCCTCATGATACCACCTGGCGCTAGTGGTAAAGAACCCGCCTGCCAATGCAGGAGACACAGGGGACGCGGATTCGATCTCTGGATCAGGAAGATCCCCTGGAGTAGGAAATGGCAACCCACTCCAGGATTCTTGCCTGTAAAAGACAGAGGAGTCTGGAGTCCATGGGGTCACAAAGAGTCAGACATGACTGAGTGTCTGAGTATGCACACACACCACATTATAGCATGTATCAATGCTGAGTTCTTTCCTATGTAAGAATATTATTCCTTTTGCTTCTCCATTTACCAGTTGATGGACATTTGGGCTGTTTTCACATTTTAGCTGTTAGCAATAAAACTGCTATGAACATTAACATCTGTATTTATGAGGACATAATTTCCACTTCTCTTGGATATTTATCTCTGAATGGAATCACCAGGTCACATAAAAGTGGCAGTCACTCAGTTGTGTCTATCTCTTTGATACCCCACGGACTGGAGCCTGCCAGGCTCCTCTGTCCATGGGCTTCTCCAGGCAAGAACACTGGAGTGGGTAGCCGTTCTCTTCTCCAGCAGATCTTCCCGATCCCGGAATCAAACTGGGGTCTCCTGCATTGCAGGCAGATTATTTACCAGCTGAGCCACCACAGAAGCCCTTGGGTCACATGGTGATTCTATATTTAACTTTTTGAGAAGCTACAGTTTTTCAAGTTGCTGTATTCTTTTATACCTCCATCAGTAAAGTATGAGAGTTCTAACTTCTCCACATTCCTGACAACTGTTGTTATTGCCTTTATTTTTTGACAGTAGCCAGCCTAAAGCTGTATAGTGTGTTTCTGATTTGCATTCCCCATTATATCCTTTGCAGCCAAAGATGGAGAAGCACTATACAGTCAGGAAAAACAAGACCAGGAGCAGACTGTGGCTCAGATCATGAACTCCTTATTGCCAAATTCAGACTGAAATTGAAGAAAGTGGGGAAAACCAATAGACCATTCAGGTATGCAGAGAAGGCAATGGCACCCCACTCCTGTACTCTTGCCTGGAAAATCCCATGGACGGAGGAGCCTGTTAGGCTGCAATCCATGGGGTTGCTAAGCGTCGGACACGACTGAGAGACTTCACTTTCACTTTTCACTTTCATGCATTGGAGAAGGAAATGGCAACCCACTCCAGTGTTCTTGCCTGGAGAATCCCAGGGACGGGGGAGCCTGGTGGGCTGCCATCTATGGGGTCGCACAGAGTTGGACACGACTGAAGTGACTTAGCATAGCATTCAGGTATGACCTCAATCAAATCCCTTATGACTATACAGTGGAAGTGAGAAATAGATTTAAGGGACTAGATCTGATAGACAGAGTGCCTGATGAACTATAGATGGAGGTTTGTGACATTGTATAGGAGACAGAAATCAAGACCATCCCCAAGAAAAAGAAATGCAAAAAAGATAAATGGCTGTCTGAGAAGGCCTTATAAATAGCTGTGAAAAGATGAGAAGCAGAAAGCAAAGGAGAAAAGGAAAGATATATACATTTGAATGCAGAGTTCCAAAGAATGGCAAGGAGAGATAAGAAAGCCTTCCTCAGTGATCAATGCAAAGAAATAGAGGAAAACAACAGAATGGGAAAGACTAGAGATCTCTTCAAGAAAATTAGAGATACTAAAGGAACATTTCATGCAAAGATGGGCTCAATAAGGGACAGAAATGGTATGGACCTAACAGAAGCAGAAGATATTAAAAAGAGGTGGCAAGAATACACAGAAGAACTGTACAAAAAAGATCTTCACAACCCAGAAAACCACAATGATGTGATCACTCATACTCACCTAGAGCCAGACATCCTGGAATGTGAACTCAGGTGGGCCTTAGGAAGCATCACTAAGAACAAAGCTAGTGGAGGCGATGGAATTCCAGTTGAGCTATTTCAAATTCTGAAAGAAGATGCTGTGAAAGTGCTGCACTCAATATGTCAGCAAATTTGGAAAACTCAGCAGTGGCCACAGGACTGGAAAAGGTCAGTTTTCATTCCAATCCCAAAGAAAGGCAATGCCAAAGAATGCTCAAACTACCGCACAATTGCATTCATCGCACAAGCTACTGAAGTAATACTCAAAATTCTCCCAGCCAGGCTTCAACAATATGTGAACCGTGAACTTCCAGATGTTTAAGCTGGTTTTAGAAAAGGAAAAGGAACCAGAGATCAAATTGCCAACATCCGCTGGATCATTGAAAAAGCAAGAGAGTTCCAGAAAAACATCTATTTCTGCTTTATTTACTATGCCAAAGCCTTTGACTGTGTGGATCACAATAAACTGTGGAAAATTCTGAAGGAGATGGGAATACCAGACCACCTGACCTTCCCCTTGAGAAACCTGTATACAGGTTAAGAAGCAACAGTTAGAACTGGACATGGAACAACAGACTGGTTCCAAATAGGCAAAGGAGTATGTCAAGGCTGTATATTGTCACCCTGCTTATTTAACATACATGCAGAGTACATCATGAGAAACATTGGGCTGGAGGAAGCACAAGCTGGAATCAAGATTGCCAGGAGAGATATTAATAACCTCAGATATGCAGATGACACCACCTTTATGGCAGAAAGTGCAGAAGAACTAAGGAGCCTCTTGATGAAAGTGAAAGAAGAGAGTAAAAAAGTTGGCTTAAAACTCAACATTCAGAAAACTAAGATCATGGCATCCGGTCCCATCACTTCATAGCAAATAGATGGCAAAACAGTGGAAACAGTGGCTGACTTTATTTTTCTGGGCTCCAAAATCACTGCGGATGGTGACTGCAGCCATGAAATTAAAAGACGTTTACTCCTTGGAAGAAAAGTTATGACCAAGCTGGACAGGATATTAAAAAGCTGAGACATTACTTAGCAAACAAATGTCCATCTAGTCAAGGCTATGGTTTTTTCCAGTGGTCATGTATGGATGTGAGAGTTGGACTGTGAAGAAAGTTGAGCACCGAAGAATTGATGCTTTTGAACTGTGATGTTGGAGAAGACTCTTGAGAGTCCCTTGGACTGCAAGGAGGTCCAACCAGTCCATCCTAAAGGAGATTAGTCCTGAGTGTTCATTGGAGGGACTGATGTTGAAGCTTAAACTCCAGTCCTTTGGCCACCTGATGCGGAGAGCTGACTTATTTGAAAAGACCCTGATGCTGGGAAAGATTAAGGGCAAGAGGAGAAGGGGACGACAGAGGATGAGTTGCTTGGATGGCATCACCAACACATGGACATGGGTTTGGGTGGACTCCGGGAGTTGGTGATGGACAGGGAGGCCTGGCGTGCTACAGTTCATGGGGTCGCAAGGAGTCAGACACAACTGAGCGACTGAACTGAACTGAATGGTGACCATCTTTTCATAGGCTCTTGGCCATTTGTATGTCTTCTTTGGAAAACTGTTTATTCTAATCCTCTTCTTCATTAAATAGCGTTATGTGACTTTTTGTTGTAGAGTTGTAAAAGTTCTCCATATATTCTGGATACACAGGTCTTCTTATCAGATACATGACTTTCCAATATTTTCTCCCACTCTGTTGCTTTTTTATTTTCACTTCAGCCAAGTTTTCAAATGTAGACAATTGAAAGTCCTACCAATGGCAATAGTAAACAAATATGGTGCACTCATTCCAAATGGAGATAGATCCCTCTTCTGTGGAAGAGGTGGCTTCGGTGGGATTTCAGATGATGTAGTATGAAAGTACAGTCTGTACTGATCCCAACTGAATCCCTGTTGTACTGGCCCCATCTTCAATTTACTTAGCAAAAGCGTCAGAAAACTGTCAAGTATCACAGTCAGTCACATGTCGACAAGAATCTGTGAAAGGGTGTAAGTAAATGAAGAGTAGAGGGAAAATGTGCAGTATTAAAAACAAGGATTTTTAGAGGGAAGCTGAAGTGCTATAGCAACTGAGTATGAGAAAACGAGCAGATTTGACGGAGGGGAAGTTATAATTGTAACACTTCGTTATTGACAGATGGGGGGCCCAGAAGGGAGCTTGGAGTCAAAACAGAGCACCAAACACAGGAATAACTCGTGAAAGAGTGGATGAGATCAAATGCATGTTTATAAAAAGATAATTATTTTAGAAGAGGATCTAAATCAAGTTTCCTCAGCCGGAGAGTGTTCAAAGCAACACTTATTTTCATTCCCTTAATTTTTCAGTCACTGACATTGATGGTCTGGTTGAGAGCAATCGCGTTTTACTGCTTAGTGGCGTGCTGCTCTCTGAAAAAATGACTATTCCACTGGGGAAGAGGGAAAACCAAGCAAGAACTCAATACATGTAGGTTTGGGGCTGTAATCTCATCACTCATTCATTCATTTCCTGTGTGCTTTATAAAGAACCTTATGTTTCCAGAGCTTTGGTAAATGCTGGGGGTAAAATACAAAGCAAGCCATAAGCCATACCCTCTAGCAGTTTCTAGTTTAGTGACAGACAAATAAAAATATAATTTCATGTAACAAAATGTCATCTCCCCAAAGGCATGCTTGCTTGCATGCTGAGTCACTTCAGTCATGTCCAACTGCGACCCTATGGATGTTAGCCCATCAGGCTCCTCTGTCCATGGGATTTCCCAGGCAAAAATACTGGAGTGGGTTGTCACTTCCTCCTCCAGGGGGTCTTCCCCCCCAGGGATTGAACCTGCATCTCTTACGTCTCCTGCATTGGCAGGTGGGTTCTTTACCACTAGTGCCACGTGGAAAGTACCCCCCACCAAAGGCATAGTCCTGGTGTTTTCTTGAAGTCCAGAGGCACGAGACATCAGAAAGTCATGAGTCAGTTTGATTCTTGAAAGGAAATATTTGAGGAACACAGGGAAGGAGCAAAGATGAATGTCTCCCTTGCAGGTACGACGCTCAAGTCTCCACAGGATGACTCTCTCCCCTGTTCTTGCAAATAAAAGTTTGCACTCAGAGACTTGGTGAGGAAGCCTGCACACATGTTGAGGAGGGGGGTGGTGAGGAAAATGCCTTATCCTTATTGTAATGTAAAGCTCTTTCATTTTCTCATGAAGGGACAGGCTCAGACTCTGAAGCCAAATTGCTTTGGTTTAAATCTCAACTCAAAGGCTTTCCTGGTGGCTCAGTGGTAAAGAATCCTCCAGCCAATGCAGGAGACGCAGGTTTGATCCCTGGGTCAGGAAGATCCCCTAGAGAAGGAAATGGCATCCCACTCTAGTATTCTTGCCTGGGAAATCCCATGGACAGAGGAGCCTGGCAAGCTACAGTCCATGAGGTTGTAAGAGTCAGACACGACTGAGCGACTAAACAACAATAGCAACAGCAAAATCTCAACTCCACTGTTTAACAGATATAAGATTTTCAGGAAGTTGTCAAATTTCTCTGTGCCTTAACATTCTCATTTATGAAAAAGGGGATACAAATATTACCTAGATTCTAATGCTATCATGTGTGTTGAATGCAAATAAACAAATACAGTTTAGGGTTGATATCTAGATTACAGAGAGCTCTCAAAAGATTTTATCTCTGATCACACTGAGGATCTGATGGAGAGTTTTTCCAAGAACAGCCAAAGTGGCTTCTATGAGAAACTTGTGTGTGTTTGTGTGTGTGTTGGGTGGGGGTGTGGGATGGTGGGGGGAAGACAATATGGGGGCAGGGAACTCTTTATGGGCTTTTATTGCATAGCTGGTGAGGAAGAAAATCACCATCAGTAACCTAAGGAAGAGGGCATCTGTGTTGCCTTGAGGGGTTGCCAAGCGACATTTGTAGGGGAGCTGTTTTTCTTCTTTCATTCCACAAAAATGTCTTGACAGCCTATTCCGTGTCTCATTACTGTGTTTTACTTCTTCCTGAAACTTATGCTGATCTGGAATGATCTTACTTGTTTCCCTGTGTATTGTCTGTCTTCCTATGAGAGAACATAAACTCTGTGAGTGCAACATGACAGGGTTTCCTCCATACGGATGGCATAGGTGGGTGAAGAATATTTTCTGAATGAATGGATTCCCAACAATGTGCCGATATTGGGCTTGCTCATGTCAGGGGTACGGGGACATCCAGCTCAAGATTCGATTAGGAAAACCCAGCATGTTCCAGCCCTCTCAGTGGAGACAAGCTGTATCCGCTGCCCAGGAGTTTAATACTCTCCTCACTGCACACAATATTTCTGTTTTGTTTTGTTTTTCTTGGATTGACTCGTGTAACATCTGGGCCCATATAGAGAAAAGCTATGTTATACGAGGAAAATGTATAACTCAGATGTTTGGATTCTGTGCGCTTCAGTTTGAATACACCTCTCCTTCTGTGGGGGTGACAGGCTTGGAGCTAACGGCACTTACTAGCAGATTAACTTTACTACCCGATGACTCAGTTCATGTTGGCTCAGTCTAAGATCCAAGTGTTTTCCTTAACTTCTGTTCTGCAAAACAAAAGAGCAAAAGTGTCAAAGCAAGGTACTCTCCCATAAGATTCTTCCTTATTTAGATTTTTCAGGTTGAAAATGGTTAGGATTTGGTTTTCCTGTTTTTAAAAGCATTTTCAATTTCTTTATGTTACAAATTATTATCATTATTATTGTGTGTGTGTTTTAAAATTTATTTTTAATTGGATGATAATTATTTTACAATATTGTGTTGGTTTCTGCCATACATCAACATAAATCAGCCATAGATATACATATGTCTCCTCCCTTTTGAACCTTCCTCCCACCTCCCACCCCCCACCCCATCTTCCCCTTCTAGGCTGTTGTCACAGAGCACTGGTATTGAGCTCCCTGCATAATATCCCAAATTTCCACTGTCTATCTACTTCACATATGGTGATGTATATGTTTCAATGCTGTTCTCCTAACTTCTGTATCACACAAAACAAGAAAATACTGAAATAAACACCCTTGTCACCCTGCTTATTTAACTTGTATGCAGAGTACATCGTGAGAAATGCTGGGCTGGATGAAGCACAAGCTGGAATCAAGATTGCCGGGAGAAATATCAATAACCTCAGATATGCAGATGACACCACCCTTATGGCAGAAAGTGAAGAAGAACTAAAGAGCCTCTTGATGAAGGTAAAAGAGGAGAGTGAAAAAGTTGGCTTAAAACTCAACATCCAGAAAACTAAGATCATGGTATCCGGTCCCATCACTTCATGCAAATAGATGGGAAACAATGGAAACAGTTGCAGACTTTATTTTTGGGGCTCCAAAATCACTGCAGATGGTGACTGCAGCCATGAAATTAAAAGATGCTTACTCTTTGGAAGAAAAGTTATGACCAAGCTGGACAGCGTATTAAAAAGCAGAGGCATTACTTTGCCAACAAAGGTCCATCTAGATAAGGCTATGGTTTTTCCAGTAGTCATATATGGATGTGAGAGTTGGACTATAAAGAAAGCTGAGCACTGAAGAATTGATGCTTTTGAACTGTGGTGTTGGAGAAGACTCTTGAGAGTCCCTTGGACTGCAAGGAGATCCAACCAGTCCATTCTAAAGGAAATCAGTCCTGAATATTCATTGGAAGGACTGATGCTGAAGCTGAAACCAATACTTTGGCCACCTGACGTGATGACCTGACTCATTTGAAAAGACCCTGATGCTGGGAAAGATTGAAGGCAGGAGGAGAAGAGGACAACAGAGGATGAGATGGTTGGATCTCATCACTGACTCAATGGACATTAGTTTGAAAAACTCCAGGAGTTTGTGATGGACAGGGAGGCCTGGCATGCTGCAGTTCATGGGGTCACAAAGAGTCGGACATGACTGAGCAACTGAACTGAATTGAACTGAAATACCCCTTATGTATGGTTGAAAGGCCCACAGAAGTCAAATTTAAATTTGGTTTAGATACTTCATAAAAGTGGAATCGTACACTTTTTCCATGGCTGGCTTCTTTGACTTTAGTGTAACATCCTCAAGGTTCATCCATGTTGTAGAATATGGCAGGATTTTCTTCTTTTCTAAGGCTGGATAATATTTCTTTCTATGTATTGGTTTGGCCAAAAAGTTTATTTGGGATTTCTGTAACATGGGAAAACCTGAAGAAGTTTTTGGCCAACCCACTATATGCCACATTTTTTATATCCACTCATCTTTCAATGGGTAAGTCTGTTTCCATACCTTGTCTATTGTAAATGATGCTGTGATGTGGAGGTGGAGAGTAGAATGGTTGTTGCCAGGGACTGGGAGCAGGGAGAAATGGAAAGATATAGTTCACACTTTCTTTTTTTCTTTCTTCCTTCTTTTTTCTTTTTTTTTTAAGCTGTGCCATGTGGCATGCAGGATCCTAGTTCCCAAAACAGGGATTAAACCCAGGCCCTCTGCAGTAGAAATGTGGAGCCCTAACCACTGGACCACCAGGGAAGTCCTGAGATGGAGCTCCATGGATATAAGTTTTCCATTATACAAGTAAGTTCCCCTTAGAGCTGCCCTAAACACGGGGCCGTTATTTAACAGCACTGTCAGTCAATGCAGTCACTCAGTCGTGTCTCTCTCTATGCAACCCCATGGACTGCAGCATGCCAGGCTTCCCTGTCCTTCACCAACTCCCAGAGCTTGCTCAAACTCATGTCCATTAAGTCGGTGGTGCCATTCAACCATCTCATCCTCTGTCATCCTCTTCTCCTCCTGCCTTCAATCTTTCCCAGCATCAGGGTCTTTTTCAAGGAGTCAGTTCTTCACATCATGTGGCCAAGATATTGGAGTTTCAGCTTCAGCATCAGTCCTTCCAATGAATATTCAGGACTGATTTCCTTTAGGACTGACTGGTTGGATCTCCTTGCAGTCCAAGGGACTCTCAAGAGTCTTCTCCAACACCACATTTCAAAAGCATCAGTTCTTTAGCGCTCAGCCTTCTTTGTGATCCCACTCTCACATCCATACATGACCACTGGAAAAAAACATAGCTTTGACTAGACGGACCTTTGTTGGCAAAATAATGTCTCTGCTTTTTAATATGTTATCTAGGTTGGTCAGAGCTTTTCTTCCAAGGAACAAGCGTCTTTTAAATTCATGGCTGTAGTCACCACCTGCAGTGATTTTGGAGTCTAAAAAAATAAAGTCTCTCACTGTTTCCATTGTTTCCTCATCTATCTGCCATGAAGTGATGGGACTGGATGCCATGATCTTCGCTTTTTGAATGTTGAGTTTTAAGCTAGCTTTTTCACTCTCTTTTTTCACTTTCATCAAGAGGCTCTTTAGTTCTTCTTCACTTTCTGCCATAAGCGTGGTGTCATCTGCATATCTGAGGTTATTGATATTTCTCCCAGCAACCTGATTCTAGCTTGTGCTTCATTCATTCCAGCATTTCACATGAGGTACTCTGCATATAAGTTAAATAAGCAAGGTGACAGTATACAGTCTTGACGTACTCCTTCCCCAGTTTGGAAATAGTCTATTGTTCCATGTCCGGTTCTAACTGTTGCTTCTTGAGCTGCATACAGATTTCTCAGCAGACAGGTAAGATGGTTGGTATTCCCATCTCTGGAAGCATTTTCCACAGTTTGTTGTGATTTACACAATCAAGGGCTTTGGCATAGTCAATGAAGCAGAATTAGATGTTTTTCTGGAACTTTCATGCTTTTTTGATGATCCAATGGATGTTGGCAATTTTATCTCTGGTTCCTCTGCCTTTTCTAAATCCAGTTTGAACATCTGGAAGTTCACAGTTCACATATTGTTGAAGCCTGGCTAGGAGAATTTTAAGTATTACTTTCCTAGCATGTGAGATATGAGTGCAATTGTGTGGTAGTTTGAACATTCTTTGGCATTGCCTTTCTTTGGTTGGAATGAAAACTGACCTTTTCCAGTCCCGTGGCCACTTCTGAGTTTTCCAAATTTGCTGGCATATTGAGTCAACGCTTTAACAACATCATCTTTTAGCAGTATATAGTACATATATATGGTACATATATAACATATATACATATATATAACTATATATATATAGTACATATATATAATAGCACTATATAGTACAATTAAAAAAGTTGTTTAAGGCAAACCTTAAGTGTTATTACCATAATAAAAAAACAATTAAGCAAAAATAAAATTTGGTGTTTACTTTGAAAACTTCAGTTGATTTCACTCTTTGGTAAAGTTCTTACTTTTTTCTGATTATTAATTGCTCAAAAAAGAAAAAAAACAAAAAAGGAGGAACTTCCCTAGTGATCCAGTGTGTAAGAATTTGTGCTTCCAATATAAGGGGCCTGGGTTCGACCCCTGGTCAGGGAACTAGATCCCACATACCACAACCAAGACCTAACACAGCCACAAAAATAAATAAATGAATATTTTAAAATTATATTTTAAAACAATTAAAAACAAGGGGACGCTAAGTGCCAGACATAGTATTAAACACTTCCAATACACTTTTACAATCCTGAGAAGGAGATGGTATTATTATTCCCATTTTATGGGTATGGAAATTAAGATTAGAAAGATTGAATAAACAGCCCAAGGTCATATGGCTAGTACAGTGGTGTGGCTGGAATTTAAACTTGGGTTTTCGCACTAGACAGTGTCCTTTCTCGGCAGGACACAATAACATTTCTTTTTCTTACCTTACTCCATTCTGTGACCTAAGGGATTTTTTTCTAATCATTGGCTTACATTCTTTACTAGGTTGTTGTTTTGTTTTTTTTTTTAATTACTGATTTTATTTTTGACCATGTTGAGTTCTTGTTGCTACATGCGGATTTCTCTAGTTGCAGCATTGGAGGGTTCCTCTCTAGTTTTGGTGCATGGGCTTAGTTGCTCCGTAGCATGTAGAATCTTCCTGGACCAGGGATGGAACCTGAGTCCTCTGCATTGGCAGGCAGATTCTTAACCACTGGACCACCAGGAAAGTTCCTTTATTATGTTTTATCCTTTCAACTATGTATGGCTAGTTCAAATTAGGCGGAAGCTTGTGAAACTTGAAAATTAGGCTACTTAGCAATGGCTTGGGTTGGAATATCTGTCAGACTGTCCTTCCCCTTTTTTCCCCCAATCCCCTTGGGCCCTCCCAGCTCCTCAGAAGTTCCTCCTATATCCCGTCTCCTCCTCCAGCAGCCTCCTCATCTTCTCTTAGGTAATCTCGGGAGGAGAGCTGACTCCATCCAACCTCAACCCCAAGCCTGTGCACCAGCCAGGCTAGGGCTGTTCCTCCCACTGCTGCCATCCAGGCTGTTGAGTGACACACCTGTAAATCTTATTAAGACTTTCTTTTAGTCTCCATTAAAGCCTGTAACAATATCCAACTTTGTCATTTGTGAAATTTCATCAGTTTTCTGTCTGAATCCTAGGCACCTGGTAGGCCAACTACTTCTTTTAACTCTGGAACTTCCTCTGGAGAATATTTTAACTACATTTGAACCTTTTATTCCCCTTCTCCTTAGCTTCTTTTTCCTGACAAGTTTTTGTCCTAGATTTTATCAAACAAGAGCACAATGATAAATCTTCTCATGATACATTGATACATGAAAAGGAAGGAGCTGTGTATTTGAATCATACATTTTATAATTTGGGGGACTTTTCTAATCTGCTAAAAAAAGGGTCTTCTCTTTATAAGCCCTCTCCTCAGAGATGTACAGCTGATGGAAATAGTTCTGCTTTTCCATCATGATGAAAACATCTCTAATCTCTCTATTTTACAATTTTTCCTGTTACTTGGTATGTTCACTGTCTCTCCTTTGGGTAGCTTTCTTCAGAAATCTTCTTTGTATAAATGGTACACCATTGGCAGAAATGAAGCTTTCCTTCTGAATGAAGGGGGAAAGAAAACTTCTTACTAAACATGACTTTCTGATTTGATTATAGGAGAGTTTCTCTTTTGGAAAGAAGTATGGCGCCTTCCTTGAATAAAATTGGTATCACCACAAAACTGGTGGGCAGTGTAGCCCTATTGGTAAGGGCAAATTTGATTTTTTTTTTCCAAGCTAGCATTACAGCAGGTGGGTCCCTTAGTGCAGATCTGTGGATTTTTAGATCTTATTTGTGTGATTGTTAGCAGAGACTTTCTGTCATGCTTTATGAAGATTAGGGAGAGTAATTTGGAGTGATTCTTGAAGACTACAGAATACCTTCATTTTCAAAGTGTTTTCTAAGAAATACAAGTTCTAAGGGGTGCTACTTTGGAAAAACAGGGATGTGTGCAAAGTCGCACATGTCCAACTCTTTTCAACCCTGTGGACTGTAGCCCCCAGGCTCCTCTGTCCATGGGATTCTCCAGGCAAGAATACCGGAATGGCTTGTCATGCCCTCCTCCAGGGAATCTTCCTGACCCAGGGACCAAACTCAAGCCTCTTATCACTCCTGCCTTGGCAGAAAGGTTCTTAACCACTAGTACTACCTGGAAAGCCCGGAAAAATAGGGAGAGTTATTTCAAAATAAATCTGGGAAACACTGCGTATAAGTTCAAGAAGCTTCTTTAGTCCAATGACTTCATGAGCTTCCAATGTGCTAATTGTTGTTCTTCAGACACTCAGTTGTGTCTGACTCTTTGCGACACCATGGACTGCAGCTTTCCAGCCTTCCCTGTCCTTCACTATCTCCCCAAACTTGCTCAAACTCATGTCCATTGAGTTGGGCCCATGTGCTCATATGCTGTGTAAATCTTCAGGGAGTGGAAGTGGTGATGGAGAATGCCACCTTTCCCAAACTTGTTTAACAGCAAGCGATTAACTCTAAGAGGTATTTGGTGGAGCAATGTTGCCTGTAAAACACTTTGGGAAACAATTTTCCATTGGTTCAGGCCAAGATTCCACTTACACGAGATACCTAGAACAATCAAATTTATAGAGTCAGAAAGTACATCGGTAGATGGCAGGAGCCAGGGACTGGGAGGCTGGGGAGGAGACTGGGGATTTAGTGTGCAATGAGGACAGAGTTTCAGTTTAGCAAGGTGAAAAATTCGGGAGATGGATGATGGTGAGAGTTGCACAGCAATGTGAATGTACTTAGTGCCACTGAACTGTACAGTTACATATGGTTAAAATATTTTGCTTTATATTTTGGGACTTTGGTTGTTGTTGTTCAGTTGCTAAGTCATGTCTGACTCTTTGTGACCCTATGGACTATAGCACGCCAGGCTTCCCTGTCCTTCACCATCTCCCAGAGTTTGGCCAAACTCATGTCCGTTGAGTCCGTGATGCCGTCCAACCATCTCATCCTCTGCTGCCCCCTTCTCCTTTTGCCTTCAGTCTTTCTCAGCATCAGTCTCTCCTTTGCCCTCAGTCTTTCCTAGAACCTCTTTTCCAATGAGTCAGCTCTTCTCAACAGGTGGCCAAAGTATTGGAGCTTCAGCATCAGTCCTTCCAGTGCATATTCAGGGCTGGTTTACTTTAGGATTGACTGGTTTGATCTCCTTGCTGTCCAAGGGACATTTACCCCAATAATTTTTTTTTTTCCTTTTTTCAAAAAGCTCTCTATGTAGAATATTTCATTTTGGCCATTGAAAATATTATTAATAACTTTACTAAGTTTTCATGCTCACAGAAAGGCATTATTGAAAACAGACCCACAATGCTTGCTATGCAAATCTTCACAGGATTTTTCATCTCTGTCCACTATTGAAAGACTTTACAGTTATTAACGGTGACCCATGAGGGAAGTATCTACTGGGTTACACCAGGAAAAACAATGCAGTTCAGCAAGTTCGTTTCTTTTCCCCAAAGCATGCAAAAATATTTACCAATTCTATTTTCTTTCATGGTGGCTGTTAATAAGCTCAGAAATAAATATTGACTTCTTTCTTAGTAGCCTTCTAGGACTTTACACAGTAATGTGTCTTGCATATTTGACACCTGTAGCGGATCATTTCTAATGTTTCCTCTATGAAAAAGATTCAGTAAAAATAAGGCAAAATTTATTATTTTCTCAGTGTTTTCTTTGACAATAAAATAGTAGTTTAAAAATAAGAGACTTTAAGTTTAAAGATCTTCACATTCTGTACTTGTGTACAAACAATTTGCACTTCCAAACAAAAATATTACACCTTGCAGTTCTCACCCTGTTTCACTGTTTTACATTTTAAACACAAATAAAAACTCAAAGAGAAATTTATAATTGAATCAATCCAATTTCTATCTTCTAAAAGTAGTACTAGTATGCTTTTGCATATTTTATTTTTAAAAGATTTTTGTACTTTTTATTTATGGCCTCTATTGCACACACTTTTTAAGTCACAGTGGTGATTTTTCCTAGTGCAGAGTAACCAGCTCAATAATCTTTTTTTTTTTAACTACACTGTCTGGTATGTGAGACCTTAGTTCTTAGATCAGGATTGAATCCCCACCCCCTGGATTAGAACCATGGCCTCTTAACTACTGGACAACCAGGGACGTCCCTACTTTTGTTTATTTTAAATCTTCTGTTAAATGAGGGAAATATAGGATCAAAGACATGAAAGACAAGATCTGTGCCTAAAACGAACTTAGATAACTCCAACCATCATGTACTTATTTTCAAAATGAATGTAATAAATGTATGCACCTCTTTCCACTTGGTAGAATTAGGGCATTAATTAGGACTTTGCCAAGTTGGTGTTCAGGTGCATGACCATATTCGTTTAAGATAAGAAATGACAATATACAAATTTGAAGCCGACATAAGGTTCTTAAAACTTAAAGGTAACTGCAGCAGTTGTTAGAATTTTGATCAACAAGTAACTTTTTTCTGCTTTGTCATTGATTTTAAACTCTGTACAGAAAATGCCTCTTCTCTTGTTTGCCTCTTGGCTGAGGCATTATAATCACTGCACTCTCTCATCTCTCCCAGCCCTGCTTGGTACCCCACTGACCATATTTATTATATGTACTAAATTTATTCAAGCTCTATAGGAATTCCATAGTCATGCTTTTCTTTGCCATAATTTGATTCCTTGTACCTTATTAATGCATAAAAATGACTTGTAATCATTTTGCTAATTGTTATGGATTGAATTGCATTCCCGCCAAATTTGTATATTGAAGTTATAGCCCTCAGGCCTCCTAAATATGACTTTCTAGATAGAGACAGGGTCTTGACAGAGGTCATCAGGTTAAAGTGAGATCATTGTGATGGGCTTGACTTCAATGGGACTGATGACCTTATAAGAAAATGGAAATTTGTACATAGAAGGAATTACACAAAGAGGGAGGACAATGTATAGAGACAAAGAGAGAAGATATTCATCCTGAAGCCAAGAAAAGGGGCCTGGAAGAACTGATACTTGTGAACTGTGGTGCTGGAGAAGACTTTTTAGAGTCCCTTGGACTCTAAGGAGATTAAACCAGTCAATCCTAAGGGAAATCAATCCTGAATATCCATTGGAAGGACTAATGTGGAAGCTGAAGCTTCAATACTTTAGCCACCTGATAGGAAGAGCCAACTCACTGGAAAAGACCCTGATGCTGGGAAAGACTGAAGGCACCAGAAGGGGGCAGCAGAGGATGAGATGGTTGGATGGCATCACCGAGTCAATGAACATGAATTTGAGCAAATTCTAGGAGATAGTGGAGGACAGGGGAACCTGGCATGCTGCAGTTGTTGGAGTTGCAAAGAGCTGGACACAACTTAGTGAATGAACAACAGCGACAATGAGAACCTCCTATAAAACACATGGAACTCTACTCAAAGTCTGTGGTGACCTAAACAGGTCAGTCAGTCAGTCAGTTCAGTCGCTCAGTCGTGTCCGACTCTTTGCAATCCCATGAATTGCAGCACGCCAGGCCTCCCTGACCATCACCAACTCCCAGAGTTCACTCAAACTCACATCCATCAAGTTGGTGATGCCATCCAGCCATCTCATCCTCTGTCGTCCCCTTCTCCTCTTGCCCCCAATCCCTCCCAGCATCAGAGTCTTTTCCAATGAGTCAACTCTTCGCATGAGGTGGCCAAAGTACTGGAGTTTCAGCTTTAGCATCATTCCTTCCAAAGAACACCCAGGGCTGATCTCCTTCAGGATGGACTGGTTGGATCTCCTCGCAGTCCAAGGGACTCTCAAGAGTCTTCTCCAACACCACAGTTCAAAAGCATCAATTCTTCAGTGCTCAGCCTTCTTCACAGTCCGACTCACATCCATACATGACCACAGGAAAAACCATAGCCTTGACTAGACAGACCTTTGTTGGCAAAGTAATGTCTCTGCTTTTGAATATGCTATCTAGGTTGGTCATAACTTTTCTTCCAAGGAGTAAGTGTCTTTTAATTTCATGGCTGCAGTCACCATCTGCAGTGATTTTGGAGCCCAAAAAAATAAAGTCTGACACTGTTTCCCCATCTATTTCCCATGAAGTGATGGGACCGGATGCCATGATCTTTGTTTTCTGAATGTTGAGCTTTAAGATAGGAAATCAAAAAAAGAGATGTATGTATACAAACATATAGCTGATTCACTCTGTTGTACGGTAGAAACTAACACAACATTGTGAAGCAATTATACTCCAATAAAAAGTAATCTTTAAAACTGCAGAAAAGAATGTGGATCCAGACAGAAGTGCATCACAAACCCTGGAGAACCCCAGTCTCACTGGTGGGATGTCTTGAAAGACCTTAGGAGATTTTACAGGGTTCACAGAAGCTGAGCCGGCATATTGTTTAATGGTGCAATGTGACTCCTTAAATATGTGCTTGTGTGTGTGGACTTAGTTGCCCAGTCATGTCTGACTCTTGGTGACCCCAGGGACTGTAGCCCGCCAGGCTCCTCTGTCCATGGGATTTCCCAGGCAAGAGTACTGGAGTGGGTTGCCATTGCCTACTCCAGGGAATCTTCCCAACCCAGGGATCGAACCCGAATCTCCTGCATCTCCTTCTTTGTCAGGCAGATTCTTTACCACTGAGCAGCATGGGAAGCCCAAATATGTACTTAAAGGCACAATATTGAAAGGCACAGTTCTACTGTTGTTGAATGCCTTCATTCTAGTTCACTAAACATAAGAGTTTGAGTTCTAAATCTGCAAAAGTATGTTTCACTCCTTAATGAAGACTTTATAGCTGAGGATAACATGCTTCAGAAAAAATGCATTTTTGTTAATCTAACAGCCTAATCTCATTGTTACAGATTGTATACTATAGGAGTTGGAAAGGAGAGTCATGCTGCTGCTGCTAAGTCGCTTCAGTCGTGTCCGACTCTGTGCGACCCCATAGACGGCAGCCCACCAGGCTCCCCCGTCCCTGGGATTCTCCAGGCAAGAACACTGGAGTGTGTTGCCATTTCCTTCTCCAATACATGAAAGTGAAAAGTGAAAGTGAAGTGGCTCAGTCATGTCCGACTCCTAGCGACCCCATGGACTGCAGCCCACCAGGCCCCTCTGTCCATTGGATTTTCCAGGCAAGAGTACTGGAGTGGGTTGCCATTGCCTTCTCCAAAGAGGGTCATAGCCATCTTTTTTTTTTTTTTTTTTTTTCAATTAGTTTATAAAGAAGATGAAGGGTATTGTGTTGGCATTTGGTTCTGCAGCATCCGAACTAAAGGTATACCTGAACCAGATTCCTGAATTCAGTGGCTGCATAAGAAATTCAGTCCAAAGCAGAAAACGTGTTCTCCTTTGATGTTTCCACCAGCATCAAGTTGAAGGCTATGGTGTCACTGAGCGTGGTAGCTACCTGGGCAAGTTCCTTCCTTCCTCCCGTTGGAAGGACGGGGCTTACTGCACTCTGCTTGAGGCCTGCAGTTATTTGCTGTAGCCAGTCGGATGCCATGAGACAGGAAAACCTCCACTTGAGCCAAGTTACACAAGTGTGCTGTCCTGGCACTAACTTTAATGTGCACCTGGGTTTCAAAAAAGGAAAAACAGAAACACAAATTCCTTTCTTTTTTCTTTTGGGATTCGGCCCTAACACCATTTTGTTTAAATTTCAAAGGTTTAAGTTTCATCAAAGTAGAATTTGTTTATGTAAAATTACATACCAGATGTTCACTGCCGTAGACGTTGTAGGGTATTTTATTGCCAATGTGACCCTAGCGGATTCCACAATTATAAACTGAAGCCAGGTTGTTTATATAAGGTTTCTGCTATAGACAGGAGAGAAATCTGGTGATGGGGGTGGGGGTGGGGTCTCAAAGACAGATTGACCTTATTCTTTTGAAATATCTCTTTTTGGAGCAGATATCATAGACCTTGTAAAAATGGGGGTTTGGAGAAGTACAAATTACTGGCAAGATTTTACGTTTTTAAAAGTATTTTATAAATCTCACCACCAGCCTGGCATATGTGGTTGGAGATGAGATAAAGTAATACATGAATTCAGGGAGCTGAAGTGCTATTTTTCTATAACAATAACTGCCACTTCAGCATTCAGCCACACCCCTGCAGGGTTTGTTAGAATACAGATTGCCAGGTCCCACCCTGAGATTCTGATTCAGAAGTCCTGGGTACAGCTTGAGAATTTGTATTTCTGCCTAGTACCTAGGTAATGCTCTTGATATAGGCCCAAGAGTCCGCTTTAAGAACAAATTGTATAGCAATAATTCTTTTTTGGGGGGAAAAAAAACCTTTTTATTTTATATTGGAGTACAGGCCAATTAACCATGTTGTGATAGTTTCAGGTGGACAGCAAAGGGACTCAGCTGTACATATATATGTATCCATTCTTCCCCAAACTCCCTTCCCATCCAGGCTGCCATGTAACAGTCAGCAGAGTTCCCTGTGCTATACAGTCGGTCCTTGTTGGTTATCCATTTTAAATACAGCAGTGTGTACACATCCATCCCAAACTCCCTAACTATTCCTTCCCCCACTTCCCCTTCATGCCCTGCAACCATAAGCTGGTTCTCTAAGTCTGTGAGTCTCTATTTTGTAAGTAAATTCATTTGTATCATTTCTTCTCGGATTCCACAAATAAGGGATGTCATACGATAGCACTCCTTTTCTGTCTGACTTACTTCACTCAGTATGACAAAATTCTTAAGGCTGGCTGCTCATCAGAATTCATGAATAAGGCTCACCTTTACCACAGCTGATTGAGTATATGGCTTACCAAACTGACCAGTGACCAGCGGCCTAAGGTGTGAAGTGAAAGATAGACTGGGTCTACTGGCTTCTTCTCTGGGATTTGGACCGCTAGCAGTGATGGATGATGGCAAATCCCGAGGGAGATCAAGTCATGTCCAGGAGACCAAACCCACATAAAGGGCTTCTCACACTCCATCTTGCTGCAGAATCATCTGGAGGGCTTCACAGTACAGACTCGAGGACCACTGAAGGAACAGGAGAGCAGAAGGGACTGACAGATGAAGCAGATTCATAAATGTCCCAAAGGAGCAGACAACCAGCATGGTGTCTTCAAAGTGTGGCCACCATGTGAGCTGTGGCAACATCACTGGGTCTTATTAGAAATTCAAAATCTTAGGCTCAACGGTGAAGGCCACTGAGGGGCAAACTCTGAGACCAGCACCCAGGAAACTGCCTAACAAGCCCCCAGAATAATTCTGAGGCACGCTGAACTTTGAGAACTTGTGAACTGGAGCATTGACCCAGCTACCCTGACTCCAGAAGCAAATTCCAGCCCCAGCCTTTAAGAAGACCAGTGTTACTATGTCACTTCTCCATGGATTTCTATGCAATTCGCTTTATATTATCATTTATGTTTTCCCAACAGACCCTTTTTCTCTTAATGTGGCTTGAGGACTTGATGCTCTAGGAAAAATAGCTCTTTGACTTAAAGTCAGTAGGAAATTTTAGCCCCAAGAGAGAGATGATGGTTAATAGAACAATCATTCATCCACTTTAAATAGTTCACATCCCAGAGAGTTCCAGAAAAACATCTATTTCTGCTTTATGGACTATGCCAAAGCCTTTGACTGTGTGGATCACAATAAACTGTGGAAAATTCTGAAAGAGATGGGCATACCAGACCACCTGACCTGCCTCTTGAGAAACCTATATGCAGATCAGGAAGCAACAGTTAGAACTGGACATGAAACAATAGACTGGTTCCAAATAGGAAAAGGAGTACGTCAAGGCTGTATATTGTCACCCTGCTTATTTAACTTATATGCAGAGTACATCATGAGAAATGCTGGGCTGGATGAGGCACAAGCTGGAATCAAGATTGAGAAATATCAGTAACCTCAAATATGCAGATGACACCACCCTCATGGCAGAAAGTGAAGAGAAACTAAAGAGCCTCCTGATGAAAGTGAAAGAAGAGAGTGAAAAAGTGGGCTTAAAGCTCAACACTCAGAAAGCTAAGATCATGGCATCCAGTCCCATCACTTCTTGGCAGATAGATGGGGAAACTGTGAAAACAGTAGCTGACTTTATTTTTGGGGGTTCCAAAATCACTGCAGATGGTGACTGAAGCAATGAAATTAAAAGACACTTACTCCTTGGAAGGAAAGTTATGACAAACCTAGACAGCATATTAAAAAGCAGAGACATTACTTTGCCAACAAAGGACCGTCTAGTCAAGGCTATGGTTTTTCCAGTGGTCATATATGGATGTGAGAGTTGGACTGTGAAGAAAGCTGAGTGTCAAAGAATTGATGCTTTTGAACTGTGGTGTTGGAGAAGACTCTTAAAAGTCCCCTGGACTGCAAGGAAATCCAACCAGTCCATCCTAAAGGAGATCAGTCCTGGGTGTTCATTGGAAGGACTGATGTTGACGCTGAAACTCCAATACTTTGGCCAACTGATGCGAAGAGCTGACTCATTGGAAAAGACCCTGAAGCTGGGAAAGATTGAGGGCAGGAGGAGAAGGGGACGACAGAGGATGAGTCGACTCGAGGGACATGGGTTTGGGTGGACTCCAGGAGTTGGTGATGGACAGGGAGGCCTGGCATACTGTGGTTCATGGGGTCGCAAAGAGTCGGACATGACTGGGCGACTGAACTGAACTGAAACCAATGGTTCTCAACTTGAGTGTACCTCAAGAGCAATCCCCAACCTTTTTGGCACCAGGGACTAGTTTTGTGAAAGACAAGTTTTCCATGGACCAGGGAGAGTGTATGGTTTCAGGATGATTCAAGCACATAACCATTTTCTGTGCACTTTATTTCTATTATTATTATATCATTTCCACCTCAAATCATCAAGCATTAGATCCTGGGGATTGAGGACCCCTGCTTTGAAATCACCTGAGGAACTTATAACAATTCGAATACCTAATATATCTTTGGTGCATTGGTGTGTTAAGTGGCTTCAGTTGTGTCTGACTCTTTGTGACCCCATGGAACCCAGGTCTTCTGCATTGAAGGCAGATTCTTTACCATCTGAGCCACCAGGGAAGCCCTGACCAGGGTTTAAACCCATATGATGCCTTAGGTCCTGCTGCATCTGCGATTCTCCAGCATTTTTCTGGTTGCCAGTTTGGTATTTTGGAAAATTAGAAACATAAACGAGGATTAAAATCATCTAATGGAATCAGTTAGCCTTGAAAAATTATTTGCAGATCTATTTGTATTTCATCTGAATTCTGCTATTTTATATAAACCTCTTTACACAATTTCTAATCAAGATTTGGAAAATTCCCATGATTAGTCTTGCCAATATGCTTTCTTAATATTTAATACCAAAATATCCAGGCGATTCAAGTGAAAGCAATAGTAAATTGATATTAAAAATCCCATCTCCATCCCAAACTCTCCCTTGAAGCCCAGACTCATATTTAACTGTCTACTTTTCTCCCTAGGGCTTCCCAGGTGGTTCAGTGGTAAAGAATTCGCCTGCTAATGCAGGAGACAAAAGAGACTCAGGTTCGATTCCTGGTTCAGGAAGATCTCCTAGAGTAGGAAATGGCAACCCACTCCAGTATTCTTGCCTGGAGAATGCCATGGACAGAGGAGCCTGGCAGGCTACAATCCATAGGATCGCAAAAGAGTCAGTAGGACAAAACTGAGCAAATGAGCAGCCTTTTCTTCCCACACTTGGGCTGAAGACATGCCTAGGTTCAAACTCTGAATCTTATTCCCTGAAACCTATGGTTTCTCAGCAAGTTATCCCTCCCCCCCTTCTCCTCCAGGTCTCCTCTTTGCTCAGGCTTCCCAGGGAGGAGTTAAGGTCCTTTGCCAAGGGGTTGGTTTCCCTTGGGCATGCATCTTGCTTTGGCCGATGGATGTAGGGGAAGTGAGAGTGTCAGTTCCCAGTGGGGCCAGGAAGGCACTGAATGGCTTTGCTTGCTTCTCCCAGCGTTTCTCTCTTCTCTTACGGGAAGATTGGGCCCCAGGTGGTTGCTGCCACTTCACCCCAGACCCTAGAAAAAACTCATGGAGCACAGCTGTCCTAGCTTACTCCAGAACAGCAAGTCTGAGAACTAACTTTTTTTTTTTTTCTTTAAAAAAAATTTTTATTGGAGTGTATCTGCTTTACAATGTTGTGTTAATTTCTGCTGTACAGCATGTAGAGAAAAGGGAACTCTCCTGCACTGTTGGTGGGAATGTAAAGTGATACAGCCATTATGGAGAACAGTAAGGAGGTTCCTTAAAAAGCTAAAATTAGAACTGTCATATGACGCAGCAGTCCCATCCTGGACATATACTGGAGAAAACCATAATTCCAAAAGACACATCCACCCCAGTGTTCATGGCAGCACTATTTACAACAGCAGATGTGGAAGAAACCTAAATGTCCATCAAGAGATGAATGGATTAAGAAAGTGTGATACATATATACAATGGAACATTATGCTATGCTAAGTCGCTTCAGTCGTGTCCGACTCTGTGCGACCCCACAGACTGCAGCCCACCAGGCTCCCCCGTCTCTGGGATTCTCCAGGCAAGAACACTGGAGTGGGCTGCCATTTCCTTCTCCAATGCGTGAAAGTGAAAAGTGAAAGTGAAGTCGCTCAGTCGTGTCCGACTCTTAGCGACTCCATTGATTGTAGCCTAACAGGCTCCTCCATCCATGGGATTTTCCAAGCAAGAGTACTGGAGTGGGGTGCCATTGCCCTCTCCGAATGGAACATTACTCAGCCATAAAAAAGGAACAAAATTGTGCTGTTTCATAGACATGGATGAACCTAAAGAATGTCATACAGAGTGAAGTAAGTCAGAAGGAGAAAAATAAACACCCTATATTAATGCATATATGTGGAATCTAGAAAAATGGTACCATGAACCTATTTGCAAAACAGAACTAACTTATTTCTGAATACCACTACTATTTTATGGTTTGTTTGTTTTGCAGCATGGATAATACAGCTGTCAAACTGGCTCCTCCCTACAATGTTCTGCTTTTATTTTCCTTTCATCAATATTATGAAAATCTATGTGAAACAAATATAAAAGGTATGAAGAACCAAGCTTAACAACCATAAAAATATGTGCTATATTTGTTTTTTGCCTCACGTTTCTACTCATTTCTCTCCCATCCTTTTCTTTCCTGACATATTCAAAAGGAAATCACAGACATCATATTATCATCACCCCCAACACAGACTTCAGTGTGAATCTGAAAACAAACAAACACTATTTTATTCTATAATGCTTAGATGACTAGCACATCTAACAAAATAATCTATCTAAAATATTTTCTAATGAGGCTACTTGAAGAGTTAAGTCTCAAGTCACTTTTAAACAACTTTTAATGAGAATATTATCCCCTTTCTTATGGTTAATTTGTTTTCATCTCACTGACTTGTTGAAGAAAGGGAGTCAATTGTACTGCAGAATATGTCACATTCTAGATTTAGCTAATTGCTACTTGATGGTGACCTTTAACTTGTTTCTGTATCCCAGAAATATAAGTGGATTAGAAGTTAGATGCAAAGACTCTATCAGATTAAAGTTCAAATATGTACTAGAAAGAGAAGAATACTCCATGAAAAGTGGAAGTGAAATGGAAAGTCGCTCAGTCATATCCAGTTCTTTGCAACCCCTAAATACTCCATGGTTGGTGCCAAATACTGTCTACTGCGTCCACCAGTTGTAGCCCTATGGTGTCTGGTTATGTCATGTTTAGTGAGGTCAGATATATCATTTATTTAAGAAATATACAATCCAGTGTTTTTATATATATAACACAGTTATTATACTATTTATTTTTTTATTTAAATTTATTTATTTTAATTGGAGGCTAATTACTTTACAATATTGTATTGGTTCTGCCACACATCAACATGAATCCGTCACGTGCGTAGACGTGTTCCCCATCCTGAACCCCCCTCCCACCTCCCTCCCTGTACCATCCCTCTGGATCATCCCAGTGCACCAGCCCCAAGCATCCTGTATCGAACCTGGACTGGCGATTGGTTTCTTATATGATATTATACATGTTTCCGTAAATACAATGTTATTTAATAAATATACAATCCAGTCTATATCCTCCTCTATGGAGGCTGTAGCATCCTGCATGTTCACTCATAATGTAGGCGTAACAATCATTCTCCTCTGTCTTGTCATTAGTGTAGGTTCTCAAACTTTCTGATGGCAGTATAGTTACGTTTCTTTCATTGTTGTTGATTGCACATTCACGGGTCAAGGGTCATTTGTATTACATGTATGGCTCTTATATACAGCTGAATAAAAAAGACTCATACCTCTACTTTAGTGTTTTGCAGACCAAATAAAATCAACCCTTGGGATACAATTTTTCATTTTCAAATGGTTTTTTTGTAGTATTTCTTTAAAAATTTTTAGAAAAATCTTTAACCCTGTCTGTGTAGCATGTGGGATCTTAATTCCCCAAACAGGGATTGAAACCTCACTCCCTACAAAGAGAGCACAGAGTCTTAACCAATGGACTGCCAGGGAATTATTGTTTTGAAATACTATAGATTCAGCCACACGGTATTTTCTTAAGCACAAAGATCTTAGAGTCCAAAGTATATATGCTGTAAAGCTTAAAGAGTCTTAGTGATAATGGCTTTTCTTAGTACATATAGCTAGGAGACAAAACTGAAGTTCTGTTTTCCATAGCAGGCAATGGAAGAGGGTAAAATTTCCCATTAATTGAAAGAGACTTCTAAATCAGAAGGAGAAGAAACAACAATAAATACAGTCCTTGGCACATAGTAAAATAATCATTAAATGCAGTTTCCATCCTCTAGCTGTCTGGGAAGTTGGATGTTCACAATATTAACAAAAATGACACGCTGGTTGCTTCTGTAACTTGGGGTATTATGTGGCCATGATGTAAACGAGCTTCATCATTAACACAATTGATAGGAATTATTTAAGAAGTTGAGATGTTATAGCTTGATCATCATCAACAGTGAAAACAGTACTGGAGTTAAGTAGCACTAAAGGCTGGAGGAGGAAGGGAAAGGAAAAAAAAAATGGAGAGGAAGAAGGAAATAGAACATGTAAAGAAGATTTTAAGCTATGATCCTGCACATATGATATAGTGTTGTGTATCATTTGAAAGAATAAGAGGAGCCCAGTAATTTTGGGCCATCAGTGCATTTTTATTCACAATAATATGACTGATACAACAATCTAAATATAGTGGCAGAAATCACCAAGCATGAAAAACTGGATAGCTGGTCACCCCAAGATAGAGTAGCCCCAACTCCCCACAGTCTTCCTTCTCAGAACTCCAAAATACTGGGGATAACACAGCAGACCAGCAAAGGAAGGCTCTGCAAGGTAGAAAGAGGAAGATGGATGGTGTAGGGCCATTTAGACTTGAGGAACCACATGCTACAGTCTCCCTGAGTGTCTTTATTGCTCCCATACATCCTGGACATGGCAATGTGGGAGCCACCAATCAAAACTGCCAGTAGGCATTAACAAAAAGATGGTTCAGAAGAAGCCTGCTCCCCTAGTGGGAGGACAGGGAAAGAGTGGGCTAAGGACATGCAAACTTTCCCACGATAGTTTTCCTCTATCTCAAACACCAATGGAAAGCCTGCAGCCCAGTCCATCCACCCAGGTGATGCTCTGAAATTGGCTAGGTCTAGTTGTAAGGTAAGTCTTCACACCTGCCACATCAGGAAGAACACCAGGTGATCCAAGGAGGGACTTATCCTAATGGGGTAGTGTTGTCTGATACTATGACCCAAGTACTCTCACTCACTACAGCATGTTGTCTACTAATTATGTATGCACTCAGTGATGTCCGACTCTGACTCTTTGCAGCCCCATGGACTATATAGCCTGTCGGGCTCTTCTGTTCATGGGATTCTCCAGGCAAGAATACTGGAGTAGATTGTCATTCCCTTCTCCAGGGGATCTTCCCCAGGGATGGAACCTGGGTCTCCTGTCTTGCAGGCAGATTGTTTGCCATCTGAGCCACCAGGGAAGCCAGAGAGTAGGTAAAGAGTGTTCTTATCCAAGGCAAGACTTACAAAGAACAAAATGCAAACCTATCTCCAGGAGGTTCATGATAGAAACAGAGATGATCATGAGGCTAGAAAACTTAGAAAATCAAGGTGTGAGCTAGGTTCTTCAGGGGCCTGAAGAACGCATGGTCTCTGCTGAAGGCCAAATGTATAAAGTGACTTTTGTGCACAACTTGCTGACTCTGTCTGATTCCTGGTTGATAGAAGGGTCAAGGAGTCTAATTAAATTTGTGCTCTTCTATTATACACTCAGAAGGGGCATATTCCTTCTGCTGGCATTTGAAATCCATATGCAAGCATACCATCAGCAAAACCCCTTGTCATCTATCTGTCCCTTTCTCCAGCCTTTGCCCCTAACTGCCATCCAGGTGGTTTTCCTTCTTCTTCTTTTTTTTTTTTTATGTACAGATCTACTGATGGGGGTTGAAAGGTACACTCTGATTATTGTGAGAAACTGTATCCAGCCTCCATTTGCATTTGGAAATCACAAAGGGGAGTAAAAAAGTGATGCCTGCAGAATCCAGATGTTGATGCATTCGAGGACCAGGAATGCCCTTCCATCCTTCAAAAAACGTCCAACCCGCCATCAAAATGAAGCCTGTACAGCAGTCATGAGGTCGACAATAAACCTGAATTACTACAGCACTGAGAAGGCCAAGATTCAGTGGCGTTACATGATCTTCATTGAAATATAGAATATGTCTCAAAAATCAGCTTCATATTTGCCTGGGATCAACATTCTCTTTAAAAAAATAAAAGCTCTAGTTTGTAACAAATATGTTTGTTTTTCTTGCCTAATAATTCCCAGTTTAGAGGATAAGTTAATATTCTGTAAGTTAAGGACTAATATCTTTCTATGGCAATGCCGCTCTTTCTCTTTCATTCTCTCTCTCTCTCTCTTTTTTTTTTTTTTTTGACCCATCTGGTTTGTGAGAAAAGTCTCCTACCTCTGATATTTATACAATATCATGCAAATGTCAAAATCTGAATGTCATCTTCAAAGGCCCTTTTTATGTCAGGCAACCCCTTTATAGGGAAAAAATAAACAATTTTATGTATGCATGCTTGATGCCAGTCCAATTAATAAAAGCCTTTTTTGCTATGCTTGGCTACAAGCAAGTTTCTCTTTTGAAAATGAACAGAGGGAGAATGAGATAAAAGGTCTGTATTGTTTCCTTGCAAATTTTACAGTTTCATTTTTAATTTGTGTTTGCATGTGAGGCTCTTGGTACAGATGGTGTGATAGTCCACAGTATGTTCTGAGAACCTGAAATGATAACAAAGATATGCAAATTGAGAGGGTGCTTTGGACGAAAGCCAAGATATCCAATTTCACAATAGCTGAAAACAAATTGATGTACCCAGCAAACTACTCTGAGTAGCACTAGGAAATGTAACCGTGCCAAAGCAAATTATATTAATGACCTTAGCGGTTGTTGAGTTCTATTGGCCAGCTTAGCATTGGTTACATTTGTCTGCATTGGCACTTCACTTACTGTTCAAATCAACTTTTCTGGAAAAAAAAACCTTAATGAAAAATCAATCTTGATAATTGCAAAAAACATTATATAATGGTTTTTGCACTTGAGGAATGTTTTGTGATATTTAGTATTTCAAAAAGTAAAAAATGCAAATGCTTAAAATGGATGGAAAAATGCAGAAATTGATTATTTTAGGAAAAGAGTATTTTTTTAATTGCAAAGCAAATATAATAGTTCATAAAATAAGGTCTAACAAACAGTAGTATTTGCATTACATCAATGGGAAGTTTGGTTAAAATGACTCATACAGAGTGATTTTCAAGAATTTTCCTTATATCAAGACAGATTTTTGACAGATAATTTGTTAAATTCTGTGGTTCAGAATGTCAGATGAATTATTTCAGAAGAAAGGAACAAAGGAAGAAAGTAAATAAGGAAAAAGAGAAGAAAAAATCTATGTAAATATGGAAATATGATTATAAAGTCTAATTTATAACACATGCACTTTATTCAATTATATGTACAATTACTTGGCATCGTTTTGTACTTGAACTAAAAAAATTGATTGGAAAGCTCTATTTCAAAGTTATTTTTCTATCCTAGATGATGTTGGCAGCTTGCTTAATAATTGTGGAAATCTAACGTTCTGGAGTAAAAATGATGCAAATGAGAATGATTTTTTAAATCTTAAATCAGACTAAAAATATCCTTCAAGACTGAATAAAGATGCTGACTAAATTTAGATATTTGCTAATACAGATTTATTTTTTTAAAGCAAATGTTTTATGAACTGAAGCCAAATTACAAGATTTTTTTTTTTTTCGTGGATAATTAATCTGACCTTCTATTAAAATTGAAAAAGAGATAAATACAAACATAATTGTCAGGGCTGCAATTCAACTTTCAAAATCAAGAAAATGTTCGTACAAGCGATCTGCAACTGTGTCGAATTTTTCATTGTTCCTGCTTTTGCAAAATAATTCAGACCTAAACGGTTGACAACTCCAGCCCTTAAAAGCCTAAGGTTTCTTGAAAATTGAAGGCACACTTGTTGCTCAGAAATTAGTCTGCTGGATTTGAGAGCCTTGCAAGTAACTGAATGAAAATCGAGATTATGAAAATATTGTGAATTTTTATTTTGAGAAGGAAAAAGGTGAGATGACATGTCTGACAGCCAGACTCTGTTTCTTCTCACTTCATAATATTTTTTAGTCAAAAAGTATTTTTAAAGGATGTTATCCTCCTATAAGAAAGCAGCATGCATTTCACAAGACAGATAATAATTGAAGAGGGCGCAGGCACAGGCAAATGCAGTTCCTAAAAGAATAGGCCATTTATTCAAATGAAATATTTATTCAAAACTTAGAAATCCATTCTTCATTTTAGAATATTATTATTTTTTGTCCCAGAATTGCGACATATCCTGTGTTTTTTAATATATTTTTTACCAGATGATTTCTGATTTGAAAATTTCAAAAACAGAAATGACGGGAAATGGAGATTCCTTTTCTTCAACAAACTGGCAAATGCGGAGTGCTCTCTTTCTCCTTTCACGCGGGATGCCTATTGATATAGTTCAAGGCCAACTCAGTCTTGGCAAACAGTGTAAGTCTGAAAATTTAAAGTTTGGTTACCTAGGGACTTCCCTGGTAGTCCAGTGGTTAAGATTTCACCTTCCTGTGCAGGGGTGTGGGTTCAATCCCTGGTCAGGGAGCTAGGATCTCCCATGCCTCTCAGCCAAAAACAAACAAACAAACATAAAACAGAGGCAATATTGTAACAAATTCAATAAGGACTTTAAAAAAATTAGAAGAAAAAATAAAGTGCAGTTACATAAAGTGCAACAGGTTCACACGTTATCAAAAGTTATGTGAATAGTGGCTGTGTAGGATATTTTACTGCTGGATGCTGGAGGTTGGATAGGTAATTAGATAGTAGTGTATCTGAAACAAAAACAACAACAAAAAAAGAAAAAGCCTCTTCTCATCACAAGAGTAGTTCTGCAGAGAAGTGCACTTGATGTACGTGAAGCAAACAGGCAACAAAGCCTGTTTCTGTAACAAATAACAGCTTCTATTATCTCTTTAACCTAAGAAATGCCAAAATATAGGGTTTCTGATAAGCCCCCAAGTGACCCCCAGTTTAGGGGGGAAAATGCACTAAAAGGAAGATTCTGAAGCTGTCCATCAATTTTCAAGACACACATGAATCCTGAGCACTGAGGCAATGCGCTCTCTGTCTTCATGCATAATACATACCAAATAGGTGAAGGAGGATGTAAAGTGAATCTTAATTGGTTATAATTGTCATTTCATTTAGTAAAGTATTGTCTGGAGACCAGGATATCAATTAGCACTCTATGGACTCTGTTACTTATGAAAATACGCATATAGAGAGTCGAATGTGCTCAAGCAGCAGATATACTTTAATTAAGAAAATAGACAGTGAATTAAAGCCCTTTAAATTATCAACCAATTGCTATCTAGGTAGGTTTTGGAGCATCTACTTGGTAAAGTCAAAAATCAGTGTCACTTGATTTAAACGAACTGAGAAAACCTGTTTTGCCCATATATATATATATATATTTTTTTTTTTTTCTGGGCATTCCCTTGTTATGCCATAAGAAAAATTTCAACACTAGAAAAAAAAATCCCAGAGATGTCTGATAATGGAGAAAATTTTCTTCTTTAATTTTAAACCTCAATATGTATGCATTGCATGAAAACATAAGAAAACAATATTAAGTCAAGAGTCTCCCATGAAGATCTCTTTCATATGTCCTTCATTTCCTCAGAATTAATGGATGTTGAGGCATCAATAAGGTAGAAAAAAAGATGATTGATGTATTTCGTTTTATTATTAAATTGTTGGTAACCAAGGCAGCTTTTCTTTTTTCCGTGGGGATGAAGAGGGACCTGTCCCTTTTTAACCACTTGCTCTGAGTGACTTTTATACCCAATATCAGTGAGAAGAGAGGGTGAATGTCACCTCTCTTCTCTTCCTCCTCCTGCGAGTGCCTGCTCCCCCCCTTTGACTGACAGCCATAATAACCTTCCTACCCTAAGTGCCATGGAGACACTTTATTAGGACAAACAGCCAAGGAAATCTAGGAATGGAGCCAAGTCTGCAGTGAGTTATTATCGGGCTTGTATTTATCTCAGCTTTGTAATTTTTTTCAGTGATATGCAAATCCTGAAATAGATCTTCCTCTGTTGAAGGACAGGTCCCTCTGTTAATTGATCCACTGAGATTCCCTCTACCCTCTTTTAGCTCTCAGCCAGGGAAACGTGCTACATGAAAGGAGCTCAGAGCTGCTCACAGGACACAGAAATTCTCCACGCGCTCCTTCTGCAAGAACTTCCACGCCGAAAATGAATTTCTGCCTCATAAAACAACATGTTCCCTTCTCCATATTATCTGCCCAGCAGATCAAACTGATTTGTTTATTTGTTTATTCGTTTTGGAGGAAATACTCTTTCAAATGATAATGAAATGTGATTTCAGGTGGGATTTACATGTTCTGTTGAAATAGAGTGCACGTATATTGTAAATATATTAAAACTAATTCAGGGAGAATCAACATTTATTTATTTATCTACTTTAGGAGGAGGAAAGAAATGTGGAAAAGACCAAGAAGGAGAGAAAAGTCTGTTTTCCTCAGAGCCTCTCCTTTGTAAAGTCAAAATACAGGTGTACATCCACATACCTCTCCATTCGAAGAATATTTGGTATTTGTTATTTTGTTTCTCCATAACCACTGGGGGGAGGTGTGTTTATATTTGCATGTGTGTCTCAAGAAGTTTACGAATAGGACATTAATAATAAGGATAAAAATAATAGTACTATGTCTACATTTTATCTACATTGCCTTGATAGGTTACCGGGCACTTGGAATGTTTATATGACATGTGAAAGCAGTATTGGAATAAAGACAAGTAAAAATGATGAATTAAAGGACTAAATAGTGATTGGTATTCTGTACAGAGTCCATGGCATCAAAGGTGCTGTAAAACTAGAATCAGAAAGACTTGATTTGGAGCCTAATCTCCACACCATGTCCTTCTTTAAAGTATAAAATAAAAGTACATGTGTGGAATTGCTCAGTAAAGTAGCATTTCAAGATAAGACCCCAAAACAATAAAAATTAACCAATGTCATTCCTAAAGTCTGGTCAGATTAAGTGTGGAAAATAGGCTCCATGTTTGGAAATTCATTGTACACATTAGTATATTAAATGCCTGGAGAAGTCCGTCAGCAACTATCTGTTCAATCCAGGGTACTCCAAACCAATCTGCCCATGGAACACTCCCAGGTGTTATCTATTAATGTTTCCTTAGAGGAATAGAGAGCATATTCTACGTATTCAGCACTTTAACATTTAGCCATCTTCATTAACATTCAGTTCAGTTCAGTCCAGTCACTCAGTCGTTTCCGTCTCTTTGCAACCCCATAGACTGCAGTACGCCAGGCCTCCCTGTCCATCACCAACTCCCGGGGTTTACCCAAACTCATATCCATAGAGTTGGTGATGCCATCCAATCATCTCATCCTCTGTCATCCCCTTCTCCTCCTGCCTTCAGTCTTTCCCAGCAACACGGTCTGTTCCAATGAGTCGGTTCTTCACATCAGTGGCCAAAGTATTGGAGTTTCAGCTTCAATATCATTCCTTCCTATGAACACCCAGGACTGACCTCCTTTAGGATGGACTGGTTGGATCTCCTTGCAGTCCAAAGGGACTCTCAAGAGTCTTCTCCAACACCACAGTTCAAAAGCATCAATTCTTCAGTGCTCAGCTTTCTTTATAGTCCAACTCTCACATCCATATATTAACATAGGAAGCTATAAACACATTTTTGATGGGCAGTTGTTTAAGAGCTGTTTTCCCTTCCACACTGAAACCACAGATGAGCTAAAAAAAAAAAAAAAAAAAAATCCAGTGAGGTTTCGTTGTTGGTTTAGAATGTATCTTCAGGTTCCATCTCCTTGTTGCTGTTGTTCAGTCTCTAAGTTGTGTCTGATTCTTTGTGACCCCATGGACTGCAGCACACCAGGCTCCTCTGTCCTCCACTAATTCCCAGAGTTTCCTCAGATTCATGTCCACTGAGTCAGTGATGCTATCTAATCATCTCTTCCTCTGCTTCCCCCTTCTCCTCCTGCCTTCAATCTTTCCCAGCATCAGGTTCTTTCCCAATGACTTGGCTCTTTTCATCAGGTGACCATAGTATTGTAGCTTCAGCTTCAGTACGAGTCCTTCCAATGAATATTCAGGGTAGATTTCCATCTCTCTCTGTATGAATGGACTCCTCTCAGCTGGTCTCTCAAGGTGCCACCTCCTAGAGCAGACTTTGTCAGGTGTGTAATGGAGTGATTCTGTCCCCCAGGGAATGTTTGATGATATCTGAAGACATTTTTGTTTGTTGTCACAGCTTGGGAGGGAGATGGTACTGGTGTGTAGATACCAAGGATACTTTTAAATATCCCACAATGCCCAGGAGAGCTCCACATTGCAAAGGATTTTGTTATTCAGTCACTAAGTCATGTCTGATTCTTTGCAACCCCATGGACTGTAGCCAGGCTCCCCTGTCCTTCACTATCTCCCGAAATTTGCCCATGGTCATGTCCATTAAGTCAGTGATAGTCACCATTTATGACCATGTGTAAAGGTCAGCTCCATGATACTTGCATGATATACCTTTATCTTCAGAATTCTTGCTCTCTCTAGATTGTATATGGCTCCTCCCCTGCACTTACACGGCATCTATGCACCAACCCAAATCCACTAAATTTAGACACTTTGTATCTTAGAAAGAAGGAGTGTCTTTATTTTTGAAAACTTTGCCAGCTACAGTGTCTAGTGGTTAAAAGGGTCTAAAATAAATCTTGAATGAGTAATGAATGGGTGGGCTCACTGTCTCTTTCCTCTAAGCATTACAGAATTAGAGTGTCCCAGGAGCTTATACTTCAGTTGTGTGTTAAATTATGTTTTCTGAACTGTAGCATTTATTATCATGCTGAGAGAAATCTACTAAATATTTGCTTGGAAAGGATGAGTAGCCCTTAAATTAACCTCAGGACAATTACTATATATATTTATTTAGAGTTAGACAGCATATTGGAGAAGGCAATGGCACCCCACTCCAGTACTCTTGCCTGGAAAACCCCATGGCAGAGGAGCCTGGTAGGCTGCAGTCCATGGGGTCGCTAAGAGTCTGACACAACTGAGCGACTTCACTTTCACTTTTCACTTTCATGCATTGGAGAAGGAAATGGCAACCCACTCCAGTGTTCTTGCCTGGAGAATCCCAGGGATGGGGGAGCCTGGTGGGCTGCCGTCTATGGGGTCACACAGAGTCGGACACAACTGAAGTGACTTAGCAGCAGCAGCAGCAGACAGCATATTTAAAAGCAGAGACATTACTTGCCAACAAAGGTCCGTATAGTCAAAGTTATGGTTTTTCCCAGTAGTCATATATGGATGTGAGAGTCAGACCATAAAGGAGGCTAAGAGCTGAAGAGCTGATGCTTTTGAACAGTGGTGCTGGAGAAGACTCTGAGCATCCTTTGGATGGCAAGGAGATTCAAAACAGTCAATCCTAAAGGAAATGAACCCTGAATATTCATTGAAATGGCTGATCCTGAAGCTGAAGCTCCCATACTTTGGCCACCTGATGCAAAGAGCCAACTCATTGGAAAAGAACCCGATGCTGGGAAAGATTGAAGGCAGGAGGAGAAAGGGATGACAGAGGACGAGATGGTTGGATGGCATCACCAACTCAATAGATGTGAGTTTGAGCAAACTCTGGGATATGAAGAAGGATAGGAAAGCCTGGTGGGCTTCAGTCCATGGGGTCACAAAGTCAGACATGATTCAGCAACTGAACAACAACAATATATAATATAGTAATTCATATAAGACCAATGTGTAGAATTACAATCGCTATGTATGTGAATATAATACATATGAATTATTTTGCCCCAAAATGAATGACTGGAGAAAAATGTGATTTATATTATATTTGTGCACAATATGGGGCTTCCCTGGTGGCTCAGATGGTAAAGCGTCTGTCTGCAATGCAGGAGACCCGGATTCGATTCCTGGGTCGGGAAGATCCCCTGGAGAAGGAAATGGCAATCCACTCCAGCACTCTTGCCTGGAAAATCCCATGGATGGAGGAGCCTGATAGGCTACAGTCCATGAGGTCGCAAAGAGTCAGACACGACTGAGTGACTGTGCACAATATGGTTATAAAAAATGCACCAATAACTCAGACAATTTCTCATTGAACTTAACCAAAAAAGGGCTGTGGACGCTAAATTTGATCAGCACATTTCGTTCTATTTCAGGAAAGAAGCACACCCTGGTGGTTATGCTTCCCTCTTGGAGCCAAGGAATAGAAGCAGTGAGGGCTTACAGATGTGTGTGTGTGCACGCATGTGTGTTCATGGACTGGTGTTGGATCGAAGGGGATGGGCGCACCTCTGCTCTTCCTGGGTCTGAATCTTTCTCCACATGCATACTCTCACACATACTGCCCCCTCCCTCTCCATCCGCACCGAAAACCCTCTCTGGTGAACTCTCCCTGACTGCAGTCGCCGGCATAGCTTCTGCAGGCGATGGTGAGCTTGAGTAGAACATATCGGACAAGAAGCTCCAGCATGTGCTGCGTAATCCTCCAGCTAACCGTCCCAGCATTTCAAAAGTGAAGGCAAACTTGAAGGACCATAAACCAACGGAATTTTCTGACTTCCGTCCACCCTGTTTTTTAGGGAAAAATTATTTTATTTTCAAATTAAAAAAAATAAAATTCTCTACTTCTTGTATGATGGTTCAGCTAAATTCAAGCATGCTTGCCCTGCTTTATGCCATGTTCTTTTTTATGGAAACTGCCAGTAACATAGATTTAATTACATTTCCTAAATTACCTCAATTTGATCGATCACTTCCATGCTTACGATTAGATGATTTATTTATTTATTTATTTATTAATACTATCTGCCTGGCTCCCAGCAGACAGGCATGTCCCACTAGACATTCTGATTTAATTCCTATGTTTGTAACCTCGGCATCGAGAGATTGCTTTTAAAGTCCCATTAGCTGATTCTGATCTTGAGCAATTTTGGAAACAACTGGATTACAAAACGTCTTGTTTTACTTATTTCATGATCTTTTTATACTGTCATCATATGTAAAATATACCAGGAATTATTTGAAGAAGAAAGTATCACATGTTCTCCTTTATTATATGTGATGTGAAGCAGAAATAGAATAACAAAGTACATGGGACAAACTAATCAACTGGTCAATCTGGGGAAACCAACTATCATATTTTCTGTCAATGTGAAATGATATAAAAATAAAGGTTACCAAAAATAACACCACCACTTATTCAGAAAATATTGGACACACATGCCATGCCATTTTCCTTTCACCATTCAGGAATATTTTTTTCCTTTTTTCTAACTTATTAAGGTTAATGTAAGCAAGTTTGGGGCTTCCCTGGTGGCTCAGTGGTAAACAATCTGCCAGTCAAAACTCGAGACCTGGGTTCCATCCCTGTGGGGGGAAGATCCCCTGGAGAAGGAAACGACAACCGACTCCAGTATTCTTGGCCTCAGAGAATCCCAGAGGAGCCCGGTGGGCTACAGTCCATGGGTTCTCAAAGAGTCAGATACGACTTAGCAACTAAACAGCAAGAATGAACAAGATTATACTTGCTCTTACAGATCACAGATTACAAATTATTCTACTGCAACGCCCTGAGCTCATCATGCCTATGTGTACCAGTCTTTTCAAAGCTTACATTTAACAGGGCCCAACAATTTTCAAAGAAAAAAATCAGAACAATTATTTCATTCGGTTTCTTCAAAATTCTGGAGAAATGATTATGATAGGAATTCGGATTGACATGTACACAGTGCTGTATTTAAAATAGATAAACAGCAAGGACATACTGGAGAGCACAGGGAGCCTTGCTCAATATTATGTGGCAGCCTGGATGGGAGGGGAGTTTGAGGAAGAATGAAGTGAAGTGAGGTGAGGTGAAGTCGCTCAGTCATGTCCGACTCTTTGTGACTCCATGGACTATGCCAGGCTCCTGCATCCACGGGATTTTCCAGGCAAGAATACTGTAGTGGGTTGACATTTCCTTCTCCAGGGGATCTTTCCAGACCAAGGATAGAACCTGCGTCTTCTGCATTGGCAGGCAGTTCCTTTACCACTGAGCCACCAGGGAAGCCCACTCTGATTTATCTCTCTCTAATAGGGACCCCTGTGATTATGTTGGGCCTGTTTCAATAATCCAGGATGGTCTTTTATCTCAAGATATTTAAACGTCATCATATATGAAAAGTCTATTTTTCTATATAAGGTGACAGATTCACAGGTTCCAGGGCACAGGGCCAGAAAATGTTTAAGGCAACATTATTCTGCATATCATAATATTCTTCTAACAATCTCATCCATATACCTAGAACTGCTGATTAGCTTTTAAATACCTATTATTTTATTTTATAATTAATGGATACTTGAGAAAATACTCATTATTAGGAAGAGAAGAGAAAAAAATAAAAATATAGAAAATAAAGCAGATGCAGAAGAAAAATTCAAATAAAATTCTCTGTAATTAGTATCTTGATAAAAGTCAGCTGATTTAGATGGAATTTTTGTCCATTAAGTGTGGTTTGCTGTGAAAGTTCAGGCAGTTCAGTTTATTTGCTCAGTCGTGTCCGACTCTTTGTGACCCCATAGACTGCAGCATGCTAGGTAGGCCTCCCTGTCCATCACCAACTCCAGGAGTTTACCCAAAGTCATGTCCATTGGGTTGGTGATGCCATCTAACCATCTCAACCTCTGTCATCCCCGTCTTCTCTCACTTTCAAACTTTCCCAGCATCAGGGTCTTTTCAAATGAGTCAGCTCTTTGCATCAGTGGCCAAAGTACTGGAGTTTCAACTTCAACATCAGTCCTTCCAATGAACACTCAGGACTGACCTCCTTTAGGATGGACTGGTTGGATCTCTTTGCAGTTCAAGGGACTCTCAAGAGTCTTCTCCAACACCACAGTTCAAAAGCATCAATTCTTCGATGCTCAGCTTTCTTCACAGTCCAACTCTCACATCCATACATGACCACTGGAAAAACCATAGCCTTGACTAGATGGTCCTTTGTTGGCAAAGTAATGTCTCTGCTTTTTAATATGCTGTTTCAGTTCATTTCAGTTCAGTCGCTCAGTCGATTCTGACTCTTTGCGACCCCATGAATTGCAGCACGTCAGGCCTCCCTGTCCATCACCAATTCTCGGAGTTCACCCAAACTCACGTCCATCAAGTCGGTGATACCATCCAGCCATCTCATCCTCTGTCGTCCCCTTCTCCTCCTGCCCCCAATCCCTCCCAGCATCAGAGTCTTTTCCAATGAGTCAACTCTTCGCATGAGGTGGCCAAAGTACTGGAGTTTCAGGTTAGCATCGGTCCTTCCAAAGAACACCCAGGACTGATCTCCTTTAGAATGGACTGGTTGGATCTCCTTGCAGTCCAAGGGACTCTCAAGAGTCTTCTCCAACACCACACTTCAAAAGCATCAATTCTTCAACACTCAGCTTTATTCACAGTCCAACTCTCACATCTATACATGACTACTGGAAAAACCATAGCCTTGACTAGATGGACCTTTGTTGGTAAAGTAATGTCTCTGCTTTTCAATATGCTGTCTAGGTTGGTCATAACTTTTCTTCCAAGGAGTAAGCGTCTTTTAATTTCATGACTGCAATCACCATCTGCAGTGATTCTGGAGCCCAAAAAAATAAAGTTTGGCACTGTTTCCACTGTTTCCCTTCTATTTGCCATGAAGTGATGGGACCAGATTTATTTATTTCTGCTTTATTGATGATGCCAAAGCCTTTGACTGTGTGGATCACAATAAACTGTGGAAAATTCTGAAAGAGATGGGAATACAGAACCACCTGATCTGCCTCTTGAGAAATTTGTATGCAGGTCAGGAGGAAACAGTTAGAACTGGACATGGAACAACAGACTGGTTACAAATAGGAAAAGGAGTTCGTCAAGGCTGTATATTGTCACCCTGTTTATTTAACTTATATGCAGAGTACATCATGAGAACCGCTGGGCTGGAAGAAGCACAAGCTGGAATCAAGATTGCAGGGAGAAATATCAATAACCTCAGATATGCAGATGATACCACCCTTATGGCATAAAGTGAAGAAGAACTAAAAAGCCTCTTGATGAAAGTGAAAGTGGACAGTGAAAAAAGTTGGCTTAAAGCTCAACATTCAGAAAACGAAGATCATGGCATCTGGTCCCATCACTTCATGGGAAATAGATGGGGAAACAGTGTCAGACTTTATTTTTCTGGGCTCCAAAATCACTGCAGATGGTGACTGCAGCCATGAAATTAAAAGACACTTATTCCTTGGAAGGAAAGTTATGACCAACCTAGACAGCATATTCAAAAGCAGAAACATTACTTTGCCAACAAAGGACCGTCTAGTCAAGGCTATGGTTTTTCCTGTGGTCACATATGGATGTGAGAGTTGGACTGTGAAGAAGGCTGAGCGCTGAAGAATTGATGCTTTTGAACTGTGGTATTGGAGAAAACTCTTGAGAGTCCCTTGGACTGCAAGGAGATCCAACCAGTCCATTCTAAAGGAGATCAGCCCTGGGATTTCTTTGGAAGGAATGATGCTAAAGCTGAAACTCGAGTACTTTGGCCCCCTCATGCGAAGAGTTGACTCATTGGAAAAGACTATGATGCTGGGAGGGATTGGGGGCAAGAGGAGAAGGGGACAACAGAGGATGAGAAGGCTGGATGGCATCACTGACTTGATGGATGTGAACTCCAGGAGTTGGTGATGGACAGGGAGGTCTGGCGAGCTGCAATTCATGGGGTCGCAAAGAGTCGGACATGACTGAGGGAATGATCTGATCTGATCTGATCTGATGGGACCAGATGCCATGATCTTAGTTTTCTGAATGTTGAGTTTTAAGCCAACTTTTTCACTCTCCTCTTTCACTTTCATCAAGAGGTTCTTTAATTCTTCTTCACTTTCTGCCATAAGGCTGATGTCATCTGCATATCTGAAGTTCTTGATATTTCTCCCAGCAATCTTGATTCCAGCTTGTGCTTCACCCAGCCCAGCATTTCTGATGATGTACTCTGCAAATAAGTTAAATCAGCAGGGTGACAATATACAGCCTTGATGTACTCTTTTTCCTATTTGTAACCAGTCTGTTGTTCCATGTCCAGTCTAACTGTTGCTTCCTGACCTACATACAGATTTCTCAAGAGGCAGGTCAGGTGATCTGGTATTCCCATCTCTTTCAGAATGTTCCACACAGTCAAAGGCTTTGGCATGTAAATAAAGCAGAAGTATATATTTTTCTGGAACTCTCTTGCTTTTTCGATGATCCAGCGGATGTTGGCAATTTGATCTCTGGTTCCTCTGCCTTTTCTAAATCCAGCTTGAACATCTGGAAGTTCACAGTTCACATACTGCTGAGGCCTGGCTTGGAGAATTTTGAGCATTACTTTACTAGCATGTGAGATGAGTGCAATTGTGCAGTAGTTTGAGCATTCTTTGGCATCGCCTTTCTTTGGGATTGGAATGAAAACTGACGTTTTCCAGTCCTGTGGCTACTGCTGAGTTTTCCAAATTTGATGGCATATTGAGTGCAACACTCTCACAGCATCATCTTTCAGGATTTGAAATAGCTCAACTGGAATTCCATCACCTCCACTAGCTTTGTTCATAGTGATGCTTTCTAAGGCCCACTTGACCCCACATTCCAGGATGTCTGGCTCTTGGTGAGTGATCTTACCATTGAGATTATCTGGGTCATGAAGATCTTTTTTGTACAGCTCTTCAGTGTATTCTTACCACCTCTTCTTAATATCTTCTGCATCTGTTAGGTCCATACCATTTCTGTCCTTTATTGAGCCCATCTTTGCATGAAATGTTCTGTTGGTATCTCTAATTTTCTTGAAGAGATCTCTAGTCATTTCCGTTTTATTGTTTTCCTCTATTTCTTTGCACTGATCACTGAGGAAGGCTTTCTTATCTCTTCTTGCTATTCTTTGGAACTCTGCATTCAAATGGGTATATCTTTCCTTTTCTCCTTTGCTTTTCATTTCTCTTCTTTTCACAGCTATTTCTAAGGCCTCCTCAGACAGCCATTTTGCTGTTTTGCATTTCTTCTTCTTGGGGATGGTCTTGATCACTGCCTCCTCTACAGTGTCACAAACCTCTGTCCATAGTTCATCAGGCACTCTGTCTATCAGATCTAGTCCCTTAAATCTATTTCTCACTTCCAGTGCATAATCATAAGAGTTTTGATTTAGGTCATACCTGAATGGTCTACTGCTTTTCCCCACTTTCTTCAGTTTAAGTCTGAAATTGGCAATAAGGAATTCATGATCTGAGCCATGGTGCTCCGGGTCTTGTTTTTGCTGACTGTATAGAGCTTCTCCATCTTTGGCTGCAAAAAATATAATCAATCTGATTTTGGTGTTGACCATCTGGTGATATCCATGTTTAGAGTCTTCTCTTGTGTTGTTGAAAGAGGCTGTTTGCTATAACCAGTGTATTCTCTTGGCAAAATCTAATTAGCCTTTGCCCTGTTTCATTCTGTACTCCAAGGCCAAATTTGCCTGTTACTTCAGGTGTTAATTGACTTCCTGCTTTTGCATTCCAGTCCCCTATAATGAAAAGGATATCTTTTTTGGGTGTTAGTTCTAAAAGGTCTTGTAGGTCTTCATAGAACCGTTCAACTTCAGCTTCTTCAGCATATGTGGTCAGGGCATAGACTTGGATTTACATGATACTAATTGGTGTTCCTTGGAAAGGAACAGAGTTCATTCTGTCTTTTTTGAGATTGCATCCAAGTAATGCATTTTGGACCCTTTTATTGACCATGATGGCAACTCCATTTCTTCTAAGGGATTCCTTCCCATAGCAATAGATATAATGGTCATCTGAGTTAAATTCACCCATTCCAGTCCATTTTAGTTCGCTGATTCCTAAAATGTCGATATTCACTCGTGCTGTCTCCTGTTTGACCACTTCCAATTTGCCTTGATTCATGGACCTAACACTCCAGGTTCCTATGCAATATTGATCTTTATAGCTTCTGACCTTGCTTCCATCACCAGTCACATCCGCAGCTGGGTGTTGTTTTTGTTTTGGCTCCATCCCTTCATTCTTTCTGGAGTTATTTCTCCACTGATCTCCAGTAGCATATTGGGCACTTACCGACCTGGGGAATTCCTCTTTCAGTGTCCTATCTTTTTGCCTTTTCATACTGTTCATGGGGTTCTCAAGGCAAGAATACTGAAGTGGTTTGCCATTCCCTTCTCCAATGGACCATGTTTTGTCAGAACGCTCCACTATGACCTGTCCGTCTTGGGTGATTCTACATGGCATAGCGCATAGTTTCATTGAGTTAGACAAGGCTGGCTGCGCGGGCGCAGGAGGGCCAAGAGAAGCTACTCCACATTCAAGGTCAGGAGGGGCGGCAGTGAGGAGATACCCCCTCGTCCAAGGTAAGGAGCAGTGGCTGTGCTTTGCTGGAGCAGCCATGAAGAGATACCCCACATCCAAGGTAAGAGAAACCCAAGTAAGATGGTAAATGTTGCGAGAGGGCATCAGAGGGCAAACACACTGAAACCATAATCACAGAAAACTAGTCAATCCAATTGACCACAGCCTGGTCTAACTCAATGAAACTGAACCATGCCCTATGGGGCCACCCCCACCAAGATGGGCGAGTCATGGTGGAGAGGTCTGACAGAATGTGGTCCACTGGGGAAAGGAATGGCAAACCAGTATTCTTGCCTTGAGAACCCCATGAACAGTATGAAAAGGCAAAAAGATAGGACACTGAAAGAGGAACTCCCCAGGTCGGTAGGTGCCCAATAGGCTACTGGAGATCAGTGGAGAAATAACTCCAGAAAGAATGAAGGGGGGCTGGTGCACTGGGACGACCCAGAGGGATGGAATGGGGAGGGAGGAGGGCTCAGGATGGGGAACACATGTATACCTCTGGCGGATTCATTTTGATATATGGCAAAACTAATACAATTATGTAAAGTTTAAAAATAAAATAAAATTAAAAAAAAAAAAAAAAGAATGAAGGGATGGAGGCAAAGCAAAAACAACACCCAGCTGTGGATGACTGGTGATGAAAGCAAGATCTGATGCTGTAAAGAGCGATATTGCATAGGAACCTGGAGTGTTAGGTCCATGAATCAAGGCAAATTGGAAGTGGTCAAACAGGAGATGGCAAGAGTGAATGTTAACATTCTAGGAATCAGCAAACTAAAATGGACTGGGATGGGTGAATTTAACTCAGATGACCATTATATCTACTACTGTAGGCAGGAATCCCTTAGAAGAAATGGAGTAGCCATCATGGTCAATAAAAGAGTCCGAAATGCAGTACTTGGATGCAATCTCAAAAATGATAGAATGATCTCTGTTTGTTTCCAAGGCAAACCATTCAATATCACAGTAATCCAAGTCTATGCCCCAACCAGTAACGCTGAAGAAGCTGAAGTTGAACGGTTCTATGAAGACCTACAAGACCTTCTAGAACTAACACCCAAAAAAGATGTCTTTTTCATTATAGGGGACTGGAATGCAAAAGTAGGAAGTCAAGAAACACCTGGAGTAACAGGCAAATTTGGCCTTGGAATATGGAATGAAGCAGGGCAAAGGCTAATAGAGTTTTGCCAAGAGAACACACTAGTCACAGCAAACAGCCTCTTCCAACAACACAATAGAAGACTCTAAACATGGACATCACCAGATGGTCAACACCAAAATCAGATTGATTATATTCTTTGCAGCCAAAGATGGAGAAGCTCTATACAGTCAGCAAAAACAAGACTGGGAGCTGACTGTGGCTCAGATCATGAACTCCTTATTGCCAAATTCACAATTAAATTGAAGAAAGTAGGGAAAAGCAGTAGACCATTCAGGTATGACCGAAATCAAATCCCTTATGATTATACAGTGGAGGTGAGAAATAGATTTAAGGGACTAGATCTGATAGACAGAGTGCCTGATGAACTATGGACGGAGGTTTGTGACATTGTACAGGAGACAGGGATCAAGACCAACTCCATGGAAAAGAAATGCAAAAAAGCAAAATGGCTGTCTGGGGAGGCCTTACAAATAGCTGTGAAAAGAAGAGAAATGAAAAGCAAAGGAGAAAAGGAAAGGTATAAGCATCTGAATGCAGAGTTCCAAAGAATAGCAAGAAGAGATAAGAAAGCCTTCCTCAGCAATCAATGCAAAGAAATAGAGGAAAACAACAGAATGGGAAAGACTAGAGATCTCTTCAAGAAAATTAGAGATACCAAAGGAACATTTCATGCAAAGATGGGCTCAATAAAGGACAGAAATGGTATGGACCTAACAGAAGCAGAAGATATTCAGAAGAAGTGGCAAGAATACACAGAAGAACTGCACAAAAAAGATCTTCATGACCAAGATAATAACGATGGTGTGATCACTCACCTAGAGCCAGACATCCTGGGATGTGGAGTCAAGTGGGCCTTAGAAAGCATCTCTATGAACAAAGCTAGTGGAGGTGATGGAATTCCAGTTGAGCTATTTCAAATCCTGAAAGATGATGCTGTGAAAGTGCTGCACTCACTATACCAGCAAATTTGGAAAACTCAGCAGTGGCCACAGGACTGGAAAAGGTCAGTTTTCATTCCAATCTCAAAGAAAGGCAATGCCAAAGAATGCTCAAACTACCGCACAATTGCACTCATCTCACACTAGTAAAGTAATGCTCAAAATTCTCCAAGCCAGGCCTCAGCAGTATGTGAACTGTGAACTTCCAGATGTTCAAGCTGGATTTAGAAAAGGCAGAGGAACCAGAGATCAAATTGCCAACATCTGTGGGATCATCGAAAAAGCAAGAGAGTTCCAGAAAAACATTTATTTCTGCTTTATTGACAAGTCAAAGCCTTTGACTGTGTAGATCGCAATAAACTGTGGAAAATTCTGAAAGAGACAGGAATACCAGACCACCTGACTGGCCTCTGGAGAAACCTATATGCAGGTCAGGAAGCAACAGTTAGAACTGGACATGGAACAACAGACTGGTTCCAAATAGGAAAAGGAGTACATCAAGGCTGTATATTGTCACCCTGCTTATTTAACTTATATGCAGAGTACATCATGAGAAACGCTGAGCTGGAAGAAGCACAAGCTGGAATCAAGATTGCCTGGGAGAAATATCAATAACCTCAGATATGCAGATGATAACAGCCTTATGGCAGAAAGCGAAGAAGAACTAAAAAGCCTCTTGATGAAAGTGAAAGAGGAGAGTGAAAAAGTTGGCTTAAAGTTCAACATTCAGAAAACTAAGATCATGGCATCTGGGCCCATCACTTCATGGCAAATAGAAGGGAAACAGGGGAAACAGTGTCAGACTTTATTTTTTGGGGCTCCAGAATCACTGCGGATGGTGATTGCAGCCATGAAATTAAAAGACGCTTACTCCTTGGAAGAAAAGTTATGACCAACCTAGATAGCATATTCAAAAGCAGAAACATTACTTTGCCAACAAAGGACCGTCTAGTCAAGGCTATGGTTTTTCCAGTAGTCATGTGTGGATGTGAGAGTTGGATTGTGAAGAAAGCTGAGTGTCGAAGAATTGATGCTTTTGAAGTGTGGTGCTGGAGAAGACTCTTGAGAGTCCCTTGGACTGCAAGGAGATCCAATCAGTCCATTCTAAAGGAGATCAGTCCTGGGTGTTCTTTGGAAGGAATGATGCTAAAGCTGAAACTCGAGTACTTTGGCCCCCTCATGCGAAGAGTTGACTCATTGGAAAAGACTCTGATACTGGGAGGGAATGGTGGCAGAAGAGAAGGGGACGACAGAGGATGAGATGGCTGGATGGTATCACCGACTGGATGGACGTGAGTTTGAGTGAACTCCAGAAGTTGGTGATGGACAGGGAGGCCTGGTGTGCTGCAATTCACGGGGTCACAAAGAGTTGGACATGACTGAGCGACTGAACTGACTGGTGACCATGTGATTAGATTGGTTCATTTCTGTGATTGTGGTTTTCATTCTGTCTGCCCTCTCATGGAGAAAGATAAGAGGCTTATGGAAGCTTCCTGATGGGAGAGACTGAGGGGGAAACTGGGTCTTGTTCTGATGGGCGGGGCCATGCTCAGTAAATCTTTAATCCAATTTTCTCTTGATGGGTGGATCTGTGTTCCCTCCCTGCTATTCACCTAGGGCCAAACTATGGTGGAGGTAATGAAGATAATGGCGACCTCCCTCAAAAGGTCCCATGCAGGCACTGCTACGCTCAGTGCCCCCAACCCTGCAGCAGGCCACCACTGACCCACGCCTCCACCGGAGACTCCCGGACACCCACAGGCAAGTCTGGGTCAGTCTCTTGTGAGGTCACTGCTCCTTTCTCCTGGGTCCTGGTGCACAAAGTTCTGTTTGTGTCCTCCAAGAGTCTATTTCCCAGTCCTGTGTAAGTTCCGGCAGCTCTATGGTGGGGTTAATGGCGACCTCCTCCAAGAGGGCTTATGCCATCCCCAAGTCTGCTGCACCCAAGGGCCCCTGCCCCTGTGGCAGTCCACTGCTGACCCGCACCTCCGCAGGAAACGCTCAAACACAATTCTGTCTCAGTCTCTCTGGGGTCTCTGGGTCCTGCTGCGCACAAGATTTGTTTGAGCCCTCTTCACGAGTCTGGTGGGAATGGGGTTTGATTTTAAACATGAATTCACCCCTCCTACCATCTTGTTGGGGCTTTTCCTTTGCCCTTGGACATGGGATATCTCCTCACAGCCCTCCAGTGCCTACTGTCTTACTGGGGTTTCTGTGACCTTGGACATGGGGTATCTCCTCTCCACCGCTCCAGTGCCACTCAGCCACTGCTTGCCACTCCAGCATAGCACAGCCTTTGCTGTGAAAAAGCACATCTGTACCAAAATATTTTAATTGAAATAAGAAATCCATGAGAAAGATTGGACTCAAAAATAAGAATTTTTTCAAGGAAAAAAAGTAGTAAAATTAGAAGGAAATTGAGGTGATGCAACAGCTGACTCAAGGAATTTTAGATAAAAGAGACAATTACCCCCCTCCCAGAAAAAAGAAAGAAAAAAGAGGAACAGTTCCCTGTGAATTTCAGAGGGAAAGAGTATGCGACTCTAGATTTAAAATGCCTGGAAAATCCCATGGACGGAGGAGCCTGGTAGGCTGCAGTCCATGGGATTGTGAAGAGTCGGATACGACTGAGTGACTTCACTTTCACTTTTCACTTTCATGCATTGGAGAAGGAAATGGCAACCCACTCCTGTGTTCTTGCCTGGAGAATCCCAGGGACAGGGGAGCCTGGTGGGCTGCCATCTATGGGGTCGCACAGAGTCGGACACTGACTGAAGTGACTTAGCAGCAGCAGCAGCAGCAGCAGCAGCAGCAAGGCATTGATAAATCGGTAACTCAGAGCATGAAAATGATACTTCCAAAGAGAGAGCAAATAGCTCCTATAGAAATGATGGGAATCAGAATAGCTTTAGATTTTTTCAAGCAATAATGTAAGTTTTGGAAACAAATCCAAAATTTCTTTTAAATTTTTGAGAGAAGAAGACTTTTGGCCTAGAATGTGATACCCATGCAGTAAAACAAGAGTAGTGGTTGAATTAACATTTTTTAGATAAGCCAGTGTATTTCAGACATATAAAGACAAAAATAGCTTGACCTCCTGCATACCCTTTCCTAGCAAAATCTGCAGCAGGTTCTTTGCAAAAAAGAGCATAAGACTAGAAAGCTGAGGTTTAAGAAATTGAGTCTTCATACAATAAAACATTAAAAAATTGCCCTGAAATAAAACCTGGGCAGCAGATCTGGAGAGCAACCATTAAGGATGGGAAGACAAAACACAGTGTTGTGTGATGCGGCTCTTCAGGAGGGAAGTGGAGGGATAACTTACCTCTTTAACAAGTTCCTAAGTGATGCTGCTGCTGTTGGCTTGGGTCCCACACCATCCTCTGTGGCTGAGGGCTTTTTGCTGGCTGAAGAAGTACATCAGGCCATTTGCAGAAAGCAAACTTGAAGTGCCCCAAATTAGCAATGCTCAGCATGGAGACAGGTCTTCCTTGGTGGCTCAGTGGTAAAGAATCCTCCTGCCAATGCAGGAGACACAGGCTCGATCCCTGGATGGGGAAGATCCCCTGGAGAAGGAAATGGCAACCCGCTCCAGTATTCTTGCTTGGAGAATCCCAAGATTACAGTGGCTGACTACAGTCCAAAGGGTCCCAAAGAGTGGGACATGACTTAGCAACTTAGCATGCATGAACAATGTGGAGGGAGTTGCTTTGTAAATACTGGAGCCTCCTTGCCCTTAGGTAGGAAAACTCTGAATCTCCGGATAGGTAATTGGCTTGATGATGAATTCTTTATTGGTCTCTCCCTTTCTTGTGTCACTTCACTAATTCCCTACCAATATTTCTTGAAATAACCTCTCCAATAAGCTACTTGACTTGAATGCAGATTCAGCTTCCAGGAGAATCCAAACCATAATAGGGAGTGCTCACGGAAATCAGTTTAATCAAATGAGTATAAACACAATTAAAAAAAAAATTAAACTTTCCAGTAGTCCATTAAAATAGTTTTTGTATAGGCATCTGTTTTATTTTCTTACACATGCAGCCGTTCAAATGGTTTATCTGCTGCCCACGAATTAACAAGCATGATGTATTAGAACCGCTTTTGAGGATGATTTAAAAGTCACATGCTCATCACTGGATTCACTTTCCTCGTTTCTGAAAGCTAATTACCAATTTGTCTCATTGAAATGTGAGTGGTCCTGTGGAAAGTAAAATATAGTTGTTCGTATTTATTTACAAGCCAGGAAATTGTTGACAGGTTCGCCACCGCCACAGAAGCTGGAGAAAGAAATTGAGATGATTTTTATTGATGCGGACTTCCAAGAGGTAACATTTCACCACACTAATCTGAGAACAAGGAAATCTGTCCAACAGGAGGCACTTTTAAGCCCCGAGACAAGGATGATCCACGTCAGTTTTTCCTCGATGGACAAAATGAGAGCGAAAGGTTTAGATCCTTAAAGAAAAGAGAAAGAAGTGCTTTTCAAAGCCTTGGTGATCCTGCGGGTGACAGGGACCCCGCTGCCTGAGGGCACTTCCACAGGCCACTGCAGCCTTCTTCCCTGTCGCTGGTGGAGGCATGGTTTTATCCTCAGGCAGAGCTGCACGGAGTCAGTGAAAACCCCTTTCAAACATCAGATGCTATGTCACAAGTCTGCACGCTGCCTTCTTGCCGAGCTTATAATGAGTTTTCCTCGCTGCTATACCTGAGCCCCAAAATGCACATTAAAGGGCACTGTCAATTAACATTTGGATCAAAATGTGACCTATGTGACGACTGACAGGGCTTCTTGCAGATAGTCCTGCAGAGTCCAAGTGTCTACTCGTATATTCTCAACAGTCTATTACTAAGAAGGTGGAATGTTCAATTAAAAGGAGGTAACCCTTTGGGACCCACAAAAACACAAGAATTCTGCATATTACTGTTAGTTATGTGATATCTCTTAATAAATGGGCAGTTTCTTTGTAGTGAGGCTCATATCAGAAGCAAGAGATACAGACAACGTGGGCTCAAGTCTCCTGACTTTACTCCCGAGAAGCCAGACCACCTTGGCTGAATTTTGCTCTCTGTCTGCCACCACACCTCACCCCCGGCCAGTCTTTCCCCATATAAAAAGGTGTGTCCATCATTACAAAGAATGAAATAATGCCATTTGCAGCAAAGGGAGGCACCTAGAGATTGTCATACTAAATGAAGTAAGTCAGACACAGGAGAGATATCATATGACATCCTTTATATTTGGAATCCAAAAAGACATGATATAAACAAACTTATTTACAAGACAGACTCACAGACTTACAGAATCCAGGGAGAAGGGTGGGGGTAAGGGATAGTTAGGGAGTTTGGGACCAAAATGTACACTCTGCTATATTTAAAATGGATAACCAAAAGGGACCTACTGTAGAGCACAAGGAACTCTGCTCAATGTTATGTGGCAGCCCGGATGGGAGGAGGGTTTGGGAGAGAATGGATCCATGTATACGTATTGCTGAGTCCCTTTGCTGTCCACCAGAAACTATCACAGCATTTACTCCAATATAAAATAAAATTTTTTTTAAAAGGCAGCACTGTATTGGTGAAGGAATGGACATGCAGATCAGTCAAGCAGGACAGAGAACCCAGGCACAGATCCGTACAGAGTCCACCGACATGGGCGGTTCCTCCTAGAACTGAATCAGTTACTAAAAGAGAAAATATGTATCAGCATCTAGAGTTGGACTGGCCTTCTCCTGAGGGTTATTTAAGAGCATCTGTGTGTGTGAACATCTGCAGATACCAAAATCCAATTCTGGTCTTCATTTTCAAACATTTCCTTGAATGTTGCTGTTCAAGGAATTGAGACGACACTCTAGATTCAGAGCACGTGACTGTCTCTTTCCTGCTTCAGGGTGAAGACTGCTGTCCACGCAGGTCTTCTGGTTATCACACTGTGCATCTTACTGTTCTGGGGCACACTTGATGCTATTCCAGTCTGTACTGGTGTGAACTTGGGTGCACACATCCAAGAAACGGAGCTAAATGATCAACCATACAGGAATGCCGAGCTCACCCCACAGCTTCAGACTGCAGACACTCCAGTTCCTCCTTCTCTCCCCAACATTGCTCTTGCACAGCTGCTCCAGCATCTTGGTTGTTTCTGAAACACCAGGCTCACTGCTGCCTTAGGCGCCGCCATCCCTGTTGGAAGCTCCACAGCCCAAATACCCATGGAGTAAAATCTTCACTTTGTTCAGGTCTGTTCTCAAAAGTCATCTCCTCAGCCAGGCCTGCCCAAGCTGCACATGCTAACATTTCAGTGCATCACTTGAAGTGTTATATTATTTTGTTTCTTATATTTCTTTACACTTTGTTTTTCACCTTAAGTGATAATCACTAAAAAAAAAAAAAAAAAAAAACTATGAATGTTTATGTATATATCTTTTTCACTCGGATAGATACTGTATGATAGTAGGGATTTTTCTTCTGTATTCTTGTTATATAAAAATGCCCTGCACATAGTAGGGTCTCAGTAAATTTCCAGTGAATGGAGAATGAACTTTATTTTATTTTTTTAAATTAGTTTGCTATCGGAGTATAGTTGCTTTAAAATGTTATGCCAGTTTCTACTGTATAGCAAAATGAATCAATGTACATAAATCCTCTCCCTTTAGGTCTTCTTTCCCCTTCAAGTCACAACAGAGCACTGAGTAGAGTTCCCTGTGCTACACAGTAGGTTCTCATTCGTTACCTATTTTATACATAGTGCCAACAGCATACATGTGTCAATCTCAATCTCCCAATTCAACACACCCTCCCTCCTTTCCCCCTTCATATCCATACATTTGTTCTGTACATCTGTATCTCTATTCTGCTTTGCAAATAAAATCAGCTATACCATTTTTCTAGATTTCACACATATGCATTAATATATGATATTTGTTTTTTTCTTTCTGATTTACTTCAGTCTGTATAATATCTCTAGGTCCATTGACATCTCTACAAATGACTCAATTTCATTCTCTTTATGGCTGAGTATTATTCCACTGTATATAGGTACCACATCTCTATCCACTCCTCTGTTGATGGACATTTAGATTGCTTCCATGTCCTGACTATTGTAAATAGATTGGCAATAAATATTTGAGTGCATGTGTCTTTTTTAATTATGATGTTCTCCAGGTGGATGCCCAGGAGTGGGTAGCAGAGTTTGCATTAACTCACTGACAAAAGAAACAAAACAAAAAGCCAAAAAGCAACTGTCAGCTAAGGACTGTCCTGGAATGACCTATTTCTATTTGTTCAGCATCAGTCTTTCTAATATTGACCCTCCATCAAATGTCCTTTTTGTCTTTGCTCTCTTGCTGCTGCTGCTGCTAAGTCGCTTCAGTCATGTCTGACTCTGTGCGACCCCATAGACGGCAGTCCACCAGGCTCCCCCATCCCTGGGATTCTCCAGGCAAGAACACTGGAGTGGGTTGCCATTTCCTTTTCCAATGCATGAAAGTGAAAAGTGAAAGTGAAGTTGCTCAGTCGTGTCTGACTCTTAGCAACCCCATGGACTGCAGCCCACCAGGCTCCTCCATCCATGGGATTTTCCAGGCAAGAGTACTGGAGTGGAGTGCCATTGCCTTCACCGCTTTGCTCTCTTAGGGCAGTGGAAATGGGCTAGATGGTTATAACCTGGAGCAATTCCAAAATTCCCATATGGGAGAAGCTTAGAGACAGCCATGGGAGAAAACTAGGCTGACAAAGGAGAAAGTTGGTTAGGAGAAACTTGAGGGAAGCAAGGAAGAGGTAAGAAAGGGTAATTGTGGATTATATTTTGAAAAGTGAAATGACCTTGTCATTCCACTCAATGGACAAGCAAGCGAGGTTTTTAAGTAGGACAAGTTTTTATTAAACCCAAGATTTTTCTGTTGTCAGGGAGGAGGCAGGATTGAGCATGGGAGGCAGGAGGCATGTATGTAATGTTTCCATAACAAGATTAATATATTTTAAAGGCAAGACGTAAAGAAGTCAGTGAGTTTCCATCTGGATTTTTCTGAGTCTGGAAATCTTCTTGAGTTCCTAACAGATTTTATCCTGACCTTAGTGTATTTCTGAGTTAGCAAGCATTGATAGAAAATTAAAATGCACTCTAAATATTTAAAAAATGTATTTCAAGTGGTAATAGAATGTTCTCTTTGTCATAAGGACATTTTACCCATCTGCATAGAAATACTCTAAGTCTTGGAGTGTTTCCTCTGTTTTGTTGAGGTTTCTACCATCTGCATTTTGAATTTTGATTATTAAGGTTGCAGCTTTGTGGCCTGCTCAGATTGCCAACATCTGCCTCGTTTATTTAGACTTTTTCTTCTTCTTCTTTTTTTTTAGTATCCAGGATGAATTGAGTTTTAATGGAGGGGACTGATTTTAACTTTGCCTTCTATTCAAAAATAAACTTTTCTTTATAGGAATCTAAATCTTTTCCTCTCACTCCATCCACTTGCTGGCAAGTAAGCATTCATCGAAATGTAATTATTACAGAGGAGCAATGCTTTTCTTTATTTAGCACCATTTACCTATTGCAGACACAGCATACAGTTCTACAAAGCATAATAATCATAATGGGCTACATAGACCCTCTCGGCTAGCTCTATTTTTGCATATGATTCATTTTAATTTCAGAAGCACAAAAGGGATTATGTCTCTATTGGAATGTCTTGAGTAAGCCCTACAGCAGGGGAGCTGTGATGTCATTTGTTCTGTGAAAAGCATGTATTCAGCTATTATGGGCTGAGTCTAAAATATAAATATAAGATACTAAAGGTCCCTTGTTCAGAAACCATCCTATGCTTTCTTCTCCCCATTTAACAACCAGTGGACATTTTCCCATGCAAATCATCTATTTTATAAGAAAGATCCAGCAGTTGAATCTTACACTGGAAACTGATTTAAAATCATTATCCCCAACTTCCCTCTTCAGATATCTGCTTGCTATTCGGGACAATCTTGGCCAGGCAGTCTCTGGTCCCCAGCTTTCATTTGGATCACAAAGGTTTGTCAAGGTTAGGCTCCAAATACACTTACTGTGTTCAGTTTCTAGGCAATTTTATGAATTTTTATTTGCTTTCTGAATTTCAGTTATTAAAATAGGAACTAAGAGAAATTATTCAGTCATAACTATCATGGTGATGAGGTTTATGACAGAACTGATTTAGTACAATCTTAAAGCAGCTGGATCAACCTCTGATTGACTTGGGACTTGAGTTCTGTATCTATCATTGGCTACCTGTGTAATTAGTGCTGTTTACCTAACATTCTGTGCTTCCCTGGTGGCTCTAATGGTAAAGAATCTGCCTGCAATGCAGGAGACCTAGGTTTGATCCCTAGGTTGGGAAGATTCCCTTGGAGAAGGAAATGGCAACCCACTCCAGTATTCTTGCCTGGAGAATTCCATGGACAGGGGAGCCTGGTGGGTTACAGTCTATGGGGTCACAAAGAGTCAGACATGACTGAATGACTAACACACATACACACCTAATATTTGAGCAGTTCTGACTTATCACTTGCCTTTTAAACTATTTAGATCTATGACTACTAGTAATGCTTGATGGAATTAGAGACACTTGATATGAAAAAGAAAAGAAACTTGCAGGAAACTTAAAAGGATGAAAATGCATATGCCATCCAAATCTTTACCAACAAAAAGCTGGCATACTAATATTTTCAGCACGAAAATAAAATTTAAAACTAAACAAATTAACCTTTTCAAATAGAAAATAGGTAACATTAAAAAATAAAATTGATGAATTCTCAATCAATACGGGAATTTTTAATACAACTCTATCAGTAAGGTGTAGATCAAGCAGACAAAGAACTGAGATAGTGTAAAAGGACTGGAAAGTAAAGCTTTATTAGAAGATAATACTTTACGATGCAAAACACAAAAAAGCACATAATTTAACTACACACATTTGCTATTGCTATTGCTAAGTCACTTCAGTCGTGTCCAACTCTGTGTGACCCCATAGACGGCAGCCCACCAGGCTCCCCCGTCCCTGGGATTCTCCAGGCAAGAACACTGGAGTAGGTTGCCATTTCCTTCTCCAATGCATGAAAGTGAAAGTGATGTCGCTCAGTTGTGTCTGACCCTCAGCTACCCCAAGGACTGCAGCCTTCCAGGCTCCTCCATCCATGGGATTTTCCAGGCAAGAGTACTGGAGTGGGGTGCCATTGCCTTCTCTGACACACATTTTTGTATTTATAAATATTACAGATATATCACATGGTCATACTGATCCATGTGCATGTCCATAATCTTCTTGATAAAGAAGCTAGCACAATACTTTAATGTTTAAAATTATATTGGTGCAATTTTTTTTAATCTTTCACTTAGAAAATTTCATTTTATCATTTCACATGCATACAGAAATCTTATAGTTTGAATACCAGCTTTTCCTAGAGATTTAAAAAGAAATGAATAGATATTTTATATAACTTATTAAAAAGATGATTTCTCTCACATTCTCTGGATAGTTCTTCCTTCTACTGAAATAAAAACTTAGTCAATGACAATTCAAATGCATGTTATCTTACTTTGTTCATAAGACTTTAAACAACTATGTTCCTTTCAAAATTAAGGATTATTGAAGCTTATGTAACAAAGACTTTGTTCTTTGTAATTCATTTCCTGTTGCTTGCTTATGCAATGAAGCATTATAATTTGCAGTCTATTACTTCACAGAACTTATAACTTCATTGCTTGTACAAAGAAAAGAACAAAGATGAGTCAGGAGAATGAAAAACATTTCCTAGGTAATGAGAAAGTAAATCAACTTATATTTCTTGCAAATTGATAAGTAGGAAGTTTTTACTAATGAGTCCTATAATTCTGACAATGCAGTGTTTATTTACAGAGTTCTCTCTCAAGAAATATGATTGTATAGGGTAATCATTATACTCGGAGATTAGGGATGAGGTAAATGCAATCTATACTCGGTTACTTTTCCAGGAATTAATATAAAATATCTAGATACGCTTTCAAATGGTCACATCCCAATAATTTTAAATCCACTAATGCTTCTGATGAAAACATTAAAGAGTATTTGAAAAGCACCATGTAGATTCATTTAAAAATGTATACTGGATGCTTGGGGCTGGTGCACTGGGACGACCCAGAGGGATGGTATGGGGAGGGAGGAGGGAGGAGGGTTCAGGATGGGGAACACATGTATACCTGTGGCGGATTCATTTTGATATTTGGCAAAACTAATACAATTATGTAAAGTTTAAAAATAAAATAAAATTAAAATAAATAAATACATATAAATATTAAAAAAAATATATTTGCACTGCCTTTGATTAAAGGATGACTGAGACATGAGAAGTTGTTGAACAAAGCTGTTGTAAAAGCACCCCTAAGCAAAGTGAGTTAGTTGGGGAGGGTGATGATGACCCACATTAACCTTGAAAGTCAAGAAGCTGTAGTGTGTTGCAGGCCTAACTGTCAATATTTCTCCTTTAATCTTCCTTTTGTCACAATGGTAGTGTTATAGCATCAACTACTTTATATATTACTACAAACATCTAGCAAATCAAAACACTGAAAATTGTGCATGGCCTCCCAATGGAGTTTCTGTGAAATACAGAAAAAATCCAGTCTATATGCATGAGACAAACGTGACAACTAGTATATTAAGACTCAATACAAGGAGGGCTAAGAAAGGAGATAAAACTAGACATTTGCAGAGTTTAAATAAATATCAATAATTTTATGCTAGAGAATTGAAAAACTTAGATAAAATGGAATTTCTTCTAGGAAAATATAAACATAAATGTAAAGTTTAAGAAAAAAGTCGGCAAGAAATGGAAAACATGCATAGGCCTATAATCATGAACACATTTGCATCAGTAGATAAGTGCCTTCCCACAAGAAAACCCTAGGCTCAGATAACTTTATAGGCAAATTGTACCAATCATTCAAAGAGGAAATTGTGTCTGTATTTTTGACGCCGATGGAGACATCATACACCAACTCTTTTTGTAAGCTGAATATAATCTTGATATCAAAATGAGATTTTAAAATAGGTAAAGGGAATTAAGACAATATTATTCATGAACCTAAAAATGATCTAACTGAAGCTGCAGAGTATTAATTAGGGTTGTTAGACATCTCTAAAATGAATTATATTCATAGATAAAAGTACAAAAAAGAATCATCTCAGACTAAAAAGTCATTCAGTGGAAACTGAATATATGATGAATACCCTCAGCAAACTAGAGAGAGAAGGAAACTTCCTTAATCTATTCAAAGGACTCTTTCACAGGGGACTTGACTGGTGGTCCAGTCATTAAGACTTCACCTTCTAAAAAGAAAAAAAAAAAGACTTCACCTTCTAATGCAGGGGGTGCTCATTCGATCCCTGGTCAGGAAACTAAGATACCACACATGTCTTGCAAACAACAGAAAAAATATTGTAACAAATTCAATAATTTTTTTTAAAAGGTCCACATCAAAAAAAAAAAATCTTAAAAGAACTCTTTCAAAAAACGTAGCTAACATCATACTCAAATGAGAAACACTTAAAATATTTCCTTAAAAAATAATTAAATCTCTTCATAGTCAAGGAACCAAAACTACAGCAACAACAAGCAAATTCAAGGCAATCCTTTCACAAAAATAGAGATAATTTTTTAAAAATATAGGAAGTGAAAATGTTGTTTGCAAAAAGTTCAACAGTCATGTCTGACTCTTTACAACCCCATGGATTGTAGTCAGGCTCCTCTGTCCATGGAATCCTCCAGGCAAGAATACTGGAGTGAGTTGCCACACGCTCCTTCAGGAGAGCTTCCTGACCCAGGGATCAAACCCGAGTTTCCCAAATGGCAGGCAGATTCTTTACTGTCTGAACCACCAGGGAAATCCCTAAAAAGTATAGGCAACTTTAAAAAAAAAAATTATCATTGAAATAAAGATGAAGTATGGCTCTGAACTCTGGAATAGCAAGCAGTTCCTGGAGCCAAGTCATAGACTTGAGAGCTGCAAGAGGGAATTTCTTGCTGGTCATGTGGTTGGGGCTCTGTGTTTTCACTGCCAAGGGCTCCAGTTCAACCCTTGGTGGAGAAACTAAGCTCTCACAAGCCCCACAGTGTGGCCAAAAAAAGAGAAGGGGGGCTGCAAGGGATAGTCAATGTGCAAATGATGGGAGATGGATATCATGAGACCCCAGATTCTGGGGAAGATGGACTCTTCACTGAGCTCTCATTCCAAGATGGGATATCCCACTGGGACAGAAAGACTCAGTGAGCTGATCCAAGAACCACAGTCAAAACTAGGATGGGGATTTTTGCAGCTAGTGACTTTCTAGTAGTGAAGAAAGAACAATGTAGACTGGATGGATGTTTGATCTCTGTTGGTCATGGAGTTGATTTAAATAAACAAAAACAAAATTGTGACCAACAAACTTTGCCATGATTTTAAGAGTTTTATCAAGATGTATAGAATTCTTCTGGGGTTCCTGGGTGTTCTCAGGAACCCTTCTGGGATTCCTGAGCCCAGTGGTAAAGAATCCACCTGCCAAAGCAGGAGACGTGGACTCTATCCCTGGATTGGGAAGATCCCATGGAGAAAAACATGGCAACTCACTTCAGTATTCTTGCCTGCAAAATCCCATGGACAGAGGAGCCTAGTGTGCTACAGTCCATGGGTTCAGAAAAGGAGTCAGATTGACTGAGCGACTGAGTACACACACACATAATGTATATACATGTATCATCACCACAAAAACACAGTAACACTGAAATCTAATGATATCAAAAGAGTTAGAGGAAATGTATTGCAAAAACTATCACACACAGAGAGTATATTTCACAACAAAAATTGTAGAACAAAAGTCAGCGTGTAACTTGGATATCCTAGTAACATGGTTTGAAAAATGAAATTTGTTATGGCTTTCTATTCCAAAATATTTAGTAATCATTTCTTTGGCTTTTACCTTATAAAGACTATTTCCCTTTCCTTTATCCCCCCACATCACTCTATTTAGGTGGGAAAAAAGTATGTTGAAATCTGGAGCGTAGAAGTGAAAATATGCTTCCTAAAAGTGTCCTTCATTCTTCACCTTTAAAACTTTTCCCTAAATTTTAGAGTCTTTTTCTCTATTTCTCTCATTCATGCTTCCTTTTTCTTTGTTCTCATCAATACTCTTTTTTTTTTAATATACCCTTCTTGAGTTTACAATAACAGCAGTACCATAATTATGCATAACTGGGCAACTGATGTGAAACATTTCAAAATGTAATATTGTGAAAAATTCTGTTTAAAATAATAACTGTGCTCCTTTCCCTCCAGCTGATGAAAATGCCTTCTTTTATGGTTGTCAGCATACCTGAGAACTTCCCTTTGGGGTACATATTCTGCTGGCATTTTTTGAAACTGACTTTTTCATAACACCAAAGGTAAGCTCAGAGAAAAAATACATGGCGTATTTTACGAAAGCAGGTCAAATCTTATGTCCATATTGTTAAAGAATTGTCTTTTTGTTATTGATTTTTAGGAATGTCTTTTTTTTGAGTCTGCATATGAGCCTTTTTTTAGATACCTTCACTGTAAATATTTTATCTCAGTCCATGGTTTGCATTTTCAGTTACTTCATAGATGTCTTTTGATAACCACAACTGTTTTCTTTTGCTTAAGTCTAATTTATATTATTTTTATGATTGGTGTGTTTGGTGACCTATCTCAGAAATCTTTGCCTATCCCAAGGTCATGAAACATCCCTAAGTTTTCTTCTAGAGCTGGGGATATCAAATATTTTCTATAAAGGGCTAGGTAGAATGTTATATACTTTGGGAGTCTTATGAATTGTTTGCAGATACTCAGATCAATCATTATAGTATGACAAAAACTACCAATAATCACTTAAAGAATGAATGAATGAACATGAGTGTATTATAATAAAACTTTATTTATATTTAAAATAACAGGGAGAGAGACATTGTATTCAAGAAAAAGATGACATAGTTTCAATTTTCCCTGTTCCTTCCCTCTAATTACAACTGGATACCCTAAAAATCATTCCACAGATACCTGTAAAAGAACTCTGAAAGTAGATCAAGTGTGGACTAGACATGGAGCACAAATCTGAAGAATGACACCACTTTTGGTTCTTCGGGTTTTCTTTTTTTCTTCTTGTTTTTGACCCAAATAACCACGATGATGTGATCACTCACCTAGAGCCAGACATTCTGGAATGTGAAGTCAAGTGGGCCTTAGAATGCATCACTATGAACAAAGCTAGTGGAGGTGATGGAATTCCAGTTGAGCTATTTCAAATCACGAAAGATGATGCTGTGAAAGTGCTGCACTCAATATGCCAGAAAATTTGTAAAACTCAGAAGTGGCCACAGGACTGGAAAAGGTCCGTTTTCATTCCAATCCCAAAGAAAGGCAATGCCAAAGAATGTTCAAACTACCACACAATTGCATTCATCTCAATGCTAGTAAAGTAATGCTCAAAATTCTCCAAGCCAGGCTTCAACAGTAGGTGAACTGTGAACTTCTAGATGTTCAAATTGATTTTAGAAAAGGCAGAGGAATCAGAGATCAAATTGCCAACATCTGTTGGATCATCGAAAAAGCACAAAAGCTCCAGAAAAACATCTACTTCTGCTTTATTGACTATGCCAAAGCCTTTGACTGTGTGGATCACAACAAACTATGGAAAATTCTGAAAGAGATGGGAACACTAGACCACCTGACCTGCCTCTTGAGAAACCTGTATGCAGGTCAAGAAGCAACAGTTAGAACTGTACATGGAACAACAGACTGGTTCCAAATCGGGAAAGGAGTATGTCAAGGCTGTATATTGTCACTCTGCTTATTTAACTTATATGTAGAGTACATTATGTGAAATGCCAGGCTAAATGAAGCACAAGCTGGAATCAAGATTGCCAGGAGAAATATCAATAACTTCAGATATGCAGATGACACCACCCTTATGGCAGAAAATGAAGAAGAACTAAAGAGCCTCTTGATGAAAGTGAAAGAGGAGAGTGAAAAAGTTGGCTTAAAATTCAACATTCAGAAAACTAAGATCATGGCATCTGGTCCCATCACTCCATGGCAAATAGATGGGGAAATAATGGAACCAGTGACAGACTTTGTTTTGGGGGGCTCCAAAATCACTGCAGATCATGACTGTGGCCATGAAATTAAAAGACACTTGCTCCTTGGAAGAAAAGCTATGACCAACCTAGACAACATATTAAAAAACAACCTAGAAATTACTCTGCCAACAAAAGTCCATCTAGTCAAAGCTATGGTTTTTCCAATGATCATGTATGGATGTGAGAGTTGGGCTATAAATAAAGCTGAGCCCCGAAGACTTGATGCATTTGAACTGAGGTGTTGGAGAAGACTCTTGAGAGTCTCTTGGGCTGCAAGGAGATCCAACCAGTCAATCCTAAAGGAAATCAGTCCTGAATATTCTTTGGAAAGACTGATGCTGAAGCTGAAATTCCAATACTTTGGCCACCTGTGGGAAGAACTGACTCATTTGAAAAGACCCTGGTGCTGGGAAATATTGAAGGCGGTATTAGGAGAGGGCAACAGAGGATGAGATGGCTGGATGGCATCACCGACTTGATGGACACGGGTTTGAGTAAGCTCCAGGAGTTGGTGATGGACAGGGAAGCCTGGAGTGCTGCAGTGCACGGGGTTGCAAAGAGTCAGACATCACTGAATGACTGAACTGAACTGAACATGGCAAGTGGGATTTTAGTTACCTGACCAGGGATTGAACCCACATCCTCTGCATTTGAAGCACAGAGTCTTAACCACTAGACCACCAGGGAAGTAGCTAGGTTTTCTTGTTAATCTCTCATATATCCCTCATGGAGAACCAGAGAGGGCTGCACCCTAGAGTTCCAACAGGGCTAGGAAAACAAATGAACGCATTCACATGCATAAGAAAAGCCTGTTCTCTTTGGTCAGAGAGGAAGCAAGGGATGCCCGGTAGAGACATACTCAATGGCAGTGGTTGGAAGACCTCAGAGATGGAAGAGTTGGGGGACTCATTCTCTGCCTGCCTCCTGACAGCAGCATTGGCAACAATGTTACTAGGGTATGAGGTGAGTTCAGGCTTTGCACAAATGTAAAATGTCACAATGGCATTCAAACATTAAACACACTTGACTCTGCCCAGGTGGCACAGTGGTGAAGAATCCATCTGCCATTGCAGGAGACAGTTTCGATCCCTGGGTGGGGAAGATGCTTGGAGTAAGAAAAGTCAACACACTCTAGTATTCTTGCCTGAAAAATTCCATGGACAGAGAAGCCTGACAGGCAGGCTCCAGTTCATGGGGTTACAAAGGGTTGGACACAACTGAGCATGTGCACACACACACACACACACACACACACACACTTCATGTCATATCAATTCCACTGCTGGACACATCCTCAAGACAAACGTGTAGACATGCTCACTAAAAGACTTGATCAAGTATATCCATAGTAACCACAACTGTTCACAACATGTATGCCCTTCAACAGGAGAATGGATAAGCAAAATTTACTTTGTTCATACAATAGAATATTGTGTAGCAATAAAAAATAACTTTTTGTTTGTTACAAAAAATAACATAGACACACTATTTGTATAACAAGCATTTTATATACAGTTGACTCTTGAACAGCATGGAGGTTTGGAGGTTCAGACCTTCCACACAGTTGAAAAACTGAGTATAACTTTATAATTCGTCCTCTGTGTTCATGTTTCTGCACCCACCGATTCAACCAATCACAGATCATGGGGTACTGTAGTATTTATTTGATGAAAAACATCTGTGTATGTGTGGAGCCGCACAGTTCAAACCTGTGTCGTTCAAGGATCAACAGTATATGCATATGCGTGACATGCATAACAACATGAGTGAATCTCAAAAACATTAGCTGATAGAAGGCAGACATAAAAAACACAGTGTCTGTCATTGCTTATAAGAAATTCAAGAAAAAGAACTACAGTGGTTACCTTTGAAGGGATTAATATTGACTGCAAAAGAGTAGAAGAGACGTTTCTGAGGTTATAGAAGTGCGCTCTATCCAATAATAGCTTTATGGTTATGTACTTACACACATTATCAAGCTTTATATGAATCTGCTTGAGCACTTTACTGAATGTAAACTGTACCTCAACAAAAGATGCCACAAATGGAGCAGGAACAGTGGTAACACTCTCGAAAGTCTCACTGTGACAAAGTGACATTGGAAAGTATTTAGGACTTTGCTGACTTTCTGGGAAAATGAGCGGTTCTACATTGGAATTTGCATAATTAGTTCACTCATTCATTAATTCACTTAACAAAGGCTTACTTAGTGTCTACCAGATGCTAAATACGCTTTTTTTTTTAACCACCAATGCATGCATTTTAAATAAATCATCCTTTTGAAAAATTCCCCTTATTTAAGGACTTCTGATATTGACTCATTCTAAAATCATTGTTCTACAATGATTTGACCTATTTGAATACTTAAGTAAATACTTTCATTGAATATTCTCGACAATATTCTAGATTTAAGGAATACAGAATTCCAGAGATTTCTCATTCTAATCTGTTTTTACATTATTTCATTAATAATTTCAAACACTTTGCCATTTCTCCTCATTTATTTTGTTTCCAATTGCTTCATTTCCTCACTTTTATCTTTTTGTCACCATTTCTTTCTTTCCCATCCAGGGTCATTCGTTTTTCTATTTCTGCCTCCACCATCTCCATGTGTATACTTTAGGACCTCCCATCTCTGCTATTTCATAGAAGCTACACACACACACACACAAAACACACACACACACAGACACATGTGCACACAGACACATGTACACAAACAGAAATACAAATTACAGTAGGCATAGGAAAGTACAGGCTAACAACCTAAGCCATTTTTTCCCTCAATTTTTATATTGTCAGTAAAATATTAAAAATCATCCTGTTTTAAAATATGAGATCTATTTAGCAGTAAATGACAGATGGAACCATCTTCTTCTTCTGGTGTTAAGTACTTTTTTCTGGGTTGTTCTATTTGATTGATTTGTGCATCGTTCAGACCAGAAGACAAAATATATGATTCATCTCCAGTCTGAAGCCTCATTTGAATGGCACTTTATTTACATTAGCATTTCTAATTACTTAATGACCAATCAGATATGGTTCATTGGTAGTAAGTGTAGAAACATGTTGTCTGAAGATGTAGTTTAATTAGTATCCTCCTAAAAACATGTCCCTTGTGACCATTGGATGTAATCATTATTTTATGTATTTAACTGTGAAATTCATATTTACTCAGCAGGCTAAGAGAACAGCGTTTTACTTCTCAAAGCTGTTTAATAGAACATAGTTAGATTTTTAAAGGACTGGCAGAATCTTAACAAAAGCTGGTTAGTTTTTAAAATAGCCATCATTCTAATGAAATAATTATTATGCATAAATCTTGTTATCATATCCATGAAACAGGAAAGGAGGGAAAATCACGTGAAGAAGCTTATTCTAATTCTGCCCTATTCACACAGTTATACAAGGTTTGTGTGTGTGTGTGTGGGTGTGCTCAGTCACTTTAGCCATATCCAACTCTTTGCGACCCTATGGTCTGTAGTCCACCAGGCTCCTTTGCCCATGGGATTTCCCAGGAAAGAATACTGGAATGGGTTGCCATGCCCTCCTCCAGAGGATCTTCCTGACTCAGGGATCAAATCTATGTCTCCTGCATTGCAGGTGAATTCTTTACCCCTTGAACCTCCTGGGAAGACCTATGGGAGGTTTACATTCTTTTAAACCACCGAGATTACTGAGATATTTTTACTATTGGCTAATGATTTTGAAATTGACCTCATTTCAAGGGTAAATGGAGATTTATATTTTTCTTCCTATTGTTTATTCATTAATAACAACCCAATTAGATAAATATGTACTTTCAAAAAATACAATATACAAAGCCTGAACTTACAGCCTTAGTTGGAGAGACCAGTGGTTTGCCTTCCAGACAATCTTTGGCTAATGGTTGTATCTTCCATGGGTTGTCACTTATTCTTGACATCTGAGAAGCACCTGATTTCTCAACATGAGGGGTGTCTTGTTGTTGTATAGATTTGTGTATATATATATATATATAATATATGATATACATATATATATATTCAAGGAAATTAATTTGCAAGGATTTCAAACAACCAATGTATAGTCTACTGTGGATAATAACCAAGGTGTAGAACTTTCTAGTATGCCTCCATGAGCTTCCTGGTTGTTCATTGCCCATAGTTCCATTTAGAGAGTGAATCATACATTTGGCTCAGGACTGGCTCATTTGCTTTATATTCAGAAATTGGTCAGTATCTATTGAATTGATCCTGGCACCCTCAGTCTTTTTTAATCCCTTGGAGATGTTTCCTCACTCAGTCTCTTCATATAATGCTTCAAAAATATGGAGGCAAGTCCTCATAACTATCTCCTATACTAAGAGCAATAATAATCATAAGAGTAAATTTATATTGTCCATATTACCGAACCAAGCTTAATGTTAGCAATATTGTGCTGCTGCTGTTACTGCTGCTAAGTTGCTTCAGTCGTGTCTGGCTCTGTGCGACCCCATAGACTACAACAAGGATTTTGAGGTTGCCTGACTCTCAGTCCAGTCTTCTTTCTATATCTACAGATCGCTGAAAATATAGAGTAGCTTCCTATCAAAACCCACAAGACATATAGCATTTGCATTGATGTATGTATGAACGTGTGTGTGTGTGTGTGTATATATATATATATATATCATTCTGGATTCTTAATTATATGCAAAAGAAACTGGGACTAACTGAAACAGAATGGTATTTATTGGAATACGAGGCTAAAAGACATCATATTCACCTGCTAGTATAATAGACAGGGGGAGGCTCAGTCAGGGTCATGTGGTAAGAACAGCCGGCCTCAGATGCTGCTGCTGGTAACACTTCTCTTGCCATGGCAGAATATCCAAGCGACTAGATGCTGTCCCAATAAATTAATGCTAAACCTGAGAAGATTGAAAGTCCTAAGCAGTGTGGATGGACCTAGAGACTGTCACACAGAGTGAAGTCAGAAAGAGAAAAACAAATACTGTATGTTAATGCTCTATGTGGAATCTGGAAAAAATGGTATAGATCTTATTTGCAAAGCACAATTAGAAATACAGACAGAGAACAAACATATGGACAACAAAAGGTTGGGGAAAGGGTGGTGGTGAGATGAACTGGGAGACTGGGATTGACATATGCACACTCTTGATACTATGTATAAAATAGATGACTAATGAGAACCTACCTTGCAGCAGAGGGAACTCCATTGGATGCTCTGTGGTGACCTAAATGGGAAGGAAATCCAAAAAGGAGGGGATATATGTATAGCTGATTCGCTTTGCTGTACAGCAATAACTAACACAACATTGTAAAGCAACTATATTCCAATAAAAATTAATTTTAGAAAAGAAAATAAATCATGAACAACAACAGCAACAAAAAGCCCTAAGCAGGAATGTATAAATACACCAGCATGAGTCAGCTGACTGTACTTTACCTTCCAAATGTGGGGAGAGAACGCCCCGCTCCGCACCTCCCACTGCAGAGTACTCTTCTAATCTGGAAGGTGGTTGGATTCTAAGCAACCAAAGGGCAATTCATTTCCTGCAGCAATTATACATAAGCAAATATCCAATTAGGAATATCCACAAGGTATTTTCTGACAAAAACTGACACACTGAGAGAACTTCTTCCAGATTAGCAAAAAAGCATTAAAATATTTTGAGTGAAATACAATAAACTCCAACAGCAAAATGGTGTCTATGAAAATTGGATGGAGACAATGAATAGTTATAATAAAGGGTAGCTTACACTGAAATATTGAAGCATATAGTCTCAGATGAGGTGACTTTATATTTGTGGATTTAGATGAAATGTGTAAGTAGGTCACTCTAGTTAAAGTAATAAAACTTTTTTGAAGCTTTGGATGGAATAAGAGAGACAGAAAAGTATTGTGCTGAATCCAGACTATTCTGGTCTTTTTGATGCTCACATGGGGTCTTGAGAATGAATAACCAAGATATTACAAAATATTCTGATGTTGAATTATTGTTTGATTTTCTTTTGAGGGACAAAGGAACAGAGCATAGCTCTGTAGGTGATGGCAGAGTTTTCCTTGAAGAAAATCAAATTTCCCCTGTCAGTCATTCTGGGAGGCCAAGGGGAGGGGGGCCCTTGACTTCAGGGAGGGAAACCCTTTTATCTCTAAGGGTTTGGGGTAATTGGCCCAGAAACTCTAGTATGGAATCACCCATAGTTCTTTTTTAACAGCTTTATTGAGCTATAATTGACATTAAACTAATTGCACATATTTAAAGTGTACAGTCTAATGAGTTTTGACATATGTATACACCCATGAAAATATCACCACAATTAAGATAGCAGATCCATCATCTTCACAAATTTCCTTATGATATTTGTCAAGTATCCTTACTGCCCCAGTCTCTCGATTCTGACCCCAGACAAGCTCTAATGAACTTTCAGTCCAGTTCCATCACATGCATTGGTTTTATAAGAATGGAATCATACCAGATTATTCTGTTTTGCTTGGCAAATTTCAGCTTCAATTTTAAGATTCATTCATCTCCTTGTGTATCAATAAAATATCTTATATTCCTTTACATTGCTGGAGAGTATTCCATCTTATGGATATACCATCATCTGCATATCCATTTATCTTTTTGTGGGTGGATATTTTGGTTTCCATTTTCCAAGTAGTGCTGTGAGGAACAACTGTGTGCATAATTTTGTGTGGGCATATGCTTTTACCCAGGAATAGTGTACTTGTGTTGTCTTTAAGTTCATCTTTTTTTTTAGGAAGCAAGCTATTTTCCAAAATGATTGTGCTATGTTGTATTCCTACCAACAGTGTATGAAAGTTCCGTATTCTCTCTAATACTTGGCATTGCCTACCCACAATCATACCCAGGAAACCAGTATTAGCAATAGGTAGAAGTAGAAAGCCAAGTTTTGCATTGAACCTCCAATGATACCCAGAGTGGGGGCTTCTCATTCATACTGGGTGGAAGTGGGATTTCTGTGCATATTATCTTCATTGACCCCATAGATGTCAACTCTTGTTGACAATAATTAAAGTCTTATAGGACTATGTCCTATGGCTTCCCTGGTGGCTAAGATGATAAAGAATCTGCCTGCAATGCAGGAGACCTGGGTTTGATCCCTGAATTGGGAGGATCCCCTGGAGAAGGGAATGCATATCCACTCCAGTATTCTTACCTAGAGAATCCCATGGACAGAGGAGTATGGTAGGCTACAGTTCACGGGGTTGCAAAGAGCCAGACACAACTAAAGCAACTTAGCATGCATGTGAGCACAGGATGTACTATATGGGAATGAGCATCCTTTTCCTGTAATTAAACAGTTGTAAGGAAACGCAGGAGGCAGTTTGGTATGAGACCTCATGAAAACTTAAGCTGTTTTTTAGTCACTAAGTCATGCCCTACTCTTTGCAACCCCATGGACTGCAGCACATCAGGCTGTCCTTCACTATCTCCCAGAGTTTAGGACTTGGGACTGGGCTCTAAATGAGTCTGTATAGATTTATCTCCATTATACTTGGACCTTTATGAAGAGCTTTATAAATTAAAACCAAGGATCTATTCCTCTGTTCAAAGGAGAGGGAACTTTCCACTCTTGTATACACTAACAAGAAGAAAACAGTGTTCACTAATATTGGAACATAAGCCCTGCAGTGGTGATCATTGAGAAAAATGGCTTAGCCCAGGGGAGGAAATGGACGCAAAGTTTTTTTGTTTGTTTGATTTTTGTTTTTGCAATAGCATGAGTAGAGGATCATGTTAATATAGTTTTCACATTTTGTAGTCTATTAAATTAAACCAATTACTCAGTTATCAGAAATAGTAGTGAACATTTCATTGAGAAAAAGATTGTCACATTGTTACATGAAGAGATACATTCATCCTGTCCCATTCCAGTCTTCTTAAAGAACTCTGTTAAGGTACACCAATTGGATTGCAAGGGCAATATTAATAAGAAGGAAAAGGAAGTATAAATAAACTAATGATGCTTGTTTCACCAGGGGTATTACCTTATCAAGTTAAATAGGTATTGATAAATAAGCTTGAAAAATACATGTTTAACTAGAAAGATAACCAATAGGAGATAGAAAGACATTAAAGGAATATGAAATATGGGGGAAAAGAGAAACAGGGCTTGCTATAAATGAATTAAGTATTTTGTTTGTTAATTTTTTAACATAAAGATATTCAAAGTTTTTTTAAAAAATCAGGAACAAGTCACAAATGTCACTATCACCGCTTTTTCTCCAAATGTACTGGCATTCTAGACAATGCAACAGCAAGAAAATAAGTTCAAGGAATAAGGATTAGAAAGGAAGAATCAGGACAGTTATTATTTGAAGATTGTATGATTTTCTATCAATAGATATATAAAACCCCAAAGATAAACAAATAGATATTTTAAAATAGTAAGACAGTTTAGCAGGATGGCTGCCTGTAAGAGCTATGTTAAAAAAAATCAGTTGCATGTCACAACATAGATGAACCCTGGAGACAAACGCTTAATGGTAAAAGGAAACTCCCAGAACACTTATTGTATCATGATGTCATTTCTAGTGAGCTTAAAACTCAGCAAAACTAAATAATAAACAAGCATACGTACATTGGAGACAAATGTCTATATATTTTAAAAAACAATGAGGTCACAAAAAAGAATATCCACTGTAGTAGTATTTGTAACAGCCTCAAACTGGAAGCAACCTGAATATTTATCAACAAACAATGAGTGTCCAAACTTTAATTCCTTATATTTTCTTTACAGTATCAGTAGATACTATCTAAAATACATAATGAAATAATGATTGAAGTGTGTCATTAGGGACAGGAATGTAACTAGAAAAAGACATAAAAGCAGAAGCCAGTAGAGCCTGCATGTGGGGTTTATGAGTGAGATAGAGGTCTTAGAAGACTGTACAAAAATATTTTATTATAAACTTACCACATAGTTTTCTTGCCTGAAAAAAACTGATGCATAAGAAACTCAGTCTCAATTATTTGTAATGCTTTTATGTAGAATATCTTGTTCTCTAATATTTGAATTCAACACCCTAGTGCAAGCAGAGACAACTTTTGGGAATTCACCCAAAGTAGTCATTGTATCCATAACATTTCTTTGCTGAATTTAAAACAATTATAACCAAAAATTGATGCTTTTGAACTATGGTGTTGGAGAAGACTCTTGAGAGTCCCTTGGACTGTGAGGATATCAAACCAGTCAATCCTAAAGGAAATCAGTACTGAATATTCATTGGAAGGATTGAAACTGAAGCTGAAACTCCAATACTTTGGCCACCTGATGTGAAGAACTGACTCATTGGAAAAGACTCCGATGCTGGGAAAGATTGAAGGTGGAAGGAGAAGGGGATGACAGAGGATGAAATGGTAGGATGGCATCACCAACTCAATGGACATGAGTTTGAACAAGCTTCGGGAGTTGATGATGGACAGGGAAGCCTGGCGTGGTGCAGCCCATGGGGCCACAGAGTCAGACACAAGTGACTGAGATGAACTGAACTGATAACCCAAAAATATGTAACGAGAGACTGAGAACCCTAATTCCAGTGTGGAGATTTATCATCTATATATATTCTATTTCTTGGTGACCTTGTGCTATGCCGTGCTGTTCGCTGTGCTCAGTCGCTTCAGTCGTGTCCGACTCTTTGTGACCTGTGGACCATAGCCTGCCAGGCTCCTCTGTCCTTGGGATTCTCCAGGCAAGAATACTTGACTGGGTTGCCATGCCTTCCTTCAGGGTATCTTCCAAAGCCAGGAACTGAACCCATATCTCCTGTGCTTGGTGACTTTAAAAGCAGGCAAATTCTCAGAGTCACTGTGGCACCTTGTACACATTTTCAATTCAAACCACCTGTTTAGAAGAACCAAACAATTCTATGGACAGTGAAACAATGATAGAATGCTTAAAGAAAACTGAAGAAAAGCAAGGTTATGAAGAATAATGTTACCAAAAGAAAAAGTCATGGAGTTTAGTAGAGAGAGTGAAAGTCACTCAGTCGTGCCTGACTCTTTGCCATTCCATGGACTCTAGACTGCCAGGCTCCTCTCTCCATGAGATTTCTTAGGTAAGAACACTGGAGTGGGTTGTCATGCCCTCCTCCAGGGGATCTTCCTGATCCGGGGACCTTCCTGATCCAGGGATCAAACCCATGTCTCCTTGCATTCACAGGTGGATTCTTTATCACTCAGCTACCTGGGAAGCCCCAAAGAGTGCCTGGAAAATATAACAAAAGTGTTAGGGGAAGCACACTGATTGAAACCTCCCACCCTGGCCAGGCACCATTTGCATGAGTTGTTTATGACAGGAGATCCTGGTAAGGAATATGGAACTAATAAGCCACCACCAACCGGAAGAGTTCGGGAAAGGTCTAAAGGAGACACCGCATGTCCGTCCACTTTCCAGAATCCCTCTCGCTAGCATCCATCTTGGCTGAGCGAGGCGTGTGCCACCAGGAAAGACTGAAATAGAATGATTGGCCCAAGACCACCCGGAAACTAATCCCATCACCATAAAACCCACGCAGCAGAGCAGTTCTCCTGGGTTCCCTTACCCTACTGCTCTCCACTGGGTGCCCTTTCCCAATAAAGTCTCTTGCTTTGTCAGCACATGTGTCTCCTCAGACAATTCATTTCCAAGTGTTAGACAAGAGCCTAGTTTCGGGCCCTGGAAGGGGTCCACCTTCCTTCAACAAAAGGAACAAGAGAAATCCCAAGTGAGGGACCAGGATCTCAGGTGTGATGCCTGGGTGAGATGCTCAGCGGCTTGCCCAGCTGTCAGTTAAGGCAGACTTGAGGGGAGAAATTCATAGGATCAGATCCATCATGAGGCCATTGGATAAGAAACATGTTCTTTTTTTCCATCATGATGCTGGTTCTATTTGCTTCCAGAATCACCAAGTTAAGGGATTTTGTGGCCCCAAGGTATGCAATTTATGGGAATATAGGACTGAAGCAATCTTAATGTGCTTGTGTGTATGTTTCATTCTTTTTTTTTTTTTTTCCTCCTGAGATGAAAGTGAAAGTGAAGTCGCCCAGTCGTGTCCTACTCTTTGCAACCCCATGGACTGTAGCCTATCAGGCTCCTCCGTCCATGGGATTTTCCAGGCAAGAGTGCTGGAGTGGATTGCCATTTCCTTCTCCAGGGGATCTTCCTGACCCAGGAATCGAACCTGGGTCTCCCGCATTGCAGGCAGACGCTTTACCGTCTGATCCACCAGGGAAGCATGAGAAGAGGGTAATTATACAAGGCTCAGTCCTAAGAATATTTAAATAGTTCAAAAGTTATGCAGAATGGAAGGTTATTAAAACACACACACACACACACACACACACAAAAACCTCTTATGAAGTAGTTGTGTGCCTGATTTAGTCTAAGTAGCTTTCTCCCCTCCAGTCAAAATTATATAAAAGAGAGCTATTGAACATGTGCTGTAGCAATTTTTGCAATTTTTTGCCCTAGCTAAACTTTTTTCCAAAAAGCTTGTACTGTTGTTTCATGTTGATGCAGCATTAGATCGAAGTGTTTCTTTTTTTCCTACCATCAACTTAAAAGTCTACTTTTTGACTGAGACTTAGTTCTTGTATAATTGCAAAGGTTCCTTATGAGGTGAAGGTCTGAACTTGACTTTCAACTCATTTACTTTAAAACCCTGAGACGTCTTCCATTTACATAGCTATCTTCCTAAGTGAGGAACCCTACAGATGACATTCACAAACTGTCAATTCCTTTTATCTTTGTTCTGGGGTAGAATAGCTATTCTAAGGAAAGAGTAGGTACAAATGGACTGCTGAAGGGTTTATCAATCGAGGCTCATTGTGTACAGATGGTTAAATTGTATGAGTGTTCTGTACCATTGTGCAACTACTTCTGAAAATCTGCAAAATAATAGAGGTTTCCAGTGGTGATGGAGGGGAAGGGTTACATTTGCAAGTTCATCCCCATAAATTCTTTGGGATGCATTTGAGAAATCTAATGATTTTTGACTATTATACCTTTCTGCTGTTTGGTTTTTTTTTTTTTTTTTTACATTTTGTCTTTTTCTTGATTTCTTTTCTTTGTTCTTTCTTTCCTCCTTCTATTTTGCCAGTGAACATATGGATGTAATTCCTAGAGCATCATCTTGGACTGTGATAACATTTAAGAATTATGGCACAGAGACTTCCCTGGTCGTTCAGTGTTGAGACTTCACCTTCCAGGGGGTGCAGGTTTAGTTCCTGTTAGGGAGCTTAGATCCCACATGCCTTGTGGCCAAAAAACAAAATATAACACAGAAGCAATATTGTAACAAATTCGATAAAGACTTTAAAAGCATGGTCCACATAAAGAAATCTTTATAAAAGAAAAACGTTATGGCACAGAATCTAAGAGGGGTGTGAAGACCTGAAGACGTGGTCGGCAGAGCCACCGTACTGTCAACTGCAAATTGGCACCTGCCGTTTACCTCTGCAAGGATTGAACAAGTGCTGCTGCAGCTGGTGACCTTCAACACCCCCTGAAGGATCTCAGGGTGAACAGCAGAAATGAGGCCTCTGTGCCTGGGGGCAAATTGGCAGGCCAGGTCTTCAGATAGTTAGGTATTCTCAGGAGCTGATTGTATGAGACAGTTCTTGTGTCTCCTCAGATCTAGAAAAGCACTGAACTCCTTCATGGTAATGACTGTTCCTCATAACTAGCAGATGCTTTGCAAACGCAGTTGAAACTTTCTACAAAAAAATATGTGCTTGGTTTCATGTGCTCCCACTTTACCAGTGTCACGTATATGCTGTCCTTCTCCCCTACCTCTTTGGAGCAGTTTCTCAGAGCAATCCGAGGTGCTGTCTCCCAGGCTGCAGCTCTCATTTTGCCCCAAATAAAACTTAACTCGCAAATCTCACGTTGTGCATTTTTTTAATTCAGCAATACTAACCCTGAATTATCTATTTCTAAATTTTACCATAAACTCTTGTTGTAGCCACTATTATTTTGTGTTTCTTTTGTTGTGAGACAATCCCAAAGGAAGCTTGTAAATGCCCCCAAAGTATCTCTGCTGCTGCTGCTATGTCGCTTCAGTCGTGTCTGACTCTGTGCAACCCCATAGACAGCAGCCCACCAGGCTCCTCCGTCCCTGGGATTCTCCAGGCAAGAACACTGGAGTGGGTTGCCATTTCCTTCTCCAATGCATGAAAGTGAAAAATGAAAGTGAAGTCGCTCAGTCGTGTCCGACTCTTCGCCATCTCATGGACTGCAGCCTACCAGGCTCCTCCATCCATGGGATTTTCCAGGCAAGAGAACTGGAGTGGGGTGCCATTGCCTTCTCTGAAAGTATCTCTGGAGCAACTTTATCTCTTCCCTAGCATTCTCTGCCTTTACCTGCAAGGTATTTTGGGATCAGGTTTCCCTGTAGCACCATTCCACTATAACATTATATTCTGGCATTAGTCAGTAAAAATAAATGAAGCTCAAGAGCAAAGTGTGGGCAACATTAGCTTTGAAAAACAGCTAGAAGGGTATTCAATTGATTCAATGAATGTATAAACATTTTGCTAAAGCTGAAAGCCCTTAAAAATGTTTCCCTAAAATATTTGTCTTTCTGATTAGTTCACCTGACAAACAGCAATGCTAATTGTAGTGTCTGGTACATAGTAATAGTTCACTAAATGGTAGTACATCTATTAAAAATATAATTATATGCTTATTTCATTTGCATTTGATTATTCCCAGGTGGCTCAGTGTTAAAGAATCTGCCTGCAAATTCAGGAGATGCAGGAGACAGGAGTTCAATTCCTGGGTCAAGAAGATCTGCTGGAGTAGGAAATGGCAACCCATTCCAGTATTCTTGCCTGGAAAAGCCATGGGCAGATGAGCCTGTTGGGCTGCAGTCCATGGGGTTGCAAAGAGTCAGACATGACTGAAGCAACTGTGCACACACATAACCATTTCAATGGTGATAATCATGCAATAGAGGTGGGTAAGCATGAGAGGCAATATCACACCACTAAATATCAAAAGAAGAAAAGTGTATATTTTTTTCCCCTAAAGTGTAGCACAATTTTCATGTGAAATCTATGTTAATAATATAGAATGATTTTGTCATGGTTATTGGTACAAAAGTGTAAATTAACTTGTACTCATAGACCACTCACAGCAATATGTTTTATAAGAGAGAGTCCCACTGTTCTTACTCCTGGCATAATTTTTCTGACAACCTTAATCACTCTAGTTTTTTATTGTTTTCATTCGAATAGATTCAATATATTATGCTCTGGTGATTCTTTAGGAATTATATTGTAGTTTAGTAATGTTTCACAAATTGTTCTCAGTTTCAGCCAATTTACACATTGGTTGGCTTACTGTGAAAGAGTCAAGTTGCAAATGCACACACCCACCGACATACACACAAAGTGAACAGAAAACCTGACTCTATCACACTAAGAAGCCAACATAGAAAAAAATGTTATAGTGACACAGAACAAGAAGTATTCACATGATATACAATAAAGCTGAGTGTGAATCTTGGCTCCACCACCTACTAGATCATTTAAGTTCTCACAGCTTCAATTTCCTTTTTAAAAATATTTATTTTTATTTGTTTATTTGGTACCGGGTCTTAGCTGTGGCATGCAGGATCTAGTTCCCTGACCAGGAATTGAACCCAGGCCCCCTGCATGAGGAACACAGAGTCTTAGCCAGTGGACCACCAGGGAAGCCCTGAGCTTCAGTTTTCTTAATGATAAGGTACTATTAATTGTCATCCTTACAGTATAGAGTGTTTGCACCTGGAACACAATAAGAATCTAATAAATATTATGTTATTATTTATAATGCTATCCTGTAGTGTAGGAATGCTTGCTCATTCATTTCATAACATTAAGCATTGTACAGGGGGGAAACAATTGCTGATAAAAAAGACCATAGCCTAAAAAATTACTACCTTTTATTTAAAATCTGGGCAGCTTATTACATTCTTGAAGGTTTCCTTAGATCACATTTCTTTATCTGGTCTTTGAATATTAAGCCACTTTTAGGCTATGTTATAAGTTTACCACCCAGTTACATTATCCTCAGGCAGCTTGCCTGGTGGCTCAGATGGTAAAGTATCAGCCTGCAATGCAGGAGACCTGGGTTCGATCCCTGGGCTGGGAAGATCCCCTGGAGAAGAAAATGGCAACCCCTTCCAGTATTCTTGCCTGGAGAATTCCATGGACAGAGGAGCCAGGCAGGCTGCGGTCTACAGGGTCTCAGAGAGTCGGACACGACTGAGTGACTCTTTCACTTTTCACTTTCACTACATTATTCTATCCCTAAATGGATTTCAAGGTCTTCACAGGCCAGCAACAGGTTTTTTCATCATCGGAAGCTGTTAGCACAATGATGGGGTTGGCAAGATGAAAGATTCTGAAATATTGATTTAAAAGGAGCCAGTGTTTCCCAAAGTTGAATAAAAAATAAAATTTTGTCATCAGCAGGCAAAATAATATAAAATATTGTTTAAGAAAGTGTCTGTTTTCTACTTCTTTTGTATTTAAAAATCTTAAACAGAAAATTCCAAATTAGTCCTGTGTGAGAAAAAGTTTAAACTAGAAATTTATTTATTGGCAGGCTAAGCAATCATTGCACAGAAGATACTGAGTTACAAATGGTAATGTTGTTGTAGCCAAGCGTCCTGGGAAACAAACTCACTCAGAAGGACAATGCAGATAGTGGAGTGACGTTTATTACACCAGCGGGCCCAAGGCAGAGTCTCCTCTTAGCCAAGGACCCCGACCAGTTTTTGTGAAAACCTTATATACCCTAAGTGTATGTACCTCCCCAAATTTCCTGAAACTAGTCTGAACAAAGGAAGAGAATGATACAATCAAAGTTAACCCGTGATTTATATGCCTTAAGCCTAGGTAGTTAACAGTGGACAATTATCAATAGGCCTGTGGTCATACCCCAATAAGCATAATAGAATGTATGATTCTATTTGGTTACACAGATAATTAGGGTATTCTTTTAGGCAATGGAGAGTCTAGGTATGAGCCCTGGGGCTTTTCCATGGGGCGGGGCCTGGGGAGGGGGGCGGTTGGGGGGCCTGGTTTTCCAGTTGGTATGTCGTTTCCATAGATACCGGGCATAGAGCTCAAAGTCCACAGTCCTATCCGAGATGGAGTCCTGCTTTCAAGATGGAGCCTGTTCTGTCTGTTTCCTCCTTCAACGTGATCCATTTCAGCATTTTTCAGTGCCTCTCACTTCACTTGTACCTATAAATTAACAAATAAATCTACCAAAGATTAAAGAATTATATATTCAATATCCATAACAAGTCCTGGTTCTTTGGAAATTATAAATTTGATTCCTGAGTAGTGACAACTAAAATTATCTTGTTTCTTTCAGAGGGTGAAAGAGAATTAGTTTGAATTTATGTTGATTTTTTTTTTAGTTCCACTGTAATAAACTATCCTTGCACAGATTAAAAAAATGATTTTTGAGCTTAGCGTTATCCTCATGACTTCAAACCTTGCACATACACATGTATTGAAATTAAACTTCTGAAAATCAAGAATAAATAGATATTCTTAAAGGTCACACAAATAAGGCAGATTTCTAAAACATTTTTCATGGAACTTACTTGATTCTCAAGGCTAAAATGTAAGTACAAAGTATCATGAAGCAAGTATATTCTTCAAAAAGAAAAGCGTATTGAGACTTCCTTGGTGGTCCAATGGTTAAGACTCTGGTTTTTCATTGCACAAGTTCAACCCCTGGTCAGGGAACTAAGATATCACATGCGGCAGGGCATGGCCAAAAAAAAAAAGAAAAGAAAAACATGTTCAGAGGCATGCTCCAGCAAATATCAAGATAGTCATGATGTGTTATGAACTGAAACATTGCGATATTAGCACAGATGTAAGCCCGTAAACTAATGTAAGCAATATAACCCAGAAACAGACTCACATGTATAGAAACCTGACATATAATTGAGCAGACTTAACAGAAGAGTTGACAAAGGAGGGCTGTTAAATAAAAGGTATCGGGATAGATGTATAGAATTTCTATCTACTATTATTCTGTGCAAAAAAATAATTATGAATGAATTAGAACCTTAAATGAGTAGGTGAAACTTTGAAATTAAAGTTTTAATTTAACTTTGGCAAAAAAATGATGTATGGAATCCTCAAAAGAACTTTACAAGCTGTGCAAGCACAGGCTGCTTTATATTTTACAGTTTGTTGACAAATACATGGGCATTTCAAAGGAAAGAAAAGGAAAAATTGCAGTATTAGTCTTAATTTTCTAGTCTGCTTGTAGCTACAGAAAAAATAAAATAAAAAATAAGTGAAATTTTCTTGAACCTGTCATACAACAATAATCCATTAAAATATTATTTCAGCAATATCAAATTAATATTTATCAATGGTCATCTTAAAGAATAATATATAAGCCAAAGAGGAAAAGAACACACTCTGGGAGATAGTGGAGGACCGAGGAGCCTGGGGAGCTGCGTCCATGAAGTTGCAAAGTCAGACACAACTTAGTGGCTGATCAACAGCAATAACTTCAGTAAAATCTTAAACTTGTACATAATACTTTGAATGGCAACAATGTACATCTATAGAGTTACAAAATAAAATACATTGCTGAAAACACATTGTTAAAAAATACATTGTTGAAAACACACTTTTTTGAAAACAAGGGTATTTATTGTATACTTATTTGTTTTTACCCACATAATTTTAAAATAGCTGGGTAAAGAAGAGAAGCTAAAGGCAAAAGAGGAAAGGAAAGATACACTCATTTGAATACAGAGTTCCAAGAATAGCAAGGAGAGATAAGAAAGCCTTCCTCAGCGATCAATGCAAAGCAATAGAGGAAAACAATAGAATGGGAAAGACTAGAGAGCTCTTCAAGAAAATTAGAGATACCAAGGGAATATTTCATGCAAAGATAGGCACAATAAAGGACAGAAATGATATGGGCCTAACAGAAGCAGAAGATATTAAGAAGAGGTGACAAGAATACACAGAAGAACTATACAAAAAAGATCTTTACGACCCAGATAATCACGATGGCGTGATCACTCACTTAGAGCCAGACATCCTGGAATGCTAAGTTAAGTGGGCCTTAGGAAGCATCACTATGAACAAATGTAGTTGAGGTGATGGAATTCCAGTTGAGCTATTTCAAATCCTGAAAGATGATGCTGTGAAAGTGCTGCACTCAATATGCCAGCAAATTTGGAAAACTCAGCAGTGGCCACAGAACTGGAAAAGGTCAGTTTACATTCCAATCCCAAAGAAAGGCAATGCCAAAGAATGCTCAAACTACCGCACAATTGCACTCATTTCACACGCTAGTAAACTAATGCTCAACATTCTCCAAGCCAGGCTTCAGCAGTATGTGAAACGTGAACTTCCAGCTGTTCAAGCTGGATTTAGAAAAGGCAAAGGAACCAGAGATCAAATTGCCAACATCCATTGGATCATTGAAAAAGCAAGAGAATACCAGAAAAACATCTACTCTGCTTTATTGACTATGCCAAAGCCTTTGACTGTGTGGATCACAATACACTGTGGAAAATGCTTCAAGAGATAGGAATACCAGACCACCTGACTTGTCTCCTGAGAAATCTGTATGTATGTCAAGAAGCAATAGTTAGAACCGGACATGGAACTAGCTCCAAATTGGGAAAGGAGTATGTCAAGGGTGGATATTGTCACCCTGCTTCTTTAACTTATATGCAGAGTACATCATGCAACATGCTGGGCTGAATGAAGCACAAGCTGGAATCAAGATTGCTGGGAGAAATATGAATAACCTGAGACATGCAGATGACACCACTCTTATGGCAGAAAGTGAAGAACTAAAGAGCCTCTTGATGAAAGTGAAAGAGGAGAATGAGAAAGCTAGCTTAAAACTCACCATTTAAAAAATGAAGATCATGGCATCCAGTCCCATCACTTCATGGGAAATAGATGGGCAAACAGGGAAACAGTGAGAGACTTTATTTTTGGGGGGCTCCAAAATCACTGCAGATGATGACTCTAGCCAATAAACTAAAGTACACTTGCTCCTTGGAAGAAAAGCTCTGACCAACATAGACAGCATATTAAAAAGCAGAGATATTACTTTGCTAACAAAGGTCAGTCTAGTCAAAGTTATGGTTTTTCCAGTAGTCATGTATGGATGTGAGAGTTGGACTGTGAAGAAAGCTGAGTGCCAAAGAATTGATGCTTTTGAACTGTGGTGTTGAAGAAGACTCTTGAGAGTCCCTTGGACTGCAAGGAGATTCAACCAGTCCATCCTAAAGGAAATCAGTTCTGAAAATTCATTGGAAGGACAGATGCTGAAGCTGAAACTCCAATACTTTGTCCACTTGATGTGAAGAACTGACTCCCTGGAAAAGATGATGCTGGGAAAAATTGAAGGCAGGAGGAGAAGGGGATGACAGAGGATGATATGGTCGGATGGCATCACTGACTCAATGGACATGAGTTTGAGCAAGCTCTGGGTGTTGGTGATGGACAGGGAAGCCTGGAGTGCTGCAGTCCATGGGGTCACAAAGAGTCCGACAAGACTGAGCTACTGAAGTGAACTGAACTGAATTTTAATTTTATAATGAAAAGTTTACTTGAGGACTCCCCCATTCCCTGAAAAATGACAAATTAAGGAGTTTGGGGTAATTTAAATGTTCCTTCTTAATATGCTGGTCTGCCTTCTTTCTGGTTTATAATATGCACTCACTTCATGTATTAATATTCATGTCCTATTGCTATTGTAAAAGATTATTATAAACTTAGGGGCTTAAAACAACACAGATATAGCATCTCATGGTTTTGCTTTGAGAAATCCAAAATGAATCCTGCAGGACTCAAGTCAAGGCTGGCCCTGTTTGTGTTCCTAAGGAGGAAATTCTGGTTCCTTCATTTTTATCAGTTTTCAAAGGCCTCCTGCATATCTTTGCTCATGACCTCTTCTTCCATCTTTAGAATGCATCATTCCAACCGTTGTTCACTTTTCACAGCTCCTTTTTTCTGACTCTAATTCTGCTTCCTTCTTATTAGGTCCCTTGTGATAAAATTGGAACTACACGGGTCTTTATTCACATATGCAAAATCTCCTTTAGCTGGTAAGTTAGCATAACATGTATCAAGGACATTTGTGGGGGAGGGGGCTCATTACTTCATTGACCACAGCTCATAATCCAATACATTCCATACTCTATGTCCTTCAAAAACAGTAGAATTGGGTGGACTAATTTAAGTTATTCACTTCAAAATGTCTACTTTAGCTCTTGGTAATGCAAATGCAAATTTATCATCAATTTCCTACATCTCTTCAAATGCTCGGAATATTGCTTCTTTTCTTCTACCAAGCACATCAAAAACTAGGAAAGCTTCACTTTCACCTGTGTGCACCATTTTCAGAATGTAGTTTTCAATCCCCTTCTTTGTGTTCAAATATCGTGACTATTTTCCAATGTGTTTATAAAGCTTCACTCCCAACACTCTTATGTACTCACAGGTGTTTACCTTACTTTACTATATTTCCTATAAAATAATAATGTAAATAAAAGTGGCTTTAAGAATCTCTCTCTTCTTAAAGAGGTTGTCTGCATTTACTCATTCACTCATTTCAGGTTGTAGAGAACACCACTTCTCACTTATTACCAGTATCCACTTATGTTATTGTTGTGACTTACTCATCCCTCTTAATATTTCAGCTCTCTCAGCTAAGGTCGTAGAAACATCATGATCTCCATTAGAAAGATGCAGTTTTTTTAGCAACTTTTTGCTTTATTATTTATCTGATTTTTTAAAAATTGGAGGATAATTGCTTTACAAAGTTGTGTTGGTTTCTGCTATACAACAGCGTGAATCAGCTATAAGTATATATATATGTGTGTGTGTGTGTGTGTATACTGGGAAAAGTTCTGGGAGAGAAACTGAGTTACCATCTGACCATAACAAGAAACAGAAGACTTTTTCTTCCTTTACTTTTCTTCATGTCAATTACTATATGGGCACAGAGAAGGCCCAAAACCACAGATGTCCCTGGCTTACAATGACTTGACTTAACAAAATTACATTTTTCAAAGTTCCAAGAGATTCTGGAATAACTATTTCTTCTCATGTTCACCTTTGTTATGAATGTACTTTGAACAGGGGATAATAATTACTTCAGTTTCAAGAAACTTCTCAGGAATACACAGACACTTATAGCATTAAATGAAGCAATACAAGCCTTCAAAACTTATTGGGTTTGTCTTACACTAAAATGATCAAGGCTGTAAAGCACTGTTTTGTGAAAGACTGAGAATGAAAATTTCTTCGAAAAATTTCCTGTAATAAAGCAACCATTAAGAGTCAAGAGCCTAGAAACCACATAATCATGGGTCATAGTTCTGGAAGTGGTATATTTAAATTTCCTTGCATCAGACCTGCCCTCATGTTTTCCTTAAGCACATTGAAAAAAAAAAAAAATATATATATATACACACACACACACACACACACACACACACATGCTGCTGCTAAGTCATTTCAGTCGTGTCCGACTTTGTGTGACCCCATAGACGGCAGGCAACCAGGCTCCCCCGTCCCTGGGATTCTCCAGGCAAGAACACTGGAGTGGGTTGCCATTTCCTTCTCCAATGCATGAAGGTGAAAAGTGAAAGTGAAGTCGCTCAGTCGTGTCCCACTCTTAGCGACCCCATGGACTGCAGCCTACCAGGCTCCTCCATCATTGGGATTTTCCAGGCAAGAGTACTGGAGTGGGGTGCCATTGCCTTCTCTGACATATGCATATACACATACATATATGCATACATATGTACATATCTATACATAATATATACATACCTATACGCATATATACATGCATACACATTCATATATATGTATACATATATACGTACATATTCACAACACATCCACATACATATACAGATATACAAACACATACACACATACATATATACATATACACATACATATGCATATATACATACATGCACATATAAACTTATCTCTAATGATAGATTTGTTTCATATTTATATCTTTGATGGTTCTCATTAAGAACATACATATAGACTGCAAGAACCAAAATAAGACAAGTTTCTTATATATTCTCCTTCCAATTCAATTTTTGTATAGATAATACTCTCATTCTCTTTAACTAATATATTCCATGGGTACGAGCTTTAAACATGCTTCTGCCCTTGTTATCCTCTATTGGAAATATTAAAAAAAAAAAAGATTAGGGGCCATTGATCACAGATCACAACTCTTTCTCAAAACTTTTAGTGTAATAATAGGTTCTACATGAAAGAAAAAAGTGGAAAGTGAAAGTGTTAGTCACTCAGTTGTGTCCTACTCTTTCCAAACCCATGGACTGTAGCCCGCTCAGCTCCTCTGTCCATGGGATTCTCCAGGCAATAATACTGGAGTGGGTTGCCATTCCCTTCTCCAGAGGACCTTCCTGACCCAGGGATTGAACCTGGGTCTCCTGCATTGCAGGCAGATTCATATTTATAGTCTGAGCCACCATTAATTGATTCTGATTTATCTGCAGAGGATAGAAAATGAGCTCATGACTGGTTTCACCAAAACTTGGGTACATTATAGTGGCAACTTCATAATAACAGACTTGTTTTAACATGCACATGTAATATAAGAATAAGATATTGCCACTTAGATTATCAAGTCACATAAAAACAGTAAGCAAACCTCCAGCAATAAGCATATGTGTATATTAATCTTTTTATATGCACTGGAATTTCACCATGTAAATATGAAATCAAGGGTTCCTGTGTCTTATCAAAGTATTGTGTAAAAGAGTTAGAGATCTGCTATGCAAAGTGCAGTTGTTTTTGTTGTTAATTTTCATTCAGCCTCATCCCACCATAAAAAAGCTATTAAAACATCCATTAGCTGTTAATTTGAAATACCTCAGATGCGGGTCCCCAAACCCTCACTCATATCTTTCCAATGCCTTTGTAATCTCTGCAAGTTGTTGCCAAGTACAAAACTAGTTCATCAATTTTCACCTTCAGTTTTTTAATTGATGCAAATGACTTACCTGCAGATGCTTAACAGGGAGGCTGGGAGTGGGTCTGTGTTTAGATAAATACATGCCATAACCTAGCCTCATGAGCCAGACTCTTCAAATATCCTTAGGTCTTCTTAGCAAGGTACACAAATTTTTACTATGCTGTATACTAAGGAGCTTACTGTGTACTTTACAGGCATACTCATTACTATGTCTAAACAGCTACACTTGAAGTTTTTAACCCTCAACTCCCTCATCAATTTTCAGTAACTGTTTTCAATAAGAAAATGGCCAGCTTTCAAAGTATCTAGTAACAACTGAGTCTATGGAAATATTTTTACTGGATAATGTGTATAGATGTTGGATCATATGATTTTTTTTTCTACACCTAACCCATCATGACTCAGATTTATAAATACAGTTATTGGCTTTTTTGAAGTTAAGCCTTCATCCTGGAGGTCTTGCTTGGACAAAATTGCATATAAACTGTAGCACTGAGGTCTTGCACAACGTACTGAGAAAAGATAACTTTTTAAAACAAAGTCACTAAGTAATGAATAAAGTAAATATATATGGGTAATTGATAAACATTTTTAAAGGGTTGTTATAAATACAGAGGGCTTCCCTGGTGGCTCAGTTGGTAAAGAATCTGCCTGCAACGCAGGAGACCGGGGTTTGATCCCTGTGTTGGGAAGATGCCCTGGAGAAGGGAAAAGTTCTCCACTCCAGTATTCTGGCCTAGAGAATTCCATGGACTGTATAGTCCATGGGGTTGCAAGAGTCAGACACGACTGAGAGACTTTCACATAAATACAGATGGGCTTCCGTGATGGCTCAGAGGTAAAGAATCTGCCTGCCAATGTGTATGTGCGTGCTAAGTCACTTCAGTCATGTCTAGCTCTTTGTGACCCTTTGGACTGTAGCCCGCCAGGCTCTGCTTGCCATGGGATTCTCCAGGCAAGAATATTGGAGTGGGTTGCTATTCCCTTCTCCAGGGAATCTTCCCGACTCAGGGATCGAACCCACATCTCTTATGCCTCCTGCGTTGGCAGGTGGGTTCTTTGCCACTAGCGCCACCTGGGATGCTCCACGGGACCACTGCTGCTGCTGCTGCTAAGTTGCTTCAGTCGTGTCCGACTCTGTGCGACCCCATAGACGGCAGCCCACCAGGCTCCCCCATCCCTGGGATTCTCCAGACAAGAACACTGGAGTGGGCCGCCATTTCCTTCTCCAATGCATGAAAGTGAAAAGTGAAACTGATTGGTAGTTGTGTGTGTGTGTTCCTAAAGTCACAGGGAAATAACACAATTGTTTGAACTTCTCCATCACATTAACAAACCCATACACAGGACATTCGTGTAAGCAATTAATCTAAGTGATAAGAAATACACTAACATAGATTTCATGAACTAATAAGTATTTAGTACCTGTTATTATAATCAACCCTTCTGATTCAATTATTACATTGTAACTGAGGGGGTGTGAAATAATTTAAAAATCATTCGTATTCACTTTCCACGTCTTCCCTCACCAAGAGGCTGTTAATAATTGCTAACTCTTGAGTGAGATGAAATGTTATATTCTCTTACAATTTATGTTTTCACATTTATTTTTTCTGTACTCTTCTAGGATAACAGCTTTCATCCAAAACATTAAATTAAACTTTAAGCTATGGAGGCATTTGTGAAATAACAAATCTGCATTCAACTTCTTCCTTTCACTGCATTACTACATGTCATGGTGTCATAATCTCCCTGTAAACTAAGATATACTGTGAAACTGAGCTATCTGTTTATTGATGAATCACATAATCATTTAACCACAATTAGAAACAGAATAAATTGTAGCTGCTTCAAATTCTGTTAGCTCACGAAGATGTACTTGAATGTCAAAATATATTCGTAGGAAAGGGAAAAAAATAGCATAAGTAATTTAATTGAGCTGAATTTTTATATTTCACTAATGGGTATAATCACTGTTCCACTGACAGCATAAGTCATTTTTGCAACAGCGAGAAACCACTGGGAAATGTATTTTATCCATTATATGCCATGGTAATATAAATTAGTCCATACCATCCACCTCCAATGAGCTCACTCTTTTTGAAAACTATTTGTTTTCTGGTAAATTTCAAAATAGAAATTGCCATGCTCTTAAAGTTAAATTGCCTGGCACCTAATTTTCTTTCAGGAGAATTAAGCCTAACCTCCTTAGCTTACAACTCAGAGAATGATACAATCTGGCCGCCATCAATTTTTCCAAAGTATTCTAAACTGTGGTGTCATGGTTAAGAGCAGAGATTCTGGAAAGAGTCCCATTCCAGACCAAGACTCTGGCCCTTATCATCTGTGTGACTTCAGGCAAGTTTCTTTGTCTCCCTGAAACTTAGAGCCCTTATCTCTAAAAGGTGGGTAATTGTATAGGTTCTCCATCACTTGTCTGAAACTCTAGTGTCCACATGTACTTTGGAACGCAGAACTTAGAGTATTTATTTGAAAAGTAATATGGTGCCTGCAGGCTTCCCCAGTGGCTCAGTGGTAAAGAATCCACCCACCATGCATGAGATGCAGGTTCAATCCCTGGATCTGGAAGATCCCCCAAAGGAGGAAATGGTAACCCGCTCCAGTATTGTTGCCTGAAAAAATTCCACGGACAAAGGAGCTTGGAGGGCAACAGTCCATGGGGTCACAAAAGAGTCAGACACAGCTGAGGGACTAAGCAGAGCACACGGTGCCTATGCCGTATCTTATGAGTGAGTCTGAAAGGGATCTGAGGCTGTCCTTCTAATCAAATACATTAAGAATTTTTCAGTAAAACAAACACATTTCTGCTGAGTAGGACACAGGAACACTAGAAGTAGCAGTATGTCAATTCAGAACTGTTTACCCATTTTCATTAGACTTTTGGTGGTATTCAAGGTTGAGAGCGAGGAATTGTGAAGGAGTTATAGATGTCATAGTATTTTGAATATTAAATTGATCATAATATGTTAAGGCCTCAGAACAACACTGGGTACAAAGTGATGACTCAACAGCTTTTGTTTCTGCAATTATCATTTCTACTTTTTCCTAACAAGAATAGATGACTGCTACTGCTGCTAAGTCACTTCAGTCGTGTCCGACTCTGTGCGACCCCATAGACGGCAGCCCACCAGGCTCCTCTGTCCCTGGGATTTTCTAGGCAAGAATACTGGAGTGGGTTGCCATTTCCTTCTCCAATGCATGAAAATAAAAAGTGAAAGTGAAATCATTCAGTCGGAATATAGTTACTTGGCAATCTTGTGTTGGTTTCTACTGCACAGCAAAGTGAATCAGCTATAAATACATATATCCCCTCTTTTCCGGATTTCCTTCCCATTCAGGTCACCACAGAGCACTGAGTAGAGTTCCCTGTCCTGCACAGTAGGTTCTCATTAGTCATCTATTTCATACATGGTATCAGTAGTGTTTATATGTAAGTCCCAATCCCAGAAACATAAATATTCCTATTCGTAAATACCAATACATTTTCTTTACCCCCAAAAGAAATCCTATAACTGTAACTGTTAGCAATCACATTTCAATTTCCACCACCCACCAACTGCTGGGAACCACTAGTTTATTTTCTGTCTCTATGGCTTTGCCAATTCTTCTTGTTTAGTTGCCAAGTCATGTCTGCCTCTTTTCAACCCCGTGGACTACAGCACACCAGGCTCCTCTGTCCTCCACTACCTCCCAGGGTTTGTTCAAACTCGTGTTCATCAAGTCAGTGATGCTATCCAACCATCCCATCCTCCATTGCCCGTTTTCCTTTCTTCCTTCAATCTTTCCAATGGAATGATACAAGTGACTTTTCATGTCTTTCCTCTTTTACTCAGCATAATATTTTCAAGGATCATGCAGGTGGTAGTATGTATCAGTCTTGTAGTATTTTTTTTAAGGCCAAATAATATTCCATCCTTTAAATATCCTTCATTCATAAGTGTTGAGTATTTGGATCACGTCTACTTTTTGGCTCTCAAGAAGGTCCCTGACTTAATATACTTTGGCTTAACGATTTCTCAACTCTATGATAGTTCAAAAACAAACACGTTCATTAAAACCTGTGCTTTGAATTGTGAAATTTGTCCTCTTGGGTGTCTAGCAATATGAGGTAGCATACTCTCTGGTGATGGTGGGCCATTAATGGCAGTGAGCCATGGCTCTCACTCAGCCATGCATTCACGAGGGTAAACAGCTGATACGCTTACAACCATTCTGTACCCAGACAACCACTCTGTCTCTCACTTTCAGTGCAGTATTCAACGACATGTTTAACACTTTATTATGAAACAGGCTTTGTGCTAGATGATTTTGTCCAGCTGTAAGCTAATGCACGAGTTCTGAGCACCTTCAAGGTAGGCTGGTCCAGTAGGTTGAAGTAGTCAGTGCACTTTGGACTTAGGATATGATCAAATCACAATGGGTTTATATGGTTGTAACCCCATTGTTAGTCAAAGGAAATCTATCATGAATAGCTCCGCTATACACATTCATGTGCAAGTTGTTGTGTAGATATGTTCTGGCAGTACTTTTGGGCATATATTCAAACGTTGAATTATTGGACCATATGGTAACAATATGTTCATTATTTAAGGAAATGGGAAATTGTTTTGCAAATCAGCAGCATTGTTTTCCATTGCTAAAGGAACCTATGAGGTTTCCAATTTTTCCCACACCTTGCTCTTGTTTTTGTTTTTTTTTATTTTATTCATTTTTAAAGTGATCCTCATTGTGTGAAGTGATATCTCATTGTGGTGTGGTATTCATTTTCCTATTGACCAATAATGTTGAGGGCTTCCTTGGTGGCTCAGTGTTATAGAATCTGCCTGCCAATGTGGGAGACACAGGCTCCATCTCTAGGTCAGGAAGATCTGACCTGGAGAAGGAAATGGCAACCCACTCCGGTATTCTTCCTGAGAAAGCCTATGGAAAGAGGAGCCTGACAGGCTAAAGTCTATGGGGTCGCAAAAAAGAGTTGGACACGATTTAGTGACTCAACAACAATAAATAATGTTGAGCATCTTTTCATGTGCTTATTGGCCGTTTGTATTTCTTCTGTGTAGAAATATCTGTGTCAATCCTTTGATGATTTTTAGCTGAGTTATTTGGGCTTTCTCTTCCAGCTATTGTCATGGAAGTTTATAAGCTAATTTTTTATACTAGTATTCCTGAATATGTATTATTTGCTCTCTTTCAAAGTGTTTAAACCATACATATGTTTCTTCCATGTATTCTATGGTCATCAGTTAGTATATTTTTTACTCTCTATTTTTCAGCAAGGCATGTTACTTGATTCAGTAATTCTGCAGATTTAATTTCAGACCTCATTAAGCAAAAGATTCCTTAAAGGGTTACTTGAATCCCAACAAACACAGAAATTTGTGAGAGAAGGTCTTCTGTCCGTTAGGGTGCTCCATAGATTCTGGCATGCTTATTCCACATAAAGTTTGCCTTTGTTCTGTGACTTACCCTCAAATATCCCATGAAACATCCTTTTCCTCTTCACAATGGTCTCATTTCCTATATAAGATTCTTAATTTATTTTTGTCTTCTTAATATCAGAGCTTTTTAGCAAACTGTAAATATTGGTCTTTTAAGAAACCTGTAGTTTATCAGTTTAGACCCTAAGTCATTATTTACTTCTCTGCCATCACTAATTTCATTGGCTCTATTTCCTTTCTTGTCTTTTACTTTATTTCTTTTTGGTCCAAGTGTAATATTTTCTTGATTACCACTAGTCAGGGTATGTCATCATTCTTGTACAAAAAACAATTGAGACATTTAATGTTTCTCCTTCAGTAAATGAGAGATCACATTAATATCTATGTCTGACACTTCTCTAAAAATTATTTTTCCTCAAAAGTTGTATACTAGCAAATAAATTTAATGTTTTGCACCATTGTATAAGATTAAAAAAATTATCCTGATAGTTCATTGTTAGTATATAGAAATGCAACAGAATTTTGTTGATTTTGTATCCTGCAACTTTACTGAATTTTTAAAATTAGCTCTAACAGTTTTTTCAGGGTATCATTAGATGTTATTTTATCTGCAAAGAGAAGCAGTTTTTTTTTTTTTTTCCTTTTCAATTTGGATGTCTTTTATTTCTTATTCCTCCACAGTCCCATAATGGACCTTCTACATTTTCTTCTAACAATTAATCTGGTTCATTTACTATGATTTAAGAAAATAATTTTTCATTCTGGAGGCAAACTGTTATCAGACTGTGATTTAATAAATTACAAATAATTTCTCCTTATTTCATTCTCTCCACTTTGTACAAACTGAAAGTTCTATAATTTCAGAAACAATATCCTATTCCATACAGGAAGTTTCAGAGAACCCTAAATGTAATAGGTGTTTTTAAAATGTATTAAAATGTGTTAATGATTTGTTTGCTGTGGCCAAGCACTTATGTCCAATAGTGATCTCCTTAAGTAGAATTATATCCATCTTTATACTAAGAAAAAATAAATTTTTAGCAGCCCAGATTTTTGAAAAAATATTTTAAAACATTATATTTAAAATCATATTAATGATTTATATCTGTTGCTCCTAAACACTGTAGGGTATTTTGTTAGTGTTTAAAACACATGATGTGGCAAAACTAATACAATTTTGTAAATTTTAAAAATAAAATAAAATAAAAAAAATAAAACACATGATGTATTAACTATTTTATAGATACTGATTTATCTGCTAATTAATAAAAATGACAAATCTTCAAGCCATGTATTTATAAGAAACACTTTTTGTGCACATTTTGAGGTTTTCAGAAATAATAAACTTGAGACAAGGATCAATGGATTGGTTTTACTTGTTATTTATTTTCTCTCTTTAATCATACTTTTACAGAGGTGTAATTTTATATGTTGTGTTGAATTGTGCATAAACTTTTTTTAAAATGAAAAAAATTAGCTAAGCAGACATGCCTCTGAAAACAACAGGTAGGATGAACACATTTTTGAGTTTTTTAAAAATATTAAATGCCAATGCATCTATGGATATTTTCCAAGGTTTAGCAAAATCTATTAGTTTTAAATGTGTGGATACAGTAGAAAATAAGAGATAATATGATAATAGTAATTTACTAGCCAAATTAGAAGGTAAGATGTAATACTAAGTCAGATAATATGAAAAGTAGCCCATGAAAATAGCAAAAGTTTGAGACAAGTTGTTATTAAAATTCTTTGTGAAAGCATAACATTTGTGAACATATTTTGACTATTAAATATTTTGAACAGGATTTAACCTAGGTCTCCTGCATTGCAGGCAGATTCTTTACAGTCTGAACCACCCGGGAAGCCCTGTTTTATTCTCTACCGAGACATTTTTTTAAGGTTAAAAATTAAATAAGCTTGGTTACTTCATATCAGATGTCTTAATTTGGGGAAGAGAGGGTGTCATATATCAATAGACACTGACTGCAATGAAGTCAGATACCAATTCAGTAAGAAAACTACAATAGGCAGAAAGAAAACAATGCCAGAATTAGATCTATGAGGCCATTTTATGTAAACAGACCATTTCAAGCAAATAGTTTAATACCAAGTAGTAATACCTGATAGAACTATTTTTTCAGTAACACATCATTTCAAATTACTGTACATTTTGGTGGGAGTGGGGACTGAAGATATACTGTTGATATTATCAGGGCTTTTGAAGTGGTGCTAGTGGTAAAGAACCTGCCTACTAATGCAAGAGAAGCACGAAATCCGGGTTCGATCCCTGGGTTGGGAAGATCCCCTGGAGAAGACAATGGCAACTCACTCCAGTATTCTTGCCTGGAAAACTCCATAGACTGAAGAGCTTGGTGGGTTACAGCCCATGGTGTCACAAAGAGTCAGACACGACTGAGTGACTAGGCACTTAAGCAATTATCGTGAAGACAGATATATATGTCCATACCAATTAATGGAAAATTGTCCTATGACCCTCCACTAACTATCTAAAAAAATTCAGTTATTTAAGTTAATTCATTTACCTAAAAGCTCCAAGGAAGTGAGGTATTAGTAAATATTGAACAGAAATAAAATGATTATTATTGTTCTCTTTAGATAATAAAACAATTTGCTTTGAAAGGACAAGTTCCATCATGACAAGAATTTAACTTTTGGCATCAGATGGCCAGGTGTGACATTTCAGCTTTGCCCGCTGTGTGCAATTTTAGACTTATCTTTAAACTTCAATTTCTGTATATCTATGAAATGTAGATAACCATAACTATTTCACCGGGCTCCTGTGGGAATAAAGGGAGCTGAATACAATGCCTGACTGCCATTGGCTGTACAAGTAATGCAAAGTTCCTTTTCCTTTTCCTTGTCTCTTTCCTTCTTTCATCTTTTGCCTAAATGTAATGGAAACGAACTTTCCTAAAATGAAAAATCAGAACAATTCTCAATCGCAACATATTCAAAAATCTGGATGCTCCTCTGTGAATTGAACCTACCTGACAATTCTAGAGTAAAAAACATCAATCATTCACCATTAGAGCGTTTACAATCACTTTTTCATTAGAAATGAAACTACTCTGACATACAAATTGCACATATTCGTTGGTGCACCTCCTCTTCTATGCGGTTTCCTTAATCTGTTCCTTTCTCTATGTTTTCTAGACAATACTAGTAACCTAATTTATGCATTTTACAGTGATTCCTAAGGTAAGATTTGGTTCCTTCCGTTATTTGTAAGAGGCTAATCAGGGTCGAAAGATAGAGGAGACATGGAACGTGATAGGGTAGTGTTACAGAGAGAGAAGAATATTTTAAGTGAGCCTTCTAAGGACAGCCTGACCACAGTCTCAGGTGGAAAATGGATAAAGAACAAAAGTATGCAAACACTGTGAAAGGAGGAAAACATGGACGCAAGAATATTAAAGGGGGGGTATTCTTAATTGCAACACACATGCATAGTAAATATTAAAGCAGGTCCTTAGGAAAACAAATCTAAATTTTAGAATATAGACCACTGGCCCACATGTATTAAAAATCCATTAAGCATTCTGGAAAAAGCAGTCTTTTTTTTTTTCCAATGTGTCTAAGCTTTAAACAATATATGCCCAAAATAGGAAGAGAACAATGTTGATTTCAAAGCCTGGATTTCTTACAGAAGTCAAATGAAAAGGGCGTAAATGAGAGTTTGACATTTTATATGACAATAATTTTATAGATTTTCCTCGAACGAAATATACATAGAACTAAAACGGAATGACTTTGCATGTTATTGAAAGTTATCACAGTAAGTTATTTCACTCATTTTCTCATTCCTATCATATTTGTGACTTATAAAGTCTCAGTATTACCAATCACCATTCTGCTAAAGTTAATTCTTGATACTTTATACCAAACTGTCAAGACTTATGGGTAATTTGTCCACAGATCTACAGAAAACAAATTCCAGATTTAGGATATTACATTTTCTATTATTAACATGATCATAATTATGTGTATGATACATTTATTTTATAAAGCTATCTTAACACATACTTTTTCTAGTTTTATTGATAAATAATTGACATACATCCCTGTATATGGTCAAGGTATACAGCATGATGGCTTGATTTACATATATTGTGAATAAAATATATGTAGAGAGGTATATATCACATTGGGGCGTCCCTGGTGGCTTAGTGTTAAAGAATCCACCTGCCAAAGCAGGATACCTGGGTTCGATCCCTGAGTTGGGAAGATCCGTTGGAGAAGGGAATGTCCAACCACTCCATTATTCTTACCTGGGCAATCTCATGGCCAGTGGAGCCTGGCAGGGCTGCCATCCATGGGATCTCAAAAAGTCAGACATGACTGAGTGACTAACACACATACACATACATCACATTAAAAAAAAAACAAAAAAACTCACAAGTACTTTCAGTTTAGTGAATTGTTAAAGCTGACAAGTTGGAGACTTTAAGATTTTAAAGTTGTAGACTTGGGAACTTTAATAATTGAATACACCCACAACTCAAACAAGAAAGGGAACATTTCTGTTACCAGGAAATTTCCTCATGATTCCTTCCATTCAGTTTCTGCCATTTCCAAACACATCTACTGAAAGTATTTCTGACTTCCACAATCAGCAAGAAATTGTGCATCTTCTTCGACACCATGCAAATAGCACCATACAATATATAATTACTGTGTATATGTCTGACGGCTTTTGAAAACAATGTTTTATGAGATTCACTCATGTATTTTTGAAGGTTTTGTTTGTGTATTTTTCCTTTTTTGTTCCTGATCACAGCTATTGTATGAATAGACACAAATCTGCCAAAGCGTTCTCTGACCTTGTTTTGCCTCTCATAGTCTCACCAGCAATCCAGTTGCTCTAAGTCTTTGCCAGTATTTAGTGTTGTCGGTATTATTTCAGCTCTGCTAATGGCATCTGAGTGTGGTTTTAAATTTGCATTTCTCGGAAGACTCATTATGTTGAATGCTTTCTCTTTTGCTATTGGCTATGTGCAATTGGCTATATCTCCTGTCTTGTGTCTGGCGTTTTGCTTCTTTTTACTGGGTTGGTTGGTTTAAAGATTATGTCAGCATGCCTTTGTATGGTGTGTTGTGCTCAGTCGTGTCCGACTGTTTGCGACCCCATGGACTGTAGCCTGCCAGGCTCCTCTGTCCATGGGATTTCCCAGGCACTGGAGTGAGTAACCATGCCCTCCTCCAGGGGATCTTCCCAAATCAGGGATTGAACCAGTGTCTCCCTCATTGGCAGGCAGATTCTTTACCACTGTGCCACCTGGGGAGCCCAACTTCCTCTAAAAATAAATCTTTGTTAAATATACATACTGTAAATATTTTCTCAGTCTGTAGTTCACATACCCATTTTCTTAATGGTTATTGTTAAATATACACTGTAAAATTATTATTTTAAATTCATAAACTCATTTTTGAGGTTAGTGAAAGGTTTAAGGAAAATTTCAGTGGACAGTATACAATTTCCATATATTTGCTCATCTCCAATATTCATGTGAAGGGCTATTTCTTAAACTTCTCTTTTGTCTCTAGAAGCTCTTAGATAAAGAAAAGGCATCTTTGTCTAGGCTTTGTAGAAATGACTACCTGATCATTCTCTCAAATCAATCATATGTGTACAAAGATTTAGATTCAAGTTGGAATTAAGATGCTGCACTCCAATGTGGGCCCAATGATATAGCTTAACTACATATTTGCATTGGTGGGATTTCTTTGGAAGGAGTGATGCTAAAGCTGAAACTCCAGTACTTTGGCCACCTCGTGCAAAGAGTTGACTCATTGGAAAAGACTCTGATGCTGGGACGGATTGGGGGCAGGAGGAGAAGGGGACGACAGAGGATGAGATGGCTGGATAGCATCACTGACTCGATGGACGTGAGTCTGAGTGAACTCCGGGAGTTGGTGATGGACAGGGATGCCTGGCGTGCTGCGATTCATGGGGTCGCAAAGAGTCGGACACGACTGAGCGACTGATCTGATTTGAAACAATGTATGGGTTTTTCTGGTGGCTCAGTGAAGATTCTACCTCCAACGCAGGAGACACAAGAGACTTGAGCTTGATCCCTGGGTCAGGAAGATCCCCCAGCAGAGGAAATGGCAACCCACTCTAGTGTTCTTCCCTGGAAAACTGCATGGACAGAGAAGCCTGGCGGGCTACAGTCCATGGAGCCACAGAAGAATCAGACATAACTTAGCAACTAAACAACAACAAAACAATATATACTTGAGGGTGAATGAATTTTTTTTCTGTTTTGTTATCAATCCAGTTAAATATACTCTTTTCATAGAAAATCTTAGAAAGAAATAAAGGTAAATATTGATCAGGCCTAAAAGCAATATCTCTATCCCTTGGAAATCAAATTATACAGAGAACCTGGATGGGCTGGAAATATGCAAATTTATATCCTTGAATTTAATAGAGATATTGTAAATTCTTTTTTTCATATTAAAAAAATTGAACATGTACAAGAAGAGAGAATTCAGGCTTGGCAGCATTCACATATGAAATACATCACCGTTAAACTGATTGAAACTTTAATGCAAGCCAGCAGCATGATGAGTCTAGTAAAAAGCTACAGTGATCATAAGGTTATGAATGAAGCATAATTTCAGTACATAGAATTCTGTAGCCAGTTTTATTCTTAAATGATCAAGATACAGGGATAATTTTTCTCATTATTTATAGTATATTATTTACATTATATTATGATATTTATATTAATTTAAAACAATGTGAAAATAGTCAAGAAGACAACATAATGGAGATATTTCTTTCTTGACAACTAAAGGGCTATTTACCTTTATTATACATATTATAGGAGAAGGCAATGGCATCCCACTCCAGTACTCTTGCCTGGAAAATCCCATGGATGGAGGATCCTGGAGGGCTGCAGTCCATGGGGTTGCTGAGGGTCGGACACGACTGACTGACTTCACTTTCACTTTTCACTTTCCTGCATTGCAGAAGGAAATGGCAACCCACTCCAGTGTTCTTGCCTGGAGAATCCCGGGGACAGGGGAGCCTGGTGGGCTGCCGTCTACGGGGTCGCACAGAGTTGGACACAACTGAAGTGACTTAGCAACAGCAATACATATTATAGTACCTTTACTATATATATTATAGGCTATTTTAAGAGGTAGCATGTTTCCTTCACTGTAGGTGTCCAACTTCTCCTGAAGCATGGTGTAAAAGACATTTCTTAATTGGAAAAATTATTTAAGAAAAATGATTGTACGATATCGTCAATCTTTAATGTTCTTTAAACTCTTCTGAAACACTTATTATACTAGAAAACAGTGACACTCCTATTTTCTATCTAGAGAAAACAGACCTTTTGAAAGTAGTATTTCATGTCATCATACTTGCAAGAATTTACAGAAGAACAAAGGGATAGCAAAAAAGAACATTGTTAAGCATTTTATTAATAGTAACAATTCAAGCTTAGTAGATTCCCTTGCATTATATAAACTTTGGTTCACCACAAATATCAGAATAGTCATAAGTCCTTTCAGCAAAATAAGATGATCCAGATTCTTGTGGCAAATTATTACATGATAAAATCTTCCTTTCTGAGTGGTTAACTGGATGAGAATATCTAATTCACTTCTGGCTTTAGAAATATAGTTTCCCTATCTACTCTTGACTTTGAGAAAATGTATCTAGGATATCATCATCTGAGGAATCGTGGTCTAAGATTTCATATATAAGATGCATTGCTGTAGTCCACGGGGTTGCACAGTGTCAGACACGACTGAGCGACTGAACTGAACTGAACACCATCATCATTAGGGTCTGGAGTGCTGTTCTCTGTCTCCTTGCATTCATCTTCTGATTCATCTAATTGTGAAAGGTTCTCATCTAATGAATTTTTTCAATGTTATGTGCAGAAAACAAAGGGGACTTTGCTGGCTGCTCAGTGGTAAAGCATAGACCTGCCAATGCAAGAGACTCAGGTTTGATCCCTGGGTCGGAAGATCCCCTGGAAAAGGGAAGTGGCAACCCACTCCAGTATTCCTTCCTGGGAAATCCCATGGACAGAGAAGCCTGGCAGGCTACAGTGCAGTTGCAAAAGAGTTGGACACAGCTTAGGGACTAAACAGCAACAGAAAACAGGAAATTCTAAATTCTAAGTTGTGTTCAGTGAAAGCTAAAAATGGACTATGCATGTCTCCAGACTCTTTTATATCTTCTCAAAAGATCATACAATAGTTCAGCCCACACTATAAAAAGCTGAAAAACGATGATTTATTCAGTATGGAATCATCCTTTCAGAAAATTCCAACATTATTCCATTTTCTTCTTATTTAGTCTTCTATGATACACATGTATGCCTGCTAAGTCAGTTCAGTAGTGTGTGACTCTTTGCAAGCCTATGATCCAGGCTCCTCTGTCCACGGGATTCTCTAGGAAAGAATATTGCCTTGGGTTGCCATTTCCTCTTCCAGGGGATCTTCCTGATCCAGGGATCAAACTTGCATCTCCTATTGCATCTCCTGCATTGACAGGCAGATTCTTTACCACTAGCACCACCTGGGAAGCCCTTTTGTGACCTAATTGATAGTAATTTATAAGTAGCAATAAATAAGAATGAAATAATTCCATGCATGATATAGAACCCAAATTTTTCAAGCTTCAGGCAAAATAAAATGTCTATGATCAGATAATGTGTCATAGATTTATTTAAAAATTCAGTGGACCAGAATGGCAATTGTAAGCTACAATAAGCTTTCCTTCATGTGTTTCAATAAAGTTTATTTTTGTTATTGGGGGAATATCTAAAAAATAATAATCATGAAATATCAATTCTTACAAATAGTTTGAACTGCTCAATAAATATCACAAAACGTTAAGTTGTATCCTGCTGCTGCTGCTAAGTTGCTTCAGTCATGTCCGACTCTGTACGACCCCATAGACGAAGCCCACCAGGCTCCCCCGTCCCTGGGATTCTCCAGGCAAGAACACTGGAGTGGGTTGCCATTTCCTTCTCCAATGCATGAAAGTGAAAAGTGAAAGTGAAGTCGCTCAGTCATGCCCAACTCTTAGCAACCCCATGGACTGCAGCCCACCAGGCTCCTCCATCCTTGGGATTTTCCAGGCAAGAGTACTGGAGTTGGGTGCCATTGCCTTCTCCGTAAGTTGTAGCCTATGTAATCATAAATAATTGATACTTTTCTAAACACTTGACTTTTAAATCAAAGGAAACTGAAGTACCTAATGTATAGCACAGAGAACTGTACTCAATATTTAGTAATAACTTTTAAGTTTATTTTCCCTGAGTCCAAAAGAATTTTCCCAATAGAAGAAAACAAGGATGACCTTTTATTTTTGAAACCAGCAAGTCTTTTCTCATATATATATATGTGTGTGTGTGTCCTCTAAATTCTATTTGAAAATAGAAAATGCACTTTATTTTTGCTCAAGTCTCTTTATGCATATTTTATAATATGTAGGTACAAGAAGTAATTTGGCCCTTTCAACATTTTACCTGAAATTTCCTTCCAAACATACAGGTTTCTTATGAATATTTTTGCTCTCCCTCAGTGCCACAAGCAACAGGGATGCCAAAATTTCCTCTACTGTATAGCAGGGGCTATCCCCCGCCCCCAGCTTTCAGTACCAATTTCCTCACTGTCCTTCAAGCTCTTACTCACAATTTCCACTAAAGACAAGGACAGTTAGCGGGAAAAGGCTTCAAATCAGGAAGATGGTTTATCTATTCGTTCGCCAATCAGGTTTTGAGAGCGCACCAAGTACAAAACTCCACAAGAAGTGCTGGAGGGGATCAATGTACTTTGTCTGTGTCCTGAATGCCGAAATTAACATAACAAGAGGTGGAAATGATAAGTGCTGAATTAAAAGATGTACAGGTAAAGGTTTAAGGGATTTCAGAGGAGAAAGAAAAATTTTTTTTTTCTTTTCTGGCTGAATTCAAGACATGGGCTACGGAGATCGAGGATAAGCATTACAAGCCAGCAGGGAATTCCTGTGATTAAAGACGTAGAAGTGTGTTTGCGAAAAGCTGAATCCATTTGTTTGGGAGACTTCATAGGGATGAGAGGTAGGAACGGGAAATAATGTAGGAAAGCAATGGATTCAGGGCTTTGAAAGTAGGGTAATGATTTTAGGATATACTTCCTATAGGTAATGGAAAAGCGTGATAGTTGCTGTTTTTCCTTTTTTTTCCTTTCTTTTTAAAAATGAGTATAAAGTGAAAGTGTCAGTCACTCAGTCGTGTCCGACTCTTTGGGATCCTACGGACTGTAGTTTGCCAAGATCCTCTGTCCATGGAATTCTCCAGGCAAGAATACTGGAGTAGGGTGCCATTCCCTTCTCCAGGGGATCTTCCAGATCCAGGGATCAAACCCTGGTCTCCCGCATATGAAGGTGGATTCTTTACGTTTTGAGACACCAGGGAAGCTCAAAACTTGGAGTATAATTGCTTACAATATTGTGTTGGTTTCTACTGTACAACAAAGTGAATCAGCTACATGTGTACCTATGTCGCCTCTCTCTTGGACCTCCTCCCTTCCATCCCCCCTCACCCCTCTAGGTCATCGCAGAGCACTGAGCTGAGCTCCCTGTGCTGTACCGCAGGGTCCCACTGGCCATCTGTTATTTTTAACTCGGCTTTCTGAAGGTTAATCTAGAAGCTCAGGAGGGACCTGAGGAGAAGCAGTGAAACAGACCATCCTTAGGAGTTCTGGCTTTATTTTACGGGCAGTGTGTGAGGGCCCCTAAGAAAACATCAACAGTGTGGATGGAAAGGATGAAGCAAATGTGATGGAGAATTAATTGAGTGTCCTCTGTAATTCATTATCTCTTCTTCTCATTCTATTATTTAATCTATCATATACATGAGCAATTCCTCAAGTATATTTTTTCCAAATCTAACAGCAAACATGCTAATGAGTATTACAATGTATTTGATAACTCCAACCACCTGTTGAAAAAAATGTAGATCTAAGAACTAGTTGGGAGATTGGGATTGACACATACACACTATTGATGCTATGCATAAAATAGATAATGAATGAGAACCTACTGTATAGCACGGGGAACTCTACTCAGTGCTCTGTGGTGACCTAAATGGGAAGGAAATCCAAAAGAGAAGTGAAGTGAAGTCACTCAGTCGTGTCCGACTCTTTGAGACCCCATGGACTGTAGCCTACCAGGCTTCTCAGTCCATGGGATTTTCCAGGCAAGAGTACTGGAGTGGGTTGTCATTTCCTTCTCCATCCAAAAGAGAGGGGATATATATATATATATATATATATATATGTATACACACACATACATATAGCTGGGTCACTTTGCTATATAGCAGAAATTAATGCAACATTGTAAAGAAACTATGTGTTAGAATTGTTAGTTATTCAGTGCTGTCTGACTTTTGCCACCCCATAGTCTGTCCATGGAGAAGGCAATGGCACCCCACTCCAGTACTCTTGCCTGGAAAATTCCATGGATGGAGGAGCCTGGTAGGCTGCAGTCCATGGGGTTGCTGAGAGTTGGACATGACTGAGTGACTTCACTTTCACTTTTCACTTTCATGCACTGGAGAAGGAAATGGCAACCCACTCCAGTGTTCTTGCCTGGAGAATCCCAGGGACGGGGGAGCCTGGTGGGCTGCCAGATGTCTATGGGGTCGCACAGAGTTGGACACGACTGAAGCGACTTAGCAGCAGCAGCAGCAGTCTGTCCGTGGAATTCTCTAGGAAAGGATATTGGAGTGGGTTGCTACTCCAATGAAAAATAAGTAAATAAACAAAAAGGAATTTCAGAATACTCCTTGGATCTGGAAGTTTACTTTAGTTAAAAGGATTTAACAGTCAGTTTCCAGCTATTCTGTTGCTAATGAGTTTCTGGAGAGAGCAGCATTCAGATCAAGGAGATGGTGGTTGAAGTCTTCTAGAAAACCCTGCTGCTCCTTGTTGACTAGAATCAAGATATAATTAATCATGCCCTTGGTTTCTCCCTCAGTGTCTCTGTCACTCCCAGTGACTTAAAGGTAAGGTCAGCTGAGACGGTTTTGAAGTTGAATTGCTTTTGCTTTGGAAATATCTTCAGGCTAAAAAAATCTTAATTTGTTTTAAAAGTCTTAAAAAGAAAATGAATTTATTAAAATGACTCCCTCTTTATTTCTAGTTTTTCCTCACTTGTAATTTTTTTCACATAAAGAAAAGGGGCCTTTCTTTTTTTTTAATTTTTTGGCACCCTATCTAGCAATAAAAAGTTCTTCAATCTATCAATTTATTGGCTTTGATTTCCCCCATGAATTAAAAACAATATGTGAAAAATTGATCATTCATCTTCATCATCCTGATCTAGAAGCTTTATTCTCAACATGTTGTCATAAAATGCTGTGTATTCAGCCTCAAAGAGTAGCTGAATATCTCTCCAGTATTTGATTTGATACTAAAATAGCAATAGCAATACACTTAGTTTATGTTGTACAAAGAAAATAATAGAGCAATGAAATCATAAAATACAAAAATGATTGAATACTTTTTTCTAATGAGTTGCTGTGAATTAAATAACTTGAAAGAGGCAGGAATAATTTTTTTTTTTTTTGAGGACAGACTATTGATTGTTTTTTAAAAATAATCCGAATTTATTTGGAAAGCTAAGCATGCGTTCAATATATTTTATCTTTTACAAGACCATTATGAATGAATTCTATTTATTAACCTGGTATGTGATATTCAAATATTTCTTTAGAGATTGCTTTTCATCTCTTTGGAAAGAGTATGCTGTGTAAATATTCTTTTATATACCCTTCTTACTCTAGACATACCAGTATCTGATATCAGATTTCGTATTTAAATTATCCAAAATACATTTGAAACTAAAAACAATGTGGACAATACACTACCAGTATTCTGCGTGAAAAACAAAGGAGAAAAACATAAAAATCAATGAAGTACTGGAAATAATCCCAAATGATATTTAAAGAATGATAGAATTTGGAAAATAGAGTCAGCACTGATGCTTAGTTGGCTAAGGATCTGAAGCTTGGAAATAAGAAATAAAAATGATCGAAGCCAAGTCACAAAGTATCTAAAACTAAATGAAACAGTACAAGCATGTGTAAGTGACATTTTTTGATGGGTGACATTTCAAGAAAAGTAGAAATGCACACCCTTTAAAAAAATGTGAGATAGGAAAAAATGCTTAAGATTTAATTACTCTCGAGAAGTACAGGGTGCACTCAGTCACCCTGACTCGCCCTAAGACTGTACATGATATTCTCCCCCCATTGCTCGGTTAAGCATAAATTCATAGATTTCATGGTTAAGAGAGCTTGAGATGAGATGCTGGGTCCCTGCACTCAGTCCTGCCACTTCTTATCGGACCATCTGCTGTCACCTCAAAAAGCCAAGACTGTATAATCTCGGTAAACATACAAACCATTCCTGCATTTCATTTCGGTTGGAAGGAGGATCCCATTATGTGTATTGATTTTGAAGTGTCAGTACCTTCTTTTGATGAATTCTCAGCTACTGACTGCCTTTCCACGAACACAATATTAAGTCTTAAAAGTGTTTACTCCAAACTTCTTCCACAAATGCTTAATAAGGTTCATGGTCTTAGAAGTTAATCCAGTTTACACGAAAGTCTGCCTGTGTGTTTTGCTCACCTTTTTGATGCAAGAGGCGTTTGTTATCAATAGACCCACAGGTGCCGAAATGGGCACAGGGTTCATGATACGCAGAAGCAAGAATCACTGGTTGCTGAGACCAGAGGTGCGAGAGCAGAGCTCCTAGAACTGTCTCAAAGACTGGATTATACTGACCATGGGGGACAGGTGTGTGTCCTTACAGCTGGGTCTCAGTGTGTATACATGTTTGGGCATGCGGGATCGGGATGCAGAAAGCCAAAAGAGACGATGGAGTCATAGCTGCAGAAAAGGACATTTATAGAGGCTGTACCTTTCCTCGAATCTTTACCTATACAGCTTATTGTACTTCATTCTCAGTTTTATTAGTGCTTTAGCACTCTGTAGGATCTACATGCAATACTATATCCAGATTGAAGAACAAACCTCACTTTTACTTTCAGTCTAGCGTAAACGAAAGATAAAACCTTGAAAGTTTCCAGAGAAAAATGACACATTATTTAAAAGGTAAAAAGAATCCCAAAGATGGCTAGGATTCCAAATTCTGACTTTTATCAGAAACTATGGAGGCCAAAGATAATGTAAAGACACTTTGAAAAGTGCTGGGGGGAAAAAAATCAAGACCTCAGATGATGCCCATAGCAACAAAAAATAAAACAGCATTCTTCCATAATAAAGGTGAAATAAAAGCATTTTAAGGTAAAAGAAAGCCAAAAGAATTATGACCAGCCCACCATCAGTACAAAATGTACTAGAAGTTCTTCAAAATGAAAGGAAATGACATCAGTGGAAAATTCAAATCTTCAGGAATAAATAAAGTGGCAAATATACCATAAAAAATAAAAGGGCATTTTCTAATAATTCCTTTAAAACACACTTGACTTGTTTAAAAAATGATAACATTGGCTTATGGAGTTTATTATTCATAACATAATGATTTCAGCATAAAGGTGATGAGCTGGGTTTAAATCAAAATATATGTGGTCAATTAGTCTACATTTAAATTAGTATTCCTAAATTTTAAGTACAGTGTAAAGAGTGAAGATTGTTTATGGGGCATCCAAATTAAAAAATAATGCAAAGAGAAATAGCTTAAAAGAAAATGCTGTTTATTGTTAATTAGTCGCTCAGTAGTGTCTGACTCTTTGCAACCCCATGGACTGTAGCCTGCTAGGCTCCTCTGTCCATGAGATTTCCCAGGCAAAAATACCGGAATGGGTAGCCATTTCCTTCTCCAAGGGATCTTTCTGACCCAGGGATCGAACCCATGACTTCTGCAATGGCAGGCAGATTCTTTACCACTGAGTCACCTGGGAAGACCTAAAGGAGAATAGGTAAATAAAAATTAAATTATAAAAAGTTGTTTTGATTTAATCTAAAACAAATCGGCCAAGGAGGAAAGAGAAACCAAAGACCAAGTGTAGGCAGAACTTTGAGATGATTCCTAGTGATGCCTGTACTCTGGTTTTCAAGTTCTTAAAATCACCTTCTCTTGGGTGTGGACTGGTTCTAGTAACTCACTGCTAACTTCTGATATTGTGTTGCTAAAAAGATTAGTTTTTATCTTGTTGAAGTAGCACAGTGGTAAAGAATCTGCACTGGCTGGGTTCCTGATCCACAAAAATTGTGAGATCATAAATGATTATTGTGTTAAGGTACTAACTTTTGAGGTAACTTGTTATGGTTTAACTTTAAAATGATCAATAAATTCACCAAGTTAAAAAAGAGAACAATCATAGTATCATTTGAATGGATGTACAAAAAAAAATTTTAATTCAATACCAATTCATGGTCTTAAAAAAAAATTATAAATGTTATCATACTTGGAGCAGAAAGAAACATCCTCAACTGACAAAGAGTATTTATGAAAAATCTACAACTTATAACATGCTCAGTAGTGAAATATTGAAACTTTTCCCCAAAGTTTGAGAAGCAGACAAAGAAGTGTACTTTCACCATTCTTGTTTGATATTTTACTGGAGTTTTAGTTAGTACATTAAAGCAAGAGAAAAGAAATTAAAGATGATAAGATGAGAAAGGAAGAAATAAAGCTATGTCTATTTATAGATGACAAAACTGTTTATATGGAAAGTCTTATTTCAACTCTAGAACTAATGATTAAAATTTAGAAGGGAAGCAGATGAAAAATTATTAATAACCGGGTATATTTTTATATATTAACAATTAACATTTAGAAAAATTAAACTTAGAAAGCAATCATATTTACAATTCTTTGAAATTTTTTTAAATTCTCAAAGTAAGAAAAGATATACAAGGTAAAATCACTGAAAATTATAAAACTGTTGAGAGAAATTAAAGAAAGGATAAATTAGTGAACTATGCTTATGGATTGATAGATTCATTATTGCCTGTAATAAGTGCCTATCAACCCCAAATTCATCTATAAATTTAAGACTTTTACATTCAAACTTTCACTATTCATTTTATGGAAATTGATAAGCTGATTCTAGCATTTACATAATAATATAAATGATCTAGAATAGTTAAATGATTAAAACAAATTCAAAGGACTAATAATCTACATGATTTTAAGAATTATTATAAGGTTACTGCAATTACTTTAGTGTGATTTGCACATTAAAATAGATATATAGGTTAATGAAACAGAATTGAGATTCCGGAAATAGATACACTCATACATGGTCAATTAATTTTTGACAAAGCCAACAAGTAACTTCAGTGGGGAAAAGAAAGACTTTTTAATAAGTGATGTGGAAACAACTGGATATCCACATAAAAAATAAGAGACTTGACCATTATCTCATCGAATACACAGATATAACCCCAAATGTACCATATATCTTAATGTGAAAATTTAATCCATAAAACTTCAATAGAAGAGAAAGAGAAATCTTGGCTAACTTGGAAAATGAAAAGATTTCCTAGATAAGACACAAACATATGAATTAACAGGAATACATTTGATTTTATCAAAATTAATAATTTTTGCTTTTCAAAAGGCAACATAAGAAATGAAAGCTTAAATAATGGGATGAGAGAAAATATTTGTAATGTATATATCAGAGAAAAATATTTGTGTCCAGAATGTATAACATAACTCACAACTCAATACTGGAGGGTTCAAAACAGCCAATAATAAAATAAGAGAAATATTTCACACAAAAAATATACAAATGTCCATTGAACATATGAAAAAAAAATTAGGAATCAGAGCAATGAAAATTAAAACTACAATGATCTATCTCTAAATATCCAGAATGGGGTATTTAGAATGGGTAACATTTTAAAAGATTCAAAATACCAAGTTTTGGTGAGAGTGTGAAAAAACAGCTGAAGCACACATATACAGCTGGTAGGAATATAAAATGGCACAACTATTTTGCAGAACTGTTAACAAGTGTTTGAAAATTTTAGAGACTTCCCTGGCTGTCCAGTGGTTAAGATCTCGCCTTCCAAATCAGGGGTACAGGTTTGATCCCAGGTCAGGGAGCTAAGATCCAAAAGCCTTCCTGGCCAAAAAGCCAAAACATAAAACAGAAGCAATATTGTAACAAATTCAATAAAGACTTTAAAAATGGTCCACACCAAAAAAATTTTTTTAAGTGTTTGAGAATGTTAAATATATACACTTACTGTAGAGTCCAGACTTTCTACTCCTAGGTATTTGTCCAGGAGATGTAAAAACATGTATATAGTTGTATATGGATGTATATACATGTAAATACTTGTATATGGATGTTAAGAGGAATATTATTCACCATAGCCCCAAACTGGAAACAACTTACATGTTTAACCAGAGATGAATGGCTAAGCTGAGTTATTTCTCTTGGGTAGGCTACTATTTGGAAATAAATAGGAATGGACAACAGCTACATACTGTAATAAAGACCAATTTCAAAACCATTAAGTGAGTAAAAGAGAAAGGACAGAAAGCCTACATGCAGTATAAGTCTACTTATATAAAATTCTAGAAAAAGTCAGACTATTTATCACGACAAAAAGCAGATCCGTGGTTGTCTGGGCTTAGGGTGGATGGAGTCCTGCACTTCCTGGGACAAAGAGAACGTTTTCAGAGGTGATGGAGAGATTCTATACCATGATGGTGTCTCTGTTTACATGGGTGTATGTTTCTGGTAAAAATCTTCAAATTATACATTTGACATGCATGCAACACATAAACGGACACAAATTGCGCTTCACTGAAATGAATTCAGCAAAACTTTTTAAAACTTGAGCCTGAACCTCACTCATCGAGGAAAATGAACCAAGTAATGTGAGTATAAAGAAAGCACCAGGATGAAGTAAGGAAATATTGCAATAGTGTTACTGTGGAATATATTTCCTTCCGAAATAAGCCAGCCACCTGCTGTGGGTGAAGTCCTGGGCTCTTCACTATACTGGAACAAGACTCTGAAAACTTTCTGGAAACTCAGCACCAGTGCCCTTCACGAATCTCAAGCCCACCTTTTGTCTTAAATCCTGTACTCACTAGGGAGGGAGACGCAAACAATTATACTACAAGAGAGAGCTCTGAAACTGATGAAGAGGTGGAAGCAAAGCCACTTGGAAGCTGAGAGGAGAGATTAATTCCCACCTGAACAGGATCAGAGAAGCTGTCACAGAAGAGTGGACGCAGCTCTTAAAGTCTGGCAAGATCCTGGGTGTTTGAGCGGGAGCCACCAGACAAGGGCATCATGGAGTTACCAGAGGGAGAGAAAGGGGAACCAAGAGTCTGCGGGGCCTGGAAACTCAGAGCCCAGGATTTCACAGAGGCAGCACCTCAGCTTCTATTGGCTTCATCTGTGCCAAATCTTGTTGCGTTATTTATTTGTAAAATTTAACACACCCCAGACGTGCAGTTAACAATGCCATTTTCAATTTACAGTGGGTCTATGGGCTCTGAATAGTGATTCTGATATGCTCAACTGGGAAGCCTGCCATTGGTGAAATGAGACTTCACACATCCCCTGTCCCTTGGCTAACTCCATTATGGACAGAATAATGCCTACTCATCAATTAGTCAGACAGATTCGCTGAGGCAGAGAGCCGCTAAGCAGCCATGATGTGCATCAGGTTCACAAAGGGTTTTCAATGAGCAGGAGGCCCCCAGAAAGCCCATGGTCCACCAGACTTGGATGGGTCCTGTCAGACCTCCCCTGGGCCTAGCCCTCCCTCTATCTGGCAGCCCTGTTTGCTTCTATTCACCACCGCCATGCTTCCAAGTTTCCTGAGGCACCTCCCACACGCTCACCAGCTGTCTCTGCTTCCTGCTACACACACACACACACACACACACATGCAAAATGGAGGTCAGCAGTCCCAAATTTACTAAATAAACTTGCTCATTCTACCTTCAAAATTCTCTTTTTTTTAAAATGAGAAATCTCTCTCTCTGACCATGAATAATTTGTTCTTCCCGTGGTTTTTTTTTTTTTTCTCCTTTGTTTTTCTGAATCTTTTCAGAACTTGTGATTATTAGCTATTTCACTTCTTTTCCAACTCTGCACTTTCTATTACCACCAAGCCTTTCACTAAGCTCACATTGTCCACACTTTAAAAAAAAAGCAAGAGTAAGACATCTCTTCCTCACATGCTCTTGTTATTCACGAGTTTTAAAGTGGGTTAAAGGCCTATGTATAAAACTGGATGCTAGAAAACTCCTACAGGAAAACATAGGCAGAACAATTTTTGATGTAAATCGCAGCAATATATATACATATTTTTTGGATCTGTCTCCTAAATTTATTTATCCTGGGTTAGGTATCGAACCCAGGTGTCCCACACTTTAGGCAGATTCTTTACCAGCTGAGCCACAAAAGATGCCCAAAATAAAGGAAATAAAAGCAAAAACAGAAAAGAAGGGGTGGGGTGGGGCGCTAATTAGTCTTAAAACTTTTGCACAACAAAGGAAACCATCAACAAAATGAAAAGATTTTCATTATCACATGGGAGATGACTGCAAATGATATGACTGAGACGGGGTTAATACCCAACATAGATAAACAGCTCGTACAATCAAAAGGGCTTCCTAGGTGGTTCAGTGGTAAAGAATCTGCCTACAGGAGATGCAGAAAGCACAGCTTCAATTAGGGATTAGGGCCAGAGAGATCCCATGAAGGAAGAAATGGCAACCCACTCCAGTATTCTTGCTTAGAAATCCTGACTTGAAGAGGGGCATTATTATATAGATGACATGGACAAATTGTGTATTTGGTTGGGCTTTCCAGGTGGCTGAGAAGTAAAGAATCAGCCTGCCAAGCAGGAACTATGGGTTTGATCCCTGGGTCGGGAAGATTCCCTAGAGGAGGAAATAGCAACCCACTTCAGCATTCTTCTTGGGAAATCCTATGGACGGGGAGCCTGGTGGGCTACAGTCTTTGGGGTTGCAAGAGTTGGACACAACAACAACAACAGCTAACTTTCACAGCTGGGGTCTCTCAAAAGCTATACATTAGTCACCTCTATGTATCTAGTACCTAGCAGAAGGTAGCTGCTCAAAAATGGTTTGATGAATCAATAAATCAGTGCAATAGTATGTATTTACCATTACCAGCTCTTTCCAACTCATTTTGCAACTTTTGCTGTATATATCTAACCCATTTTTTAAAGGCTTGGAAATGACAGATGTTGTTGTCATTATAATTTCCTTATGTACATAAGTTGTTTTATATATATATATATGCTTGCATGCTCAGTTGGGTCTGACTCTTTGGGGCCCCATGGACTGTAGTCCACCAGGCTCCATTCCTCTGTCTTTGGGATTTCCCAGTCAAGAATACTGAAGTGGGTTGCCATTTCCTTCTCCAGGGGACCTTCCAGACCCAGGGATCGAACTCATGTCTTCTGCATCAGCAGGCAGATTCTCTACCACTGAGCCTCCGGGGAAGCCCTTAAGTTGTCATAAAAAGAAGGCTAAAGAAATATAAAATATCCTGATTCTTAATTCTTATGAGGCTCAAGAATGTAATATTATCAGCAAACTGTGCTTATTCTAATGCTTGATTTGATAACTGTAATGACATTATGCATAATGAAATGGTAAAATTCAAGGTAACGCTACCACTTGTGAGACGGCAAGACATTTTAAGCTAAGGCATGAATTGACTTGCATAAGTGTGAGCTACAGTCTCAATCCACCTTTGACTCAAATACCAGTTTCTTTTATAGAAATTAGAGGAGAAAATTTTGAGGAGTTTCCCAATAGTTCTTTTTGCAAATTGACTTGTAATGATTCTTAAGAAGTTGCCTTTCAACATAATCTCTCTCTTATTTCAGTTTATTCAAACATTAGCCTCTCTTATTTTAATGGAATTACGGTAGCATTTCAAGCCCTTGTTGCCACATGCTGTAAGATTACTAATGACAAGTTTTAGGTTATCTAACCAGTCAAGCATTCAGTCATCCACAAATTTGGTTATGTTTATTATTAATGAAGCTGCACAAACCCAAGTGTATTGTCATACATTTAATTTCTCAAATATTGTGATAATACAAACAACATTAGAAGAAAATATTTTTCATGAATACATATAAGATTAATTTTCTTTTGCCTGACATGCACTAATTCATACATATATTAATTCAACAAATATTTTAGGGAGGGGGCAAATGTGTTCAAACGTATGAGAGAAAAGATAAGACATGCATAGGTTTGGTGGGGAAATGAGATATTTAAATAATTACAATACAATGAGTGTTATTATGGATGTGGACACAAAATCTTGGGGAAACAGAGGATTGGAGGGGTGTATACATTTTTCTGGGGAAATCTCCAAAAGAGGGTTGGTTTTGGAAATGGGTTTTAAGAGGAAGTAGGATTTCATTGGTAGACAAGTTATGAAAAGGATATTCTGAGACAGAAAGAATGGAATAGTCAAAGTCAAAGACCCTGGGAAGTACTTGATATTTCTGAGAAGAGGTCCCTTTGACTTTTTGGTCTGGTAATCTACAGTGTGTGCATGGACCAAGAGTAGTTAAATCACCAGATAACACGTTAACCATGCAAATTTTCAAGCCCAATCTGGTTGAATCCTTCTCTGTTTAGTTATCCCAAGATGATTTGTCTGCATATTAAAAGCTGAGAAGTCTGATCTAGGAAAGTGGTTCTTAAATTCAGGGTATATCAGAACCATGCCTAGGGTTTATGAAAAATGTCAATTTGGGGTTCGCATCCTAGAGTTTCTGATCCAGTAGGTTTGAGGTGGGCTTCAGAATTGCATGTCTAACAAGTTCCCAGATTATGCCAATGTTTCAGGTCCAATTTGAAAATCACAGACTTAGGGATAGGTGTAAATGTTATAGAGTTTTCAAATGTAACTTTGGGCCAGATAATGAAAGGACTTTGCTACAGGGAAAATTCTAAACTGTCCTCCACAATTACTGGTCCTTGGTGTGGTAGCTTTCTATTTTATAATAACTGTGATAAAAGACTCTGATTAAATTCAAGTATAATTAGTATAGGGCTTCCCTGGTGGCTCAGTGGTAGAAGAATCCACCTGAAATACAGGAGACAAGGGTTTGATCCCTGGGTCGAGAAGATCTCCTGGGGAAGGAAATGGCAACTCACCCCAGGAATCTTGCCTGGGAAATCCCATGGACAGAGGAGCTGGCGGGCTACAGTCCGTGGGATCACAAAGAGGAGGACTCGTCTTAGCGATTAAACCACCCCCACCGCCATAATTAGTATTATTACAAATCACCTGTGTATTCACTCATGTGTCTTTCTGTCCACTTCATTCAACTGCTGTATCCTATGGATCAAAGACTCACATAAAGACAGAAAGCCCCTGCATACAAAGCTTCAAGTGGCAAAATTTCAAGGATGGCAACGTGTGTTCACATGTTCAACCATGTAAGTTAGTTCACACATCTGGCATACGTTGTCACACGCATACATTCTGTACAAGTGTTGTGTAAGTTAGTTCACGCGTCTGGCGTACGTTGTCACACGCATGCATTCTGTGCAAGTGTTGTGCTTTTGTGCACTTTACTGCTCTGTATGCAGAACAGTGCTGCAGCGTCTTTATTCGAAGCCCAGGATGTCCTGAAGCAACTGTCAAAGCAGCAGTGATGTAGCTGGTACTACTGTCTTTTTCAAGATACTGGGACTACAAGATTAAAAATGGTTTATTTCTATGTGTTTTCTGTGTGTTATTTGTGTGAAAAGTATCATAAACCTATTACAGTCCAGTACTATGTAGTAGGTTTTTCTAGTTGGTACCTAGGCTAACTTAATGAACAAATTGGACTTAGGCCAACTCTGTGGAATAGAACTGGTTCGTATGTAGGGGACTGACTTATGTTAGTCTTTGTGGTATAGGGTAGAATGGAAAAGTCATCTGTCAACTGAGTTATATTCATATTTGATGAGAAAAGAAAACTTCATCACAATAAACTCTTTAAACCATTTATTTATTAACCATGTATTTCCTGCAAGGAGAATATCATGCAAGTAAATACAAAAAAGAAATTATTACCATTGGTGTCATTATTCAGATGGAAAATGTGTGATAAGGAAGGGGTGATGATTAACGCTGCTTTTGTACACATTTATCAGTCGTGTCTGACTCTTAGCGACCCCATGGACTGCAGCCTGCCAGGCTCCTCCTCCATGGGATTTTCCAGGCAGGAGTACTGGAGTGGGTTGCCATTGCCTTCTCCGAGTATGGGCTTTAACTCACTGAAATTCCTTTTCAGATAATACTTTCATAATTTGAAGGACTAAATAGTATTGATCAAGCATAGTCTTGATAACTAATAAGAGTTAAAAATGCACAACTGTGTGATATCACCCTAGTTTCCATTGAGTGAGTTTGAGAGACTCAGGTATGTTTAACAAGGTAGAAATTGTTTCTCCAGATTTGAGCAACAAAGCAGTAGCCATGTTTTTTTCAACTTATTTAATGTCTATCTGCATGCGATATAAGTGAATGGTGATAGCACATATGAGAGGAGGAAGAAGTTGCAAGTGTAGGCTGCAAAAAGCACACATCGTTTTCCATGTCAAGGAGGCTTTATCAGCTCAGGTGTATCATATGCCAGCGTTCATTTTTTTTTTTTTTTTTTTTTTGTACATGTGGTGAGACAATAGGAAAGTCAGCAACTTTGTTTGCTGACAGTGCAGCAAAACATGATTTTAATTAGCTCACACAGAGGACACGTTGAGGAAGAGTGACATTTCACTGAGGAATATACTATTAAACCCAACCCTGCTTGACCTGCCGTTTATCAGGATAAGTGCTGAGAACCATACGACTGGTTAGGACTATCTCATTGCCCTTTAACCCAGGGACATATGGCTCATTTGCAGAAGAAACTTTCTCAACTTTTTGGCATCTGAGTACTAAGAGTCTTCATATCACCATGTTAGAGAAGAAAACATTGATCTTTAATGAAATATTACATATATTTTGAAAAAAGTGTGGATAGTGACTGGAAAGAGAAGTAGATACCACATGATTAGTAACAGGTCATACAAAACAAATTTTAGTTACTGTTTAAAATTGTTGTTTTGGGAAAAAGAGGATTTTGGAAAAATGTTATAGTTGCTGAATTATGAATATATGATTACTAAAGATAGTTGGGGCTTTGAGCCTAGATTACAGGACTTAAACTTTGCTAATTAAAGTTAGCAAATTTTAGCAAGATTAAACTTTGCATTGTAATTGTGTCCTTTTTTTTTTTTTTTACAGCTCTTTAGCATTATAATTTATATCTGTTGTGTTCATGTTGTTGTATTCAGATTTAGGATTTTTTTAGATCTTCTTAGAGAATTAGATTTTTAAAACTGGGGGGAGTATAATTGCTTTACGAAGTGTCGGTTTCTGCTGTACAATGAAATGAATCAGCCATGCACATATGTCTCCCCCCTTCTCAGCCTCTCCTCACTCATCCCAGCTTCTAGGTCATCACAGAACTGAGCTGAGCTCCCTGTGCTGTGCAGCGGTTTCCCACTAGCTGTCTATTTTACACATGGTGGGTGTATATATGTTAATGCTGCTCTCCCAATCCATCCCACCCTCCCCTTTCCAAGGTTTTAAACCTATTCTCCTTACCTTCATTTCAGCCTCCAGTTGTGAAGACAAAAGCCCAACTTGATGTAATAAAGAACAAAGGCCTTAGATATACTCCCTCTCTCTTCTTTGTTTCCAGACTTTCGGTCTTCAGTTTCTATCAATATATCCAAGCTTTCTCTTTCTGTATGATGAGTTCCTGGTCATGTGAGCTGATATTCCAAGCCCTTTCCAGGCAACCCCAGATGTACTGGCACAGGAGGATAAACAGAGTCCATCTTCCAGCTGAGATTCTAGGTACACTTGTCTGGACCAGCCCAATGGCACTGCCACTCACTCTTGGTTGATAGTTTCCAAGTCAGGGTTGGATAAGATGTTTGGATGGTATCACTGACCTTACGGACATGAGTTTGAGCAAACTCTGGGAAGCAGTGAAGGACAGGGAAGCTTGAGGTGCTATAGTCCAAGGAGTTGCACAGAGTAGAACATGAATTAGCAACTACACAACAACAGCATATTCATGGTAGTCATGACATCCATCACTGAGAAAGTGACATAATGAAGACTTGTGAAAAGAGATGCCACAGTATCTTGAATAGGTGTTAAAGGTGAGCTTAGGTGGCTCACAGTTTTCAGGCACTGTGACCATGTAACCAGAGCTCATTCTGACGTTTCTCTTGCAGTGTCTTGTTTGGACTCATCTCCCCCTCTTTTGAACCTCCCTTCCATTTTTCCCTCCCCACCCTACCCTTGTAGGTTGATACAGAGCCCCTGTCTGAGTTTCCTGAAGCATAGAGCAAATTCCTGATGGCTATCTATTTTACATATGGTAGTGTAAGTTTCCATGTTACTCTCAACATACTTCTCACCCTCTCTTCCCCTCTCTCCATGTCCATAAGTTTATTTTTTATGTCTGTTTCTCCATTGCTGCCCTGCAAATAAATTCTTCAGTACCATTTTTCTACATTCTGTATATATGTGTTAGTATATGATATTTTCTTTCCCTTTCTAACTTGCTTCACTCTGTATGATAGGCTCTAAGTTCATCCACCTCATTAGAACTGACTCAGATGCATTCCTTTTTATGGCTAAGTAATCTTACATTGTGTATATGTACCACAACTTCTTTATCCATTCATCTGTCAATGGACATCTAGGTTGCTTCCATGTTCTAGCTATTGTAAATAGTGCTTCAATGAACAATGGGATACATGTGTCTTTTTCAATCTTGGTTTCCTTAGGGTATATGCCTAGGAGTGGCATTGCTGGGTCATATGATGGTTTTAGTTCTAGTTTTTTAAGGAATCTCCATGCCGTCTTCCATAGTGCCTGTATCAATTTACATTCCCACCAACAGTGCAAGAGGGTTCCCTTTTCTCCACACCCTCTCCAGCATTACTGTTTGTAGACTTTTTGATGATGACCATTCTGACCAGTGTGAGGTGATATCTCATTGTGGTTTTGATTTGCATCTCTGTAATAGTGAGAGATGTTGAGTATCTTTTCATGTGTTTGTTAGCCATCTGTATGTCTTCTTTGGAGAAATGTCTGTTTGGGTCTTTCTCCCACTTTTTGACTGGGTTGTTTGTTTTTCTGGTATTAAATTGTGTGAGCTGCTTGTATATTTTGGAAATTAATCCTTTGTCAGTTGTTTCACTTGCTATTATTTTCTCCCATTCTGAGAGTTGTCTTTTCACCTTGTTTATAGTTTCCTTTGCTATGCAAAAGACTTTCAGCTTAATCAGGTCCCACTTGTCTACTTTTGCTTTTATTTCCATTACTCTAGGAGGTGGGTCATAGAGAATCTTGCTTTAATTTATGTCATCATGTGTTCTGCCTATGTTTTCCTCTAAGAGTTTTGTAGTTGCTGGTCTTAAATTTAGGTCTTTAATCCATTTTGAGTTTATCTTTGTGTATGGTGTAGGAAGTGTTCTAATTTCATTTGTTTACATGTCACTGTCCAGTTTTCCTAGCCCAATTTATGAAGAGGCTGTCTTTGCCCCATTGTATATTTTTGCCTCCTTTGTCAAAAATAAGGTACCCATAGGTGCATCAGTTATTTCTGGGCTTTGTATCTTGTTCCATTGATCTATATTTCTGGTTTTGTGCCAGCACCATACAGTCTTGATGACTGTAGCTTTTTAGTATAATTTGAAGTCAGGAAGGTTGATTCTTCCAGCTCTATTCTTCTTTTTCAGGACAGAATTCAGCAACACATCAAAAAGCTCATACACCATGATCAAGTTGGGTTTATTCCAGGGATGCAAGGATTCTTCAATACATGCAGGTCAATCGATGTGATACACCATATTAACAAATTGAAAGATTAAAAACCATATGATAATCTCAATAGATGCAGAAAAAGCCTTTGATAAAATTCAGCACCCACTTATGATTAAAACTCTTAAAAAAAGATGGACATAGAAGGAACCTACCTCAATGCAGTAAAGGCAATATATGATAAGCCGACAGCAAACACTATTCTCAATGGTGAAAAACTGAAAGCATTCCCCCTAAGATCAGGAACAAGACAAGGGTGTCCACTTTCATCACTATTATTCAACATAGTTTTGGAAGTCCTAGCTACTGCAATCAGAGAATAAAAAGAAATGAAAGAAATCAAGATTGGAAAAGAAATAAACTTCTCACTGTTTGCAAATGACATGATACTGTACATAGAAAACCCTAAAGATAGTATCAGAAAATTACTAGAGCTACTCATTGAATAGCAAAGTTCAGGATACAAAATCAATACACAGATATCACTTGCATTTCTATATACTAACAATGAAAAATCAGAAAGAGAAATTAAGGAATCAATCCCATTCACCATTGCAACAAAAAGAATAAAATATTTAGGAATAAACTTACCTAAGGAGAAAAAAGAACTGTACACAGAAAATAATAAGACACTGATGAAAGAAATCAAAGATGACATAAACAGATGGAGAGATATTCCATGTTCCTGCACAGGAAGAATCAATATTATGAAAATGGCTGTACTACCAAATGCAATCTACAAATTCAACGTGATCCCTATCAAATTACTGATGGCATTTTTCACAGAACTAGAACAAAAAAATTCACAATTCATATGGAAACACAAAAGACCCCAAATAGCCAAAGCAATCTTTATGTGGAACATTTTTTTAAAAGACTTTATTGAATTTATTACAATATTGCTTCTATTTTATGCTTTGGTTTTTTGGCCACAAAGCATGTGGGATCTCTCTGACCATGGATTGAACCTGCACCCCTGGAATCAGAAGACAAAGCCTTAAGCACTGGATCACCAGGGAAGTCTTTCATGCTGCTTTTATAACACTAGTGTACAATTCTTGAGTTGTTATTAATTGCACTTCAGTCAATTCTTACACGTATCTTGTTTCTCTTTAACAGATTTTTAAAATTTATTTATTTTTAGTTGAAGGATAATTGCTTTACAATATTGTGCTGTTTTCTGCCACATGTGAACATGAATCAGCCATAAATATACACAGGTGCCCTCCCTTGTGAACCTCCCTTCCCACCTTTTACCCCATCCCATCCCAGGTTGTCATGCAGCTTGATTTGAGTTCTCTGTGTCATATAGCAAATTCCCTTTGGCTATTTTACATATGTTAGTGTATATGTTTCCATGCTTCTTCCAATTATGCATTTTCTGAATGGTTCTCACTATAGTAGTTTTCATGTTTAAATATGTGACAAATAATTTTTCAATAAATTACCTAACTTCTGCCAAAGGAGTAACTGTACACAGAGTCCAACTGCTCTGATTAAAATGTACTAGTTTTTTAAATTAGCATTTAAAAAATTAAATTGTTTTATCCTTTATGTTATTGGAGTCAGGCACTGTGAAATCTCATTTATAAACAGAGATTGTGTCTTTCAAGATCTTAAAAATATAATCAGGTCTAGAATTCTATAAAGTCTTTTGTTTACCATTTCCTTATTTCTTGTTTACTTTTTATAAAATTGATTTTTATTATTTTTATAATTAATTGATTTTACAAAATTATTTTATTAACCAATTAATTGACTTTATTGATTAATTTGTTTAGTTGCTTTACAATATTGTACTAGTTTCTATGGTACAGCAAAGTGAATCAGCAATATATATACACATATACCCTCTTTTTGTCACCAGAGAGCATTACGGAGACTTCTCTGTGCTATATAGTATGTTCTCATTAATTATCTGTTTTACACCTAGTATCAATAGTGTATATGTGTCAACCCCAATCTCCAATTCCACCCACCACTCCCCATCCTTACCCCTTGGTATCCATTTGTTCTCTGCATCTGTGTCTCTATTTCTGCTTTGCAAATGGGACCATTTTTCTAGATTCCACATATATGCATTAATATACAATATTTGTTTATTTTTAAACTTACTCCACTCCCATACAAACTAAAAGTGAACAGAAAACTATTGAAATTCATCCATTTGGCATTCTTCAACTTGTAGAAGGCCTAAACCCAAATACGAAATATTAGTAAAGGGATCCTAAATCCCACTGACTTGTTACATTTGCAGACTTTAGCATGCTTGAGAGGGTTGGAAAATTCTTAATGCAGAGACAGAAGCCAGGAGTGGAGGTCATATATGGCTGCTACTTCCTAATTTGAGCTCTCAAGCCTATGCAGTTCACCCAACAGTGAACTGAGGATTGTCAAAATACCAGGCACATCTCTACTGAGGAACACACCAGCATTTAATACTTATAACTAAGTGTTCTTTGGTATGTCACCTTCATTCTCCCATACTTACTGTTTGGAACACTCAGCAAAATCATTTAGTTTTGTTTCATGCACTCCCTTTCTTTAATGCCTCACTGTGGTACCTATTCTTTGCTGCTAAAAATACCATCAACTGAAAGAGGATGTGCTCAGATGCTCAGTCATGTCCGACTCTTTGCAACCCCATGGGCTGTAGCCCGCCAGGCTCCTCTGTTCATGGAATTTCCCAGGCAAGAATACTGGAGTGAGTTGCCATGCCCTCCTCCAGGGGATCTTCCTGACTCAGGGATCGAACCCGCATCTTCTGCATTTCCTGCATTGGCAAGCAGATTCTTTTCTAACAGCACCACCTAGGAAGCCCCTGAAAGAAGATGGGGAAAAGTTTAATGGTGGGGACCATGTTTCATTTCTCTTTGCTTTTGTAAAGCAGAAGTTGGCAAGATAGAGGCTGTGGGTAAGATCTAGACCACCTGTTTTTGTAAATAAAGTTTTATTGGGGCACAGCCATGCTCACTGACTTATGTCCTGCACATGGCTGCTTTTGTATCACATGGCAGAACTGAACAGTTGCAGGAGAGATCATGTGGTCATAAATATTCTCTATCTGGCCTTTTAAAGAGAAAAGTTTGTTCACTTATGTTGTAAAAACTTGACCAAAGCACAAGTTTTATATATTGGTGGGTTAAGGACATCTTATTTCCCTGGTGTTAGTGTCTAATAACAACAAAATGTCCTGGAGACTCTCATACCTAATGAAGTAACTCAAAAGAGAAAAACAGGTATCTTATATTAATGCATATATGTGGAATCTAGAAAGATGGTATAGATGATCTTATTTACAAAGAAGAAATAGAGACACAGACATAGAGAACAAATGTATGGACACCAACAGGGAAAGGGGGGTAGGATGAACTGGAGACTGAGATTGACATGTACATACTGTTGATACTGTGTATAAAATAGATGACTAATGAGAACCTACTGTACAGCACAGTACTGAACTCTACTCAGGGCTCTGTGGTGATCTAAATGGGAAGGAAATCCAACAGAGAGGGGATATATGTATACATGTATCTGATTCACTTTGTTGTACAGCAGAAACTTAACACTCAACATTGTAAAGCAATTATATTCCAATAAAATTAATTTTAAATGTGTTACTAAATATTTGAATAAAAGTGCCCAGGATAATTAATATGAAGTCAGTTTTTATATCATCATCAACAATGACTTGTATAATCATACTTTTAAAACTGTTATTATTTTCCATCATTTTGTTAGTGAGCAGGTAGTTTAAGCACGTTCTACAAACAATGCAAAACCCCCTGCTCTCAGTTCTTGCTTTCCTAAAGAGAAAAGTGTTTTGCTGTAATTTATAAGCAAAATGTTGTTATATTGTCAACCTTATTTCCCATCTTTCATAGCAGGGTCTTGACAACACCATAGGCCAATGTCTATTTCTATTGAAATAAAGTATTAACTCTTAGTGCCCAGAACAAGGTGATATTTCAAAGGGCAGACCATTTAGAGTGTTCTTTTCTGGTTTCAAATGCTGCAGTTTACACAAAACTACAACTGCTGACATCAAGAATAAGTTTAAAACTAAGAAGGAGAAATCTAGAAATGAAAAACATCCTAAATATGCTGAATCTCAAAAACTGGCAACTCAAATCTGGGAGGAAAATAGTTTCTCAGTTTCCATGAACTGAAGGGTCTCTCATCTGCAAAAGACCTCTAACATTTCTATCATTTCACTTTAAAATACATTTTAAAGGCTGGATTTCTCTCTTGAGTATTATTCATTTCCCCCCCCAAAGATCACAACTCATATTTGAGCCATAATGGGAGGGACCAGGGGTCTGTCCTTCAATAAGGTGATCATTTTTGTTCCACTTCACTTTGATCTCACCTTCTTTGACTTATTCCTATTTCTTGTTACTTCCTCCTGCTTTGTACATGGTTTTAAATCTTCATTCCACCATCCAGTGCAATCCAGTCATTTGTTATTTCCTTTTTTCTCTTCTCTTTTTCTTTCTCTATCTTTCTCTCCTTTTAATCATTTGAGGAGTGTGTGTTTTTCTCTTATCCTTTCAGTTTTTTCAAGCAAAGAATCTTTGCCTTAAAGATTCTTGCTCATTTGCTACACTGAACCCCTGAATCCCTGGTAACAACTTTACAGGATGGATGGAATCATCCCATCAGTTGTCCTTGCATACCTGGAATAAACAAAGCTGTTGTCAGGGTCCTTAGTTGAAGGATCCTTGCTAGACATGCTTCCCTGTGACCAACAACTCTCATGTCCTTCATCCGATTCTATTACCCATGTGCCTTGTATTACAATGTTGATCATTCTTGTCCAAATAATAACTTTATAGAAGTACAGTCAGGTTGTTCTTGTTACAGTTGATTTAAAAAACTCAACAAGATGGTATGCGGGGTTAGGAGGGAGAGCCAAGAGGGAGGGATATATGTATACATATAGCTGATCAAACCAGTCAGTCCTAAAGGAAATCAACCCTGAATATTCATCAGAAAGCTGATGCTGAAGCCACCTGATGCAAAGAGTCAACTCATTGGAAAAGACTCTGATGCTGGGAATGGTTGAAGGCAAAAGGAGAAGGGGGCAACAGAGGATGAGAATGTTGGATGGCATCACCGACTCAATGGATTTGAACTTGAGCAAACTCCTGGAGATGGTGAAGGACAGGGAAGCCTGGTGTGCCACAGTCCATGGGGTCACAAAGAGTCGGGCATGACTTAGTGATTGAATAACAACAACAGAACAATGTTAGGCACATAACAGAAAATCAACAGATTTTTAATTAAATTAATGACCTAACAAGATCCTCTCACTTTAAGATTTATTTTGAGAAAAACAAGTAGTGTAAACAACTTAACAAAAAGTATCATCTCATTTACTATTTGTTACCGCATATCACAAGCGCTGGCGGCCACAACGGCGCACAAGCGCAGCCAAGAGGAGCTACCCCACCTCCAAGGTCAGGGGCAGAAGCCAGGAGGACCCTATTCCCAAAGGGCGGCAGCCAAGAGGAGCTACCCCACGTCGGAGGTCAGGGGCAGCAGCCAAGAGTGCCAGGCTCTTACGGGGCAGGAACGGGCTAGAGGAGCTACCCCATGTCCGAGGAGGTGGCTGAGCGGGCACAGGAGGGCCGAGAGGAGCTACTCCATGTTCAAGGTCAGGAGGGTCGGTGGTGAGGAGATACCCCTCGTCCAAGGTAAGGAGCAGTGGCTGCACTTTGCTGGAGCAGCCATGAAGAGATATCCCATGCCCAAGGTAAGAGAAACCCAAGTAAGATGGTAGGTGTTGCAAGAGGACATCAGAGGGCAGATACACTGAAACCATATTCACAGAAAACTAGTCAATCTAATCACACTAGGACCACAGCCTTGTCTAACTCAATGAAACTAAGCCATGCCCTGCGAGGCCACCCAAGATGGGCTGGTCATGGTAGAGAGGTCTGACAGAATGTGGTCCACTGGAGAAGGGAATGGCAAACCACTTCAGTATTCTTGCCTTGAGAACCCCATGAACAGTATGAAAAGGCAAAATGATAGGATACTGAAAGAGGAACTCCCCAGGTCAGTAGGTGCCCAATATGCTACTGGAGATCAATGGAGAAATAACTCCAGAAAGAATGAAGGGATGGAGAGAAAGCAAAAACAATATCCAGCTGTGGATGTGACAGGTGATGGAAGGAAAGTCCAATGCTGTAAAGAGCAATATTGCATAGGAACCTGGAATGTTAGGTCTATGAATCAAGGCAAATTGGAAGTGGGCAAACAGGAGATGGCAAGAATGAATGTTGACATTCTAGGAATCAGCGAACTAAAGTGGACTGGAATGGGTGAATTTAACTCAGATAACCATTATATATACTACTGCGGGCATGAATCTCTTAGAAGAAATGGAGTAGCCATCATGGTCAACAAAAGAGTCCGAAATACAGTACTTGGATGCAATCTCAAAAACAACAGAATGATGTCTGTTCCCTTCCAAGGCAAACCATTCAATATCATAGTAATCCAAGTCTATGCCCCAACCAGTAACTCTGAAGAAGCTGAAGTTGAACAGTTCTATGAAGACCTCCAAGACCTTTTAGAACTAACACCCAAAAAAGTTGTCCCTTTCATTATAGGGGACTGGAATGCAAAAGTAGGAAGTTAAGAAACCCCTGGAGTAACAGGCAAATTTGGCCCTGGAATACGGAATGAAGCAGGGCAAAGGCTAATAGAATTTTGCCAAGAGAACACACTGGTCATAGCAAACATCCTCTTCCAACAATACAAGAGAAGACTCTACACATGGACATCACCAGATGGTCAACACTCAGATTGAGTATATTCTTTGCAGCAAAAGATGGAGAAGCTCTATACAGTCAGCAAAAACAAGATGGGGAGCTGACTATGGCTCAGATCATGAGCTCCTTATTACCAAATTCAGACTGAAATTGAAGAAAGTAGGGAAAACCTCTAGACCATTCAGGTATGACCTAAATCAAATCCCTTATTATTATAGAGTGGAAGTGAGAAATAGATTTAAGGGTCTAGATCTGATAGATAGAGTGCCTGATGTACTATGGAATGAGGTTCGTGACATTGTACAGGAGACAGGGATCAAGACCATCCCCATGGAAAAGAAATGCTAAAAAGCAAAATGGCTGTCTGTGGAGGCCTTACAAATAGCTGTGAAAAGAAGAGAAGTGAAAAGCAAAAGAGAAAAGGAAAGATATAAGCATCTGACAGCAGAGTTCCAAAGAGCAAGAAGAGATAAGAAAGCCTTTCTCAGCGATCAATGCAAAGAAATAGAGGAAAACAATAGAATGGGAAAGACTAGAGATCTCTTCAAGAAAATTAGAGATACCAAGGGAACATTTCATGCAAAGATGGGCTCGATAAAGGACAAAAATGGTATGGACCTAACAGAAGCAGAAGATACTAAGAAGAGGTGGCAAGAATACACAGAAGAACTGTACTAAAAAGATCTTCATGACCCAGATATTCACGATAGTGTGATCACTGACCTAGAGCCAGACATCCTGGAATGTGAAGTCAAGTGGGCCTTAGAAAGCATCACTACGAACAAAGCTAGTGGAGGTGATGGAATTCCAGTTGAGCTATTTCAAATCCTGGAAGATGATGCTGTGAAAGTGCTGCACTCAATATGTCAGCAAATTTGGAAAACTCAGCAGTGGCCACAGGACTGGAAAAGGTCCGTTTTCATTCCAATCCCAAAGAAAGGCAATGCCAAAGAATGCTCAAACTACCGCACAATTGCACTTATCTCACATGCTAGTAAAGTAATGCTCAAAATTCTCCAAGCCAGGCTTCAGCAATATGTGAACCATGAACTTCCAGATGTTCAAGCTGGTTTAGAAAAGGCAGAGGAATCAGAGATCAAATTGCCAACATCCACTGGATCATAGAAAAAGCAAGAGAGTTCCAGAAAATTATCTATTTCTGCTTTATTGACTATGCCAAAGCCTTTGACTGTGTGGATCACAATAAACTGTGGAAAATACTGAAAGAGATGGGAATACCAGACCACCTGACCTGACCCTTGAGAAACCTATATGCAGGTCAAGAAGCAACAGTTATAACTGGACATGGAACAACAGACTGGTTCCAAATAGGAAAAGGAGTTCGTCAAGACTGTATATTGTCACCCTGCTTATTTAACTTATATGCAGAGTACATCATGAGAAATGCTGGGCTGGATGAAGCACAAGCTGGAATCAAGATTACCAGGAGAAATATCAATAACCTCAGATATGCAGATGGCACCACCCTTATGGCAGAAAGTGAAGAGGAACTAAAGAGCCTCTTGATGAAAGTGAAAGAGGAGAGTGAAAAAGTTGGCTTAAAGCTCAACATTCAGAAAACGAAGATCATGGCATCTGGTCCCATCACTTCATGGGAAATAGATGGGGAAACAGTGGAAAAAGTGTCAGACTTTATTTTTTTTAGGCTCCAAAATCACTGCAGATGGTGACTGCAGCCATGAAATTAAAAGTCGCTTACTCCTTGGAAGAAAAGTTATGACCAACCTAGATAGCATGTTGAAAACCAGAGACGTTACTTTGCCAACAAATGTCCGTCTAGTCAAGGCTATGGTTTTTCCAGTAGTCATGTGTGGATGTGAGAGTTGGATTGTGAAGAAAGCTGGCGCCGATGAATTGATGCTTTTGAACTGTGGTGTTGGAGAAGACTCTTGAAAGTCCCTTGGACTGCAGGGAGATCCAACCAGTCCATTCTAAATGAGATCAGCCCTGGGTGTTCTTTGGAAGGAATGAATCTAAAGCTGAAACTCCAGTGCTTTGGCCACCTCATGTGAAGAGTTGATTCATTGGAAAAGACTCAGATGCTGGGAGGGATTGGGGGCAGGAGGAAAAGGGGACGACAGAGGATGAGATGGCTGGATGGCATCACTGACTCGATGGACTTGAGTTTGCATGAACTCCGGGAGTTGGTGATGGACAGGGAGACCTGGCGTGCTACGATTCACGGGGTTGCAAAGAGTCGGACAGGACTGAGCGACTGAACTGACTGACTGACTGCATATCTTTCTCCTTTCTGGTCTGTGTAACTAAATCAACTAATTCTTTAGATTCAAATGGTGTTTTATCCCTCCTGCTTAACATAAATGGGAATCCAATGCCAACACAGCACTCAAAAAACAGGATATAATAATCATATATTTCCCATGCACTTTCACTATCTCCTAACCAGAAAGGAGTTATAATTTATGTGTCATCTTGGACTAATAACTCTTTCCTTCAGAACGTCTCTGACTTTATCATTACTTTTGACCTTTCCCCTTCCACCCTGACAGCCCTAAAGACTTCAGCTGCACTCGGTGTGGCAATCAGTTCCAGCTTTCTTGTTTTTTGTTAGGGTTCTGGTCTCACAATAAACCTAGAATTGCCCTGTTACAATCTACAAATTTCTCTTCCATCTCCCTCTTTTCCAAGCTTCCTGCAAAATTGCCAGTTGAATAGAGGCATGGTTAGTGCCTGAGTACAACCACATCTGGATTTATACATAATTTAGGAATTAGCATTCTATAGTGAATCCTTCCATGTGTTTTCCTCCAAAACTTTCAAGTTTCTAATGACACCATCAGTTCACATTTTCTTCAACAAGCCAGAATATCTTTGAAACTAACCACACTCATCATAGTCACCTCCCTTTACCTCATATATACTGCTTGACACCAATTCTTAAAGTGACTTGCTTATTCAAATACTTAAATCAAAATTAAAAACATACTTCCAAAGATCAGATAAGGCAGAACTCATAGATGACAACAGATACTGATCCTATTGTAATCATATTAATTTTTCTTGTATACTCTTTTAATACCATTAAGCTTCAAACAAATGAAATTATAAACAAAGACTGAATATTTAAGTCCAAATTATGATACAACATACAGGCAAGTCACCTCTCTCCTCTTCTCCTTTTATAGGTTGAGCTATGACAGAATGTTTCAGAGTCATGTAATAAATGCCTAGTGGGACTTCTGTCATAGACTAGAGGGTTGGGGCACTCAGCTGAGGGCTTCCCAGGTGGCTCAGTGATAAAGAATCCACTTCCAATGCAGAAGCTGCAGGTTCGATCCCTGGGTCGGTAAGATCTTCTGGAGGAGGAAATGGCAACCCATGCCAGTATTCTTGCTGGGGAATCCCATGGATAGTGGAGCCTGGCAGACTACAGTCCATGGGGTCACAAAGGGTTGGACACAACTGAGCATAAACACACTTTGAATCTCTGGTGCTCGGAAACCCTAATTTCATCTTTCATCAGCCAGAAGAAAGTACTATGCTATTAAAGGGCTTTTCCATTAGAATCCCCGGTGGTCCAGTTGTTGAGACTCTGTGCTTTTGCTGCTGAAGCCCTAGGTTCAATCCCTGGTTGAGGAACTAAGATCCCACAAGCTGCTTGGTATGCCTTATAATTAAATAAATAAAAATTTAATTTAAAAAATTAAAACTTTTTTGATCTAAAATTTTTTGAAAAATAATTTAAAAATTTAAATTTAAAAAGAAATTAAAGGGCTGTCTTGATTAGGTCAGGCCTAATGGGAAAATCCCTGTATCTTAAAATCCAATGATTTGAAATTTTCATTATATTTGCAAAATTGCTTCACAAAACTTTGCATTTGATTGTAAACAGGGAATGAGAACCTTGGAGGGAGGGGAAAGGGTGTGAGATTTGAAGGAAAATGTACCTTTAAACTCTGCCTGCTGCTGCTGCTGCTAAGTTGCTTCAGTTGGGTCCGACTCTGTGCAACCCCATAGACAGCAGCCTACCAGGCTCTGCCATCCCTGGGATTCTCCAGGCAAGAACACTGGAGTGGGTTGCCATTTCCTTCTCCAATGCATGAAAGTGAAAAGTGAAAGTGAAGTCGCTCAGTCGTGTCCCACTCTTAGCGACCCCATGGACTGCAGCCTACCAGGCTCCTCCATCCATGGGATTTTCCAGGCAAGAGTACTGGAGTGGGATGCCATTGCCTTCTCCTACTGCAATAAATAGGCATTCACTTTTATTTTATAATTTATCACACCATACAGTTGGCCTTTAATAAATAAACTTTTAATGATGAAATTAATAACTGATAATGTGGGTGGAAATAGAAAAAAATATTCTGTTTATAAATGAAGTAATTAATTTATGTCCCTATGCATTAGCTTGCTTTTCATAGGCTTTTAACTACACAATAACTCCTGATGAGAGTTGAGTAAATATTAGTATGCTGGAGAGAATAATCAGAGAATTAAAAAATTTAGTTATGATCACCTTTCTTTTTTTCATTGAAAAATATGAAAATGTAAAGTGGATTCCCACTGTAATTTCTGCTTGTACTTTAAGAAAATATTTCAAAATTTCCCAACAATGGGTGACTTGTATAGGCATTAAATGTCAGTAATGACATATTCTCATGAAACATTTTCACAGAAAGATTTTTTTCAGGAAGAATTACCAGGCATACAACTGGTTCATGTTGTTGTACAGCAGAAACTAGCACGACATTGTAAAGCAGTTATACTCCAATTTTAAAAATTTTAAAAAATAGATAAAAACAAGGATATACTGTATAGAACAGGGAACTATATTCAGTATCTTATAGTAACCTATAATGGAAAAGGAAAATAATTCTTTGCAGGAGACCTGGGTTCTATCCATGCGTTGGGAAGATCACTTGGAGGATGGCATGGCAACCCACTCCAGGATTCTTGCTTGGAGAATCCCATGGACAGAGGAGCCTGGTGGGCTACAGCCCATGGGGTCACAAAGAGTCCAACACAACTGAGCGACTAAGCACAGCACAGCACACATACCCGAATCACGTTGCTGTACACTAGAAACTATTAATAACACAATGTTGTAAATCAAATATGTTTCAATAAAATAAAAAATAAAATAAGCTATCAGGGATCTCAAACAGATGGTGACCACTCTCCACAATAGATTATACCCTGAAGTCAGGGCTAAATAATTAAAGTTTTCTATCCACAGATATTGCTCAATATGATGTGTGTGTTTGCGGAAAGTATTTTAAAGCTGAAAAAATGCTTTCACATGCATGATTCTTCCTTTTACTTTTCATAAAATCAATTCATGGTAGTTAACTCCTCCATTCTTTTAACCTGCCAACTAATCTGATAAACTTATTGATATCCAGTCTTAAAAACACACACGCACGCACACATACACACATACACACACACACATAAAGTCAGAAGCTCACATTTATTACCTTATTTTAATAGCATATTTTTATTTCTTTGTAATTATTTCCCAACTGCATTAAATAATGCAAGATATTATTTTATACATATTTCTGCATTACATTGCAATAGCAGCTAATTTTTAAAACAGCTAATTTTTTTAAAGCAGCTAATTTTTAAAATTTAAAAATTTCTAAATTCTGGCTTCAATCTTTCTATAACATTTAGCGTCAAAGAATTCTTGATAATACACAGCGATATGTTTCTAACTTCAGTATATTCAGAAGCTCTCAGTATGAAAAAAAAGTCAAAATCCAGCAGTACCATGCATGTGAGTATTCATTTCTTCGAGTTCCAGTGATCTAAGGCTAGGGACTTCCCTGGTGGTCTGGTGGTTAGACTTCACCTTCTAATGCAAGGGGAGCAGGTTCAATCCCTGGTTGGGGAGCTAAGACCCCACATGCTTCAGGGTCAAAAAAACCAAAGTGCAAAACAGAAGCAGTATTGTAACAAATTCAATAAAGACTCTTAAAATGGCCTACACCAAAAAAAAAAAAACTTAAAAAAAAAAAGACAATTAAAGGTCTAAGGCAGAGATTATTTTAACAGACTACAAATGAGGTTTACAAACATGAAAACCTCTGTAATGTTTTTTGACATCTAGCATTCCTTTCTGGAAAATATTCATGGCCAACCAATAATCATCCAAAATAGAGCCTTTATTTGATTAATATTTGTATTTATAATACATGCTTTCTTTATCAGCTATATATCATGATTTCAATTTATTAATGTTCAATAAGAAATAGAACTTTTGAGCTGACTGGATACTTTCCCCCCCAGCTTTTCAGAACATTCTGAACCAGGAAGAAGCCTGGAGACAGATGGCCAATTGTTTCTTCTTTAGATCATCTTTTTTCTAGATTCCGTGTAGACAATCACTTTTCGTTAAACACGCAGTTTCCTCAGACAGACTCAGTACATTTATAGGAACACAGATTTTTTTAAACATTATGATTCTAGCCATGGTTCATCTGATTGGGCATTTGCATGTCATAAATTTTAATCAAAAACACTTGTAAACTCTTCTTTCCATAGGATACATAGTTTAGATGTTAACCTCATAGCTATTGCTAATTCTTCCTAACTTGAAGGAAACCCTTATGTTACACCATAATGACAGAATTTATTAACTTGTTTCAATTTCACTGTCTCCTTTCCTTTCTACCCATTTTCCTTTTCTCTGTCCTTTTCTTCACTTCTTCCTCTGTGACATTTTTCTTTTCCTAGTTTTCTCTTTCCTTTTGTAAAAATGTTTTTCTAAACCAAATTATAAAAATGAATTTATATACTATTTCTCCAAATACCGTAAATTTCCTAAGTTCATAAAACCATGTGAATTTCAACAGTCCTAGAGGCGTAGGTATATTTTATCATATTTCATAATTTGTTTTTCTTAAGTCCTATCAGTCTGCCTGCATACTCCATGATTTCCACATATGACATTTCTGTCAGAATCAATAACTCATGGAAGATTTCCTCTTCTCATTTCAACAGATTAAAGTTTTGATCAGATTATTTAGATATTACAGGAAAATGATAGGGAATATATATACTCAGCAGGTCACACCATAGATTGTAATAGAATCATACACCATTTTACAACCATGAAATAACAGGGCCGAAAAGGCAGTGTGGTCACAGATAAATATGATACAGCCCCAGAAAAATATATCAAAGGTAGGAACTGAGGACTGAGGGAGCCATGAGAACTACATTTGCTCCATCTCTTTCTCTCCATGGGGAAGAGAAATCCATGCTATTTAAGGCCACTAGGTTTGAATTAGGAGAAGGCGATGGCACCCTACTCCAGTACTCTTGCCTGGAAAATCCCATGGACGGAGGAGCCTGGTGGGCTGCCGTCTATGGGGTCACAGAGTCGGACACGACTGAAGCGACTTAGCAGCAGCAGCAGCAGCAGCACCAGGTTTGAATTTATGTAGTTTAAGACAAGCCTAAAGAAAAATGTATCCATTATTTAGTTGGTACATAAATCTTCAGAGGTTTGTATGTGTCTCCAGCAATGTTTTCTTGGGCATACAGGGTGACCTTCTATGTCATCACAAAATAAAGTGTTCACAACTGTAAGAATTTATTAATTTATTTATTACTTTAATTAATTATTAATTAATTAAATACTTCAGGATCAAATCAACAGTGGAACTGGATTTTTATTTCTCATGCCTTAAAAAGTTGAAAATAGATCATGACTCACTCATTTCCAAGGTATGGACAACTCTTTCTTTGACATAGGTGTCAATGGGTAGATCTCATATTTGAGAATAAATTAGAAAGCAGTTCCTATAAGTTGTCAGCTACAGTAATTTCCTCACATGTATTTCTGCTTTAACTTGTGAGCTGTTGAGAAGCCAAATGACTCAGTGACTAAGCTATTAAGAAGTTTTATTATGAAGAAAGTTTGACAAGAGATTTTATAAACAATGCAAATTTCAATGTATTTGGATATTTTAAAGAATATAAAAGAACTTATCTAGCATTACATTATTTTATGCAATATTTATTTTGTTACATTTTTATGCATTTTCTTTCTCTTTCTTTTAGAGAAAGAACACTAAAAATTAAATAATTACATGCTACTGCTTTTAGGACACTAAAAGATATCAATGTTTTTTGTGGTTTTATTTTCCCCCTAAAGTGAGTTTAGAATCAATTAAATGTTATTATTTAAAGAAACAGTCATTGAAATCAAAGAAATAAGTTAGCCCATACTGTCAGCAGAGATTACCAGATGACAGACAGGGAGATAAAGATGAAGAATAATATTTAAATTCAATGGTATAAAAGTAATAGCATTGAATTTATTTATTTTTATTGTGCTAAAAGTCACATAATATAAAACATGCTATTTTAACCATATGTAACTGTACAGTTCTGTGGCACTAAGTACATTGACTTTGTTATGCTACTCTCATCATCATCCATCTTCTGAATATTTCAACTTCCTGAACTGAAGCTCTGTCCCCAGTAAACACTAACTCCTTATCCCCTTTCCCCACCCCTCACCCCCTAGTCACTTGCCTCTATCAGTGTATTTTCTGACTCTGTGAATTTGGTTATTCTAAGTACCTGGTATAGGCAGAAGCAAACAGTATTTATCTGCACCTAATGTATATTGGAATGCATTTTTATGGCTAATTTTCATCCTATAAACAAATTGTAACTTCTTTTTGATTTCCCCTGTAGGTTCTCATTAGTTATCTATCTTATACATAGTAGTGTATATATGTCAATCCCAATCTCCCAATTTATTCCACCCCTCCTTTCCCCATTTGGTGTCCATACGTTTGTTCTCTGTGTCTGTGTCTCTACTTCTGTTCTGCAAATAGGTTCATCTGTACTATTTTTCTAGATTCCATATATATGCATTAATATACAATATTAGTTTTTCTCCTTCTGACTTACTTCACTCTGTATGACAGTCTCTAGATCCATCTGCTGCTGCTAAGTCACTTCAGTCATGTCTGACTCTGTGGGACCCTATAGACGGCAACCCACTAGGCTCCTCTGTCCCTGGGATTCTCCAGGCAAGAATATTGGAGTGGGTTGCCATTTCCTTCTCCAATGCATGAAAGTGAAAAGTGAAAGTGAAGTCGCTCAGTCATGCCCCACTCTTAGCAACCCCATGGACTGCAGCCTACCAGGCTCCTCCATCCAGGAGATTTGCAAGAGTACTAGAGTGGGGTGCCATTGCCTTCTCCACTAGATCCATCTACATCTCTTCAAATGGCACGATTTTGTTTCTTTTTATGGTTGGTTGATACTCAATTATGTACATATGTACTACATTTTCTTTATCCATGCCTCTGCTGATGGACATTTAGATTACTTCCATGTTCTGGTTATTATAAATAGTGCTGCAGTCAACATTGGGATGCATGTGCCTTTTGGAATTATGGTTTTATCTGAGTGTATATTGGAGAAGGAAATGGCATCCCACTCCAGTATTCTTGCCTGGAGAATCCCATGGGCTACAGTCCATGGGATCACAGAGTCAGACATGACTGAGAGACTAACTCTTTCACTTTCACTTTCAGGTATATATATGCCTAGCAGTGGGATTGCTGGGTCATGCTGCTGCTTCGCTTCAGTCGTGTCCGACTCTGTGCGACCCCATAGACAGCAGCCAACCAGGCTTCCCGTCCCTGGGATTCTCCAGGCAAGAACACTGGAGTGGGTTGCCATTTCCTTCTCCAATGCATGAAAGTGAAAAGTGAAAGTGAAGTCGCTCAGTTGTGTCTGACTCTAGCGACCCCATGAACTGCAGCCCACCAGGCTCCTCCGCCCACAGGATTTTCCAGGCAAAAGTACTGGAGTGGGGTGCCATTGCCTTCTCCGTGCTGGGTCATATGGTAGTTCTATTTTCAGTTTTTTTTAAGGGACCTCCATATCGCTCTCCATAGTGGCTGTACCAATTACATTTCCACCAACAGAGTAGGAGGGTTGCCTTCTCTCCACACCCTCTTTAGCATTTATTGTTTGTAGATTTTTTTATGATGACCATTTTAATTTAGAATAACATTTAAATTCAATGGTATGGAAGCAATATCAAAGAAATAAGTTGACACTTACTTATCAGGATCCTGATATCTAGGAGTCTTCTCTACTCAGAGTAAGGGCCAACTTATTTCTTTGATTTCATTAACTCTAATATTTAAAGGTCAGTTTTTCATTCCAATCCCAAAGAACATCCAAACTACCACACAATTGCACTCATCTCATACACTAGCAAAGTAATGATCAAAATTCTCCAAGCCAGGATTCAACATTTCATGAGCCATGAACTTCCAGATTTTCAAGATGGATTTAGAAAAGGCAGAGGAAACAGAGATCAAATTGCCAACATCATTGGATCATCAAAAAAGCAAGAGAATTCCAGAAAAACATCTATTCTGCTTCACTGACTATGCCAAAACCTCTGATTGTGTAGATCACAACAAACTGTGGAAAATTCTTCAAGAGATAGGAATACCAGACCATCTTACCTGCCTCCTGAGAAATCTGTATGCAGGTCAAGAAGCAACAATTAGAACTGGACATGGAACAACAGACTGCTTCCAAATTGGGAAAGGAGTATGTCAAGGTTGTATATTGTCACTTTGCTTATTTAACTTATATGCAGCGTACATCATGGGAAATGCCAGAATGAATGAAGCACAAGCTGGAATCAGGTTGTTGGTAGAAATATCAATAACCTCAGATATGCAGCTGATACCACCCTTATGGCAGAAAGCGAAGAGGAACTGAAGAGCCTCTGGATGAAAGTGAAAAAGAAGAGTGAACAAGCTGTCTTAAAGCTCAACATTCAGAAAACTAAGATCATGGCATCTGGTCCCATCACTTCATGGCCAGTAGATGGGGAAACAGTAGAAACAGTGAGAGATTTGATTTTTGGGGGCTTCCAAAAATCACTGAAGATATTGACTGCAGACATGAAATTAAAAGACGCTTCTTAGAAGAAAAGCTATGACCAACCTAGACAGCATACTAAAAAGAAGAGACATTACTTGGCCAACAAAGGCCCATCTATTCAAAGCTATGGTATTTCCAGTAGTCATGTATGGATGTGAGAGTTGGACCATGAAGAAAGCTGAGCACCGAAGAATTGATGATTTTGAACTGTGGTGTTGGAGAAGACTCTTGAGAGTCCCTTGGACTTCAAGGATATCAAACCAGTCAATCCTAAAGGAAATCAGTCCTGAATATTCATTGGAAAGACTGAGGCTGAAGCTGAAACTCCACTACTTTGGCCACCTGATGCGAAGAACTGACTCCCTGGAAAAGACTGATGCTGGGAAAGATTGAAGGCAGGAGGAGAAGGGGATGACAGATGATTGGATGACATCACAGACATAATGGACATAAGCTTGAGCAGGCTTCAGGAGTTGGTGATGGAAAAGGAAGCCTGGTGTGCTGCAGTCTATGGGGTTGCAAAGAGTTGGACATGACTGAGGTACTGAACTGAACTGAATATTTCTTTAAATAATAGCATCTCATTGATTCTAAACTCACTTAAAAAAGAACAAAGTTTGATGTCTTTGGTACCTAAAAGCAATAGTATGTAATTATTTAATTATAGTGTTTTTTTTCTTTCTACTCGTGCATAAGAAAGAAAGGATTATGTATATACATAGCTGATCCACTTTGCTGTACAGCAGAAACTAACACAACCTTGTAAAGCAACTAAATGCCAATAAAAAATTAAAAAAAAATTCAGTAGTATTAACACAGTTTAAAAGCTTGGGGAATAATAATAAATTAAAAACATCCTTTCAATTAATACATGGCATCCAAGGGACTTCCCAGGTGCCTATTGGTGGAGAATCCCCCTGCCAATGCAGGAGCTGAAGGAGATGTGGATTAAATCCCTGGATCTGGAAGATCCCCTGGAGGAGGAAATGGCAAATCCATTCCAATATTCTTGCCTGAGAAATCACAAGGACAGAGGAGCCTGTCAGTCTACAGTCCATGGGGCTGCAAAAAATCAGACATGACCGAGCGACGGGGCACACACTCACACAGTACCTCCGAGTAATATTGTGTCCAATACCAATAATTATTAAAACTTGCATTCAGTTATAAAATGTGAAAAGGTGTATTAATGTTTGTCCAGCAATGAACTGGGGTGGTAGGTCCTGAGACTCCTAGTCTTCCTGAAATGCAAATCATCTGACTCCTCTTTGGCTCCTAAATGTGAATCATTCCGGCCTGTTCTGTGCTAGTTTCATCTTAAGGTATAAATAAAGGCATTTGAGCACCATTAGGTGTGTGTGTGGGGGGCGGTGCTGCTTGTGTGAAAATGTTTTCACTTGGTAATTTTCTTGACTCAAGTGCAGAAGAATCTAATACAAACTATCCCATTATATACATACTAAAGCTATAATTAAAACACATAAAAATCATAATAATTTCAATGCATGGTTCCTGAATATTTACTTAATGTAGATTATCATTATTACATCCAAAGTGAAAATATGCAAAATAAACTGCTAGTTACACTTTCAGTTTTACCTGTTCTTCTGTGATAAAACCACCAGATTTGGGCTGGGCCCAGAATGCACTGGAAGATAGATTACACCTTTTTTTTTTCAGCATCCTTTACTGGGTAGTTGCAGAAAAATAATGGAACTCCACCCAAAATATGATTCAGATATTGAAACTGATGATCCTATATACACATGCCAAGAGTGTGTGAAAAGATTTATGATTCATGTAATCAGGCTTTCTGGACCAGGGATGGTAACTCTTATCTCTGTTTCTGTGTGTGCTCAGTTGTGTCTGATGCTTTGCAACACTTTGGACTGTAGTCCTCCAGACTCCTCTGTCCATGGGATTTTTCAGGCAAGAATACTAGAGTGGGTTGCCATTTCTTCCTCCAGGGGATCTGCCTGACCCAGAGATCAAACTCTTGTCTCCTGTGTCTCCTGCACTGCAGTCTGATTCTTTACCTGCTGTGCCATCAGAGAAGCCCCTGGTAACTCCTAGGCAGATCCCCAAATGTCTGGAGTGAAATTGCAGCAAAAAGAGACTGATTTGAGGTTCTGATGGTGGTTTGGAAATGGGACTGGAGTGAGGATTCCTATACACAGACAAGGCTTTGTTGGTTTGACCCTTTCGCCAGAGCCAAAATAGAGAGTTCTCTTAGCAGCTTGTCCTAAACAGGAACAGAGAGGAGTGAGGTTTAAGAACTATGAACAGGGAACATAAGACAATGGATTCAGACTCCATCACTGTGGTCACAGAACTTAGTTCTGATCAATGGAGAGTATGTACATAATGTTTTTGATTTCTAGGAATTGTCCTTAAAACCATAAATGTCCTTAAAAGTCATTGTCCCTATTCTCTTTCCTGCTGGATAGAATGCAGATTTCATAGTTGAATTTGGAATTGCCGTGGTGAATCCTGAGGTCACCTGGAGAAGGAGAAGCTCCTGTAGAAACATTCTGAGTCTTCCCCATCACACAGCAACATGGAGCATTACTTACTCAATACTACTGAGTTTTGGACTTGTCTAAGCAGATAAGATTGCCGGGAGAAATATCAATAACCTCAGATATGCAGATGACACCACCCTTATGGCAGAAAGTGAAGAGGAACTAAAAAGCCTCTTGATGAAAGTGAAAGTGGAGAGTGAAAAGTTGGCTTAAAGCTCAACATTCAGAAAATGAAGATCATGGCATCTGGTCCCATCACTTCATGGGAAATAGATGGGGAACCAGTGGAAACAGTGTCAGACTTTATTTTGGGGGGTCTCCAAAATCACTGCAGATGGTGATTGCAGCCATGAAATTAAAAGACGCTTACTTCTTGGAAGGAAACCTAGGCAGCATATTGAAAAGCAGAGACATTACTTTGGCAACAAAGGTCTGTCTAGTCAAGGCTATGGTTTTTCCTGTGGTCATGTATGGATGTGAGAGTTGGACTGTGAAGAAAGCTGAGCACCAAAGAATTGATGCTTTTGAACTATGGTGTTGGAGAAGACCCTTGAGAGTCCTTGGACTGCAAGGAGATCCAAGCAATCCATTCTAAAGGAGATCAGCCCTGGGATTTCTTTGGAAGGACCAATGCTTAAGCTGAAACTCGAGTATTTTGGCCACCTCATGCGAAGAGTTGACTCATTACAAAAGACTCTGATGCTGGGAGGGATTGGGGGCAGGAGGAAAAGGGGACAACAGAGGATGAGATGGCTGGATGGCATCAACGACTCAATGGACGTGAGTTTGAGTGAATTCTGGGAGATGATGATGGACAGGGAGGCCTGGCGTGCTGCAATTCATGGGGTTGCAAAGAGTTGGACACGACTGAGCGATTGACTGAACTGAAGACAGATAAGTGTTATTTCATTTAGGTCACAGTTATTTTTGTTTTTCTGTCACAACCAACTGTCTTAATCCAAACTAGTCTATTGAGTAAGGGCTGAGAATGAAAGAAACTTAACTGTGACTTGGGCAGCCTTGGAAGAAAACGCTTTACTGATAGTCGTAATCTACCTTTACATCATTTAACATAGTGTATTTCCCAGAAAGAAAATAGTGAGAGGGCAGACTAGAAGTTGCTGAAAACTAAATGAATGAAAGAGACTTAAAGACAACCCAGGAAAGTTAAGTGGTATTACAATACAAAAAGAAAGAAAGGTAAAAGTGATTAGGAAGGATATTCTGGAGACAGAGTAAGATTCTCCTTAGAGGTATCAAGTATTGGTAGACATGCAGGTTATGCATATGGAATGTTGACTGAAAAAACTCACACAGCCTTAAGATTGAGAGTTGTGTTTTACTCGAAGAAAATTTTCAGGACTTCAAGCCTTGGAGGCAGCAGCATCTAAAGTGACCCTGAGACTGCTGCTCCAGGGAGGTGAGGGGGTGGGGAGGAATCAGGTTATATAGACGTTTTGCAACCAAGGGCAGGTAGTCTGAATGCTGAAAGGTCTTTTTGTAAATTAAAGGAAACCAAATATTCCCAAATTAAGGAATTTAGTGAAACTCCAATACTTTGGCCACCTCATGCAAACAGTTGACTCATTGGAAAAGACCCTGATGCTGGGAGGGATTGGGGGCAGGAGGAGAAGGGGACAACAGAGGATGAGATGGCTGGATGGCATCACTGACTCGATGGACATGAGTTTGAGTGAACTCTGGGAGTTGGTAATGGGCAGGGAGGCCTGGCATGCTGCGATTCATGGGGTCACAAAGAGTCAGACATGACTGAGCAACTGAACTGAACTGAAGGAATTTAGTGCTTTTCTATGTATCAGTTCAGTTCAGTTGTTCAGTCGTATCCGACTTTTTGCGACCCCATGGACTATAGCATGCCAGACTTCCCTGTCCGTCACCATATCATGGAGCTTGTTCAAACTCAAGTCCATTGAGTTGGTGAGGCCATCTCATCCTCTGTCATCCCCTTCTCCTCTGCCTTTAATCTTTCTCAGCACCAGGGTCTTTTCTAATGAGTCAGCTCTTCACACCAGGTGGCCAAAGTATTGGAGCTTCAGCATCAGCCCTTTCAGTGAATATTCAGGACTTATTTTCTTTAGGATTCACTGGTTTGATCTCCCTGCAGTCCAATTTCTTAAAGTCCATTTTCTCTATATAGGAAAATGCAAGCGTCTGGGCTCACTGAAGTTCTTTTGATATGTACCTCAGCTCTCTGGGGCCAGTTTCCCGTGTTTTCACATCCTGAGATTCCTTGGAACTCAAAATAGGGAGGAGTTGCAATCTGATTGCTGCTAGATAATAGGTATTCCTCTCCTTCCTGAGTTCCCTCAGAGCTCACTGGTTCACATTTGGAGGGCTGCAATCCCTAATTACTGTGATGTCTTTGTTTACTGATATGGCAGGAACTATTCCATTTCTCAGAAGAAGTAGGAGATAAGACTGGGGAGATAGTTTAGGATTATATCATAAAAGTTATAACTATTATGGTTAAAGTTAACTGGTTTGTTTTTCAACTTAAGCCATAGATAAATTAGTAGTGGCTGAATGATCTTAGTTATACAGGGCCAAATATCTGCTAGCTGAGACAGTGGAGCTTGGTTAGTTTTGGTTTTATCATTACCATCAGGACAGCAGGTGAGGACAACTGCTAGAAACTGGAACTAAAACTTGTCAGAGAAAAACTAGGTTCATGGAAGCTATAATAACTAGATAATAACTTTCTAAGAAATCTGAGAAAACAGAAAATGTTGCTCCAATTAGTATTAAGCTGAATGTTGAGTACTTTTACAAAAACCTGTAGCATTGACCACAGGTGGAATTATGTTGCAGGAAGGGGGACCCCTTCCAGGGCTTGAAAGAGGCCTCTTGTCCAACACTCAGAAATGAATCGTCTGAGGAGACACAAATGCTGACAAAGCAAGAGACTTCATTGGGAAGGGTGCCCTGGCGGCGAGCAGTAGGATAAAGGAACCCAGGAGGACTTCTCTGCTATGTGGCAGTCTTGGGTTTTATGATGATGGGGTTAGTTTCCAGGTTGTCTCTGGCCAGTCATTCTGACTTTGGGTCCTTCTTGGTGGCACATCCATTGTTCAGCCAAGAGGGATGCCAGTGAAAAGGTCCTGGGAGGTGGTAGGACATGTGGCATCTCCTTTTGATCTTTCTCAAATTCTTTCAGTTGGTGGTGGCTTATTAGTTCCATCTTCCTTACTAGGACCTCTTGTCATAAAATAACTCATGCAAATGGTTACTATAGTGCCTGGCCAGAGTGGGCAGTTTCAGTCTTTGTTTCTCTTAACAATTAGATGTCTCCACGTGGTTTGTCTCTGGAAAGTTTTTCATGAGTAACTGGAACCAACCAGACATTTCTCTCAGTACCAGCTCATCAAGGATGATTAAAGAATGGTAGAATGTCTGTCATATGAAGGCACTAGTTATCAAGTTAGAATTAAGTGGAAGGGAAAAAGCTATAGGCTGAAACATATTCCTTGAATTAAAAGCTGTGGCATAGGGACAGAAGAATAAAAACCAATCAAATAAAAATTTACTCAAATATGATTTTATACATGGAATTGGTGCTAATAAATAGTTACTAAGAGGCTTCCCTAATGGCTCAGACAGTAAAGAATCTGCCTGCAATGTGGGAGACCCAGGTTCAATCCCTGGGTAGGGAAGATACCCTGGAGAAGGAAATGGCTATGCACTCCAGTATTCTTGCCTATAAAATTCCATGGACAGAGAAGCCTGGCAGGCTGTAGTCCAAGGGGTCACAAAGAGTTGGACATGACTGAGTGAATGCGCATGAAAGATAGAGACATGAGAAGGAAAAATAAAAATAGAGCTATTGCATCCTTGTGTAAGGAAGTGCACCAAAGAAGGGACGAGACTCAATCTGATAAGGTAGAAATACAATGAAGAGTGTTAATGTATGAGTTCACATAGGCTTCAATTAGCAAGGCCAGCTCAGTGGGTAAACCGTCTTCATATTCTCTGGATGCCATGAATTTTCCATTTTCCATGACTTGGTTTTTTTTTACCCAATGCCTTTTCTCCTCTTTGGCATGGTTAGCCTTGAATATCCATTTTTGGGTCCTGTCTATCAATTTACTTAATAAGTTATTGAGCTCCCAATCTTACAGCTACTAGATCTACAAATGCCTTAGAGGTGGAGGTTGTTCTGCTCCAATTTACATTCTGTAAATAACTAAAATTTATGAATAATGCCCATTCAATAATTTGGGGAATTAAATTAACTGCAAAATGCTTAACTGGGTCAAATGGTGCACAAGTAAAGGGGAATATAATTTTGGAAGAGCAATTTCTTCAACACACTTTTTAAATGCTGTCCATGGTGCTGAAGACATCTTTGAGCAAGACGTATTCTTAAACAGGAGATTATAATATGATTCGTCTTTGGATAAAAGTATCATGGGTTTAGCTAACCATCTGAATTCAGTGGAGGAAGCTGAGCAACTTATGACTCTCATCTCTGCTGCATGGGAATATGAGATAGAGTTCAACCATGCTATCTCACCTGGATTGGATATTACTTTTTCTAACCCCAAGGAAGTGTCTACATTGAAACGCAAACTGGACCAGGTAACTTCCTTGCTTTTTCATTATTTTTCCCTGAGTTAGCACATGAAACTGAAAAGTTTCTGAGTTGCTTTTATGATACAAAAAGAAAACCAGATTCATAGTACTTCTTTGTTCCTGTACAGATTTTTAATTTCTGTGCAAAATTTTTACTTTTGATAATATTTTCTAAAGGGAGTGAAAAGAGCTTTACTGGAAGTACCATTGCTTTACAAACTTCACTTTGCATAAGAACTGCCTTAAAAGAATGCTTGGAAGAAATGCTTAAAAGAATGCTCATAAGCTCCATTCCCATAGATTCTTAATGAAGACTTGAAGTGGAGACTTACCTCACATTCCAGCTGATTCTGAGTCTTCCAGAGTCACATTTCCAGAAACTGTGTATGCTGTTGGGTGCTTGCTTGACTGAACTTCTGAGTGAGGTTATAGAAATAGGATTCACTTGGTTATATGGTTAAAAGACATAATTCAGTCTAGAAATGACTGGCTAGTTTCCCAAAATGAGAAGAAAAACTAGGTAAACATGTAAGCTATTGTTGAACCCGATTGGAATTTACATTCTATTTAACATAAAAGCTGCACATCTGTTTTGGTAAAGTAAGTGTAATATGTTTATTAAAACAAAAGTTTATATTGGACTACTTTCCCTTTTCCCTTTCATGCATTGGAGAAGGAAATGGCAACCCACTCCAGTGTTCTTGCCTGGACAATCCCAGGGACGGGGGAGCCTGGTGGGCTGCCGTCTATGGGGTCGCACAGAGTTGGACACGACTGAAGTAACTTAGCAGCAGCAGCAGCAGCATAATATGATTCATCTTTGGATAAAAGCATCATGGGTTTACCTAACCATCTGAATTCAGTGCTGTAGAAGTCACTGAGTTAGATTTCTATTGCTGCCCTAACAAATTATTATAAACTCAGTGGCTTAAAAAAACACAAACTTATTATCTTACAGTTTTATATGTTAGAAGCCTAATGCCTAGCTTATCAGACTAAAATCAAAGGATTGACAGGGGTACATTTCTTTCTTGAGGTTCTAAAGAAGAATCTGTTTCTTCACCTTTTCTAGTTTCTAGAAGCCACCTGCATTCCTTGGCTGGTGGCTTCATTCTGTTCTCAATATTGCATCTCTCTGGCTCTCTTTTCATCATCACATTTTTCTCATTCTGACCAGAGCTATGAAAAAGTCTCCATTTTTTTGAACTCATGATATTAGATCTGGTCCACTCACACTCTATATAATCTACTCATCTCAAGGTCCACATTTTTAATCACAACTGAAAAGTCCCTTTTGCCATATATGGTAGCATCATAGTAACTGGTTCTAAAGCTTAGGGCATGGAAATATTTGGTGGGGGAGATTGTTTGACCTATGAGAGTCACTGATATACTTTAGAATATAAGTTATAATTCAGTGGATAAAAGAGGTTGCTATGTGAATGCATAATGAGGAAAAAAAAATAATGAATCATAGAATGGTGATTTCAAGTCCTGCAGTGTTAAGGGTAGTGTTTTCTTTTCATTTTACTAAGAAACCATTGAATTTCCCTCTTTCTGTCTTCATGTGTCACATTTTACTGTGGCTGTCAAGTTACTAAAATATAAGTCCGTTGGATATTATAGTGTCATCTCGCATATACTTCAGGATGAGTAAAGCTGTTTATTTATTTAGCTATAAAAAGTGTCCTTTGATGATTTCAATATCCATATTTCAAATAATAGTAAATTTGTTTTTTCTTGCTGGTATGAGGAGATGTGTAATCCCAGGAAGTTATACCAAAACAAAGTATTTTTTAATAACAGTATAATAACAGGTTTGTATTAATATAAAAATTTTTAAGATTTATAAAATGTTTAAGAAATTTATTAGTTTAAAAGGAGGTTAAGTGCTTATAAAAATCATTATGTTAGATTTGAAAGTCTGTCATGTTAAATTTTCAAGGAAAAAATTCAAATATATTGAATTTGAAATTTTAGTTTGCAATATTTAAAAGAATTTAGTTATTAAATTGGTAAATATTATTAGATAATGGGGTGATTTTATTTTTTAATGTATAAAATAAATAAAAAGTTACCCAAAATGCAAAAAAGGTTATTGATTGTATATTCAAAATCATACTACTATTAAATTTTCAATTGGCTTAAATAACAAGTTCTATACAGTTTAAAAGCTAAGCATAACTCAGATTTTTAAGACAGTATAACTTGAATGACTTGAAAATTAATTTAAAATATATCTGATGACATATTCCTTTTCATGTCAAAGAGGTTTCCCTATATTATTTATTTTGTAAATACATAATTATTATAAAGGAATAACCAGATATACCCAAATTCAATATAATAGTTATTATCATGCCAAATTTGTTACATTAACACACTTTTGAAAAAGGCTGTTTTCAACATTAAGGATTTGCTTATATAAGTTAAGGCTTATCATAAAATGGAAAGTTTATTATTAGAGTATTAGTCAGTTCCATGGACTGAGGAGCCTGTAGGCTATAGCCCATGGGGTTGTGAAGAGTCAGACACAACTGAGCAACTTCACTTTCACTTTTCACTTTCATGCATTGGAGAAGGAAATGGCAATCCACTCCAGTGTTCTTGCCTGAAGAATCCCAGGGACAGAGGAGTCTGATGGGCTGCCATCTATGGGGTCGCACAGAGTCGGACAGGACTGACGCGACTTAGCAGCAACCGCAGCATTTACATTGAATGAATAAATAGTATCTTTTTTAAATGCAGATATATTTTCCTTTCTGGTCTGATTGTCTCTGTCTTTTCTTTTAAATTGAAGTATCATTAACTTACAATGTTGTGTTGGTTTCAACAAACTACCTCTTGATATTACATAAAGTATTAGCTGCTCAGTCATATCCAACTCTTTGCAACCCCATAGACTGTAGTCTGCAGGTCCCCCTATCCATGGAATTCTCCAGGCAAGAACACTGGACTGGGTTGCCATGCCCTCCTCCAGGGGATCTTCTTTACTCAGGGATCAAACCCCCATCTCTTATGTCTCCTGCATTGGCAGGTGGGTTCCTTACCACTGGTACCACCTGGGAAACCCCAGAAACAGGAGAGAAGCATAATCCCTGCTAGCATAGAATGAAAGTGTACAGGAGAGTGAAATAAACTTAAATCTTGTTTGACTCTAAGAGATGCATCATTTTTACCCACACCTAATCCTAACTATGTAATAACACAGACAACTTTAAAACTTTCATTGACCCTGTATATATATATTTTTATATTGTTTTCAATAATCACTTATTAAAATTACAAGATATAAGTAATAGCACATTGTTTAAAATCATGTTAAAAGAAACCTAAAGTCAAATATGGTATTATTTATCTAAAATTTGAGCTAATATCCTTTGAAGGAAGAAAAATGTCCCTAAGAACATGACATCATTTTCTAATAATGATTTTTGTACTACTACTAATTGGGTTGTTGTGTTATGAATATCTCCTGCAATAATGGTTATTTTTACTTCACAGCATTTCTCTTCAGGATTTTTCATGATTTATTTTAGTTAGATGCATAGATTACTCAACAGCACACAGTAATTTTAAAGCAGCACATTTATATTAAGATTGCTTCTTTAGAAAATGAAGACATTGCCTTTTCTGTACTCTATGAAAATTATTTCTAGAATTGTTTTTAGTAATCCTGAAACATTTAAATATATTTTCACTGTTAATTCAGTATTAGATGAATGAGACATGCTTTAGGTTTTGTTGACTGAAAACCATTTCCTCACATTTGATCGTCATATTTGGATTAAGATTTGGTTTAAGTTTCAATGTCTGCCATTTTACAACTTTATGTTTGTAGTGTGTTTTGTATTACTTTTTAAGAGAATTATCATAAAAATGAAAAGAAAGAATGCCTGGTCTGGAAGTGGTTGCACCAGAAGTGGTTGTTTGCCTCTCAGGTGATTGGCGTGATGAGGCATGGCTCCAGTGAACATTTATGAAGCTCCTATTCAATGTCAGCTGTGACTTGGGACTGAAAATGCAAAAATTACAATGCTGTAGATTTATCCCAAGTTCTTCAGACTCATCCCATGTTCGTAATGGGGTTCTTATTAACTTTTCTGCTGAGTCATCAAAAGTCCAACTCTTTCTTTAATTGGAAGAAATTAGGTAAAATCATCCAAATACTGAGCACAAGTCATTACACTCCTTTGGGTCCTCTTAGAAGTCAGCCACACCATGCATGCATGCCAAGGCGCTTCAGTTGTGTCAGACGCTTTGTGGCCCTATGGTCTGTCGTCCACCAGGCTCCTCTGTCCGTGGGATTCTCCAGGTAAGAAAACTGGAGTGGGTTGCCATGCCCTCCTCCAGAGGATCTTCCTGACACAGGGATCGAACACACGCCTCTTATGTCTCCTGCATTGGCAGTGGGGCTCTTTACCATAAGCACCACCTGGGAAGCCACCAGTCACACTATATGCCATATTTAAATCTCAGTATCTTATTTCATTTTTTAATATTTATCTGTTTGGTTGCACCAGATCTTCATTGCAGCATGTGGGGTCTTTAGCTGTAGCCCGTGGGCTCTATTTCCCTGATCAGTGATCTTACTTGGGTCCCCTGAGTTGGGAGTCTTAGCACTGGACCACCAGGTTAAGTCCCAAATCTCAATGTTTTAAACAACATTGATGTAAAATTGAAATGAGTAAAATGATGCCACTTTTTCCTCACAAGTAAATAATAGCATTTCAGAGGAAGGAGTTTTGTGATGAAAGAGAGAAATGTTATTTTCTTCTTCTAATTTTGTCTAGAAGAAAATTGTCTAATTCTTAACATTTAAATTGAATTGCTGGAAATTAGTGAAAAATTCTAACTCCACTTTATAAAATCTCTGGCATGCAATTGAAAAGATAATGGCATTTTTAAATACCTCATGCTCTTGAAAATATTTTAATTAAAGGAAAAGTGGTGCTCAGTCTGCTGTGCCTTTTGCCTTAAAAGACAAATGAGATTCACCATGATCTAAAGATGTTGTAACGGAAGCATCTTACATCAGAACAAGCCCTTCCCCCAACTTTTATTTTCTCCCTAACGAGAATGTATATACCAGTGATGACTTCAGTATGTTTAGGATTTTTATGATGATACTTGTTTATCAAGTATCCTAGAATACTTACAATCATCTCAAAAGAGTATTTTTTCTCTGGAGAGAAGTCACTTCCATATAAATATGTATGAGAGATAGCACAGGCAGCTCAGTTAAGTTTCCAAACCAAGTGAAGAATTTATGTGAAGTATGTTTGCATTTTCCTGTCTCTCTTTGGTTAAGTCATAAATGCCCCCAAATTTCCATGTTAAATTACCAGGTTCCTTAATTTCTCTATTGCTATTTCACTGCCACCAACCTTACCAGGTTTACACAACAATAATGTATCATTTCTCATAGTTTTGTGGGCCAGTTTGGTGGTTTTTCTGTTCCATGGAATGTTGGCTGGGATCACTTATGTAGCCAAATTCAGCTGGGAACTTGGCTAGGAAAGGAACCCACTCATATGTCCATCAGTTCAGGAGGAATGGCAGAAACACTACCATTGGCTGTACCTTTCTCTCTCTGAATAGATTCTCATTATTCTTTTTTTTCTCTCTCTTTTTAAATTTTTATTTATTTATTTGGCTGTGCCAGGTCTTAGTTATGGCATGTGGAATCTAATTCCCTGACTAGGGATTGAACCCGGGTCCCCCGAATTGGGAGTTCAGTCTTAGCCTCTGGACTAACAGGGACGTCCCTGATTCTTACTATTCTTCAGTCTAACCCAAGCTTATGTACTTGGCAAGTTGCTGAAGTGAGAATACACGTGCAAGCAGCCCAGTCTCTCAGTCCTAGGCTTGGGGTTGGTCAAAGCAAGCACCGAGGTTGAGTCAGACTTCAGGTTCAAGAGGGAAAATAGATTTTTACCTCTTTAGAGGATGAGTAGCATGCTGTGTATTGAGTGGAGAGAGTACTGTTTGGTGTCCATCTTTGGAAACAATCTATTAATATCTTGCTGGCCTCTTCCCTCAGCCATTGGGGAGCTAGATCTTATGATCCACAGACAGTACTTCCTGGTAGTCTAGGAATAGCCAGGAAGGGAGGTGGGGGTGGGGCTGGAGTTCCTGGTACGGCAGCCATGATAAGGATGTACCCAGTTCTCATGCAGCAGCAAACATGAGGACTTGTGGCATCAGGAAATGGGAAGCTATAGAGGAAGCCGGGTTTCCCCTGCATAAACAGCCTGTTTGAGGAGATGCATGAACTGGGTCTAGTTCAGTTCAATATGAAGCACCAAAGTGATTAGATCAGTCACAAAGAACTACAGTCTTTCCTGATTGCATGTTTCCTGAAGTAGACCCTTAGTGAATTCCATAATATCTGGCATAGTAGCCGCTATTGGTCTAACTTTCTATTTAGACCATATAATGCCTGCATACATCCTCAATCGTTCAGTCATGTATAACTCTTTTCGACCCCATGAACTGTAGCCAGTCAGGCCCCTCTGTCCATGGGATTAAATAATTAAATAGAAAATAAAAATTTTCTCTTAATCTTTTCTTAATAATACACATATTTATTAAGAGACTCTGGGTTTCGAATGTTACAGCTTCCATCTTTTAAGCCATTGAATCTAGCCCACTAACTTTTCAGACGACAACAGTAATTATTTCAGTCTCAGCAAGGAGATGGTGTTGCCTGGACTGGAGGAGGAAGTGGCAGCGAGGAAAAGTGGGGCACATGGCCTGAGAAATGCCACTCTCCACTCTGTGCCCTTCCTAAAGTTGAGACCAGGGTTTAAGATTCCAGAACCCCAACGCAGAAGCTGGGATGTGGGTGCCTACTTCCCGTTTGTGCTTTGTGAGCAAAGGTGGCCAACTCTGCGTAGTAAGCTTGACCTTCCTTATCGTGTGGGGCTTAAAGCAGATGTATATACATGTGTGCTGTGCTAAGTAGCTTCAGTTGTGTCTGTCTCTGTGTGACCCTATGGACTGTAGCCTGCCAGGTTCCTCTGTCCATGGGATTCTCTAGGCAAGAATACTGGAGTGAGTTGCCATACCCTCCTCCGGGGGATCTTCCCGACCCAGTGATCAAATCCGCGTCTCTGATGGCTCCTGCATTGGCAGGCAGGTTCTTTACCACTAGCACCACCTGGGAAGCCAGTCTATACATTACCATGTATAAAATTAGGCAGCCAATGGAAGTTTGCTGCATGATGCAAGGAACTCCAATCCAGTGCTCTGTGACTACCTAGAGGGGTGGGATGGGTGGGGTTGGGAGGGAGGTTCAAGACTTGGGGGTGGGGCAGGGGAGACATTAGGACTGATATATACATACTACCATGCTGGTGGGAAGCTACTGTGTAGCGCAGGGAGCTCAGCTTGGCCGAGTTCTGAGCTCAGTGATGACCTAGAAGGGCCATATGGGCGGTGGGGATGGGAAGGAGGTTCAGGAGGGAGGGAACACATACATACCTATGGCTGATTCATACTTATGTATGGCAGAGACCAACATCATATGTAAAGCAATTATCCTCCAATTAAAAATAACTTTAAAAATTAATTTATTTAAATAAATGTATAAAAACATCAGGAAATGGCAATCCACTCCAGTACTCTTGCCTGGAAAATCCCATGGTCTGAGAAGCCTGGTAGGCTACAGTCCATGGGGTCGCAAAGAGTCGGACACGACTGAGCGACTTCACTTCACTCCACTTCACTTCATAAAAACATCAAAAAATTGAAGTAGACATAGCAATGGTGTTTCTGTCTAAGAAGAGCTTCAGAGATCCCACACACTCAGAATGTAGTGAGACTACATGTAGAGAGACTGTCGCTTAATTGCCATGGCTTCCCTCATAGTTGGGCTTCCCTGGTGGCTCAGAGGTTAAAGTGTCTGCCTCCAATGCGGGAGACCTGGGTTCGATCCCTGGGTTAGGAAGATCCCCTGGAGAAGGAAATGCTAACCCACTCCAGTATTCTTGCCTAGAGAATCCCATGGATGGAGAAGCCTGGTAGGCTACAGTCCATGGGGTCGCAAAGAGTCGGACACGACTGAGCGACTTCACTTCACTTCACTTTTCACTTTCCCTCATAGTTTAGTTGGTCCACCTGCAATGCAGGAGACCCTGGTTTGATTCCTGGGTTGGGAAGATCCGCTTGAGAAGGGATAGGCTACCCACTCCAATATTCTTGGGCTTCCCTTGAGGCTCAGCTGGTAAAGAATCCACCTGCAATGTGGGAGACCTGGGTTCGATCCCTGGGTTGGGAAGATACTCCAGAAAAGGGAAAGGCTACCCACTCCTGTATTCTGGCCTGGAGAATTCCATAGACTGTATAGTCCATGGGGTTGCAAAGAGTCGGACACAACTGAGCGACTTTCACTTTCACTGAGGGGGTAGAGAGGCGGGTGGGTGAGGGAGCTGGTGGCCTGAGCTTTGTGGTGGAAGAATGGATCCTGTTATTGAGCCACGTTACAGCTTCTGTCTTTGTTGTAGAGGATACCAACTTGAAGGATGTAGCTATCTCAGCAGAGAGGTGCCTATAGGGAGGCAACTATCACTCTTACCTTTCCAGAATATAAACTCTCTTTAAGTAAAGATGCTGCTGCATCCCCAGGGTCAAGCATATGGTCCACACTCAAATAAAAGTTGGTTGGTGAATAAATGAGTAACATATTAGTCTGGGATATGGATTTTGCTGAGCTTTTATTTGAATCCAGAGTTTCACTACTTCCTAGTGATACGTTATCTGTTCAGTCCTAAGTAAAATGCAAATAATGCCTTTCTCAAAATAGGCTCATGAATATAAAGAATTTCACACAGTACTGAGCAAATACAGATGCTCAGAAATAATAGATTGAATATACTGTTGGAAATGTATGAGAAAATTTCATAACAGTGACTTTGAGAGCTAGATGGATCTTATTACTTAAAGCAACAAATTCCTGTATAGAAAATCTACCAATATTTGTACATTTAAATTTTTTTCTTTTCCTCCAATAAGCATTTAAAGTTCTTTTTTTTTTGCATTGAGTGAATTGTTCTCATCAGAAACCAGATCATCAAAAGAGAGCTTGAGTAGAGAATATTTTAATGTATAAACATGACATCAGAAACAATGATAAAACATCTAGTCTGGTACCTGAGTAAAGTCATTCCCTTAAAAGGAGAAAGAAAATGAAGGTTGCTCAGTCATGTCTGACTCTTTGCAACCCCATGGACTATACAATCCATGGAATTCTCCAGGCCAAAATACTGGAGTGGGTAGCCTTTCCCTTCTTCAGGGGATCTGCCCAACCCAGGGATCGAAATCAGGTCTCCGGCATTGCAGGCGGATTCTTTACTAGCTGAGCCACAAGGAAGTCCTTAAAAGGAGAAGGGGATGACAAAGGATGAGATGGTTGGATGGCATCACTGACTCAGTGGACATGAATCTGAGCCAACTCTGGGAGACAGTGAAGGACAGGGAAGCCTGGTGTGCTGCAGTCCATGGGGTTGCAAAGAGTTGGACACAACTTAGCAACTGAGTGCACACATACGTTTGCTGGTTTTCCTAATCAATGATTAAACTAACCAATAAGCAGCTACTCCCACTTAAACTCCCAGACTCACCAACTGCCACATTCTGACACTAACGCGCGTGAAGTCTGCAGTGACACACCGTTGACGACAGACATGTGGGATTCAGCCTCTTCTGTTTAGTGCTGAATACCCTGAAGTGAAAGACAAACGCAAGGCCTGGAGCAAAATCTCTTGATTAACAGTATGCAGCCCTTTAAAGTGATCATGCAGACTTTTATCTGAAACATCGCTTGGAGCAGCAAAAGATGGAATCTGTTGCTATGAGAGCTGCCAAACAGCCCTGGTGGATTAATGTGTGATAGATAATAACCTTCGTATATTTTACTATTAGAGCCTCTGTTCCTGATGGCAGTAAATAACCTTTCCTTCCCTTTGGTGAACAATCTTTTTATCCCAAAGCCCAAAACTATGTGTGAAGGTACTTTGGTAAAAGATTTTCCAGCAAAACCCACAGACCACATAGATCTGATTTGATCAGCAATTGCCTCGGGCTGTCTTCCCTGCGCTTCTAGTTCTCCACAATATCACATTTTCCAACATGTGTAAATTGAACTGTTTGTAATCAATTGTGAATGCTCTGAAGTTAGGGATCCCATCCACATCCTTGAAAATGATGCATTATCATTAAAATGATGAGCAATCCATGTTCATCTCTTCTAACATTTTTTCTATGTTTTATTTTGATCCAGTCTTTAACATTATAAAATAATGACTTTGGTCTTAGGGAAAACTTTACAGTATTTTTATTTTTTGAAAAAAATTGATTGGGAATAACTGATTTATTGTCCTTAATTTGGAGCCACCTTAGATCCCCTGGAGAAGGAAGTGCAACCCATTCTAGAATTTTTGGCTGGAGAATTCCATGGACAGAGGAGCCTGGCAGGCTATAGTCCATGGAGTCGCACAAGCCGAACATGTCTGAAGTGACTTAGCACCCACACAGGGTACTGTCTTATCCAAGCTGCCAGATTGGATCTATCTATATAGATATAGATATATATGGTATATAGATATATATATCTATATCTCTATTTACACCTTTATCTGTATCATCTGTGTCTTGAATTGTTTAGCTCTAAGATTCAGAAGACACCTGGAGCCTAGGGATTGACAAATCTCTAACAGAATGAGGGTATATGTATACACATGCCTAATTCTATGGGAAACATTAAAGAATGTGAAAACTGCTGGAAAGAACTGAATGTGAACTGTTAGAAAAAGAGGAAACGTGATATTTCATCCAGTATCACAGTCGGTTTCAGGCTGCTTTCTTTTTTTTTTAATTAGTGTTTTCTTTTTCTTTAATTTATTTAGCTATACCAGGTCTTATTTGCAGCATGTGGGATCCAGTTCCCTCACCACGGATGGAATCCCAGCCTCCTGCACTGGGAATACAGACTCTTAGCTACTGGACCACCAGGCAAGTCCCTCGTGCTGATTTCTTATGAATCCATTTATTTGGGAGAAATTGCTTTACCCCTTGGTGAAATTAGAAAATCAACCAAAAACGATTTTATTTTAAACATTCTTTCAAAATACAGAAAACAGCTTTTAGAATTTAGGAGACTTGGATGTATATTTTTCCTTTACTCTGAAGTAAACGGTTGAAATTCATGCATTCATAGCCTGCAGTAAAATACTTTTCTATTTGAATGAACTGTCTATCTGTTGAGTCCTGCTAGACTAGTGTCCATTAGAGCAATTAACTCTAATTAGCACATCTATTGTCAAGGCTGGATGAGATCCTGTTAATGGGATGGACAGAAAGGAAAATCCCTTTATCTCCACCAGTGCTGATCCTTACAGAAAAGAAGGTGGAAATGCATTGTTAGGAATCTGTAAGGCAAGTCCACCACCACTACCCCAATGGCAGCAGTCACGAAGGTCCACCTCCTGCGATTCCTGCTGGTGGTTTTCATGAACGTTATTTTCACTAGAAATGGCAAAGGAGATTTCAAAGAAATGATAATGTTATTCATCTTCAGGGTTGAAATCCTCCCAGTGGGCTGCAGTGCACATGTTATATTTGAACGCAATGGAGACCACAATTCCTCATGAATGTGATTCAGTGAAATACATAGGAAGTTTTCTGTGTAATACAAGTTTGCAAAATGCCCTCAAGTTAGATAGACAATATTAGTTCTTGCTCCTTTTCTATTCTTTTCATCAAGAGTGGCTCAGACAGTAAAGAATCTGCTTGCAATGCAAGAAACCTGGGTTCGATCCTTGGTTTGGAAAGATCCCCTGGAGAATGGAATAACAACCCATTCCGGTATTCCTGCCTGGCAAATCCCGTGGACAGAGGAGCCTGGTAGGCTACAGTGTGTGGACTCGCAAAGAGTCAGACACAATTGAGTAACTGAGCACACACACGCACACACAGTTATAAAGTTTACATGGAAACACACAAGGAGAGTATACTGCTTTCAATTCATTTCTGAACAAGTTGAAAAACAAACCAATGAAGAAACAAATGGTATAATTAAAGAGTAGCAAAGCCAACAAGAAAATCAGAATTGTAAATAATGACTTGGTATATTTTCTACATTGCCGGATTCATTCTACGTATGAAACATTCAAGAACGGAGGTACTGCCTTGTCATAGGTTAAAAAAAAAAACAACAAAAAACAGTGTGCATCTTTTTCTTTTCAAAATATTTAGTGTCTACCATTCATCAGCGAGCCAAGTAAATCATGGCTTCTTCAAGCGCAAGGATCGAAACCAATTACCATTAGTGACCATCAGGTGCAGCAGATCCCTTCTGTCCTGTTGCCTGCATCACAACGATCTCCCAAGTGTGCCGGTGCAATTTAACAGAAAGATCAATACACAACCGCAGTTAGCAGCAGCGCTCTTGAAGTGCTTCACAAAACATGCTACATTTCTCGACCGAATAAATGTCAAAACATTCCACCAGCTACAATTCTTGAGAGAAATCGTTCTTCTGAAACATTATTGACATACTTTAACCTGCATTTCCCTCTGCTCGTGGGCTTCCTACCGGCCAGTCAATTCTGATTTGGCCAGAGGCACATCGACGTGAGTCCCCCGCTGACTTGCTCGGGTGGCCTGGATGCTATCAGAATCTGGTAGATAGGTCTTAGGTTCAAAGGTCAGTGGTCTAACGCTGACCCAAGGTCAAGGTGATGGCAACCTCTCTCCGGAGACTTGGCTTCATCTCTAATATGCCCTTGAAATCAATCAATATAATCACAGCTCATGCCTCTCTAAACATAAAAGACTGCCTGATGTGAAAGCTTCTAGGTTACCACCTGCAAACCGAAAGTTTAAAAGCTGTCTAGGAGGAAGGTGGAATAGACTTTATGTCTCACTTCATGGAAATGCTGTTTTAAAACCTTTCAGTGATAGTGATTTTTCAAATAAATATACACAGAGATTTAAAAGTATATCTATCTATTGAAATATGTATATACAGAGAGATGAGGGGAGAGGGAGAAAATGAAATGCATTTTCCTTTCAGTGGGTTATTTCCGGTTAGTTGGCATCAAAACTGGCATTGTGGCATTTAAAAACACATTTTCATATATGTTCTCTGATGTGATTGAGAAGTTCTTAGAACTCGCTTAAGAGTTCAACCTGGCAGGAACATTTCCTTTGATGTTTGCTTTGTTTGTTTCAATTTTGAGTCCTTTGAAACAAGTTTCCCCTTAGTTTTTCTATAAATTATTTTATTTGAAAATGTGAAAATCTTCTGGATGGCACTCTGAGAAACAATCCAACACACAAGCAAGCAGAAAAGCATCAAGTTAGCCTAAGCTTTGATATTTACAAAAATAAGGGGCCGTTTTTTCAGAATGGTGCTCTCCTTTGCTCCGCACTCATGAACACATGGCCCATAGGACTTAGTTGATCAGTGCTATCCCCCACATGAATCACAACGGAGACATAACCACAGATGGACGACAAGGAAAATTGTTATTAAAAATAAGAAAAGTTTGTTTCCATGTCTTGACTATTTTGACAGTGCTTCTATGAACGTAGGGGCACATGTATCTTTTCCAATTATAGTTTTGTCCAGGCACGGCATTCTAAGTCAACTATACTTCAACGACAAAAAAGAAAAAACGATTAAAGGGATAGAAATTATTATTCTACCAAAATGGATTCGTTAAAATTTTTTGGAAATCAAACTTATTATTAGGTAACTGAATTAAACTGCAATTTCCAAATAAAGCAGGTTCAGTTCAGTTCAGTTCAGTCGCTCAGTCGTGTCTGACTCTTTGCGACCCCATGAATTGCAGCATACCAGGCCTCCCTGTCCATCACCAACTCCCGGAGTTCACTCAGACTCACGTCCATCAAATCAATGATGCCATCCAGCCATCTCATCCTCTGTCGTCCCCTTCTCCTCCTGCCCCCAATCCCTCCCAGCATCAGAGTCTTTTCCAATGAGTCAAACTCTTCACATGAGGTGGCCCAAGTACTGGAGTTTCTGCTTTAGCATCATTCCTTCCAAAGAACACCCAGGACCAATCTCCTTCAGAATGGACTGGTTGGATCTCCTTGCAGTCCAAGGGACTCTCAAGAGTCTTCTCCAACACCACAGTTCAAAAGCATCAATTCTTCAGCGCTCAGCTTTCTTCACAGTCCAACTCTCACATCCATACATGACCACTGGAAAAATCATAGCCTTGACTAGATGGACCTTTGTTGGCAAAGTAATGTCTCTGCTTTTGAATATGCTATCTAGGTTGGTCATAACTTTTCTTCCAAGGAGTAAGCATCTTTTAATTTCATGGCTGCAGTCACCATCTGCAGTGATTTTGGAGCCCCCCAAAATAAAGTCTGACACTGTTTCCACTGTTTCCCCATCTATTTCCCATGAAGTGGTGGGATCAGATGCCATGATCTTCGTTTTCTGAATGTTGAGCTTTAAGCCAACTTTTTCACTCTCCTCTTTTGAAAACCTTTATCAAGAGGCTTTTGAGTTCCTCCTCACTTTCTGCCATAAGGGTGATGTCATCTGCCTATCTGAGGTTATTGATATTTCTCCCGGCAATCTTGATTCCAGCTTGTGCTTCTTCCAGCCCAGTGTTTCTCATGATGTACTCTGCATAGAAGTTAAATCAGCAGGGTGACAATATACAGCCTTGACATACTCCTTTTCCTATTTGGAACCAGTCTGTTGTTCCATGTCCAGTTCTAACTCTTGCTTCCTGACTTGCATACAGATTTCTCAAGAGGCAGGTCAGGTGGTCTGGTAGTCCCATCTCTTTCAGAATTTTCCACAGTTTATTGTGATCCATACAGTCAAAGGCTTTGGCATAGTCAACAAAGCAGAAATAGATGTTTTTCTGGAACTCTCTTGCTTTTTCCATAATCCAGAGGATGTTGGCAATTTGATCTCTGGTTCATAAAACAGGTTAGTTCTACGAATTCAGTAGTTAAATATAATAGGTATGCTGAATCAACAGTTTCAATTAGCTTCTCAAACAGCTCTACCACTGGTGTTTATTGTGTCTACACTAAATACAGATCTAGTAAAGATGAATTAGTGAGAAAGAAAATATCTCTACCAAAAAAATACAATGTTAATATTAGCTTCTTCTCGGTGCAAAGTCATTCAGTGGAGTATGGAAATATAAGCATGATTGTTAAAACATTTAGCAAATGTCAATTGAGATATTAGAACTCTCAGGCTTGATTTATTTTCAATAAAAATCAGCAGTAGCAGCCTTAGTGATAAATTTCCCCTTGACTCCATTTAAACTTCTACAGTCTCTTTTAAGCAAACAAGAGTCTGCTAAGACTATTCATCATTAATTTGTCATCATTGTTGTTGTTTAGTTGCTAAGTCGTGTCTCTTGGCGACCCCATGGACTGCAGGACACCAGGCTCCTCTGTCCTTCTCTCTCTTCTGGAGTTTGCTCAAATTCATGTCCAGTGAGTGGGCGATGCTATCTAACCATTTCATTCTCTGCTGCTCTCTTCACCTTTTACCTTCAGTCCTTCCCAGCATCAGGATCTTTTCCATTAATTAACAGACCTCAGAAGTAAGATACTAAACCAATACTTTCACAATTTTTTGTTACTATCCATTTTCAAGACATTATCCAAACACATGGATTTAATATGAAAGATGGAAAAATCTCATGAAGATTCAAATGTAACTTTCTCAAAAAAGCAGCAATGGGATGTCTCAGGGAAAAAGATCAATGTCATTCCCTCTTTCTCCAAACGCACAGACACACCTCATCAATAAAGTTCTAAAGAAATGCTTCACATATGCATTTAAATTATGAGGAGCATCACTGAGATAACATGCAAGAATTCTCCAGAGCCACAATATCACCAACATGAGATGAAATTAAACATATAATCGCTAATACAGAATTTACCGTATCTTGTCACACCAATGAGTTTGCTTGCTTCAAAGACCACATCCAAATACTTAGCCAAGGATTTAGATATTATAACCTTATATAGCATGAAAATTCCTTAAAATAATTAACTCATTGAAATAGTTATTTAACATCTGTTTAACAAATTGCAAATATTATCCTTTAACTTGAAAGAAAATTAAATCTAACCCCTTTTGGAGGAGACTATTCTAATTAATAATATTTATATATGTTTTACATCTCATAGTTTTAGGTACTTTGGGGAAAAGATTGTTTTCTGTTCTGTTCTTTGTAAAATAGGCCTTAATTCTATGGTGTGTCTCTTCTTAATACTTATCAACTATTTCAGAAATTGTCTTCAAAAATCTAAGCAGCCATTTTCTGAATATTCATGTTATATTTTTTCATATCAGTTATATCATTTTTGAGATAGGCATTTTTCTATGTTCTAGATCAGAAGACTCTGATAGGTAAAGAAATCATTTCACATTTGGTTTCTAAATTCAAGTCTGAATCTAAGATTCATGTTTTTTAAGTTGTAGGCTATTCTCATGTTGCCTTACTAAGCATATACAGAGGCTTTATGGTCAATGGAGAGAACATTCTTATCAAAGAGAATTTATCCTTACTTATCAGATTTGGGAATGACATCAGACTAAGAGCAATGATTAATGCAACTAATGACATAACCAGAATCCAGAAACACTTGATGGAATTAGAGAAGAGGATGCTTAGTTTTTACTATTCAACAGAGTTAAATAATTTCTTACAATTAATTTTTTACAAAAGCACAATTGTACTAATAGATGAAAGCTCACAATTAAAAATCAGAAAGTGGGAGGTAAAACTTAGTGAGAAGTTGAGGTAGGAGAATGAAGTCTTTGGATGCTTGAACATCCAATGGGACAGTTGAAGTTCAGGTCTCAGAATTTGCTCTGGGGCTGCTGCTGCGTGGTCCTGCTGACATCCCACGTGGTAGCTGGACCTCCCTTTTCTCATCTGAAAGTTGAGGATAATAGTGACTACTTTCATTGTGAGCCTTAACTGAGATAATACATATTGAAGAGATCCACCAGGCAAAACAAATGAAAAGGAATATCAGTATAAAATGTTAGGACATCAGACATAAAGAGCCCATAAACTTACTGAGGGGAGGAAAAAGAAAGCCGTATGACAAGTAGCTAGTGGGGATGGCAGCAGATTCTTAAGCAGAGAGAACAGAAGTCAGATATGATGACTTCAAACTCAGAGGGAAAAAATGGCATACACCTGGAGTCCCACGTCTGGTGAAATTATCAGTAGGATACAAAGACAGAATAAGATATGTTAGATACACAAGAATGATTTAATTCCTTAGTCCCTTTCTTAGGATGTGACTGTGAAGCTGAGGAGAATTAAGAAAGTGGAAAAACAGAATCCGGCAAACAGGCTTACATTTTTTGGTTCATCTGGAAAACGGAGATGGATTGGTGCGAGTCCAGGAAGAGACACAGCACAGATCATCATCTCGTCTTCTGCACTCTGTGGCATATCCACCCAGTTTTATGAGGATTTGATTTAAATGCTTAACATAGTAATTATCATCTGTAATTGAAAAGAATTGAGTGGTCAGAGCAGGCTTTAGAACTTGAGACACCTTTGTTTTATTAGATGTCATGGTAAGTCCAACCACAGGGTGGAATAGAATGTTCAGAAGCCAGTCCACTCAGAGAGGCGGTGACAAGGCAGAAGAGGGTCCATTGGGTGATGATGAGGTGCCTGAGTTTTGCTGGCCTGTTATTAGTTGCTCAGTCATGTCCGACTCTTTGGGACCCCAAGGACTGTAGCCCGCCAGGCTCCTCTGTCCATGGGGATTCTTCAGGTAAGAACACTGCAGTGGGTTGCTCATGCCCTTCTCCAGGGGATATTCTCAACCCAAGGATCGAACCCAGGTCTCCAGCCTTGCAGGCAGATTCTTTACCATCTGAGCCATCAAAAGCATAACAGAAATGCTTTTGTTAAGCACTGTTTTGCCCTTTTTTTGCCTAATGATCTGTTTAAAAGCAGAGTTCTACTGATGTCCCTGCAAGGGGACTGCACTGTCCAGTTGATAAGACTCCAGCTACTCCAAACCAGGTCCAATCTGTTTCTTTGTACATCAGTTTTCTGATACCACCCAGAATGGCCTGTCAGATATGATAGGAAAAGAGCATGGGTTTTTATTCTTCTTACTTTTCACAGCATCAGGACATCTAACTTACACCTGATAGATGTTCTTGCTCTTTTTCCTTGGAGGAAGTAGATGGTACCTATATGATCGCCTTCCTTCCATATTGTGGTTCTCAGATGATTTTAATGGCATTTGGTAATGTCGGTCACTTTTAAAGTTATGAAAGTGAAAGTGAAAGTCAGTCTCAGTCATGTCTGACTCTTTGTGACCCCCTGGACTCTTTAGCTTGCCAGACTCCTCTGTCCGTGGAATTGTCTAGGCAAGAATACTAGAGTGGGTTTTCTAGGCAAGAATACTAGAGTGGGTTGCCATTTCCTCTTCCAGGGGATCTTCCCAACCCAGATGTTGAACTTGGGTCCCCTGCACTGCAGGCAGATTCTTTACCACTGAGCCACCTGGGAAGCAGAAATATCATTAAATATCATTAAATTAAATGCAGTTAATTCATTTTGACAAATATCAGCCTAACAGTTAGAACTGGACATGGAACAACAGACTGGTTCCAAATAGGAAAAGGAGTATGTCAAGGCTGTATATTGTCACCCTGCTTATTTAACTTCTATGCAGAGTACATCATGAGAAACGCTGGGCTGGAAGAAACACAAGCTGGAATCAAGGTTGCCGGGAGAAATATCAATAACTTCAGATAGGCAGATGACACCACCCTTATGGCAGAAAGTGAAGAGGAACTCAAAAGCCTCTTGATGAAAGTGAAAGAGGAGAGTGAAAAAAGTTGGCTTAAAGCTCAACACTCAGAAAACTAAGATCGTGGCATCTGGTCCCATCACTTCATGGGAAATAGATGGGGAAACAGTGGAAACAGTGTCAGACTTTATTTTTTGGGGCTCCAAAATCACTGCAGATGGTGACTGCAGCCATGAAATTAAAAGATGCTTACTCCTTGGAAGGAAAGTTATGACCAACCTAGATATTGAAAAACAGAGACATTACTTTGCCAACTAAGGTCCGTCTAGTTAAGGTTATGGTTTTTCCAGTGGTCATGTATGGATGTGAGAGTTGGACTGTGAAGAAAGCTGAGCACCAAAGAATTGATGCTTTTGAACTGTGGTATTGGAGAAGACTCTTGAGAGTCCCTTGGACTGCAAGGCGATCCAACCAGTCCATTCTGAAGGAGATCAGTCCTGGGTGTTCTTTGGAAGGACTGATGCTAAAGCTGAAACTCCAGTACTTTGGCCACCTCATGCAAAGAGTTGACTCATTGGAAAAGGCTCTGATGCTGGGAGGGATTGGGAGCAGGAGGAGAAGGGGACGGCAGAAGATGAGATGGCTGGATGGCATCACCGACTCGATGCACGTGAGTTTGAGTGAATTCCAGGAGTTGGTGATGGATAGGGATTCCTGGAGTGCTGAGATTCATGGGGTCACAAAGAGTTGGACACGACTGAGTGACTGAACTGAATTGAGTACTAGAAAAAATAATTTATTCTTTCTAGAATTATTAGTTGATGTTTATAGTTTAACCTGTTCTTTGCCAGCTACTGAGGATCAGAATGAACTTGCTTTCTTTGCCCACATGGTTGTCATTTGCTAAGGGCTTAGAGAAGGCAATGGCACCCCACTCCATTACTTTTGCCTGGAAAATCCCATGGACGGAGGAGCCTGGTGGGCTGCAGTCCATTGGGTTGCTAGAGTCGGACACGACTGAGCGACTTCACTTGCACTTTTCACTTTCATGCATTGGAGAAGGAAATGGCAACCCACTCCAGTGTTCTTGCCTGGAGAATCCCAAGGACAGGGGAGCCTGGTAGGCTGCTGTCTATGGGGTCGCACAGAGTCAGACACGACTGAAGCGACTTAGCAGCAGCAGCAGCAAGGGCTTGGAAGGAAGGACTCCATCCACCCTATGCATACTGTCACATAAAGTCACAGAAAAGAGTGAGAGGAGCAATTCATGAATGTTGTTGGATTCTGAGGCATTTGTATGTTATTAGGGCTTCTAACTTTTTTTTTTTACAGAGTGATTACTTTAAAACTTTTTTTGAAATGTCAGTAAAGAGAGTGATCATTTGTATATAGAGCTAAAAAAGAATAAATTTGATTTACATCAAATACTCAGGAGGGTAGAGCTGCAATTTTATCAGATTTCTAGTTAAAAAAAAGATTGAAATTGCCACACTGACATTAATTAATAACAAAACATGCAAAACAATATCTGGGCATAATTAAGATTAATCATCAATCCAAATACTGTCAGGATTATATCTTTGACAAGTACTTTGAACTGCATTAGCTGTGGGTTATCGAGACAAAGCTACATTTTTTTTTTTTTTTTTGCTTTTGTTGAATTAGAGTTCCTCTTTTAATTAAATCAATAAGTTGTCCTTCCTACCTGAAAAATTAACCCAAAATGCTACCTCCTGATAGATTTGTAAAAACGCTGAAAGGAACACTGTAATCAGATGACCAAAGAAGCATATTAATTTTAATACTTCCCTGACAATTAGACATAGGGGGCTTCCCTGGTGGTTAAGTGGTAAAGGATCCATCTGCCAGTGCAGGAGACTTAAGAAACATGGATTCAATCCTTGAGTTGGGAAGATCCCCTGGAGGAGGAAATGGCATCCCACTCCAGTATTCTTGCCTGGGAAATCCCATGGACAGAGGAGCCTGGCTGGCTACAGTCCACGGGGTTACAAAGAGACAAGACTAAGAATCTGAGCAAACAGACATAACCAAATGCCCTTCGTCAACCAGATAAGTCTTTAAGACACTACATTATTCTTCTAAAATAATCTCTTCATAAATCAAATATTCAAATATAAATGCAATATAGCGACTTTAATTTTCTCTAATATGTTTTAAGTGAATCTAATGTCTTATACCACTTTTCAGTTGCTCAGTGGTGTCTGACTCTTTTGCAACCCCATGGACTGTAGCCCACGAGGCTCCTCTGTCCACGGAATTCTCCAGGCAAGAATATTGGAGTGGGTTGCCATTCCCTTCTCCAGGGGATCTTCCCGACCCAGGAATCAAATCTGGGCCTCCTGCATTGCAAGCAGATTATTTACCGTCTGAGCCACCAGGGAAGCCCAACAAAACAAACAAAATGATGGACACCCAGGTTCCCAAACTCTTAAAGAAACAAGTACATAAGCTTAGCGAGGGCCAGCTTTCAGTGACTTGGGCGAAGTATTTCATAGCCATGATCCTCTGAAGAACATAGCTGCATTAGAAGTTTGCTTATGGATCTTCTCAGAATTGTCCATCTGCAGCGGCAAAGGGAAAGTACTTGTCCACTGGCTCCAACCTCTGACTCATTGGTTGAGGCTGCCCCATAATTGTAAACTCTGTAGTAGCTTTAGGTAGCACATGTAAAGCGTGCCAAGAGGGGGCTGTCAGAGTGAAGAAGTGAAGTGAAGTGAAGTCGCTCAGTCGTGTCCGACTCTTTGCGACCCCATGGATGGTAGCCTACAAGGCTCCTCTGTCCATGGAATTTTCCAGGCAAGAGTACAGGAGTGGGTTGCCATTTCCTTCTCCAGAGGATCTTCCTGACCCAGGGACCCGGGTCTCCGGCATTGCAGGCAGACGCTTTACTGTCTGAGCCACCAGGGAAGCCCCAAACTTAGTCCTAACTGTCAGGCCAGTGTATGTTCCTCGGTTCTTCGTCTCGTCCATAACAAAGGTTTGGAGCGACGGACATTAAAGCCCTCAGTGTGTCACAGCTCTCGGGTCTTGGACACACCGTGTTATAGCTCATAGACAAATCAGTGTTATGGCTCTATTTAATTTAGAAGATAGCAGGAGAATCCGTCCTCGAAGCGTGAGGGCATGCCAACCCAAAGACGCGAAGAGAAGAGAGTGGAGGAGCGTGCCAGCACGCGGTAGAGAAAGCGAGCGAGCAAGCGCTTTGGCTCCTCTTTTTATATGTTTTTTCCTCCCCCTGGGCCTGCCCTATGCAAATTGGGCATAGCCAGGAGTGCTATTTGTTCTTCCTGAGGTCTTCACCCCGGTCCTCGGACCTGCCTTTGTTCTATTTTCGCAGGCTTTTCCCTTGTCTTTTAGCCACTGCCATTTTGGACTCTTTCCCTATTCTAACTGCCTAACATAACCATGGCATCCCACTCCAGTACTCTTGCCTGGAAAATGTACATTTTTTAAGAAGTTTCTTCACGCGAGGTAATTTCCTTGCTGACAAATTTGTAACAGATATACTAATATTTAACTTATATTAAACCTGGAGAAGGCAACCCACTCCAGTACTCTTGCCTGGCAAATCCCATGGACGGAGGAGGCTGGTGGGCTGCAGTCCATGGGGTCGCTAGGAGTCGGACACTACTGAACGACTTCACTTTCACTTTTCACTTTCATGCATTGGAGAAGGAAATGGCAACCCACTTCAGTGTTTTTGCCTGGAGAATCCTGGGGACGGGGGAGCCTGGTGGGCTGCCATTTCTGGGGTCGCACAGAGTTGGACACGACTGAAGCGACTTAGCAGCAGCAGCAGCAGGTATAATGAAAATATTCTGCTTAATGTTAATTACCTTTAGACATGCTTACATTATTTAGACAAACATTATAAAGGCAGAAGGAGATAGTGCATGCACAAAACTACTGGAAACCTTCCTATTATTCACCATACCTGTATCTGGAATTAGAAGGGAGACCCTCAGGGTGTAAGATAAGCCACAGAAATTTTGTAAACATAACCTAGAAGTTTCCTTACTGATACCATCCCCACCATCCCTCACAACATGGTCCTCAATAGTGAAGATCTCTGTTATCATAGCAGTCCTGTACCTTTAAGTGAGGACCAGAGGGCAAGGCTTGCTGGGTTCAGATCCCAGCACCATAAGTTGCCATGTGACCTTGGACAAGGCATTAACCTCTTTGTGCCTCAATTTCCCCATCATTAAAATGGAAACAGTAGGACTTATTTTCCTTATATGTCCCAACGTCAGAGATATACAAGCATCACCTATACATATTTTCTAGAGCTTGCCATTCATGAGTGTATTAATGGATCAGATTATCTGAGGAAATGTCAGTGGTTCTTATCCTAGATGCATTGAAAAGATCCAGAAAGGAGCAGGGTTTTCAATGCAGTTGTTGAAAAAAAGCTCGAGTGAGGTGGCCAAATAAGGGCTACAGTTCTTCTAGAGTTGAGTGTAGAAGGAGAAAGCAAATCTGTAAAAATAAAAGGGAGGTGGAACTGAGGATGCAAGTCTATTTTTGTCTCTAGAGAAATGAAGTAATAATTTGGAGAGCATATTTTTTTGCATCAATTTCATATGAGCCAGCCATAAAAAGAAAGAGAAAATGCCATTTGCAGCAACATGGAAGCATCTAGGGAGAAGGCAATGGCACCCCACTCCAGTGTTCTTGCCTGGAGAATCCCAGGGACAGAGGAGCCTGGTGGGCTGCCGTCTATGGGGTCGCACAGAGTCGGACACGACTGAAACGACTTAGCAGTAGCAGCATCAGGAAGCATCTATAGATTGTCATACTGAGTGAAGTAAATCAGATAAAGAAGGACAAATTATGACATCGCTTATATGTGGAATCTTTAAAAAAAATGGTACAAAGGAATCTATTTAGAAACTTATGGTTACTGGAGTGGCAGATAAATTGCGAGATTGGGATTGACATATACATCCTACTATATACACACTAGATAACTAATAAAAGGGCTTCTCTTGTGCCTCAGATGGTAAAGAATCTGCCTGCAATATGAGACCCCAATTTGAGCCCTGGATTGGGAAGATTCCCTGGAGAAGGGAATGGCTACCCTCTCCAGTATTATTTACTGGAGAATTCCATGGACAGAGGAGCCTTGTGGGCTACAGTCTATGGGCCGCAAAGAGTTAGACACTATTGATAGACTAACACACACACACACACACACTAAAAAAAAAACAATAAAAACCCTATTGTATAGCACAGGGAACTCTGCTCTATACTCTGTAATGACCTGTGTGGGGGAAGAATCTAAAAAAGAGTGGATATGTGTTTGTGTATAACTGATTCACTTTGCTGCACAGCAGGAAATAATGCAACATTGTAAATCAGTTATACTTCAATAAATTTTTTTTTAAAAACATTAGTTATAGCAATATCCAAACAACACATTCCTCTGGGGGAAAGTCTGCTTTGCAGAGAAAGTGATCAGGAGAAATAGGACAACAGCTTCTGTCTCATCACCTCTGAGAACAAATTTGAGCAAACCACATTGTGCTAGGTAGAGACCAGGAACTTCCCTGGGCTGGGTTTTCTGAAGAAAGTGTCTCTCCAGCCGTTTTATCTGGCGTTTCTCTTCTGTGCCTTTTACGGTCTTGCCACCCCGAGTATTGTTTCTGGAAGGCAACTTCATCACGCGGGGAGCTCCTTAGAAAAGAAAATTCTCAGACTCCACCATGACCAACTAAACCAGAACCTGAGTTTTCACAAGATTCTCTGGTAAGTCATGTGCTTAAAGTGTGAAAAGTTCTGGTAAGAATGAGTATTGTTCAGAAATGAGTTTTGCTTTTGTTTTTAAGTGGATGGGTATAAATGAAGTGTTTATTGTTTGGTTGCTGCTAAAATAATCCTATGTAAACTTCCTCCATAAATATCTTAAGAATGGGCTTTAAATTTCATCTGTGTTGCAGTGATTTCCTGCTTGCTCAAACTCTTCCACTTCAGTTTTGAAGTCCTTCATCTACTTCTGCTGTCCTTAGAGAATTGAGATGAGGCGGCAGTCTTTATATGATGTCTAATGAGGATGTTGGGAGTTGGGTATGGAAAGAAATAAAAATCAGAGACACATACAAAATATATATTTTCATATTGGTGTTGCTATGAATGTATCTTGATTCCCACTGCATTATAATTTTCATATATTTCTACTTCTGTTCTCATTATTATACAGCTCCAGGAACTATAAATAGCAGCATAAAGATATATTTTTTTTCCTAGTCAAGAGCAGAAATATATAGAGAAGTCAGGATTATCTGTTTTTGTTTTTAGAATGCTGGCTTACTCATCTCATTTTCTTAGTACCATTCATTGAACTCATCTGTATACTATCAAATGCACAGAACTAAGCTGCATGATATTCTTCTACCAGGTTATTTATAACCTTAATATGTATGTCCAAACTCCTGCCCATGTGTGAACTCTGCCCTCTGTGATTCTGATAAACAAATTTATAATAAGTAAGTAAAAATGATGAGCAGTGAACTAGCTAATCAGTGTCCTTTTCAAGATTAAGTGTACTAAATGAAAACAAGAACAAAAATCAGTTGAAACTATCCATAAAACCATGCGTATGTATGTGCTAAGTTGCTTCAATCATGTCTGATATTTTGCGACCCTATGGACCATGGGGTGCCACGATCCTCTATCCATGTGATTCTCCAGGCAAGAATATTGGAGTGGGTTGCCATGCCCTCCTCCAGGAGATCTTCCTGACCCAGGGAAGAGACTCCTGACCTGAGTCTCTTCACGTCTCCTGCATTGGTAGACAGGTTCTTTACCACTAGTGCCATCTGGGAAGCCCCCATAAAACCATATGCATCATTAATTTTTTTAACCAATAAATGTTAAAGTAAAATGTAATTCTTTTCCTGCAAAATTTATTAAGTAATACATGTGTTCATTCTTGATTAACACCTAAACACTTTTATTAAGTAATAAATGTGTTCATTCTTGATTAACACCTAAACACTTAGATTAACACCTAAATCTTTAGATGTAAAGATTTCTTGAATTAAAAAAAAAAATTGCAAGACTTCCCTGGAGGTCCAGTGGTTAAGACCCTGCATACCCAATGCAGGGGGCATGGGTTCAATTTCTGATCAGGGAAGATCCCACCTGCACCCCTGCCACAAAAAAACAAAACAAAACAAAATATATTATAGCAGGTTGTGAGAGAGACCAGGGAAAAACATAGAGCTTACAGTGCTGTGCAGTACCTTGTTCAGTACCTTGAACAGCACTTCTTGTGACCTGAACAAGGCATCTGGATATTTACATTGCACTGCTGCCTGAAATCAATCAGCTGACTTGTGTATTTAACACCCAGATTCTACATATTCTGTGAAACAGATAAGATGCCTAATTAGGCAACAGTACACTTATTGTTTTACAGTCACCCCTCCCCACATGTCTCCACTGTTCCATTTTGATTTGTGCAAACAGTTAGTTGTGGGTTCCCATTCAGATTTTAAATTGGTTTGGTTAGAAAAAACAAAAGTAAAATTAACCCTTGTTGTTGTTCCCGCTTAGTTAGTAAGTCATGTCGGACTCTTTGTGACGCCATGGACTGCAGCATGCCTGTCCCTCACCATCTCCCGGAGTTCTCCCAAGCTCATATCCATTGAATCAGTGATGCTGTCCAAACCCTCTTGTGGAGGGTCAATTTATTAGAAATGAGAGATTATGAAAGTCAAAGAATGCTCCTGCCTTTGAAGGAAAACTTAGAGCTGGAATATAGTCAGGAAGAATGACAGTAAGTTCCTAGTCTCCTTCCCCGTCTTTTCAGAAAGGTTCATGGGTAGGGTGGCCAGGTTTCCTGAGGCAATTCCAGCTTCCACTTGTGGATCTGGAATAATTATCGGTATCCTGTGTGTGCCTGCTAATTCTCCCAATCGTGTCCCATTCTTTGGGACTCCACAGACTGCAGCCCGCCAGGCTCCTCTGTCCACGGGATTCTCCAGGCAAGAGTACTGGAGTGGGTTGCCCTTCCCTTCTGCAGGGGATTTCCTGACCCAGGGATCAAACCTGGTTCTCCTGCATTGCAGACAGATTTTTTACAGTCTGAGCCACCAAGGACACCCTCACATACACATAGTATGTACAAAATATTTGAAGTAATGAATAAGAATTTTCCAAAAATAATGACAGAAAACAAGCGACAAGCCCAGGGATCTGAGAAAATATGATGCAAAATAAACCTAAGTATATCATATTCAAACTGCACAAAACCAAAATAAAGGAAACGTTGAAAGAAAAGATAAGGAAAAATGTATAAATGAACCAGGATAAGGTTGCCTTTTTGTTGAAGTTCATCACTAGATGATAAGCACATGAGGGTTTGCTATCCTGTTTTTTCTTATGCTCATTTGACAATTTTCAGAATAAAAACTTTATAAGTGACAAACAAGTTGTAAAGTTGAAGAAAATACCAAAGAGTACATGTAATGTTATTCCTTTAACAAAAAGTTTGAGAAACCGGTGAAACAAATCATTGACGATAATGGTTATCTTTGGAGAGAGAACATAAAGGATACATGAGGGGCTTCCTGGGTGTTGGCAGTGTTTTGCTTTGTTTATTTCCTTATCCGGATGGCCCCTTGGCTTTGTGAAAATTCACTGAGCTCTCCATGTGCTGTCTTTAATTGTTCTTTGTTAATATTATAGTTTAGCAGAAAGTTACACATACATTTTTAAAAAATCCTGTGCTTAGGTTAAGAACTCAACATCGTCAGAGGTGGTGTAGGAAGATGGGACCTCCAAACGCTCATGTCTATGAGGAATCACACAACCAGACAAATGGAAATCAGATAAAGACACAGTGAGTGTCCACTTCTTCAGAGAAGTTCATTTTTGAAATAAAATTAGTTGATTTCTAAGGCAAGATGACTCACTGTATTAATATAACCCAGATTAGACAAATTTATTAGTGAATCCTTAGCTTATAATTGCCATAGACTGTCCTAAGCTATATGGCTATTTCTAGTCAATTACAATCATAGATTTTTATTAAAACAAAAAGTAGTAACAACAAAAATACCTTATCTGAGCGAGCTTTACTTAGGGAAGAACCACTGGACATACCATGTAGGAAAAGGAGAATTCACTAATTTATAACTTTATGTGTTGGACTTCCCAGGTGGCTCAGTGGAAAAGAATCTGCCTGCCAATGTGGAGACATGGGTACGATCCCAGGGTTGGGAAGATCTCCTGGAGAAAGAAATGGCAACTCACTCCAGTATTCTTGCCTGAAGATTCCCATGGACAGAGGAGCCTGGTAGGACACAGTCCATGGGGTCACAAAAGAGTCGAACACAACTGAGTGACTGAGCATACCACACACAATTTTATGTGTATCAGAAATAGAGAAATATGAGAGAGTGAGAGAGAAGTTGAAGTGTATGCCTGCTTAGCCTATATAAGCAGTACTGATACCGAGATAGTTTTTAATTTTGGGACACTATATAAATAAAAGTCATAATATTGTTTGATCTCTCAGGAGGAATGACAACTAAGTGTTAAGTATGGATGTGTATGTATCCCAGCAAAATTAGCACCATTACTTTTACTCAAAATGCTTCTTTTCTTAAGAAATTCCCACTCAGTCTTCAGATTTCAGTTCAAATGACATCTTCACTATGTTCCTGCTATTACTTTAAAGTTCTGGTACTTTCTGGGATTTGAGCAATCACAACTATTCTAACACATGTGTATCTGATGTGTGCAGTGTCCACGTGCTGTATGGCACATGGCTAGCATTTAATAGTTCAAGGGGTTGGGGAGCATGCAGGGTTCATTTCATTGCTTACCATGTACTCGGCACACAAAAATGTCTGTTGAATTCAGGGGTGGACACTTGGAGTCAGTGAACTTTGGCATTACTTCTGGCAAAATTAACTTCTATCTTTGAATGAAGATTTTCCATAAGGAAGAAATTAATCTAGTACTCAACATTTGTTTTCTCCCAACATCAAATTCAGCAATTTTTCTGAATTCCTTGAATTTGTTTCATGTCTCTGTCTTCATAAGATTTTTGCCAATAAACATCAGTTGTTTATCAAATGTCAGCCATATCCAAGATTACATAACTGCCATCAGCCCAATTATACCAAACCATTAGCCCAGATTTCAAACTTTATACAAGGGCTTTTAGTTTTCTTTTTTTCCCCCAACAAAAGCTATTATATCTTAGGTAGTCAAAAGGATATTGGATGTTAGAAAAATTATACTACTAGCGCAAGGAAAGAAAACTGAAGGGAAGAGGGTGAGATACAGTGGGGTGAGCTGGGCAATTTTTGATGATAGTTGACATCACACATCATATTATACATCTTTATGCCTCTATCGCCAATACAGTCAATTTCAAATATACTGAATTGCCATAGACTGAAACTATTTAAACACCAGGAGATTCTCCATAACAGAGAATTCCCCATCTGCCTCATTCCAATTTTGTTTTCCTTGTAGATCAAACCTCATAGATGAGCACACAGAAGCATCTTCTCACTTTCCGTCCTAGGCACGCTCATTATACACATAATAACAATATGAGCTAAACTTCAGTTGAGTATGCCAGTTGTTTTCTGTTTGTTTTTTTTCTTTCCTTTTTAACCACAAAACAGCCATTGGACATGCCTACGAATGTGGTGTTTCTTAAGAGATTTCACTTAACTTGAAATATCAATTTTCATGTACTCAACTAAAACGAGCAATGTCCAGGGGCCCAGCTTGTTAAAAAAAAAGTTGGCATTTTGAAATGAAAATATATTACAATGCTAGCGTCTTTCTCCTCACTCCTCCCACATATTACTCATTCAGACAGCTTGTGAACTGGGTTTGCAGCCACTGTTATGTCTTACACAGCACAAAAGAGACAGCGCCTGGTGGACTTCATCGGTTAATTATGGAACACATGATGTCAGATCTCACATAATGTTCTATTGGCTGGGCTTTCTACGGCTAAGCTTTTACAAATATTAACTGTGTGCTTTCTCTGGGCGTTCAGAAAACTTAAAAAGGGTAACATTTCTTGGATCTTCTTAGCTATCCAGATTGTGCTTGTCCTGGAGACAGTATTTTAGAGATGACTCGGGACATCAAAGAAGTGAAGATGGCTTTTGTTCATGAACCCCCAAATTAAGATTACCCCCCTCAGGGCAAATATCTGTGAAATACAGGTTAATTTTTTAATGACTGAGGAATAAAGTAAAAATTTTTTCTTCTCTTTTTTCCTGGAATGTTTAGCTAATGGGATGTGAATATTGTAGATGCTTAGAGAAGTCTTGAAACGCATTCTAAATTCATAATTTTCTGCTTTCTTAATTACCTTGCATATTTTTCTTGTGAACCGATACCCCAAAATGATGATAGAAAAGCTAGTAGTCAGCTTCTGCCAGCCATAAATCAACATTTTTGTTTTTAGCACAATGACTTTTCATTTATCTCTGGTATGCAGCATTTAAGGATTGATGTGTTCTAACTGCACTTTTTAGGACAGATTTTCTTGTGAATACAAGCACCGGCATTTAAACAAAGAAAATCATTAATCTGAATCTAAACTTTATATTAACCATTATGAGTTTTCCTTCCCTCTGTTTGTCTTTTTTCCTTTTTACTCTTCTCAAGGTCACTTTCTGCAGTTTCCAAAGGCATTTTAAATTTTACCCAGGGTCTTCTGTTGCCTGCTCAATGAAGGCCAAAACGATTATTTTCCAGTAAGGAAATGAAAGTTAGATGAACCTTGACATACCACTCAGGGTATAATTCATATCACCAGGATTTATCTACTTTAGAAACTAAACAGTTAACCTAATCATCCCATTTTATTGCTAATTTAGAAAAGCTTTCCCCCTTCTAAGTACACTCTCACTTTTTAAAATTCACTGCTTATGACCTGAGGCTTTTATCCGTTGCACCATTACCAACGGCTAATCCCCCTCACTTATTGATAATTGGACAAAACTAAGCAACATGCCAACTCCTGGAAATGGCATGCCCCTGAGAATTCTATTCACTTCTTCCCGAAAAACCACATCGGTCTCCAAGTTTGGTTCTTTTGTGGCATATCAATGGGAAACAACTGAGAGATTTTCTCACTGCTTAGGAATTTCGCCAATTCTAACCTGCTTATTCCACATTCTTCCTAAGGAAGAACATTTACAGTTATGTAGTTCATAGACCTTCCTGTACTTAGGGTTCCATGAACTGTCTGCAATTCCTATTGATTTAAGTAATTATCATAGTGCGTATCTTTCAAGTATAATTATACAATAAGTATTTCTTCCAGAACTTGGTTTATTTTGTCGATCCAATGCAAATTCAAATGAGAGATGCCCCAGTGTCTGGGGCTCATGCAGATTTATCACAGGATTAAGCCACAGGCACTACTCTCTATCTGCTTAATTAGTTCTTGAAATTATGGAAGCCTGCGATTTGATGCCACATAGAAATCAATGCCATTACTTTCTTAAGGGAATATTTCATTAAATTTTGAAACTGTGTTACAACATCTATGCAGGTGGAGGTAGCATTTTCTATCTTTAAGCTTAATAAACATATTTAATGGCACCTGCTGGCGTGAAACAAGCCTTTGGGGCATATGTGAGGAAGCAAAGACAAAGACTTTGGCAAGTGAGTTATTATAGAATGAAATTAAATGCTTGCAATGGGGTAGCATTCAGAGATGCTCACAAAAGAGGGTACAATGCAGTTCACACATTCAGGGCTTCAATTTATGCCCTTCTGTGTTCAATGGGGAGCCTCAGCCGCCTTTGAGTCTCCACACACAGCCATGGAAAAATGAGACCCCAAAAGGAGCACAAGCCTCCTCTGCTTCAGTTTCCCCCTCCAACCTTCCTTTCAAATTGCACCCTAACATGACCATGTTTTCTGACAGCCTTTAACATACTTCCCGTGTTGATTTCCCTAGAAGTTTGATATTAAAACACAGATGGGAAGCCATGCATTTTATTAAATGTGAGCACTTATGTTTAGAAGGATTGGGAATGAGGCCAATACATGGATTCAAATGACACTCAAAGTTATAAAATTGGCCATTTAAGGAAGTTAACTGACTCAAGACACAGGAAGGAAATAAATAGAATGCAAAAAAAAAGAAGTATGAAAAACACACGAAGGAAACAGCAGTATTAAAGATAAGACTGTGTTGCTCCTTTTAAAGAAGTGTTTAAATACCTCTCCAAATGTATTTTTTAAATCTTTGTTTTATTTTTTAAATTATGAAAATATGATAACTCATTTATAGGAGACTTGGGAAATACAGAACAAAGTTGCACGTAGTTCCACTATATATTGCAATTGTTTAAGTAGATAAATTAAGATTTTTAGTTGGAGTTTCAATATCAAACTCTCAGAAATTAATGTAATGAACGTAAAGAGAAACAGAAGAATATAGTAGAACTGAAAAGCATTATGAACCAGTTTGACATAATTAAGATTTATACAATTTTCATGCAACAACAACAGTGGGATACAAATTCTATTCAAGTTCCTGTAGACTATAAACAAGGAGACTTTAGAACATATCCGGAGACCTAAGACGAGGCGCGGAAATTTCATGGTCTAAAGGTATTGAAATCATACAAAGTCTGTTCTCTTATTACAGTAGAATTATATTAGAGATCAATATCAAAAGATATTGGAAAATAATCCACACATTTTCAAGTGCAGTGTGACATTCCAGACTTTTTAAAATCACCAACATAAAGCTCATCCTAAGTCAGAGGTGTACAACTTTCTTTGAGACTGTTTACACTTTTCAGTGGAGAGTTGCCTTTGAACTAACTTATCAGCACAGATGTTGATTTATTCATTCATTCATGTACTCATCATCAAGTAATGTTCACCCAGCACTCTGTATCAGGTGGTGGGGAGTGAGGGCTTTCTAAGAAAAACGTTTATTGTCACAAGATGTAGCAAAACCATGCCCTGTTTCCATCAACAAGAGATTCGAATAGTGACAGAGTAGAACTTTTCTTCAGAAAGGGTATCATCCATATATCAAGGCTTCCAGCAAGTAACCCCAGAGCACTGGATCTCTAGCATGTTTCCCCTGGTTTTCTCCAGATAACCAAGTCCTAATGACTACAGTTGGCTTCCCTGGTGGCCCAGTTTAAAGAATCTGCCTGCCAACTCAGGAGACTCAGGTTTGATCCCTGGGTCTGGAAGATCCCCTGGAGGAGGAAATGACTATCCACTCCAGTATTCTTGCCTGGAAAAATCCCATGGACAGAGAAGCCTGGCAGTCTACAGCCCATGGGGTCGCCAAGAGTCAGACACGACTTAGGAGCTAAACAACAATGACTACGGCGTCCTTCATATGTGGTCAGTTCATTGCTCTCCCATTCCTTCATTTGGTACTGATTGTGCATCTTGGGAGACTTGAGAAAAAGGCCTCCAATTATGCTTTGTGTTTCATGGTTCTGATGGGGAAACCCAGTTGAGAAAGAGCATATGCTCCAGTGTACCACGTGTCCAACTGGAGCTTCATAACTTGATTTTAGGATTAAACACAGCCAAGAGACATAAGGAAAAAAGTCAGTGTAAGAATATTTTGGCTGAGTAATATTCCATTGTGGATATGTACTGTATCTTCTTTATTAATTCCTCTGTCTATGGACATTGAGGTTGCTTCCATGTCCTGGTTATTGTAGAGTGCTGCAGTAAATATTGGAATACATGCGTTTTTTCAGTTATGATTTCCTCAGCGTATATGCCCAGTAGTGGGATTGTAGGTTCATATGGTAGCTCCATAGTTATTTTTTAAGGAACCTCCACACTGTTCTCCACGGTCACTATATCAATTTACATTCCAACCAACAGTGTAGGATAGTCCCATTTCTCCACATCATCACCAGCATTTACTGCTATAAAGCACAGGAAGTTTAGCTCGGTGCTCTGTGATGACCTAGATGGTTGGGATGGAGAGGGGAAGGAAGTTCAAGAGGGAGAGGATATATGTATACATAAGGCTTATCTACTTCATTGTACAACAGAAACTAACACAACATTGTGAAGCAGTTATATTCCAATTGTATTTTGGTTTTGATTATTTGGTATATTTGTTAGAAATGACTAAACTCTATTGTTCTCCTGTGTGGCTATTTTGATTGTTATTTTCTAAGCCTCCCCATTCCTTGGATCCATTCTCCACACCTGTCTGCCTTGACCACTCTTCAGCTTCCAAGAAGATACTACTGATGAGAGGCGCTGGCCAAGACCAGAAGGTCAAAAGACAAAAGGGTTGGGGGGCTTGCTTCCAGTTGGACCCAGAACCTGCTTTTGTTGGAACCTTCTATCTCTGCTTCTACACCAGCTCCTCAGCCTGGGCCTCCTCCTTTCTTGGCCTCTGAGGGGCAAGAGGTGGAATATTTCCTTCCATATCAGTAAGCAAAGAATGTGACAGTCATCAGTGATTGCAGCTCTCAAATGGAAGCTGGTGAGCCCAGAGGACTCAAATTGTTAAAAGATCAATATGTAAACCTGGGTTTATTTTGTTAATACAGGGATGGATTTCTATTTCCTGTTCTGCTAGCAGAATGGTGTGATGTTTGGTATCAGCCTGGATTTCCTAGGTGCTTTTCTCTCCCTTCTGATGGATCTCATTTCTTGGGATTTCCTCTAAGTGGTCTGTACATTTCAGGTATTGCACAACCAGAACCTCCCTTGAGACTGCAAGAGGTGATGGCTCTTCTACTTTTTATCATGTGAATATTATTATCTAAAATGAAAAGTACATCCTAGAGCTGAATATTCATCTCAAAAAAAAACCCAGAAAAATCATAATCATTGGTTTATGGATTTTGCTGTTGTTGTTTAGTCACTAAGTCATGTCCAACTCTTTGTGACCCCATGGACTGAAGCACGCCAGGCTTCCCTGTCCTTCACTTTACAGATTTTACTCTTCCTTAGACATCACATTTGAGAAAGACATTATACAAATGGTATCTTTCTTAAGGTTATTTCCCCCAGTTTATATCAGTAAATTAATATGGTGACTAACACAAAGATAATTTCTAAGTATGATGAAGAATGCTTATTTTTTTCTTAAAGCCGTAATTTCTAATTCTGAAGGTTACATGGCAGATAATCTTTCAATATCTACACTTCTATTTCTCACTCAGTTTATCCCAATAACAGTATTGTGGCAAGGCCTGGGTTAAGGCTTTGTGTAGAATCTCTGGGAAATCTGCAGTCTGCTTTATGTTGTCATTGTGGTGTTTCCCCTAGTTGTAATATCATTTTTTTTTCAACTTGCCTTGATTCTTTTATTAATTATTTACTTATTTTTAGTGGCACTGGGTCTTCATTACCGAGTGCAGGATTTTCTCTAGTTGTGGTGAGTGGGGGCTGCTTTCTAAATGTGCCGCACGGGCTTCTCATTGTGGTGGCTTCTCTGGTTGTGGAGCACAGGCTCAGTAGTTGCGGTGGACAGGCTTGGTTGGTCTACAGCATGAAGACTCCTGCTGGACCAGTAATGAACCCCTGTGCCTTGCATCAACAGGCAGACTCCCATCCATCGTACCACCAGAGAAGTCCCTCAAATTGTCTTAGATTCTTACAGTCCCCTGTGAGCTTTAAGTTGTAAACTATATTGGTTTATCTATATGCATATAAAGCAACTACTGGAATCACTAGACAGCCACTTGAAATAAGCAGCAAAATAAAAATAATAAGTCATAAAACCCAAAATACATTTTCTGGATCTCTTTCTTTCATTACCCTGGTATAGACAAAGTTACATGGGATTCTTGTAATTTCGTTTCAGCAGCCGGAAGCCTGTATATGAAGCTACTGAAAACAAACCCTGTACACTTATTTGCAGTAGTCTCCAAACTCTTTCATCTTTATAAAAGAAAACCAAACAAAACCCAACAACAATGGTATCTCAAAAATATGGAAAAAATTAGAGTGGCTGAATTCTTTAGGTTTTTTGTTGTTGTTGTTAACAGTAGTAGTCAAAAGCAAAAAAAAAATTAGAAATCAAAGAACAATTACAGTCAATTTATTCAACATATTTATTGGAAACCAAAGCTGCCTGTTTGAAATGATATCAGTGGTTGTACCCAAGAACAAACCATGGAGGGATCAGTGGCTTTGCTTTTGATGAAAGAAAGAGGTTCTCACAGCATCAAAGCATTACAAGCAGATAGAAGTCAGATTAGGACCCGGGTGTGGTATGCAGTGAAATCTACAGACACACCCTCTTCCTATGGCTGAGTAGTCACAAGACAACTTGCAACCATGGCCAAGCCCGCTTGAGAAATGGATCAGGAGCGAAAGTGTTAAAGAAGTAATACGATTTAAACGGGGTTGCAGAACTCCTATTAAAAATGGCAGTCCTATAAATGTTCTAGTATTGTCAGGAATGTTCTGTTGGATGACACGAGGCTGTGATTTGTACACATAGCGGACCAGAGTTGATGGGTGAATGAAATGATCCATAACCCTCTCTGACACATTTAGAGCGGTTCAGCTGCACACAGAGAACAGTCCATCATTTGCACCCTTCTGTGAAAGCTGGCTTTACCAAGTGTTTCGATGAAATATGTGCAACTTCCCATTTAAATTAGTACCACATGAAGCATGAAGAGCACCACAGGTATCCATTGTAGTACCAGCCTAATGCAAAAGTGGCCTGTCTTGTAATGCTCTAACAGGAAAGACATACAACCATTCATCTGTAACATATTAAAACCAGAAGAAATAAATTACTCCCTAGATGAAGAATTATTGCTCCTGAAGAAAATGTGCAAAGGTAGTCCTCAAAAGCAGCTTTTACTAAAAAATTATCGCAACAGCATTTGAATTCTTAATGCATATTAAACTTGAGAACGCATCACCATAAATCATCATTTTTTAAATGGCGGAAATCTGGTTTCAACTTTTAGCAGAGATGCGTGGCACTTCTTCACCGCAGTTTTAGCCTTGGCATTGAAAGGAGGCTGCCTGCGTTATGCCAAGAGCAGTGAATCAGAAAGATTGTGACAGAGGCAGGCAACAAAAAGAGCAGGTGCTTATTAGTTGTTTTATTTTTTGGTTTTAATGCTTCTTGTGGAATATGACATAACTTAAATTAGTTTAACTGCAACCTATCAAGAAAGCAAGATAACCCTCTGATATGCCAAAGAGTAACTCAAGTAATACACTAATGAATGAAAATCATCTTGCAGAAATATGTGTCAATTAATTGCAAAGCTATGGGAAGGACCATAAAAACCATACCGGTATATACCATATGCATTTCAAACACAAGCAGTTGCAATTCAGTTAAACTGCTTACCTTAACTTTAGACAAAAGGAATAATAACAGAATTCAGTGTTGGGTTATGACAACAGATCAGATACTTTGCTAAATGTTTCACACCCATCATCACATGCAATCCTTAACAATAGCGCCTTAGAGTAGGTGATTTTATGGATAAGGAAATGTGATGTCATTCAGTTACCAGGTCCTGTTTGACTCTTTGCAACCCCATGGACTGCAGCAAGCCAGGCTTCCCGGCCCTTCACGATCTCCTGGAGTTTGCTCAAGTTCATGTCCGTTGAGTCGGTGATGCCATCCAACCATCTCATCCTCTGTCACTCCCTTCTCCTCCTGCCCTCAATCTTTCCCAGCAACAGAATCAGACTACCAATAGACTACCACCTTAAAATGTGTGTAGTATATTCAAAGGGCAAAGCAATGGTGAACACTTTTCTTATGGCAGAGTCATGGGGCCCAAGTTAAAGCTGTGCTGCTCAAAGTAAACCCATTGCTTGTTTGTGCCGCTGTTTTCTTCAAACACACCATCTGAGGTAGCATTCATGGCTCTGTAGACACTTGCATCTGAAGGAAATATAAGTAACAATTTTTCAAAACTGCCACTTTTCAGTTGGATATCACCTGTTACAGAAAGTTCTGGCAAGAGGTATCCAAAGCACCATCCAGAAGCCATAGCATTTATCTCAGTGACATTTAAATAATCAACATAAAGGAAAAGGCATCTAGAACACTAATTGTGTCCCATGTGCTGCAAAGGTAAAAATTTCATATATTGGAGCAGGAAACCATGAAGTTAACTCTACATTTTTATTATTGGAGCATAATTGCTTTACACTGAAAGTTTCTGCCGTACAATAAAGTGAATCAGCCATATGAATACTCCCTCCATCTTGAACCCCCTCCATCCTCCCTGCCCCTATCCCACCCCTTTAGGTCATCACAGAGCTCTGAACTGAGCTCCCTGTACTATACAGCAGCTTCCCACCACCTACCTATTTACACATGGTGGCACATGTATACGGAGAAGGCAGTGGCACCTCACTCCAGCACTCTTGCCTGGAAAATCCCATGGATGGAGGAGCCTGGCGGGCTGCAGTCCATGGGATCGCAAAGAGTCGAACACAACTGAGTGACTTCACTTTCACTTTTCACTTTCCTGCATTGGAGAAGGAAATGGCAGCCCACTCCAGTGTTCTTGCCTGGAGAATCCCAGGGACGGGGAAGCCTGGTGGGCTGCCGTCTATGGGGTCACACAGTGTCGGACACGACTGAAGTGACTTAGCAGCAGCAGCAGCAGCACGTATATATCAGTGCTACTCTCTCAATTCATCCCACCTTCTCCTTCCCCATGTCTGATTCTACTTTTTATCCAGGACTTCTTAGTCAGTCCTCTTCAATGCAAATGTTATCTAGTGCAAAACAAAACAAAACAAAAAACCTAAAATAAAATAGTATGCTTGATAAAATTTTACAATCTACTCATTTCCAATTTAATGAGTGTGAACGGTGATGTCCCACAATCTACGTATAAATTATAAGTATTTTAGGAAAGAAGGAAAAATAAATTGCATTGGATTAGCCCCCCCAGAAAAAAAGGATTTTTCAGGTTTTTTCGTAAGATGGCATGGAAAAACCCAAAAGTACTTTTTGGCTAGTCCAACATTTTACTATTAACACTTAGCTCATAATGTATTTTTGAACCAAAAAGGCAAAGCAAAAATCTGCCAAAATCTGGAAGAAGGTAGTGGGACCCCCACCCCCCACCCCCCGCACACACACACTACTTAGGAAACCAGGAGACACAGAGAAGAGGTTCAGGAAGGGGCTCCTTGGACTGGTGAGGACAAAGTTAACAGAAACGAGAGGTGGGGAGTGACCGTGGAGTTGGCAATGGCAAGACCTCTTGTTGTGGAGGCTGAATTGATTTAAAATGACAATGCTGGAATGATATAGGGAGAAACCCTTCTTTGAAACAAATTATTTAATTAAGTGGAACAGCACGACACTTCCTGCCCAGGCTCACTAATTGTTTCTCTTCTCAATATACGTTCCCTCATTACCCTGTTTACATTATGAGAAGAGCAATTGCCTATTTGGTAGTCTGTTTTCAAAGTACCCATCTCTTCCATTGCTTTAAGAGAGGACCATTTCATTCCCAGAGCCAGAACAGGGCCACGGATTGGATGGATACCACATCGACTCTACTATCAACGTGAATTCAATAGCGTGAAGACACCCACCTGTGTGTGTATGTGGGGTAGTTGTGTGTGTGTGTGTTTAAAAGAGCAACAAAGAATACCATCACACATTTAAACTCTAACTCTCAGGCTTCAATGTCAGGGAGAGGAGTGCAACTGTTAAAAGTAGAGCAAAGCTGATAAAGATTAAAACTCTAATTATATCTTTCAAGCTGGAAGATGCCAGTTCTACTTTGACAGTTTCAGCACTTTTACTGTTTTGTTTTTTTCCTTTTTGCTTTGGGTCTAGACACACCCGCACCATCCCACTTTTCCCCAGCTCCAATTATCGCCAGCCAGTTACTACAAAATAATTGTCAAATGGTCTCTTAACCCTACGTTGGTTATTCATGGATCTCCCTTCTCTCCTGTTCTCTTCTCAATTACACAGCCCACACCTCATTACCTTCTGAGATCTTCTCCCAGTGAGAGCTACGGAGAGCCATGGGGACCCCTCAGTTTCCATTCTTTAAGTATTTCTCTGCGCCTCTCCTAAGCTCTTTCTCTGATTAAATTTCTTGGCAATGCTAGCTGAGGATTTACACTCCAGCTATTTTCTCTCTGGTTTTGGTTTTTCACACTCTCACTTACCCAATACCTGCTGCTCTCATTGTTCCCCAAATCCCCTGTCCTGGGGTCTATCCTTCATACATACTTCTGCCTGTTGTGTCAAAACAAAATTTCCTACAATGCAGTATATTAAATACTACTACTTCACACATGTCTTTGCTTATTTTCTCCTCCTTTTATAAGGGCCGTTCCTTCTCACTTCTGTTTCTGTTAACTTCCTTATTCTAACTGATGAAGTGAGTGTAAGTTGCTCAGTCATGTCTGACTCTTTACGGCCCCCATGGACTACACAGTCCATGGAATTCTCTAGGCCAGAATATTGGAGTGGGTAGCCTTTCCCTTCTCCAGGGGATCTTCCCAACCCAGGGATTGAACCCAGGTCTTCCACATTGCAGGCAGATTCTTTACCAGCTGAGCCATAAGGGAAGCCCAAAAATACTGGAGTGGGTAGCCTATCCCTTCTCCAACAGATCTTCCTGACCCAGGAATCGAACTGGAGTCTCCTGCATTGGAGGTGGATTCTTTACCAACTGAGCTACCAGGGAAACTGATGAAGACATGCTGTTTATACAGATTATCATTTGCTCATCCAGGAGTTTTCTCTTATTTCTATGCAGACCATATCTTTCATCCTGTCCAGTTGTGGTCACTACTTTCTACCCCTCCTTCTCCTCCCTGTTGGTGTCTTTTCTCTGTTGTGATTCTCCAAGCTGTTACTCCTCTCCGCTAAAGGCATATTTCATTGACATGCAGAGCAGAGGTGGTAGACTAAAGTGATGCTTCCATTGGGTCTTAAATTGATCAAATCATGTGTGTCCCCAGGAATTTTTAAGAAGCACAATGTATAATTTATTTTGTTGTTGTGTTTGGTGGCAGCTGGTCTAGTTGATGCTGAATATGGGTGAGAACGCTTTAGTGCTCTTATTTTCCGAAAAAAAAGTTGAGGTCTGAAACAGATGAGGATTAAGGAGAAAAGTAACATCTCTCAGATTATGTTGGGGAAACTTTTTAAACCCAAGTGGTGGGTTAATTATATGCATGCTTGTGTGTATGTCTTGTGGATCATACAACTATGCTGAATTTTGCAATAATATCTAATTATTGAAAATAATTTACAAAATCCTCTGAAGCTTTTGATATCATGGTTTGCTTTGGCAAAGGCAACATCAGTGGTGCTGGGAGAGAACTCGCTCACCCTCTGCAAACTCTCCACTCTTCTGCCAATATTTAGTATCTCATCTTCCGTCTTGTTTATTTTGTTTGTGGTAAATTATCATTTTGGCAATGTGCCTTTGAAACAGACTTCATTGATACAAAAACGTGTCTGATGTGGCCAGGAAGAAAAGAAAGACGTATAATTCCTCCTAACAATGGTTCCGAGGGGGATTCTGGTGAAGGGCATGGTTAAGATAATGAGATCGTCTTAACTCCAAAACCAATGAATATTCAGTAGTCTTTGTGGTTTCCATCTCAAATTGTTTAAAAATTAGTAATGATTTTTTTTTCAAAGCATTATGCTCACTCATAAAGTGATTTATACCGAGAACCCAAATAACTCTCAGTTGAAATGGGATTCAATGTAAGCTCATTTGCTCTGAAGAGACTGTAATTCTCATATAGGAAATCTCATCTCCAGTAATGGGTGGGATTATCTTAGGAGTGTACCTAATACAGTGGAATGCACTTGATGGGCACACCACGAAATTTCATTATGGAGGATCATTTAGAGTGGTCTTTTAAGACTGGGTACATGGGGAAATATTGCCAGCACCTAGGGTTTTATGTACCTGAACACAATGGCTTCAAATAGCAGAAGGAGAACACCTTATTTGCTTCTCTGGAATAGCCAAATTGGTCACAGGAATGTCACCTGCCCGTATAATTAGCACACGGAAACATAATATCAACCCTGGCAGACAAACGTCCCCAGTCAAATGTTCAGAAACACTGGATCAACTCAGGTAAGCCACAATCTACATCTTTTTCTCTGTTCAAAATTGGTGTTTCGAGCAGTGTAAAATTTTCTTTGTTATTTACAATTGCCCATCCACCCAATAACAAAGCAAACAAACACTGAAATTCTGCGGGCTAAATTGTAGGTTAAAATCTATATATGCTGAACTCCGTTTCCAATTTTGGCAATAATTTACAGAAAAGTGATCCAAGTAAAGGGAAAATAGTAGACTGGAATGAGTATTAGTGTATATAATACATTTATAACTCTCTTTCAAAATATTTATCTATATATCTGGGGCTTCCCTTGTGGCTTAGTGGTAAAGAATCCGCCTGCTAATGCAGGAGACCCAGGATCGATCCCTGGTTCAGGATGATCTTCTGGAAAAGGAAATGGCAACCCATTCCAGTATTCTTGCCTGGAAAATCCCATGAACAGAATAGCCTGGTGGGCTATAGCCCAAGGGGCCACAAAATAGTCAAACAGAACTTAGTGACTAACCAACAAGAACAACACTCCTTGTATCTAGATCTGTGTTTCTATTTCTCTGTTCATTGGCTACGCACACACATTTTCTCATGAGTGTTTCTAAACAAAAGTCCTGAACCTGATAGCCCATCAAAAATGCAACAAGCTGGGTAGATTTTTACTTTCTTTCCAAATTATCTCTGGAATTTAATTGATTAGATGTCCAACACCAACCTAATCAGAAATGAATATTTTTTCCCTGTATAATTCAAGAAGAATGCTAGAAATAAGTACATAGGACAGAACATATGAGAAACAATTTGAAGGTCATGATAAAAAAAAAGCCCAGATTTCTTACACAGGGATGATATGTAAATATATGTATCAGTCATTTTACTAATGTCTGATATCTGAATAATTGTATATTACCACCCTGAAACTATGTATTTTACATGTCTATTCATCTTCTAAGAGTAGTGAAACTCATATTAACTGCATGTTGTTTAATACATACAGAGTAAAACACATCAAAGCACATTTCCCCCAAAGACCTCTCTAATTCAATAATAGAAGAATTCTTGTAATAATATTCTCTAAACATGTGTAAGTTATTGACATCCATTGTTGAATGAAATAAAGAGAATCGGAATGAATGCCCTTAGAGGGCAAACATATCTTAATGATTGTCATAGTGAGATTAATGGCATGTCTTTATTGATAACAATTCAATTTCTATTCCAAATTATAGGCAACTCGCTAAATAACACTCAACGAAAGTGTTCGAAAATAAAGACACAGTATATCTAATTGACATTTCACATTATGATTGTTTAATTACCATCCCCACAATGTTCATTTAGACATATTTTGGAATGATAATTAAAATTAAATCATGTCTTATTGACACTGGGCAAGCTAGTTACTTCCTATTTCTGTAAAATGAATAAATTAACACGGAAGATTAGCGTTAGTAACTTTGGAATCTTTTTCAAAGAGAAGATTTATCTTTTCTTCTTTATAGAGTTGATATTATGAAATACGTGTATACATTTTGAGTTTTTTCTCAAGGACAATAAAATATAAATAAGATTACTAACTCTTGAGGTTAGGAAGTAAAGCAATGTGACTTCCATAGTTGAAACGAAAATAACATTGAAAATTTAGTTGTGTGAAACTGCGCATTTCACTGTGAAATTGTGAATGTCTATAATTTTAGTCATCGCTTCCCAAAGATTTAGTCATAACATTTGTTGCAAGACTTCAGTGTAATGTCGTGTCACCTAGAATGGGCTCCAACAAAATAGAACTCAAGTTACCTTTATTATTTTGTTCAGTTTTGAACTATTAATTCCTGAGAAGCAGAATTTATGAAGAGATAAGAACAAATAGCACATCTTATATCTAAACAATGATCCATGTTTTCCTTCTAAGTAAAGATAATAATTTTTAATGTCTGTTGTCTAACTCTTCTTGAGGTTTCCTATGTTTATCGCAGCATGTTGTTATTCCAATTATTGAAAGCAGGTGTTAAGTCCATTGTTGTTGTTGTTTAGCCTCTAAGTCATGTCCATCTCTTTTGAGACCTCATGGACTGCTAGGCTTCTCTGTCCATGGAATTTCCAGGCAAGAATGCTAGAGTGGGTTGCTATTTCCTTCTCCAGGGGATCTTCCAAACCAGGGATAAAACCCTGTTCTCCTGCATTGGCAGGTCAATTCTTTACCACTGAGTTGCCAGGGAAGAGCTAAGTCCATGGTACTATTTACAGAGTTGAAGTTATAAAAAGTCATATATAAATTATATGAAGTCAGCAAGTACTTGCCAAAGGTGGGATTTAAACCCAGCACTTGCTCACTCTGAAATCTGTGCTCTGTAAATGATTTCCCCCCAGAGTTTTGCCATGAGACTTGAGTTTGTGTTCATATTGATATTGTTCAGTAGCTCAGTTGTGTCTGACATTTTCAACTCCATGGACTGCAGCATGCCAGGCTTCCTTGTCCTTCACTGTCTCCTAGAGTTTGCTCAAATTCATGTCCATTGAGTTGGTAATGACATCTAACCATATTATCCTCTGTTGCCCTCTTCTCTTCCTGCCCTAAATCTTTCCCAGCATCAGAGTCTTTTCTAATGAGTCAGCTCTTCTCATCAGTTGGCCAAGTTATTGGAGCTTCAACCTCAGCATCAGTCCTCCCAATGAATATTCAGGATTGATTTCCTTCAGGATTGACTGGTTGGATCTCCTTGCAGTCCAAGGGACTCTCATGAGTCTTCTCCAACACCACAGTTCAAAGGCATCGATTCTTTGGCACTCAGCCTTCTTTATGGTCCAAAACTCCCATCCATACATGACTACTGGAAAAACCACAGCATTGACTATATTGAACATTGTCGGCAAAGTGATATCTCTGCTTTTGAATCTGCGGTCTAGGTTTGTCATAGCTTTTCTTCCAAAGAGCAAGCGTCTTTTAATTTCAGCAGAGAACTTAAAGTCTGTGGCTCACTTTACTTATTTCTGAAACAGGTTAATTAGTAGCATGTGCTCTACAGGGATGATATACATTAAATGTGATGATTTATAGAAACTGCTTAGAAGAGTGTTGGGCATTTAGGAACCACTCAAACCCTGCTCCTCATTCACCTCAGCCTGCTTAAATGAGATCTTTTTTACCTCTATGCCTGTCCTTAGTTAATGATGCAGAAAGAGGTGGCGCCCCTTCTGCAGCAAAGCAGAAGTCACCGCTATTGCTGAAAAGATTATTCAGCAGGTTAATGACACCAGCCTCCTTCCTGGGACCTAAGCTCTGGTGTCAGGATTGGTGTCTTTGTCCAGAGGTCATCTCTCTGCGCTGATCTTGCCTGTGTCTGACAAGCTCTTTAATGGGGAACTAGACCTGAGCGTATCTGTACCCCAAAGCCAGCAGTTAATGCTGATGCTGGTCTTGTTTACCTTAGTTTGCATTGTCCTCTCTACCAAACAATTAGACACAAAGGCAGCTGCATGTATTATTTGAGCCTTCTATTGCGCTGGGGACTTCCCAGGTGGCACGAGTGGTAAAGAACCCTCCTGACAATGGAGGAGATGCAGGAGACACGAGTTCGATCCCTGCGCTGGGAAGATCCCCTGGAGGAGGAGCAGCAACCACTCCAGTATGCTTGCCTGGAGAATCCAATGAACAGAGGAGCCTGGAGGGCTACAGCCCATGGGCTCGCAAAGAGTCAGACATGACTGAGCGACTGAGCGCACTGCACACTCAGCTGACAGCGCTCCTCAAAGGTAAGGAGGTAAGGGGTTGAAGAGGAGACTAAATCATTTATTTCTTCAGAGGACACAACGCAAACAGTTTATTGTCAGGTATATAGGGTGAAGAAGTGACTCCTTAAACCAAGAAAAGCTAAAGGAGAAACTTACCAGAGTTTTCTAAAGTTTATTTTCAAGTCATTGTTTTGTGAAATTACTTTTGCAAGTATTAATAAATGATCATCTCCTGTATTTTCCATCTCACCCTCTTTTTCCACGGCTACTTGGGAGTAACTGAAGTTACAATAAACTTAGATATGCTATTAGACAGTCTTCTTTGAAAGGCACTTGCAAAATTATCCTTTGTTTTTGTGCCTGTTAAATTGCAGTTTTCACTGAACATTACCTAATGGTAATCCTCTACACTCTATAAACTTGTAACAATCCTTCATAAGCTAACACCTCATTAAACCAGCATCTTGATTCAGAAGAGTGCATAATTCAAAACAACTGCTATTCCCTAGCCAAATAAAATTTCTCATATTATCAAACAAAATATTGGGAAATCCAAACTGGCTAATTAAAGCTATTTTTTTTTTTTGGTTCCATGAATTTTGATTTTAATGAGGTTTTACGAAACTGGTCTTGCATATTTCTACCATAGAGATCCAACTACTTCACACATAAATCTCTTTAATCTTTAAGACATATATTCATGATTTATAAAACAATATACAAGTTGTCTCATGTTCTCTTACACATATCTATGTATACACACATATATAGTTACATAGTTGATAAATTTTTCTGAGTTACTAAATATAAAATTTTAAACAAACATGTTAATATCATGAGTGGCTTAGTTCTTAAGAATCAAATTAATCAAGAATAGACATTTTTATGGCACTATTCTTCCAAAAATTCCATATTTTTATCTGTAATACCCATAATACATAGCTAGAATTTTGCATATAATTGATTTAAAATACTTACTGGTTGAATATGTTAATGAATATTGGAATGACGATTTATTATAATTTTACTATATACAAAGTGCCAAATTCTACTGAGAATTCTTATAGTAGATATTTTGTGATATAGATGAATCTTTATCCTAAAAAAGTGTTAAAAAAAAAAACAGGAAAATTCCTGGTGATCCAGTGGTTAAGACTCCTCCATTCCACTGCAGAGGCCATGGTTTCAATCCTTGATGGAGGAACTAAGATCCCACATGCCTTGGGGGCATGGCCCAAAAATACATATTATAAAATTTAAAAAATAATTAAAAATTTAAAAATGTCAAAAAACATATGTAAGACAAATAAAGCAGATCATGGCAAATGCCATAACAGAGAGCTGACAGAATGCAAGAAGTTAGAGAAGACAAAGTAACTGTGGCTCAGGAAATCTTGAAAGGCCATTAGTAAAATTGAGAAATGTTAGTGAAGGCAAAAAGACAAGACATAAAAGCCAGAATTTGCATTTTTTTCAACACAGATGGGGGAAAAAACAGGTAGGCTAAAATTGAATATTTACAAAAGGTTTATATGATGAGAAAGTACTTTTCTTATTGATGAGCTACAAGTAGCAATTTTCTGGAGTTCCTAATTTTATATAAATATAAAAAGGTGAACTTATGTATACTTTTGGACTTCCCTTGTGGCTCAGCTGGTAAAGAATCCACATGCGATGTGGGAGACCTGGGTTTGATCACTGGGTTGGGAAGATCCCTTGGAGAAGGGAAAGGCTACCCAGTCCAGTATTTTGGCCTGGAGAATTCCATGCAGTCTATAGCCCATGGGGTTGCAAAGAGTTGGACAGGACTGAGTGACTTTCACTTTCATGTAAGCTTTTATTCTGCTTAAATAATTTTTATGTTCTTTTTAAATTCAATTTTTATTATTTGGCTTCTCTCTTATCTATTTCTCTTCCTTTCTCACCAGTCTAGGCACAGATCACTCCAAGCAGCAAATGTGAATCTCTAATAGGCATTTGCTCATGTTCCCATGTTTATAAGGCTACTTAATACATACACATGTGTAGATACATGTACACATTATAAAACTGAATCATATTATACATACTGGTCAGCATTTTTGCTTTTCAGACTCTGTAATTGTTTGCTGCACTCACAAAAAAATAATTGATTCCTAATTATTTCTTTTTAATTCTAAATAACATTCTTGCCATTGATATATTACAAATTATTCCATAAACAATAGTAAAATAGATGACCATATATATTTAACTTCTGATTTAAAGGAATTTTGTTTCTATGCTGCTGCTAAGTCACTTCAGTGGTGTCTGACTCTTTGCGACCCCATAGACAGCAGCCCATGAGGCTCCCCCGTCCCTGGGATTCTCCAGGCAAGAACACAGGAGTGGGTTGCCATTGCCTTCTCCAGTGCAGGAAAGTGAAAAGTGAAAAGTGAAAGTGAAGTCGCTGAGCCTTGTCCGACTCTTAGCAAGCCCATGGACTGCGGCCCACCAGGCTCCTCCGTCCATGGGATTTTCCAGGCAAGAGACTGGAGTGGGTGCCATTAGTAGACTCCTAATACTGATTTTTGTTTTCCAAAATATTCTAAAACCTGCAGTTTCCATAGGCACTGTTACATGCTTCTTAATCCACTATCAATTTCAGGTGTGTAACTTTTTTTGTTGTTTGTTTGTTTAATAGGGGTAAAATGATGTGTGTTGCGTTACGTTGAAGACCCATGCATATCAGTTCAGTTCAGTTCAGTAGCCCAGTCGTGTCTGATTCTTTGCGACCCCATGAACTGCAGCACGCCAGGCCTCCCTGTCCATCACCAACTCCCGGAGTTCACTCAAATTCATGTCCATCGAGTTGGTGATGCCATCCAACCATCTCATCCTCTGTCCTTCTCCTTCCACTTTCAATCTTTCCCAGCTTCTGGGTCTTTTCATATGAGTCAGTTCTTTGCGTCAGGTGACTAAAGTATTGGAGTTTCAGCTTCAGCATCAGTTCTTCCAATGAATATTCAGGACTGATTTCCTTTAGGATTGACTCGTTGGATCTCCTTGCAGTCCACGCATATAGGTATGGGCTTATTCTTGTGTTGCATAATATGCATCCTTGGCTGTTTTTTCTATTGGGTTGCCTTTGGGTGTCCATGGGGTCACTAAGAGTTGGACACAACTGAGCGACTTCACTTTCACTTTTCACTTTCATGCATTGGAGAAGGAAATGGCAACCCACTCCAGTGTTCTTGCCTGGAGAATCCCAGGGACAGCAGAGCCTGGTGGACTGCCATCTATGAGGTTGCACAGAGTCGGACACGACTAAAGTGACTTAGCAGCAGTAGCAGCCTTTGTTTTTACATTAAGAACTGAGTATTACGCCTAGTTTTTTAAGGAATCTCCACACTGTTCTCCATAATGGCTGTATCAGTTTGCATTCCCACCAACAATGTAGCAGAGTTCCCTTTCCTCCACATCCTCTCTAGACTTTATTATTTATAGATTTTTTTTTTAATAATCATCATTCTGATTGTTGTGAGGTGATACCTCATTGCAGTTTTGATTTGCATTTCTCCAGTAATTGGTGATGTTGAGCAGCTTTGCAAGTGTTTATTGACCGTCTGTGTGTCTTTGGGGAAATGTCTGTTTAGGTCTTGTGCCCGTTTTTTTTATTGAGTTGTTTCCTTTTCTGATTCAGAGCTGTATGAGCTGCTTATATATTTTGAAGTTTAATCCTTTGTCCAGTTGTTTCTTTTGCAATTATTTTCTTCCATTCTGAGGGTAGTCTTTTAATCTTGTTTATTATTTTCTTTGCTGTAGGAAGCTTTGAAGTTCAATTAGGTCCCATTTGCTTAGTTTTATTTCCATTACTCTAGGAGGTGGCTTAAAGAGGATCTTGTGTTTCATGTCAAAGAGGGTAGTTCCTATGTTTTTCTCTAAGAGCTTTATAGTTTCTAACCTTACATTTAAATCTTTAATCCATTTTAAGTTTATTTATGTGTATTGTGTTAGGAAGTGTTTTAATACCATAATGATCCAGCCATCCCACTACTGGGCATATACCCTGAAAAAGTCACAATTCTAAAAGACACAGGCACCTCAATGTTCATAGCAGCACTATTTACAATACCCAGGACATGGAAGCAACCTAGATGTCCATCTACAGATGAATGGATAAAGAAGATGTGCTATGTATACACAATGGCATATTACTCAGCCATAAATGAATTTGAGCCCATTCTAGTGGAGTGGATGAACCCAGAGCTTGTTACACAGAATGATATAAGTCAGAAAGGGGAAAACAAATATCACATATTAATGCATATATATGGAATCTAGAAAAATGTTATTGATGAATCTATTTGCATGGACAGAATGGAGACTCATATATAAAGAACAGAGTTGTGAACACAGCAGGGGAAGGAGAGACTGGGACGAATGGAGAGAGTAGCATTGACATATATACATTATCATGTGTAAAATAGATGGCTGGTGAGAAGTTGCTGTATAACACAGGGAGCCTAGGATGGTGTTCTGTGATGACCTAGAGGGATGGTGTGGGAGGAGGAGAGTGAGGCTGAAGAAGGAGGTTATATGTATAATTATGGCTGATTTGCCATACCACTAGACCATTCAGGTATGACCTAAATCAAATCTCTTATGATTATACAGTGGGAGTGAGAAATAGATTTAAGGGACTAGATCTGATAGACAGAGTGCCTGATGAACTATGGACTGAGGTTTGTGACATTGTACAGGACACAGGGATCAAGACCATCCTGGTGGAAAAGAAATGCAAAAAAGCAAAATGGCTGTCTGGGGGGGCCTTACAAATAGCTGTGAAAAGAAGAGAAGTGAAAAGCAAAGGAGAAGAGGAAAGATATAAGCATCTGAATGCAGAGTTCCAAAGAATAGCAAGGAGAGATAAGAAAGCCTTCCTCAGTGATCAATGCAAAGAAATAGAGGAAAACAAAAGAATGGGAAAGACTAGAGATCTCTTCAAGAAAATTAGAGATACCAAGGGAACATTTCATGCAAAGATGGGCTCAATAAAGGACAGAAATGGTATGGACCTAACAGAAGCAGAAGATATTCAGAGGAGGTGGCAAGAATACACAGAAGAACTGTACAAAAAAGATCTTCATGACCAAGATAATTACGATGGTATGATCACTCACCTAGAGCCAGATATCCTGGAATGTGAAGTCAAGTGGGTCTTAGAAAGCATCACTATGAACAATGCTAGTGGAGGTGACGGAATTCCAGTTGAGCTAGTCCAAATCCTGAAAAATGATGCTGTGAAAGTGCTGCACTCAATATGCCAGCAAATTTGGAAAACTCAGCAGTGGCCACAGGACTGGAAAAGGTCAGTTTTCATTCCAATCCCAAAGAAAGGCAATGCGAAAGAATGCTCAAACTACCACACAATTGCACTCATCTCACATGCTAGCGAAGTAATACTCAAAATTCTCCAACCCAGGCTTCAGCAATACGTGAACCATGAACCTCCAGATGTTCAAGCTGGGTTTAGCAAAGGCAGAGGAATCAGAGATCAAATTGCCAACATCTGCTGGATCATGGAAAAAGCAAGAGAGTTCCAGAAAAACATATATTTCTGCTTTATTGACTATGCCAAAGCCTTTGACTGTGTGGATCACAGTAAACTGTAGAAAATTCTTCAAGAGATGGGAATGCCAGACCACCTGACCTGCCTCTTGAGAAACCTATATGCAGGTCAGGAAGCAAGAGTTAGAACTGGACATGGAACAACAGACTGGTTCCAAATAGGAAAAGGAGTACATCAAAGCTGTATATTGTCACCCTGCTTATTTAACTTCTATGCAGAGTACATCATGAGAAACGCTGGGCTGGAAGAAGCACAAGCTGGAATCAAGATTGCCGGGAGAAATATCAATAACCTCAGATATGCAGATGACACCACCCTTATGGCAGAAAGTGAAGAGGAACTAAAAAGCCTCCTGATGAAAGTGAAAGAGGAGAGTGAAAAAGTTGGCTTAAAGCTCAACATTCAGAAAGCGAAGATAATGGCATCTGGTCCCATCACTTCATGGGAAATAGATGGGGAAACAGTGGAAACTGTCAGACTTTATTTTTCTGGACTCTAAAATCACTGGTGATGGTGACTGCAGCCATGAAATTAAAAGATGCTTACTCCTTGGAAGAAAAGTTATGACCAACCTAGATAGCATATTCAAAAGCAGAGACATTACTTTGCCAACAAAGGACCATCTAGTCAAGGCTATGGTTTTTCCAGTGGTCATGTATGGATGCAAGAGTTGGACTGTGAACAAAGCTGAGCACTGAAGAATTGATGCTTTTGAACTGTGGTGTTGGAGAAGACTCTTGAGAGTCCCTTGGACTGCAAGGAGATCCAACCAGTCCATTCTAAATGAGATCAGCCCTGGGATTTCTTTGGAAGGAATGATGCTAAAGCTGAAACTCCAGTACTTTGGCCACCTCATGCGAAGAGTTGACTCATTGGAAAAGACTCTGATGCTGGGAGGGATTGGGGGCAGGAGGAGAAGGTGACGACAGAGGATGAGATGGCTGGATGGCATCACCGACTCGATGGAAGTGAGTTTGAGTGAACTCTGGGAGTTGGTGATGGACAGGGAGGTCTGGCGTGCTGCAATTCATGGGGTCGCGAACAGTTGGACATGACTGAGAAACTGAACTGAACTGAATGGAACTGATGGCTGATTCGCATTGTTGTATGGCAGAAACCAACACACTACTGTAAAGCTATTTTCCTCTAATCAACAAATAAATTAAAAAAAGAACTAAGTATTTATATTAGCCTTTGCTTTTCTCTGTAATTTTGCGAAACCTATTATTTATCTTTTCTATTAAATTTTGACAGAGAAACACCTTATGTAGGTAGCTTTGAGCTTTCAGCTTCAATTAGAAAGTTCTTCCCACCCATTTATGCTCTTGATTGTGCAAATATTCCCCTGGCTTTTCTCACAAGGGTTTTCAGGTTTTTTTTTACTTTTGTTATAGAAGAGGCTTTAATTAATCTAGAGTTTATTTTTACACAGTGATATGTGTGAGTACAGTTTTACTTTCTTCCCAGGGGATGCTTACGTGTGTCAGCTTCATTTATTTCTTTGTTTTGCTTCATATTTAGCTTTCTCCCCCTTACTTTTTTTTGCTTCCCTGGTGGCTCAAATGGTAAAGAATCTATCTGCAATGTGGGAGACCTCAATTCGATCCCTGGGTTGGGAAGATCCCCTGGAAGAGGGCATGGCAACCCACTCCATGTTCTTGCCTGGAGAATCCCCATGGACAGAGGAGCCTGGCAGGCTACAGTCCACGGGGTTGCAGAGAGTTGAATACAACTGAGCAACTAAGCACAGCACGCTTACTTTTACTTGCCTAGGAGAAAGATAAGTTGCTTTTACTCCTAGCTCCCACAGGAGTTATGACTGTGAGTCTGGGGATAAGAAAGACTGACCCTGCTTCTTTACTTTCTACCTTTGCAATAGGCAGTAAGTTGCTTACCTTTAATTTTTATTTCCTTATTATTGAAATGGGTCAAGTGATACTTACTTGTTAATGTTGCTATGAAGATTAGATAATACATGAAAAGTTAGCACACGGTTTCAATTTTTCCTTCTGCATCAACTCTTATCAACTATTCTTTATTACCATTAATCTGGTTATGTCTAGTAATTACAACTGAACAGTTAAAATGCTAATCTAAATAAATCGATTTGTTTCATCATCTAACTCCCAACATGCACTGTCGGAGTGTGTCTAATAAATTTGGAAGAAAGAATTCCCTTTTGCAAAGTGTCCAACTTCATTACAAAGAAGGGTCAAACCACTTTACAATAGTTGATTCTCTTGACCACATTGGTTCAGTAAAGGGTTGATCTTTCATGCTCAGTTGGCTATGCCTATTCTAATATTCCTAAGGTTATGCCAAAGTTTCTAAGGCTATTCCACTGTTCCCAAAACTATCTCACCATTTCTAAGCCTATCCAAATATTCTTAAGGTTAAACCAGAGTTCCTAATGCTATCCTACCATTTCTAAGCTACCCAACTATTCATGAGACTATCTCACTGCTCATAAGCTTATCCAAATGTTCCCAAAGCTATCTGCATCTCCCTACGTCTGTCTCATATCATTAGTTCTAAGCCTGTACTAACATTGTAGGTACATATACTTTGTCTTAGTTCATTTCCTTTCAGTTGCTCAGTTGTGTCTGATTCTTTGCAATCCCAAGCATGCCAGGGTTCCTTGTCCATCACGAACTCCCGTGGCATATTCAAACTTACGTTCATCGAGTCAGGGATGCCATCCAACTATCTCATCCTCTGTTGACCCCTTCTCCTGCCTTCAATCTTTCCCAGCATCAGGGTCTTTTCCAGTGAGTCAGCTCTTTGCTTAGGTGGCCAGGGTATTGCAGTTTCAGCTTCAGCATCAGTCCTTCCAATGAAAATTCAGGACTGATTTCCTTTAAGATGGACTGGTTGGATCTCCTTGAAAAGGGACTTCCAAGAGTCTTCTCAAACACCATAATTCAAAAGCATCAATTCTTCGGTGCTTAGCTTTCTTTATAGTTCAACTCTCACATCCATACATGACTACTGGAAAAACCATAGCTTTGACTAGATGGACCTTTGTTGGAAAAGTAATGTCTCTGCTTTTTAATATGCTGACTAGGTTGGTCATAACTTTTCTTCCAAGGAGTAAGCATCTTTTAATTTCATGGCCGCAGTCACCATCTGCAGTGATTTTGAAGCCCCCCCCAAAATAAAGTCTGTCACTGTTTCCATTGCTTCCCCATCTATTTGCATGAAGTGATGGGACCGGATGCCATGACCTTAGTTTATTGAATATTGAGTTTTAAGCCAACTTTTTCACTCTTCTCTTTCACTTTCATCAAGAGGCTTTTTAGTTCTTCTTTGCTTTCTGCCACGAGGATGGTGGTATCTGCATATCTGAGGTTATTGATATTTCTCCTGGCAATCTTGATTCCAGGTTGTGCTTCATGCAGCCCAGCATTTCTCATGATGTAATCTGTATATAAGTTAAATAAGCAGGGTGGCAATATACAGCCTTGATGTACTCCTTTCCCTCTGTTGTCCCATGTCCAGTTCTAACTGTTCCTTCTTGACCTGCATACAGAATTCTCAGGAGGCAGGTAAGGTGATCTGGTATTCCCATCTCTTTCAGAATTTTCCACAGTTTGTTGTGATCCACACAGTCAAATGCTTTGGCATAATCAATAGAGCAGAAGCAGATGTTTTTCTGGAACTCTTGTGCTTTTTTGGTGATCCAGTGGATGTTGGCAATTTGATCTCTAGTGCCGCTGCCTTTTCTGTATCCAGCTTGAGCATCTGGGAGTTCACAGTTCACACACAGTTGAAGCCTGGCCTGGAGAATTTTGAGCATTACTTTGCTAGCTTGTGAGATGAGTGCAACTGTGTGGTAGTTTGAACATTCTTTGGCATTGCCTTTCTTTGGGATTAGAATGAAAACTGACCTTTTCCAGTCCTGTGGCCACTGCTGAGTTTTCCAAATTTGCTGGCATATTGAGTGCAGCACTTTCACAGCATCATCTTTTAGGATTTGAAATAGCTCAACTGGAATTCCATCACCTCCACTAGCTTTGTTCGTCGTGAGGCCTAAGGACCACTTGACTTCACATTCCAGGATGTCAGGCTCTAGGTGATTGATCACACCATCATGGTTATTCTGGGTCATGAAGATCTTCTGTGTATTCATGCCACCTCTTTTTAATATCTTTTGCTTCTGTTAGGGTCATACCATTTCTTTCCTTTATTGTGCCCACTTTACGTGAAATGTTCCCTTGTTATTTCTAATTTTCTTGAGGAGATCTTTAGTCTTTCCCATTCTTGTTTCCTCTATTTCTTTGCATTGATCACTGAGGAAGGCTTTCTTATCTCTCCTTGCTATTCTTTGGAACTCTGCATTCAAATGGATATATCTTTCCTTTTCTCCTTTCCCTTTCATGTCTTTTCTTTTCCCAGCTATTTATAAGACCTCCTCAGACAACCATTTTGCCTTTTTGCATTTCTTTTTCTTGTGGATGGTCTTGATCCCTGTCTCTTGTACAATGTCATGAACCTCTGTTCACAATTCTTCAGGCACTCTGTTATCAGATCTAATCCCCTGAATCTGTTTGTTGCTTCCACTATATAATCATAAGGGATATGATTTAGGTCATACCTGAATGGTCCAATGGTTTTCCCTACTTTCTTCAATTTAAGTCTAAATTTGGCAATAAGGGGTTCATGATCTGAGCCATAGTCAGCTCCTGGTCTTGCTTTTGCTGACTGTATAGAGCTTCTCCATCTTCAGCTGCAAAGAATATAATCAGTCTGATTTCGATATTGACCATCTGGTAATGTCCATGTGTAGAGTCTTCTCTTGTGTTGTTGGAAGAGGGTGTTTGCTATGACCAGTGCGTTCTCTTGGCAAAACTCTGTTAGCCTTTGACCTGCTTTGTTTTGTACTCCAAGGCCAAATTTGCCTGTTACTCCAGGTATCTCTTGACTTCCTACTTTTGCATTCCAGTCCCCTGTAATGAAAAGGACATTTTTTTTTTTTTTGGTGTTAGTTCTAGAAGGTCATAGAACCATTCAACTTCAGCTTCTTCATTACTGGTCAGAGCACACACTTGGATTACTGTGATATTGAATGGTTTGCCTTGGAAACAAAGATCATTTTGTCATTTTTGAGATTGCGTCCAAGTACTATATTTCAGACTCTTTTGTTGACTATGATGGCTACTCCATTTCTTCTAAGGGATTCTTGCCCACAGTAGTAGATATAATGGTCATCTAAGTTAAATTCACCCATTCCAGTCCAGTCTAGTTCGCTGATTCCTAAAATGTCAATGTTCACTCTTGCCATCTCCTGTTTGACCTCTTCCAATTTGCCTTGATTCATGGACCTAACATTCCAGGTTTCTATGCAATATTGCTCTTTACAGCATAGGGCTTTCCTTCCATCATCTGTCACATCCACAACTGGGTGTTGTTTTTGCTTTGGCTCCATCTCTTCATTCTTTCTGGAGTTATTTCTCCACTGATCTCCAGTAGCATATTGGACACCTACTGACCTGGGGAGTTCATCTTTCAGTATCTTATATTTTTGCCCTTTCATACTATTCATGGGGTTCTGAAGGCAAGAATACTGAAGTGGTTTGCCATTCCCATCTCCAGTGGACCACGTTTTGTCAGAACTCTCCATCATGACCCGTCTGTCTTGGGTGGCCCTACACAGCATGGCTCATGGTTTCTTGGAGTTAGACAAGGCTGTGGTCCATGTGATCAGATTGGTTAGTTTTTTGTGATTGCTCTCATTCTGTCTGCCCTCTAATAGAAAAGGATAAGAGTCTTATGGAAGCTTCCTGATGGAGGAGACTGACTGATGGGGAAACTGGATCTTGTTCTGATGGGTGGAGCCATGTTCAGTAAATCTTTAATCCAATTTTCTGTTGATGGGGAGGGCTGTGTTCCCTCCCTGTTGTTTGACCTGAAGCCAAGAGGTAATGAAGTTAATGGTGACCTCCTTCAAAAAGTCCCATGCAGCACTGCTACACTCAGTGCCCCCAACCCTGCAGCGGACCACTGCCTACCCATGCCTTTGTTGGAGACTCCTGGACACTCATGGGCAAGTCCAGGACAGTCTCTTGTGGGGTCACTGCTCCTTTCTCCTCAGTCTTAGTGTACAGAAGGTTTGTTTGTGTCCTCCAAGAGTCTGTTTCCCAGTCCTGTGTAAGTTCTGGCAGCTCTATGGCGGGGTTAATGACAACCTCCTCTAAGAGGGCTTATGCCATACCCAGGTCTGCTGTACCCAGAGCCCTGTCCCTGCAGCAGTCCACTGCTGACCGTACCTCCTCAAGAAACACCCAAACACAGTTCTGGCTCAGTCTCTGTGGGGTCTCTGGGTCCTGGTGGGCACAAGGTTTGTTTGAGCCCTCTGAGCATCTCTGGCAGTTATGGGGTTTGTTTCTAAACATGATTTCACCCCTCCTATCATCTTCTGGGGCTTCTCCTTTGCCCTTGGAAATGTATCTTTTTCTGGTGGGATCCAACATTCTCCTGTCAACAGCTGTTCAGCAGCAAGTTGTAATTTTGGAGTTCTTGCAGGAGAAAATGAGTGCACATCCTGCTACTCTGCCATGTGTCACTTTGCATCATACTCTGTCTTAGTAATGAGCATCAGTGTTGGAGAAGACTCTTGAGAGTCCCTTGGACTGCAAGGAGATCCAACCAGTCCATTCTGAAGGAGATCAGTCCTGGGATTTCTTTGGAAGAACTGATACTAAAGCTGAAACTCCAGTACTTTGGCCACCTCATGGGAAGAGTTGACTCATTGGAAAAGACTCTGATGCTGGGAGGGATTGGGGGCAGGAGGAGAAGGTGACGACAGAGGATGAGATGGCTGGATGGCATCACCAACTCAATGGACGTGAGTCTGAGTGAACTCCGGGAGTTGGTGATGGACAGGGAAGCCTGGTGTGCTGCGATTCATGGGGTCACAAAGAGTCGGACGTGACTGAACAACTGAATTGAACTGAACTGAACACTTCAAAAAAGAAAAACTCTCCAAGAAATGCGTATTACCTGGAAACAAGGAAAGCTGATAACACTGACCAAAAAAGGTAGAAGAAAATATTAATTACCCCAATTGAAATTCAACCCACAGCTTAAAGTTTTCAATTGTGTGCTAGGTTGCTTCAGTTGTGTTCGACTCTGTGAAACCCCATGGACTTTAGCCCGCCAGGCTCCTTTATCCATGGGATTCTCAGTTAAGAATAGTGGAGTGGGTGCCCTCCTCCTGGTGATGATCCCAATCTATCATCCCAGGGATTGAACCTGTGTCTCTTACATCTCCTGCATTGGCAGGCAGGTTCTTTACCAGTAGTGCCACCTGGGAAGCCCAAAGTTTTCAATCAGCCTTCTACAAACAAACATTACAAGATTCTTGCAATAGAATAGCTAAGCCTATGATTCTGGTTCCTTATTTTCAACAAGGCAGAAACTCACCATTCAGGCTTCTTGAAACGGCAACCCATTCCAGTATTCATGCCTGGAAAATCCCATGGACCGAGGAGCCTGGTGGGCTACGATCCATGGGGTTGCAAAGAGTTGGACATGACTGAGTGACTTCTGTGTGTGTACAATAGCAAAACTATCTCTTCTTACCAGACTACTCCAGATGCAGTTTCATGAGAAAGAGTCACAGAAAATCAGGCTGGGGTTCCCTTTTGGGTTGCATGCTCATTAGCAGGTTTCCTTTCATGATGCCTAGGGCACAGATTTAGATAGAGGTTAGTTAAGGATTGGGACTACACATAATCAAGCCATTGGACATGCCTAAGGGGTAGAAGGTAAAATTTCAGGGTAAGATTTCCACGGAGGCCAGAAATTACATCTGGAGCATGTTCTGAAGTCTGTAAACACTCCCTTGGGATATTTGACATCTGTTTGCTATTCACCTCCAGGGACTGACAGCTTTCAGCATCTATACAACCTTCAGAGCTCTGTTTCATGCTCTTTGTTTAGGAAAACTCTCAGCTGATTTCTGAACCCTAAGAGGGTCCCTGTCTGAGTGTACATGTAGGTTTTCTCTTGCATGCTCAGTTCATCAGTCATGTCTGACTCTTTGTGACCCATGGGCCATAGCCCACCAGGCTTCTCTGTCCCTAGGATTTTCCAGGCAGGAATATTTGAGTGGGTTGCCATTTCCTCCTCCAGGGGATTTTTTAGACCCATGGATCGAATCCGAGTCTTTTGCATCTCCTGCATTGGCGGGTGGATTCTTTATCACTGAACCACTGGGGAAGCCCTCAAGACTCTTCATACCACATATAATTTTTACACTGTGGAATATGGTGAGTTGATGATTTAACAGTTTTAACAAAAAAACTCTAGTGAAGTAAAGCGATTCTGGTGAACTAAATTCCCACGATTTTTGGAGCTGCAAAAACTCTCGGCACCCCAAAAGAATAACCCAGTTTCTACTAGAAATTAAAAAATCGTGAAATTCTCCTATTGTACATTATTGTGCCCTTCCTCTTTGGTTTTAATTTTCTCTCTCCTTTAATACTTTTAGAATTGCACAAATATTACCTCAAAAACTTATTTCTATCAGAAAGAATAATGAAATTAATAAGAACATAAGCCTTAAGCCCAGGCCTGAAAATAAAATTTTGGAAATCATAATGTATTGCCTTCAAGATACTGTGAAATCAATAGCTCTCAACATACACAGAATTGAAATTCTTTTTCTAGATGTTTCTCAGAAAGAAGACATACAAAGTACACTCAGAGTGGGAATCTAACATATAGTGGCTTTGTATCAGGCATTGCTCTGCTGGAGCCTCTTAAAGTAATGTATTCTGCTTTTGGTTATAAGAGATCAATAAGTCCTACTTCTGTTTTACCGTTTTCACTTGCCTTTATGGGCAATAACAATTATGGGTTTCTTCACATGACCATATTTAAATATAAACAACTTACTGTTGTATTATTAAGGTGAGACAAATACTGCCATTGGACCTAATGAAATCTACACTTGCACATGCCTAGGAAATCATTACAAATAAAGTGAACACAAATAAAGCAAAGCACAATTATTAGGTTTATTTCCTGAAATGAAATTAGTCCCTCCCCATCTAAAAGTAATAACCATGGTGACCGTGACATAACAACTCCTTCACCAAACAAGTCCTCTTTGGTGCATTAATACACGTGGCTTTTCAGTCCTTTGTGTGCAGATTTTCTGCTGCCTTATTGTTATTTAAAATCCCACATTTATTCTGACCTTGACTTCAAGACAGAGATCAGTTTTATATCGATGATTCCTTTCACTTAAGGATGTGGGTAAGGATGTGGAAGGATGAAGACATGGATTTGGGAAGAATGCCTATTAGGGTAAATTCACATGATCCTTGGAAAAGGACATTTTTAAAAGTCTGCCAGCAAATTCATGAGAACGGAACGCCTACATGCCCAAGGTTATCCGACTGCATGAAATACCTTCTCTCAGTGCAGGTGCCTACTGGCCTTGGCAGCAGCCCCTTCAATGCAGAGCTAAGTTGTTCAGATGTGACATTTGCATTTTTGTCTATGATGCAGACTTGTTTCCACACCTCAACGGATTTCTAGTCCAAGACTGCAAATAATGCAACCACATCTAAATATCCTCCTTTCACAAGTCATCTGCAGAAGGAAATGGCAACCCGCTCCAGTACTGTGGCTGGGATAATCCCACAGACAGAGGAGCCTGGTAGACTACAGTCCATGGGGTCTCAAAAGAGTTAGACTCTGCTAAGTGACTGCACACACACGCATGCACAAGTCATGTTGACAGGTTAGAATAGTCAGCGCACTCACAAATGTGTGTGTATGTATATGTGTGATAGACATATACACACTGTCATACATAGTTATGTGTGCATGCATGCTAAGTCGCTTCAGTCATGTCCAACACTATGTGACCCTATGGACTGTAGCCCGCCAGGCTCCTCTGTCCATGGAGATTCTTCAGGCAAGAATACTGGAGTGGGTTGCCATGCCCTCCTCCAGGGGATCTTCCCGACCCAGGGATCGAACCCACGTTTCTTATATCTCCTGCATTGGCAGGTGGGTTCTTTACCACTAACGCCACTTGGGAAGCCCATACATAGCCATACTACAATGCACACTCTGCTCGATGTCACACCATGAAACTACTCAAAAATAAGAACTGTTTTAGCAGAATAGAAAGTATGAGGGATTCACAAAAATACAAAGACATTCACATCTTTTAAGAGAGTAGGGTTGTGAAATTCATAAGTCCAAGTGCTAGAGGTGGGGCCATTTCTTACAAATGGGGACCCTGAGGAGAACCAATCTGACAGCAGAAAAATACCAAGAGCAGAGCCTTGGGAAAGGATCAGGGTAGTTTCTGGTTGTCTGTCCTCCCTTCCTAATTGCCGACTATGACTTTTACACTCAGAACAAATGCCAGAGAAGAGCTTTTAAAAACAAATGAGGAACTGATGTGAAGGCCAAGAGGATGAGAGACTGAAAAACAAAAATATAGCAACAGAGATGGAGGGAGCTCAGGCTTTCCCACTGTCTGTGACAGAAAGGAACGGAAGACAGGGACATAATGCTAAATCAAGGGAACTCTAGATGCGAGTGACGTTTCCTGCAAATCTCTACCTTCCTCCAAAGTGAAAAGTGAGTGTTAGTCACTCAGTCATGTCTGACTCTTTGCGACTCTATGGACGGTAGCCTGCCAGGATCCTCTATCCTTGGGATTTCCCAGGCAAGAATATTGGAGTGGTTTGCCATGCCCTTCTCCAGGGGATCTTCCTGACCCAGGGGTTGAACCCATGTCTCCTGCATCGCAAGCAGATTCTTTTTTTTTTTTTTTTAATTTTATTTTATTTTTAAACTTTACATAATTGTATTAGTTTGGCCAAATATCAAAATGAATCTGCCACAGGTATACATGTGTTCCCCATCCTGAACCCTCCTCCCTCCTTCCTCCCCATTCTTTACCTTAATCTGGTAACTTTGAGAGTCCTGGCTGGCCACCAGTGTTCCTCCTGTCATGAGCTACTACCCTAAACAGAAACCTCACTTAACCTTGTTCTGGCTTCTGGGGGAAAAGTTTCTACACAACGGCAAAGAAAACCCAGCCCAATAACTAAAATCATTGAGCTAAATCTCTGTCATATAGATGAAGAGGGAATTGCAGAAGACTTGGGAATAATTAAGGGAGCAGAAGAGAGTAGAAACAGGCTAATAAGTATTCTCAAAAAGACTCAAGATGATTGTGCAAGAAGATGCAGCTTTAGAAGCAGGAGAAGAGTACATCAATATTTTTGGAAATTAAAAATCGAAGGTCAAACTTTTCCTTGGAGAATTCTGGATAGTTTATTTAGATACCTCCCACTCCAGGAGGGAGAGCTTAATCCCTGTCCTTTTCTCTTTTGGTCATGGGCTGGACTTCCTGACTCACTTCCAAAGACTAGAGAAGGGAAAAGGAAAGTGGGAACTTCACCTGGAGAAATCTGACATACACTGCCTTAGCCAACTGAGTGTTTACATCATCAGTGCTGTCATATGGATAAGCTGTCTTTGTTCAGTCGCTCAGTCGTGTCCAACTCTTTGCAATCCCATGGACTGTAGCACGCCAGGCTTCCCTGTCCTTCACTGTCTCCTGGAGTTTGCTCAAACCCATGTCCATTGGGTCGATGATGCCATCCAAGCATCTCATCCTCTGTTGCCCCTTCTCCTGCCCTCCTTCTGATGTCATATGGACATGACTTCACCACAAAAGTACTTCACTTCACCTACTCAGTGTTCTTCCCAAAAATACATAACCCCAGTTTAACTGTGAGAAAAACCATGAAACAAAACCAAGTTGTAGGACATTCGGAGGGATCCCTGGCCAGTGTGCAAGTGCTTAAGTTAAAGAAGGAAAAAAGGTTGTGTGGAGAGCACTGGGGCACCAAGAGAAGATCTGGAGAGGTAACACCCTTGAGTTCAGTCCAAAGGATGAAGAGGAACTTGGGGCTCTCGGTGGAGGTGTGTTGTTCAGACTTAGGGACGGGGCTGCACACCTCATCTAGCCAGAAAGGGGCAGAACTAGATTTGAATCCAGTTATCTATCCTCACCACAAGGCTTCACCATCTGCAACCACCTGCAGATTGTATAGTACTGTATTTAGAAACAAAGCCAGAGAGATCATAATCATTAGACTTGGGCACAACCACATTACTTTCAATGCTATTCAAGAGGTAATAATGACAACGGCATTACTAAGAATCTGAACGAATGCATGAGGCTTCATTACAAAATTGGATGAGAGATAACAGGAGAACAATGACCTCGTCCCTGACTTTCGCCAACATTCCCACTTTATTCCGCAATCAAACCAGGCAACAGCCGAGCTGCAAAACTGAATCTGTTCCAGTTCTCAAACTCACTGTATTCCAGTACTCACTGCAATAATTATCATGTACAAGTCATCAGCTCTGCTTTTGAAACTATCTTATGGGGGTATGGTCTCAGTAGTACTTCAAATAACTTCTGGAGGTAAAAGGAACAAACCCCAGCATGAGCCCTTAGCTGCTGAACAGAAGCTTCTAAATCTCCATGCATCTTCTGAGGTTCCTTCATCACTCCTCATTACTGCTTTATCAGAGTGCTTGAGGCCAAATTGACTGCAAATGGTGGGTTCTGTCCTGAGTAATCGGCTTTGTGTAAACACAAACAGCCACAGATGGTCCTTGAGATATGACGATTCAATATCAGATGCACGCACTTGAATTAGTTAGAAATCATATCCATTATCAAAATACTTATATTCTACTTTTCATTATTTTACGGGACTTTGCCAACAAAGGTTTGTCTAGTCAAGGCTATGGTTTTTCCTGTGGTCATGTATGGATGTGAGATTTGGACTGTGAAGAAGGCTGAGTGCCGAAGAATTGATGCTTTTGAACTGTGGTGTTGGAGAAGACTCTTGAGAGTCCCTTGAACTGCAAGGAGATCCAACCAGTCCATTCTGAAGGAGATCAGCCCTGGGATTTCTTTGGAAGGAATGATGCTAAAGCTGAAACTCCAGTACTTTGGCCACCTGATGTGAAGAGTTGACTCATTGGAAAAGACTCTGATGCTGGGAGGGATTGGGGGCAGGAGGAGAAGGGGACGACAGAGGATGAGATGACTGGATGGCATCACTGACTCGATGGACGTGAGTCTGAGTGAACTCCGGGAGTTGGTGATGGACAGGGAGGCCTGGAGTGCTTCGATTCATGGGGTCGCAAAGAGTCGGACATGACTGAGTGACTGATCTGATCTGATCTGATCTGAAGACCAACTTAATATTTTTTTTTCCAGTATAATATTTCCTGAGTCAATTTAAAGCCTGATAGAAAAGATTAGAGATGCTTCATAATAAGAGCAACTATTCTTTTATTTACTAACATATTAATAAAATGTGTGTATATGTGTGTATGGGCTTTCCTGGTGGCTCAGACAGTAAAGAATCTGTCTGCAATGCAGGAGACCCAGGTTCAACCTGTGTGTTGGGAAGATCCCCTGGAGAAGGGAATGGCAACCCACTGCAGTATGCTTGCCCAGAGAATCCCATGGACAGAGGAATATATGTTGAATGACTGACATTATATACACACATCCTAGAGTGATAAATCACATGGTGCTCCAGGGCAGCTCTCTTGACACTAAACCAGAGGAAGAAGTAGATAGGTAACACCAAGTGATGTCAAGAAGACCTGAACCTGGGCATTCCCAGACTTGGCTTTAGGAAGAGAGTCCTCTGGGACCAACGGACATATTGGACAACATCCATTGCAGGCCAGTGGAACTCAGTGTTCATGCTTCACTTTCTCCCTGCACACCCCGGGGTCTCAAGTACCCTATGATGGATGGGATTTCTGTTTGCTGGTGTCTTTCCTCTGGCTCCTTATTTAACTTGTCTCTCGCCTTGTGGATCCAATGCATTGTCTTCCTGTTCACAGCTTGCTAGACATCCCTCAGTCAGTTAAGAGTGATCACATCATAATTGACATCTACTGGGCCTTACTGTTAATAGAGAGGATCAGAGGAGGAGTCTAATCTGAGAATTATTAAGAAAGACAGAAGTTGGTCCATATTTAATATGTGTTGTGTGTGTATGTTTGTATGGGGAGATGTGTGTGTGTTTGCTGCTCAGTCGTGTCTGACTCTTTGCAACCTCATGGACTGTAACCCGCCAGGCTCCTCTGTCCATGGGATTCTCCAGGCAAGAATACTGGAGTGGTTTGCCAGTCCCTTCTCCAGGGGATCTCACTGATGCAGGGATTGAACCTACGTCTCCTGAATTGGCAGGCAGATTCTTTACCACTGAGCCATCTGGGAAGCCCTCCTATTAGGTTGCTGCTGCTGCTGCTAAGTCACTTCAGTTGTGTCTGACTCTATGCAACCCCAGAGACAGCAGCCCAACAGGCTCTACCATCCCTGGGATTCTCCAAGCAAGAACACTGGAGTGGGTTGCCATAGGCTGCTGCTGCTGCTCCTAAGTCGCTTCAGTCATGTCCGACTCCGTGCGACCCCATAGACGGAAGCCCAGCAGGCTCCCCCATCCCTGGGATTCTCCAGGCAAGAACACTGGAGTGGGTTGCCATTTCCTTCTCCAATGAGTGAAAGCGGAAATTGAAAGGGAAGTCGCTCAGTCGTGTCCGACTTTTAGTGACCCTATGGACTGCAGCCTACCAGGGTCCACTGTCCATAGAATTTTCCAGGCAAGAGTACTGGAGTGGGTTGCCATAGGCTAGTGATTCTCAAAGAGCTGTCCTGATAGCAGCAGCAGCAGCAGCACCAGCACCAAATAACTTTGTAGAAATATACGTTTTCAGGCTGCATCCCAGAGCCACTGTCTCAGACGCTGTGGATACAGAGACTGGCTGTGTGTGTCAGTTTGAACTCACCCTCCAGGGCATCACAGGCAAGTTCCAGGTGATCATGGCTGCTTTGGTCCAGGGTCAGAGAAGAATCCCTTGATGGAGAATCATTAAAACAGCCGCCGGTCACTCTTTTGTCACCTCTGCCTCAGCAAACACTAATTTGGGGTGGGGGGGGCGCGGGGAAGCCACATCACAGACTGACTCATTACAGAAAATTTTGAAACAGAGAAAATTAGAAAACTTTTCAAGGTCAGTCGGGGTCCCATCTCTCAAAGGCAACAGGTGTTGGCCTCCTGTTTTTTCCATCCTAAAAAGACAAGGTGTTCTTTGCTGTATCAGGCCTGGAGCAGAGGTCAGTTACTCTCATTGATTGAACTGCAGGCACCGCTCACACTGGGATTCACTTGAAGCTCCAGAAACCATTCACGGTTTTGTTTTGCAAAATGCACTTTGCAAACAGCTTGTTTTTCTTGGAGATACCCGAGGAGCCTGGCAGGCTACAGTCCATAGGGTTTCAGAGAGCCAGACACAGCTGAAGTGACCTAGCACACGTGCAAGTGGCCAGACACACGCTATTTTCCTGCTTTCCATGGTCTCCTACAGGGGGCTTCCCAGGTGGCGCTAGTGGTAAAGAATCCAGCTACCAATGCAGGAAACGCAGGAGATGCAGGAGATGGGGGTTCAATTCCTGGGTCAGGAAGATCTCCTGGAGAAGGAAATGGCAACCCACTGCAGTATTCTTACCTGGAGCATCCCCACGGACAGAGGATCCTAGCAGGGTACAGTCCACAGTGTCCCAATGAGTTGGACACGACTGAGCAACTGATGTACATGGTCATTATCCATCTTATAAGTAACTCCTCATTCAAGCCGAAAGGATGTTTGTGCTAACTAGAAAGGAATGTTGACTCTGGTACTTTGTTACCTTTGCACCTTATAAATAGAGGAGATTTCATAAAAGAAGCAGGGATGTTTAGGACTCCCTGATGGTTTTTGCAAGACAGGCTGTGAAGGGGAGGAAATACAGAGCCAGGGATGAATTCACGCGTGGACTGCCATTTCTAGTCTTCCAGGCCTAGCTAGGCGGTAGGAGGGGAGATCTGTCATGTTGTACTATGAATCTCAGTCATTTCTCAGCTCTTGCCAGTGCCTTTTCTTCCCTTCTTCCTGCCCTCAGCAGTATCCGCCTCACAACTTCCCTGTTCTCGCTTTTCTTTTCTTCCAATTTCTCTCTCTGCTTCTTTTTCTGGTCCATAACCATTTTGTCCATTCAATGCAGAAAACACAATAACTATCTCTGCACCATCTCTCTCCTTTGCATTAAAAAAAATACTCTATTTTGCCTTCACATCTTTGTTCTCTTTCACCTTCTTCCCTGCAAAGATGACTTCCTTTTAGATTAGTTTTTGTGAAGGACTCAGAATATTCAGATGGACCTTACCCAATTTTCTTTTTCATTAGTGACTTGGCCAAGTAAGATTTATAAGCGCAAAGAACAGATTGAAAAAAAAGACCCTTTTTTTTATAAAGAAGAAATCAGTTTTCACAGTGAGTGCTTAAATAAAAAAGTTTAAAATTTTTCATCTCTAAATTTGAACATGCTTGCGATCTGCTCACCTGAGAGTAGATACATTACGTTGGCCACAATGTTTGTTCAGCTTTTCTGTAACATCTTATGAAAAAAACGCAAAGGAACTCTTTGGCTAATGCCTTACAAGGCAGGAAAGCAAAAACAGAGCAATGAGACCTTCGATAGAGTGAAGGACAGAATCTGCCACTACGCATTTTATTGCCCTTTCCAGTCACAGGGAAATTCACGTGTATACTTTCTATCCTGTTAATTACTTAAAGTGAACTGCATGCAGTATGGTTTTCTCTCAGGTGCTGATTGATTGGACTTTGTTGGCTTCCTTATGATTTTCAAGACTAACTTATCATCCTTAACTTCTCAGAAAATGGCATTTCGGGTCCAACAGTTTAACAGAAGTCAAATTTTCCAACCCAGGTTTTCTCTATTAAAAATATATAATGCTTATATTTTTAAAGTATAAAATTGTCAATAATTTATACAGTGGATTGATAGATAAGATACTACATAGCATTAAGTGGGTAAAATGCTTCATCAATGAAGTTGTGTTTTGCTTTTCCTATCCTCATTCTTCTGCTTATAAAGTAAAGTGTCTTAAAATTAAACATAATCTTTCAAAGCAGAAATAGAGACACAGACATAGAGAACAAAGGTATGGACACCAAGGAGGGAAGGGCTGTGGGATGAACTGGGAGACTGGGATTGACACATATACACTGTTGATACTGTGTATAGGATAGACAGCTAGTAAGAACATGCTGTAGAGCACAAGGACCTCTACTCAGTGCTCTGTGGTGACCTGAGCAGTAAGTAAATCCAAAAGAGAGGGGATGTATGTGTGCATATTGCTGATTCACTTTGCTGCATAGCAGAAACTGACACAGCCCTTCAAACAAATATACTTCAATTAAAAAAAAAAAACAACTAAAAACAAATGAAAAAAAAACATAGTCATCTGATATCAATACAATTATGAGGACATTCATGTCAGAAGATGATCTCAAATCATGATTTTACATGAGTGTTTCAGGGGTTCTGTGCTCGGGGAGGCAGTGCAGTAGCCAGGCTGGCCGGTTAGTTTCTCTTGTGGTCGTCTTGCCCTCTGGGCACAGATGAGGTCAACTGAGAACATGTTTCTTGATGTCCAAGTCCCAGCTTCATTTATTTACCAGGGATGTGGCAGGGCATGGCAGGATGAAAGGGTTAGGGCACTAAATGTGGTTTTCAGCCTGTGATTCTGTCAAAGTGCATTTTATGCTCATAATAGTTTAACTACTTTTATTTTTAGGATTATAATGATTTATAGGTAAGATTGCTATCTATACCTGGGTGTAACTCACATATTTTGGTTGATATTTCAACTTGGTGATACTAACACAATAGTGTGTCATAAAAATTATCTTCTCATACATCTGTACCCCCAAAATAATGTGTGTAACACACACATAAAAGTAATCATATACAACATTGGTAGAAAGCAGATACTTGAACTCATTCACAAAGAATGCAGTGGTCTGGCAATCCGTTGGGACAGTCAGTGATGTAACTTGGAAGAGATAAGAGTGATATGCATCTGCTTACTAGTTAGCACAACTGTTTTATAGGGTAATAGAATGTTAGCTCCTGGTTCACTTACTATTTTCACAGCAATACCTGTCATCAAGGGGTTTCCCTGGTACCTAAGCTGGTAAAGAATCTGTCTGCAATGCGGGAGACGCTGGTTTGATTCCTAGGTCAGGAAGATCCCCTGAAAAAGCGATAGGCTACCCACTCTAGTATTCCTAGGCATCTCTGGTGGCTCAGATGGTAAAGAATCCATCTGTAATACGGGATACCTGGGTTCAATCCCTGGGCTGGGAAGACCCCCTGGAGGAGGGAATGCAACACAATCCAATATTTTTGCCTGGAGAGTCCCCATGGACAGAGGAGCCTCGTGGGCTAAGTTCATGGGGTCGCACTTAGTCACAACTGAGTGACTAAGCACAGAACAACACCTACCATCAATTCTACCAGGTCACTTTTTAATTAGGAAATCTTAGAACCACAGCCAACAGAGGATAGGGGGAAAGCTAGTGGTCAGATTATTTTTATTCTCTTTTTGTCCTCAAACTTCTCTACAGCATATATTTTCTAAGATATTGGTGATGAGAAAGCAACAGTTGCAGTAGCTCTGTTTGGCTTATTCTTAGACACCCACCAGGATAGATTTGGCCTCCATGGGAGAAATTTCCCTGAGATAGAAATGGGTGAAGAGGGAAGGTCAAGTTGAACAAAGTGTTAGGATGAATAGAAGGTGCTGAAGTGTTCATGTCAGATAGCCAGAGATGAACATTCTTCAAATGCCTGTCAAATTGCATTGAATAGTTTGAAAATGAATCTTTCTGTATATTCTATACCAAGAAAGTAAAATGAAATGGGATCAAATAACTAACACAGAAGCATCAGTTTTGAAATTTATGTTTCAAATACTGAGATGGTTTATTTAAGCCCTTTGCTTCCAGCCTTTGGTTATTTCTCATCATGTTGTCATAAATCATGGTCTTTGTGATGTGGGTGAGATGAAGTGTAGAGAGAGCTTCTCAGTCAGGCACATACAAGTATTTGTTTGTTTGATCTTGTAGTTTACATTTAATAAATTAGTCCCAAATTTCATCTAGTTGAATATGTAACTACGTTAGATCATGAGTGACTAGGATGGTCTACTGATGTAACATGAGTATCTTTGCATCCCTGCTTCTGAAGAATTAATCCATAATTCTTATTAGAGAACTCTGAAAATAATTACATTCTTATAAAAGTGTTTATTGATGACATAGTCTATAAGAAGAATAAAAATAAATATGGTTTATATTCTTGATGGATTATTTTCTTGATGTGTTTCAAATCAAATTTTTGACAAAGCAAATATGCTGATGATTAACTTTTTTCTCAGCTCAGAGTAAACCTATGGCAGCTGGTGGTGGTACTACATTGCAGGTTCAAAGGTGGTTCTCGGGCAATGATTTTCAATGTGGGCCAATACAGCTGAAGAGATGACGGGTCACCTTTGCTTTCCAAACCAAGTGCTTGCGTAATGTGCCCGTGGTTAATGCTTGATATGAATGCAGGAGACACATTGACTCCCCTTGGCTTTGTCCCTGGCCGAGTGTTTCTCGGCATACTGAGATGACCTCCCACAAAGGCTTCCAGGCAAGCATGCTCACAGACACATCATGACTTGCTCAGTTTAAAAAACAAAACACACACACACACACAATCTGTGAACTTGCTTTATGTTGACTTTGTCATATCATCCTGTTTCTGTGTCTGGACAGCATTTCAAGCTAAGTGCTTACATTCTCTTTAGAAGGATGATGCTCTCTGCAAACGCTTATCAATTACTATCTTTCCTATACTCTACAAAATGATGTGACAATAAGCTGTGTCATTAACTTATGACACCCCTTTTCATCCCAAATGATTGAATGATTCCCATACATTTGAAACTCTACATAAGGAGGTGGGAAAAAGGGGGTGGGTAGAAAGAAGAAAGACAACCCACATACAGATTTCACCTCACTAACGACTTAATTGGTATCACCCCTGGGGTGAAATGTTGAAACACCCTACAACTCTTTATGACAGGAAGTGAAAATTCCATATCCAATTGGAGCTACAAGGATAATTTAGGGAGGCAGAGTGCAATTATCCAATTAGGAATTTAGCCAGAAGAGAAAGGTTAATCCCTCTAAGTCCTTTCAAAAGAGCCCATGGGATGTTTAATGACGACAAGGGGGCAGGGCCTGTGTTTTACAACTCAGGCCAAAAAATTATTCAGACTTTGCTCTCACTCTAAAATGAAAAAAAAAGAAAAGAAAGAAACGGTGAGGCTCAAATCCACCCAACTTCTTGAGAAATCATCCCTAAATTAGAAGTTTGCAAGATTTGCAATTTTCCTGTGTTCTCCACCCTAGGTTATGAAAGCACTCTATAAACGTCGTTTTAGTTTCCAAGACAAGTTGAATGTCTGGCTAACAATGATTTCCATGGCATGAGATGCTTTCTTTGCAGAAGACAGTGAGTGGCATGGTGTTGGATGCTGACTCAGAGGTTTGGAATGCACCATCGATGCCTGGCAGGGTTCCAGCTTTGGGCTTACAGTCTGCCAACTTGGCAGGCTGCAGAATTTGCCGTGGCAATTTTTCAAAACAGGAGGAATCTGTCCAAGGAGAGATTGTTTCTACATTTTTAACTACGAGGACAAGTGGCAGGGTCCTCTCTGACAAACAGTCTGGCTCGAGAGAGAGAAAGAGGGGTTGTACTCAAAGGAGAACCAATAGCATCTTGCAAGAACCTCTTGTACAAGTAATGTACCTTTTGGGCATTCGTTCCAAAGTTCCGGCCAAAAGAAATATGAATTACAAATTTCAGTCTGGGAGGCACAGCACGCAGACTTGCTGGATACAACAGCAAATGGTACTTCGCAGGTCTTCCTATTAGACATACAGTTATGTCATGGATATTTAGAAGTGAAGCAATTTTCCTTTGGATGTCAGCCAATACAGGATCATTAAACAGAGCTTCTTGGATTCTCAAATCTAATGTGTCTAGAGAGAGAAAAAAAAGTTCTCAGCCAGTGAGAAGTAGAGCTTTGCCATCTTACCCTTTCTAAATTCTTCACCATTTAATTTTTGATATTTCTGTTTGATGAGTTCCAATTGACTCAAACATTATGATAATTCTAGAATGTCTCTGAATATTGTTTAACTTTCTAGAAATTCTAATTGGTCCTGATTCCAAAAGAATAAGTTTTCTGTAAGAATTAAGAAGATATTTGCAAAAAAAAAAAAAAAATTAGGTGATATATCCAAGCAGAAATTAGAGGACTTGGTTAGCTTTTGAAATTAGAGGACTTGGTTAGCTTTTGAAAATTAACATTTATTAATACAATCATATCAATCAATTAAGTTACAGCATTACTACTTTCACATCAGATTGAGATTGCTAGTGAATGAGTAGTAGAGAATACATCAGACTCTGTCAGAACACTTCAACATTTATTAGTACGATATAGAACACATATGTATAAGATCTTATAAGTACTGTTATTGACTTGAGACTTTTATTAAATAGCTCTAGAGAACAAGCATACTGTGTGTGAAAGTTTTAAAATGCCTAAGCAATTCTTTCTCCAATCAACTAAAAAAGACTTAGCATACAAAAGAAGGAAGTTGCTACTTTTTGTGCAATATTACATATCACCTAGTTAAATTTGCATTGAAAATAAAATGACAAAACAGTTTTTATTGAAAGACGTTCCCAGGTGGCTCAGTGGTAAAGAATCTGCCTGCCAATGCAGGAGACTTGGGTTTGATCCCTGGGTCAAGGAAATGGCAACCCACTCCAATATTCTTGCCTGGAAAATTCCATGGAGATAAGAGCCTGGCAGTCCATGGGGTCACAAAAGAGTTGGATATGACTTAGTGACTGAACATCAACAATGTACGTGTATATATATATATATACACACAAATATATATATATATATACACACATACCTGAATCCCTTTGCTGTACACCTGAAACTAACACAACATTTTAAATCAAATATACTCCAATGAAATTTTTAAAATAATAAAAAATCAGTCAAACAATGAGATGGGATAGGAAATTGTCAAATCATAAAGCAATACTCATGATATAACTCCCCTCCAACACCTTTGAGTGAATGCAGTAAATACTCCTGAGTGTTCATAGCCAGGGAACAGGTGGGACCTAGTGAGAAATGGACCAAGAGGCTTAGAACGTCATAGCCATTGCACACGGCTGTCTTAGAAGAGCAAGCTGAGCCATCACTGAGCTGTGAGCCCAGGGCAGGGAATGTAACCTCAATGAACCTCAGCTCCTTGCTGTTGAAGCGGATCAGTAGCACCTGCCTCATAGTAATAAAACATGAAGCATCATTTGTGGCACATGTTAATGCAAGTTCTTTTAATTTTTTAAGGTTTTCTTTTGTATATAATTTTATTTATTGGCTGTGTTGGGCCTTCCTCGCTACGAGGGCTTTCTCTAGCTGTGGAGAGCAGAGGCTACTCTGGTTGTGATAAGTGGGCTCCTCGCTGTGGTGGCTTCTCTGGTTGCAGAGCACAGGCCTGACAGCACAGGCCCAGCAGCTGTGGCGCATGGGCTTGGCTACTCTATTGTATATGGGATCGTCCCAGACCAGGGATTAAATCTATGTCCCCTGCATTGGCAGGTGGTGCACAGTGAGGCCAAACAAACTGAAACATTGGTGTTTGCAGCAGAGAAAGTTTGTTGCAGGGACATGCAAGGAGAAGGATGGTTTATGTTCTAAAAAACTCCTAGCTCCTGAAGGGTTTGGACAAAACCCTTTTAAGAGCCAGGTCTGTGGGAGAAGGTGAGGGTGGGAGGATGGAGAGAATAGCATTGAAACATGTATATTACCATATGTGAAATAGATGACCAGTCCAAGATCGATGCATGAAACAGGGCACTCAAAGCTAGTACATTGGGACAACCCAGAGGGATGGGAAAGGGAGGGAGTTGGGAGAGGGGTTTGGAATGGGGAGACACATGTACACCTGTGGCTGATTCATGTCAATGTATGGCAAAAACCACCACAATATTGTAAAGTAAGTAGCCTCCAATTAAAATAAATTAATTAATTAAAAAAAAAGCCAGATGACGGAGTGTGGTCACAGGGTGTGTGATCAGCTGGTGCATAATTCTCTGATTGACTGATGGTGAGGCAGCAGGGTAGTGTCCAGGGGTGAACATCATGAGTCCTAGGCTTCAGGAAGCCTGGGACTGTGTGCTCATGTTTGTCAAGCAGTTAACATTTTCCATTTGGTGGAGTGGAGGTCTTTTTTTTCCATCTGCAAAACAATTCAGGAGATGTGCAACAAGCTCTATTATCTAGGTGCTTGAGTTGGACCATAAAGCAGGCTGAGTGCCAAAGAATTGATGCTTTTGAACTGCAGTGCTGGAGAAGATTCTTGAGAGTTCCTTGGACGGCAAGTAGATCAAACCAGTCAATCCTAAAGGAAATCAGTCCTGAATATTCATTGGAAGAACTGATGCTGAAGTTCAGGCTCCAATACTTTTGCCACCTGATGCAAAGAGCCGACTCACTGGAAAAGACCTTGAGTCTGGGAAAGATTGAAGGCAGGAGGTGGCTAGATGGCATCACTGACTCAATGGACATGAATTTGAGCAAACTCCAGGAGATAGTGAAGGACAGGGAAGCCTGGTGTGTTGCAGTCCATGGGGTCACAAAGAGTGGGACACGACTTAGTGACTGAATGAGAACAGGTACTAGAGAGAGGAGCTAAAGCAGAGGATGTGGGAGAAGGCCTGTTTGGGCAAGGCCTCATGGAGTTCTACTGGGTTACAGATAGCAGTGTTCTTTAAGTAATACTATTGGGAATATTAAGCCACATTTATCATTTAAATGAGAGGAAGTTTGTATAGAAAGGGGATATTAATATAAAGACTCAAACATTTAGTTTGGGAGCCCAGTAGCATCACTGGTATGTTTACCATTATTGTTTTTATCACTGCTGACAAGGGGACCCCCACACACTCACTTAGAATCTATGCATTTTAGACCACACAATAGTGTCTCATGCTTTTAGTAGTGTTTTCCCCCTACGTATACCGCCTTCTACTCCTCTTACTGAATATGTTTTTGTGGAACCATTTGCCATTCATCAAGACCACTTTGGATTTGTTTTTGCTTTCCAGGTGATCAGACAACCCTGATGATTTAGTGTCCCATGATAATGCAAGGTGTCTGTGCCTGTTTCATTCACTTCAGGCATCAATTCATAAAGATAACAAAGTTCAGGCCCAGGAGTTTAGATGACTCTCAGTTGATTCATGTCCCTTTTCAAGGCTTCGGAGAAATGACACATTGTCCAGTGCATAGCAGGTTCCCTAGGTAAACTCATCACGTTGAATAGGTTTACTTAATAAATTTATGAAACGCTATTGATACTATCAGGGCTTCTCTGGTGGCTCAGTGGTAAAGAATCCGCCTGCCAATGCAGGAGACATAGGTTCCATCCATGGGTCAGGAATATCCCCTGGAGAGGAAAATGGCAACCCATTCCAGTATTCTTGCCTGGGAAATCCCGTAGACAGAAAAGCCTAGAGGGCTACAGTCTATGGGGTTGTAAAGAGTCAGACATGACTTAGTGACTACATAAACAACAACAAAAACAAATTGGGACTATTGCTTTTATTTTCTTAAGTTTAAGTGTGACCAAATGTTAAAAATACATGTATATGCTAGAAAAAAACATGATTTTATAGGAAAAAATTTTAAAAGATTGTGTTTTTTAATTAGAATGTAATTGTTTTACAAAGTTGTGTTCATTTCTGCTGTACAACAGTGTGAATCAGCCACGTGTGTACATATATCCCCTCCCTCTTGAGCCTCTCTCCCCCTCCTCCCACCCCTCTAGGTCATCACAGAGCACAGAGCTGAGTCTCTGTGCTCTACAGCAGCTTTGCACTAGCTATCTATTTAATACATGGTAGTGTATATATCGGAGAAGGCAATGGCACCCCACTCCAGTACTCTTGCCTGGAAAATCCCATGGACGGAGGAGCCTGGTAGGCTGCAGTCCATGGGGTGGCTAAGAGTCTGACACGACTGAGCGACTTCACTTTCACTTTTCACTTTCATGCATTGGAGAAGGAAATGGCAACCCACTCCAGTGTTCTTGCCTGGAGAATCCCAGGGACGGGGGAGCCTGGTGGGCTGCCGTCTATGGGGTCACACAGAGTCGGACACGACTGAAGCGACTTAGCAGCAGTAGCAGCAGCAGCACTGTATATATGTCATTTCAAATCTCCAAATTTGTTCTACTATCCTTTTCCTCCCCCTCCCTTCTGTGTCCACAAATCCATTCTCCATGTCCATGTCTCTATTTCTGCCCCACAAACAGGTTTATCTATACCATTTTCTGGGGGGCTTCCCTGGTGGCTCAGTGGTAAAGAATCCACCTGCCAGTGCAGGAAACACAGGTCGACCCCTGGATCAGGAAACACAGGTCGATCCCCCTGGAGGAGGAAATGGCCACCCACTCCAGTATTCTTGCCTGGAGAATCCTGTGGAGAGAGGAGCCTGATGGGCTACAGTCCCTGGTGTCGCAAAGATTTGAACACAACTTAGTAACAAAACAACAACAATATCATTTTTCTAGACTCCCCATATATGATAATATGTTAATATCAAAACATTTTATCCAAGTAGGTATTGGCAGACAGACTTCCCTTAGTGTATGTGCTGGTCACTTTCTGCGTTAGCTTTACTCTAGGACGTAGACCTCTGGGGTTTCAGCTGAAAGCCTACAATGTTTTCAGAAGCACCACACACTGGCAGGCATTGATCTCCATTGCCTTTTCCCTTCAGCTCTATGCTTCTGTTTAAAGACCTTCTCAAACATCAGTCATAGCTTTCATGCACAAGTATCCAGAGGAACCCAGCAGCCCTGGTTCAGGGCTTGCCTTGCCTGTCTCCTTCACCTTTCAGTTCAGTACAGTTCAGTCACTCAGTCGTGTTTGACTCTTTCTGAAGCCATGGACTGCCACATGCTAGGCTTCCCTGTCCATCACCAACTCATGTAGCTTGCGCAAACTCATGTCCATCAAGTCGGTGATGCCATTCAACCATCTCATCCTCTGTCATCCCCTTCTCCTCCTGCCTTCAATCTTTCCAACCATCAGGGTCTTTTCCTGTGAGTTAGTTCTTCACATCAGGTGGCCAATGTATTGGAGTTTCAGCTTCAGCATCAGTCCTTCCAATGAATATTCGGGACTGATTTCCTTTAGGATTGACTGGTTTGATCTCCTTGCAGCCCAAGCAAGGGACTCTCAAGAATCTTCTCCAACACCATAGTTCAAATACATCAATTCTTAAGTGCTCAGCTTTTTTTATAGTCCAACTCTCACATCTATACATGACCACTGGAAAAACCATAGCTTTGACTACACAGACCTTCACCAGCAAAGTAATGTCTCTGCTTTTTAATATGCTATCTAGGTTGGTCATAGTTTTTCTTCCAAGAAGCAAGCAAGTCTTTTAATTTCATGGCTGCAATCACCATCTGCAGTGATTTTAGAGCCCAAGAAAATAAAATATGCCACTGTTTCCATTGTTTCCCCATCTATTTTCCATGAAGTGATGGGACTGGATGCCATATCTTACTTTTTTGAATGTTGAGTTTTAAGCCGGCTTTTTCACTCTTCTCTTTCACTTTCATTAAGAGGTTCTTTTCTTCCCTTTCTGCCATAAGGGTGGTGTCATCTGCATATCTGAGATTATTGATATTTCTCCTGGCAATCTTGATTCCAGCTTGTGCTTCATCCAGCCTGGCATTTCGCATGAGGTACTCTGCGTATAAGTTAAATAAGCAGGGTGACAATATACAGCCTTGATGTATTCCTTTCCCAATTTGGAACCAGTCTGTTATTCCATGTCCGATTCTAACTGTTGCTTCTTGACCGGCAAACAGATTTCTCAGAAGGCAGGTCAGGTGGTCTGGTATTCCCATCTCATTAAGAATTTTCCACAGTTCGTTGTGATCCACACAGCCAAAGGCTTTGGCGTAGTCAATAAAGCACAAATAGATGTTTTTCTGGAACTCTCTTGCTTTTTCTATGATCCAACGGATGTTGGCAATCTGATCTCTGCTTCCTCTGCCTTTTCTAAATCCAGCTTGAACATCTGGAAGATCTCAGTTCACCTCTCTGGAAGTTCATCTCTCAGAGCCTGGCCCGGAAGTTCTCCTGTTTTGATATTTTTTCTATGTCTTCAAATTTATTTATTTAATTCCTCAACTTCTCTAGTTGCTTTCAGCAGCAGCTTTGATCTGAATCTGTTTAGTCTGTCATTCAAGTAAGCAGAATTCAAGGGCCTGTGTGTAGGTTCTCACTTCTCAGTAAACCTCTGCTCTCTCTATCAAGTCTGTCTCCCAACCAGCCACTATTTGCCTCCTAATGTCCCAAGCTGGCTGAGCATGTAGCACAATCTTTTCACTTTCATATCTAATCCAATTAATTAGTTAATTAAGAAATTCACTAGAAGATATTTACATATAGAAAATAATTTATTGAATAAAATCTGGAGTTTGAATGGAACTGACATGATGACACCACACAGAAACCAAGTTAAAATATTAATACATTAGATATCATCATTGCTTTTAAGTCCTTTAGTCCCACTAGAGGGTTTCCCTGGTGGCTCAGATGGCAAAGAATTTGCCTGCATTGCAGGATACTCTGGTTTGATCCCTGGGTTGGGAAGATCCCCTGGAGAAGTGAAAGGCAACCCACTCCAGTATTCTTGCTGGGATAATCCCATGGACAGAGGAGCCTGGTGGGCTACAGTCCATGGGGTGACAAAGAGCTGGACACAACTGAGTCTCACTTGTACCCTGACCAAAAAATCATTGTCTATGACCAGATTTCTACTCATGTATCATTACTCTCAGTCCAGGGTCTGTGCCATTATAATAAAATAAATTCTGCATATGCTTATTTTTCTCCATCACTGCAAGATTTTGTAAACAGTTGCCATTGAAACCATATCTTATAAATTCTATACTTCTTGGCACATATTCTTTCTTCCTCCTGAGAAAGGAGTCTGTTATAAACCACAATATTCCAGGGCATTGGTGCATCAATTTTATTTTTGTAAGGATGCCAATGCATGATAAGTCAAAATGTTTATATGCTATCTTGCAGTTATCACAATAAAAACTCATTGACCATATAGGATGGAATAATATCTATTATTATAACAGGAATTACATAATTTTTGGAAGAGAAGAATGCAAGTGAAAAAATTGACCTTTTATTGCCACTAATATTTCAATATCTAAGGAATAACTGGACATGGCAACTTAGAGGCAAATTCCTAACTCTTCATCATAACTGGGAGCATGAAGAAGGGACTTTCGCCTTCACAGAAAAAAAAAAAAAAATGGCATCTCAACTGAGTCACGTGATTGAGTTAAAAAGAAAATGTAATAGGACTCTTGACAATTCCCTCTAAATATTAATAAAGTCAATGTCAGATGGTTAAATTTTAAGTAATAATTTAAAGATAAAATAGTGAACATGGAAAATCCATGATAACGGTGAAAATGCAAAAGAATAATAAGCTTCATTGAATTCTTATTCAATAAAGGCCTTGTGATAGATACTTTACATAATTGTCATCTTTAATCTTCACTAAAATCTCCATAACCCCACACCAGCATACAGAAATAGGAAATGTCCTCAGGATTGAGTTAAGCAAGCATATTAAGCTACAAATTCTGTGCGGAAAGAGTATTATAGCAATTGGCTTTCTGGATTAGACTTATTCTTAATTAAGGTACTTAGATGTCACTGATGTACCTTTTGTTTCTAAGTCTTACTCACATCCCGTCCTTATTGCTTGATTTCCCAGGGTCCCTTGAAAGCTGGCTTATATTTAAGTTCTGGTCATAAGGTATCTAGCCTGACATCAGAAGCATGAAGGAAAAAGAAGGATTTCTTATCTATTTCTCCTTCTCTACTTGTCATAGATTCCCTGAAGGTGGCTTCATTTCTTCCTGAACTAGCTTTTGGTCAAGTAGCCACCCATGATCCACTTGATAATCCCAACAATGATCGGGTAGCTACTCCTCCATGATTCCAGGCTAGTCCTTGTTGTCCCGGCTTCACTGTTCTATCTCCGTCTTGGGTGAGCACTCATCAACCACAGGTTTCCTGTTCAAGGGCCAAACATAATTATATCTTTGTTATTGTTCAGTCACTCAGTCATGTCTGACTCTTTGCAACCCCATGGACTATAGCTTGCCAGGCTCCTCTCTCCATGGGATTTCTCAGGCAAGAATACTGGAGTGGATTGCCTTTTCCTTCTCCAGGGGATCTTCCCAACCCAGAGACTGAATGAACCTGCATCTCCTACTTTGGCAGGCAGATTATTTACTCTGAGCCCTCAGGGAAGCCCAATTATATCTTTATCACAGTCCATAACTGGTATTAGTTGTCCCAGCTCTCTGTCCTGCATTCTGTTAATGCCCCTGCCTCATCTTAAGACCTTCACTCTACAGATCTGTTTCTTTTGTTGTTGTTGTTCTTGCATATCAAATTTATTTAATTAAAAAAAGGAAATGACAAAAGGTATTTTACAAAAGGAAATGACAAAAATGGGGTGGGGGGAGTTCCTTTCTTAGAATTCTACAGATCAGCTTCTGATCTCTGAGTTACCTGACCTTCCCCTCTCAGCCTTTCCAACACGTAGTACCTAGTACACTTTATGTTTTCTGGACTAAAATGGAATGGTGAACTTGGCAAGTTTCTATAGAGCAAATAATTACGATACTAGACATGAGCATTATTGCTAAAAACAAAAGACTGAATTTCATTGCGTTCTACTAACAGTCACAGCACCTGTAATTCCCGAAGGATAAATTGTGATACAATAAGTCATGCTCTGGAGAGTGATGCAAAAAGCAATATTTAGTTAGGAGTGGCTTGAAGACTCACCTTGACCTCTCTGTTTCAGGTCCCTGAGCAGCCTCCTGGTTTTCGGGTGACATTCCTGTTTTATGTTTACGGTATGAAACAAGGCTCCCCAGGTGGCGCTAGTAGTAAAGAACTCACCTGCCAGTGCAGGAGGCCTAAGAGACGCAGGTTCGATCCCTGAATCGGGAAGATCCCCTGGAGGAGGGCATGGCACCCCCTTACAGTATTCTTGCCTGGAGAATTGCATGGACAGGAGAGCCTGGCGGGCTACAGTCCATAGGGTTGCAGAGTCAGAAACGACTGGAGTGACTCTGCAAGTCACATATGAAAACAAATATCAAGTCCAATAAAGATGAACTACCTCAACACCCGCTGCTATCAGATCTCCCCACTCTTGTGTCCTTCATTCTAGGCCAGTCATCCTGCCTCTAGACTGGGCTCTTCTTCCTTTCAAGTTTTGGGTTGGCCAAATATTTCATTCAGCCTTATCATTATGTAGTTAACTTCTTCCATCTGGTGAGAGCGTCAGTATCTATAAGACGGCTCAGAGGACACGGCTCAGAATATTACCTATAGCTCTTGAGGAGGAACTAAAGGTCTTTGACTTTGTGCTTAGGGACTAAACTGCTGTTCTTTGGTCTTGCTGGACTGTTTTCCTGTTTCTGCATTTTCTCACTTCTCTGATTAAACGTGTCCTTTGGCTGAAGTTTTTCCACAGACAAAAAGCAGGCAGAGGGCACGGTGGGGGAGGAAATGACCATGGGCTCCTGCTCCATTGCATAAGTGCCTTATTTTCTGGAGAACACTCACAGCTCATTTCAGAAAGACCAAACAGAATGCCAGCTATTAATGCTTTAATTAGTGGTGTCATTCAGTCGCTCAGTCATGTCCTACTCTTTGAGACCCCATGGACTGCAGCACGCCAGGCCTCCCTGTCCATCACCATCTCCCAGAGTTCTCCCAAGTTATGTCCGCTGAATCGGTGATGCCATCAATGAACCTCAAATTATGATAAAGGCTGGCTGCATTTGCCACAAGGAAATGGATTGACTCGCTTTCCCAAACATGTGGTGAAACATGAGGTCACTACTGTTATTTGAGAGGCAGAAGGTAAAATAAGCTGAGGAGGCTACAGCCAGACCCCTCAGCCACAGAAACATCCCCAAGGACTTGTTTTTTATTGTAAAGATAATGCTTGAGGATACCGGTTTCAGGGTTTTTCTTTTTTTAAGACTTTATTGAATTTGGTACAATATTGCTTCCGTTTGATGTTTTGGTTTTCTGGCCATGAGGCATGATCTCTAGCTGCCTAGGGATCGACCCACACTTCTGCATTGGAGGGGGAAGTCTTAACCGCTGGACCACCAAGAAAGTCCCTCAGCTTCAATTTTTTAGAGTTATTTATTTTTATGAGAGTTGTGCTACTTTATAATAAAAATATAGTAAAAACCACTGCACATTTACTCTCATAAAAGAACAGTATTTATGGGGCACCTATCCATCACGTCACCTTTAATTCTCCTACCAAGCCTGCATTGAGCTGTGTGTCCCCTGGTATTGCTATGGATGGTTTGAGACATGATGAATGAGGGCCCTGGACGTTCAAGGGAAGCACGTGGTGGAAGTGATCAATAGTCACCAAGGGCGATGTCATTTTCCTGATCCTCCTGATGCTAAAGTCATGGGTCAGGTGGCTGAGGGGCAGGAGGTACTGGGAAAACTAGAGATATGAGAATTGGGTGTAAAATAAAGCCCCGCATAATCATAATGAGAAAAAAAAAAACAAAAACAGGACAGCGTGTTTGTCTAGCTTTCCTATTAAAGGAGATAATAAGAGTAAAATCAGTGTATACTAGTCAGGGTTTTCCAGAAAAGTAGAGCCAACAGAATGTGTGTGTGTGTGTGTGTGTGTGTGTATAGGCATATACAGGCTTCCCAGGTGGTGTTACTGGTAATGAATCCCCCTGCCAATGCAGGAGGCTTAAGAGATGTGGGTGTGATCCCTAGGTCAGAAAGATCCCCTGGAGCAGGGCATGGAAACCCACTCTAGTATTCTTGCCTGGAGAATCCCATGGACAGAGGAGCCTGGTGGACTATGCTATTAAAGTTGCAAAAAGTGAAACACGACTGAGCAACTTAGCATGCATACACGCACACGCATACGCATATACATGGAGAGAGAGAGAGAAAGAGACATTGGCTTATTTTAAGGAATTGACTCACAATTGTGGAGGCTTGGCAAATCTGAAACCTACAGAGTAGACAGGCTAGAGGCTTAGAGAAGAATTGTAATTCAACTCCAGAGGCATTTGATTGGCAGAGATGAAGAATTGTAGACTCATCAGCTCTGAACAAGCCCAGGGGCTCAGAGCCTCACTCACTAACTGCAAGCTTCCGCCACTTCCAGGCTTTACCAGACAGAGAGCCTTCAAGGCCATCTGAAACCCCTGTGAGGCCTGGGGCTGCCTGCACACACTCTCACACACACAGTCGGGCAATGGTTAAAGCTTTTAGTGAGTCGGGCAGTGGCAACGCTGCAGACCCGCCATGATTCAGTCTCACTGCGCAAACCTAGGTTGGCTCACAGCAAAGTTTCCTTTTAGGAGGCCATGTAAAAAGGCCAGTCCATGACCTCCAGCTGGTGTGTGCTGGGCAGCCCTGGGGGGGAGCTGGAGAGATTCCATCAGCCCTCGCACTTTGTGCTCTGCATGCTCAGAATCCCCTAGGCTGAATTTGTGACCTTTCCTTCAACTGCTTCTTTAATGCATGAGCCTAAATATCAGCTGCTGGATGCAGATGCTCAACCCCTGGGATGTCTACTGCTCCCAGGACCATGCAGGGGTGAGCTGACAGTCATGGGCTCTTATCATTTAAAGCCCAGCCGACTGGGTGGCAGGATCCTCACTGAGCAATTGGCATACTTCATGCCTTCTCCCAATCTTATACTAAAGACAAAGTTTCTGTGTGTCAAATCCTAAGAGAAGCCATCTAAAAATATAGAAACAATAAAGCTACCAAGATAAGCACAACTTTCAATAAATGCCTCTTTCTTTTCCATTTTTATGAAAATTGCTTTGTGAACCAAATATGAATCTATTGCTGCTGCTGCTGCTGCTGCTAAGTCGCTTCGTCATGTCCGACTCTGTGTGACCCCTTAGAGGGCAGCCTACCAGGCTCCCCCGTCCCTGGGATTCTCCAGGCAAGAACACTGGAGAGGGCTGCCATTTCCTTCTCCAATGCATGAAAGTGAAAAGTGAAAGTGAAGTAGCTCAGTCATGTCCGATTCTTAGCGACCCCACGGACTGCAGCCCACCAGGCTTCTCCGTCCATGGGATTTTCCAGGCACGTGAAAGGAAAATGTTGCAGAATTTTCCCATGGTCTTCATGTAATCAGGAAGATTAGAAGGTTTACTACCCATAGTACAGAAAACCCCAAGTTCCTGAGAATTCGCAGCTTTTAGGAAAATTATATGGGTCACATGGCAGAAACAGACATTTCAGAAACCCTTGCTCACTGCTTGAGGAAAGGTCTTAGCAGCCCTCCATATGCTCCTCCTCCTGGGATTGGGGGTCTCATGTGTGACCTTGTGTATGACCCCATGGACTGTGTAGCCTGCCAGGCTTCTCTGTCATGGCATTCTCCAGGTAAAAATATTGGAGTGGATTGCCATGCCCTCCTCCAGGGGATCTTCCCAACCCAGGGATCGACCCTGCATCACTTATGTCTCCTGCACTGGCAGGCAGGTTCTTTGCCACTTGCACCGCCTAGGAAGCCCACGCTGTGTGAGTCTGGCCAGCTCTCTCATGACTTTAGACCCAGCCTTTTGTGGATGTCTGTCAGGAAGTCTCTGCAGACGGTGCTTCTCACTGTCACAGCGGCCAGTGCCCTCTGGGTGCCCACTCAGGTCTGTGTGCAGGGCACCTGTTAGGCGGCCCTCATGTAGACCATCTAATTGTGAGAGCAAACTGGTTCCCACCCCCTGCCCTGAGCTGAAATGAGGCTGCGGCAGGACAGAATGGAAAAAAAGCATCTCCCTTAACTTGTGTTCCTTTTCCCCAGGCACCAGAACAGACTTCAGTTGCTATCTTCAGGCTTAATGGAGGCCCTCTTGAAAACAATTTCTTCAAGTTCTGAATTTGCCCCTCACTCCACAGACTCAGATCCAAGTCCATGGAGTGTTCGGAAGACCACTATCTTTCATCTTTTTTTAATTGGAGGATTATTGCTTTACAGTGTTGTATTAGTTCCTGCTGTACAACATGAATCAGCTATATGCTTATATATCCCCTCCCTCTGGGGCCTTCCTCCCACCCCTACCCCCATCCCACTCCTCTAGGTCATCACAGAGCATCAGGCTAAGCTCCCTGTGCTACACGGCAGCTTCCCACTAGCTTTCTCATACAGATTTGGGGCCATTCTGTAGTCCCAACCTACTTTCTCTTTCTCTAAATGTGCTTTCAAAACTCTGCCTTAATTCTTCAGTGGAGGAAAATGCCAAATCAAGTAATGCCATGTGAAGGCAGAGTATCCCAAAGTTTGGACCTCAGACACACTTCACGTGCAGCTGAAGCTCGGATTAAGCCTGAACTGCACAACTGCTCCTACATGCATGTATAATGACACAAACCTCCAAGCACCATATTTGAAACAGTGTGACTTATCAAAGGGACATTCTATGATCAAACAAAGTAGGAAAATACTGCATTATACATGGTCTATTCATAATTCGCAACCCACACGCAATGCACAAGGAAATTCTGCATGAGGAAACTCTTTTGACTTTGCTTAATCAGCTTTTCCAAAAGTTATTTGACAACAGGAACCTTTCTTATTTTTATAATGTCTAGTTCCTAGGGAATTTATATATGTGTGTGTATATATAATAATTATTATTGGAGTATAGTTGCTGTACAATGTTGTGCTAGTTTCTACTATACAGCAAAGTGCATCATTTATACATATACATAAACCCCTTTCTTTTTGGATTTCCTCCCCATTTAGTTGCAGGTTCAACCCCTGGGTTGGGAAGATCCCTGGGAGTAGGAAATGGCGACCCACTCTAGTACTCTTGCCTGGAGAATCCCACGGACGGAGGAGCCTAGTGGGCTATAGTCTATGGGGTCTCAAAGAGTTGGACACGACTGAGCACACACACATCCCATTTAGCTCACCACAGAGCATTAAGTAGACTTAACTTTAGTAGCATTAACTAGACATTAACTCTACTTAAGTAGAATTCCCAGGGATATACAGCAGGTTCTCCTAAGTTATCTATTTAATACATAGTATCAATAGTGTATACATGTCAATCTTGCATAGAACAGAATTTGGCAAGCTCTACTGTAAGGATATTCTCAACCAATTTTCTTAAATACTTCTGACCAGTTAGCTCCTGAATTAATGTGAGAAAAGTCTAGGGAAGCATTTAAAGTCATGCACTCTTCTGTCTAAATTAAGATAACACTGGTTTTCAGACTAGAATGTAGGGGGAGGTGAGAGATGCAAACTCTGGACTGTCAGTAACCTATTTGAGTGACCAGATCTCCTACAAAGGGGTGCCCCCCATGACAAGGTATGGAGGAAATGTGGGTTTTGTAAGATTCCTGTACTTTCAAGAAAAACTGAGACACCAACTTTTGGTGAAATCTTCAAATTTTTAAATGTTGGCGGCTCTATTTTGTTTTTTAAAAAGATAAACGAAGACATCTTACATAGAGGCACCATTCTACACCCACCAAAATTCCAAATCAAGGACAATGCTTTGGGATGAATCCAAACCAGGTTAACTGTGTAGGTCCATGATTTTGAATCCAGAGGGTGAGAAGCGAAAGAGAAAGAAAAACTCAGGCCATGTTCTGAAATTCATCTGCTCTGAGCTGCTGTATACAGCCTGCGTACTGAAGTAAACAACAGAGTGCCTGTTGTTTCTTTATTATATGCGTGAGTTTATAATTTATCTCCAGTGAAAGGGGAAATTATGAGGTAGGTGTTCATAGGCACTTTGACTCTCAAGTGAAATGTTTTTATGCTGTTAAAGTCAAATAATCAATGCTCTAGGCCATACTCCCTCTGGAGAAGTTAAAGATTAATTTTGCTGGGACTATAATTAAAAACAGAATTTAGTGATAAACTTTGCCATCATGTTATTATTTTAAATGGCTGAACTCTAATACATTATCATCAAGGATAAAAAAAGGATATTATTTTAGAGAAATCTACAATTCAAGGGAAGTTTTAATATGGGTTGAAGTCACCCGGGAATTATTTAAAGCCCCAGCTGAAAATGTGTATCAAATCCAATTACCTCTCGATGGTCCATATGGGGCTTATCATTGACAATATTTCCACTGTGGACTGTTTGTTTCCACTCTGCCATCCGTTTCTGCATCCCACCCCTAATAGCGATGGTCCAGGCAATACATAAAGTCTATCTTAGTCTATCTTATACATTGTGTGCATATGTATATATATATATATATATATATATATATTCCATAAGATAGTTCAATGTGACATTGAATGGGTAATAAATCATGTCATATGATTTAAGCTAATGTAAAAATGATTTTCCTGATTGTCATTCTCTATTTGCATATAGTATGCAACAGACTCTGATATGCTATAGAATGTGTTTATCTCATACATATTTTACTTCCAAAGAAAACCAACATGAAATAACATCCTTTACAAAATAACAACTTTTATTAATACAGCTTGTTTTATTATAGGCAGTTGTGTTACACGTTATCGCCATATCTTATAACATATGTATACATTGCAAGACATAAATACCTTTTTTAATAAACTGAACTCTATTTTTGAGATAGGGGTTAATTTTAAACAAATAATTTCCTTTTCAGAAGGAAAATCAAGTCTGAATATATATATTTAAGATTCTGGATTTTATAAACTGATTTTCTTTGACACGGGGCACAAATAGATTAAATACATACTCGAACTGCTTTATTGTATTCTTTGCTCTTGATTTAATGACTCTTCAAGTAATTCTCTGTTCTCTCAACAATTTAAGAAAAGTGATTTTTGAAAGAGCAGAGATGATGAACTTCCCTTATATTCTTTTCAATCTAGAAGAGATCAAAGAAACAGGGAAGGAGAAGAGAGTGGCTGGCACAGCCGGTAAAGGATGGGAAGAGGCAGATTTTTGGCAGAACCGAATGTGTTAATCTTCAGTGAAATTAGCGATTTAAAAAAGTATTTCTCAGCTGCACATCTCAAAAAAAAATTTATGGGTCTAATTTTCCTTTGGAAATTTAAAATGTTACAAACTCATAAGATATAATTATCCAAGTTTTTCCACCCCACACTCACCATGCCCACAGAAAGCCGTAGGAACTATGTATGGATGTAAATGGATGACTGCTGCAAAGAATTTAGAAACATTTCAATAAACATACTTGCAAATATTTTCGGTATTTTAAAAAAGTAGGACACATATGTTAAATGCAAGTGAAGAGGGCCTAAAAGGAAATCTCCAAGTGCACAGTTTGCTTCTATATTTGTGTGAACCATTTGGTTAAGTATTTTACAAAATATCTACACTTTATTTTCCAGTCCTTATGGAATTTTCAAAATACTGTATATCCTACAATAGACTTTTCAACATATGTGTAAGCTGTAGTGTGAAAATAATTGTGGAAATAATTCGAGATCTATATAATTCCACAACCTACTTGCCTTGAATTGGCTGAATGTGTTTTTCATGTACGTCTGCATCAAAAATGCTTAAGCGTTTCACGCAAAACTCGTTTAGATCTAAACGCGTCTCTGGAATTGGCAAGGCTTTGCCAACCTAGGGAAATTAGCAAAGATAACATTTAATAACACCAACCCAGAGAGCTCTTACTTTTGTCAGATTTCATTAAAATGCTTAGAAGTTTGGGTGAAATATAGACATGTTTAGTTAAAACACTCATCTCACAGCTTATAAGATACTTGATAGTAGGGATTTACTTGGCATTCTTGGGCTTCCCCAATGTAATTATTTAGTGATCTTTCTGGAAAAATAGAAAGATGGCTTAGAGTGACTCTTTTACTTGATTCTCTGTTAGGGAAGTCTTCCTCAGGGTCTCCCTATCTCTCTGTTCTTGAAAGTTGCTGAGACTCATTTTAAAATAGCCGAGACTTTTCTTCAAACTTCTCTTCCCTAAACTTGCCCCTCCTCCTCCTGCTTTTCTTTACCCACTTAAGATGTTACAAAAATTATCGAGGAAAAATGTAGCACTCAGCAGAACTCTACACATGTGGATGCTAAACAAATACTTTTGATGTTGATGAATGTTGGCAAGTCTCCATGGAAGAAAGACCTTACACAAAAGATGTTATAATTATTATGTTTAAGTGATTATGCTATAATTATTATGTTAAAAATCTCCCATGCTCTCAGAGCTACTCGTCGGTGGCAGGGCTGTGACATCCCCATTCAACCTCATCTCTTGCTAAAGCTCTTCCCACCTTCACAGGCAGTGAAAAGACAGTGGCTTGGCTGAGACAGAGAGCCTGAGTAACAGTAGGGGTGAATCCTCTCTCCCTCTCCCTTTCCCCATTTCAGGAGGTTCCCAGCCTCTAAAGGGTCACATTTTCTAATTCTGCCCCAACAGTTTCCCTTTTTCTTAAACACATGCTATAAAATATTTTGGCACATTCATTTACATCAAGTTTAAGTGTGGCTGAAAATGTTACCTACCTCTCCTGGGATTAGATAACTTTTTAAGGAAAGATGTGTGCATGCCCAGTTGCTCAATCATGTCCAGCTCTTTGCGACCCCCTGCACTGTAGCCCTCCAGGCTCCTCTGTCCATGGGATTTCCCAGGCAAGGATGCTGGAGTGGGTGCCATTTCCTCCTCCAGGGGATCTTCCCCACCCAAAGATCAAATCTGTGTCTCCTGCCTTTCCTACACCTTTACCACTTAGCCATCTAGGAAGATGATAAAAGGTTAAACCATGAATGTCTAGTGGTGAGATTATTTTTTCTTTTTTAGCCATTAGAGACGGTTGCCCTGGGGAAAATCTTTGGATTCAGGGCCAGTTGTCTGTGGATTTTATGGATCTGGGAGTACTAACACCTACATGAAACTATATTCAACAGTTATTTTTTATTTGTTTTCTAGGGAGTTCTTCTGTTATTTCCTAGATTGAAAAGAACAGGCAAACTGGATGACTTCTCACCATCCTCAGAGTCTAATCTGGACTTGTGGAAATGCTGCATTAGCCAGATTTTCAGTTCTGACTGAGGTGCTTTAGAATAAACTGACCCCTCTTTGTAAATACTCAGTAGAATTTTGAAGACGTGTCTGGTGGAGGATGCTCTGAGGTTATGAGAATGACATTAAACTGCATTTATTCCCTAGAACTAAAGATCACTGCATATGTGCATGCTAAGTCGCTTCAATCTTGTCTGACTCTGCAGACTCCCAGGCTCCTCTGTCCATGGAATTCTCCAAGCAAGATTATTGAAGTTGGTTGCCATTTCCTCCTCCAGGGCATATTTCTGACCCAGGGATCAAACCCATGTCTCCTGCATTGGCAGGTGTATTCTTTACTGCTGAGCCACCAAGGAAGCCCCAGGGGCCTCATTTTTATTGTTATTGATAAGATTTTGAAGTTACAGTGAGCTGTGGTTTTGACAGACATGCCTGTACTGCCTGCATTTCTGGTGTCAGCCAGGGTGAGATGGTAGTGGCAACAGCTGTCTACAGGCTTCGCTGAGAGCCGCTGATTCAAGTCAGCTCACACCTTCCCTAACTGAATGTAGACCCCATTACATCTCTGGGCACTGGCACAGGGTGATGGGGGGCTTAACTCATCTACTTCCTGTTCCAAGTTATTACCCTCAATAGTCACAGAAACATTTACAAACTTCTTCTCATAAGAAAGGAGAGAAACAGGATCCTGGAGAAGATAGGTTGAAGGTAGCATCGCAACTATCTGTGGAGAGGGCTTTAGTGAGTAGGTTCAGACAGGAAGGATGGAGCAGGAGCAAAAAGGCAAATGCACAAACCAAAGTTGGGGGGATTTGGGTTTAATTGAAATCCTCAAGTGGTGCATGCTAAGTGACTGCCTGTTTAGAGCCAACAGATATGTTTCCGTGAGGTTAGGGAAGCGAAAAATCCCATACGAAGCTAGTGAGATGTTAAATTCTAATTAGAAGTGTTAATTAAAAAAAAATTCCAATTTCATCAGTGAGAGTGCTTCTGTTGTTCCGATTCTCTTTGCTACAGTGAATTCTAAGTATCCCAACTCACTTTGTTCCAATATTATTTATCCTGTCTATGGAGTAGAGGAAAGTTGACATCGCCATCAGTGTAGACTGATCCTCCCCTCACGGCCATGATAAAAGTTTAATGGAAAATGCCTATTTTCAGGGCTTTGTACTCAGGCATAGAGATACACTGTGGCTCAAAGTTTAACAAACCAATTGTGGGTCTTTCAGGATGAAAAAATACTTATCTACTTCATCTTCACAATGTCTTCTTGCCACTATTTTCCAGTCCTTGAGCCTTTGGACTTAAGTAAACAATGACTTAAGGAACAATGACTTCCCCAAATTTAGATGAGGTTATTTTATATTGTTAAATATAAAGTAATAATATCATTTAAAATGACATTTTGCACTCCAGTACTCTTGCCTGGAAAATCCCATGGGCGGAGGAGCCTGGTAGGCTGCAGTCCACGGGGTCACTAGGAGTCGAACACGACTGAATGACTTCACTTTCACTTTTCACTTTCATGCATTGGAGAAGGAAATGGCAACCCACTCCAGTGTTCTTGCCTGGAGAATCCGAGGGACGGGGGAGCCTGGTGGGCTGCCATCTAAGGGGTCGCACAGAGTCGGATACGACTGAAGCGACTTAGCAGCAGCAGCAGCAGCAGTCCATATGAGGTTAGCACCTTTGAAAGAGCATGAACACATTGCCTAAAAATTAACAGCTCAACTAAATCTAATATTGAACAGATTTCTAAAGAATATGCAACTGTACATTAATACTTTCATTTCAATAGTGGTAATCAACATGGTCCAAATTATTTAATGGAAATTAAATGTTTTCTAGTATGCTTTTAATTTATGCATGGGTAATTTCAAATTTTATAATAAATACTAGAGAAGAATGGGGGCTTCCCTGGAGTCTCAGTGGTAAAGAATCTGCCTTTCAATGGGATTGGTCCCTGGATTGGGAAGATTCACCTGGAGAAGGAAATGCCAGCCCACTCCAGCATTCTTGCCTGGGAAATCCCATGGACAGAGGAGCCTGGTGGGCTACAGTCCATGGGGTTGCAAAGAGTTGGACATGACTCAGTGACTAAACAACAGTAATAAAAATAGTATGGATGACAGGCAATACATTTTTAAAAAATGCAACATTTTCTGTTGATATTTCCAAGCACTCCCAATGAAATTTGTAGTCAAACTTTGGACCAGTACTATAATTACACTTCAAGGAGCAATTTATCTGCAATATTATTCTGGGAGATGCCTAGCCATGAGCAGTGGTAACTATCTTCCTCCAGAGTTCCTACTCAGTCCCCGTTGTATAACTTGGATTTATGCCCAGGTAACACTGTGAGGTGGTTTGGAAACCTTTCCCTGTGAAGCTTGCTGGGCTGATGGCTGCAAAAAATGATTCATAGGTTATTTACACTCTTTATGTACAGACTGAACAACTTTCTCTTAAAGACATTTCCTTGTATTTATCCTTTGGGAAGTTCATGTATCAGTTTTCCGCCCACAGACATAGGCTTCTGAAATAATTCTGCAGGTGGCATTTCACTGTCTGGGCATTTTGGTGCCTGTGAACTCACTCACCAGATCATTTCTAGCACTTTACAATAAGGCCAGTACCCACATCACACATTGCAGAAATGCACCATTTAGTCAAAAACAATAACACGATCCTACATTTGCACTCCAATCTTCGCATTTACTGTTCCTGAACTAGGTCCTTTTGCATGGCAAGTCAGACTGCTCAAACCCATGCTGATGTTTTATCAATTTTATATGATTTTTGGATTTAAACTGTTTTTATATTTGGGGTGATCTTTTGGTCTATCCTGCAGTAGATCATTTTCTGATCATTACCTCTTATTGTGACTTGTTTGAGGGTGACAGAAATCCAACTCAAAATAAGCTTCACTAAAAAAAGGGCGTTCACCCTCCTCGATAAGCAAGTGATTATTTTCCTCACTGACTAAGTTCATTTTTAATACCTGGTTTGTCAGCCACATGGTAGGTACAAGATCTCATGTTGTGAATGATGGCATCAGAGTTTCTGTAATTCACACTCTGTTTTGAACCTGAGACATTATTTAACCTCTTTGGATCTCAGTCTGCCTGGGTGAGAAATAAGGGCCATGTCAGGTTCAGCATTCCTTTATTCCACCGGGAGCACGCGGGCATGAAAGAGACTTCAGTGAATTAATTCCTGGATATCTTTCAGCTAAATGTTGAGGACTTGATCCTTAGATGGGGCTTCCCCAGTGGTTCAGTGGTAAAAGAATCTGCCTGCAATGTAGGAGATGCAAGAGACCTGCAGGTTTGATCCTTGGGTGGGGACGATCCCTTGAAGGAGGAAATGGCAACCCACTCCAGTATTCTTGCCTGGAGAATCCCATGGACAGAGGAGTCTGGTGGGCTACAATTCATAGGGTTACAAAGAGTCGAACAGGGCTGAAATGATTACATTTCAGACACCTGCTCTGTGCCATCTTCTTGTTAGTACTTAGCCTCTGAGAATTTCAGTTTGTTACCGGAAATTAAGGGAAGGAGAGGGGATTTTATTATATGCCACTTTCAAATATGTGCATATGTACATTTCTCTTCCGTAAATGTAATGTATACACATATTTGTCTGGTGTTCTTCTACCTGTTGATGTGTTAACTAAACATTTTTATAAAGCATTGAAGTTATAGCCCCTTTCTGAAAATTGCAGTCATTTTTTTTATAGCCTTTATTAACTTTGTTACAATAGTGTTTGTTTCATGTTTTGTGTTTTGGCTGTGAGGCTTATGGGATCTTAGATACCCAGTCAGGGATTGAATTCACAACCCCTGCATTGGAAGGCAAAGTCTTAACCACTGGACCGCCAGGGAAGTCAATATGTTCATTTTTGGAAAGAACTCTGGGATGCATAAATCTCCTAAATACACTGAGTAGTGATGCTTTAGTGCTTTACTGGTTGCCAAGGGGATTCTGGAAGATGGTTTCCCCCCATTTTTATGTTTATTAAGGTTTTCATCAACAAAAACTTGTTTAATTTCCATTAGTGTCCCCTTACAGCAGCCTGCTCTCCTGTCTGGCAGTGTCCTGTCTTCATGTAAACACACCCTATGTTTGCAGTGTTCTGGAGGGAAGATACTTGGAGGCACAAGAGTGGTGTATTTAATTGCATGTATTTTAATTTTTGATGAAAGAAGGACCAGAGTATTTTTTAAAATTTTATTTCCCTGGAATTAGATAATGACATATACTCATGTGTTCAGTAATTCATATATTAACACGTATGTATAGAATCTAGACAAACGTTACCGATGAACCTATTGACAGGCCAGGAGTAGAGATACAGGTGTAGAGAGTGGATTTGTGGACACAGCGGTGGGAGGGGAGGCTGAAACAAACTGGGAGAGTAGCAATGACTTGTGCACACTATCACGTGTAAAACAGGTAATTAGTGGGAACCTGCTGTATAGCATGGGGAGCTCAGCGCGGTGCTCTGTGATGACCTAGAAAGGTGAGATGGGGCGGGGCGCTGGAGAGAGGCTCTAAGGGAGGGCATATATATACTTACGGTTGACTGCATTATTGTGCTGCAGAAACCAACACAACATTGTAAAGCAACTATCTTCCAATAAGAAATTCATACAACATATATCTATACCTGGAGTGCAAAGAGTACAAGCAAAGAGTACAGTGAAAAGAGTACAAGCCAATATTGTAACAACCAACATCTTTAAACAAAGTGTTGCATACATGACTAGGATGTCTTTTGTCTTCCTTTTTCTCTTTAAACTCACATTATGAGCAGAATCACTTTATCTAGACTTAACCTTGTTTTAGACTCTTGCTACATTCAAAGTGATGTGAAACCTGGAAACAATTAAAGTTCATCTTCTAAGTGATACAAAGCATCACGGATGCTTCAATTGCTTCTCTCCCACTGTTAAGGAAATAGAATTGGGGATCGACTTCCTACCTCTGATTGGTGTGGGTAACTGAAAGTGAAGAATTATTTGGCATTCAGAACCTTAATGGTGCAGTTCAGGATTTATTACATAAAATGCTCTTCAAATAGCATACTTTAAAATGGTTTTGCTTCACTAGGTGAAAAAAAAAAAAGCTCTAGGCTTTAAAAGTATTTTGTTTGAAAATATACAATCTTCTTTGTCTCAATCATTTTTGGCTTTTAAAATTTTATTTTAAAAGGTGTAAATTAGAATATTACATAACAGGATTTTCTTTGTTCCAGCTGTGATGTTGGGAGGGAACAGGAAGAAATTTATATGCTTTAATCATTTTTCTTTTCTAAGGCAACATGACTGTGCTGTGCTGCGTTTAGTCTCTCAGTTGTGTCTGACTCTTTGCAACCCCATGGACAGTAGCCTGCCAGGCTCCTCTGTCCCATTCTTGCCTGGGAATTTTCCAGGCAAGAATACTGGAATGGGTTGCCATGCCCTCCTCCAGGGGATATTCCCAACCCAGGAATCGAACCCAGGTCTCCTGCATTGCAGGGGGATTCTTTATCAGCTGAGCTCCCAGGGAAGCATCTGCCTAATTTTCAAAAATTTCCATTCAGTTTTAAAAATGATTTTTACTATATTTGCTTTACAGTGTTGTGTTAGTTTCTGCTGCACAGCAAAATGAATCAGCTATACAGACATATGTATCCTCTCCCTTTTGGATTTCCTTCCCATTCATGTCACCATAGAGCACTGAGTAGAGCTCCCCAAGTTACACAGTAGGTTCTCATTAGTCATCTATTTTATACTTAGTATCAATAGTGTATATGTGTCCGTCCCAATATCCCTACTCCTCCCACCTTCAAAAGCTTCAATTAATTGTAAAAATGATACTGTCCATTTCCCCTCTCTCAGCAATCCTATGGAAGTCATGGTCTCTAGGAAGCTTCTGTATATAAGATGTCCTTGCTTTTGAAACCCATGTTGTGTTTTTCTACATTTGATTCTGATAGAAATACCAGGTATTGTTACAAAGTGGTTCATAATGATGACGTGTTTGTTGTTGTTGTTCCATCACTAATTCATGTCGGACTCTGTGACCCTGTAAACGGCAGCACGTGTGGCTCTCCTGTCCACCATCTCACAGAGCCTGCTCAGACTCATGTCCATTGAGTCAGTGATTCCATCCAACCATCTCATCCTCTGTTGTCCCCTTCTCCTCCTGCCTTCAATCTTTCCCAGCATCAGGGTCTTTTCCAGTGAGATTGCTCTTCTCATCAGGTGGCTAAAGTGTTGGAGCTTCAGCTCCAGCATCAGTCCTTCCAATGAATATTCAGGGTTGATTTCCTTTAAGATTGACTGGTTTGATCTCTTTGCAGTCCAAAGGACCCTCAAGAATCTTCTCCAGCACTACAGTTTGAAGATTAATTACTTTAAAAAAAAAAAAAGCTATTTATTTACTTCATAGAATAATGTTAAGTGAGTACTCCTGTTTGTCCTGCAGATATAAGTTTGGGGCCTGAACAATGTGCTGATTCAGGGATTGTTGCTTTTCCTTGTCATCAGACTGCTCTCAGTCTTTCTCAGATGATTTGAATGAGGACATTTATGTGTTTGCATAAATATTCAGGATATTTGACACACTATATAACCTTAGGATGGAAAATAAAAACGTATTTTATATCATCTTTAAAAATTCAAAAAGTCATCTCTTGTTTATTGCAAAATAACTTATTTATGGTTATCAATGGCTGTTTCAAAAGCTTATAAAATATGACGCAGGAGCTATTTCTCATATTTTTCTAAGGCTTCTAGAATCCTGGAAAACAATTTTTTAATTATGTTGTTATTAGAATTAATGGGTATATGTGTCACAGTGAGCATCCTCCAGCAAAGTTCTAAAATTATACTCTAAGAAACAGGCTAAATACTTTGGTAATTAACATTGGTTCTTACTGTATGTAATTCCCATACAATGATTAACCATACAATGTTTTACTCAAGATATGATTTTAATTTAGTACACTATGATAATCCATCTCATAAAGAGCAACTAAACAACCAATGTTTTTATACAAAGTCAGTCAACATTTAAGAAAGTATTCAATGTTTCTGACAATTTGTATTCTTTACAGGAAAATATTCTCCAAGAAAACCTAAGGTATTTTAAAACATCGATTTTTCAAAACAAGAATAAAAGAAAAATCTGCTTGGAAGTGGAGAACATGAATTGAGGATTAAACTGTCCATAAATGGGGTAATATTCTGAGAATACCCACTGATTCCAGGACACTAAAATCTGAAGGGCTGGATGGTCTGAATATGCTGGGTCAGGAGACAGAATTGAAAGCCCTGCATGGTGACGGTTGCAGAGGAAAAGTCTGTCTCCCCGCGGCGTCAAAGAGAAAGAGTGATGCCTTTAGTGGGTAAAACAGGGTCAGGGCAAGGGGATTACAGACCACATATATATGGAAATGATAAAGTGATATGAGCCAGATATAAGCCTTAGGGGGAAAAATGGGCTTTCAATAAACTGAGGTAATTGGCTACCCATGTTAAATAAAATACAAATGCAATGTACAAATAAATAAAATACAAATATAACATATAAATAAATAAAATACACATAAATAAAATCTAAATAGATTCCTACCTCATTCTATATACAAAAATAAATTAAAGATGATTAAAATAAATTTTAAGCTGTTAAATTTCAGAAAAATATGTCAGAAAATAGCTTGGTAGGGAAGAATCTTTTCAATAAGACACAAAAAAGCAAAATTGAAATATGTAAAAGATTGAATAAGTTAATCATATCCAAAGTAAATAAAATGGTTTTTATCATCAAATACACCAAAAGTAATAAAACAAGACAGGCCCTCAGACAGTATTTGTAACACATAGAATGTATAGAGGTTTCATAAGTTTAGCAATCAGAATAGAGTTAAAAAAAAAAAACCTGCTACAAAGCATGAAGAAAATTCCTTAAATAGGTTGTTCAAGAATAGTCATTTCCAGACTCACAGAGAATGAACTTATTATGGTTGCCAGGCGGGGAAAATGGATGGAAGAGATAGGGAGTTTGGGATGGACATACACACTGCTGTATTTAAAATGGATAACCAACAAGGCCCTACTATACAGCACAGGGAGCTCTGTTCAATGTCATGTGGCAGCCTGGATGGGAGGCGAGTTTTGGGGAGAATGGATACATGTGTACGTATGGCTGCCTGCTCCAGTATTTTTGCCTAGAGAATCCCGTGGACAGAGGAGCCTGGCGGGCTACAGTCCATGGGGTCACGACTGAGTGACTAATACTATATGCATGGCTGAATCCCTTTGCTGTCCACCTGAAAGTATCACAACACTGTTAATCCGCTATATACCAATACAAAATAAAAAAAAAATTTTTTTTTGGTATTCTCTTTATTTTTTTTTTTAATTTTATTTTATTTTTAAACTTTACATAATTGTATTAGTTTTGCCAAATATCAAAATGAATCCGCCACAGGTATACATGTGTTCCCCATCCTGAACCCTCCTCCCTCCTCCCTTCCCATACCAGAGAAGAAACATAAGTAACCAACAAATATATAAAAACAAGCTTAGTCTTCTGAGTAATCTAGTTAATGCATATTAAATGTAGATTGAAATGCAATTTCCTACCAACCAGATTAGCAAAAATTGCAAAACTGGACATTATCAGGTTTTGGAAAGAATGTGGAGAGAAAGAAACTTTATCCACAGCTGGAGGGAAAGCCCATTGGTACCACCACTTTGAAAAATGTGTTTCTTGTACAGCTGAACACACACAATCCTGTGACCCAGCAACTCCAAACCTAGAGTAATGACTGAAGTACATCTGCTCCTGGGGCTTCCCTGGTGGCTCAGATGGTAGAGAGTCTGCCCACAGGGCTGGGAACCTGGGTTCAGACTCTGGTCTTCCCGTGCGGGAAGATCCCCTGGAGAAGGGATACGAACACACTTCAGTATTCTTGCCTGGAGAATCCCATGCACAGAGGAGCCTGGCAGGGTTTGCAAAGAGCTGGACACGAATGAGCAACGAACACATCACACCACCACACCTAGTCCTATGGGAAGATATCGGAAGCTCTTATTGTCTTTTAAATTTCATCCCTTGTAATTGCTCACTTTTAAGTTATATGTTTTAGTTCTCAAAGAATGTCATTTACAATACTCAGTTTTACTTTTATGTTACTTTATTATTTTTATGAGATTTTCAGAATTGCTTTGATTAAGCTTGCATAAAAAGAAACCTTGAATTTAAATCACATTCCTTTTGGTTTAATCATGTGCCATATTAAGTACTTGTAAAAATCATTCAAATTATTCATATGCACCTATTTTTCCAAAATGAATTTCCCTCTCCTCCTCTTTTTCTTCTCATAGAGGAATTTCAACAGATTAAATTCTTGGAAATTCATTATCATTTCCTTTTTATTCATTATTATTAGGAAGATTTCACAATGTTCACAGAAATGTCAAATAATGATGTCATTGTAATCAAATTATCATGTAAGAACACTAATGAAAACTATCAGTTACACATCAATTCTTAAGATTGAAAATTGATAGTTAAATGCAGCTCCAAAGAAGCTTCCTAGCAGAATAAAAATATGATGCCAACGTACTTTCATTCAGCAACCACCATTAGATCTCATTTCATAATATTTACCTTAGAGATCTAAGTCACAATATTTTCCTTGAGTGAGATTTCATTGTTAAACACACCGTAATGAGAAGTTGTTGACATTTTATTGAAAACCACTCTATATTGCTAATCTGCTATGAATATTGCTACGGCACTGGGGGAAATCTGTCAAAATGTGTTGGACTATGTTCTGTCTCAATGAGAAAGAATAACTTCTCATAGTACAGGCTCTTATTCAATTACTCATTGCTATGTAACAATGGAGAAGGCAATGGCACCCCACTCCAGTACTTTTGCCTGAAAAACCCCATGGACGGAGGAGCCTGGTGGGCTGCAGTCCATGGGGTCACTAGAGTCAGACACGACTGAGCGACTTCACTTTCACTTTTCACTTTCTTGCATTGGAGAAGGAAATAGCAACCCACTCCAGTGTTCTTGCCTGGAGAATCCCAGGGACGGGGAAGCCTGGTGGGCTGCCGTCTATGGGGTCACATAGAGTCGGACACGACTGAAGTGACTTAGCAGCAGCAGCAGCGTGTAACAATAAAAAAATGGATTGTCTTTCACTCCGTGACTTCTCCTTGCAGTTGTTGTTTAGTCGCTAAATTGCGTCTCACTCTTGTGACCCCGTGGACTGCAATCCACCAGGCTCCTCTGTCCATGGGATTTTCCAGGCAAGAATACTGGATTGAGTTGCCATTTCCTTCTCTAGGGGATCTGCCTGACCCAAGGATCTCTGTCAGGTCTCCTGCTTGGCAAGTAGATTCTTTACCTGTTTGACTTGTAAATCAGCCTTTGGATCTCAGCTGGAACATTTCTTCTTTCCCCAGAGAAGACTTCATTCTGTTAAAAGCTGAGTTAGCCATGCATGGTGTTCTCTTGGTTACCTATTCTCTTCCCTGCCATTTCTCATGATTAGTTATTGCACATTTTACTTTTCCAGCGGTCTACATTCCAAAGTAAGTGGGTCCAGTAGTTAATATTTTAACAGTTCCCTAATTCTAAATAAACTTTAAGAAATTGAAAAGTGGAAGTGAATTATTCATTTGGGAAGTACAGATAAATTATATTAAGTTTGTGAATCCTTTTTCATGTTGAGTATAGTCAATAAACATTTCCATTTACCAATGAAGTTCACTGTATCCTTGGGTTTTATAGTTGAGGAAGGAATAAAAGTCTACAAGCACAAACACATCAAGCTTTTATAGTGAAAAGTCAAATCTGTTAAAAGACATGCAAAGTATTCTAAGAGTTCAAAGATGGTGCTGTTACTTTCTGCTGAAGTTATAAGGAATTACATAAAGAGGTGTTTGTGTTTGTGATGTGCTTTGAAGAGCAGGGAGATTATAAAATAGTCAAGAAGGAGTAAGTGACATCAGAAGCAGAACAAATAAGGGATTCCCTGATGGTCCAGTGGTTAGGACTCTGAGTTTTCACAGCAGAGGGCCCCAGTTCCGTCCCTGATCCAGGAACTAAGGTCTTAAAGCCATCAAGGTGCTACCAAAAAAAAAAAAGAGAAGAAGAAGAAGAGGAACTAACCTTGTCAAAACCAATGGAAACTTGGTTAGAACCTGACTGGTGGTCCAGTTAGAATGGCTAGAGATGAAAGGATCAGGCAGATAAGGAAACAAATGAAAAGCAGTTCGTTTCATTAGGGGCCCAGATGCCAGCTGCATAAGGAAAAGGAATAAGAAAGATTTTCATAGTTGACACCCACACTACCTCTCTATTTCTACTGATACACCACTCCACTGGGCATGGCTTCCTATCGTTCTACTGAGCACAGCACGTTCTGTCTCTCAGTTAGTTTTGCGTTAGTGCAAAAGCAAACGGGTGAGGGGTAATTGAATAGCACTGGTTAGTGCAGCCTCTCTTGCCAAATTAATGAAATAAGCAATTACTGAGCTCGGTATAAGTGCCAGGAAGAAGAGAGTGATACATATTTAATAAAATTATAAACAAAAACTGCCATCAGAAAACAACTGAGGAAGTTCATAGACTCCTAGAAGAAAGAGCTTTGTGAACATGGTCATACGACATTTGACACATGCTCTGTGTGCCATGATGGGTACAAGGGTACAGTAACCACCAGGAGTCCAAAGAAATTATGATATTTAAATGCACTCTATATTATGAAAAGATTAAGCAAGATAAATTTCAGCTAAGCTCACCAAAAAAAAAATAAATAAATAAAAAAGAGAGAGGACCCAAATAAAATAAGAAATGAAGCAGGACAAATCACCACCAATATCACAGAGACATAAAGAATCATAGGAAAATACAATAGCTATATATTAACAACCTGGACAACCTAGAAGAAATGAAAAAATTTCTAGAAATATACAATTTACCAAGACTGAATCAGGAAGAAAGAGACAATCAGACGAGACCAGTCACTAGAAGTGAAATTGAATTTGTAACCATATTAATAAAAGTAATAATAAAAACTCCCAGCAAGCAAAAGTCCAGGACCAGATGGCTTCACAGGCAAATTCTACCAAGCATATCAAAAAAAGAGCTAATACGCATCCTTTCCCAAATGATGATGAGATAGCACATCATACCTATTAGAATGGCTTTCATCAAAAAGACCACAAATAACAAGTGCTCACAAGGATGTGGAGAAAAGAGAATCTTTTACACTGTTGGTGGGAATGCAAATTAGATCAGCCATTATGTACCACAGTATGACGTTTCCTCAGAAAACTAAAAATCGAACTACCAGATGCTGTGCTCAGTCACTTCAGTCATGTCCAACTCGTTGGACCCCATGGACTGTAGCTGGGCTGGGCTCCTCTGTCTATGGGATCTTGCAGGTGAGAATACTGGAGCAGTTTGCTATTTCCTTCGCTAGGAGTTCTTCCTGGTTCAGGGATGGAAGCTGCGTCTCCTGAATTGCAGGTGGATTATATGTTCCAGCAATTCTATTCCTGGGTATATTTGAGGAAACAAAAAACCACTAACATAAAATGACTTATGCGCCCCAGGGTTCATAGCAGCATTATTTATAATAGCCAAGATAAGCAAACTATATACCTGACCAACAGATGAGCAGATGTAAAAAAAGATACAACACAAACACACATACACACACGCACACACACATCCCCAGAATATTACTCAGCCATGATAAGAGGGGAATTCTACCATTTGCAACACTGTAGGCAAACTCAGGAGGACATTAAACTTAGTGAAACAACTCAGACTAAGACAAATAGTCTATTTTTTCACTTAAATGTGGAATATAAGAACAAAACAAATGTATATGATGAGACAAATACAGACTCTTAAATATAGAAAACCCTGGGAAGAGGGAAGGTGGGAGGGGCAAGACAGGGGTATGGGATTAAGAGATACAAAATGTTATATAAAATAAATAAGCAAAAAGGATATATTGTACAGCACTGGAAATGCAGCCATTATTTTGTAATAAAATGGAATATAAGCTATAAAAATGTTTAAACACTATGTTGAATACCTGAAAATAATATAATATTGTTAATCAACTGTACTTCAGTAGAGCAAGGAAGAATAAAAGAAATATATCAAAAATTCTCACTTACAATTTAGTTCCTAAAAATCTCCTTATAATACAAGTTTCCATTTTATTAGATTCTGGGGAATTAACCTTTGGCTCAGACTTGGCAATTATTTAAAATGAATATGAAAATCCTAATTATTTAAAACAGTTTAATTAAAATATATCACAATTGCATTTTAATATGGCAGTTAGATTTAAGTTTTTAGGGCAGAATTTTTAAGAAATTTTGTAATTTTTGATGTTGACCCTATTTCAGCAACATAATCAAAGAAAACTTTTTCATTGATTGACATTTATTTGAAAATTTCTTCATCACTCATTCCCCAAACATCATAAAATGTTTGCTATATGTTCAAAGCACCATTTTTCATACTAAGCTTAGTATGTTAGAAACAAATTTAGGAATATTATAGCTTTAATATAGAATATTAATAAAATGTTCATTTCTTAAACTGACAAACTCAAGGGGAAAAATTCCTAAACTAGAGTAATTATTGATACATTATTTCCATAAAATCACATGGGATAATTACTTTGTCTCACTTCCCTTCACAAATACAGACAATCTCATAATCTCCAGAGGATTTAAATAATTGTAGTAATAATAGAAATTAACAAATGTGATGTGCCAGACAGTGTTCCAAGATTTTTTCATATTTAGACTCATTTAATACTCAAGTCTTCTTTGAAAGAGGTTCCATAATTATGACTATTTACACATGAAAAAAAGTTTCCTGGGTGACCCTAGGGGTAAAGAACCCTCCTGCCAGTGCAGGAGACTTAAGAGACATGGGTTCCATCCCTGGATCGAGAAGATCCCCTGGAGCAGGGCATGGCAACCCACTCCAGTATTCTCACCAGGAGAATCTCATGAACCGAGGAGCCTGGGGGGCTATGGGCCACAGGGTCACAAAGAGACACATCTGAAGCAACTTAGTATACACGCAGTGATGAAAAAAAGTTGACATAAGCATTGTAGTTAGCTTGTCTAATGTAACATAGCTAGTTCATGGTTAAGCTGTGTTCAAACAGAACCTCAGCTTTTGTCAACTGGAAACAGCACTTCAGACCCTGCTGCACTAGCTGTCCAAAATATTTCCAGCATACTCCTGTTTACAACATGTCTCAGCGAAAGACTTGTCTATGAAATTCCTACTGTGTAGCCAGCTCAAAACTAAGCCAGTCACAAAAACCCATCCAGCCCTTCCATCCAGCTTCACCAAGCGCAGTGAGCTAAATTCTGCTTGCTCCAGACTGCGACTGCTTGTGGGATCCTCAGACAAAAGTTCAGCTCCCGGGATCTCTTGCTTTTATTCTCTGACTCTGTTCATTAGCTCACTCTGTGTCTGTTCATGCTGTGCTCAGTCCTGTCTGACTCTTTGCGACCCCATGAACTGTAGCCTGCCAACCTCCGCTGTCCTTGGGATTTCCCAGGCAAGAATACTGGAGAGGGTTGCTATATCCTTGCCCAGAGGATCTTCTTCTTGGCCCAGGGATTGAATTAACTTACTAGGTAGAGTGAAATACAAATTCACAATTACTGTAATATATTTTAGCTGCTTTTAGCTTGTGTTTTTCGTAATTTTAATGAACATTCCCGTCTTATAACTTTTTGTTTATCTTGAAATGACCTTAAGGCAACTTTTGAAATAGGTCTCATCTTTTTTCTTGTTTGATTGAAGTTATTTACCTTGGAGAGAGACAAATAAAGCTCATTAGAAATAAAGTCAACCAAACTGTGGTCTATGAAACATGAAATCTTCCATGTTGCTTTTCTCTTTATAAAATACTACTCAAAATGCAAGTATGTCTGTAACCTCAGAGATTAATAATTTTTTTCCTTTGATTGTTTGTTGTGGTTGCCTTTATCCAAGTAATGAAAACAGAACAAAGCTGTTTGTGTTCAAACAGCAGTGATTCCATAGTCCTTACAGATATTGTCTGAATCTAATTGGATTTTAATGAAATGATATTTCCTTTGTGATAAGTACATAAAAATTATGTTTTTAATTAACATCACAAGGTATAAGCTATAGATACCAAGTTTCACCAGAAGCAGTAATTCTTTAATGTTTTCTTCATTAAAAAAAAAGATGGAGTAACAACTTGATAGAGAAAATGAATAAATTAACTGGACAGGGATGAGTCTCCAGGCCTTGTCCTCCCAGGGGTTGTTCCGATTGACAACATCTATTGCTTCTTATATTTAAGACGTCATTAGTTAGTTTTGTCTTGAAAGACTCTAAAGTTTTTATTTTACTTTTGATTTTTTGGATTTATTTTTGTTTATTTTTAATTGGAGTATAATTGATTTAAACTGTTTGTTTCTGCTGTACCGCGACGTGAATACACCTTAAGTCAGTGGTAAAGAATCCTCCTGCAATGCAGGAGACACGGCAGGAGCTACAGGTTCAATCCCTGGGTCAGGAAGATTCCCTGCAGAAAAGAAATGGCAGCCCACTTCAGTATTCTTGCTTGGGAAATCCCATGCGTAGAGAAGCCTGGCGGGCTACAGTCCATGGGGTTGCAAAAGAGCTGGACAAAATAGCAACTAAACAACCACAAGGTGCACATATCCCTCCCTCCTGCGCTTCCCTCCCACCCCTTCTTTCCCACCCCTTTAGGTCATTACAGAGGGCCAAGCTGAGCTCACTGTGCAATACAGCAACTTTCCACCAGCCATCTAGTTCACACATGGTAATGTATATATTTCAATGCCACTCTCTCAATTTGTCCCACCCTCTTGTCCCCTGAAAGTTTTTTTTTTTTAATCATTGTTATTAAATTTTGGCAGTGTTTGTACAGGACTGCAAATGAACTAAGTTTAGTTTATATTGTGCTAAGTCTCCCATTAATGTTCAATATATACACTATACCCTAACACTAAGCAAGCAAAACTATCACAGAATAGTACATTTGTTAAATATACCACATTTATCATATGAAACTTTTATCTTTTTAACTTAGAAGAGGAACATTTGATTCTCAGGTGAGAAAAAAATATAAGGAGCAAATGGAATTCTACAAGGCTCAGGAGAAAATAGAAAAAATGTTTATCTGTAACCTTCCAAAGGTGACATGAAAAAACCCTGAGAAGAAAAACAAAGAACAAATTACAGCAAATCAAGTTCAATCAGTCCTGTTGATCTTTCTGGTTAGGATAAATCATACCGCCTCTGTTGGTTATTAATTGTATTTCCATTACCTACTGGAAACTTGTATTAGTGATCTATCCAATGATCTATGCATTTGGTGACCTACTAATGAACAAAATGATCACAATGCTTCTCTTAATGATCGATGATGGAGTTTTTCTTTTCAGTTTTTACCTCTGCTTATTGCACATCAGTATACTTCATGACAAATTTAAAAATATGCTCTGATTTAGCTCATCATCAATACCCAGTGAAATATAAAAGTGGTTTTCACAGGCATGAACACATGGAACTTTGCAAGTTTCCTCATGGAAGTAAAATGAAGACTTTGCCTCACCTGTGCAGCCCCACACAGGTGGTATTCTGATTACCCTTTCCTTGGCTTAACAGTTCTTCCCACTCTGTCTCAAAACCATTTTAAGAAAGCTAAGTAAGCGTGTGAAATCGAAACTTATCATTAGCCTCCATAAGGCTGAAAGGCTCGAATTTTCAATTAAAAGAGACTTCCAAATTTCTGAATCCACTGAGAATGTTTTACTCACTTTCTGTACAGCTGAAATAGGCACAGTGACTCTATTTTTAAAGATTCTCAAATGTGAAAACAGAATAGAATGTTACAGGAACAAAATTCACATGAAAATAATGCAAATATGTGAAATTCAGAGAATTCTGTCATTGGGTATTTCAAGTAAGATTTTATTTGCGATTATCTAGATTTTTGCTTTACATTATTCTTGAATCTTCTTAACTAAATATTTGATATTTTATAAACATGCCCATGTGCTATAAAGCTTTTTCTCTTTGGTTAAAGCTTTTATTTAATTAATCAAAATATAACCTATAAGAACCAAGTATGTATATCTTAAGTTACTGCTGAATGAATTGTAATGTATTTCTATAACTGCATGACCACCTACCAGAGTGACACAGAAACCGTTCTTGCAGCACTGAAGGTTATTTTTTAACCCCCAAGATTAACAGGTACTCTTCCTACAATCATCATGGATTAGATTTGCCTTCTCTGACACTTGCTATACATGAAATAATATAACATATCCTCTTTTGTATCTGACTTCTCTCAATCGGCATATGTCTCTGAGATTCTTGTGTCAGTAGTTTATTATTTTTTCTTGCTGTGTAGTATTCCATTCTAGGGAAAAAAAATATATCTATATATACCATTGTTAATTTCACTATTCTGTGTCGATGGGCATCTGCATGTTCTGATTTTTTCCTAAGATGGCTAAAATTGCTTTGAACATTATTGACCACGTTTACTGGTAGAAAGAAGCACATCTATGGAAGTTGAATTATTGGTTGCAGAGTCATGAAGAATATTCAGGGACCAGAAAAAATAATAAAAGGAAAAGGGGGAAGAGAAAGAGAAGTAGAAATAGGAGGAGAAGTGAGAAGAAGGAGGAGGAAGGGAATAGAACAGTCAGGAGAAGCAAAAAAATGAGGTAAAGGTGATTGTCAGAGTGATGCTTCTTAGGAAACTACAGGTAGGCACTCAGAAGTATAGACTAAGCCCAGGGCACATCCTTGGAGGTGCTGAAGATCCATTCTATCACCAAACCATGCCACTCTTCATGCTTTACTCTGAAGATATGAAAACTTCAGTTCAGTTCTGTTCAGTTGCTCAGTCGTGTCTGACTCTGCAACCCCATGGACCACAGCATGCCAGGCTTCCCTGTCCATCACCAAATCCTAGAGTTTACCTATACTCATGTCCATTGAATCAGTGATGCCACCCAACCATCTCATCCTCTGTTGTCCACTTCTCCTGCCTTCAAAATTTCTCAGCATCAGGGTCTTTTCAAATGAGTCAGCTCTTCACATCAGGTGGCCAAAGTATTGGAGTTTCAGCTTCAACATCAGTCCTTCCAATGAACACTCAGGACTGATCTCCCTTAGGATGGACTAGTTGGATCTCCTTGTAGTCCAAGGGACTCTCAAGAGTTTTCTCCAACACCACAGTTCAAAAGCATCAATTCTTCAGTGCTCAGCTTTCTTTATAGTCCAACTCTCACATCCATACATGACTACTGGAAAAACCATAGCCTTGACTAGACGGACCTTTGTGGACAAAATAATGTCTCTGCTTTTTAATATGCTGTCTAGGCTGGTCATAACTTTCCTTCCAAGGAGTAAGCATCTTTTAATTTCATGGCTGCAGTCACCATCTGCAATGATTTTGGAGCCCAGAAAAATAAAGTCTGCCACTGTTTCCACTGTTTCCCCATCTATTTCCCATGAAGTGATGGGACCAGATGCCATGATCTTAGTTTTCTGAATGTTGAGCTTTAAGCCAACTTTTTCACTCTCCTTTCACTTTCATCAAGAGGCTCTTTAGTTCTTATTCACTTTCTGCCAAAAGAGTGGTGTCATATGCATATCTGAGGTTATTGATATTTCTCCCAGCAATCTTGATTCCAGCTTGTGCTTCATCCAGCCCAGCATTTCTGATGAAGTACTCTGCGTATAAGTTAAATAAACAGGGTGACAATATACAGCCTTAATGCACTCCTTTTCCTGTTTGGAACCAGTCTGTTGTTCCATGTCCAGTTCTAACTGTTGCTTCCTGACCTGCATACAGGTTTCTCAAGAGACAGGTCAAGTGGTCTGGTATTCCCATCTCTTTCAGAATTTTCAAAAATTTATTGTGATCCACACAGTCAAAGATTTGGCATATTTAATAAAGTAGAAGTAAATGTTTTTCTGGAACTCTCTTGCTTTTTCCATGATCCAGCAGATGTTGGCAATTTGACCTCTGGTTCCTCTGCCTCTTTTAAAGCCAGATTGAACATCTGGAAGTTCATGGTTCATGTATGGCTGAAGCCTGGCTTGGAGAATTTTGAGCATCACTTTACTAGTGTGTGAGATGAGTGCAATTATGCAGTAGTTTGAGCATTCTTTGGCATTGCCTTTCTTTGGAATTGGAATGAAAACTGACCTTTTCCAGTCCTGTGGCCACTGCTGAGTTCTCGAAATTTGCTGGCATATTGAGGGCAACACTCTCACAGCATCATCTTTTAGGATTTGAAGTAGCTCAACTGGATTTCATCACCTCCACTAGCTTTGTTCGTGGTGATGCTTCCTAAGGCCCACCTGACTTCACATTCCAGGATGTCTGCCTTTAGTTGAGTGTGAGTGATCATACCATCATGATTATCTGGGTCATGAAGGTCTTTTTTGTACAGTTCTTCTGTGTATTCTTGTCACCTATCTTCTGCTTCTGTTAGGTCCATACCATTTCTGTCCTTTATCGAGCCCATCTTTGTGTGAAATGTTCCCTTGGTATCTCGAATTTTCTTGAAGAGATCTCTAGTCTTTCCCATTCTATTGTTTTCCTCTATTTCTTTGCACTGATCGCTGAGGAAGGCTTTCTTATCTCTGCTTGCTATTCTTTGGAACTCTGCATTCAAATGGGTATTTCTTTCCTTTTCTCCTTTGCTTTTCGCTTTTCTTCTTTTCAAAGCTATTTGTAAGGCCTCCTCAGACAGCCATTTTGCTATTTTGCATTTCTTTTTCTTGGGGATGGTCTTGCTCCCTGTCACCTCGACAATGTCACGAACCTTCGTCCATAGTTCATCAGGAACTCTGTCTATCAGATCGAGTCCCTTAAATCTATTTCTCACTTATGTTCACACCAAGTCATGTACAAACTGTGTAGAGCAGCTGTAAAAAGATGCTTATCAATTGGTACAAGGATAAAAAATGCCATATATCCATCTAATGCAATACTACTCAGCTATATAAAACAAGTAATAATTTATAACTCACTAATATGGATGAATTTGAAAATAATTATGTTAAGTGAAAGACATTTCCCCAAAGAGGTTACTTATTGCATAAATTCATAGAACAATTTCTCATGAAAATCCAGAAAAGAAAGTTTTAGCAAAACAAAACTAATCAGTACTGCCAGGGCCTGTGGTTTGGGGACGGTATTCACTACAAAAGATTATGGGAAGCGTCTTGGGTGATTATGTAAATATTCTCTATTTTGATTGTGGCTACATGACTGTATGCATTTGTCAAACCTCATAAAACCAAACAGCTAAAAAGACTGAATTTTATTGTTTATAAATTATGCCTCAATAAACTTGACATAAAAAATATAAGAAAACTACAGGCAAATCTTCCTTTTGAGTTATGAGTTTAAGATTACCTCAGGATGCAAGTTTGTATTAATATTTTAAAGTACAATGGGATAGATTTCAATATTAATGGATTAAAACAGGAGAAGTATCATCTTCATTATAGCCATAACCAAATCATTTAATAAAAGTCAACATGCATTCATGATATGAACATTCATCAAGAATGAATCAAAGAAAAGTTCTTCACCTTATAAAAAATCTTATAAAAACAAATAAATAAGATCACATGCAAGTGTGACTATAAATGTGGAAACATTTGAAGCATTTTCTTTAAAATTCTCTTTAAAAATGGACTTTTAGTTAACATTGAGTTGTACATCCTAGATAGTAGAATGAGAAATGAAAAGAAATAAGATATAGGGATTGGGAGGGATAGGGAAAAAAATCATTATTTAGTGTTCACATCATCTCTACAAAGGTAAGCCCAAATAATATATAGATTATTATAATTAATAAAAGATGATAGCTCACAAACCAAGCAAAATACCTGTAAAAGTAGTGTGTTGCATCATTTTATGTTCATTTTAGGAAGAAAAGTAAATTTTGCAACTTATTTCTTAGAAATATGAGAATAAGTACACTATTTCATGATTGAAGACCAGAGATAACCAGAAAATGTATTCAATTAACTGAGATTCATCTATTTATAAAAGTCATTCAAATGCAAACATTTCTAAGCAAGCTTTTATGAATAAATCTTATAAAAGTGCAATGAGCATTGAGGTATATGTGTGTTTTTGAATTATGGTTCTCTCAGGGTATATGCCAAGTAGTGGAATTTCTAGGTCATAGGATAGTTCTATTTTTAGTTTTTTAAGGACTCTCTATACCCTTCTCCATAGTAAATGTGTCGATTTACATTCTTGCCAAAAGGGAGCAATACATGAGCGTTCTCTTCTCTCCACACTCTAGCCAGCATGTATTGCTTGTAGATTTTTCAGTGATGGCCGTTTTGACTGGTGTGAGGTGATACCTCATTGTAGTTTTGATTTGCATTTCTCTCATAATTAGTGAGGAGAAGGCAATGGCACCCCACTCCAGTACTCATGCCTGGAAAATCCCATGGACAGAGGAGCCTGGTAGGCTGTAGTCCATAGGGTTGCTAAGAGTCGGACACAACTGAGCGACTTCACTTTCACTTTTCACTTTCATGCATTGGAGAAGGAAATGGCAACCCACTCCAGTGTTCTTGCCTGGAGAGTCCCAGGGACGGGGGAGCCTTGTGGGCTGCCGTCTATGGGGTCGCACAGAGTCACACATGACTGAAGTGACTTAGCAGCAGCATAATTAGTGATGTTCAGCATCTTTTCATGCACCTCTTGGCCACCTGTATGTATTCCTTGGAGAAATGTCTGTATAGCACACGGAGCTCAGCTCTGTGCTCTGTGGGATAGGGGAAGGGGTGGGAGGAAGGTCCAAAAGGGAGGGAATATATGTATACACATACCTGGTTCACTTCATTGTACAGCAGAAACGAGCACAATATTGTAAAGCAACTCTACCCCAATTTAAAAAATGACAATGAAAATACATCTTTACATTATTCACGTTCATTGTGACACGTGTGGTCTGTGAAGCAGGGGTTTACCTGTGATCAGTGTGAGTACCTAGGCATTTATGAAGAGGTTAGACTAAGATAACTGCTTTAGATGCTGACTCAGAATGGCCTGTGCTTTCACAAATTAAATTAAATAGCTGCAAGCTTCACTTTAATAATCCCTGAGTCAAAAATATAGAAGCCTAATTTTTATATGGCTGTTTTCTCCAATAAAATCTTCATTTATTATGAATACTCATCTCTTTCTTGACAGCACTTTAGCAAGGGAGAAATAACACTTTGTGTGTGTGTGTGTGTGAATCGTGTTTTCAAAGGGAGAGAAGGTTATAAAAAATGAAAAATGGCTTCGGTCAATAAAACATCCCTAAAACCCTGAAACATTATAAGGAAACTAATTCCCCAAAGTGTTCATAAAACAAGGCAGACACCATAATTAGAACCATGCAGTGAAACACCCCACCTATCTTGCTCGTGGTAGCAATGACGAGCAAAAATTCCTTTGCTTAACCAGATATTAATAACATGATGCAAACAGCAAGCATTGGTGTCGAGGTATAGATTTTTGAATTAAAATACGCCTGTTAGGAAAACAGACAGTTATGCTATGCAGAGGAACACACTGGAAGAATTGTGCTGACATCTTAGAGACCTAAGACAGGGTGTCATCACCCACTGAATCCCAGGAAGCAGGCAGAAAGCTGAAAGGATGACTTCGCTCACAGAACAAAAACTTGTGAAAACTTCTGATTGTTGGAGTCTAATAATCATTTGTTAGATGCGTTGAAGAAGTTTGCAACACCAGGAAAGCATTTATGCTGGAAAATCCTTTGGCCTCTAAAGAAGAATAATTTGAATTTGAACAAGCTGCTCTGAGGATTTTGAAACCAGTGCTTATTTAGCATCGGCACTCATAGTTTATGATTCTGAAAGGGGCCCTGCAACTCTGCAGCTTGGCATCTGTGATTTTCCATTAGCAAATTCCACTTGCCCTATTTGTTCTGTCTCTTTCTGTTTCCCTGCATTAGCTCTTGTTCCTCAATTGTTGTGTTAATTTTTCTGCTTATTGCTCTGCCCAGAGCTGGAAGATACTGTTCCAATTCCAACAGATACTCCTTTCAAGGACTCAGTGGAGGATTAATCCTAGTTCTTGATGTCTGTTCACTGAATTTTAAAAATATATATATTTTATTGAAGTATAGTTGATTTAAAATATTGTGCTAATTTCAGTTGTACAGCAAAGTGGGGTAAATTGGGAGTTTGGGATTGACATGTACTCACTGCTATATTTAAATAGACAACCAACAAGGACCTGCAGTAAAAGATTTTCAAAAATTAAAGAAAATGATGTAGTACATATGAATACATACAATGGAATACTACTCTTCACTGACTTTTAGTGTTCTTCCTACTTGCAAACATATACTTATTTTCTAATATGCATCATGCACTATTTCAAACACTGGACAGGCAGCAATAGCTAAATGAGATATAATTCTTATTTTCCAGTGGGAGCAACATAAACACACAACAAATAAACCACTATGTAATAGGTCAGTTGAGAAGAGCCTGGAGAAGAAGTAAGCAGGGGGAAGGTACCAGAAGATGAGGGTGCTGTTTCCTAGGGGTGATAAGAGATCTGCTGATAACTTTTGAGTGAGTAGCATCCCCAAGGAATTGAAGGAGAGTCCCTGGAGGATGAGGGCAGAGGGCATGGTAGGCATAAAGGAGCACCCAGGAGTGACCTTGGCCAAGGAGTGAAAGAAGGGAAGAGGTTGAGGGTATCAAGAGATGAGGTTTTGGGTATCGGAAACTCTGCCACCTCAGGTCTTTCAAACCTTTGCAAGGACTTTGCTTTCTTTTGGCAGTGTTATATGTGGGATCTTAGTTTCCCTACCAGGGATCGAACCCGTGTTCCCTGGCCTGGAAGCACAGAGTCTTAAGCAGTGGACCACTGGGGAAGTCCCCAAGGACTTTGGCCTTCATATGAGAAATGGGAGGCTTTGGCAAGTCACTGCCATACATCTTGAAAATTACAGATTTTATCATAATTTAGTGACTTAATTTACCTTATTCCTCCCCCAATAGTTTAAGAACCTCAAAGGCACAGTTGATACTTTGATTTTCCTAGTACAGCTCCCCCTGTGTTCCCCAGGAGGCCCATGACCTCAACTGACTGTGAGATAACGCCAAAAGTATTAAGCCAACAAATGAAGACTTGGTAACGTGCTTAACAGCGACTGAGCAACAAGATGTTAAGATGACTTCTTAACATCTCAGAAGTTCAAGTTGATAATATAATTTTAACCATTAAATTAGCTAGGCTTTTTTTTTTTTTTAAAGAAAAGTGAAAATGTTATTGGTTTAGTCATGTCCAACTCATTGTGACCCCGTGGACTGTAGCCTGCCAGACTCCTCCGGTCATGGAATTCTACAGGCAAGACTACAGGAGTGGGTTGTCATTCCATTCTCCAGGGCATCTTTCCAACTCAGGGATCGAACCCCTGTCTCCACATTGGCAAGTGGTTTCTTTAGCACTGAGCCACCAGGGAAGCCTGGTGGGGAAGAGTGGAGGGCAATTACTAATAGCTCTGGAAAGAATGAAGCAGCTGGGTCAAAGCAGAAATGATGCCAAAGTAAAGTCCCATGCTGTAAAGAAGAATAGCCCGACATGCTGTGGTCCATGGGGTTACAACGAGTTGGACACAACTTAGCAATTGAATAAGAAGTTATTTTAAAACTGGGGAGAAAAAGATAATGATGGAGCAGCTGGGTGAAGCATGTTTAGCTTCTCTGTTGGAAGAACTGTTAAAGAAGGGGGGTGGAGATGAAGCACTCCCTTGACAGTCTCCCAACAGAGGCAAGAGAAGACAAATCTGGCGAGCCCTGCCCTAGACATGTAACTCCGTCGCGCATTTTTATGGGCCTGCACACTGAGACAGTGCCATTGCCACCCGAGTCACCAGCTGTCTTGGAGGCTCTTTGAGGGGAGAATTGCCCATCATACCAACTGGCTACACACCACGGAGGGAACTGCCCTCCACTCGTGTGAGAAGTGCTGAGACGAGACTTTGCTTCTGGGCAGGTGCTGGGTGAATGCAATTTCCTTCTAGAATGTCTAGCCCATAATTGGATACTTGCAGATGCTTCTGTTGGTGATGTGTCCATGTCGCTGATGCAGAGACTCATGAGGAGCGAGAAGCAATCTCGACAGGAACCAGAGCACACGGAACACTCCGCCATCCGGAGGGCTCACCACTGTGTCACCAGCTATAACCTGGCCCTTTTTTTGTCCCCTGCTGAGTAGAAGCTGTGAAAAGAGATTAGAAAGCCTGTCACCATAATGGAACACAAAAGGTCACCAAAATGAGAGGCAATGAGGACCTAAAAGAAAGGGAAGTAAAGAGAAGCATTTTGGAAAGTTGTTGGGAGTAAGTTCTCAGTTTAAATCCACTTTTTTGCTTAAGAAGCTCACCCTAAAGCCAAAGCCTGCTGAGGTCTACACAAGTGTGTCCTGTGAAGGGTGTGCAAGTGTGGAGCTGGCAGAGGCACTGACTACATGTGTGTATGTGTGTGTGTATGCACGCGCTCAGTTGTGTCAGACTCTTTGTGACCCCAAATCATAATAAAATATGATAAGTAAAACTTTGCACACATTCAAACAATCTCCTTCCTATCTCTCTCTCTCCTTTAATTCACACAATGACCTGTGATCTATTTTAATATCAGAACAGTGAACCACAGAGTTCAATAATTTGCCTACAGAACCCAAGCAGGTCTTCTGGCCCCAGATTCTGAGCTTCATTTCTAATTACAAATTGTGAGTGGGGAGTTAAAAATCCACCTGTTGGTTTACAATCACAGGTTATATTTAGTGTGCACTTTGGAAGAATTTGACACTACCTATAAAATGGATCCACCAGCTCACCTGTGATCCATCAGCTCTACTCCCAGAGATCTAGGCCAGGAACCCACTCTGCACATGGACCAGGGGACATGTAGGAGGAAGTGGTTCATAACCACACACAAGTGGGAACAACCCATAAGAACGTCAACAGTCAGTTAGATAATTACACTAGGATTTGTTCTCACAGAATACTTCCAGACCACGGTCTAGAACTGTAAATGACGTGAACTAGAACTGAATGAACGGCGTCTACACGTATGAGAATGGTTGATTCTTAGATATTAGTGACAGTAAAAAGGCCAGAAGGATTTTGTGAAGGTCAAATAAGCAGCCAAATTGACAATATATTTCAGGCATGTGTACTACTAAAACTGTGAAAATAACCCAAAATCCAGTAAGTGATTACCTTGTACTAAGGAGGTAAGTGGTAGAATTGGAGAGTTAAGGAGGTCACATTTTTAACTTTAAGGTAAAATGTGTAAGAGGAAATCAGGGGTACTCTTTATACTTTCTTTCTTTCTTAAACACATAAAACTTGTGGGGAGTTTTCAATCCCCCCTTTGTAAATAATAAGAAAATTAATAAAAGATAATAGAGTGAATGAGATCATTGAAGGGATAGAGAAAGTGAATTGAGAGACCTTTTTTGTATCAATATTAGAAAAGAAACATGTTTTTACAATTACTTAAATTGTATTTATATAAAATATTTATTTGAAATGAAAGTAATATTATATTAAAATGATTAAAACTTGCTATGTAATAATATACTAGCTCATTTTAAATAAGCTTACACATTATTTTAAATAACCTTTCTGAAATCATAATTATTAATATAAGGATAGATTTTGTATCAAAGCACAAGGTTTTATTAAGAATGAATGAGGAAATGAGGAAAGGAAACTTTATTTATTGAGCACAAGATGAACGCTAGTTGTTCTCAAATGGATTATTTCATAAATTATCCCAATGGATCTCTGCAAGACATATCATCCTTATCTCAGGTCATCAACCAGAGATTCAGAAAAGCTGGATAACTTGCCGATGACCACACAGACACTGGTAGATTCAGACCTCCTTATTTCAGTGCAAACTCTCAGTATTTACTGTATGACATGTGCCTGGCCTCTGCAACTTAAGTTCTGAATGAAAATAATATGTTGACATTCATTTGAGATGTTCATGGTAATCTTTTTCTTAAGTAATTTTGCTCACATTTGAGAAGAAGAGAGACAGGGAGAAAGAAGAGTGTTAAAAGAGAGAATAATTTAAATACTTCAAGAATAACATCCTAGGCAATTAAGAAACATATATTCTAGATCTTCACACAATTTTAATATAAAACTTAACTGATTAGTGGGGCTTCCCTTATGGCTCAAACTGTAAAGAATCCACGTGAAATGTAGGAGACTCGGGTTCTATCCCTGGGTTGGAAAGATCCCCTGGAGGAGGGCATGGCAACCCACATTCATGCCTGGAGAATCCCCATGGACAAAGGAGCCTGGCAGGCTACAATCCATGGGGTCACAAAGAGTCGGACACAACTGAACGACTAAGCACACACAAAGTTCATACAGGCATGTGTGCTCGGTCACTTCAGTCGTGTCCAACTCTCTTGCGACCGCCCAGACTGTGGCCTGCCAGGCTCCTCTGTCCATGGCATTTCCCAGGCAAGAATACCTGAGTGGGTTGCCATTTCTTCCTCCAGGGGATCTTCCTGACCCACGGATTAAACCTGCATCTCCTGCCTTGGCCAAAGGATTCTTGACCACTGAGCCACCAGGGAAGGGTTTAGTCAACAGGCTGATACTAATGATAAAAATAAAATTGAATTAATTTGTAATAATAATTTAGCTATACACTGTGGACATACAGTTAGTTTATTCACCAAAGTTCAAGGCAAATCATTTTCCTTTTGTGACCCCCAGTTTAAACTGCAAAATGTAAATACAGTATACTCTCCAAAGATATGGATGGGGAGGGAATATTACATTGTGCTTCTGTCTTTATGAAAAATAGAGCTAACTTTAGCATATACTAAAAAAAGACCACCCATTCAGCTGAATTAGGCAAAATAAGTGTTTATAACCATTACTGAATATCTGAATATCTGCTGTCTAAAATATCAGAAATTTAAATGATAGCAAATGCAGCAATAAATAAATAAATAAAAGAATCTATTTGAAAAAGAAGAGGAGCTTCCTTTGAATTTTACCTGACCACTGCTCAATAATGCAGACCTTTCAATTGTTCAATCTAGACACTGAAATAAACAATTTATTGAGGTCAGTGTAGTGGGTGGTATGCAATGGATATTTTACTTTGCTCATCTGATATCCTGCTAGAAATTGGTAGAGGTAATTAAGGGGAAAGCCACTTCAAATCTTTTTGATGAAGCTCCCGATAGCATAATGTGGGTATATATTTTTATAAGTAAATGTAATTCAATTGAAAAAATCCCATTTAAAAAATAGGGTTGAAACTGCATAAATGAGATTATCTAATTTTGCTGCATCACACACGCTTTGTGATCTACTCTTTCTGCTTCTTGTTCTGGCCCATCAGCCAGAATGTGGCTAGTCTTGGGCTTTCTGCCTGACACGTAAGTCCCCAGCACGATGCCTGAATTGCTAGGAGCTAGGTATAAGTGTTTGTTAAATGAATGAATACATGAATTATTAATTAAATCAATTATATGCTGAGTGTGCTCCTTTGCCAATCCTGGCAATGTGTTCCAGACTAACTCCAGACAAGTTAAAAAGCAACTAAATAGACAACAAGAACACTTGCACGTGTAATCTGGGTTGTGGGTGAACTGTCCTTCTGTAATGTCCAGACCCGAACCATCAGCCTTACCAGAGCAATTGATTAGTAATGGTTTTCCTAGAGCTGCTCACCTCTGATTCTATGGTGGTGCAGGGTGGAACCTCAGGGAAATTTCTTGATGAACAGCTGTTTTTTCAGTTGGCCACCTTCCTGGCTTTCTGAAAAGATATGTAGCCAATCCTGGCCTCTTGACCATTTTGATAATGTACTACAAGCCTATCTATCTAAGAGGTCAATAGTCTAGAGGCTACTACTACTAGAGACAGTGGTCTAGAGGCTACTGACCTCTAGAATAGGATTGTCAGATTTAGCAAATGAATATAGAATGCTCCCTCAAATTTCACATTAGATAGACTTTTTTATTCGCTGTAAATACACTATTTGAGGTCACACTCATTTTCCTGAAGGCTAGATTAAGGTGATTGTTCACTAGACAATAATAGGGCAGTTAATTAGTAAAATATGTTTATATTGTATTAGGGGGCCAGTGCACGTGTGCTAAGTGGCTTCAGTCATATCTGACTCTTAACAACCCCATGGACTGTAGCCATCAGGTTCCTCTGTCCATGGGATTCTCCAAGCAAGAATACTGGAGTGGGTTGCCATGCGCTCCTCTAGGGGATCCTACCAACCCAGGGACTGAACCTGTGTCTCTTGCGGCTTCTGCATTGCAGGCAGATTTTTTTACCACTGAGGCACCAGGCAAGCTCATTAAGAAGACTGCTGCTGCTGCTGCTGCTAAGTCGCTTCAGTCGTGTCCGACTCTGTGCGACCCCATAGATGGCAGCCCACCAGGCTCCCCTGTCCCTGGGATTCTCCAGGCAAGAACACTGGAGTGGGTTGCCATTTAAGAAGCCTGGTTGTGTCTAAATACAAATATTGGATCTCACACTTTGTCTCACATGGCACGTGGTATTAAACACATTTGTTTCCTCCATCTTGAAAACTTTTTCCCTTGTCTTCTGAGATCGCACACTTTTTAAATTTTTTTCCTACACTCTAGGCTCTTCTTTCTTGCTGTCCTTTGCTGGATCCTTTCTATCTTTCCAAGATCTAAATGTTAGAATTCTTTGGAACTCAGTGTTTGGAAATCTTTTGGTCTCTAACTGTATTACTTTCTAGGTCAAACGTTATGAAATGTTCAGTTTTCGGTGCATTTAGAATCTCAGTTGTTTCCTCTACAACCTCTAGTTCCATTTTTTAAGCAGGTAGTTCCAAACACCTTGCTATCTATTTAGCTCCTGTGGACATGAATTTGAGCACATTTCAGGAGACTGTGAAGGACAGGGAAGCCTGGTGTGCCACAGTGCATGGGGTCACAAAGGGTCAGACGCGACTTAGCAACTGAACAGCAACAACAATAGTGGCCTGTGGTAGGCTGAACAATAACCTCCAAAGATATACAGACCTAAGTAACCAGAATTCGTGAATATGTTACCTTTTCTGGCAAAAGGGAGTTTTAATCCCAATTAACAATACTGTGTTATATATTTGAAAATTGCTAAGAGACTACATCTTACAAGTTATCATCACACACACACACAAAATGTGACTCTGTTAGGTGATAGACTTGTTAGCTAAACATGTAATCATTTTGAAACATATATTGAATACATATAGCAAGTCATTACATTGTACACCTTAAACTAATGCAATGTTACATGCCAGCTATCTTTCAGTAAAACTTGGAAAACAATGAATACAATTAATAGATAAAAGACTTCTCCATCCCCATGCCCCACTGAAAAAAATCTATTCACTGTAAGAAGTTAGAAGATTGGAGAGTAAACCCAGCCCAAAGGAAGAAAGATATGATCCGTGAAGCCTGGCCGCATGGCCCAGTGATCTGAGGGATAATATTTAACTTGAGAATCAGAAGGCATCTGTATTTGTATGCTCACACTGCCATAACATAGCACCTTAGACTGATGGCTTAAACAAAATCATTTTCTTACAATTTCGGAAGCTGGGATGATCCAAATCAAAGTGACGGGGGATTCAGTTCTTGGCCCTTCATGATTTGTGAAGGACTATTTCCTACTGTGTCCTCACATGGCAGAGACACAGAATGTTCTGAAGTCTCTTCTCCTCTTGTAAGAATACTAACTCCATCATGAGGTGCCCTTCCTCATGACCACATCTAAACTTAATCATCTCCAAACACTATCATATTGGGACTTAGGGATCCAACATATTAATTTGATTGGGGTACATAGATATTCAATCCATAATAGTCTTTCAGATCTCCTTCCTTGTCTTTATGACATCACTTTGGACTTGCTAATGGCTCATGATATGCACGTGTCACTGTGTGTGTGTGTGTGTGTGTGTGTTTGTATAGAAGTGTGTGTAAACTACTAGATAACTATGGAGTTATTATAGGAAAAACTATGGAAGCTCTGAATTGTTGTTCAGCCGCTCAGTCATGTCCAACTCTTTGCAACCCTGTGACTGTAGCCCACCAGGCTCCTCCATGGGATTTTTCAGACAAGAATACTAGAGTGTGTTGCCATTTCCTTCTCCAGGGAATCTTCCCCACCCAGGGATCGAACATGCTTCTTCTATATTGGCAGGTAGATTCTTTACCACTGAGCCACCAGGGAAGCCCTAGTGATGTTTACCTTTATTCAGTTAGCAATTATTGTTTGCATTCTCACATTACATCACTAATGATGTTTCCTGACTACTCAACTAAAACACCTCCATGAAATACTGTGGAAGTTTGAACTTTGTGATAAAGGGCATGTGTGTGCTGTGCTTAGTTACTCAGTCATGTCTGACTCTTTGCGACCCCATGGACTGTAGCCTGCCAGGCTCCTCTGTCCATGGGGATTCTCCAGGCAACAATACTAGAGTGTGTTGCCATGCCCTCCTCCAGGGGATCATCCCAACCCAGGGATCAAACCCAGGTCTCCTGCATTGAAGATGGATTCTTTACCAACTGAGCCACCAAGGAAGCCCGAGAAAGGGCATAGCCGAATAAAAATGAAATTCCATTTATTAGCATAATATGCTGGCCTGTAACTCATTTTTGCTGGATGATTTAGCCAACTTGGTTTCATGCATTGTTATGTGGCCCCAGAATATCCTAGCACTAATCGATTTGGGTTAGCTCCCCTTGGCAGGGTGTACCAGTTATCCCTAAGTCAATGTAAGGATATGGGAACTGCTGGTTTATGAGAATGTGAAGGGGTTGTCTAAAGATCACTGATTCACGTTCATGTCTTTGTATGTTCTGTTGTTCATCAGCAATGGGCCTGAGATATGCTAGTATTAACATTGTTTTTCTCACAAACTGAAAACCACAGATGACCTCAGACATCAAAATGCATTTGCAGAACTTATCAACAGGTGACATTTTTAGCAGTGAGGAAAGACTTCCCTGGTGGAGAGATGGAATAAGTCATATTGAAATGGTAACCCACTTTGTTCCTACGTGATCAGGGAGCTGGGCAAATCCAGGAGGCAGTGTCAGTGAAACAGGGGTTTGGTCAGTAAGGTATTTGACCACCAATGTTTTCCCTCTTGAACAGATGGATATATCGAGAAAGTGAAGTGAAGTCGTTCAGTCATGTCTGACTCTTTGCGACCCCATGGACTATAGCCTACCAGGTTCCTCCATCCATGGGATTTTTCAAGCAAGAGTACTGGAGTGAGTTGCCAGTTCCTTCTCCAGGGGATTTTCCCAACCCAGGGATTGAACCTGGATCTCCCGCATTGTAGGCAGACACTTTACTGTCTGAGCCACCAGGGATGGAAATCAGAAGAATGTGCCTATGACTCTTAATTTCACATTTAAGTCAATGTGTGGCTGAATGTGACCATTCAGCTTTACATTGTCCACTCGTTTCTACACTTGGTGGGATATTTGGACCTATTTGTTGTTATTGTTGTTGAGTTGCTATGTCAGGGCTCCCCTGGAGGCTCAGTGGTAAAGAATCCGCTGTTCAATCCCTGGGTCAGGAAGATCCCCTGGAGGAGGGCATGGCAACCCACTCCAGTCATCTTGCCTGGAGAATCCCCATGGAGAGAGGAGCCTAGTGGGCTACAGCCCATGGGGTCACAAAAATTCAGATGTGACTGAAGTGACTTAGCAGCAGCAGCAGTTGCTAAGATGTGTCTGAATCTTTTGTGACACTGTGGACCGTAGCCCACCAGGCTCCTCTCTCCGTGAGATTTCTTAGGCAATAATACTGGGGTGGGTTGCCATTTCCTTCTCCAAGGGATCTTCCCACTCCAAGGATTGAACCTGTGTCTCTTGAATTGGCAGGCAGGTTCTTTACCACTGAGCCACCTGGAAAACCCGTACCTACTTGTTTGATTCACCACCAAACTGTGAGAAACATGAAGAGACGGAACACATTTTAAAAAGTTGTTATGTTGTCTTGTAGAATACAGTTTAGAAATATTTTTTTACAGGATGTATATTTTGCATGTAAGTCTGACATTTGGGCCTTATTCACCCTACCCGTCTGTAGATTCTAAATCCTATATATGGTTGGGGGTAATTCTGCCAAAGGCTTTCCTTCCTCCGTCTGCTAACCTCATCAAACATTTGCTCTGTTAAAACAAAAATGGCGCCAGGAAAGTTTCTCTTTAATTTCAATTGCCACTTGAAATCCAAGAGACAATATCCCCTGGATCATTTGAATACCTCATTTATAGTTGGCATTTACCCTAATGCATAGGTCTCAAATGCTTTGAAAAGTATACTAAATTCTTACATAGAGTAGGGGTTTCAGTTTCAGAAGCAGAAGCTGCAAATATGCTCAAGACATGAGCATGGTATACACAAAATATGGTTTATGAGGGTTAGGTTGGCACTGTTTGAATATGGTGTGGATGCAAAAAGTTCCTGAAGGCCCCCATCAAGGATGCAATTGTTTCTAAGTTTCAGAGCTGAAGGTTTCATTAAATGCTGGAGCACGTGACTTAAGGGAGTGCTCAATTGCTAACTTAATATTTAGATACTGAAATTCTGAGGCAAACACCTGAAGCTCCCCTCAGGTCTCTACAAATTAGCCACATTTGCTAATCTTTCCCAAGACATCTCACTAGACAGAGAAGAATGCAAAGTTTTAATTTGCTAATCACCCCAGTTGGCGAAGGGCTGTGGGGAGAGGCTAATTGTCTGCAGACATCTGTAATGACCCTTGGACAAAACCTAGGAAACTAAATCAAAGCTTTGACAAGGGCAGGAGAGCGGAAACAGAAGGCTTAATTGTGGCCATGTGAAGTGCACTTTCCCCTTTCGTATCTTTGATAGGACGATCACACAATACTGTATAAAGTAACTTTTATGGATAGAACCAAAAAATGACTTTTTCCATCTTCTGGGATAAAGAGTCCAACTTGAGCTGTGAAATAGGCACAAAGAGAGAACGACATTATGGTGCAAATGGAGCAGACAAAAGAGTTTGGGCGAGCTTTTGCCAGTTAAATTTGGCTAACCTGCAAGAAAGCTATTGTCAAGCCAGCCATGCTTCACTGAACTCCCTTCCACTTTTGTTGTCATGCTTCCTCTTTCTGGTTAAGTGAACCTCAAAACAATGACAAAGAAATATGCCCCCGAGTCACATATTCTAAGAAATAGACTGTACTCTCCTCAAATCGAAATAAGGGCACTTTAATTCTTTGGATTTTTCCACATTTTCATTGCTAAAGCTCCTATTTGCTTTCTTTGAATCTGTATCAGTTCATGCAAGTTCTACCAGGGGGGGAAGCGACACAAGACCCTGCCACTTTAGCACGTGAAATATTAAGATGAACAGAGCCCGTAAAAGGTAAGCTTGCTTCCTTGAAGTATTTTTGAGTGTCTGTTTCTTTGCTGGCAAAGTTTTGAGTTTTCTTGGTGAGAAAAGTTTTAATATCCATCCTGAGTCAAGTAAATTACATTACGCTTGTTGTTGATTTTAGTGGTTAAAGTATAGAAGGGCAAAAAGAAAAAAAAAAAATGATGCCACTCCACTTGTGAAACAAAAGAAAAAAGCCACGGGTTTGCAATTAAATATAGACTACACTGACAGAATTGTCAGAGGTATGGGGTGTCTCCTCAAAAGAAAATCACAACTTACTAAATTTCCTAGTTTCAGAATTTATTTATTTTTTGAACAGTTCCTAGTACATTTGTTTTTGAAGATGAAACGCTTATGTAATTTGTTCAGGGAAAAATATAATAAGCACAGCCTAACTAAGTTTGGTTATGAAATCAAAAAAGCTGCCAATTGTGTAAATGTTCCTCGATTCTTCTTTGCTTCATTTTGTTGCTTTTGTTGTGATGGAAATAACACTCATAAATGGATATTTTAAGCATTTTACTTTAGAATGCCCTCCCCAGACAACTCAACTTCATAGAGGTTGATTTTCTTTTCTTTTTTTTTTTTTGGTGAAAGTTGCTAAGTCTTCTTAGGGTGGATGGCTGACTTTTATGACACCCGGTAATTGCCTTTCCCAGAATCGAATCCTTGAAAGAGGGTCTAATGAACTGTTGAATCTTTTTACTTTTCTCCACACAGCAAGTTCTCTGGTTTCAGCCTTCCAAATTTTCTAGTATTGAGTGTTCTTGCTGGAGTACAGGCAGAGCAACTGTCTCTAAAACACTTTCTAAAAGCTCCCAGTCAATACCTGAGCGCTGCTCCCTACGTGGTCTTGACAGCCCCTCACGCTGTCCCTCACTGAACTCCAGCCCCGTTTTCTCAGCAGGTGGCTATCAACACACATCCTGATGTAGTCATCTTTTACCATCTCCAGGAAATGCAAAACCTCATCGATTTCTCCTGTGCTCTTTGTGTTTTCTACCTTCTCATAAAGGAGTTCTTAGATGAAGAAACTCTCACATTCAAAATGTTTCATCTTTATAGGGGCGCCACATATCTATTCTTTTAGATGAACAACAACAACAAAAATAGAAACAGAATCTATGAGACATATTTGGAAGACTGCTTGGAGTCTTCCCATATTAGGAAAAATGAAATTTTATTTATTTTTTTAATCTTAGGTAAATAGAAGCTGTGAGATGCTATTTTGTAGCTAGCTACTTTGCTTTCCTGGGAGGATATAGCCTGTGAAAACTGATATGGAACTGAGAAATAGTTACAAGTAGCAGTGCCTAAAAGTGGTACCCATGTGACTAACTTCATCCACTTTGAGGGGAGAAGAATTCCAGAACCACATTCAGCATTAGCTTGTTGATAGGCTCAGAAAAAGACAAAACATTGTCTTCAAATTTGTTTGTTAATCTCTCCTAGAAAAGATACAGATTCATGTTGAAGTATAAAGCCCAATGACTTGCTGAGGTCATGTTTTGAACTTATTTTGCTGATTTACAGTGCAACACTCTTTTAAACTGCAGAATATAAAAGTAAATAATACTCATAATTGTTTGGGAAGAATCGATGGGATAGTCACAAATGTATCATAAATATATGTTGTTAATGAATTTTATAAGAATTGGAGACTTTTCTGGTGCTTGAATGTGCACAGGCAAGTAGGAAGGAAAGTTTGTAACATGATCTGTGATTTCTCAATGAGGAATCAGAAACCCAAGAACTTCCCTGGTACCCTCCGTAGTAGCTTTTCTAATGATTGTTAATTTAGAAATCTGAAGTTCCCCTTTTCCTGAGAAGAAAAATACACTTAAAATAGTATCTTAGAGAACAAAAAAACCTTTGATAAATTACTCTCTGTAGTTTTTATTTATCTCATAGCTTCCAATGATATCAGATAGTGATATAAAGTACAATTTCAAAACAGTATTATGAAAAGAATTTAAGCAAAGAGTTCATAACTCGCTAAAGTATGTAATTTTCTCAACCATCAGTGACTTTGGTATTTAACTGAGAGATTCTTTAGATTTTAGGAACATAATTTATATCTCCTCTTCCATGCCTTTTTATACAGTGCTCCACTGTGATTTTGTGAGTTATCTAAGTTTATATGTTGGGGTTAATTGAATCCAGAGTGGAAAGGGTGGAGGAAGGAATTAGGCTGACAAAATGTCAATTTTACATTTCATTTGGATAGTTCATTAGTTCATAGAAAGAAAAAATATTAAAAATTAGTGGAAATAAAAATAACACGAAGGCTGTGGTCCTGTCAGGGGGTATAATCCACAAGACGCACTTAAATTCTTATGTATGATTAATTCCTGGGACCAGCTCACTGCACACCCTCTGGTTTTATAATGTTTCACCAGTTTACTTTTTTGGACTAACTGACTGTTCTAATAGATAATTGACCTAGGATAATAAAATTTGATTTCCAAAATATTCTTTCAGCTCAAAACACCTGCTATAAAATTCATACTTTTTTTTTTCTTAATTATCTTAAGCTAGAACTTAAAGGGCAGGAAGAAATATTATTTAGTTGACTAACATGTTATAAGAGCACATGTATTAATCTGTGAGTATACAAAATATTTTCCATAAAATATATATAACTATTATATTGTATGCATTCATGTGTATGATAATATGAATTTGCTAACATTGGTGTCTCTGAAAATTCACATACAAAAATCCTAAGGTTTTCATAATGATTAAGTACAAAGTAAATGATCCAGACCAAATCAATATTTGATTTATTTTGTGGGAAATGAATGAATCCACTCATATTCCATTATTATCATTGGGATTAAAATTAAACTAGCATGGATGAGAAAGTGCTGTATTTTTTATTTTGCTACTTGTGTATAACTTCTCATGGGTTTCAGTCATAGCTTAGTTTTACAAATTACTCAGCTATATATTTATTACTATTAATTCAGGCTTATATTTTTATACAGCACAAAATTAAAATATTTACATATAGATTAATATGATTCTATAATTTTAATCCAGATATGGATAAATACTGTTTCTGCTATCACATATAAAGACAGATTATGCTCTCATCTTCAAAATTGTACATATTATATGGAATTTTGTTATTTATAATCTTATCAACACTCTCTAATTATATATATGCTTAAATTATACATTGCATTAGCTAATAGTGGGGTAAAAACAGGCTTTTCTGAGCTTTGATTTTCTCTAATTTAAGTTGTGCTGTTGATATTATTATGTTTAAAAGTGATATAGTTTATACTTTTGCTTTTGAATATTAACTTGAGCAAAATATAATCATTGATAAATAATCAGAAGACCTCCACCATCCCCCCCATGTTTGTATATATAAGTGTATGTAACTGTGTAGCCATTCCTTTCAATAACTTAAAAGTAACACAGAAAATTCTTCTTAATGGAACTGGGAATTATATGGTTAAAATTAACTAAAAAGTAATTTTTGTTTTATAGAACCTGACCTTCCTTACTTTTAACCTTCATATGTATCTTGTCTTTGAAATAAGTCTTATTCTGTGTAGTATGTAAATGGTCTAATTCATCTTCCTTTAACCTATTGTTCATTTATTTTATTCAATTTATTTCTATAATTATTTTATAATTAAAAGTATTCTCGCTCTATGTGAGAGTGTTATAACTTGAGTAAAGCAAACACTAAGTCAAAGAACAACATTAACTTTGGACTGAAACTAATCATAGAACATTATAATCCTGAAGCTTGATTCCTAAGGAGGTTATTACAGAATGAATAAGTTGATTATGATGGAAATTTCCCTCCTGGTGTCATTCTGGTCCTCACTTGCATACTCTGCAATAGAACTTCACCAGCACTCATGTTCCTCAATATTTGCTGGTGTAACAATTCACAATTGTAGTCTCAACAGTGATCATAACACTTGAATGAAATTGTTCTACATAATTTCATGATATATGAAAGTGATTAAAATAATTGAATTGCTTTAATATATCCCATTAGTCTTTGAGATATCTTGATTCACATTTTCTTTTTAAGCCATGTAAAGGGTACTTTTTGTTCCAGCCAAGCAGCATTTCCTAGAAATGGGGGTGGGGTAGAGTGAGTCAAGTTGCAGAGAGGGTGAGTGTGAGGAGACAGAGAGAAGTGAACTTGGCACTGGGGAAAATAAAGTGAGTTTCTTACTTTTTATATGAATCTTGGGCTTGAATTAAGAGAAGCCCTACATGCAAAAGTTGAATTTACATTTAACTGTTGAACAAAGCTTAAAAAACCAACTTTAAGGAAAAGAACCACACACTTCTTTTACTTTGTAATTCCCAGGTTTGAGAAATTTCAAAAAATTTCAAGTTAAAAAAAAATAAATTTCAAGGAAAAGATAAAAAAACTATTCCCAAATAATTTTCTGAGATTAATTGATAATCTCAACTAGTATTGGCTATTATATCTTATATCTGAGCAGTGTTTAGAGTTGGAACGACACTCAAAATACTCTGTTCTTCACTAGAAAAATGAGTCTGGGATGGCAGGCTTGTCTCCTTTTTTTAAATAGATACATTGAAATTGAGTGACTATTTGCTGGTACTATAATTTAGGTTTACAATCAGCCTTCTATGTCAATATTAGAATGCAATCAGTGATATGGTATCCCAAGAGACTGATTGCATTGCGTAGTCTGTAAGTTATGTCTGACTCTGTGACCCAAAGGACTTTAGCCCACCAGGCTCCTCTGTCCATGGGATTCCCCAGACAGGAATACTGGAGTGGGTTGCCATTTCCTAAAGAGACTGAACACAAGAGGGAACTGAGAAACAAGAAAGTTGGAAGTCTCGCTTAATGTAGGGGGAAATGAAGAAACATGATGGAACTCTCCTTTGTGGGTATGACTTTGCTTAGGAATTGAGAATTATTGTGGTTATTTGCAGACAGGATTGTGTCCCTTCTACAACTCCAAGAAGAATATCTGGAGGAAGCTTTCCAGCTCTATCCTGCCCTAACATGCAAAGTCTAGGAACCTGCTCTCAATCACAGTGCAGAGCATTACTAACCAAGTGAAATCTTATGCTCAATCATTACTAACCAAGTGAAATCATTATGCTCAGAAGATTCTCTTCTGAAGACATTTCTAATTCTCATTCTATTTATTACTCACCTGGTTAAAAGCAAAGTTATTTTTAGAATCCAGCCTCTGTATGGTAGAAATTGATGAGGCGCATTTTTTTTAAGTGAATATATTTTTGACCTTAACAAGATTTCACTGAATAAGAAATTTGTATGAAAAAAAGGGGTGGGGTGGGGGCTTCCCTAGTGGCTTAGCAGGTAAAGAATCTGTCTGCAATGAAGGAGACCTGGGTTCGATCCCTGGAGAAGAGAACGGCTCCCCACTTCAGTATTCTGGCCTGGAGAATTCCAAGGGTTGTGTTGTCCATGGGTTGCAAAGAGTCGTTTATGACTGAGCAATTTTCACGTTCATGAAACAAACAAACAAAATTTAGCTAAAGCCATCTTTACTTGAGCTCTGTGCTAAAAGATGATTCAGCATTTTGGCCACGATTGATAACTTGTTCTCAAGGAGGCTTCCTCCCTTTGCAAGATGCTCTTCTAGCACCGGGAGCAGGAGAGACGGCCCACTGTCCCTCATCCCATCCCTTGGACCATCGTACATTTTCCATGGTGCTCTGAGACATTTCATACTGGAACACATTTTTCTTTTAAATCTAATCAGATTTTAGAAAAATTAGGTTAAAGGGGCTTAAGATGTGCACACTACACAACAAATAAAGTAATTCCTCTAAGTCTGGGATGTTGCCACTTACCTTGGCAGTCTGGAGGCGCCTTCATAATGGCAGTTGCTTAGGACTTAGAGCCCCAGAAAATACATAATACCTATGGGACTTATTTCAGTACCGTACATTAAATTTGAGGATTTTACATGTGATAAAGTATGTCAGTGTTGCTTACAGGGAATTCCAGTGATACCTCAGCTTTCTTGGACTTATTATAAATCCTTTGTTGGAATTATTGTGGCTGGTTCAATAATTCAGATTAGCCCTCATGTTTATTAATGCACTACATCTGTGCAAACAACATGTCAAGCAGAGAGTTTATTGTAATTGCCTGAGCAAACAGAACCTGAAAGAAGCAATTTCCAGTTACATTGTGCTATGACAAGTAATGAGGTAATTGGCATTCTGTCCTGATTACTTCCACCTTCTTTTTCATCAGGTCTATATTGTGTGTGATAGATAGTTTTATGAGAAATGAAGGTGTTTGATAATATGGTTCGCTGCTGCTTAAGGTTAGTGATTAAAGACAATCATCATTTTCTCTCTGAGATCTTATTAGCTTTAACATTATTTATTCATATGTGTAAGCGTGTGCCCAGGATGCACCTCCTCGGTGTATGGTGTGCTGTTAAAATGTAAAGGCAACTGCCGCAGAGTGAATGCAGAGCATGTTCTAGGTTTCCAAGCATGAAGGGACACAACAACTTTTTGCAAATGAAATCCATGCACTAACAGTGTGGTGTGAAGTGATGACTTTGAGCTTGCATCTGCAGCCAACATTTACCTGCTTTAGAATAACAGAAGCAGCATGATAGTTAAGGGCAAGATGGTAATTTGAAGCTGAATCCTCATTTGCAGGATTTTATCACTTTCTATAAACATTACCCTTTGCTTCCAGCCTGCAGTGGGAGGAAAATGATGGAGTGCATCGCATTTCTAGACCTGACATTAATAGTTTAGAAAGTGTCAGAACGTTAGATTTTAAAAAAGTAGAAGTTATTTTGGAAGAAAGAAAAAATATGTCCTATTTTTGTTCCAAAAAAACTTTTCCCCCTCAGTTTATAACCTTCATTCTTGGCACTCTCAGTCTATGGGGGGAAAATATGTACATTCCACATAGTTGAAGAAAATATCTTCGGAATGACCCATATTTTCTCTCTTTGTCCCCTTCTTCAGTGCTATCCTCAAATGTGTGTTTTCCTGGTTGAGTTACTTCTCATCACTTTCCCAGTCTCAACCTAAGTACCCTTTCTGTCTACTCTGACTCTATGCACTCAAATCTCTCCACCACCTCCCACATCACAGGTCAGACCCAACTGATAATTTTGTCTTTATAGTCAAGACGATCAACTGCCTAAGGACAAAGATTCTGTCTTTAACCTGGAGCCTGTGCAGCATATTAGTACTGATCTCAACTTTGGAATTGGGCTGTTGGAATTGAAATTCCAGCTCCACCACTTACGGGGAACATGAACTCAGACAAGCTGCAAAATTTCTCTAAGTGTGCTGCTAAGTCACTTCAGTCATGTCCACCTCTGTGTGACCCCATAGACGGCAGCCTACCAGGCTCCCCTGTCCCTGGGATTCTCCAGGCAAGAACACTGGAGTGGGTTGCCATTCCCTTCTCCAATGCATGAAAGTGAAAAGTGAAAGTGAAGACGCTCAGTCGTATCCGACCCTCAGCGACCCCATGGACTGCAGCCTTCCTACATCCATGGGATTTTCCAGGCAAGAGTACCGGAGCAGGGTGCCATTGCCTTCTCCATCTCTAAGTGTATATTACCTCAATTGGAAAATGAGTAAACTAAATAATGCCATTTGCAGCAACATAGATGGACCTAGAAATTGTCATACTAAGTGAAGTAAGTCAGGCAGAGCAAGACAGATATCCTGTGATATGGCTTGTCTGTGGAATCTGAAAAATAAAGATACAAATGAACTGATTTACAAAACAGAAATACAGTCACAGATGTAGAAAACTAGCATGATTGTGGGGTTATGCAGAAGAAGGGAGGGATAAACTGGGAGATTGAGATTAACACATACACACCATTATATATGGGGCTTCCCAAGTGGTTCAGTGGTAAAGAATCCACCCGTGATGAAGAAGATGTAGGATACGCCATGGGTTCGATCCCTCGTTCAGGAAGATCCCCTGGAGGAGGTCATGGCAACCCACTCCAGTGTTCTTACCCTGGAGAATCCCATGGATAGAAGAACCTGGAAGGTTACAGTTCATAGGGTGGCACAAAGTGGGACACGACTGAAGCGACTGAGCACACACCATCATGTATAAAATAGGTAACTAATTAGGGCCTACCGTATAGCTCAGGGAACTCTACTCAATACTCTGGATTTGCTGTACAGCAGAAAATAACACGATTTTTATTCTAAAAAAATTAATAAAGAAAGAAAAATGGATATAATAATTCTGCTCCTCTCAAGTGCTGCTGATAAGATTCAATACTAAGGCTCTCAGAACAGTGTAGACACTCATTCTATCTTTCATGAATTAATACATGTAGAGTTAAGAAAGTTTTGGGGGTCTTACTTTCTAGAACAACCCCATCTTCCCTAATATTAACAAGCAAAAACCAGCAGAAAATGAGGGTATATTTTTACACTATACATTCTGAATTTAAGGTTGCTGATTCTATAAGTTGCTAAAAGTGGTCAAAGTGTTAACTCAGTCGTGTCTGAGTCTTTGCAAACACATGCACTGTAGCCCGCCAGGCTCCTCTGTCCATGGGATTTTGGAGTGGGTTGCCATGCCCTCCTCCAGGGAGTCTTCCTGACCGTGGGATGGAACCTGAGGGGTCTCCTGCGTCTTCTGCCTCACAGGCGGATTCTTGACCGCTGAGCCACCAGGGAATCCCATGTTTGTTCTTGATAAGATGCTAATTCTCACATAAAGTCCTGAGAAAATTGAGGCTAAGGAGGTCACAGAAGGAAGTACACTCCCAAAGCCCATGCAATTTCTAACATTCTGCACTTACACTTAGGAGATGTGTTGGAAAGTTAGGGGAACAGCTGGACTGTACAGAAAGGATTGAGAGCTGGAAAAAGGGGCAAAAGAGTTTACATAGAGGCCCTGACCACACCAGCTCTCAGTGGGCATCTGAGCAGGGGCTGTGGTATGGATGGAGGTGAATGGTGGTGAGGTCTTTGCTGGAATAAAGACACTGTGACGAAGGTGTTAAAGCTGCCCAGCAGGGCCTGTGTGCCGGGGGCTTGAAGGCAGAGATCCAATGATTCCCAAATAAAGGAAGTGAGCAAGAGGCCAGAAGCCCAGAGCAGTGACTTTGCCTAGAAGAAGTTCTTGAATGGGCTTCCCAGATTGCCCTAGCTCTAAAGAATCCACCTGCCAGTACAAGAGACCAAAGAGACTCGGGTTTGATCCCTGGGTGGGAAGATCCCTTGGAGGAGGGCATGGCAACCCACTCCAAAATCCCACGGACAGAGGAGCCTGATGGGCTACAGTCCATGGGGTCACAAAGAATCAGACTTAGCAAGAAGCGACTTAGCATGCACACACAGCTCTTTAGCAATAAAAATTGGGAATTTGACCTCACAGATCCTGGGGCAGGTATTGATCAGAGAAAAGTCTGTAGCCTCAAGAATGAGTTACCAGTCGAGCTCAGTCAGTTACTAAGTGCAAGATGGTCAGGGGCTACCATTGGTTACAAGAAGCATGGGGTGCAAATGTCATCGCAAATGTGGTGAGACTAGAATAAGTTTCTGCACAGATAATTTGAGAGGGAGTTTCCCATGCACAGAAAAAATTGCATGAAGGAAATTGGAAGATTTTCTGTAAAAAATAATTTTATAGGAATTTGGAATAAGAATACATTTTATTAGTTCAAATTTCCAAGTACATGATTGACCTAAAGAATTGCACTCAAGTGTAAGTACTGGATAATGTTTGCAACAATTAGACTCTTTATTGAAATCATGAGCTAAAACTGTACTTATGCCTTGATATTCTTCTTTCATTAAAACCATTCGTTGCCTGTGACTAAGTAAAATGTAGTTTTAATTATATTTTAATTGCATATTAAGATCCAATAAATACTTTGAATGATAAAGACTACAATCAAGAACTTTCTTTAAAAAATTATTAGTTTTGGTCATATATGTTATAAGTATAGAATGAACTTACTGAAAATTCTGTTAAAAATTCTGGGTTTTTTTGTTATAAACACTGAATTTTTGAAGATGATTATATATGTGTGCATGTTAGTCACTCAGTCGTGTCCAACTCTTTGTGACCCCGTGGACTGTGGTGCACCAGGCTCCTCTGTCCATAGGATTCTCCAGTAAGAATATTGGACTGGGTTGCCATTCGATCTCCAAGGAATCTTCCTGACCCAGGGATAGAGCCTGTGTCTCTTGCATTGCAGGCAGATTCTTTGCCATCTGAGCTACCAGGAAGTGCTAACGAGGAATAGCAGTGGGAAAAAAATACCCATAGAGATAAGCAAACTCAACAATATTGATAGCCAAGGAACTGAACTGCCAAAATCAAAGAGCTGCTTTTATTATTACTGACTTTTTATTCATTCATTCAACAAACATTTCATAATATATCAGGAAGTCTGCTCTATGAAAATGATGAAACCAGCTTTTATCCAGTCTCTCTCTCCTTCATTTGAATATGTCTACTATAAGTTCTATAGAATCTGTTTTCATCATAATTCTCAGATAATCTTCTCATCATAACGTCTTGCCTGTAAATTAGGAAGTTGTATAATATCATTGTCTAAAATTGCAGCAGCTTCCTAACTGAACTATCACATTCATAGTAAAAGAGAGGATAAGAGATAACATGGCACACTGAATTCCCAGCAATTCAGTATGTCTGGAAAATAGGCAAGAGGGCTAATGGGTATAGCAATATCTGGAGAAGTATAAGGGCTACATTATCGGGTATTGTGCCAGTGAGTAGGTGTTTAAATTCTGTTTTGGACAGTAGTAGAAAATATTGAGGGTTATAAATGAGATTAGCACAATGTGATATGCATTTAGAAATGGCATATGGTGGATCTCTGGTTATGTGAAGAACCGTTTAATTAATAAAGTACCAGAGGGACTTCCCTGGTGGCCTAGGGTTAAGGCTTTGCCTTGCAAGGTAGGGGGTGTGGGTTCAATCCCTGGTCCTGGAGCTAAGAGTCCACATGCCTCGTGGCTAAAAACTAAAACATAAAACAAACAATATTTTAACAAATTCAATAAAGACTTTAAAAAATCGGTCCATATAAAAAAGTCTTATAAAAAAGTACCATATAAGCTCAAGATATGATTAGTATTAACTTATTTTCCTCAGTAGTCTTCTTTAAGTGAGACATACTGTCCTTTGTATCATTTTATTTTGTTTTATTAAAGTTTATTTTGGTGTTCCAAATTCCAGTTATAGTATATAGCATGTATGTACTTGTGTGCATGCTCAGTCATGTCCAGCTCTTTGCAAGCTCACAAACTGTAGCCCACCAGGCTCATCTGCCCATGAGATTTTCCCAGCAAGAATCCTGGAGGTGAGCTGCCATTTCCTCCTCAGGGATTTTCCTTACCCAGGGATTGAACTTGTGTCTCTGTGTCTCTTGCATTGGCAGGCAGATTATTTACCACTGAGCCTCCTGGGAATCTTCTAGTACATCTTAGGTCTACAAAATAATGAAGATATATGTCATTTAAATATGACTTAAAAATTATTTTAAAGGGGAAAACATGACAACTTCTAGAAGAAAGTATGAAATATCTTTAGGTATGCAGTGTGAGAAAGTTCATACATAAGGCACAAGAAATAATAGAAATACTAACTTGAAGGATTGATGATTATATTAAGATCAAGAACTTCTATTCATTAAAAGACTAAAGGAAATGAGAAGAAAAGGGAAAAAATTGAGAGTGGATGCTAGCCATATGTATAAGCAATCAATATTTGAAATATATAAAGAACTCTCAGAATATATAAATCCATGTAAAAATCTATAGAAAAGTGAGCAAATAAAACAATAGGCATTTCACAGAAGCAGCATGAAGAATCAATAAACATATGTAAAGATATTTGATCTCCTTACTAATCAGGTACATTATGTTATAAATGAGATACCGTTTACATCCACCAGATCGTCAAGGAAAAAAAATAAAAAGTCTAACAAAGCCAAATGTTGGTAAAGTGTTAGTCACTCAATCATGTCCAGCTTTTTGTGACCAAATAGACTGTAGTCCGCCAGGCTCCTCTGTCCACTGAATTCTCCAGGCAAGAATACTGGCGTGGGTTGCCAGCCCCTTCTCCAGGGGATCTTCCCAACCAGGGATTGAACACCCTCTCCTGCATTGCAGTCAGATCCTTTACCATCTGAGCCTAAGGTGTGGAAAAAACAGGAACTCTGCTGCCAGTGGGAGTGAAAACTAACGTAACCTCTGTGGAAACAAATTGGTATTATCAGTTGACTCCCACACCTTCATCGCTTAGCATGAAAGAAAACGTGTATAACAGCATTGTCGATGAGACCAAAAATAACTCACTCATTCACTGGATACATAAATGCCTAAATTTTTCTTTAATTACATAATGAAATACAATAAAGCAGTGAAAATGAGTAAACTAGAACCACTCCCTCACCCCCCATACCAAAGATGAGTCTTAGATGTTGAAAAAAGTTAACAAGTTACAAAATATACTTCATTACAAAAAAGCAAAAATTGAATGTCATTATCTTAAGTTCAGAAAGAAAATAATGCATTACTTAGGGATATCATCAGGTATGGTAAATCCATAAACAGAAGCAGTTATTATTATTAAATTTAGGATGTTTGTCTTTTGAGGGCAAACAGGAATGTGGGATTTAGCTGGGGATGGCTATGAGTTCATCAATAGTAATAATAAGATTCAATTGAGCTTTTCAGAAGTGTTTGCTTTATTCTTACATTTCATACATTGCATATATGACACCTATATTCTTTTGTGTGTCAAATTCTCCCAAGCAAAACCCATAAGAATAATTTACAATGTCAAAAAAAAGTGAACACGTAATATTTACTATTTAATATCTAATAAAGAAAGGGATATGGCAATTTGATCTGAGACATGGAAACTTATATGTAGCTTATGTTTATTTGGCAAAACTAATACAATTATGTAAAGTTTAAAAATAAAATGAAAAAAAATTTTATAAACACACAAAAAATTCAAAAAATAAATAAATAAAATAAAACTAAGAGCAAAGTCTCTATGGTTTATCCCACCATCTCCATCTCCCATATCATTTGATGTTATGGGTGTCTCCATACCACTGAGGACCCTGTTACAGAACCCTTTGTTCTGCTTTTCTGATTGCCTCCAGTTCTAACAACACCTTGGTCACTACGGCCTAGCTCATCTCTCTAAGGTTCAAATGTCTCAGCTCTGTAACCTGACGTTCCTCGTATGCTCTCCCAGGATCCGTTTCCCACTAGCTCTTCTGGCCTCATTCCTGTCCACTGAAGTGCACTATTCTTCACTGGCATACAAGGCTCCTGTGCGTGATAGCGTTCGTGAACACTTATACTTCACTTGCAATGCCTGAGATGCTCTTCCAAGCACTTTACATATGTTAACTCATTTAATCCTCCCAGAAATATTAGGAGCCAAGTGCTATTATTATAATCATTTTATGTTTAAGAAACAGGCTCAGAGAAATAACTTCTCTGAGCTATAACAGCAAGTTAAATGGCAGGGCTTGAATTCTTCTGCTTGCAACGGCTGACGCTTTATCCCTGGCAGCTTGTTTGCTTGATGCCTGCTTGTTCAGCCAGATCCAGGTTAATTGAAGACTTTCCTGATCCCACCCGCAGCCACACCCAGGTCTTAAGACCTGAGCAGGGCTGGCTTGTCTGTGCCCCGGCTCCACCAGGGCATGGCTCGGCCACAACACAGTAACGATCTCCCTAGGGTTTCACTCTTACCATCATCACAACGCTGTCAATTCTTGGCACATGGTCGTTCTGAAAACACATTGATTAAATTCATGAATCAGTAAAGGCACTGAGCTAAACTGTGAGTCAAGTCCAAATTTTAGAGTCTTTCTTTTCTCTCTTCACAAATACTGTTTTCTGTATTTCCTCTGACTAATCAATTCTAAATGTCATTGTTCTTATTAAAACAATGAGAGTAAAGCATTTAGAAGCCATGCAAACAAGTAATATTTACAAGTGTTTGTGATTCATTGTGTTTGTTGTATCAAGCCAAGTTAATATAATCAAACAAATAAAAATAAGCTTAAAATAATAAATGTAATCTTATCTGGAATACATTTTGATGAAGTCTGTATTCTGTAGGTAAGGATACTTCTAAATAAATTAATATATTGATTATTGCAAGTTGAACCCTCTTATAGAATAATTGATTCCCTCCAGCTATAGAAGAAAAAGTTAACAATGATGGCACCGGGAGATAAAAAATGATATTAGTTTTCTCAAATTCACATCAGGTGACCAATGGAGCTTGGCTGACACTGGTCCCCACAAGGTGCGACGGGGCACTGGGCTGAGAGAACTTAGGAGTCATTCCGTATTTACAGGAGATTGGGTAATAATGATGTTGAGTAAAAAAAGGGAGAAAATCTACAGTTTTAGTCACATTGCTTCATACCTGACCCATCTGCAATTGTTTTCTACATTTTAAGCAGAACTATCATTTTAATTCCATGATTTTAATACTTCCTGGACCAAGGAATTATTCATGTTTTCGAGATCCTAGAAAATTCCAAGCCTGGAGCAACATAATAGGCTGTATGTCAGCTATGAAACACAGCCCAGTCTTATACAGGGAGAAAAAAATTTATCAGGAAGATCATGAAAATCAGGTGATTCCCCTGAAGTAAACCTTTTTGTGATTTTTAGGGTTAAAAGATACCCTATAAATACTTTCTTTAGATAAATGTGTAGGTTCTCCCAAGGTCTTTGTAGAATCATCAAAACTTTATAAAAACAAAAAAAGAATAAAAATCAATCTTAATATTTTATTTATTACTCAATGTCAATAAGGAATAACATTCTTTTCTTTTGAACTTTTAATTTTGTGTCGGGGTACAGCCCATTAACAATGCTGTGATAATTTCAGGTGGACAGCGAAGGGACATACTCAAATATATACATGTATCCATTCTTCCCCAAACTCCCCTCACATCCAGGCTACCACATAACACTGAGCAAGGGCTATAACGTTTTTCTTTCCTTCCTCATCTTCTCCTTCTCTTCCTCCTTCTTCTTCTTTGTCCAGAAATTTAATTGACTAGTTCTGTTGGATCATGTCCATGTTGCCTGAGTTGCTGGTATAGAAAGCAATGTAAAAATAAAGATGATGCGGAGTACAGATAATTGATCATTATATGGGATTTCTTAGAAAATATCTAAGATGGAAGATAGTTCCAAATAAGTTTGAGAATCAAGAGCAGTCACTTAAAAGTGTCTGCTGGAGGAGGTGAAGTAGGTGCAGGAGGCAGGCGTTGGGTTGCTAGACCTTCATCTGTGCTCACAATTGCGCTGGCAGCCCCTCTGCTGGGAGATGAGGGGACCGCATGGCTATAGAAGGAGACCGGACAAGGCCATCAGCATGGCCTACAGACTCATGTGCCCTATTTGAAGGAACTTATTTGCAAATCTCTCGGTAGTTTCATGCCTTCCTAAGGCGCTAAAATGTTCCATCCAGGATATAGAGGTCAAGGAGGGAGTCCAGGTGGGAAGCATGTGCCAAGAGCCTTTGATCATTTCTGATAAAGAAATAGGAATCACTGATGCTTGTATTAAAAATAAGAAAACTGTCTCAAATCATCCAAATCTTCTTTCTTTAAAATGGTATAAATTCTGAAGAATTAAATACTTTTTATACTTAAAATATTTAATATGTTTCTTATTTGAGGATTTGGACATCTATATATCAAAAGTATGCCGAGTCCTCTGGTAATCTTTATTCTTTAACATTTCTAGACTCTAGAAATGTCTCTGTTAAAACACATGACTCTATTAAAATTAAGACAACATCATCAGCATCAAAAAAATCTTTACTATGTACCTGTTAGGTGCGTGGCACTTTGCTGAAGCAGAATTTATGGCTATTTATAGTGTAATATTGCATATAATATATTTTAAAGTCCAAAGATAACTGTGCTGCCTGCCTGTGTTGTCAGTAATAGAAGTTCATGACATTTGATTTGAGTCTTTGTGAGAGGCAATGTTATTCTGATTTAATAGCTTCCATCTGCTCTTCTCATTTTCAGTGCTCCTTTTACAGTTTCCAAATTCCACCCTGTACCCTCCAGGGAAATTTTCTCAAGCATTGATTCTATTCATCTATGAATTGGAAGAGCGGGGAATGTTCTCCTGCAGGCTTCTGGTTTTGTTTATTAATCTTGATTGTCAGGCAACTTGTTGACATGCACACAGTTGTTTTTCTACTTCTTTATTTTTCTCCCCCTTTTTCCTTCTTTTTGGTAGTGGTAAGGGATTGGTCATCAGAAACGACTTAATTCCTAACAAAACATAATGTTGAGATGTTTCTTCCCAGAGCAGTTAGAGGAACACTCCATGAATAGAGATGCATAGAAAAGATACCCCTGAACAGTATGTGTCCATTACTATAAATAAGAAAAATACCTGTTCAAATTTATCTTGGAAATAAAGGAACATGAAGCTAATGCTTACTTTACAATTATTACAGTGTGTTGCAACATTTATCAAATATTAGCACAACATTCGTACAAATATAAGACATTTGAGAAGTCTCATAGGTATGCTGGCCGCATGTGGCAGTATTTTTAACCTTTTCATTTTAAAAGTGAGAATTATGGTATCTGGGTAAAAAATAAGTATAATTTTATCTTGACATTATATATCATCTCATTTCACGCTAAATATCTGAAGTCAAATATTGAATGTTCAGTATTTTTCACTCTCTATAGCAAAGGCTTTACAAATGTGTTCATCCTGAAACAGTTAAGAAGCAGATAAAACAACTTATATCTTTTTGTACACTCCTTATGTTCCTGACGTAAAATTAATCACATATGCTTTATTATTTTTGAGAAGCAATGTTTTATGATATCTTGATGCTGAAATGCTTTAATTTCCAACATAAAAGCCTCAGGTGGAGAGACATATAGATCTACATCAAATTAATAATGAAAGTGCCCGTAATCCATCCTTTCGGCAATACGTTTCTCATACGTATTGGTCGAAGAGAAGCACTAATGGTTTCAGACACACGTTTTGGGAAAAGTGACCTTAATTCTTTACGGAAATGTGAGATTCATTAAAAAGAATGAAGTAGACTGGATTTGGGATGACAGGAGCTGCCTCTGCAGAGGCGTGGAAGAATCTTAGACGACGAATAAGCTGTGGAGCTCAGTTTCTTTCTGGGCTGCCCCAAGTGTGTTTCCATTTTCTGAGTGTCTTTTCACTATAGATGGGCCTGAAGGGCTTTCACCTCAGCTCTCTGCACCCTGATAACAAATAGCTGAATATCCTTGAACAGGCTGATTTATCAGTGTTCACCTCTTTGACCTAGACACTTTCCTTCGAGTGAGAATTTCTAAATTGAAAACTAAATTAATGCTTCTTCCTGTATTTTGTTGTGGCTTCCACTTTTTATTTTATATGATTCTTCTCTAGATATCAAGATAACTAAAATAAATCTCTGATCAAACCATTGGGGTAATTTAAAATTTTATCTGCTCCATGAAATGCCACACCTCTACTCTCATTGCCCTTGCCTGGTGTTCATTGACTTTATTAACGACTTTAGTTTATTTTGTATATTCTTTGAGCCCTGTCCTCTTCTTGACTAGATTTTAAGCTTTTTGTTGGCAGAAGACATTCCTTTGTATCTTCTACAGCCCAAGGCCCAGTGCCTTAAACTGTTTTTAAATGGTTGTTTTGAATACTTCTTTACCAGAATGAAGCTCCAAAATAGTCATCCATGTCTACATTTATAAATATATTCATTCATTCCACAAACTGTGATTAAGACCTACTAGGGCTTCCTAGGTGGTGCTAGTGGTAAAGAATACACAGGAGATGCAAGTGATGATGGTTTGATCTCTGAGTCAAGAAGAACCCCTGGAGAAGGAAATGGCAACCCACTCCAGTATTCTTGCCTGGGAAATCTCATGGACAGAGGAGCCTGTTAGGCTGCAGTCCCTGGGGTCATGGAAAAGTCAGACAAGACTAAACAACAACAAGGTGCTCATCATTGTGGAAGATGCTTGAGATACAAATATATACAACACTAAATCCAGAGAATTTGAAAAAGACCCTTTAATGGTAATCCTCAGCTTTCCAGGTAGCTCAGCTGGTAAAGAATCCTCCTGCAATGCAGGAGACCCCTGTTTGATTCCTGGGTTGGGAAGATGTCCTGGAGAAGCGACAGGCTACCCACTCCAGTATTCTCGAGCTTCCCTGGTGGCTCAGCTGGTAAAGAATCTGCCTGCAATGTGCAAGACCTGGCTTCGATCCCTGGGTTGGGAAGATCCCCTGGAGAAGGGAACTGACTACCCACTCCAGTATTCTGGCTTGGAGAATTCCATGTACTGTATAATCCATTAAGTCTCAAAGAGTCGGACCCAACTGAGTGACTTTTGGTTTGGGATTATAGCTTCTGAGACAATATATTATTTTGTAGTAGATTTTAAGAGAGTAGATATCCTTAAAAAAAACATAAATATACAAACAAACAAAAAATGTAGATACCTACATCATCTTAAATCGATTTCATACCTCAGAGGTATCTAGACTTTAGCCTAGATTAATTACTAAGCTTAACCAGTTATTTCTCACATTTTCAATTTTTAAAAAATAATCAGATAATGTCCCTCTAAATAATGTAATTTTTGAGGAATCCATTTCATTCTCACTAGCTTCATGTTAAACATATTTTCTCCTTTTGTTTGTTTTATTATTCATTGCTTTGGTAAATTTTAACCAGTTCATTTCTCTATTTTAAATCATTGTTTTCTTTCTCTCACGTAGATATTTTAAACGTCCTTCTTTGGTCTAAGTAATTCATTTTCTTGGTTTCTTGGGAATGACTATTGAATCAACTGTTGAAATATTGATGTCCATTCTATAGGGAAGCATCAAAAAAATTAAATGCATTACACATCCTTTTACCTTCAAAACTAACCTGGGGGGACTTTCTTGGCAGTCCAGTGGCTAAAACTCCACACTTCCAATGTAGGGGGTGCAGATTCAATCCTTGATCGGGGAACAGATCCCACATGTGGTGTGGCATGGCCAAAAAAAGAAAAAAAAAACTAATCTGGAGTACAAATCTGGAGGCAATTTATTGCATAACTAAATCATAATAATTGTTATCTAATATTAACCACTCTTCTCAAAGTCCCATCAAGTTTTCAGCATACACATATTTTATTCCCTCTTTCAGATCTGCATTTTCTAAATTTAAATATAATTTTATTATTTTAGATATTTAAAAATTTATTTAGTTCCATTGAATTTGTATTCCTTATTCATTCCAGTATTAGTAACATCTCTTTAATTTCAAATTCTTATATGAAACATTTTACAATCATTCTTCTGTTTTCTCTGACGTGTGATATATAGTCATTTTAATAAAATATCAGTTGCTTTGACTTTCAGCTGGAACCTCTACTCTCAGCTACAACATCATAGCACTTTTTGAATATGGTGTTTTATGTTAACTCATATCACTGAGTCAAATTTCTCACTAAGACAATTTAGAATACAATTTTCTCAATAATAGCAGTCAGCATTTTAAAACACATATTCATTTCACAGTTAACTCTGGGAGTTACCAGAAAAACAATGCCATTTTTGAAGACTGTATACATTATGCCTTGTTTGTATGCTATGTTTAAAACAAAATTCTTACTTTCTTTATTGTTGTTCAGTTGCTAGGTTGTGTCCAACTCTTTGCAACCACATGGACTGCAGCATGCCAGACTTCCACTTCCCTGTCCTTCACAATTTCCCTGAGTTTACTCAACTCATGTCCATTGAGTTGGTGATGCCATCCAACCATCTCATCCTCTGCTGCCCTCTTCTCCTCCTGCCTTCAATCTCTCCCAACATCAAGGTTTTTTCCAATGAGTTGGCTCTTCCTATCAGGTGGCCAAAGTATTGGAGTTTCAGCTTTAGCATCAGTCCTTCCAATGAATATTCAGGGTTGATTTCCTTTAGGATTGACTGGTTTGATCTCCTTGCTTTCCAAGGGACTTTCAGGAGTCTTAGATTGAAGTAAAATTCAGCTTTTTCCTTGAAAAAAAAAAAAAAAAGACCAGTATTACTTGATTTTTATCTAATTCTTTCAATATCCTTAGTTCTAATATTTTTTTTAAAATGAGTATCTATAATCACTTTCTAGAAACATTTTTTTTTTGTTCTTTGTTTTTTTTTCCTGAAAGATCTGCTTTACAAACTCAGATGATGAAACTTAGTCAAGGAAATGGAAACCTGGAAATAAGGTGTGAAAGACTGATAGGAATTCCATCCAGAATGACCTTTCTATTTGCATAGCAAACTCTTGTGAAATGTCAGTTTCTTTTCCTCAGTGTGTATTCATAAATACTTGCTCTCTGTACACATATATGTGTACACACAAACTTAGTGTGTTAAGAAAGATTGGTCAGACTCAAACATATTTAAGTAGTTTTAGCATTCCAAACTTGAATTCATTCATAAAAAGCTTCAAGAAGGAAACACAAATGATGCATAAGTTTGCACCTCCCCAAAGATGATCAAATCCATACAAATAAATAGTAATAATATTGACTGGGCTTCCCAGGTGGCTCAAATGGTGAAGAATCTGCTGTCAGTGAGGACACAAGGGTTCAATCCCTGGATCTGGAAGATCCCCTGGAGAAGGAAATGGCAACCGACTCTAGTATTCTTACCTAGGAAATCCCACGAACAGAGGAGCCTGGTGGGCTCCAGTCCATGGGGTTGCAAAAGAGTCAGATACAACCGAGCAAATCAACAACAACAACAAAATAATATTAGCTATGTGCTATATTATCTGTATGACATCCTGGGGACAATATAACACTGAACAAAGAGGCCTAGATTCAAGACTGATGATCCAAAGACAATAATATAAGCAAGTGTAAGCACCAATAAATACCTAGGCGATGGCCTGGCATAAATTATGCAAATATTGATGAGTATATAAGGTAGAAATATTGACATTTACAGAATATCCTACAATTAAAAGAATTTGATATGCAGAATCTTGAACAAGATTTTATAACAGAAGACCAGCCTTTCAAAATATTGGTAAAGAGTAGATATTAACATTACACCAGTGCTGATGGCCATTAGAGAACATTTCGGGAGAGAACCAGGGTCCATGTGTTTCAGGGCTTATGAATAGTAAATCAACTATGGATCCTTCCCCTCCTCCAGTCCCAGTAATCACAATCCCGTAGCAAACATCCCGTTGCTCAACCAATAGCCCTCTGCAGTCACCTGACCTTGATTTGAAAGAACAAGTTCTGCTCTGTGTTTAGCGGTGACAGAACAGCCAGCAACTTGGCTAGTGACTCAACAGAAATACTAGTAACTACTATTCAAATACACTAGGGTGTGGCACGTGTGCTGCTGAGGATGGCTAAATGGGGTAGGGAACTGAGGTCCTTGTAAATGAGCCAACATAGCAGGTGATGGAGAAGGATGGCATTTCAAGTCACTCCACCTATTTCAAGTCACTGATGATATTCAAGACATCGGTTTGGCCGGCACATTTTTTACACTGTTTTCCAGTTGAATTTTCAAAAGGTTTCTAAGAGAGCGAACCTCACATTTTAATATGCCAATCTGAAATGTGGCATTTTGTTTTTCAGTTGAATTTAAAGAGCATCCAATCAACAGTTATTTGGGGATTCTTGTGTTCTATGAGCTCTCTTCTCTTTCTCTCTCCATCCCACTCCCCGCCATAAAGTATCTACATCTGTTACTTCCTAGAAACCTTTTACATATTCCAGTCATTTTTGTTAGGCTTTTGTGTTTCTTCATTGCCACAGTCTCCCCCTTCTTTCAGCCACAACCCCAGGCACTTCCTACTGGAGAACGACACCAAACAACATGTCAAGAGCCTTTCAAAATTGCTGCCAGATTTCAGTGACATTCTTACAGCATATGGAGTACTGATGTGCTGAAAGCAAGGCAGAGAGCTACCTGATGCTTATTGCGTCAGGAAGTTCCAGTCTGGTGGAGTCTTCTGGTTCAGATTTGCAACGTAAACAGGACTTAAACTGGGTTTTAACAAAACATCTAAGTAAAAGTTACTGAAAATGGCTTTTCAATCAGTTGTGTCCAGCCTTCAAACTCTGTCAATAAAGAAGGAAATAGTAAGATAAAGCAAAAATTGAAATTACCCCTAAGGGATCCTCATCAGTAGTATAATTTAACTATAACTTAAATATTGTATATCAAGACAACATCATGTGAGAGTGGAATGCTTGCTATGCTTTTAGCCTTTAGGAGGCTAAACTCTTACAGAATATGCAGCGCAAGTTGAAATACCTAAGAGGTAGGAAATTCAGAAAATGTCCATTCAGAGAGTATTCAGTGAAATAATCCTGTGCTTTATTGGGATACACCTTTTAATTTGTTAATGAATTAGTATTTGTTTAACAAATGATATACAGTGTTTGTAATACAATATACAGTATTTATATATTGTTTATATATATATATAGATAGATTCATGAATATTTTTATATATGTATATCTAACACTTAAACAGTTCTTATTTTATTAGAAAATTGCTAAGTCTCTTCAGTCATGTCCAACTCTTTGCAACCCCATGGACTGTAGCTGCCAGGATCCTCTGTCCATGGGATTTCCCAGGCAAAAATACAGGAGTGGGTTGCCATGCCCTCTTCCAGGGGATCTTCCTGTCCCAGGATCAAACCCACATCCCTGCATTGGCAGGTGGATTCTTTACCACTCAGCCAAGACAAGCCTGGTTATAAAATTAAATACCACCATCATTATTCATTGTTGTTAAAATAGTAAAGGAAATAGAAAAAATAAAGAAGGATTGGTTAATATCTAAAAATACATACTTAAAAATATGGACTTGTTCTGATTTCTAGAACTATGAATTAGCCTGTAGTTGGTATTTGTGAATTCCTTTTCCAACCACTGTTTCTCTTTCTTTAGCTAGAGCACACAAAGTCTAGAAACTCAAATAAGGACATTTTTATCATCAAATGTATTGTGATCCTACTTTATATTCCATCATTTTGGATTTTATAGCCCTCGAACACATTCCATACATTGCTCTTACATATCCAGCTTAAATTGTCAAGATTTTGTAATTATTTTGTACATGTTTCCCTGGCAATATCTCTGATTATGGTTATCGAGCTGAAGTAAAAAAAAAGAGACTGATTATGAACCTTGAGGAGGATGGGCTTACTTTTGCAAGAAACTGATTCATATAGAGCCTCTTAATGAAGGTGAAAGAGATGAGTAAAAAAGTTGGCTTAAAACTCAACATTCATAAACTAAGATCATGGCATCCAGTCCCATCACTTCATGACAAAGCAAAGGGAAAAAACGGAAACAGTGACAGACTTTCCATGGGCTCCAAAATCACTGCAGATGGTGACTGTGGCCATGAAATTAAAGGATGCTTGCTCTTTGGAAGAAAAGCAATGACAAGCCTAGACAACATAAAAAGCAGGGACATTACTTTGCTGACAAAGATCCATCTAGTCAAAGCTGTGGTTTTTCCAGTAGTCACATTTGGATGTGAGAGTTGAAGCATAAAGAAGACTGAGCACAGAAGAACTGATGCTTTTGAACTGTAATGTTGGAGAAGACTCTTGAGAGTCCCTTGGACTGCAAGAAAATCAAACCAATCAATCCTAAAAGAAATCAATATTGAATATGCATTGGGAGGACTGATGCTGAAGCTGAAGCTCCAGTACTCGCCACTTGATGCAAAGAGCCAAGTCACTGAAAAAGACTGAAGTTAAGAGGAGAAGAGGATGACAAGATGGTTGGAGGGCATCACCAACTCAATGGACATGAATTTGAGCAAACTCTGGGAGATGGTGAAGGACAGGGTAGGCTGGCGTGCTGCAGTCGATGAGGTTGCAAATAGTCGGACACGGGTGAGCAACTGAACAAGGACAACAATAAGGTCCTCAGAACTTCCCTGGTGGCTCAGTGATAAAGAATCCACCTGCCAATGCAGGAGACCTGGGTTTGGTCTGTGGGTCGGGAAGATCCCCTGGAGAAGTAAAGGGTAACCCACTCTAGTATTCTTGCCTGGGAAATCCCATGGACAGAGGAGCCTAGGGGACTATCATCTATGGTATCATAGAGTTGTACATGACTTAATGACCAAACAACAACAGCAACATATGGTCTTTACCTCCAAAAAGAGGTGAACTCCTCTGTCCATGGAGTTCTCCTGGCAAGAATAATGGAGTGGGTTGCCATTCCCTCCTCCAGTGGATTTTCCTGATTCAGGGATAGAACCCGGGTCTTCTGAATTGTGGGCAATTTTTTAACCATCTGAACCACCAGTTAAGCTCAGTGCAATTCAGAGGTTCAAGATTTTCAGAATTTTCTGAGTCTAGCCAGATGGACTTCCCTCCCCTCCCTAATCAATATTGTCAGCTCTACATAGAAGACCTGGGAGGACACACTCAACTTGCTCTGTGATTCTGCTAACAGAGGCGATTAAGATTTGTGGCTTGTTTACCTATTTCTGTCCCCCAGTTAAAGGACACAGTATTAATCTTAAGTTTTACCAAAATTGCAGTTTGGGCAAGATACAAATTTCTAAGAAAATAACTAATTCTCAGGTTTTGAAACTTAATGTTGTAATGATGAATCTTCGAATTACTTTCAGAATATTTACAGAATTTATCAGACCCTTTTTCATTGCTGATGAAGATTGCTGGTGATGTTTTCCCTCTATCTGGATCAGCCATGCCAACTGTTTAATAATTCTATTAGTATTTTCAAAGTCTTTATTATTCACTGTATTGGAAAATAGTCTCTATATCATTAATGCTTACTCTAATTTTATTATTTATTTCCTTCTTTTAAGTTGTGGTGTACATTCTGACTACTTGAAATAAATAAGATAATTGATTTTCAGCTTTGTTCTTTTCTTATATGTGCATTCAAAAATAACTGTGTATATTGTAATAGCATCACAAAATTGAAATGAAATATTTTCTTATAATTCAAATTATAATTTTTATTTTTATTTCTTATTTGATGAATGAATATTACCTAATTTCTAAAACTTTGAGAGTTTTAGATAAAATAGCTGTTTGTCACTGATGTCTTATTTAAGTAAACTGATCACAGCTTACGTAGTTTATTTCCTCTGGCATTTGCTGTTTTACAGGCTTAGCATATGATCAATTTTAATAAATGGTACAGTGATATATACTATGTATTTCTTGTGATGTGATTTTTAAATATAGTCAGTTAGGTTACATTTGTTGATTCAGTTCAGTTCCGTTCACTCGCTCAGTCATGTCTGACTCTTTGCGACCCTATGAATCACAGCACACCAGGCCTCCCTGTCCATCACCAACTCCCGGAGTTCACTCAGACTCATGTCCATAGAGTCGGTGATGCCATCTAGCCATCTCATCCTCTGTCGTCCCTTTCTCCTCCTGCCCTCAATCCCTCCCAGCATCAGGGTCTTTTCCAATGAGTCAGCTCTTCGCATCAGGTGGCCAAAGTACTGGAGTTTCAGCTTTAGCATCAGTACTTCCAAAGAAATTCCAGGACTGATCTCCTTTAGAATGGACTGGTTGGATCTCCTAGCAGTCCAAGGGACTCTCAAGAGTCTTCTCCAACACCACAGTTCAAAAGCATCAATTCTTCGGCGCTCAGTCTTCTTCACAGTCCAACTCTCACATCCATACATGACCACAGGAAAAACCATAGCCTTGACTAGACGGCCCTTTGTTAGCAAAATAATGTCTCTGCTTTTGAATATGCTATCTAGGTTGGTCATAACTTTCCTTCCAAGGAGTGAGTGTCTTTTAATTTCATGGCTGCAATCACGATCTGCAGTGATTTTGGAGCCCAAAAAAATAAAGTCTGACACTGTTTTCACTGTTTCCCCATCTATTTCCCATGAAGTGATGGGACCAGATGCCATTTTCTTAGTTTTCTGAATGTTGAGCTTTAAGCCAACTTTTTCACTCTCCTCTTTCACTTTCATCTAGAGGCTTTTTAGTTCCTCATCACTTTCTGCCATAAGGGTGGTGTCATCTGCATATCTGAGGTTATTGATATTTCTCCCGGCAATCTTGATTCCAGCTTGCTCTTCTTCCAGCCCAGCATTTCTCATGATGTATATAAGTTAAATAAGCAGACAATGCTCAAATTTCTGCTTACTAATTTTTCATCTGCTTTTTTGTTGCATCACTGGGACAGATTTGCTAAAATAACCCATCGTGTGGTTTTTGTCTATACTTTGGCTATTTTCACTTTCAATACTTTGATGATATGTGTTTAATTATATATAACTTTAGAATAGGTTCATCTTGTGTATTGAAACTTTAATTGTTATTGTTAATTGTTATCAAGCATCTCATTTTATCCTTTATGATTATGTCTTAAAATATATTTGTTGAAAATTAGTATATCTATGCAAGCTCTCTCTCCCTGGATGAATCATCACATTTTCTTTATTTGAAAATAGTTTGAAATTTTAAAGTATTTTCACTTTTAAAGATATTTTCCTGGCTATATAATTCATCTCATAAGTTTTGGAAAATTCGTGAGCACTCAGTCTTCGCCAATTGCTTGTTTCTCTTTCTGCTTCCTCTTCATTTCAGATTGCAACTGTGTTTCCCACATGTTCAGCTCATGTCTGTGTTTTCTGTCATTTTTTTTTCCTTGTGTGATTTTGTCTGAATTTTCGTTGTATCTATCTTCTGGCTTATCATCTAGACTTTGTTGTTTTTAGAGCTCTATCAAGCTAATATTTAATCATCATTTGATTCATACCATTATAAATTTATTTACATTCTATTCATGTGCACACTTAGATCCTTGACACGACCTGCATGTATGAGCTCTCAGTTCTGTAGGCTGAAACTCCAGGTGGTTTTGATTGGATTTTCTGTTTAGGGTCTCATTGGGTCAAAATCAAGGTGTTGGCACTGAGCTCTCATCTGCAGGCTCTGGAGAAGAATCTGATTCTAAATTCATTCAGGTTTTGAGTTCAGCTGCTTGCAGTTGAAGGACAGAGGTCCCGGTTTCCTTTCTGGCCAGCAGATGGGGGCTTTCAGATCCTAAGTTGCCCACATTCTTTGACATGTGGCTCCTTCCAAGTTCAGAGCCAGGAACAGTAAGTTGAATTCTGAATGTCACGATTTGAATGTCTGTCTTCCTCTTCTACTACTGACAAAGAAAATTGTTTTTAAACTGTCCATGTGGTTAGATTAGTCCCACCTGGATAATCTTCTTATTGTAACATCAGCTAATTAGTAATTTAATTACATCCCTTTGCCATGTAACCTAACATCATTGCAGGAATAATGAGAGATGGAAAATGTCATGGAGCCCTCTAGAATCCTGTCTACCACAGTTCATTGCAGATACAGAATTTCCATTTGAATTTTCCCTAAATTCTCCAACTTTTTGTCTTGTTTCTTTCTTTTTTTTTTGATTTAAATTAATTTTGTTTTATTTTTTAAATTTACAATATTGTATTGGTTTTGCCATATATCAAAATGAATCCGCCACAGGTATACATGTGTTCCCCATCCTGAACCCTCCTCCCCCCTCCTTCCCCATACCATCCCTCTGGGTCGTCCCAGTGTACCAGCCCCAAGCATCCAGTATCGTGCATCGAACCTGGACTGGTGACTCATTTCATATATGATATTATACATGTTTCAATGTCATTCTCCCAAATCATCCCACCCTCTCCCTCTCCCACAGAGTCCAAAAGACTGTCTTGTTTCTTAAACGTATTGATTCATCATAGTCATTTAGAGAAAGAGGCTGATTACCGCAAAGTGTGAGTTACCTTAAACGTGTTTTTCTGTAGCTTCACTTTTCCCCCCATGCTTGGCTATTTTTTTTTTTTAATGCCTTTCATTGTGTATAAAACATGATAGATTTAGTTAGAGGCACTGGATGACTTTATCTTCCCTCACAGAGGGTGTATTTATACTTTTTATTTTATCAGACATTATGGCTAGCAAAATTCATCTGAGATTGAGTTGATGTTACAAGGTTTAAATCTTTAAAAGGAATGCTCTCACTAGGATTTATCTAATTCCTATTTTTTTTTAGTATTATGTATTATGGCCTGTGATGTTTATCAACTACTTCCTACTAGATGAAACCTGAGAGTCAAGCCTCATCTCCTTCTTTAGAAACTGCTCAGGGTCCTACTCCACTTGCTTAGTTGCTTGTAAGCTGTTTCCAGCTCAGTTTTTCTATCTCACATCCATAGTTTTAAAATTATTGAATGCATCAAAGAATGAAGTATTATGAAATATTGGGCTCCACCTACTTGACTGATTTTCTGTCCCTGATTTGAATGTCTTTGGGCTTCCCTGATAGTTCAGTTGATAAAGAATCCGCCTGCAATGCAAAAGACCCCGGTTCAATTCCTGGGTTGGGAAGATCCTCTGGAGAGGGATAGGCTACCTACTCCAGTATTCTTGGGCTTCCCTAGTGACTCAGCTGGTAAAGAATCTGCCTGCAATGTGGGAGACCTGGATTCAATCCCTGGGTTGGGATGATCTCCTGGAGAAGGGAAAGGCTACTTACTCCAGTATTCTGGCCTGGAGGAGTTCATGGACTGTATAGTCCATGGGGTTGCAAAGAGTGGAACATGACTGACGGACTTTCACTTTCACTGAGTGTGTCTTCTCTTCATTGTATTGATAGCTATCTGATGTCTCAAACAGTTAAATAAATAACTGCTTAAATAAATCCAGATTATCTAGCTGACTTTAGAGATTTGACAAGTGAATATACACAATGTAATCATCACCACAAAATGAAGACATAAAACGTTTCTACCATCATGAAAGATATCTATGTGATAATCCCCAGTTGTCCCCCATACTCAACCCCAGAATCTCATTGATCAACTGGCCATCACTATGGATCTGTTTTTACAGAATTTCACATAAATGGGATTCCACAATAAGATTTTGTTTTGTCTTTGTTTTTCTGACTACTTATTTCAATGTAACTTTTTAAAAAAATTCATTCATGTTGCTACTTGTATCAGAAACGTATTTCTTTTTATTACTGAGTATTATTCCATTGTATGAAAGAGTTTATGCATTTATCTAGTGACAAATATTTGTGTTTGTTTCAATTTTTATATTATGAATTAAATTGCTTTAAATATTTTTGTGCAAGGTGTGGCAGACATATGCTTTACTTTATCTGGAGTGGTGGTACTGGGCCTTAACGTAAGCGTATATTTAGCATAATAGAAATGGTCCACTGATTATCAAGTAGTTCTATTGTTTTACATTTTCAGCAATGATGTATGAGAATTGCAGTTGCTCTGTATCCTAGTCAGCATTTAGTATTGTCAGCATTTTAAATTGTAGCCCTTTTAGTAAGTGTAATGACATCACAGTATGTCTTTAACTTGCTTTTTCCTTAAGAATAAAGTTGTTGAGCATTTTCCCATGTTCATTGGCCATTTGTTCACATTCTTTGCAGTAATATATGTGTAAATAATTGCCACATTTAATTGAGTTTTTAGCCATGTATCGACTATTGAGTTGTTAAATTTCTTTAAACATTCTAGATGATATTTTGGATATAAAAATTATGTATTTTATTTTTCATATGATTAATTAATTCTATTTACATCTGGTGCAAAATCTATCCAGATAATGCTTTGCTCAGAAAATATGGTTTTATAAGCTTTGTCAAATCTGGGAATATTTTTATAAGACACAAAAATATCTCAGGGTTAACTTATACTTTTGTTTTTACCCAGGCTGCTACTCTGCAGGATAAAAAGATGAAATAAAACATAAATTACTAGTATTTGTATTTTTACAATATGTAAAATAAAATAGGGGGAAATAGATGGGGAAACAGTGGAAACAGTGTCAGACTTTATTTTTCAGGGCTCCAAAATCACTGCAGATGGTGACTGCAGCCATGAAATTAAAACACGCTTACTCCTTGGAAGGAAAGTTATGACCAACCTAGATAGCATTTTCAAAAGCAGAGACATTATTTTGCTAACAAAGGTCCGTCTAGTGAAGGCTATGGTTTTTCCAGTGGTCATGTATGGACGTGAGAGTTGGAATGTGAGGTCCAACCAGTCCATTTTAAAGGAAATCAGCCCTGGGATTTTGCTGGGAGGGATTGGGGGCAGGAGGAGAAGGGGACGACAGAGGATGAGATGGCTGGATGGCATCACTGATTCGATGGACATGAGTCTCAGTGAACTCCGGGAGTTGGTGATGGACAGGGAGGCCTGGCGTGCTGCAATTCATGGGGTTGCAAAGAGTCGGACACGACTGAGCGACTGATCTGATCTGATCTGATCTGAAGATAATAAAATACAAAATTTAGTCACGTAATAAAGAGGTGACTCAATGACTACAAGGCCTAATTTTTTTGTGTGCATACCACAGAGTTATATAGAAAAGATTTAGAATAAATGTAAAAAGATTTTTTATTGGCTCTTCATCTCAGTGATGTCATCCATATAATTGTAAAACATAACGTTGCAGAAAAAGCATACTATGAAGGACTAAGGAAATACACTCAGCTTCTGTTATGGTCATTGTCTTAAGCTGTATTTCCTTAGTTTTATAAACATTGAGTTGAAATAATGGTTCTGAAATATTCTCCTATATTAACATTTTCATCAAGACTTCATCAAGAAGATTGATTGAAAGGGATTCTCTTATTTTATACACCCACCAAATCTTAACTGAGAACTAGAATGTAAATTTTAACCAGGCAAGCATTTTTGTTTATTTTATTTATTTGTATATTCTGAAAGCCCAGCACAGATGCTTACATTAAAAACACACAAAAAATTCACTGAATATTTGTTGAATGAAGGATGAGGGAACTTCCCTCATAAAATTCAGATATTAAAGATTAAATGAGAAAAAATAACAAAATAAAAACTAGTATTATCAGGAGGTCCTCATGCTCTAAAAATCTGGAGACTGCTCACTTCTGGTCTAATGAATTACAGGATTTTTATGGATATCTAGAAAATGATGTCTTTTTGGCTAGATACATATTTCTTCAAACCTCGGATGAAGAGGAAAATTTTATACATGTGGTCCTACATATATATTTTATTAGTACCAAAAAATAAAAGTACCCTTCTGGCATTTGACAAATACTATCAAAGTGAATAAATTGGGAATTAATCACATGTGGTCATTAGGACTTGATGTTTGCTCATCTATACTGAGACTGAAATCAATCAAATGAACCAGTCTGTGTGCAAAATGTCAGTTGATTCTGGGCTTGCAAACAATAAAGCTAATAAAATTACTTTTATTGAGCCCAGATATTATTAAATTAATAAAATACATGGGGAAGGGCTTTTAAAAATCAATTTTATTTCCGTACTCATTTTTTAACTAAATAAAATTAAATTCAGGCTTTGCTCTTATGCTTTTGTTTTCCTGTTTGTCTTGCTGTACACCTTGATACATTGATATTCTTACTTGATCTATTGCAATAACCTTTTAACACGTTTGCCTGTCTTGAGAGTCTCATCCATTCAATTTAGCTCAAATGAACGACACCACCTCAGTCTCTTCTGAACAAAAACCTGCAGGGACTCCTCATCACATAAAGAACATAGTCCAAATCCCTCTTCTTTTGAGAAGTGATTCCTGTGGCTTCTGGTGGTGGTGTTTTTTCGCTAAGTTGTGTCTGACTCTCTTGTGACCCCATGGACTGTGTAGCCCACCAGGCTCCTCTGTCCATGGGATTTCCCAGGCAAGAATACTGGAATGGGTTGCAATTTCCTCCTCCAGGGGATCTTCTTGATCCATCTACCTGCCTCTTAAATATATTTCAAACACAGGTGTTTCTCTCCATCACTGCTCCCAACATCACTGTTCAGTCTTCCTCCTTTGGTTACCTGGATCATTGCAGGAGAAACCTCCATAACACTGCTTACTCTTGCTGTCCTCTACTTATACCATACGGTCTGTGCTATGCTAAGTTGCTTCAGTTGTGTCCGATTCTTTGAGGCACTATGGACTGTAGCCTGCCAGACTCCTCTGGCCGTGGGCTTCCCCAGACAAGAATACTGAAATGGGTTGCCATTTCCTCCTCCAGGGAGTCTTCCTAACCTAGGGATCGAACTGGAGTCTCCTGCACTGCAGGCGGATTCTTTACCACTGAACCATCAGGGATTCCCTGGTGAACTTGGAGACATAAATATTTAAAGGAGGGAGTCTCAGTTGTAAATGCAGCTAAGAATCCAGGAGTATAAAAAAGCTCCAGTGCCCATGCTCATCCCTGAATAAATTAAATAGAAATCTTGGTATAAATCCTTTTTTTTTAAAAAAAAATAAAATTCTATTCCACAGCAAGGATTGAAAATAGCCCATACGTTAAAGGACTCAATATGTGCAAAAACATAGAAATGTTAAAGGAACTTGAGTAAATGAATTTCACATAGTACACTTCACGTGGACAGCTGTAAAGATTAATTGAAGACCAGGAGATTAAGATAAAGTACCAAAAAGTAAGGCGATAGATGTAAGCAGGGGAAGAGTGAAAAAAAATATTTTTTTCAATTTATGTAATTATATAAATGAAAATCCACTGGAAAATTTTAAGCAGGAAATGGGGAATCTGATTAAGTGAGAAAATTACTCTGCTAACTGCAAGTAGAATAAATTATTGGGCTTAGACAGAACATGACTGTAGTCCTCTGTGACTATGACTTGGAGACTTACCTGTTGCAGGGGATAAAGACAGAAAAGCCTGTGGGAGACGCCAGGGTTGTACTTGCAAGGAGCTGTTTCTGAGTTTAGCTGTCTTACTTTAAATCTAAATTTTAGTATCTTTGTGACAAAAAGAATTTAGTTCACAAAATACATCTAAAATTAAGAATGATACAATCTTAGAGGTTCTACACTGCAAACATCCTTGTTTCAGTTTCCCAGCTTCTAAACCTAAATTCTGAGGCTCTGTCTCCACCTTGTATTCATCCCATGTAAGGTGTGATTACGTTGACACCAAGCAAGCACTTCCAGGTCAAAGGACACTGTTATCATGTGATTTTAAGCAGCCTTTTTGCTCTGGGCAATCCATTTACTAATGGAATGCTCATCCACACTATTGGGGGGAAATTCATACAGCTGTTTCTCTCATTTCTTTTGAACCTCAACAAGAATAAGTTTCTGAGGATGAAAGTACAAAATACAAACCCCATCTCACAAGAAGAAAAGCAAAAGTGTGCATACCTCTATGTCCTATACCTCAAGATATATAGATGTGTGTGTGTGTGTGTGTGTGTGGGTGGGTGGGTGGGTGTGCGTGCACCCGCACGCATGTGTACGTGGTCAGTCATGTCCAACTCTTTGCAACCCCATGGATTATAAACCACCAGGCTCCTCTGTTCATGGGATTTTACCATATCCTTCTCCAGGGGATCTTCCCAATCCAGGGATCAAACCCACATCTCCTGTGGTCTCCTACATCGCAGGCAGATTCTTCACCACTGAGCCACAGAGGAAGCCCTGTACCTCCAGGCTAACAAGGCTTCAACACTCCTTCTTACTGCAGGCTTGAGACTCAGGAGGTTCCACCAGCCGCATGAGATTGAATAGGGCCGCCCCTGAGCAGTGACCTTTCTTCCACCCCGTGGGAGACAAGAGCACAGGGTGCGTTTGGCCTCATGAGGGCCCTTCTATCTTGGTGCCCCAAGTGGCCAAGTTGCTGAGTGTTTCCCCTGCCAGCTCTTCACCAGCTAAGCTAACCTCCTCCACTGGTCCCATGTAGCTGAGTGTCCTGGGTGTTTTAGCTGGGACTAATCTCTCGTTCCCATATAGGGACAGGAATATGATCACGCTTCAGCCCACTAAGAAAAGCATAGGTGGGAAAGTAAAAACATTGCAGGTGTTCTCCCTAATGGACTCAAACACTGCAGCTTGTGTATACTTTTATTTGTGAGGTGTTTTTCTCTGTATATTTAGAAAAAGACTAGTGTAAAGCACTGCTGTTTAATTACTAGCAGGGCCAAAGGTTTCATTTGAATTCAAGATTATTCAAATAAAAACATTATAAATGAAGTGCTGTTTTCTGTCCAAACATGTAAGAACGCCTCTTCTTGCTGAGATCCAATGTTACAGAAGAATTATATGTTGTTTTTTGTGTTTGTACTGGATTTTTTTCTTTAGAATCAGGATTTCTATTAAACCACTCATTATTTTAATCATGCCTAATTTTAAGATAAAGCAAAACAGTGGAACACGCTTACATATGAGTATTTCATTTACACCAATACCAATTATCTTCTATATTAGTAATGGCAATATTATTGTTTTCCCGTCTAGTTGATAAAATCTGTGATTGTAATCAAAATTATTATCATGATAAAAATGTACATTAAAAGCAAGATTGCCGGAAGAAATATCAATAACCTCAGATATGCAGATGACATCACCCTTATGGCAGAAAGTGAAGAGGAACTAAAGAGCCTCTTGATGAAAGTGAAAGTGGAAAGTGAAAAAGTTGGCTTAAAGCTCAACATTCAGAAAACGAAGATCATGGCATCCAGTCCCATCACTTCATGGCAAATAGATGGGGAAACAGTGTCCAACTTGATTTTTTGGGGCTCCAAAATCACTGCAGATGATAACTGTAGCCATGAAATTAAAAGACGCTTACTCATTGGAAGGAAAGTTATGACCAACCTAGATAGCATATTCAAAAGCAAAGACATTACTTTGCCACCAAAGGTCTGTGTAGTCAAGGCTATGGTTTTTCCTGTGGTCATGTATGGATGTGAGAATTGGACTGTGAAGAAGGCTGAGTGCCGAAGAATTGATGCTTTTGTACTGTGGTGTTGGAGAAGACTCTTGAGAGTCCCTTGGACTGCAAGGAGATCCAACCAGTCCATTCTGAAGGAGATCAGCCCTGGGATTTCTTTGGAAGGAATGATGCTAAAGCTGAAACTCCAGTACTTTGGCCACCTGATGCGAAGAGCTGACTCATTGGAAAAGACCCTGATGCTGGGAGGGATTGGGGGCAGGAGGAGAAGGGACGACAGAGGATGAGATGGCTGGATGGCATCACTGACTCGATAGATGTGAGTCTGAGTGAACTCCGGGAGTTGGTGATGGACAGGGAGGCCTGGCGTGCTTCAATTCATGGGGTCGCAAAGAGTAGGACACAACTGAGCGACTGAACTGAACTGACTGAGGGACTTCTCTGGCAGTCCAATGGTTAAAAATCTGTGCTTCTGCTGCAGGGAATGTGAGTTCAACCCCGGTTTGGGGAATTAAGATCCTGCTTGCCACGAGGCATGACAAAAAAATCAAACCAAAAAACCTTACATTTACATATTACTTGTTACTTTTTGAGGTGAAGGTGAAAGTGGAGAGTGAAAAAGTTGGCTTAAAGCTCAACATTCAGAAAACGAAGATCATGGCATCCGGTCCCATCACTTCATGGGAAATAGATGGGGAAACAGTGGAAACAGTGTCAGACTTGATTTTTCTGGGCTCCAAAATCACTGCAGATGGTGACTGCAGCCATGAAATTAAAAGACACTTACTCCTTGGAAGGAAAGTTATGACCAACCTAGATAGCATATTCAAAAGCAGAGACATTACTTTGCCAACAAAGGTTCGTCTAGTCAAGGCTATGGTTTTTCCTGTGGTCATGTACGGATGTGAGAGTTGGACTGTGAAGAAGGCTGAGCGCCGAAGAATTGATGCTTTTGAACTGTGGTGTTGGAGAAGACTCTTGAGAGTCCCTTGGACTGCTAGGAGATCCAACCAGTCCATTTTAAAGGAAATCAGCCCTGGGATTTTGCTGGGAGGGATTGGGGGCAGCAGGAGAAGGGGACGACAGAGGATGAGATGGCTAGATGGCATCACTGACTCTATGGACATGAGTCTGAGTGAACTCCAGGAGTTGGTGATGGACAGGGAGGCCTGACGTGCTGCGATTCATGGAGTCGCAAGGAGTCGGACATGACTGAGCGACTGACCTGATCTGATCTGTTACTTTTTGAAGCATATGTTTATCATTAATCAGAAAATATTTATTGTGCAGCTACTTACTTCTGAGCACTGTACTTTAAATGTCAGGGACTGAGGTCAATTTGGAAAAAGACTTGAAATACCTGAAGTAGCATAACTGATTCAATGGATATGAGTTTGGGCAAACTCTAGGAGATAGTGAAGAATAGGGACGCCTGGCATGCTGCAGGCCATGGGGTTGCAAAGTATGGGACACGACTTAGTGACTGAACAACAACAACAAAATCACACTGTGATATTTTATTTATCCACTTATCTGTGTAAATATGTATAGCTTCTTTACCAAAAGCAGAGAGACAGCTTATCAGATAATATTGTGAAAACTGTCACAACTTTCTCAGATCTCTATCTTCATTCAGAATATTTAAAAGTCCAAGAAAATAATTTATAAGCATTTTCTTTTTCAAATGTACTGTATATCTTCTTGAATGAGGGAAAAGCAAAAAGAAAACAAAACTTCAAAATGCTCCTCAAAATACTCTCCTTTTAGTAATTATTCACTCACCCTATGATGGAGTAAGGAAACATTTGTGGTTGAGCAGATGAACAATGAGAAGAAAAAACAGGAGAGTTGGAAGGTACATTCAGGTAACAGGTAGTTGGGCAGGATGACTAGTTGGAGCTTTCTTTCCTTGGCTTGGTTAAGATGACCAAATTTTATTGTGAAAAATTTAGCAAAGATGGAGTGCATTAATCCATGTTGAAACATATGCATTTTAGCAAAGAATTGAAGACAATAAAGTTTGAAATTGTCTAAAAAGTACCCTGCAAAAGAAGAGCTACATGCCATCCTCATGGAAGAGTAATTCATTCATTCATTCATTTGCCTCTCAGTTCAGTTCAGTTTCTCAGCCATCTCCAACTTTTTGCGACCCCTGACTGCATCATGCCAGGCTTCCCTGTTCATCGTCAACTCCTGGAGCTTGCTCAAACTTATGTCCATTGAGTCGTTGATGGAATCCAACCATCTCATCCTCTGTCTTCCCCTTCTCCTCCTCTCTTCAATCTTTCCCAGCATCAGGGTCTTTTCCACTGAGTCAGTTCTTCACATCAGGTGGCCAAAGAATTGGAGCTTCTGCTTCAGCATCAGTCCTTTCAATGAATATTCAGGACTGATTTCCTTTAAGATTGACTGGTGTGATCTCCTTGTAGTCCAAGAGACTCTCAAGAGTTTTCTGAAACACCACAGTTCAAAAGCATCAATTCTTCAGTGCTCAGCTTTCTTTATAGTCCAACTCTTGTATCCATACATGACTACTGGAAAAACCATAGCTTTGACTAGACTCATTTGTCTCTAAGTGCATACAATTTTAGGTATCTTCACATGCTTCCCAGGTGGTGATAATGGTAAAGAATCTGCTTGCTAGTGCAAGAGACACAGGTTTGATCCCTGGGTCAGGTAGATTCCCTGGGGAAGGAAATGGCAACCCACTCAGGTCTTCTCGCCTGGAAAATCCCATGGACAGAGGAGCCTGGGGGGTGTCCATGGGGTCGCAAAAGAGTCAGACATGACTGAATACACACACACATCCCACATGAGTTTGAGAAGTGGTGATTAAAGTTTTGTCAATTCTAAGGAAGAAGTGTCTATAATTAATTAATGAACATGATGGGGGGTTGGATTCCCCGTTTCTTCACCTTCTTTTCTCCATTTTCCTACTTGTGTCTCTGGTGAAGTTCACCTGTTCTTAGGAGGGAGGTCTCTTCCTAATGACGCTCACATTTTTATAGAGAACAGTGCACACATGAAAGATGACCAACTTAAGGCATTAGATTTTAAGCCTTCAAATCTGTCTTTTGGTATGAAAAACAGCTTATTAAATGTCTTAATAATGCTCCTCACCTTCATAACGCTACATTTTCATTTGTATTTTAGAAATCTAAATGGCATAATATATCAAGAAAATATTGAAGGCAAAGTGAAATAAATAAATACAACTGCAGCTGAAAACTGTCTTGCTTAATTTTCTTCTAACTATTTTGTTTAGTGGTCCTTATGTGTATCATATAAGGACCAAAAGTACCAAAAAGCACTTCACTTTTTGCTGACATTGAATTGGTATAAATTTTAAATATTCTTAAATATGATCTTCCTTTGATGATTATATTAGTCAATAGCAGTAGCATTAATGATAAAACCAACATGCTTTGTTTATTTGAAAATGAAATTTAAATTTGGACACAGTTGAGGGAAGGAGAGGGTGGGGCAAATTGAGAGAGGAGCATTGAAATGTACACATTACCATATGTGAAATAGATAGTGGAAATCTGCTCTGTGACACAGGGAGCATAAGGCCAGTGCTCTGTGACAGCCTAGAGGGGTGGGATGGAGAGGGAGGTGGGAGGGAGGCTCAGGAGGGAGGGGACATATGTATACCTATGGTGATTCATGTTGACGTGTGGCAGAGACTAACACTATGTTGCAAAGTAATTATCCTCCAATTTAAAATAAAACAAAATTAAAGAAACTAAGTTGATATGCTATGTGGAAAGAGTTTATTTTATTGAGCATTTGTGAACATTCAATTTTTTTTTTTAATTCATTTTTTCAAGGTTTCTTTATTTTAAAGTCAGATCTTTTCACAAACAACTGAAATTATTCAAAGTGATTTTCAGAATAAATTTGAAGCACTAGTGGGAGCAGAATAAAAGAGCTTTTAGATAATGACAAGGAGGAGCCTTCTCAGAACTCAAGCTAATGAATTAAATTTGTTTAAGGCTTCCCACTTCTTGGGCTTCCCTTCTGGCTCAGCTGGTGAAGAACCCGCCTACAATGCTGGAAACCTGGGTTCAATACCTAGGTTGAGAAGATCCCCTGGAGAAGGGAAAGGCTCCACTCCATTATGCTGGCCTGGAGAATTGCATGGGCTGTATAGTCCATGGAGTCACGAAGATTCAGACACCACTGAGCGACTTTGACTCACTAAGGCTTCCCAGGTGGCTCAGTGGTAAAGAATTCACCTGCCAATGCAGGAGACACAGGAGACATGGGTTCAATCCCTCGGTCCGGGAAGATCCCCTGGAGGAGGAAATGACAACCCACTTCAGTATTCTTGCCTGGAGAATTCCATGGACAGAGGAGCCTGGTGGGCTGTAGTCCATGGGGCAGTAGTCAAACACGACTGAGCCACTGAATGTGCATGCATTTATCTTGGTATAATTACAAGTGGAAAATATTAGAATTAAACCATACATACAAAAATGAAAAGGATTCTAAGCATAGATAATCAAATATGATTTTTCTGTTTTAGAATTTTGTAACTAAAGCAATAGGTTTCTGAGGCTGTCATTCTTTCTAACAACTTAAAAAAAAATTCTGTTGGTCTTCATACCTGAATTCACAGTTATAATATTCTACAAACCCTAAATTTCACCAACAAAATGCTACAATACAAAAAATTGCTAAATGACTTAAAGAACTGAATTGTACCTACCATACGTATTTACTGTAATAATTCATTCATAATTATAGATAAGTAGCATTAATGTGATACAAGTGTTTAGTATGAGTCGCTTCATACAAAACCATAGTCACTCAAGGTTATTGATCTCTTAGGAATTAAGGTGTCCTTGGATCACAGTCTAAGAGTCACTGAGAAAGGATTTAGTAACCCATAAATTACCTGCAGACCACAATAAATGATCTTGAAAATGTTTTCCTTCATCATTTTATTGGAAGTCCCAAATATCTAATATTTGTTATTTGAAAAGGTGATTATGTGTTTAAATAAATGTAAATTATTCTTTCTGTCTATGGGAAGGATGCTGCAATTATCTATAATAGTAAGATTTCAAATATAAGATGAGGGCATTGTTGTTCTACCTATAAAAGTGTGATCCCAGTTTAAAAGGTTTCTCCTTTTGTGTTTACAGCGACTGTTTCACAAGGACACTGATCCCATGGAGAGACATGGTGCATAGAAGTCAGTGAACATTGAAAGAATCAGATACGAGGAATAAAGAGCCAGTTCAAATGAAGGAATGGTGTCCTCTTTAGGATACTTGTAAAGTAGAAATTCAGAGCTCTATTTGGATCAAAATTACTTCTCTAGGATAGAAATATTGAATCTAGTACTTGACACATATTTAGCATACATGAGGCACTCTATAAAGCTTATCCATGAAGTAGCAATCAGCTGTTACTCGAGGGGTTGTTGGGTCAAGCCCACCCAGGATGGCTTTAACTGTGTGATGAGATTTCTTAACCTTGTCCATGTGTTTTGGGACGTCCCCGGTGTCTCAGTGGTTTAGAATCCACCTGCCAGTGTGGGAGACATAGGTTTGACACCTGGATCAGGAAGATCAGTGGAGTAGGAAATGGCAACCCACTCCAGTATTCTTGCCTGGAAAATCCCGTGGACAGAGGAGTCTGGTGGGTTACAGTCCACGGTGTGGCAGAGAATCAGACACAAAGGAGCACACGCTAAGCACACATGAGCATGAATGACCCAGAAAACAGGTGTGTTAGTAACTAGAACGATCCAGAGGCTGTCTCAGTGTCTCCAGTGCCCTTGCAAGTTCTTGGTTTCTGGCAGAATTTGCAAAGTCTGTTTCCACTTCGTGGGGACTTCTGACTTCCCACCTTTTACCAGATCTTTCCCCACATTATGTTGAAACTAACTTTTTATTTTTTAATTTACTTTTAATTGGAGGATAATTGCTTTTAATTTTGGTTTCTGCTGTACAACAACATAAATCAGCGTATACATACATTCCTTCCCTCTTGAGCTTCCCTCCCACCTCACCTTCCTCCCACCCCTCTGGGTCCACACAGAGCTCTGAGTTGAGCTCCCTGTGCTGTACAACAGCTTCCCACTAGATATCACATGAAAAGATGCTCAAAATCTCTCATTATTAGAGAAATGCAAATCAAAACTACAATGAGGTATCACTTCACACTGGTTATAATGGCCATTATCAAAAAAAAAAATCTACAAACAATAAATGCTGAAGAGGATATGGAGTAGAGGGAATCCTCTTGCACTGTTGGTGGGGATGTAAATTGATCCAGCCAGTATCGAAGACAGTATGGAGGTTAAAAAAAACTAGGAATAAAACTACCATATGACCCAGCAGTCCCACTACTGGGCATATACCCTGAGAAAAATACGATTCAAAAAGACACAAGTGCCCTGCTGTTAACTTTTTACATGGTGGTCTTCTCTGTTATACTGTAAGCTATTTGAAAATAGATCAAAGTCTTCTTTTACATTGATCTCGTGCCTAAATGTGAAGGACAGGGAAGTCTGGCATGCTGCAGCCCATGGGGTTGCAAAAAGTTGGACTCAACTTAGCGACTGAACAACACAGGCCTCCTCCTTTGCCGAAGTCTTATTGTCTTATCCGACCTCATCACAGCCATCCGAGGGGACTGTTTCAAACCCAAAGTGGATTGTATCATTATTTTATTAAAATGACTGAAAGACTTCCCCTTGTGCACATGAGAGCACCTAAACTTTTCCATGGTCTGACCCTTGTCATCTCCATACTGTTTGTGTATGTCCCTCCTTTTTGTCCAATGTCCTTCAATCTTACTACTTTCTTTCAATTCCTTCAATCAGTCAAATTCTTTTCTATTTCAATTCCTCTTGTCCCTGAATTCCTTGCCTGACTCCCATCTCTGCCTCTATGACAGCTCAGCCTTGAGATCTCAGTTAAAATATTAACTGTTCATGAGTGTCTTTCCTTATTTTTCCTGTTTTAATAAGCCGATCTGCTGTGCACTGTGCTTTTTCCTTTACATGAATGGTTGGAATTTATAATTGGATATTTATTTGTGTGAACTTCCTGGGGTCAGGGTCCATGTCTGTTCTAATCAACATAATAAAATTAGCCTTTATCATGGTAGCTGGCACATAGTATATTCTTATTAAATATTTATTCAATAAATGAATGCATCTTTGTTTTCAATTATGGACATTCTGAAGGAAAGAAGAGACTAAAAAATTCAGTGGATTAAAACAGTTGATGAACAGTTTTAGAAGGCAATAAGAACTTGACTTTGAATGGTAACATAATTGCTGGGAAGATGGAAACAGGAAGTATATGTTTGCGGGCGCCTGACTGAATCAAAACGATGGAAAGAAAGCATCACTTCATACTCACTAAAGAAGAACCTCTTAAAATATAGTTGTCTATTTTAATGTTTGCAGAATGTTCCCATGTGCAACAGGCTTGAAAATAATGCACTTGATGCAGTAGGGGTTTTTGGAGGCTGACTCAGAAATCAGACACTTTCTTCCCTCTGAAGACCTTCCAGGGACCAATGAAATAGTTGCTAAGTGTTACTAAGTATAACCGGAAGTTTTAACTCTGTAACAACAATAGTATATACATGCAATAAACTCTTACTGATAAGTGATCAGTATGATGGTTTTTGATGGTATTGAAAAAGTAAAACAGAAATTTCTGGGACCTGCTTCCTCTAGCCGTTTGCTTTATTGTGAGTCAGACTCAAGTAAACTCTTTATCAGTTTTTGTTTTTCCTTCAAAATGTTCAAGACAAACTACAACAGGAGAGATATTAGTCTATTTTGTTACTTTCCAAAGATGTGAACAAACTGAAAAATATCCTTCTACCTAATTGAAACATATTGACTCTTTTTTGTACCAAAAAATCTATTCCTGAAATCCTTTTAAACCTCTATTCATTTCCGGATTGATTTGAAGGAAATCAGGATAAGTCAGTTAATAAAGATAAAAGTCATGGCAATTTGTTGCTGTTTTTTGGTCACTAAGTTGTGTCTGACTCTTTGAAACCCCATGGACTGCAGCATGGCAGGCTTCTCTGTCCTTCACCATCTCTGAGTTTGCTCAAAATCATATCCATTGAGTCGGTGATGGCATCCAACCATCTCATCTTCTGCTGTCCCTTCTCGTCCTGTCTTCAGTCTTTCCCAGCATCAGCGTCTCTTCCAATAAGTCAGCTCTTCACATCAGATGGCCAAAGTATTGGAGCTTCAACTTCAGCATCAGTCCTTCCATGAATATTCAAGATTGATTTCCTTTAGGATTGACTGCTTTGATCTTCTTGCTGTTCAAGGAACTCTCAAGAGTCTTCTCTAGGACCACAATTCAAAAGCATCAGGTCTTCAGCACTCAGCCTTCTCTGTGATCCAGCTCTCATATTCATCCACAACTATTGGGAAAACCATAGCTTTGACTATACAGACCTTTGTTAGCAAAGTGATGTCTATGCTTTTTAATGCACTGTTTAGGTTTGTTATAGCTTTTTTTTCCATTTTAGCATATGGCATAGGTATAAAATTTAAGTTGTGAAGAAGGAGAAAGGGATAACTTATGTTTTTGTGTATTCCATTTTAAAATTTTTATTCCTATTTCTTATTAAGCTGCAGAGTTGTCAGTTTTCTGGTCTGCATGAACTCCTTACAAAAAACAAAAACAAACAAACAGAAATACCTGCTGCCTGTTACCATAATAGTTTTGTATATATTGAGAATTCTCTATAGATCCTGATGTTATGTGACTCCCATGCAGTCCAGTTAAACACAGGGAAGAGCAAATGTCTGAGTTAGTAAACTAGATATACTGGTCCTTTATTATCTGCTTTTTTTTTCCCCTGAAAAACTCATTCCTGAAAAATGAATAATTTACTATTATTCCCTTGACTCTGTAGCTGAAGTATAGCTTTTGTCCAGTGAGGGACTGAACTTCCTTTTAAAAGTACAGTGACCAGCTGAATTTGAATGGCCTCCCCACTGGCCAAAACTGAAAAATGAAACTTCATAGGCATCATGCTTCCATCAATGTCAGCCATCTGTTTGTGTCTACTCAGGTTCAGATCATTAACTCAGAGAGAAAAATTGCCAGATTTAGAAAGAATCTGAATGGCAGTCTCAAACTCATAAGGGAAACTATTTCTAGTATTATATTTTAAATAACATACAGGTAAGAAGGGGGTGACAGAGGATGAGATGGTTGGATGGCATCACTGACTCAATGGATATGAGCTTGAGGAAACTCTGGGAGATAGTGAAGGACAGGGGAACCTGACGTGTTGCAGTCCATTGGGTTGCAAAGAGTCGGACACAACTTAGCAACTGAACAATGATACAAGAATGATTTAAGTAGGACCTGCATCATTTCAATATGACACTAAATGTTTTGTTTGTTCTATGAGTTAGTTATCTGGGGATACCAACAAAAGGTAGAGTGCAGGCCAGAGTGATCCTTGAAACAAGACTGGGTAAGGTAGAAAGAGATTGAGCAATCTGTGGCTTTCATTATAAAGTCATGTTCAGTTACAGAATATTATCCAAATATATGGGCTTCCCTAAGACCCTGATGCTGAGAAAGATTGAAGGCAGGAGAAGAAGGGGACAACAGAGGATGAGATGATTGGATGGCATCACAGACTCAATAGACATGGGTTTGTGTAGACTCCAGCAGTTGGTGATGGACAGGGAGGCCTGGTGTGCTGCGGATGGACATGACTGAGTGACTGAACTGAACTGTACTGTGGCTCAGCTGGTAAAGAGTCCACCTGCAATGCAGGAGACCTGGGTTCCATTCTTGGGTTGGGAAGATTCACTGGAGAAGGGAATGGCTACCCACTCCACTGTTATGGCCTGGAGAATTCCATGAACCATATAGTCCAAGGGGTCGCAAAGAGTCAGACATGACTGAGTGACTTTCACTTTCATTTTCAGCCAAGTATATGGAGCAGTGGAAAAATGTAGTAAGATACTATAATTTTCCTACTCTAGCCGTGATTTTTAATCTTAAGAATACATTTTCTCTTTAAAGAAATTGTTCCTAAATCTACCATTCTTTTAGTTTAAACATACCGTATAGACCACATTATGTTTTTTGACTACAAAACAATAAAATAAGTAATTGTCATTATAAAACCAGCCTTTCTCAAAAATAAAAAGAAAAGAAGAAGAAGAGAAAGGAAGGGAAGAAAAGAAAGTAGTACATGTTAAAAAATGTGAAAAGATTTATTGACAGCAAACTACTTCAGTATTCTTGCGTGAAGAATTCCATGGACAGAGGAGCCTAGAGGGCTACAGTCCATGAGGTGGAAAAGAGTCACACACAACTGAGTGATAAATACGCTGCACTATGTAATAGAAACTATCAACTATTTTATAACTGAATAATAAGAAAAACACTGTTTATTAGAATATTTAGGATGCAAATAGATCTGGAATTATAGGGAAAGTTGCAGCATTAAATATATATATATATATATATATATATATATGTATACATATATATCAGAAAAATAGAAAGATCAAATCTGAGTTAGCATTCAAATTAAAAAGCTAGGTAAAGAATAGAAAAAGTCTAGAAATAGATGGAAAGAAATAATTTGTAAAAAGTGAAATTCACAAAATGAGGAAAAGAAAAAACATTAAAAAAAACTCTAAAGCAAACTGATTTTTTGAAAAGACTCACATAATAGTAGCTTACAGATTTGATCAAGAAGAAAAGCAAGAAAAATTGCCAAATTACCAACTTTGAAATTGCAAAAGAGACAAAATTTCTAAGTGTTGTAGAGATATTTTAAAAGATCATAAGATAATATCTATACTTGTTGTGGATAAGATAGACATTCTTGGCAGTAACTAATGAAGCTAAAACTGTTTTTTAGGTTCAAAAGTTTCTATAGTATTTCTAGGTCCTCAATTCTGTACCATCTTTAATAACTCCATCTATTAATTTCTTTCTTTATAATATGTGCAAAATTGAGATCTATTAATGACACTAAATGAATAAGACAACTTCAGAATTTCTAAGAAAAATTAGAGAAAATTTCCTTATGATTTTCAGATAAAAGTGATTAAGTCAGAAAATCACAACCCACGTAACAAAAATAATAATAGTAAATAAAATCTCTATAATGTAAAACAGGATAAATCAAGTTTAAAAAAACACAGACTGGGCCAAGATATTAATAACACATCGTTAAAACAGATGCACATCTTGAATACCTTTTAACAGTCATAGGAATTAAAAAGTTAAACTAAATATAACAGGCAAAGGAAACAAACAAACATGGACAGAGGTTAGGAGCTAATCTGAATGGTTAATAAACATGTAGATAAAAGCATAATCTCTCTTGTAAACATAACTGAAAAATGCAAATTGAAGCAGAAAAGAATATCTACTTCTACATTGGCAAAAATAATAAAATCTAGCAGTAAATATTTTGAGAAGCATGTGGAAAAATGGAATTTTCATATACTGCTGGTGGGATTAAAAACTACCAGCAATTAAATTGACTACATTATTATGTAGTTAAATTGAAGATTAGCACAGCATATAACTCAACAATTCCCCTTCAATCTAGAACTCTCAAAAAGGTACAAGAATTGTTATTGTAATATTGCATACAATGAAGAACCAGGAAAAAAGTCCAAAACTCAAGTGAAAAAATATATCGTGGTCTAGTATAAAAAGAAATACTGCAAAGCATTCAAAATGAATGAACTACATCTAAATACAACAACATGCAAAATCTGGGAGACAGATTTTGAGAAGGAAAAAAAAAAAACCCCACAGAATGCAGAGCTCTTTATAATACTAATTATATAAACTTTAAAATTAAATAATGTACAGTTCATATAATGTTGACTAATACATGAGTTTTAAAACATAAGACGCGCACTGGAGGACTTCACTGGTGGCCCAGTGATAAAGAATCCACCTTGCTGTGCAGGGAGCGTGGGTTCCATCCCTGGTCTGGGAAGATTCCACATGCCTTGGGGTAACAAAGCTGGTGTGCTGCAACTTAATTAATTAAAAAAAAATAAAATAAACGGAACATGCAGTGGATTGATGCATGCCATTTTTGGAGTACGTACCTCCAAGAAAGGTGAGGATACATAAAGAAGACACTCAAAACAATTCTGATCACAATGACTACGCATTGTTTATGAAAACCATAAACATTTGTAGTGCATGGGTAATGTGTACAAGAGCACTTTCTATATTCACAGTGTATTTGAAGTGTATGAAAGTGTTAAACTAAATTAGGCAAGGCTGGGATTTCAAGGGACTTAAATAAAACTCAAGCTAGTTAAAACTAGTAGAAAATTTATTGATTCCTGACTTTAAGATACATAGGCAGCAGGCATGAATGGATTCAACTGCTCAGGTAGTATCACAAGTCGTCTTTTTTTCTTTCACTTTCCTTCTTTCCTTGGATCTTAAGCGCATATACTTTCTTCTTCTGTTTTATCTCAGCTTTTCACATCTTCTTTCATTCTGCCTAGCCCTCTCCACATGATTTTAAACCAGAGAGCTGGTTTAAGCCAGCTTCTCTCTTGTAAGACCTCTACATCCCATGATCTCACAGAAGGATGTAGTAGTAATAAGACCAGCCCTCAAAATGGCACTGAGTGATGCTGCATTGGACAAAGTTGCCCACGGACACCTGGAGGGCAGGACAGAAACTCTGCCATTAGGTATTGGTCAGATCTCCTTGGCTGTTCATGTATAGCGTCTGTTCTCATTGGTGGGGGCCCTATTCTGAGAGATCAGCTCACATGCTTCCCTGGTTACTTATTATTCTTGATGTTTCCTCTTGAAATGGGTCCTTCAGTGGTAGTCTGCTGTGTAGCATGTGAGGTCACAGCTCTGATGAACAATCCAATGAAAAGGAAGAAGGAACCTCCCAGAAGGAGCTCAGGCAATGCAGACAAGATAACTGATAGCAAGTAAACACATGGAACAGTAAGCTGACATAAATCCAATGTTAATAGGATATTTCAATACACTGTTCTCAGATTTTGACAGATTGACAACAAAAAATAAGGGTATAGAAAATTCAAGTAAGATAATAAATAAGGTAGGACTAATACCTTTCTATCCTGTAGAGAACACTGCTTCTCATACTTTCATGAAAAAATGAATCATGCAATGGATGAAAAACTGTCTCAGGATATCCTAAACTAAATATTTTTCAGGCTACAACTTGTGATTGCAATTCACTACACCTATTTAGTAATTAAAAGAAAATGCACAAGTGAACATAGAGAATAACATAAAAACTGGTACTCTAGAAAAACTATTGGGTCCAGAGGAAATAAGTACATGCCTTTGAAAATAAAGAGGCTTCAGGAGAACACACATCCATCATTGTGTATGATTTTCTTCCAAAGTGTTACTCATTATTTGAAAGCTTTTACCACCAGCATCTCACCATTATTCCCAATCTTTGTCCTCTCTCAGTGGTTTGCATTAAGTGTTAGAGTCCTCCCTTAAGAAATCTAGTGAGAGCTTTTTTCCTTTAAAAATGCACACATACAGGTGCCCCCCTGGTGGCTCAGTGGTAAAGAATCTGCCTGCCAGTGCAGGAGACGTGAGCACGCAGAAGTATCCCACATGCAGAGGAGCAACTAGCCCCTGGAGCCCCAGCTACTGACGCCTGCACACCTTGCAGCCTGTGCTCCACAACACGAGAAGCCACAGCAGTGAGAAGCCTGGGCACTGCAACTAAAGAGTAGCCCCGACTCGCCTTAGCTAAAGAAAAGCCCGCACAGCCAAAAATAAACAAATTTTTTAAAATGCACACATACTATCATAAATTCATAGACATACACACACAGGCACGCACACATAATTACTGCATATATTTCAAATATAACAAAATCTGTTTGTCCATCCCAAGCTTAGAATTTCTTCCTTAACCCTTTAATTTTATTTTAGCATCAAAGACAAACCAGAAAACAATGTCTTTTACTTAATATTTTGACAAACCTCTGGGTATTGTTCTAGCTTTATGTTCCTGACAGTGATTCCCCTAACTGTACTGTCTAATACTTATCCTGAAGAAAATTATCATTTCCCTGAACACAGACAAGCCTAGATAATCTATAGGTTTTAGTGAAAGAAGAGGACCCCCATTTGGGAAGAGTAGGTCAATACCTTCACTGATACCTGGAGATGTTTTCCATTTGCTGGCAATGTGTGCTGATCAATCAACAAGCTTTGAGTCACCTTGATGGCATCAAAGGAAAAGTGCTGTAGCCAAAAATGCACATTATTTTTGTTTACTTTTCTGTGGATTCAGCAAGATCTGGCTGGGAGATTGAAGTATGACTGAGGGGGGAAAAAAAAGGCAAAGAGGAAGCCAAAGCAAAATAAACAAAATGTGACCTGCACAGAGGAAAAAAAAAGAAGTGCTTCTTACAATACGATGATACTACCTATATAGGCCAGTAATGCTCATGAGGATAGACATTCATCTGTCTTATTTCCCACGGTGGTCCAGACCTGCTTCTAGGAGAAGCACAATCAATATTTGTTGACTAAGTGAAGACACTTACTTAGAAGTCACACTACTGAAGACACAGTAGTGTATTTTTCATTTTGATTTCTTGCCTAGGTCCTAACCTATTTATGTCTTGTAGGGGAAAGTTCTCCATTTCAGCTCTCCAGCGTGACTAGGGGCTGAGACAGCCAACTTCAATACGTACCTGGATCTAACTTTCTAGTTTTGGTTTCAGTCTCTCTCCTGAATATCTGACATCAGAAATTCTCCCAGAAGTCCTCATCCTCTGCCTCTACTCCTTAAAGTAAGTCTTAAAAGGAAACTCATAATAACCCTCTTCCTAGGTAGCTTAGTGGGTAAAAAACCTGCCCTCAATGCAGGAGATGCTGGAGATATGGGTTCAATTTCTGGGTCGGGAAGGGCACCTTTCCCCTGGAGGAGGGCCCCACAACCCACTTCAGTATTCTTGCCTGGAGAATCCTATGGACAGAGGAGCCTGGCTGGCTACAGTCCATAGGTCATAAAGAATCAGACAGGACTGAAGCGACTGAGCAGACAGCACATAACAACCCATTTGCTCAATAAATCCAAAATTACCAGCAAGTGGTTTAACTGCTCTCAGTACCATTCGATGTCATGTGTTCTTTTAATTTTTCCGCTTAATAATAGGTCCCCTTATTCTTAATATAGTTCTTGTGTTTTGCTTACCAGTGGCATGTGAAAAGATGATCAGTTTATTTAATCAGCAGAAGAGTGCCAAATAAATTACAAGAAAATCAGCAGGATGGTTGAAATAGTTGAAATGAAAAACGGGGAAAACTAGAACTCCCAAAAGGTACTGGTAAAACTATGCATGCCTGCTAAGTCAGCTCAGTCATGTCCGACTTCTTGCAGCCCTACGCACTGTAGCCCACCAGGCTCCTCTGTCCATGGAATTCTCCAGGAAAGAATACTGGAGTGAATCCTCCAGGAGATCTTCCTGACCCAGGGACGGAACCAGTGTCTCTTGCGTCTCCTGCATTGCAGGCAGATTCTTTACCACTGAGCCATCAGGAGAGCCAGGTAAGACTATACATTGATACAATCAATTAGGCAAACTATTTGGCAGTATCTATTTAAAGTGTAGCAAATTAATATTCTATAGACAAGCAATTCCAGTCCTAGATATGAGCCTAATAGAGAAGAATACAAATATTCACAGAGAAAAATATGAAAAAATTTTATAGCAACATTTTTCTATAATCAAAAAGAGATATAACCCAAAGATCCATTGACAGTAGAAATGGACAGATGAACTGCAGTGAATTCACACAATAAGATCCTACATAATAATGCAAATAGACAGTTTTTTTTTTTTTTTTTGCTACATGCAATAACTAAGAGGGAACTCTGGCAAAGAATTATAAGACATACTGAGTACATACTGCAAGATTCCAGCAGGCTTTAGTGATACTCAAAATGTATACATTATGTCTCTCTAAATAAATGCTACCTTCCAAAGAAAGGAACAAAATTTCCCTTGTTTAAATATATGTCTTGCATTTATCTTCTGGGAATATGGAGTAGTGAAACTTAAGTACAGCTTAAATCCAGACGTTATATGTAAAACAAACATGAGAAGGCTCTAAAAGGTGGAGAGACTGAAGCAGACAGTTTAGTGACCAGAGAAAAGTCTTGGTGGTCCAAGTCCCTGAATTTTTCTTTTTGCTGCATATATACCACCAGACGTGGAACTGAAGGTGCCAACAACCCTGAAAAAACAACAGCCTCAGACAAAAATGCCCCAACAAAAATCGACTCTCTGTTTAACCATGGGGCCAGGAAAGGGGAAGACTAGCAAGCCAAAAAAAAAAATCGAACATTTGTATCCTCAGAGTTCCAGAAGGAGAAGAATTTGGGACTGAGAAGTACTTGAGTGAATGAATGTAAACTTCTCTCCAATATGCCAAGACAAATAAACATGCAGATTTAAGAAGCTGAAGAAATCCAAAGTGGGATCCATACCAAGACACATCATAATTAAGCTTCTGAAAACTAAAGACAAAGAAAAAACCTTGAAGGCAGCCAGAGAAAAACAACATCTTATCTGTTGGAAAAAAAATTATTAGAATTACAACGAATTTCTCATCAGAAACCATGGAGGGCAGAGGAAGTGATGTACCGTTTCTAAGGTGCCAGAAGCAAAGAACTGTCAACCCAAATGCTATACCCAGCAAAAATATCCTTCACAAATGAAGGGAAAATCAAAACAATATCAAATGAAGGGTAACTAAGAGAATATGTTGACAGAAGACATACCCTAAAGCAACTACAGGATGTCCTATAAACAGAAAAGAAATGATTTTTAAAAAGGAACCTTGGAACACTGAGAAGATGAGAGAAAACAGTGAACCAAAAAAATATGGGAAAATACATTGGATTTTCTTTCTTTTGAGATTTCTAAATTATATTTGATGATTGAAGTGAAAATCATAACATTGTCTGACATGGTTCTAAATGTATGTGGAGGACATATTTAAGACAATTAAAATACCAACAGCAGAGGGTAAAGAAACATAAAGTGAGGTAATGTTTTTATACTTCATATGAACTGCTAAAGTAATGATACTAGAAGATTATGATGAGATTTACATATTTAATATGGAGAAATCACTGAAAAGAGCTCTTCAAAGAGGTACAATCAAAAGTACAATAGATAAATAAAAACAGAGTTCTAAAAATCGTTCAAAAAACCTACCCAGAGAAATGGGAAAAAAACAGGGAAAGAAATATCTATCTATATATATATATGTGTGTGTGTGTGTGTGTGTGTGTATGTATATATTTATGTGTCTGTGTATAACTGAATTACTAGTCATTCATCCAAAGAAATTAAGGCTTATGTTCACAAGAAAAACTATTTGTGGTTTAGTCACTAAGTCACGTCTGACTCTTTTGGACCGTAGTCCGTCAGGCTCTTCTGTCCATGGGATTCTCCAGGGAAGAACACTGGAGTGGTTTCCATTTCCTTCATCAGAGGATCTTCCTGACCCAGGGACTGAACCCTCATCTCCATTGGCAGGTGGGTTCTTTATCATTGAGCCACCAGGGAAGTCTGTGAATAGCTAGCTATACAACAATATTTATACCAACTCAATTCATTACCTCCCAAGTTGGAAACAGTGCATGTATCTTGGTGGGTGAATGGTTAAGCAAAGTTTGATGCATTCATAGCTCGCAATTCTATTCAGCAATAAAAAGGAAAAGTTATGCAGAGTGATAAAAGCCAATCCCAAAAGTTTGCATGCTGAATAATTCAATTTTTGCAACATCCTCAAAATGGCAAGTTGTAGATATGGAGTAGATTAGTGGGTAGGAGAGTTAAGTATGGAGTAAAGGTGGATAGAAGTGGGTCTGGTTATAACAAAGCATCTTAAGAGAGTCTTATGGTGATGAAAACATTCTGTATTTTGACTATCAATGTCCATATCTTAGTTTTGATATTTTATTATAGTTTTGCAGAAGGTTACCAATAGGGGAAGCAGTAAGATTAAGTGGAATACATCTGCATTGTTTCTTTTTTAAAAGATTTATCCATTTATGTATTTTTGTCTGTATATGTCTGTATGGTTGAGCTGGGTCCTTGCTGCTGCATGGGCTTTCCTCTAGTTGCGGCTAGCAGGGGCTAGGTTCTAACTGTGTTGCACGAACTGATTGAATAGCTTCTCTTGTTGCAGAGCAGAATCTAGGTGCACAGGCTTCAGTAGCTGTAGCCTATGGGCCCAGTAGTTGCAGCTCCCAGACTTCAGAGTGCTGGTTCAACAGTTGTGGTGCATGGGTTTAGTTGCTCTGTGGCATGAGGGATCTTCCCTGACCAAGGATCGAGCCTATGTCTCCTGCATTGTCAGGCAGATTCTTTACCACTGAGCCACCAAGGAAGCTCTCTGCATTATTTCTTACACCTGCATGTCAATCTGTAATTTTCTCTGTAAGAAGTTAATTTAAAACTGCCTGTCTTTAGTGTTGCATGATATATTCTGCATACAGAATTGCAGCTCAATAATTGTTGACATGCTTTGTTACTTAAACCATTTCTACTGGAATCACTGATGACTCAAGGTCCACTAATAACTATTATTTGAAATCTTACTCAGATTTTGCATAGCGATTAGTTTTGTATCTTTCTGTATTGTGTGTGTATGTGTCTATATTTTTAAATTTGATGGATGTCAGGATGTCATATGGTCATTTCCTGGGGCATACTTTCATAGAAGGGATGGAAAAATCTGTACGTTAGTGTCCTTTACAGAATTTTTTTTTCTTCTATTGTGTGATGTCTCTCTTATTCTGTGAATGACCTATGCATTATTGAAATAATTTGCTTTAAAAAACTACATCAGTGGTCAATAATAATCAAAATAATATTTCTTGTCCTAATGCCAATCCTGAATAATGGATTCTAATAATGAGTTCTTCTAAAATATTAGGTTTTTAAATTTTCTATGAGCACTGCATCACCAAAAGAAATCCATAGAATCCCAACAAGGAGAGGAGGCTTCCCAGGTGGCACTAGTGGTAAATAACCCACCTGCATATGTAGGAAATGCAGGAAACACGGTTTCAATCCCTGGGTAGGGAAGATCCCCTGGAGAAGGAAATGGCACCCTCTCCAGTATTCTTGCCTCGAGAATCCCGTGGACAGAGTAGTCTGGTGGGTTACAGTCCACAGCGTTGAAATAGTTGGACATGACTGAGCGACCTAGCACACATGAAACAAGGAGAAAGAACTAACATATATTTGATTTTTACTAAAGCACCAGACCATAGACTCAATTTTCTGTTTTCTCCAGACCAGTCCTCAATAATAATAGTTGGATATTATTATCCCCATTTAATAGTGAGAAAATTGAGATTTAGTGAAGTTGAATTTTTAGTCTAGGTCAGACAGCATTAAAGGCAAAAGCTAACATGGCCACCTGATGCGAAGAACTGACTCTTTGGAAAAGACCCTGATGCTGGGAAAGATTGAAGGCAGGAGGAGAAGGGGACAACAGAAGATGAGATGGTTGGATGACATCACCAACTTGGTAGACATGAGTTTGAGCAAGCTCCAGGAGTTGGTGATGGACAGGGAAGCCTGGAGTGCCGAAGTCCATGGTGTTGCAGAGTCAGACATGACTGAGCGACTGAACTGAACCTTTCAGAATCTGTGATTTTTCAATGTATTAGACTTCTTCCCAAATAGGAAAAAAGCAATGAACCAGGATGTTTAGATTATCTTATGTTTACTTTTGAAAAGCCTGATAAGTTTTTAGCCTTCTTTATAATATACACAGGAGAAATATTTAGAAAATGAAAACTGTGTCAGTTGTTCTTTAATCCAATCAAATGATGTCAGATACTAAAAATACTTTGGTATTTTCCCTTTTCATTCTTGAACAGCATCCCTTGAAATATGATCTAACAAATGTGTCCCTCTCTTTTTCTAGATTTTTCTCACCAGTGACCTTATTTTGTGGATATCGCTGAAAATAATCTTCCAGTCATTCTTCTTCCCCCCTAAAAAGCTTGGTTCCAGCATGTCACTAGTGATTTATGGCTCCTTACTACCTGGCATCATCAAAGGGGTAGAATATATATATATATATTTGCCCTCAGGAAATGGAAAGGAAACATGAATATAAAAATTGCATGGTTGATTGGCCTGTTTCTGGTGGGGTAGGCCACCCTTAATAGAAATCAGTTTTTCTCCTCTTTCTCTAACTTGCTGTATCTCTGAAATAAATGGAATTTCTGTCCGGACCTCTCCTTTCAACTCCTCTTTTACAATATCATTAAGTGTTAACTTATGTGACGTAGACTCAAAATCTGAAGTGGTCCAGAAGAAGGGAAATCAAGTTAGGTCTTATGTCGTCAGCAAAGAGCAGTTTAGACATGTCTCCTGCTCAGGGAAAGAAGAGACCACTTCTAGCCAGGGCAGTGACCATGCCAAGGTCAGCCAGCATCCTCTATGTATATCGGATTCCAGGAGGAAACAGAACTGGCTGCAGCAGAGGCTGTAAGTTGAGGGGTAAAAGAATAAAAAGATTAGTTAAGAAGCCAGATTGTAGAGCATTGTGTTGTTCAGTCACAGTTATGTCCAACTCTTTGCGAACCCTTGGACTGCAGCAGGCCAGGCTTCACTGTCCTTCACTATCTCCTGGAGTTTGCTAAAACTCACGTCCACTGAGTCAATGATACTATTCAACCATCTTACCCTCTGTCGCCCTGTTCTCCTCCTGCCCTCAATATTTCCCAGCATCAGGGTGTTTTCCAGTGAGTCAACTCTATGCATCATCTGGCCAAAGAATTGGACCTTCAGCTCCAGCATCAGTACTTCCCATGAATATTCAGGGTTGATTTCCTTTAAGATTGACTCGTTTGATTTCTTTGCGGTCCAAGGGACTCTCAAGAGTCTTCTCAAGCACCACAGTTTGAAAGCATCAATTCTTCAGGGCTCAGCCTTATTTATGGTTCAACTCTCACATCTGCACATGACTACTAGAAAAGTCATAGCTTTGACTATATGCACCTTTTTCAGCAAAGTGTTGTCTCTGCTTCTAATATGCTGTCTAGGTTTATCATAACTTGTGAGAACCATCCAAAACAGTTAAGTATAAATGAATAGGTGTCATTGAAGTTACATCTTCAGATTTTTTCTGATCTCCATACAATAGGAACAATGTTGTATTTGATGAAGTTTATATATATAAATCAGATCAGATCAGATCAGTCACTCAGTCACGTCTGACTCTGCGACCCCATGAATCGCAGCACGCCAGGCCTCCCTGTCCATCACCAACTCCTGGAGTTCACTCAGACTCACGTCCATTGAGTCAGTGATGCCATCCAGCCATCTCATGCTCTGTCGTCCCCTTCTCCTTCTGCCCCCAATCCCTCCCAAATATATATATTTGTATTGAAAAACAAGTCAGCTTTCTGTGGCACTACCAGATAAAAATGAAACAAAAGTTAATGTGTTGACCAGCTACCATTTGCCTCTAGCTTGAAAGTGGAGATTGCTCAGTCATGTCCTACTCTTTGCGACTCCATGGACTATACAGTCCATGGAATTCTCCAGGCCAGAATACTGGAGTGAGTAGCCTATCCCTTCTCCAGTGGATCTTCTTGACCCAGGAATCAAACAGGTGTCTCCTGCTTTGCAGGCAGATTCTTTACCAACTGAGCTATCAGGGAAGCCCTAAAACACAGACACAGGTTCAGATATAGATTTAGATATAAATGTAGCCATTCCCTTCTCATGAAATTTACATGTAAGGTATTATTCTATCACTTTCACACACACATATACACACAATAATAAAGCTAAGAGAGATTACATATATCCTCAAGAATACACAGCTCAGTAGTAGGAGGTAAATTGTGGACTCGGATCTGCTATACTTTTCCAAACTGTTCTTCCCAAAAGTCTTTGTCCAGAGCTTTCTTGTAGAGGAGACGAGAGAGTGAACAGGAGTTAATATAATTGTGTCCAGCTAACATCTTCATGAAACCAGTGTTAGGAAGAATCTGGAGCTCAGTCAGTCAGTTCAGTCACTCAGTTGCGTCTGACTCTTTGCAATCCCATGGACTGCAGCATGCCAGGCTTTCCTGTCCATTACCAAATCGTGGAACTTGCTCGAACTCATGTCCATCAAGTCGGTGATGGCATCCAACCATCTCTTCCTCTGAATTCCCTTCTCCTCCTACCTTCAATCTTTCCCAGCATCAGGGTCTTTTTCAAATGAGTCAGTTCTTTGCATAAGGTGGCCAAAGTATTCGAGCTTCAGCTTCAGCATCAGTCCTTCCAATGAATATTCAGGACTGATTTCCTTTAGGACTGACTGGTTTGCTCTCCTTGCAGTCCAAGGGACTCTCAAGAGTCTTCTCCAATGCCACAGTTCAAAAGCATCAATTCTTTGCTCTGGAGCTTAGAGAAGCAATATTATCTGCTCATGGTCCTAAAGTTGAGAGATGAAAGAATGAACAGAAAAGAGTTAATCAGCCAGATACAGGTAAGGTATATCAGAGGCTAATTTTTGTCCTTTAAAAACATTTTTTTTTTAATTTGGCTGCCCCAGGTCTTGGTTGTGGCACACAGGTTCTTTGATCTTCTCTGAGACATGTGCCTTTGTTGTTGTTGTAGCGGCATTTGAACTCTTACCTGTGGCATATGGGATCTATTAATAGATCCCTGACCAGTGATCGAACCCTGGCCCTCTGCATTAGAAGCATGGAGTCTAAGCCCCCAGAGAAGTCCTTAATGCTTATGCTGTTTTATGTCATTCTACAGTATCCAAAACGTATGAATTGAAGTTTGAGCCAAGCACAAATATTGGCTAAAGCCCTGGGTAGCATTAGTCTTGATGATCTCAAAGAAAGAAAGTGAAAGTGAAGTAGCTCAGTCGTGTCTGACTCTTTGTGACCCCATGGACTGTAGCCTACCAGGCTCCTCCATCCATGGGATTTTCCAGGCAAGAATATTGGAATGGGTTGTCATTTCTTTCTCCAGGAGATCTTCCCGACCCAGGGATTGAACCTGGATCTCCTGCATTGTAGGCAGACACTTTACCGTCTGAGCCACCAGGGAAGATTTGATGATCTCAGTCATTCAGCATGTGCCTACTCAGTGACTATTCTCAGAAAATACCCAATTTAAGTCTCAGGAAATCCAACGAGCACATCAGAGGAGGGTGATTTGTGCTTAATCATGTTTGACTCTTTGCAACCCCATGGACTATAGCCCAGCAGGCTCCTCTATCCGTGGGATACCTCAGGCAAGAATACTGGAATGGGTTGCCACTTCCTATGCCAAGGGATCTTCCAAACCCAGAGATCAGACCCGTGTCTGTTATGTCTCTTGCACTGACAGGCAGGTTCCTTACCACTAACACCACCTGGAAAGCCATGGTGTTTTACCAGGTTGAAATCACCAAAGAACTCATAGCATTGGAAGAAAAGAAATTTGCATACACTACAGTAATCCATCTGCAGTGCAGGAGACCTGCGTTCAATCCCTGGTTGGGAAGATCCCTTGAATAGGGCATGGCAACCCAATCTAGTATTCTTACCTGCAGAATCCCCATGGACAAAGGAGCCTAGCGGGCCACAGTCCACAGGGTCACAAAGAGCTGGACACAACTGAGTGACTAATCACGCACACACGCACAGTAACCTGCACGCTGTATAGTAGGGATTCAATAAATGGCACTTGGGTGGCCCAAGAGTCGGTTCTGCTTACAGAAGAGTTTGTAATGAGTACAAATGTCTATTTCTCCTTGAAGTTATCTATGCGCAGGAAAGGATGTTCTGTCCCCTCTGAGAAATCAGGAGTTTGGGTCATCAAAGGGAAAAGCAAACTGAAAACCATCTTTTGTTTCCAGTTATGTTTTGGTTTCTTTTCACATCTATCTCATTAACATGTTGGTGTGTTCTGATGAGAGAAAAAAAATAATGAGTTTAATTTTAGAAATTCAAACTATTATCATAACTAAGCAAGAGAATGTAGATTCTCAGAACAATAAAAAAGAATATTTTTTAATTTGTCCATGTCTCATACATGGAAAGAAGTAAGTGGGACTTTAAAAGTTATCTTTGACAATATTGCTTCCCTGGAGAATCCATCCACAACTGTCAGTCATTCTGTTCCTAAATCATTACATCCAGTTACACAGATGTTAGGGTCAGGAATGAATTGCATCAAGCTGGAATCAAGATTGCCGGGAGAATTATCAATAACCTCAGATATGCAGATGACACCACCCTTATGGCAGAAAGTGAAGAGGAACTAAGAGCCTCTTGATGGAAGTGAAAGAGGAGAGTGAAAAAGCTGGCTTAAAACTCAACATTCAAAAAACTAAGATCATGGCATCCAGTCCCATTACTCCATGGCAAATAGATGGAGAAACAATAGAAACAGTGAGATACTTTATTTTCTTGGGCTCCAAAATCACTGCAGATGGTGACCACAGCCATGAAATTAAAAGATGCTTGTTCCTTTGAAGAAAAGCTATGACAAACCTAGACAGCATATTAATAATCAGAGACACTACTTTGCCAACAAAGGCCAGTCTTGTCAAAGTTATAGTTTTTCCAGTAGTCATGTATGGATGTGAGAGTTGTACTATAAAGAAAGCTGAGCACTGAAGAATTGATTATTTTGATCTGTGGTGTTGCAGAAGACTCTTGAGAATCCCTTGGACTACAAGGAGATCACACTAGACCGTCCTAAAAGAAATCAGTCCTGAATATTCATTGAAAGGACTGATGCTGAAGCTGAAACTCCAATTTTTGGCCACCTGATGCAAACACCTGACTCATTAGAAAAGACCCTGATGCTGGGAAAGATTGAAGGCAGGAGGAGAAGCAGATGGCAGAGGACAAGATGATTGGATGGCATCACCAACTTGATGTACGTGAGTTTGAGCAAGTTCCAGGAGTTGGTGAGGGACATGGAAGCCTGGCGTGCTGCAGTCTTTGGGGCTGCGACATGACTGAGCCACTGAATGGACTGACTGACTACTTGCAGTGCCAAGAAGAGCATCGTCTCCAATTTCTCTTTTTTTGCGATCTTCAAGCTACACTTCCTCTTTCCCTTCTTTGTTCTAAGGCCTACCATCTTATGCTCTTTCCTTTTACCATATGTGTGACTCCTTGTTTTCTGCAGGTTTTTCATTGTCTGAGTTATAATAGCCATGCCCACTACACATCAGAGGCTTACTTCCACGGGTAATCAGAATTACTGTCCAGAAGCAAGATCGTACAAGTTGCACCCAGAGAGCTCCCAGTCACTCTTCTGCTACCATCTATCTACTTTTTTTAAAATTAATTTGTTTGTTGTTTTTAAATTTTTGCAATGCTGTGTTGGTTTCTGTCATATAAAACATTGCAAATCGTTCTCATATGATTTCTTTAAATATTTTAATCATTATCTGTAGTGTGCAAATAAATATAACACTTCCTCTTTCTAGTATCTATTCTGTTGTTCAGTTGCTAAGTCATGTCTGACTCTTTGCAACTCCATGAATTGCAGTACGCCAGGCTTCTCCTTGGAGAAGGCAATGGCAACCCACTCCAGTACTCTTGCATGGAAAATCCCATGGATGGAGGAGCCTGGTAGGCTGCAGTCCATGGTGTTGCTGAGAGTCGGACATGACTGAACGACTTCAATTGTACTTTACACTTTCATTCACTGGAGAAGGAAATGGCAACCCACTCCAGTGTTCTTGCCTGGAGAATCCCAGGGATGGGGGAGGCTGGTGGGCTGCCGTCTATGGGGTCACACAGAGTCAGACACGACTGAAGTGACTTAGCAGCAGCAGGCTTCTCCTTCCTCCACTATCTTCCTTAGTTTGCCCAACCTAACACCCACTGAGTCAGTGATGCCAGTATCTATAGCCATTCTTTGTAAGTATAGCTTTTTAAGTCACACATCTGGATGAGTTTCTGAGTTCTAGTATTTACCAGCTGTAAAAATTTCAGCAAGTTACCTAAACTCTGTGTGTCTTTATCTGTAAGATAACATGTAATAATGCTGTCTATCACATAGACTTATTTTGAGGATTCAAAGAGAAATTGCACTTGAAGTACTGAGTGGCACAGTGCTAAGTATTTGTTCAGAGTACTTTTTCACAGTGCCAAGTGAAGTTAACAGAATACTGGCACTTCCCAAAGACTCCCACTTTCTATCATCAAAACCAGTGAAAATGTGACCTTACAGGGAAAAGAGACTGTTCAGTTATGATTCAGTTAAATATCTTGAAAGGAGAGGTTATCCTGGATCATCCAATTGGACCTCTTGATAATTAGGACCCTCATAAGAGGAGGGCATGAGGGTCAAAGTCATAGAGATGAGATGTGACAAAAGCAGCAGAAGTTGGAGTGATACACGTTGAAAAGGGAGGAGGGGGCCACAGCCAGGGAATGCGAGTGATCTACAGACACCAGGAAAAGCAAGAGAACAGACCCTCCCTTGGAGACCCCAGAAGGACTGAAACTGCCAACACCTTGATTTTAGCTCAGAAGACCCATGGAAGACGTCTGACCTCCAGAACTGAAACATAAAGGGTTAATGTGCTTTTAAGACTCGAAGTTTGTGATATTGATAATTTGTTACAGCAACAACAGGGAAATGGATAGAAGTGGAAACATACAGGACTGGAAAAGGAAAAATGTAACTAGAATGTCTCATCATTTGTCCTTTTTCCTTCCATCTGCCCCACTCTCAAACCTGGCTTCTTAGCCACCCCTGAGAGAGACAGTAAATGAAGATGGAAAAGACTTAGGGAGAATGAGAGAAAAGAGTTCTGTTGGATGTGGAGAGGATATTCTACAGCCATCTTTTTATGAAGGAAGAAACTTAGTCATGAAAACCACAAATAAACCAACATTAACAATGATGAAAACTCAAAAGGGCAAAACTAAAATACTCTCTTTCCTTTTGACACAACAAAACATTTGTCTCATTCATTTATTCCTCCTCTCAACACATCCAGGGTTCTATCCAGTTCTCTGAGACAGAAAACATTTTCTTGCCAATATTTAACACGCAGCATATCTAAATCTAAACTGGTCATTTTCTTCTTTCCATCTCTGAATCAAAATCCCAGCAAATGCATGATGATTTTAACTGTACCCTATATTTACAGTTATAAGAAATTCACTTCATCTCTCAAATTATGAACCTTAGTATTTTCATCCATCCCTACATCACCTTCGCTACTCTTAGGAATATTTTATCAGAGATATATATCCTAAATCTGTCCCCCTCTCACCTTTCTGTTTTTATTACTTCTTGCCTGAATGGGCTTCCCTGGTGGCTCAGACAGTAAAGAATCTGCCTGCAATGCGGGAGACCTGGGTTGAATCCCTGGGTTGGGAAGATTCCCTGGAGAAAGGAATGGCAACCCACTCCAGTATTCTGCCTGGAGAATCCCCATAGACCGAGGAGTCTGGCAGGCTACAGTGATGAGGTCGCAAAGAGTCCGAAATGGCTGAGTGACCAAACACAGCACACACTTGCTTGAATGTTTGTCTTAAATGTTTTACTGGGGCTGCAGGTGCCAATTTCTTCCCTATTCAGTTTAGGAAACCTGATAACTTCCCTGGTGGCTCAGATGGTAAAGTGTGTGCCTACAATGCAGGAGACCCGGGTTCAATCCCTGGGTCAGGGAGAGCCCCTGGAGAAGGAAATGGCAGCCTACTCTAGTATTCTTGCCTGGAAAATCCCATGGATAGAGGAGCCTGGTAGGCTACAGTCCATGAGGTCACAAAGAGTCAGACACGACTGAGTGACTTCACTTCAATTGCCATGCTCAACATCCCAAATTATAATTTTTAACTTGTTTAAAGATGTTAATGATGACAGAGGGTGTTGAAGCTTGAGTAGCCTAAGACTGGCACCCAGATACCAGGGAAGGAAATGGGGGAATAAACCAGGTAGCCATGTCTGAGTATGGAAAGGAGAAACATGGACATGGTGGAGATAAATGAGTTAGATATAGGGATATAGATCAAATAGGGCTCCCCTGGTGGCTCAGATGGTAAAGAATCTGCCTGCAATGCAGGAAACCTGGGTTCAATCCCTGGGTTGGAAAGATCCCCTGGAGAAAGGAATGGCAAACCACTCCAGTAGTCTTGCCTGGAGAATTCCATGGATAGAGGAGCCTGGCAGGCTATCTGTGGGGTTGTACAGAGTTGGACACGACTGAATGACTAACACTTTCACTTTCAGATCAAATGAGTATATCAAGGCGAATAGGACCCATTTTCTCACTCTTTGAAAAGGCAGTTGCACACAAAGAGTAAAACCTAGAATGAATCCTGAGATATTCATTCCAATAGAGGTGTCAGTGTTAACTCATCATTTTCTATTTCAATAAATACATGTAGATATATAGGTGTGGATGTATGTGAGTGACTGTGTGTACATATGTGTATATATTTTGCTTTCAACCCAATGACAGAGCCTAGAAGAAATGTCATTCCAAGAGCAATGAGGACGCCTAGCACCTAGGTCTTGATTTCTGAGTACCACACTATAGGTCAGGACTCTTAGAGAAGTGAGTGAATTTAATGTTGAACTCTCTGTCTGATCCAAAAACAATGCACTTCAGAAGTTCTAAGTTCTTATTTCCAAGCGAATGAATGGAAGTGAAACAATTATTTTATGACAGCCACATAACAGTCTCAGCAAATATTTCTATAACTATAGTTACCTCTTAGATTTTTACAATATTCCATTATTCTGGCATTTTTATCCAATAAGTGCACTTCACTAAAATGTGGTAAGCATACTTTGATGTATGTGGTGGATTATTTGTATGAAATTAGATGAAGGTTAACTTCAAAATCTGAATGTGAGATGAACATTTTGGGTTTCCCTTTCTCTCTAAATAATCTAAACCAGGTTCTAGACATTAGACAACTTTTAATCTTTTTTTTTAATTTGCATCAGAAAAATCATACACACCCAATCTTTTGAAGTGAAAATATCCAAGTCAAGCTTAGATGGCCCTAAACCACACTGCGATGATGAAAACAAATAGAAGCTTTGAACTCATGTAGACTTTCCAATGACTCTTTGAAAAATATTTAATAAACGTTCTCTCATTAATCCTTTCACTGGGCCAAGCTGCAGAATGTGGAGATGGCAAAACAATAAATCTATCAAAATAAAGAAAAAAAATCTCCTTTACAAGAAAGCCATCTCCTTTTAATGCATTTTCTTTGCAGTTTATATTAATTAGATGTCTACTTTGTGAACAGTATTATGTGATGAAGAGCATATTGGTAAGAGTTTGAAACTGTGGCTCACCATCTCAGTTACTCCATGCATTTGTCTGTTTGGCAGAGAGAAACTGTGTCCATCCTGACCACCTTGCAGGGTTGTTATAAGATCAAATGCAGGCAAAAATTCTCTGTAAGTTTTAAATGGCTTTAAAAAAACCCAGCAAATATCATATGTTAATACATATATGAGTAGTCCAGAAAAATGGTACAGGTGAACCTATGTGCAGGGTAGGAATAGAGGTGCAGACTGAGGGAACAGATGTGTGAACACGTGTCTGTGTTGAGAGGGGTGGGATGAATTGGGAGATTGGGACTGACAAATGTCCGCTACCTTGCATAAACCAGCCAGTGGGGAGCTGTTGTACAGCACAGGGAGCTCAGCTCGGTGCTCTGTGACGACCTAGAGGGTGGGATACAGGGTGGGAAGGAGTTCGATGAAGAAGGGGATATATGCATACACATAGATGATTCACTTCCTTCTACAGCAGAAACTAATACAATATTGTAAAACATCTTGTTGTTCAGTCACTCAGTCGTGTCTGACTCTTTGAGACCCCATGGACTGCAGCATGCCAGCTTTGCTGTCCTTCACCATCTCCCAGAGTTTGCTCAAACTCATGTCTATTGGGTCAATGATGCCATCCAACCATCTCGTCATCTGTTGTCCCCTTCCCCTCCTGCCTTTAATCTTTCCCAGCATCCAGATCCTTTCATTGAGTTTGCTCTTTGCATCAGGTGGTCAAAGTATTGGAGTTTCAGCTTCAGCATCAGACCTTCCCATGAATTTTCAGGTTTGATTTTCTTTAGAATTGACTGGTGTGATCTCCTTGCAGTCCAAGGGTCTTCTCCAACACCACAGTTCGAAAGCATCAGTTCTTTCGTTCTCAGCCTTCTTTATGGTTCAGCTCTCACATCCATACATGACTACTGGAAAAACCACAGCTTTGACTATATGGACCTTTGTCAGCAAAGTAATGTCTCTGCTTTTTAATATGTTATCTAGGTTGGTCATAACTTTTCTTCCAAGGAGCAAGCATCTTTTAATTTCATGTCTGCAATCACCATCTGCAGTGATTTTGGAGCCCCTCCCTGCCCCAAATAGAGTCTGTCACTGTTTCCATTATTTCCCCATCTACTTGCCATGAAATGGTGGGACTGGATGCCATGATCTTCAATTTTTGAACGTTGAGTTTTAAGCCAGCTTTTTCAGGAGACATGGGTTCAATCCCTGGGTCAAGAAGATCCCCTTGAGGAGAGTGTAGAAACCCACTCCAGTTTGCCTGGAGAATCAGCTGAAGGGACTGAGCACATGCACACGCCACCTCTCTCCCCCTTCCCCCCTCTCTCTCCGCACCCCCCCTCCACCCCCTGGCTCCTCTCTCTCTCTCTCTCTCCCCCTATCTCTTTCCCCCCCTCCCCCACCTCTCTCTCTCTCCTCTCGCCTCTCTCTCTCTCTCCCCTCTCTCTCTCCTCTCTCCCTCTCTTCCCTCTCTCTCCCCTCTCTCTCTCTCTCTTCCCCCTCCCCCCCTCTTTTCCCCCCTCTCTCTCTCCCCTCTCTCTTTCCTCTCTCTCTCTCTCCCCCCTCCCCCCCTCTCTCCCCCCCTCCCCCCTCTCTCCCCCCTCCCCCCTCTCTCCCCCCTCCCCTCTCTCTCTCCTCCTCCTCTCTCTCCTCTCTCTCTCTCTCCCCCTCCCCTCTCTCTTCTCTCTCTCTCTCCCCTCTCTCTCTCTCTCCCCTCCCCTCTCTCCCCCCTTTCCCCCTCCCCTCTTCTCTCTCTCCCCACCCGCTCTCTCTCTCCCCCTCTCTCCCTCTCCCCTCTCTCCCTACCCACCCTCTCTCTCCTCTGTCTCCCAGACATACAGAGACAAGCACACCTCTCCTAACGAATTTCTACTCATTTGGAGGATTTGAATACTTCATGAGCTTATCTTTTACTAATGTTTGCAAGAAGCTTGAATACCCCTCCACTCCTATAAGACTTCATATCACTGTTCTGTGTCCTCCCTTCCCTCCATGTTCCCTTTATAAAATATCTCCATTTGAACTTGTATCATTATTTGACTTTTCCCTGTAAACTGTAATCTCCATGTGAACAATTATTTTCTTTTGGTTCATCACTACATCTCCAGTTATGGACCCCATCACCTGACACTAAGTAAATATTAGTGAGCAAATACATTTGAAACAAAAGCAGATTCCCAAAGTGTAGAACACATTTAATCATGTTCTCTGATAAACTCCCAATCTAAAGTTGAGGCTCAACTGTTTACTTCTGAGAAAGGCTAAAGCTACTTCCAAAAAGGATAGAGATAAAGACACTTCCATATTGGATGTGTTGCATTAGACAACTTTGAATTAAGGTGTCACAGGTAGTAATGGAGTTCATTCATTAATTTTCCCAAATACGTGCTTTCTGTTAGCCGCAACATTTCCTTTCTTCTATTACAAAAAGAGAAATAGAAAAAGTTCAGAACAATATAACTTTATTGCACAGATTAAGAAAATGAGGAAAAATCAATTTAATATATTCAATCCCTGGGTAGGGAAGATACCCTGGAGAAGGAAATGGCTACCCACTCCAGTATTCTTGCCTGGGAAATCCCATGGACAGGGGAGCCTGCCAGACTACAGCCCATGTGGTCACAAAGAGTCAGACATGACTGAGCAACTAACACACCCTTAAAGATTAAGCAAGTGAAGTCACATTTACAGTCAATTTCTCTTGATAAATGATGGTGGAAAGAAAATGTAGTTTATTCAAATCTATAGTTAATAGAAATTAACTTAAAATCTTTTTCTTATTCAGGAAGATTGTTTCAGAAATTTCAGAAATCCCTTTCTATTTTATTTTGCTAAGAAAAATATTAAAATTTGTTTATATTTTCTGCTCATTCACCAGTTGATATAATTCTGGATGTCTATTGGGTATTGGAAAATTCTTGCAATTAAAAATCTACTTCAGATAACCATAATCTGACTTGTGGAGACTCAAGCTGCTTCTTGTGGCAGAAAACAGCAATAGAAACCTGGGATGTGAGCTACATTCTGTTACCATTCAATTTTGCTCCTTTCTTAGCAAGACAAAATAGAGAGGAATTTCTGTTACTTTTTGTTTCAGGCGGGTCACCTCATCTCTCTGAGCCACTGTTTCCTCATCTGTATTTTAAGGTTCTGCAAGCCATCATCAGGTCATGAAAATAAAAACCCACTGAAAGCAAAATGAGACAAAATGATTATTCTAACTCTACATCTGTGTTAGAGAGGAAATGATCATTATTCAGATTTCTTATTGATTTTCCTTTCTATAAAAGAAAGAGAAGTCTATTGTGACAGATCATGTGCATCTTTCTATATCTGATTTATTTTATCTCCCCAAGCTTCAACTCTGAGATTCACTCAGATCTAATTTTATCCCCAAGGAACTGCCTTACTTCAGTCTCTGATGAGATCAGATCAGCCCCTGCAGGATCTTTCTCAGTGGAGCGGGAGATAAGTGTCCTCCGTTTTCCCCTAGTTAGCTACCTATAGACATTTGGAAAGATTTCAGACTAGGATTCTGATGAATCTGCAGAGAGAAAATTCTACCTTATTTGTAGATTATATTTGCATATTGTTCATGACACTGTGGAAAAACTCCTTTATGTTCTCCATTTCATGGCAATAAATACCTAAATCAATTTTAATAATATAAATATTAAATATACTTTAAAGAGTATCACTCTATTTTAACCAACAATAAAAGTCTTCCTGATATAGATAACTGAATCCTCTTCAGTTCCTTAAATAGTTATGAAAACTAATTCTCCAACATGCCTGTTCCTAAAAAGAAGAGGAACTAGACTTTCCTAAATAGGTAAGTCCTGTGTACATTTATCTCTTCCCTTTACCAAAAAAATCTGATCAATTGTGTGGGTTCCCTAATCCAAGAAATTCCAGGCAGTGTGTGGTCCATATTTGTCATCCCTCTTATTGTGTGAATACCAGTGTATTTGGGTATGATATAAGCCCAGAAGACTAAATATTTCTTTTCTAATGAAAAACAGCAAAACATTTCTAGAACAGTAGAAGTGTTATATTCAATAGAAGTAATTATATTCATGTGTTACCCTGGCTATAGGTGAACTTCTAAGTGTAGACTTTTAAGGCTTTAAAACTCTTAAAGTCCTAGCATTCATATATTTTTGTAGGAAACAAGAAGGTACATGCTTTGAATTTCTGTGTCAGATTCAATACATTTACTTTCAAATAAGTGTCTAAATGGGCTTCCCTGGTGAATCAGATGGTAAAGAATCTGCCTGCAATGCAGGAGACCCAGGTTCAGTCCCTGAGTTGGGAAGATCCCCTGGAGAAGAGTGGCTACCCACCCCAGTATACTTGCCTGGAGAGTTCCACGGACAAAGAAGTCTGGTGGGCTATAGTTCATGAGGTCACAAAGACTTGGACATGACTGAACAGCTAACACTTTCATTTCTCAATTGTCTAGACAACTCTGAGTTCAGAAACAACCCTAAGGGGATGGAGTGAGCTGAAGTTTCACGGGTTTTAAAGTAATGATATGCCAAAGGCCATTATCGCCCGGAATGTGTCGACACACCTGTTGTAACATGCAGAGGAGTTTGCCACTAGTTTGGTTGATATTGTCTTGGATGGTGTTTCTACAGAGAGGCCTCTGCACTGGCCTAGTGTAAAGTTCCCCGGGAGTGAGTTGAAAGCTGCTTTGGGACAATCCTTCAAAGGGCAAGTGGAGTCGTCCTTGCTCTTTCCTGTTCTAGCTATGTGAGATTGCGCTTCTGGCTGGGGAAGAAGTCTTATTATATGTTGTTTATGGTTCTCTTGCGTCGGTCGGCTTCTTTTATTAAACCAGATTCAAGTTGTGACATGCTGTTAATTCAATCACTAATAACCAGCTCGAATTGCAAATCTATGTCAGCAGCTTGGTGTTGATTGAGCTGTAGCCGCCACTAACATACTGTTTTAAATGCTTGATAAGTTCCATTTTCTGCAGTGATAGGCTGCTTGGGTTCCCACTTTTTCCCTTTTCTTTCTGAGCCACAAGAATTGCACACACGTCCCTCTGAGCATCCTCTACGGCTTCTGCTTTCCTCCCCTGCAAGGCGGGCTGGTAACCACTAGAGGGGAGGAGACAGCCGGCTTTATTGAAACCTTCACCATGGAGCCCCACGGTGGAGAGGCTGTCTGCCAAACGGCTGCCAAGAGAAAGGGGGTAGTATATTACTAAGGTTTGCAAAAATAGGCAAAATAGGCTTCTTATAATATGTGATATATTTGCTTCTAATAAATTAGAACTGACTGCAGAGATGGTTAGAAGGTCAGAGCCTGCTTGCCCGTTAACCCATAGTCCTGAGAATTAGCAAGATGATGTATGAAATCAGAATTAACCCTTATGAAAACAAATGGCTCTCTCCTAAGGCTAGTAGCTAATGCACAGACCATGCTAGGAGAAATAGCCAGGAAGTATGAGGAAAGGAAGCAAAGATGATCGGGCTGCTGGGCGGAAAGTGAAAACTCAGCGTACAGCTCATTTTCTGAAGTCTCCTACCACCTGACCCTTCTCCCATCACTTTAAAACTCTGCCTTCTATAGTTAAGAGGGGATAGAGAGGGACATGTGCAGGAAAGTAAAATATTGATATTAGTCAACAAAAGGGGTAGAGAGAGAAACTTCGTTTCACCTTTCTGAATGTTCCAAACTGCAATATCCTAACACAACTTAAATAAGAAAGTCATCCCGAGTTGATGAGGGATACTGTATACCATTTGAACACTACTTTTTAATATTTTTAAAATCCAGATTGACCTTTTTATTCGTTTTTTTCCTTAAAATAAAGAAATATACTTAATATCAGCATTGTTAAAGTGCTATAATGTAGAACTGGAGGCTGTTCCGTGTACTCTCCTGAGTGTAATTGTACTAAGATCATTCGGTTTCCATTTGGAAAGCCACTGGCAATTACTGGAATACAATGTATCATGCATTTGCTCACAGGATATAAAACGTATATACTAATTCGCAATAAAATGTAACAGCTGTCAGGGCATTTTCTGCTCTGTTACTTCAATAAATTGGAACTCTGACTAGAAAATGGGAATATTGCATTTTTACACACTCTGTAATGTGTTTGCTTTTTTGCAAATACAATTTATTTTTTTCATGACAAAAATCGTGGTTTGTTATTACTGCTAGTGGATAAATATTCCTGTATCAGAATGAATTACATATGGTATCTGTAAAGAAGTAGTAATATTTTCTGCTTTTTATTGTAGCCTGTCTCCAGTAAACAAAATACACTTAACCTACTTCTGTCACATACTGAGTGTGTGTGTGTGTGTGTGTGTTTTCTTTTTTTTCATTATAATGTCTGTGTGTAGGGGGTAGGGAGAGGAAATAGGAATTTATTTTTTACCCTACCTTCTCAGGTGACTGGGTTGATCATTAACATTTATTTCCACATACTATAAATCCCTTCAGAGCCTTTTTTTCTTTTTCTTTTTCTTTTTTTAAGTTTTCAATCTTTTCTTTCATATAGTGGCTAATCAGTTTTCCTTAGAATATGAAGCAGAGGCTCTGAGTTTTATTTAAAATAAAATGCCTGCACATTTCTGTAATTTTGTTACTTCAGGTCAGACTTTTCACAGATAATTAGCCTTTTACACACTGTGAAATCAACCTGCATTGGTTATTTGGCTAGATTCTTTGCTTCTGTTCTTTATTTCCCAGAAGGTTAACGTGCTGAAAATCTAGCTTCCAGCTCCTAGTACTGTCTCTTTGTGTTGCTAATTATCCCGTTGCATAATTATTAATATCAGGAGCAGGAAGAGGAAACAAGTACACCAAATAGTCGTGAAGGCTGGTGTTCTGGCAGGAAGCACGTCCCGCATTAATAAAATGCGCCTGTGCCACCATCACAGGAGATAGGCGCGTTCCTTGTTAAGGATCATTTATTAACTGAGATCATCTTTTAGTTCGCCTTGGGGTAATGACTAATGTCAATGGCAAATTTCACAGTTGTCTAGAGAAATGAATTAAATTTGTAATAAAAAGCCCTTCGGCTTGTTGTACATGTTCATTTATTGGAGTAGTTGAACTAGGAGGACTGTAAGGCAACTGAGAACATCGGCTTAATTTTCCTTACATATAATAGTGACCTTTAGCTCCATATTGAAAAAGTTACCTATTACGGATGGGTAAATTAAACGAGAAGTTCCTCTAATGCAAAATAAACTAGATGGCTGAGCTAAGTTAAATGGCCTTTGAGCCTATAAGATTCCTCATAGAAAAATCTTCTTCCTTTTTTTAGTATGACTCTTCTATTTAGACCATCATAAAATAAGTTGCTTGACATATAAGCAGGAGAATAACGTAATTTAATGTGAAATTTCCTGCGGTGTTACACCTACTTCGACTCCTGCAAGTTTTTGGATGGTTTCATTTTCTGCTCTGGTACAGAGTTTTTGAAAGCGTTGTTTTAACACACTTTTCAGTTCTAAATATACAGCATGTTTTTTATTTACTTGGCATAGCATGTTGGTGCTGTAATTATTTATGGGGATTTTTGTGTTGCTTTATGTAGTTGAGGAAAAGCATATTTCCCAGGAGGAAGAACAATTACACCACTGTCCCTCTTTCTGATTTAGAAAGACTAATTCCAGATTGCTTTTCTGAGAGAGAATTGGACTTGGAAAATGATAATTACTTTTAAAACAAGCACTATGATCAAGTATGATATTCTCATTTTATAGCAGAAAATATAGAAGCCAGTCTCCTTAAGCAATCTGTTATCCATACCGTAGTGCACTTGAAAAATTATCCTAATCGGGGTACCAGCCCAGCTAATGATGGCAAGTGAAAAAAATGGACATTATTTTCAGCAAGTAAAGGCATTTGCAACATGTAGAAAATTGAAATGTGATCTTTCTTTCAAAGTGATCAACTTTCATCCCATTTTTAACTTTAAAATAATGCCTAAATATTTTCACTTTTAAATCATATTAGGAAAACATTTTCACGGATCTACAAAAGCTTCATTTCCTTTTACAAGGGGACCATCCAGACTCAGAAAAATACACATGGACTTCATGTTATTGCCCTACTAGACGTATTACTAAAGATGAATAAAAAATATCTAAAGGGTCCATGGGAATAAAGACAATAATAAAAACAAGCCATCAGAAATGTTGATTTTAGTTGCCCTTCTTTTTAATCATATTTGAAAATGCTTGCTTGGAGTTTGTTTCCTCCAAAATTCCAGGTTTCTGGAGCAAATTTCTTACTGTAAATTATTTTTCCAACTACTTCTCTCCACGCATCCCCTTTTAGCCTAATGTTTGTTGTACGTTATACCAGCTATCGGATCCCGCAGAAGTGGAGGGGGTACCCTAGAGTTGTTTTGTCTCTGCAGCTTGCTGGTTACACTCTGGGGTCTACTCTATGCTTATTCATGGCTTAGGAGAATCTCGGAAATTTGAACTTCTTTTCCCCCTCGTTCATGCAGATGCTCGCAGCATTCCTAATAAGGCCAGGAAGGGAGTTCACAATCTCCTTTTAGCCACTCTCTCACCTCAGCCCTTTTCAGCATGTAACCTTATTCTCTGTGGGATTACTTGGTTGAAAACCAATTAGAGAGCAGCTCGCAAGATAAATGCATACAGATTACTCCAGATTGAACACAGTCCATGCCAACTAATCATAGAGTGTATGATGCCCTGAATGGAATAAATATTAAAGAGTCGAGAGGAAATGGAGACACGATATTGAGAAAAGACTCCGAATGCCAAATCAGAGCTAATGTGACATGCCACTGAGTGTGTCAACTTCCCTTCCACCCCACCTCCTTCTCCCTCCTGCTTTTCTTTCTTTGTGGAGAGGTGCTCATGAGCCTCCCGAAGTGTGTTCTCCTCTGCTAATCCTCCCACAAAAGTCTCCATGAGTTTCTGAGGGGTCCCCCATGCCCTTCTTTCGGAGACTGTCAGGTTCTGTCTAATAAGCCAATCACCCTCCCTGCCTCTTGCAGATGGCCTCATTCTCAAACTGGGAGGGACAGGATCTCAAAAGCCAGTGCAGCGCTGAGAATGACTGAATGGGCCGATCAGTCATTAGTGGCCCTGCTTTTCAGCCTGCTGACTGAAGTCAATGCAGGAAAGAAGCGAGAAGAGAGACTTCTAAGATCCTTCAGGCTTTCAGAAGACAGTCTGGAAGCCTCTCTCGTGTGGCAGAAAAACTACAACCAACGTTGACGATGAACATGCCCCTGGTGATTATGACTCTCTGTGGATCCGCATTTATGACTACTCTGGTAGCTGGAGGAGCAAGGGCGTGTCTCCATTCCCTTGCTCATCTATCTCAATACAATGCCTCTTTCTCTCTCTCCTCTCTTCCATTTTGTAGAGTATGTGGGTAGCTTGCAAGCTAAAAGCATTAGACTAGTACTTTTTGATCAGATACTCAAACATTTCCTCCCCACTCTTAGGTCTTTCTACCTAATGATTTTTTTTTAAAATATTTTTTGATGTAGGCCATTTTTAAAGTCTTTATTGAATTTGTTACAATATTGTTTCTATGTTATGTTTTGGATTTTTGGCCGCAAGGCATGTGGGATCTTAGCTCTGTGGCCAGGGATCGAACCCGCACCTCCTGTACTGGAAGAGGGAGTAATAACCACTGGATCGCCTGGGGGAAGTTTCTACCTATAAGTTTATATATGAGTTGAGTTCTTCTGCTAAAATTAGATGGGTGGGAACATTCTGGGACTTCACCGAGACTCTTAGATCCATGCGCATCCTGTTTCCATTAAAGTGAACCCATATGTCTTATCATAAGTATTAAGTTGAATGAGATACTGTGCATCATAATTATTTAGTCAGATTTTTCCAAGTGAGAAGCTGGGTGACTGATACATTGGGGTATGTGAGTAATGGTTATAAAGTCACTGACAAGGTCTGCAGGCTTTGGCAGAGGATTGGTGTGTCCAGTTTTAACCTTTTTCTGTCTTCACTCCCTGTTGGTTTCACTAGCTTTTCATGAGATCAAAATCTGTGAATCTTTTGACAGTTACAAGTTAGAATACTGAAAGTGAGAGGCAAATATAGTCCTACTTTTTTCCAGATACTGTATGAAAGTGACATTCATAAGCGTTTTAAACAACTAAGTGGAAAGAAAAACAGAGATGTCCTTATGAAGTCACATTTCAGAAGAAAGGAAGCTAGAATGCTTGTTTTTTTTTTTTTTTCTGTGTACACAGGAATTACTGATTACTTTTGCTTTTTTCTAATATTTTTCTGACTTCCATTGATTTTCTACAGTAGGCATCTTTTGTAAATATTTATAGATAGTGCGAGTGGTAAAGACTCTGCCTGCCAATGCATAAGACCAAAGAGACGTGAGTTCTATCCCTGGGTTGTGAAGATCCCTTGGGGGAGGAAATGGCAATCCATTCCAGAATTCTTGTCTGGAGAATCCCATGGACAGAGGAGTCTAGTGGGCTACAGTCCATAGGATTGCAAAGAATCGGATACGACTGGAGCGACTGAACATGCAGGCATGCAGGCAAATGTTTAGGGGAAGACAGTGATAAGAAGCGCTTTAAGTGTGCTGGTTTTGGGTGAAAGCAAGGATTGCAAAGTTTAACTGACTTAGGATCATTTACCTGCAAATTCCTCATACTAATTCCTGTCAGTTTGTAGAATTCATCAATTTTCTGCCTTTGAGTCTTTGTATAGTCTGTTCCCTCAATGGGAAATATTTACATATCTTCAGCTACCCTCATCACCTCTAAGTTTCACATATTTGTGCCTCTATTAACATGTAACTTCTTCAGAAAGGCTTTTTCCTCACTTAATTAATATGTGGTCATTTCCTTCATAAACTGACGCACTGATTACATGCTGGTATGTTTCCTGGTATAGTGACATTTGTCTTCCAGCCCAGATTGTCAGTTCTCCAGAGGTATGATGCCTGCAAGTTTGCACACATACCTGATAATTACACAAGGACTAGCACATGGTAGTTCCTTAAAACTGTTGTCAACTTAATGAATGGTTAAGTAAGTTGTGAAATAACAGTCAAATTCACTGCTAAACCTCAGTATTGTCATCCTTAGAATTAGGATACTTCCTCCTTTACAGGGCTATTATAAAGAAAAAAATAAGATACTGTTTATAAAGTGCTTAGAGAGTGGTGGTAGCCAGTATTAACATTGTTGGTATCCTATATTGCTATTTTATGAAATTTATATATATATAATTATATAAATTTATATTTATATAAATAAAATAGTAATAAAGGGAAGCAGAAGGTTTAGAGGATTTGTGAATAAAATATTTAACAGCTGAAAAAAACAACTATAAATTCTAGGAATAGCTTGTAGCAGCTGGCCCTTCTGTGTGTAAAAGGGGAGGAGTAGGCAAATTGGACCACTTCCTTGATTGTTTGTACCCTTTCTCTCCAGCAGTTTGAACCCTGGTTTTAACCATCATCCGTTCACGTTCATTAGTGTTCAACTCCAGTATACTGGCATGTGTGGCTGCTAAGTCGTTGTGTCCAGCTTTTTTGTAACCCCATGGACTGTAGCCGCCAAACTCCTCTGTCCGTGGGATTTCCCAAGCAAGAATACTGAAGTGGGTTGCCATGCCCTCCTCTAGAGGATCTTTCCATCCTATCGAATCCACATCTCCTATGCCTCCTGCATTGGCAGGTGGGCTGTTTCCCACTGACCCACCGGGGAATGTATCCTTCCTGTTGTCTTTTGTCTTATAAATTCTGCTCATGTGTAGCACAAGTTGAGAACCATTTCGTCTATCCCCTTTAGTGGGGTTGTGTTCTCCTTTTTTCAGGAGCTGGATTCTCTTGTCACCTTCTCCACAGCATCATGGAAACCATTGATGTGTTTACTCTTTTGTTTGTTTTTCTGGAATGACATACCATTGGAATCATACAGTGTATAGAATATTCAGACTTCTTTTACTTATGAATATGTATTTAAGATGTATCCACATTTTTTGTGGTTTGAAAGTTCTCTTTTTAATGCTAAGTAATATATATATTCTACTGTATATGTGTGCCATAGTTTGTTTATTCATTCACCTATAAAAAGGAATCATCTTGGTTTCTTCCAAATTTTGGTGATTATGAATAAAGATGCTATCAGCATTCATGTGCAGTTATTTTGTGTATGGATATGTTTTCAAATTAGTTGGATAAATGCCTAGGAATCTGATTGCTGGACTAAATGAATGACTATGTTTTGCTTTGTAAGAAACTGCCTTCCAAAGTGGCTTCCAGACAGTCTTCCAAAGTGGCTGTACATTTTGCATTTTCACCAGTGAAGAGCGAGAACTCAACACCCTCACCAGCAATAGGTACCAAGAGTTTTGCATTTTAATTGTTCTCATGGATGTATAGTGATCTTTCATTTTATTTTGAAGCCCTGTAATGACCATTGACATTGGGCATCTTTAATATGGGTATCTGTTATCTTGTATCTTTGATCTTATATCTTATACCTGTTCAGATCTTTGGCTTGTATTTAAACATTCGGTTGTTGGTACTTGTGTGGAGTTTTAGGGTCCCTGGACATTTTGCCTACAAGTCCTTTATCGGATGTATGTTTGGCATGTATTGTCCTAGACTGTCGGTTGATTATATTTGTGTGGGTCCATTGCTGTGTTTCCTATTCTTCCACACTGATCCAACTGCCTTCTTTTGCAAATACCGTATAGTCTTAATTACTGTAGCTTTTCGGTTAATCCTGAAATTTAGTTTTGTGAATCACTTAGCTTAGCTCTTCTTCAGTATTACATGGTTGTTGTTGTTCAGTTGTTAAGTCGTGTCCGACTCTTTTCGATCCCATAACCTGCAGCAGATCAGGTTTCCCTGTCCTTCACTATCTCCCAGAATTTGCTCAAATTCATGTCCATTGACATGGTGGTGCCATCCAAACATCTCATCCCCCATCACCCTCATCTCCTCTTGCCCTCAATCTTTCCCAGCATCAGGATCATTTAGTGCTAAGTCTTTGGCCTTTCTGTACAAACCTTTGAATCAGTTTGTTGATGTCTACAAAGATTACTGGGATTTTGATTGCGATAACGTTGAATCCATAGATCAATGGATGTGTGACATTTTAACAGTATTGACTTCTTTAATGCACGAACATGAAATATCACACCACATATTTAGATCTTCTTTAATCTTCTCTATGATATTTTTGAAGTGTTCACCTATAGATGCTGTATATATTTTGAAAGTGTATACCTGTGTAATTGTGTGTGTGTGTGTGTGTGCAACCATTAAAAATATTTTTATGAAAGTCACATTCCAACTTGTCACTACTGGCATATAGAGAAACAGTTGACCTTTGTATATTAACCTTGTATTCTGCAAATTTACAGTACTTGTTTATTAGGCTTAAGAGATTTTTTGAAAATATGTTCTTTGAGATTTTCTACATAGATGATCATGCCATCTGTGAACAGAGACAATTTTATTTCTTCCTTTCTAATCAAGATATTTTATTTGCTTTCCTGTTTATTGAATTGACTAAGGCCTCTAGTACTTTGTTAAATAGAAGTGGTGGGCAGTGGCAGCATCACCTTAGTCCTGATATTTAAGAGAAAGTGTCCACTTTCTACTGTGATGAGTAATTCTGTGCGTCCATTTAGGCTCAAGGTGCCTAAATATCTGGTCAAACATTATCCTGGATATTTCCGTGAGGTGTTTTCGAATGAGATTAATATTTAAATCGGTAGACTGAGTAAAGCAGATTTCTCTCCCAAGAGAATTCCTCCTACCCAATGGCCTTCAAACTGGGACATTGGCTTTTCCCTGCCTTTGTGCTCAGACTAAAGCATCACTCCTTTTGGGTCTTGAGTCTGGAGTCTGTTGGCCTTTGGATGTGAACTGGAACTTCTCTGATTTTCAGACTTTTGAACTTGGGTTGAAGCTAAACCATTGACAATCCTGGATCTCCAGCTGCCCTCACCCTGTAGATCTGGGACTTGCCAGGTTCCTTAGCAGCATGAGCTAATTCCTTTTAAATCTGATAAACCTATCTTTTCATAAGCTATCTATCATCTGTTTATCTCTGTCCTCTTGCTAGTGGTAAAGAATCCACCTGGCAATGCAGGAGACCCAGGTTTGATTCTTGGGTTGGGAAGATGCCCTGGAGAAGGAAATGGCAACCCACTCCAGTATTCTTACCTGGGAAATCCCATGGACAGAGGGGCTTGGTGGGCTACAGTCTATGAGGCTGCAGAGAGTCAGACATGACTGAGAAAAAAATCATCTGTCTATCATCTATCTGTCTATCTATCAACCATCTATCCTGTTGGCTCTGTTTGTCTGGAAAACCACACTACTCGCCATTAAATGTGGTGTGAGCTGTGGGCTTTTGATAGATGTTCTTTAGCACCTTGAGGAGGTTCCCTTCTATCCTTCCTTGCTGAGATTTTTTTAAAAAATCATAAATGGATATTGATTTGTTTTTCAAATGTTTTTTCTCTGACCACTGAATACATTTTCTCCAATTTATTTCTTTAGTTGAGTGAAGATAAAAGGACAAATTGTTAGGAAGTCTTAAGAAGAGTGGTATATAAACTATTTTTTGAGTAGTTCTCATTGTTACCATTATTATCACAAACATTATAATTGTTCTTATTCACAAAGTTCAGAGTTCGTCGCATTTTGATAAATAGTTAACTCTTACATGGTGGTTATTTAGAATGAGAAACACAGTTACAGAACTATAAATAAAATGATCGCCCAAAGCATGGAATAAGAAGTAGAACCATGCTCAGTACAAACCAAATATTTCTAAACTTTGCCCAGATTTGCTTCTGAAGGTGGAAAATCTTCACCTCTCTCTTCCTCCATTGGATCTCTACTTTCAGATCCTAAGACAGAAGTTACTGTCATTAATATAATCTCTGACAGGCAGGAGCAGTAATTTAAAGGAGACTGGGTCAGGTTCACTTGCAAAAATAAATAAATAAATTAAAGAAATATTAACCTCTGACATATAAATGCTTATGTTCTACCCATAGAACTCAATTGCTCTTCATTATATTGATCCCCTTGGAATGAAAATAAACTTCAGTTTCAAAACCAGTGTGTGGGACACATTTTTTTTTTTTTTTTAATCTGGGACTGAGGCCAAGGAGATGAAGATAAGACTTCAGTTAGGAGGACTGGCTCTTTGAATGCCCAAAAGAACAGTTATGACACTTAGATTGCTGTCTCTTTGTTCATATGCCTCGTTTCATGTTGGGTTGCATGCTGGTTTTGTGAGACTGTCTGTTTGCTCATTTTGTACCATTGGACATATTCTTGTGTAAGTTTCATGCATTCAGGAATAGCCTCATACACTTATCCATACAGGGAGCCAAAGATACAGAAAAAGTCCAAGACAATCGGATGGCAAATGAAGATGGAACTCTTTTAAATTCTGAGAAGCAAGCCATACTCTGGCCGAGTTCATTATTTTTCAAACTATTTAAGATATATCCTTCAGTTTTTCCTTTCCCCTACCAGCTCAAAGAAGAGAGGAACTAGATTCATTGTCATGGTTCGGGCTCTTCCATTAATAGATACGCTCCAGTCCTGCAGTGGCAAAAGGAAGAATGCCTTTCTGAAGAGGAGCTCCCACTGCAGTCCAGATATGACTTTCGCTGGATACTATTATCCTAAAGAGTCACCCATATTCTTCTTCTCATTGCAACTCCTGTGGCCATCCAGCCAAGCTAAGCAGAGTGCTTGCTGGCCATTAGTACCAAGGAAGAAAAGAAACAAGAAAAAGTTGAAGTTAGTATACGAGACACTGAAACATACTTTTGCAAGCTTTATCTTTTGTGCAATAATTTTAAATTATATGTATTTATGGAAAACTTGTCTATTAATCAAATGATCCACTACTCTCCCCAACATTTCACTAGGCAGCCATTTCAAACTTTCTTCTATCAAAGCTATTTTTAAAAAGCTAAAGTAAGCAGTTTGAAATGTCTTATCCCATTACAGATTATTAATCATCATTTTAATGAAAAAGAGAGATTTTATGTCATGCCCCCAAATAGCCAATATTCACCTAGGATTCTGAAAGCTTAATTTGTCTACAATATTCATAAATGTCAAATTCTTCTTACTGGCTAAACTGAGAAATAGGTGTTACTAAATAGAAATGGTTACATGTAGGAAAAAATAGACTTGCCTGTATCCAAATGTTTGTTCTACAGCTCAGCTGTGTGATCTTGGGGACAAATGAACACCTTTTTGAGCCTTACAGTCTTCTTCCTTCCTAACAAGAGGACAATTAACACCTACATTGTAGGAGTGCCCTGAGAATTACGTGAAATAATTCACGTAGGATGCTTTTTACATATTTTACATAGTAAGACTTCATTAAAGATTTTTAAAAACAAATTTTGCATCCTAAAACTGCAAAAAGCTTTACATGGCCCGAATTCTTTCATTTGAGGACTCATGAGATGGCCTAGGGTCTTTACTTTTCTTTTTCAGATGGAGTTAGCTTTCTTTTGAGGCTGAATTAAGTTCTGCTTAGTACAGAACCATATAGCATCAGATGGATTTTTTTGGGAGCAGCTGAACCTCCGTGTGCAGCGACTTTGAGTCCGAAAGTGAAAATAAAATGTGAAGAGTTATGTTCAGGTAGAAGTAGGACAGGGCTGCCTTTTAGGGATAGAAAAATAGCAAAAAATAATAATAATAATAATTAATAAAAGCCCCAATTTTCTTTCCACTGTTATATAGGCAAGATGAAGCCTCAGAAACATCTATCCCAAATGATTTTTAAAGTACCTGTTCTATAAAGAAAGCAGACCATGGCACCTGTATAGCTTCCCTTACAAAATTATACACAAGGTTTAATTAATGCATTTTGTAAATTAGCCTTGTTTCATTCCATCAAATCATATGCTGAGCACATACCAAGTTGATTCTGATTTTGTTTGTAGTATCCACAAGATAATTTCAAAGAACCATGTGAAGATGAGTGTTTGTGCTTCACACGGTGAGTGCTAAAGAATTCTATGAGAAATAACAATTGTGTTATGAAACATTTTATAGTTTACTATTGTTCATTAATCACCAAGTGATTTATATGAAACATGTTTATTTTTTCTTCAATTAAATCTGGTTGACTAGAAACAAATATCAAGGTCAAAATATATTTTACAAATTATGATAAAGCTATCTCTCAGCAGGATTGATCCTCGAAACCATTTCCTTGTACTGTCTACACAAAACAAGACACACTCCTGACACAGGGGGCCTGTTGGTAGTAGAAAAGCGATGATTTTGTGTTCCATATGACAACAAAAAGGCTTATAGAAAGAAAGTAGGGAAGGGTTATGCATGTGCTGTAAGTTAGTTTTGTGTATGTTAGAGTGTCTTTGGGTACAGCCACAGGCATGCACACACATACATGCACACACAGACACACTCATCTGTGTTCTCCAGAAGGCACAAAGCCTGCTATCACATAACTGTTATTTAATGAAGGTATTCTGAATGCACTGCAGACAATTATTACTGGTGTTATGGTTAGCATTTCCGTCAGCACCAACATCCCCACCCTGAGCTATGCAGGATGATGGAGCCGTCCATCACATCTGCCCTGTAGGCGCAGTCTCAAGTCAAGAAACTGACAAATACGCTGAGACCAGGCAAAGGGGAAAAAGGTGGGTACCAGTCCTGGGCAGAGACCAGGAATGTATAATATCACAGAATCCGTTTCAATCATCTTCGGTCCTTTAGTTTTATTTTGCTTTAATTTTACATAAAGAATTGTATTGTTAGTGGACATTTGAGGAAATAGAAGAAGACAGAAGGAAAGAGGAAACGTCCCGTTTTGCAATTACTTGGGATGTTCTTAACAGTAAAGCCTATGTATCTGCTCTATATTACGTGGCAGCCTGGAGGGGAGGGGAATCTGGGGGAGAATGGAGACATGTATATGTATGGCTGAGTCCCTTTGCTGTGCGCCTGAAACTATAACAACATTGTTCGTTAATCGGCTATATCCTAATACAAACTAAAGAGTTAAAAAATGAAATGTACAATTTCTCTGTTTCAATAAAAATATGTGAATAAAAGAGTTAGATACACTTAGGAAAGTGATGTACTCAGGAACCTGAAGAGAGAGTGAGACAAATATAAGCAAGAAAAACCTGTGGGTATGTCTGAAAGTTTATAGGAAATGTATGTTCTTTTTCTTCTGGGAGTCAGGAGAATTACTTTAGAAAGCGATTCCTATATATGTGTTTGTTCATATATCGTAAGACCCTTTCAGAATGTTCCTGAAATCGTATGAACTCACCCAGGAGTCAGTCAAGTTCAACATGGAGAAATACCTGAGTTCCCCTTAGGTCAGACTGTTAAAATAGGTAAATCTATTCAAGACATCCTGAGGCCTGTTTACGGGCTCCCCATACCTTTTTACTAACTAGGAGGTTCTACCCGATCATTCATTACACGTGTTCTGTTCCTCTCTGCTTCCCTGATGTTCACTACACGAAAGTCCAAGCATTGATGAACACAACCATGAACATGCTCTTTGTGAGGCAAGAGCTTATATACTTAAAAAGACAGGTTATAAAATGCATCTGCATCCAAGTGTTTAATTTTGCTCTCTCATGCCAATTCTATTTTCTTCAAAGAAGAAACAAATAAAAGCACCAGTCAAAAACTTGAAACAAAAATCTGTATTTTTCCTAGCCAGGAGCATGTAATTGACTCATTGTTATCCCATGTAAATCAGGTCATTTGGATTAATAAATGTTTCTTGATTGCTGGGTGTTAGGCACGGTGAAGAGCACCAAGAAGCTACTTCTTTGAAAATCTTACTATTCCGGAAGTAGTGGTCTTGACTGAGGGAGGACAGGCTGATATTAGTTAAGCATCATATCAATGACTAAAATGTCTGCTGAGGTGTAACAGCATCATGATAACTAAGAGCTAAGATGTGAGGTGTTGGAGGGACAGGCAGATTTATCCATCATCATTCCAACTAGGCTGATCCCATAGAGACTGTTCTGTTTTAGCAGATCACACCCCCCAAATCCTTACCTTTATGTTTTAAAAAGACTTGAGGTCCTATGTCCATCAGGTTGAGGAAAACATGTAAAAAAACCATATTTTAAGCAACATGAAACTGGCTTACATGTTTTTGTACCATCTAAATTTCTTTTTTGGAGCAAAGAAGAGCTGTAAAGAAAATTTAAAAAATTAACAGGCATTTTTGTGTTATCCTCAGCATTCTCCAGTGTTAGTACTTACTATGAGCTCTTTAAGGGTATGTTAAGTAAATGAAAATTCAGGTGTGGCTGTGTAGATATACATAAGCCCTTCATGATGTCGTTGTGATTGACAGCTGGTCTTGCTACCAATTTAGATAGACTTTCTATCTTGATGTCGTCCTCCAAAATCTATGATCATTCAGAAAGTTTCAACAATAAAAGTTTCACTTATCGTGTTTTATGACATATTCCTTTTCAATCAGAGGAAATGTTTCATTAGAGTTTTTTGTTTCCATTCTACTCGAATAGTAAATTAGGATGCTTTAAGTAATGAGGAAGAAAGTGATTTGAATTGTTTTCCTAAACAATTCTAAAACTGAAAATCCAGTCTAATCTGTATCTATGAAATTATCATGGTTGTTGTTCTTGTTGTTCAGTCGCTAAGCTGTGTCTGACTTTCTGTGACCCCATGGACTGAAGCACACCAGGAAATTATTTCTATCTTTTACTAAATCTTATTTCAGTCTGTCTTTCATAGGGAAAGTTTTTTAAAAAATTGAGTGATGCAGAAATTGAAGGAAAATATTTCTTCAGAGGGCCCTCTATTTTATTTTTACTCTTAAATTGTTTAATGCTAAATTATTTGAATTTTAATGTTTTGAGTCTCAGTCATCATTGTCAGTGTTCTGGGGTTCATTTATGTTTATTTAATATATATATATGTAATGTTAAATTGCTTGTCTTCGAGAGTTTTAAGACATTTAGCAACCATATTTGAGCTATTTAAAATGACTAATCTTTTCTCTATTTCATTATGTTTGCTGTGTTTATTTCTTTAATTTTTGTCTTGTGATGTTTATCTTATTTTAGAAGAATCAGTTTTGGAGGCTCCACATGGAATTCCTTATAATCTAGTGCATCGTGGGGTAGATTGAAATTCAACCAGTGTCTTACTTAGGTTTTATTTTACAAAATAAGTGGAATTCACTGGTAATCTTCAGAGTGTTTCTCTATACTGTTAATCAGCTAAACATAACCATCAATTATAAATGCAAATTTTCAGGGTTAAATTGAGTGTTCAGATGCTCTAATGTAGCTTTTATTGGCTGTACATTGCCAAGTCTACACAACACAAAATAAAGTGTTGGGTCAATATTTATTTTTGAATTGGTGCTCTACAGTGAGCTAATATGGGGGTAATTCAGGTCAAGAAAAAAGAAATAAGGGTGTTACAAATGCAATAAGAAGGGTTTTTTTATTTGCGTATTTTTGCATGAATTATCTGGATTATGTCAACTGTGTAGACGTCTGTCTAGGAGTAGGATCTGAAAAGTTTATTCAAATGCTGACATTTGCAGAGAATAATATGAAGAGAGTACAGAAATCAGGAAAACATATTTTCATATGTGAGGAAGATAAAAAAAAATCATGGAAATTTTAGATTATTTTTCATATGGTCATTCTTTGCCCACAATTTTCTGATGAAAGCCTAATTAATTATCCATTTTCCTATTAAAATTTTATAAAGAAAAATAAGCAGAGCTTAATCATACAACCCACATTTTTTTCCTTTTTATCAACATCTCCAGAATAAGAATCATTTGTAAGCTTTGCTAGCCGTATACCATAGTGACAGGCTTCCAAACAAGGAGAAATAATTTATTAGCTCACAGTGTTTTTCCAGCCTTCCCCCCACCCAACCCTGAGGTGGTGTATAGGTGGTGCAATGAATAAATTAAGTGCATTTTCTGCCTTCTGCTTGGCATAAATCATTACTTTTCCAGGACCAAAGGGTGAGTGACTATTTGCAAGACTATTCTGAGTTAAATAAGCTTTGTAATCAAGTAGAGTGTGGATTTCATTTTATTTATTTATTTTTTGGCAAAATATTTATTTTCAAGATAGCTATAATGATTAAAATCATAGTCTATTGTGAATGGAAAAAAATAATGTCACACACACACACACACACACAAAACCCATACCAAGAGAATTAATCCATGTAAAATCAAATCGGTTTACTGGGTTTTAAATTAATGTAAGGATTTTTCCCTTTACTTACAATTACAGCTTTTACATGAAACATAACATATCCTAATGTTATTTTTGTGATAATTATTGCAGCTAATCATATCACAACCTACAAGGAGAATTTTCTCCACAAAGATAGTTACGCACATATGAAATGTATCTTAATTTATAATATGCTGTTTCATGTATTCCCAAGGAGACTGACTATTACTGAAGAATGTATTTTAATGTGGAACCACTGAGTTAATGTTTTAAGGGAAGACAATTAAAACACTAGTCAGTGATGTGTATTTATACATTTTATAGCCATTTTAGATCTTAATAAACTAAAACAAATGACAATTTTTCTCTTTAATGAAGATTTTAGGAAAAATGAAGATCATAGCCTTGTCTGTAGCTTCTTTATGCTCAAGGCACTGAACTAAAATTTTCAAATCAGAGCAACAGATGCAAGTCATGCATTACTCCACAAGACAAGGCATATGCATAAAGGGTGTAGAACTCATTCTTGCTCATCAACCCTAAATCTTGATTAAATATTGAACAGAATGATTCTTCAAAAGTTTAACCAAAGGATGTAAAATGATTGGAAATAGTAAAAAGCAGGGCAATTTAAAAATAAAGATGCTAACATAAATTAAATAGTGTGCATCCATTAAAGATGATATTGTCAACGATAAACATAAGATCAAGGGATGATGCCAAAGCAAGTTACAAAAATCACTACATACATTATAATAGAACTCTTCTCAAATTTCATGGACTTTTAGAACTAAGTGTGGAAGGTGGCATACAAAGATTTTAATAATATTTTCGTTCTCAGATTTATGCTATGATGACCTGCTGCATGCTATATTTTCTAGTTTGGCTTCAGTATTAAGAAACAATAAAGTGCTTTGGAATTTGGAAGCACATATTAATTTTAGGGTTTTTTTCACAGATAAGTATCAGAAAGATTTTCTTGATCCAGTTCAGTTCAGTCGTTTAGTCCTGTCCAACTCTTTGCAACCCAATGGACTGCAGCACACTAGGCCTCCCTGTCCATCAGCAACTCCTGGAGTTTACTCAAACCCATGTCCATTGAGTCGGCCTTGCCATCCAACCATCTCATCCTCTGTCATCCCCTCCTCCTGCCTTCATCTTTCCCAGCATCAGGGTCTTTTCAAATGAGTCAGCTCTTCGCATCAGGTGGCCTGATTACCAATATTTAATAGCAAAGTATTTATGAGGAGCAAACTTTACTGCATTCATTTGTTTTGTCATCAATTCGTTTATTCTGCAATGCACATCAGTCACTGTGCCTGGATAGCATCGAAATAAATAAGCATAAGTCACGCTTTCATGGAGCTTCGAGTCTGGCTCTGGTTAGGATGTTATTGTCTGCTTTAATTCTGTAGACACCACTATGGATTTGACTTTGGAGATTCCACTCCCATATTTCTAACTAGCATAGCATGAAAACATTAACTTTTTCAGCATAGTGAGACCCAAATGGCATTTAAGGACAATATGTGCGTAAAAGTCTGTGTGTACTTGAATGCGTTCTTTTTTTTTTTTGGTCGCTCTGGGTCTTCGTTGCTGCTTGAGAGCTCTTTTCTAGTGTGGTGTTCAGGCGCTGCTCTCTAGCTGTAGTGCATGGGCTTCTCACTGCAGCGGCTTCCCTTATTGCAGAGCACGGGCTCTAGGCACACGGGCTTCAGTAGTTGTGGCTCTCTGGCTCCAGAGTGTGGGCTCACACACTCAGAGTTGTGGGTCACAACTGTACTGTGAGTTTATCTGCTCTGCAGCACGTGGAACCTTCCCAGAAGAGGGATTCAACCTGTGTCCTCTGCTTTGACAGAAAGATTCTTACCCAATGTGCCACCAGGGAAGTCCTCTTAAAGAAGAACATCAGAGTTGTAACAAACAATTGCATAGAAAGAGTTCATAGATATAGAAAGATTAGAAAGTGTTTTACCTTGACCTGGTGTTGAGATATTATTCCAGAATCCATGAAGAGAAAGCTTCAGGAAATAACAGGAAAGAGAGATAACGGAAAAAATGACAAGACAGAACAATTACTTGTATGTTTTTTATACTTTATTTGCCAACCAAAGATATTAGAATTCCTTCCTAGAGATTTATTGATGAAGTGTAAGAAAGTGTCTAGAGTGTATTGAACTAGATATTTTAAGGTGACTACGTAAATAAAAAGCATCATGTTATTAGTGTTTAGTAGATAGGGAAGATTGTGAGTTTCATTTTTTCTTCTAAATAATTTAAGTTTAATAATTTTCTGACATTTCAATTATTACAATGAAGGATACATAGAACTGGATTTCTGAAAAGCTTGTGATTTTTAAGTTCTACGCTGTAATATCTTCCCACTAAGCGCTCTCTGGAAGATTCGCCTGGGTTTGGTGGAGGCACGGTGTGTTGAGTACACATGGACCAGAAGCGAGGCTGAGAGCCATCCAGAGCAGGAGCAGAAGGGCATCTAGTCTGAAGGATCCAACCCATGAAACAGCAGTCTGCTGCAGAAAGTTACAGTCTGACTGCCATGCTTAGTTAGGTAGTGTTCAAAAGGAGTTTAGAGTTGTGTTTGTTTGTTGTTGATGTTCTTTTTTTCCTTTTTTTGGAGAAGAGGTATGCTGCTCACTTAATAAATACTGGCTGTTTTTGGTTAGTCAGTCAGTCCTTTCTGACTCTTTGTGAGCCCATGGACTGTTGCCCACCGGGCTTCTCCATCCATGAGATTTCCCAGACAAGAATACAGGAGTGGGTAGCCATTTCCTTCTCCAGGGGATCTTCCCAATGCAGGGACCAAACCCACATCTCCTGCATGGCAGGCAGATTCTTTACCACTCAGCCACCAGGGAAGCCCTGTCATTCTCTTTTATTATAACAAAATATTTAATATTGATCTGTGTCCTGGAAGTCATGTGATCTCCTGGCAGTTGAGTCCATCTACAGAGAATTTAAAGGAGACATTTTACCCCCAAAATGAAATCCTAATTAGAACTGAACTACAATGAACCATCTGCTTTTGATCCGGAAGGGACATACATAGAGAAAGTCACTTCCACTTTTCCTGACTTCTCCTGATTCTTCTTCACTTAAGAGCAGGAAGGAGGTATTGGAATTAAGAGACAAAATCTGGGACTTGCCTGATGGTCCAGTGGTTAAGACTCTGTGCTTCATCTGCAGGGACCATGTGTTTCATCCCTGGTTGGAGAGCTAAGATCCTGCATGCCATGCGGTGTAGTCAAAAAACACAAAAAATTTAAAAAAAAATTAAAGAGAGATGGAATTTGAAGGGTAAGCACATTATAGGATTTTTTTCTGCAAACCCTGTATTTCACTTCTCAGTCATATAAATATTTCACTCTTATGTCATGCAAAGCAGTAGGTTTCCTCTTGTTTATAATCTAAATGTTTGGTTAAACAACAGAAATTTGACAGTAAGACTATTCTTTTTTTTTTTTTCTGAAAAGGATTTATTTTTTTCAGTTGTTAACCTACATGTTATTTTCACATCGTAATTGTACCTTCAGTGATTCTCCTTGTTTGGGGAAAAAACAGTAAACTTTTATCAGTGAATAATGATATAAAGAAAAAATGGGATACATTAAAAAAATCTTGCAATTGGTACAAAGATGCTATATTTTGAAAAGAGTTGCTAATCTTACCATCAAATGAGAGATGGGGCACTTTGTGAAAATTATGGGGAACATCTCAAATACAGGACATTCGTTTCAACTTTGCAAAGTCATTGGTATTGAAAAACTGACTCCTACCTGTGATCTTGGGAATATAAAATGTGACATGGACTTGTGAACATATTTGGGGCTAACCTCCTCAAATGAAATACCAACACCTGGTTGGATTCTGATTGGACTGGAGTAGAGAGTGGGGCTTAGGTAGGGGTCATGGTGAGCCACATGGTGATCATGTCCATGCGGGTTGTACTATGGGGACATTTTAGGGGTTTCAGCCAGGGAGGAACTTCATAGCAGCTGGTGAGATGAAAGATGCAAAAATGCTGGGACATGAGGATTCTGTTAAGGGTCATAAATTGATTTTCTGTGAGAGAAATGGAGATGAGGATTCTTTAAATATTTCTGACGGCAGACCAGGTATCTTGCAGTTCTTCGAGCAGCTGCGTCCTGTGGGTTCCTTTGGTATTGAGGGCTGGCTAAAGCACCAGACCTCTTCCAGAGGATGAGGTCTGTCTTCTATCCAACGCACATGATACTGAGTCTGGGATGAAAATTGCATTCATCCTTGCCCAGTTTTACTAGTTGGTGTTGACCAGGTTTTTAATCTGGCTATAATGTATATCATTTTTTAAATTATTATTTGAAAGGTAATGCTCTTCGCTCCCTAAAGTTTAGACAATATTGGAGAATAAAATGGAAAGGTATTAACCCAAATTCTATCACTCTGAGATAACATTTGAAAGACTAGTATGTTTCCATCCAGTATGTTTTTTTCTCCTGAGATCACACATACACACACATACACACATTCAAACACAATGCATGTACACATACATTCATTGCCTTAAAAATACATATATATATATATATATATATATATATAAATGGCATTAATCTTCAAAAACATTCTTTTAATGGTGTCATAGCATTCAATCCACAAATGTTGGTCAAAGAGATTTTCTTTTAAATATTTTATTTTTTTTAAGGTTTTAATATGGACCATTTTTAAAGTCTTTGTTGAATTTGTTACAATATTGCTCATTTTATGTTTCAGTTTTGGTGGGATCTCAGTTCTCTGACCAGGGATGGAACTCACAGCCCTTGCATTGGAAGGCTGCCAGGGAAATCCCAAAAGAGGAAATGTTGAGGAAAACAACTAGAAATGGAATTTTTCTTTCTGATTCTTATGAATCAATTTATCAAGCCTTAGTGGTGTTTATTTAAAGACTTCTGTATTATGCAGTGAGCATTTCTCTGTTGTGTCCAAGAGAAAAGACTGAACATCATTGTTTTTCCGAAATGCCCGACTGAAATCAAGTTAGACTCTGTCAATGGCGCTCCCCTCATCTACCACTTGTTAACCATATCAAACATGGAAATGAGTTTAGTTTGGCATAACTCATAATGTCATTTGGGAAAAAGGCAGAAGGAGCAGTGCCAATGTTAATGTGCACTGTGTGAATAATTTACTTTAATTTCAATTAAAGCACCAGGAGGAGGTGTAGGAAACCTTTCCTGTGGCTGCTCTAGGCTCTGGGATTTAACTTGGTTAGCAGAACAATTTAGGTAGCTTAGGGACCTAAATGTGGAGCCAAGATGTTGTGGGAAGGACACAAAATAAATAGCAGGCTCCGCAATAGGAGAATGAAAAGCCAAGAGGAAAAACAACAGAGCAATTAGACTGGGGCTGTTCATTAGTAATCTCTATGAAGGGCAAGTGAAAGAGAAGACTGAAATGGGTCAAGAGGTCCATTTGTAGAGGTGAGAAGAGATACGATGGGTAGAGAATCACAGGAGAATGCTCACCTTGCCTTTGCAACCCAAACATTCAAGGCTGTTCCTGTTTGTTGTGGAATTTTATTGTTGCTAATTATCTAAAACTTTCGGCCAGCTTGACTTATAATCTCTCAGAACATTAACTATCATCTTCTAGGATAACTAAGCTGATGGGGTCATATTTTTAATGTTATAATCTCTGTGCTTATTCTTCATTAAGTTTTTTAAATTTTTAGTGGAGGATAATTGCTTTATGAGTCACCATAGGTATCCCTATGTCCCCTCCCTCCTGAACCTCCCTGCCACCTTCCACCCCATCGCAGCCCTCTAGGCTGTCACAGGGCACTGGATTTGAGCTCCCTGCATCATACAGCGAATCCCACAGGTTATCTAATTTCACACATGGTAATGTGTATGTTTCAGTGCTATTCTCTCAGTTGTCCACCCTCTCCTTTCCCAACTATATCCATAAGTCTGTTCTCAGTGTCTGCATCTCTCCTGTTGCCCTGCAGATAGGTTCATCAGTACCATCTTTCTAGATTCCTTATATATGCATTAATATACGACATTTGCTTTTCTCCAGGTTTATTCTTATTTTTAATTAATTTATTATAATTGGAGGGTAATTACTTTATTCTTAAGTGTTCTGCTGCTGTCTTTGTCCTTCCTCTCAGAACTACACTGATGCTGGAGTTGATGTTTAACCTACACACTCTCTTGGCCTAGACAGACCTAACCAGATAATGGGCCTCTCTCTTCCAGTACCTGCAATGCCTTCTATTTAGGGCAGCTTGAAATCTTGAATGTGGTACCAGTCACTTTCTTATGTCTTCAAAATTGATCTTAAAATCATAGGCAACGTAAAGACACTTAGCCTGTGAATGTCGGATCAGGGGCAAAGTGGATGATTTCCACCCATTTTCAAAGGTTGCAGTGCAGAAATATTCAGTGATGTGCCTAAGATGATTTAGTCAATAGAAAATGAACTGCTAATAAAAGCCATGACCCCTAAGTTTCCCATTACTTTTAACCTCCTCAACCTGACTACCCAGCTATTGAATGAGGTAAGATACAAATGATGAAGATTACACTGAGATGCAATTCTATTAATTTAGGATATAATTTATGCACAATGAATGCTATTACCTGGTTTTGAAAGTAAGGACAATATTGAATATACTTGAAAAATATTCTGAATACTGGTTAATCTAAATTTTAATTGACATACAGTTGCTGTATACATATAATTTATAAATATATAATATATAAATTTTCCTATATTAAAATAACAGCCTTACCTCTAGTCTTCTATCATGGGGCTTAGCAAACTCAGACCTTGGGCCAAATTTGGCCCATCACCTGGTTTTGCCAATAAAGATTTATTAGAAAATAGAAATATGCATTCCTTTACATATTTTCTGTGACTACTTTCATGATAAAACAGAATGCACCTAGAACCTATTATACAGAGTAAAATAAGTTAGAAAAGCAACTGTTGTATATTAACACACAGACACACATATATATACATGAAATCTGAAAAGATGCTACTGATGAACCTATTTGCAGGACAGCAATGGATCACAATAAACTGTGGAAAATTCTGAAGGAGATGGGAATACCAGACCACCTGCCTATTGAGAAACCTTTATGCAGGTCAGGAAGCAACAGTTAGAACTGGACATGGAACAACAGACTGGTTCCAAATAGGAAAAGGAGTACATCAAGGCTGTATATCGTCACCCTGCTTATTTAACTTATATGCAGAGTACATCATGAGAAATGCTGGACTGGAAGAAGCACAAGCTGGAATCAAGATTGCCGGGAGAAATATCAATAACCTCAGATATGCAGATGACACCACCCTTATGGCAGAAAGTGAAGAGGAACTAAAAAGCCTCTTGATGAAAGTGAAAGAGGAGAGTGAAAAAGTTGGCTTAAAACTCAACATTCAGAAAACTAAGATCATGGCATCCGGTCCCATCACTTCATGGCAAATATATGGGGAAACAGTGGAAACAGTGTCAGACTTTATTTTTCTGGGCTCCAAAATCACTGCAGGTGGTGACTGCAGCCATGAAATTAAAAGACACTTACTCCTTGGAAGGAAAGTTATGACCAACCTAGACAGCATATTAAAAAGCAGAGACATTACTTTGTCCACAAAGGTCCGTCTAGTCAAGGCTATGGTTTTTCCAGTAGTCATGTATGGATGTGAGTGTTGGACTATAAAGAAAGCTGAGCACCAAAGAATTGATGCTTTTGAACTGTGGTGTTGGAGAAGACTCTTGAGAGTCCCTTGGACTGCAAGGAGATCCAACCACTCCATCCTAAAGGAGATCAGTCCTGGGTGCTCATTGGAAGGACTGATGTTGAAGCTGAAACTGCAATAGTTTGGCCACCTGATGCGAAGAGCTGACTCATTTGAAAAGACCCTGATGCTCGGAAAGATTGAGGGCAGGAGGAGAATGGGATGACAGAGGATAAGATGGTTGGATGGCATCACCAACTCAATGGACATGGGTTTGGGTGGACTCCGGCAGTTGGTGATGGACAGGGAGTCCCGGCATGCTTCATTTCATGGGGTCGCAAAGAGTCGGACACGACTGAGTGACTGAACTGAACTGAATGGAAGTGCAGACTTAGAGAACGATCTTATGGACACAGTGGGGGAAGGAGAGGGTGGGATGAACTGAGAGAGTAGTCTGGAACATGCACATTACCATATGTAAAATAGATAGTGGGGATTTGCTCTGTGATGCAGGGACCTCAAACCCAGTGCTCTGTGACAACCTAGAGGGGTGGGATGGGGTGGGAGGTGGGAGGGAGGTTCAGAAAGGAAGGGACACACGTCCACCTGTGGCTGATTCATGTTGATGTATGACAGAAACCAACACAATATTATAAAGCAATTATCCTGCAGCTAAAAATAAATAAATTTAAAAAAACAGAGGAGTTATGTGATTGCAACAGAGGGTATATGGCCTCCAAAGACCAAAATATTTACAATCTGCTCCTGTGACAAAGAAGCTGGTTCAACCATGGTCTTCCACTTTGGACTACAAACAAAAATTCAAGTGAGGGATAAAGTTACTAAAACATCTTCCGCATATCATACAGTCAGATATTACAGAGCACCTATTCTCAACACTGGGAGTATAAAAATGATGGAGTCCAAATCCCCAGTCTCTTAGAATGGGACAGATTCAACAAGAAATTATCAGGAGATGCTTTAATAAAAATAAATGGGGAAAGCAGAGTGTTTGGCTTGCACAGTCAAGGGAGTTGCAAAACAAGACCCAAAAGACAAGAAGACCTGAATTGATCTAGATAGAGGAAAACATCTAGTGCTGAAACTGTATTGTGCCTATTTCTTTTGCAAAAGGTCTAAGCAAAGGAAATATCAGCACCTTTCAGGTAATAGGAGCCGGCTGTGGAGCTGGCACTGCCCCCAGCCAGCCAGGTGAGGTGCATCAGAACCTCGACCTTCTATTCTACACACCACAGCCTGGACCCGGAAGTCTCTCCTCCATGACACTCACTCCTCCTCTCTTCTTCTCAAGTCTATGACTCCACAGTTCAACCAGGAATTTCTGAGACTTAAAATAAGAATGCCAGGCTCCCTGTTTCAAATGTTGAAACTTTACATGAAATTTTAGAACCTCCAAAGACCACATGGCTGGCTTTCTTTGCACAGATGATTAATCATGGGTTTTTATGGCCTGTTGTTCTCGGTGTACTTGTTTGACTCATTTTCATGGAATGCTTTTGTCCAAAGATGTGCAGAAATCATCCACTTATTTTTGAATGATGGATACATGCATGGTTTATTCATATATGCTCTTAAATTTAAATATTCAAAGCTTTCAAGTAAAAAAATCTTGAAAGAATCAATTTCACTGCTTTTCACTACATTGAAGATCCCTTCTCACACCATTCGCTCCTTAAAAGTTGATGTATGCATAGCAGTGGTCCTGGTTTCATATGGAATCATCACCTGGCTTCATCTGTTCATGCCTATATTCAAGAAACACATCTTAAACAGCCTCCAACGTAATCCTCAATCCTCTCATCCCCCAATAATGAGTTTTGAAACTTTCCATTGAGATGAATTCATCCAAGAACATCTGCTTTATTTGCTCTCCTTTTAAAAAAATTTTTTTTAAAAACTAAATTCAATTTAAGTGTTGTCTTAAAAATAATTATTTTGGGTGGTGCTGGGTTTTTGTTTCCGCATGCAGGCTTTCTCTAGTTGCGGCAGGCAGGGGCTACTCTCTAGTCGCCACGTGCAGGCTTCTCACTGCAGTGGCTTCTCTTGTTGCTATGCACGGGCTCCAGGGTGCTCGGGCTTCAGTAGCTGTAGCATGTGGGCTCAGTAGCTGTGGCTCCCAGGCTCTAGAGCACAGGCTCAATAGTTGTGGTGTCCAGGGTTAGTGCTTTGCGGCATGTGGGATCTTCCTGGATCAGGGATCAAACCCGTATCTCCTGCACTGACCAGAAGATTCTTTACCACTGAGCCACCAGGGAAGCCCAGCTCTCCTTTTATAATGCAATTATTCCTGGGCAAAGAAACCAAATCCTGTAAGTGATTATCAAGTCTCTTAATTGAGACTTGATCGAAGTGTGCCGTGTGGTTACAGGGCTGGGCAGGAGGAACTTGGGAAACTCCAAGTGTAAGGATAGAAGAAGAGCAAGTGGATCATTAATCAGATTTTGTGTCTAAAGTTAAAATCTAAAGAGTAGTAACCAAGACTCCCTAGAAACCAGTGATCCGAAGAGAAATATACCATTTCTATCTCATGTAATAGTCCAGGGTGAGAACGTGGGTATATTGGAACGCAGTCATACAGGACTCCCATTTCTTGCATTTTGTGCCCTGATAAAAGTGGTATAAAGCACTTGGATTAAAGATGTGTTCCCTCACTCCAGATTTCTACTCTCTAATGCTTCTATTTTTCCCTTCCTTTATTCTTTTGAAGTGATTCCATACTCAAGTGGGGAGAAAGGAAGCTCTACCTCCTGGGAGGGTATATCTCCACTTTTTTTTTTTTTGTATTTGTGATTATTCTGTAAGGAAAATGTGCCTTTTATTTTCATTTATTTATTTATCCTGATGCTGGGAAAGATTGAAGGCCAAAGGAGAAGGGAGCGGCAGGGGATGGGATGGTTAGGTAGCATTACTGCCTTAATGGACAGTGCAAACTCTGGGAGAAAGTGAAGGGCAGAGGAACCTGGCATGCTGCAGTCCATGGGATCCCAAAGAGTCGGACTTGACTTACCGACTGAACAACAACATTTATATATCCTGTCATTTGTTTATGTCAACATTGACTTGTGAATATTTATTTTATTCACTGGGCTATAAGCCAATATTTTAGAACCCTAGAGTGTAAGTGAGTGGGGACATAAACTGGTTGGGTGTGGATTTGGCAACTATGTAAAGGTAGTAGAAGAAAGACAAAGGTAAGTTCTGATAGTCCTAAAAAACCATAACCATATAAATTACCATCAAATAATCATCTCCAAAAGGAAAGAACCCATCTCTGAGATGCATCTTCAGCAAGCAATATCTGAAAATCTGGATAAACTGGGAGAGCAATCGTTTTTGGCTCCACATTGCAGGTAAGTTCAAAACAGGGAATGGAGCTCTCCTAAGTACTTCTAGCTTAGTGACACACTAGTACTCCATTGTGTTTTGTTTGGTTTTTTTTTTCCATTGTGTTTTTAATTTGTGTTTTCTCATGGTTGGTAATTAAATGTCTTTTTATGTGGTGACGCCATCTGTATATCCTCCTCCTCACTGAAATATTTCTTTATGACTTTTACTAATTTCTAGTAGGACTGATTGGTGTTTCTATCATTGAGTTTTGAGAGTGTTTTATATCAGTTCAGCTCAGTTCAGTTGCTCAGTAGTGTCAGACTCTTTGTGATCCCATGAACTGCAGCACACCAGGCTTCCCTGTCCAACACCAACTCCCAGAGTTTATCCAACCCCTGTCCACTGAGTCGGTGATGCCATCCAGCCATCTCATCCTCTGTCGTCCCCTTCTCCTCCTGCCTTCAATCTTTCCCAGCATCAGGGTCTTTTCCAATGAGTCAGCTCTTCGCATCAGGTGGCCAAGGTATTGGAGTTTCAGCTTCAACATCAGTCCTTCCAATGAGCACCCAGGACTGATTTGCTTTAGGATGGACTGGTTGGATCTCCTTGCAGCCCAAGGAACTCACAAGTCTTCTCCGACTCCACAGTTCAAAAGCATCAATTCTTTGGCATTCAGCTTTCTTTATACTAATTCTATGTCAGAAAGATACATGGCTTGCAAATATTCTCTCCCAGTTTAGTTTGTCTTTTTATTATGTTCACGGACTTTTTGATACAGTAAAAAATTAATTTTGATAGGATTCAATTTATCAGTCTTGTCAGTTTCAGATGTACAGCAGAGCGATTCAGTCATACTGCATGCTTGCACTTAGTCTTGCAGTAATGCCAAATCTTTGCAAACGCATGGACTATAGCCCACCATGTCCATGGTATTTTCCAGGCAGGAAAACTGTGGTGGGTTGCAGTTTCCTCCAGGGCATCTTCCTGACCCAGGGATCCAACCTGCATCTCCTGTGTCTCCTGCATTGCAGGCAGAGTCTTTAGAAATTACCCTTTTCCTTCTGTTATTGGTTTGTAGTTTGAGTTCTTTATGGTCAGAGAATACACTCTATATGATTTCAATTCATTTAAATTTGTAAGGCTTGTTTTATGGCCCAGGATATGATCTACCTTGATAAATGTTCCATGTGAACTTGAAAAGAAAAAGTGTGTTTGTTGTTACCATAGAGTACTGTGTTATTTCTTTCTGGCATCCAGAGTTTCAAATGAGAAATTTGCTGTCATTAAAATTGTTTCATAAGGTAATTTGTCATTTCTCTTTGGCTACCATTAAAAGTTTTTTCTTTGTTTTTAGTTTCTGGAAATTTACTTATTATATACCTTGGTGTGAATTTGAATTTACTCTTTAGGGATTTTTCTTATATTTTTTCAAACTTGTTTTCCAACAATTCAGAAAGTTTTCAGTCACTATTTCTTTAGATATTCAGCCCTGTTCTTTCTCCTTTCCTTCTGAGATTTAAAGAAATCTACTGTTATCTCACAGATTTCTGAGGCTTTGTTTGTTGTTATTGTTTAGCTGCTAAGTTGTGTCTGACTCTTTGAGACACCATGGACGATATATTGTTAGGCTCCTCTATTCATGAAATTTCCCAGGCAAGAATACTGGAGTAGGTTGCTATGTCCTTCTGCAGGAGATCTTCTCGACCCAGGGATCGAACCTGCATCTCTTGCATTGGCAGGCAGGTGCTTAACCACAGAGCTACCTGGAAAGCCAAGGCTTTGTTTATTTGTATTTCTTTATTATTTTCCCTCTGTTCTCCTGATAGGGTGAATTCCATTGATCTGCCCTCAGGAGCTCAGGTTTACTGATTCTACTCATGCCATGAAAATCTCCTCTCACGTGGCCATTCGTAGGTGTATCCTTTTTGAAATGCAGCGTCATTTTAAGATACCTATTTACAGTGACTATTCAATAATTTCTGCTGCTGGATTAGCCTGCTCTGAAATTACCACTTGTCTTTTATCATAAGTTCTTACAAAAAGTCTTTAATAATATTTGCCTAAAATAAGATAGACCCAGTTTCCAAAGGCTAGTTCTTGTCCTGGGAAGAAAAAAAGCATTTGAGTTACCCACTCTTTTTTTTTTTTTTTAACAGATATTGTACTGTGATGGCAAGTAAAAGTGTGTGCCTTGGGGCTATGCCATCTGGGGGTTGTCTAGACTAGAGACGGCCCTACTATTTTATGATTGTACAAGATAACTGTCTGAATCATCCTTTGCCTCAATGTCACCCTCCCATTTCCAGAAGGCATCTTCTACATTTTCTGTCTTCTCCAATAAAATGATAATTTTGCAAGCTCATTTCTGATTTCTCATGTGTTCTTCTCAGCATTTTGAGTAGGCACCCACTGTCACTTTGACCAAGAATAGGAGTGAAATTCTGGAGTGATAAAGTTCTAAACAAGTTAATCTCCTCTCCCTGGATTTCATAGAATTGCTTAGTGACACAATTATATTCAGTTTCCAATATTAGATATAATCATTTTCTTCTTTGTAAAGGTTAATAGACACTTAAAAGCAACAGCAAGTGATTGGATAGGCTTCTAAATTTGGGATTCCAAGATCAAATAATGTGGCTTCATGCTACACAAAAATATTGAAATATTTTCTATTTTGATGTTACACCTTCCATGCATGAGCTGGGTCCCAAATTTATTTATTTAAAGAAGACCCCTCTCATGAACTCTAGACTTATACAATAAACTGCTTTTTTGACTACCTCAAAAAATGTTGCATATGCAACATACGCATGCTTATGTTGCTCAGTTGTGTCTGACTCTTTGGGACCCCGTGGACTGTAGCCTCTTTCCACGGGATTTTCCAGGCAAGAATACTGGAGTGGGTTGCCATTTCACTCTCTAGTGGACCTTCCCAACCCAAGGATCAAACTTGACTCTCCTGCATTGACAGGCAGATTCTTTACCACTGCGCCACCTGGGAAGCCCCAAATATGCTGGCTGCCAAGTAAGTAGAAATGAAACTTAGCAGGTACCAATAAAACCCTTAATACACTTCTAGCCTACTTGGCTTCCTTCAGTTTTCACCATCTCAATTAATGGGTTATTCTTCCTTTAGTCCTTCAAATCCCAAATTGAATTCCATCTGTTTGCTTATCCCTAAATTTCTGTGCATCAATAAGGTACTAAGAATCTTAACATTTCTCCTTCTCAACCTCCCTTTCTTCTTGCTCTTCTCAGCTTAAAATATGTGCACTGGATCATTTTGCAGCCCTACCCACCCTGTGTTTTGTTAACTAATATTTTATCTCTAAGCTGCCTTTGCTGTACTCTGAAAAGAAAACAAAATGTAATGCTATAGCTGCAGGTGAAAATAACTCTATGTGTCCAGATCGCCTGTGATCACAAAGCATGATAAACTTCTTAGAGGCAAAGTTTAAAACATCCAGCAGGCTTAGATTTCATGATTAAATTTTGAAGCCAAACATTTCTATTTCCTGTGAAATTTTAGTGTCCTTTAGAGTTGGAGCATGTTTGTTTTGTTAAAAGCAACTTTCCCTTTGATTGCTGAAGCGTTTCATTCTCTCTATAAATGTTATAGCAAATCTACATACTTTATGTTTTCCATTTTTTTTTTTTCCGAGAACAGTCAGCAAAAATTGTGTTCTCAAGTGCCCTGAGAACAAGGGCATTGATCGCTCCAGTTGGAGTTTTAGGCCACCTTCTTCTTGTCACTCTCAGCTGTAATTTAAGATATCAGCTTTAAATTATTTAGCAGTTTATAAGTATAAATAATTTACCAGTCAACAACTCAGGCGACAGCCCATTAATCAGTCTGCGAACGTGTGCACTGATGTCATGCTGTGGTCTGTGTCGGGCTGAGTCTTGATGAGGTCCATGTGCTCAGAGCCCCTTTCCTTCCCTCCCCTCCCTGAGATGTGACCTGTCTTGCCTGCAGATTGAATTAATTGGGGCTCACATTGACAGGTGCGCTCAAGGACTCTAACCTCCAGAGGTGGGACCAAACTTTGTTACAGCAGCCGGGTGCGACCGTGGCTTTGCTACCACTGGCCGGCTGTGACCGCATTGTGGCATCCCCGAAGGACAGGCGTGAAGAAGATGAATTAAGCAATGGCGTGTTACCAGAAAGGTGGGATTTTTTGGAAATAAAGGATGTGTGGTAATGTTGAGGGTTTACTTTTATCTTCTTGTCTAGGTGCTTGGTGTTTAAGTTTTGACTGATCATTTTTTTCAAGAACTACATTTCCTTCCTCCATCCATGTGTTCTAATGACAATGTGGCGGTTTCTTTCCATAATCTTTAGGCATTTCATTTTTCATTTAAGTTTTTTTTTTTTTCCTTTTCTTTTTTTAAATTTTTTGGCTGTGCTGTAGGGAATGCTGTTTTCTTAGTTCCCTGATCAGGGCTCCAACCCATGTCCCTTGCATTGGAAGATCAAGTCTTAACCACTGGGCCATCAGGGAAGTCCAGTTTTATGTGTATGTGTATATATATATATGCATATAATTCAATATATATAATATAGTGTGTATATATATTTAATTCAATATATATAATATATACAATTCAAGTTATAGTTGGACCTTTTTTTTTTTACAATAGTATTAGTACTCTTATAAGTCTCGTTAATCTTATAAGGATATACAACACCTTCCTATAAAAACAATGACATATGAATATAAAACACATTCAAAATTTGTACAAAAGAATGATGGGATAATCTTTTGGTAAAATTGTAGACTCTCTTCATAGGGTAACTAGTAGCCCAAATTATTGTGTGGTTATGCAGACACTCCTTTTGAGTATTAAGATGAAGAGAAGTAAACCATCAACAGAGTACAGTCTACTCTGACGGCCTCTCAAGGCACTGTGCTTCCAGTCTCTGTCTCCTTCAAGAGCTCTCTGAAAGCACAAAGCTAGCTCCAAGGTTCTGGTCTGCCCTTCCCCGCAGCAGAGTGCATCAACCCTGCCTGAGCTCTGGGTGTTCCATGAGAAGGTGCCCCCCGACACAGTCCGGCTTCTCTCTGTCTTGCTGTATCCTTGTTGGTCCAAGCTTCACTGTGGCCTGAGAAGGACATTTGTTTCCAGCTCTAGCTTTCACTTAACATCCTGGACCAGAGATCGTGCGGTTTCTGTCCAAACCCTTTTGATTCTGTAATAATTCGACCACTTTGACCTTCGCTGAGGCAGACACAGAGGCTAGTTTCAAGGTGGTGTCCAGAGTTTATAGTGAAATTTTTTTTTTTTTAATTTTATTTTATTTTTAAACTTTACATAACTGTATTAGATTTGCCAAATATCAAAATGAATCCGCCACAGGTTTACATGTGTTCCCCATCCTGAACCCTCCTCCCTCCTCCCTCCCCATTCCATCCCTCTGGGTCGTCCCAGTGCACCAGCCCCAAGCATCCAGTATCGTGCATCGAACCTGGACTGGCAACTCGTTTCATACATGATATTTTACATGTTTCAATGCCATTCTCCCAAATCTTCCCACCCTCTCCCTCTCCCACAGAGTCCATAAGATTGTTCTATACATCAGTGTCTCTTTTGCTGTCTCGTACACAGGGTTATTGTTACCATCTTTCTAAATTCCATATATATGCGTTAGTATACTGTATTGGTGTTTTTCTTTCTGGCTTTATAGTGAAATTTTATTGGGACTGTTTTCCAAGCTGGAGCAGGAGCCCTCTACCTGGGGTGTCTCTCCCTGGGGATTCCACTTGCATTCAACCCTGCCCTGGATCACATAATCCTCACTAAGCTGAAGCTCTTTACAGCTCACCACAGACGTTAACTCCTGTCTACAGAGTCCATCTGCCCTTTTCACCCAGTCTCCTGACTTAACCAGCTGCCCTTCGTCTTACTGTAATCCACGTAACCCCCATAGGATGAGGGCTTGTTACATGCCAGGCACTAAGGAAATAGCTTTGCAGATAATTTACCACTTAATGTCCCTCACTACACAGACATGTTAATGAGGATGCTGTAGGATATTGACCCGAACAGCAGGAGAGTGAGGGTCCAAATTAGGCCTTTAAAGTTCACACTGTGTACTCTTTACTTTGCGGTCTTAGTTGTGGCTGACTCTGCAACCCCATGGCCTGTAGCCCACGAGGCTCCTCGGTCCATAGAATTCTCCAGGCAAGAGTACTGGAGTGGGATGCCATTTCCTCCTCCAGGGGATCTTCCAGACCCAGGGATCGAACCCATGTTTCCTGCACTGGCAGGTGGGTTCTTTACCACTGAGCCACCAGGGAAGCCCCCTGTGCTAAACAGTAGGTCCTGTTTTAATGTTAACCTCTTGAATCCGTTCTGTCTCCTGATACTCCTTACAGCTTTCTTCTCCTTGAATTGCTGTTTGCTAGTCTTCCACTTTCTCCCCATCCTTAGCTGCCCGTGGAAACCATGTCCATCTTCCACGTTACTAAGCATTGCATGTCCCCTGTCTCTTTGTATTGACTTGTTCTCTGCCCTCTCTGCCCAATGCCAGGGATTTCTCAAGCCAAACCTCTGGCAAGGACTGTTCATAGGTTTTCCTATATAAAATCAACCATTATATAAGAGATAAATTATGCTGTATGTCTAAAAGACAGTTCTTCGTACATATTGTCCAATCAACTATTTGCTGAGTGAAGACACACACTTTCCTGTACTTGCCATTAATGCTGGCATGCAATTAAAAATAATCTGGCGTGTATGTAACAGTATCAAATCAACTAGCCTACGTATGTGTGTGTGTGCTCAGTCGCTCAGTTGTGTCTGACTCTTTGAGACCCCAGGGACTCCTCTGTCCAGGGGATTTCCCAGGCAAGATGCTGGGGTGGGCAGCCATTCCCTTCTCCAGCCACTAGCCTGTTTTTAAGTGGCCAAATAAGCCACTTTATAGTCACTTTGAAACTTCCACAACAACTTGCTGTAATAGCAGATGCAGGGCTGAGCAAAGTAAGTTATTTAGATATTTACTGAATTAATTTTACTTAACACACAGTTCCAATCACCTACTGCTCTGAATGAGTCCAGAGAATGAGCACAGAAAAATGTAAATATGCACAAGACTTAGTCTTGCTGTTCCTCTCTATACAGGAGGCTCACCCCCTCCCCAAGCCCACCAACTGGGAAAGTTCTGGCTCTATTAAAGATTTACCTTAAGCTTCAGTTCACCAGCAAATCTTTCTCTAGACTTAACTCCCTGGCGATGACAATACCACCTTCATTTCTCTAAATCCAGTGCCCACACGGCATCTGCCACCGAATTGCCACTCAGTAGGTATTTGTTCAATTAATTTAAACCATGATTCTATACTTAATAAGTTCACAGGGCTGATTCAAAGCACAGCAGTCTTATCTAAAAACAATAATGATCAATTGTTCATTTCTTAGAAGAAAATGATAGCAGAATCAATCATTAACACCTGGCCAAATCAGATGTTAAATATTTTTAAAAAATTTTTTGCTTTGTTCTGTCATTATGATCTGTGTCAAATTCTTCTCATTAATCATTGGCATACTATTATATATTCAGCAGATTTGGGACACCCATCCTGAATAGTAGTAAGAAAATATGACTTATCAGTAGAATAAATGCTTTGCTGTCCCCATGATAGGTTGCTAAGTAGTAGAGTGGCTGGGGATACAATTCTCAGCATCTCAGGAAATTACGAGGAAGTTTAAAATATATAAAAATAACAAAACAGCCAGAAACAGGACCAAAACTGGAAGTGCACTCAAAGGTAAGTATAACAGTTACACCCAACAACAAGACAGATATTTTAGTAACATCTTCCACTTTAGTATTTGTGACTTTTATTCAAATGAATACAGAATCACTTTTGGAAAATGCATTGGTAAAGAAGCATTTTTGTAAATAATTGCTAAGAAAGCCTGGACTTTTAAATATCAAGCTTTATTGTGTAATGCATAGGAATATATAATTTTCTTGGGAGAGGATTCATATGGCTCATAGAAAGTGTCTGCTTGAATTGGTATTCCCAGCAACCCGAGTTCTCCTACAGCTGCAAGGCTCCTTGTGTACATCTTACTGGTTGTGGAATAACAATTTCTAAGTGGTCAATTATTAGAACTATTCCGACAGGGTAAAGAGGACCCCGAGAATCCCCATTTCAGTCCTGGGCACAGTGGTTTGACTGCAATGCTACGTGAAGCCCTGCAATATTTCTAAGGAAAATTTTTTCTTAATGGACAAGTGATTTCTCTTAACGGACCGTCATAGTCTAAATATCCAGCTGAAAATATTTTCTAGATATATTTCCTTCTCCTTCTTTAGGATATTTTGACTAGCTTCTTAGCCTTTTGGCTAAGATCAGGTATAGTACGGGGGCTTCCCTGGTGGCTCAGTGGTAAAGAATCCACCTGCCAATGAAGGAGAAGCGGGTTCAGTGCTTGGGTTGGGGAGATCCCCTGGAGAAGGAAATGGCAACCCACTCTATTATCCTTGCCTGGAAAATCCCATGGACAGAGAAGCTTGAGTTCATGGGGTGGGCTAGAGTTCATGGGGTGCAAGAGTCGGACATGACTGAGTGACTGAGCACACATACACAGTAGCTCTTAACGGCTGTGAATACTAAGAGGATGAAACCCAAGATGTCAGCTGTGTTGACCATTTGGAAGTTTCATAAAGCTTGTAGATATCTTTAAAATGTGGAAATTCAATATGTGAGGTTTATTTCTGGTCATAAATAAAGGTAACTGAATGTTGATGATTTTGTATAATGCCTATTCATAGCCTTTTTCATTTTGGAGATCGGTTTGAAATAGTGAAAAGTATGGATTACAAGGTCTTGGAATGGCAAGTGATCTTGATGCAAAGAGGATGCTTAGATCAGAAACCTAGGACATTTATAGAGGCAGAGCCTAAATCTCAATTTTCTAGCACAGAGTCATTTGAACTGCTAAGAACACATTCAATTCATTTCAGGAAAACAATAGGAATATTTAGATAGATATTTAATTTTTTTCGGAAGTCATCTCCTCACAAAAAGTCAGTCCAGTACTTGCACTTACATTTAAATCCATTAATTTCCCTCACAATCTTGTTTATAAAGACACTCTGATGAGTGAACATCACAAGAGACAAGCAGAATTGTCACAAATTATATGTCACTGACATCAAAATAATGGGATTTTGACAGAGTTATGAAAACATAATTCTTCACGCCACTTATCAATCCTACAAAAATGTGTAAATTACCTTTGTGTGTGTGTGTGTGTATGAGCATTAAGTTGCTTCAGCCCTGTCCAACTTTTTATGACCCATGGACTGTAGCCCGCGAGGTTCCCCTGTCCAAGAATACTGGAGTGGGTAGCCATGCCCTCCTCCAGGGATCTTCCTGACTTAGGGATCGAACCTGCGTCTGTCGCGTCTCCTGCATTGCCAGGCAGATTCTTTACCACTAGTGCCTTTCTTTGGCAAAGACTGAACAGTCAACCCAAAGTGTCCCGTGCAATGTACTGAATGAATGCTTCCCCCAAGTAGCACTAATCTTAGCAGTTCTTTAAATTTTATTGAACAAGTTTAATGAACATTAATGAATTTCTCATTGTTTCAGTGGGCAATATCGGACAGTATTTCAATAGTACAGCTTTAGATTTTAATAAGGCAGTGCAAAGGTTGACAAAAGCTGTAAGCGCTTGAAATGCAGGAACTGTAGAAAACGGCAGAATATTCAATGACTGAATTATACTTTGAAAACCAAGGAGTTGAAAACATTTTTCCTGCACTTTTAGACTCTAACTTCTTTATTTACAAAATTATAAGCTTTACATACCTTTACATTCTACATACCTTTACATTCTACATACCTCAACATTTACATTCTTTTTAGAAAATTCCATCTTCCAGTAGGTATTATCCATAGTTTATGAATAAGTTGCTGTGTGGTGCTGTGTGCTTAGTCGTGTTCGACTCTTTGAGACCCTTTGGACTGTGCCTCGCCAGGCTCCTCTGCCCACGGGATTTCCCAGGCAAGGATACTGGAGTGGGTTGCCATTTCCTTTGAACCCCCATCTCCTGTATCTTCTGCATTGCAGGCAGATCCTTCACCTGCTGAGCCATGAACAGGTTAATGTAGTGCAAATTTAAATGGTTTACATAAGGACCTCAAATTCTGCTTTAAACAAAGAGGAAGATACAGCTATCCACACATATATGTATCACATACGTGCATGCTTATATAAACAGATAAATAAAATGTTACATTAGAAATTTCCAACATATAAAAAAAGTGAATTAAAGGATATGTTTCCCAAAAACTGATGCAGCATATATAAGATATCTAGTGAATATAGTAATTCTCTTTTGGATTTGAATTTCTGTAAAAATAAAATTATACCATTCATTTTCCTGAGGGCACATGGGTAAGTAAATTATATAACTTGAAAGTGAACACAATCCTCCAAAACAGGAGAACATTTTGCTTTACACTTTAGCAGAATGTGTTGGGTTTAGGGGCCTTGGGGAAAAAGGCATAAACTAAACTACAATGGATACATGTCAAAGTGTACATGCAACATATTAAAATGAGCAGACACATAAAGACAAAAAAATGGTGTTTATAAACGAAGTTATGTTCTCTTGGGAATTTTGAAACCTATAGGGACCATGTTTATAATAGCAATGTTAACATACCTGGAAGGTAAAATCAGCCAAATAATTTAGGAGAAAATGTAAAGTTGAAATGGGGGCAGATACTATAAGCGCTTTTTCTGTTGCTGTAAAGAAACATGTTGACAAGAATCAGGATGAAGGTAAACATGAAAGATAACCGAAGCAGGAAATGGATCCCTGCGTGTCTGCCACGAACCACGAGACTGCAAAGGATGAGAATGAAATGTCCTCGATTTAAATAACATACCCGTATCTTCCATGAGGGAATCAAGTGCCTTAGACGCACAGTGCATTAAAAAATGCAGCCAACTTTCAATGAGGTTTTAACAGAGATGGAGCGAAAGTGACGAGCAAGCTGAGCAGAGAGACAGAAGAAGAGGAAATGAAGAAGAAGAAATGAAAAAAAGGAGGGAAAGAAGAAAGGAGGGGAAGGAAGGAGGAAGGGAGAGAGAGAGAGAGAAAGAATAAAATAGCTTCGTGAAGCTTACAATAAATTCTTAAAATTCAAGAATCTGCCTTGTGGAAAGAAAGATATTGTTAGAAGTCAGGAGTCTGGGCATGTATTATTTGAGAAAAAAATAATTTAGGGGATTTTAAAAACCTGTTAGCAAAAGCTGAAAAAAAAAGAATGAAAGCATCCTAACTTTCACCTTTGTGTTTAGACAGGCCTCTGGATACAGAAGAAATGGTCTTTAATACTGAACTTAGGGTTTCTTTCCTTTCTGAATAAAGGGTAGGTTTTTGCCATTTTTAGATCTGTTAATGGCTTTCATTAGCTAAGTTTTTTTTCCCTTAGAATACATGTTCTCTAGCCTACCTTTGTGACTTCTAGGCAATGCCAATGCATCAAGAATGAAGCTACATCATTCATAAGGATGAAGCTACATCATTCATAAAACATTAAAAATGGAGAATGGTCCAAAGTTCAAGTTTTTCATTGCAGTCATGTGTGACAAGAAGTGGCAGCCCACACTGGGAAATATTTATAAACAAAGTAAATTCTCTCCACCAGGAATTTATATTTATTAGTAATTACAAGAAATTTTTGAGCATCCCTAGAAAACAATGTGTGTGTATAAGAAGTAATAAGGATTTGGAAAGAAATGAATATTAATAACTGTTATCTGTTGTTCTTCAAGAGATTGTTAGCATAAATTCAGAATGACACACATGATCTGGTTGCCTTCTATAAAATTGTGGCCTCTTCTTAGATATGTAATATTAACTAAATGTAATAAAAATTCCCTTCAATCTTAGGACCAGCTCCATGCTCAGCTATAGAAGGAAACAAGTAATTCAGCCTCAGAGTTACTAGGCCTGTGGACCTTGCTCTGCTAGGGCCAATGGATGGAGGTGCCTTGTGTGGTTCACGGCACGCTCTACTGGCTAGAAGCTGATGCAGACAGCAGAGTGCTTCTTCATACAGAGACAGAGCTTCCTAATTTACTCCCTGAAAGAATTATCTTACAAGAGTACGAAGCGGTGGGAAGAATAGAAGCAATCATTTTGACTTCATTTTTGTCTTGTACCCGACAAGAAAAGGTCCTTGTAGATTTAACCACCAAGTGGACATGCCCACCAGTCTTGCAAACCTGGCCCTATTGCAAAACCTCTGTATTAGCCAGTGCCCAGCAGTAATGGCTGGCTGAGAGCATAACCCAACAGGTGCTTAGAAAAGCCATCCTTCAAAGGTGTGGGAAGAGCTGAGGGAACAGGAATGGTGAAACACCTCAGAACCGACAATAGATGATAGCCATGACCATGCTTGGGTTTGGAGGCTCAAGAGGAGGGCGCGGTGTGCTTGAAACTCAGAGAAAACTAAGGAAGTTTCTTATGCCCCAAGGAAGAAGCATAAGATTCACTGGTGATCACTGCCAGTCCCTGCTGAGCTAGGTTGTTGTTCTTTAGTTGTTAAGTCACATCTGACTCTCTGCAACCCCATGGACTATATATAACCTGCCAGGCTCCTCTGTCCATGGGATTTCCCAAGCAAGGGGGAACACATGTATACCTGTGGCGGATTCATTTTGATATTTGGCAAACCTAATACAATTATGTAAAGTTTAAAAATAAAATAAAATAAAAAAAAAAGAATAACTGGAGTGGGTTGCCATTCCTTTCTCAAGGGGATCCAACCCGTGTCTCCTGCATTGGCCAGAGGATTCTTTACCACTAGCACCATCTGGGAAGCCCTTAGGGGCAGATGTACATCCACTAAACACTGTCCATATACTCCCTGCCTCCTGCTGCTGCCTCCCACTGGCAAAATCCAGTGTTACATCACTCTTCCCCACTGCTTTTTCATTATTCCTTTTTTTTTTTTTTTAATTTATTTATTTTTTTAATTTTATTTTATTTTTAAACTTTACATAACTGTATTAGTTTTGCCAAATATCAAAATGAATCCGCCACAGGTATACATGTGTTCCCCATCCTGAACCCTCCTCCCTCCTCCTTCCTCATTCCATCCCCCTGGGTTGTCCCAGTGCACCAGCCCCAAGCATCCAGCATCGTGCACCGAACCTGGACTGGCAACTCATTTCATACATGATATTTTACATGTTTCAATGCCATTCTCCCAAATCTTCCCACCCTCTCCCTCTCCCACAGAGTCCATAAGACTGTTCTATACATCAGTGTCTCTTTTGCTGTCTCGTACACAGGGTTATTGTTACCATCTTTCTAAATTCCATATATATGCGTTAGTATACTGTATTGGTGTTTTTCTTTCTGGCTTACTTCACTCTGTATAATAGGCTCCAGTTTCATCCACCTCATTAGAACTGATTCAAATGTATTCTTTTTAATGGCTGAATAATACTCCATTGTGTATATGTACCACAGCTTTCTTATCCATTCATCTGCTGATGGACATCTAGGTTGCTTCCACGTCCTGGCTATTATAAACAGTGCTGCGATGAACATTGGGGTACTCGTGTCTCTTTCCCTTCTGGTTTCCTCAGTGTGTATGCCCAGCAGTGGGATTGCTGGATCATAAGGCAGGTCTATTTCCAGTTTTTTAAGGAATCTCCACACTGTTCTCCACAGTGGCTGTACTAGTTTGCATTCCCACCAACAGTGTAAGAGGGTTCCCTTTTCTCCACACCCTCTCCAGCATTTATTGCTTGTAGACTTTTGGATCGCAGCCATTCTGACTGGTGTGAAATGGTACCTCATAGTGGTTTTGGTTTGCATTTCTCTGATAATGAGTGATGTTGAGCATCTTTTCATGTGTTTGTTAGCCATCTGTATGTCTTCTTTGGAGAAATGTCTATTTAGTTCTTTGGCCCATTTTCTGATTGGGTCATTTATTTTTCTGGAGTTGAGCTGTAGGAGTTGCTTGTATATTCTCGAGATTAGTTGTTTGTCAGTTGCTTCATTTGCTATTATCTTCTCCCATTCTGAAGGCTGTCTTTTCACCTTGCTAATAGTTTCCTTTGATGTGCAGAAGCTTTTAAGGTTAATTAGGTCCCATTTGTTCATTATTCTTTTAAAGATTTAAAAAAAAAAAAACGCAGATCATGACAAAAAATCTGTTTTGAATTTGTCACAGGACTGCTTCTGTTTTATGTTTGGTTTTTTTTTTTTTTTTTTTGCCCCAAGCCGTATGAGATTTTAGCTCCCCAACCAGGAATTGAACCTGCACCCCTTGAATTGGAAGGTGAAGTCCTAACACTGGCTTACCAGAGCCACCCCCATTATTCTTGTAATAAAATCTAAAAATACAAACCTCTTTCAAGGCTTTACATGAACAAGTGTCTACTCTTCCAATTCCACTTAATACAACCCACCCCTCTTGTTCACTGTATTATAACTGCATTTGACTTCCTTGCTGTTTCAGGAAATGTTTGGGGGTCTTTGCTGGATATGCTGTTTTCTGTTCCTGAAGCATAGTTCCTCCAGAATTTAGCTGTCTCCTTTTTTTCTCCAAATGTTCTTTTGGTAAAGCCATATCCCAACTCCAACCTAAACGGACTTGCTCTACTTGGGTTCACCACTCTAGCTGAGTTCGAGTCTTCTTGCATTAGAATTATCTCATTTAACTGTTTATTTGTTGTCTTTCTTCCTCTACTATAATATTAGCTCTATAAGAGCAGAGATTTTCCTGTCTTGTCCACCAATATTTCTCCAGAGCCTAAAACATGGTAAAAGTCATTCAGTTGACTCCGACTCTGTGAACCCATAGACTGTAGATCACCAGGCTCCTCTGTCTATGAAATTCTCCAGGCAAGAATACTGGAGTGGGTTGCCATTCCTTTCTCCAGGGGATCTTCCCAACCCAGGGACTGAACCCAGGTTTCCCACCATTGCAGGCAGATCCTTTACTGTCTGAGCCACCAGGGAAGTCCTAGAACATGATAGGAACTCAACAAACATTTGTTGAGTGAATGAATGTGTATAAAATTGAATAAATGTGTATTCCAACTAGTTTGCCTAATTGGAAATGCCTAAATGCACTCAAAATCCAAGGCTTTAAAAAATTTCTTTCAGATACAACCTTTAAATTGTTACCTCCTTTAACTTAACAACATTCAAAATAAAATGCTAGACTCTGAGAGGGTTAAAAATACTTATAATTTAGCTCTTGTACTTGACATATTTAAATTAAATAGAGGAATAAGCAATTTATATATAACTGTAACACCAGACGGAATATACATGCAATAATAGGAATTATATGTGTTAAATGGTTTTAAAAATGCAAATATGTCATTTGAATAGAAATTGGGAGGAAGTTTATTTGAGGTAGACATTGAAAATAGTAAAGATTTTAACAGGTGGGAGTGAAGAGGAAGAGACATAATAAGACAAGTACAAGCTAAGGTGAAATATGAAAAGTTCTGGACCACATTTGGGATGAATGAGTAATACAGTTTTGTTGGACAATAACAAAGATTAATATGTATGGTGTGATTATCATTAACCATGTATAATATAATTTAATCTCAAAATAATTCTATAACAATAATTATTATTATGACCATTTCATAGATGAAGAATCTGAACAACAGAGATGAATTTACCCCCACCCCCCAAAGCCTAGGAAGCTGTAGAAACAGGGAGTTGAACTAATGCAGCTTGAATGCAGACCAGTATTTTAAAATAAACCAGAAAGATAGATGGACGCATAGGAAGAAAACTTCTTGAATGCAAAGCTACAGATTTGGTGTGTAATCGAGAAAGTGATAGAGAATTGAGCATGATTTTGAGTAAGGTTTATATGGAAACAATATAGAATAACATTATATGTTATATTTATGTATAATATTAAACATAATAAGTATGTATATACGCTATTATGCTTCCCAGGTGGTGCAGTGGTAAAGAACCTGCCTGCCAATGCAGAAGACTCAGGAGAGGTGGGTTCAATCCTGGGTCAGGAAGAACTCCTGGAGAAGTAAGTGGCAACCCACTCCAATGTTCTTGCTGGAGAATTTCGTGGACAGAGGAGCCTGGTGAGCTACAGTCCATGGGGTCACAAGGAGTCCAACATGACTGAGTATGCATACGTAGTTCATCTATACTATAAGGCATATAATTTACATACATATGTATAAAATACATAGAGAGAAAGACAAAGGAAATACAGCTAAAAGTTAACGTTATTTACAAGCATATAAATTATGGGAAAAGCTTAATCTTCTTTTACTTCCTGGATTTATTAAAATTTTAAAATTTCAACATACTTCATTTTAATAATCAGAAAAATAAAATTTAGAGTTTACCACTGATGTCCGGAAGTTCATCTATAAAAGTCTAAGGTAGGCCAGTCCTCAAGGTAGCAGGAAGAACGTCATGGACTCCAGGGCAATGATGGAGTTCAAGTAAGAACGGTGAATGGGATGCCCTTCAAAGAAAAAGTCCAAGTGTCAAGGCAAATGGCATTCTTTATGAAGGGAACAGGCACATGCTCTGATCTCCCAAGGAAACAAGTTGGTAACTCATGGCTTATTTTATTTTGCCAGAGCTTCAGCTCTTATTTACATAGAAACACATTTCTATTTTTGCAGAGAAAGTTGGAGGAGAATTAGGAATCCATATACATTTTTTACACATATAACTTTTCTTTTTTTAAAAGATAGAAGTTATTTATTTCACATAATGGATTGCATATATTTTTTTCTTATTTTTAAAGAATGTGGTAAAAACACTGAACATGAGGTCTACCTTTGTAACAAAAGTGTAAGTGCACACCACAGTTTTGTGAGCCGTAGGCATGATATATGGCAGATATCTGGACCTGACTCATCTTTTCTAGCTGCAACTTCATAAAGTTTTCAAGAGTTGATTTATCATGTACATGAAGGCATCAATTTTAAAGCTTAATTTAGGTTCAGCTTCAATCAAGTCACCCAGTCGTGTCTGACTCATTGTGACCCCATGGACTGTAGCCTGCCAGGCTCCTCTGTCTAGGCAAGAATATTGGAGTGGGTAGCCATTCACTTTTTCAGGAGATCTTCCCAACTCAAGGGTTGAACCTGGGTCTCTCGCATTGCAGGCATATTCTTTACCGCCCGAGCCACCAGAGAAACAGTCATTTGGAATAAAGCATGCTTCATTTTTATCATCACTACTCAGTCCTTATCAGAATCATCTTTATCCAGAAGGATTAATAATATAAGCAGAATGAAAATCTTTCTTCATACATGCAAATGTGAAGCATATGTACTTTGTTGTTATGGATTAGTCTAATTTTTTTGTTAGCGATAAAGTTTTAAAAAGGTTACAATGGTAAAACTTGCTCAGTGTGAAAAAATTTAAAATATTGAAACAAACTAGAAGAAACAAAATATTGTTTTTCAATATGACCATGTGGACAATCACTGAAAAATTTGATGGTCTTTCCTTCTTGTCTATTTCTAAATATATATATATATGTGTATTTGATATCATAATATGTATATAATTTTCATGTCTTTTAATTTTGATGTTATAAAATAAAATTTTCCCATAAGTAAACTAATTAATAATTAGCTCACATTCAACCATATGGAAGTATCACAATTTGACTATTTTCCTATTATATCAGCACCTAACTTCAGTCTTCAATAATATCTTTATGAATAAATTTACTTTCCCACTTATCTCTATTCATATTTCTGATATAATATTTAATAATTTTTTATTCCTACAGTTATGCATTTTCATTATTATTTAATGCAAAATTATATAACATGGAAAATTTTTAAATTGCCCATATGTATTCCCATACACATGGAATCAGTGCCAACTACTGTCTACATTTTGCTCCATTGCCCTTTTTATTTTTACAAATAAAACACTGTGTATTTTACATGCAACAACATACTGTAAATATCAATGTGTCCACATTGTTGTTCTTAATAGATCATTATATAGATTTATCATAATTAACCAGTCCAGTGTTCTTGGGCCAGTACATATAGCAATTCTGCATATAGGTCCTTAGCCTACACTGATGTGTACCTGTCACATTTCATTGTGAAAGTGGAATTACAGAGTATGTAGTGTACACATTTTATCATATACATTGTTAAATCCTCTCATGAGGATATTGCAGGGCAATTTGACGATGTATATGATACAGAGGAGCCTAGTGGGCTGCAGTCCATGGGGTCCCTGAGAGTTGGACATGACTGAGCAACTTCACTTTCACTTTTCACTTTCATGCATCAGAGAAGGAAATGGCAACCCACTCCAGTGTTCTTGCCTGGAGAATCCCAGGGATGGGAAGCCTGGTGGGCTGCCGTCTATGGGGTCGCACAGAGTCAGACACGACTGACGCGACTTGGCAGCATGATAAAACATGTACAGCACATACTCTGCAATTCCTCACTAGAGGATTTGTTGTTGTCGTTGTTGTTCAGTCACTAAATTGTGTCCAACTTTTGGCAACCCCATGGACTGTAGATGACCAGACTCCTCTATCCACTGGATGTCTCAGACAGGGATACTAGTATGGGTTGCCATTTCCTCCTCCAGGAGATCTTCCCAACCCAGTGATTGAACCCATGTCTCCTGCATTACCAGGCAGATTCTTACCACTGAGCCACCTGGGAAGCCCCATTAGAGGATTAACATGCAACTTTTCCCAGATTCTTTCTTAGCATCACCATTTTTTTAAATCGTCATTTGTCTGCAAGATAGAAAGGTTACATGTGTGTGTTTCACTTCATTTGCATATAAGTAGAGCTAACTTTTTTTATTGTTTGTTATATTCATGTATTTTCTAAATTAATTATTTATGTATGTTGTCAATTTTCATAGAGATGCTTACTCATTCTTCCGAATTTGAAATTAAATTTTGTATTTCAAGGATATTAAACCATTCTTATATATTTTTGCATGTGAGAAAGAATATATTCCACATGTATACTTTCTGCCTTTTAACTTAACTGTTATAGCACAAAACCTTAAATTTTTATATAGTCAAATCAATATCTTGAATTGTAGATTCACCTTGGTAATATATTATGACTTCCTAAGCACATAATTGTTTCACATTAATATTCACAGTTTTTTTAGATTTTATAATTTATTCATACACTTAAATACTTAATCCATTTGAAAACTTTTTTTGCATTTAATATAGGTGCGTCAACATTTATTTGCTTGTTTAGTCTTGAAATGATAGACTCAACTATTGGATTATAATTCTTCTTCCACTCAATGCCTAACATTTTCCAAATATCTAGGAGTATCTTTTGTATGGTAAAGCTAAGGCCAGAGACAATAAGATGACAAATGGTGTAATTTTGAGAAGTAACCAATTTTCGAACAGTTTGAGGGGAGCATAGACTCATAACAATTACTCTGTGGAGATGGCTTTAGCAATGGCATCTGTACAGAATCTTAATTGTGTGTAATATTTTGATGGAAAAAAGATGAAGTAGAAGGCAGTACAGGTAAAAGAAAGAGATTGCCTCTTATAGTTTCCTTCTTTTTCAATTTTAAGGTGAACCACTATTTCTAATGTAAGTTAATTTATTGACATCAAGAATGGAAGTTTTCTAGTTTTAGCATCATGGCACTATAATACGCTATCTCTGCCTGAAGATATCCCATCTGTGTTTATATTCACATATATATTCATTACATAACTGCTAAAGGAATGGGAACTTGTCCAGTTTCATAATTTTTAAACATAGATCATTGTGCCTTCGAAAGATTTCGGGGACAATGTATTTGGCTGTTTCTTTTCATTTGTCTGTTATTATTATAAAGCTTAACTTTCATTTAGGCCCCAAACCTTTCTTATTGCCTTAGTACATAGGGTTCACAATGAGAAACCCAAGAGAAAGGACTATCTTGGTCCCCTCACCCTAAGTTGGCTGTAAAATCTTGAGTCTTCTTCATGATTAAAATGTTGTACTGACTATAGAATTACGAGGCAACGAATAAGCTCTGCTGACAGCTGCAGAAAGTATTCCATGAGGGAAAAAAAAACTCATCATTTTTCACAAGCTGATTCTCTTTTCTTCAGACATATTGTAAGCTTGCATTGTCCTCACATCCAATGATGAATGTATGTTGATGCCTTTTTCTCCTTTAAAAAATACATTTCCGTCTGAGTTCTGTTTGTCACAAGTGTTTAGACACACAGCTGTCTATCTGCAGTGGTTCTGCATACTTGTATGTTGAAGAATACATTCCAGTAAATGTTTTTATAAACCAGCAGTACTGTCTGTTCCTTTGTTCCTGACTCAATTCTGGATTCTTCTTAAGTTTACAGAGCTATTACTTCTGCTTATGACTAATGGAAAACAGCAATCCAAACACGGCTTGAAAATTAGAACCTAAAGCTAAGGAATATTGCATTTTACTACTCTAAAATTTGAAATACTCTGTCACTAGTTGCTGGAGGAACAGTATTTCTAGAGTAAATATTAAGGGGTTGGGGGTGAGCGAGCAAGGCACAGATGTTCTCTAACAAAGCGTGAGGGGAAGTAAAACAGCATGACCATGCACACTTTCAAGGAATGAGGATAATCTGCAAGCCAAATCCAAACTGTGCTAAATATCTTGTCCTGTGCTAAGTCACTTTAGTCTTGTCCGACTCTTCGCACCCCAGTGGACTGTACCCCACCAGGTTCCTTTGTCCATGGAATTCTCCAGGCAAGAATACCGGAGTAGGTTGCCATTTCCTCTTCCAGGGGATCTTCCAGACCCAGGAATCGAACTCACATCTCCAGTGTCTCCCGCATTGAAGGTGGATTCTTTACCACGGAGCCACCTGGAAAACCAATTTTTGTGGGATGACGCATTATAAAGTGCATTTTCCTTTCACTTCCTTTAGTTGTAGAGATTCTAGTTACAGTCTGCATAAACGCTGTCCTTTAGCAGGGTTTATCTAGGAATAGCTTGTATTAGTCTTTGTGTTCATAACTGGAGCTTTATCTTACATCAGAGCTTACACAGCACTTTCAGGAGAAGGTTTCATTACATAATTGAGGCAGTTCTGTGAACACCCATTTTGTGGGTGAAATCAGTGAGAATCAGAGACTTAAGAGATGCTCGCCACAGAAAAATGCTAATGAAAATTAACCTCACTCAGACAAACATGGGATTAACTTTAACCATCTGAAAATGGTTGAATATTGACAATTTCATATGGTTCAACCTGATACATCTTGAAATATTTGGCTGGCCAAACGTTTGTTCCGTAAGATGGTAACGGAACAACCAGAATGAATTTTTTGGCCACCCCAATAGTTACGTGACAACACAAGACAGGATACACATAATCAAGTGTCAGACTGAGCGACAAATGTAATAAATGCTACTGACAGACGATAATTATGTCAACTCAAGATGAGCACAGAAAAGACTGAGTTATCAATCTTCCCTCCATGACTGTCTCCTGTATCTGATTCTTCCCTCAGGGCAGTACCAGTATCTCTTTAGGGTCCTGAGTCGGTTATAGGTCTCCACTAGACGATGCTGCCATAAGCCCAGACTTGGTCTCATACACTGACACCTCCATCTCCTCATCCATAGCTTCACCTTGTTCTTTCTCCAATTGTCCCCACATTAGAAACTCTACATCTCTCTGGGCCGTATCCTTATCTTCCTTTTTCTGTGGCAGCTATGAGACCAAGACCAGTGGAAGCTCCCTTGAAGTCATTAACACATCAGTTTCCCTTTTGAAAATGTCTCCCACTTTTATAATTCATGCATAACTCATATCAACCAACAATAGAATCATAGCTGTTTTTAATTTTTTTAAAAATAATCTCTTCATTGTAGGACAAATGGGTGGCAAAGATCCAAACAGTAGAAATCTACAACTCAATAAATTTCACAAAGTTGGCAGATCCGTGTACACACACCCAGAGAAGAAAACGAGATTGTTAATGATTCAGAAATCTCTTCTTGCCTGCTCCCAGCCACCATTCCTACCTCAGACCAAGTATCTTGACCTATCACCATCGTGTAGTTTTGACTTTTTTGAATTTTCTAATTGTTTATTGATTTACATATGGTTTTGCACTGGGTTTTCGTTGGTGAGCAGGATTTTCTCTAGCTTCCGCGAGCGAGGGGGCCACTCTCTATTTGGAGTGCACAGCCCTCTTACTGCCATGGCTTCTTTTATTGCAGAGCACAGGCTCTAGGGGCAGGGGCTCAGTAGTTGCAGCTCCCGGACTCTAGAGCACAAGCTCAATAGTTGAGACTCACAGGCTTAGTTGCTTTTTGGCACATGGAATCTTTCTGGACCAGGGATCGAACCTATGTCTCCTGCATTGACAGGTGGATTCTTTACCACTGAGTCAACAGGGAAGCCCTGAACTTTCTATATATATGGGATCATACAGTATGTGCTCTGTTGTGCAGGACTTTTTTCTTAACAGTTTGTTGGTGAGATTCATTCTCTTTATTATGCACTACAGTATTTCACTCATTGTTTTGGAGTATTTCATTAAATATACCTACTGGGTTGTTTTCAGCTTATGGCTATTAGGAATCTTGATGTTCTTAATATCCTAAGGCACATATTCTGCTGCACAAAATGCAAGCATTTTTGTGGGGTGTATAACCAGTAGTGGTGGGCATAATTTCTGCTTCAATAGATAATGCCAAGAATTTTCCCAAAGCTTTTGAAATGATTCATATTCTTCTCCAATAGTTAATATTGTGGTCTTGTAAGTATAGAGAAATTCCAGTGAGAGTATAATAATATCTCATTGTGTTTTTAATTTGTAGTTTGCTAACCTGAATGACCTAGAGCAACTTCATAGGTTTGTAAGCTATTTGGATGTCATCTCTTAAAAATTCCAACTCAAGCCTTTCCTTTTAACAAAAACATGCTTTTTGTGTGTGAATTTGTAGGAGTTATATATTCTGAACACAAGTTCTTTGTCAGATACATGTATTGCTAGTACTTTCAATCACTCTTTTTTTCTGCTTTCTTATTGGTGTATTTTAAACAATTGAATTTATTAGTTGTAATAATATAGCCTAACTGATCCAGGTTTTTCTTATGATTAGTAGGAATTATATCTTGTATAGAAAATTTTTGTCAATCCTCAAGACTTTCTCATGTTATTTTCTGGATGCTTTATAAACTGTTACCTTTCATAACTAGATCTGTGTCCATTTAATTTGTGCATGGTGTGAGACAAGGCCAGTATTCATTTTTTCCTAAATGAACAGCAAATTGGCCTACTAACATTTATTGAGAAAACTGTCAAAGGTTTATTCACTATTCTGGAAAGTTTAATTTTCATAAGATATATGTTCATATATATTGATAGATATGTTTCGGAGTTTTAAAGTATTTGTTTATTTATTTGGCTGCAACAAGTCTTAGTTGCAGTATGTGGGTTCCTGACCAGGTTTTGAACCCAGGTTCCCTATATTGGGAGTGCAGAGTCTTAGCAACTGGGCCACCAGAGAGGTCCCTGTTTTTTAATTCTCTTCTATTGGTCTATATGTATTTCTTTAATCTAACATATACTGTCTTAACTATTGCTCATTAATATATTGAATTGAAATCCTTCAACTTTGTTCTTTCTCATGATTACCTTATTCTTGGCCATGTTCATATAAATTTTTAAATCATCTTCATAATTTTCACAAAAAAATTCACCAAAACTCTTACAAGGATTTTCACTGGGATTTTATTAAACCAAATGACAGTGCAAAGAATTAACATTTTTCCATGCACAATGATTTGTTTCAATATTCTACAGGGTTTTTGTGCAATAGTCTTCAATAAATTTTAGATTCGTTTTTAGACATTTGATGCTTTTTTGTATTAAGGTAAACAGCATCATCTAAAAAGTAATTCAACTGGGTTATTGCTGGTGTAGACAAATGCAACCGATTTTTGTGCATTGGATATGTACCCAGTGACTTTACCAAATGCGTATAATAAGACATAGGTTGTAAATTTTAAGTTTTCTGTAAACATGATCATGCCATCTGCAAATATTTATTTTATCTTTCAAGTCTATGCCTTTCTCTTACCAATTGCTCTGTAAGGAACCTCCAACCCAATGTTGAATAGTAGTGGTAATCATAAGCATTTCTGTCTCCTTTTCAATTTGAGTTGGGGAAAGCTGTTAATATTCTAATATTAAGCATGATGTTGTTGTTGTTGTTGTTTTTTCCAAATACACTGTATCAGATTAAGTTTACTCCTGCCTTTCCACTTTACTAGAACATTTGGGGGTATTGTTTTATATTATTTTCATTTTTTCTGTGTCTCTCTTTGTCTCTGTCTTTGTGAGACTATCAAAACCTCTGATCAGTGTCTTGTCATGTGGCCATCACTCATTAATAGGCACATGTTTTGAAAGAAAAAGCAGTACGGAATGTTGCACCCATGTCTCCTTGGAATTCTGATTTCTCCACCTTGACTACAACATTTCATTCATCTGAAATGTTATTATCTCAGCTCCATGGGGCTACTTGAAGAGTCTTTGCTCATTTACTTATCTTTCTAGAAGCTACTTTATTTTGAATGCTCCATCAGCTCATTTTGCCTAAGAAAATGCTTCCAGAGGAAAAGCAGAGCCAAGGTTGACTCATTTGACTGGACTTTCTACAATCTTAGCCCCTAAAGTCTGGGCTGCCTGGGTAGGTCTTTGATTCCATATTTTAACCAGATTTTCCAGTTATTCTTGGCAGCAGGATTAATCTTATCTTAGCCAGAATCTAGCACATCTTTGCCAGAAAATGTTATTCACTCAGTCATGTCTGACTGTTTACGACCCCATGGACTGTAGCCTGCCAGGCTCCTCTGTCCATGGCATTCTCCAGGCAAGAATACTGGAGTGGGTTGCCATGCCCTCTTCCAGGGGATTATTCTGACAGAGATCGAACCAGCATTTCTTATGTCCTGCATTGCCAGGCAGGTTCTTTACTACTAGTATCACCTGAGAATTATATACATATATATATATATATATATATATATATATATATATATATGAGCTTCCCTGGTGGCTCAGTTGGTAAAGCATCTGCCTGCAATGCAGGAGACCTGGGTTCGATCCCTGGGTTGGGAAGATCTCCTGGAGAAGGAAATGGCAACCCACTCCAGTATTCCTGCCTGGAGAATCCCAGGGATGGAGGAGCCTTGTAGGCTATAGTCCATGGGGTTGCAAAGAGTCAGGTATGACTGGGCGACTTCACTTCACTTCACTTCATATATATATATATACATATACATATATATACATGTCTATTATTTTTCAGATTCTTTTCTCATATAGGTTATTACAGAATATTGAGCAAAATTCCCTGTGCTGTATAGTAGGTCATTCTTGGTTCTCTACTTTATATGTAGTAGCCTGGAGAAGGCAATGGCACCCCACTCCAGTACTCTTGCCTAGAAAATCCCATGGACGGAGGAGCCTGGGGGGCTGTAGTCCATGCGGTCGCTAAGAATCGGACATGACTGAGCGACTTCACTTTCACTTTTCACTTTCATGCATTGGAGAAGGAAATGGCAGCCCACTCCAGTGTTCTTGCCTAGAGAATCCCAGGGACGGGGGAGCCTGGTGGGCTGCCGTCTATGGGGTCACACAGAGTCGGACACGACTGAAGTGACTTAGCAGTAGCAGTATATGTTAATTGCAAACACCTCAATCCCCCCTTTCCCCCTCAGTAACCATAAATTTGTTTCCTGTCTGTGAGGACGTATGTCTGTTTTGTCCTATGTCCTATGTCTGCTTCATAATAAGTTCATTTGTATCACTTTTTGGGTTTGACATTTAAATGATATCATATGGCATTTGTCTTTCTCTGACTTCCTTCACGTGGTATGATAATCTCTAGGTCCATCCATGTTGCTGCAGATAGCATCATTTCATGATTTCTTTTTAATGGATGAGTAATATTCCACTAGGAATTCCCCAGTGGCTCAGTGTTAAATAATCTGTCTGCCAATGCAGGAAAAATGGGTTGAATTTCTGGACTGGGGAGATCCCCTGGAGAAGGAATTAGCAATCCACACCAGAATTCTTGCCTGGAAATCCCATGGACAGAGGAGCCTGGTGGGCTACAGTCCTTGGGGTTGCAAAAGAGTCAGATATGACTGAGCAAATAAACAACAACAGACATTCCATTGCATATATGCACCACATCTTCTTTATCCATTTGTCTGTTCAGAGACCCTGAGGTGGCTTCCATGTCTTGGACCTGTAACTAGTGTTGAAACAGTCCACTGTTGTCTTCCCCTTCCCTGGAACTGGTGTCCTTTGCCTTTAGTGTTAGTGTCTTCACTTTATGTTGGCTCCCAGCCTGAATGATGGAGGGTGCTTTTCTCACTTATGCCTAATCCCTGGTGGCATATGCCACAGCCGCTGCTCAGTCAAGTTCCTCAATAGAAAATACTTCATTGTGTGTAGCCCCTCCTAACACTTAGATGGTCTAAACCACAAGGACAGCACTTGTTGCCCTCTCTACTAGCATCTTCTGGGCTGCAGCTCCTACAGCCATATTCTTTAATATGTTTCTATTAATAACTCTCCATCAACACACAAGTGCACAGTTGGCCCCTCCCCATATATACATAGACATAAACATCAGTCAGTCAGTCCAGTTTCTTAGTCATGTCTGACTCTTTGTGACCCCATGGACTGCAGCACACCAGGCCTCCCTATCCATCACCAATTCCTGGAGTTTACTCAAACTCCTGACCATTGAGTTGGTGATGCCATCCAACCATCTCATCTTCTGTTGTCCCCTTCTTCTCCTGCCCTCAATCTTTCCCAGCATCAGGGTTTTTGCAAATGAGTCAGTTCTTGGCATCAGGTGGCCAAAGTATTGGAGCTTCAGCTTCAACATCAGTCCTTTCAATGAATATTCAGCACTGATTTCCTTTAGGATGGACTGGTTGGATCTGCTTGCAGTCTAAGGGACTCTCAAGAGTCTTCTCCAACACCACAGTTCAAAAGCATCAATTCTTCTGCACTCAGCTTTCTTTATAGTCCAACTGTCACATCCATACATGACTACTGGAAAAACCATCCCTTTGACTAGATGGATCTTTCTTGGCAAAGTAATGTCTCTGCTTTTTAATATGCTCCCGAATTTGGTCATAACTTTTCTTCCAAGGAGCAAGTGTCTTTTAATTTCATGGCTGCAGTCACCATCTGCAGTGATTTTGGAGCCCAAAAAAATAAAGTCTGTCACTGTTTCTGCTGTTTCCTCATCTATTTGCCATGAAGTGATGGGACCAGATGCCATGATCTTTGTTTTTGAACATTGAGTTTTAAGCCAACTTTGTCACTCTCCTCTTTCACTTTCATCAAGAGGCTCTTTAGTTCTTCTTTGCTTTCTGCCATAAGGGTGATGTCATCTGCATATATAAGGTTATTGATATTTCTCCCAGCATTCTTGATTCCAGCTTGTGCTTCCTCCAGCCCAGCATTTCTCATGATGTACTCTGCATATAAGTTAAATAAGCAGGGTGACAATATACAGCCTTGCTGTACTCCTTTCCCTATTTGGAACCATATGGCATAAACATTTTGCCTTCAAATCTGTGAATATGACTATATCAGTGATCAACTACAGAGTCAACCAATTTTCAATTATTTCATAGAAAACTTTAACTTTGTTCTTTGGAAATTTAACTTATTTAGTTGTTTATTTTCTTTTACTCTGGACATTTGTCTATTAGAGATGATTTAAATCTCAAATGGAATAATAAAAAATTCATTTTTATTAGTAAAGCAAATGCATAAATATTGTGAGAAATCACATTGTAAATAAAGCATTTAAAATGGTCAATGTTCATGGATTGGAAGAATCAATATAGTGAAAATGAGTATACTACCCAAAGCAATTTATAGATTCAGTGTAATCCCTATCAAGCTACCAACAGTATTCTTCACAGAGCTAGAACAAATAATTTCACAATTTGTATGGAAATACAAAAAAACCTCGAATAGCCAAAGCTAACTTGAGAAAGAAGAATGGAACTGGAGGAATCAACCTACCTGACTTCAGGCTCTACTACAAAGCCACAGTTATCAAGACAGTATGGTACTGGCACAAAGACAGAAATATTGATCAGTGGAACAAAATAGAAAGCCCAGAGATAAATCCATGCACCTATGGACACCTTATCTTTGACAAAGGAGGCAAGAATATACAATGGATTAAAGACAATCTCTTTAACAAGTGGTGCTGGGAAAACTGGTCAACCACTTGTAAAAGAATGAAACTAGAACACTTTCTAACACCATACACAAAAATAAACTCAAAATGGATTAACGATCTCAACGTAAGACCAGAAACTATAAAACTCCTAGAGGAGAACATATGCAAAACACTCTCCGACATACATCTCAGCAGGATCCTCTATGACCCACCTCCCAGAATATTGGAAATGAAAGCAAAAATAAACAAATGGGACCTAATTAAACTTAAAAGCTTCTGCACAACAAAGGAAACTATTAGCAAGGCAAAAAGGCAGCCTTCAGAATGGGAGAAAATAATAGCAAATGAAGCAACTGACAAACAACTAATCTCAAAAATATACAAGCAGCTCCTACAGCTCAACTCCAGAAAAATAAATGACCCAATCAAAAAATGGGCCAAAGAACTAAATAGACATTTCTCCAAAGAAGACATACAGATGGCTAACAAACACATGAAAAGATGCTCAACATCACTCATTATCAGAGAAATGCAAACCAAAACCACTATGAGGTACCATTTCATGCCAGTCAGAATGGCTGCGATCCAAAAGTCTACAAGCAATAAATGCTGGAGAGGGTGTGGAGAAAAGGGAACCCTCTTACACTGTTGGTGGGAATGCAAACTAGAACAGCCACTATGGAGAACAGTGTGGAGATTCCTTAAAAAACTGGAAATAGACATGCCTTATGATCCAGCAATCCCACTGCTGGGCATACACACTGAGGAAACCAGAAGGGAAAGAGACATGTGTACCCCAATGTTCATCGCAGCACTGTTTATAATAGCCAGGATGTGGAAGCAACCTAGATGTCCATCAGCAGATGAATGGATAAAAAAGCTGTGGTACATATACACAATGGAGTATTACGCAGCCATCAAAAAGAATACATTTGAATCAGTTCTAATGAGGTGGATGAAACTGGAGCCTATTATACAGAGTGAAGTAAGCCAGAAAGAAAAACACCAATACAGTATACTAACGCATATATATGGAATTTAGAAAGATGGTAACAAAAACCCTGTGTACGAGAAAGCAAAAGAGACACTGATGTATAGAACAGTCTTATGGACTCTGTGGGAGAGGGAGAGGGTGGGGAGATTTGGGACAATGGCATTGAAAAATGTATAATATCATGTGTGAAACGAATCGCCAGTCCAGGTTCGATGCACGATACTGGATGCTTGGGGCTGGTGCACTGGGACAACCCAGAGGGATGGTATGGGGAGGGAGGAGGGAGGAGGGTTCAGGATGGGGAACACAGGTATACCTGTGGCGGATTCATTTCAATATTTGGCAAAACTAATACAATATTGTTAAGTTTAAAAATAAAATAAAATTTAAAATAAATAAATAAAAATTTATAAAAATAATAAAAAAAAAATAAAATGGTCAGCTATCTGTTTATATGGATATTGACAGTTTTTTTTTTAATCTCAAAATGAGCTTATTTCATGTAATAACTATATGGGTCCCAAGGAGGAACCAGGGTACAAATAGCTGTAAAATGAGATCTATCCTGCAGTTAGGAAGTTTGAGATGGCCATGGACACATTGCTATATTCAAAATGGATAACTGACAAGGACCTATTCTACAGCCAGGGAACTCTGCTCAATGTTATGTGGCAGCCTGGATGGGAGGGTGGTTTGGGGAGAACAGATATGTATATATGTATGGCTGAGTTCCTTTGCTGTTCATCTGAAACTACGACAATAGTGTTACTGGTTATACCCCAACACAAAATAAAAAGTCTGAAAAAAAATAAGACCCATCCCTTGCTTTCTATAAGGTAAGGGTTAATTTGAAAAATTATGATTTTTCTGGTGAGGGCAGTGATAAATGAAAATATACAATTAAGTAGCTGGAGTAAAATAAGTGTTTCAAAAAAAATGCTTAGAGATCAAATATGGGAGAAGATGACACCACTTTCAGCTGAAATTTTTCCTAAAGGCTTGGTGGATGACCGGGGTTTGAGTGGCATGTTAATGTAAGACTGAAGAAGGATCCTAGGGAGGCGGAGAGGCATGGAAGCAGAAGACTATCAAAGACATCTAGTTAAGAGCACAGTATGCCTAGAACAGAGTGTGTGAGAGAGGATGTGAAAAGACTTAGGGATGCAGAGACCAGAGTATGAACCTACTGCGCTCGGAATGTAAGATTTAGGACTTGAATCCCTCTGTGGGCAGCCAGTGGAGAACTACTGAAGAATCTTGATCAAGAATGTGACAGAAAGGAGAAAATGGGTAAGATGGATTGACAGGAGGCAGGCAGGGGTTGGAGGAATCTGATAGACCCAGAGGCCAGCCCGTTCGGTCCAGTGTGGCAAGAGTGACATCAGCGAGCAAGCACTTAGAGAGCAACCAGCTGAATTGCATCTGGGCCACAGTGGGAACTTATTAATTCACTCACGCATCCTTTCAAATTCATTGGATTAACAATCGATAATAAATCTTTGCAAAATCAACAGTTGAACCAAGAATATTCAAGCGCAATATTCTGTGTCTAGCAGAAACTCCAAAAGTGTTTTTAGAACAAATGAACGAAAGAATGCCTGACTGGCTCTCCATGGTGTCTGAAACCTCAGGGATGAATTTTTACAAAGACAATAGTCACTATACAGATTTGTTCCTACATAGAGGGCATTTTCCTCCCTTGAGTGCAAATTGAAGGCAGAGAGATTTGCAGGCAAAACCTAGATGTTTTATCCAGGGAGACTGCATTTATACCTAAAACCTTTCTATTTCAAATAAAAGTAGGTAGAGAATCGAATCTTAAAAGAATTCCTGGTGTTGGAAAACCTGTCTGCTGCTTCCACAAGTTTTAAAAAATCAATGGGACCAAAGGGCTCTTGTCCAGATCAAAACTCAAGTCAGTTGCAGGTTGTCTGGGACCACAGGCCCAGCTGTGGTCCTGCCTGTTTGGTATTCCATGAGTGCTGAGCAACCAGGAAGCAACCAGAGGAGCTTGCCCACCAGCTTATAGTTAGCATGGATATTTTATCTCTCTCAGACACTTCTTTCCACTGTGAAAAAAAAGGCATAAGGCATTTCATTATGTTAATGGAGCATGAGAGACACAAATAAAGCACTGAGGTCATACTGGGGATCTGTGAGAAGAGAATATTTTTAAATACCTGTAGGTGGTTCACTAACACAGGTAATTGAGTTTCACCATATTTCTCCTTTGAGCCTTTCCATGGGGTGTTCTGTCACACGGTTAAGAAAGGTGGTGGGGAATAAGTCAAGCCTTTTAAGGAAGCATTGCCTTCCTTAGCTTGATCCTTTAAAAAAAAAAATGCACTTTCTTAACTTGCTTAATGCTCCCTTTTATAGCAATCTTTTTTTTTTTTTAACTCTAAAAGAAGCCAACCCATTTTTAGAGAAATAGCAAAGGTGTTAACACTCCCACTTCAAGTGACATAGATATTTCACAAAAGAGCACGGGACTTGTTCAGGGCGGTGTGCACAGCGATGACATGGGCGCCCCTCCGTGTGCATTAGGAGGACAAATCGCTCTCTTGGTAATTCTAAACATGTGTAAGTTATAACCTCCCTCCTGAAAAAGGATTTTCTTCCCTCTTTTTATTGTAATCACACGCCTTTCAGTGCAGGCTTACTTTACCTTTTATCTACATTAAGAATAGTTGGCACTCAGGGATGCATTTAAAATTAGGGATTTTTTTTCTCTCTTGCTTGTTCTGAGTTAATAAATCTGTAGATGCACTTCTGAAAAAAAACAGACTATGGGACAATGGAGCCTAGGCACTGCCAGAGTCTCTTGTTTTGATTTCCTAGTTCTTGTTTTCTCGCAGACCTCCCAGTGATCAGAGGAGCTCCAAAAGATGAGCCCTAAATGGTACTAATGCACCAGAAGACATTGTTCACCACAGCATGGACTAGACACAAGGCCAGGTCCATTCTTTTTTTTTTTTTTTAAACTTGAGGGAGATATTATATAATTGAGATACAACTTTGTGTAAGTTTAAGGGGTGGGCTTCCTAGGTGACTCAGTGGTGAAGAATCCACCTGTCAATGCAGGAGATGTAAGTTTGACCCCTGGATTGGGAAGATCCCCTGGAGGAGGAAATGGCAACCCACTCCAGTATTCTTGCCTGGGAAATCCCATGGACAGAGGAGCCTGATGGGCTACAGTGCATGGGGTCACTGAGTACTCATGCAAAAGATAACTTGCAGTTGTATATTGCAAGATGAATCCAAGGATCCTTTCATGAATGAGACCCCTATCTCGTTTATGGGTCTAAAGAAATACGGAAAGTGTATAAAAGTAACTGTAGAGCTAGAATAGGCATCAATTCAGTGCCAGTTCCTACAAATTACGACACCCAAGTCCTGAAGCCTTGCCTGTGCCTCCAAAGGGTGGGACAGCTTGTTCAGAGCAGACAGAGACAAGAACGTGGCTGTAGGCTCGCCCAGTGGATCTGTAACACTCAGACCTCTGTGCCACTCTCCTGACTCCAGTGGCTGTCCATTCACTGACTCAGAAGACAGCACAGTCAGGCTCCAACATTGGGCTATCCAAGTTCAACAGGAGAAAAATGTTCCCAAGTAGACAAAGGGCTAATTTCCATTCAAGGTTTAACAACAATGGAGCCTTAGGAAACATGCTTAAAAATGTGGCCTTCACCCTGTACATTTGGAAGAAAATCATTCTATTTGGCCCAAAGGTTTTTGAAAGATATCTTTTCAATAAATTCATGGCAAAATATTCTATGTACTTCCACAGGATGGCAAAGAGGTATTTTACATAATACAGTCTTTCATTCATTTATTAACGTATTTGTTCATTTATCCACTCGATCAATAAATGTTTACAGAGTTCTAGTAATGTGGAAAGAATAATAAAACAGTCAAAAATCACTGCACTTGTGAACTCACATTCCAGTGAAGGGAAGACAGACAACAAACTTAAAAAACAAACCGGTACATTATAGAGCATAGTGAATAATATTCTAGAGAAAGAGAAGTGGGGGACAGAGGAGAGAACATATCTTAGGAGTGAGGGTGGGGTTTGGGCAATAAAGATACTTACTGCTTTTAACAAAGACATAAAGGGGATACTACCACCAGTCATTGTTAGAAACACTGTGTACACTGTCTCATCTGCACCTCTCCAAATCTATAAAGTAAGTTCTTTTTTTTTAACCTCATTTTAAGGCTATGAAGGTCCAAGAGGTCTGGTGACTTGGTCAAGGTCACACAGTTAATATATAAAAGCACCAGAAATCTGCACTCAGGTTGATCATCAGGCGGCTTTCTTGTTAAGACAGTTCAGTTCAGTTCAGTCGCTCAGTCGTGTCCGACTCTTTGCGACCCCATGAGTCGCAGCACGCCAGGCCTCCCTGTCCATCACCAACTCCCGGAGTTCACTCAGCCTCACGTCCATCCCATGATTCTATTTTCAGCAAGACCTTGTTTGTTATCAGACAGTATGTTTTGTGTATGTGCCTGTGTCTAAGAGTTTAAGGTGTAATTAGGAATTCACTCTAAAATGCTAAGAAAAGAAAGGGATAAGCAATCATTCAAAGACATTTTAATAACAAAAATAAAATAATCCAAATTTACTTTATCTGATTCCCACAAGAAATAATATCAAAGGTACAGCTGATGCTGCCTCTTGACATGAATTCATTAAGTAATCGAACAAGAAGCATATGCACTCCTGTTCAGCATCTCGGCACGTGGAAAATCATCATATTTCCACCCTCTAAAACAGAAAGGTCTAGGCAGGATATCTGTGCAAGGTGTGCAAGAAACAAAAAGATGTTTTGGAGAAGAACACAATGAGAAAACAGTTCAAGAGCCACCCCCCTATCTTTTGCGCTGTGAGGAATGTTCACACCAATTTCCTTGTCAGCTTGCTGCTGGTGTTTAATCGCCAAGTTGTGTCCCACTCTTTTGTGACTCCATGGACTGTAGCCCACCAGGCTCCTCTAGTGGACTGTAGTCCACTAGCCTTGGCATTCTCCAGGCAAGAATACTGGAGTGGATTGCCCTTCCCTCCTGCAGGGGATCTTCCTAACCCAAGGACTGAACTGGTTCTCCTTCATCGGCAGGCAGATTCATTACCACCGAGCCACCTGAGAAGCCCCCTTGCCAGGTAGCTCTTAAAAAAGTCTCACTGGGTGAATATCAATTCTGTGTGACTTAGTTTGGGGAGTTCTATCCTTCTACATTCCATATGCTGAGAAGTCACGCCTGCATGAAGACTACATCAGAGAAATCGTGCACTTTGGGGTCCTTAGAGCAGCACCAGCCAATTCTTACTGCCAACCAATCTTTCCTTTTCACTTAAGCTTGCCTCTATCACAATTATGTGATTATGTCATATGTATATACTCTCAGGTTATTAAAGGCATCAATTCATTCTTTAATCCATGTACATTTGATTGCTTGGCTTTTTCCCCCTCCCAAGATAACAAACTAACGGTTAGGGTCTACATTCCAAATGCAAATGAAGTGTCCTGGAGGAGACATTGGAGTGAGATATAGATGGAGGTGGTGGGTTAAATTGCATGTGTCTGGGTAGCAGGGTTCACGACACACAGTGAGGGGTGTCTTCTGCAAGCCGATTGTGCTTCAGACCCTGGGTTTAGACAGCAGCTGTGCGGGCCCTCTGTGAGGACGGCAATGACCCCCCTACCCCACCCCGCCCCAGCACACATGGAGGGTACTGCTGCATCTGCTGTCACTATTCAAGTCACTTCCTATGACATTTGGCAGGCAGCGCCTGGGCAGCAGGGAATGATGGGGGGGGGGCGGCAACCAATCGGCCATAGTGCAATTGATATCTGATTGATGAATGCAGGACACTGTGGAAAGGACCCATTAGAAGTGGAGCTCTCACAGTGAGAGAGTTGAGAGGCACTTTCTTGTGAATAAAAAAAAAAAAAAACCTCAAAAACCCTTTGCTTTTTCAGAAGAGGAAAAAACTATGTTCTATGTATTTCTCTGTTAAAAATAAAAATGCAAAGACAATATTTTCATATTGAGAAAGCTAAACAAGAGGAAAACAGTTTTAAATTATTCAGAGGGAAAATGAATTGAGCGTTCCCAATTAGACTGAAATATTTAAAGCATTAGCGTTACGGGTCCTTCCGCATGTGGAGTAAAATAAAATTAAATAAAATTTGCTATGAGATCAAGGTTGACTTAGAAAAAGCACAGATTCTTTTAGTTGAAAAGTTAAATAAACTTAATTATTTTTCACCTGGAGAAATTTTTTTGTATTTTTTTTTTAAATCCAAGGTTAAAAAATCATCACATTAGTTTTGACTTGTTTTTATTTTTATTCCTCATTTAAATATAGTAATGAATAACCCCTTACCACATGGTCTTACACCCTCATTGAATCTTTTTTTTGGGGGGGGGGGGGGCTGATATTGAATCAAACAATTGAAATTTTCCAAATTTGCTTTTCCCTGTAGAACGCACATTATCGTTCCCTGCTGGGAAGGGGAATCCATTCTGATATTGATTATGCTGTGTTAGATCTTAGATTTTTCTATAAATGTGTAAAGGCTGTAAACACCAGCAATTCCCAATGGTTTAACAGAATCATTCCTCCTCTGACCACATAATTGCTAAATTGTGCATGTCAAATGGCTTCAGGATATTCGTCCCCCTTTCCAGCAGGTTTATCAAGGAAAACTTGCTGGAGAATGGTGGTGTTTGTGTGTCCTTTAAGTCGGGAATTCAAAGGTCAATAGTTGCCAAAAGCATTTTCACTGAGTAACTGCTTCTTTTCCCAAGCTCTGTAACGTGCTGTCTCAACCAGTGATCCTTATCAGTTATTTCTAAATGTGTGCATTTCGTTTCGAAGCCAACACCAGCGTTTACATCCAAGCTTGATTATAATTCATCACACAATTGTTTATATCATGCCTATACACCAAATCAACAAGGTAATACTGTGTTGTTTTTCTCATGATTATCTTTGAAGACATTCTGAAATTAAATATGCTTTTCTTTTCCCCCAGTGATTTGAATTCCAGTACAAGAAATAACTAAATATATGGTGGACAAGAGTATTTAGCAGGGTCTAAGAGCCCTTATGTGTAGTGGGATAGAAATGTATCTTCTGAATGAATGTGTTTTTGTCTGATTTCAGAGCTAACTTAAGAGTAAAATGATTCTGTTAATGCACTGTGAGTAATGCTAGCCCTGAGCTGTTAGACCCACGTAGCGTTCAGTTCAGCATCTCTGCTCTTCCTAACTGTTTTCTATGAGTCATATGCCTAAGCAGTTACCATTGGTTGTTATCCTGGTTGAACTATTCTTGCAGGATTCATCTTTAGTTTTGACAGTTAAAACAGTTGCAGCAATTAATTACTAGGGAATAATTCCCATCCCAAAAGTGCAGACGATAAAAACATGTTCATAAATATGCTGTAATTCTTCACTTCTCAAAGTATAGCCCAAGACATCTTTGCAACAACAACGTCTAAAAAACTCACAAGTTGCATATTCCTATAAGTAAAATAACTGGGGGGGTAGGGAAGGCAGTTTGATTTTTTTTTTTTTAAAGCGCAATGTGAAAAGATATTTGACGTTCACTTTTGATCAGAAATCTGTAATCACATTGTATACATACCTCATTACAATTTTCAATAAGGTCTTTTTTCCATCTTCTTTGCTTAATTGTGCTGATATCATTTCAAGAAATGTAGTTTATGAATGTAAAAGCTGAAAGAACAAAAGAAAACAGGGATTAACATGACAGGACACTATATCCCAAAGACAGACAAAGAATTTAAGCAGCAGATGAAACATCATGCAGCATCTGAAACAAATGAAAGGAAAACAGATTGTCATCAAATCTTCATTTTTTTCCAAAAGTTTGATACATATTTCTTTGGAGAATAGTTTGCAAATGATATATAGAATATGTGAAATACAATTGTAAACAGACATGCAATTTACCTAGGTTACAATCTGCTCCGTGATCTTTGTTCATTCTTAAGAAAAAAAGACAGGGTACACTACTTGGAGCACGACTATACCAAAAGAAAGCTGAGATTGAATTATTAGAACTGACATTATTAATATTTTTTTAATATTCCATGGCTTTCTCATGATTCTTTGCATGCCACATCTTTAGCAAACCCCAGTGCCTTAATCATTTTAAGATTTGCTGTGTTCTCAAGAGCTGTTTGCTGGTATGCGAGCATCGTCTCTTTGAATGGCAATAAATATGCATGGCTTAAAAGAAAACCGGAGTCGGAAAACCGTCCGTCTAAAGTATTAACTGCTATATCCAGTGTTTCTTACACTCTCCTTCGCTGAACACATGTTGCCCTGGGGTCTGAAACTGAGCTGGCCTTGGCCTTTTGTGGCACTCTGGTCTCTTTCTTGCACCAAAGGCTGGGCGCGGTGGGGGAGAGGGAAGGGGGAGGGGCGGGGGCCAAAAGGCCAAGAGGGATGGTGGATGCCGGGAGAGGATGCTGGCCGCGGGCCGCTGGTCCTCAGAGCCTGGGAAAACCCAAGGCAGCGCCCCAGCCCGCTTCTTTCCACCCCACTTCACCCACACACCGCTCAGCACGGCCACCAGCCACTGACCACGGACTGGGCCGCGTTTTCTTTCACCCTTTGAGGTTGTACAAGTGCCAGAGCGCTGACTGACACCGCATTCTGAAACTGATTGCCCGACATTGTCCGGCACAAGCCATGCAGAAACCGCAGCCGGCTGGCTGTGCGCGGGGCCAGAGTCCCAGCAGAGAACGTTTCTTTCTAGGTGGTCAGCCGTGGAGTGCCGATTCTGACCATTGTTATTGTGTATCTTGCTACAGAATCGCTGGAGTAAGAAATGCAAGGTTTTCAGGGGAATGAAAAGGCGAAAGATCAGCTAGGCAGAGATTTTTATCATGGCTCTTGGGCTGGCATAGTTTCTAGCAGGTGAGAAGACCCCAGTGTAAGAAGAACAGTTTAGCATCCCTTTTCCCTACCTGTGCTGTGTAAGTTTCCAACAAGTCATTCCTTTTTCATGGCGTTATTACAAGGTATAGTTTGGATAAGCCATATGCTGATCTGACTTAAATGGAGAAGATTTTTCGAGAAAAAGAAGAGATTGCAGCTGGTAGCTACGGTAGTTTACTATTTTTGAACGCCTCTTTAGTATATGGTATTTTAATTCATCCCACAGATTCAAATTGGACTCTGACTGTGTACACTGGGATATACTGTATGGTGTTCTGAGTAATGCTGCTTTGCTAAAATTGCAATGTAGATTGATGCAAAAGAGGCGGCTTTGCCATTTCTAAAATCTTCTCAGGCGTTTTGTGCAGAATGAAAATGCTGACTGGCCGGCTACCTCTGCAAACATGGGTGCTGTCAATGCATAGAGCTCCCATACTTTTACTTTTTAAGTGCAGAATGAGTAATTAGTCCCGCACAGGATGTGATGGAGGAAGATACACAGTATTCCCATTTTACCAAGAGTGCTGATTTTACGGAGCTTAAAATCAGTCTGGAAAAAGACAGTAGGAAAAAAAAAACAAACTGGTACCCGATTTTCAGAGATGGGCAATCTTATTTTTACGTAAGAAACCTTGCAGTCATGTAAAATTGAGGCTATTTCCAGGCTACAGAATTCTGGTGAGTGGACATGTAAAGTCTCTGGCTTTCTGGCTGATCACCTGAAGGTGTTTTCTTTTCCATTCTGTGCTTGAAACACAATTTTCTGTGTCCTGTTTCTCTGAATCTCACCCATGCCTCAGGAAGAGGTCTTTGCTGCCTAGCGCTAGAAGACCACGTAGGAGTAAACTCTCCTGTGCTCTGTACATCAGACGGAAGCACATTTTGAGAATTTCCCAGTGACCAGTGGCTGCCTTAGCTGGTCAGAGTTCTGTCTCCAATATTGGTGGTCACGTTGTGTTGGGTTTCCTTATTTCATTCTCTGCTAAGCCAAGGAAAACCTGATTCAGGTGATCCCACTACTGAAAACAATTAACCTGTAACATGAGCTCTAACATTGCTGCACACTGCAGAGAACCAGCAAATATTTGTTCTTTGGCATAATGACAAGTTTTAATCCTCTCCCAGTAGAGCCCTCTTGGGGACTTTTAGCACATGGACATTACTTAACAGACATGTTGCAACCGCCTTGGTACGATGCACTGGATTTATTCCAAACGTGGAAAATCTACCAAAAATCTAGTGCATGATACAAACAATTGACCAGAAAACATCTATTATACATTGCGTTTTGCTCAAAATCTTTATTAAGTAAAGCCTGAGCAAGTCCTAATAATAATATATACAACCTTTGGATGAAAGCATACCATGACTGGGTTTGTTGAGGTGAAAAAACTGTCATTATTTAGAGCATTCAGATAATGCTCTAAATACTCTGAATGCTCAAAAACACTTTTTTGACTTCTTTTAAGTTTGTATTTTTTTAACCATGTTGTTGTTGTTTTTCAGTCACTAAGTCATGTCCAACTTTTTGTGACCCCATGGACTGCAGCACGCCAGGCTTCCCTGCCCTTCACCATCTCCTGGAGTTTGCTCAAACTCACACCCATTGAGTTGGTGATGCCATCCAACCTTCTCATCCTCTGTCGTCCCCTTCTCCTCCTGACCTCAACTATGGGTCCAGTACAAAATCAGGTCATGGACCACGGCTGTATCTGTACCTGCTTTTTAAGTACTCCCTGGCTTTAGCATCTTTCATTCATTAACTCAGCTCTTGCCACAAATGCTGATCGTGTACCTGCTTTGTTTAGAGCTTTGCATTGTGTTGCCTTTTTAAAATATATTGAAGCATAGTAACATTTAATCGCTTCTCTTTCCCTCCACAACTGCATTTCCTGTGTGCTTTCTTCCCCTGCTCCATACTGAACACTATGAAGCTGATCTGGCCCCATGAAGCCATGATTTATTTCTGAGAGCTTCCCTTTCTTCTGCCAAATACCATTTCTTCCACATGGTTTCTAATTAAAGTGTATCTATGTTAGTTAACCTAGTCAAACTCATGTAGCAAAACCCAAGAACAATACAATCTAAGTATTTCACATCAGCATTTTTGCCCCATCCCAACCTGAAAAGAGAAGTATCTGTCCTCTGTCTTTTACCCCCTCCTAACTTCTCCATCTTACTGCCTCTCCATAAATAATAAAATGATTTTGACAGTGAAGTAACTCCTCCAACAAAATAGGGGTTATGTGTTTAATCTGAAACCTATTGAACTTCTCAGCCAATGAAATGCCTGGTCAAGTTGTTCTGAAGGCTGTGTTCTTTAATGATGTATTTTGCCCCTAACTAAATTGCTTTGCTTAGTAATTTGTGTCGCACATGAAGCATTGATGTGATATTTTTCAGCTTCCAGAGGCTAAGTTGGTCGCTTCCCCCATCACAGCACTTTATCAGAAATGAGAACTTGTCGATCATGTATCTGTAATGCAACACTTAGTTTAAATCTCATGGAATATTAAAATTAGGAAGAGACCTAGCAAATCCTGATTCACTGGGGTTTAAATGAGAGTCTTCCCTGGAGAGTCCGATGGTAAAGAATCCGCCTACAAAGCAGGAGATGGGGGTTCAATACCTGGGTCTATAAGATCCCCTGGAGAAGCAAATGGCCACCCAGTCCAGTATTCTTGCCTGGATAATTCCAGGGACAAAGGAGTCTGGCCAACTACAATCCATAGTGTTGCAAAGAGTTGAACATGATTGAATGACTGAAAAAAAAAAAATGAGGGCTGCAGGAACTGATCACCAGCCTAAGCCCTGTATCTACTGACCAGTGAGAGAGGAATCAGCACTCAAAGCTTCTAGCATAATCACTGACTCTCCCATCACAGTGTGATAAAAAGGAGAGTGTACAATAAAAAAGACAGCGCAGAAAGGCAAAAACCCACTGTCACTATCTGGTAAAGGAACAGTACTTTGAAGAAAGGAAACAGAAGAGGTGAAAGGAAACCAGCAGGTAAAAATCCCGATAGCAAAGTGAGATAAGTCTGGAAGAGCCGTTGGGTCAGATAAAACCGGGCATAGCAGAGTTTCATGCACCCGAATTCTGTACCTTACTCACCACTTAAAGCAACGCATGAGACAAATGCCATTACTAACAAATACTTTGAGAAGACAAACACCTATTAGTATTCAATTGAATGTAAGTAACATTCAAACTTCAGGTTGCGGTCTCTTCCCTGGTGGTCCAGTGGTTAAGACTCCACACTTCCACCACAAGAAGTGTAGGTTTATCCTTAGTCTGGAAACTAAGATCCCTAATTCTGAGTGGCCAAGACTAAAAAGTCAGGTTGACGTCTGTCTATCTTGTTTTTATGTATGATCACATAGTTGATTAGCACCCTTTTCTATTCACTCAAAAAATTATACCATTAAGAATTTTGCTTACACTGTCAATAACCGTGTAAGCAACCGTCAACTCCAAACCCTGGAGATTTTAAAAAGAAAGGAAGAAAAAACAAGGTTGGTCTTCATCTTCCCAGAAAATGGTAATCCCCTCACCCCAGTGAGAGCGTGTAGTTTTATTTTCTGTATGATCGCAAGGGTACTAGAGCTGGATTATTTATTCTCTTCTCCAAAGGTAACCAGACAGAAAAGTTTACATCTCCCATGCTTTAAGTCATAATTACTGAAGCCATTGTGACAAGCATGAAGTAAGGATAGCAGGAACACCTGAGTCCTGAAACCCCAGATTCCTCAATCTTCTGGCATATTCTACCAGGTTAGAGGCAGACTCAGGTCTCATACCAAGGTAGCTTCAGAAAGATAAATGAATCAGTCATTATCATTTTAACAGAAGGAGTCTCTCCAGTAGGATTTATTTTAGGCATTCAGTTCAGTTCAGTTGCTCAGTCATGTTCAACTCTTTGCGACCCCATGGACTGCAGCATGCCAGTCTTCCCTGTCCTTCACCAACTCCTGGAACTTACTCAAACTCAAGTCCATCAAGTCAGTGATGCCATCCAACCATCTCATGCACCGTGGTCCCCTTCTCCACCTACCTTCAATCTTTCTCAGCATCAGGGTCTTTTCAAATGAGTTAGTTCTCTGCATCAGGTGGCCAAAGTATTGGAGTTTCAGCTTCAATACCAATCTTATTCAGAACTTATTTCCTTTAGGACTGACTGGTTGGATCTCCTTCCAGTCCAAGGGACTCTCAAGAGTCTTCTCCAACACCATAGTTCAAGAGCATCAATTCTTCAGCACTCAGCTTTCTTTATAGTCCAACTCTCACATCCATACATGACTACTGGAAAAACCAGAGCTTTGACTCAGTTCAGTTCAGTTGCTCAGTCGTGTCCAACTCTTTGCAATCCCACGAACCGCAGCATGCCAGGCCTCCCTGTCCATCACCAACTCCCGGAGTCTACCCAAGCCCATGTCCATTGAGTCAGTGATGCCATGCCACCATCTCATCCTCTGTCATCCCCTTCTCCTCCTGCCTTCAATCTTTCCCAGCATTGGGATCTTTTCAAATGAGTCAGCTCTTCGCATCAGGTGGCCAAAGTATTGGAGTTTCAGCTTTAGCATCAGTCCTCCCACTGAACACCCAGGACTGATCTCCTTTAGAATGGACTGGTTGGATCTCCTTGCAGCCCAGGGAATTCTCAAGAGTCTTCTCCAACACCACAGTTCAAAAGCATCAATTCTTCTGTGCTCAGCTTTCTTTATAGTCCAACTCTCACATCCATACATGACTACTGGAAAAACCATAGCCTTGACTAGGTGGACCTTTGTTGACAAAGTAATGTCTTTTTGACTAGATGGACCTTTGTCGGCCAAGTAATGTCTCTGCTTTTTAATATGCTATCTAGGTTTGTCATAACTTTTCTTCCAAGGAGAAAGTGGCTTTTAATTTCATGGCTGCAGTCACTATTGCAAAATCACTGTAGTGATTTTGGAGCCCAAAATATAAAGTCTGTCACTATTTCCATTGTTTCCCCATCTATTTTGCATGAGGTGATGAGACCAGATGCCATGATCTTTGTTTTTGTATGTTAAGTTTTAAGCCAGCTTTTTACTCTCCTCTTTCACTTTCATCAAGAGGCTCTTTAGTTCCTCTTCGATTTCTGCCATAAGTGTGGTGTCATCTGCATATCTGAGGTTATTGATACTTCTCCCGGCAATATTGATTCCAGCTTGTGCTTCATCCAGCTGAGCATTTCTCATGATGTACTCTGCATATAAGTTAAATAAGCAGGGTGACAATATAGAGCCTTGATGTACTCCTTTCCTGATTTGAAACCAGTCTGTTGTTCCATGTCCAGTTCTAACTGTTGCTTCCTGACCTGCATTGAGGTTTCTTAGGAGGCAGATCAGGTGGTCTGGTATTCCCATCTCTTGAAGAATTTTCCACAGTTTGTTGTAATCTGCACAGTCTAAGGCTTTGGCGTAGTTAACAAAGCAGAAGTAAATGTTTTTCTGGAGCTCTCTTGCTTTTTTGATGACTTAACGGGTGTTGGCAATTTGATCTCTGGTTCTTCTGCCTTTTCTAAATCCAGCTTGAAAGTCTGGAATTTCACGTTTCATGTACTGTTGAAGCCTGGCTTGGAGAATTTTGAACATCACTTTGCTAACGTGTGCAATGAGTCCAATTGTGTAGTAGTTGTAGCATTCTTTGGCATTGCCTTTCTTTGGGATTGGAATGGAAACTGACCTTTTCCAGTCCTGTGGCCACTGCTGAGTTTTCCAAATTTGCTGGCATATTGAGTGCAGCACTTTCACAGCATCATCTTTCAGGATTTGAAATAGCTCACCTTGAATTCCATCACCACCACTAGCTTTGTTCATTGTGATGCTACCTAAGGCCCACTTGACTTCACATTCCAGGATGTCTGGCCCTATGTTAGTGTTCACATTATCGTGGTTATCTGGGTCATGAAGATCTTTTTTATATAGTTCTTCTGTGTATTCTTGCCACCTCTCCTTAATACCTTCTGCTTCTGTTAGGCCCATACCATTTCAGATGACTAGTACTGTGGGCAAGAATCCCTTAGAAAAAAATGGACTATGCATCATAGTCAGCAAAAGAGTCCAAAATGCAGTACTTGGATGCAATCTCAAAAACAACGGAATGATCTCTGTTCATTTCCAAGGCAAACCATTTAATATCATGGTAATCCAAGTCTATCCCCCGACCAGTAATGCTGAAGAACCTAAGTTGAATGGTCCTATGAAGACCTACAAGACCTTCAAGAACTAACACCCCCCCCAAAAATGTCCTTTTCATTATAGGGGACTGGAATGCAAAAGTAGGAAGTCAAGAGATACCTGGAGTAATGGCAAATTTGGCCTTGGAGTACAGAATGAAGCAGGGCAAAAGCTAATAGAGTTTTGCCAAGAGAATGCACTTGTCATAGCAAACACCCTCTTCAAACAGCACAAGAGAAGACTCCACACATTGACATCACCAGATGGTCAATATTGAAATCAGATTGATTGTATTCTTTTCAGCCAAAGATGGAGAAGCTCTATACAGTCAGCAAAACAAGACGGGGGGCTGACTGTGGCTCAGATCATGAACTCCTTATTGCCAAATACAGACTTAAATAGAAGAAAGAAGGGAAAACCACTAGACCATTCAGGTATGACCTAAATCAAATCCCTTATGATTATACAGTGGAAGTGACAAATAGATTCAAGGGATTAGATCTGATAGACAGAGTGCCTGAAGAAATATGGATGGAGGTTTTTGACATTGTACAAGAGACAGTGATCAAGACCATCCACAAGAAAAAGAAATACAAAAAAGGCAAAATGGTTGAGGAGGCTTACAAATAGCTGAGAAAAGAAAGGCACAAAAGGCAAAGGAGAAAAGGAAAGATATACCCATTTGAATGCAGAGTTCCAAAGAATAGCAAGGAGAGATAAGAAAGCCTTCCTGAGTGTTCAGTGCAAAGAAATGGAGGAAAACAATAGAATGGGAAAGACTTGAGATCTCTTCATTTTAGGCTTTAGAAAAAATATTTTATGAACTGCACCTCTTTTCAAGATGGAGAAAAAGAAAAAGCTTGTTGAAATATTTACTCAGTATTGAATATTATAAAAGAAACTGAACCAGATGGAGAATTTTCTGGGGTGAAAGCAAGAGTCTAATGATGTCATAAACAATAAAACAGGCTTCCCTGGTGGCTCAGTGGTAAGGAATCTGCCTGTCAATGCAGGAGACATGGGTTCAATCCCTGGGTTGGGAAGATGCCCTGGAGAAGGGAACGACTACCCACTCCACTATTCTTGCCTGAAAAATCCCATGGACAGAGGAGCCTGGTGGGCTTTAGTCCATGGGGTCCCAAAAGACGTGGACAGGACTGAGCAACTAAAAAACAACAACAGAACATATTTAGTTTAACTCTTTTACGTGGGAAAACTATTTTGCCAAAATCTGTCAGATCTGGTCTTTGGTCAGCAGAAAGTAGGCCTGACGTTCGAAGCCACTGTACATTATGGTTATTGATTATGATTACTTTCTGTTCTCTTCTTCCACGGACCAGGATAAACTGCGTGAACATTTTAGAGCATATTGATGGCCATGCCTTTTTCTGTTTGGCTGTTGGTGGAAGGAATTGCTGTGTCCATTAATCCCAAGGACTAAATGCACCATTTCTGTGCATGTGTATATTTTAATCCCCACTCTGCTTTAGTTGATCTTTATAATAATAAGGATAATGGGCTTCCCAGGTGGCTCAGTGGTAAAGAATCTGCCTGGCAATGCAGGAGACTGGAGTTCCATCCCTAGGTGGAGAAAATTCCCTGGAGGAGGAAATGACAACCCACTCCAGTATTCTTGCCTGGGAAATGCCATGGACAGAGGGGCCTGGTGGGTTATAGTCTATGGGATCGCAAAGAGTCGGACACTACTGGGCTACTAAACAACAGCAACAACAATAATAATAAATGTCCCAACCCCTTTGAAATTATCACTCTAAAGTGAAAATCTACATACCTATATTTCCAAAGTGTCTATGAGACAATTAAATAGTAACCTTGTGGGCCAATGCACATCTGAGTTACAAATATAGCCTTATTATTCAGTGTTTGACCTGAAGTTGTGTTTGTTTTCTCACCTTTAAAATAGTAATAATTCCATTTTATATGTTAGAGCCAAGTGGCTTTTTCTTTACAAGGAAATGTTTGACGTTTTTAAGTTTTATTTCATCTTGGAGTATAGTTGAATAACAATGAATAACAATGTATTGCTTTCAGGCGGTACAGCAAAGTGATTCAGTTACACATATACATGTATCTATTCTTTTTCAAATTCTTTTTCCACTTTCAGTTGAATTTTGATGGAAAACTCAGCCTGTCCTTTCCAACTTGTTTTTAAAACCAAGGACTTCTCCTAATGAACCAGACCTTCATGCCTTTTAAAACTTTTTAAAACTCAATGCCTCATGCTTTAGTACCTGAAGAGTTCAGGAGGGATTTTCATTTTCTCATTGTTGGTCTTAAAGGAGGAGACTACATCAAGATGTTTTTTCACTTTCCTCAATGCTTTGGGGTCTTGTGTTTTCTTATTCTTAGGTTTTGATTGCCACTTTCAAGAAACCCTTAGTCATTGATTAGCCAATTACGGATCGCATTTCCAAAGGTGAGATTTTTAAAAAGTCCTTAATGTTTTCTTTTTCACATGGGCTAAAAACTGAATAAGCCCACACAAATTTACTTCCAACTTTCTAAAATACAAAATAAAAAGATCTCTCCTTTATTGTGCTTATACATTTTGTATATGTATAATTTTTAATGCTGTAATCTCCTTGAATTATGAGCAACACATATCCTGCAACATGTTTGTAAATAAGATCTTTATTCATTTGGGGAGGTAACATATCTTCCTTTAGTCTGAGAAGGAATGTAAATTGTCCACAGATGATTTCTGTTATAGGTTATAAGCAAAAATACTGTAGAGCAACATTTACTTTACGGAGCAAAAGGCAACAGCGTTTACTCATTTCAGTATAATTAACAGTTACATTTTTTGGTTTAACTATTTGGAAAGGAGATCTATAACATATGTGTCATGACTTCTTTTTTCAAAATTCCCCCAAATGGTAGTTTTGTCTAAATTTTTGTTTGCTATTATTTTATGAAATCTGCATTCCAGAAAGCAGCACATGTATAGCATGCTCTATTAAAATATAGTAAAATAACACCTAGGGCACTTAATTAAAAGTAACATTAAAACAATAATTTTTATGCCAAAGAACTGTATTCTTGGAAGTTAGTTTTTAGTAAAAGTGATTGGAATCAACGGGTTAATTGCTTCTAGAACACTTATAAGTAAATATTATTAGCAAAATATTTTAATTACTGTACTTTATGTGGCCTAAATGTAAGCATTTATTAATACAAACCAAACACTCATTACAAATTTGCACAGAAAATGATAAAATATTATGTATGAAATGAAGCATTAGCATGGACCATTAAGTCTTCTATTTTCTTTTAATTGAATTTGTCAGTAGTACCCGCTTTAACTGAAAACCAGTCATAACCACAAAATTAAATAATAATTAAAGAAACAACTATTGAAAGAGTTGCTGGGAAGCTAAGGTGCCATTTAACCAAAACATAGCAATTTAATGTAAATTGCAGACCATGGAGACACAGTTCTGAAAATCATGCGTCTTGTGGTTCTGTGTGTGTTGGATTTTCCAGCACTTTTGGCATTTCAGTCCAGATAGTTTAGTCGAAGGACCAGGCTGCAACTCAGAAAGGCAGAAATGTGAAAAGTTCCTATAAACTTACTTATGCCTGTAAGACATAAAAGACAAAAATTGTTACAAGCATAAAGGTGCTTGTAACAATTCAATTTATTGTTGCATAGTCAGTGCTGTGGGCCTATAGGAATCTCTATGAATCAACATATAGAACTATGAGTAAATATCTTTTTAGGATTTTTTGGTAAGCTTTGTGCAAATCATATATATCTAAAAATATATAAATATATATCTAAAAAGTATATCTAGAGCTATAGCTAGATTAAAATACACTTCACTGTTAGAGAATATATGATTGAAGGATTTATCTTGGGTGTGTTTCTTGTTCAAAATATGATGGATTTCCCTTTCAAATAAAATGTCATTTTTCATTGCCTAAAAACGTAATCTAAGATTCAGTTTAATTTACCAAAAAGTCTAGTTTCCTGGTGTATATGTGTACACCTGTGCTCATTTAATTGTATATGCAAGTGTTTATTTTTACTAGTGGCCTTCTGAGAGGTCTCCGATCTTTATGAGCTATTTTCAAGTCTACCTAGACACATTCCATGATGCACAGCCAGCAGGGGGAGGTAAGATTTAAGGAAATGGCAAAATGAACTTGATGGAAGCAACTACTTTGCAGGCAAACAAACAAACAAACAAAGACTTGTCACTGAGGAGAATGGAAGGGTCTGCAATGCATGTGGGTTATATTTAGCATCTTGGTTACAAGGCTGGCTGTCAATTAGAATTTTGATACACATTTGCCTGTGTACTTGAAGGATCTAGATTTTAAATATGATACACAGAAAACTTCCAGTTATTGAGAGCCCTTTGTGATATTTTCCAGTGTGCAAACTGTAGCTGAATTGATGTGTGTGAATCTGTGAGTCAGTTTAAAGAATACAAAAGTACAGGCTCATACAAATATGCTCATGAGCTTGGAGAAAATGTCGATTTTGTTGAAAAATTTAACAGCATCATTAAATAGCATTATAGAACAACATCTGCTCACAAAATTGATTACTTGGACTTCCCTGGTGGCTCAGACGGTAAAGTGTTTGCTTACAATGCGGGAGACCCGGGTTCAATCCCTGGGTCGGGAAGGTCCTCTGGAGAAAGAAATGGCAACCCACTCCAGTACTCTTGCCTGGAAAATCCCATGGACGGAGGAGCATGGTAGGCTACAGTCCATGGGGTTGCAAAGAGTTGGATATGACTGAGCGACTTCACTTTCACTTTCACATGCAGCAATTAATACAAGATAACCACAGACAAACTGAAGAATTCTAATTAAAGACATATCATTGAAATTACATTTTCATCTTTGTATCCAAGTGGTCATGAAATAAATTGGATGTGATGTATTATATATTCTTGAAAAGGACAATAGTCAAGTTTGGATTTTGCAAAAAGAAGTACAATTTTCATATCTGTAGATTTCATTTTACTAAAACAAGTTTAGCCAGGATGAGGGTTAACTCAGCTTGCCTAGTAAAACTTGACAAGTACAAACCCTGAATGTGTCTGTAGTTAATATGAAGAAGTAGATTCCTTACATAAAAGAGGCAGATTGCTGAGGGAAACATATTGAATTACATTAAAATTGTCAGCAAGGAAAATAGAAAATTAAAACCATATCTTATATTCAGTTATAAGCTGACTTCTCATTGCAAAATATTTTACAAATTTTATTTTATCTAAACCACAACCTCCTTTAAGAGAAATGTCTCATACCCACTTTACAGATTGAAAAGTATATCTGTTCATAATAACACTTTAAAATAAACTTTGGTTTCACAAATTTCCTGGATTTTGTTTCTTATTTTTAAAAAATGATAACTGATTTAAAAATATGACTGGAATTTATCTTTTCCATTGATTCAGCTCCTTTCCTATAACTGGAAATAGTCAGATGTATAAATATATCTCCTCAGTCCATGGAATTCTCCAGGCAAGAATTCTGGAGTGAGTAACCATTCCCTTCTCCGGAGGATTTTCCCAACCCAGGAATCTAACCTGTGTCTCCTGCATTACAGGTGGATTCTTTACCATCTGAACCACCAGAGAAGCCCTTCTCATTTTAACTTTCTCATTGCACACATTAATATTGAGTCTTTCAAAGTTATTTTTAAAATTTCATTTCAGATCACCATGTAAGAAAAAAACTGAATTTCAATAATTCTGAACTCAGGTTAAAACAAATTTAAAATTGTCACTAATCATACACATACATTCACACACACACACACACACGTACAGCCAAATATGTATGAATAAAGTTCCAACAAAACTTTGATGCATTTTCCAATATTTCAATTTGGGGGTTTTATATATGCTGATTTGTTCTGTAATATCAATATAGTTTCTTCTAAATCCATGTACAATAGTTGTTTTTTTTTTTTTCCCACATGATACTTCACCTCTCATGCTTTTCCAGAATTTTTAGTTTGAACAAGTCACTATAGCACTTGATTAACTGCTAAGGTCAATTTTAAAAATTGAGGGAAAAATATACCATTAAACTCTCAGTATTTTGGATCTATGAATCCAACATTGTTAGGCTATGCTATTTCCCAATCATCTTGAAAGATTAGAACATTTGTTTGGGAGATCCAACTAGTCCATTCTGAAGGAGATCAGCCCTGGGATTTCTTTGGAGGGAATGATGCTGAAGCTGAAACTCCAGTACTTTGGCCACCTCATGCGAAGAGTTGACTCATTGGAAAAGACTCTGATGCTGGGAGGGATTTGGGGGCAGGAGGAGAAGGGGACGACAGAGGATGAGATGGCTGGATGGCATCACTGACTCGATGGAAGTGAGTCTGAGTGAACTCTGGGAGCTGGTGATGGACAGGGAGGCCTGGCGTGCTGCGATTCATGGGGTCACAAAGAGTCGGACACTATTGAGCGACTGGACTGAACTGAAGGTCAATTTTTTAAAATTGAGGGAAAAATATACCATTAAACTCTTAGTATTTTGGATCTATGAATCTAACATTGTTAGGCTATGCTATTTCCCAATAATCTTGAAAGATTAGAACATTTGTTTGGGGATTATAGTTTACCAGAGCTTCTGAAGAGATTGCATCAGTATTTTATATATTCACCTCAAAGAACATAGTCATCTATTAGGCCTTGGCATTTCTAATATGGATTAAAAAGAATTTGTAACTTTCTAGAGGAAATCCAAAGTCAGAGCGATAAACAGTCATTTTGTAGAGAAATTATTTTTCCAGTCAGATGGTCTGGATTATGCTGATATAAGCCCACAAAGAAGGCTGAGCACAGAAGAATTGATGCTTTAGAAATGTGGCGCTGAAGAAAACTCTTGAGAGTCCCTTGAGGAGCAAGGAGATCAAACCAGTCAATCCTAAAGGAAATCAACCCTGAATATTAATTGGAAGGACTGATGCTAAAGCTGAAGCTCTAATACTTTGGCCACCTGATGCAAAGAATCAACTCATTAGAAAGACCCTGATGCTGGGAAAGATTGAGGGCAGGAGAAGTGGGTGACAGAGAATGAGACAGGTGGCATCATCTACTCAATGGACATGAGTTTGAACAAACTCCAGGAGATAGTGAAGGGCAGGGAAGCCTAGCATACTGCAGTCCATGAGGTGGCAGTTCGGTTCAGTCGCTCAGTCGTTTCTGACTCTTTGGGACCCCATAAATCGCAGCACGCCAGGCCTCCTTGTCCATCACCAACTCCCAGAGTCCACCCAAACCCATGTCCATCGAGTCGGTGATGCCATCCAGCCATCTCATCCTTTGTCGTTCCCTTCTCCTCCTGCCACCAATCTCTCCCAGCATCAAGGTCTTTTCCAATGAGTCAACTCTTGGTATGAGGTGGCCAAAGTATTGGAGTTTCAGCTTCAGCATCAGTCCTTCCAATGAACACCCAGGACTGATCTCCTTTAGGATGGACAGGTTGGATCTCCTTGCAGTCCAAGGGATTCTCAAGAGTCTTCTCCAATAGCACAGTTCAAAAGCATCAATTCTTCAGCGCTCAGTTTTCTTCACAGTCCAACTCTCACATCCATACATGACTACTGGAAAAACCATAGCCTCAACTAGACGGACCTTTGTTGGCAAAGTAATGTCTCTGCTTTTCAGTATGCTATCTAGGTTGGTCATAACTTTCCTTCCAAGGAATAAGCATTTTTTAATTTCATGCTTCAATCACCATCTGCAGTGATTTTGGAGCCTCCCAAAAATAAACTCTGACACTGTTTCCACTGTTTCCCCATCTATTTCCCAGGAAGTGATGGGACCAGATGCCATGATCTTAGTTTTCTGAGTGTTGAACTTTAAGCCAATTTTTTCACTCTCCTCTTTCACTTTCATCAAGAGGCTTTTTAGTTCCTCTTCACTTTCTGCCATAAGGGTGGTGTCATCTGTATATCTGAGGTTATTGATATTTCTCCCGGCAATCTTGATCCCAGCTTGTGGTTCTTCCAGCCTAGCGGTTCTCATGATGTGCTCTGCATATAAGTTAAATCAGCAGGGTGACAATATACAACCTTGACGTACTCCTTTTCCTATTTGGAACCAGTCTGTTGTCCCATGTATGACTTAACAACTGAACAACAACAAAACCCCACAATCTGAAAAAAAATCTCAATAGCTTAAAGCAACAGGCTAATTTTCTGCCTGTCTAGAGGTCTGCCCCAGGCCAATCTTAGAGAAGGAAAAAGAATGCTGTGCTCCACCAGGTCACTCAGGGATCCAATTGGGAGAATCTAGCCTGGATCCTGCTGACATCAAAACACAGGAATCTGCTGAGACAATGTAAGTAAGAAGAGGGGATTATGTTTCACTTTTGAAATGGTTTGCCCAGAAGTGACACGTGACCTTTCTTCCATGTATCATTGGCCAAACCTGGCTATATTACCACACTCCACATCAAGGAAGTGGTAAAATATAACTTCCAGGGAGCTGCAAACAGAGAGTATAGGGAAGGGTGGTTGATTTATAATGTCTTCCCCAAAACAATAGCAATTAACTGAGTGTTAGAGGTATTGAAGGGTTTCCCATGTGGTGCTAGTGGTAAAGAATCCACTTATCAATGCAGGAGATGTAAGAGACATGAGTTTGATCCCTGGGTCAGGAAGATACCCTGGAGGAGGGCATGGCAACCTACTCCAGTATTCTTGACTGGAGAATCCCATGGACAGAGGAGCCTGTCAGACTACAGTCCATGCGGTTGCAAAAAGTCAGATATGACTAAAGCGACTTAGCACACATGGGTATTGGAGATGTTAGAAAAAGCAGAAAAGGGATATGAAAAAAAAATTATAGACTCTTTATATTGGAGATTTTAGAGAAAGCAAAAAAGGGATATGAAAAATTATAGATTCGTTTTTATAATCAAATATTAAATTAGAATTTTAATATCTCCCCCCAAAAGCTTGAATAATTAACTAAGAACTTTAAAATCTCTAGCAAATCCCTAGTTTGCATTCTTCCCCTTTATAGGCCCCCATTTTACTGAGGTATGACAAAAATGCTGATATGTATACCATACTGACACACATTGCCAAGGCTAGTCCTCAGCGTCCTTATATTTTATTATTAAACTTCCACTGCATATAGCAGACTTAGCCTTCCTATACCTGTGTGACCCCCGAGTTCTGTAAAATCTTTGCTTCATTTAATCCCAGAGTGCTTTCCACAGATTTTGACTGTGATGTTGATACTTCATCTAAGTTGCCTCCTACGTCTGAAGACTGAGACTCGTAGTGTCAACAGTTCATTTGGATCCTTCAGTAGAGTCCCCACTATATGTGTGAAGGCCAGTATCTAGGGTGACTCTAAACATCAACTCACCTATCTTCTCATTAAACTATCTGCTATGTTAAATTGAACAAAAAAGCAATCAAGCACCATTTGAGCTGCTGCTGCTAAGTCTTGTCCAACACTCTGTGGTCCCATGGACGGTAGCCCACCAGGCTCCTCTGTCCATGGGATTCTCCAGGTAGGAATACTGGAGTGTGTTGCCATTTCCAACTCCAGGGCATTTTCCCCACCCAGGGATCAAACTTGTATCTCTTGCATCTCCTGCACTGGCAGGTGAATTCTATATCCACATGGGAAACCAATAAACACCATTTGTAGTCATTAATATAGAGTATGAGGAGAAAAGATATTCTAGAAAAAGACTAAAAGGGATCTTTCTTAAAGATATTCTATATGGAACTAGAATTCAGAACTGTGTGGGAAAAAAAAAAGAAAATTTTGGTCAAGGATTAAAACACATTTCTGAGTGAGAAATACAGTGTTTTGAATCCCTTGTTTAAAATTCCAGAATCTGATAGAAGAAAACAAGTGTTTTATTTCTATCAGTTGAGACATGAACTCACTAGAAACCAAATCCAACCTGAGCTGAAAGAGATTTTTAATGTTTAATTCATCCCACTTAGTGTAAATGCCCATGTGTTTAATTGTAGAAATGTTACATATTTGTTTATGGAGTATTATCTCAGAGCCTAGTAGTTCAGTTCAGTTACTCAGTCTTTTCCAACTCTTTGCAATCCCATGAACCACAGCATGCCAGGCTCCCTGTCCATCACCAACTCCTGGAGTTTACCCAAACTCATATCCATTGAGTCCACGATGCCATCTAACCATCTCATCCTCTGTCATCCCCTTCTCCTCCTGCCCTCAAGCTTTTCCAGCATCAGGGTCTTTTCATATGAGTCAGCTCTTCGCATCAGGTGGTCAAAGTATTGGAGTTTCAGCTTCAACATCAGTCCTTCCAATGAACACCCAGGACTGATGTCCTTTAGGATGGACTGGTTGGATCTCCTTGCAGTCCAAGGGACTCTCAAGAGTCTTCTCCAACACCACAGTTCAAAAGCATCAATTCTTCAGCACTCAGCATTCTTTATGGACCAACACTCACATCCATACATGACTACTGGAAAAACCATAGCGTTGACTAGACGGACCTTTGTTGAGCCTAGTAGGGATGCAATTAAATCTAGAATATGCACAAATTATACTCAGCTCCATGGGTTCCCTAGTGGCTCAGTCAGTAAAAAAAATCCACTTGCAATGCCGGAGACCCAGGTTCCATCCTTGGGTTTGGAAGATCCCTCAGAGAAGAAAATGGCAACCCACTCCAATATTCTTGCCTGGGAAATTTCATGGACAGAGGAGCCTGGCAGATTACAGCTCCTGGGGTCACAAGAGTCAGACAAGACTTTGGATCTATATAACCACATAGCTGATTTAGAGTGTTGTATAGCAGAAACTAACAAAACATTGTTGAGCAATTATACTACAATAAAAATTTTTTTTAAATAAAAAGGAGAAATTTGGGTTTCAGTTCTGGTGTACTGATTTTTATCGACTCAGTCTGGTTCAGTTGCTCAGTTGTGTCCGACTTTTTATGACCCCATGGACTGCAGCAAGCTAGGCTTCCCTGTCCATCACAAACTCCTGGAGCTTGCTCAAACTCATGTCCATTGAGTTGGTGATGTCATCCAACCATCTCATCCTCTGTCATCCCCTTCTCCTGACTTCAGTCATTCCCACCATTAGGGTCTTCTCCAATGAGTCGGTTCTTCATATCAGGTGGCCAAAGTATTGGAGCTTCAGCTTCAGCATCAGTCCTTCCAAAAAATATTTAAGACTGATTTTCTTTAGGATTGACTGGTTGGATCTCCTTGCAGTCCAAGGGACTCTCAAGAGTCTTTTCCAACACCACAGTCCAAGAGCATCAATTATTTGGTGCTCAGCATTCTTTATGGTCCAACTCTCACATCCTTACATGACTCCTGGAAAAACCATAGCTTTGACCACACAGACCTTTGTCAGCAAAATAATGTCTCTGGTTTTTAATATTCTGTCTAGGTTGGTCATAGCTTTTCTTCCAAGGAGCAAGTGTCTTTTAATTTCATGGCTGCAGTCACCATCTGCTGTGATTTTGGAACCCTAGAAAATAAATTCTGTCACTGTTTCCATTGTTTCTCCATCTGTTTGTCATGAAATGATGGAACTGGGTGCCATGATCTTAGTTTTTTGATTGTTGAGTTTAAGTTCTGGTGTACTAATTGCTGGTGTACTAATTACTATTTAATTGTAATTTGCCTCTCTGTGTCTCATCTCCTTCATTTGCAATGTTGAAAGCCTGTGTAGCTCACAGTTTTCCAAGGTGCTTTCTTCTGCTAGTGCTCTCTGACGTTGCTAATTTTCACATTCTATCCTCTAAATTCTCCACAGTGACTTACTTCAAATACCACATATCATCTCCTTTGAAGCAAATAATTTTCTAGTGAACAGACATAGTCCTGAGCTCCCCAGGACCACACAACTTCCTTCATGTCAAATAAGGTGTGATGAATTTATTTATTTAGGGGATTTATTTTCTTAATCCTAGAGTGTCCACAAAACAAAAATATTGAGATGTTAAAGCAATTGAAGATTGATTTAGACATAAAATCTGTTGAAGAAAAGAACTTCAACTTTGTATTTTCAAATTAGCTCATGGTTCTCCCAAATCATTTGGTTCCTATTTTGGCTTTTTAATATACAGCATAAAAACTTTTAGACCTCTACAAGAATTGTGGTTTAGACTAAAAGAAATACTTTATGATGTTGTCTGTGTAAGATGGAAAATAATACTTTATTACAGATGTTGTGGTTGTGTCCCAAATTCCCAAATCAATGTCATTTTTGTTAGAAGTGGTCGATCTTATTCACACAATAAAATAACTCATTTGATTATTTCCTATGATGTTCTTATGTACATATTATGAGCCAGACTCTGCTCTTTTATAGGCATGAAAATTCCTCCTAACTTTAATGCCTTAAATTGAATCTAATTGATTTTTAATTAACTTTATAAGAGGGTATGTGTGTGTCCATGTGTGCATACATATGTGTGTATGTGATGCGTTTCCATGTGTTCAAAACCTGGCTTTAGAAATTAATAATAATTTATTTTAGAAAAAATTTAAAAGATATTTTTACATAGCTTTTTATTGTTAAAACATAATTTTAAACAAAAAATCTGGAGTATCTTTTATTTCCCTTGTGAAAATAAAATAACTTCATTTATTTCATTGGGAGTGAATAGCACTTTAAAAATACACCTAAAACTTTAGAAGGTGTCTTACAAGTTGACACTGTATCAGTCAGTTATTGGGCTTTCCAAGTGGTGCTAGTGGTAAAGAACTGGTCTGCCAATGCAGGAGACTCAAGAGACATGGATTTGATCCCTGGGTTGGGAAGAGTCTCCTGGAGTAAGAAATGGCAACCCACTCTGGTATTCTTGCCTGAAAAATTCTATGGACAGAGGAGCCTGGGGGGCTACAGTCCATGGGGTTGCAAAGAGTCAGACATGACTGAGCAACTGAGCACGCAGCACACACAGCAGTTAGTTATTGCCACATAGCAAGCCCCCACAAATCTTAATGACCTAATACAGCAATGAATTATAAGTCTTCATGACTCAGTGAGTGGGCAATCCTGACACTTGTCTGCATTCCATAGGATGATCAGCTAGACATAAAGGTTCAGGATGGCCTTGCTCACATGCCCCCCAGATAATGTAGGCTATTGGCTGACGTTCTTTTGTTCTTCTCCAGGAGGCTGCTAGTCTCCCTCTGGGCTCACTGACTTTGCATAGAATGCTGAATTGACATTCCTGAGTGTCCAAGAGGATGCCGCTAGGCTTCTCAGTGTCTTGACACTAGAACTCACACAGTGTTAGTTTAATGACTTTCTATTGTTGAAACGAGGGGAAAAGACAGCCGGGATTCAATGGGAGAGCAAGATGCAATATCAAGGTTGTGGACACAGGGTGGTATAATTCAATAGAGATCTTATTTGATGGATATACCACCAGACATCCTAAAATTTGTGAGACTCTAAAAGCCTTCTTCAAATTAAGTTTCAAATTTCAGTTCTGAACTGAACTGAACTGAACTGAAAGGTCTTCTTCAAATTAAACTTTTCTCCCCTAATTTCCTGCATTCTTTTCCTTGAGACTGGCATGCTCTTATCATAGTTTACAAAATCAAGCAAATATATATATATAGACTTCGGTAGTTCTAGTGCACGGGCTTACGTGCCCCACGGCATGTGGGATCTTCCCAGACCAGGGATCAAACCCGTGTCCCCTGCATCGGCGGGTGAATTCTTAACCACTGGACCACCAGGGAAGTCCTCAAGCATGCTTCTTGCCCAGTCATCATTGTACTGTGGTACTTAATTCCAAGATGCTAAACGAAGGGAACATATAAAATACTGTGGTAGTTGAGGTTCACTCCTTGGTATTCTTGAGTTCAGGCATATTACAGAATGGAGAAAAAGTCATAGGAATTCTTTTTAAGGGTTTTTCTTGTATTTTTTCCTATGCTATCATTAGAGTCCATCACTTCAAGGCCAGTGAGTCCTCTGAGGGCAATGTAAACGGTGTACCTTCAGGAAATGCTCCAGGTGTTTGAAACATCCACTTGAATTCATTGCCAAAATCCATGCTTCTGCTACCAAACATGTTTATATCATTTTTATCAGCTGTGTACTTAATAGATTTATAAAGATAACTCTATCCAATGCAACACGATAAAATATAAATTGTTATGGTCATATAATTTTATTTTTGGAATTTCAATGTTCTTTTATTGGAAGATTCTATTATCAATAAAAGATTTCTCAGTCCCCAAATACATCATACTAGGATAAACTTCTTTAACGAGAGTGGAATGGAAATGGAATTTGAGAAGAGAAAGAAACCTTATAAAATTCCTGACAATGCAATAACATTCTGTGCATATAGATTTTTTGTGTGTGGTTTTTTTAATGGGCGATGTTCCAAATGAGATCCCTATGATATTTACATTTCATTGGATACATTTTGGGCTTTTCAGGGGGTGCTAGTGGTAAAGAAATTGCCTGCCAATGCAGGAGACATAAGAGACACGGGTTCTATCCCTGGGTCAGGAAGATCCCCTAGAGGAGGACATGGCAACCCACTCCAGTATTCCTGCCTGGAGAATCCCATGGAAAGAGGAGCCTGGTAAGGGTACAGTCCATAGGGTCACAAAGAGTTAGACACTATTGAAGCAACTGAGCACACAGCTCGGATACAGTTTAAAGAGACACACTGCATTTTCATTTTTAAATGTCACTATTTACAACAGATCTGAAATTGCATTCTTTGAAAATATTTAAATGGATGGGAAAATATTTTGCATATCTACCTGTTATATGCTAGAGGGTATATACTGCTGCTACTGCTGCTAAGTCGCTTCAGTCGTGTCCAACTCTGTGCGACCCCAGAGACGGCAGGCCATCAGGCTCCCCCGTCCCTGGGATTCTCCAGACAAGAACACTGGAGTGGGTTGCCATTTCCTTCTCCAATGCATGAAAGTGAAAAGTGAAAGTGAAGTCGCTCAGTGGTGTCCAACTCTTAGCGACCCCATGGACTGCAGCCTACCAGGCTCCTCCGTCCATGGGACATTCCAGGCAAGAGTACTGGAGTGGGGTGCCATCGCCTTCTCCAAGAGGGTATATAGATGCTCCAAAATTTTGGGTATTATGTGAATATCAAAACAATTGGGAAACCAGTAATTCATAGTGCAGTCTAACTGAGAGTCTTAGACTTCAGGGGGAGACAAGCATTCACTGGGTTGGCTGGAAGAGATGCAGTTCATGTCATGACAAATTTCACAGGGCTTAAACCAGGCTTAATATGAGTAATTCGTAATAATACTGGCCTGCATAAGAACTCCCACATCTAAGACTGTTCAGCTTAGTAACATCATAACAAAAATCAGGTTAGTTCTCAGCTTTTTGTAGCTACTATTTAGATATGATCCAAGGAGATCCATGGTTAACTTTATATAGTCATGGAATACTTTGAGAATCTAATAAAAAATATGGATATTCTCATAATTTATACTATCTTTGCTCCACATCCACATAAATGGTTTGTATGTGCCCACAGGCCAAAGATCGCAGAATAATTTCTGGGTTTTTTGAATGCAGTGCCCAGGTTTTCATGGACCAAATTTAAGTGCAGCGGTTTTAAGGGAAAATTCGCACACCTTCCACCTGCTTTGAAAGTCCCCCACACTGTACATCATGGATATTCAGTATTCAGCAAATATTAGTTCATGATGATATCAGATATTTGTCTTCCTTCATATTGCTTTTTGATAGTCATTTTCAAACAACCTAAATTCAGCATGAAAATATCATTTTGGAAGTGGATGAAACTTTCCACTTTCAACATACTTTTGAAAGCATTTTGTAATAGAGCAGACTGACTGAGAAAACACCTAGCAGGCTGAGTCCTGTTCCATTTTGAACATACTACGAACAGATTTTTGCTTTCATGCTTCAAAGTATTCCTTTCTCAACTCAGGATCAAACTTTCCACAAAGCATTAATTTTATGCAACTTAGTATTTCACATACTGCACTTTAACATCATGATGATCAAAAACGAGACAATAAAATCTCCTGTGTGGTTCTATTTACTTTCCTCCTCTCTTGCTTTTAGTTTCAAAGCTCGCCCCTCTCTCGAGTTTTATTCATTAAAACCCAAATCTTAATTTTGACTATGGGAGGTGCTACCTAGATAAGTTTATCCCTGTGCTTTGGGGAAGAAAAGTACCATATGAGTTATAGATTTGTAAATATTAGTACTGTAAGGTCTCTAATATAAACATATAAATTACTTTAAACATGATATTTTTTCTTAATTTTAATATCCCAGGGCTCACTAGGTGTAAGGGCTTCCCTGGTGGCTCCGAGGGTAAAGAATCTGCCTGCAATGCAGGAAACATGGGTTCGATTCCTGGGTCGAGAAGATCCTCTGGAGAAGGTAATGGCGAATCCCACAGACAGAGGAAACTGGCGGGCTACAATCTGTGAGGTCACAAATATTCGAACAAGACTGAATGACTATAGTTAATATATAAAAACAGTGTCTTTTTCGTAATAAATACAAAGTAACTTTTAAAAAATATTTTATTGTTTTGTTTTCACATACAGGCCACCAGAAATAGCCATGTTCACACAGGGTAGTGTTTTTGAAGCAGACGGCACGAATCTCTTAAACATACTTTGCTATTTTCACCAAATAAAAATTGGATGGTCTATCACTGATACTCCCTTGTCAGAAAAAGTTCAAGGATGCAGATGCTGACTCCAAACTCATTTGTTGGTTTAGCTACAATTATATTTCATTGATGTTAGGTGACAAGCTAGGAAACTCATAGCTAAGTTGGGCTGATTGCTGTGAAATGCAAAACACAAATGTTTATTGAGTGCCTAACACATGCCAGCCCCTGTTTTAAGGACTGGCATCTTACGTAATCCTCATAACGACCTGAGGAGGTAGGTATGATGACCCCATTTCACAGATCTGTGGATGGGAGCTCAAGGACTGCAGCTTCTTCCAACCCCACAGAAACAGATGGAATCAGATTTCAAATGCATGGGGTCTGGCTTTGGCCCCATTGGTATTTAAATATAAAGACAGAATAATTAAAATTAAAGAAAATTAAAAATTTGGTTTCTCAGTTTCACAAGCCAAATCTGGTCTAGATTACTTGGCTTTACCAGCCACTAGAAAAAATTAAATTGCACAGTTTTTAACCATGTGCAACCCTATGGACTGTAGTTCAACAGGCTCCTCTGGCCATGAGATTTCCCAGGCAAGAATACTGGAGTGGGTTGCCATTTCCTTCTCCAGGGCATCATCCTGACTCAGAGATCGAACCTGTGTCTCCTGCATTGGCCAACGATTCTTAACCACTGAGCCACCAGGGGAACCCCTTGTTAACCACAAAAAACTTTATAAATGATAACCACAATACTAACTCTGCTGATGATTCTCTCTTGTTGACAACAATTAATATTTGTCGTAACATAACCATGACATACGCAAAAAGTTTTCTTTGACAAAATCCAAGTGATAAACACCACATTCTACACACAGACACTAAATAATGCCTGAAGTATCATGAAAACGTGGCGAAACAATTAACCAAATTAAAAGCACTGCCAACTCCTGTCTCTCCAAAGATGGCTCATCAGAGAGTGTGAAGAGATTGCAAAATTACAGTTCAGAAATTTAAAAGAAATTTATGCCTACATTTTAATGCTTAATAGCAATTGGAACATTGGGACTATGGCTTATAAATATAATAATGTGAAGACAAGTTTTTTAAAAAACACTTGGCATTACGTATATTTAAGTTAAAAATTAGAGGATACATTTTGAGGCTTGGAAGACAGAAATAAATTTTTTATAGCAACTTAGGATTAACAATATCAAATTTCCAACTATTTCAATGAATATTTCAAATTATTTCAAATATTCTTTATTTTATAAAAGACCGCACAGTGACATTCATTTAAATTGCAAAGTCTCCTTAGCAGTTTAGGAGGCTATTCAGTTGAAATGCAACACTGAGGAGAAAAAAAAAAAAAAGGCAACTTCACTTACCCATAATGGCACTAAAATACCTTTGAAAATAGAGGGAGTGAGCTACAATTTTAAATGGTGATATGATCCTAATGTGAGGTGGTCATGCGATAATTTATACTATTAGAGAAATTTACTATCTGTGCTAGTTGTCCAAGACTAATCTCCCCTTAGAATTCTAGTCTTAGATTTAAATTAACCACTTCACAGGTTGTCTTTGAAGCTTCGCTGTAACATGCAATATGTACCATTTTTCCTAATGATGCATTAAAACTGTTACATCTACTTATATTTGGGTCAGAGGGTTTCTGAATGGGAACTGATACCAGAGCTCTCCTGACAAGGCTTCCTAACTTCTCATCTTGTTAATAATGATGAAAACTGTGGACATCTTGTTATTTGCAGAGTTTAGGAGATAAAAATGTCTCCTATCATCTCCAAGACATTTAGTGAAGTCTCTTTAGGAATACAGAAGAAAAGATTAAGCAGTGAGTTCACAGTGCTAACTGTTATGATCCTGTATCTTGCAATCGCCTCTGACTTTCCCCCCTCTCTTCCTTCTCCCCAAGTGTCTGGTGCTGAAGCTGCAGCCCCAGCTCCTACTGGAGTCTCTAGCCAGCATTGAGGAGCTCTCACAGCGACCCCTGCTTGACCTGGTCCAGGTAAGATCAGGGTACGTGCTGAATGTGAACCTGAAGGATGCTACTGCTGCTTCAGGGAGTCTTCCGGGTTTTATAAACAAGTGCCCTTTGTTGTTGCCTCTGTTTTATAAATGTCAGGAGAGTACATTTTAACATCTTAAGTTTTATTATAAACCTGAAATATTTACATGACCAAGAGAAAACATTCAGGCTGATGGTTCTTTCTCTGCTGACTTCCAAAGATAGATGTTTAAGGGAAAAATAAAAGCAGTACGAGAATGATTATATTATGAAATTTAAAACACGAGGTAAGGGGAAAATAGACACAGACTAAGTGTTTTTTTTTTTTTAATTACATTATCTGAAAGCTTACGCTTTAAGTCACATTTAGAAAGAATGATAGTGGTATCCATTTCTTAAAAACTTAGCGTAAATCTTTTATGTTTATTTAGAATTTTTGTCAAGTTTCTCCACAAGGTATAAATACAAGAATGTATGATCTAAAGAACTGATGGGATCCAGGTCTTCAATTAAAAACTCCAGCTACCAGTAACAAACACTGCATCTGTTCAGGGTAAATTAATGATGAGTAAATTTTGACTTTTGCATTTTTATATATTTATACAAAAAAAGTCTTAAAACTGAACTATTACTACAGTTCTATAGTAAAAGACTACATTAGTTTGTAGAATATACAAAAATTAAGTAATACATTTTATTCTTCACGTATTTCCATTTCCAATTGTTAGAAATAAGAATTTATTTTTTACTACTGAAATCTTATTGATCCATAAATGGAACAATAGTCATTTAATTTGTACCTCTGAATGTCATGTCCAATGTTAATTTTTTTATAGTATGTACTTGTATGCACCCAAATAGTATACAAACCAAAAGCATCTAAAATTATTTAACAATTTATGATGTTAATTTTAACTTCAATATTATTGGTATAGTGAAATTAAAATAATTATGTAAACTGATAATTTCAGCTCATTTACACCAAAGAATTAATTCATTTATCATTTGAAACTGTGGCTGAGGGAAATTAGGAAATATTTTAAAATTCATATCAAATCCAAAATTTTCAAGCTTATAAATTCAGACAGTCTCACTTGAATCCTCAAATATCTTAATTTGCTTTGAAGAGAAAGTATTTTTTCTTTCATTCATATAATTCAAAACAGCTAAACAGATTCTACTTCAACAATTTAAATGATTCACATGTGTGAACAAATATGGAAAATCTAAGCCCCAAACAAAATTGCAGACTTAAATTATAATGATAATTTAAAATGTGTGTAATGTAATTATAGTATAGGGTCTGCTATAATGAGCTCGGCGATACTATATCTATATCAAATGTGTTAGGACGGTGATATTAGATATGCTTTTCTCTGAGCATTTTTTTACACATTTCTGAATTATGATACCTGTGCCAGAATCAGCCTACTGTATCAAGGATTTTTTTTTGGATGGAGAAATGAATTTTTTAAATTGTCAAAACATGATAGAGCAAACTTCCATTTTCCACATAGGATGTACTAAAATATGAATATCAGCTATATGTGAATTTTAAATGTATAAAGATAGTCTTGTATTCATTTTGAAGTATCTCTAAAAGAAAGTTAAAGATAGATAAACCTATAATTCAGATTTAATAACTGCATAATCAAAGAAAATTGTGGACCTATTAACTGACATTTTTATACAAGACTATTTTTTTAAACACATAAAAAATACATGAAATAGCAATTCAGATCCTCTTTTGACAATCACAGTTGTTAATTATTGAATTAATATTGCATTGTTAGATTGACAAATATAGACTGTTACATCATTAAAAAGTTTAGTTCCATAACAGAAAACTTCTATTTACTAGTAATGTTTATGGGTGTGTCTGTGTTAGTTTCTCAGTTGGGCCAACTCTTTGCAACCCCATGGACTGTAGCTCACTAGGCTCCTCTGTCCATTGGATTCTCCTGGCAAGAATACTGGAGTGAGTTGCCATATAATTCTCCAGGGGATCATCCGGACCCAGGGATCGAATGTGGGTCTCCTGCATTGCAGGTAGATTCTCTACCATCTGAGCCACCAGGGAAGCCCAGTAATGTTTATAGTGAGTAGTTTTATGACAAGACCCACGAGGAATCATTCTATTTGCTGTTAAATAGGAAAGTACAGCTTACATTTAAGTCATTAATTCCAGACTGAGGCAAGAAAGCAATGCAGTTATTATCTTGAACAGTGATGGACAATGCACAGCAAACTCAAAGATGGAACAAAGATGGCATAATACTCAACTATTTATATCCAAATAGTTATCCATCCATCCATCTGTCTGTCTGCCCATCCATTCATCTGTCCATCAAACAACCACTGAACAAAGAACTATCAGAAATGAATAACTACAATGCACAGAACGTAGTGCCAATAAGATATGGTGGGTATACTCATCCTCTAGTCGCGAGACATGCAGAAAATTAAAATACAGACTTTGGTGAAATAGTGATACATAGTATGTTTTATTGTTTTTTCCCCCTGTGGCGGCCCTTAGAAAGGGGTAACAAATCCAAAATGAGATAACAGAGGAAGGTTCCCAAAGGAAAGCACAAGTGAGTCTCAGTGGATCAAGTTTCGTGCCTTTAGTAACAGGCCAGCTCCAGAAGTCACCTTATTATTCTATGAGCTCGGAGCATGGATTAAAGACTTGGTTGGAGCTGTGGGGCACAGGTTTAGTTGCTCCGTGGCGTGTGGGACCTTTCCGAATCAGGGGTTGCCTGCATTGGCAGGCAGAATCTTCATCACTGAGCCATCAGAAAAGCCCTGGTAGTTATTTTGCTTTTCCCTGGAGGCTCAGTGGGAAAGAATCCTCCCTGGGTCAGGAAGATTCCCTGGAGGAGGAAATGGCAACCCACTCTAGTATTCTTGCCTGGGAAATCCCATGGACAGGGGAGCCTGGTGGGCTACAGTCCATAGGGTGGCAAAGAGTCGGACATGACTGAGCACACACACTGGGTCTCTGTAAATATTTACACCATAAATAAGGAAAGGAGAGCTGTCCAGGCAGAGAGAAGCCATGTGAGGCTGAGTCCGGGAAGAAGCTACAGGTGTGATTGGATGTGCAGAGCTGAGTGCTATAGTTGGGGGCAGGGCATGCAGAAGGGCCAGATGGTGAATCATATGGAAATTGTGAAAACTGATGCGATAACATCTCCTTTGCTTTGAACTCTGTTGAAAAAGACAAGATTATGTTTAGACACTGAGACCTGAATCAATAAAAGAGCAGAGAGATCTGTCCAAAGGCGGGAGATTGAGCTCTTTAAATGATGCGTATTTCAGAATATCTTTTCTTCCTAAATAAGTCTTGGTGCAGAAATAAACTGCCCTCTTAGGAGCAAGGAGCATTTTCTTTATAGTTAGCAACCTTTTACTAATGACTAGATTCTGAATAAACAAAGAACAGGCTAAGTAGATCTCGTCTGCACATTTATTACTGCTCCATTCTCCGTAGGAGGTTTCCCCTCCTTCCCTCGACGCCTGCCAGGGTCCAGGGCCTGGCCGCCAGGTGTGGACCTTGACTGACGAGGCCACTGTAACCTGCTGACCCTACCCCCAGCCCTGGTTTCCGGACTTCCTTTTTATCTCGCCTCTTGCCTTCTCTCCCACTCTCTCTCCCTAAGAAGTCTGAGAAGCCCTGGGCTGAAGACTGGCCATCTACTGTCCCCTTGCCCTGCCCCGGGTGGACTTCCCGGCTCACCCTTTCATGCCCCGGTTGACCCTGATCTTGGATTCTGATTCAAGTTGAGGGAACGCCTCCTCTCTGGTTTCTGATTGTGGCTGGACTTTGAAATGACACGTCACCCTTCATTTATTTTTTTCGGACGTCCTGATTTGGGCTTTCTGACACTGCCGTCTCACCTGGGATACTGACGCTTAGTTCCAAACTCCAAAACCTTTCTGGTTGTATTTATTTATTTATTTAGATGTTGCACATCAGCTTTCATGCCTAAGAAAAGTAATCTCTGATTTATAACAATTCACAGTCTGGACAAACATGTGCATGCTATGCCTCTGTGTCTCATGAAACTGTACTATACCTGCTGGACTGAATGGAAATTGACAGATTCATCTCCTGAGGATGGCCCTATCTGTGGTGGACAAGCAAGTCCTCCTCTACATCCAAAAGAAGCTTGATCTTATCCTTTAAAATAGAATCCATTTTACATGAAAGTGAGTGTGCTTAAAATCAGATTACTTTCTTTTTTTTACAAAAAATAAATGATATTTCTTAAAATCCTTACAAAGAATCTTGAGCAGATAGCTTTTTTCCTAGTCTGTCTCCCTGCAATTTTGGATTGTACAGATTAGAGTGAAGTTATGTGTAAACACAAGCTTAGACTATTCCTTCGCAGCAGAAAAATTCTTTCTAAAAGCCTGCTGCTGCTTGTGGTGAGAAATATGTGAAATAACTCTTTTACAAAGTAATAGAAGTTTGAAGTCAAATTATGCTAATTTTTATATAAATAGATACAAATTAAGGGAGTAATAAGATGCAGTATGAATCATGCTCAATCTTCTTAGACTGCCCTTATGGATAAAAAATTTTTTCTAGTTAGGAGATGGAAAAAATGATATGTTAAGTGATTTCTCAATTGCCAGTTGAGTCACTAATACACGTTCATCCACTAACAAAATCACCTCTCTTCCATTCTTCCAAGAGTTTCAAGCAAAAATAAATTTACCCTTCTGTTCATCATAGTATGAGATCATTGGTTGCTATCACTACCTTCTCTGGACATAACGTCCTCTCATGTAGAATAAACTATATCAACCACAGCTATTGCATAAATAGTCCAGAGTTTTCTAGGGTTTTGAAGTGCTTCAGCAGCATGAATACATTTTTGTCTTAAATATCAGTTCTCCAGAGTCAACTAGTTAACTCCTGCTGTATCTTTAAATGAATCTCAAAATGTGAAATGACTCTCATAGCTCTTCCGAAATACTTAAAAGGAGTTTTTTCACATCACACTGTCACTTCCACAGTTTTAAAGATTCTAAGTGCTGATCTATGTTTTCACCACTATTACCACCAGCTCCATCACCATCATTTTACGTGTGATTATAATTGACTTGCTTGAAGAATGTAGTTAAATGCTGAAATAAATCAATGGCAAATTATACGTGAAAAAAATGTATAGCAAGTGTTTATCAAATTGGCTTTAGTCTCCTTTTCCTTAATACTCTGAACATGCTGGGTGTCTCTCTTCCTTCTTGCCTCCCTCCCTTCCTTTACTTTTTTTTTTTTTTGCTTTTATGTTATGTCTTTGATTTTTTCATTGTCCTCTGTTTTTTTGTTTTACCTATTCTTTGCCTCTGCTGTCCTTAGTTTCAAATTGCAGACTCATTCTGCTTCTTCTAATATCAGATCTGCCCTGCATAGCACTGAATCTGCCTTTTTTTGACGATGATTTGAGAGAAAAGATAATATGTTTAGGAAAAGACAGAGGAAAAGATGTTTGAGATAGTTTATTTCCTCCCTATGCCATTTTTTCCTAGCTGCTTCATGCACTGCGTCTCATGATGCTGCTAAAACTTACAGAGGGTCCAAGATGCAGGAGTAGCCTTGGAGTTGATTGTTATAAGCTGTTGACAAACAAAAAATAACCTTGAAGAATTCTTTGGGGATCAATACTTTCCCCAGTAGTTCAGATAGTAAAAAATCTGCCTGCAATGCAGGAGACCTGGTTTCTATCCCTGGGTCTGGAAGATCCCCTGAAGAAGGAAATGGCAACCCACCCTAGTATGCTTGCCTAGAGAACTCTATGGACAGAGGAGCCTGACAGGTTACAGTCCACGGGGTCGCAAAGAGTCAGACACTGCTGAGCGACTGACACTTTCACCTTCCTAATATAGGTTCTTGGGCTCCCCAGATGGCGCTAGTGGTTAGGCAGATTTCAGAGCCTTCAAGGGACAAAGTTGAATGAGGTGACATGGAAGGTCATCTCTCTGCATATTTTTATATTAAACCCTCCATTGGTGCCAACTGTATGTCTTCTGTGTGTTTGGTTGAAGCTGGTGCTAAAATTCATTGCATAAGTGGTGCCTATGTTCCCAAGTCCTCTCTAACTGGTCCTCACACTTCCTAGAATCCTTGACCTGCTTAGCAGACATGGGACCCCCTGCCCTAGGTGCGTGTGTGTGTCTGCGCATGCCTGAACTAGCCTGGCTCTTGAATGTATGTAGACAAATTCACAATGTTGTTCCATTGTGATTTATGATTTGTTTTTGAAATTGCAAAATCACTTTGATGTGAACTGCTGTTCTCTGAACCCGCTCCAGATGTGTTTAAAACTCCAGATTTGTCAAACAAAAATTTTTTAGAAATATAATCATGGTGAATATTAAGAAAAGAGGACTCATGAGTCCTCTGAGTTTGACAAATTCTCTTGGACGCTCTTGCCGATTTTTGGGGGGTGGGGTGGGGGGTTGCGGTGGGTTGGTAAGATTTGTTTGGCCAAGCATTTCTCTCTTAATTTTTAAACTCCTGAGTATTCCAGGGGAAACTTAATCCATACGTTTCTGGTTCATTGCCTCTTAAATCATCAAAATGCTGTTTTCCAAAGGCTCTCTAGTGCTGAAAGAGGTTTATCAGACACTATACAAGTTCTCCAAAGTGTTTTTTACCTCAACTTATGGATCCCAATGGACATGAACTCAAGATCCTAGAGTTTGGTTCTAAATTTAACATCAAGAGAGCTTGACTGTGACCCAGAGCAGCCCTGGCTGCTAAGAGTCCTCTGAAAAGCACCATATTATTGGAAGAACACATGTGTTGAATGGAACGTACAAATAAAAGTGCACCAAAAAAGCTAAGCTTGAAGGATTGATGGCAAGCCTTCCGACCAATGACTGTTGTATACATTTCTATTTGATTAGCTTTCCTTTCCTTGCTAATTTCTCAGCCCTTCCTCCTTGCTCCCTCAGCCTGATTGTATCCTGGGTAACAACATTTCATATATTAAAAAAAGGAAAAATTTTAAGAAGTACTCTAATAATCATGTGAGAGCAAAAAGGATAAGGAAAAAGGCATAAGAACTTATTGTCTGAATGCATCTTGTAATTTCCATAATTCACTAAAAAAAAAATTCACTCCCTGCCAGCATATTTGATTTAACACCATCCAAAGTGTAAGGTTACATGGAATAAATAGCTAATTGGGTTAATTTAATAGCAGGTTAAATCTTTCTTTTATTTTGTCTAAAAGGCACATTAAAATAGTGCAATTTTCAAGTGGTCTTGGAAATCTAAAGTAGAGTTTCTTGATAAAAAAAATATATAGCTTTCCCACTGCTGGGTTTATAGTGGGAGTTGCTGGCAGGCTTCCAGTGCACCGCATGAAAATCTAAGCTCCCTGTATAAGTGCAGAATTTAGTGTTGGGTCTTAAGGTTTTGTTTGGCATCTTGCCAAAGATGTTATGCATTTAGCTGGGAAAATTGCCTGGAAGTTAATTGAGAGGAAAACACTAATATACAACCTCCCCCACCCTTAAGAAAAAAAAAAGTCATGGATATGCATACAGTGCTGTTCATTGATAAGATTTGTATGTATACAATAAAGACTTATAGTAAAGTTGATCCCAAGATTGCTTAAGGTGGATTTTCACTGATTATCCACCCAGCATCTATATGCTCCTTTGTGAATGTCCAGATTTTTCCTGGGATCAGGGTTTCCCCACAGAGCCTGCTCATTAGAGACATGGAGGTCATTGAAGTCCCTTTAAAAATGCTACTTACTAAAGGATGGATGATTATTCCAGAATTCAGTACAGGATATATATTAATTCCATCTGTTAATTAAAAGGATATTTTGATGTAGGACCTCAGTCTCTTCCCTCCAAATGAGATGAGTGAAATTGGCTTTGAGACCCCCGCCCCTGAGGACCACCAGTGCCTGGGTCACACTACAGGTCTGGTCTCTGCAGGGCTGACAGACCCGTCTTAATCGAGACTTCATGACATTTTATTTTGTCAAGAGTCTCAAGACCTGAATTTTGCTACCCTAGCAGCCAGCTTGTGTTTTCTCTCTAGTGCTTTTAAATACACTGCCTCCTTTTCACCTGTGATCTTTTCCCATTTGTGGCATCCACCCCCACCCCCAACTTGATTTTATCTTTTCTAATAATGATGACTGTGAACTGCCAGAGTTTCCAAAGAGCTAAGAACTGTATTTCCTTCCTCAAAATGAAAGTACAGGGTGTAAGTTGTAGATGTGTGTTTATTGTTCGTAGTAGATTAAACGTATCTGGGAGACCCCACTCACAGCATTATCCCACATGTGTAATCAAGTCACAACTTTCCGAATCTTTTCTCCATCCATACCTTCATCCTTTTCAGGGTCGTTTTAAGCCACGGATACAAAAATAACACTTCTCCAAACCATAGTCCATCCTGAAAATCCTGCTGTTCAATGACAGAGCTCCCAGTAAGTGGGCTTCTTGGTCACTTTCAAAGCCTTTCATGAAGTTTCTCGCTGTGGTCTTAAGGAAAGGGCTTGAAGGGAGAGGGCAAGAAAGATGGGGGGAACAAGGCTGGAGGGGGTGTGCTTCAGGCTGCAAAGTGAGGGGAAAGTGATCCTTTAATTAAGATGAGTGTTCTTTTGTACCTGGACTGTATCTCTTGGATGTGTTAGAGACAGGAGTGGGGCAGAAACAATGCAAGTTTGCTACTGTATGAATTCCTTCTCCTTTCCCTTAATCCTGTCCTCATTGGGGCCTCGGGTGGAAAGCTGATAATTTTGGTGATCCCTAAAAGAAAGGCCAGGGCTTGAATTCCTGCCACCATCGCCTTGATAATGAACAGCCCTAATGAATGTGGGTAAGTGGTAGGACTCTGTGACCAGCTGCATCAGGGCAGGTAATACAGCTCAGATTTAATTGGGAGCAGGTATTGGAAGGCTGTATTACTTTAATTGGTGAGGGGTTTTCTAAATGGAAAGGACAAAGTATAATGGACAAATTGTGCAGTACAATAGCACTTAAGCTGGGGTTGTATGCATTCGTTAATCTGCTGAGGAATGAGGCAATTCTAAACAATTTTCTCAGTGAAACCAACTTCAGAAAGCTTGTCCCTTTTGTCCTCCCCTGGGAAAATGTAAGATTGAAACAGAAAATACCTTTACCGAGGCAATCATTTGCCACGTGTGGAAAGCGGATACAGCAGTAAACTATGAAAAAAGGGATCTTTGTAGTACAATAAAGGATGGAAAAAGAGATAAAGCTCAGGATAAGAGTGGGCCTGTCACTGCCGCTAAAGGAGGAATAAAGTGATGGCGTTTACAGTGACAGACAAGCCTCTAAAGAGAGCGCAGGGCAGTTGAGAGAGGGAAATTTGATATTTAAAAGAAAGAGCTGTGATAATTAAAAGTAGCATTACATTAAACTATTATGCATATCATTAATGGCAGAAGGAAACCGGCACCTTTTCAAAAGTTAATGATTTCTATAAAACTGTTCTTGAAACCTTACACTTTTAAAAAGACTGTATGCACATAAACTGGCCTCACAGGTAGTATTTCTGATATCCAACTTTCCTGAGAAATATAAAAAGTGATTCAATCGAAATTGTTCCCCAGTCACGGTGTGGCTGGAAAAGGTTGAAGGCAAAAGAAGAAGAGGGTGGCTGAGGATGAGATGGTTAGATAGTATCACCAGCTCAATGGACATGAATCTGAGCGAAATCTGGGAGACAGAGAAGGACAGGAGAGCCTGGCATGCTGCAGCCCATGGGGTTGGAGAGAGTCTGACATGACTTAACAGCTGAACGACAACAGCATGGTGTGGCATCGTCCATGGACCAGTTCCGCAGTCTTGCACAGAGAGGACAGAGACCAACCACAGAGACGCTGCTGTAAAAGACTCTCTTATTGATATGTGGGTATAAAATGGGCCGTGTGCTATCACCATGTTTTCCTTTGATAATTTATATTTGACAACATCAAAGAGCATATCTTTGGAATGGCATTTATGAGGGAAAAATATTGCTTCCAGATTTGTGGTTGAGGGACCAGCTCTGATGAGACGGTTAGCTGGGTCTTCAACTGGTTTAAACCTAATGGTTGAGGGGCCATTGTACTTGAGCTCTTTTAATAGGGCTCTTGCACTTGTCTATTTCATTACAGGTGGGGAACCTGGAAAGATTGAATGTCCTCTGAGCTCATGGGGCTTTGGCAGTGGGAAAGCGAAACAAAACGGAGCACAGAGAGAGTGTGAGACAGACTTTCCCAAGATCCCCAGGTGGGTTTCATATACTGCCTACCTCAAGAGCAAGTCTGGTTCAGCTTCCCACAGCGGCCATAAGGGCCAAATTATCTTACCCCAGCTATTGTTCACTGCTAGAGCCAGATCTACAAAGCTATGGTAAGTATAAAGGATTCTTTGGGAGGAAAACAATTTTGCTATCTGCTCATCTAGATCCCCATTCTGGAAGCACCTACTTGGCTTCAACCTCCTAAAGTGCAGGTGGTGATGAAAAAAGGCCCCTTGTGGGAAATCATATTTATTCTAAAAGTAAAGAGTAAACCCTGCCCTGGCTGTTGGTGCATCGTGGTAAAATCCTGCTTGGAACTCATTTAGAGATGCTGTAAACCAGGGCTGGGAAAGATTGAAAGTATAAGGAGAAGTTGGTGGCAGAGGATGAGATGATTAGATAGCACCACTGTCTCAATGAACATGATTCTGAGCAAACTCTGGGAGATAGTGAAAGATCAGGAGTCTGGCATGCTGTAGTCCATGGAGTCGAGGACAGTCAGACACGACTTAGCAATTTAATAGCAACAACAACAAAACCAGGGGTCCCCAACTTCTGGGACCTAATTCCTGATGATCTGAGGTGGAACTGATGTAATAATAATAGAAATGAAAGGCACAATGAATATAATCTGCTTGAACCATCCTGAAACCATCCCGCCAACCCCTGACCATAGAAAACCCGTCTCCTACAAAACCAGTCCCTGGTGCCAGAAAGGTTGGGGATAGCTGCTAAACATGCTGAGAGCAAACCAAAACTAGTCACACCAAAACATGCTCACAAAGTACGTTCAGGAATCTAAGCACCTCAGCACATTTCAAAAGACGTTATTGTGGAGACTCAAAGTATTACCAGGTTTCTATGTTAAAAAATTAGAATCTGTCAAACCCCTTGAAGGAAGAGAGGAAAGAAAAGTGGAGAATAAATAACTAGGGTCCCAAGTTTTTCTTTTAAGAAGTGTGACACGTGGAGCATCACAGAACTTACTGATATTGAAGAGGCACAACCTAAGCTTTCAATTGTGTATGTGTGGTTTAAGTATGACTGAAGTTGGTGAAATATGCCTATGTTATATACAAGGGTGACAAAAACTAAGTCAGACAAAATGCAATTAGAACAAGTCAAGTTTGGATTAAATCCCCTACCTCTGGCCTCAGGCCCCTAGAATTAAACTGAATTAGTCTATCTTTTTTTGGGTTTCTCTGATAGCTCAGCTGGTAAAGAATCCACCTGCAATGCAGGAGACCCTGGTTCGATTCCTGAGTCCTAAAGAACTGCTGGAGAAGGGATAGGTTACCCACTCCAGTATTCTTGGGTTTTCCTGGTGGCTCAGCTGGTAAAGATTCTGTCTGCAATGTCGGAGACCTGGGTTCGATCCCTGGGTAGGGAAGATCCTCTGGAGAAGGGAAAAACTACCTACTCTAGTACTCTGGCCTAGAGAATTTTTTTAAAAAATTCTTTTTTTTACCCCAGGCCCATTTCTCCTTACCAAAATTTCAGGGAAAGAAGGTGTCTCTTGGTAAATAACAAAATAATAAAAGTCACTTAGTCGTGTCCAACTCTTTGTGACCCCACGGACTGTATAGTCCATGGAATTCTCCAGTCCAGAATATTGGAGTGGGTAGCCTTTCCCTTCTCCAGGGGATCTTCCCAACCTAGAGATTGAACCCAGGTCTCCCACATTGCAGGCGGATTATCTACCAGCTGAGCCACAAGGGAAACTCTTGGTAAAAGTCCTACACAAATTGTAGCTAAATGCCTTCTGACATTGGTGATACCAACTTATATAAAACCCCACTACACTCGAGCTATTTACACTGGCCAAATGAATAATAAAGGAGAAACTTGGTGCGTACACACAGATGCACACAGACGCACAACAACACATGGAGGCAGATACAGGTTTATGGAATGTTTTTCATTTTTGAAGATTTTTTTATGCAGACCATTTTTAAAGTCTTTATTGAATTTGTTATAATCCTGTTTCTGTATTATGTTTTTGGTAGTTTGACCACAAGGCATGTGGGATCTTAGCCTCCTAATAAGGATCGAACCCACACCCCCTGCATTAGAAGGAGAAGTCTTAACCACAGGATTGCCAGAAGAAGTCCCTATTGAATACCTTTTTGTGAGTTATTTAATTCAACTGGTTGACCTTGTGTTCTTCTTACCAACAACAAACACAGAGATCGTAGGACTGTTTTCAAAATATTCAATTAGAGGCTTAGCAACCATAAATGTCAACCAAAAAAAAAAAAAAAAAAAAGAGAGAGAGAGAGAAAGAGACATTTCAATTCAGTTTGGTAAGGGAAAATTTTACAGATGTAATGATATACTTTTTACTATTGAGCTATCCAAAGAATTGGTCATTAAGGAGACAATCAGAAGAGAGAACCAGGAGAACTCTGGAGTTGCATGAGATGAAATCCTCCATATGTAGATAATATCTCCAGGGGCTTCTGCATCTGGATTTCTCCCCATCATCCTTTAATCTGCACTTTATGACAATTCTAATGGCCACAGAGTACTCATCCTCTAATCACACATGCAAGGAGAGATATTCAACGTAGGACATTTATGTTTAAACTTGATGTTCAACATTTATCACTTATGGTAATATTTACACAGAAAGAGAGAGAAGGACAGAAAGACACACACAAATGGTTAAAATAAATATCAGATGTTATATAATATCAAAGACATCAAATTTTAAAAAATATTACAGTGAAATTTCCATTTTTTTTCAGTAAATGGAATACATGAAAAAGAGGTCTTAATTTTAGGAGCCATGTTATCATTGCTGTTCAGTCACTAAGTCGTGTCCAACTCTTCATGACCCCATGAACTGCAGCACACCAGCCTCCCCTGTCCTTCACTATTTCAGACAATTTCCTCAAATTCATGTCCATTGAGTCGGTGATGGTATCTAGTCATCTCATTACCACTTTTATGAGACTGAGGGATAAAAGAATTTGAGAATCTCATTGAAAAAGGTTTATGCTATTAACTTTTTCTGAGCAGCTCTGTGTATAGGTATGCATGGCCACTAAATTACATTGTAAAGTAGCAATTTTAGATATTATCATTATTTGTATATTTATCTAAAATGTATCTAGGTATAGAAAATATGATAAATAATGTCTATGTGTCTTCTGGAGGATTTAAAAAATGAATTGCACTCATTCATCAGCATTGATTTAAATCTGAAATCTCACAAAGTGAATATTTACTGACCATTCTATTTTGACATCATTCAACTAGTCTGGAGCATACACAAATTTTGTGCTTTTATATGAGATGTAATTAATCAATGAAATGAAAAGAACTTCCCATGGGAAACAGCCTTCATCTGTTTGGAATAGAAATTGAAACTTGAGAAATGGAGAGAAAATGAGGAAAAACTATTGGAGCTTCTTTTAGGTTGAAAACTATTGTAGGGCTTTGCAACTGAGACCACCTGCTTAAAATTAGGAATCTAGGAATTCTGCTCACTTCATCAAAAGGTCAAATAAAACATCCACTCCACCATCCCACAGTAGAAGAAAATAAGCTTTCACTTTCAAAACTCTGGTGTGAAAACATTTTCTATGAGAAATAGAAACAGTAAATCTATGCCACACTCAGTTTGAGGGGCTGGAATTCATTTTAACTTGGAATGCTTTGTATGTCTCAAGCTGGATACCCCCAAGAGATCCCGCAGAAGCAAAGATAAAACTATCTATACACTAATTCTACAACACAGGGCATTCAGTTCACGTATGGAGAAAATAAAGGTAGGGGTGAGCTCACAATTCAAAGATACAAACCAGGTAAGAAAATGTACCCATTTCAAGAGAATCAGCAGTCACAAATAGGAGAATTATTAGTCTCAAATGCCTAATTTAATATTATAAAATTAATAGTCTAGAAGTGAGAATAAAATACTGACATTCAAAATCATTAGAGAAATAGAAGCTGGAATGGAAATCACACTGAAAGACAAGCAGGTTATGGGAAAAATTTCAGAATTTTGAAAGAATCACATAAAATTTCACCATTATACTATCTAAACTCAATTAAAAAAAAAAACAGAAAGAGTACTTATATCCTTAATTCCAAGAAATGTCCAAAATATGTATTCGTAAGACAAACTAATGAATTTATTAAAGTTTTGTGTTTTACCTTCATAGTTTTTGAATTTTAAAGGATGGTAATCTATACATAGGGCTTCCCAGGTGGCTCAGTGATAAAGAATACACCTGCCAATGCAAGAGACACAATTTCAGTCCCTGGGTTGGGAAGATCTGCTGGAGGAGGAAATGGCAATCTGATCCAGTATTCTTGCCATGGAAAATTTCATGGACAGAGAAGAGTTGGACATGACTTAGTGTCTGAGCACAATCTATACCTAATATTAGGTAATCACTGAAAACATCTAGTAACAATGAAAAGAAAAAAGAAACTGTTCAAAAAATGCTGAACTTGAGTGCAACGATTTTGGCCCCTTCCTAGAAGTCTTAGAAGATAATGAGAGAAGAGATAAAAGATTTCTCCACTTGTCTAGATGGGAATCCTTGGGAGAATGAGGTCAGCAAAATGATTTAGTAGGAAAAGCCACACATTCTTTTCCAAACAACAACAAATCAGGAGAAACTATGTGAATCAACTTCATAGGAGTTCTGGAGCACAATCAGAAGTTCACAACAATCAAGTAAATAAACACTCCATCAAGAAAAAGCCATCTTCAAAATGTTAAGGAGTTTTATAGTGTTTTTGCTCTGCATTCATTCATCCCCTCCCCAGCACACAGATGTCTGGACTGTGAGCAAGGGAAACCTGGTTACCAGTACCCCTCCTTCAACTGGTAGGAGCAGAGAAGTTATTTTCAAACTACTGTGTATATTTATTCTAACTCAGCTGGGGATCCATGAATAGCTGACTTGATCATCTCTGTCTCACATAATGTGGAACATAGGCAGGAGATGCAACCAGAACTACTCATAAAAGCTACAAGGGACAACAAACCCAGACACCTATGACAAGAGATTCTGGGTGCAGATCTACAACCGACCACCTAAAGCCCAGAGTTAAAACTAGGATTGGACTCTTTGGGAAATTAGGACGTTCAAAGGCAATCGCATATGCAGGAGAATTTGGAAAGTCATGTGAATGAACTGGCAAAAGCCTGCTCATAAGTCCTGAGAAGATCTTGACTTTCTCCTCAGCCAATCTCTAGGCTCAGAGCAAACTTAGTTAAGTACTAAAGGAATGCATCCTCACAGAGCTAGTCTTTAAAGACTGAGAGAGTTGTTGGTCCTTTTTTTTTTTTTTTTTTTTTTATTGTTTTTGGTGATCTTTGTTTGCTTTTCTCTTTCAGCTCCTGGATTTCAAGGAAATCTTTGTCAAAACATTTGCCTAGCACAAGATTAAAAAAACAAACAAAAAAATGAGTACATATAACAAGGAATATTCTTTAAAAAAAACTAGCTTGGAAAAGTCTCAAAATAAATGGAATGCAGCAGGCTTCAATGATCAAAACAATAACAAAAAATCAAAATAAATAAAACCCTATGGATTAGATGAATCTGGGTTACAACATTATAAAAATCAAACAACAATTTTCAATAACAAAAGTCACAAGGAATACAGAGAAATAGGTTTTGATTTATTCAAAGGAATAAAATAATTGATTGACAGAAACTATCCCTGAGGTAATGCAGATAGTGGATTTACTGAACAAAGACTTTGAAACCACTATTTCAAATATGATTAAGGAGGTAAGAAATATTCAGGATTTAATATATTAGTTAAAGAACATCAATAAACAAATAGAAATTATAAGAAGAGAACCAAATGGAAATTCTGGAGCTGAAATTTTCAATAACTAAAATGAAAATTTCATTAGAGGGGTTCAACAGCAGATTTGCAGAAGAATGGGTGAACTTGAAGACAGGACAATTGAAATTATTGAATTTGAGATGCAGAAAAAAATGGGTGAACAAAAGTGAACAGAGCCTAAAGGACTTGTGAGACACCATCTAGTATACTAAAATACACAAAAGCAGGAATATCAGAAGGAGGGAGAAAGAAAAGGGAACAAACATTATTTCTTGAAATATGATCAAAATTATGATCATATCAAAAATATGATCAAAATTATGACCAAAGTCTTCTCAAATAGGAAGAAATTTCATGAATCTACAAATCAAAGAAACTCAGTAAATTTCAAGTAAAATAAACTTTTTCAGACCCTAACTGAGACACATTATTATCAAAGTGTTGAAAGTAAAAAATAATACATAATCTTAAATGCAGCAATTGAGAAATGATAAGACCTGTATAAGTGACCCTAAATATGATTATTAGCCAATTTCTCATCAGAAATCCAAAGTTTCTGACAGTAGGATGCATAATCACTGCAGATGGTGACTGCAGCCATGAAATTAAAAGACGCTTACTCCTTGGAAGGAAAGTTATGACCAACCTAGATAGCATGTTCAAAAGCAGAGACATTACTTTGCCAACAAAGGTTGGTCTAGTCAAGGCTATGGTTTTTCCTGTGGTCATGTATGGATGTGAGAGTTGGACTGTGAAGAAGGCTGAGTGCTGAAGAACTGATGCTTTTGAACTGTGGTGTTGGAGAAGACTCTTGAGAGTCCCTTGGACTGCAAGGAGATTCAACCAGTCCATTCTGAAGGAGATCAGCCCTGGGATTTCTTTGGAAGGAATGATGCTGAAGCTGAAACTCCAGTACTTTGGCCACCTCATGCGAAGAGTTGACTCATTGGAAAAGACTCTGATGCTGGGAGGGATTGGGGGCAGGAGGAGAAGGGGACGACAGAGGATGAGATGGCTGGATGGCATCACTGACTCGATGGACGTGAGTCTCAGTGAACTCCAGGAGTTGGTGATGGACAGGGAGGCCTGGCGTGCTGCAATTCATGGGGTTGCAAAGAGTCAGACATGACTGAGCAACTGATCTGATCTGATACATACATATATATACCAGAAAAGCTGTCAACGGATACTTCTATATCTGTCAAAACTGTCCTTCGAAACTGAAGGAGAAATTAAGAGATTCCCAGATATTTTTAAAAAACAAAGATGATAAAGTTAATAACAGATAGACCTGCCCTATAAGAAACTGTAAAAGGAATCCTGTAGGTTGCAGTGAAAAGACACTAAACACTCAGTTGAAGAAGTGTGAAGATGTAAACTTCTCTGCTAAAATAAATGTGTGGGCAAGTAAAAAAGTCACTACCATTATAACTTTGGTTTCTAACTCACATCTCATTTTCTCAGTTCAGTTCAGTTCAGTCGCTCAGTCGTGTTCGACTCTTTGTGACCCCATGAATCGCAGCATGCCAGGCCTCCCTGTCCATCACCATCTTATTTTGTACATAGTTCAAAAGACAAAAATATGAAAAACAACTATAAAAACATGTTATTCGGCACATAACATAAATAAATATATAATCTGTGACATCCATAGTATAAGGGAAGATTGGAACTTTATAGGAATCATGCATGTAACTGAGGTTAAGGTGGTATTAAATAAAATTAAATCAGTAAAATTTTATGATGTTATGTGTAATCCCCATGGTAACCACAAATAAAATATCTATAGAATATACACAAATGGGAAAAAAGAGAAGCAAGCATATTACTAAAAACTCCACAAAATGCAAAAGAAGGCAATAATGCAGGAAAGGAAGAATCAAAAACTTTTAAAAATACCAAAAACAAAGAGCAAATGGCAGAAGCCCTTTCATACAAGTATTTACTTTCAATGTAAATGCACCATACTCCCTAAAGAAAAATCACAGTTTAGCAGAATAGAGAGAAAACATGATCTAAGTAATGCTATATTCAGTAAATTCACTTGATATCTAAGAAACAATTTGAAAGTAAAAGAATGTAAATGAATGTAAAAAGAAATTTAATGCTAATAAAAATTTAGTGCTAGGCAAAATAGTCCTTAAATCAAGAACTGTAACCACAGATTAAGAGGTACATTATGTAATGACAAAAGTGTCAAATCACTAAGAGGATATAGCAATTATAAACACATATATATATAAACACCAAATAGCATAACCAAATGTATACGCTAATATTTGCCAGATTTGAAGTGAGAAGTAGGCAAGTCTGTAATACTAGAGACACCAATACTTCCAACTTTAATTTAAAAAAGAGAGACAGAGAGAAAATAGATCAATAAGAACTTAGAGGACCAGAAAGCATCTTAAACAAATTAAACCTAACAGACACACAGTCCTTCAACTCCAAAACAGCAGTTATACATAGTGCATATGAGACATTCTTCAGCATTGAAATGTTAGTCAAGACTTTGTACAAAGTATCACTTCCAGTCACAGTGGAGTGAAGATACAAATCAATTTGAAAAGCTGTAAAATTCACAAATTTGTAAACACTTTAAAAAAACTAGTTGGAATTGTTTCCTTAATTTCTCTTTCTATTTTCTCATTATTAGTGTATAGGAATGCAAGGGATTTCTGTGTGTTGATTTTATATCGTGCAACTTTACTATATTCATTGATTAGCTCTAGTAATTTTCTGGTGCAGTCTTTAAGGTTTTCTATGTAAAGGATCATGTCATCTGCATTTTCCAATTTGGATTCATTTTATTTCTTTTTCTGCTCTGATTGCTGTGGCCAAAACTTCCAAAACTATGTTGAATAGTAATGGTGAAAGTGGGCACCCTTGTCTTGTTCCTGACTTTAGGGGAAATGCCTTCAATTTTTCACCACTGAGGATAATGTTTGCTGTGGAAGGAAACAATTCCATTCACCATTGCAACGAAAAGAATAAAATACTTAGGAATATATCTACCTAAATAAACTAAAGATCTATATATAGAAAAGTATAAAACACTGGTGAAAGAAATCAAAGAGGACACTAATAGATGGAGAAATATACCATGTTCATGGATCGGAAGAATCAATATAGTGAAAATGAGTATACTACCCAAAGCAATCTATAGTTTCAATGCAATCCTTATCAAGCTACCAATGGTATTTTTCACAGAGCTAGAACAAATAATTTCACAATTTGTATGGAAATACAAGAAACCGCGAATAGCCAAAGCAATCTTGAGAAAGAAGACTGGAACTGGAGGAATCAACCTGCCTGACTTCAGACTCTACTACAAAGCCACAGTCATTAAGACAGTATGGTACTGGCACAAAGACAGAAATATAGATCAATGGAACAAAATAGAAAGCCCAGAGATAAATCCATGCACCTATGGACACCTTATCTTTGATAAAGGAGGCAAAAATATACAATGGATTAAAGACAATCTCTTTAACAAGTGGTGCTGGGAAAACTGGTCAACCACTTGTAAAAGAATGAAATTAGAACACTTTCTAACACCATACACAAAAATAAACTCAAAATGGATTAAAGATCTCAACGTAAGACCAGAAACTATAAAACTCCTAGAGGAGAACATAGGCAAAACACTCTCCGACATACATCACAGCAGGATCCTCTATGACCCACCTCCCAGAATATTGGAAATAAAAGCAAAAATAAACAAATGGGGCCTAATTAAACTTAAAAGCTTCTGCACCACAAAGGAAACTATCAAATCAGATCAGTCGCTCAGTCGTGTCCGACTCTTTGCAACCCCATGAATCGCAGCACACCAGGCCTCCCTGTCCATCACCAACTCCCGGAGTTCACTCAGACTCACTTCCATCGAGTCAGTGATGCCATCTAGCCATCTCATCCTCTGTCGTCCCCTTCTCCTCTTGCCCCCAATCCCTCCCAGCATCAGAGTCTTTTCCAATGAGTCAACTCTTCGCATGAGGTGGCCAAAGTACTGGAGTTTCAGCTTCAGCATCATTCCTTCCAAAGAAATCCCAGGGCTGATCTCCTTCAGAATGGACTGGTTGGATCTCTTTGCAGTCCAAGGGACTCTCAAGAGTCTTCTCCAACACCACAGTTCAAAAGCATCAATTCTTCGGTGCTCAGCCTTCTTCACAGTCCAACTCTCACATCCATACATGACCACTGGAAAAACCATAGCCTTGACTAGACCAACCTTTGTTGGCAAAGTAATGTCTCTGCTTTTCAATATGCTATCTAGGTTGGTCATAACTTTCCTTCCAAGCAGTAAGCGTCTTTTAATTTCATGGCTGCAGTGACCATCGGCAGTGATTTTGGACCCCCCAAAAATAAAGTCTAACACTGTTTTCACTGTTTCCCCCATCTATTTCCTATGAAGTGATGGGACCGGATGCCATGATCTTTGTTTTCTGAATGTTGAGCTTTAAGCCAACTTTTTCACTCTTCACTTTCACCTTCATCAGGAGGCTTTTTAGTTCCTCTTGACTTTCTGCCATAAGGGTGGTGTCATCTGCATATCTGAGGTTATTAATATTTCTCCCGGCAATCTTGATTCTAGCTTGTGTTTCTTCCAGTCCAGCTTTTCTCATGATGTACTCTGCACATAAGTTAAATAAACAAGGTGACAATATACAGCCTTGATGCACTCCTTTTCCTATTTGGAACCAGTCTGTTGTTCCATGTCCAGTTCTAACTGTTGCTTCCTGACCTGCATACAAATTTCTCAAGAGGCAGATCAGGTGGTCTGGTATTCCCATCTCTTGAAGAATTTTCCACAGTTTATTGTGATCCACACAGTCAAAGGCTTTGGCATAGTCAATAAAGCAGAAATAGATGTTTTTCTGGAACTATAAGCAAGGTGAAAAGACAGCCTTCAGAATGGGAGAAAATAATAGCAAATGAAGCAACTGACAAACAACTAATCTCAAAAATATACAAGCAACTCCTACAGCTCAATTCCAGAAAAATAAACGACCCAATCAAAAAATGGGCCAAAGAACTAAATAGACATTTCTCCAAAGAAGACATACAGTTGGCTAACAAACACATGAAAAGGTGCTCAACATCATTCATTATCAGAGAAACGCAAATCAAAACCACAATGAGGTATCATTTCAGGCCAGTTAGAATGGCTATGATCCAAAAGTCTACAAACAATAAATGCTGGAGAGGGTGTGGAGAAAAGGGAACCCTCTTACACTGTTGGTGGGAATGCAAACTAGTACAGCCACTATGGAGAACAGTGTGGAGATTCCTTAAAAAACTGGAAATAGAACTGCTTTATGACCCTGCAATCCCACTGCTGGGCATACTCACCAAGGAAACCAGAATTGAAAGAGACACGTGTACCCCAGTGTTCATCGCAGCACTGTTTATAATAGCCAGGACATGGATGCAACCTAGATGTCCATCAGCAGATGAATGGATAAGAAAGCTGTGGTACATATACACAATGGAGTATTACACAGCCATCAAAAAGAATACATTTGAATCAGTTCTAATGAGGTGGATAAAACTGGAGCCTATTATACAGAGTGAAGTAAGCCAGAAAGAAAAACACCAATACAGTATACCAACACATATATATATGGAATTTAGAAAGATGGTAACGATAACCCTTTATGCGAGACAGCAAAAGAGACACATATGTATAGAACAGTCTTTTGGACTCTGTGGGAGAGGGAGAGGGTGGGATGATTTGGGAGAATGGCATAGAAACATGTATAATATCATATATGAAACAAATCACCAGTCCAGGTTCGATGCAGGATACAGGATGCTCGGGGCTGGTGCACTGGGATGACCCAGAGGGATGGTACAGGGAGGGAGGAGGGAGGAGGGTTCAGGATGGGGAACACGTGTATACCTGTGGTGGATTCATGTTGATGTATGGCAAAACCAATACAATATTGTAAAGTAATTAGCCTCCAATTAAAATAAATAAATTTATATTTAAAAATAATAATAATAATTCTGTTATGTAAGCTAAGTAATGTTTTTAAAATTCAGAATCTTTCTGTATAAAGATTAGAAACAAACATTAAAAGCCTTTAGAAGTCTTCTGCCTGGCTTAATTAAAAAAAAACAAAAAAAAACTAGTTGGTCAAAGCAAAAAACAGAAGGGCAGTTAGAAATACTTTTTGAAATAAAACACACCATACTAAATCGTATGGAATGCAGCAAAATAGTGCTAAAAGGAAAATTCACGACATCCAATGTGTACATTTAAAAAATAAAAATATCTCAAATCAATTACATAATTGCACTGTAAGGAACTAGAATAAATTAAAAGAATGAATAAGATACTTGATGCAAATAAATTTGATAAAGTTCAATATCGTTTCTTGATAAAAGTACTAACTAAACAAGGAATAGAAGAAAAAATTTCTCAACACAATAAAAACTCTCCATAAAATCCTCACTAACCTCATGTTTACTTGTGAAAGACAAAATTTTTCCTCTAAGATCAGAAATAAAGATGCTTGCTTTTGTCATTTCAATTCAGCTTAGTATTTAAAGTTATAATCAGAGCAGTAGGCAAGATAAATAAAAGGCATTCAAATTGGAATTTAAAAAATAAAATGATTTCTGTTCACAGATTACATTACCTTAAATGTATAAAACCATGCAGATTTCATGAATAAACTTAATGAATAAAATCAGTAAAGTTGCTGCATACAAAATCAATACCATAATAAATCAGTGGTGGTTCTATACACTAACAGTGAACAATCTGGAAAAGAAATTAAGAAAATTTCATTTACAAAAGCATTACAATGGACAAAATACTTAGAAGTAAATTTAAACATGAAACCATAGAACTTGTACTCTGAAAACTATAAAACATTCTAAAAGATCAGACATCAGTGAAAAAAGACATCTCGTGTTCACAGATTGGAAGACTTAATATTGATAAGATGACAGTGTTATCCAAAGCAATCTGTGGATTTAATGAAATTTCTGACAAAATTTCAAAGGCATTGTTTTGCAGAAATAAAAAATCCTGTTCTAAAATTCCTATGGAATCTCAAGGACCTCAAATAGCCAAAACAATAAAGTTGTAGGAATCACATTTCCAAATTTCAAAATTTACCTCAAAAGGATAGTTATTAAATCAATGTGGTACTGGCATAAGGACAGACACATAAACCTTTGGGATAAAATAAAGAATCCAGAAATAATTTTAACCAGGGTACCAAGATCATTCAATGAGAATAAGACATTCTTTTCAACAAATGGTGCTAGAAAACCACATGGAAATGAATGAAGTTGAACCTATGCTTTACACCATATGTGAAAATTAACTTAAAATATGCCAAACACTTAAACATGGAGATCTAAAAAACCCTAGAGGGAAGGGAACCTAAAGGAGATAATGCATGACATTGGATTTACCATTGATTTTTTAGACACGATACCAAAAGAACAGGTAACAGATTAGTAACAAATGGTCCGAAACTAAAATTAAGAATGCAATTTTTTCACAGACTCGTCAATATTAATAAAATGCCTAAAAATTTAACAATAAAAGAGCAAGGCATACATACTGAAAACTGCAAAACATTGCTATGAGACATTAAAGAGGATTTACCTAAATGTTGGGGCTTCCCAGGAGGTTCAGTGGTAAAGAACCCACCTGCCAATGCAGGAGATGTGGATTCCATCCCTGGGTTGGGAAGATCCCCTGGAGGAGGGCCTGGAAATCCACTTCTTGCCTGGAGAATCCCATGGACAGAAAAGCCTAGAGTCTACAGTCCAAGAGGAAAAAAAAGAGTCAGACATGACTCAGCGACTAAACAACAACCACCTAAATGGAGAGAAATTCCATCTTTTTGAATTAGAAATCAACATTTTCATGATGTCAATTTTTTTCTAAGTGGTTTTATAGATTTAAACACACTCTATCACTTACTTTACAATATTGTATTGGTTTTGCCATACATCAACATGAATCTGCCACAGGCGTACACGTGTTCCCCATCCTGAACCCCCCTCCCACCTCCCTCCCTGTAAAAGTAATTAGCCTCCAATGAAAACAAATAAATTTAAATTAAAAAAATAAACACACTCTATCAAAATCTGAGTGATATTTTTCTATAAAAATTGACTATCTGATCCTAAAGTTTATATAGCTTTGCTTAGTACCTAGAAGTTGAAATAACTCTGAAAGAGAAGAATAAAGTTGAAGGACTTACACTTCCCAATTTCAAAATTACTGTAAAGCTACAGTAAGCAAGACAGAGTGGTTGGTGTGGAGACAGACATATGGATCAATGTTACAGAATTGAGAGTCCTGGAACAAACACACTTATGGCCAATTGATTTTCAACAAATATGTCAGGACGATTCATGGAGGAAAGGATAGTCTAATATAAATAGTACAGGGACAGTTGTATGTCTGCATGTCAAAAGATTAATGTAGACTCTCACATCCCATCATATACAACCAACTCAAAAATGAATCACATCTAATATATGAGCCAGTCCCATACACTTTAGACAAAATCGTAGGAGACAATTTTGTGACCTTGGATTAGGATAAGACCTTTGGACTCCAAAACAACAACAAAGAGATAAACTGGAATTCATCAATTAAAAAAAAAGCTTTGAAACATGCCATCAAAAAATTAAAAGATAAAAGGGGACTTCTCTGGTGGTCCAGTGGCTAAGAGTCTGTGCCCTCAATACAGGGGGTCCAGGTTCAATCTTTGGTCAGGGAACTAGATCCATGCTGAAACTAAGGCACTGCCAAATAAATAGATAAATGTTTTTTAAAAGTAAAGGATGAGATACAACTGGAAGAAAATATTTGCAAATCACATATTTCTAAAAACTTGTTTTCAAAATATATAAAGCAAATTTACAATCTAAAATAATAAAAATGTCTAAAAATGGGCAAAATAGTTGGAAAAGTATTCTCCCAAAGAAGATATATGGATGGTTAGCAATCCCACAAAAAGTTGCACATGTATTACATATTAGGGGGATGCAAATTAGGAAACAATACAAATTCACTCCTACTAGAAGGATTTTTTAAATTTTAAACAACAAATAACATGAATGCTTATTTAAGAATGTGAAGAAACTACAACTCTCTTTTGTTACTGGTGAAAGTGTTTAATGATTTAGCCACTTTGAAAAAGTTTGGCATGCAATTTTAAAAGTTCACATAAAACTTACCAAACAATCCATCAATTTCACTCCCAGGTATTTTTCACATCCTTCCCCAACTAGACAAAATATTGTTTCCATATCTCATTATGGAATCTGCTATTACTGCATTTGCTTTCTCTGTGTTAATAAGGAGGATACATTCCTATATCTTCAGATTCTGTGATTGTACTCAAGCCAGAAATAGCTTTACTGCAAGGTAAGTAAAATAAGATGGGCACAATAAAAATGCCACAGGAGTTTTAGTATGGGGCGGGGGAAAGGGGAGGTCATGTCTCAAGAGTACTCAGGAATGCACAAAGCTAGTGGGACAGAAAGGGACCAAGAAAATAAGCAGATATAATCTTGAAGTTTGAGATAATAGCACTTTTTCCTGATATTTGTAAGAAAAGGAACAGCAGAAAAAATCCTGTGTTGGTCCAGAAAGGAGCAATGACTACAATTGTCTATGAATGAGTCTTGTAAAAGCAACTGTGGAAGTTGGAGAGATAAACTGAGACCTGAATTTCAGCTGGTCCAAGAAAATCATATCCTTCAAGGGAATCTTGTGAATGGATGGAAGGATCTCATAACTTTAGAAATCAAAGATAGCAGAAGAGGAAATTCATATCCCACTGTTACTGTTATTTCAATGACTTACTGTTATTCAAATTTCCAATAAGCATAGGTTAGATTCTGTTGTGAATTATTATTTTACATTCAAAGAAGTTTGTTATTTTTTTGTTATGACATGTATTTGGAAATAGACTCAAATCAATATTCTAGTGTATACTCATCTTAATGTGATAAAAAAATTAATACATAATTAATTTCACCTTGGTCATGTGTGAATGTAGCTACAGAACTCCTTAAATTAAATCATTGAATAATGAGGACAGTGCAACTTTGTAGAGAAAAAGAATCCTGTGTTCCTGTCTTCTATGACAATTTAAGAGAAAACTCTATGTCCTGAAATTGCATTTAAAAAGAGACAAAAAATAATATCATCTGTGGGTCATTTGAGGATAAATTACCATTGAGAGATACTCACCTTTCCAAGAATGGATGTGTTATTTTGTAAATTTTAACCAAATAAGAAAATTTATTATTTTCTTCACTATGTCTTTGTGACAACCATAAAGTATCACTAAACAAGGAACTTTTTCTTTATGCACATGACTGATTTGAGTATGTAAAATCTTTAATTATCCTCAATACCCACCCATAATGATGTACTTTTCCCACAATTTGCTCAAAATTTCTTTTATTCTATATGTGGAATAATTGGAATTCTCCTTAGCATTTTATCATATCTTTCAGTAGAAACTCCAAAGCTTTTTTAAAATCAAAGACAAAAAATAAGAAAAGATACTTTTATTTAATGCTGGTTATCATCTGTGTTTTATGATTATGGATAATATTAATTAGGATTAATAATTTTGAATGTTGTATCCTTGCGCTGTGCTGTGCTAAGTTGTATCAGTCGTATCCTAAACTTGGCGATCCTGTGGAAGGTAGCCCACCAGGCTCGTCTACCATGAGATTTTACCTACTGGAGTGGGTTGCCAGGCCCTCCTCTAGGGAATCTTTTTGACCCAGGGATCAAACGCACGTCTGCATTGCCAGACAGGTTCTTTACCACTAGTGCCACCTGGGAAACCCTGATTCTTAAATATATTTATATATATAGTTTTTCTAGTGTTGACTTCCTCAGTTAATATAATTGCATATCTCCTGAAACAAAATTGTATGCCTCATCATAATTTTTCTTTCTCTCTTGTAGGGGCCCTAAACTAAAAATATTTTATCCATTTTTCTTATTTTAATTCTTTTACTTTAGATAAGATAATCAGAATAGCAACTGTATTAATGAAGTTAGTATATTTTTAGAATGTAGATGTGAGCTTAATAAAAATAACTGCTCTTAGTGGTGCTTCAATAATTTTGAAAACGTCTACTTTAACTTGTGATTCTTAAGCAGATAGCCTTTTTTATCACAGAATTTAATCCATGTCAGGCTTAATGCAAATAATAATAATAATAATGACAAGACAAAAAATTATGACTTGAAAATAATGAATTAGAAATAATTATGGATGGTAACCTAGTTCTGAGTTCTCTTTCTTGAGCTAATTTGTCTATGCCTGTTGATATGATCCTCCTCAGTGCTTTGGAGGCTTCCCTGGTAGCTCAGCTGGTAAAGAATTCGCCTATAATGCAGCAGACCCCTGTTTGATTCCTGGGTCAGAAAGATCCCCTGGAGAAGGAATAGACTACCCACTCCAGTATTCTTGGGCTTTGCTGGAGTCTCAGAGGGTAAAGAATCCACCTGCAAAGAGGGAGACCTGGGTTCGATCCCTGGGTTGGGAAGATCCTCTAGAGGAGGGCATGGCAACCCACTCAGGATTCTTGCCTGGAGAATCCCCATGGGCAGAAGAGCCTAGAGGATACAGTCCATGGGGTCACAAAGAGCCAGACACAACTGAGCAACTAAGCATGCACCTTCCTCGGTGCTTTCAAGGAATTTTTCCTAATCCCTTAAGTATAATCAATATATATAAATAAAGCAGGTCTACAATTAGGTCTTCTAAGAATTTTAATGAATTTAAAGGAAAAATACAGCACACATTGCCTTATAGAGTTCTGATTAATGGTTTAAATATACATTTTTTTTACAATAAATGTCCTCTATTTAACTTGAATTCTGCCTAAAAAGTGAGCTAAAACAAACATTTTATTATATACAGAAATTATATTAACTGAATGCATCAGTATATCTATGGGGGGTACTAAACAGATTGAAAACAAAGTATAAAATAAAGAGGAAACACAAAGATTTTATTTAACTAAGGAAGCATGCATAATAAAGCAGCAACTTTATAACAGAATAATATCAATTTATTCAGCACTCTTGGAAGATTTTCATATAGGATTTTCAACAGGATCTATTCACAAAAGACAAAAATTCAATTCAGTTTATCACCAGTTAGCATATCATTTCTAAAAGAAGCTCATGGCAATCTCAAATGGGCCCTGCAAGGAGCTAATGAGCAAACTCCTGCCCGATATTGACAATTAATCAGGCATAAACGCATTTAGGATCAGGACCCATTGACAAGCACGAAGGCTCACACAAACTTCAATGAAACATGATATTCGAGCATATTTGTCTAATTGTATATCGGGTTTTTGCACAAATTCCCACCAAAACACTTCATTATCTCCAGAGGTGATGCATCCGTTTCAGAATCCGTAGGAAGCTTTTTGGTTTGCTGTAACCATATATAATGGATTGAATGAAGAGCTATTAGGTTTTGTTCCCAGTTTTCCCACTTTAATTGCTATAGCAACCTGAAGCCAAAGTTGGATCACTGGATAGAGTAACTGAGCAATTAAAAGCAGCTATCAGTGTGTACTCATAGAGATATCCTTGTCCCTTAAGGAAAAATAAATCAAGTATTAAAAATAATTGGAAATTTGGAATGGGAAAAGAAAGAAAAGATTTTATTTTTTAGCATTTAAATTAGGGAATTAGAAATGAATTAGTATTTCTATGTCTCCTTTTAAAGTTTATAATTGAAAACACTCAAAAGGTATATTGTATATCAACTTTGAACCTACAAAATGAGTGCTCTGTCTCATAACTCATAAATTACTCACAGCTGATTTCACTCTGATATACAGAGCAAGGGACATAAAAACAAAAGCCTGTTATGTGGTTTTGTTCTTTTTACATTTTTTGATTAATTTTTGATGTGATATATAATATTTCAGGCACCTATATGTTTTATTTTGCTGATAGACCAAATTGTGGAATAATCTCAACACTCTCTTTTCTCTCTCAATTTATTTAATATTTTTAATCTCAGCAACAATAAAGGGAAAACAGAAAGTTTATAATTAAAAGTGTTATAGTTAAATATAGTCTTTGTTGCTATTAAAGATGAAATAGTTCCAGGTACTTTTTGACTGTGTTCCTTAGTTATAGTTAGGTTTATAGCTTTAGAATATAATGCCATATTAATATTTTATTCCGGTTTGATCTTGCTTAGTTTAGAAGCTTGCTTTTCTCTTTCAAAGAGATTTCAACAAAGAATGTTGCTTTCTTGCAAATTGGCAGGAAGGTCTCAGCAGAGTAAAGGAATGAAGAAAGAGTAAATTAACCCAAGCATAAATCAGAGCAAGTATAATAGAGAATTATATCAGGAAAGAAGACAGAGGGAGAGACTCAATGAACTAAGAACAATGATGGAGGAAACTAAAAATTACAAGAATGATTTTTTTTCCAGTATATAGAGACAAGTAAACTATAGTGAATATTTGCATTAATACTATTAATGCAAATATTCACTATAGTTTACTTGTCTCTATATACTATGTTATATGGACTACTGAGTGACTTCACTTTCACTTTTCACTTTCATTCATTGGAGAAGGAAACGGCAACCCACTCCAGTGTTCTTGCCTGGAGAATCCCAGGGATGGGGGAGCCTGGTTGGCTGCCGTCTATGGGGTCGAACAGAGTCGGACACGACTGAAGTGACTTAGCAGCAGCATGCTATATGGAAACCTGGATTTTCTCAAAAAAGAAATAAATATTTCTTTATTTTATTAAACTTCTCATAGCATTATTTCTTTATAAATGTAGCTCCTATATTGCACTTGAAATAAGAGTACAAGTGTTAGGAATAGCTTATACACTAGGTCTTTGAGACAGAAACGTCGAGCTGCATGTTTTATAAGACAATGAGCCAGGATACTCTAAATTTAAGATAACCAGGAACTCTAAATTAAAGCATATTCTTGTCATCTGTCTTGATGTAGGTTCTTTAAAAGTCCCAATAAAATACCAACTTTAACACAGACATAAAGAAAAACAGCAATGAAACTCAAATTCATGGTCAACCTATCATCAAAATTTTGAGAGATACAGGATCTATAGAGTAGAGAATCATGTGTGCATTTTTATTTAGGATAAGTGTAATAGTTTGAAGAAGATGCAGAGATATTTTATTATTTTTATTACCTGCAGCCTGGTTGGCAATACATAATACATAACAGACACCAATGAGAAAATTATGCAGCTGTAATAGAATAGCCAGTGTGATGTCTCTCTTCCAACTTTGTTCTCTCATAATCACCTTCTCTTTAATATTCACCCAGAAATAACAACTGTGTATAAAACCATAATCACAGAAAACTAGACAGTCTGATCACACAGACCACAGCCTTGTCTAACTCAATGAAACTAAGCCATGCCGTGTGGGGCCACTCAAGACGGGCAGGTCATGGTGGAGAGGTCTGACAGAATGTGGTCCACTGGAGATGGGAATGGCAACCCACTTCAGTATTCTTGCCTTGAGAACCCCATGAACAGTGTGAAAAGGCAAAATGATAGGATACTGAAAGAGGAACTCCCCAGGTGAGTAGGTGCCCAATATACTACAGGAGGTCAGTGGAGAAATAACTCGAGAAAGAATGAAGGGATGGAGCCAAAGCAAAAACAACACCCAGTTGTGGGTGGGACTGGTGATAGAAGCAAGGTCCGATGCTATAAAGAGCAATATTGCATAGGGACCTGGAATGTTAGGTCCACGAATCAAGGCAAATTGGAAGTGGTCAAACAGAAGATGGCAAGAGTGAATGTCGACATTCTAGGAATCAGCGAACTAAAATGGACTGGAATGAGTGAATTTAACTCAGATGACCATTATATCTACTACTGTGGGCAGGTTCTGTGGGCAGGTTCCCTTAGGAGAAATGGAGTAGCCATCATGGTCAACAAAAGAGCCTGAAATGCAGTACTTCATCCAAGCAATCGCAAAAGTGACAGAATGATCTCTGTGCGTTTCCAAGGCAAACCATTCAATATCACGGTGATCCAAGTCTATGCCCCAACCAGAAACGCTGAAGAAGCTGAAGTTGAATGGTTCTATGAAGACCTACAAGACCTTTTAGAACTAACACCCAAAAAAGATGTCCTTTTCATTATAGGGCCTGGAATGCAAAAGTAAGAAGTCAAGAAACACCTGGAGTAACAGGCAAATTTGTCCACGGGGTACAGAATGAAGCAGGGCAAAGGCTAATAGAGTTTTGCCAAGAGAATGCACTGGTCATTGCAAACACCATTGCAAACTTCCAACAACACAAGAGAAGACTCTACACATGGATATCACCAGATGGTCAACACCGAAATCAGATTGATTATATTCTTTGCAGCCAAAGACAGAGAAGCTCTATACAGTCAGCAAAAACAAGACCCGGAGCTGACGGTGGCTTAGATTATGAACTCCTTATTGCCAAATTCAGACTGAAATTGAAGAAAATAGGGAAAACCACTAGACCTTTCAGGTATGACCTAAATCATATCCCTTATGATTATACAGTGGAAGTGAGAAATAGATTTAAGAGACTAGATCTGATAGATAGAGTGCCTGATGAACTACGGACAGAGGTTTGTGACATTGTACAGGATATAGAGATCAAGACCATCCCCATGGAAAAGAAATGCAAAAAAGCAAAATGGCTGTCTGAAGAGCTCTTACAAAGCTGTGAAAAGAGAAGTGAAAAGCAAAGGAGAAAAGGAAAGATATTCCCATTTGAATGCAGAATTCCAAAGACTAGCAAGGAGAGATAAGAAAGCCTTCCTCAGTGATCAGTGCAAAGAAATAGAGGAAAACAACAGAAAGGGAAAGACTAGAGATTTCTTCAAGAAAATTAGAGATACCAAGGGAATATTTCATGCAAAGATGGGCTCAATAAAGGACAGAAATGGTTTGGACCTAACAGATGCAAAAGGTATTAAGAAGAGGTGGCAAGAATACACAGAAACTGTACAAAAAAAATCTTCATGACCCAGATAATCACGATGGTGTAATCACTCACCTAGAGCCAGACATCCTGGAATGCAAAGTCAAGTGGGCCTTAGGAAGCATCACTATGAACAAAGCTAGTAGAGGTGATGGAACTCCCATTGAGCTATTTCAAATCCTGAAAGATGATGCAGTGAAAGTGCTGCACTCAATATGCCAGCACATTTGGAAAACTCAGCAGTGGCCACAGGACTGGAAAAGGTCAGTTTTCATTCTAATCCCACAGAAAGGCAATGCCAAATAATGTTCAAACTACTGCACAATTGCACTCATCTCACATGCTAGTCAAGTAATGCTCAAAATTCTCCAAGCCAGGCCTCAGCAATATGTGAACCATGAACTTCCTGATGTTCAAGCTGGTTTTAGAAAAGGCAAAGGAACCAGAGACCAAATTGCCAACATCCACTGGATCATGGAAAAAGCAAGAGAGTTCCAGAAAAACATCTATTTCTGCTTTATTGACTATGCCAAAGCCTTTGACTGTGTGGATCACAATAAACTGTGGAAAATTCTGAAAGAGATGGGAATACCAGACCACCTGACCTGCCTGTTGAGAAATCTATGTGCAGGTCAGGAAACAACAGTTAGAACTGGACATGGAACAACAGACTGGTTCCAAATAGGAAAAGGAGTACGTCAAGGCTGTATATTGTCACCCTGCTTATTTAACTTATACGCAGAGTACATCATGAGAAACACTGGGCTGAAAGAAGCACAAGCTGGAATCAAGATTGCCAGGAGAAATATCAATAACCTCAGATATGCAGATGACACCACCCTTACGGCAGAAAGTGAAGAGGAACTAAAAAGCCTCTTGATAAAAGTGAAAGAGGAGAGTGAAAAAGTTGGCTTAAAGCTCAACATTCAGAAAACTAAGAACATGGCATCTGGTCCAATCACTTCATGGGAAATAGATGGGGAAGCAGTGGAAACAGTAGCTGACTTTATTTGGGGGGGCTCCAAAATCACTACAGATGGTGATAGCAGCCAAGAAATTAAAAGATGCTTACTCTTTGGAAGGAAAGTTACAACCAACCTAGATAGCATATTAAAAAGCAGAGACATTACTTTGCCAACAAAGTTCCATCTAGTCAAGGCTATGGTTTTTCCAGTGGTCATGTATGGATGTGAGAGTTGGACTGTGAAGAAAGCTGAGCGCTGAAGAATTGATGCTTTTGAACTGTGGTGTTGGAGAAGACTCTTGATCTGCAAGGAGATCCAACCAGTCCATCCTAAAGGAGACCAGTCCTGGGTGTTCATTGGAAGGACTGATGCTGAGGCTGAAACTCCAATACTTTGGCCACCTCATGCAAAGAGTTGACTCATTGGAAAAGACTCTGATGCTGGGAGGGATTGGGGGCAGGAGGAGAAGAGGGCAACAGAGGATGAGATGGCTGGATGGCATCACTGACTCGATGCACATGAGTTTGGGTGAACTCCGGGAGTTGGTGATGGACAGGGAGGCCTGGCATGCTGCGATTCATGGGGTCGCAAAGAGTTGGAGACGACTGAGCGACTGAACTGAACTGAACTGATAAAACCCAATGACAGAAGCAGAAAGGACTTGTTGGATGAATTAACATTATGGGACATCCTCCTCAGTTTGGAATTTTGGAACAGGTGACAGAGAATTGATGAATTTTTTTCCATAAATGTTCGGTAGACTTCAGAGCGGGCCAATTACTCTCTGTTTTGGAAGGTTAATTATTGATTTAACTTATTTAATAGATATATAGGGCTATAAGATTGTTTGTTTCCTTTGGTGTGAGTTTGGCAACTCATGTCTTTGCAGGAATTGTTCCATTTCATCTAGGTTATCAAACTTGTGGACATAGAATTGGTTATAATATCCCTTTATTAACCTTTTCATGTCTATGAGATCTGTAGAGATTTGATCTTTCATTTCTGATATTAGCTATTTCTCTCCTCTCTCTTTTTTTTTTTCTTAACCTGTCTGGAGGCTTAACAATTTTTCTGACCTTTTCCAAGAACCAACTTCTAGATTTTTTTATTTTCCTCTTTTGATTTATCATTTTCAATTTATTTTTAAATTCCTGCTCTGATTATTATTATTTATTTTCTTTCACTGTCTTCCTCTTCACCTTCCCCCCTCCTTTCTGTCTTCTTCCTACACTTTCTTTTCATTCCCTTCACCTTTCTCTCTTCCCATCTCCTGCTTCTTCTTTTATTTTCCTAAAGTGGAAGCATGTATTACTGATTTTAGATCTTTCTTCTTTTCCAACATAGGCAGTCAATGCTATACATGTCTCTCTAATCACTGACTTTTCTGCATCCCACAAATTTGGATAATTTATATTTCATGTACTTCAAAACATTTTAAATTTTTTCTTAAAACATCTTTTTTTATCCATGTGTTTTTTATAGGTACGTGGTTTACTCTTCAAGTATTTGGGGGCTTTTTAAGTTATCTTTTTATTATTTATTTCTTATTTGTTCCATTAAGGTCTACTACATGATTTCTCTTTTTTTACATTTGTTAAGGTATGTTTTATGACTCAGAATGTGATCTGTTTTGTTCGATGTTCCATGTCAGCTTGAGGAGACTGAGTAATCTGTTGCTTTTAAACAAAGTTGTCTATGGATGTCAATCAAATACAGTTGACTGATGGTGCCACTGAGTTCAACTACACCCTTACCAATTTTCTTTCTGGGGCATCTATCTATTATGGTTTCTCTTACAGTCATGTAGGGATGTAAGACTTGGACCATAAAGAAGGCTAAGTACCAAATAATTGATGCTTTTGAATTGTGGTGTTGGAGAAGACTCTTGAGGGTCCCTTGGACTGCAAGGAGATCATACCAGCCAATCCTAAAGGAGATCATCCCTGAATATTCTTTGGAAGAACTGATGCTGAAACTGAAGCTCCAATACTTAGGCTACCTGATGGGAAGAGCCAACTCACTGGAAAAGACCTGATGCTGGGAAAGATTGAAGGCAAAAGGAGGAGGCAGAAGAGGATGAGATGGTTAGATGGAATCACCAACTCAATGGACATAAGTCTGAGATGGACATAAACTCCTAGAGATAGTGAAAGACAGGGCAGCCTGGTGTGCTGCAGTCCATGAGCACACAAAGAGTCAGACATGACTTAGTGACAAAACAGCAACAACAAAAAGAGTCTCCAGCTGTAATAGTGAATTCATCTATTTCTCCTTGTATCTCTATCAGGATTTTCCTCATAGTGGATGCCCTGTTGCTATACAAGTACACATTAAGGACTGTTATGTCTTTTTGGAATATTGACCCCTTTATCATTACATAATGCCCTTCTTTACCTATGATAATTTTCATTGCTCTGAAATCAGCTCTATCATTTTAACCTATCCCTCCTGATTACTGTTAGCTGTGTGTATATTTCTTCATCTTTTTATTTTTAACCTATACATGCATTTATATTTAATCTGCATTTGGATTGATAACATGTAGCTGGGACTTTTTTTTTTTACCTGCTTTGACAATCTCTGTTTTCAATTGATGTTTTTAGACCACTGATGTTCAAAGTGATTGTTGATATAGTTGGTTAATATATACCATATTTGTTACTTCTATTTGTTTCTCTTAATTTTTGTTTCTATTTTTATCTTCCACACAGTTTCTGCTTTTTGTGGCTTTATTTAAACATTTTATGATTCTATTATTCTTCTTAGCATATCAATTGTGCTTATTTTTCTTTTTTATTTACTTTTTCTAGTGGTTACCCTAAAGTCTACAATTTATGTTTATGATTATTCCAAGTCCACTTTCAAGTAACACTATACTGATTCTTGAGTAGTGTGCAGCGTGCTCATTCATATCCCATTCTTTGCAACCCCATGGACTGCAGCCCACCAGGCTCCTCTGTCCATAGGATTCTCCAGGCAAGAATACTGGAGTGGGTTGCCATTTCTTACTTCAGGGGATCTTCCTGACCCAGGGGTCAAACCCATGTTTCCTGGGTCTCCCGCATTGGCAGGCACATTTCCACTGCGCCACCTGGGAAACCCCATGAGTAGAGCAAATACCTTCCAATAACAAATATTTCTAATTCACAACTTTTGTCCCTTGTGTCATTAGCATTATTTCATTTATACATAAGCATACATAAATACATTGTTACTATTATTATTTTGAACAATCTCCTATCAGTTTTATCAATCAAGAATAGTAAAAATAATATAAAGAAAATAATTTTGGACACAGGAGGGGAAGAAGAGGGTGGAATGATTGGACAGGAAAGCAATGAAATGTACACATTACCATACGTAAAGCAGATAGCCAGTGGGAGTTTGCTGTGTGACGCAGGGAACCCAAAGCCAGTGCTCTGTGACTAGGTTCTCTAGGTTAGAGAGGTGGGAGAGAGAGGGAGGTGGGAAGGTGCTACAAGAGGGACGGGACACATGTATACCTATGGCTGATTCATGTTGATGTATGGAAAAAAACATCATGAGATTGTAAATTTATTATGCTATAATTAAAAATTAAAATATTTTTTAAAAATATGTTTCTATTTTTCTTTTACTTGTCCTCTCTTTGATGCTCTTCCTTTTTTATGGAGAGCTGAGTTTCTGACCTTATTATGCTCCCTCTCTATAATGAACCTCTTTAAATCATTTTAACAAAGCAAATCTTTTTACATTTTTTTTACAATTTTTACAAAATTGTTTTTACAAAGCAAATTCCTTGAATTTTTATTTGTATAAGAAAGTCTATTTCTCCTTCACTTTTAAAGGACAATACCACAAGATAGAGAATTCTAGTTTGGTGATATTTTTTATTGCAACACTTTAAATATTTCGCTCTGAACCCTTCTTGCTTTCATGGCTTCTTAGGAAAGCTTGGATGTAATTTTTATATATTTCTTTATGAGTAATTTGGACTCTTTTTACCCTTCTGGCTTCTTTCAAAAATTTTTCTTTACCCTTGACATCCTTAAGTTTGGGTATGATATATATAGATAGTTGTTTTGGCATTTATCCTGTTGTCTGATATTAATTTGGAGGAAATTGTCAGTCATTATTGAGTTAAATACTTCTTCTGTTTCTTTTTTCCTTCTCCTTCTGGTCTTCAACCTAAACATATGCTATACCTTTTGTAGTTGTTCCACAGTTTTGGGATATTGTGTTCTGTTTTTCTTTAGTCTTTTCTTTTTGCCTTTCAGTTTTGGAAGTTTCTGTTATCTTGTCTTTCAGCTCATGTATTTTTTCCTCGACTGTGTCCCACCTACTAATGAGCTAATCATAGGCATTCCTCATTTCTACTGCATGGTATTTTATTTCCAAAGTTTCTTTTTATTATTATTATTTCTTAAAACCTTTATCTTTCTGTCTCCATTGTTCCTGTGCTCTTGCATGTTGTCTGTTTTCCTCATTAGAATTCTTGCCATATTTATCATAGTAGTTTTAAACTCCTGGTGTTATATTTCCAACAGCTTTGCCATTTCTGACTGTAGTCCTGTGCATCATGTCACAAGTATCCTTATTAGTAAGAAGCATGGACAGACTGTATGTGGCCAGGTCAGTTCAGTCACTCGGTCGTGTCTGACTCTTTGCAACCCCGTGGAGGTCAGCACCCCAGGCTTCCCTGTCCATCAACAACTCCCAAAACTTGCTCAAACTCATGTCCAACAAGCAGGTGATGCTATCCAACATCTCATCCTCTGTCATCCCCTTCTCCTCCTGCCTTCAATCTTTCACAGAAGCAAGGTCTTTTCCAGTGAATCAGTTCTTTGCATCAGGTGGCCAAAGTATTGGAGTTTCAGCTTCAGCATCAGTCCTTCCAATGAATATTCATGACTGATTTCCCTTAGGATTGACTGGTTGGATCTCCTGGCTGTCCAAGGGACTCTCAAAAGTCTTCTCCAACACCACAGTTCAAGAGCATCAATTCTTCAGCACTCAGCTTTCTTTATAGTCCAACTCTCACATCCATGCATGATTACTGGAAAAACCATAGCTTTGACTAGATGGACCTTAGTTGGCAAAATACTGTCTTTGCTTTTTAATATGCTGTCTAGGTTGGTCATAACTTTTCTTCCAAGGAGCAAGTGTCTTTTCATTTCATGGCTGCAGTCACCATCTGCAGTGATTTGGAGCCCCCCAAACTAAAGTCTGTCACTGTTTCCCCATCTATTAGCCATGAAGTGATGGGACCGGATGCCATGATCTTAGTTTTCTGAATGTTGAGCTTTAAGCCAACTTTTTCACTCTCCTCTTTCACTTTCATCAAGAGGCTCTTTAGTTCTTTTTCTCTTTTGGCCATAAGTGTGGTGTCATCTGCATATCTGAGGTTATTGATATTTCTCCTGGAAATCTTGATTCCAGCTTGTGCTTCATTCAATCCAGCATTTCACATGAAGCATTCTGCATATAATTTAAATAAGCAGGGTGACAATATACAACCTTGACGTACTCCTTCTCCAATTTGGAACCAGTCTGTTATTCCATGGCTTGTTCTAACTGTTGTTTCTTAACCTGCATACAGATTCTCAGGAAGCAGGTAAGGTGGTCTGGTATTACAAACTCTTTAATAATTTTGTGATCCACACAAAAACTTTGGCATAGTCAATAAAGCAGAAGTAAGTTTTTTTCTGGAACCCTCTTGCTTTTTCTATGATCCAACAGATGTTGGCAATTTGATCTCTGGTTTCTCTGCCTTCTCTAAATCCAGCTTGAACATCTGGAATTTCACAGTTCACATACTGTTGCAGGTAGATTGGAAGTGGTTAAACAGGAGACGGCAAGAGTGAACATTGACATTTTAGGAATCAGTGAACTAAAATGGACAAGAATGGGTGAATTTAACTCAGATGACCATTATATCTACTACTGTGGACAAGAATCCCTTAGAAGAAATGGAGTAGCCATCACAGTCAACAAAAGAGTCCAAAATGCAATACTTGGGTGCAGTCTCAAAAATGACAGAATGATCTCTGTTCATTTCCAAAGTAAACAATTTAGTATCACAGTAATCCAAGTGTGTGCCCTGACCAGTAATGGTGAAGAAGATGAAGTTGAATGGTTCTATGAAGACCTACAAGACCTTCTAAAACTAACACCCAAAAAAGATGTCCTTTTCATTATAGGGGACTGGAATGCAAAAGTAGGAAGTCAAGAAATACCTGGAGTAACAGACAAATTTGGGCTTGGTGTACAAAATGAAGCAGGGCAAAGGCCAACAGAATTTTGCCAAGAGAAGGCACTGGTCATAACACATACATTCTTCCAACAGCACAAGAGAAGACTCTACACATGGACATCACATGATGGTTAATTGATTATATTCTTTTCAGCCAAAGATGGATAAGCTCTATACAGTCAGCAAAAACAAGAATGTGGCCAGAGGAGAATAATAAACCCATGTAGATGAGAAGGTAGCATGTAGGCAGAGGGAGAGATTGAAATGGTAGGCCCACAAGCCAGTAATGCCATTAGGCACCAGAAGCTGGGAGAGGCATGGAAGGGACCATCTGCTAGAGCTGCCAGAGGAGGCACAGCCCTGTGGATCCCTTGGTTTTCTTCCAGTGATACTAATTTCAGTATTCTAGACTTCTGAAATCTAAGAAAATAAATGTATTTTATTTTAAGCCACTGTGTCTGCCATCATTTGCTAAGCAACCACATGGAATTAATATAATGTGTGTGGCATGATCTGTCTCAACATAGGAGGGTGGTGAATCTTGCCATCTGAGGGGCAACCACAAAACAGATGTTAAATAGATGAGGAAGAGGAGATATCCTTGCTTCTGATCTTTAGTCTGTATTCACAAGGAATATCGGTTTTCTTTTCTTGTGATGGATTTGTCAAATTTGGTATAATAATGACATTGATCTCATAGAATAAATTACAAGTTTTCTTTCTCTTCTACTTTCTGAAAGTGCTTGTGAACTATTGATATTAATTCTTTAAATGTTTAACTAAAATTCACCAGTGAAACTACCTGGGCATAAAATTTTCTTTGTAAGAAGATCTTGACTTGCTAATTCATTTCCTTTTTATAGATCTATTTCTTCAAAATGCTTTCCCCTCTCTCCCTGAGAGGGATATTATACATGTGTTGTTATCCTCTGTGATGATCCACCAATTTCTGTAGCTCCATTTATTTCTTTACATTCTGTTTTCTTTTAGTGACTCGGATTGGAAGAGGAATAGCTATAGATCTATCTCATATTTTGAAAACTCTTTTCTCTGCAGCTCAATCTGATTTTGACCCCCTTTTCTATTTAAATTTAACTTGTATTTCTTCCCATCTCCAAAATCTTAGCTTGATTATACTTAAAAACATTATTTTTATCTTTTTAATGATATTCTCAACTTGTGTTTCACTGTTGTGTGATATTCTCACTGTTGTGTTTCCTTTAATTTTTTAAAATGTCATTTCTTTTTGGATCTTTAACATATTTATAGTAAGGGACTCAATGTATTCATCTAACACATCAAACATCTGGACCTTCCTGAGAGAAGTATGTATTGACTTCTTTGTGTAGGAGGGAGAGTGTCTTTTTTTCCTGTTTCTTTTCCTGCCTCATAATTCTTTTGTTAAACTTGAATCTTTTAGGTAATATGATATGGGACTTTGGAAACCCTGTTTCCTCCATTTTCTACTACTTTGGTTGGCAGCAGATGGTTTAGTACATTTCTGGACTAATTCTATTATGCCATAGGTCATCTATTCTGCAGCCCCTAAAGTCTTGGTTTGGTTAGCTCAGTAGTCAGATAAAGATTGGTGAGAGATGTCCTTAAGTAGTTTGACCCTACGAGTTTCTCAGCCTTGCTATGAGGGTCTGTGTGTGTTGGGGACAATCATTTCCACCACCTCAGTTTAAAAAGTCTATTTAGCCTTCACTCCCTCCTTGTGCATGGACACAAGCTGGTCAGGGAGTGACTGGTGCTCCCTAAGGTCTCTTCTGGGCTTGCATACAGCCTTCCTGCCTGTGTACTTGAACTTCTATGGCCTCCTACCTGTACAGGGGTATGGTAAGGCTTTATAAAGCACCCAATAAAAGCTTGTCTTCAGACCCTCTTTTTAAATGTTTGTATGATTTCTTGCTTGCCCTCACTGGTAACACTGCATTAGGTAATTTTTGGACGTTTAAGGTTTTTTTTTGTTTTAATCTGGACAATTTTTAAGTCTGAATGGAATCCGATACAGTATTGCTTCTGTTTTACGTTTAGGTCTTTTAGCTGTGAAGCATGTGGAATCTTAGCTCCATGATCAGGGATTCAACCTATATTCCCTGCATTGGGAGGCAAAGTCATAACCACTTGACTGCCAGGAAAGTTCCTGGACTTTCAAAACAAGCAAATAATAAACTACACTGCCTTTATTGATTCCTCCTTTCACTCAGTATAACATGTTTAAGGTTTACCCAGGTTTTAGCATGTATCAGTATTTCATTCATTTTTATTGTTGAATAATATTCCATTGTGTGGGTGTACCACATTTATTTATTTATTACTGTTGAAACGAGCTGAATCCCATTTTTTCACTGTAATAAATACTATAAAGAACATTTTTATACAAGATTTTGTGTGGACATAAAAGCAATATGGCTGTTTGGGGAGGCCTTACAAACAGCTGTGAAAAGATGAGAAGTGAGAAACAAAGGAGAAAAGGAAAGATACTCCCATTTGAATGCAGAGTTCCTAAGAATAGCAAGGAGAGATAAGAAAGCCTTCCTCAATGATCAGTGCAAAGAAATAGAGGAAAACAATAGAATGCGAAAGACTAGAGATCTCTTCAAGAAAATTAGAGATACCAAGGGAATATTTCACACAAAGATGGGCTCAATAAAGAACAGAAATGGCATGAACCTAACAGAAGCAGAGGATATTAAGAAGAGATGGCAAGAATACACAGAAGAACTGTACAAAAAAGATCTTCATGACCCAGATGATCACAGTGGTGTGACCATTCACCTAGAGCCAGACATCCTGGAATGCGAAGTCAAGTGGGCCTTAGGAAGCATCACTATGAACAAAGCTAGTAGAGGTGATAGAATTCCCGTTGAGCTATTTCAAATCCTGAAAGATGATGCAGTGAAAGTGCTGCACTCAATATGCCAGCACTTTTGGAAAACTCAGCAGTGGCCACAAGACTGGAAAAGGTCAGTTTTCATTCCATCCCAAAGAAAGGCAATGCCAAAGAATGCTCAAACTACCGCACAATTGCACTCATCTCACATGCTAGTAAAGTAATGCTCAAAATTCTCCAAGCCAGGCTTCAGCAATATGTGAACCGTGAAGTTTTAGATGTTCAAGCTGGTTTTAGAAAAAGCAGAATAACCAGAGATCAAATTGCCAACATCCACTGGATCATCGAAAAAGCAAGAGTTCCAGAAAAACATCTATTTCTGCTTTACTGACTATGCCAAACACTTTGACTGTGTGGATCACAACAAACTGTGGAAAATTCTGAAAGAGATGGGAATACCATATCACCTGATTTGCCTCTTGAGAAACCTGTATGCAGGTCAGGAAGGAATAGTTAGAACTGGACATGGAACAGACTGGTTCCAAATATGAAAAGGATTATGTCAAGGCTGTATATCGTCACCCTGCTTATTTAACTCATATGCAGAGTACATCATTAGAAACGCTGGACTGGATGAAGCACAAGCTGAAGTCAAGTTTGCTGGGAGAAATATCAATAACCTCAGATATGCAGATGACACCACCCTCATGGCAGAAAGTGATGAAGAACTAAAGAGCCTCGTGATGAAAGTGAAAGAGGAGAGTGAAAAAGTTGGCTTAAAGCTCAACATTCAGAAAACTAAGGTCATGGCATCCGGTCCCATCACTTCATGGCAGGTAGATGGGGCAGACTTTGATTTTTGGGCTCCAAAATCACTGCAGATGGTGACTGCAGCCATGAAATTAAAAGAGACTTACTCCTTGGAAGGAAATTTATGACCAACCTAGACAGCATATTAAAAAGCAGAGACATTACTTTGCCAACAAAGGTCCATAGAGTCAAGGCTACCATAGAGTCAAGGTTTTTCCAGTAGTCATGTATAAATGTGAGAGTTGGACTATAGAGAAAGTTGAGCGCTGAAGAATTGATGCTTTTGAACTGTGGTGTTGGAGAAGACTTTTGAGAGTCCTTTGGACTGCAAAGAGATCCAACCAGTCCATTCTAAAGGAGATCAGTCATGAGTGTTCATTGGAAGGACTGATGTTGAGGCTGAAACTCCAATATTTTGGCTACCTGATGCGAATAACTGACTCATTGGAAAAGACCTGATGCTGGAAAAGATTGAAGGCAAGAGGAGAAGGGGATGACAGAGAATGAGATGGTTGGATGGCATCACCAATTCAATGTTCATGAGTCTGGGTAAACTCCGGGAGTTGGTAATGGACAGGGAAGTCTGAAGTGCTGCAGTCCATGGGGTCACAAAGGGTCAGACACATCTAAGCAACTGAACTGAGCTGAACTGAAATGATGTTTTCATTTCTGGGAGGGGAATTCCTGGATCATAGGTTAATTCCATGTTTAAATATTTCAAGGAGAAACCAAATTGCCTTTAGGACCATTTTACATTCTCATGGTTGATGTATGATATAAGGGTTCCAATTTCTCCACTTCCTTACCAGGGCTTTTGATCATAGTGATTCTGGTAGGTGTGACATGGTATCTCTTTGTGGTTTCATTTGCATTTATCTAATGACTAATGATATAATTATCATGTCCTGTGCTTATTGTCTTTTGTATGTCTTCTTTGGAGAAATGTCTATTCAATAGCTGTATCCATTTTCAAATTGGGTTATTCATATTTTACTAATGAGTTCTAAGAGTTCTTTATATATCTAGATACAATCCCTATATAAGATAAAACTAGACTCAAATTACTGATAAGGGACTACGATTTGCTCAGACGAAATGTTAAATAATTGTTGCTGACTTAATTTTTGAGAAACAGCCTGGAGATAGGGGTTTTCTTGTAGAGCAAGCTCTGAATCGGGTCAGATAATGACAGTGTCCTGTAAAAGTGACCCTGCTCTGGGAGCTAGCACTTTACGAGGAATTTTTGTCATGATCTGCCTACTCTGGAGGCTGCAAGGCTGCTGGCTTTTACAATGAGGGCAGTGGTGCCGCTGTTGGCTTTCAAGGCTCAGAGTTAGTAAGACGAGAATGCGAGAGTGTAAGCCACTGATCCTGCGGGTATCAACAAAGTTCATCATCTCTTCTTTAATTGATACTCATCAGAATGTTGCAAGCCTTCTGTTAATTTCTAGAGATGGGAAAATTTTGATTTTTAATTTTTTGCCAACATTTCAGTATTTTATGGAGGTGTGGATTTACAGAGGTCCTTACTACCTGATTCCAGAATTTTTTCCAGACTAGACTTTGCTATTACGAGCTGGCTTTAAATCCACTTGCCAGTGCAGGAGACATAAGAGACATGGGTTCAATCCGTGAGTCAGGAAGATACTCTAGAGAAGGAAATGGCAAGCCAGTCCAGTATTCTTGCCTGGAGAATCCCATGGATGGAGGAGCCTGGCAATCTACAGTCCATAGAGTCACAAAGATTCAGACACAACTGAAATGATTCAGCATGCACGCACACAATACAGCTTAATCAGGAGAAACAGCAAACTGGGCTATTTTCCAATATTTTGGCCACCTGATGTGATGAGCCAACTCATTGGAAAAGACCCGGATGCTGGGAAAGTTTGAAGGCGGGAGGACATGCGGGCAACAGAGGATGAGATGGTTAGGTGGCATCATCAACTTAAGGGGCATGAGTTTGAACAAACTCCAGGAGAAGGTGAAGGACAGGGAATCCTGGTGTGTTGCAGTCCATGGTCACAAAAAGTCAGACATGACTGAGTAACTGAACAAGGCTATTTTCTATGTTCTAACTAACTTTGCCGAATCATTCTTCCATGGTCAGGATTGTTGGTTTTCCTAAAGTTTGCCAATCATAGTCTAAAATGGTGTGAATTACAAAATAAATTGTGAATGTAGAGCTAGCCAGTTATGCCACATGTAGATAAACTCATGGGCATCACTCTGCATTTTTAGAAAGTTCATTTGTACGCTCACTTTGAATGGCACAACTACTGGCACATGTCTTTCTAATTATGAAATATTCCAGCCCCTCTTAAAACTGCTGTTGTTGTTTAGTCACTAAGTCATGTCCAACACTTTGTGACCCTATGGACTGTAGCCAGCCTGGTTCCTCTGTTCATGGGATTTCCCAGGCAAGAATATTGGAGTGGGTGGCCATTTCCTTCTCCATGGGATCTTTTCAGTCCAGGAATTGAACTTGGGTCTCCTGTGTTGGCCTCAGATTCTCTACCATCTGAGCCACCCGGGAGCTTCTCCTCCAGAATACAGGCTACAATATTATAGGTCACATGCTATTGCCAAGCTTATGGGGTCGCACAGAGTTGGACACGACTGAAGCGACTTAGCAGCAGCAGCAGCAGCAGCAGTCCTTTGTTCCTATGATTTAATAATCCTGTTAAAACCAGGTCACTATCTCAATACTCTTTCCCTGAAATTCTCTAGAAATTAAGATATACTAATTTCTATTCTAAGTAACAAACCCAAACAGGAAAGAGACATGGTGAGTGATATTTTTTCTAAAAACTTGGAAAAATTGAGGGCTACAAGTTTTTGTTAATAATTCCAATCATTTACAGAATGTCCAACATAAAATATTGTACCAATGGTGATGATGGGTTCTTAGAAATTCTCCACAATTGAAAAGCAGCAGTACTTTACATCCACATTTGCACATACTGAAAATATCATTTGGGTGAGTTTTTGATTTATGAGGGTAGAAGAGAACTTCAAATGAGTAAAAAGAGTAAAAAATTCCTGCAACATCAGTCCATATCTGTTTTTAATATTATAGGAATTCATTTGAATATGTTGCTTTTGTTCCGTAATCCCCCAAACTAACATTTGTATCAAAGTTACCTGATGATACAACTACAGGACGCTGTATAATGAAAATGACTTTTTATATTTTCATCCCTTCTCCAGGGAATTTCAAGAATTGCTGAATCAAGTAATGGCTTTAACTAGAAACACAAGTACTCACTCATTCCAAACAAATGAAAACCAAAGACATAATTACAGTTTTCACCATGGTGCTCTTTATACATAATCTATAAGAAAATTTTCTATCATTTTAACAAAAAAGTATTTCTCTGAGTCACTTTTATATCATGGAGATTGCTGGCAATAATGAAAATAACATGTTGAATTCAGTCTTGTAATGTCATCATATTCATTCTTTTACTTCATGGGAAACCTAAGATTTGATGAGTATCGCATATTTTTTATAGGCAGCTCATCACTGACAGAGCCAGAGCCTATTATTTGGTTCTTCTCATTCAGACATTGGCAATGAGCTTCTCTCAGTGGTTTCTTGGGCTTTTGAGTAGCCAATGAAAAAGCAACAGATACTGTATGTTTTCCACCTCATTAAAATTACAGTCCCAGTATGACTCTCCTTTATGTAACAAAGTAGGTCTGCTAGTAAGCTCAAATAGCTGGGTTAAAACTACTCTCTGAAGACGATAACTGACAGAATTAGTAAACTTACAGGCAGGGAAAACAGCCCAGAGAACAACTCTTCAGAGACAGAACCTTCAACCATCAGAATCTGTAGTACTTAACCTGAATAGCCTACGGGTTCTCCTCTCTGTATCTGGGGAGGGGTGTGGATTTCTAGGTCAACCCTCAAACCAGATGGAGACTCAGGGAACATTCATAAAGCCATACCTATGTTGATGACTTCCAAATTAACATCTTGCTTCGAGACCCCTTTCCTTGTCCTCAGATGCTCATATCTGTTTTTCAACTTGATTGAAAAATGGGTTCTCCAATTCATGAGATTCTCCAGGTAAGAACACTGGAGTGGGTTGCCCTTTCCTCCTCCAGGAGATTTTCCCGATGCACAGATTGAACCAATGTCTTTTGTGTCGCCTGCATTAGGAAGCAGGTTCTTTACCACTAGCGTCACCTGGGAAGCCCCTTCAACTTGGTAATAGAGAGTTAATCAAAGACTTTCAAACCTAGCACTTTTTAACAGTCTGTCTTTATTTTCAGTGTGCTGGGTCTTGGTTGCTCCACGCGGGCTTCCTCCAGTTGCCTAGAGCAGGGGTACTCTCTAGCTGCAGTGTGCATTTCTCACTGTGGTGGCTTCTCCAGTTGAGGAGCACAGGCTGTACAGTGAGCAGGCTTCAGTATTTGTAGCATGTGGGCTCCGCTGCCCTGCCGTGTGTGGAATCTTCCTGGATCAGGGATCTAACCCCTGACCCTTTCATTGGCAGGCGGATTCTTAACTACTGGACCGCCTGGGAAGTCCCCAAATCTAACACTTTGAACACTGAACTCCTCAGTTTGGTCATAAGAGGAGTAACGACCTTTACTTCTCTTGCTCTCTGTTTCCAATCCATCAGCTAATGCTACCAGCTCTATGTTAGAGTCAATACCCAACCGCATCCATCCATTGTCACTGCTACTACCTGAATTCAAGCCTACCAACAGGCCACCATGCTGTCTCCTCTTCCCCTATTATAATATCACTTTAAAAATAGCAACCAGGATGATGTTTTGAGACCTGAGTCAGAACAAGTCCTTCTTTTCTTGAACACTCTGAGAGTTCCTTCTTGGGCAGCAAATGAACTGAAGTGCTAACCATAGCTCTCAAGACCCTTCCGGACCGAGTCCCTACTAATTCTTTGACCTCGGAACTTAGCATGGCACTTCTTTCTTCCTCTTCTGGAGCCACTCAGGCCCCTGCTCTTCTTCAGTCACATCAAGCCAGCCTCTGCCTCAGGGTCTTTACAAGTCCTGTGAGCTTTGCCTGGAATTTTCTTCTCCCAAATATACATGGGTTCTCATTACTTCTTACAGATGTCTATTCAGATATCACCTCACCCTGGAAACCTCCTCCGATGACTTTTGTGAAATGGGCTCACATTCTCTGCTCCCTTATCATTCTTAGCCCACTAAATTTTTCTCCATAGCATTTATTATTCCCTTACATAAACTATTTATCATAATATAATGTGCAGTGAGTGTAAGATACATGGGCTTTTTACACATCACTAAGAGAGAAAGTACACTGTCAAATAAAAAGTGAAATAATTCTTTCTCAACTTACAATTCTTATTTTAACTATACCTAAAATAACTATTTTAGACTCACTTAAGCATAGTTATCATCTCGGAGAAGGCAATGGCACCCTACTCTAGTACTCTTGCCTGGAAAATCCCATGGACGGAGGAGCCTGGTGGGCTGCAGTCCATGGGGTCGCTAAGAGTCAGACACGAGTGAGCGACTTCCCTTTCACTTTTCACTTTCATGCATTGGAGAAGGAAATGGCAACCCACTCCAGTGTTCTTGCCTGGAGAATCCCAGGGACGGGGGAGCCTGGTGGGCTGCCGTCTATGGGGTCACACAGAGTCGGACACGACGGAAGCAACTTAGCAGCAGCAGCAGTTATCATCTAGCCACCCTTCTTCATATGAAAGAAAAGGAAAGGTGCAATAAAAGAAAATAAGTTATTTAAAATGTTTTCATGTTAAGAAGGGCTGTCTAGTCAAAGCTATGGTTTTCTGAGTAGTCACATATGGATGTGAGAGTTGGACCATAAAGAAGGCTGAGTGCCAAATAATTGATGCTTTTGAACTGTGGTGTTGGAGAAGACTCTTGAGAGTCCCTTGGACAGCAAGGAGATCCAACCAGTCAATCCTAAAGGAAATCAAGCCTGAATATGCATTGGAAGGGTGATGCTGAAGCTGAAGCTCTAATACTTTGGCTACTTCTGCAAAGAGCTGACTCATTAGAAAAGACCCTGATGCTGGGAAAGATTAAAGGCAGTAAGAGAAGGAGGTGCCAGAGGATGAGATGGCTGGATGGCATCACCACTCAATGGACATGAACTTGAGCAAGCTCTGGGAGATGACGAAGGACAAGGAAGCCTGGCATGCTGCAGTCCACAGGTCACGACTGAGTGACTGAACAACAGCAACACCTTAAGAAACAGTGACTTGTGTATCTCCATTTTTCTACACTATCATTTTATACACATTAAAGACCTTTGGTCATTTAGCATTTTTTTTATCACATTCTGCAGCTTGTGGGATCTTCCCTGACCAGAGATTGATCAAACCCAAGCCCCCTGCAATGGAAGGATGAAATCCTAACCACTGGACCACCAGAGAAATTCCATTATTTTTAAGAAATATAATGCTCTACTTTTTAAAAAAATTTTCTTCTAAGCTAATGATATTATATATATTTTTTTTTTCTTTTTAGACTGAATTCAAATGCACAAATCTGTCACTGTAGACTCATTTATTTGAGTCACTTTTTAATCCACTGTAAAGAATTTGGCAATGTTTTCTGCATGTGGGAAGGAAAGTAAAGGAAAGGAAAGTGAAGTCACTCAGTCATGTCCGACTCCTTGCGACCCCATGGAATGTAGCCTACCAGGCTCCTCTGTCCATGGGATTTTCCAGGCAATAGTACTGGAGTGGATTGCCATTTCCTTCTCCAGGGGATCTTCCCGACCCAGGGATTGAACCCAGGTCTCCTGCATTGTAGACAGGCACTTTACCATCTGAGCCACCAGGGAAGTAGGACTTTGTATGATCTTTTTGAGACCTGGGTTCAATCCCTGGGTCAGGAAGATCTCCTGGAGAAGGGAATGGCAACCCACTCCAGTATTCTTGCCTCCCCACCACCCACTCCACCCAAAAGAGGGGCTCAAAGCATGTAGGAAGACTGCTCCACAAACGTGCCGTGTGCTCTTGCTCGTGTCCATGGGCACGCACGAAGAGCTTTCACTGCACTTCATCTGAGGGTGGGCAGAGCCTCTCTTGACCTCTTAGGAACAAGGATCTTGCTCCTGGGGGTGCTATCATGGGGTGGTTCTGATTTCTGCTCCATCTCTTTAAGGTATAATTGCAGACTATAACTGCTCAGCTGAAATCTAGAATGTACTCTGGACCTCAGGATATCCCATGAACCATGTGGGATTATCCTCTGGCTCCTTCAGTCTTGGTGTTACATTTTTGGTTTGTAGTATGAGAATTACAGGGGTCGGGCACCTGTGCCTGTCCTTCCTTTCTCTGTCTACATAAGGAGTGAACTGTCTGAATGAAAAAGTGGCTTCTGTCCTTTCTGCCCAAATCAGACCTGGGCCTTGGCCCTGCCTTGTCTTATGTGCCTTCAGTTGGGTTGCTTAAGCTGAATGAACCCAGTATATTTTGCACACACTTCAGCTGGTACAAAATCACAGAACATACATATGTTGATGTATATGCCAGTGTCTTCCTTTTTTACAGTCATATAAAATGTGTGGGTTTTGTGTGGCAAGGAATAAGGAACTTAGGAAAATATTGGGGTTCTGCAATGACAAATATTTGTTTAATATATAGCGTATGCTCTGATTCTCTATACCTATAGTTTTTCTGTAAAAATAACAATTTCAATGTCATGTCATAATATTTTTACATGGCAAATACACTCAATATGGATGCAACTCACCGAATTCTATAGAAAGGTTGAAAATATGAAAGCCTATAATTAAATGACGTATTAAAAATGCCACCCAGACAATAGTGACTATAAGGTGCATGTTGACGTACACATTTTTTAGACATGAAACATGATAGTACATCTTAGAATTGTCAAGATGAGGTGTTGATTTGTTTGTTTGTTTAGTGAGCGTCTCCCACCCCAGAAATGTAAATTTTGTGAGAGGAGAAACTTTATAAATTGATTCACTACTCATATCTCCAAAGCCTAGAGTGCTGATGATATATTATGCCATTAAAAGTTTTTTATGGAAGGAACTCAGGGTGGACTCTGCTTAGCAATTGTTTTTAATATTTGTTTTTATTTTGCTGCAGTGAGTTTTAGTCATGGCATGTGGGATCTTCAGCTGTGGCATGTGGGACCTATTTTCCCTACCTGGGATTGAACCTAGGCCCCCTGCATTAAGAGTGTGGAGTCTTAGACACTGGACCACCGGGGAAGTCCCTGTTCAGTGATCTGGTTAGACTACAAGAAACAGGATGACATGTTCCTTTCACCTTCAGTTAGTTCGTGGATTCTCCTCAGTGTGATTGCTAACTAACAACTTAAAATACATTGTAAATGAGGTTGAATGGAAGTACGTTAGTTCCCTGACCCGGGATCGAACCCACATCCCCCGTGTAGGAAGTACAGAGTCTTAACCGCTGGACCACCAGGGAGGTCCATAATATAGGAATGGAATATCATATTTAAAGTAACAGGAACAGATCAAAGAAGATCCACCCTATTTCTCTTGTCGCCTCTCTTGCAGACTCCGATTTCTCAGCCTTTCATGATTCACTCAACAATCCTCAGGATCAGTCAGGTCACTCTTCTCAGAAACATCATCATTAAAAGTTTCATCTCCAGAATAAAATAATGTTTTGTTTTTCATCGCATCCCTGTAGTACTTTCCTGTCTCCTTTGGCAGCATTCATAGATTTCTTGCTGACTCTAAAGTTAATTTTTCTGCAGAAACCTGTTTTTGTGTTGCCTTTTAAAATGGGGTACTGAATTCCCTTGCACTCACATCTTAACAAGTCAGATACAGACCTAACTGTGGGCAGAAAGATGTCAATTGAAACGTGCAGTTGGACATACTTGTAATAAATGTGTTTATATTTTTGTGCAAGGACGTATTTAGAAATGTCTCAACTAGCAAGTACTTAACCTTTGAACAACCCAGGTGGGTTAAAAGAGATTTGGGGGACCTATAAAATTTATGTGAATGTTAACTGTATAGACTTGAGTTGAAAGAAAAGGGAGGAGTGAACTTTGTGAGAACATAATAAAATTTTATTGGTCTCTATGGTGGAATCTGTTTGGGTTTTTCTCTTTTATTTCCTCCTGTTTCCTGAGACAGGAGGGCAAGGTTGCTTCTTGAAGATGTCTGATGGTGAGGGAAAAGACACCCAAAGAGACAGTTTGGAATGGATGAAAAGGGAGGATGGAAAGGAAATTATATACAAATATTCTGCCTCTTTAAAGATCAATGTTTTCAGTTTTCTAGTCTTTTCATCTACTACAAGAGCTTGGCTTCTTTCTGTATTCCTTCCATGAGGATGTTACCACTCCTCTTAAGTGATTAAGTGCCTAAGATTCTAATGACATCCCAGATCTTGTGGAGAATACTGGCTAAACAATAATAAGTAGAAATACAGGATGCTACAGTCATCCCTGGAGGTCTAGTGGTTAAGACTCAGCTCTTCTAATGCAGGGAGCATGGGTTCAACCCCTGGTTGTGGAAATAAGACCCCACATTCCACATGGCCCAAAACAAATAGATAAATAAATAAAATAAAGCCTAGAAAAAGAAATACAAGATGCTTCTTGTATATGTGTATATGTTCCGCTATATCGTATGTGTATATTGTCAACACTAGCAAACGCTGATAAATAACTTTTGATGGTGAGAAAATGTCATTAATTCAAAAGTATTGAGTTTCCATGTCTGTTTTATACTGGACAAAACTATCCACAGAGGGATATGCAAATTGGCACCAACTGTATTAAGCATCCTAATGCAATTTCACCTGCTAATTAATCTCATCTAAATTGTGATTTTGGTCTAAATATTAAGTTCCAGAGGATTTCATACCAGATCACTCTTGCAAACTATCCCCCTGGTTATAATTTAAAACATACGTATGAGCAAATACTGAGTCTCTTTGAATTCTTTAAAATCGTATTGTTTCGAAAATAAGCAATTACAAGCTATTTCCTGCATGTCAGTTATTATTTATTTGTATAAAAATGTTTCAATGTTTCCTTGGTTTTGCCATGAAATCTTATTAGCATATTCACATTTTACAAATTTAAAGTATAAAAATGAGTCTTAGAATTTGAAAGTAGGAGTTGTAAAAATGGGAGAAAAAATACAGAATATATTTTTTTTAAAGGATAGAAGAACTGGAGTAACATTTATTACATTTGAAAGCAGTGAAAGTAGTGTCTTTTCTCAGCTAACCCCTTTCCGTGCCAGCAACGCTAAGATCCAGTGAATAAATGGAACACATTCTTAACAGCAGCCCAGAATTTTATGGAATTAGGACTAGTGTTAAAATTTTAAAAATATATTTGCTTTTTTATAATGTGTGTTTTGTATGTATGTGTTTGTGTTGTTTGTGTTTGTGTGTGAAAATATATATGTGTATTTGGATTTTTATATTATAAATTTTATGTAATACACATTTGATTATTTGTAATATAAATAACATATGTAGCATCCATATAGATTTTCTATTAATTTGAAAAAATGATTTTCATTTGCATTCAGTTATCCATGAGAGAATATGAAGCTAAAATAATTAATTACTTTTGGCCCACAAACTTTCCACCCTGAGAATTTAATATGTTTTCACAAAAATCCTATGGACTACCATAGTTTACAGAATTTCTTATGTAAGACTTCACCCCCCGCCAAAAAAAACAGACTTGAGTGTTTATCAGCAAGAGATTATACATATCCTATGTGAGTGAGTGAAAGTCTCTTAGTTGTGTCCAACTCTTTGCAAGCCCATGGAATATACAGTCTTCGAATTCTCTAGGCTAGAATAGTGGAGTGGGTAGCCTTTCCCTTCTCCAGGGAATCTTCCCAACCCAGGGATCAAACCCAGGTCCCTGCATTGTAGGCAGATTCTTTACCAGCTGAGCTGCAAGGGAAGCCCTATATATGTATGCTGAAATGCCATGTGCCTTATAAAAGCATTTTCTTATTTTTAATGGCAATATATATGTTTGTGTTTGTTTATGTGGCTATATACACATGCTTAAGATGTAAAAATGATTTCCCATGTTTTAAGTATGCTTAAGCTTTTACACATAAACTTCTGCATATGAACTTATATCCTATAACAACTTGTGTATAGTTGAATGTGCTCAGTCTCTCCATTGTGTCTTATTCTTACAACCCCTTATGGACTGTAGCCCACCAGTCTCCTCTGTCCTAGGAATTTTCCAGGCAAGAATAATGGAGTGGATACAATCCTACTCCAGTGTAGTTGTATGAAAAGTGAAAGTCACTCAGTTGTGTCCAACTCTTTGCAACCCTGTGGACTCTACAGTCCATGGAATTCTCCAGGCCAGAATACTGGAGTGGGTAGCCATTTCCTTCTCCAGGGATCTTCCCAGCCCAGGGATCAATCCCAGGTCTCCCACATTGCAAGTGGTTTCTTTACCATCTGAGCCACCAGGGAAGACCCCTGATATCACATGGGACAATATAAAATTTGAACATAAGCTAAAGCAAACTATTGACCTAAAAATCCTACATGTAATAATTTATCAACTTTATTTATATCATTATAATTTATATTATGGAAATATAAATGAATTATGAAATTTATGAATTATATTCTAAATTATTTATATATTATAAATTATTTATATTATAATATTATTGTTACAAATAATTATGCCTATATTATTTCTATTATAATAGTTATATTAATGTATTATTTAGATTATATTATTTATACACTTTTATATTTATTTTATACTTCTATAAAATACTTTAATACTTTACTTATACATCTCTTACTCATTTGTTTATCTAATATTTGTTGAATACAACTTAGTATTGGGCAACTGATAGATTTTAGAAAAGCAAGGATGAACAAGATAGGGGTCTAGAGGTAATCCCAATGTATCTGAGAAGTTCTGTGGAGTCATTGATAGGGTTTCTAGAAAATCTGATTTTATACTAATGGAGCACATTCCTGTGTGCCAGGAAAAATCAGACAACTGCAAAGCTCACTGTATAAATGCATGTTCTTTACTGAGGCCATCCGGGAGAAATAACTTCCCCACATGCTTCGCTGAGGTCTGTGCCCAGTCAACCGAAGACCCACTGGAGCAAGGGAGGCCAATTTAGGAGAATCAAACTCTTAAGAAGATCAACCAACTTCCCTTAATAGACCTTCATTCTTTTTACACTTTCTGCCTATTAATTTCACTTATGAAACTTCCTGTCTCACTCAGAGCAATTGAGCTAATCTTGACTTATTCTTATTCTGCTTTTTAAATAGTCATTTCCAACTGTCCATATGAATCTTCATAACCAAATTACCAATGTATCACTAAATGCATTCATTCAATCTTCATTCAGACAAAATGAGACCCTATTATCTACTCTTAAACATCTTGCTCTGTTCCTTCATAGCACAGTTTGAAATGCTGTGTTTATTTGGTGATTGTAATTAAACAAATATCAGTTCAGTTCAGTTGCTCAGTCATTTCCAACTCTTTGTGACCTCATGGACTGCATCATGCCAGGCCTCCCTGTCCATCACCAACTCCCAGAGCTTGTTCAAATTCATGTCCGTTGAGTTGGTGATGCCATCCAACCATCTCATCCTCTATCGTCCCCTTCTCTTCCTGCCTTCAATCTTTCCCAGCATCAGGGTCTTTCCCAATGAGATGACTCTTCACATCACGTGACCAAAATATTGGAGCTTCAGCATCAGTCCTTCTAATAAATATTTCAGACTGATTTCCTTTAGGACTGACTGGTTTGATCTCCTTGCTGTCCAAGGGACTCTCAAGAGTCTTCTCCAACACCACAGTTCAAAAGCATCAACTCTTTATCATTCAGCTTTCTTTATAGTCTAACTCTCACATCCATACATGACTACTGGAAAAACCACAGCTTTGACTATATGGAGCTTTGTTGGCAAAGTAATGTCTCTGCTTTTTAATATGCTATCTAGGTTGGTCATAGCTTTTCTTCCAAGGAGCAAGCATCTCTTAATTTCTTGGCTACAGTCACCTTCTAGGTCAGTGATCACACCATCGTGATTATCTGGGTCATGAGGATCTTTTTTGTACAGTTCTTCCGTGTATTCTTGCCATCTCTTCTTAATATCTTCTGCTTCTGTTAGGTCCATACCATTTCTGTCCTTTATCGAGCCCATCTTTGCATGAAATGTTCCTTTGGTATCTCTGATTTTCTTGAAGAGATCTCTAGTCTTTCCCATTCTGTTGTTTTCCTCTATTTCTTTGCATTGATCGCTGAAGAAGGCTTTCTTATCTCTTCTTGCTATTCTTTGGAACTCTGCATTCAGATGTTTATATCTTTCCTTTTCTCCTTTGCTTTTCGCTTCTCTTCTTTTCACAGCTATTTGTAAGGCCTCCCCAGACAGCCTCTTGAGAAATTTGTATGCAGGTCAGGAAGCAACAGTTAGAACTGGACATGGAACAACAGACTGGTTCCAAATAGGAAAAGGAGTACATCAAGGCTGTATATTGTCACCCTGCTTATTTAACTTATATGCAGAGTACATCATGAGAAACGCTGGACTGGAAGAAACACAAGCTGGAATCAAGATTGCCGGGAGAAATATCAATAACCTCAGATATGAAGATGACACCACCCTTATGGCAGAAAGTCAAGAGGAACTAAAAAGCCTTTTGATGAAAGTGAAAGAGGAGAGTGAAAAAGTTGGCTTAAAGCTCAACATTCAGAAAACGAAGATCATGGCATCCGGTCCCATCACTTCATGGGAAATAGATGGGGAAACAGTGTCAGACTTTATTTTTCTGGGCTCAAAAATCACTGCAGATGGTGACTGCAGCCATGAAATTAAAAGATGCTTACTCCTTGGAAGGAAAGTTATGACCAACCTAGATAGCATATTGAAAAGCAGAGACATTACTTTGCCAACAAAGGTTCATCTAGTCAAGGCTATGGTTTTTCCTGTGGTCATGTATGGATGTGAGAGTTGGACTGTGAAGAAAGCTGAGCGCCGAAGAATTGATGCTTTTGAACTGTGGTGTTGGAGAAGACTCTTGAGAGTCCCTTGGACTGCAAGGAGATCCAACCAGTCCATTCTAAAGGATATCAGTCCTGGATGGTCTTTGAAAGGAATGATGCTAAAGCTGAAACTCCAGTACTTTGGCCACCTCATGCGAAGAGTTGACTCATTGGAAAAGACTCTGATGCTGGGAGGGATTGGGGGCAAGAGAAGAAGGGGACGACAGAGGATAAGATGGCTGGATGGCATCACTGACTCGATGGACATGAGTCTGAGTGAACTCCGGGAGTTGGTGATGGACAGGGAAGCCTGACGTGTTTCGATTCATGGGGTCGCAAAGAGTCGGACACGACTGAGCCACTGATCTGATCTGATCTGATCTGATAGTCACCTTCTGCAGTGATTTTAGAGCCCAAGAATATAAAGTCTCTCATTGTTTCCATTGTTTCCCCATCTATTTTCCATGAGGTGATGGAACCGGATGCCTTTATCTTCCTTTTTTGAATGCTGGGTTTTAAGCCAGCTTTTTACTCTCCTCTTTCAGTTTCATGAAGAGGCTCTTTAGTTCCTCTTCACTTTCTTCCATAAGGGTGGTATCATCTGCACATCTAAGATTATTGATATTTCTCCTGTTAATCTTGATTCCAGCTTGTGCTTCCTCCAGCCCAGCATTTCTCATGATGTACTCTGCATATAAGTTAAATAAGCAGGGTGATAATATGCATCCTTGATGTACTCCTTTCCCAATTTTGAACCAGTCAGTTATTCCATGTCTGGTTTTAACTGTTGTTTCTTGACCTGCATATAGAGTTCTCAGGAGACAGGTAAGGTGGTCTGGTATTTCCATCTCTTTAAGAATTTTCCACTGTTGTGATCCAAACAATCAAAGGGTTTAGTGTAGTCAATGATGCAGAAGGATGTTTTTTCTGGGATTCGTTTGCTTTTTCTATGATCCAATGAACATTGACAATTTGACAAACACATCCCATTTAAGGGCTTCCCTTAGCTCAGTTGGTAAAGAATCCACCTGCAATGCAGGAGACCAGAGTTCAATCCCAGGGTTGGGAAGATGTGCTGCAGAAGGGATAGGCTACCTATTCCAGTATTCTTGGGCCTCTCTTGTGGCTCAGCTGGTAAAGAATCTGCCTGCAATATAGGAGACCTGGATTTGATCCCTGGATTGGGAAGATCCCCTGGAGAAGGGAAAGGCTAACCACTCCAGTATGCTGGTCTGGAGAATTCCATGGAGTGTATAGTCCATGGGGTCCCAAAGAGTTGGACATGACTGAATGACTTTCACTTACTCACCCACTCACCCTATTTAAAATACAAGCTCAATGAGTACAGAGATCATGTGTCTTTCTTACTGATCTAATTTCAATGCCTATCTCTACATTATACAGAAAAGACAGAATAGCTCTCTGTTCAATAAATGAGTCCAATGCACATTTATTTTTCATCTTCTACATGGTAAGTTCTGTTGGTTTACAAAAATAAATATAACCAAGTAACAGGGAAGCCTGGCATGCTGCAGTCCATGGAGTTGCAAAGAGTCGGACACGACTTAGCATTTTTTTTGTTTTGTTTTGTTTCTTATTTTGTTGAACAACAGCAACAACAAAATAAGAAGGCATGGTAGGAAGTCTGAGAGGACAGCAGAGTAGAAGTATCTGAGGAATCCGTCCTTCAGTGTTTCATTAAACTTACAGGAAAGCATCTGGAAAGTTAAAAATTCCTGGGAGCACCCACAACAAATGGCAACAATTGAGAGTGTTCCTGAAATCAGAAGGCATTCCACATGATGGGATTTGTTAAAATACACAACCAAAAGCAGAACTAAATCTTTTCTACTTTTCAGAAATGAAACATTGACTGTAAAAATGTCTGAAGCTTGCTTCTACCCCTCTCATACCAAAATTAAGAGGGTGTGAATGGGCTGTGTGACACCGGAGAAGTGGAAAAACCACATCCTGAGGCGGACCTTTAAGGATGGGGTTATCACACCCAGCATTGAGGAGGAGTAATTTGGTCATAAATAAAAGACAAACCTGGCTTTCTGATAGTGCTGGGTTTATCTTGACCGTAGAACAAACTGGGGGCAGAATACAGAACCCCTATCACCAAACTCAAGGAAGATATTCTTCAGTTAAGTGTGTATCACAAGCAAACTGGCTGCTGATGGACTACCACATTTATGGAGAGAAAATATGAAAGAAACACTAAATGCTAAAGCATCTTTGTAAAAGCCCATACTGATACTTGTTGTTGTTCAGTTGCTAAGTCATGTCTGGCTGTTTGCAACCCTGTGGACTGTAGCATGCCAGACTCCCCTTGTTCTTTACTATCTGCAGGAGTTTGCTTAAACTCATGTCCATTGAGTCAGTGATGCTGTCTAACAACCTCATTCTTGGCAGACCTCCTTCTCCGTTTGCCTTTGTCTTTCCCAGCATCAGGGTCTTTTCCAGTGAGTCAGCTCTTCCCATCAGGTGGCCAAAGAATTGGAGCTTCAGCTTCGGCATCAGTCCTTCCAGGGAATATTCAGTTTAGTTCACTGTGTGTAACAGTCTCTAGGGCCATCCACATCTCCAGCAAATGATCCAGTTTTATTCCATTTTTTGGCTGAGTAGTATTCCATTGCATATATGTACCCTATCTTCTTTATCCATTCCTCTGTTAATGGACATTTAGGTTTCTCCCATGTCCTGGTATTATAAATAGTGATTAATATATAGAGATATATATGTATATATTATTGATACTATGTATAAAATAATTAATAAGAACTGGAAATTATTGTTTAATAGGTACAAAGTTTCAGTTTGTGAAGATGAAGAGGTCTGGAAACAAATGGTGGTGATGCCTGAGCACAAATGTGAATGTACTTAATTTCACTGAATTTAGACTGAAATAGGATTAAAATGGTAATTTGTGTGTATGTTATGATATTCTATCACAAATGATGAAAATGCCTATTGAGCAAAAAGAAGGAAAGTCTGAGAAATTCTCAAATATAAGAAGTGTCAAAACTAAATAATTCTGAATAAAACATAATCTTCAATTTACAATAATGTTTAAATATTAGCTCATTAATTATGAAGAATGTGCCATACTAACTTAAGAAATTAATAGTAGGGGTAACTTGGTGTCAGGTATATGAGAAACTGGTATAATTTTTGCAATTTTTCTGTAGGCCTAAAACTATTTTATAATAAAAAGTTTACCAATTTAAAGTAAATAAGGACGGATCAAAACAAAATATCATATATGTCAACCCTGTTCAGAGAACATACTTGAAGATTTAAGAAAATGACTGTAATTCTTAAAGAATGCTTTAAAAAGATAAAAATATACCTTTATCACAAGAAAAAAATATTTCTTAATAGAAGAACCTTTGTTATTATTCAGTTCAGTCTCTCAGTTGTGTCTGACTCTTTGCGACTCCATGATCTGCAGCACACCAGGCTTCCATGTCCATCACTAACTCCCGGAGTTTACTCAAACTCATATCCATTGAGTCGGTGATATCATCCAACCATCTCATCCTCTGTTGTCCCCTTCTCCTCCCACCTTCAATCTTTCCCCACATCAGGGTTTTTTCCAGTGAGTCAGTTCTTTGCATCAAATGGCCAAAGTATTGGAGTTTCAGCTTCAGCATTAGTCCTTCCAATGAATATTCAGGACTGATTTCCTTCAGGATGGACTGGTTGGATCTGCTTGCTGTCCAAGGGAATCTCAAGAATCTTCTCCAACACCACAGTTCAAAAGCATCAGTTCTTTGGCACTAAGCTTTCTTTATAGTCCAACACTCACATCCATACATGACTATTGGAAAAACCACAGCTTTGACTAGACGGACCTTCGTTGGCAAAGTAATGTCTCTGCTTTTTAATATGCTGTCTAGGTTGGTCATAACTTTCCTCCCAGGGAGCAAGTGTCTTTTAATTTCATGGCTGCAGTCACCATCTGCAGTGATTTTGGTGCCCAAAAAAATAAAGTCTGTCACTGTTTCTACTGTTTCCCCATCTATTTGACATGAAGTGATGGGACCAGATGCCATGATCTTAGTCTTCTGAATGTTGAGTTTTAAGCCAACTTTTTCACTCTCTTTCACTCTCATCAAGAGGCTCTTTAGTTCTTCTTTGCTTTCAGCCATAATGGTGGTGTCATCTGCATATCTGAGGATATTGATATCTCTTCTATCAATCTTGATTCAAGCTTGTGCTTCATTCAATCCAGCACTTTTCATGATGAACTCTGCATATAACTTAAGTAAGCAGGGTGACAATATACAGCCTTGATGTACTCCTTTCCTGATTTGGAACCAGTCTGTTGTTCCACATGTGGTTCTAACTGTTGTTTCTTGACCTGTATACAGTTTTCTCAGGAAGAGGTCTGGTGGTCTGGTATTCCCATCTCTTTCAGAATTTTCCACAGTTTATTGTGATCTACACAGTCAAAGGCTTTGGCATAGTCAATAAAACAGAAGTTGATGTTTTTCTGGAACTCTCTTGCTTTTTTGATGACCCCATAGATGTTGGCAATTTGATCTCTGGTTCCTCTGCCTTTTCTAAAACCAGCTTGAACATCAGGAAGTTCAGGGTTCATGTATTGCTGAAGCCTGGCTTGGAGAATTTTGAGCATTACTTTGCTAGTGTGTGAGATGAGTGCAATTGTGCGGTAGTTTGAGCATTATTTGGCATTGCCTTTCTTTGGGATTGGAATGAAAACTGACCTTTTCCAGTCTTGTGGCCACTGCTGAGTTTTCCAAATTTGCTGACATATTGAGTGCAGCACTTTCACAGCATCATCTTTTAGGATGTGACATAGCTCAGCTGAAATTCCATCACCTCCACTAGCTTTGTTCATCATGATGCTTCCTAAGGCCCACTTGACTTCACATTCCAGGATTTCTGGCTCTAGGTGAATGATCACACCATCATGATTATCTTGGTCATGAAGATCTTTTCTGTACAGTTCTTCTGTGTATTCTTGCCACCTTTTCTTAATATCCTCTGCTTCTGTTAGGTCCACACCATTTCTATCTTTTATTGAGCCCACCTTTGTGTGAAATGTTCCCTTGTTATCTCTAATTTTCTTGAAGAGATCTCTAGTCTTTCCCATTCTATTGTTTTCCTTTATTTCTTTGCATTGATCACTGAGAAAGGCTTTCTTATCTCTCCTTGCTATTCTGTGGAACTCTGCATTCAATTGTTATCTTATTACAAATACCAAAATTGCAACACTAAAGCAGTAGAAATTCAGATTATGGAAACAGCATTTGTACTAAAGGAAAAAGACAGTCTGGAAAAAAATGCAGTTAGCAATAATCAAAGATCACACAACCAAAATGCAAGCCAAGGAATAAAATATAATTCTCTGAAAAACAGGAGGCTCATGCAACAAAGATTAAAAATATTAATCAGGAAGCATCTAGTTTAAAAAAAGTTGGAATATATTTGCTTTACATGCTGCTAGTTTCTGTTGTACAGCAAAGTGAATCAGCCAAACATATACATATATCCACTCTTATTTGGATTTCCTTCCCATTTAGGTCACTACAGAGGACTCAGTAGAGTCCCCTGTGGTATACAGAAGGTTCTCATTAGTTATTTGTTTTATAAGATATGGCAAGTTTAATAGTCTCTGAAGGCAACTGCACTCAACTACCTACCCAAGAAAAATTTGTCATTTCAAGAGGAAAGAGTTAAAGAAGCTGGACTGTGATGTATTTACTCCTTTTACTGGGGGACTCCCTAGGGGGACAAAAGGAAAGAAAGTGAACTGGTCTATACTTGTCAATAGGAATAATTACATTCGTTCTGGAAAATATATTCAGAATAACTTTAGCAAAATTGCCCCTAGCTAAAGGAATACTTCAATGGCAACCCACTCCAGCACTCTTGCCTGGAGAATCCCATGGACAGAGGAGCCTGGTAGGCTACAGTCCATGGGGTTGCAAAGAGTGGGACAAGACTGAGTACACACACACACAAAGGAATACTTAGGGCCAGTAGACTCAGAATCCATGGTTTTATGAGGCAAGATTCCCAAGGGGAGGTTACATTTCTTTGAATCTAAAGTGTGTCTTGTGCAGAGCATTTAGCTGGGCTTCCCTGGTGGCTTAGATGGTAAGCAATCTGCCTACAATGCAGGAGACCTGTGTTTGATACCTGGGTTGGGAAGATCCCATGGAGAAAGACATGGCAACCTACTCCAGTATTCTTGCCTGAGAGTCCCAAGGCCTGACAGGCCACAGTCCAAAGGGTTGCAAAGAGTTGGACATGAATGAGTGATTAACCCTTTCATTTTACTTTATGTCCAGTCAGAAAATCCTGCCTTTTGTTCAAACTGTTTATTCCACTCTCATTCTCTCATTTAATGTATTATAAATACAGTTGGATTTACTTTTACCTTTTTACCATTTGTTTTCTATTTGTCTCATTTCTTTTTTTGTTCTTCTGCTTCTTTTTTACTGCCTTGTTTTGTGCTAGAGAGACATTTTTAACATAATTTTAGATGCCTTTATTGATCTTCAGACCATTTTTGTCTTTTCAGCTATTGCCTTAGTGGCTGTTCTCAGAATTGCATTACATGCCTAATGTCCCAAAATCTGCTTCACATAAATATTGACTTAATTCTGATAAAATATAGCAATGGTGTTGCAATACAGTTCTTACTCTATTTTAGATGCATTACAAGTATTGATCCACTTAGCCTCAGCAAAACCTGAAGTATATAGTATCATCTCCATTTCACAGATCAACCTTTATTCAAACACTTCATAGCTTTTTAAAAATTAATTTGTATATGATTGGATTTAAATTTTGTCCAGAAGACAGCCAAAATTCTTAATAGCATTTATTATAGGTCTTCACTTCTCCCACTGAGTACCCTTTTTTCATACGTGGGCCATTTTTAATGTTGTCTATGATGCTTCATTGACTTTCTGTTTATTCCTATGTTAATGCCTTGATAATTCAATTTCCTTGGTTTTATAATATATTTTTAATCTGTTGTAACAAGTCCATTGTTTATGTTATTTCCCAATTTTTTTAACAATTGCCATAAATCATTTTTTTTTTCCAGTCAGAAGTTGGAATTTGCTTGTCAGTTGCATTAAAAAGATTTGCTTGGATTTGAAATTGTCTGAATTTATAGATTATTTTCAGCACTGAAGGCTTTTCAACATTAAATCTTTTTGCTAGTAAAGCATGCCTCTGAATTATTTTATTTATAATATTCTTTAAAATCAGGTATAAATTGCTTTAGATATCTTTTGATGGTTTTTAATCAAGTTTATCTGCAGGTATCTTGTAGTTTGGGCTTCTCAGGTAGCGCTAGTGGTAAAGAACTAGCCTGTAATGCAAGAGATGTAATAGACAGGGGTTCAACCTGTCTTAGTTAGGAAGATCCCCTGGAGGAAGGCATGGCACCCCACTCCAGTATTCTTATCTAGAGAATCCCATGGACAGAGGAGCAGTCCATGGGGTCACAAAGAGTGGGACACAACTGAAATGACTTAGCATGCACTCAAACATGTTATAGTATGTGTTGCTCTGGTAGATCCTTCACACATGAATTTTCTATTTATTTGTTCCTAGAGAAACTGAATTTTTATGTCAGATTCTATGGGGATTCTTCACTTATCTCTGGTATTCTAATAGATTTTCAATGGTTCACTTTAGAGATTTAATTCCTTTAAAGTATCCTACCATATAGCCAAAAAGAGAGACAGTATGTCATTCTGACTGCAATTTTCATATCATAATTTTTCTTTTTTCTTTTTTTTCATCTTTTATTATTTTTTTAATTTTATTTTATTTTTAAACTTTACATAATTGTATTAGTTTTGCATACTGCAATGTCTGTAGGCATCCACTATAATTTTGACTAGTCTTAATGACAATAATCGGTTTGTCTCTCTTTTTATGTAAAAAATATTTTTGATTTTAACCTTATATATAACTTTGATGAAAACTTTTATAGGTAGTTTATTCAAAGATGTTTCTATTTTTACTGTTAAGAGTGCTCATCTTGGAAGGGAATTCAACCAAATCACTGGGCTTCGTGTATCTATTAATATTATTATTCTATCTTTTAACCTGTTATGTCATGTAAAATAAATTGCTGACAAATTCTTTTATGCTTTCTAGAGTAAGATTGTGCATTCTTAATGAAATCATCTGAACTAAGCAGTCACAGGGAAGCAATTTTGTTCTGAACAAGATAATTTTGCTGAAAAAATGGCAATAACAACCTCATATGTATTAAGCACTCTGCTAAACAGTAAGGAAACCATGGAGAACAAGGCTCAAGTCAGGCACTTAAAGAACTGTCAGCCTTTTAGGGAGGCCTTGCATGGACAGAGCAGCCTGGTGGGCTATAGTCATAGGGTCGTGAAGAGTTGGACAACTGAAGGGACTTGGCTTAGTCTCTCAGTTGTGTCCAATTCTTCGTGACCCCATGGACTGTAACTCGCCAGGCTCCTCTGTCCATAGGGATTCTCCAGGCAAGAATACTGGAGTGGGTTGCCATGCCCTCCTCCAGGGAATCTTCCCAACCCAGGGATTTCCTGCATTGCAGGTGGATTCTTTACCATCTGAACCACCAGGGAAGCCTGAGCCACCAGGGAAGACTTAGCACACGTGTAATCAGAGATTTATTACAACATAGAATTTATTCAACATATAAAGAAAACGACTTTGGTGGAAAACTAAAGGTGACACTACCTGTGGAAATTAGGAAGGTTTCCACAGTGTGGTGGACATTTTTCATCTAATTATATAAGATATAATTATGTTTACTAGGTTTATTTGAAATCAATTATATCTATTTCAAAACATATTTTTGTTTAAGCTATTAAACATTGTTTAGCTCCTTAGTTATTTCAGCTGGGACATTGACACTTATATACACAGGTAATCATCTCTTTATTGTTTATCATTGTGATCATTCACCCACTAATGCAGGTCATTCATTCCATCAATATATTGCTGTTGTTGTTAGTTGCTCAGTTGTGTTTCACTCACTGTGATTCCATGGACTGTAGCCTGCCAGGCTCCTCTGTCCATGGGAGTCTCCGGATAAGAATATTGGAGTGGGTTGCTATTTCTTCCTCCCAGGGATCTTTCATGAGATTACTGGGCTCACAGAGAAGTGAATCAGACTGAGTCCCTGACCTCAGGGAATTTACACTCTAACAGGACAGACAGACATTAATCAAAACCTCTCAAATAAATGTCCAATTAAAGGCGAGAAGGACAGACTCATTTGCAACCTAAATATGTGGTGACTGATTGCACAGCATTGGGAATAAGCACGGGGACACTAAGGGCACAGGCAAATGAATAAGCTGCCAAAGTGACCCTTGAACAGAAATCTACAGAATATTTAAGTCGAGGGAACGTGGAAATGAGCTCCAGTGGGGGTAGGCAGAGCGGGAGGAAGCAGGGATAACAAAAGGTGGAGGCTTAAGGGAGCATGGTTTACAGTAATGACTGGAGGACCAATATGAACTCTGTTCTGAGGCTTGCCACCCATTTTAAGGATTTCTTGTTGAGAATAATGGGAAAGCTCTGAAAGCCATTTAAATGTGGGAGAAATTGATTGGTTTCCAACTGTGCCTTGTGGCAAATGGGTTTTCAGCTTTTCCAACAACTTTAAAGCTAGTTCTCTGCATTACATTCCCTCTTGCAAACCATCTGGAATGGACATTCCAAGGATACAGTGGGTAACATTTATTCTGTGTTTTCTATCTCACTGGCATTTTCCTAACTGCTTGAGCTACAGTCCTTGGGGTTACAAAGAGTTGGACACGACTGAGTGATTAACACTTTCACTTTACATATATTATTTCATCTTCCACTAAACTTCATGGATTTCAGTTCCTGCCCCCATATCATGGATGTGGAATCACCAGCACAAAAAAGTTAAGTAAGTTCTCTAAAGTAACACAGCCATAGAGCTGTACATTAGTTTAGATTTCTAATATAGTTATTATTTTTACTTTGATATTGTTTTGCTCTTTTTCTAATAATATTTCATTAGTTCTGCTTGATTTCATCTCAAATTCTATCAGAAATCAATGGAATTAAAATATGTAACACATAAACATTTCAAATTAAATGAAGTTCATATTTAAACTTCCTACCTCTCTATATGCTTTTCTGGGTTTCTATATTTTCCTCTATTTTCCAACTTTATAGAGATATGATGATGTTGTGATGAATACAGTGTTACTTTCATCTTTATTTAAATGAGATTTCTGAATATTTTAGACAGTTTAAGTTTAAAATAAAGCACCTTTGGTAAAGCATGTTTTGCTGAGAACTATCTTTACAAATCTGTAGATCTCAAAATGGTGAGATCAAAACACATGTTTATCACTTTTTAATTTTTATATATTTAGAATGTCAGTCCTTAAGATAGCTTGCTGTCAGAGTCAATGTTTCCATAAAAGGGGCCTTCTATTTTAAATGTTACATTGTGCATGCACACTCCACTGACTGTGTGTATATATATATATATAAAACATGGGATATATGTGTAACAGCCACACACTTGTAATGTTATTTAAAAGAAGAGACTTTGGAGCCATATTATTTAAATAAAATTTATTTCCATTAACCTTCTATAGGGAGAAAAATTTTCAAACCGCCAAACAATATGGTATTCAAAATATAAAACTACTAGTTAAATGCAGATTAATTTTTTAACAAGAATTCCTATGCAGTAGGCAAATTGTTCCCACATCCCATTGTGATTGACAAGCCTGACATATGGAATAGTTCACAAATTCCCAGGTGACTGACAGATGGAGAATAGAAAGGCGGATAAAGTTGCCTAGAGAGCTGAGGATGATTTCATATTCAGCGGTTTTGATCAAAAGGAGTCCAGATCTCACACTAAATTTAGCACCGCTGGCAATTAGTGCATGATTTATTCAGTCCTTTCATTTGCTGGTTGACAAATGGAAAACAAGCACAAAATTAAAAATAAGTTTATTTCCAGCATTTCGGATATTTAAAATGTGTGTGTCTTTGTTTGCACATAAATTAACATGAGATGAATTTATAGTGAGATTAAATCTGAACTGGAGATGCACGCAATAAGTAAGAGCTTTTTTATGTATTGTACCGGCAGAACAGGTGTTTGAATTAAGAAATACTAATATGTTTAGCAGCACGGCTCCACCTTTAGCATTAGGGAGTTGATGCTCTCCTAAATTTAGAATAATCTTGCCACAATTTGGAGTTCTTTCATAAGCTTCCAGCATAGGTGACCATCTGTATGACAATATTAATGCTCTTCAGTCTAGTAATAATAAAAAACTAAAAACAACTCCCTGTGACCAGGCTTTCCTGCATAATAGCGAGTGACCGCTCAGCCACAGGTTCTTCAATACCCGTGGTGAAAGGTGCAGACACCCAGCTCCGTCCCCAGTCTTGCATTTATAAGTGGGGTTGGGAGACCCCAACCTTTTTAGCAGTCTCCTTCCAGCTAGACTATGTAAAGCTCTGTTTCCAATTTCTTCTTCTATTGCGTGGAACTACAATGAGACGAACATGATGTGCTGATGTAAACCTTCTGTTGTGTTGCAGAGAGTAAGAACATGACAAAATCACAGCCACAATTGGAGGGAGGCGTGACTGCAGATACCCCCTGCTAGGGATTCAGAGAGGCAGGAAAATACGTAAACCCATACACGAGAGGTGCAAAAAATACATCAAGCAAAATCCCATCCTTTAAGGGGTGGAAAACAAGCACTGTGCCTGAAAGACCTTGTGATTTCAGAGGAGGTGTGTCTGTCTACCTCCTTAGAAAGTCTCTTGGCGCCGTCTAATATAGCTGCTTAGGAAGATGAATGAATTGCTCCAAATACAGTGGAAGCTAGAAGGATGTCTCAGAGTGGAAAGAACCCTCTCCCTCTCAGATGGAGCAGAAGTGGTCCTTAGAGGTGGCCTGACACCAAATGCAAACCAGAATATCCATTTAGGGGGAGGCTGGGCAGGCCGTGAGGCACCTGAGACTTGGGGACAGTGGGGGCAGGTGTTTGGGATACTTATAGGTTCTCTTATTTGATTTGTATTCCAGGTCTGACATTCAACTTTATTTGTATTCATTATTCACAGTGGGAACTAGAATGGTTTTTAAAATAGCATAAAATCCACTTAAATTATAATAGGAAGAATCGTGTGCAATGTGATGCTTTAATTACTGTTAAGCTAACCTTGGGATATGGGAAATGTCAATTTCCATTGGCCACATGAAGGCTGAGCCCAGATTTTAGCCCCAAGATACGTGCAATCAGTAGGGGTGTGGCTCACGGGCACAGCGCTGCCTGGGGAGCCCCCACAGTGCCTCAAACCTGCTTTTGCCGCCTCCCCTCCTACCCTGGGGCACCATCACCTTTTTTATTACTATTTCTTCCTCCTCTGAAATACCCTCCCGGGTTCTCAGCTGCAGCCTGAATATATTTCTCAGGCAAAGAGCTTCAGGTCTGTTGTGTTGCTGGTTTTTCTTTCTTAGACCTTCCCTGGGTGGCAAGTCCTGGGTTGTCTACCCAGCAAGAGAGGGAGAAGAGAACTAAAACTAGCTGATGCAGATGTTAAGGGGCTTCCCAGGTGATTCAGTGGTAAAGAATCTGCCTGCCAATGCAGGAGGCTTGGGTTTGATCCCGGATGGGGAAGATCCCCTGGAGGAGGGCACAGCAACCCCGTCCAGTTTTCTTGCCTGTGAAATCCCATGGACAGAGGAGCCTGGTGGGCTACAATCCATAGGGTCGCAAAGAGTCAGACACAACTGAAGTGACTGAGCACACACACAGATGGCAAGACTCCTCACTCCATAATTAATTATCCTCAGGATCTCAACCTCTGCGATCTAAAGCCTGACCATCTGAGGTGGATCCAACGTAGTAATAATAGAAATAGAGTGTACAATAAATGTAATGCTCTTGAATCATCTCAAAACCACTGCCTGGTCCATGGCAAAATTTGTCTTCCATGAAAGCAGTCCCTGGTACCAGAAAGGCTGGGAACCACTGAATTATCCCATTCCTCCTTGAAACCAGTAGTCAGATGTCATGCTATCTCCCCCATTTATAAATTATCCATAAATAAGCATTGTCTGTTTTGAAAGTCCAGACACTTGTGTCCTTGAGAACTTTCCATGGCAAGAAGCAGTCAGTCTTATCGCCCCTCATCCAAGGGCTGCAAGAGTGGTTAGGTACATGGCAAGAATACAATTGGACCCTAAATTCTTCCCAACTAAAAAGAGATTTTTAATTTTAATTTATACCACTGTGTGCGAATTTAAGCCATATATGAATTGGTAGAGACAGAGATTGTGTTTTTTCTTTTAGGTCATGTTCTCGTTAGGGAGTGTAGCAGTCCAGCATCTGTGTTGGAGTTGGGAAGCAGGTTATGACATATTTATGTATCTATTCACATAGAATCTTTTATTTTCCCCAAAATATACTTTCTGGAAATAACTATGCAATAATTTGGGGGGGGGGTACCTACATTTTAAAATGGGATTTACCCTTCCTTCAGCCCAGTATAAATTTTCTAACTAATCTATTTAATTAAATTAAATGATTACTATATGTAAATGATTAAAATTGCAGTCTTACAAGGTTCAATTTAATATAATTGCAGTACAAGATGGAAGCAAGATGATCACATTCCTACTTCAGTTGGGGGGAGAAAGATAGAGGCAGTTCTAGTACCTTCTGTGTCTTGCTGCTGCTAAGTCGCTTCAGTCGTGTCCGACTCTGTGCGACCCCATAGACGGCAGCCCACCAGACTCCCCTTTCCCTGGGATTCTCCAGGCAAGAACGCTGGAGTGGGTTGCCATTTCCTTCTCCAATGCATGAAAGTGAAAAGTGAAAGTCAAGTCACTCAGTCATGTCTGACTCTTAGCGACCCCATGGACTGCACAGAGCTATAAAAGGAATCGAATTTGACTAACTTACAAGATCTTTTATTTTTCACTATTTCAAACTTCTTCAACATGCTAGAAAACAGTACCAAATTTAAATGTTCCTTTCGTATTACTTGTATAGATTGTGACAATACCATCCCATAGAAAAATTACAAGGGGAAATGTAATACTTACAAGTGATTTCTATGCCCCAGAAACTCATTTTGAGGTTTTAACAAAACATTAACTCTTCTTCTGAATTCCCTGTAGTCCTACAAAAAAAAAAATGTTTGTTTGAAAAAATCTGAACCATGTAATGAAAAAACTTGGCATTTACGTAAATCTGTATTGTCCAGTATAATCTCCACTTGCCACATGTGGCTATTTGCATTTAAGGCTATTTAAAATTTAACTTAAATAAATTGATTAAACTTAAATAAATTAAAAATTTAGCTCCTCCAGTTACACAAGACACATTTTGCATACTCAGTTGCCACATGTGGCTGATGGTTACTCTCTTAGCGCAGCTGTTGAAAGTATTCATGAGCTCAGAGTTCTGTTGTTGGGTGATGCTAGTCTGAAATTCTTTCAAAGGATGTGTTGGCTTCATGGTCACAGCTCCATCAAACCTTTGGCAAAGTGGTGATCTGACTATGTTTAACCCTCTATCACTTTTAGAGACTAGTCTCTAACTGCCAATGTTTCTTAAACTGTTACTTACAAAAGACTAAGTGATCATATATTCTTTCAAACATGTTTGCTAACCTGAAATAGTCAATAAAGAAAGGGTCTTCAAATAACCTCAAAGGGTCTTCCTACTTTATTGTAGGTACACTATTAGTAAATTTGGCACCTTCTCTCATATGCTTTTTCCAACTTCATTGAGACTTGTATATTTTTTCTATTTTAAAAATGGATTATAAATCATCTGTTCAGTTTATAAGGGAAAAATCTTCTTAAACAGAGAAAAAAACCTCTGTGATTTTATTTGTGTCATAAAGCACTAATTCATTTTCTAAAAGATAAAAATGGTTCATAAGTTATTCATTTAGAAGGCAGAAAATTTACTAGTTTCTAGGAAAAAAGTATTCATATATTAGTTTCCTATAGTAAATGCCTAGAAGAGTATAATGCATTGAAAACACAAAGTATCACTAAAGAAAAATAAAATAGAAGATAACTTATACAATGAACTCTTGAAAGTAATTATATTTATTGCTATATATAATAGAAAATGTTCTCATTTAGGGAAATTTATCCATGATGTTTTTATCCCCTTCTAACTTTTGATACCATCTCATTAAAACTAGAATATAATTTACAATTCAGATCACCCACCTAGTATACTTACCCTAAGATTAAGGACAACGTTTAGGTCTTCAACTTTTTCTTATATTCTTATGTGAATTAATATACTATTCTCTTCTGCTTTCTAATCTTTTGTCATCTGTTTAGTTCATATCTTTCTGCTCTTATAACACAGATCTCTTACACTAAAAATTCAAACTCAGAATCAGACTTAGTATCAACTGAGTGTATGCATAAACAGTTTATAAGACCAATCCTTACCCCGAGGATCTTAAATAATTATTTTCTTTGAATACTTTCCAAAGAACACATTTAGTGGCATCAAAGCCATCTTTTGAGGATAGGAAAGGAATCAGATTTCCACAGTGATTTGGAAACATAAAAGCTGTTCAGAACCAAAAATTAAGATGATATGTCATCAAAATTGATAATAATTCAAAAAGTGAAACCTTTGGAGTCTTTTAACAGTCTATACTTTCTAATAAATACTTTGTATATGTCTCTCTGTAAGTATAGTTAATATTCTGGTGTGGATCATATCAAAGAGAAGGGTAAGTGAAGATATATTTCTTAGTTCAGAATGAATCTTTGCCATTGTCCAGTGGACATGTGCTCTGGAGTCTTCTGACTGAATTCCTGGTATAAAGTCATGGTAGCAAATTATTGTTGAATTAAGGAGACACATCAGGCTGAGTAATTCCACAGGATCAAAGACTTACCACTCACTTCATAGAAAGTTGAAGATTGTGGCCAATTTTTCACCTATTAAATATCCTTAAAAATTATCTCACCACCATTTGCCCTTCCTAAGCACATATTTGTTGCTCTAAAACCTGTATCTACTCAAATGTTGTTCAGCTGCTAAGTCATGTCTCACTCTTTGCAACCCCATTGACTGCTACATGCTTGGCTCATCTGTCCTCTATTATTTTCCAGAAAGAAAAAGAAAATGTTAGTCATTCAATAATATCCAACTTTTTGCGACCCCATGGACTGTAGCCCACCAGGCTCCTTTGCCCATGGAATTCTCAGGCAAGAATACTGGAGTGGGTTTTTATTCCTTTCTTCAGGGAATCTTCCTGATGCAGGTATGGAACATGTGTCTCCTGTATTGCAGGTGGATTCTTTACCACTGAGCCACCTGAGAAGTCCAGAAAGAGAATAGGAATGTTAAGTCAAGTTAACATCAAGCTATAAATGGACATGCAGAGAAAGATAAAAAGAGACAGGAAAAGATCAAAGATTTTGACACTCGAGCATCTGGTAGTACAAAAATCTTTTAAAAATGGAAAATCAAAACATTACATAATACCATTAGAGTGGTTATAATTGATGGCAAAGCTACAATTGTGTTCTTATAATGAGATATCTTCAAGCAACAGACTTGAATTTTAGAAGTAGTGAATTCTAGGCAGGGATCTTGGCAGAATGGAGAAAAGAGGAAAAGGATTTGAAACATCTCCCTTTAGTTCAGGCTCTGAACTAAATGAAGTGATGAAGTGGTTTGGGATGATAGGGAGAAAGAAAGGGGTATAACTGTAAGGGTTAACCCAAGAAAGATCTTAGCAGTAATGGAACAGTTTTGTATCTTGATCATGGTGGTAGCTGCCTGAATGTACACCAACATCAGATCACTTGGGAACTCATTAGGATACAATTTCTCAGCTGTAGTTTAGATTTGCTGAATCAGAAACCCTCAGAGTGCGACCTAGTAGTCTGTAGTCTAATAAGCCCTCCAGATGATTCTAACGAATGTCAGAGTTTGAGAACCACTGGTCTGGAGCCGGTGAGTCTCCATCCTGAGAATTAGTCATGAATACAGCCTAAGGGGAGCTGTATTCCCCTTGCATGTTTGTATGCATTCTGTCATGTGGAAGGACTGATGTTAAAGCTAAAATTCCAGTATTTTAGCCACCTGATGTGAAGAGCTGACTCATTTGAAAAGACCCTGATGTTAGGAAAGATTGAAGGCAGGAGGAGAAGGGGACGACAGAGGATGAGATGGTTAGACGGCATCACGGACTCAATGGACATGAGTTTGGGTAAACTCCAGGAGTTGATAATGGGCAGGGAGGCCTGGCATGTGGTTCATGGGGTCGCTCACAAAGAGCTGGACACGATCGAGCAACTGAACTGAACTGAACTGTATGTCATGTGAAAATATCATGTGCCACACACAGTATCCAAAAGACACCTTCCTACAATTTGTACTCAAAAAATTATTAAACAGTGATGCTGAGCATGTCAAGATTCAAAAAGCAGACACCAAAATCTCCAGTTTCAAATTATTTACTTTGTACCCCAAGATTTATTTAAAATTATAAAAAGTTAAATCTCATGATCACACCAAGATGCAAGTTACCTTTCAATAACAAAAAATTAGAATTATAATGTTTCAATGCTTATATCACAAGATTTTTTTAGATTATGAGAGATTACTTTGCCAACAAAGGTCCATCTAGTCAAGGCTATGGTTTTTCCAGTATTCATGTATGGACGTGAGAGTTGAACTGTAAAGAAAGCTGAGTGCCAAAGAATTGATGCTTTTGAAGTGCAGTTTGGAGAAGACTCTTGAGAGTCCCTTGGACTGAAAGGAGATCCAACCAGTCCATTCTAAAGGAGTTCAGTCCTGAGTGTTCATTGGAAGGACTGATGCTGAAGCTCCAATACTTTGGCCACCTGATGTGGAGAGCTGACTCATTTGAAAAGACCCTGATTCTGGGGAAAATTGAGGGCAGGAGGAGAAGGGGAAGACAGAGGATGAGATGGTTAGATGGCATCACCGACTCAATGGAGATGAGTTTGAGTAGACTCCAGGAGATGGTGATGGACAGGGAGGCCTGGCGTGCTGTGGTCCATGGGGTTGCAAAGAGTTGGACATGACTGAGCAACTGAACTGAACTGAACTGAATTTACTCAAAATATATATGAAATACCTGAAAAATTATGAATAATTTGTAACAGGATTAACTGTGTTTGTTACATATTCTCAATATTATACTTACCACTTATTAACCAACTTCCGAGTGAGAGTTGTCCTCATATCAGATCAGATCAGATCAGTCGCTCAGTCGTGTCCGACTCTTTGTGACCCCATGAATCGCAGCATGCCAGGCCTCCCTGTCCAAATTTCACAGGGAACTTGCAGGACAGAGAATTATCTGCAGATATAGGTGCATTGATTCAGAGAGGTGAGGTAAGTTGCTCATGGGCCCACTGTAAAGTGATTGAATTCAGATTTGAACCAGGCTAGAGCATTTGTCCAGGTGGTTCAGTGGTAAGAATCTGCCTGCCGATGCAGGAGACACAGGAGACCTGGGTTCAGTCCTTGGCTCAGGAAGATCCTCTGGAGAAGGAAATGGCAATGGTAGTGGGAAAAGACAACCCTCTCCAGTATCTTGTCTGAAAAACCCCATGGACAGAGGGGTCCAGTGGACTACAGTCCACAGGGTCTCAAAAGAGTCAGACACAACTGAGCACACACGTCTAAGTATTTGTGACTCTTCACATTTAACAAAATAAATTAAATGGTCAGTTTACTATCTTAATAATCTAAAATATATTGGAGTTATCAACCAGTGACTATTCAGTTAACAATGATCGCATCTCTACTAAAAAAAAAAAAAAGATTGTGTGTGTAGTTGCACAAACACAACTATAGAACTATCCCATGTTACAAAGTGGATTTATGCCTGAAGGTGAAACTGCACAAAAAAATAGCAACTCACTTTTCATAGAACACTTCTTGTCAATAAACACATTTTATGGATCTTCTCAGTAAAGAACAGAAGGGAGCTAATTTTTGCAGAAGAAAATATAAAAAGCATGCCCAGTGGTCAGAGTTGAGGAAAAAACATATGCCAGTTACATTCAAGCTGACTTCCTAGGAAATATCCTCAAATAATGAATCAATTCCAATTTTTTAAAAGTGAGACAATAAATCTATAGCAACAGAAATGAAAATAAATTTGATTCCTATGAAATTCTCTTGTCAGTTCATATGGACATGAAGGGGTAAAGTGAGGGTAGGAGGAATTGGGAGATTGGGATTGACAAATGGGCTTCCCTGGTGGCTAAAACAGTAAAGAATCCACCTGCATTGCAGGAGACCAGGGTTTGATCCCTGGGTCAGGAAGATCCCATGGAGAAGAGAATGGCAAGCCACTCCAGTGTTCTTGCCTGGAGAATTCCATGGACATAGAAGCCTGTCAGGCTGCAGTCCATGGGGTTGCAAAGAGTTGGACCCAACTGAGCGACTAACGCTTCCACTTTCATAAAATAGATACTAATGAGAACCTACTATAGAGCACAGGGAACTCTGCTCAGTGCTCGGTGGAGACCTAAATGGGAAGGAAATCCAAAAAAGAGGGGATATATGTATACAAATAGCTGATCCACTTTGCTGTGCAGCAGAAAGTAACACAACACTGTAAAGCAATGATACTCCAATAAAATTTTCTTTTAAAAAATGCTCATGTCAACTGATTTTAAAATTACTCATAGCTTCCAAAGGTATATAAAACCAGAAACTCAAAATGAGTTTAGGAAACATGGTCAAGTAGGGCCATGCAGATCATGAGCTGGAAGTCACTGCAGAGCAAAAGATGGAATCAGGGTGTGTGTGTGTTTGGTAAGTCACCTGCTAGTGATGTGACAGGTCATACTACAAGCACGTTTTATTACACAAAGGCAATGAACACGGTCATCACATTTCCTTCACTGCAAGCGAGACTTGTTTAAATGGTGCAATCTCCATTTCTCATCTGAGAATTATCTGAGACTATAACACTCTTTGCCAAGTTTTCTGTCCTCCATGGAGACAGCTCACCATGAAACAGTGACTCCAACCTCGTCAGTGATCCTGGTTTGGATCCAAACACTGAATAATAAAAAATGCAGCATTTCAAGAGGGTGCATTCTTTGCCAAAGTGTGATAAGAGGAGGGAGCCATCCAGTGGGATAAAGTGATGGAATTCTACAAAGGCCAGAAAGGGGAAATGGAAAATATTCTATGACAAATTAATGTACACCCAAGGGTTAGGAATGCCGCATACCAGTAAACACACTTCGAGTGGATAAAGGTCAACATGGATAAATAAGGAAGTACAGACAGTAATCAGGGTAAGAGAGATTGAAGATGTGAAATAGGAAACTCTACATACAGAAGCAACTGGGAGGATTATAGAATGAATTCAAGTGTAAAAAATATATCAGAAAAGCAAAGGTGCAAAATGGAAGGAAGATTACAGGCAACTTTAGATAAACACCAGAATATTTCTCGAAGTACTGAGGGACAACAGGTCAGCATGGGAGACAGTAGAATGATCAAAAAACAGGGCAGATAATTTAGTGACAAAAAAAGTGGAATCTTAAGAACTAAATGCATTTGTCCATTTAGTTTGTGCAAAAAGGGTGAGGTAGTAGGCAGGGTTTGAGGGAGATTCAGGCAGTCCTGGATGACATGAGGTGTGTTTGAAAGTGTGATCAAGGAATTGGAAAATGTGAAAGTGAAGAAATTTCTCAATTCTTTTTCTTTAACCTAAGGAACATCAGTAAATATTAAATCTTACATATCAAAGAAAATATTGCAGGAGAGATCTATGTCTAAAAAAAAAAGATCTCTATGTCTTAATCTTTAAAGTATGCCTGATATTTATATTTCATTTATGCTTTTTATATTTGAATGGAGGTGTACCTTTTTGAGGAAAAAAAAATCTCTCTGTGTGTACACACATCTCTATTATTTTTGTGACCCTATGGACTGTAACCTGCCAGGATCTTCTGCCCATGGAATTCTCCAGGCAAGAATACTGGAGAGGGTTGCCATTCCCTTCTCCAGGGGATCTTCCTGACCCAGAGATCATGAGTCTCCTGCATTGGCAGGCAAATTCTTTACCATCTGAGCCACCAGGGAAGCCCATATATACAATACACCTTTCTGTAAATACACACATTTTGTGTATATATATATATATACATGCATATACTTACACATACTGTATCTCTGTATATATTTTCTCAATACATATACATATACCAATACATATGCATTTGTACACAAACACACATGTGTATACACAGACACATGTACATACACACAGAAAAATAATTCCTACTTGGAAATAAAAGCATACCTGAATTCAACTAGGAAAACTCCTCCTCTTGCCCTCAACATACTCTAAAATTTGAGTAATTTAAGTCAATTTTAATGTCTTCTTTTCTCACTGAAATGATCTGGATGGCTTATTTTGGCAACACATTTTATCTCAAAAATAACTGATTGTAAGTAGGTCCAGCCAGGTGTTTGAGACACTGATGAATGTAGTCATTATTATTTATTTAAATCTCAATATTCATAGAGAAACAGAAGGAAAGGAGCTAGCATCTTCTGGCTCCATTTCATCTCCAAGATTGCTTTCATCACTGCCGTGCCACCAGGAAATGGGATCGATGCCTAGAAACACCAGTTTCACAGCCTTGTATTCCTGTATTCCGCTGTCAAACCTGCTCAGGCCCACGTTCACCCCCAATTTTGCCAGGACCAGTTCCGCACAAATATAACTGGAGTCAGCATCACAGAGTTGGCATCAGAAGGCATCAGACAGATATCCCCTGGGGACTGAGGCCTGCAGACTGCAGAAGCCAGGGAGGTGGATGCTCTCATGGCACCTCTGGATGCCCAGAAAATGAGAGCTTGTGGGTCCACTCTTCCATTCTCATGCTTACAAGCCTGGTCCTTCCCAAAGCACATTTTATAAAATTTTCTAGAAGATCAAGTAAGGAGTCAGCCTTCATGGTGGCATGAACATCACAGCTTCAAATTAAATTCCCTTTCATCCTTGCTTCCATGTATCAGCCTAGATGGGTGGGATGGGGAGGAGATGGGAGGGAGGTTCAAAAGGGAGGGGATACCTATGGCTGATTCATGTTGAGGTTTGATAGAAAACAACAAAATTCTGAAAAGCAATTATCCTTCAATTAAAAAATAAATAAATTTTTTTAAAAATTCCCTTTCACAACGCTAGGAATTTTTATGCAGGAGAACACAAATTAGGTACATCATGGTTAGAATTTAGATGATATATTGATAGTAATAATAGCTGACAATATATGGATAGATAATAAATGGATAGATAGAAGCATGCTCAGTCATTAAGTCATATATCCCCATAAAAGAGGGGATATGTGTATACGTATAGCTGATTCCCTTTGCTGCACAGCAGAAACTAATACAACATTGTACAGTAACTCTGTGTGTGTATGCTCTGCTGCTGTCGTGTCTGACTCTTTGTGACCCCGTGGACTATAGCCCACCAGGCTTCTCTGTCCATGAGATTCTCCAGGCAAGAATACTGGTGTGGGTTGTCATTTCCTTCTCCAGTAAGGAAGAGAGAGCCCTACAATTCAACAACCTTTTATGCTTTATAAATTCACAAGACAGATTAATAATTGTAATATGGATAAGGTGACACATGCTTTAGTATTTCTTCAAGGAGATACCAATTTCACATTACATTCTTTCCAATTCCATCTTCCTAAATAATGCCATCAATTGTCCATCAGCATTCTCTATTTTAACATTGCTTTCAATAAACGATCCATCCAATTTGGGGATCATTTTAGCTACCAGCAGAATTTCTTATTTTTGCCTTTAAAGAAACTAGGCTACAGAAGTGTTGGCACTGAGGTTTTACTATTGGAAGTCCCCGTTTCTTTAATTTTCATAACCCTGTACACAGACTATTGTAGCATCTATTATCAGTACTTCTGAAAAGACTACTTTGGCTCTAATTTTTCCTCAAAACCCTATGATGATGTTTCCATTTCTTCTTCAGTTTCTTGCAAGCACAGACGCACTCCTTTATCAAACACCAGTAAATTGGTCCACACTGCTCCGCACTCTTCCTGTCTCCTCCACAAATCTCTCTCTCATCCGGCCCATTGCCAACACCGTACCATATGTAGCCAGAGGAGTTCGTCTTAGAGTGCCTCCTGCTCCGTGAAAGGAGGCAGAGGAGTTTGCCTTCAAGATGTCTGGTTAGCCTCCAGGAAACACACAAGCATAGTTTAATTCTTTTTTTTTTTTTTTTTTTCCTTTTGCCCAGAGAATATTAGTGTACCTGTTCCATCAGCTAAAGTTCATTTAACTGTAAGCCAGTCTCTGGAGACTGTGGTAGTTCTTCATTGTATCCAATCATTGCCCTAGATTTCTTGACACAGGTTCTAATCATTCATATAAAACTTCTTTGTTTTACAAAGCAGGTGCCAGGAATTTTTTTTTTGGGGGGGGGGGGTTGAGGGAGGAACCCCTGACTGTATGAGGTTTATAATATCAGGTCCCTGCAAAATAGCAAATGCTCCTATTTTTGATCTTGCTGCCAAGGGAGGAATGATGCATTTTCAGCTTCCCTTATCATTGCCAATCATCCAGGATGATACAGTCACTAGTTTGATATTTTCAGAGAAACCAGAGAAGAATTTGCTGCTGTTCAATTGCTAAGTCATATCTAACTCTTACGATCCCATGGACTGCCGAATGCCAGGCTCCTCTGTCCTTCACTTTCTCCCAGAGTTTGCTCAAATTCATGTCCATTGAGTCAGTGATGCCATCCAACCATCTCATCCTCTGCTGCCCACTTCTCCTTTTGCCTTCAGTTTTTCCCAACGTCAGGGTCTTTTCCAATGAGTACCTTTTTGCATCAGGTGGCATAAGTATTGGATCTTCAGCTTCAGCATCAGTCCTTCCAATGAATAATCAGGGTTGATTACCTTTAGGATTGGTGGATTTGATCTCCTTGCAGTGTGTAGAATAAAAGTGCCAGGTGTGGAGAAAGGAGTTACTTTGAACCTGGATTAAGGACAAACTTCTTAGAATCCCATATTACTGTTTGATCAATTAACTGTACCTAAAACAACCAAGATGACTCTGGTCAGACCACTGATGACCACTTTGAAGATGACTTTCAGAGATGACTGTGCTGTTTCTGCATATAGTCCCCACCCCACCAGTTGCCAACATCTGAAATAAAGCAAGCTTTCCTTTCCAAAAAAAAAAAAAAAAAAAAAAAAAGCCACAGCTTAGGTAACCATCAAAGGTCAAGGGAGGAAGTAACTCTTCCTCCAGCTGTGTTCAATGCAAGAAGTTGGCTCGAATGGTGTCAACATTAAACCCCCTAAAACATTTAACCTTGTTTATATCTCACCTTGCTTGCATTTAAATTGTCATTGTGGAAAAGCAAAATATTTTTAAAGGTATTCTAGATTTTAAAGAGAGCACTCAGCACAGTGTTGAATAGAATTCGTTAGCGACCACATGTGTATCATGAAAATGGCTGACATTAAGTGACCCCACATCGGTGTACACCTGCACAAAAGTGTGAAAGTGCAGTGGAAAGAAAACAATGACTTTGCCATGTCTTTAAAGGAAAGCTGGCTTCACCCCTCTCCCATCATCAACCAGGACTAACAAATGAAAGGGATCAGCATATACCAAAAAAAAAAATATGGTTTTCAGTTCCCACCAATATAATTTCTGAAACACTTGGCACAAGACCTATGAGTCCTGGAGGCTGTTATTTGGTTTTACCCGTTCTGAAAATTACAGGGAGAAAATCACAGGCTAGGATCAGGTGTCCACATCTTCATCTCAAAGGGTGAATCATAAAACTATTATAAAAACTGCATCCTGCTACACAGACAGCTGTCATTTCAAATCTCCCCAGTGCAGAAAACAGCGGTGACGGCCGCTAATGACTTAAACGTGAGATTACATTGTGATGTTCAACAGCACGGACAAGAAACGTTTTGGTTTTTTTTGAGGGTTAATGAAAGTAAAACATCTCCCTGTTGATAATGGATAAAGCCTAGGGATATGAGATCATTTAAATAATTAGGTAAAGGATTGTATAGTGACACTCTTGTGTGGTTTGTGTGTGTCTTTTCCACTTCTGAGTAGGTAACGCTTAAATGGAAGAGATTGTGCATTTTGTTTGTTACTTTCGACATTGGCGGATCTGTCCTTAATTGCTGTTTTAGAAAATGTGCAAAATGGCATTAGCACAGCTTCCCACTGGCACTAGTGGTAAAGAACCCTCTTGCCAATGCAGGAGAGAAGAAGAGACATGAGTTTGATCTCTGGGTTGGGAAGATCCCCTGGAAGAGGGCATGGCAACCCACTCCAGTATTCTTGCCTGGAGAAACCCACAGGCTGAGGAGCCTGGTAGGCTACAGTCCATGGGGTCATAAGAGTCAGACACGACTGAGGTGACTTAGCACATATGCAGATACAATCATAGAACTAGGGAGAGCAGAAGAACCCATTTTATAGGAAAGAAAACTGAGCTACAGAAAGAAGGTAAAATTGTAGCTTACTTTTCTATACCCCATTAATTGAAGAGAAAGAACAAGAACTTATAAGCTTTTAATGTTTTGTTTGGTAGTGAGTCAAATATTATTTCGATTAGCTGGAACAAAAACAGGAACTTAAAAAATTGTGTTGTCAGGCCTTTTTCTGAGAATGTTTGGGTTACAGCAGGAAACCCGGGATTCTATTGGTATGGATTCTGATGTGTGTGGTCAGAAAACTGCAGGGCAGATTCTCCAGAACAGACTCCCATAAAGTCCATCACAAAAAGAAATAAAATAGGAATTGTGAATCATATGAGGATACAATAAAATAAAAAATTCATGGAGACACCATGGAATAAAACAGTAGCAAAATATTCAAGAGTGAAAATGTATTGGGCACGCCCTTTGAGGGCAATGGCTACTCACTCTAGTATTCTTGGGCTTCCCTAGTGGCTCAGACACTAAAGAATCTGTCTGCAATGTAGGAGACTCAGGTTCGATCCCTGGGTCAGGAAGACCCCCGAGAGAAGGCCTGGAGAATCCCATGGACAGAGGAGCCCGGCGGGGTCACAGAGTGTTGGACATGATTGAGCAGCTAACACTTCTCCTGCCCCACCCCAATGACACCCTGAACATGCTGTTTCCTTTTCCCTGTACTTCTAGCTCTTGATCAGAACTGAAGAGGTCACTGAAATTCTAAGGTAATTTACTTTTCCCAACCACTGTGTTTCACTCTTCTGGAAAACCCATCTGGACATAAATAGGGCTCACCCTTCTTTTCCTTGGTTAGGCTGTTTATCCTACATTTTCTAAAAAGTAGAAAAGGTGAAAACAAATCACAAACTTTTGATGAAACAGGAGAGAAGGAAAAAAAAAAAGAAATCTGCAAGAACTGGATAAATTAAGAATTCTTGCGCTTAAACAGACCTTCTCATTTTTTTATCCTTTCCCTCTTCAAACGACCAAGTTTTAACCACTTCTGTTATCTACACTGTGATCTTTGAATTAAACCATTTGAACCTGAGATATGTGAGATCTGATTCCATAGGGTTTATTAAAGTAAATTGTTTTAGCAAATATGCTTGTTCCATTTGATTTTGAAGAATAATTGGTTAATGAGAGAACGATTACTTTGTTCAGACATGATTACTGAAGAAATGTTTCATCCATATGTTGCTGAGTAATGGGAAATTCTCCAGTGAAGGGGAGACAATGATTAGAAGAAACAAGATAGCTCAAAACAATATTCCCCAATGTGTTACTAAAAATGTTTTTTAAAAAATAGACCAACTCTAAGTAAGTATAGAGTTTCTTTGTAGAAGCCTGGAAGTTCAAAATGCCTAATAGGACGAAACTGTTTGTTGAAAAAGCACTGTGTAGCTTTCTTTGTCTTTTGACTCAAAGGACTGTGGTTTCCTCTGAGACGTTATGGGATCAGACCAGTGGTTTGCTGTCCAGCATCCTTTGTGTCATTAATGTTATTCAGAATGTGGCATTAAAGACCTAAGTCATATATTGATAGTTTTCAAAATATCGACCAACAGACCTCCTCATAGGAATTGCCCACAGGACAATTTGAATGTTCTCCTTTGATGAGGGGATTAAAAAGGCGGGGGGCGGGGGGGGGGACGCTGAATGTTTATCAACTTTACTTTTGATTGTAAATGGTCTGAGGTGGAAAAGTGACCGCTTGACATATTCCATATTTCTCAAAAATTGGCTGAAGTCAAATAAGGGCACAGCAAACTTGTCTCCGTAAATCTGTTTTGGTCATCCTGGTTGCTAAATGCAAGGACACATGATCCCAATCTAAATAGTAGAGTTTGTCCCACATCTTGAAGGTTAGCTCACCCCCACTCTCTGCCCAAATGAAACAAAAATAAGAACTCCAATTTTAGTTTCACACAAGTATGGAAAAGCCAAAGTAACTGACTCCCTTAAATTCGTACATTCCTGGATTTTTCTGAAAACAATCCACAATTTTTTCAGTTAAAGGCTTATTTTAACCCTTCAATTATGCTGTATGAACAACAAATGAGCAGGCGTTGAGCATCTATGAATAGGGCTGAAGGTTATAATCACTTAGAATTGGAACTGAGATCGTCTCTCACACATTCAAAGAACACGGTGTTTTGGGGCACCCACTCGGCACAATTTGCTGGGATTCAGGAGGTTTCACAGTACACACTGGGTTTTGGAGAATGAGCAGGAGTTCACCCCAGCCAGCAAAAGGGCATCCTGGGCATGGAACACAGCAGGAGCAAAGGCAGGGTCATTCAAGGACAGAGGGGTATTCAAGAGGCAGAGAGTTCAACACAGCTGGATGGTAGCTCTGCGGAATTTTCTTATTTAATATAACACTGGCACCACATGACAAAGCAAAGGAGTTCTGGGGCACAGAAAATGGCTGGGACTGAAAACATAAATTAGGTGTCACTCAGTTCAGTTCAGTCGCTCAGTCGTGTCCGACTCTTTGTAACCCCATGAATCGCAGCATGCCAGGCCTCCCTGTCCATCACCAACTCCTGGAGTTCACCCAGACTCACGTCCATCAAGTCAGTGATGCCATCCAGCCATCTCATCCTCTGTCGTCCCCTTCTCTTCCTGCCCCCAATCCCTCCCAGCATCAGAGTCTTTTCCAATGAGTCAACTCTTCACATGAGGTGGCCAAAGTACTGGAGTTTCAGCTTTAGCATCATTCCTTCCAAAGAACACCCAGGGCTGATCTCCTTCAGAATGGACTGGTTGGATATCCTTGCAGTCCAAGGGACTCTCAAGAGTCTTCTCCAACACCACAGTTCAAAAGCATCAATTCTTCGGCGCTCAGCTTTCTTCACAGTCCAGCTCTCACACCCATACATAGCCACTGGAAAAACCATAGCCTTGACTAGATGGACCATTAAAGTCTAGTTATTAACTGCTGCTACAGAACTCAGTAAGAACACCTAGAAAGAAGGGCAGAAGATAGAAGATTGACACAAGGAGATGGCTAATATTTAAGAAACAAAAACAGGGAAAGAAAGTGAAATTAACAAATAAACAAATCAAGGGCTGGAAGAGGATAAAGAAAAAACAGAGTCCCATGTGTGAAAGGAAATGAGAATAGAGAGAGAAAGGAGGACCAAAGAAAGGTCACAAAGAAATATTTAAAGGAAACAATGGAATTGTAACTTGGAAGTTGGATTATCGATAAAGAAAGTTTTAGGAAAGGTTTTAAAACACGACTGTCTTCCTACCAAAGGTTGGGATCTGGGTTTCCTTGCGCCTGTCTATGCTCTGTAATTGGTTGGCCAATGAAATGCATCTGTATTAAAGTTCTGTCATTCTAAACTGGATCATTTGTAGAGACGTGGATGGACCTAGAGATTGTCACACAGAGTGAAGTAAGTAAAAAAGAAAGACAAATACTGCATATTAATGCATATGTGTGGAATCTTAAAAATAGCTATAGATGATCCTTCTACAAAGCAGAAATAGAGACACAGATGTAGAGAACATATATAGGGATACCAAAGGGGAAGTGGGATGAATGGAGAGACTGGGATTGACACATATACACACTATTCTGCATAAAATAGGTGACTAATGAGAACCTGCTGTAGAGCACGGGGAACTCTACTCAGTGCTCTGTGGTGACCTGAACGGGAAGGAAATCCAAAAAAGAGGAGATATATGTTTATGTACAGCTGATTAACTCCGCTGTACAGTAGAGACTAACACAACATTGTAAAGCAACTATACTCCAATAAAAATTTTAAAAAATAAAAAAAAACAATAAAGTTAGGTCTTTTTTTTTTTTTTTAGGAAAAAAGATTTTATTTGAAGTGTGTCATTACAGCACTTCCTTGTTGTAGAGAAAGTATTTTCTTTTCAAGGAGATACTTCCTTTTTCCCAGTCCTGTGGTTTGAATGGAAGCTGCCATATTTTTACCAGCCTTGCTCCCCTGACCACAGCTGATTATCCCAAAAAAGACTCCTCATTCTCACTTTGAGATGAACATCTGACTTTTAAGCAAGGCCAATCATAAAATTCTTTTCCAGGATTTTTGGACTTCTCAAGATAGCCTGTGTTAATTCCTTTTTAGTGGTGAACTTTGAGAGGAAGCTATGGTGGCCATTCCTTTTTTTTTCACTGACATCTCAGTTTATTCTTTTTTTTTTTTTACTTTTCAATATTGTATTGGTTTTGCCATACATCAACATGAATCTGCCATGGGTGTACACGTGTTCCCCATCCTGAACCCCCCTCCCACTTCCCTCCCCATCCCATCCCTCAGGGTCATCCCAGTGCACCAGCCCCGAGCATCCTGTATCCTGCATCGAACCTGGACTGGTGATTCATTTCTTATGTGATATTATACATGTTTCAATGCCATTCTCCCAAATCATCCCACCCTCTCCCTCTCCCACAGAGTCCAAAAGACTATTCTATACATCCGTGTCTCTTTTGCTGTCTCGCATACAGGGTTATGGTTACCATCTTTCTAAATTTCATATATATGCATTTATTTGGTGTTTTTCTTTCTGGCTTACTTCACTCTGTATAATAGGCTCCAGTTTCATCCACCTCATTAGGTCATTCTTAAGAAATTGGTAGCTCCACCTCCTGTCTCTTGGATATGTGTTCTTGGTACCCAGACATCAAGCTGTAAGTCACCCAAGAAGCCCAAACCCCCACTTCCAGACCTTATGGAAGCTCTTTAAAAAGATCCTCCAAGTACCACTCTACCTACCCCACTGATGTCACATGGAAAAGAGATGAGAGGTCCCTGTAAATTCCCATAAGGTACAAGCCCCTGAACAAAATAAATGACAGTTGTTTCAAGACAGTGTGTTCTAGGGGGTTTGGCTGCAGTGAGAGCCACTAGCTGAGCTGGGGACAACATGACGTACAACATTTTTTTTAGTAGGTCAGAAATGAAGGGAAGGAGTTAAATAATGCCATGGTTTGAAGGATGGCAGGATGGAGGTGAAAATTTGTAAGGATTTCAAAACCTTGAGCAAGAATGGCGAGGAAGATCCAGAAGAGGGAGCCTATAGGAGAGGGTTACTATTATTCAGCCAATAAAGGGAAGGTGGTACGTTTATCCAGGGAAAGGAAGACTAGGGAGGAACTGTTCTCAGAAAGAAAAAGATAAGAATACATAACTGACAAATTTTTTTAAAAGAAAGAAAGCGTAGTAGGCAACCTACCATTGCAAGTGCATTTTAGTTGAAATTCTGTGATTCATTTCAAGCAGTCATAAGGAGAGAGGAACTTCTCGTTGAGATCGCAAGGGCGATGTTCTATTTCTTACTCTCCACATTCCAACCCCTAGCGTCTCACTGGGGAGGAAGAAATAATGGAATACACAGATGAGTATAGAGTGGAATAAGCAAGGGTAGAATGATGTAGAATGTTTGCAGGCTAATATTGATGTATGAGAATAATCTTAAAAAAATAAAGCCCATCTATGGGGAAAAGCAAGACAGGAAAGTTATCGAGAAATAAAATCATGTGTAGTTTCTAAACCAATTCATGACTTTGACACTCAAGGAGGATTCTTAGCAACAAAGCCAGAGATGCAAATGCCTTCAGAAGATCCAGACTCTACACACAGAGTGAGAAACTCTAAAAAACGCTGAGTGAAGGTGACCATCAATTCTTAGCAAGTCAGAAGATTTAGGGGCAGTTTAGCATTTGTAAAAGGGAGGCTGACAAGATGACCTGCAGGTCAGATCCGGTCCACTGCGGGTTTTTATATTGTGTGTGAACTAAGGACATTTTTACAGTTTAAAATGCTGGAAAAAATTAAAAAGTGAATAATAGTTCATGACATCTGAAAATTACGTGAAATTCACATTTCAATGTCAATAAATAAAGACTTAATGGTACACAACCACACCCTCGCATTTATCTTCATCTCATCTTTCACTGTAACAACAGAGTTGAGTAGTTACAACAGAGACCGTAGAGCGAGCCTGCAAAGCCTAAAATATTGCTTACATTCCTGGCCCTTTATGGAAAAATTTGGCAGTCCCTGAACCACAAGTTTCTTTATTTTTATTGTATTCTTGCTTTAAAATAGATTGACTTTCTACTATCTGTTTCCATGGAGTCAAATTTGATTGATGTGGAGTTGTGTTAAAAACTGAGTTTCTTTCTTTCTTTTTTAGAAAAAGAAATGGTAACTTTGGGTTGGTTATTGATTTCTTTGTTTCTGAAAACACTTGGAAAAGACCCAGACTCTTAGCTTGTGTCTACCACTGAGCTAGTCTCTCCCCCACAGTTGCACAGACTGCAAGCATATGCTGTCAGTGGAAACATTTTTTTTTTAATCCATTTCATGAGTATAGATTGAGCATTGTCCTAGGCATTGGGAGTGTGGCAGGAAAAAGGACAGCCAAAGTCCCTATTCTCACAGAAGGTACTTTCTTGCAGTGGGAGACAAATCATAAAAATGTAAACAGATGAACCAGAAAAGTGGAGATCCTGATAAGCTATATGTAAGAAATTAACAGGAACAATTGGGATGGGACGGGATGGGGAGCTTGTGAAGACAGGAAAGGACTCTTCGAGCAAATAATCTTTGAGTTAAACTGAAAGGATGAAAGAAATCAACCACACACATGGTCCAGGGAAGAGCGTGCCAAGCAAAAGGGTTGGAAAACGCTGGGTCTACAGGCCACTTGGCCCCTGCTGGCCAAGAGGATGTGGTGGTTTCTGAGGAAGTGACTCATTGAGCAGGGGAGGATGGGAAGAAGGAAAAAGAGGGGGGGAGAAAGGGGGTAAATCAAGACTGGACCTTGGTTTAATGACTTTATTCTTTATTATTTTATTCTAACCACAGTGGGAAGCAGCTCATAGGTTTTTACATGGGTCTGGAGGAGGGATGCATGATTACATTTGCAAAGGGACTATCAATTCTGGTGGTCTAGATCAGTCCTGAAGGAAATCAACCCTGAATAGTCTTTGGAAGGACTGATACTGAAGTTCCAATACTTTGGCCACCTGATGCAAAGAGCCATCTCATTGGAAAAGACCCTGATGCTGGGAAAGACAGAGGGCAGGAAGAGAAGCAGTGACAGAGAATGAGATGGTTGGATGGCATCACTGACTCAATGCATATGAGATTGAGCAAACTCTGGGAGGTAGTGAAGAACAGGGAAGCCTGGCGTGCTGCAGTCCATGGGGTCGTGAAGAGTCAGAAACAACTGAGCAACTGAACAGCAACAATCAATCAATTCTGGTACATTGATTGCACAGTTGGGAATGGAATCAGAGACCCTGGGGGCCACTGCACAGGTGTAGACAAGAAGCGACAGGAGAAATGGGAAAACAAGAGTGATGATTTGGAGCTAAAGCTGGATGTCTTGGACATAAGATATAAAGAGATAAAAAAAGGAGTTAAGTGAGGAGGAATCAATGCTTTGAAAATGAGTCCAGGCTTGTTCATTCTGAGTCAACATACCAAGGTCAGAGTCCAGTCTGGAGTAAGTAAGTTCAGTTCTGGACATGCTTAGAAGTACTACGGCTAGAGACAAAAGTGTAACTTCTGAGGCAGTCCAATGCAGAGGGAACTGGAACCACTGGCATGAAAAGAGCCAGTGGCCGGACAAGAAAATAAAACATCCTCTAACACTTGAGATAAAAAAGTGAAAGCAAGTACCTCTTTGGAAGGTACTTGCAAAGAGTTCAGAAGAGCCCCAGATAAGAAAAGCAACTCTCAGATATTTGGGGTTTGCTTTGTTTTACAAAAGAAAAACACAGTCAGTAGCATAGGTATAGTCTTTTGAGTTGGTGATCATTGGTGGACACTGGCTGGTGTTCAATTACATTAAGTGCAAATTGAGAAACATTTTAAATATTAATGTGTTTACTATACTTATGGACTTCCCTCAGTGGTAAAGAACCTGCCTGTCAGTACAGGAGATCTGGGTTCAATCCCTGGGTCTAGAAGATTCCCTGGAGGAGGAAATGGAAACCCACTCCAGTATTCTTGCCTGGGAAGTTCCATGGACAGAAGAGTCTGGCGGGCTATAATCCATGGGGTCACAAAGAATCAGACATGAATGAAGCAGCTGAGCACACAATATACATATAGTTATGACTGATTCACATCATTGTATGGCAGAAGCCAACACGACACTGTAAAGCCATTATGCTACAATGAAAAAGAAAATACTTTTACTGACAACCAAGTTCAATTTCCAAGTAAGAGGTTTTGAGGACTGCAAGGCAGTCTGGCACATGGAAACCCCATCACTATCAAAGTCCCAAGGTCATGCCCTGACCAGCAGAGAGTAACACCTGTCCCTGGATGGCTTTTAGGTAAGTTTTGCAACTTCTCTGAAGCTTGGGAGGAGTTGAGATTTGAAAATAAAGCCATTTTCTATATAATCTTCATTTGGGAGTTCTTTAAATCCTGCTACATGTATTATTTTATAAATTTGAAAATGTTAAAGTAAAACCATGGGTTTTACTTTCATAAAAAGGGCATACATTTTAAAAGTTTCTGAAACCCTAATCTTATATAAATTCCTCTTTGGACAGGCAAGAAAAGTGAGCAGAGTGGTTAGGTAACTTGCCTAATATGAATAGAGCTAGGGGCATAACCAGTACCCAAATCCAAGTTCTTTCCTTAATAAAGGCTCATAATAATGAACAGGAGAAGAAATTTCCACCTAGAGGGAGCTTCTGGGGACACAGACAGTGAAGGTCCACCACCATAAGAAGGATGTGACTCAGGTTAAGAGCCAAGACTAAGAAAAAGCATGTCGAGTATATTTCACGATGCATCTACCTTCAGTGGAGAAGAAAATGAGTAATAAGAATAAAATATTTAAATTATTATTTTATATATTTTTTCTAAATTTCTTAAAATAACTCTCTAGATCTCCAAATTTCACTCTCTCCCCATGATTTCATGTTTTTTACACTTTGTGGGTGTGTGCTAAGTGGCTTCAGTCATGTCCAATTCTTTGCAACCCAGGGACTGTGGCCCACCAGGTTCCTCTGTCCAAGGGATTCTCCAGGCAAGAAAACTGGAGTGGTTTGCCATGCCCTCCTTCAGGGGCTCTTCCTGACCCAGGGATCGAACCTGCATCTCTTACGTCTCTTGCAATGGCAAGGGGGTCCTTTACCACTAGCACCACCTGGGAAGGCCTCTCTACACTTCACCTGCATAATTAAAGGTTTGACAAATGTACAAAGTCTTCAGGTTCTTCAATATGACTTGTTTTAAAGTTCTAGATGAAAAACTCATGTCAATCTTCATTTTATCTACATCTTGTTTCCACACATTGTCATCACAGTATGACAAGCACAACTCTTTTATTGCAACAGCTTTTTTTTTTGGTATAGCAATATCCTTAATGTTTTGTTTGCAGTAAAAAGGCTTAAAATGCTATTTTTCTTCTCTTCACTTAGAAGCAATCAGTCTCCCTCTCACTGAGCTCCTACTCAGACAACTAATATCCAGAATTATACCATATCAGCTGTGTGGGGGGAAAAAAAACACACATGCATTGTTTCTTTTCTGGTAAGCAAAGTAGTGTTTGCCAGTTAAATCCCCAGGTAGCTAGCTTTCAAACAGTCAGATATAAAATTAGCAAATGAAACATCTGTTCCTCACTATTATTTTATAATCACATTAATTGGCAGATGTCTTTAGGTAACAGAGGAAAGCATATCAGCCATTACGTGTGTTTCTATAGGGTCATGCTTTTGGCCACTGGGTATCATGTGCCTAAAAGGCCATCGCAGCAGGAGACAGTTACCCTGGACTCAGAGAGCAGCCAGCTTTCTCCCCATGCAAACCTCCTGACAAGGGAGCTAGCTGCCCACCTACAACAGGAACGAGGATGCCCGGTTATACCCCAGTGTGGACAACCTTACCCTCACCACTGCCAGGTTTGGTTTTTCAATTATCATGTATTTTGCAGAAAAGCGCTGTGCCAATTCAATTACTGCCTGATTAATGGAGTGTTGCGGGTTTATTTCAGGGGTCTAGCTATCTATTCATTAGCATATTGGGGCCTCTACTCTGCTGTTTTGTCCTGATATGCTTTGAAAACTCCCCAGTGCAATTAAAATACTCTAATATGCTTTAAATAGTTATTTGAGAAAACACATCCAGACTTTTTTGTATTCCTTGGGGATTTTGTTAAGCATATCCAGATTTATTAGAAGGCATCTACAATTCCTTTATAAACACATTCTTCGTTCCTCGTCTAGGTTTTGGAATTTTCCCTCACCAGATGAGCAGCCCTGTGCTGGGCAGTAGAGTTCCTGTTTCCCGCATCTGGAGGAGGAGACAGCATCACAAAAGACTGAGTCTGAGAGTTGCATCCAATGATTTGCTTTCACAGGATCTTCTCCAGCTTGCTTTGAGTCATAAACTTGGCTAGCGACCGAATCTAACGTGGAGTCTCTGCAGGCGTCTCTATGGAGTTCTGTCCATATTCAGTAAAAATGAGCGATGATTAGATTGAGTTGTGAAGAATATTGAATTTTCTTGGCCTTTTCTCTTTCTGGAGAATGATATTAAGAGTGAATGACCCTTAGTGGGCAAAGAAAGATCCTCCTCTTAGTAGCCACTGTGTTTTCCTTTTTATGTGTGGCCACCTTTATATATAGATGGGCTAAAAAAATATGTAGACTCTGATGCTAGTCTTTGCAAATGCCATCTGTAAATTCAAGATGGTGGAGGGGCAGAATAGACTCATTTGCTAGCAGAAGAAGACATGCAAAAGAAGAATAGGAGGCCGCCATCACCGGCCACCCACACACTCGTCAGGAGTTGGGACTGGTGAGAATGAATGGCCATGGGTGAAGATGGACTTGAATTACACCCACAAGAGCCAAGCTCGTCTTTTTGATGCCACAGTTTTTCCGAACACTTCCTATATATTCCCATTTGAGCATCACAAGAGTCCCGTGAGGAGCTAATGCTACACACATGGATGATGATCTAGTTGTTGTGGAAGTACAAGAGACGTTTTGTTTCAGATGTTGTGGACTCAGACGTAACTGTGTCTAACTTTGTTCCCAGTGACCCAGGCTCAGTTTGTAATCCAAGATGCTATCCAGAATATTGTTATAAAGCATGCTCAGTGCTCAGATATTATGGAAGAAGTACACATATCTGAGAAGGTCATCATTCCTGAGCAAGTGCTGGACTCAGGTGGAACCAAAGACGTGTCTTTAGCAGAGCGCACAGTCCCAGAGGCTGTTTCAGCTTCTGATGTTACTTAAGCCTCAGTGTCTATGCCAGAACATGTCTTGATGAGTGAATCTGTGCAGGTGTCTGACGTTGAACACATTGAATAAGAGTGTAGTAGTAAACTATAGTGCAGTAGGGGCAGAAATCATTGCTGATCCTCTGACTGCCGATAGTGTCTGAAGAAGTATTGGTAGCAGATTGTGCCTCATGCAGCCATTGACGCCAATGGTGAACCAGAAAGATGGTGGTGAAAGCGACTGTGGGGGATACCTCGACTTCCTGTAAGTCTTGGGGTACGGTGATTGTCAAAGTGTTTTCAAAGGCTGTCTTTCCCAAATTATATCAGGGGTGCAATTTTCTTGACTTCTGTGAAATTAAATTACATAGACCTTCCTTTTTTGTTGTTTCATTTCAGAGCCTGTAAGATGACTCAAAATTTTTAAAAGTGGAATGGTACAGGGTCATTTCTCTATGAGGACACAATAGAAAGATGAGATTTCTTCAGTCTAGAGAGAGAAGGATGGAAAGCAACAGAACTGAACTTTTTGAAATCATGAAGGATGTGATCAGGCTGTTAGCAGACTTTGTTAGAATTAGGAACTCTCTTAAACTTAAAAGGAGTTCAGCTTGGAGAAAAATGTATAACCAAACTATTCATAGTCTTATACATGGATATTCTGTACTACTGATGTAATACTTAAGTACTGAATACTTTACTTATATGGGATGTAAAATGCTCTTTATATAACAGCATACACAAGAGTTCTGGCATAGTATTTCAGGGACTTCCCTGGTGGCTCAGCAGTAACAAGTCTGCTTGCAATACAGGAAACCCAGGGTCCATCCCTGGGTTGGGAAGAATCCCTGGAGGAGGGAATGACAACCCCCTCCAGTATTATTGCCTGGGAAATCCCACGGACAGAGGATCCTGGTGGGCTATAGTCTATGGGGTCACAAAGAGTCAAACACGACTGAGAGACTAACACTTTCAACTTCATAGTATTTAAACAAATGATTCCAAAACATAATTTCAAGTATGAAGGACTCATTCCAGGTTACTGAAGAAAAGTAAGGTGTTCTGGAACACACCTCTAATGTCTGGAAGGACAGCTGTGTCTTCTTACAATTGATGTCTTGGTACCACTTCCAGATATAAAATACTCTATTGGATAGATCACAGTTCTGACCCAATATGGAAGTTCTTAGGTCTTTAGGAACTAAATATCAAACAAATAAAGACTCACAGACTCTTTGCTTATACAAACTCACAAGACTATTTGCTTTGCTTAAATACATGTTGTAACACAGGAATTTAATATAACATATTGAAGTCTATCCGCATATTAGGAAACACCTTTTAAAAGTTCTTAAAATCTTGGAACTGAGAGAATTCTTTGTGTAAAGAAGAGGAAAGCCTCTTCATTCAACACATGTATATTGTGCCCCTACTTTGTGTGAGAGAGTTCTGTAGATAATGCAAATATGAGTATATTCTAAATTTAAAAATACAACAAACCAAAAAAAAAACCCAGAAGGCTGGGAGATTAGACTGTAATAGGAGTAGTGGCTGCATGTAGTCAAAATACAAGTTAAGAGTGCACCGTAGCTTTGTATTAAGAAACACTGACAGTGTCATGATACTGCAAGTCTGAACAATACTTTAAGTATGCTAATACTTTACTTAATATATAGTAATAAATATATGCATATAATGTATATAATATATACAAATATATATAGTGTTAAATATGACTGATACTATAAGAGTCCAGGTTTGTTGCTAACAAATGAGATAACCAGGAGTTAGAAAGAGCAGGAAAGGACAGCAGCCAGTTAGGCAGTCACTTTAAATTTCACAGTGATGTGATAAATAAACAACGCTAATGCCAGATGACAGGTTTTCTGCTTAAGAGAAGTCCTATTAAGACATGACCTGAGTGGGAAAGAAATCCAAAGGAAGAGGCTGTGTATATGTATGGCAGATTCTTTTTTCTGTACAATAGAAACCAACACAACATTGAAAAGCAACTATATTCTAGTAAAAGTTAACTTTGCTGCTAAGTCACTTCAGTCGTGTCCGACTCTGTGCGACTCCATAGACGGCAGCCCACCAGGCTCCCCCGTCCCTGGGATTCTCCAGGCAAGAACACTGGAGTGGGTTGCCATTTCCTTCTCCAATGCATGAAAGTGAAAAGTGAAAGTGAAGTCGCTCAGTCGTGTCTGACTCTTAGCGACCGCATGGACTGCAGCCTACTAGGCTCCTCCATCAGTGGGATGTTCCAGGCAAGAGTACTGGAGTGGGGTGCCATTGCCTTCTCCAAAAGTTAACTTTAAAAAGGAGTATTTCCAGGAGACGAGTGGGTAAAACGGCCATCTACCTCCTATAAAAACAATACCTCTCTTGTGCATTTATGCCTTCACTCCATTCATTTATTGAATTACTGCCAGTGGGTCCATATACTACACACCATTTTGGACAGGACCTTTTTCTTCTACCTGTTCTTCCATTATTCCTGGATAAAAAGACAGGTAAGAAAAAAAAAGGGATAATAATCTTTATTTTCTGAATTTCAAGGGCCTATTACATGTATTAAAGAAATTCCTCCTTCTCCAAAATGCCTACCCATTTCAAAAAGAGGAATAAAGACTTCAGAAACCATCTACTTTTCCTGTTGAAAACTTCAGTGTATGAATAAACCAAGTTGAGAATCATTTGTATTTGTAAAGTGCTACCTTGGTGTAAAAAAAAATAAAAATGAAAAATGGAAATGTTTATGCACCCCCCCAAAAAAAAAAGCAGTAGGGAAGCGAAGTGTGTGAAACGTATATTTTACAGAGCAGGAAATAAAGTTTAAGCTCAGCATCTTGAGTAATGTCACTCTCTGCCCTGTGTTAGATCTGTTGGTTCTTCCTGGTTCAGACCCATCACTGGCCTCCCGGCTTGCAAGGTGAGTGACTTAGTCTGATCGAGTCCACAGGGAATGATGCCATGAAGCATTTGCTGCTAGGCAGTGAAGTGTGAGCAGGTCCAAAAGCGCAGCATGGTGAGTGTTGATGGATGCAGAGGAACTAAATCATACATGCTGTAGGCTCCAGGGCAGTGGAGCCCACGTACCGTCACACTCCCGGGAGACGACGGCAGCAGCAGAAGTCAGGCTATAGGAAAACAGAGCCTTTGGGTACCAGCGCATAACTTAGCAACATGCGGGTGATCAGTCAAAAGTTTGTGTTTACAGCTCTGGACAATTGCTCGTTTATTTCCCCCTCCACGCTCTGATATACTGTGCGTGTGTCTGTATAGCTGTGACCGAACTCCTTAGAATCACCAAATATCATGAAGGATTTTCAAATTCAATGTGCAACCCCCCAAAGCATTTCAGCCATATATTTCCCAATCTGAACTGGTAACACTGTGTTCTGTAAGGAAAATTTACTCCACATGCTTCACAGCTAACTGTGAATAAACATACGTCCGACATTCCACAAAATACACGTTTTTCTCACTTCCAAAATTTAAAACAAATAGGAAAGGTTTTTTGGAGAATGTTTGGAAAGTATCAAAACAAGGACTTACAAACATTCTTAAGTAATAAAACAAACTCTGTGTGATTCAAAAATCATTAACCTTGTATTTAACCTACTGTTGCTAGAGATTTAATTTTCAAAACACATTTTTCTGATCAATAAAAGGAATATCTATACAAACAAACAAGCAACTTGGTTAAAGTAATTAGTCCCCAGAACTGCCATGAGAATAATGAAAGCTTCAATAATATATAATAAATAACCTAACCAGTAAATACATTTGACTTTTAAAGTTTTATTATCTTTTCAAATTTATAAATCTTTTAAGCCATTTACTTCAAAGCAGGATATTGAACTCACTCAGTTTCAAACTAATGTTAACACCGTTGATAAACCTGATTGACTCTTTACATCTAAAATAATACATTTTAAAACCTGTGTGATTATATAATTTAACAGCTTTCCTATTTTATTAGCATCATTTAGAAGAAAACATGGTCAGTTATGTCATAAACAATATTTAATAATCTTGCCAAAAGTTAAGTAAGCTTCTACTGTTGTTTTTGGAGTTTTTAAAAGTGTTTAACTTGAAATGGCATTAACATTATTTTTCTAGTCAGAAGATCCTAAAATTTTAAAAATTTTAAAAAGTATTGTTAGATTTAAAACCACATGCTCCATTCTTCCTAAAATAGAAAGTATTCTATTTGTTTTCTGTTTGAAATCATTGTTAGCATTTTTTATGTATACATTTTTTATACTTTAATTTTTTAAAGACTGTTTTTATTAGGTCAACTAAAAAAATATTGAAAAAGATCTAAGCATTTCTATGAAATTTATTTCATTTTTAGGAGAAAGATGAACACACTTCTAGTTTTTCACCCTATGCCAAAGTTTCAGCCCAGAGAGGATGTTTATGGTTCAGATAAAAAAACACCGAAGAAATATAAATGTGGAGACGACCTTAACTACAGTGTTATGAATGCAAAGTTGTAATTTTATATGTTAATCTATCAATACACAGCATGTGCAAACATATGTTTATAGACAAGGAAACAGGAATATACAAATGAGGAGATAAAATTCTTGTATCTCATTTGGTGCTCTGTAATTTCTCTCAATTTATGAATGTTTTGTTTTTGTCTTATGATTTCATTTGAAGTTGACATGATGTAACTTGGGCTTATTTGCAAAGACCTCATCGCGAACAGTCTCAAAGCTGGGACTGCCAGCCTGCTCGGAAGATGGGGCAGAAACTTTCCCTACTGGGATCTTTACAGGTAGGACAAGAAAATCAGAACATCGTGCAAGGGGAAATTTTTGAGGGCTCTTTGATAGGCAGGACAGGTATGCATTCAATTTTATGAGCACATCTGTTACATCAACCTCTCTCAATTTGGCCCCTAGGCTTTAGCAGAAAATCTGTGGCAAAAGAAAGATAAGGTGGTGGTTTAACAGTCTGCCTCTGAGCCACCTCAAGTCCAGCTCATTTGCTAATCATGATGAAACCGAAACAAAATTCAGGAACAAACAAGACAGTTTCTTTTGTGAAGAAGCCCCCTATGCAAAAGACTCCCCTCTGTTGATGGCTGGGTCCCCAGTGCATGGTGCTCAGACAAAGATTAAAGAAGATCTGAGACTCCGCTTGCTTCTTTTCTTTTTACTCAAGTTACATGCTTTTGCAAAACAGTTAGGTGAAGTCTGCTATGGAATTAGCAGATGGCTTTAATTTTCATTAGGGATGTAAGGCGTAACCCAATTTTCTTTACTAATGTGATGGATGAGTTTTAGGAAGGTTTAAAATTCTAAATTGAATTTTGATAGTTGTATAAATATGCAGGATTACATTATTGAAAGCTGGCATTGGAGTTAGAAGCTATGGAAGAAAGCTTTAGATAGGATACAGCAGCAGAGATTCTTTTTTTTTAAAAGAAACAATATCTCCAGGACAAAGATCCTTGGGGCTAAAATTCTTAAGATACATTTTATTTCATGGGACAAACATTTAAGATCTTTAAGTTTATTTTTTATTATTTTTCCAAAATACTCTACCATTTTTCTTCTGATTATAAACAAAATAGATATGCATCATAAACAATACATAAAGTAAAAATAGAATTCCATTGTCCAAACATCATCCCCACACTACCATGTTTCTCGGGACACACTCACAAAACACACATTCTTATGAAAATGGTCATAGTAATATCCATATTTTGTAAACGTACTTTTTTTCACTTAACTGTGTGAAAAAATATATGTGTTGGAATGTGTATTTAGAAACACACAAATACTTCCTTGTTAACAAATATAGATTTATAGTCTCAGTTTTATTTTCTGAATAAAATTTTATTTTAGAGAGACATGGGTTTTTAATTAGTCTTCTACACTGGATATATAGGTTCCCAATGTTTTGCTATTATAAAACCAGAATGTATTATTGTTTTCATTCAAATACTATTTATTGTTAATTTCTGATTTTTACATATTCTCCTCTTTTTTCTTTATTTGAAACAAATAATTTGCCTTCTTATTAACTTGTTAAAATTCTTTAAATATAAAAATAAGAATACTTTGTCATAGATATGTCAGTTTTCTTAAATTTTAATTATTATATTACATTTAGCCACATAGAATATTTTAGTGTGCTTAACTATATCTGTTGTACTATAATTTCTGGTAAAAATAAAGCAGTTTTATTTACACTTTTAAAACTGAAGTATTTTGACACTTTTCAGAATCAAAGTTCACTTTTCTTTGTTTATATTTTGCTATTTATGTTGTGCATGGTTTCACCAGTTGGTTCATTAACTCTGATAGCAGTTTTGAATTTTATTATTTCAATAATGTTCTTTGTCTCTTAGAGGAATAGTGACTCAAACCTAAAGTTTAGCATGAAAGTGAAAGTGTTAGTCGCTTGTCCATGTCCAACTGTGCCACATCATGGACTGCAGCCCACCCAGCTCCTCTGTCCATGGAATTTCCCAGGCAAGAATACTGCAATGGGTTGCCATTCCCGTCTCCAGGGGATCTTCCTGATCCAGGGATTGAACCTGGGTCTCCCGCACTGCAGGCAGACTCTTTACCATCTAAGCCACCAGGGAAACTGGTGAAAACACACCACACAGGTATGAGCTATATAAAGGTAAAGGAATATGGACAGATACTCTCATTAATGAAGCTAAAATTCTTGGTGTTGGGACAAACACTCAAATTTCCAAAGATAATTGTAACTCTTAAGAAGAAGAGGCAGAAACTGCCTGAGCTCATGCTGGGGGACTAACCCTAGTCTGTGGCAATCAGAGAGGTCTTCCTTGAAGAAGTGTCATTCTAGATGAGATCTGAGAGCTAGTTGAGAATAAGCGCAATGAAGAGGAAAGCAGATCACATTCTAGGCAGAAGAGGCATGTGCAAAGACATGGAAGAGACCAACACAGGGAAGAGACCAACACAAAAGATGGGCTTAACAACAAAATGATGAGAAGGCAATACTAAACATCAAAGTTGGCTGTGTTGAAGTTGTTGTTGTTCAGTTGCTCTGTCATGTCCAACTCTTTGCAACCCCATGGACTGCAGCACGTCAAACTTCCCTGTCCTGAAATATTGATCAATGGAACAAAATAGAAAGCCCAGAGATAAATCCATGCACCTATGGACACCTTATCTTTGACAAAGGAGGCAAGAATATACAATGGATTAAAGACAATCTCTTTAACAAGTGGTGCTGGGAAAACTGGTCAACCACTTGTAAAAGAATGAAACTAGAACACTTTCTAACACCATACACACAAAAAAAACTCAAAATGGATTAACGATCTCAACCTAAGACCAGAAACTATAAAACTCCTAGAGGAGAACATAGGCAAAACATTCTCCGACATACATCACAGCAGGATCCTCTATGACCCACCTCCCAGAATATTGGAAATAAAAGCAAAAATAAACAAATGGGACCTAATTAAACTTAAAAGCTTCTGCACATCAAAGGAAACTATTAGCAAGGTGAAAAGGCAGCCTTCAGAATGGGAGAAAATAATAGCAAATGAAGCAACTGACAAACAACTAATCTCAAAAATATACAAGCAACTCCTACAGCTCAACTCCAGAAAAATAAATGACCTAATCCAAAAATGGGCCAAAGAACTAAATAGACATTTCTCCAAAGAAGACATACAGTTGGCTAACAAACACATGAAAAGATGCTCAACATCACTCATTATCAGAGAAATGCAAATCAAAACCACTATGAGGTACCATTTCACGCCAGTCAGAATGGCTGCGATCCAAAAGTCTACAAGCAATAAATGCTGGAGAGGGTGTGGAGAAAAGGGAACCCTCTTACACTGTTGGTGGGAATGCAAACTAGTACAGCCACTATGGAGAACAGTGTGAAGATTCCTTAAAAAACTGGAAATAGAACTGCCTTATGATCCAGCAATCCCACTGCTGGGCATACACACTGAGGAAACCAGAAGGGAAAGAGACATGTGTACCCCAATGTTCATCGCAGCACTGTTTATAATAGCCAGGACATGGAAGCAACCTAGATGCCCATCAGCAGATGAATGGATAAGAAAGCTGTGGTACATATACACAATGGAGTATTACTCAGCCATTAAAAAGAATACATTTGAATCAGTTCTAATGAGGTGGATGAAACTGGAGCCTATTATACAGAGTGAAGTAAGCCAGAAAGAAAAACACCAATACAGTATACTAACACGTATATATGGAATTTAGAAAGATGGTAACAATAACCCTGTGTATGAGACAGCAAAAGAGACACTGATGTATAGATCAGTCTTATGGACTCTGTGGGAGAGGGAGAGGGTGGGGAGATTTGGGAGAATGGCATTGAAACATATATAATATCATGTATGAAACGAGTCACCAGTCCAGGTTCAATGCACGATACTGGATGCTTGGGGCTGGTGCACTGGGACGACCCAGAGGGAGGGTACAGGGAGGGAGGAGGGAGGAGGGTTCAGGATGGGGAGCATGGGTATACCTGTGACAGATTCATTTCGATGTTTGGCAAAACTAATACAATATTGTAAAGTTTAAAAATAAAAATAAAATTAAAAAACAAAAAACAAAAGTACCAAAAAAAAAAAAAACTCCCCTGTCCTTCACAATCTCCAGGAGCTTGCTCAAACTCATGTCCATTGAGTTGGTGATGCCATCCAACTATCTCATCTTCTGTTGTCCGCCTCTTCAATTTCCCTCAATCTTTCCCAGCATCAGGGCCTTTTCTAATGAGTTGGCTCTTCGCATCAGGTGCCAAAATATTGGAGTTTCAGCTTCAGCAGCAGTCCTTTCAGTGAATATTCAGGACTGATTTCCTTTATACTCTCAAGAGTCTTCTCCAACATCACAGTTCAAAAGCATCAATTCTTTGGTGCTCGGTCTTCCTTATGGTCCAACTCTCACATCCATATATGACTACTGGAAAAACCATAGCTTTGACTGGATGGACCTTTGCTGGCAAAATGACATCTCTGCTTTTTAATATGCTTTCTAGGTTGGGTCAAATCTTTTCTTCCAAGGAGCAAACGTTTATTAATTTCATGGCTGCAGTCACCATCTGCAGTGATTTTGGAGCCCAAAAAAATAAAGTCTGTCATTGTTTCCATTGTTTCCCCATCTGTTTGCCATGAATCATGGGACCAGATGTCATGATCTTAGTTTTCTGAATGTTGAGTTTAAGCCAACTTTTTCACTCTCCTCTTTCACTTTCATCTAGAGGCTTTTTAGTTCTTCACTTTCTGCCATAAGGGTGGTATCATCTGCATATCTGTGGTTATTGATATTTCTCCTGGCAATCTTGATTCCAGCTTGTGCTTCATCCAACCCAGCATTTCACATGATGTACTCTGCATAGAAGTTAAATAAGCAGGGTGACAATACACAGCCTTGATGTACTCCTTTCCCAATTTGGAACCGGTCTGTTGTTCCATGTCCAATTCTAATGACTGCTTCTTGACCTCCATACATTTCTCAGGTTTCTCAGAAAGCAGGTAAGGTGGTCTGATATTTTCATCTACTAGACTACTATGCAAGTGGAGACCTTCAGTAAAGCTTAGATAGGTGGATGGATCTTTGTATCTGAATCTCTGCACAACGGTCTGCAACAGTTACCCTCAGAAACCTATATTATTGACTGCCATTCTGGGGGTTATAGTTGGATATTTTTGGTGTTCAATGCTGAGGGATTGGAGGCTATTCCTGGCATCTAGAGTACAGAGGTTAGGGATGCTGTTAAACATCTTAAAACACCCTGGAGAGTTCCTCCCAACAAGGCTGATCCTATCCAAAATATTGAAAGTTCCACAGCTGAAAAACCTTGGTCAAGACAATGCATATCAATATTTAAGTTTTGATTGATTTTTGAAGCTATATAGGCAAATAAGATCACCTAAGATTTTGGAGTAAGAAGAAAAGGGGACCAAAGACAGAATCTTTGGCAATTAGAATTGTTTAAGTCACAGGGAGGGGTGGGGATGTCTTTAAAAGAAGCTGATGAAAGAACAGGCTAGAGATGTAGATACAAGAGTTTTACCACTATTACATGGAAACCAACTGTATCGTTTTTTATTGCTATGTAACAAATTACCCCCAACCTGAATTCAACATCTTAAAATAATAAATATGCATTATCTCACACAGTTTCTGAAAGCCAAGACTCTGAGAGCTTCTCATCCATATGGTTCAGACTCAAGGTCTTTCACTAAGTTTCAGACACATTCTCACCTTGGGGTACACTCATCCAAAGATTCAACTAGGATGAGGGTTTGCAGTTTCAAGCTCAAGACTGGGGTTGTTGGCAGACTCAGTTCCTCTTTGGCTGTTGACCATAAGGTTTAGGGCTTCACCACATGGGCCTCACAAGAGGGCTGCTTAAAAGCCAGGACAGCTTGCTTCCCCCTCAGTGAGAGATCGTAGAGAGAGAGCAAGAGAATTCAAGGCAGAGGTCACCATCTTTTTATAAGCTAATCTCATTAGTGTCATATATCACATTTGTCATTCATTACTGAGAGTGGCTGAATCCAGGCCACACTCAAGGGGAACAGAATTCAGCTCCATCTCTTGGAGACTCTTATTTGGAATTCTTGCTTGAAAGTTGGGGAATAGTGAAGAACAGGAAAGCCTGGCCGCAGTCCATGTGGTATCAAAGAGTTGGACATGACTTAGAACTGAACACGGAGAAGCCAATGGCACCCCACTCCAGTACTCTTGCCTGGAAAATCCCATGGACGGAGGAGCCTGGTAGGCTGCAGTCCACGGGGTTGCTGAGGGTCAGACTCAACTGAGCGACTTCACTTTCACTTTTCACTTTCATGCATTGGAGAAGCAAATGGCAACCCACTCTAGTGTTCTTGCCTGGAGAATCCCAGGGACGGGGGAGCCTGGTGGGCTACCGTCTTATAGGGTCACACAGAGTCGGACACGACTGAAGTGACTTAACATAGAGTAGCATAGAACTGAACAACAGCAGCAAACATCAGCAACAGATACAAAATGGACAGCTGGTCAAACAATGAGCTTACTCAGGTGGAGTTTAATAGTTGTCTCCTGGTCATATCTGGTCCAGAGAGCAAAGTCCCTTGGTCCACACCTCCTTCAGGACTCATCTTGGGGAAAACACAGTTCTCAGAGAGAAGTGTACCCTGGGTAGCAGGAGGTATTTGTCAAAGGAAAAAAAAAAAAAGCTAGCTCTAGCAGAGAGGAGTTAACTTATTTTACCAATTTCACCCTCTGTGGATAGCTGAAACCAGATTTTCATTAAGAAGTTGGCTTATATTCTATGTGAATTTTCTGTGGAAAAAAAAAAAGATAAGGGCTGACTTCTGCTGCAAGAACTAGTTTTACCGAGATCAGATAAAGCTCAATGTTTTAGTGAAGACTTAAATATTTCCAAAATATTGACTGGTTTTATCTTCTAGAGGAAAATGTATTGCCAAAAGTACAGATTTTACTTTCCTCAAATGTCCCTCATTAGTACATGATGTTATACCCCCTCTTGTACTCATATTGACCATAGGCTAAGAATTGTTAAGGCATTTTCCCTTTGTGGGCTTAAGTACTAAAAACCAACTTGAATTGAAGCAAAAGATAAAATGAATTTGACCTATGACTTATTTACAGGCTGTGACCGTTTATCCAGCTTCATTATCATCACTTGATTATGTGCTGACTGCCCATCATGTGTATTTCTTGGTGTCATTTTTCTTGCATCTTCATGGAATGTGGACCCTGAACTGCATTCCCCGGGAGAACTTACAGCAGTGGCATCTGATTTTGCGTGTGCATTTTACGTTATGTTTTTCTTGGAGGGGCCTGATAAAAACAGTGTTTAAAGAAGAAATGGCTTTATTACTGTGTCACCCATTGTAATGGAAACGTATACAGTGAGTCACATCTGTGCACAGAAATGCACTGACGACATGAATGTCCTGAGGAACTCGGGCACAGACTCAGTCCAAACGTTGGCATAGGCCCACAGCATCTCAGACGCTGGCAGCAGAAGCTCATTGGAATCATAAATGCTGACCATGGCAACTTATTTGTGGAAGCCGACAGCCAACATTGGCTTCTTTATTCTCAGCAGGATACAGAATCAGCCTGGCTCACTGATCAGGATCCTCGTGGTTCTCCAGGTGATCAGCCATATCAGAGACCATCACTAAGTCCATTTACATGGATCAGACTACAGCTGCACCATATTTTCACTACCAGGATTTTTAAAAATATTGCTCATTCAAATTACCATTATAAGTGGTAAAACATGAAAGAGGACAATGCTACTTTAAAAATTATATGTTAACAAGCTAAGGTCAAATTATACATTTTCCAGCAATCAGATCAATATTGTCAATATTATACTGAAAAGGAACAGTCTACAGCGAAACACTCGACACAGTCATCACTGTTGAAGAAATACAAAACTCTTTTGAACTCCTGACATGCTGGAATGTAAAGTAATTTCTTTGAAAGGAGCCATTTTCATCTCATCATTAAGTTATTGTCTTATAATTCAAGGGTCTGAAAAAGAAACTCAGGTTATAGACCAAAAATATTTTTAAATACTGACAATGAAATTTATTCATTTTGCTAACCTCAATAATTGAATAAGTGAAAGTCTCACTTTTTTTTAGAAGTTGCAAAATGAAAGAACATCTCATCTCTCCAGCTGGGGAAGAGTAACTAGATGAAAAAACACTGAATGGTGGATAACCAGAAAGTTATTGAATTTTGCACCTGACTACCTTTACTCAATCCGACCACAGTATATGCTTGCATTTGATTGTACATATCATATTTGGATGCATTTAGTTGGGTTGAGGTGAAACAGAATTATCTAATGACAAGGTAAGTGTGCTTGTCATGGCGACCCACTCTTGCCTGGAAAATTCCATGGACAGAGGAGCCTGGTAGGCTGTAAGGCCATGGGGTCATCAAGAGTTGGATGTGACCGAGCGACTAACATACATAAGTTAAGATAAGTGTGTGTGCGTGCTCAGCTGCTTCAGTCATGTCCTACTCTTTGTGACCCTATGAATTGTAGCCTGCCAGGCTCCTCTGTCCATGGGATTCTCTAGGCAAGAATACTGCAGTGGGTTGCCATGCCCTTCTCTAGGGAATCTTCCCAACTCAGGGATCAAACCTGCGTCTCCTGCACTGCAAGTGGATTCTTTACCCACTGAGCCCAACAATGTAAGCATTTGAGGCCTATTTGATTAAAAAAATGCCAATATCAACAAAGGTAGATTTTCACCAAATCAAACTTCATCAACAGTTCCATTCCTATATCCATCTTACATTTTATTCTTCATGAAACTCATATCTAAATGGAATAGCCACAATGACATAATTTGGGGGCAATGATTTTAAATGAAACCTGTGACTTCAAGAACCTCAGAGTTTTACAAATTCCAGCTAAAGCCATTGATATGTTGGGAAAATGTTCTTGCCCTAGCTCTAAGTCTAGAGAAGCCAGGAAGAGCAAGAGGAAGATAAGTCTTCAAGGTCACCCAAGGTTAGTGAACAAGACTTGAAATCTAATACTCCTGGCACCTACTCTGCAATTTTAACCAGTATCTCATTCTGCTTATCTCATTCTGATCTGCCTAATGAGCAGCTGTCGAGCATTAAGCAAAATCATCCCATCCCTTCCTGCTAAAAATACACTGTATATGCCAACGTTCACAAAGGAAGCAAAGGAGATGATGTATAGTTTTCTGTGTCCAGGTGCTTTATTCAGTCCCTGGTCTTTATTTAGTTCTTGACACATTTTGATACTCATGGTTGCTGACACTTCATGACAGCCCCGAATCACCATAGCTGGGAGCAGTTGTATGAGATCTTTACACATACACAATTTGAAGGGAAAAAGATGCTACGCGAGGGGCAAGAGTATTTATGGAGCTAGATCCAGAGTGGGATGGTGCCTTAAGAGACAGGAACATACTTTGACCCACCCTGTGCATTTTCAGTTACTTCTTTCCTGAGAAATTCCAAAAAGAAGCATCTTAGATGAGTATATTATTTACTTTCAAAATAAGATTTTTCTCCTTTTTAAATTTACTCTAATCTTTTTCTTTTCTACTTAATGGCAGAGTTAACATCCAATCACCTAGTCAATAAAATATACTCATTAAAAATAAGTACTAATTGCACCTAGGCATTTCAATAGTATCAGATTAATTGTCTTAATTATCATCATAATCATTCCCCATATTTTAAAAGTACATCTTTCATTTGCTTTCAAACTACTCTACAAATATATTTGCATATATGCAGTACACTAAAAAGTAATCTAGAGAACAGTTGTAGGCTGCATGTGCATCAAAATATATTTTTAATTAATTTTTATGCTATTGTCAAGGTTCCTTCCATTTACAGTTAATTACAAAATAACAAGACAAGGATGCCCACCCTCATCACTTTTATCTAACATAGTTATGGAAGTCCTGACTACAGAATCAGAGAAGAAAGAGAAATAATATGAATCCAAATTGGAATGGGAGAAGTAAAAATGTCATTGTTTGCAGATAACATGATACAATACACAGATAATCCCTAAAGACACCACTAGAAAACTACTAGAGCTGATCAGTGAATTTTATAAGTTTCAGGTTATAAAATTAATATACAGGGATCTGTTGCATTTGTATACACTAACAGCAAAGTATCAAAAGAGAAATTAAGAAAACAATCTCATTTACCACTGCATCAAAAAAGAAAACAAAACTAAAAAAAAAAAAAAACCTAGGAAGAATCCTACCTAAGGAAGCACAAGACCTGTATTTAAAAAACTGTAAGACACTGATGACAGAAACTGAAAATGACACAAACATTGGATTGGAAGAATCACTATTGCTAAATGACCATACTACCCAAGACAATCTATAGATTCAATGCAATCCATATGAAAATACCAATGGCATTTTTTTCACAGAACTAGAACAAATAGTTTTAAAATTTGCATGGAAATACCAAAGATCTTGAGTAGCCAAAGCAGTCTCAAGAAAGAACAGAGACTTTAAGGCTATACTACAAAGATATAATCATCAAAACTGCATGGTACTGGCATAAAACCAGATATATAGATCAATGGAACAAGATAGAAAGCTCAGAAATAAACTCACTCACTCATGATCAATTAATCTATGACAAAGGAGGTAAGAACATGCAATGGAGAGCATACAGTCTCTTCAGTAAGTAGTACTGACAAAATAGGACAGGTAGATGTAAACCAAGGAAATTAGAATACTCTGTAACATCATATACAAAACTAAACTAAAAGTGATTAAAGACCTAAAAGTAATGTCAGGTATTATTTATAAATTTTGATACACATTATACATACAATGAAAGAGCTTCAACTAAGTTCATTATATAGTGCAATCACAAAGTACATTACACTTTAAATGTAAATTTATGATTTTTTCATGTTGTTGCTATTCAGTCACTAAGTCATGTCCTACTCTTTGCAACCCCATGGACTGCAGCACACCAGGCCTCCCTGTCCCTCACTATATCCTGGAGTTTGCCCAAGTTCATGACCATTGAGTCAGTGACGCTATCCAACCATCTCACCTCCTGCTGCCCTCTTCTCCTTTTGCCTTCAATCTTTCCCAGCATCAGGGTCTTTTCCAATGAGTTTTTCATGCTGTGTGTCTTATAAACAATGACATTTTACATTCAGGGTTTAGGCTATATGAGTCGGACACGACTGAAGCGACTTAGCAGCAGCAGCAGCAATTACAAAGATAAATACACAATGTAGAAATTAATCTCAATTGGGATACATGGTGTGATTCATCATAACTGAAACCAGGAGATGAGCTGAAGAAGCTCCAAGGTAGAATGATGAACAGGCAAATTCTGCAAACTTGGTATTATTAGAACAGCTATCAGGATTGGATTGGGGTGTGTGTGTGTGTGTGTGTGTGTGTGTGTGTGTGTGTGTGTACTCGAAGCATTCTAAGAATGTGACAGGTAGATCTTTGACTAGGAAAGCAGACATATAAAGGAAGAAGCAGCTCCACTTTTCTGAGTGTAAAGAAGTAGATCTGTTTAACAGAAGCTGGTGGTATTAAAAAAAAAACTGAATTATATCAGAGTCATTACTATATTTTTTAGAAAGGTCAGAGGCAAAGTGCAGAATTAATTTGTGAATGACCTCACTATTAAAGTCATGGAAATGACTTCCACAGTTATCTCTTTGATGAATCTATTTCAAAAATAAAGTGGGATCAAGAAGGTATTTATATCTAACAGTATGTTGATTTATGTGAGGACCCTAAGATTGCTTAGAAGCAAGAGTCACCAAGGAATACTGATTATTGCCAAATTTATGTAAACAGTGATGCTAATTGTCAGATGAAATACAACTCAAAGGCTCCTGTTTAATATATAAAAAACGAATCCTGTGGTGTCTAGGTGTGGGCATGTATGTGTGTATGTGATGTTGGAGAGTGGAAAGAAAGGGATAAATTCAAATTTAAAAAATGAATTATGCTGTAAACAAAAATAAACTTACTCTAAGATGTTTAAGGAAAATTACAGGCTATACAGTATCTAAACTGACTTTTATAAAGAAACATAAGTAGGAAAAATCATACTGTCTCATATTGTTTCAAATAATACATGCCTGGCTAGCTCAGTCTGTAGAGAATGAGACTTAATCCCAAAGTCATGGGCCCAAGCTCCACATTGGGCAGTTGCTTTCCTTTATTTAGGGCTTTCCAGGTGGTATAGTGATCAAGTATCCTCTTGCCAATGCAAGAGACGCAGGAGATTCTGTTTCCATCATTGGATTGAGAAGATCCTCTGGAGGAGGAAATGGCAACCCACTCCAGTATTCTTGCTTGGGAAACCCCATGGACAGAGGAGCCTGGCGGGCTACAGTCCACGGGGTTGCAAGGAGCCAGATATGACTGAGCACATATGCACAGGCACATAATCAGTATTATGTGATATCAGCAGACAGACATATAAACCAATTGAACAAAACAAAGAACTCATAATAATAAATATGTCCCAACAATTTTTGACAAATTTGCAAAAGCACTTTATTAGAAGGACAAACTTCAAAAATGATTTTTGATTAACTGGATATTCATAAGAAATAAATGAACACCTACCTAAAGAACACCTATCTAACATTTTACACAAAAATTAACTCAGAATCAATAACTTAATTATAAAATGTAAAACTATAAAAACATTTGAAAAATAGAAATTCTTCTGGTCTATCTAGGTTTGGGCAAAGAGTTCTAGATATGACAGTAAAAACATAATCAATAAAAGGAAAAATTGATCATTTGGACTTCATCAAAGTTATTTTTTTTATATTCTGCAAAAGTAAACCTCTCCAGGTATGAGAATAAGAAGAAAAGTATATTAGGTAGAATAATGATGTTACAAATATGTTTTATTTTCTCACCCCAAATTCATTGTTGATGTGCATGCTGCTTGGCAGGGGAAATTAAAATTTCGATAGAATTAAGGTTGTTAATCAGCTGATTTTAAGATAAGGATATTATCTTTTAAAAATGGAAGAAGGAAGCAGAAAAGATTCAGAAGGCTTTGTGTGAAAGCCTTAAGTTAGCATCACTGACTTTGCAGATACAAGATGTCTATGAGCCAGTGAATGTGGGCAGCCTCTAGAATCTGTAAAATGTAAACAAATTCTCCCAACAGCCTTCAGAAATGAGAACAACCTACTGATACCTGAGTTTAAGCCCAGTGAGACACATTTCAGACATGAGACCTTCAGTGTAATGCAAAATATCTGTGTAAAGTCACTAAGTCTGTGGTTCTAGTTACAACAGCATAAGAAATTAATACAGTGAACTGCAGACTGAGAGGAAAAAATTATGAATCTGTATCCAACAAGGCACCAGGATCTGAAATATATAAAGTCAAATCTTTGAATGACATAGAGTAGAGATAGAAAACACTAGAATGCTCAAGCACCCTTAGCACTCTGAGTAAAGGAGACCAAAGCCTTGGCCAGCATTTTGAAAATTTGGAATATGAATGCAGGATTCAGTTTTCTCTAACCCAGGGAGAAGCTGGGATTTTTAAATTTTTTGCCTGCTTACCCTGTGCTGAGATGAGGGCTATGGTCAATTTGTTGTTATCGTTCAGTCGGTAAGTCATGCACAACTCTTTGCAACCTTGTGGAGTGTAGCACACCAGGCTGCTCTGTCCTTCACTATCTCCAAGAGTTTGCTCAAATTCATGTTTATTGAGTCAGTGATGCTATCTAACCATAACAGCCTCTGCTACCCTCTTCTCCCCCTGTCCTCAATCTTTCCCAGCATGTGGGTCTTTTCCAATGAGTTGGCTCTTTGGATCAGGTGGCCAAAGTATTGAATCTGCAGCTTCAGCATCAATTCTTCTAATGAATATTCAGGATTGATTTCCTTTAGGATTGACTGGTTTGATCTCCTTGCTGTCCAAGGGACTCTCAAAAAGTATTCTCCAGCAATACAATTTGAAAGCATCGGTTCTTTGGCACTCAATCTTCCTTATGGTCCAACTCTCACTTCTCATATCTGTACATGACTACTGGAAAAAAACGATTCTTTTACTATATGGACCTTTGCCAGCAAAGTGATCTCTCTGCTTTTTAATATGCTAAGTTTGTCGTAGCTTTCCTTCCAAGGAGCAAGCATCTTTTAATTTCAAGGCTGCAGGCACAGTCCTCAGGAATTTTGTAGCCCAAGAAAAGAAAATTTGTCAATGCTTCCAATGCTTCCACTATTTCCCTTCTATTTGTTGAATACGTGCATGAAAATCCATACTACCATCTTTATTTGCTTTAAACCTAGGGTCCTCTTGTGTCAGTATTCAGATTCAGGCAGCATAGCAACCATTCTTATGGGCATTCCCTGGAAAAGACAGAACATTGGAAACACCGTATATTTCCTTCCTTCCTTCCCCAGGAAAAGCTGTGAGCTTGGTGTTTCCACCCAATGGTGTGGCACTTTGCCAAGGGGAATGATTGTGTGGTAAGAAGGAGGTTCAGATTTTTCAACCAGCTTCTGGGTGGCTGGTTTTGCATTCTCCTGGAGTTCAGGGGACTCTCAACTGGTGTCTGGATTTCTCACATGGGGAATAGGTCCATGTATTGTTGAATTAGTGTATCTGTGGGTGCAAGGAGAATGGATGACATCCCATTCCATCTTCCTAATGTCACTTCTTATATGATTTTGATTATTTTAAATCTCTTAATTTTTTTTTATTGTCTCATGATATGACCTATCTTGGTGAATGTTTTATGTTCATTTCAAATGGGCCCTTCCCTGGCTCAGATGGTAAAGAGTCAGTCTGCAATGAGGGAAACCCAGGTTTGATCCCTGGGTTGGGAAGATCCCCTGGAGAAGGAAATGGCTACCTATTCCAGTACTCTTGCCTGGAGAATTCCATGGACAGAGGTGTCTGATGGCTACAGTCCATAGGGTGTCATAGAGTCAGACACTACTGACTGAGCAATGAACACTTTGAATAAAATGTGTATTATTATGTTGTTTGCAGTGTTACATAGTTCTGTTTGTGTTCTGGCCACCCAGTGATCATTCTGAAACCGGGTAGAGGTATGTTTTTAATTCTATTGTGTAAGATTGGTTTCGTTTCTGAACAACTTGGAGGTGACGGTGTCAAAGCACCTGCATGTAGTTGTTTATGCACAGTTGGGTTCATTCTTGAGCTATATCGTAGTCACTATTGTAATGCCGGAGCATGAAGGTCACAGGGGCAGGCAAAATGCTACTTACCATGGTCCTAAAACAGTTGTTTTCATGCACTCTCTTTATGTTTATCTGTATTTAATAGAAGAAGCAGAGTGGAATGTGATTATTAAATTTTCCTTATAAAATAAATCCTCCAACTCATGCATTTCTAATTTAAGTAACTCCAGAAGCTTGGTATCATTTTTAAAAATAGTTTTCTTTCTCCTACTTAAGATGCTCAATTTTTTTCTCTAACTTAGTGAACATATGGAATACAGCTATAATACCATTTCCTCTCCTTGTCTATTAATTCTATCACTTGTATCATTTCTAGGTTTATTTCTCCTCATTGATTTTTTTACTCATTATGAGTTGTATTCTCTCAATTCTTTGTATGCCTGGTAATTTTACATAGAAACCCCTATCATTGGGAAATTTACTTTAGTGGATGCTAGAAATGTTAGTATCTATAGTAGTGTCTATTTGTTAATCTGGGTTGCATTAGTTATTTGAAAAGACCTTAATCTTTGGACGCTTGCCTTTAAGCTTGGATAGGCAGAAAAAGAGAGAAAACTTTTGCTGCCGTTGTTCAGTTGCTAAGTCATGTCCAATTTTTTGCAACCCTATGGGCTATAGCCCTCCAGGCTCTTCTGTCCCTGGGATTCTCCAGGCAAGAACACTGGAGTGGGTTGCCATTTCCTTCTCCAATGCATGAAAGTGAAAAGTGAAAGTGAAGTCGTTCAGTCGAGTCTGACCCTCAGCAACCCCATGGACTGCAGCCTACCAGGCTCCTCCGTCCATGGGATTTTCCAGGCAAGAGTACTGGAGTGAGGTGCCATTGCCTTCTCCGTTGCTAAATCATGTCCAATTTTTTGCAACCCTATGGGCTGTAGCCCTCCAGGCTCTTCTGTCCATGGGATTCCCCAGGAAAGAATACTGGGATGGGTTTCCATTTCCTTCTCCAGGCGATCTCTACAACCCAGGGATCAAACCTGCATCTCTGGCATCTTCTGCATTGGCAGGTGGGTCCCTTATCTTTGAGCCACCAAGGAAACCCCAGCATGTGCTCTATCCTTCCCTTTCACCTTGTGCAGGTTTAACCATCTTTGAATATTTGCCTCATTTCTCTCCTGAAGTCAAGAATACAACCAAAAGTTCTGTCTGATGATGCCACATAATTATGTATGCAATAACTTTTAGAGATACGAATGACTATTCAATATAACAGACCTATATGTAAAACAGACTTACTGAATTTTATGCGCATTGATCCACATAGTTCCATTTTGAAAGGATTTTATTTTTCTCCCTATGTATTAACTTCTTAAATTTGCTAAAGCAAGGTCTCCTCTATGAGAGAGAGTAAATTATGATGAAATCTAATATTAATATATTGGAATATACTATGAAAATACTTTATGGGTTTCTTGGAACACCTATTAAATTCAATAAAAATGAGTGAACATAAAACCAAATGAAGGTGTGCCTGTTTTTTTACGGCCCTTTAACCTGGTGGACCCACCCTTGATCTATGAAGCTAGTATGACATAAAAATGGGCTGTCAGATTTCCCGCATGGTTCTGGTCAACCTCTCCTACACTCTACTTTTAGAAAAAATTAGTACATTTCATTCCTTACACATCACTTGTGCAAACAGCCCTGATATTTAGAGGAGTCCATACATTGAAAGGGTAAAAGTAATTCCAACTGTATGTTCTTGGTCAGTTGTCAGTCTGTCAAGGAATGTGTTTGAGTTAAGTTATAGTGGTAGTGTTTATAGTAAAAGAAAAAAAAATTAAAACTAGTTTAAAGGTATCCTTAAACACATATTTGTGGAAATAGAAAAGATTGCATAAAAATGCTAACAGTTCTAAAATTTGAATAAGTTGTCCTTGAAAGAATAAATTTACTTATGTCAATTTATTTTAACAAAATGAGCCATTGATTTTATTTTTATTTATTTATTTTTAATTGGAGGATAATTGCTTTACATTATGGTGCTGGTTTCTGCCATACATCAGCATGAGCCAGCCATAGGTGTGTGTGGATATATATATCCCCTCCCTCTTGAGGGTCCCCCTCCTACCTCCCAGCCCATCCAACTCCTCTAGGTTGTCACAGAGCGCTGGCTTTGAGCTCCCTGCATCATAACAGCAAATCCCCACTGGCTATCTATTTTACATATGGTAGTGTGTATGTTTCAATGCTACTCTCTCAATTCACCCCACCTTCTCCTTCCCGCACTGGGTCCGCAAGTCTGTTCTCTACGTCTATGTCTCTACTGCTGCCCTGCAGATAGGTTCATCGGTGCCATCCGCCTGGATTTCATATATATATATATATTTGCTTTTCTTTCTGACTTACTTCACTCTGTGTGATAGGTTGTAGGTTCACCTGCCTCATTAGAACTAACTCAAATGTGTTTCGTTTTTAATGGCTGAGTGATATTCTATCGTAAATCTATACCACAACTTTTTTATTCATTCATCTGTCAGTGAACACTTAGGTCTCTTCTATGTCCTGACTATTGTTAATAGTGCTGAGTGATCATTGGTGTACATGTGTCTTTCAATTATGCTTTCCTTAGGGTATACGTCCAGTAGTGGGATTGTTGGGTCATACGGTAACTTTCTTCTTAGTTTCTTAAGGAATCTCCATACTGAGCCATTGGTTTTAAATTGCATGTTTTGTTTTTGAGCCTTTCTATCCAGAGTAGATTTTTTCCCATAGTGACTGGAACAATAGTTTTTGAGTAGGAAGTCTCAGCCACATACTTTCAGATGCGGCCTCCATCAGCTCACACTAAACATGCTGGTGGGTGTTCCCATCTGAAATCATGTGGCTTTACTCAGACATTCTTTTGCTGCCCAGAACAAGTAGCATGAACGCAAACTAACATATCAAATCTAATTTAATATGTAGTTGTTAGGTTTTGACTTATAAGATGAGAAAAATTTATGGCCAAAGCATAGTAAATGTTTTGAAGCCTTACTTTCTGTCTCTTCTCTTGAAAAATAATAAACAGTGAGATAGAGTAACTGCAAAAAACCCTGGCCCATATTTTCTAATAATAAATACTATTAAATCCACTGAACACAAATAAATTCTGTATTAGACAAAAATGTGAAGTATTTAACTATAAGACAATTTATTTGCATTCAGTGCATTTAATAGTATTTATTATTAATAAATATGGACCAGGTCTACATATATATTTATATGTTTAACTATAACAAACAAGAATTTAATAATTTTTAAATAAGCTGGGAACATTTTCTCTATGACAGAGATGTGAGAGAGTTTGACCTATGAATAGTTAATATAGAATGTTCGTTACATAGAACATAGTTACAAGAATGTTCGTATATTTAATTACACTTTCATCATCACATATACACAATAAATTTTCAAAGACTATTAGCTTCATCAAAATGACTCATGATGGAGGACTCAAATTCTAAATTGAAAACACCATAAGTTCCTAGCCATATATATATTGCCTAGAAAAATCTATAAAGTCAATGTTCACTGTGCCTCTCTTCCTGCTCAGCTGATTTGCCCTTGAGAAATCTGAGGACCATGTTGGTGTCCTCTTTGTGTATGTGTGAGAGCACTTCATATACACCCACTTAAAACACTGGCAAAATTGTGAACATTAGTTTTTTCAGAAAGTCCCAAGTAATAGAAAGACAGCTTAACCTGTACAAAGGATCCTCAATATGAGCAAAGACTGACTTCTCCTCAGAGATCATGGAGAAAAGAAAGCAGCATATTGAAAGGAAAAGATTATTAGTCAAGAATGCCAACATTCAGAGATTTCCCTGGTGGTCCAGTGCATAAGACTTTGCCTTCCAATGCAGGGGGTGTGGTTGATCCCTGGTCAGGGAGCTAAGATACCACATGTCTTGCAGACAAAAAAAAAAAAAACAACAAAAAACAAGAAAACATAAAACAGAAGCGATATTGTAACAAATTCAATAAAGGCTTTAAAAATGGTTTACATCAAAAAATCTTTAAAAAAATGCTTCATTCAGCCAAATTAAGAAGATATTCCCAGATAAACAAAAACAGACAGAATTTCTGGCTAGCAGACCAACAATAAAATCTAAAGGAAATCATTTTGGCCAAATAAAATAAGAACATGCAAAATAATAGGCTAAATGCACAGGAAGGAATAAAGATCATCAGTAAACAAAACTGGTTTGATAAATATAAGACAGAATATAAATGTATTTTTTGGTCAAATATTCTTCCTACGTATAATGTGAAAGACCACTGCATAAGGCAATCATTAAAATGTGCTATTCTTTAATAATATAGACAGATTTAATTTACCTGACAATTATAAACTGTGGAGGGGGAATAGTGCAAACTGGGGGCAAAGTTTCTATAAAATATTTAAATTAGTACAAACTGGGGCTTCCCTGGTGGCTCAATGGGTAAAGAACCCACCTGCCAATGCAAGAGATACAGGTTCAATCCCTGGGTCAGGAAGATCCCCTCAAGAATGAAGTGGCAGGCCACTCCAGTATTCTTGCCTGGGAAATCCCATGGACAGAGGAGTTGGTGAGCTACAGTCCATGGGGTTGCAAAGAGTCAGACACGACTGAACAGCTAAACAACAACAACCCTATTGCAGGGATAGGAGATCCTCAACCCACACAGATGCCCAGAATCAAGCTGAGGTCTCCCTTTCTCTGAGAACATCTGAAGATGCCTAGGTGTACACTTCCCAGGGCTTTCTCCACGGGCCCTCCTGCTGTCGTCTCTGCTTGCTCTCAGCTGCCCTGCTGCCCTTTTAATTCGCGGCCTCTCCTGGGGATTTCCTATAATTCTGAGGAGCCACTATCATGACCCCCAGAGGGCTGGTGTGTAAACAGCTCCCACGAGAGTAAATAAACAAATAAATAAATGAGTATAGACAGTGCATGATGCCCCAGACTTACCTGCCTAGTAAGGAACCCATTTAGATGGATGGAGATTCTCAGAGTTTCAGAAAAAACTTGGTTCAGAGCTTCAGAAAGTGGACTTCCTGGTTCTGCCGAAGACAACAGACTGACCTCCAGCTAACAACGGCAATCACAATAAACACCAGAGAGAAGCAGCTTCCATTTTCTTAGATCATCAAAGGTGAAACAGAAATGTAGCAATCACCTGTAACCTTTAGGTGGAGGAAATTAGCATATTCCCTCAAAATATGTTTCTGAATCCACTGTCTGAGACTGTGTCTTCCCCGGCACATTCTGAGCCCAGGTAATGACTCTATCACGATTGTGCCTTTCATATATCCAGCATAAAAAAAGCGCATTCTGCTTCAAGCTCTGTAATACAAATGTTCTAATTTAATGCGTGAGCGATTTTGATCCGGCCAATTATTATTCATATTGTTGGGGATGGTTGTTGCCTCAATGAGTCTTTTGAATCAAGTGTGTTATTCCTCATGTCCCAGCTTTTGATTTCAGTTTGTAGAGGTAGTCTTTTCACTACATTCCAACAAATATATCCTAACAACCTTAATGGGCTTCCCTGGTGGCTCAGATGGCAAAGAATCTGCCTGCGATGCAGGAGACCTGGGTTTGATCCTTGGGTTGGGAAGATCCCTTGGAGGAGGGCATGGCAACCCATTCCAGTATTCTTACCTGGAGAATCCCCATGGATAGAGGAGCCTGGAGGGGGGCCACAGTCCATGGGGTCGCAAAGAGTCAGACACAACTAAGCAGCTAAGCACAACAACCTTAATGTTTCTTCATTTGTATTGGTTCCTATTTTGTGGTTCAAGTATGCATCTGTAACAGAATGAGGTGCCCACCTGACTTCTCAAACTTAGTGCTGTACTTCTCCTGCCAAGACAAACCCTCTCAGGTTCCTCACTGAAGTCCAAGACTGGGCCATTGCTGGTCTTTGATTTGCCCACTGCCTTGAGGGATCTAGGCCTCCAAAGCACACACGTTTGATAGTCTTTTCAGGTCCAGCTCTAACTTTAACTTTTCCCTGGAATATTTCCTTCTGTGTCCCATCACTGTCTCCATTTCTACCATATTATTTTTCTTAATTCCACCTGGTGGCTCTTTGGAATGACATTATTATGCATTTGTTTGTTTGTTGCTAAAGTTTTTCTCTAATACTTAATCTCTATGAGGGCCAATATCTCCTCTGTTTAGGTTACATGAAATGTCAGACAACAGGATGCTACCTGGCAGGGAGCAGAAGCCCTTAAATGTTTGTCTAATGAAAACATAAAGAATCTGAGCCACAGAATCCAATAGCTTCCCTCATCAAGATATGATCTCTGCTTCAAACTGCTTCAGACTGTAAGAAGATCAAACCAGTCAACCCTAAAGGATGTTAACACTGAATGTTCTTTGGAAGGACTGATGCTGAAGGTCCAATACTTTGGCCACCTGACACCAAGAGTTGACTCACTGGAAAGGACCCTGATGTGGGGAAAGACTGAAGACAAAAGGAGAAGAGGGCGGCAGAGTATGCGATCATTAGATAGCACCACCAACTCAGTGGGCATGAATTTGAGAAAACTCTGGGAGATAGAGATGGACAGGGGAGCCTGGCATGCTGCAGTCCATAGGGTCACAGAGAGTCAGGCACAACTTAGTGACTGAACAACACAACCCCAAGGGTAACCAATTAATAGGAAGAAAAAGCAGGACTCAGACCAAGGTTGGCATTACAGTAAAATACAGGTCCCTCCACTGTGCCATGCTGCTGCTCCTCGTGCCAAATTACTGTGCACTGTCACTAACGTTGGCAGAGGAGAAACCCGTTTTCTTGCATCTATCCCGGGGTCATGATCAACCCAACAGCAGAGATAAATGGAAAGTCTACTCCATCTCTACATCCAAAATCCCATCTAAGATGCTGTAAAGAGGATGCTGCAGAAAAGGGACCTTTAGCAGATGTGATTGTGATTTACCTCTAGCTTACTAATTGCATTTTATAGAGAGAGCTTACAAATGCGACTTTTCATGAAGCTCTGAGGAAAAATAGAAGGAAAGGACGTTAAAAAGAAGAGCACCATTCCTGTGGACTAATGAAGGCATCTCTATCTGGTGTGACCACCTTTTCATGTGTTTCTTTTTAAACCGCAATCAATGGAAAGGACAGACATTCTCAGTATTAATGGACATTTGATTAGGCAGAAGTATATGCCTTCTCCATGCTAATGATCGGTAATGTTCCTCTGTACGTGAATTTCATGGCCCTGAGAAAAATACCTCTTTCATTTGCATGATTTAAAAATCCCTCTCAATCATCTCACATTAATTCAGTTAATATTTTTAACTCAAAGGTAGTTCAATGTAACGGGGCATGCCTTTTCCCAAAATTGCTTTGAATTTCTAAGTGCGATACCTTGAAAACTGGGATCTCTGTGGACTTTGATGGTGACACTAACTTTAATGGCAAAAGGATTTCTACCCCCACCTCATTGCTTTCTGTTCAGAGCCTATCCTCAAAACTGCTCACAGCTAAGCCCAGTTGGAGCCCAGGTGCCATTTTTGTAACTTACCCAGCAGCTGTGTCTTTTAAATCATCGCCCAGCCATTGAAGAGGGGACATTTTAAGCACATTTTTCAATAAAGAGGGTATGTCTGGCAGCTGTATAGGAGCTGATCTCATCCTTTCTCTTTTATCTCATATAACACTCACCACGGATAGCGTAATGATCTTCATCCTCTAAAATCTGTAATTCATGCTAGCCGAAGAACGGGGAAAGTTAATGAAAGAAACGATCTTTTCAAACGTTATTCCTTTTCCTTCATTCATATATGAAACACTGAAACTTCAGCTAGTCATTGTAAATGGAGGTATAGAAAAGAAAGCAAAAATAATTCTTAAAGTTGAAAAGAAGAGGTTGGCATATACAACAAAACAGATAGGATATAAATGAATGACACCTTCCGTTTCTCCTCCACATGGTGAACTTTTAGAGAAAAGCAGAATCTTGCACATATTGAAGATTGGAGCTCTTTTTTTTTTTCCCCCAAATAAGCTTCAAATACTTTAATATGATCTACTCCAAGCTTAGAGATGGGAATGTAGTCCTTCTGGTAGGAACTGATTCCATGTTTTCAGAAAGTCATAAATCTTTGCTTCTTTAATAATAGTTCTTTAGAAAGCTAAGATCAGAAAAAGTAATAATTATCTATGTTTTTATGTTTATTACATGAGATTACAGTTTTCTTTTTGAAGTTTGCCTTTTGTTCTTTGAATTTGCTGTATCTGTGACTTCATGGTGAGATGCAAGTGTATAAATTTGTCCATTTATGAATTCATTCTATATATGTATATATATATATATTTTTTTTTGTCCTGTGCTGGATTATGTTGGGCACACAAAGGTGAGTAGCTAATAAAAATACGGGGATTGATTAGATAAAGAATACAAACGACACCAGGTATATTGTTACTGGAATCAAGTACTAGTTCACATTAAGCGCCACAGAGTTTTACAGATGGACGGATCACAGTTCTTGGAGAAATTGAATAGGTTTCCAGAAGGGAAGTGGTACTGGCTGGACCTTCTTGTGCAAGACTGAGGCAAGCATTGAAAAGCAGGCTGGGCTTTAGAAATGATGCTTTTGCTATGGGCCAGGCTCTGAGTTGGAGAAACATGGACAGCATTCAGAGGGGAGCAAATATTGGTGCTCCTAACTGTGGGATGAAATGATCACCAGGGGTTAGCGACAGAGAGGTTCTAATGAGGAATTTGGGGTTGGATTGGGGAAAACTAACTTACAACAGCCTCTAGAAACTCTACATATGTGAAGAACTTGCATGAAAACCAAGATTCTTTTGAGATGACATCACAATATGGTTATCTTATTTTCATTAAAACTCCACTTATTTGGTACCATCTAACACAGAGCACTTACAATGCACAAAGAATTACACGTAAATTACTGTATTTAATTCTTCTGCTAAGGCTGTGAGCTAGACTTTATCATTCCCATTGTAAGACAGAAGAGACTGGGACATAGTGATGAAAAGATTTTCCATAAAATCACAGGTTTAAGAACTGTCAAAGCCAACATCTGGTCCACAGGGCAGGACACTGATGCTCACCTCAAAGTGTTCCCACACAGGGAAGCGGTTAGCAGTACGGCCCCATAGTTCAGAGAAATTTCAGTAAAAGGAATCGCATCTTTATAAATAGTTCAATTAAACAAAATAAACAAGAAGACAGGTCTACCCTGGTGGCTCAACAATAAAGAGTTCACCTGCAAAGCAGGAGATGTGGGTCAGATCCCTGGGCTAGGAAAATCCTCTGGAGAAGGAGATGACAACCCACTCCAGTATTCTTGCCTGGGAAATCCCATGGACAGAGGAGCCTGGCGGGCTACAATCCATGGGGTTGCAAAGAGTCAGACATGGCTGTGACTAAACAACAACACAACAAGGAAGACAGAAAAAATATTAAACAGAAAATGTTTTATTGGGTTGGCCAAAAACTTCCTTTGGGTTTTGAGATGGTACCAAAAAACCCAAAGGAACTGTTTGGCCAACTCAATACATCTTCCAAATTGGATACTTTTCTCTCAAGATCTTTATCATTGATGGAATATTATTGACTTTCCAGAAACATAAAAAGGATGAGATAAACAGCCCAGGATCAATGGGAATATTACATGGGCACCACTTTTTGATTTATCTAAGAGATATTTGATGCAGAGGGGAAAAAAATCTGTGCATTAGAAGTATCGTTTTTTCCCTTCTAAAAATGTTTTCAGATGTGGCAGCTACCAACTGTGTATCAGGCAAGTAGAGGGTAAAATCCTTCTGTTGGGCTAAAAAGAATTAAATGCTTTGCTGAAAACTCACTGGTAAAAAAATCTTCTGGGAATAATATCGGGGAGAAAGCTGCAATGCATGCAGCCTGCGATTATGAATTCAGTAGGGCTGCGTGAGGATGGACGTGGGAAATGCAGACCCTCATAATCAAGGTTGCACTTCACCTGTGCTCAGTTGCGACCCCATGGGTTGTAGCACGCCAGGTTCCTCTGTCCATGGGATTCTCCAAGCAAGAATACTGGACTGGATCGCCATGCTCTCCTCCAGGGCCTCTTCCTGATCCAGGGGTTGACTCCGCGTCTCTTGTCTCTGCAAAAGCGGCAGGCAGATGCTTTACCACTTGAACCACCTGGGAGCCCACACTGTACCTGCTCTGGGGCTGATACTTCCCTCAGCTCTGTTCTGTTTTCTTTTTTGTTGTGTGTGCGTGTTTGTGTTTCTTACTTTTTTTTAACTTCTACTTCATAAACGTTACATCTTTTAAAATGCTAGGAATCCAAAAACTAGCACAGTGTTCAAAGTGAAATTAAGTCAGTGGTGTATATTGCATAATGTCATAATATTTTCCATACTATTTTCCCTTGCCTTATTAATATAACCATCAGTCTATTAGCTTTAACTGCTGCTGAAGACTGAGCAGATGTCTTCAATGAATGCTTCCATCCATAATTATCCTTCTTTTTTTTTCCTGAGAAGTTCAGCTAATTCAGATCTTACCAATGTATATGAAAAGTTTAAATGATTTCCCCCCAAATGCATTACCTTTTTCTTATCTACATTAAATTCCATCTGTCATTATGTTGCACAGTCTCACACTTTGATTAGATCCTTCTGGAGTTTTTAACAATCCTTGCTAGCTTTTTTTTTTTTTAACTAACCTAAATAATCTCACGGCATTTTATAGAAGAACTATTTTAACAGTTATGACTTCTTGCCAGCCTTGCCCTTGCATGGATTTGCTATTAGTATTGGGTATGCATAGAAATGTGTTAAGTGTGACACTTCAGCAATGAAAAAGCATAGACACTTAAGCAAAAACAAACAAAACAAAAAAGGAAATAAAATCAAGTCTGGAAACCTTTTACTGCCTTTTTGTGCAGTGTTCACATATCTGTGTTTCTGAAATAATGTGGATTAATTGCCACTAATAGAATTAGGAGAACTCATTGGCAATTGTGTCTTCTACCAAAAATTGTGAGTATCTGAAAATCCTATTATCAATGTTTTCCAAATCAATAGAAATAATTTTAACTGGGAAAAAATCCACTCTTGACTCTTACTCTTCAAAAATGTTTTAAATAAAGATATTTGTCATTATATTATTTTCCTCTGCTGCTGCTGCCAAGTCACTTCTGTTGTGTCCGACTCTGTGCGACCCCATAGACGGCAGCCCACCAGGCTCCGCCGTCCCTGGGATTCTCCAGGCAAGAACACTGGAGTGGGTTGCCATTTCCTTCTCCAGTGCATGAAAGTGAAAAGTGAAAGTGAAGTCTCTCAGTCGTGTCCGACTCTTAGCAACCCCATGGACTGCAGCCCACCAGGCTCCTCTGTCTATGGGATCTTCCAGGCAAGAGTACTGGAGTGGGGTGCCATTGCCTTCTCTGTTAGAAAGGTTAACATGTTCAATATAATGCAACCAGTCAGTAATTGAAATAGAATTGGACCCCAGCTATATCTCAATCCCTAACCCTTTGCTAAAAGATCCATTCCTTTCGGGTAATGATCATTGCTACATATTCTATTTTACATTGATCTCCTGTCACATTCTTGGAAGATATGATCCACTGTTGATGGTTTTGCCATATGAAATTATAAAAACTCATTTCTGATTCATCTAGAAATCCCTGAAATCACCGAAGATCATTTTCAAGTTCATCCTATTTTCCTCCCCAACAAACTTAACAGGCTAGTAGCTATAGTTCTCTTAGAATGGAGACCATTCTTTTTTTCTGAATTTATCCTTTTATTCCATTTCCTTATTGAAATGTTTCATCAAGAACTCTACACCTATACTGCCTAGTAGGGTATTATCTCATTTCATGACCACAAAACTTTTGAATTATATATTATTCTCACTTTCACTGAAGAAAACATGTATTAGTGAAATTAAGACATTAAATCAGAATACACAAAAAGAGGCAGAAAAGAATGAAGGTCCACCAGGAGTCCACCAGGCCAATTATAAAAACAACTATTTCTATATGAAATGATGATAAACATTTGTTTATTGATTGATACTTGAATGTCAATAACATTAAACTTATTTTCAATAAAAAAAAGCATTACTGTTCTCTGGAAATATACAACCAACTCACCTATCGTTGTGCTTATAACTAGGTATTCCAGTCCTTGTATGAAAATAGTGTCCTAGCTGCCTAACTTCTCATGTCCAGAGAAATACAAGAAAATTCTGTTTTCACATCAAGCCAAGATCAAGTCCAAGTTTGGGAAGTCATTGGGAGCAACTAATCAAAGTTACTCTGTGGGGAGAGAGAAATGTGGGAGATGCAAAGAATACCACGTTGAGACCAGAGAAGAAGAGAGGGGGGCAGTGGCAAACATATCTCAAGGCTGGAGAGATCTACACGGGTAACGGACAGAGGCAGTCCTATGACACCCACCAGTATGTAGGCTCATTCAACAAGATTTCACTGAGCTTGTCCATCACCAGGCAGTGGTCTGTGCTCTGATGAAAGCAGAATATAAGGTACTCTGCTTTTAAATAATCCACATATTTATTCATATACACAATGTATGTATAACTTATTGTTCAACATATACATTCATAATATATATTCATTGACTACATAGATTCATGTATAAATACATTATTTAGATTAGGGTCAGGTTCTTTTTTCTCCTGTTCCAAGGAGCAACTCTATTGACTGTATAGCAAGTGACACCTCCTGAACACCAAGCATTAGAACAATCACTATTTGCTGCATCCCCAAAAATGCTTCAAGTCACTTAGACACCCTTGGAAGGTGCTGGTGCAGGAATGTTCTTATTTGAAGTGGTTTTTCACAGTCTTCTCACAGTGGGCATTTCAAATGAGCACATTATTTTGACTGATATTTTCATGTGCAGGTCATTATCAGCATTCAACATAGAGGTTTATGTAGACCAAACAATTCAACAGTCTTCTTCTCAAGGCAAGGTTTAGGATCTATCCAAACTCAGTTTCAAGTGACAGATAAGAAAAATGCCCTTAAGAATGAAATCTTCTTTATACCTGGACTTCTTCCCATGGCTCAGAGAATGAGCTGGAGGATGAATTTTAAGGATTGGCACAACCAGTCATGACTCTTCTCAAGACCAGAAAGGGAGGGTTACGTCTAACAAGATAGTTATAATCTGCTGGTGCATGTGGCTTCTGTGTATTTAAATAGAAATAGTTATCTAGACTTAAAATGGATAGAAATGCAAAAATGCATTGTCGTTGGTAAGATTAAAAAGCAGTTGGCCTTTTTTCTTTTTTTTTTTTTGAATGAGATATCTAGAATAGTCAAATTCAGAGAGTCAGGAGCAACATTGGTAGATGTTGTGGGCTTGGGGATGGGGAGGAGGGGGATGGGAAGTTAGTGTTTAATGGGGACAGAGCTTCCGTTTCAGAAGCTGGAAAACTGGGGAGATGGATAATGGAGAGGGTCACACAACAAGGTGAAAGTGCTCAGTGCTACTGAACTGCACAGTTATATGGGGTTAAAATAGTATCTTTTCCATTATGTGATATTTACAGCAGTTTTAAAAAACACATTTTTTTAAAGCATTATTAGTTTGGCTACCCAATAGTCTATTTACTTTTATTTCCCAACGATGCTAGCTTCTCTGGAAGATTTTCTCGAACGCTCCTGGTATTTGCATATTTGTGAACCATAGTGGGGTCAATAATTTCTCTTGGACGTTTCTCCTTGGTTGACTTTCATTTTTATCAAAATCCAGTTGCAAATCTGTTACCAAAAAAATCTATATTTTGCTAAGATGAGTATAATATAGTCCCCAAAGTGAGTGTCTTTCAAAACAAGCTTGAAGGAGCCTCTACTTTACTGCGCCTGTTACAGGATACAGCAGAACTTGTTTACAATCCCTTTCCATAACCAACTCATAACATTTTAATTTAATGGGATTTGCAACTCATGTTTCAATTAAAAGTAAAATTATTATGTTCCTCAGTTTGTGTGATTTTTTATAGAATGGTACATTTATATGATAATTTTCCAAAGATCAACTTTATTTATCAGTAAGAAGCTATTCCAAGATTGTTGTATATTTTCTTTGCTTCTGAAATGTTATCACATTTAATTGCCTGATCTTATTTGGGTTGCAATCATAGTCATTAATTAGGAGGAAGGTGAAGGACAGCATCATATCTAACTATCTGTTATGGCTGCTTTAATGAGGAAAATACCTGCCATCATTTTAAAGGCAGCCTGTATACTTCACAAATACAGCTTGCTATAGCATTCTCATTTAGGCTGTGAACATCAAAGGAAATTGATGTCAGGTGTGAACAGAAGCTGTTGACTATATCTGCCGAGGAAACTGAGTGGTGTGTCTGGGTAGGAGAGATGAAGGGTAGCTTATAACATTAACGAAACTACAGGTAATTAGTGTAAGCTTTCAATGGCTGGTATGTCTGAGGAATTAAAAAATGTTATTTGTTTGTGTGGCCTATAAAACTACAGAAGTTTAGGATATTTCTATCCTTTTCATTTTCTACTTCGATAGGAAGGTAGGAAATAAAAGTGAATAATGAAAATCTGTAGAGAGAGACTACGGTTTAGAATCAAAAAAGAACTATGTTTATAACTGTAATCAAAATAGCAATTTATGAGTTTTAGATATGTTTTTTACTTGCTGCTATCTTATTAAATTCAAAGAATCAAACCATTAAAAATAAATTATTGATTAATTAATGAAATAAAAGGCCTCTTTTGAGAGCAAAATAGGTACCCTAAATTTGCGATGTTTTTTAATGGATTTTTTAGAAGTAAACTTAGATGCATGGCATGTGTGTGCAGGCATTGTGCCAAAATAATATTTATGTACCAAAAAGAGTGTTATAATACAGTCAACCAAAAATAAGCTTCTTTAAGCAAAGCCAAACTACAGATGTACATGGCAGGATCATCTATACTTGCTCAGTTGTGTCCAGCTCTTTGCACTCCCAGGGACTACAGCCTGCCCACCAGGCTTCTCTGTTCATGGGATTTTCCAGGCAAGAATAATGGAGAGGGTTGCCATTTCCAATTCCAGAGGATCTTCCTGACCCAGGGATTGAACCAGCATCTCCTGTGTGGCCCACATTTGTAGGCAGATTCTTTACCACCTAGCCACCTGGGAAGTCCACATGGGAGGGTTAGGGAGAAAGAAATTTTCCTCTATTCTTTTAGGTTCTTCTGGTTGGTCTAAGAATTAAAATGGACAGGGGGTATCAAGAGGAGAACATCAGACAAAAGTTTAATAGCCTGTATATATGGGCCTCCCAGGTGGCCAGTGATAAAGAATCTGCCTGGTAACGCAGGAACCACAGGAGACACTGGTTCGACCCCTGAGTGGGGAAGATCCCTGGAGAAGAGAATGGCAACCTGCTCCAGTATTTATGCCTGGAGAATTCCATGGACAGAAGAATTCCACAGACAATTGGCTACAGTCTACGGGCTTGCAAAAAGTCAGACATGACTGAGCGACAACTTCCTTGATTTGGTAGGGGTAGATTTCAGTTCCTAACCCATCTTTTTAACACTCTGAAGTTTCTTATCCTTCACCTTCTTTTTACAAAAGGAAACATTAAAATGCGCAGTGTTATCTAGAAATAGGCTCCCAAGAAATTATGCTCCTCTGTGTTCCATACTACTTTTTCTATTTTGAATAAATGATTTTAGGCATCATGCTGTGATACATGAGAGTACTCTTTTTTAATTTTTTTTATTGAAGTAGAGTTGACGTATAATGTTGTATTAGTTTCAGGTGTACAGCAAAGTGATCCAGTCATATACAAAAGTGAGTGTGTTTTGTCTAATTTGTCACTCAGATTTGTCTAATTCTTGTTAAGTGCCACTTATAAAGTGCCAGCGTCCAGTACCCATGCTCAGTTCAGTGTCCCTGCAGCTATGGCACAGTCTCAATGCCAACATCTTAATGGAAAGAGGAGGCCAGGGACTCCGTGGTTATCTGACATAAGGTTGGGCAAACCTGGATTTAAATCTAAGTTCGGTTGCTTAATGGCTCTTTATCATTGAATAAAATATTTACCTCCTGTAAGCCTCAAAAAGTTTTTATATTAAGAGGATCAAATTAGGGATTAATGCAGTGGGTTGCTTTTGGGAGGACTCCATATGTACCAGCACAATTCCTAGCACACTGTAGTCATTCCATTGGCTATAATGACGATGTTATTAATTTCAAATCAGACGGTAAGTCTGGAAGCTACAGGATGGAGACCTTTGATTCATGTAACACATGTTTCTTGATATCCCAGTTTGCAAAGTTCCGATTTAAGAAGGAGCTACAGTCAAGGTATTGAAGATGTAGTAGGGAACAAGTGTTTGAAAGACTATTTTCTTGGACCTTATTTTATAATGGGCAAGGGGAGGAATAGATTCTGAAAAATCAGACGATGATAGTTGCTATGCAGAAGATTTAAATAAAATAATGTAAGAGAGGTGTCCAAAACCCCACTTTATATCTCCCTCTCGGAGGAGGTGATACTAAAATTAAATCTGAATGATAAAAAGGCCATACAAAGTATCTTGTATTCCCACAGTCATGGGTTTATTAAATTAATTTAGTAAAGATTCCATCTTATATTTCCATGTTGTTCAGGTACAGCTAGGAGTTGGAGAGATATAGCTTTGGCTGTAATTTGGAATGGAAGCATGCTAGAGTAAATGTTCCTAAACCAACATAATAATCTTTATTGTAACTTTTTATTCCAGAAACAACATGGAGGATAATTCTGAGCATGAAAACATAACTACTCTAAACTCCTTGGAATTTTAAGTTCCCTTTAATTTTTTTAAGGTCCCATCAACAGGCCATATTCTCTCCCCACCACTCAGGCAGAATGTCCATCAGCAGAGACACACAGAAGCTCCTAACCAACAAGCCCAGTGGATATATTTCCCATCTTTATCTTGTGAGGCATTACCATTTCATTTGTCAATTGTTCCTTGATTTCGGTCACAACTTGCACTCTTTACTTTCCAGTTCCTCTCTTCGTCTCTTCCTGTTTATGAGTCATCCCCTCAACTTTCATGGTTCCAATTACTATCTGTATGTTGACCCCTCCCAGAGTCACAGCCCCAGCTCCAAACACTTCCCTGAGTTTGAGAATCGTGCCCAACGGTGTAGCACCCACTTCCCCCTGGATATTGCACAAAAGCATCAGCTTCTCACCAAGGTGACCTCCCCTCTCCCTCCAGCTTCCAAACTCACTCACCTCCCATGGTCGCCCTCACAGGGGACAGCAGGCCAAGCCCGGAGCCTCCCAGGTTGGAAAAGTGACCTCAGTTTACAGATGGAGATTCTTTCTAGTCTCATGCTTACTGTTCAAACCAAAACTCTCAAGTAGGCTGACTACTATAGATGTCCAGAGTACAGATGACACCAGAGGACTGGTCTGTGGCAGAAAAGGCAACTGCCCTGCCCTTAACAGAAATACCCTCCCTTTCAGCTCTAATTTGACTGTGGAAATCTTCACAATTCCTGGCATCTGGTGAGAGTTTGTACATATCACTCTACATGTAGTCTTGCTCATAGAAAAGTCTGTATATAAATAAGATATGGCACCTATACGCATGCCTGCTAAGTTGCTTCAGTCGTGTCCAACTCTTTGCAACCCTATGGATGTAGCCCACCAGGCTCCTCTGTCCATGAGACTCCCCAGGCAAGAATTCTGGAGTGGGATGAATTAGGAGATTGGGGTTGACAAATATATACTATTGATATTATGTATAAAATAGATAATTAATAGAACCTACTGTATAGCACAGGTAATTCTATTCAATGCATTGTGGTGACCTAAATGGGAAGGAAATTCAAAAAAGAGAAGATATATATATATAGCTGATTCACTTTGCTGTACAGCAGAAACTGACACAGCAGTGTAAAGCAATTATACTCCAATAAAAAAAGATATCTTATTAAAAAGCCTGTAGATTTGGGGAGAGAGATACAGAATTTACTTAAGCCTGAAAAAGGAAAAAATGTGAGTACAAATATGGAAAATATAAAAGATGAAATGTGTTGGGACAATGTGTCCTGGAGAACAGATGGCTGTTGGAGAGAGATGATTAAATAACTGTCCTCAAAGAACAGGAGAGTCTATAATAGGAAGGTTCTATATAAATCTTCCCAGAAAACTAAGGAAGAGAAATTTAGACTCAGGGTTGAACTGAATGTGTTTGTTTCTTTTTTTTTTCTTTTCCAGCGCCCAGAGTCTCTGACTAAATCGGCATTTCCTATACTTCAGTTTCCTTGGTTCATTTGTCTGAGCAAAACCAAACACAGGTAAGGCACTTCTAAACATCGTCCACCTCTCAAGGCAAATCCACTTCCATGTTTTTAAAACTGTGTCCTCCTGTACTTCATGCCTTTTATAATTTCCTATTTCCTTAGGACTTTTTCCTTTCAACTGAGAAATGAAATTGTGCAATCATCATTTTTATCTTAACCAATAAATTAGCTGCTTATATTGTCCACATAGCATGTTGTTGTGTGCTAAGTCACTTCAGTCATGTCCAACTGTTTGCAACCCTATGGACTGTAGCCCACCAGGCACCTCTGTCCATGGAATTTCTCAAGCAGGAATACTGGAGTGGGTGGCCATTTCTGCCTCCAGGGTATCTTCCTGATCCCAGGGTTGAACTCTTGTCTCTTATGTCTCCTACCTTGGCAGGCAGGTTCTTTCCCACTAGCACCACCTGGGAAGCCCGCATAGCACAGAGTTACACAATAACTGTGGTGGGCCACGCCCACCACGACAGAAATACTCCAAGGAACCCAAACATTAATCCCCATTAATTTCAAGAAAAGTCAAAATCCTTAGAAACAACCAAATTGAACTGAAAAAAAAGTTTCATTCACTATCCACCAGTCACACATCTAAATAATTCAAAATGTATTCTACATATTCATCTTATGGACCTGAAGGGGATTCCAAGAAAAGCCAGAGCTGAACCCTTCTGCTGTGGGTACCATTTCCTCTATGAAGTTACAAGTACAAGAGACTTCCCAAGGTCTTCCTTGTGTTTTTCCTGGACACCTGCATGAATGTACAGTAATTAAACATATGAAACATCCACTGACCCAGAGAAAAGGCTAGTGCATTCTAGGGAAGCCCTTGAAATGCCTTCATCTTTATGCAGCTGTCTTTCTTCATCTCCTTGAGAGCTAATGTCAGCACAGCTCTGGATCACCTCCTTATTCAGAACAGTGTCTGCAAATAGAAATGGTTGACTCCCTGAAAAGTGACAAAGTCATTTCAGTCATGTCTGACTCATTGCAACCCTAGGGACTGTAGCCCACCAGTCTCCTCCATCCATGGGATTTTCCGAGAAAGAGTAGTGGAGTGGGTTGCCATTTCCTTCTCCAGGGGATCTTCCCCACCCAAGGATCGAACCAGCATCTCCTGCACTGGGAGGCGGATTCTTTACCACTGAGCCTCCAAGGAAGCCCTTAATAACTCCGTGTAGGCAGCTGCTAATAATGACTGAAGGTGCAGAGTACTAGGAAATGAGTTGCTTTTGTAGGAGCATCTGGTCAAAAAGCATTAAAATATTCTTTATTTGTTTAATTTTCATTTTTATTTGAGTCAGGTCCAGCTTTCACTTTTGTGAACATCCACTTCCCATCTCCTTGTTCCTGGAGAGGCAGGAAATCACCTGCAGGGCTGGCCAGGGGTGGGTGGTAATGGACACCACCTGGAGCACATACCAGGGGTGGAATATTTGGGGGAACAGACAGCTCTTTAAGCGAGGAGCTTCGTGGCGTTTGCCCAACACGTGGAACGTGGCCTGACATGGAGTAAATCCTAAGGTCTCCATTTGGAACGTTGGATGCACAACAAAATCAGCTGGGGGGTTTGTAAAGACATGGATGCCTGAGTTCGTCCCTCAGGGGTTCTGATGTCATTGGTCTAGGCTGTGACCTGGCGGGACTTCCCCAGTGGCTCTGAGGGAAAGAATTCGTCTGCCAATGCAGGAGATGCCAATTTGATCCCTGGTTGGGAAGATCCCCTGACGGAATAAATGGCAACCCACTCCAGTATTCTTGCCTGGGAAATCCCATGGGCTGAGAAGCCTGGTGGGCTACAGTACGTGGGGTCACAGAGTTGGACACGACTGAACACGCATGTTTGCAAGCCAGTTGCATGTTTTATGACCTGGCAGAGGGATTTCCAAAAGCTCCTCAGAGGATTTTGGTGGACAGTGAAATTGGTAAAGTACTCTCCAAAGCACAATTTGTTTCCTAAAGGCACCTAAATTTGAAGTTCAGAGTAGGTGTAAAAGTGAATTTTGCACCTACTTTTAAACAAAGAATGGTATATCTCTTTGATGAGGGTTTCCTCTGTAGCTCAGCTGGTAAAGAATCTGCCTGAAATGCATGAGACCCTGGTTCAATTCCTGGGTTGGGAATATCTGCTGGAGAAGGGATAAGCTCCTCCTTCAGACTTTGATTCCTACCTTCCCAGTCAGGCCCAACTAATCCAAGAATTAATGTTTTTCTCTTTTTTTAGTAATATTATAGTTGATGTTGGCTTCCCAGGTGGCTCAGCAATAAAGAATCTGCTTGACAATGTAGGAGACACGAGTTCTATCGCTGGGTGGGGAAGATCCCCTGGAGGAGGAATGGCAACCAACTCCAGTATTCCCTGGAGAATCCCATGGACAGAGGAGCCTGGCAGGCTAGAGTCCATAGGGTCGCAAAGAGTTGGACACGACTGAGAACATACAGTATCCAAGCTCCCTGGCTCTCAGGAAGGTTATGTCACTGCATAACTTAACAAAGTCCCAAGTCTGTTCTCGAGGAGGTGGGCACAGAGGGAGCTTGGACCTGCTGACATTTTCAAAACCTGCTTCTCAATTCATAATATCAGTTAAGAAGACCAAAAGTCCTGAAATTCAGAAAAAATGCATTGAAAAAACAATCATTTTTCAGTGACTCAAATGACAGTAATCACGTTGAGAATTCAGTAACATATACTCAAGAACAGGATTAAAAAATAAAATTGATGGGCTTTATTTCAAACCTAATGTGATTAATATTATTTTATCATCTCCGGAGGAATAAGAAGAGTGTGCTTTAAATAACATAAGCAAAAATAAACCCTCATTTTTCCAAGTCCCTTGCAAGGGAAATATACTTTATCTCCATGTTGATATTTTCTCAAAATTCTGACATTTTCTAGAACTCTGCTTACAATTATAGCCATGTACATCAAAAGTTTAGGCTATGAATTGAAATACCACAGCAGGGGCATGACTTTTTCATTCAAGTAATATCTAGGTGTGTGCCAATTTGCATAGATGACTGGCTAGTTTAAATCATCTGATTCCAAATTGTTTAGGTTTTTATTCATATCTAGAATTCAAGGACGCGCTCACACACATACACACACACACACACTGTTATAGCTGAAACTTAGACCAGATATTCACACACTGACATTACAGAGAATCAGTCACTAATGAAAGTGAACCTCTAGGAAGAATTCTGTATGATCTGTGGACAATTTATACTCCCTGATGGAAAGTCTAAACAGACTTAGAAAAGTACATATTCTAAATTCCAATGTTAACCCAAAGCACAACATTTGAATGCTATTTAACAGTATTACTTAATGGTGTGTGTGAAATAGACATTGTAACTTGCTAAAAAAAATATGCATTGTGTAAAGAAACACTATGACAATTGTACTAATATCTTAAATCTTTTAAGCATATCACTACATTCTAAAATATTACAAGGTGCAAATCACAGTTAGACTTCACAGTACATGCACGATCCTAAATAGATGCATCTGTGGGTGTCCTCAAAACCATTCTTCTAGGATGAAATAACCTTAGTCGGCTGTAACCCATGAGCATTCATTTCTGTACCTCTCCCATATGGAGAGTTTCATATATTTTGTTAAGACGGCTTTGATGAAACGTATTTCATCTTCCTTTATCTGTAGAGAATGTTGCTGTCTCGGGTCTTGAAGCAATTTGCAATAACACATGACATCATGCCTGCTTTGGATGCTTCTATTGGAATTCTGAAAAGTGGAGTGAAAGGCAATACTTCCAGTAGAATCCTTGAAGGAGGAGGGCTTCTGTGAGCTAGTTTTGAACTTGTCATTACACTGGACGGAAACTTCATTTTCTTCCTGCCCAAGTTGCCAGTGTGTGTTTGACCTGGACAGAGCATAACCAGGAACTCATCTACCTCCTCCTTCCTGGTTTTCTGTCTCGAGCATGAAAAACTATTTAGTTAACCTCCTCCTTTTTAGGGGCAGCAAAGCACAATAAATGCTTTCACGTTTAGCAAAGACTTAGAAATAATAGTATCAATGAGTCAGGCTTGGTTCTCTATTGATTGATGGCCTCGCTTACGCAAGAAAATGAGTAGATGTAGTGCAAAGCACTTTATTAATCATTTTTAAACTCCAAGTTTCTGAATGGCACTCTTTCATTATCCTTCTAAGTGAAATCAAATAATGTACTTTATTTGCCTATATATCTTAAAATTGAGAAAAAAAATTAATGCCTTACATTCGTATCAGATGATTCTTCAGTGGTTTAAAAACGAGTGGCATGCTGGATTTATTTCCATTAATGAGTCCAGCCATTAACAAACCACAGAAGCAAGGTCTCATTTCTGCTCATAGCTGGCGGCTTACTGCCAATGATAACCAAGAAGTCTCTCTTTCTATAATCAATCAATCAGTCAATCGAAGCTTTTATGAAATCATTGCAATGGCCTTAATTGAACTCAAAATTCTGAAAAACCTCGTGGGATATCTGAGCTGTACAAATTTGAAGATATTCACAAAGCAGAGGTAAAAATGGATCCTGAATGCTTCAATGCTATTTCAATTCAGAAGCCTGTAAAGCTGATACATTATCAAAGAGCTTTAATGGTAGTAACTAAAACTCATCAGCTTGCTTTTATGAAAAAGCACAGATGACAAGATGGTCCTCACATTTGTACAAGTATATATAGTAGGCATTGACCACAGAAAAGAAAAAAATGTCAGTTGCAGACCTGGAAAGTTCACGGGAATATATTGTTTATGTGTTGCCAAGCTTGGCTATACAAAGATTATTAGCCTTTCAATGTTGGATGCTCCCGAGTGCCTGGCATGTAGTAGACAGTCTAGAAATGAATTAAGAGGAAAAGTTAAATAAGATTCAGAATATGGAGAAAATAACTTTTAAAGAAAACAAATAAGCTTACAAAGAATGTTCTTCACCTATATTCTCTTTACTAGTGAGGAAAAAAAAAACCCAACAACTTCAACAGAGGAGGTGAAAATTACAAAAAGCAAAAAAATTAAAATGGAAACAAAAAAATATTTGCCAAGGGGAAACACACTCCAGATAAAAATAAACAAAATTCTCTTTGCATTTATGTACTCCTAATTTTTCCACTGGATACATTTGCACAGTTGGAATTAGGGGGAAAAAAAAATCAAATTTCTACTAGCACATTTGTCAGAAGAGGAAAAAGGGAAAAAGCACCATAGGTCAAGTCTCATAGAGAGAATGCCAAATGTCTTTGTGTCCAGTTATTCATGGTTTCAGATAATTGTACAGAAAATATCAAATTTGCATAGTGTGATTATTGCTGATTATTTATCTAGCAGTCAAAATGTTTCAGTGGTTCCTAGGATGACAGATTGACAAGTCCTTAAAACTCATTCATTTTATGAAATTTGCATGTAATTAGGCAATAATGAAGGGATGTTTGTGGACAGAGGATTATACTACAATATGCTGGAAGCAATTCAAATGCTTGACAAAGTGTTAACATTATCTTCAGATTCAACCAAGCCTTAAATGCTTGGCTCAAAATCATGAAATGTATGAATTGGGAAAGAAGATTTAGAAAATTATCAATGGTGTGAAATGCATTTTTTTTTTCACTTTTTAAAACAGATTCACTCATAGAATTAACTATATTGGGGACTACTATTCTAATTAGCCAGTCATGGTCTAGGATTTGAAGAGCAAAGGTGGGGGAAAGCCAGCTTGAGGAGGTGAAAAAGGGATAGTCGAGAGTGTCCCCAGTCTTGTGGGTGAGCCACACCTCAGCCCCTCTCGAGGTATGTGACCTTGGACAGGTTACACCTGAACCCCAGGGCCTGTAGCTCCGGTACTATATAGATTTGAGTTGATAATCTATTTCCTTGTCTGAAAAATACATGTTTTCCATGCATTTATAATCATTTTTAAAAACACGGATGCTTCTTGCCATTGAGGTTTTCATTTAAGGTAATAACTGCATTTCTTTTGTCCAATCCTGGGGGAAAAAAAGAAAAAAAGTTGAATATTTCAATTCACAGCATCTTTGAATTAAAGAAATTTAGTATTTATAAAGTGAAAAGCACAAAGCCTGATATTAAAAGTGCATCCTTAAAAAATGATACCTATTATTCCATGGTCTTCTTCCTGCTGAAATCCTGTGCCATTGCTTCTCCAGGGTTGAGATGGACATTATCAAATCTGCATTTGAAAGTTACAGATTGTATCTGATCTTCATACAGAAACGTCTTTTCAAGTAATTGATGTATATTATGTAAAATGACTTCTTTCAAACCCAGACTACCTGAAATATTGGGTTATTATAGTAATTTAAATCAATGAAAATCTTAACAAAGGTTCATGCAAAGTTATAAGAGGAATAAAAGTTATTTCTTTTGACTGCTGGATCCATGGTTTATAACTTGATCAAAGAAGATATGTGATTTTACTAAGGACTTTCAGTGTTGGGTGGTGGGAATGAAAGAAGAGGACCATACTTTGAAACTCAAAATAGTAAATGGCATCTCTGTGCAAATTGTTCAGTTCAGTTCAGGCACTCATCATGTACAACTCTTTGCGACCCCATGGACTGCAGCACGTCTGGCCTCCCTGTCCATCACCAATTCCTGGAGTTTACCCAAACTCATGTCCATTGAGTCGGTGATGCCATCCAACCATCTCATTCTCTGTTGTCCCCTTCTCCTACCACCTTCAATCTTTCCCAGCATCAGGGTCTTTTCAAATGAGTCAGCTCTTCCCATCAGGTGGCCAAAGTACTGGAGTTTCAGCTTTAACACCAGCCCTTCCAATGAACACCCAGGCCTGATCTCCTTTAGGATGGATTGGTGGATCTCCTTGCAGTCCAAGGGACTCTCAAGAGTCTTCTCCAACACCACAGTTCAAAAGCTTCAATTCTTCTGCACTCAGCTTTCTTTATAGTCCAACTCTCACATCTATATATGACCACCGGAAAAACCATAGCCTTGACTAAACGGACCTTTGTTGGCAAAGTAATGTCTCTGCTTTTTAATATGCTGTCTAGGTTGGTCATAACTTTCCTGCCAAGGAGTAAGTGTCTTTTAATTTCATGACTGCAGTCACCATCTCCAGTGATTTTGGAACCCAAAAAAATAAAGTCAACCACTGTTTCCCCATCTATTTTCCGTGAGATGATGGGACTGGATGCCATGATCTTAGTTTTCTGAATGCAAATTGTAGAAGGCCTTGAATGCCATTCCAGAAGATACTGCCCATAGTCAGTGGTCAGTGAGAGTCTTCATGTGTTTTCCATCAGGAAACTCACCTGGTCATCCATATAGGCCAAGTGATTTCAAACTTTAAGAACACCTCAAAATCCATCCATTGATACAGCTTTATATCTCTTTCCATAACTCATAGGCATTACAGGTAAATTGTAAGCATTATATTTCAATACTGAAATCTTATCAAAATACTAAACAGATTGTTATTGCTGTTTAGTCACTCAGTTGCGTCCCACTCTTTTCCAACCCCATGGACTGTAGCTTGCCAGGCTCCTCTGTCCATGGAATTTCCCAGACAAGAATACTGGAATGGGTTGCCATTTCCTACTCCAGGGGTTCTTCTCAACTGAGGGATCAAACCCGCATCTCCTACATTGGCAGGAGGATTCTTTACCACTGAGCCACCAAGAAAGCCCACTAAACAATCTGGGAAATAACAATCTTAACCAGAGACTCTAAGGTCCTTTCACTGAGAAGGTTAAATTCAAGGTTAATTAGTCATGGTAAACTAGTAATTATAAAAGAGAGCCCCCATGGTCCTAGGATCATCTATCAACATAAAAATTCCTAAGTGGGTTGTTGGCAAGGCTTTTCTCCACATAGACACTTAAGACCCCACCATCCACAAACTCTCTGAATCCTTGACAGATCCAAGCAACCAGTCATAAGTGAAGGAAAAAGAAAAAGCTGGAGGATGGGATAGGACATATTTTCAAAGCTGAGGTCCAGTAAGAAAATACAGCATTGCCAACCACATTTCAAGAACTAGAATCTGGTTATGCCTAGTGAGCATGCAAAACTAATCTCTAGATGTGTGCTTAGCAGGACAAGGACACAGAGTTCAGAGAATACAGCTCAGTCTCCGTCACAGTCAAGTCTGTGTATTCTAATACCTGACCTGGTCTGATCATTCTGTCCATTGACTTCTAACTCTTTGAAACAAACTTCTTGATGAGAATCATCTATGTTGGTATCTCTAGCTACTTGTGGGCTTATTGGCTCAGAAAGTAAATAAAAATCATGAGAACTAGAAACAGTTATATGACAACAAACTGAACAACCTAGAAGAAATGGGCACATTTCTACACTTCTAGAAGCATACAAACTTCCAAGATTGTATCAGGAAGAAATAGACAATCTGAAAAGACTGATAACTAGTAGTCAAACTGATTTGGTATTAAAAGAAAAAAAAGAAATTCCAGCAAACAAAAGTCCTGGACCAGATGGCTTCACAGGGGAATTCTACCGAATATATTAAAAAGGGTTAATACCTATCCTTCTTGAACTATTCCAATAAAATTGTGAGAATGGAACACTCCCAAACTCATCCTGTGAAGCTACCATTCAGTTCAGTTCAGTTCAGTCGCTCAGTCATGTCAGACTCTTTGCAACCCCATGAATTGCATCACACCAGGCCTTCCTGTTCATCACCATCTCCCAGAGTTCACTCAAACTCATGTCCATCAGGTCGGTGATGCCATCCAGGCATCTCATCCTCTGTCGTCCCCTTCTCCTCCTGCCCCCAATCCCTCCCAGCATCAGAGTCTTTTCCAATGAGTCAACTCCTCGCATGAGGTGGCCAAAGTATTGGAGTTTCAGCTTCAGCATCAGTCCTTTCAATGAACACCCAGGACTGATCTCCTTTAAGATGGACTGGTTGGATCTCCTTGCAGTCCAAGGGACTCTCAAGAGTCTTCTCCAACACCACAGTTGAAAAGCATCAATTCTTCAGTGCTCAGCCTTCTTCACAGTCCAACTCTCACATCCATACATGACCACTGGAAAAAGCCTTGACTAAATGGACCTTTGTTGGCAAAGTAATGTCTCTGCTTTTCAATATGCTATCTAGGTTGGTCATAACTTTTCTTCCAAGGAGTAAGCGTCTTTTAATTTCATTGCTGCAGTCACCATCTGTAGTGATTTTGGAGCCCCAAAAAGAAAGTCTGACACTGTTTCCACTGTTTCCCCATCTATTCCCATAAAATGATGGGACCAGATGCCATGATCTTCATTTACTGAATGTTGAGCTTTAAGCCAACTTTTTCACTCTCCTCTTTCACTTTCATCAAAAGGCTTTTTAGTTCCTCTTCACTTTCTGCCATAAGGGTGGTGTCATCTTCATATCTGAGGTTATTGATATTTCTCCCGGCAATCTTAATTCCAGCTTGTGCTTCTTCCAGCCCAGCATCGCTCATGATGTACTCTGCGTATAAGTTAAATAAGCAGGGTGATAGTATACAGCCTTGACGTACTCCTTTTCCTATTTGGAACCAGTCTGTTGTTCCATGTCCAGCTCTAACTGTTGCTTCCGGACCTGCATATAGGTTTCTCAAGAGGCAGGTCAGGTGGTCTGGTATTCCCATCTCTTGAAGAATTTTCCACAGTTTATTGTGATCCACACCTGACAGTAAAACCAGACGAAGACAGTACAAATATATGTGTGTACATAAAATGTAAGTATGCGCACAGGAATCTGGTCTGCTGATGTGTTCTTTTGTTTGTTATGTTTATTATTAAGGCTGCCCTGTTGGTAACAGGAGGAAAGATGGAGAGGTCAAGAGGAGGAGGAATGGGAAGAAATATGGGGAGTGAAAGTAAACATTTGTTGTGCATCCACCATACATCGTTCACTCTGCTGAAAACTTTCCCATCACTCTTGCACTCAATTCTCACAGTAATTGTATGCTGGTTCCCATCATTCTACAGAGAAGAAAACTGAGCCTGTGTTCAACAGATCTCTCGGAGTCTAATAGCTCATCTGAGATCTTCAGAACCAGATTTGTCCAGTGCTAACATCTAAAATCTTAACTGGGCTTCCCTGGTGGCTCAGATGGTAGAGAATCTGCCTGCAATGCAGGAGACCTGGGTTGGATGCCTGGGTCTGGAAGATCCCCTGGAGGAGGGCATGGCAACCCATTCCAGTATTCTTGCCTGGAAAATCCCATAGAGAGAGGAGCCTGGCAGGCTACAGTCCATGAGATCGCAAAGATTTGGACACAACTGAGCACACACACACTCATGAAGTCTTAACTGCTTCTCATATCAGGTTCCCTGATTATGTACAATTTTTACAGTAAGAAAATATGTTTACTAAATTATATTCACTTGCAAATCATATACATCGAAAGCAAAGTACACAAACACCTTATGTGATGACAAATACAATGAAAGTCTTGTTTTGCAAGGTAGTAGATTGAACCCTATGAAACTGACTTTATTCTGAGTCAAAAATGGTCAAATATGGGCAATTTCATATGGCTCAACTTACGTCTCACCTCAGAGTGGAGGTAGAGCTTGGCTCTGGGCTTGGATTCCATGCAGGTAGGTCCACGTTGTGAAACTGCCTCCAAGGTACACACAGAGGCCTGCCCAGCCTGGAGATCCTGATCAAACCCAATAAGGACAAAGATTTCCATTTACGAGGCTGCAGCTGAGGAGGGTCTTCAAAAGTATTTACATATTCTTTGCCAGTGATGTGTTTCATATTTGGGTACAAAATATAAATAGGCTGAAAAATATTTATTTGTTAGTTTAGGGAATTTGGAACCTGGGTAAAATGCCAAGTTTAACAGCCCCAGAGACTAAAAAGCTTTATGTATTCACCTGCCTACAAATGGAGCTTAGGACCAGCAGCGCTGGCCTCCTCCAGTACTCTACCTTTCTCATGGGTTTGAACAATGAAGGGAAAGAACTGTTCTTCACCAGAAAGAAATCCACTGGTCTCAGGGTGATCTGGTTCATGACCTCTGGTCCAAGACGCAAGGATTAGTGTCAGTTCTAATGGCCATCGGTCTGAAATTCTCATTATCTGTCACTGAACACTCTGTAGAGGGTCATCTCCAAGTACAAAGTGGCCCAGAAACTACTAACCAGCAAAGTGAATCAACTATACATATACTGGTCAGGAGTTTCTGGACCACTTAGCACTTGGAGATGACCATCTATAGACTGTAGAAACTAACACAACATTGTCAAGCAATGGTACTCTAATAAAAGTTAATTAAAAATGAAAAAGAAAAGAAAGAAACTACTATGTAGCAGAAACTATTAACTAGAGAAACTATTAGCAAGCATTCACAGGGGGAACTCACTGAGAACGGTCTGTCAGAAAGCTGAGGACCTGGAGTCAACTCATGGACATGGTCCCCTCATGATGCTCTGGATGCTCTCATCCTTACTCGTACCCTCTCACAGATGGAGGTGCATCCAGGGTGCAGGGTTGGGTGTTTTATGCTGATCTTGGGGACGTGGACCTAGGCAAAGGTCACTGCTTGGCCCTACCTTGTGAAGTCTCAGGAAGAATGGGAAACACCTGTTAACTGAACCAGAGCCTGGGAGAGCTGAACATTGCAGACAATTCCCAGAGATGCCTGTCACCCTATCTGTGACTCAGGAACAGTGGACTTTCCAAGAACCTTCTCCAAAGCAGACTGTTCTCCCAGTCTCCTGGAGGGAAAACACAAAGTTTGACATTATCAAAAGACATATTATGGGCTTCCCTGGTGGCTCTGTGGTAAAGAATGTACCTGTCAATGCAGGAGACATGGGTTTGAACCCTGAGTCAGGAAGATCTCGTGGAGGAGGAAATGGCAACCCACTCCAGTATTCTTGCCTCGGAAACCCCATGGACAGAGGAACCTGGTGGGCTGCAGTCCACGGGGTCGCAAAGAGTCGGACATGACTGAGCATCTTAACAACAGTTCAAGGCAATCGTTTACAGCAAAACTAGGAAACTAACATATCCTGTAAGGATCCATTCTTTCAACTGCTTTTTGGAGATCAACCTGCTTCAATAATTCCACACCAAACAAGAGAATATCTAGTGCAGTTTATGGTACGATTTGGAACGTGTTTTCAATACAGAGGAATCATGTCCGACTAATTCATTCAACAAATATTTAGCTGTTCAACAAATATTTATTGAATGTGTTCTCCATGCCAGGCCCTGTCATAAGTTCTGGAGATGAATCCTGTCCCTCGGGGATCTTACGTTCTAATCTTAGTAGAGCTCTTTGATGAGGGCAGGAGGTATTTACAAATAAGCAAATAAACACGAGACAGCTGCTGGTCCTGATGCAGGCAGATTGAAAAGTAGTCTGCAAAAATTCCAGGCAAGATAAATGTTCAAAATGGAAGTGGTTTGGTGTCAGAGTGAAGTGTGGCTATGGATAAATGACCAGCTCAGAAAAGAGGATCAAAAAATAGAAATGAATGAGAAACTGTGAACTAGAACTACTCAAAGAATAATTCTACAACCCAGATTATTTTTTTAAACAATTTGGAAAGTTGCTACTGTTGCTCAGCTGCTCCAAGTAGCATAATGCTAAATTGCTAACCAGAAAACCCAGGAAGGAGTTGAAAAGTGGCCGATGAACTTTGATCAAAACAAGAATAAGGGAGACATTCCAGAGTGACAAGGAATCTGCCAAAGTCTGCTCCCAGTGACTTTCTATCCGTTTTAGTTCCTTCAGACCATCCGGACGTGATTCTAAGTCTGTGGTCTGAAGTTCACTCCCATCCAGCCCACACCTCACCTCTCGGAAATAATTCCAGAATTTAGGACTTGCTTAGGAAAGTAATAGGAGACAAAAACGGAAAACAGAACCAAACCATCAAAGAACTCTTGTACTCTTGCTAGCACAAATGGATTAACTTTGCCTCGTCATGGCCAGGAAATGTTCATTGACTAAACTGTGCAAGGACATGGAGGCTTGTCCTATGAGGACAGAGTAAATAGAGCATATTCTATTTAAATATAAAACACATCATGTGGGCTAGTGAAGACTATACACATTTAAAGGATGTGGATGATCATTACTGATATTCCTATGAAATCTTAGAACTAAAATGCTCCCTTTACAGTTTACTGAGTGTGTGTTCCCTGTATACATATATACATACAAGATGTTCAATGTGTGTATATAGGCTGATGGTTAATTGAAAACCACACAGAGCAAGTAGAAGAGGAGCTGCTTCATCAAGCTGGTAGTACCTTTGAGGAACTTGCTGGCACAGAGGTGATATAGTCTGACCACAGAAAATGACAGTGTTAGTCGCTCAGTTGTGTCTGACTCCTTGCAGCTCCATGGACTGTAGCCCAGCAAGTTCCTCTATCCATGGGATTCTCCAGGCAAGAATAGTGGAATGGGCAGCCATTCCCTTCTCCAGCGGATCTTCCCTACTCAGGGATCAAACCCAGGTCTCCTGCATGGCAGGCAAATTCTTTATTGTTAAAGCCACCAGGGAAGCACAACCACAGAAAAAGACTCAAAACTGAGCTCCAGAAAGTAATTTGCATAAATTATTGCAGGCAGAAGTTTGCTTGGATGGTACAAATGGAGTTTGCTGGGAAAGGGGCAGGAAAGAGATGTTGTTGTAACCATAGCAACATTTGTTGATTGACATTGTGAATTTCAATCAAAGAAACACAGTTTAAGAGATGCATATTCTGACTTACATAGAATCTCTTATTTTCCCTAAAAATATTTCAAACTTGAACATTTGTCTTAATAACATTTTCATATGAGTTAGAAATTTTTTAAGGCTAAAAGTGTAGAGGGAACATCTCTCTTCTGTATCTGGCCCCAGTTGCAACATGTGTACAGATATGCATGTACATACACTTGTATCCTCCCCACAAAACCACAACACAGTCTGCAGGCCTTGCATCTTGCTTATTTTCCCTTGAAAATTGTTCTGTACATGTGCATGAAGAATTCCCTTGCTCTTTTGTAAAACTGTATAATATTTCATTCTATAGACACAGAACAATGCATTCAATAAGACCATAGTGATGAATACTAGGTTATGCCTAACTTTTACTACAAATAATGCTGCAACAAATAAATGATCCTATGTGAGGAAACCCTTATGGTAAAATTTTCCTAAAAGAAAATTTGCAGAGTCAAAAAATATGTACATTTGTGATTGTAGTAAATAGTAGATAAATGGTCCCAGATTGCCTTCCAGTACAGTATAATTATTTATACCAATGAAATAGATAGCATTTCTTATGTTTCTATTTTGCCATCCCCTCTAGCACTAAATTCTGACAGAGCCCTGCAACTGGACTCTGGACATTTGACCACATCATTAGCATATCCTGTGAACTCGTGATGGGAGGTGTCGTTTGCCTTGACCTTGTTTGAGAAGACTTTCAACAGAGAGCCAGCTTGTGTGTGGTGCTTGAGAAAAGTTATTTGATGTTGATAAGAATGATAAATGGCATTTTAATTTACCAAAACAGCAAATCAAGTTTCAGAAATCTAGATTCTCACTTAAAATAATACTCCATAACAGCAGTTTCTCTGGCTATCCTTTTCCTGGGCAGCTAATATAAATACTTTCCATACATCAGTTGTGTTTAAATAGTATTCATTTGGCATTTGTTATGTATTTTTATAACCCTCTGTTTGCACTGGTTCCTGAGTAAGGAAAGCAGATTTGCATTTGATAAAATATTTCATCCTCTATTTCCTCTGTGCTTTCCAATACACAAAATGCATTAATAAAACCCAAATTGCCTGTTAAAAATAAGAATGGCTAGGGTCCCCCAAAAGTGATGTATCACTATCACATGGGTAATCAGTACATCCCATGCTGTTATTCTGGCAGCCACAGACACCAAGGTAATCTCACATGAGATGGTTTCTGACATATAGAGCAATCCACGGAAGCCTCCAAGTGAAATTTTACATCAGATCCTAGTAACACAGAATCATGATAATGGTTTATTTGAGATCTCATGACTCAAGGCTGGGCTGCAGAGAAGGTAGTTATGCATTCAACGCTTTCCCTTCTGAAAGCTCGCCTTGTCAGAGTCAATGCTGGGCAAATGATCAACGCGCATATAACTTCATAAAACAAACAACATGTCAAAATTGAGACAAATCTAAAATGAGAGCACTTACATGTGGGGAAAAAAAATGCAGATATCTAATGTAAACAACCACTGGAAAAAAAAAACAAAATCAAAATGAATGAATTTAGTTTAGAATTTTTAGCCATCACTCAGTCCAGGACACAAGCAGTCAGATCTGCCACGGTAGGGTCGGTTGGTGGAGATTTCTTTCTATGACTCCTTCAAAGACCGAAAACTGAATGAGAGAGATAAGCTAAATAGGACTCAGAATATCTGTGACTGAAGCAGAGCAGAAGAGAGAGGTCAGAGGAGGTATAGATAGGACAGAAGTCACTATGGGAAAGAAGCAAAAAGAGATAGGAAATGCAGTGCTCGGGAAGAAAAAGGAAAAGATGCTAAGGAAATACCTTAGGCTGGAGGATAGAAGGGAGACCATAGAGAAAGTAAGAGTTTACATTTTAAAAGGTTTTTTATAAAAGGGAAGCAGTCTATATGTACCTGCACATAAATTAAATCATAAATTCCACAGAATTACATGACGAGATGATTCAAGAGATTTAAAGAAGAGAACTGAAGCTTTGTAGACCCATTAGCGTAAAAAATACCCTCGTAACTGTTCTTTTTTCCCCTCAATTAGATGAAATTGAAGGACTTCCCTCGTGGTCCAGAGGTTAGTACTTCACCTTCCAATGCAGGTGGTCCGGGTTTTGTCCCTGGTCGGAGAGCTAAGATCCCACATGCCTAGCAACCAAAGAAACAAAACATAAAATAGAAGCAAACTTGTAACAAATTCAATAAAGGCTTTTAAAATGGTCCACATCAAAACAAATTCTAAAAACTTTAAAAAAAATGAAATCAAGGAAGTGACTTGTAAAATACACCTTATATTTTGTAACTATTCTGATGATGCAGCTAGGATGACTTCAGTTAATTGTAAGAAGTCAAAAGTGGATGGTTGATAGTTTTCAATCATCTCGCTATGACCCAGAGAATGTGATCTATTCCAGCAACACGGGGCTGTGAGTCAGGGTCCTGGCAGGAAGTAGATAGGGCACAAACACACAGTGCAAGCTGAATGAAGACATTTGCAAACCCATGGGAGGACCAAAGCAAGAAACCAGGCAGAGTGAAGAGTCTGGGGCTAGTCACAGCAGGGAGACAGTCCCACAACCAGTCCTTAGGGGCAAAGTGGGGGCAGACCCATCTGAATCACGCAAGAGAATTTATGACCTCCAGAGAGAAAACCGCTGCCGTCAAATTCAGCCCAGCAGAAGGCAGAAGAGGACCAATGACCCAAGGCACCATCTTCCCTCCCTCTGATCTCTTCCTAGCTCCTTCCTCTGGAGGAAGAAAGTGGAATCAAAGGGCCAGGGAGCCATGAGTACAAGCCCATAAATGTTACTTCCCCGAGGTGAAAAGCAGGGTAGAGAAGTGGAGAGGGACTGCACAGCCTCATGGCCAGCTCCTAGCACCAGGGATAATAAACTTTTGGAAAAATATGTTGAAAGTCAAAGTTACTTGTCCTAGAATCATTTGCATTGTTTATAGAAGGAGTCAAACTCCCTAAGAGCAACTTAGACAGTGGCGTTGTCTGCATTCACCCTTTGTCCCAGGAGACCACCTATGTAATAGGATTACTTCTTTGAGCCCATTGTTCCCAGTAAGCCAAGAAGAAGACAGTGCCGGTACTAACTCCCTACCTGCCACGGAGCTCTTGGTTCTGTTCTGCTCTGTGAGTCCAAGTTAAACCTTCAAGCCATTGTGTAAATTTTGTCAATATTTCCCCACAGGGAGAGAGAGAAAGAGAATGGGGATTAGTAGACACAAATCTATTGGGCCTCCCTGGTGGCTCAGTGGTAAAGAATCTGCCTGCCAATGCAGGAGATGCAGGTTCAATTCCGGGTTTGGGAAAATCTCCTGGAGAAGGACAAGGCAACCCACTCCAGTATTCTTGCCTGGGGAATCCCACGGACAGAGGAGCCTGGTGGGCTACAGTCCATGAAATCCCTAAGAGTTGGACTCGATTGAGCGCACACACACAATTACTGGTATACACTTTGAAGTGCTAACCTTGCAAACTCAAACTTAACAAATAACAACCAAAATAGGCTGATCTTCAAGAAGGGACAAGGAAAGATAAAACTCATCCATTTGAATGGTGATCAGAGGAGGGAGCAACTCAGTGGGGTTTGTGGTACCAGGTCAGGTTCTATGGAGAAAGTAAGACTTGGGTTGAAAGAGTGAAGGTATTGATTCTGGATGTCCTCACAGCCTTACAGTTAGTAAATGAGCTATCAATAGAAAAATCTGCTAGTCCCTGACCCTCATTTTCCATGAGTGTCATCTTATCATATCTCCAATTTTATCTCTTCTAGAATCTAGCACAGTGCTTGACACACAGTAGTCTTTTAACAAAGAACTTCTCTATGAAGTCTTCTCTGCTTCTCTTCACTATGACATCTGTGTAAGTCAAATATCACTTCATTGCCAAATTAATTCCTTAGAGGGAAAGCATTAACTAGCAAAAGAACTGAGAGTATAGACATTATTTTTTTAAAAAACTAAAGTACAGTTGATTTGCAATGTTGTGTTAGTTTCAGGTGTACAGCAAAGTGATTCAATTATACATATACACACTCACACACACACATATATATACATGTATACTTTTTGTATTCTTTTTTGTTACAGGTTAATATAAGATATTAAATATAGTTCCCCATACCGTATAGTAGATCCTGACAATAGGAAATAAAACCACAAGAATGACTTGATTAGGTTGGAATTTTATTTAAATAAAAATTCTAAGTCCTGAGTAATTAGGTAGTTTTGTTGGAATGTTCTGTCGGTTTTTTTGGTTGCTTGTTTTGTTTCCTTTTATTTTTTAGGAGAGAAGGCTACATCACACCTTCACAGACAAGGATTCCAGACACTGAGTCCTCCAGAACTGAACAGGATGTCCTGAAGGTACTTAAATAACAAAGAAGAAAATAGGAGTCAGAGAAACCAGAGAGGTTTTGGGGAGCAAGTGTGACCTGATTTTGGTAGGGGATTAGGAAGGATTGAGATAATTAGAAAGCATTTTGGAAAGACTCTTCAGCAAGAGGAGGTCTGCAAAGAAGCTTGTGGGAGGGAGTGAAGGCTGAGGCTGGGGCCAGGGAGTCCCATACATGACTGTACAATTGGGTAATTTTCCTCATGAACTCATGACACAATTTGTCACATGACTCCAGAATTCTGATAGGTAATGCATCTTCATCTGCATTTCCCTACATGTCTGTTGACTAAATGAACAAATACATGAATGGTCATTGCCCACTTCAAACTAGTCATTGTACAGTAGCCTGTATATATTTGATACACAATATACATTATATGTAAATAAATATTTATATATAAATATTTTATTAAATATTATATTTATATTGTGCTATAATATTTATATCATTTATAATATAAATATATAAATATTTATTTGTGTATGCTGCTGTTGCTAAGTCGCTTCAGTCATGTCCAACTCTGTGCAACCCCATAGATGGCAGCCCACGAGGCTCCCCCATCCCTGGGATTCTCCAGGCAAGAACATTGGAGTGGGTTGCCATTTCCTTCTCCAATGCATGAAAGTGAAAAGTGAAAGTGAAGACGCTCAGTCCTATCGTTGTGTATAGATATATATAAATTTATATATGCTACATATCAAATATAAAATATGTATCAAATATGTATCAATTTGGGCTTCCCTAGTGGCTCAGACAGTAAAGAATCTGCCTACAATGTGGGACACCTGGGTTCAATCCCTGGGTTGGAAAGATCCCTGGTAGGAAGGCATGGCAATCCACTCCAGTATTCTTCTGGAGAATCCCCATGGACAGAGAAGCCTGGTGGGCTACAGTCCATGGGGTCACAAAGAATCCAACACAACTGAGCAACTAAGCACAATGTATCAATTTAGTTGTAAGGTAATCTGTATATGTTTGATACATAATATAAAATATTTGTATATAATATATATTAAATATGTATCAAACATAAAATATATATCAATTTAGTTACAGTATACATATATATTTGATACACGCATACATGTCAAAATAGATATATGTTCCAAATATACAACTGTTGCATTATGCATTCTAAAATCTTTTTTATGTTGCCATAGCCCTTCAGATATTCTCAGCCATAAGTCATGTCTTTCAGCTTTTGAGGATAGATTGGAAATTTGTAAAATGTTCAAGTCATTCATAATCAAATGTAATAAAGAGCAGATAAGCTGGATAATCTATATTTAAATCATTAAAGGCAACACTAATAAAATGAGACAGGGGTCCTCATGCGGTTTGAACATGACAGAAATGTGTGGCGTTAAAGACACTCCTCAGGGAGAGGGACCAAGAAAGATGAGGAGGAGCTGCCTGGCCTCAGTTGTAAAATCTTGGCCATAATGGTAACCCCTCCCATCTGACAATCTCTTAACTATGGAGACTTCCCTTGTTTCGACTGCTCTGCATTTAAAACTCACGTAATCAAAACAGCAAACACAAAATCTGGACCAGAAAAATATGTTCCAATTGAATTCCACTTAGAAGATACAATGGAGGGACTCTTTTAAATACCTACTTTTAGATGTGCAAAATAAATGTGCAAGTTAAATAGTTGGGTTCCTCACCTACATATTAGATATTTTCAGCTGGAAGAACTTCCAATATAAAGTTTTCCATCCTCCCCTTACAGTCCGTACTATTTTAAGGTCCGTGGTAATTCATTCTTGTGTGGTTAAATGTCATTCTCATTGGAAGGTGTCTGTGTTTTTAATTTCACCTTCTTTCCTGGACATGGGACTAGGGTATTAAAAAACAATGACTACTTTGTTCAAGTATTTTTAAAATTTATTTTTCAGCCATTTAGAAAATACAATATTTTTTATTAATGTCTGTTTGAGACAGGCAGTTGCATATGAGTCTGTTATTTTTCCATTTTTCCGTGAATTTGAAGTATTTGACAATTATAAATAAAATTATTAGATATAATGCATTAAAATGCATTTAAAACTCTTACAAAAGGAGCATGGACAACTTTTGCAAAAAAGAGAAAAGGGTACTAATGAATCTTTTCATCGTGACTAATACTTTAGGAAGTCAATTATAAGACCTATCCACAGAAAAAGATAAATATACAACCTATCTGTTATGTTGATTCACCTGGTCACAAAATTCTCAACCATTTATTTGCAGGTACAAATAAAACTAAATCTGGTCCATGTGAAGTATAAACAGAAAGGTTTTAACCCATATTTCTGGATTCTTTTTCCCCTTGAAGATCCATCTATGTAAATTAATGCTGCTTGAGTAAAACAATATCCAAATTCACCAAATAATACAAACATCTCTTAGATATTAAGAAGCTGCATTCAGAGGGCAGTTGAACCTGTCTAGATCCTTTCATGAGAAAACTGATTTCCTTATTTACCCACGCCAATATTTTTTTAAGTCATTTGTCATTTACATAACACTGAGCAACCAGTACTGGGAATGTCCAAAACAACAAAAAAGCCTCTATAACAATTTTTGACACAGGGGACTTCATGGAGAAGCCCATATATTCATCAGCGGCAGATTCATGGCACTTTCTGTTTAGATGGCCATTTCCTCGTGGAGTCATGGTGTTTTATTTGGCTAGTAACTACCACAGGAACAGGAGAGCAGTTGTATTCATGAAGCCAACTATTGGAAGGAATTTCCTTGCTTATTTCTTTCCTCTGTGTGTGTGTGTTTGTGCTTGTACATGTGTGTGTTTTTCTTCAAGATCTTGGGTGCAAAAGCCACCTTATTTATTCTTGAGAAATTTGAAAACACGTCAGTTACCTAGCTTATATTTATGATTCTTCTGTAGTCATTTTTCTCACATTGTTTTACTTTAAATTTAACAGATATATTTTAAACTCTTTGATTAACTGTTCTTACTGCATCAAATTTGTATTGATATTGCTATTTTTAGCCTAAGCGTTTTTAAAAGACAAAAATGGAAGGTGGGGAAAAGGAAATCTGATCATCACTAACAATGAAGTTTCATTTCCTAAGAAGGACTAGGTTATAGTCAGTCCTAAGAGACAACTGTGGTGTTGGAAAAGATTCTTGAGAGTCCCTTGGACTTCAAGGACATCAAACCAGTCAAACCTAAAGGAAATCAATCCTGAATATTCATTGGAAGGACTAATGCTGGAGCTGAAGCTCCAATCCTTTGGCCACCTGATGTGAAGAACTGACTCACTGGAAAAGACCCTAATGCTGGGAAAGATTGAAGGCAGGAGAAGAAGGGGACGACAGAGGATGAGATGGTTGGATGGCATCACCGACTCAATGCATATGAGTTTGAGCAGGCTCCAGGAGATGGTGAAGGACAGGGAAGCTTGGCGTGCTGCAGTCCATAGCGTCACGAAGAGTCGGACAGGACTGAGCAGCTGAACAACAAGAACAAAGAACTATCTATTTTCACATTTCGTATCTTTTGTTGGTCACCTCAGCAGTCATAATATAAAGTTCATGTTTTACTGATAGTCTGCCCTTAATAGGTCTATCTTGCAAACAAACATTAAATTCTGGCCTTTGAAATCACTTTTTCTGTCACTGACTTTTACACTCTTTTCTCTTAAGCTGTATTTAATTAAATCTATAGAAGAGAAAATGATTGTAATCAAAGCAAACAATTTGCTTTTTTGATATTTGATTCATTTTTATCCTCTCTTTCAAGAGAGAGGCAATATTTGGAATTGTCAGGCATATAAAACCATCTCATGATTTGGGTCTCTTTTAAGTGCATGGAGAGATGAGCATGATTTGATTTATTTTGACAAGGGATGGGAAAAGTTTTTCTAAGAACAACAGTCTGCCAGGAATGTTTTAAGAGTCTTTAGTGCTACTAATCAGAGAAGGCAATGGCACCCCACTCCAGTACTCTTGCCTGGAAAATCCCATGGACGGAGGAGCCTGGTGGGCTGCGGTCCATGGGGTCGCGAAGAGGCGGACACGACTGAGCGACTTCACTTTCACTTTTCACTTTCATGCATTGGAGAAGGAAATGGCAACCCACTCCAGTGTTCTTGCCTGGAGAATCCCAGGGACGGGGGAGCCTGGTGGCTGCCGTCTGTGGGGTCGCACGGAGTCGGACACGACTGAAGTGACTCAGCAGCAGCTGCAACGGTGCTACTAGTAGAATAAACCGTGTCAGGTGTTTCTTGGGACTGAAAGATGACCTTCAATCCCTTTTCTTCCTGTTTATCCTGATGTTTTCGAATAATCCTTAAGATAATTGACAAGTTATTAACATTGCTATTTAAATACAGTACACAAGAGTCACATTCGAACTGAAAAGCTGGCTTGAAAGAATCACAAAGCAAAAAGGGACCTAGGTTTGCTTTCAATCCAAGTCACAGAGCATTTAAACTCTGCCAGAATAGTTTAACCTCGTTCCTGAAGGCTCTAATGCTGGGAAAGCTTGAGAGCAGGAGGAGAAGAAGGTGGCAGAGGATGAGATGGTTGGATGCCATCATTCGCTCAATGGACATGAGTTTGAGTAAACTCCGGAAGATAGTGAAGCACAGGGAAGCCTGGCGTGCTGCAGGCCATGAGGTCATAAAGAGTCAGACATGACTTAGTGACTGAACGACAACAAAATATCGCTAGGAAATAAAATTATTCGGTTTTCAAAAAATACCTACTCGAATGTGCCATACATTTCCTCAAAGAGACAAGATGTCCAAATGAAACTTTAATTCATAAGTTGAATGTTCCTCAGTGACTATCTCATTTATAACATTCTGAGGTCTGTGTAGACAGCTGGATATGGCAGTTACACACCTGGCTTGCTGGGGTTCAGTTCTCCGAGTAAATACCCCTTTCATCACTAAGGTCAAAGTCATGCAGCATTTCCAGGTCTGCTGTGTTATTCTCAGTTGTGTCTGACTCATTGCTGACCATGGACTGTAGCCCACCAGGCTCCTCTGTTCATGGGATTTCCCAGGCAAGAGTGCTGGAATGGATTGCCATTTCCTCCTCCAGGGTATCTTCCTGACCCAGAGATCAAACCCTCATCCCCTGTGTCTCCTGCATTGCAGGCGATTTGTTTACCCACTGAGCCACCTGGGAAGCCTTTCCAAGCCTGATAGACTTATGAACGCTGGACAGTGGTAGGGAAATAGGCAGACAGATCACTCACAAGTTATCCACACAAATTACCAACCCATAAAGGCTGCCATTCATTTGAAAATCCATTTTTTACTTTGAGATACAATCATCAGATTATCATGGGCTTCCCTGGTGGCTCAGACAGTAAAACATCTGCCTGAAGTATGGGAGATCCAGGTTTGATCCCTGGGTTGGGAAGATCCCCTGGAGAAGGAAATGACAACCCACTCCAGTACTCTTGCCTGGAAAATTCCATGGATGGAGGAGCCTGGTAGGCTGCAATCCATGGGGTTGCAAAGAGTCAGACATGGCTGAGCGACTTCACTCACAATCATCATATTATCATGGGCAGTGACGAGGCTCTTGCATTTTTCACAGGAAAAATCACAGACTGGGACCTCCCTGGTGGTCCAGTGGTTAAGACTTCGCCTTCCAATGCAGAGAGTGCAGATTCGATGCCTGGTCAGGGAACTAAGATCCCACATGCCTCGTGGCCAGAAAACCAAAACTAAACATAAAACACAGAAGCATTATTGTAACAGGTTCAATAAACTTTTAAAAAATGGCCCACTTCAAAGAAATAAAATATAAAAATTTAAAAAAGAAAAAGCAAAGATTGAAAGCTGAGGCATACGAAAGCTGAGGCTTATGATGACATACCATTGAGTCTGATATTTTAAAACCTGTATTGTACCTGTCAAATTAGTTGACATGGTCCCTAAATACAATTTCCTATAGGAAGTGACTAAGAATTCTGATACCAAAAATCCATAGTGATTCTTTAGAATCATTGAAGGTCTGTACTGTCTCCTCTCAAAAATATTAGAAGTACTTTGTGTCTTGCATATTGCATGTGAGCTTGGTTGTGTTTGACTCTTTGTGAGCCCATGGACTGTAGCTGGCCAGGCTCTTCTGTCCAAGGAATTTTCCAGGCAAAAGTACTGGAGTCGGTTGCCATTTCCTTCTCTAGGAAAGGTACTTTAGTAATAATTAAAGCTATACAGCAAATAACCATATGAAAAGTTCAGTTCAGTTCAGTCGCTCAGTCGTGTCCAACTCTTTGCAACCCCATGGAATGCAGCACACCGGGCCTCCCTGTCCATCACCAACTCCCAGAGTCCACCTAAGCTCATGCCATTGAGCTGGTGATGCCATCCAACCTTCTCATCCTCTGTCGTCCCCTTCTCCTCCCACCCTCAATCTTTCCCAGCATCAGGGTCTTTTCAAATGAGTCAGCTCTTCGCATCAGGTGGCCAAACTATTGCAGTTTCAGCTTCAACATCAGTCCTTCCAATGAACACTCAGGACTGATCTCCTTTAGGATGGACTGGTTGGATCTCCTTGCAGTCTAAGGGACTCTCAAGAGTCTTCTCCAACACCACAGTTCAAAGGCATCAGTTCTTCGGCGCTCAGCCTTCTTCACAGTCCAACTCTCATATCCATACATGACCACTGGAAAAACCATAGCCTTGACTAGACGGACCTTTGTTGGCAAAGAAATGTCTCTGTTTTTTAATATGCTGTCTAAGTTGGTCATAACTTTCCTTCCAAGGAGTAAGTGTCTTTTAATTTCATGGCTGCAGTCACCATCTGCAGTGATTTTGAAGCCCCAAAAAATCAAGTCAGCCACTGCTTCCCCTTCTATTTGCCATGAAGAGACTGGACTGGATGCCATGATCTTTGTTTTCTGAATGTTGAGCTTTAAGCCAACTTTTCACTCTCCTCTTTCACTGTCATCATCAGGATGAAAAGTTACTCAATATCGTATGTTATTAGAGAGTTACAAATTAAAACACTAATGAGATACCATTATATTCATCACAGTGGCTAAAATCTACTGACAACTTCAAATACTGACGGAATGGAAGCAACGGGAACTCTCATTCATCATGAATGAGAATTCAAAATGGTACAGAAGCCCCTTTGGAAGACAGTTTGGCTATTTCTTATGAAAATAAACATGTGTTTACCACGTGATCCAGGAATGTGCTTGCTGCAGTCTACCCAAAGGAACTGAAAACTCCGTGCACATGAAAACCTGCACACATATCTATAGCAGCTTTATTCATAAATGAGGCAACCAAGATGTCCTTCAGTAGGTGAATGGATAAACGTATACCCATACCATGGAATATTAATTAGTGCTAAAAAGAAATGAGCTATGAAGCCACAAAAAGAAATGGAAGAACCACAAAAGCCAATCTAAAAAACCTACATCCTGTATGATTCCAACTGTATGATATTCTAGAAAAGATGAAAGTGTGGAAAGAGTAAATAGATCGGTGGTAGCCAAGGGGTGAGGGGGAGGGAGGGATGAATGGGGGGGCACAGTGAGGCTATTTTAAGGCAATGAAACTTCTGCATGATACTATAATGGTGGCTACATGTCATTACAGTTTATCAGAACCTGTAGATCAGTATAACACAAAAAATAAGCCCTAATGCAATCTACAGATTTTAACTAGTAACAAATAGTGTATTAATTCTGGCTCATCAATTGTAACAAATGTGTCACACCAATGCAAAATGATAATAACGGATGCTGAGGGAAGATAGAAGGTTAAGGGAACTCTGTATCTTCCACTCATTTTTTTCTGTAATCATGGAACTACTCTGAAATAACGAAGCTTATTCATTAAAACTTGTAAAGTACATATTGAAGACAATGAAAAAAATATTGAAAAAATCTCATCTTTGAACCAGTTATTTACAAGACAAAAATTGTCTAATGGGTTTTAATAATGTGTCCATATTTTCCTTACTGGAGTTGAAGGATTTTTTGAACAGGCACTCAGGGGGCCCAGTGGTAAAGAATCTACCCACCAATTCAAGAGAAACAAGAGATGCAGTTTGGATCCCTGGGTCGGGAAGATCCCCTAGAGTAGGAAATGGCAACTCACTCCAGTATTCTTGCCTGGAAAATCCCATAGACAGAGAAATCTGTTGGGCTATAGGCTACAGGGTTGCAAAGAGTCGAACACGACAGAGCAACTAAGTACAACACAGCACAACATCCTTCACAAATATATGTCAACTGAAAAGAATGACTCGGCGTCTCCTTAACGATAGATTTCTGGAAAGATTGGCCAACCCAGCTTCTCAAGAGAGTCAGTCTTCCCCATGAACTGCGTATTTCCTGGCCAACAAAAATAATTAATTCTATATTACCAAAGCTTAACATTTCAGTAGTGAACATTCCAATCTAAGGTGGTGAAGAAATTACTAAATAAGTAATAGTGTTAGGATGCATAGATTCATTACTCATTTTTAAAATATAAGTTCTACCCATTAAAAGTTCTTTATACAAATAAAGGAAGATGGAAAATTATATAAAACTTGAGAAATGTGGGTTCCTTCCACCATGATAACTGCACAGACTATCCAGAGATTATATGCAGTGGGGAACATTGATACAATTTTGATCCATTGAGGTCTGACCTTCTAATGAGGAGCAAAAACAAACCATTAGAAACTTTGAGCTGTGTTAGAAGCATTTTGTGTCAAATGTTTCCACGTACCTATTGAAAACATTTTAGAGCAATAATTTTCTGGGCATGGCAGTTGCTGAAGTGGCAGGAAGTCATCTGATTCTCTACACTCACCAGAAAAATTCAAAGATTTCTGGCAGAAGATTGCAACTAATTCTTATTAAAGGAGTTAACCAAATAGAGTAAATTTTAGAAACCTGTGAGAGTACAGAGGTTCATTGTGAGCATTCTTTTGCCTATTTAATTGTTTTATTCATTTCACAAATATGTGGTAAAAGTGTTCCTCACTCAGTCGTGTCTGACTCTGAGACCCTATGGACTGTAGCCCGCCAGGCTTCTCTGTCCATGGGATTTCCCAGTCAAGAATACTGCAGTGGGTGAGCCATTCCCTTCCCAGGGGATCTTACTGACCCAGGCATTGAGCCTGTGTCTCCTATTGAAGGCAGATTCTTTACCATCTGAGCTACCAGGGAAGCCTAGTAGTAGGTGCCAGGTACTATTCTAGAAAATTGCTATACATTTGTGAAGAAATACAAATCTGCATTTTTGATCTTGACTCTAGTTCCTGAAGTTTTGTGCTAGAACAGTTTAGGGTGGAATTAAACCCAGTATATATACTTTAGCCACCTGATTCAAAGACCCAACTCACTGGAAAAGACCTGGCTGCTTGGAAAGATTGAAAGCCAAAGGAGAAGGGGGCGGTAGAGGATGAGATGGTTAGAAATCATCACCGATTCAATGGATATGAGTTTGAGTAAACTCCTGGGGATAATGGTGGACAGGGGAGCCTGGCAAGCTGCTGTCCATGGGGTTGCAAAAAGTTGGACACGACTGAGCAACTGAACAGCAAATATATATATATATATATCATTTTAGTTCAGTTCAGTTCAGTCGCTCAGTCGTGTCCGACTCTTTGTGACCCCATGAATTGCAGCACACCAGGCCTCCTTGTCCATCACCATCTCCTGGAGTTCACTCAAACTCATGTCCATCAGGTCGGTGATGCCATCCAGCCATCTCATCCTCTGTCGTCCCCTTCTCCTCCTGCCCCCAATCCCTCCCAGCATCAGAGTCTTTTCCAATGAGTCAACTCTTCTCATGAGGTGGCCAAAGTATTGGAGTTTCAGCTTTAGCATCATTCCTTCCAAAGAACACCCAGGACCAATCTCCTTCAGAATGGACTGGTTGGATCTCCTTGCAGTCCAAGGGACTCTCAAGAGTCTTCTCCAACACCACAGTTCAAAAGCATCAATTCTTGGGCGCTCATCTTTCTTCATAGTCCAACTCTCTCATCCATACATGACCACTGGAAAAGCCATAGCCTTGACTAGACGGACCTTTGTTGGCAAAGTAATATATATATATATATATATTTAGACTCCATAAACAAGATCTAATTTTTAAGATATCCCTGCTTTTTGAGAAAATCCAACATAGAGTCTTCTGTGAAAGTCTAAGAACAAAAGGAAGAAAAAAAGTAGTAAAAATTTTTAAAAAGAGAAAGACTAAATCAGGACTCAGTTAACTAGAGGACTTGTGAATGTGCTAGAACTCTATTTTTAAATATTTGTAACACTGGAAATGCATTCATGTATGGAGGGCCTACTCTATGTTAGGCAGTGTACTAGGTCTCAAGAATAAAATAGTGAGCAAAAGATATGTAGTCTCAACCCCCGAGGAGCTTGCAGTCTACAATGGAAACAGGAACTCATCACATGGAAACACCAATCTATCATTAGGAACTGCAAAGCATATTATTAAAGATGTCAAGGGAGCTGCTCAGGAAAGACTTTCCTGCAGAAATGACATTTGGACTCAGTGCAGGAGACCTGGGTTGGATCTCTGGGTCAGGAAGATCTCCTGGAGAAGGGAATGACAACCCACCCCAGCATTCTTGCCTGGAGAATCCCATGCTTCATGAGGAGCCTGGCAGGCTACAGTCCAGGGGATTACAAAGAGTTGCACACGACTGAGCAACTAAAACTCACTTTCTCAGAAGAAGAGAAGTTGACACATTTTTAAAAATGTTTTCTGTTCACATATTTTTGGTTGTACCAGGTCTTCACTGCTGCAAGCAGGGGCTACTCTCTAATCCCAGGATCGGGGGAGCCTGGTGGGCTGCCATCTCTGTGGTCGCACAGAGTCGGACACGACTGAAGCAACTTAGCAGCAGCAGCTTCTTATTGCAGTGGCTTTTCTTTTTGGACTTCCCTGGTGGTCCAGTGGTGAGGAGTCCCCCTGCCAGTGCAGGGGACATGGGTTTGATCCCTGGTCCAGGAAGATTCCACATGCAGCAATGCTGCATGCACCACTAAGCCCATACACCACAAGTACCAAGCCCCAGCTTAGAGCCCAGGCTCCGCAACAAGTTGGCACATTTTAATCAAAAGGAACCCTAACATAAAGTAACATATTCCAGCAGAAGTGTAACTGGAGGGAATCCCCTGGATGCTTGATCTCTCACTGCCAGGGGCCTGGGTTCAATCCCAGGTTGGGGAACTAAGATCCCACAATGTACATGATGTGGCCAAAAAAAAGAAAAAAATGCAATTGGAGTGCTAAAGTGAATGAGAGGAATGGGTGCAAAAGTAAAGCCTGTATTCAGGATACATCTTAAAAATGAAAATATTTAATAGCTATGTAGCATGACCATGTGTGCATAAGCTGTCTTCTACATAAGATTTCATTTTTTTTTCCTATTACCTGGAAAGTGGTGAACATTTCTGTTGACCTTTCGCCCATGGATTTGGCATTTACCTTCCTATTGCTAAGTCGCTTCAGTCGTGTTCAACTCTTTGAAGGTTTATGGACCGTAGCCTGCCAGGCTCCTCTGTCAATTGGATTTTCCAGGCAAGAATATTGGAGTGGGTTGCCATTTCCTTCTCCAGGGGATCTTTCTGACCCAGGAATAGAACCGAGGTCTCTTACATCTCCTACATTGGTGTGCATTCTCAGTCACTTCAATCATGTCCAACTGTGTGACCCTATGGATTGTAGCCTGCCAGGTCCCTCTGTCCATGGGATTCTCAAAGGCAAGAATACTGGAGTGGGTTGCCATGCCCTCCTCCTGGGGATCTTCCCAACCCAGGGGTTGAACCCGTGGCATCTCCTGAGTCTTCTGCATTGCAGGCAGATTCTTTACCACTGAGCCACCTGGGAAACCCTCTGCATTGGCAGGCAGATTCTTTACCACTGAGCCACCTGGGGCTTTTTCCTTGGTGATATCCAATTTTCTCACAAGAGGCTCACAGTTCTAGATTGATAGCAAAGAAATGTTGGTTGTCAGAACAACCCATCTTATCAAGGCATCTGCTTGCTCTTTGGGTGACAGTAACAGAATTGTCACATTATTGACATTTAACAATTGGAATTTTAGTTCCAAAAAAGGTACAATGTGCACATGACAATCGTTTGGACACATATACTTGCACATAAAGAAAAATGGGAGATTACAGCTTGAGAAAGGGGCTGATCATTCTGGGTGGTTTTTGTTAGCATAAGGAAACTGATTCTGTCCCTATGGTGCTCTTCAAAGAGTTGGAGCAGAGAGCAGAATAGGAAATGAAGTGAGTTCAGTGACCCTCACTGGCCTGAACCCCAGGAGCCGGTAAACACAGGATTTCCACTCTATTCATAGCCTGCTTTGTGGTGGCCTTTTGCTATCTTTGTACAAGCGAGAAATTCCCCCTAAAAAAACAATAAATATATTGATATGGACACATACAATGGCTTTCTTGTATACCACCACGTTATTTTGAATTATTGCCACAAGGATTGAGGAGCAGTGTACAGTTTTAAAAACAAATTTGAAATAGAGTGCAAGCAAGTCCTGTGATTTGGGGGAGGGGGAGGTTGTTAGTATTAAAACTGCACTTTCTTCACCTAGCTCTCCTTGAAGAATGATATAAAATGCAGCTTTCATCCAAGCCTGTAATTTTCAGTGTAATGGAGCTGCTCCTTTTGTCACATATCAGAAACAGTGCTCAAGGAAAGAGATTATGAGCACAGCCATATCGTGATGTCATACAAGAGAGGCTAGCCCTTGTCACCTGGATTGGTTTTCATATCAGTCAGGAAACTTCTTTACCAACACTGATAAAAGGTTTAAATGACATTTGTGTCTTAACCTAAAATGATATGTGTATGAACATATTATAAACTGGACTATAAGTGTAGAAAATCACATCTAAGTACCAAAGTGCCAATGATCAAGCAGCATATCCTTGTAAAGATTGTTTTGCTTTGTTTTTCTATAACCAGAGATTTCTAGATCTTCAAAAAGAACCCCAGGTTTTGTAGCTATTCCTCCTTAGGCAAAAATACATGCGTAGTTTTATTCAGCTTTACTAGTATTGGACATGAGATTGACTTTCAAAAACTTTCCTTAGACATGAAGAAAGAGCTCAAATTAAATTAGCATATGCAGATTAAAGAAAGGAAAGGGCTGAAGACCCAGGCATCACAAAACATTTGAGTAAATGAGCATGCAGTGTTCTGACTTTTTAAAAATTTTTTCATTTTTAATTTTGTCTTCAAAAATGTAGTTCAAAGACTCAACACTGAGCGCCAAGAAAATACTTCAAATAGAGCCTAGGATTCCTGATTCTGGCCATGACAGAGTAGCAAATATTGAAATAACCTCTCTTTATAAGCAACCCTAACACTGGACAAAGTTTTTAAAACAACTATTTTCAGAATTGAAGCTTTTAAACCATGGTGCTGGAGAAGACTCTTGAGAGTCCCTTGGACTGTGAGATCAAACCAGTCAATCATAAAGGAAATCAACCCTGAATATTCATTAGAAGGACTGATGATGAAACTGAAGCCACAGTACTTTGGGCACCTGATGTGAAGAGTCGACTTATTGGAAAAGACCCTGGTGCTGGGAAAGATTGAAGGCAGAAGGAGAGGGGGCAGCAGAGGATGAGATGGTTAGATGGCATCACCAACTTAATGGACGTGAATCTGAACAAACTCCAGGAGACAGTGAAAAACAGAAGAGCCTGACTCACTGAAGTTCATGGGGTCTCACCCAACTTAGTGACTGAACAGCAAAATGACAGCTTCTTGCAAAATAAGATGTACTTTTATCATACAGTCCAACAGTGACACTCCTTGATATTTACCCAAATGAAGATCGAACTAAACCACACCTGGATTCTTGACTCCTGAAAATTGTGAGATAACAAATGAGTGTTTTTGAAGCCACTGCATTTGTGGAAACTTACTGTACTGTGAGAGAAAACTAATAGAAAGTCAGACCGAAAGATTACTGAAAGGTGCTATTTATATAAAGTTCTGGATCAGGCAACATGGATTATCAGATCAGATCAGATCGGATCAGTCACTCAGTCGTGTCCGACTCTTTGCGACCCCATGAATCCCAACACGCCAAGCCTCCCTGTCCATCACCAACTCCCGGAGTTCACTCAGACTCACGTCCATCGGGTCAGTGATGCCATCCAGCCATCTCATCCCCTGTCGTCCCCTTCTCCTCCTGCCCCCAATCCCTCCCAGCATCAGAGTCTTTTCCAATGAGTCAACTCTTCACATGAGGTGGCCAGAGTACTGGAGTTTCAGCTTTAGCATCATTCCTTCCAAAGAAATCCCAGGGCTGATCTCCTTTAGAATGGACTGGTTGGATCTCCTTGCAGTCCAAGGGACTCTCAAGAGTCTTCTCCAACACCACAGTTCAAAAGCATCAATTCTTCAGCGCTCAGCCTTCTTCACAGTCCAACTCTCACATCCATACATGACCACTGGAAAAACCATAGCCTTGACTAGACGAACCTTTGTTGGCTAAGTAATGTCTCTGCTTTTCAATATGCTATCTAGGTTGCTCATAACTTTCCTTCCAAGGAGTAAGCGTCTTTTAATTTCATGGCTGCAGTCACCATCTGCAGTGATTTTGGAGCCCAGAAAAATAAAGTCTGACACTGTTTCCACTGTTTCCCCATCTAGTTCCCATGAAGTGGTGGGACCGGGTGCCATGATCTTCGTTTTCTGAATGTTGAGCTTTAAGCCAACTTTTTCACTCTCCACTTTCACTTTCATCAAGAGGCTTTTGAGTTCCTCTTCACTTTCTGCCATAAGGGTGGTGTCATCTGCATATCTGAGGTTATTGATATTTCTCCCGGCAATCTTGATTCCAGCTTGTGTTTCTTCCAGTCCAGCGTTTCTCATGATGTACTCTGCATAGAAGTTAAATAAACAGTGTGACAATATACAGCCTTGACATACTCCTTTTCCTGTTTGGAACCAGTCTGTTGTTCCACGTCCAGTTCTAACTGTTGCTTCCTGACCTGCATACAAATTTCTCAAGAGGCAGATCAGGTGGTCTGGTATTCCTATCTCTTTCAGAATTTTCCACAGTTTATTGTGATCCACACAGTCAAAGGCTTTGGCATAGTCAATAAAGCAGAAATAGATGTTTTTCTGGAACATTCTTGCTTTTTCCATGATCCAGTGGATGTTGGCAACATGGATTATGGGGGAAGGTTAAGAACACTGGATGCCTCTGCTAGGGGAGGGAATTGACTGGGAGGACGCCTGAGGGAACTTTTCAGGGTGATGGAGATTTTGAAACAATACCCTTAAGATCTGTGTGTTTCATAGTCTTAAATGCATCTCAAAAGTCAAACTTGTATTTGTCTGCACCTCATTTTAGCAATGCCACTGCTGTCTGGTATTACTCAATGCAGGCTCATCTGAAGCCCTCCAGCCTACCTCACCCAAATCATTTCTAGTCATTCATGTGAATACAGGTTGGCTGGTTTACCAAATCAATTTTCGCATCAAGATTATTTTTCATCTAAAACAGAATGTAGGTAGTGAGCCGTCTTTTAAGACATCTGGAAGTTTATGTTTTACAAACCCTGCAACGGACGTCCCTAGTGGTGCAGCAGATAACTCTGAGCTCCCAATGCAGGGGGCCCAGGTTTGATCCCTAGTCAGGGAACTAGACCCTACATGCCACAACTAAGACTCAGCACAGCCAAATAAATAAATAGTAAAAAATAAAAACCACACAAAAGATGAGTTGTGTGACCCCAAAGCATGTTTTACAATCATATACCAAAGTCAGTAAACTGTGGCCACGAAGTTGAAAGTGACCTGTTACCTATTTATAGCGATGTCACGTACACGTGATAAATATCACTGGGATAGTATATTGTGAAACACATTCTCCTATAAGATGACTACTTCAAATATTAATTTAAAATAAGCATCTGAAATGTTTAGCATCCCTCTAGCCTTTCCATGCTGTGAACTTCTAAACAGGATTATGGCTGGTAGGAATAAAATCCTTTCTTATAACTATATTGTCATTATTGTTGTTTAGTTGCTAAGTCGTGTCTGACTCTGCGACACCAGTGGACTGTAGCCCTCCAGGCTCCTCTCTCTGTGGAATTTCTCAGGCAAGAATACTGAAGTCGGTTGCCATTTCCTTCTCCAGGGGATCTTCCCAACCCAAGGATTGAACCCGTGTCTCCTGTGCCTCCTGTATTGTAGGTGGATTCTTTACTGCTGAGCCACATTGGGAAGCCCTTATCAATTATCATCATAATATTGATTATTCTGTCTCCCACACTTACTAATGGTGTGAATTGGACAAATTATCTAGTCTTTAGAGACACACCTTCCATCCCTAAGACAGGTATAACAATAGTACACATTTCAGTGTTGTCTTGAAAATTAAATGAAATGAAATAAAAATATAAGCACAGTAAAGTTGGCTTAAAGCTCAACATTCAGAAAATGAAGATCATGGCATCTGGTCCCATCACTTAATGGGAAATAGATGGGGAAACAGTGGAAACAGTGTCAGACTTTATTTTTTTGGGCTCCAAAATCACTCCAGATGGTGACTGCAGCCATGAAATTAAAAGACGCTTACTCCTTGGAAGGAAAGTTATGAGCAACCTAGATAGCATATTGAAAAGCAGAGACATTACTTAGCCAACAAAGGTTTGTCTAGTCAAGGCTATGGTTTTCCCAGTGGTCATGTATGGATGAGAGAGTTGGACTGTGAAGAAAGCTGAGCACCGAAGAATTGATGCTTTTGACCTGTGGTGTTGGAGAAGACTCTTGAGAGTCCCTTGGACTGCAAGGAGATCCAACCAGTCCATTCTAAAGGAGATCAGCCCTGGGTGTTCTTTGGAAGGAATGATGCTAAAGCTGAAACTCCAGTACTCTGGCCACCTCATGTGAAGAGTTGACTCATTGGAAAAGACTCTGATGCTGGGAGGGATTGGGGGCAGGAGGAAAAGGGGACAACAGAGGATGAGATGGCTGGATGGCATCACCAACTCGATGGACGTGAGTCTGAGTGAACTCCGGGAGTTGGTGATGGACAGGGAGGCCTGGCGTGCTGCGATTCATGGGGTCACAAAGAGTCGGACACGACTGAGTGACTGAACTGAACTGAACTCAACTGAAGGTCCATAGCAAGCACTTAGTAATAAGAGTTCTTTTCTTTCTTCTGTCTCTTCTTCTCCTCCCCACCTCTACACCATTTCTATACTCATATGTAAATATTCAAAATTATCAACTATTTGGATTCAAATATTTTGCCCTAAATATTGCCTTTTGATGTACATTTCATTCTTAACTATTAAATGAAATGCTAGGGGTAAAAAAAAAAAAAAAGAACATTCTTTTCTTGGGGGTCCAGTTACTAATTTCTAAAAGTTAATCCTTTACTTAAATGAGGAGGATTTGTCTTTTTCTCTGTTGAGAAGTCTTATTTTTTGACATCATAGCTGACATTCACATATGGCAGGACTTCGGCCTAGGAGTTTGGCCTGTGCAAAGTCACATTAAATTCCTTGACACAAAATTCTTATTTATAGGATCTATTATTTTGATGAGGACAAGTCTCATATCGGACAACATAATACTCAAGAAGGAATCCTGACAGTGAATGCTTTGGAAGGGAATCAATGCAGCTGTAATTCTGCAGAATAGCTGGTCAGAGTAGGAGTTCTTGAAAACAATGGGGTTATTTAAATTCCACCTTGAAAACTGAGTGACAGTTTGCCCTGGGAACTATTGTGTTTCAAATTCCGTCTCAGGACAGGCCCTGCCTTCCCACAGGCCACTGAAAAGCCTTTTATTTTGTCATCCTCTTCTAAAAGCTCCTTCAAAACCTTCCCAACAAACCAGGATTTTCTGCCATCAAAAACAAAAGCTATTTAAAAAAAAAAAAATATATTACCTCCTTCGAATTAAGCTTCATGACACTGAGAATTCTAATAAATTCTTGGCAGATTTCGGAAACTACACAATTTGAAAACTTAAAAAAAATTTGTCGTGTATCTAACGGTTTTCATTTCTTTTTCTTTGCCATTTGTACTGTCCAGTTATTCTACAGAAAAACTAGATAACAGTGTAAGAGTAAACGCAGCCATTTAATAAAATCAAGCACCTCAGAGTGAAACTTGATGGAGAATCTATGGTTAAGAACCACCCATTTAAACTGAATTTTCTAAATAATCATACAATTTTTAGAATAATTGCATTTTGGAAGGTGCTCTCAGAAATTACCTCCCTAACAAACCGCTAATTGTTTAGAAAGAGTATTGTATATAGTATATAAACATAAATACACACACACACAAAGTCTGTAAGGCGCTACTTGCTATTTTCATTAAAAACTGTTTTCATATTCAAGAGGTACAACTTCTGAGAACCAGGACCAGCTCTAAAATTAACATTAAGAACTTAAGAGTGATTGTATTTTGCAAATCAACCCAAAAATACTCTTTCCCAAAGTCACCTCCAAGAAGAAATGCGAAGCACACAGACCTTCAACAAGATTCTGGTTTACTGCCCAGACTGGAGGAGCCTCCTCCACACACACAGTGGAAATACAAAAATAAAGACCAATTTGCTAAAAAGAAAATACTTATTTAAAGAAAGTAAACTAAAATAGGTATAAGTGAATATTTCTTGAACAGTTCCGAAAACAATATATCTCAATTAGGAATTTTTAATTAAAGGCATTGTTATTTTAAAAATGTTCTGCCTTCCAGGTTTTTATGTTGAAGTGTAAATAAGTATACTTAAAGTATAGTTGATTTATTGAAGTATAATTGATTTATGATATTCGTTTCAAGTGTGCAGCATAGAGATTCAGGATTTTGATAGATTATACCACATTAAATACTATTATGAAATAATGCCTGAAATCCCCAGGCTGAATAGTACATCCTTGTGGCTAATGCAGTTTATACATAATTTGTATCTCATAATCTATTAACCACTGTCTTGCCCCTCCCCCCTGCTACCCCCCTCCATGGGTAACCACTAGTTTGCTTTCTATATATGTAGAAGTCTGTTTCTGTTTTGCTATACACATTCATTTATCTTATTTTTCAGTTCAGTCACTCAGTCATGTTCGACTCTTTGCGACCTGTAGACTGCAGCACACCAGGCTACCCCATCCATCACCAACTCCTGGAGCATATTCAAACTCATGGCCATCAAGTTGGTGACACCATCCAACCATCTCATCCTCTGTCAGCCCCTTCTCCTCCAACCTTCAATATTTCCCAGCATCAGGGTCTTTCCCAGTGAGTCGGTTCTTCAAATCAAGTGGCCAAAGTATTGGAGTTTCAGCTTCACCATCAGTCCTTCCAATGACTATTCAGGACTGATTTCCTTTAGGATGGACTAGTTGGATCTCCTTGCAGTCCAAGGGACTCTCAAGAGTCTCTCCAACACCACAGTTCAAAGCATCAATTCTTTGGCGCTCAGCTTTCTTTATAGTCCAACTCTGACATCCATATATGACTACTGGCAAAACCATAGCTTTGACTAGATGGACCTTTGTTAGCAAAGTAATGTCTCTGCTTTTTAATATGCTGTCTAGGTTGATCATGAGGATCTCAAGGCAAGAACACTGAAGTGATTTGCCATTCCCTTCTCCAGTGGACCACATTTTGTCAGACCTCTCCACCATGACCCGTCTGTCTTGTGTGGTGCTACACCCATGGCTTAGTTTCATTGAGTTAGACAAGGCTGTGGTCCATGTGATTAGATTGGTTAGTTTTCTGTTACTGTGTTTTCAGTCTATCTGCCCCCTAATGCCCTCTCTCAGCACCTACAATCTTACTGGGGTTCCTCTTATCGTGGACATGGGGTATCTTTTCACAGCTGCTGCAGCAAAGCTCAGCCACCACTCACCGCTCCAGCGCCGTGAGAAGCAAAGTAGAAAGGGAAAGATATATGCATTTGAATACAGACTCCAAAGAATAGCAAGGAGAGATAAGAAAGCCTTCCTCAGTGATCAAAGCAAAGAAATAGAGGAAAGCAATAGAATGAGAAAGGCTAGAGATCTCTTCAAGAAAATTAGAAATACCAAGGGAAAATTTCATGCAAACATGGGTACAGTAAAGGACAGAAATAGTATGGACCTCATAGAAGCAGAAGATATTAAGAAGAGGTGGCAAGAATACACAGAAGCACTGTACAAAAAAGATCTTCATGACCCAGAGGATTATGATGGTGTGATCACTCACCTGGAGCCAGACATCCTGGAGTGTGAAGTCAAGTGGACCTTAGGAAGCATCACAATGAACAAAGCTAGTGGAGGTGATGGAATTCCAGTTGAGCTCTTTCAAATCCTAAGAAATGATGCTGTGAAAGTGCTGCACTCAATATGCCACCACATTTGGAAAACTCAGCAGTAGCCACAGGACTGGAAAAAGTCAGTTTTCATTCCAATCCCAAAGAAAGGCAATGTCAAAGAATGCTCAAACTACTGCACAATTGCACTCATCTCACACACTAATAAAGTAATGATCAAAATTCTCCATGCCAGGTTTCTGCAATACGTGAACTGTGAACTTCCAGATGTTTCAAGCAGAGGGTCATCAAAAAAGTAAGAGAGTTCCAAAAAAACATCTATTTCTGCTTTATTGACTATGCCAAAGCCTTTGACTCTGTGGATCACAATGAACAGTGGAAAATTCTTAAAGACATGGGAATACCAGACCACCTGACCTGATGCTTGAGAAATCTGTATGCAGGTCAGGAAGCAACAGTTAGAACTGGACATGGAACAACAGACTGGTTCCAAATAGGGAAAGGAGTACATTAAGGCTGTATATTGTCACCCTGTTTATTTAACTTATATGCAGAGTACATCATGAGAAACACTGAGCTGTGTGAAGCACAAGCTGGAATCAAGACTGCTGGGAGAAATGTCATTAAACTCAGATATGCAGATGACACCACCCTTATGACAGAAAGTGAAGAAGAACCAAAGAGTCTCTTGATGAAAGTGATAGAGAAGAGTGAAAAAGTTGGCTTAAAGCTGAATAATCAGAAAACTAAGATAATGGCATCCAGTCCCATCACTTTGTGGCAGGTAGATATGGAAACAGTGGCAGGCTTTATTTTTGGGGGCTCCAAAATCACTGCAGATGGTGACTGCAGCCATGAAATTAAAAGATGCATACTCCTTGGAGGGAAAGTTATGATCAACCTAAACAGCATATTGAAAAGCAGAGACATTACTTTGCCAACAAAGGTCCATCTAGGCAAAACTATAGTTTTTCCAGTAGTCATATATGGATGTGAGAGTTGGACCATAAAGAAAGCTGAGCACCAAAGAATTGATGCTTTTGAACTGTGGTGTTGGATGAGACTCTTGACAGTCCCTTTGACTACAAGGAGATCCAAACATCCATCCTAAAAGAGATCAGTCCTGAGCGTCCATTGGAAGGACTGATGGTGAAGCTGAAACTCCAATACTTTGGCCACCCCAATACTGTGAGGGATTGGGGCAGGAGGAAAAGTAGACGACAGAGGATGAGGAGGTTGGATGGCATCACCGACTCAATGGACATGAGTTTGGGTATGCTCTGGGAGTTGGTGATGGACAGGGAGGCCTGCTCTGCTGCAGTCCATGGGGTCACAAAGAGTCGGACATGACTGAGCAACTGAACTGAACTGAAGTGAGGTTGATCATAGCTTTTCTTCCAAGGAGCAAGCATCTTTTAATTTTGTGGCTGCAATCACTATCTGCAGTGATTTTGGAGCCCCCAAAAATAAAATCTCTCACTGTTTCCATTGTTTCCCCATCTATTTGACATGAGGTGATGGGACCAGATGCCATGATCTTAGTTTTCTGAATGTTGAGCTTTAAGCCAACTTTTGCAACTCTCCTCTTTCACTTTCATCAAGAGATTCTTTAGTTCTTCTTTGCTTTCTGCTATAAGTGTGGGGTCTTCTGCACATCTGAGATTATTCATATTTCTCCTGGAAATCTTGATTCCCACTTGTGCATCATCCCAGCATTTTACATGATGCACTCTGCATATAAGTTAAATAAACAGGGTGACAATATACAGCCTTGACGTACTCCTTTCCCTATTTGGAACCAGTCTGTTGTTCCATGTCCAGTTCTTACAGTTGCTGCATACAGATTTCTCAGGAGGCAGGTCAGGTGGTCTGGTATTCCCATCTCTTTAAGAATTTTCCATAGTTTGTTCTGATCCACACAGTCAAAGGCCTTGGCATAGTCAATAAAGCAAAAGTAGACGTTTTTCTGGAACTCTCTTGCTTTTTCAATGATCCAGTGGATGTTGGCAATTGGATCTCTGGTTCCTCTGCCTTTTCTAGATCCAGCTTGAACATCTGGTAGTTCATGGTTCATGTATTACTGAAGCCTGGCTTGGAGAATTTTGAGCATTACTTTACTAGTGTGTGAGATGCATGCAATTGTGCGGTAGTTTGAGCATTCTTTGACATTGCCTTTCTTTGGGATTGGAATGAAAACTGACTTTTTCCAGTCCTGTGGCCACTGCTGAGTTTTCCAAATGTGGTGGCATATTGAGTGCAGCACTTTCACAGCATCATCTTTCAGGATTTAAAAGAGCTCAACTGGAATTCCATCACCTCCACTAGCTTTGTTCATTGTGATGCTTTCTAAGGCCCACTTGACTTCACATTCCAGGATGTCTGGCTCCAGGTGAGTGATCACACCATCGTGGTTTGCTGGGTCATGAAGATCTTTTTTGTACAGTGCTTCTGTGTATTCTTGCCACCTCTTCTTAATATCTTCTGCTTCTATGAGGTTCATACCATTTCTGTCCTTTATTGTGCCCATGTTTGCATGAAATGTTCCTTTGGTATCTCTAATTTTCTTGAAGAGATCTCTAGTCTTTCCCATTCTATTGTTTTCCTCTATTTCTTTGCTTTGATCACTGAGGAAGGCTTTCTTATCTCTTCTTGTCATTCTTTGGAACTCTGCGTTCAGATGGGTATATCTTTCCTTTTCTCCTTTGCCTTTTGCTTCTCTTCTTTTCTCAGCTATTTGTAAGGCCTCATGAGACAATCATTTGGCATTTTTGCATTTCTTTTTCTTGGGGATGGTCTTGATCACTGCCTCCTGTACAATGTCATGAACTTCCGTCCATAGTTCTTCAGGCACTCAGTCCATCAGATATAATCCCTTGAATCTATTTTTTACTTCCACTGTATAATAGATAGGGATTTGGCCTGTTGTGATGCAGCTCATGGGGTCTCAAAGAGTCGGACATGACTGAGTGACTGAACTGAATGGTCTAGGGGTTTTCCCTACTTTCTTCAATATAAGTCTGAATTTGGCAATAAGAAGTTTATGATCTGAGTCACAGTCAGTTCCTGGTCTTGTTTTTGATGACTGTCATCTTTGGCTGCAAAGAATATAATCAATCTGATTTCGGTGTTGACCATCTGTTGATTTCCATGTGTAGAGTCTTCTCTTGTGTTTTTGGAAGCGGGTGTTTGCTATGACCACTGCGTTCTCTGGGCAAAACTCTGTTAGCCTTTGACCTGCTTTGTTTTGTACTCCAAGGCCAAATGTGCCTGCTACTCCAGGTGTTTCTTGACTTCTTACTTTTGCATTCCCATCCCCTATAATGAAAAGGACATCTTTTTTGGGTGTTAGTTCTAGAAGGTCTTGTAGGTCTTCATAGAACCATTCAACTTCAGCTTCTTCAGCATTACTGGTTGGGGCATAGACTTGGATTACTGTAATATTGAATAGTTTGCCTTGAACATGAACAGAGATCATTCTGTCGTTTTTGAGATTGCATTCAAGTACTGAATTTTGGATTCTTTTGTTGACTATAGTGGCTACTCCATTTCTTAATTTTAGATTCTACATATAAGTGATATAAGAAAGTATTTGTTTTTCCCCATTTGACTTATTTCACTAAGCATAATATTCTGTAAACCTACCCATGTTGTTACAAGTGGTAGAATTTCGTTCTTTTTATGGCTGAATAATATTCCAATATATGTATATAATATTATACATGTAGTATACATACATATATATATTCCACTATGTATATATCCCATTTATCTATTACTCTGCTGATGGACACACTTGGGTTAAAAGGCCTTCCCTGGTTGCTCAACTAAAGAAATCTGCAACACAAGAGATGTAGAAGATGCAGTTTCACTTCCTGGGTTGAAAAGATCCCCTGGAGTAGGAGATGGCAAGCCACTTCAGTATTCTTGCTTGGAAAACTCCATGAACAGAGGAGCCCGCAACGCCACAGTTTGTGGGGTTGGATCGGAAAGAGTCAGACACGACTGAGTGACTGAGCTGGATCGGAAAGAGTCAGACATGACTGAGTGAGCACGTATGCACACATGTACTGGCTGCTGTAAATAGTGTTGCTATAAACATTGGAGTACATGTATCTTTCTTTCCAAATTAGCACTTTGTTTTATCTGGGTGTATACTCAGGACTCAAAGTGCTGGATTATATGGTAGTACTATTTTTAATTTTTTGAGGATCCCCCTTACTGTTTTCCATAGTAACTGCACAAATTTACCTCCTACCAATAGTGCACAAGTGTTCTCTTTCACCACATCCTTGCCAATATTTATTTGTAGAGTTTTTGGTGATAGCTGTTCTGACAAGTGTGAGGTGATATCTCATTGATATTTAAAGGCATTGCTATGAAGTCTTGGCGGCTTCCCCTGGTGGCTCAGATGGTAAAGAATCCACCTGCAAAGCAGGATACCAGGGTTCAATCCCTGTTATGGGGAGATTCCCTGGAGAAAGGCATGGCTACCCACTTCAGGATTTTGGCCTGGAAAATCCCAGGGACAGAGAAGCCTGGCAGGCTACAGTCCACGGGGTTGGAAAGAATGGAACACAATTGAACGTCTAATCTTTCATACATGTATGAAGTCTTGAACAAGACAAGATTATCCACTGTTACCAGTACTCTTTAACAAAAATGTGAAAGAGTTATTTAAAAGTAGAAATTAAAGGCAAAAAACCTATAAAGGAGAGGTAGTTATCTCTATTCACAGATGATATGATTGCCTATTATAAAAATCAAAAGAATGAAATGGAAACCCATTAGAAAAAATAAGAGAATAATTACAGTAGCATGTAAAATGCAGATACTGAAACAGATATCATATCTATAAAATATTAATTGGAAGATATAAAAGGAGGAAATTCACTTAATAACACAAAAGAATAAAATATCTAAGCCTATACTTTAAAATACATGTAGAAAATTCTAATGAAGAAAATCCTAAAATATTTCTGAAAGGCAGAAATGTGGACTTGAAAATGTACAAAAAATATGACATACGAAAACACATCCTAAAGATCTCAGTTATGCCGGGTTAATATAAAAGTGTTGTAATTTCCAATAAAAATAGTAGCTTTTTTCTTCTTTAGTTGCAGAAGTTGATTATAACATTTATATGGGAAAATAAAACAGCAAGAATAGACAGAAAAATCCTATTAAAAAAAAAGAATAGTAATTTGGCATTGGTCCATGAATAGGTGGTTAGAGCAATAAAATGATTACCTAATAAAAATACTAACCTACTCTGAAGGAGAGTGTATGTTACAGGAACTAGCAAAGAATAGCAGACTTCTCTGAGTATATCGTATTATACAGTTTACCTGTGAACACATTTCAAGTGACTATAGAACATAGTTGGGGTTTTCCCTGGTTGTTCAGACGTCAAAGAATCTGCCTGCGATATAGGAGACGTAAGAGACCTGGGTTTGAACACTGGGTGGGAATGGTCCTCTGGAGAAGGCAATGGCACCCCAAACTAGGACGCTTGCCTGGAGAATTCCATGGACAGAAGAGTCTGGTGGGCTGTAGTCCAGGACGTAGCAAACAGTTGGACATGACTGAGCAACTAACGGGCACACACACGTAGAACATAATATGTGACATGAACATCTGCAGATGTTCACAGAGGAAGATATTCTAAGAACATATAAAAACTGTAAACATATCTTGAAAGATTCAGAAGTCTGTTAGCAGTAATATATATGCTATTTTTAGAATCATATGTGTATTTCCAGATGACACACAAAAAATCACATAATATTGTTAAGAACAAATACTTCAGTGGATGATAAAAGCATGTAAGTACAAAATCAAAGAAATCAAGCAAACATCTGGATTCAGAATGTTGGAAATATCTGTATAAATTGCTGTTTTATCTTAAACAGCTCTGTACTAGCTCTGTCCCCTGAAATGTCCAGAACCAAGGATAACTCAACAGCAATGAAGAGCCCTAGCACCCAGATTGTGTTTTCCAAATGCCATTCTCCACTGAAGTGAACGAGGGTTCCTTAGAGTCATGGCTAATTCCAGTTGTAAAGTGGGAAATAAACATGCTGAGCATAGAAGCATCTTGTGCCAGAAAACACGAATGTGATCAAAGACGGATGGGTTAAACATGAAAGACAGAGAAGGCAGCATGAAGATGTCTCATCAGCCAAGAGCCAGAGACAGAACAACTTTAGCATCAAAAAGAATAATTTATTTAAATATATTGAATATGTAAAGACCTATAAGTTCACAATGATATGAAAGAGAGAGGGCAGAGAAGATATCTAGGGCACCGACTCTGTGCACTGAAAATGGAACATTATCAACCAAAAGAGAAAGTTAAATATTTATTCTGACTTTTCCATACACACTCTCATTCACACAAGGCTACTATTTGATATGATGCATTTATCTTTTACAGAAGGTAGCCAATAGAGGTGTAAGGAATGACAAAATTAGAAAATTACCGTTTTGCAACACCTAATGAATCAGTTCCCCTGTGATGAGATCCACAGTGGGATGAGAAATGGATGAGAAATTTGTCGACGAAAAGATCAGGATTTCAGCACCTGAAAATTATAAACCTCAGTATCTCTAAAAATGGGGCAATTGTATGAAGCGCACAACTGCTTGAGATGGATTTTTAGAAGAAAAAAGCATTTTGAACCTGGAGCTGAATTTAATCAAGCCTCTAGAACCAACAGCAATGTTTACGTGTATAAATAGAATGAATGGAATGGGGGAGGGGGAAGTTGCTCTAGCTTCTAAAAGTCTTAGGTGTCAAGTAAATATGATGTGTGGACTCTATGGATACTGACTCAAAGAAAAAAATTTTTGTAGATTTTTTTAAAGATTTAATTATTTATTTATTATTTTGCTGGGCTGGGTCTTTGTTGTTGCACTCTGGCTTTCTCTCAGATCAGTCGCTCAGTCATGTCCAACTCTTTGCAACCCCATGAATCGCAGCACGCCAGGCCTCCCTGTCCATCACCAACTCCCGGAGTTCACTCAGACTCACGTCCATCGAGTCAGTGATGCCATCCAGCCATCTCATCCTCTGTCGTCCCCTTCTACTCCTGCCCCCAATCCCTCCCAGCATCAGAGTCTTTTCCAATGAGTCAACTCTTTGCATGAGGTGGCCAAAGTACTGGAGTTTCAGCTTCAGCATCAGTCCTTCCAATGAACACCCAGGACTGATCTCCTTTAGGATGGACTGGTTGGATCTCCTTGCAGTCCAAGGGACTCTCAAGCATCTTCTCCAACACCACAGTTCAAAAGCATCAATTCTTCCGCGCTCAGGCTTTCTCTAGTTATGGCAATCAGGAGCTACTCTTCCTCACTTTAGGTGCCCAGGCTTCTCATTACCGTGGCTTCTCTTGTGGAGCATAGGTTCTAGACATGTAGTTCAGGCATGTAGGATCTTACCAGACCAAGGATTGAACTGGTGTCCCTTGCACTGTAAGGTGGATTCTTAACCACTGGACAAGGGAAGCCCCAGGTATTTTTCAGGTTGATGTTGTTGTTTAGTTACTAAGTCATGTCTTAGCCTTTGATGACCCCATGGACTGTAGCCCAAAAGACTCCTGTAGAGTCTTGGGATTTCCAAGGCAAGAATACTGGAGTGGTTTGCTATTTCTTCCTCCAGGGGATCTTCCTGATCTAGGGATCTAAACTAGGTCTCCTGCAGTGGCAGCTTATACCAAAGAACCATTGTTAACTTTGGTATAATAAAGGCATCATTATAAAGAAAAACTTTATTTTTAATGTATGGCAAAACCAATACAATATTGTAAAGTAATTAGCCTCTGCTGCTGCTGCTAAGTCACTTCAGTCGTGTCCGACTCTGTGCGACTCCATAGACGGCAGCCCACCAGGCTCCCCCGTCCCTGGGATTCTCCAGGCAAGAACACTGGAGTGGGTTGCCATTTCCTTCTCCAATGCATGAAAGTGAAAAGTGAAAGTGAAGTTGCTCAGTCGTGTCCGACTTAGTGACCCCATGGACTACAGCCCACCAGGCTCCTCCATCCATGGGATTTGCCAGGCAAGAGTACTCGAGTGGGGTGCCATCGCCTTCTCCAAATTAGCCTCTAATTAAAATAAATAAGTTTAAATTAAAAAATAAATAAATAAACTTAACACACATCCTAAAAAGAAAATGAAGAAATATATACGTGAAAAGACGTAACGCTTAAGAAATGCTTCAGAATACTATCACAAAAGAAAAGGGAAGGTAGACATAGAAATCAATCAGGAAAATGAGGCAGAACTTTGATAAAAATGTGTCATCTGATTGATATTCAGGTTGCTTTTCATATTATTGTTTGTGCTTTTGTATGAGCTTGGAAAGGTTTGTAATATACATATTTTTTTAAAGGATGTCACAGAGAGGCAGACTGATACCTCAGAAGAAAGCATTATGTTTGATTATTAGACAGATGTGAATTCAAATCTAGCTCATTTACTTTTTGTCTGGAAAAGTTATTTCCTTTGAGTAATTTCTACTAAACTCCATTGCTCCATCTACTAAAAAAGAAAAGGCTATAGATTTTCTAAGAGGATAACTGGAAAATGGGGCAAAGATTCTCCTCTTAATAATAGGTCACTAACGAGGATTAGTTAGGAAGTTTCTGACTGCTCTCACCATGTCTAAATCACCTTTTAATCTCAAAGGAGCTGGTAAGTCTTCCTTAACCTCTGAAGGTTTTATAAAATATACCAACCCTATGCATTGCTGGTCTAATTATCATTAACAAGAAACTCTCCCACTGAGGATTTCTTAGAAATAGTGCCATTATTAAGGCAGCTAGCATGATTACCATGATGTATTAACAAAATTGTGGTGTGTAATTACTTCACCCTATCAACAGTGGCTAAAGTGAGTTTTAGCCGTTTGGGCAAGTATGCCTGTCTGTATGAGGAGGCTGGAGAAGGGCGAGAAAGAATTAACATTAAAGAAATCTAAATGTGATGAAAAAGTTTTAGAGAAATGGAAACTAGGCATTTCTTGTTATGAGATGTGATGATACTGTACAAAATTACCTCCAGTAATTTCAAGCAGTGTGGACTCTACTATAGGACACAGACTAAGATGAAGTCAAATAGTAGAAACAAATTGTTTCTCAATTATAACTCTCTCTGCAAAATATATAAGGTTATTTAACAAAAAGACTCTCTTTAGGGTATTTAAGAATGCTTATTCTCAAGGATAAGAATTATTTATTCCCATTTCAAAAGAAGGTTTTTGAGAGTCTGCTAGCAAAAAATACAGTACAAGTGAAGGCTACAAAGGATGATTTGACAGGATCTTCTTAAAAAGAAAAGGAAATTTAAAAAAACAGAAGTCTCTTTAGTAAAAATTGTTCTAAGGAAATCAGAAATTACAACTTAAAATACATGTATTGATTATGTTTTATTTGTTGGGGATTTTAACTGGATGCTTACAAAGTTTCAAAAATAAGACACAATTCTAAAGGAGCAGAATTTATTAAAAGAGACAGAAAAAACACTTAGATATTTAAAATATAGAACTTGGTACAAAGAGTTATGGAAAGGAGAAGTAATGAAGGAGCTTCTGATTGATCTTACATGGTTACGTAGAAGTCACATCTGAGCTGAGCATGGATGATAAGAGGGAGTTCATCACATAAAGAAGAAAAAATATATTGAGGAAGAAACATCTAAAAAGGCACAGGGGCTTGTGTTCAAGGCATGTTGAGTGGTTCTTTGTAACAAGAGGCTTCCCTGGTGGCTCAGCAGTAAAGAATCCACTTGTCGATGCAGGAGACGTGGGTTCAATCCCTAGGTCACGAAGATCCCCTGGAGAAGGAACTGGCTTCCCACTCCAGTGTTCTTGCCTGGGAAAGCCATGTGGGCTACAGTCCCTGGGGCTGAGCAGCTAAATAACAACGATGGACGACCACATTCAGAGGAGTGTCCTCCCTTCCTCAGGTTTCCCAGGCCCCAGCACGCAGTTCCCACTCTGTCCAGTCACGGCCCCAGGGGACCAGGGATCTGTTCTCTGTCTCTGTAGTTTTGTTCTTTCTGGAATTTCCTCTGAGTGAAATCATATGGCAGGTACGATCTACTGTTACTGACTTTTAAACTTCACATTCTATTTTTAAGGTGCATCATGTTGTTTTCTACAGAATGTATTTTATTCCTGTTAATTGTCCCATGGTATTCCAAAATATGGATATACTATGATTTATGTATTTTTTATCAGGTGCCTACATTGTTTTCTTTCTGAACTTAACAGAAACTGTGTTGAATCTCTATAAACCCTTACTCAAGTTTAGACACACAAATTTCACATAATGCTGAATTATAAGGAGGCTTTGTATTTCAAAGACACATTTAACTTAACAATGGTATTGAAACAGCAGGATCTTATGGTCCTCCCCGCCCCCACCACATCCTCAGCCTGCCTTTTGTCTATGCAAAAACTTTATCCAAAGAATATGTTTAACCAGAGAAGTGAGAAAATACAGAAACAAAATAAACCAGCCAAAGGATACCAAATAATAATGATGTAGTCATTAAGCATACTCATTGGAAACAATCCTAATGCTGGGAAAGATTGAGGGCAGAAAGAAAAGGGGGCGACAAATGATGAGATGGTTGGATGGTATCATCGACTCAATGGACATGAGTTTGAGTAAACTCCAGGAGATAGTGAAGGACAGGGAAGCCTAACTTGCTGCAGTCCATGGGGTCGCAAAGAGTCAGACATGACTTAGTGACTGAACAACAAGTATAGTTCCTTCTCAATGGGTATAGACAGTATTCTGGGCCATATCCCATGAGCTGTCTTATAGATACTCAAACCCCCATCAGGTGGAAGAAGTTAACTACATGATGAATAGACTGTGGCCAAGATATAAGCCTCCACAGTTCTGAGAACTGGCCTCAAAGAAATGGGAGCAAAGTGACCCTGGAACTGAAGACTAACTACCTAAAATAACCAAGATGATGCTGGTCAGACCAAAGATGACTGATTTCAAGATGACTGTCAGATCTGACTGTGCTGTTATGCATGAAGCCCCCTCACTCCGTCTATAAAAGCTATTGCCCCCCACCTGTGTGGGAGGGGAGTCGTCAGCCTTTGGACAGATGTCTGCTCTCCCCTTCCCCCTGGGTTGTAGGCATCCAGAATAAAGCAAATTTTCTTTTCCACCATCCCTGCTTCTTTACTAGCTTTTGAGCAGCAAGCAACCGGACCCCACTTTCAGCAATGGTATCTCTTACAATCTGGAGCTTGTAAGTAGTCCATTTCCCCAACATTTGCAAGCCCCCAACTTTCTGGCATTTTTCTCTTTCTTTTTCATCCTGCTTGCAAACTGGCTGTTCTTTCTAGAGCTAATCTCTTTCTTGTGATACCTTGCCAAAGACTGCTAATAGCTACTGAAATCCATGATTAGCCCTTATTTTCTGGTCTTTTCCTCTTGATCACAAATATCTTAGGTAACCTAAAGATTGCCTCCCAAATATTTTGCACCATCTTCTCCTACATGCCATCATATTCCTTACCACCCACCACACTGTAGTAAGCCAATGCCAGATATTTTAGGGTTTTGTACAACTCCATGTTTAGCACCAATTTACATGTTATTTTATGGCTCTTTTTTATATTCTCTAAATTATACCCATCTGTAAGACTTCATAGGGTTTTCTCATACATCCTCAGCATATGGTCAATTTCGTTCTGTAGGATTTTCAAGCTCTAACATATGGAAAAGTTTTTTATATCCATATTCAAATGTCTATTAGGCTAATCTTCTATTATGTCTAATAGGTTCTATTTTTACTTATAGATTTTCTAGATAATAATTTAATTTACCAAAAAAATTGTGTTTTCACTCTCAATATAGTGACTAATATGTCTATGCCAATGTTAAAAGATACTGGTTGCATATTTTATTCTTGATTTTTATCCATATTTTAGTCTTGATTTTTATACCTCCAAGATTTCATCTTTAAATATGAGTTTGACTGTTGGATTTATATAAGCAGTATTCATAAAATGAGACTGTGATCTAAATATGTCAGGAACGGATTTGAATACTATCAAAGTCCCCAATACATCTGATATTAATTATCTAATTTATTTATTAGCTATTTATTGATACTTAATATGTTAAAACACTGAGCCTGCAATGGTGAATAAAAATAATACAGTTACTGTCTCTGTCAATTTTCTAATCAGAAATGAAAATTATGTTTACCTCTTTATTCATGTTCCACTTTAATATAACATCAATCTTATATTAGTGGCAGAAATAATGCTTTTTAATTAAGAATATTCTTCTTAAAGGATTAATTTCTGTTATTTTAAAGTACTTTTCATCTATAACAATATATAGACTTAGATTTACATTAACTTTTCAAAACAATATTGTGTTGTGGCTATGCTAGTTTGCTAAATGCACTGAAACATTTCCCTTCATTTCCATTTTCTGGAAGAGTTCTGAATATAGTATATATATTTCCTTGATGGGTTGAATGAAATTATCCTTAAAACCATATGTAAGCATTTTTTTTAAGTTGCAACATCTTTTGTTTACATTTCTTTGTTACTTTCTAATTTATAAAATTGTTTCCTTATTCTACAGTCACTTTAAAAATGCATGTTTTAAAGATAATTATCACTATAGCACTTTTGGCTTTTTTTAATCCTGCATTTTAACCTAGTAGATGTCTTATTTGCATTGTTATGACTCTATATAACAAGTCATTTTAAGCATAATTGTATCAAAAATAATATATTTTCTTTGAGAAATATTTAGCACTGCCAACTCACTATTTAAATTTTACATAATAAAATAGTTTTACACCTAAAAAAAAATCTTAGGTTTGATCTTCTTTGTCTGTCTCCCATATTAATTATCTGGTCTATCATTATTTCTATTTTCTTGTGCATCTTCTCAGCACCTGGAATTATATGTATTTAATAATCTGACGTTTCTTCAAGTGTCTATTCATGAATCCATAAGTTCCTTGATGATAAGGTATATATATCTGTTTCAAACGACATCAAAGCTTCTTTCATATAGTGGCCCCTCAAAAATAGTGACACAAATATGAATTAGTATATTCACTGAGTAAATATGAGCCTAATTAATGTTGTAGATAACTACTAAATTCTCAAAAATAAATAAAAAATGAGAGCAGAGGGCAAGGAAAATGATCAGCATAGCTGTGGTAGACAGGAATGTCATTTCCTAACCATATAGCATGCAAGCTTATTTAAGCAAAATATAAGCAGTATTTGAACAAGAAGGTAAAGAGAAGACTTAACTGTTTTAATATAACAACCACAATTGTGTGATTTTAGGTCCTATTAAAAGGAAGAAGGAGAAGGAGGCAGCAGAGAAGAAACACTTAGATAGTGTAACTGACTCAATGGGCATGAGTTTGAAGCAGACTCTGGGAGGCAGAAGGACAGTGAAGCGTGCTGCAGTCCGTAAGGTTGCAGAGAGATGGACACAACTTAGAGAATGAACAACAATGACAAAGTAAGGCACAAAGATAGAAGTCTCCTGAAACAGCTTCTTTACAGATGCAGTTAAATAACAATAAAAGAAAAGACAATTCTTAGCACATATCCTAGGACAGCTAGTTACTCTTTGAAAACAGTCTTGGGTCAGTTTTCTTAACTGCTGATACAACTGCTGTAAGTTAAATGTTTTGTTCAATATAGGCTCTATTGCTGCAAGAGGAAGGCTTCGTCCTTACTCATGCCAAAAACTAATTAGAAGTTTCTGATTCTTCTTTCATCTCTTCCCACTCCAATGCTCACTTCCTGTCCCCATAAAACAAAGTCAAGGGTTTGATCAACCAGAAAACTCAGCAGTGATCTAACACCTCAGTGTGGTTGGAGGCACAGAAACACCATTAATCCAGTCCCCGACTCTCCGATCATCTCCTCATTGATACAAACATTAACTGCCCTTATTCCAAGTTTGTCAGCTGACCGATTAGTGCCCTTTTTAACGTCTTCTTTTCCTCCAGCATGGCAACCTGGTGAAGGGCAGGTACTGTCTTTGCTTCCTCATCTTTCATTTCCTTTCATTTGAAACATTTCCACAACTTCTCTGTCTTCTATGACACTGATCATTTTGAAGACCACAACCCCTCCTCCATTCCCTACTTCTTTTAATAGAATGTTCCTCACTATGAATGTTGCTGAGGTTTTTTCATGATTAGTTTGCTGCTGCTGCTGCTAAATCACTTCAGTTTGTGTCCGACTCTGTGCGACCCCATAGACGGCAGCCCACCAGGCTTCCCCATCCCTGTGATTCTCCAGGCAAGAACACTGGAGTGGGCTGCCATTTCCTTCTCCAATGCATGAAAGTGAACAGTGAAAGTGAAGTCGCTCAATCGTGTCCGACTGTAGCGACCCCATGGACTGCAGCCTACCAGCCTCCTCCGTCCATGGGATTTTCCAGGCAAAAGTACTGGAGTGGGGTGCCATGATTAGTTTACAACTAGATAATTTCAGTCAGAGGTGAGGAGACCTCCAAAGGGCACTGTGTCTGGAGGTAAAGGAGAGAAGTTTACCTGAGTGTTGCCATGACTCTGTGTGTGTTCAGTCACTGAGTCATGTCCAACTTTGCAACCCTGTGGACTCTAGATAGCCAGGCTTCTCTGTCCATGGAGCTTTCCAAGCAAGAATAGTGGAGTGGGTTGCCATTTCTAATGCCAGACAATACCTTTGAAGATCTGATCACATTTCCTCTTCTTTCAACACTCCATCAACATCTAATGCCACATATTTTAATGTTTTGTGGTGGTTGTTGCTATCATGGTAACATTTGACCTCTAAGTACCAATTCTTTCTTCTTATTCTTTCTAATATATGCACACATGCTCAGTGTCCATCTCTTTGTGATCCCGTGGACTGTAGCCCGACAGGTTCCTCTCTCCATGGAATTCTCCAGGCAAGAGTACTGGAGTAGGTAGCTATTCCCTTCTCCAGGGGATTTTCCCAATCCAGGGATCAAACTAAAGTTTCTTGCATTGCAGGTGGGTTTTTTACCATCTCAGCCACCAGGGAAGCCCCATACAAATAGATAAATAAGTAAATTAAAACAGGGCCAGGAAAGGAGGTTGGGAGGAGGAGGGAGACAAGAAAGAGGAAGTAACAAGGTCATTCAAGGAGAAAATGAGCTATAAGAGTCTTGTATCTCACAGTCCTGTCTTTACCTGATCATCGCCTGGGGGCTTTGGAAATTTTGACAGCTGAGCCCCAGGGGACCAGATGACCTAAGAGTCTTTGGAAGCTGGCATTGGTTTAGGTATTTTGTTTCTTCTTCACTCAAGCAATTCTAATTTAAATGGTCACATCAGGCTTAACTCAATGTATATATGCATATCGTGCACGCTCAGTCATTCAGCCGTGTCTGATTCTTTATGACCTCAGGGACTGTAGCCTTCCAGGCTCCTCTGTCCATGGGATTTCCCAGGCAAGAATACTGAAATGGGTTGCCATTTCCTCCTCCAGGGGATCTTCCCAACCCAGGAATTGAACCTGCATCTCCTGTGTCTCCTGCCTTGCAGGCAGATTCTTTACCACTGAGCCAGCTGGGAAGCCCATGTATGTATTAATATATATGTACCTACATATGTATGTGCATGTGTGTATATCTGTGTATGCATATATATGTATATATATGATATGTGCTGGTATATCATCTCTTCTATATTTCAAATGACAAAAAAGCATTGTTCACCTGTGATTATTATTGGTTATGCTTTGTGAGGACTTTTTAAATAATATTACAGTTTTATCTTCTATATTTTGGGGATTTCAATTAGAAGAAACTACTAATTCCTAATGATTCTCATTAATAAAAAAAGCAAGACATGACATGGACCACCAGATTTTGTCCAGCATAACTTAGTGCTAACTCTGTACCAAGAGGAAGAAAATTTAGGTAGGACCACGTGAAAAAAGCAAAAGTAAAAGGATGGATGGATAAATAGATGGTGGCTCAGTGGTAAAGAATCTGCCTGCAATTCAGAAAATGTGGATTCGATCTCTGGGTCATGAAGATCCCCTGGAGGAGGAAATGGCAACCCGCTCCAGTATTCTTGCCAGGAAAATCCCATGGACTGAGAAGCCTGGTGGACTACAGTCCATAGGGTCACAAAGAGTCAGACGTGACTAAAGCGACTGAGCACGCAGCACAGAGAAAAGCAAAAATAAATGGATGGATAAATAGATAGGTAAAATAAAACAAAGCATCTATGCATATGTAAATGTTTTTCTTTTCTAAAATCTATTCTGTATTATTTTCTTCTGAGCTCACAAACCACTTCTTACTGAAGTTTTGGTGATTAAAAGCTAACCCATAGTGTTTAGACTGAGTTCCCTGAAAACAGTAAAACTGATAGGTAGTAAAGTCATATGAGAAAAAACAAACAAAAAAATGACCCCTGCAAGACTCTGCTCCAATAAGTAACCTAGGAGGGACAGTGGCTTGTAAATTTCTACATATCTTGCCTTGAGGGTGCTTCCCCTTGACCAGGATATCCTCCATACAACATATGGGCTTGTAGCAACAGCAGCTGAATGGAGCCCTCTAGGAAGAACCCTGCTTCTTGTGAAAGGAATGGGCTTCAGTGTACCCTCCATGGACCTGCTGCCCTCCTTGGAGCTCATAGAATCTCCCTACAGTACACATCAGGTGCATGGCACACAGAAACACAGGCAGCACTGCAGGTAGGAGTCTCAATATCAAACAATCCAGGGTTTTCATAGCATAAGAAGGTGTAAAATTTTAAAGTGTATTTTTCCTGGCTGGTAACATTAATTCCTACTGAGCTCAGGGCTCACGTAGAAACAACCTAAGTGTTTCATTGCCCAGTTAAAGGATGTCCCCACGGCCCACTTATTCATCTTGCTATATTTTAAGGGCCTTTTCCATCTTTTTTTTTTTTTTAAATCCATGATTTTTTTTTTTTCTCCCTTGGAGGTCCCTTAACAGAAAAAAAAAAGCAGATAACATGGAGGTCTCTTACAGCCTGCCCACAAATGGAAAGCCACTAGCTTCTGTCTTTACATGGTCAGAATTTGAACAAATATCAAAACTTACCTGCTGGAGGTGAAATGTAAAGTGTAGAGTGTAAAATGCACTTTGTCCCGGGACTCTGACACCATGTTTCTCCAACTCTTCTGGAAAACTCTGTGTTTAAAATGATTTCCTTAGGAACTTCCCTGGAGGTCCAATGGTTAAGACTTCACCTTCCAATACAGGGGGTGTAGGTTTGATCCCTGCAGGTAAGATTCCACATGCCTCATAGCCAAAAATCCAAAATATAAAATAGAAGCAATAGTGTAATAAATTCAACAAACCTTTAAAAATGGTCCACATCAAAAAAATCTTAAAACAAAATGATTTGTTTAATGACTGTAGGCAAGGTATTACTTTCATTAGAAGACAGGAGATTTGTTTATGGTCCAAATCCAATATTTGTCTTTATGGATTCCTTACATGATGAATTCTTCAAGTCTGTCCTAAGAAGCAAGAAAGAAGGCTGGCCACTTATTGTAATAAGTATAGTTGGAAATTAGAGGAAGTGATTTATTGTACTGGACAAATGTGACTTTGGGTATAACTGCAGCCATGAAATTAAGACACTTGCTCCTTAGAAGGAAAATCAACACAAAGCTAGATGGTGTATTAAAAAGCAGAGACAACACTTTACCAACAAAGGTCCATATAGTCAAAGCTATAGTTTATCCAGTGAAAGTGAAGTCGTGTCCGACTCTTTGAGACCCCATGGACTGTAGCCTACCAGGCTCCTCCGTCCATGAGATTCTCCAGGCAAGAATACTGGAGTGGGTTGCCATTTCCTTCTCCAGAGGATCTTCCCAACCCAGGGATCAAACCCGGGTCTCCTGCATTGGAGGCAGACGCTTTAACCTCTGAGCCACCAGGGAAGCCCATAGTTTATCCAGTAGTCATGTACAAATGTGAGTGTTGGACCATAAAGAAAACTGAGTGCTGAAGAATTGACGCTATCGAACTGTGGTGCTAGAGAAGACTCTTGAGAGTCCCTTGAGCAGAAAGGAGACCAAACCAGTCAATCCTAAAGGAAATAAATCCTGACTATTCATTGGAAAGACTGATGCTGAGGTTGAAGCTCCAGTACTTTGGCCACCTGATGCAAAGAGCCAACTCACTGGAAAAGACTCTGATTCTAGGAAAGATTGAGAGCAGGAGTAGAAGGGGGTGACAGAGGATGAGATGACTGGATGGCATAATGGACTGAATGGACATGAGTCTGAGCAAACTCTGGGAGATAGTGAAGGACAGGGAAGCCTGGAGTGCAGCAGTCCATAGGGTCACAAAGAATCAGACATGATTTAGTGACTGAACACATGAAAGTTAAAAAAAAAAAAAGCAGAATCTAAAATTAAATTAGCACTTTTTCATAATCCAAAGGTCATCAATATTCATAAATTCTTTACATATCCCGCTACTTCTATCTAAAAAAAGAAAAGATTATGTACTGGTGAACTAAAAAGAAATTTTTAATGCACCAAAATATCACCATAGCTTGTGAAAATAAAAGTTATTTTTATTTTTTCTCTCTTGTGTTTTCTTAATATTCAAAAAATACAAAAAAGTATTATAAATACTTTTATAATAATGATAAGCAAATATTAAAGTATATGCTTTCTATCTTAGAATTTGGCCATATTTCACATATGTTACTCCTCAGCACCATGAAAGAAGAATTATCTTGCTGATGAGGAAGGTAAGAACAGAGAGGGATTTATTTATTTTTTTTTATTTTTAAACTTTACATAATTGTATTAGTTTTGCCAAATATCAAAATGAATCCGCCACAGGTATACATGTGTTCCCCATCCTGAACCCTCCTCCCTCCTCCCTCCATTTAATTTCACTTTTATTTTGAAGATTTGCATTTTCACTCAACTGCCAGAAATAGAGGTTGGAAAACTTAATAAATTTATTTTTCCTATACATTTAAATCACAGAATGATGCTATTTTACTGTCCATAAATTTGAACTTAAAATTAATAAAAATATGTAATTCCCTGGTGGTCCTGTGGTTAAGAATCCCTGCTTTTACTACTGTGGGCCCAGGTTTGATCCTTGGTTGGGGAACTAAGATCCCACAAGCCACATGGCAAGGCCAAAATATAAATTAAAAAAATAAAATAATAAAAATAAAATTATTAAACATATAAAGAAATTATATAATGAAAAGATAATTTATATCAAAATTCAATCTGCTCTGTTATGAAGAATAACAGACATGAACAGGCAATAGCAGTTAAGATTTCTTCAAATAACTTTAACATATCTTTACATTTTAAAAGATGAAAAAGGTAGGGATATTACAATGACATTCTCTTTCTCTTTTTTCCCTTCAAACTCAAGAAAGGTGGCATATCATGATACAGTCATAACAAGTTATCAAGACTTATCTATTATCACACAGCACTTAACCTATTTTTTTAAAATGCCTAATTTCAGAGGAAATAAAACTGATTCTTACTAGAAACTAAATGTCCTGCTCAAGGTCATTAAGATGGATTATAGATTCCAGAATGAAATTTAACTTACTGGTTTTTCACATTTACTATTAGTACCATTCACAGATCCCCTGGAGAAGGGAATGGCTACCCACTCCAGTATTCTTGCCTGGAGAATCCCATGGACAGAGGAGCCTGATAGACTACAGTCCATAGGGTCACAAAGAGTCAGACAGACTGAGCAATTAACACTTTGACTTTCACTTTTCACCATTCATATGATGGATTTTCTATATGTCACATGGTGTCTTTTTCTGGCTGCTTTCAATGTTTTTCTTTTGCTGATCCTTTTCAATCTATAAGGTTATGTCTTTCAACAAGTTTGGGAAAAAATTGGAAATTCTTATTCTAATTTTTCTTTGTGTCCTATTTTCTCTATCTTTGCATTCTGAAACCTTAATCATACTTATGTTAGACATTTTGGTATTATTCTCTGTTTGTTTTCTACCTATTCTTTCAATTAGTCATTTCTATGAATCCACCTTTATTGAGCCCATCTTTGCATGAAATGTTCCCTTGGTATCTCTAATTTTCTTGAAAAGATCTCTAGTCTTTCCCATTCTGTTGTTTTCCTCTATTTCTTTGCATTGATCACTGAGGAAGGCTTTCTTATCTCTCCTTGCTATTCTTTGGAACTCTGCATTCAGATGCTTATATCTTTCCTTTTCTCCTTTGCCTTTCACTTCTCTTCTTTTCACAGCTATTTGTAAGCCCTCCCCAGACAGCCATTTTGCTTTTTTGCATTTATTTTCCATGGGGATGGTCTTGATCCCTGTCTCCTGTACAATGTCATGAACCTCCATCCATAGTTCATCAGGGACTCTATCAGATCTAGTCCCTTGAATCTATTTCTCACTTCCACTGTATACTCTTAAGGGATTTGATTTAGGTCATACCTGAATGGTCTAGTGGTTTTCCCTACTTTCTTCAATTTCAGTCTGAATTTGGCAATCAGGAGCTCATGATGTGAGCCACAGTCAGCTCCCGGTCTTGTTTTTGCTGACTGTATAGAGCTTCTCCCTCTTTGGCTGCAAAGAATATAATCAATCTGATTTTGGTGTTGACCATCTGGTGATGTCCACGTGTAGAGTCTTCTCTTGTGTTGTTGGAAGAGGGTGTTTGCTATGACCAGTGCATTCTCTTGGCAAAGCTCTATTAGCCTTTGCCCTGCTTCATTTCATATTCTAAGGCCAAATTTGCCTGTTACTCCAAGTGTTTCTTGAATTCCTACTTTTGCATTCCAGTCCCCTATAATGAAAAGAACATCTTTCTGGGGTGTTAGTTCTAAAAGGTCTGTAGGTCTTCATAGAACAATTCAACTTCAGCTTCTTCAGCATTACTGGTTGGGGCATAGACTTGGATTACTGTGATATTGAATGGTTTGCCTTGGACACGAACAGAGATCATTCTGTCGTTTTTGAGATTGCATTCAAGTACTGCATTTCGGACTCTTTTGTTGACCACGATGGCTACTCCATTTCTTCTGAGGGATTCCTGCCCACAGTAGTAGATATAATGGTCATCTGAGCTAAATTCACCCATTCCAGTCCATTTTAGATCACTGATTCCTAGAATGTCGACGTTCACTCTTGCCATCCCCTGTTTGACCACTTCCAATTTGCCTTGATTCATGGACCTAACATTCCAGGTTCCTATGCAATATTGTTCTTTATAGCATCAGACCTTGCTTCTATCACCAGTCACATCCACAACTGGGTGTTGTTTTTGCTTTGGCTCTATCCCTTCATTCTTTCTGGAGTTATTTCTCCACTGATCTCCAGTAGCATATTGGGCACCTACTGATCTGGGGTCAGTATCCTATCATTTTGCCTTTTCATACTGTTCATGGGGTGTTCAAGGCAAGAATACTGAAGTGGTTTGCCATTCTATTCTCCAGCGGACCACATTCTGTCAGACCTCTCCACCATGACTCGCCCATCTTGGGTGGCCCCACGGGCATAGCTTGGTTTCATTGAGTTAGACAAGGCTGTGGTCCGTGTGATTAGATTGACTAGTTTTCTATGATTATGGTTTCAGTGTGTCTGCCCTCTGATGCCCTCTCACAACACCTACCGTCTTACTTGGGTTTCTCTTACCTTGGACATGGGGTATCTCTTCACAGCTGCTCCAGTAAAGGGCAGCTGCTGCTCCTTACCTTGGACGAGGGGTATCCCCTCACTGCCATAGTAGGTAGTAAAGTGTAAAGACCTTTTAAAACTAACACCCCAAAAAGATATTCTTTTCATTATAGGGGACTGGAATGCAAAAGTAGGAAGTCAAGAAACACCTGGAGTAACAGGCAAATTTGGCCTTAGAATATGAAATGAAGCAGGGCAAAGGCTAATAGAGCTTTGCCAAGAGAATGCACTGGTCATAGCAAACACCCTCTTCCAACAACACAAGAGAAGACTCTACACGTGGACATCACCAGATGGTCAACACCAAAATCAGATTGATTATATTCTTTGCAGCCAAAGAGGGAGAAGCTCTATACAGTCAGCAAAAACAAGACCGGGAGCTGACTGTGGCTCACATCATGAGCTCCTGATTGCCAAATTCAGACTGAAATTGAAGAAAGTAGGGAAAACCACTAGACCATTCAGGTATGACCTAAATCAAATCCCTTAAGAGTATACAGTGGAAGTGAGAAATAGATTCAAGGGACTAGATCTGATAGAGTCCCTGATGAACTATGGATGGAGGTTCATGACATTGTACAGGAGACAGGGATCAAGACCATCCCCATGGAAAATAAATGCAAAAAAGCAAAATGGCTGTCTGGGGAGGGCTTACAAATAGCTGTGAAAAGAAGAGAAGTGAAAGGCAAAGGAGAAAAGGAAAGATATAAGCATCTGAATGCAGAGTTCCAAAGAATAGCAAGGAGAGATAAGAAAGCCTTCCTCAGTGATCAATGCAAAGAAATAGAGGAAAACAACAGAATGGGAAAGACTAGAGATCTTTTCAAGAAAATTAGAGATACCAAGGGAACATTTCATGCAAAGATGGGCTCAATAAAGAACAGAAATGGTATGGACCTAACAGAAGCAGAAGATATTAAGAAGAGGTGGCAAGAATACACAGAAGAACTGTACAAAAAAGATCTTCATGACCCAGATAATCATGATGGTGTCATCACTCACCTAGAGCCAGACGTCCTGGAATGTGAAGTCAAGTGGGCCTTAGAAAGCATAACTATGAACAATGCTAGTGGAGGTGATAGAATTCCAGTGGAGCTATTTCAAATCCTGAAAGATGATGCTATGAAAGTGCTGCACTCAAAATGCCAGCACATTTGGAAAACTCAGCAGTGGCCACAGGACTGGAAAAGGTCAGTTTTCATTTCAATCCCAAAGAAAGGCAATGTCAAAGAATGCTCAAACTACCACACAATTGCACTCATCTCACATGCTAGTAAAGTAATGCTCAAAATTCTCCAAGCCAGGCTTCAGCCATACATGAACCGTGAACTTCCTGATGTTCAAGCTGGTTTTAGAAAAGGCAGAGGAACCAGAGATCAAATTGCCAACATCCGCTGGATCATCGAAAAAGCAAGAGAGTTCCAGAAGAACATCTATTTCTGCTTTATTGACTATGCCAAAGCCTTTGACTCTGTGGATCACAATAATCTGTGGAAAATTCTTCAAGAGATGGGAATACCAGACCACCTGACCTACCTCTTGAGAAATCTGTATGCAGGTCAGGAAGCAACAGTTAGGACTGGACATAGAACAACAGACTGGTTCCAAATAGGAAAAGGAGTACATCAAGGCAGTATATCGTCACCCTGCTTATTTAACTTATATGCAGAGTACATCATGAGAAACGCTGGGCTGGAAGAAGCACAAGCTGGAATCAAGATTGCCGGGAGAGATATCAATAACCTCAGATATGCAGATGACACCACCCTTATGGCAGAAAGTGAAGAGGAACTAAAAAGCATCTTGATGAAAGTGAAAGAGTAGAGTAAAAAGTTGGCTTAAAGCTCAGCATTCAGAAAACGAAGATCATGGCATCCGGTCCCATCACTTCATGGGAAATAGATGAAGTGGAAACAGTGTCAGACTTTATTTTTGGGGGCTCCAAAATCACTGCAGATGGTGACTGCAGCCATGAAATTGAAAGATGCTTACTCCTTGGAAGGAAAGTTATGACCAACCTAGATAGCAAATTCAAAAGCAGAGACATTCCTTTGCCAACAAAGGTCCGTCTAGTCAAGGCTATGGTTTTTCCCATGGTCATGTATGGGTGTGAGAGTTGGACTGTGAAGAAGGCTGAGCACTGAAGAATTTATGCTTTTGAACTGTGGTGTTGGAGAAGACTCTTGAGAGTCCCTTGGACTGCAAGGAGATCCAACCAGTCCATTCTAAAGGAGATCAGCCCTGGGATTTCTTTGGAAGGAATGATGCTAAAGCTGAAACTCCAGTACTTTGGCCACTTCATGCGAAGAGTTGACTCATTGGAAAAGACTCTGTCGAACACGACTGAGTGACCGAACTGAACTGAACTGATGAATCCACTTTCAGTTTCAACAGACTCCTTTCTGTCTTCTTAAATCTCTTCATAATCACATTCAGTAATTTTTTTTTTTTTAATTTCATACTTTGTGTTTTGCAGTTCTGGAATTGCCATTTAACTTTTTTTTTTTTTTTTTTTTTTTACCATTTACCTTCTTTTCTGAGAGTTCCTATTCATTATAGTGGTTGCAAGCATATTTTCAGTAATTATAATAATTGAATTAGAAATTCAGTATGTGTCTCCTCTCTGAGTTGGTCTTTATTGATAATGTCTCCTTTAGAGTTTGGATCATGTGTTTCTGCTTCTTTGTAGACTGAATAATTCTGGATTGTCAGCTAAAGATTTGGAATGCTATATTATGGAGATTCTGGATTCTGCCATATTCCTCCAGAGAAGGTTGATCTTTTCACTTAGCAGGCAATTAACTCAGCTAAAGAGAAAAGTCTGAATCAGTGTGGTTAGGTAGAAGCTGAAATACGCTGTTTGCTTTGGCTGCACTACTTTAAATCTGCCACATCCATGGATAGCCTAAGGTTTAAAAGTTTACATGAGGAATTTTGAACACCACCTCTGTGATTTTCTCTTTCCAACATTCTTCCCACTCTCTTTTCCAGGTACTGTGAGTCCTTAAGCTTTGTTCTTGAGCTCTTCAAGGTCGTAAGATTAAATGTGTTTGTTTCAGTCTAGGCCAGCCGCACGTGGAAGGCTGGGGCTTGTCTGAGGCCAGATGCTGTGAAATTGGTTTCTCCATAGCACTCCCTCTTCCAAATGTAGAGTGTCGTTCGATTTCAGTCCAGGTTTGGTCTTTCCTCAATTTATAGTTGTTTCCCAAGGAAGGGTTTGTTTATAAGAACTACTTGATTATGACATGAAGTAGAACCATTTTAAAATTAACTTTCATCTTCTGTTTAGTTTATATTTTAATCCTTTCCATGGTTGAGGTGTTTTGCTTAGTGGCTATGAACAGAATCAGACTACTTGGGTTCAAATATTAAATCCTTGGCTAACTGTGAGATCTCTTTTTTTCTCATTTACAAAATGAAAATAGTTATAATAGAACCAATCTTATAGGCTATTTTGTGGGCACTAAATAAGATACTAATTGCAATGTGGTTAGGATATTGGCTGATACTTTATAGATATTTGAATGTTGGTAATGTTAACGTGGGGTCCCCAGGTGGCACAGTGGTGAAGATGCAGGAAATGCAAGAGACACGGGTTCCATCCTTGAGTTGGGAAGATCCCCTAGCAATCCACTCCAGTATTCTCACCTGGAAAATTCCACGGACAGAGGAGCCTAGTGGGTTAGTCCACAGGCTCACAAAGAATCGGACACAACTGAGCGCACATGCACTTATGGTTAATGTAATTAACGTCCCATTATTAAAATATAGATTACATTATCTCTCCCTCCAGAACTCGGGCCACTGAAATTCACAAAGATCTTCACTGGCCATTTTTTATAATCAAATCTTATACCATTCCCAACTTACAACCTTCCTTTGAAGGATTAAAGAAAACACATAAACACATGAATATGCTTAGGGACATCTGCCTTTGGGAAATGACTGAATTTTGGATACTTAGAAATGAATTATTAAAATTTCATGAAGTTTTCCCCTCTGGCCCATTATTTTTGTGGCTGGCTGACTAAACTGTACTTTGTGGACATGGATTGGAACCTTATTTATTTAGAGGAGGAACCATGTGTTATTTAATCAAAAGAGCAAGGTTGCTTTCTTAAATTTGGCCACATGACTTTCTCACATCTTTTTACTTCAAGAGTCAATGTTACAGCTACTGGTAAACTAATCAAAATTACTTTAAAATCGTTTAATAGTTTTAAGTTTGTTTTTTCAATTCAAAAAATAACTTTAGAGTCAATCAGCTAATGAATCCCCTCTTTCTCTTTATTTGGACCACCTTCAAATGCTGATCTGCAGGGGAGAGGGTGGTCAGGGGCTGCAAACACGTTCATAGAAAATCCTGATGGAGAGGAGAAAGCTGGTCTGTCTTTTTCATCCTCTGCAGCTGCTGTAGCTGTGGATCCAGTGCTTTTAAAATTTAGGAATATTATGGAAATTATAGAACTTGTGAAGGGGTGCCTCCAGAGAAAAAAAGTTATAAACTTCACAAGACTCATGAATCACAGGCAAAATGTATTCAGAGTAGAAACATCCGTGATTTTTAGACATCACATCCACTGTGCTTCCTTTGCAGGACCGTTTTAGCCTGAAATTCATACCAGTGCTGAAACCATGCTATGTCACTGTCGTTTTTCCTCCATTGTATTCCTCTAATTTATCTTGTGTCCCTCAGGCAAAGATCAAATGAGGTTTTTCCAAGGTTGGTAAACAATGTTTATATTGTGTCACTTTATTAATATAAATAATAATAATGTTCTATTACTAAGTGTATCTTTACAGTAAGGCATTAACAGCAATTTAACAGAAAGCATCAAGACTTAGCATAAAGCAATGCTTAGCAAAATATTATAAAAGTTACCAGTGCCTTTAGCTATAATATTTTATTCCATTCCATAAATTTGAAAGATTTTTTTTCCAGTAAGAACTGGAAAGTGGAGCTGAATCACGTTATCCCATTTCTATTGCTTTTCCTTTCCATATGTAAGAATTGATGAATGAAACTTTCCTACGTTTGTAACTGAATATTTATACCCAATATTTTTTCTTAATTTTTTCCTTTCAAATAATTATAGCTAAACTTCCCTTGAACTAAATTAAAAAGCAAGATGCAAATTGTCTGTATATTGTGGTTGCAATTATGTAAAAATATGACTGCATATGAATAAAGGACTAGAAGGGGATATACAGAAATTACTTTAATTATATAACATGATGGAAATTACAGGAGTTTTCCCACACACATACCATTTAAGTTTTATGTAATATTCTGTTATTGTTTTCAAAATAATATATTTTTTAAGTTTCCCCATTGACAAGTCTGTCAGCTTGAAAATTTATTAGGTGATTTTTAAATTAAATCCATTTTTTCCCCTACTTTCAGAAGCTCCTGCTCATAGCTTCCCCGTCCATTCCTCTTGCTGTAAATTCACTGTTTCTCATTTGAGGGGAGTTTGTTGAGCACCAAAACTAGGCCTGATCACCCGGATGCAGTGGCCGAGATGATGTGTTGCATCAATTACTTTTCCCCTCAAACCTTTGCTTTCTGATGATTCACAGGAAGTGCTCCAAGGATGCCATTTCTAATGGTTATTCTAATTCTGTCCTGTCTTTACCAAATCTTATACAAACAATCTTTACAGCAGGTTCACGTGATCAAACAAACACAAACCCTAACCTCTTTCAATCTTCCCATCTTTGGCAATCACACAAACCATGATCCTCTTTGCTCCCCAGGGACAATCTGCTTTTCAAGTTCGGTGACATTTTCTCCTTTCCCCTCATTTGTTATTACAGCAGGACATTTAACAGGCTCAGCTGATGCTTCTTTTTAAACCTCTTCTCCATCTCTCTGCCACTCAAAAATCAACTTCTATCTCATTTGAATGATTCCCATTCTTATTTTTTAACAGCCTCGATTTTTTTTTTCTCTCTCAATGATTTCATTCGTTAGGATGATGCTTGCAGTAATCATTCAGTTGAACTTTGAACAACACAAGTTTCAACTGCCATGTACCCACCTGTATGCAGATCTTTTAAATAACTATTTTGGAGAGTTGTGACTATTTGAAAACTTTGCAGATGAACCATGTAGCCTAGAAATATTGAAAAAATCAGAAAATGTTACGTATGTCATGGATGCCTAAAGTATATGTGGATATACATACAAAAATATGCATTGATTGTTTATGTTTTTGGTGAGGCTTCCAGTCAACAGTAGTTATTAGTAGTTAAGTTTGGGGGAGTTTAAAGTTTTATGTGGATTTTTGACTGTGTAAGAAGTTAGTGTCCCTAACCCTCACATTCTTCAAGAGTCAACTATAATTTTAATAAATAAATTTTGTTGAGGGTTCATTATATATCAGGCTCTATACTAATAAGTGCATAACTCATTTCCATGATATCATTTAATTTTTACAAAACCACAAAAAGGTAAACTGCTTACTGTCTTTTTCTTTTCTTTTTAAAAAAATTTTATTGGCGTATAGTTGATTTACAGTTTTGTGTTAGTTTCAGGTGTATAGCAAAGTGAGTCAGTTACAGACACATGCACATATATATATATGTACCAATCAAATAATGCAACTCAATTTTACTTAGTCAAGGGTCCTCATTTATTATTTAGAAAAATTTTGTTAGACTATCTCAGATTTTCCTTTTCTTTTTGTCATAGACCACAAAGCCAGCATCTTTTTGCTTTATAGAATAGCAGAGTGAAACAGTGCAGGAAAGAAGTTTGAAAATGTACTTTGGATCCTGTCTTTATCACTGGCAGCTTGCTGAACTTGAGCATTACATAACTTCTCCCAGTCTAATTTTGCACCTGTAAAATAAGGTAATATCTTCTGCTGTGCAAGACTAATGTCAAGATTACATAAGACTTCTATGTTTGGTACATAGAAGGAATCTAATAAAAGAGAAATAATAGTTATATTTTTTTCTTAGAGGTTCTGTTGTAACACTCTTATTTTCATTTTATTGTATTTGAATTTTTACTTTACCAAAGGCATGGTTTATCTTCCTTATATTGACAGTAAAGTTATGGGCTAACACTACACCTACATTTACTTCAGAATTCTTATATACTGGGTTGGCCAAAAAGTCCATAAGACATTATGGGAAAACCTGAACAAACTATTTGGCCAACCCAGTACAAAATCTTCCCTTAAAGTGAAAGTGAAGTAGCTCAGTCGTGTCCGATTCTTTGCGACCCTGTGGACTGGACTGTACCTTACCAGGCTCTTCCCTCCATGGGATTCTCCAGGCAAGAGTACTGGAGTGGGTTGCCATTTCCTTCTCCAGGGGATCTTCCCAACCCAGGGATCGAACCCGGGTCTCCCGCATTGTGGGCAGATGCTTTAACCTCTGAGCCACCAGGGAATTCCCTGAAAAATAGATCACATTTGGGGAGTTAACACTTAGCCACTCACCTTCCTAACAGTCTAGAACATCACATATTAATAATCTATTTTTCTCTCCTGAAAATAATATTCTTCTCCTATAAATACCGCAGGCAGGTTCTTTACCACTGAGGCATCAGAGAAGCCCATGGTAAGCAGCACAGAGATGAAATAAGCGGCAGTGATCTAGCCTGGAAAACACATCACCTTTAACAATTTTGCTTCCATCAGAAGACACACTGTGAGTTGTAAACAACTAATTTGGGAATATGTGTTGGGAACACAATTAAAATATCATGTGCTAGAGAGCAGTAGGTCTTAATCAGTGAGTTGCGTGCAAATATTACAATATACGAGAACTTCCCTGATGGCTCAGTCAGTAAAGAATGGGCCGACCAATGCAGAAGACTTGGGTTCAATCCCTGGGTCAGAAAGATCCCCTGGAGGAGGAAAATGGAAAGCTACTCTAGTATTCTTGCCTGGAATAGCCCATGGACTGATGAGCTTGGTGGGCTACAGCCCATGGAGTCACAAAGAGACATTACAGAGACTAAGCACATCCACAATATGGTAAATGGGATATAAGATAAACTATTAACTTTCCTGTCATTTTGCCTACTTTTAAGAATGATTTCTGTAGTTGAAGCAGCTGTAGGAATAAAATTGGTTATTAAAATAAAAAGACGAATTTTTCACTGAGTTTTCCCTGAGGAAAACAAGAGAGCTGCTCTTGGTGAGCATTGACTAGTGGGCCTATGGACTCGAGAGTGCAGAGGTAACTTAAATTACTTGGGGATTATCCTTACGCTGGAAAAAAAAAAAGTGAGATGTTGATTTTCACACCCAGAAGACTGGGGAGGCATTTTTTAAATAGTCGAAGACACCTTGATCAAATGACTTTTCACAGAAATTTTTATTACACTGTAAAACTTGACATTTACATCCACCGGGCTACAGAAATTAAAAGATATTTATACTCACTCACTGAGGTAAAGTCAAGTTGGAAAATTGACTGAAATTAGGACAAAAGACATTTTGTCACAAGCAAAGGAAAACAACAAAGGAGATTCATGTGACGTACTTGGTAAACTGCACATTCACCCAGAATTAAACAGAATATTTACTGAGCACATATTATGTGCCTGGCACTGCAATGGGTGCTCAGAATTCCTGTGAACAAGGCAGGCAAGTTCTCTAGCCTCACTGAGCTTCTAGCCCAGTGGCAAAGGCAGATCAATAAGCATAGGGTTGGCTTATACATTTAAATTCCATTCAGAGAAGTGACTTATGCTGCTAACATAACAAAGGTCCATCTGGACTTCCCTGGTGGCCCAGTGGTTAGGAATCTGCCTGCCAATGCCAGGAAGATGGGTTCAATCTCCGATCCAGGAAGATTCCACATGCCTTGGAAAAACAAAGCTTGCGTGCCCCAATTACTGAGCCTGTGCTCCAGAGCCAGCACATGTCACAAGAGAAGCCACCTCATTGAGAAGCCCTCACACTGCAAGGAAGAGTAGCCCCAGCTTGCCACAACTGGAGAAAAGCCCACGTCTAGCTACAAAGACCCAGGGCAGCCCACCTCCAAAATAATAATAATAATAAAGGGTCATCAACCCAGGAATCAGAATATTAGTAAGGGTAGAGGAGGGAAACCAAATCTCTGACACGTTGGAGATTCCAGAAGGCTTCCATCCAAACTCAGGAATAGGAGCAGTTTGTTTCCAAGCCCCTGAAATCCCTAAGGTCTTCGTTTCCTTCTCTTCCAGCTCAAGTAGGCACAACTGTACTGTATTCATGCTCCACCTGCAAATGCTTGTACCTCATAGCGTAAGAATGTGTATCTATAGTAGAGTTACTAATTCCTCAGGGTCATGTAAATGTTAACTGAATAAATTTTGCATTAAAATGTAGTGAGTGGGGAATTTTACAGGAGAATCCCTCATAGGACAGGATCGAGTTATGGTCCCTCATGATATCAGCTAAGTAGTCCCCAGGGAGATACTGTTTATGAATAGATCTGACAGGACATCAACAAGATTCAACTTCCTGTCACTAAATATTTTTCTTTCAAATAAAAGGAAAAATGCACTCAGATAAAACTACAGCTGTGAGCACTTACGTGGTGGTGCCATGGATAAGAAGTCACCTGCCAATGCAGGACACACGGGTTTGGTCCCTAGTCTGGGAAGATTCCACATGCCATGGAGCAACTAAGCCTGTGTGCCACAACTGCTGAAGCCCATGTGCCTAGAGCCCGTGTTCTGCAGCAAGAAAAGCCACCGCAATGAGAAACCTGCACACCACAGCAACGAGTAGCCCCCGCTCGCCGTAACTAGAGAAAGCCCATGCACAGCAATGAAGACTCAGTGAGCCAAAATCAACAGATTTTGATCTGTTGATCAGATCAAAAAAAATTTAAACATTTTTTAAAAAACAGTATTCTTTCCATTTATATATTAAAAAAAATCAGCTGTGAAAAGTCCCATTTCTTGGCCAACTAGCATCATCCTAAGAAGAAAATGTATGGCTGGACAGAGTGCATTTCTTAAATAGAAGCAACAAGTAACCTCAACAGTAGGAAATCTGTCCCTTCTTGAACAGTCCTTGTGTGGTCAGCTTCTCCATCTGCCAGCTTTTACTCCCTCCCCACACCTTGTCTTCAAAGTCCTCCTTTCCCTGGGAACTCCTGTAGGGCAGAGCCTCATCTGGACCATATCTGTGGGTGAAGTCCTATCCTTCGTCCTGGAAAAGGTGAGCCACTGAGCAACACATGGCACAAATCCTCCCAGCCTCCGCCAACACTTGGTTTTAACTTAATGCTGAAGATTACGTGATGCTCTCATTAAAGGACGCAATCGAATTACACATTAATTTGCTCTAAGCCCATGCCTATTTTTTGGTGGCAGAATCATAATAAAACTCTAAATTTTGGTAAAACTAATCAGCCTGACTCGCATTGGCCTGAAGTGGCAATTACTCTGATCTCATTGCCTTGGAGAGAGTTGGTGCTATTTGGTTTGACCTAACATGCAGTGGGATGAATGACTTTTAAAATACTTAATTACACATGCAAGGCCAACTACAAGGGTAGCCAGCTGTAAGAAATGTCCAGCTTACAGACCACGCACCTTCATGTGGGCACATATACAATGCAACGAGACAGAGTAATAGAAATGATTATCCCTAAAAATATTTAATCTCCAGGATGCTGTTTGCCGTTAACAAGATTGATGTCTGCTCTTGGGGACCTTACATGCAAAGGCAGTGAAATGAACAGATCCATATGTTACAGATTCATTAAAACCAGGCAGTGTCTTACGATTACAAATTAAATTGGTACATCTGGAAAAAGGAATACTGGGATTTACAGGTTTTTGTGATTTTTTTCCTTATCATAAAATAATGGAAATTGTGGTTCTGATTTTTATTTGATTAAAGGAATCATTTCATTGTTCTAATTGGAAAGGTATGTAGAACTTTTGGAACATACGCATATGGCTCAGGTTTGCTGATGGTGTCTGTTAATTTGGCATTGTTAACAGTCTGCTTTTTTCCCCCAGTGTTCATATTTTTCGTTAGTCAGAAATTATTTAGTTGAGCAGTTTTTCTTTAATTTCCACTTTTTTTTTTCCTCCAGAGGGCTTTCTGACTTAAAATGTGTTGAGACTTTTTATTGCTTTTATGTCCATCTGAATTTTCTCTAGTAACACAATTTTACGTGCGATTGGGATAAAGACATTTCAAAATCCCTCCAGAGCGGTTCAGTTTGGAAAACATCCTATACACATGATTTGCTGGAGGCAAGCTCACGTTACAGATTAAAAGTCTATGCCAAGACAATAGAAAAAATCATAATTTCTTCAAATCAAAAGGGAAAGCTATTTTTTATCTTTTTTTCTTTTTCCCTGAGCCTGAAAGACCTATTGCGAACTTTGAAGGGAAAGCGCACCATCACAAGCCTGGTAAGATATTACTCTCCACCCGTTGTTAAAGCCTCAATCTGTACAAATGTCTCAAGTAGAAGGATGTGCTAGGAGCTTACAGAAATGCCTCTCACAGCCGACCGGCTGACCATGCTAAGTGACCACAGCCGTGACGCCAGGAAAATGACAGATGAAACCAACCAAACAACCACATCTCCCAGATGGACACGGAGCGAACTCTCACTGGTTGGAAAAAGCTTTCCTATAACTTCTCTTCTGGAGCTAATTTCCTGCTTAGTCATAAACACACATAGAGAATGCAGCATCCAGTGCTATAAAAAATAAACACATCCAGAAACTCTCTAGTAATTGTTAAGTCAGAAGAAGTTTTACTAGTTGCTAAAGCTGCCTTGTAATTTAAGATCATTTATTTTAGATTAGTCACTGGAGAAATATCGCAGTGGTTCATGCCCAACTTGTCTTTCCGAAAGGGCGTTAAAGAGTCATTTACTGTGGCTTGCATTCCAACCAAACACAGTTCAATGTAAACTTTCTATTTGCAACTTGAAGTACATCTTTCTACTTTTCTGTATTGCTTATAGAGGCTAACCTTTTAAATATTCCTTTGTTAAACACTCATCTTTCTGTGTTTCGTACTAATATTGAACACTGTTTATACAAGGTCCATGCAATGGCAATATAGATTGTGAATCAGAAATCTGCAGAAGTTCATACAGAGCCACCTTTCCAAAAGAAATACTTAGTTTTACCTTTAGTGTTCCCAGCTTACGTACAATAAAATGTCAAATAAACTTAAGGTTTTTAATCAAAGTAAATAAAGCCTGAGCGAAGTACCAAGGGGCAAATTCAAGGCCTCTTTGTAACATAAACAATGTTTTAATAACTGAGCAGCCTCACTGACTTAATACCTAAAAACAAGGTTACTCCTGCAGGGATGTGGGTCATACCATCTGCCAACATGTTGTCTGAGTCTGAGGACGGGAAGAAGAGGCAGGAGGAGAAGCGGAGAACAGGCTCCACCATGTTGCTTCGACCAGCCTTTTATGACATGATTTTCCCTTTCCAACTCCCCTAAAATCCCCGTCATTGGAACCAAATATCAAGCCCTCTATTCTCTTATTAATACATAAAATTAGTTATTTACCACAAAGGTGTGCTTGATGCTCAGCTGGACACATATGGCTAGCAACATAGCTATCCCAGAGACTTTCTTGATGGTCCAGTGGTTAAGATTCTATGCTTCTACTGCAGGGTGTGAGTTCGATCCTTAGTCATGACATTAAAATCCTGCATGTTGTGCTGCTGCTGCTGCTGCTGCTGCTGCTAAGTTGCTTCAGTCGTGTCCAACTCTGTGTGACCCCATAGACGGCAGCCCACCAGGCTCCCCTGTCCCTGGGATTCTCCAGGCAAGAACACTGGAGTGGGTTGCCATTTCCTTCTCCAACACATGAAAGTGAAAAAATAAAGTGAAGTTGCTCAGTCGTGTCTGACTCCTAGCAACCCCACGGACTGCAGACCCCCAGGCCCCTCCATCCATGGGATTTTCCAGGCAAAAGTACTGGAGTGGGATGCAATTGCCTTCTCCGTGCATGTTGTGAGGTACAGCCAAATATTTTTTAAATAGTTCATAGTATGAATTTGAAAGAGCCCCTCCCCAAGGCATCACAGACTTCATGATCCCTGCTTTGGTCCCAAACAACAAACTCCAGAATCCTATATGTCTTTCCTCTATATGCCTTTTTTTTTTAAACTTTACAATATTGTATTAGTTTTGCCAAATATCGAAATGAATCCGCCACAGGTATATCTGTGTTCCCCATCCTGAACCCTCCTCCCTTCTCCCTCCCTATACCCTCCCTCTGGGTTGTCCCAGTGCACCAGCCCCAAGCATCCATTATCGTGCATCGAACCTGGACTGGCGACTCGTTTCATACATGATATTATACATGTTTCAATGCCATTCTCCCAATTCTCCCCACCCTCTCCCTCTCCCACAGAGTCCAAAAGACTGTTCTATACATCAGTGTCTCTTTTGCTATCTCGTATACAGGGTTATTGTTACCATCTTTCTAAATTTCATATATATGCATTAGTATACTGTATTGGTGTTTTTCTTTCTGGCTTACTTCACTCTGTATAATAGGTTCCAATTTCATCCACCTCATTAGAACTGATTCAAATGTATTCTTTTTAATGGCTGAGTAATACTCCATTGTGTATATGTACCATAGCTTTCTTATCCATTCCTCTGCTGATGGGCATCTAGGTTGCTTCCATGTCCTGGCTATTATAAACCAATGCCTTTCATTAGTACTTGAGGGCCAAAGTGGCTCAGATGATAAAAAATCTGCCTGCAGCATGGGAGACCAGGATTTGATCCTTGGGTTGAGAATATCCCTTGGAGGAGGAAATGGCAACCCACTCCAGTATTCTTGCCTGGAGATTTCCAGGGACAGAGGAGCCTGGCAGTTTACAATTCCTGGAGTCACAGAATTGGACATGCCTGAGTGACTAACACTTTGGGACTCTGCTTGAACCTAATGGCTGGCATCTCTCCTTAACATTCAGTGGTCCTCTCTTAATGGTTGTTAAATGTTTTTAATGTTACCCCTGATTACAGGCAAGCATATTTCCTCCAAAAAGTTGGGAGAGGAGAAGACTTCCCATTTTCCCATCTCTCTTAACTCATGGATATATACAGACAAGCAGACATGAAGCAGACCCTTCCTAAGATCCAGTCAACCTGCCTCTGAGGAAATGAACACCCGGACAGGTGAACTTCACAAGGATGATGACTGTGAGTACAAAGCACAAGTCTGGGAAGACAACCTCAGCAAAGTTGTCCTGGGGAATATTTTCCTGAGTCCCAGGGCCCATATATGACAAAGGTATTGGGGGCCCTGAACCAGTCAGCAGTGGGAAATGGAGGTGTGGGATGGGGGCCAAGTAAGGAAGAAAGAAAGAAGAAACCACAAGCCTACTTGGTTTCCTTTGTAATTTTCCAACAGTGAGTCTGAGTTAATGAAAAGTCCTCATGGAAATTTCCATTTCTTTTTTCTTTTCTTTTTTTGGCTGTGCAGCATATGGGATCTTAGTTCCCCAACAGGTGATTGAACCCATATCTCCTGCATTGGAAATGGAGTCTTAAACCAGTGGACCACCAAGGTATCCCCAAAAGTTCCATTTATTTTAAACACTTTCCATTTCACTTTTCAAACTATAGTTCACGTGCCACTTCCCCTGCTCCCTCTCTGAACACCAGAGCATGCACGACTTTGCTGAGTTAGAATTCTTCGGTGTCCTTGTATGTTGCTTCCTTAAAGCTCAGAGATCCGTAAATCTAGTGTGCTCAGTAGCTCAGTCATGTCCAACTCTTTGCAACCCCATGAACTGTAGCCCACAACGCTCCTCGATCCATGGGATTTTCCAGGCAAGAATACTAGAGTGGGCTGCCATTTCCTTTTAGTATTTCTGTGTAACCCAGAGCTCCACACAATGTCTGCACACAGATCAAGAAAAAGGCAAATGTGCCCCCTCTCACCACTCTTTTTCACATCCTGCTGAGTTTTATTAATATCATAAGACAAAAAAGGAATAAAAGGCATACAGATTGGGAAGGAAAAGATAAAACAGTATCCGTTCACAGATGGCATAATCTCATGTGTAGAAAACCAAAATGAACTGAAAAAAAAAATTCCTGCAATTACTAAGCAATGACAGAAATGTTGCAGGAGACAAGGTTAATATGCAAAAGTCAATAATTTTCCCATATAACAATAATCAAACAGTGAAATTTGAAACTAAAGCCACAATGACATTTACATACACACCCTCCTAAAATAACATACTTAGGTATAACTCTAACAAAATATATATGAGACTGATATGAGGAAAACTACAAAACCTTGATGAGAGAAAGCAAGGCAAAACTAATATATTAATATTAAAGTACGTAACAGGAGGACTCAATATTGTCCAGATGGCAGGACTTCCCAACTTGATCTATAGATTCAACACAAGGCCAATCAAAATCCCAGAAAGATATTTTGTAGATATTGACGAACTGATTCTAAAGTTTGGATGAAGAGGCAAAAGACCCAAAATAGCCAACACAATATTGAAGGAGAAGAATCAAGTTGGAGTCCAGCCACTACACTTCAAGACATTCTAAAGCAACAGTAATCAGGAGAATGTTCCAAAACAAATAAGCACACTAATTTATCCCAGATCTTGAAGTACATGTCTCAAAGGGATGTCGAGGAATTTCTTCCAATAGTATTTATCAGTGTCTACCATTGATGATTGAATAGCAGCTACTATTTTTTATTGGGACTGAAGCTCCCATACTTCGGCAACCTGAGGCAAAGAGCCGACTCATTGGAAAAGACCCTGATCCTGGGAAAGGCTGAGGGCAGGAGGAGAAAGGGGCAGCAGAGGATGAGATGGTAGAATAACATCACCGACTCAATGAACATGAGTTTGAGCAAACTCGGAGATAGTGAAGGACAGGGAAGCCTGGTGTGCTGCACTCCGTGGAATCGCATAGAGTCAGACATGACTGCCGTGACTCAGCACACACACACAGTTGCTTTACAATGTTATGTTACTCTCTGCTGTACAACAGTGTGAATCAGCTGTATGTATACATACATCTCCTCCCTCTTGGACCTCTCTCCCCGCCATAACCCCCATCCCACCCCTCTAGGGCATCTCAGAGCACTGAGCCGAGCTCCCTGTGCTACATAGCAGCTTACAGCCACTGTGGAGAACAGTGTGGAGGTTCCTTAAAAAAAACGAAAAATACCCATGACACAGCAGTCCCACTACTAGACACGCATCCTGAGAAAACCATAATTCCAAAAGATATATCCATCCAAATGTTAATTCCAGCACTATTTATTAATACAGTAGCCAGGGCATGGAAGCAGCCTAAGCTGTAATTCATGCTTTTAACCACAACACAATACATTCTTTATGGGGAGACCTGGGTGGACTATAAGGTGACAAGTGCAAAGACGTAGAAAATTGCCTCTCAGGATGTCAGCAAAGATGCAATAGCACAATGTGGTCCAAATTTTGTTATTTTGCAAAAGAGGAAACTGAAGTAAAAAGGAAATAGATGCAACTCTAGTAAAAGGAAAGATCAGAAAGTCTGGTTTTTTCAAATGCTTTTCTCCTGTATATCCCACCCTCAATGCCTCAATGTGACACCTGGTGAGTGGCAGGTAACTATTACCTAGGTGACAGACACCAAGCGGGCAGGCAGTATGCCCTAAATAAAGAAATAAGGAGTACATTTCTTACTTCTTACAAAGTAAGAAGACATTTGAAAATATCTGATTTTGGTTTTCATAAGTATTTTTTGGAATATAAGTGGAGCTAAAGGCTCAGGAGATTTAAACTCATTGACATCTCAGTTATAAAGAAAATGAATTCAAGTTCAGGTTTCTTCCTAAAGAAAATAATCCCGATGTCCCTGGCATGGGGATTCTGGATAAATCAGCATGTACCACACACACACACACACACACACACATCATGTGTAAATGTTGGGTATTTCAACAAGACTTGGAATAACATTTATTTTCAAAGAGTGTAATAAAAAAATTCCCTTGAATGCTGAGATTTCCTGTCGTAATTACCTATTTAGTGAAAAATAGTTTAAGGAAACCTGTCGAGTTCCTGAATTATGCATCTAACCCGGGAAAGCTGTTTTGAGTACGTATTTCTCTCTCTGAGATTGGACAGGGAGTGTTTGAGATTTGAGAAGGAGTATCCAAATATTTTGGCTTCCATTGCCAATGCAGGAGACTTAAGAGACCCAGGTTGGATCCCTGGGTGGGGAAAATCCCCTGGAGGAGGGCATGGCAACCCACTTGAGCATTTTTGCCTGGAGAATCCCATGGACAGAGGAGCCTGGTGGGCTGCAGTACATGGGGTCGCTAAAGAGTCAGACATGACTGAAGTGACTTAACACACACGTACTCATCCAGACATTTGCTGGAGCCTCCAAACAATGTTACACTGGGCTGATTATAAGCCATAAAAAGGATCAAACTCGGGTCTCCTGCATTGCAAGTGGGTTCTTAATGATCTGAGCTACAAGAAAACCCCACACTCTTCTTTATCTGGTATCAATAAGGCTGTGGCTGTTTCCTTTTTACTTGCAAGTTCCTGATCTATATTTTCTTCTTAATTCTGCCCCATTGGAAGTTTTATTTTTGCTAATAATTTATAATTATTCATATATTTTGAAAACTAGTCTTTGGTTTGTCATGTATATTGAAAACATATTGTCTTATTCTTTCACCTTTTGAACAGTTGAATACATTTCATGTCCAATGATAATGTCTTGAGCTTCTTGGTTTGGGGGAAAGGGAGTGTACTTGACAAACATAAGGCCCTAAAGCATATTGAGAACTTTACCGCAACGATGAGTCAGACACAGTGAACGAATAGAGGATGCGCTGTTGTTGGTGAGATTCAATCAAAAGGAGACTGTTGCATGAGAGACTAGGTGTCCAAGAGTTTAATGAGTTAATTCTAGTGGTTGAGGGGACATTAAAAATCTATTCCATTCCGAGAATCCATAAGCCAGCATACTTGGTTGCCGGACCAAACAACATGGGAGGTTGGGTCGCTCAAGGTTACAGTGGTTACTGGGAAGAATCTCTAGTCCTGGTGGTCAAAACTAATGAAGAAAGCCAAGGCTGTTGGCAAAACCTGAATAAAATATGAGCCCTACCCAAATGACAGCCCCTAGCCTGGCTCTAATGGCATCGTCTTCACCTGAGTGTTGAAATAAACACTTCACCTCAGGCCACATTCCATACATACTGATTCAGAATCTGATTTTAACAAGATCTCCAAGTGATCTGAACATATTAAATGTGAGTTGCTCTGCTCTAGAAGGATTTTTTTTTCCAGGACTAGTAACAGGGTATTTAAGAGGGATAATTATAAGTATGATAGGTAAGTACAAGTTAGTTAATTCTGTGTTTTGGTAGCTCTTGCTGATTTTTTTCACAGAATTTTTACCTGTATTTTCCCACTTGAACCTCATAACAATTCCAAGAGGAAACAGCTTTAAAGGCTGTTTAATTGGCTGGGAAAAGTAAAGTAAATTAAACAAGGCTGGTTATAGAAATGATTGCCTTAGTTTTAAAATTTATTTATTTTTACTTGGAGGACGATTGTTTTACAATATTGTGTTGGCTTCTGCCATGCAACTACATGAATCAGCCATTGGTATACACATGTCCCCTCCCTGTTGAACCTCCCTCGCACCTCCCACTCCATCCCAACCCTTTAGGTTGTCACAGAGCACCAGGTTTGAGCTCCCTGCATCATACTATGCTAGCAAGAAGCACATCAGGGGCTGTTGGGGGCCAGAAGTAGGGGAGGGGACTAGCTGCAAAGGGGCACCAACTTTTCAGGGTGACCAGCATGTTCTATCAGAGAAGGCAATGGCACCCCACTCCAGTACTCTTGCTTGGAAAATCCCATGGACGGAGGAGCCTGGTAGGCTGCAGTCCATGGGGTCGCTAAGAGTCGGACACGACTGCGCGACTTCACTTCCACTTTTCACTTTCATGCATTGGAGAAGGAAATGGCAACCCATTCCAGTGTTCTTGCCTGGAGAATCCCAGGGACAGGGGAGCCTGATGGGCTGCCGTCTATGGGGTCGCACAGAGTTGGACACGACTGAAGCGACTTAGCAGTAGCAGCAGCAGCATGTTCTATATCTTAGTTGCAGTGACGGTTTCATGACATATATTGCAGACAAAACTCATTAAACTGTGCACTTAAAATGGGTAAAGTTTACTATATGTAAATTATAAATCAATAAAGCTGATTTAAAAATTACAGCAATAGACTCTGGTATTGCTATTGTTATTGTTGCTGTTTAGTTGCTAAGTCATGTCTAACTCTTTGCAACCCAGGCTCCTCTGTCCATGGAATTCTCCAGGCAAGAATACTGAAATGGATAGCCATTTCCTCCTCCAGGAGATCTTCCCCACCCAGGGATTGAACCCGCAGCCTCTGCTTGGTAGGTAGAATCTTTACCACTGAGCCACCTGGAAAGCCCAGACTTTGGCATTAGGAAGTGTTTACTGGTATGTTTTATATTATAATATAGTTTTACACCTTTTTGATAGAACCCTTTATTACCCTAAGTTGTACTTGCTTTCCCATATGCTCCCAAACAATGATACTGGCAGAAGTCACAAAATGATGTTTTCATCTCAGAAGAAGCAACTGTTTAGCTTAAATGATTACCTAGGAGGAAAGAAACCACATACATAAAGTGAAAAATGCTAAAGAAATACTGAAAATGACTCCTGGACCACTTCTTTTCTTCCAGCTTTATTGAGATATTATTGACACACAACACACGTTAGTTAAGTTGTGCAAAGTGATGACTTGATACATATATATATAGTGCAAAATGATAACATAGTAAGGTTATCATCCATCCCCTCACATAATTATCATTTGAGGGGAATGATAACATTTGAGATCCACTGTATTGACAACTTCAAGTATATAATGTTGTTTAGTTGCTAAGTTGTGTCCAACTCTTGCAACCCCATGGACTGTAGCCCACCAGGTTCCTCTGTCCATGGGATTTCCCAGGCAAGAATACCGGAGTCAGTAGCCATTTCCTTCTCCAGGGGATCTTCCCAACCCAGGGATCAAACCCTAATTTCCTGATTGACAGGCGGATTCTTTACCACTGGGCCACCTGAGAAACCCCTAGTATATAATATGATGTTTACTAATTAGTCACCATGCTGTAAGCTAGATCCCCAGAACTTATCCATCTTATAGCTGGATGTTTGGTCCCTTTGACCAGCATCTGAGTATTTCCCCCACCTCCCCACCCTCAGCCTCTGTCAACTACCTTCTACTCTCTATTTTTATGAGTTGACTCCAAGTATAAATGAGAACATACAATATTCATTTTCTCTCTGTCTTATTTCACTTAGCATAATGCCCTCGAGGCCAATGATCCAAAGGCAGCATTTCCTTCTTCTTGTGGCTGAATAACATTCCAGTTCACATCTTCATCCATTCATCTGTCCAGGGACACTGAAGCTGTTTCCATGTCTTGGCCGTTATGAATAATGTTGTTATGAATGTGGAGCTGCAGATATCTCTTCAAGACTATTTTTATGTACTTCAGATTTATACTCAGAAGTAGAACTGTTAAATCTTATGCTAGTTTTTTTTTTTTTTAATTTTTTTTGAGAAACCTCCATACTGTTTTCCATCGTGGCTGCATCAACAGTGTACAGATGGCTACCTTTTTTCAGCACCTTTACCTGCACTTGTGATCACTTGTCTTTTCGATTCCTACAGGTGTGAGGTGGTACCTCATTGTGGCTTTGGTTTGCATTTCCCTAATGATTAATGCTACTGAGCATCTTTTCATGTGTTTGTTGGCCATTTGTATGTCTTCTTTGAAAAAAATGTCTATGCAAGTCTTCTGCCCATTTTTTTAATCAAATCATTTGGGTCTGGAGTTGGTTTGGTTTTGTTTTTATTTTTCCTATTGAGTTGGAGGCGTTCCTTGTATTTTGGATGGTGGTGATTTAGTTGCCAAGTCATGTCTGACTCTTGAGACACCATGGACTGTAGCCTGCCAGGCTTCTCTGTCCATGGGATAATCCAGGCAAGAATACTACAGTGGGTTGCCATTTCCTTGTTCAGGGGATCTTCTCAACCCAGGAACTGAACATGGGTCCCCTGCATTGTAGGCATATTCTGAGCTACAAGGAAAGCCCTTATATTTGGGATATTAACTCCTTATCAGATGTTGGATTTACAAATATCTTCTCTCATTCTGTAGGCTGTCTGTTTGTTTGTTGAAGATTTCTTCTGCTGTGCAGAAGAAGCTCTTTAGTTTAATGTGGTCCCATTTGCTGATGCTTACTTCTGTTGCCTGTGCTTTTGGAGTACCATCCAAAGAAACATTACCAAGACCAGGGTCAAGGAACTTTTTTCCAATGTTTTCTTCCAGTAGCTTTATACTTTTGAATCTCACATGTACATTCTAAATCCATTTTGATTTAATTTATGTGAGAATGTAAGAGAAGGGTCCAATTGCTTTCTTCTCTGTGGAGTTACGCAGTTTGCTCCTGGGTCCCTTCTGATACTACCACCCATCTCTGCAGGAGTTTATATGTGAATATTATTTTGCCTGTTTTACAAAGTTATGAGCTACTGCACTCTTCTACACTACCTTGAGCAGTTTTACATAGTACGACCTCTTAGAATATTACCCATCTTAATCCATCTGACCCAAGTCAGTTCTTCTCTTGAATCTCTCAAATACTCAACCACACAAGTAATGAGTGAATAGTCACTGAGTAAATTAGAGAATTAATGAATCTGTATTAAGAGCTAACAATTATGGAGATATTCCCTCTATGAGGAGGCTTCCCAGGTGACTCAGTGGTAAAGAATCTGCCTGCAATGCAGAAGATGAGGGTTCAGTGATCCCTGGGTCAGGAAGATCCCCTGGAGAAGGACATGGTTACTCACTCCATGTCTTGCCTGGAGAATTCCAAGGACAGAGGAGCCTAGAGGGCTACACTCCAGGGGATGGCAAAGAGTCAGACACAACTGAGCCACTGAGCACCCACCAATCTCTCTATGAGGCATCATATTTCATACACTTCATGTGATTGAACAACCATAGTCTTTGCAATAATTCTCTAGATAAATACAAGTATTGTCCTCATTTACAATGAAAGGAGCTTGACAAATTTGAATCACTTGGACCAGGTAACTCTTGATCTCAGGCATAAGTGAGAGATTCACCTTCAGGCCGTGTGATAGCTATGCTGAAACTGTAGCTACTCTGCCATGCTGTCCTTGTATAGGACAGAGGGCAGGCTGTCCCAATCCTGGTGGTGTTCAGGTCTGCCTTGGAGGAGGTTTTTTTTTTGTTTTATTGATCTCAGTAAGTAAGCTCAAAGAGCTTGAACGCTCCTTGGTCAATAGCCATTGAAATTAACCAGACTTGGACTTCCCTGGTGGTCCAGTGGTTAAGAATCCATCTGCTGGTTCAGGGGACAGGGATATGATCCCTGGTTGCAGGGATATGCTGCAGAGCAACTAAGCCCTGCACCACAAATACTGAGCCTGTGCTCTTGAGCCCGGGAGCCACAACTGCTGACGCCCGTGAGCCCTAGACCCAGTGCGCCACAACAAGAAAAGCTGCCAAAATGAGGAGGCTGAGCATCGCAACTCAGGAGTAGCTCCTGCTTGCTGCAACTAGAGAAAAGCCCATGCAGCAGACTCAGCACAGTCAAAAATGAATAAATAACTAAATTAAAAAAAAAACCTGACTTGCTCACACAGCGGCATTTGTGGACATTTTCTTTCCAAAAAAGCCATCCACCTAGGAAATGCTAAAAAAGAAAATAAGTTTTGGTTTCCTTTGACATGTCATTTCTTTAAGCAGTCTTCTTAACTCACTGCTCCTTTGACCCCCTTAGTAGCAGATACAATTCATTTCTTATGCAGACTGACAAAAAAGATGCTCAGTATATGGCACTGCATATCTTGACTTCATTATTCCCTCATAGCAAAGACTCGAAACTGTAATGTGTGAGAAGGAGAAGGTGCCAGCATGACATTTACTACTGCTAATATGAATCTGATTAATTCTACAACAAGAAACATCCTTTTAACTCTTTGTGGTCTACAAGGAGGAGGGCTTTGGGAAACAGTTGGGTTGTTTGACAGCATCTTGTCCATCAGAGGATGCTTTCAGGGCAAAATGACGATGTAAACACTCCCTTGGAAGGAAATGTCCACAAGTTATCTGACATGGAAGGACCTTTTTTTTTTTTTTTCTGCAGGAAAAACTGCAAGTGAGATTCAGGACTCTGGGATGGTTCTGAGTCCCTCAACTTCAGCAGGAATCACTGGCTGGTTGAGAAAACAGACAAGGTGAAAGGCAAGGCCATCCAGACCAGTAGCATCGCTTTCCAAAGAATGTGGCTGCTGCTGTCATTTTTATTTTATCTATTCCCTCAAAATGTTCTTCATTGTCCTGGGGCCTCAGGGTGCGTGTTCGGAAATGGCTCTACATTTCAGCAATCCTATACTCGAAATTGCTATTAAAAAGAAAAGGCCAGAAGACTACTCACACCCCTCACTTAGGGACTGCTAAGCTAAGGGCACGCACCCCAACTCATGACCTTAAGATTCATTTCAAACACACACAAACAAAAGTTCCAGGTAATTCAAGGTTCTGTTAGAGATCTAGTTCTTAACGAAGAAAATTTCAAAAATAGCAGCTTACTCTAGACCTGTTTTCTACAGAGTATTTCTCATTATGGGAAATTTTGCTATCTGCCAGATCATTCCCCTATTTAAATTCCCCTCCTCTTTTTCTCCTCACAACACACACATCTCAAAATATTTATATATGTCTTTTAATAGTCGTTGTACTATATCTCATGAACTATTTGTAGTAAACCTTTGTGTTCTTAAAAATTTTTATTAAAAATCATCCCCCTGGGAAATTTACGTTCCTTCAACTATTATATTGGCAGTAGTTATTGAAAGCTAAATATTGTAGTTCTCCAAGTTGACTCCCCCTCCTAACAGGTTTGGCTAAAATGTCAAACATGTAGAAACTGTGAAAAATACCATAGGATGTGCCGAATAATGTATCACAAGAAAAATGTTTTTCATCAACACATACACACAGACACATACACACACACACACAGCCCAAAATGGGGGAAAAAAAAGGAAAAAGAAAGAAAACTGGCTCTAAGGATTGAAACATGCATATGATCATGTATCTATAATTTTTTCCGTATGCATTTAGCATGTATGGACTTGGGACGCTTGGCAGTTTAAAAGAAGAAAAAAAAAAAAAAAAAAACAGGATCTCTTTTTCTGAGGTAGGTTGAAAAATTCTTTCTAAAACTGTCTTTGAAAAGAGAGTTCAAAGTCGGTGTTTTGTGGCTTTGTAAATAGCATCATCTTAGAATATTTATACATTTTCTCCTTGAGGATGGAGGGGTCATATTGAAATGTTCCTGGCAAATGTGCAATGGTGAGAAAGCCATAGCTCCCCAAGCAAATACTGCAGTCAGCCAGGGGAAAGAAAGGGGCAGGACTCTGGAGGTGGGTTTATTTTACAAGTAAATTGTATGTGGTGTTGTTTATGGGCTCCTGGTGACCCAGAGCAGTCGTGGTGGCTGTTGGTCTGCAGAAATCAAAGAATACACGTCTGGATGTAGACAAACGGTGCATGGGGCAGGGTTTGGGTTTTAAACGTGAACATATGCTCTGGTGGAGCCCAGGCAGGAGTAAAAATTGTTTCTGTTTGGTTCGTTTCGATTCTGAAAGAAGCTTTTGTGTGTCAAGATGTAACGGGATCTCGGGCTGGAGCCTTGCCCCGTGGCATCTAGGTCACAGTGTCTGTCCCAGGGAACTAGATCTCCGGCCGGGTGCACGTCTCTGCCCTCCCTCCTGGCATGGGCTTCTGTGAGCCCTAATTCACTTCTGCCAGAAGGATTAAGAAAGGGACCCCTTTTGTGCCCCTCGGTCGAGGTCGAGGTGTTTCTCCACTCTGGATGCTCACAAAAATTAAAGAGCAGTTCTGTTGCAGTATTAGAGAACTACGCTCATTGAATACGGTCCAGAAATCTGCTGGTTCCATTTCTTCGCCCCATCTGTTTCTCTCTCACTGGCTATATTCGTTCGTATTTCCTCAAGCATCATGCTGGATTGCCCTCGCCGTACTACAGGAAAGGGCACAGACTGATCATTTTTGCGGGACAAGGAAATGCAGACGCAGACAGGGAGAGCCGTGCAGCGGCTTACTTCCTGTCCAGAGTCAGAGACAAAACTTGGTCACAAGAAAGACCAAAAGAGAGCCAAGACTGAGGCGGTTGTTTTGGTCCTAGAGGCGGGGGTGGGGCACGTCAGCAATGTCAGGAGAACCATCCGCAGGCGTATCTGTCTTTCCACGTTGGCACATGAAAGCTCCCAGCTCAGCACGCCATGTGTCAAATCTATCATTTCGTATGTCAGCAACCATTATTCCCTCTTTTGTCACCAGTTTTGACCAAAGGATGAAAAATTGCTGTCTTACTCAGACAAAATTATTGCTGGGGGGCTGGGGTGGGGGGGAGGGGAGGGCTGGAAGGCAACTCTGGTAGAGAAGTGTAGTCCAAGGTGAAACGCTGGGAGACTCTCCTCAGATTAGGTCTGGGTTAAGAGAATATTGATCTGTGTGCTAAAAACTGTTGATCTCTCTGAGCAGAGGATGACAAATGGTAGCAAACAAATAACAAAAAAAAATTGAGTGTCTCCAAGGACATTTGAGCCCCTCAGTGTTTTCCGTTAGTATTCGTTTGGTTTGTGGGTTTCTGCACTGGGGATTTCAACAAAAATAAGCAAATATTAAACAGAAATGAAGCAGCCACAAAAATGATACAGAGGAAAACCTAGGGGAAGAGAACCAGACCAGAAACTGGGCAAGGTACATATATTAAATAGCAGGAGCATTTCAAAGTATAAAGTACTGCTTGTCTGAGCTCGTGGGTTGTGTATTTTTTATTTTTTTTTTTTGGTATGGTATGTTTGGTGCTGGATTGTTACAAGTAAGAGAGAAGTGTTTTTGTCCCAAGCTGGTCCCTTTAATTACGGCAAGTTAGACATCTTAAAAAAAAAATCAAACCACCTATAAAGTATGAGGCTGATGTTCATAAACCCACAAATGAAAGGAAATATAGAAGCTTGCATTCATTAAGCAAATACAGTATGACAAGGCATAAATTCAAATTGTTTGGGGGTTTCGGTAATTTTTCCCAACTGTGGAAACTGAACTCCAACTGTAGAGGACTAAGAAGGCATAAAATGCTACCTGCTTTTACACCCAGAAAGAAGAAGGATCTCGGCCCAGGGCGAGGACACTGACCCACCCGCACATCCTCACTGGAATTCCATTTGATCCATCCCTCCTGTATGATTTTGCTTGAGATTTTTAACCTTCATAATTTTCAGTGTCTTCCTCTGTCATCATATGGGAATAATACTCCTCTGTCTCAGAGTACTAGTGTGAAGATTAATAAATCAACAGACTAAGTCTAAGCGTTTAGAACAGCACGGTATAAATACGATCATTATTTCCTCATAAATTTATGAATTTCCATTAGAAAATCCTTTCTCTGCAGATTCTGTGGCTGGTGCAGTAAACAGGCTCCTCCACCTCCACCTCGCTGTCTGCTTGGCAGCCCACCCTCCACCTTTGGTTTACAACTGAGCTTCACATCCACAAGGAATCCTAACCCAGCCCACTCCTTCCCAAAACCTTAGACAATCTTCCTTTTCTCTGGCCTGTCTCTCCATTCTAGTCTCTAATTATCAGCTTTCTACAGTGCCTCCTGTACTCATAGTGGAATCCACTCATTTAATAAATCATATTGAAAGTGAAATAAAAGTGTTAGTTGCTCCATCGTGTGCGACTCTTTGCAACCCCATGGACTGTAGCCCACTAGACTTCTCTGTTCATGGAATTCTCCAGGCAAGAATACTGGGGTGGGTTGCCATTCCCTTCTCCAGGGGAATCTTCCCAGCCCAGGGATTAAACCTGGGTCTCCTATGTTGCAGGCAAATTCTTTACCATCTGAGCAGCCAGGTATTGGAATTAAATCATATTAGAGTTACTTATTATCTTCTCATTGAGTGAGAGAAGGGAGGGTCTTACCTTAATCAGACAAAAGTGCCATCATGTGAGATCCCCACCTGTTCCGTCCACACTAAGGCTCACCCCCTAAGCCCAGTGCTTCACCTGCTTGGAGAAGATGCTTGATGAATATGAATTAACTGAGTGAGCCAACAGATGAATGAATGAATGAGTGGATGGGTACCCCTGTGCAAGCCAGCTTCCTATTGGTGAATGGATTACAAGCTCCCCTGCTGTTGCTCCATGACTTTGATTGCAGATCATTTTTAAAGTCTTTATTGAATTTGTTGCAATATCGCTTCTGTTTTATGTTTTAATTTTTTTGGCCTCAAGGCAAGTAGGACCTTAGCTTCCCATCCAGGGATGGAACCCACACCCCATGCGTTGGACAGTGAAGTCTTAACCACTGGACGACTAGGGAAGTCCCACTCTGTGACTTTGAGAAAGCCCCATCTCCCCAGTGTCCAGGCTTCTGGAACACATAGAGATGGCATTGTTCCAGAAGGGCTCCAGTCTCTGAGCATCTTCTCAGCCTGATTGTCAAGTGTTCTGAGAGCTATCCGCAACTTCCAGTCCCAAACATTTTAAATTTGTAACATAGTTGAAAGGTGTGAATAGAGTCAATAAAAACCGATACTAAGAAAAAGTTTGAGTTTACATATAGCATGGTCATTGAGGCACCTGGTAGGATACCTAACACATGAAAATATCTGTTGAAATACAGTATTCAAAAAATATTTGTAGGAAACAAGTTCATTTGTGTCTTTTTTTAAATTCCACGTGCTAGTGATATCATATTTTTCTTTGGCTTACTGTACATAGTATGATAGTCTCAAGTTCCATCCATGTTGCAGCAAATGGCATTATTTCATTCTTTTTTATGGCTGAGTAATATTCCATTGTATATGTATATACATATACATATATATGCACACATCATGTCTTCCTTATCCATTTATTTGTCAATAGAAAACAAACATGTTTGCCAAAGGGGAAAGAGTGGGAAAGGGATAAATTAAGAGTTTGGGATTAGTAGATATATACTATTATATATATATGATATATCATATATTGTATATCTATATCTATATCTATAGGGCTTCCCTGGTAGCTCAGATGGTAAAGAATCTGCCTGCAATGCCATATACCTGGGTTCGATCCCTGGGTTGGGAAGATCCCCTAGAGAAAGGAATGGCAATCCACTCCAGTATTCTTGCCTGGAGAATTCTATGAACAGAGGAGCCTGGTAGGGTAAGGAGGGTAAGGGATAAATTAGGAGTTTGGAATTAACAGATGTACACCATTTGAGATATATATATATATATATATATATATATATTAGATAAACAACAAGGACCTACTCTATAGCACAGGAAATACATTCAGTATTCCATGAAAACCTGTAAAATAAAAGAATATAAAGAGGATTCTTATATATATTCATATATACATATATATATATATGAAAAAGTGAATCACTTTGCTGTATACTGAAACTAACACAACATTGTTAAGCAACTATGAAAGTTAAAGTGTTAACCGCTCAGTCAGTCTGACTCTCTGTGACTCCATGGACTGTAGCCCGCAAGGCTCCTCTGTTCATGGAGTCCTCCAGGCAAGAATACTGGAGTGGGTAGTCATTCCCTTCTCCAGAGCATCTTTCTGACCCAGGAATCGAACCCATGTCTCATGCACTGCAAGCAGATTCTTTACCGTCTAAGTCACCAGGGAAGCCCCAGTCAACTATATTTCAGTCAAAAAATTATTTCTGGAATGAATGAAAAATAAAGGAACTGCATCACAGCTCCGTGAATGAACCTTTGTTTAAATTACAGTCAGAAGAGTTGTCCAAGACACGGTCTTCTTAAACACTGTTAACAGCCCCATGTGAACTCACACTGAAAGTATGCAAATCAGCTACTTTTCCTAGGATTAAAACAATGTGTCTCCACGCTCTTTCACCAAGCAGAAGTTCGATCAGACTAAGTAAATGACCACAGTTCAAAACTTCAGAAAGAGAAAAAGATGTCACTTTTACTTCTTACTCCCATAAATATAATTCTGACTATTTGTTTGTTTGAAATAAAACCACAATTAAATACCCAGACACCAAGTTGTAATCCAAACCATGAAAACATGTCTGAGCCTGTTGTTCTGTCTGATTCAGTTGTACGTGAGCATCGGTAATAGACTGTTTTAAGAGCTTTTGAGAAAAGAAAAGGTTGGATTTTATTTAAAACACAGGACACACAGTAAAAGCATTTTCAACATTAACCAAAAATTTAGGGCACAGCATAAAATGAAACCGTCCGAGGAATGCATTTTCATATTTTAGTGTACTGTATACTTATAAATTAATTGCCCCTGAAGAGTAAATGGTAACATTAACTAATAGTGCAATTGTAAAAGCACAGGGTTTATAGTTAGGAAGACTAGTGCTCTAGTCCCAGTGGTGTGATTTCTGTTTTTGCGGTCTTTCTGTGTTTTTTGGCAAGTGCCTTAGTCTCTCAATCTAATTTTCTCATCTATAAAACTCACAATTCTAACAGAATGGATTGCTTTGAGAGTTAAGTAATATATATTAAGTGCCTACCTACATAGTTAGCATGCAATAAAAGATGTACCTTTAGATTGTTATAAGTAGTTAGCTATGTATTTCAGTGTTTGTTGGAAATTTTATAATGCAGCAAGCATGCTAAAACAACCTGGAAATTCAAAATTCTTTTACCCGAGTTCATCGTATTTATTGCAAAATCTAAAAAACTATGATAAGATTTTTTTTCTTCATTAAGAAGATATCCAGTGTAATCAAATGGAATTATGAAACCTCATGAATACATAAATATGGAACCCGCACAGTTGTCTTCTACAAATAAGAAATGTTTACTCTTAATCTTCTTGAGAATTCGATGTCTAACACATTGTCAGGATACTGTAAGACTTATTAATAATAATTCCACCTATTAAAATTATTAGCTCTAAAGTAAAATTCTAAAACAAAAGTGTCTATCTCCACATAGATCTAAAATTATTCTTTAGTGTGAAAGGAATAATAATGTAAAGATTGACTTTAAGTTAAAACCTGTCCATTGATCAAGCATGTTCCTTCAAGTTGGTGCAAGACGTCTTGTATGTTCTGATCATCTTTTTTTAATATTTTTAATTTTTATTTTATATTGGAACATAGTAGGTTAACAATGCTGTGTTCATGTCAGGTGTACAGCAAAGTGATTTGATTATGTATTTATACGCATCCTTTTTTACAGTTCTTTTCCCATCTAGGTTGTTATAGAACATTGAGCAACATTCCCTGTGCTCTACGGTAGGTCCTTGTTTGTTCTCCATTTTAAATATAGTAGTGTGTACACCCCCATGTTCTTGCCTGGAGAATCCCAGGGATGGGGGAGCCTGGTGGGCTGCCGTCTATGGGGTCGCACAGAGTCTGACACGACTGAAGCGACTTAGCAGCAGCAGCAGCAGCAGTGTGTACATGGGCTTCCCAGGTGGCTCAGACGGTAAAGAGTCTGGAAGATCCCCTGGGGAAAGAAATGGCAACCCACCCAATATTCTTGCCTGGAAAATCCATGGACAGAGGAGTCTGGCAGGCTATAGTCCATGGGGTCGCAAAGAGTCAGACATGACGGAGCAAACATGTCCATCCCAAACTTTGTCTTAAACTCTTCTCTGTTTTGGTCTCTCTTGCTATTTCTCTGACTCTCACTTACCCCTTTCCTCTTTCAGTTCTTCCTCAAACATTCTCTTACCTTATTCCAAAAAGATGTTGAAGAGTATCCCAACAAGAAAGAGATGATACAACCGAATTATGACACTTGAAGAGTTTAATATAAAAGGTCTCTCCATGAAAGCATGGGCAAGATGGAAGGAAACTGCAAATTTAGGACAGTATCCTGGGCTAGCAAAGGGGCCAAAGTGGGGTGTTGGAAAGGGACTGAAGGGGGCAGAGTGGGTATACTGGAAACAGAGGAGACTGTGGGGAGAGAACCAGCTTAACTGAGCCGAGATTCTCAGCAGGGCTTGAGGATCGAGGAATCCCCACTACAGAGGAAGAACCAAAGAACAAATAGTCAGACTCAGTATCAGTGCCCGCCTTGTCTCCCTCTGGAGACACCCCATTGCCAAGGCTTAAATGCACACCAGAGGGCAAGGGCCTATTGATCATTCCATATAGGCGAGCCTCCTTGGACACAGAGCATGTGAACAAGGGTGGAGGTTGAACCCGAAGAAGAAGTGGAAGTCATCCAGATAGTGGTTTTAATCTCAGTTCAGTTCAGTCACTCATTCATGTCTGACTTCTTGAGATCCCATGGACTCCAGCATGCCAGGCCTCCCTATCCATCACCAACTCCTGGAGTTTACCAAAACTCATGTCCATTGAGTCAGTGACACACACACAATATCACACTCCAAATGCATTTAAAATAATTATTAAAGGAGAGTCAGTATTCTAGGACTGGGACAGGAAATATACAAGATGTTGTTGTTGTTCAGTCACTCAGTTGTGTCCAACTCTTTGTGACTCCATGAACTGCAGCACACCAGCCTTCCCTGTCCTTCACTGTCTCCCAGAGTTTGCTCAAACTCATGTCCATTGAGTTGGTGATGCTATTTAATCATTTCATCCTTTGCCATCCCTCTTTTCCTCCTGCCCTCAATCTTTCACAGCATCAGGGTCTTTTGCAAAGAGTTGGCTCTTCTTATCAGGTGGCTAAAGTATTGGAGCTCCAACTTCAGCATCAGTCTTCCCAATGAATATTCCAGGTTGATTTCCTTTAGGGTGGACTGATTTGATCTCTTTGCCGTCCAAGGGACTCTCAAGAGTATTCTCCAGCACCACAATTCGAAAGCATCAACTCTTCGGCACTCAGTCTTCTTTATGGTCCAATTCTCACATCCAAATGAATCTCGTGAACAGTATACACAATGAGTTTGCAGCAATCTTTATTTTCAGAAAGTCAGGAAATGCCCAAAATAACAACTATGACAAAAACCTACAATGGGGATTATGTCCAAGGCACATGAGAGCCAACTGTAAAAAAAACCTAAGACCAAAGCTGGAACAATTGGAGCAACAAAATAAAGTATTACTGGATTATAACCCAAAGGACCAAATAAATATCAAGTCCATACTGATATAAAAATGACTGAATAAACAATACATAAATTTAAAAAAGGGAGAAGAGACAAATTTCCTCTAGAGGAAAATCAAATCATTTGTAGATTCCCCACCTTTAAGAAGATAAATGGTGGACTTCCCTGGTGGTCCAGGAGTTAAGACTCTGAGCTTCCAATGCAAGGTGCTTGGGTTCTATCCCTGGTTGAGGGACTAAGATTCCACATGCTGTGTGGTGCAGCTAAAATAAATAAATACACGTTAAAAATAAATAAATAAATGCAATATACCCATTTTAAAAAGTATTTCTAAAAAATGATAGAGGGTGACTTTCCCCACTCCTTAGGTGTGGACAACCCATGGGAACTTCCTTCCAGACAGGATGATACAGAAAGGGAGGGGGAAGTGTAAGTTACAGAGGAGGGATCCAACACCTCCACCAGGCGATCAAGGTGACCCTGATAAGACATGAGGAGAGTGGTACTCCGCCTCTGTGATCTTCCTCCGCCAAACCCATGACCTGTAGCCCACCAGGCTCCCCTGTCCTTTGGATTTCCCAGGAAAGAATACTGGAGTGGGTAGCCATTTCCTATTCCAGGGGAACTTTCCGACCCAGGGATCAAACCTGCATTTTCTGCACTGCAGGCAGATTCTTTACCACCTTGCCAACTGGGAAGCCCAGGTAAAAATTAAAGGAATGGAGTTTAACAATTGACTGTTTTTAATAAGAATGCATCAGTATAGTCTCATTGAGTGTAAGGAATGAGCCATAGTCATCCAAGATGTTAATAACAGGGGGATCTGGATGTAAACTATATGGGAAATCTGCATTATCTTTGCACTTTTTCTGTAAATCTAAAATTGCCTTAAAGAATATAGTTAAAAAGTGAGCTGGTGGAAATAAAGATAAGAAAGATTAACCAAAAGTGAGGCAAATGGCTATGATGAGTGCCGAAATAAAGCTGATGTCCTCTGCTGTTAGTTCTGTTCATTCAGTCTGCGAAACTGTGGCCCCTCATTACTAATTACAGATGTTATCACTATAGTTGCTAAAAAAAAAAAAAAAAAAAACAGCAGAATTTTGAGTCCACTTGTGGGAATTTGGAAGCATTTGCTAAAAATTCTCTTCTCTCAGCCACATTTGAACTGTACCCACAGATCTTCCTTCACCTGCACACCTATAACAGTCACACACAATTGCATCCTGAACCACCTTGACCTTGGACACACTATAGCAACCTCTGCAGAGAGGAGAAGCAGCACCCAAGGGTATAGTTTGACCATAAATCTCCCATACAGTCTCCAAAGTCCAGGGTAGCACAGCTGCCTATGGGCAATCTCAGGACGGATTTTCAGCTCTTGCTACAGGAGAATGTGGGCAAACTGAGAACGTGGGGCTGTGGCGTGGTCATTTGGGCCAAAATACAATGATGAGCGGAGAGTAGTGAGGGCAGTAGAGTTGCAGCTGCTGCTCATTTGCTAAGTCGCGTCCGACTTTCAACCCCATGGACTGTACAGCCAGCCAGCCAGGCTTCTCTGCCCGTGCAGTTTCCCAGGCAAGAATACTGGAGTGGGTTGCCATTTCCTTCTCCAGGGGATCTTCCTGACCAGGGCTCGAAACTACTTCTCTTGCATCTCCTGCATTGGCAGGCTGGTTCTTTACCACCGGATGTAGACAAAGGCCAGTCCATGTTACACACCTAAGAAGGGGCTCTTGCTTTGCACTTTTGCAGCAAGGCACTTGGATCACCCATTTGCATCACCAGCTCTGTGCTGCTTGCAGTCCCAGACACCAGCCTTAAACCGTCTGATGGTCCCCTTTGCCATCTCTCTGGTACAAGGCAATCCTGGCTCACGTCACTCAATTGTAATCCAACTTAGATACATTCTCTCAAAATAATTGGCTGCCTGCATAAAAATTTGAAATGACACTGTGTAGTGTGTTTTCACCAGCTTCCTTGGTTGCTCAGACAGTAAAGAATCCGCCTGCAAAGAGAGAGACCTGAGTTTGATCCCTGTGTTGGGACGATCCCCTGGAGGAGGGCATGCACCCCACTCTAGTATTCTTGCCTGGAGAATTCCATGGACAGAGGAGCCTGGCGGGCTACAGTCTATGGGGTCAAAGAGTCGGACACGACTGAGAGACTTTCACTTCACTTCACTTCAAACTTAAATGCTCAATTACAACAAACTCAAAAGTACTCAAATTTTAATTTCTCATTAAAATAAAATTCTGAATAGATTTCCGGTGAAGAACTCATATGTGCATGTCCAACTTTTTGTGACCCCACAGAATGTAGCCCACCCGGCTTCTCTGTCCACAGAATTCTCCAGGCAAGAATACTGCAGTGGGTTGTCATGCCCTCCTCCAGGGGAACTCATATAAATAATGCAAAGTCTTTTAATGTCATCAATGTCATAATTATTTTTCCTGATAAGCCCTTTACTCTAAATTAAGATCCAAATAAATATTTTTGTAATAAAAGAGTGAATTTAAAACATTGATGATTACTATACAGCATATACTTTTTAATTGGCTTTTGTTGTTGATTAAGAATTTAAATATCAAATTGCATGAAATGAATTTCATTTTTTAAAATGTATATTGAGTACCTACCATGTAGAGATCGCCAGCTTAGCTGCTGGAATAGAATTGGTCAAGCTGAAGTCACATATAAAATGAATTTTTTTTCCATAAGGCTATGATTAAAAATAAAACTAACTTTCTCTTTTAGAGTTATATCAGATCTGATTTAAAATATGCTGTTTTAAGATGAATTATAAACTGTCAGAATTCATGGTTATAAAAAAGGGATTTCCAGATACTTCTAATGACTTGGAATTTGTATTTAATCTAACAAACCACACTGACTATTGAATTTGTGTGTCCGTGAATATAAAGATTTATTGTCCCTGGAGGTAATTATTGACCTCAACATCTTATCAGTCAATATTTACCTCTCAGGCCAATAAATCTTGATATAACCTCATGAAAGTCAATATCTGTTTAATAGTATACATGGAAATCTGTAATAGTTTGATTACAGGCTTCAATGTCATGCTGGCTAGTACTCTCTTCACATCGAAGGCAGAGTGAATCTTTTTTTTTTTCTTTCGAGAACTCCTCTGATGGCTGGGGTTCACTTGTCCTCAATCTAATGTTAGATTGGAAATATGCACATCATTCTTTGATTCTCTTTGCTTACAAGTCTTGCTTCTTTAGGGCTTCCCTAGTGGCTCAGCAGTATAAGAACCCACCTGCCAATGCAGGAGAAGTGGATATGATCCCTGGGTCAGAAGGATCCCCTAGATGAGGAAATGGCAACCCACTCCAGTATTCTTGCCTGGAGAACCCCATGGACCGAGGAGCCTGGCGGGCTAGAGTTTATGGAGTCACAAAAAGTCGGACACAACTTAGCGACTAAATAACAACACAACAGCAACACAACTTGCCCCTTCAATCCACTTGTAAAGCCCTGTAAACCTAGGACTAAGTTAGCACTTCTGTGATTTTGCTCTTTAAGCACAACCAGCTCTTCATCATTACCAATGAAACCATTCCTGTGGCCGGACAAGTCTTCCAACAAGCAGTTCCCCAGGGGTTATTAAGTAAGTCATTGCATTTCAGGAGGTCCTCCAGGCCCAAGGATTCAGTGCTATCAGATGCCAAGACCACAGAAACGAGTATCTAACAGTAAGTATGTTTCTCATTCTGCAAAGTCAGAAAGCTGAGGTGTTTGTGGCAATGCAGAGCTGAGGGGTCATCCCGTAACATTTGAAAGTCCAGCTGACAAGGCACACTAGTTCCTTTGTGCTCATTACATATAGGTTGGCCTGGCCCTCAAATGGGGAGATAATGAAATCATTTTGCTGTTTCATAGGCAGGTTCTGAAACATTAAGAATGTGATGCAGGGGCTTCCCTGGTGGTCCAGGGGTTAAGAACCTGCCTTGCAATGGTGCAGGAGACATGGGTTCGATCGCTGATCAGGGAAAATCCCCACATACTGCAGGGCAACTAAACCCATGCGCCACAACTACTGAGCCTGTGCATCCCAAGCCTGCGCTCTGCTACTACCACCATAAGAAACCACCACAACGAGACCCCTGTACACCACAATAGAGAGTAGCCCCCACTCACCGCAACTAGAGAAAGCCCACGAATAGCAACAAAGACCCAGCACAGCCAAAAATAAATCACAAATAAATTTTTTTTAAAGAGTGTGATGCAAAGAACAGTTAGGATACTTCAGAGAGTCCTTTCTGTTGATCAAGCAAAGATGTAGGCCAACAATTAAGCTGGATGTGGGGGCTACATTTTCAGTGGCTGAAGACGTCCCCAGCAGGGTTTCTGTCCTTAGAGTGTGGACAGCACCATTGAGCTCCGGGTGACCTGAGACAAGAAGCTCCAGTAGGTTTCAGAGCCTGGCTGGGTTTCCACATTAATACGGGCTTGTCTTTGTAAAGCTTCCTGCAGTTGCAGTTGTTAGGAAACCAAATGCATTGCATTGCCCAGAAACAGGCAACAAAGACCTGCCAGGGCAGCAGATGCTGGGGAGACTCGTGTGGACAGGACCAGCAGCAGGTGAGACTTTTCATCACCCATTCGTGCAAGGACAGCCCAGAGATCCAGCAGAACTAATGTCATCACTGAGAAAGGCACTTAACCCAGACTGTGCAGCTTTTATGATGTGGACTCAGGAAAGTGCCACCACTTTCATGATACAACCAGGGACCAGGATCCAAAAGTAATAGGACATGACAGAACCTTGGCACCTGCCTTCCACTGCCAGCTCCATGGCTGGAGTGAGGAGCAGCGGAAACTCCTTCTCTGGCATTGGGTGCAGTGATCGGGCATGGAGGGAAGAGCCCAAGTCCAAACCTTGCAGTAGACTAGGGCTAGTTGCCATATGCACCAGACTGGAGCCAGATTGCATGGAGATCTGCAAGAGGTCAACTCTTCTCTGAGATCAGTCTTAGGTAAGATACCTGTCTAGGCTGCAAACCCAAAGGATGTTTAGCTAACATTCTCTCAAAATAATTGATTGCCTGCATCAAAATTGGTTCTTTGAAATGACAGTATGTAATGTACTTTCATGTTTTTTAAAGTTCAGTACTCACAGTAAACTTAAAAGTACTAAAATTTTAAGTTCTGATTACAATAAAATGTTGAATCAATTACAGGCAAAGAAGCAAAGACAGAGCTGAGCCATCCACTTCTAGCACAATTATCTGCCTTCCCAGTAAGCCCATGCTCAAAAGCTATGATACCTTTCTACAGATAAATAGCATATCATTTATATCTAAAATAAGATGATACAAATTAACTCATTTACAAAAACAGAAGTAGACTCAGACACAGAAAACAAACGTATGGTTATCAAAGGGGAAACATGTAGGGGAAGGATTAATTAGGTGTTTGGGGTTAACATTTACACACCACTATGTGTGACATAACTCAGCAACTAAACAGCATCAACACAGGCGTGCGTGCATGCTAAATTAATTCAGTCACTGTTCCCAACTCAGGGTTCGAACCTAAGTCTCCCGTATTGCAGGCAGATTCTGTACTATCTGAGCCACCAAAGAAGCCTTTGTATACATATATCTCCTTTTTTTGTTTTTGGATTTCCTTTCCATTCAGGTCACCACAGAACATTGAGTAGAGTTTACTGTGCTCTACACAAGATTTTTGTTAGTTATGTATCTTACACCTTAAGTGACATCTGCATCATAAGAGCCATTGTGGGTTTTATCCATATGTCTTTCGGAGCGGCCTGTTAGCTCCATGCAGGCTGAGTTAGAACAGAGAGACATGGTGAATGAGGAGACCAGTGAGGTGATTTTAGTGACTCAGGTGAGAAGCAATGAAGCCCTGTAAACTCAAGCTGTCAGCCAGACTGTGTTCCTTTCTGGGGTCTCTAGGGGCGAGTTTATTCCTTGCAGCTTCTCAAGGCAGTTGCATCCTTGGGCTCATGGCCTCTTCCTCTGTCTTCCAAGCCAGTAGTGCTTCATCTTCAAATCACCGACTCTGACCTTGCTGTTTCCTCTGTCCCTTACAAGGAGCCTTGTGATCCCATAGGTCCACCTGGAGAATGCAGGATAAAATTCTCCGTCTCAAGATCTTTAGCTCATTCACATCTGATTAAGTCCCTTCCGCCTCATAAGGTGACATATTCACAGGCTCTGAAGAATTAAGATGTGGATATGGGATCATCCCTGGAGGTCCAGTGGCTAAGACTTCACATACCAGGGCAGGCAGTATGGGTTTGAACCCTGATGGGGAGCTAAGATCAAACCTGCCTTGGGGCCAAAGAACCAAAACAAAAAAACAGAAGCAATATCGTAACAAATTCAACAAAGACATTAAGAATAGCCGACATCAGAAAGTCAAAAACAACAAACAAACAAAATTTGTTTAAAAGAGAAGATGTGGATATCTTTAAGGGTCCTTCTTCTGTCCATTCTACCATCCCTTTCCCTTCTGGGGACCTTTGGAGGAACCATGGTGTAGAAAGAGGGGTGAGGAAGCTGGGGTATTTATCCATTGATTTCCATCCCTGATTGTTTGAGGGCTGTCGTAGGGGCATTAAAACTCAGGCATTTCCTGACTGCCCTGTACATTTATATCACCGTACATTATATCATTGTACATTCTTTATTTCCAGCTGTAGGAGTGGTGCTCGGTGATGGTTGCTGAACAAGGACCGGGAATGATGAAGGTTGAGTTAGGTCAGGAGTCACTCTAGGACTAGAGGAGAGGTTTGCCCAGTTGGTTGGCAATGATTTTTCTGCAATGAGTGGCACTTGTGGTTGGTTTGGGAATGACAGTGATGCAAGAGGTTTCACTTAGGACCTTCCTTCACCTTCTCTGTTTCTTTTCTTGTACCTAAACCTCAGGCTTTACAGAAAGGAAAAAAAAAAAAAAAAGCCATGGATTGGTAAACCAAAGAACATACATGCTTTGAGCACTGAGCGTAACTGGACCTAAAATTCTGCCCAAAATTTAACCACAAGAGGATTCTACCTTAACTGCTGGGTCACTCAGGGACCTTCCCAACCCAGAACACCACCATCTCAGCTGGGCTTTCGTCCTTGGAGCCACGTTCTTCTCCACATCAGTGGACTGGCCTCTGCCAGTGAAGCTGTGGGGAACCAGAGTTTTAGAGGCAAAGTAGGTAGGAGACCACAGGTGACTTCTCAGCCTATAATTATTTTTAAGAGGTGGAATCAATCCTTCCTTTTAAAGAGGCTAAAGAAAGTAACAGCAGAGGGATGGGCTTTCGGAAAAGCTTCAGCTCTGTTTTAAGCTATGGATGGCACAACTCAGGCGTCAGCAAGTCGGCTGTTTTTACTTAGGAAGACATTTTTGTAATGATTTCACATCTCATTATCTATTTATTTTAAAAAATGCACACTCATGATTTTATTGTTCACAGGAATTGCAAAGTTGGCTACTTAGAGTCTTTTCTTTTAAGTCTCATGCACACTGGTCTTCATCTAATAAATTTAATAGTGCTCCAATGAGTTTAAATGAGATACATGCATAATAGCCAGAAGGTGATGTTTATCATTTTCTTTTTCTATCCTTTGATTTCATGTTCTCTATGTCAACTATATACTAACATGAAAGATTATTCCAGAGAGTAAGCAAAAGTGATGTGATGATCTGATTTAAGTCCAGACTGAAGATGAGCTTCACTTTTCTTCCTATGTCAGGTTCTCTGATGGCAGATATTTGTTTATTCATTCATTCATGAATTTCCCTTCAAGAAGCATTCATCAATGTCTCCCTTCCCATTTTATATCACTGTCACTACATATGCATTCACAAAAAGTTAATATTGGCCATAGCATTGGATTAAAATGATCACTAGAGCAATGGTATAATGAATAAGAAATGTAATTATTAAATTACATTGAGTTGTATTCAATATGACTTTTTCTCCCAGAACGTAGCACAGTTATAAACACTCTTAGGTTAGACTTGAGTCATGACTGAAGTGCAACTAGACAATATTGTTGGTATTTGAGAATTGCATTAAGGTAACTATTGCTTCAATCAAAAATCGCCTTTATGTTGATTGGAGAAATGATCTCACTGTTGGGTTATAATTCCTGCTTTTGTGTCTCCATAAATTCATCACTTTGTTTTTTCTCACACTGCTAGTATATGCTTGATAAGGATTTTAATCTATGCTTTATGATTTAGAATGCATGCTACTTATAATATTATTTCAAATACCATGTATAATGTACAAACTTTTACAAATATAAAAATAACGCAAAATTTTAAATTAGCATAAATGAATTTGTCATTGTTCTCCCCACCAACTAGAGCAGACACCTTAGAGTCACCTTTGATTTTTTTCTCTCTCTTGTCCCATAGATTCAGTCAAGCCTTGTACGGATTGAATTCACACAAGGCTGGACAACAAGACCATAGTCAAACTACTGATTTTACAGTGCTATAGACTTGATATTGTTTACGTTCAACTATACAGGGGCTTCCCAGATGGTGCTAGTAGAAAAGAACCTGCCTGCCAATGCAGGAAACAAGATACTCGGGTTCAATCCCTGGGTCGGGAAGATCCCCTGGAGGATGAAAGGGCAACCCACTCCAGTATTCTTGCCTGGAGAATCCCATGGACAGAGGGGTCTGGAGGGCTATAGTCCATGGGATGGCAAAGAGTTAGATATGGCTGAGCGACTAACAATTAGTGGCTGGAACCCTGAGGGCATGCCACAAATGCTAATTCTTCTAAATTAATTTCCTGTTTTTCTAACTTTGAAGCACAGAGAAATCTATTATTTTATTCTGGGTTTCACATGTTAATTGGGCAGATTTCTTTGAATTTATGTCAGGCTCTTCAGATCTTTCTCTAGTGGCTGTGCCCAGGAGGAAGAGCATCACACATTTACACAAGACATCGGGGAAAAGGGAAGCAGAACACAGGTGTTACCATCCAGGAAATTACTGGAAGTGACAGGATTTACCTTAGTAGAACTCTCCAAATGAAACCACCCCTCAAAGGTTTGCAAATACAGAGTGAGTACTCCTTGAACTGTCCATCACCAAATCCCTTGAACTGTATGTTCATGGGTCTGAATTTATTAGGAGACCTGGAGCTTTTGTCAATAACCCACCCTAAGTGGTTTCTCTGCTCCAAGTATCAATTCCATTCTATTCTATAGCAATGACAGTTACAAAAATCACTAGAGGAGCTTTCAGGGAATACAGAAACTCAGCCTCTACCAAAGGAGGTTCTCATCTAAGTTAGCCTCAGTGAGTCCAGGGCATCTGTGTGTTTAAAAAACTCCAAAGGGTTCCACTGTGCAGCCAGGTTTGAGAACAAGTGATCTCTAGGGAAAAAAATAATCTTCCCAAATGCAGTATGATCCTGTTTGTCACTTGCACAAACCCAGGTAATGACTCCTCTGCACCTCCCTGGTTCCTAGACTGGGGTACGTGAGAGGCTCATTTCTGGGGATTTCTAAAAATGCAAATTTTCTGTTCCAGAGCTACGAAATTTAAATCAGAGGGCACCATTTAAAATCTTCATAGACACCTAAAGTGTTCATCCTGGCTGAGAACCACTGATGTTAGAACCTAAAATCTAAGCTGTTTTGAGACTTCCCTGGTGGCCCAGTGACTAAGACTCCAAGCTCCCAATGCAGAGGGCACAAGTTCAATCCCTGGTCAAGGAAATAGATCCCACACACCACAACTAAAGATCTCTCACACTACAATGACGATCTTAGATCCTCAGTGCCACAAGTAAGACCCAGCACAGCGAAATACTTTTTCTTTAAAAACCTGTTTCAACATACATCTCAAAAAAAAACAAAAAACAAACTTAAGTCTCCTCAATCATTGCCTTGCATGCAAGTCTATTTCCCACCTAGTGAAAGGAACTGCGTATGCATGTCAGATCCAATTTTTTGCAATCCTATAAGCTATAGCCCACCAGGCTCCACTGTCCATGGAATTCTCCAGGCAAGAATACTGGAGTGGGTTGCCATTATTTTCTCCAGGGGATCTTCCCGACCCAGGGATTAAACCTGAACTTCTCATGTCTCCTGCATTGCAGGTGGGTTCATCTGCAACATCTGAGAAGCCTGCAAAATGAGCTGCATTTTCTCTAGACTGAAGTCTTGTCTTCCCTGTATTCCAAAGAGGCCTCAACCTCCTTGCTTCCTCTGCCCATCAGGATACTCCCTTTCTGTTTCTTCCATAGCCTCCTATTCCTCTAGAAAGGAATTAAATGAATACTCAGGGCTCTGAGTTATAGCGTGCAATTCAACATTTAGTTAGAATGAATTAGTAAATAAACACATGTGTATTTCCACAGCTTTATGCTTTGCTGTATGTTTTCCTCTAGAAGCACCTTTTCTTCTACCTTTTCCAACTTTTAAACTCCTATTGATTATTTAAAAGTCATTTTTTTTTAAACTTCTTCTCTACTAAGTAGGTCATGAGGTTTGAAATCCAATCCATCAAGTGCTCTTGGTAGAGGCTTTATTACAGAGTCTGTTATAAATGATCCCTTGTTTATCTATCTGTCTCCACCTAGTAAACAGGAAATCTTCAAGGATGGGAGAATGAAACAAGTCTTCTGGAAACTGGAACTGAAGAATTATTTGTCCAGTGACTGAATTTAACAAATATTACTTTGGACCTACTATGTGTATAAGTCCATGTTACTTAGCTATTTTACTTAATTTCTGGTGCTGTTGCAATTAAAATGTGATTCAATTTTTTCCCAGATTTTAAAGAGAAAGAATAAAAATATTTATTCACAAATGTCCTCTCAGTGATGTAGAAGAGTTAAGTGAATGGCTATGGTGTATGTTTAAAGCCTTAGAAATCTCCTTGAAGGAAGGTGATGCTGAAAATTGATATGGGATGGCAAATGAGTTCATCCAGCTGAGAAAATAAGTGAAATTTTTAGTAGCAGAATAACCTGGATTTGTTGAAAATAGTAGTCTGAAGCTTTATTGTTTGGGATTTAACCATTTGTAACAAATTTCTCAGTGTTCTTGTGGATTCATCTAGATAGCATTAAAAATCCAACTGCCATGAGATTACCAGGAAGGCCAGTAGTTATGTATGGATGTAAGAGTTGGACCATAAAGAAGGCTGAGCACCAAAGAACTGATGCTTTCAAATTGTGGTGCTGGAGAAGATTCTTGAGAATCCCTTAGGCAACAAGGAGATCAAACCAGTCAATCCTAAAGGAAATCAACCCTGAATAATCATTGGAAGGATTGATGCTGAAACTGAAGATCCAATACTTCACCACCTGATGTGAAGAGCTGACTCATTGGAAAAGACCCTTTTGACAGAAAAGAGTAAAGACAGGAAGAGAAAAGGGCAACAGAGGATGAGATGGTTAGATAGCATCACCAACTCAATGGGAATGAGTTTGAGCAAGCTCAAGGAGATACTGAAGGACAGGAAAGCCTGGTGTGTTGCAGTCCACGGGGCCACAAAGAGTGGGACACAACTGAGCAAGAACAATGAGAATCATAGCTTTGATGCACTTTTTTTTATATTAAACTTTTTATTTTGTATTGGGGTATAGCCAATTAACAACGTTTTGATAGATTCAGGTACACAGCAAAGGAACTCGGCCATACTTATACATGTATCCATGCCCTCCCAAACTCCCCTCCCATCCAGGCTGCCACATAACATTGAGCAGAGTTCTCTGTGCTATACAGCAGTAGGTCCTTTCTGGTCATTCATTTTAAATATAGCAGTGTGTACATGTGATCCCAAACTCCCAAAGTATCCTTTCTTTCCATCCTTCCCCCTATCTTTTAAATATTAAAAGCCAGAGATAAAAGTCAGCCTAGCATGTGTATTGCTGTAAGAAAAGATGTACCCTGTAGGATTACAGATTTAAAGACTGAAGGAAATATCGTTGGCATTTAGAGAAAGAAAGTATAACGACAAAAGCACTTCAGGTAATAACTGAGACTCTGAGGTTCATGCTCAAACTGTTCTCCTTCACCAATACCAGAAATGATCACAGTTCTACAGGATAAGGACCATAGCATCTCTACCAACAACAATAACAACGAACTTAACTGCAGGAGAAAAGAAAGCTGTACAAATTCACCAGATTCCAAAATCAGGGACCATGTCCTAAACAACAAAAGAGCACACACACACAAAATCAAGTTTTAAGAATCTAGATTTATCCCAGGTCTGTAGACGTGTTACATTAAACAAAAAGGGTCAGGGTCTCTTTTTCCACCAGCAATTGTTTTGCTGGTTTGATCATTGCAAGATCCTGCACTAGGAGCTCTAAGTGTTTTTAACCAAATAAACGCTAGGTCTACCCTCGAGGAGTGTGAAGCTAAACGATACACAGAGGTTTGAATACAAACAAAGGATGTGGGTGGTCAAAGACAGCTGCCATTGCTTCAGGAAAAGGCTTTGTGAGGTCAGTACCATTTGGGCCTGGTAACTTGAGTGGGTAAGAGGGCAAGTTCAGGAGAAGAAATGGCGGGGAGAGGAAGGATAGGGTGAGTGCTGTATTTTGGATAATGGTAAAAGATGAGGCTGGAGAAGGGGTGAGACGGTTCATGCCTAGACGTGTCCGACTCTTTGCCACCATTTGCACTGTAGCCTGCCAGGCTTCTCTGTCCTTGGATTCTCCAGGTAAGAATCCTGGAGTGGGTTGCCATCTCCTTCTCCAGAGAGATCTTCTCAACCCAGGTATCAAATTCAAGTCTCCTTTGTCTCCTGCTTTGAAGATGGGTTCTTTACCCACTTAGCCATCAGGAAAGCCCAAGGAAGGGGGTAAAATGTTAAAACAAAACAAGTTGCTTAAAGACTTTTAACAATAGTTTCATAGGAAGACAATAGAGGGTTCTGGTCAGGAGAATGGGGGGATCAGAGGTATTCTGGTGGGAGAGGGGTAATTAATCTGATGAATATGTGTAAAATAGAACAGAATAGTCAGAAAGCTACTGAACGGACCAGAAAGAAGCCTACTGCTATGGGGCAGGAGCTACCTACTTAAATATGGGGCATTGGCAGGAGCTTCATGGGAGGGAGAGACAGATGCAGGGAGAGAGAATCCTCCAGAGTTGAGGAAGGCCAAAAGAAAGTATTAAGCTTTGACTCTAAATATGCCAGGAGAAATATCAACAACCTCAGATGTGCAGATGATATTGCTCTAATGGCAGAAAGTGAAGAGGAACTAAAGAGCCTTTTGATGAGGATGAAGGAAGAGGATGAAAAAATCTGGCTTAAAACTTAACTTTTAAAAAAAACAAAGATTATGGCATGCAGTCCATCACTTCATGGCAAATAGAAGGGAAAAAAAGTGGAAGCAGTGACAGGTTTTGTATACTTCCGCTCCAAAACCACTGCAGATGGTGACTGCAGTCATGAAATTATAAAAGACACTTGCTCCTTGGAAGGAAAAACCTAGACAGCATATTAAAAAGCAGAGATATCACTTTGCCAGCAAAGGTCTGCATAGTCAAAGCTAAGGTTTTTCCATTAGTCATGTATGCATGTGAGAGTTGAACTGTAAAGAAGGCTGAGCACTGAAGAATTGATGCTTCCTAACTGTGGTGCTGGAGAAGACTCTTGAGAGTCCCTTGAACAGCAAGGAGATCAAATCAGACAATCCTAAAGGAAATCAGTCCTGAATATTCACTGGAAGGACTGATGCTGAAGCTGAAACTCCAATACTTTGGCCACCTAATGAGAAGAACTGATTCATTGGAAAAAAACCCTGATGCTGTGAAAGATTGAAGGCAGGAGAAGGGGACAACAGAGGATGAGATGGTTGAATGGCATCACCAATTCAATAGACATGAGTTTGAGCAAGCTCCAGGAGTTGGTGATGGACAGGTAAGGCTGGCATGTTACAGTCCATGGGGTCACGAAGGGTCGGACACAACTGAGCAACTGAACTGAACTGATGCTGAAGCTAAAGCTTCAATATTTTGGTCACCTGATGTGAAGAGCTGACTCATTGGAAAAGACCCTGATGCTGGGAAAGATTGAAGGCAAAAGGAGAAGGGGGCAGCAGAAGATGAGATGGTTGGATGGCATCACTGACTCAATGGGCATGTATCTGAAATTCTGGGAGATAGTAGAGGACAGGCAAGCCAGGTGTGATGCAGTCCACGGGGTCACAAAGAGTTGGACACACCTTAGCGACTAAAAAAATAACAGCAGAAACTAACACAACTTTGTAAATCAACTGTATTCCAATAATTTTTAAAAATATATCTTTTTTGGCATATGCTCTCATATCCTGACTTCGATCAAAAAATACCCCTATCATTTCTCACCTGAACTTCTTTTAAGATACTTCTTTCTCCTTTTTCTGTTTGAATTTGATTAACATTCTATCCTAGTCCCAAGGCAACAAGGAAGGAGGTATGAGCTTGCCCTAAAGGTAAAACTTTTTTTAGAAAGGTTAGGCAATATGTATTAAGATAACAACACATACCCACACTGTGCTAATTTATAGTGAATCAGAAATTGTCTGCAATATTTTAAATATTTCAAGGATCCTCACTGTTGTTGGGTTTTGACGCTGAGAAAATACTTTTTTGAGGTAAACATTCTAACTCCTTTATCAATCCCAAATATTCCACACAGGCTATAAACTAGATGGTTTTCTCAAATATTTCATAAAATGCTGATAAAACTATTCACCCTTGTCATTTAGCTTTATTTCCTTTTTCTACAACCCTACCTCTAGGAAATGGCAACCCACTCCAGTACTCTTGCCTGGAGAATCCCATGGAGGGAGGAGCCTGGTAGGCTACAGTCCATGGGGTCACAAAAAGTTGGACACGACTGAGCGACTTCACTTTCACCCCTGCAAGTACAGTGTTCTAGAAATGTGAATTTCTTGTCATTGTTCAGTTGCTAAGTTGTGTCCGACTCTTTGCAACCCCATAGACTGCAGCATGCCAGGCTCCTCTGTCCTCAGCTATCTCCTGGAGTTTTCTCAGATTCATATCTATTGAGTTGGTGATGCTATCTAACCAGTTTGTCATTAAATGCATTATACTATGAGGTTTTAAATATGATCTCTACATAATGTGATTTAATTATTTCACCTTTAGTAATTTATCCATAAGAATTATTAACAAAGATTTGCTTGCATTAATTTTTATTGCAGCCTTGTTTAAGACAGGAAAATAACTTAAATATCCATCAATAGACTGTTAAATTATTTATTGCACAAAACATTAGTTGGAATGTAATGCAACCATTTAAGTGGCAAGTAATAAACCTATTTAATTCTGTAGAATATGTTCATAATATTAAGTTCAGTTCAGTAGCTCAGTCGTGTCTGACTCTTTGCAACCCCATCAATCACAGCACGCCAGGCCTCCCTGTCCATCACCAACTCCCAGAGTTCACTCAAACTCATGTCCGTTGAGTCGGTGATGCCATCCAGCCATCTCATCCTCTGTCGTCCCCTTCTCCTCCTGCCCCCAATCCCTCCCAGCATCAGAGACTTTTCCAATGAGTCAACTCTTCGCATGAGGTGGCCAAAGTATTGGAGTTTCAGCTTTAGCATCATTCCCTCCAAAGAACACCCAGGGCTGATCTCCTTTAGAATGGACTGGTTGGATCTCCTTGCACTCAAAGGGACTATCAAGCATCTTCTCCAACACCACAGTTCAAAAGCATATTAGTTATTAACAAATTAGTGTTCATAAATATATCTTAAAAATGTACATGTCTAGATATACAAGTATGGTAAAAATGAAAGTTTTGCACATTCTTCCCTTTTCTTTAAGTTTTCTAAAATTGAAATAAACTACTTTTGTAATGAAAAAAAAAATGGCTTTATCTGATACATCTTTCCAGGCCTTCTTTACATATGAGCGTCACAAAATGTTTTCTAATTTCCCCAAAGTAGATGTTCCTTCTTATGAAGTCCTATAGCATCCATTGTCTATAAAACTCATAAAATATTTACAGAAGTCCCCCTTGTGCTGTAGGTTTTGATGTGTTGCTACCGTTCAGTTCCCAAAAGACCAGAATTTGACACTTGTGTTTTAGAATTTTCTATAAAATACTTAAAGATTAATATATATTCAGGAAACTGAACCATTTTAATGAAGTTTCACCTTTTCATAAAGTTTTCTGAGAAATTTCAGGACAACAAATCTTACAAATTTAACAGGAGCAATGTGATTATGTCCCTTCACCTGGGAGGGAAATTGAAACCTAAGGTAATTTAGGTCAGTGCCAAGACTGAACCCAGGGCTTTCCTGGTGGCTCAGTGGTGAGGAATCTGCCTACCAATGCAGGAGACACAGGTTTGATCCCCGGTCTGGGAAGATCTCATATGCCACAGAGCAACTAAGCCTGTGTGCCAAAAAAGAAAATATATGTGTGTGTGTGTGTGTGTGTGTGTATATATATATATATATATAGAGAGAGAGAGAGAGAGAGAGAGACTGAACCCAGCTTTAGAAACCCCTGGACCACATTTTTCCCTCAGGTATCAGAAATCACAGCTGCTCTGTGTGCTGGGGAGAGGGAGCAGCATTACAGAAGTGCTACCCAGTGGCTCATCTCTCCCAGTCACCATGCTTTTGAACAGTCTCCACCACTGACATTGACTCTGAGCTTGGCCTCGTGAGTTGCCATCATCAATGGGGCCTCAGAAAGGGAGATACCAGCAAGAGCTTGATGAGTCTTTGTACATGAGGCTAGCTTTCTTGGAGCACTGCCTGTATCGTTTTTTAAAAATGATAATCCATGCCATCCAACTGAAGAAGTCTCAAGAAGACAAGCAAGTTGTTCTAGAGAGAACCTGTGCTAACTGCCAGTGTGTGAACGAGGCCCACCTTGAATCATCCAGCCCCGGCTGAGACACCGGTTGAAGGCAGTTGATAAGCAGCCCCAGGCCAAGGCCAGAACTGCCCAGCTCAACCCAAACCAAAGTACAGATCAGAAGCAAATCAATGGTTGTGTTTGAAGCCATGGAGTTTCAGAGCAGTTTTTATAACTGATGCACATACCTCTTACCGCCTCTTGTCCCTCCTTGCTGCTTTTGTGGCCCTGGGTCCCACACTGAGGGGTCCTGATGTCACAGCCCTCCTGTCACTTTGGATTCCACTGGATTTCAGTATCCTTCTCAGCCAGGGCTCTCGTCCACTCCTTCCAATCATAGGATTTATAGACTTAAAGACATATAGATTTATAATTCTTTCTAATCCCTAAATTAGATGATATACTCTCTCTCTTTTTTTAATACATGAATCCACTCTTTAAGATTCTTTTCCCATAAACGTCATTACAGAGTACTGAATAGAGTTCCCTGTGCAATGCAGTAGGTTCTTATTAGTTATTAATATGGATTCTATTATTAATATATAGTGGGGCTTCCCAGGTGGCTCCGTGGTAAAGAATCCACCTGCCAATGCAAGAGATGCATGAGATTCAGGTTTGATCCCTGAGTTGGGAAGATCCCCTGAAGGATGGCATGGTAACCTACTCTAGTATTCTTGCCTAGAGAATCCTCATGAACAGAGGAGCCTGATGGGTTACATTCCACGGCGTCACAAAGACTCGGACATGATTTAACGACTAAACAGCAACAACAATATACATATATGTCAATACCAATCTCCCAATTTATTCCTCTCCTCCTGCTTTCCCCTTACTCATAACCAGAAGTTTATTTTCTACATTTGTGCCTCTATCTCCTATCTAATGGGGCAAATTTAGAGAGACAAGTTTTTGCAGAAGATGGCAAACCTATGTCAGAAGCTATGACAATTTAGTCTGATTTGGATTATGTTTTACCATCAAGGGTGTTCTGTTCCAAACCCACCCATCCAAAATTGTACTGTAAGATAGATCAGATTTGCCTCCATGTCATGGATAGACTGGTAAATGGTGACTTGCTGCTCTTGGTTTCTGAAGGAAATAAAAAAGGTGTGGACTGAGCAACAATTTCCATCGTTTTGGTATTCTATACACCCTACCTTCCCATTGCAGCAAAGAATTTAACCAAAATCATAAAAGTTTCTGCAGAAGACAGCATGGTGGCCCAAGTTGACTTTAGGCAAAGTCAGCCATCTGCATCTCTCTTTCCACATCTGTAAATTGAAGACTGTTACATCTGTCCCCTGCAGGGACATTATAGTAACAAATGAGAGAAGATACACGAAAGCATATTCTTCAGAGAAAAGTAGTCATAATTATCCTAATTTAAGAAAACACAGAAATCAACTTGTGCTTACCAAAATGTGATACATCTTTTAATTGTTATCAATTTAATTCCTATGAGGTATGTGGATTTAAATTTTGTTGACAATGATTCCAATGAAACCATAATTTAGATATTTTAATATCCATCCAGCTGTTTTACTATCAGTAATTTTAGGTAGGGTAGAATTTTCTTCAGATAAATTATATGTGTATTGGAAACTAGTGATTGTAATATTTCCCTAAGGAATCTTTTTGTTTTAGGCCCTAAAAGAAAAAAACAAATCTCTGAAGTCAATGATCGTTTGTAAAACAAGAGATTTATCAATAAAATGTTGCAAATAAATTGCTTTTTTCTACAACTGAAACATGTTTGCTTTTTAGCCTAAATTACGGTTTTAACTACTCTAGTAGGGAAACTTTTCAGCTTCCTGTGACAACTGGAAACTTTTTCTTAAAATTAAAACTGAAATGTAAAAACATCACGGATGATTTAAAAACTTGCTATAAATCATAGAGATTTTGTCATCAAAAGTATCTGATCATTTCAAAAATTTCCAGTTTTCTTCTCTGACTAAAATAGGAAAAAAAAAAGAAAAGACCTCCCTGTCATTTCTCATCTTAAATGCTGAGTTTAATTTGTAGTCAGCAAAATATAATACAGAGTTATAGTAACATATAAATAGTTCAATCCCAGTTCCTCCTTCTGTTTCTTCTCAGATGATTTGTCTTCATTCTGCACTTACACCAATTTTCAAATTCCTTTTTATCCTGTGCAAATGTAGACCCCAAACATAGATTTTTAAGTACAACTGAACTCATGCAGCTTCATAGACACTTTCTTTTTTAACATGCATTGCCTCTTTCCTCTTATTTAGCTCTCCAGCAGCCCCCATAAGTGTAATTGGGCAGATATTAATATTATTGAAATTTTAGGGATTAGGCATTTGAAATCTAGAAAAATCACCTTAATTGAATGAAAATTGACAGAACCAAACCCAGCTCTCTGGACTTGTAGTCTAAGTGAGGCCCATTAGTCTAGGCCACCTTCAGAAACACTGAGTTATGAAACATGGAAGGGACAAATAAATTTTCATTTTCAAAATGAAATTAAAAGACTCTTGCTCCTTGGAAGAAAACCTAGAACAAACCTAGAAGCATATTAAAAAGCACAGAATCACTTTGCTGACAAAGGGTCCTATAGTGAAAGCTGTGTATGAACGTGAGAGCTGGGCCATAAAGAAGGCTGAGCACCGAACAACTGATGCTTTCCAACTGTGGTGTTGGAGAAGACCCTTGAGAGTCCCTTGGACTGCAAAGAGATCAAGTCAGTCATTCCTAAGGGAAATCAGCCCTGAATATTCACTGAAAGGAGTGAAACTGAAGTTCCAGTAATTTGGTCACCTGATGGAATGCGCTGACTCACTGGAAAAGACCCTGATGCTGGGAAAGATTGAGGATAGGAATAAAAGTGGGCAACAGAGGATGAGATGGTTGGATGGCATCACCGACTCAATGGACATGAGTTTGATCAAACTCTGGAAGATAGCAGAGGACAGGGAAGCCTGGTGTGCTACAGTCCATGGGGTTGCAAAGAGTTTGACATGACTTAGCGACTGAACAACAGCAGTGGTGAGCGTGCAGGCTGCCCGTCACCCCCAGCCCTCCACTGGGCAGCACTGGCCACAGAACAGCTTCCCTTGGGTCAGGGCCACCAGCTGTGCTCTGAGAGCCACTGCACATCCGAACTCACCTTCTCGGGCTTACTCGGTCCAGGCCCAGGGATCAGATACTGACCTTGGCTTCCCAGAAGCTATTTTCTGCATTCTGGCCACACTCTCCATCTGAATTGTTGGGTTGAGCTTGGTCCAGAGAGAAGCCACTAGGAGTTCAAGAGCCACTAAGAATGCCTCCCCTTCTCCCCAACCTCCCAGTTTCCCAGGCACACATCTCCTGGAATCAAAGCCACTCTCCCTTTGGACCAGCATGCAGTTGCAACCTCTATAATGTGCATGGATCATTCTGCACAGCCTGAGCAAGCAGAATAACTTGGGGTGATCATGTCCACTCAGTAGGATGGAAAGACATTGTAGAGGAGTGACCTACTAACTACTCTATGTTGGCGCTGGATTTGACCAAGTGAGACTCTGCTGAAGCAAGGAGGGAAGGAGGCCGGGAAGGGAATCCAGCAGAAATTACGGCCAGAGGGCAGCACAGGGTGGGACAGTGTCCGGGCAGGAACATCCCTGTATCCTGGGGATAAGCTTTCTTGTGGGGAAGAAAGAACATTTCAACTGACCACACCTTGACTTGTCTGAAACCCTCCCCAAATACTAGTCTGACCCTGGATTCATCAGAACCTTCTGATTAAGCTTCTCTGGGTCACTGAAGCTCAGGCAAGTGTTCCCTAAACCTACAACTCTCACCTCTCTTTAGTTACCAACTGGCCCACAGTATTCATTTTAAAACAAAATCAAGGCCCACAGCTAGGGAGAGGGTAGTCTGATGAAAGTTTACAGTCAGATACAGATGGCCAGTGGGCACACGAAGAGGTGCTCAACATCACTAAATATCAGAGAATTGAAAATCAAAACTACAAGAGGTATCACCTCACACTAGTCATAATGGCCATAGTCAAAAAAAAATACAAACAATAAATGCTGGAGAGAATGTGGAGGAAAGGCAACCCTCCTACACTGTTGGTGGCAATGTTAAGTTGATGCAACCATTATGGAGAACAGTAGGTTCCTTGAGAAACTAAAAATAGATTTGCCATATGATCCAGCAATCCCACTTCTGAGCATATATCAGCACAAAACCATAATTTACAAAGATAGGTGAACCCCTATGTTCATAGCAGCACTATTCACAATAGCCAAGACATGGAAACAATCCAAATGTCCAACACAAATGAATGCATAAGGAAGATATGGTGCCTCTTGCAATGGAATATTACTCAGCCCTAAAAAGAACAAAATAGTGCCATTTACATCAACGTGGACTGACCTAGAGATGATCACACTAAGTGAAGTAAGTCAGAAAAAGAAAGACAAATATCATGTGATATCACATATGTGGAATTTGAAACACATTCCAAATGAACTTATCTATGAAACAGAAACACTCATAGACATAGAACAGACTTGTGGTTGACAGGGGGAGGGAAGAGCGGGAGGGATGGGTTGGGAGTTTGGGATTAGCAGATGCAAACTATTATCTATAGGTGGATAAACAACAAGGTCCTACTAACCCCATGGGTTGTAGCCCTCCAGGTTTGTCTGTCCTTGGAATTCTCCAGGCAAGAATACTGGAGTGAATAGCCACTCCCTTCTCCAGGGGATTTTCCTGATCCAGGGATCGAACCTGGGTCTTCTGCATTGCAGGCAGATTCTTTACTGTCTGAGCCACTCGGGAAGCTCCATAGCTTCATATCATATCCTGTGATAAACCATAATGGAAAAGACTATGAGAAAGAATGTATCTATATGTATAACTGAATCACTCTGCTGTACAGCAGAAACTAACATGATGTTGTAAATCAACTCTACTTGAAGTTTAAAAAAAGTCTTATGGTCAGGAACATGTTGCCATGTACAGAGCCTATGAAATTTGAAACATGGAGCAGAGGTTTGGTGCCTAGATGGAGAGGGAAAGTGGCATTGTCAGCCAAACCTGTTTGTTCCTGGAAAACTGTCAATCAACAGTTTTGAGCTCCTGCCTCTAAACTCATTGCTTAGTCCTCAAGTGTTGTGTTGAAAGCTGGAGAAAAAGCAGAAGAAAGAAACCATATAATTATCAATTATCATACCAAAAATTACAATGTTTGCTTTCTCATAAGGAAATTATCCTGTGGGTGGGGTAGGAGGAGATAAATATATCTCCAAGTTAGTCAACCATAACTGGTAACTGAGGTAATAACTTTTTTAATGGAAAATGATTACAGAAAACACAAACATTCACAAAAACTAGGTCAGTCTCTGAGACCCTGGTTGGAAAAATTACTATGGCACAATTTGGTGTCACAAACTATAATTTGTGGGGCCATCTCTTCCCTGGGTACAGGTCTCTGTGTGTGGCTGGATGGCTTAGGGGGAGGGCGGTTCATCAAAAGTGAGGAACGAAAATCTATGACAAAGGTCAGACCATCTGACATCTTTGAGACGACTTAAACTCATGTCATCCTGAGGCCTGGGGGCCTGATGAATAAAATAAAAATTCAGCATTGAATAGCACAGAACTACACACACACATAAATGTTATTGTTCAGTCAATCAGTTGTGTCTGACTCTTTGTGACCCCGTGCGACCCCATGGACTACAGCACACCAGGCTCCTCTGTCCTCCACATTCTCCGGGAGTTTGCTCAAGTCTAAGTCAGTGATACTATATATCCATCTCATCCTCTGCTGACCCCCTTCTCCTCCTTCCCTCAATCTTTCCCAGCATGTCTTTTCCATTGAGTCAACTCTTCGCATCAAGTGGTCAAAGTATTGGACCTTCAGCTTCAACATCAGTCCTTCCAGATAGATAGAGGTAGATCTCATAAATCCTACTGATTGATTCTGGACTCAAGTACCCCAAACTTCAAGGGCCAAGGGCCTCAGGTTACAGCACAAAATCAACCCCTCCAGCCTAATCTCACCCCCCAGAACACATACATATCTAACCTAGAACCAAGTACAATTTGCATAAACTTTATGAGAAGCATCTTGTTCCCTGCGGATTCTCCACACAGAAACTATTGCATGATTGTCAATCCTGCTTCAACCAGACTCTGCCAAATTCTCCTTTTGGGTTCTGTAATGTTCTGGTCATGCTATTGAACTCAAGTCCAAATCAGGACAGTCTTTTGTGTTTTAATTGGAGTATAGATGCTTTAGAGTGTCATGTTAGTTTTCTGCTATACAGCAAAGTGAATCAGCTATATGTGTGTATATATATATATATATATATATATCAGCTATATGTATATTTTATATATATAATATATATATTATATATATAATATGATATATATCCCTTCTTTTTTGGATCTCCTTCCCATTTAGGTCACCACAGAGTATTGAGTAGAGCTCCCTGTGCTATACAGTATGTTCTCATTTGTTATCTGTTTTATGCATGTGTGCTTCAGTTGTGTACGACTCTGTGTGACCCTATGGACCATAGCCCTCTGTCCATGGAATTCTCCAGGCAAGAATACTGGAGTGGGTTGCTATGCCCTCTGGCAGGGAATCTTCCCAACCCCATGATCAAACCCAAGTCTCAAATCTCCGGCATTGGCAGGCGGGTTCTTTACCACTAGCACCACCTGGGAAGACCCATCTATCATGTACATAGTATCAATAGTATACATGTGTCAGTTTCAATCTCCTAATCCACCCCACTCCACCTTCCCTCCTTGGTATCCATACATTTATTCTCTACATTTGTTTCTCTATTTTGCTTTGCAAGTAAGTTCATTTTTTTCTAGATTCCACAGATATATGTTAATATATATTTGTTTTTCTCTTTCTGACCTATTTCACTCTGTATGACAGTCTCTAGGTCCATCCATGTCTCTGCAAACAGCACAATTTTGTTCCTTTTTATGGCTGAGCAGTATTTCATTGTATCCATGTACCACATCTTCTTTATCCATTCTTCTGTTGATAGACACCTAGGTTGCTTCCATGTACTGGCTATTGTAGATAGTGCTTCTGGGAGCACTGGGGTACGTGTGTCTTTTTGAGTTATAGTTTCTCCAAGTATATGTCCAGGAGTCGGATTGCTGGGTCATACAGCAAGACAGTTTAAAAGTCTGAATATAACATCTTGCACAAAGCACCCCCACTCACTGCAGATCCCTGAAAGTCTAGACTTGTTCCAGGACAGGTCGTGGATTTGGGAGGCAATCGGTGCCCTTCCCCCTTCCCCTCTTCTGAGTGTGTTTTCCCCGGAGTTGGGCAGATGGAGACCCAGGAAATCTCTCTGGAGGGGGTGACGGCTGACATCTAGGTGAAGAAAGGCAGAGAGCCAAGATCCAGAGGCATTATTTCATACATGGCGGGAGTGTAGGGTCCACGTGGGCCCCGCGTAGGAGAGGTAGGAACATCGCCAACTTCTCAGAGACTAGAAACATATTTAAATGGTAAAAACCATGTGAAGTTTTCCATATAAATATTGAAATGTATCATGTTTCTATTTTTTTTCTTCTGAAGCTACAAAAATACACATGTTTCATACAAACAGAGATGGAAAGCAAAGGAAAACTGTGAGAGCTTAAGTAAAACTGGGCTCATGAGTACTCTCCAACTTTATCATTTCTTCCTAGTCGATTTCTGGTTCAACCTCATCCACGTACATTTCCGTCAATGTTGATACTTGCAAAACTCTTTATCTTGTAATCACCTCCATTTGACCCATACTTCAGACTTGATTATCTGAGGTTTATTTCCTATTTCTATTATTTGAAAACTTTTTTCAAACAAAAGTGGATATCATCTCATTTTTCCACACATATCTCTAATAATTTACCAGGATAGTCAAGATATGTGGGTAATGAAAGTAGTGTAGAAACAACAGCATTTTATCATCATAATAACTAACCCATGTGATACGGAAATATAATTAGAGAATGGGATATATCCAGTGCATAATTGGGATTATGGACATGCATATAGAATTTCATAAAAATTTATGTCCAGGAAAATGTAATTTTGAAGTAAGAAAGTTTAAGGCAAATCTCTTAAATTTTCTTTTGCTTTTTGAAGTTTCAAAGAATTCTGCTATTTCTGACTTTGTGATTGGTTTAAAGTGTTATAAAGATTTTATGTGCTGTTACCAGGCAGATTCTTACCCCAAAAAACATATGTAGAAAAGGGTTACTTATTGCATAAGGCATTTCTGATTAGAAAATAGCTCTGGAACTTTTCAGAAAATGAGTAAAATTCATTTGAAACATTGTAACTGTGGAGCCAACATTATTTTTTATGATATAAATATTTCAGACAAATTATTGTCTGCTGAATTAAGTCATGATGAGAAAAGTAGATTTATCTTGAAATTGCTGTTCAGTCTTTCAGTCACTAAGTCATGTCTGATTCTTTGCGACCCCATGGACTGAAGCACGCCAGGCTTCCCTGTCCTTTGTTATCTCTTTGAGTTTGTTCAAAATTACTCTTTAGGAAAAGGAATTTCTGGTTTAGATGACAGGATAAGGGGATCACAGTTCTTGAGGTGCTGGCCTACCATGATCCCCCTTTGTCTGGCAAAGTAATAAAGCCACTCTTTCACCTCGCCCCCCAAAAAAGAAGAAGCCATGACAAGTAAAATTTTGCCTATGTTATAGTGTCTTTAATGTTGTTAGAAATCACCAGGAAAGTTAGAGAAGTTTTTATTATTATTAATTATTAAACTATACTTGATTTACAATTGGAAGTGTTTCAATGTATGAGTTCCAAAATCAGCTTACCAAGTTGTGCAAAGTCAAAATCAAATTATTTAAACAATAAAGATTTAGAAATCTCAAGATGAGATTATGAGATCAGTGTTTATTCAAAGTGTTCAATAAACTAAGATGTTTGAAGAGCCATCATAGACTATTTTAATTAAAAAGAAAGGCCAGTTTCAAAAGTGCTGAATAGGGCCCACAACATCTTACACAATACAAAATTTATCTGTCATAAATCAAAGTTCACATTATCAACACTGTGGCTGGGCTATATTAAAATAAAGTATGAGTGGAAATTTTAATGGGTTTGTAACAGACTAAGAGAGGAAGTGTGTGTGTGTGCATGCACACATGCACGCAGTCATGTCGGATGCTTTGTGACTCCATGGACTGTAGTGTGTCAAGCTTCTCTGTCCACGGGACTTCCCAGGCATGAATACTGGAGTGGATTGCCATTTCCTACTCCAGAAGATCTGCCTGACCCAGGGATTGAGCCCTTTTCTCTTGCATCTCCTGCATTGGCAGACAGATTCTTTACTACTAATGCCACCTGAGCAAGTGAAAGTTTTTCAGTCATGTCTGACTCTTTGCGACATGGAATTCTCCAGACAAGAATAGTGGAATGGGTCACCTTTCCCTTCTCCAGGGGATCTTCCCAGCCCAGGGATCGAACCCAGGTCTCCCTGGGTTCAATTCAGCAGGTGAATTCTTTACCAGCTGAGCCATGAGGGAAGCCCAATGCCACCTGGGGAAGAGGAAGAGTCAAAAATATCTACACATACTTTCATCATTATCTTTCAGAATCAGTAGTAATGATGTCTTACAAGTAAGATAAAGAACAACAAAATACTTTCAAACTGCTAATTCTTTGTATAGTATTATTAGTCCTCACTTTGTGTATGTTTGTGGAGAGGGGGTTATCAAATGTTTTTAAGGAAAAAGAAGAAATATCATACGGGTTGTTTTGTACTTCTTCAAATACACAACATTGGCAGCATAGTATTAAGAATCGTCCTCCTTGTTCATTTAATTGAACAAACACAGATTATCATCACATCCCAGGTATTCTAGCTTCTATGGACAGATTTTCATTTTTTTTCTTCAAAATAAGAAAGAATGTATCATTTTTAATTACCCGAGAAGAATAATAAACACAGAAAAATAAATTGGAGTCAAGAATAGCAATTATGCCAAAATAATCTCAGAGAGTTTCAAAGTTGAGAGTTTTCTTGAAAAAGAAGAGGAAGGTTTTAAAAGAAAAATACATCATGGCAATTAAGGTAGTGCTTTTTCCCCTGACACCATCAGAAAAAGAGCAGAAAATGTAAAGGCTTTTGCCAAAGATTGGAGGCTATGTGACTGAATTGGACTATATGACTCTAGGGGAACAAATTCAGCAAAAGAAAACAAATTTTAGAACTCTTGTTTTAAAACATAGAATGAACCATTAAATAAAGCAGTGGTCAAACTAGCCAACAAATTCTATGCAAACCCTAAAACTCTGATTTTCCTTTCAACTTGAAAAGCTCAACTTTACTTATAATTGCTGATTCAGATGATTGTGACTATTTATTTATTTGATATGCCTTTCACAGTCAAGGTCCCCATTCCTCCAGGTTTCCAGATATTGCATTGGGTTAACCAATAAAGATGATACATTTTTTGTTTGGTGCTTCCCAAAAATATATTGGGTTGCCCAAAAAGCATGCAAAGAGTTGACTCATTGGAAAAGTCTCTGATGCTGGGAGGGATTGGGGGCAGGAGGAGAAGGGGACGACAGAGGATGAGATGGCTGGATGGCATCACCAACTCGATGGATGTGAGTTTGAGTGAACTCTGGGAGATGGTGATGGACAGGGAGGCCTGGCTTGCTGCAATTCATGGGGTCACAAAGAGTCGGACAAAACTGAGCGACTGAACTGAACTGAACTGAAAAAGTTAATTTGGATTTTTCTGCAAGATCTTATGGAAAATCTTAAATGAAATGTTTGGCCAATCCAATACTTACAAACTGAATATTCATTGGAAGGACTGATGTTGAAGCTCTGATACTTTGGTCACCTGATGCAAAGAGCCAACTTGTTGGAAAAGACCCTGATGCTGGGAAAAACTGAAGGCAAAAGGAGAAGGGGGTAGCAGAGGATGAGATGGTCAGGTGGCATCACCAACTCAATGAACATGAATCTGAACAAACTCTGGGAGACAGTGAAAGACAGGGGAACCTGGTGTGTTGCAGTCCATGGGGTCACAAAGAGTTGGACATAACTGAGTGACTGAACAATAACACCACTTACATAGTACTAAAAGATGAGAGACTCAATAACTGGATGCTAATGGTTGTGGAGAGGAATGGGTTTGTGCTTGTATGGACATGCGGGCAGGCATGCACACACACACTCACAAATGCACACATATACATACACACAATGATCAGGCTTGAATGACCTCAGTCCTGTGAAAACATTGCCACAACACCATGCCTCACCTTTGGAGACAAGGACGATGCTTTACGACTTGAATCTTACCTCTAAGAACTTTGCACATTGCTCAAAATGCTATCACTCTTTCAGTTCCAAACCTTAATTTCAGGCCTAAAAGTGTTTGGAGTTGACCATGCAGTCTTGGCACGAGAACCAAGTCTTGTTGGCACATCCTGATGAGCCGTGAGCAGTGACATGAGAGCCGTGAAAATGTCTGTGTGTTATTCCAAGGGAAACATCAAGAGAAAAACGGTACCTGAGGTGTGTTTATAAAGCTGCTCACCTGCTTAATGCGTTCCTTCTTGTCCAGAGATGGATCTCTGGGACCCACCAGCAAAAGGCACCCCTTCCCAATCCTTAGGGTCCCTCTCTGCTTAATGGCATGGTGAATTAAAAGGTGTGTATGGAGCTGTAAAGGTGATCGGGAATGCAGTCCAGGAATGTATGCTAAAGATAAGTGAGTTTCAAACTGTGATCCCACAGGAGAAGGACAAGTAATGGGGAGAGGTAAGGGTCCAAATAATTTGAGTGACATATTAGTGCAATGACATAAAGCGAAGAGCCACAGAAACGCACCAGAGAAAGAAAACAGTCAACCAGGAAGAACCAAAATGGTACCCTGCAGGTGCCCTGTGATGGGTAGATGATGAAAGGCTCAGGTATGGAGTGGACATCTCACTTGGAAGGAACTGTAGGAGCAGAGGAAACATTGAAACTTACCTGGGGACCTATTTAGGCAGGAGGAAGCAGAATAAAACATGAGAAGCCTGCAAATAGAATTTCTAGTCATGTACAGATGAGCGAAAAGCAGTCAGTCTATTCTCTGGGTGAACATTCTGACACTCTCGCCACCTCCAAGCTCCAGCTCTGCCCTTAACAGCTCTGCGGACCACAAGGTGTCCGGGTCCCCAGTGGTTAGGGCTAACCCTAACCCTAATCCTAACCCCAACTCTGCAGAGGGGGGCCCTGGTGTTCCTGACAGTTCCTTAGGTTCAGAAGTTTTTCAGCCTGAAACATCCATGACACTCTATCATCGACATTTCAAGAAGTGGTATCTGTAACTTAAAGTTATAGACAGCCATCCCCCCACCCCCATCATCAGCTTGGCATTCACAATTTCAAATTTCCTGAGACCTGGCTGACATCTCTCTACTTCAAACTGATGACTGCTTTTATTTTTCATCCACTGCTCGTTCCTACGACTCTCCTCACTGTGTCAGTGAAGTCCTTCTCTGTTCTCATTTATTTCATCTTTCTTTTGAGTGAGTTTCTGGTTGTATGACTGCATCAAGGAAATCTGACCTAAATAAAGTGCCTATTTGGAAAAGAAACATGAGGAAAAGGGAACGATGGTGTCAGTCACAAATAATAGTGAGCAAACGCAGTGTTGGGGGAAAATTGTTGTGCAGTGTCAGTTCTAACTGAACTGCCCAGAAGGAAAACAGCTAGTGGTGAGACGCCCCAGTGTCTCACTCTGAAGTTCGTACATGGATGGACCTGAGGGCACCATGTTAAATGAAGTTAGGGAAGGAAAAATGTGTATGTTCTCACTTCTATGTGGAATCAGAAAATGCTGATCTTGTAGACGTAGAGAGCAAAATGGTGGCCAACAGAGGCTTGAGAGTGGGGAGAGAAATGAGCAGATGTTGGTCAAAGAGTATGAACTTCTAGCCAAGAAAAGAAATAGGTTTGGGGGATTTAACATCCAGCATATGTCTTCCCAGGTGGTCCTAGTTGTAAGAACTGAGAAGGCAATGGCACCCCACACCAGTACTCTGGCCTGGAAAATCCCATGGATGGAGAAGCCTGGTAGGCTTCAGTCCATGGGGTCGCTAAGAGTCAGGCATGACTGAGCGACTTCCCTTTCACTTTTCACTTTCATGCATTGGAGAAGGAAGTGGCAACCCACTCCAGTGTTCTTGCCTGGAGAATCCCAGAGATGGGGGAGCCTGGTGGGCTGCCGTCTATGGGGTCGCACAGAGTCGGACACGACTAAAGCGACTTAGCAGCAGCAGCAGCAGCAGTTGTAAGGAACCCGCCTCCCAAAGCAGTAGACACACGAGATGCATATTCGATCCCTGGCTTGGGAAGTTCGCCTGGGGAAGAAATGGCAATCCACTCCAGTTTTCTTGCCAGGAGAATCCCATGGACAGAGGAGACTGGCGGGCTATAGTCCATGGAGTCACAAAGAGTCAGACATGACTTAACGACAACTGAACAACAACAACATGATTATCTCTACTCAGTACTATGTAATTAGTACTGAGTACCTATACTCATAGTACTAAGTACCTATGTGGGAAAAGAATCTAAAAAAAAAAGAGTGGGTATAAGCATATGTATAACTAATTCACTTTGCTGTACACCTGAAACTCACACAACATTGTACATGAAACTGTGCTCCACTAAAATTTTTTTAAAGGGACTTCCCTGTGACCCAGTGGTTAAGATTTCACCTTCCAATGCAGGGTGTGCATGTTCAATCCCACATACCTCATGGCCAAAAAACCAAAACAGAAGCAGCATTGTAACAATTTCAATAAAGACTTTTAAAATGGTCCACATAAAAAAAAATCTTTTAATTATTGCTTAAATAGAGTGTGATTCAGCAAAGCCACTTCTGGGTACATAACCCAAAGAATTGAAAGCAGGGTATCAAACAGACACATGTACACCCACGGTCACAGCAGCATTATCCACAGTAGCCAAACGTAAGAAGCAATGCAGTGCTCACCGACAGACAAATCCATAAACAAAACATGTTCTGTGCACACCGCAGAATCCGAGGCAGCTTTGAAAAGGGAGGGCATTCTGACGCCTGCTACGGTGTGGATGAGCCTTCTGCTATGTGAAATGAGCCGGTCACCAGAAGACAAATACTCTATGACTCCACTTAATGGGAGAAACTTGAAACAGTCAAATTTACAGAAAAGCCAAAAAGTGGTCTCCCAGGGCTGGGAAAAAAGGAGAGTTGTTGTTCACCGGGGCAGAATTTCAACTTGGGGAGAGGAAAAGCTATTGGAGACGGAGTGCGTGTTGCGCAATGATGTGCTTAATGCTGCTGAATTTCACACTGAAGGATAGTTAACATGGCCCTCTTGGTTTCTGTATGTGCTAAGTTGCTCGGTCATGTACTCTTTGTGACCCCATGGATTGTAGCCCATCAGACTCCTCTCTCCATGGGATTCTCCAGGCAAGAATACTGGAGTGGTTTGCCATGCCCTCCTCCAGAGGTTCTCCCGATCCAGGGATCTCTTACGTCTCCTGCGTTGGTAGGTGGGTTCTTTACCACCAGTGCCGCCTGGAAAGCCATCCTGGGTTCTGTATACGCACCACCACAAAAGCATACAAAAAGTAGAAGGCATCTTCCTAGAAGAAGACTGAGTTCATGGTTTGCCAGTCACTTCCCATGCTATCCTGAGGCCGTGGCATTCTGATAACTAGACTGAAGAAAGCCTGTGTTGGGCAGCACTTAGCAAGAGCTATGTCAGGTGGAATACTCCAGTCCCATTTCTGGCTGCAGAGAAGCTCCATCCGGATGTTTTGACTCATTACCCTGAGCCTTCATCTGCGGATGGAACTAAATTTTTTTCATCAGCTGATTAAGATTCAAGATAATGAGTCAAAACATGCCAGGAGTAATTCCCAACAGCCACGAAGACAGGATGTTAACTTTTCCATGCACATAGACGCTTGCAGCCAGACGCAAAATGAACTAGCATGCTTCCCAGAGTGGGGAAAGGTTCATTTCATCAAGGAAAGGTGACAATCACCATATGCACCTGAAGAAGAGAAACATCTAAAAAAAAAGAGCCAACCAAACCGTTGAATGGATTGCTAATAATTATTTTTTTTTTTTAATTTTATTTTATTTTTAAACTTTACATAACTGTATTAGATTTGCCAAATATTAAAATGAATCCGCCACAGGTATACATGTGTTCCCCATCCTGAACCCTCCTCCCTCCTCCCTCCCCATTCCATCCCTCTGGGTCGTCCCAGTGCACCAGCCCCAAGTATCCAGTATCGTGCATCGAACCTGGACTGGCAACTCATTTCATACATGATATTTTACATGTTTCAATGCCATTCTCCCAAATCTTCCCACCCTCTCCCTCTCTCACAGAGTCCATAAGACTGTTCTATACATCAGTGTCTCTTTTGCTGTCTCGTACACAGGGTTATTGTTACCATCTTTCTAAATTCCATATATATGCGTTAGTATACTGTATTGGTGTTTTTCTTTCTGGCTTACTTCACTCTGTATAATAGGCTCCAGTTTCATCCACCTCCTTAGAACTGATTCAAATGTATTCTTTTTAATAATTATTTTTAATTTTATTTCTTCATTATTTTTGGCTATGATGCATCTTCATTGTTGCGTGGGCTTTTCTTTAGTAGTGCTGAGTGGGGGCTCCTCTCTAGCTGTGGTATACTGTCTTCTCACTGTGGTGGCTTCTCTTGTTGTGAAGCACGGGCTCTAGGGCACGTGGACTTCAGTAGTTGAGGCTCAAGAGCACAGGCTCAGTAGTCGTGGCGCATGGGCTTATTTGCCCTGAGGCATGTCGGATCTTCCCGGACCAGGGATCAAACCTGTGTCTCCTACATTGCTAGGCAGATTCTTTATCACTGAGTCACCAGGGAAGTCCTAGGATTGCTAATTATTTTAATAAGAAGTGACGAAATCCATGAAATGAACTCATGAACAAACAACTGGAAGAAAGAAAATAAAACTCACACAGGAAATGGCCATGCACAAATTTGAATGAATTCTAGGAAAATAAAAATTCCAAATGCTTTGCACATCCTTATGAATCAACAAACATTCAGAATGTTTTTGATGGCCATGGTACCTGAGCTTCAGGTTCCAAGAAGAATATTACACAACTGTTTGGCATTCTGTGGGCCTTCTGTCTGACTACAGAATACTGAGTTTTATCAACAAAAGCATTTGACTGAATACTATGCCCCTTGATATCAGATATATATGTATTTTAAATTCCATCAGGCATCCATCCAGAAAGTACCTAATATTCAGAATGCATTGTTCAGTGTGCTAACTGATCTTATTTGTGGGTGGGGTGGGCAGTCAGCATCAGAAAGACCAAATGCTTAGGGAGAGTTTTTGCTGTAGAAAGGTTGCTATGAGGGGTGTGAGCAGAATGGTTAATGGGCCAAAAGTCAAGGGAGTTCAGTATTTCCTAAATCTTGTAAGAGTCCAGAGTTCCAAAAATTCAGGAAAATTAGACACAAAATCTTATAGGTATCTGCCTTGGTTTCTGTCTTTCAGTGTTATGAGTAAATCAGCTAAGAGCTGCTAAGAAAAGTTTACCCTCTAGAAATATAATAAATGCTGAAACATGGCATGAGATTGTCTCAATGGTAACCTGAAAGCAAACAGCTTATTCTGGGAACAAACAATGGCTGTGATCCTGATTCTTTGATTTGCAACAATGGAGTATGAAATGCTTTTAAAAGCAAGATTCAGAGCAGCAAACAGAGTGTGTTCTACCATATATGATTAAGGAAAACTTCTACCTCCAGCTCACTGCCAATCGGCAGGCTCTAGGAACGCCTTCTTACAGGAGCACTTTGTTAGAATTTTGTCTGAGGTTTTGAGGGAGGAGGGAGAAGCATAGGGTTCAAAAGATGAAAACAGTCTCCTTTCTTTCTTCCTGTGTTTTTTTTTTTCCTTTCTTCCCTGACTGCTACATTTCCGCTTTATCAGCGCCTGTCACTTGCAGGAGACACCATTACTCAGCTCATTATCACTCTCACTACTGTTCAATTTAAAATGTGCTACTTAGAGACCTCCCTGGCAGTCCAGTGGTTGAGAATCTGTCCTGCAATGCAGGCGATGAGGGTTCAATCCCTGGTGGAGGAACAAAGATCCCACATGCTGTGGGGCAACTCATCCAGGTGCTGCAACCACTGAGCCTCCGTGCTCTGGAGCTCAGACCCTCTGGAGCCCACATGCCACTCTGAAAGAAGCCTGCGTGCTGCAACAAAAGATCCTGCATGCCACAACTAAGACCCGACACAGCCAAATAAATCAATAAAAATAAATTTTAAAAAACGTGCTCACCTCTAAGAGGTACCACCTCTAAAAGACTACCTCATGTATATGTTCAGAGAGGGTCTTGGTTGATGCCCAATTTTCTGCACGATGGAAAACGTTGCTTGGATATGCTGAGAGGAAGAACGTGTTGAGGAAAAAGCCCATTGTATGGTTTTATGGGCTCGTCTTCTTGCTGGGAGCCTACATTTACTAACTGTATAATTGGTGGCACAGTTCTTCCATCATAAACATTGTTATCAGTTAATTAAACTTGAAACGCAGCTTTGTACCCCAACATGTTTTGTCAGATTGTTTTCCTTATTTATTTATCATCATAAAATGTTACTCAGTGACTGGCAGCTTCTCAGCCCTCCAATAATAATATAAATCAAAACATAAGATTTGAGTCTTCATGCAATTTCCTTTTGGTCTGAAAATATGAAACCAGATGTTTTTGGCATGCTAAAGATGCTTTTCATCTTTTTTTAGATTCTTTCAGTGCAGTCAAAGTAAATGCATTTTTAAAACCAACTTATGAAAGTTAAATTCCCTTTGTTCATCTCAGTGTGGTCTGGTTTGCATTGATGCAGTGCCATTGAGAGACCTTTCAGATAACATACTGAATTTCTCGGAGGAATTACACATGTGGGGCTAAAAGCTCAAAGGGCAACAGAAATTGTATTAATAGCAGATCAGTAGACCATGAACTGTGATTCACCAAAGGGTCTGACCAAGAGGGATGCCGAAAGTGGAGGTTCAGGTTGGACAAGGACCAATATGATCTTGACTGTCTCAATATCACTGGGGTGATGTGCCTAATTTGTTAACGTAGTTATCACATGCTTGTTCCATCTTGAAAATGTGGGGCCCATGAAAACTTGGCCTTGGAATTTCCTGCGACGGTGAATCTCATTTCGGTGGATATTACCATCTATCTCAGCCTAAGGCCATCACTAAAGCATCTAAACATTCCCAGATGGAACTTACTTCACTGATATTACAAGGATTTGATGTTACTGGAGAGACCTGGGGTCAGCCAGCAGGAGCAGGAATAGAGTGGCACATGGGCTAATCTCATTTGTATGTGGTCTCAGATTGCCATTACGTCCCTGGGCTATTTTGTGGTTTGGGTATTGGAACTCTTAGGACAGACTGAAATACTTTGGGATCTTGGTGGGGTGGTGTATGGAATTATTTATAATCAGCTTTGCTATCTAAGCTTTGATGTGGTTTCCCCAGCCTCAGCCCCCAGGTTCTTTGCACAAATTCCATGGCCCAGTGGACACGTCTACACTGCCCCCAACAATCATGGTAACCCCTACGTTCAAGAAGAGCAGAATGCCCCCACACCTTACTCTGCTTGATTTCTCAAGCAATTTCCTTATTCCACCACCACCCCGTGCAATTGACTTTCCATTTCTCATCTTCCACTGAATTTGCTGTCAAAAGTCACCAATAGTCCCTTAGATTTGGATTGGCCAAATCCAATACACTGCTCCATTTCCTTTTTTCAAATTTATCCTCTCTTGGCTCATACAAACTAAGCTCTTTCAGTGCTTCTGTTTCTCTGAACTTCTTTGCTCTTATTTTCTGCTCCTTTCTCTTTCTCTGCCTGAATCAAAAGCACTATCATCCATAAACTTCTGTCTTTGGTCCTCTTTCACCTTCACTCACACTCATCTGGGTTGACCTCTCCCCTATGGTTACCTACATGCTGATGCTGCCCAGAATCCTGTTTCCCATTCAAGTCCTGCTCCTGTGCTGAAGAACCCAGGATCCATGCACAAATTCAGTACAAGAAACCCATGTTTACCCTCAAATTAATACTTTTCCTGAATATTGCTGTTCAGTCCCCAAGTCGTGTCGAACTCTTTTCAACCTGTAGCCTACCAGGCTTCTTTGTCCATGAGATTTCCCAGGCTAGAATCCTGGAGAGGGTTGCCATTGCCTTCTCCAGGTGATCTTCCCAACCCAGGGATCAAACCTGCACCTCTTGCACCTCCTGCATTGGCAGGTGGGTTCTTTAGCACTCGTACCACCTGGGAAGCCCATAGTATTTCCACCCCACTTCTATTTCCAACGGCTTCTCCAGCAGCAGCTTCCTCTGTCCTAGAAGTCTGTCGACAAAGAAGACTTGCCCTCCAAGTCTCCAACCCCACTTACCCCGGCCCCTCCAGTCCTTGGGTAAGCAGCCACCTTTTGCAGTTGTTGACTTCTAGATTTTCCCACTTCTCTCTATTTTAGACTCTTCCAGTATCTCTGTAGTCTGCTTTTGTGTTTGACTCCCATAATAAGCCACCTTGGCAGGGGCTGTTTTCCCAAAGTCCCCTGCACAGACCCAGTGACCAGCCCGGGAACCTCTTCTCAGTGGGTACTTCTGGGACAAGCTACCTGTTCCAAGCTCTTCAGAAAAAAGTGAAAGTGTTAGTCACCCAGTTGTGTCTGACTCTTTGCAATCCCATGGACTGTAGCCTGTTAGGTTCCTCTGTTCATGGAATTTTTAAGGAAAGTATACTGGAGTGGGTAGCCATGCCCTTCTCCAGGGCATCTTCCCAACCCAGGGATCGAACCTGGATCTCCCACATTGCAGGTAGATTCTTTACCTTCTGAGCCACAAGGGAAGCCCAAACTTTTTAGAGACAACCTTTAATCTTGACAGAGGAAGGCTTGGGACTGGTCTGATTCTACAGCCTCACTGAGTTTCAGGGTCCCTCTGAGCAGAGCTGGAGGGTATCAGAGCCAAGAACAGGCTGCCTGAGCCTTGGCTTCTGGGGGTCTCTCTGTGATGAAACATTGTTTGGAATGTGATCATCTCTTGGAAAAATACTCTTGTCATCATCTGCCTAAGCTTTCTTTAGCAGCATTGCTGAGGAGCATTCAGCACTTTTAGGAAGAAAAAAAAAATTCCTGAAAGAACAGACACACATGTTTGGGCAAAACCTTCAGATACCGAGATCTGGATCACTGATGAAGGTAAGTCTACACTGCTCATGGGTGGTGAGTTATAAATGGGTTTTAGTCATTAATCACCTTGTCTTCAGTCTTACCTACACCCAGCCCATGTTTAATGCTGCTGAAAGAGCAGTTACTGCAAAAACCAAATTTGATCACGGCACTTAAAGCCTTTATGGAATTTGCATGGCTTTGAAGATGAAGACCAAATATTTTAGCATGAAATTGTGCCTGGTCCTTCGAATGGGTGGTTTTTACCTTTCTCTGTGGTCACATTCCTGCTACTTATCCTTCCTCTGATTCTATTGTTACCAGAAGCCTCCCAGGTCATCTTTCATAGATCTACGCTTCAAGTCTACTCTTCTTCTGACTTAATATTTTTCCTTCTCCTTTCTTTCCGTGGTTCACACCTGATCTTCTCTGGCTTAGTTGATAAACCACCTAAAATCTCCTTTCTCTCCTACTCCCTGCCCTATTTGGTTGAGGTTCTTGGGTCTGGAAGATGCCCTGGAGGAGGGCAAGGCAACCCACTCCAGTAATCTTGCCTGGAGAATCCCATTGACAGAGGACCCTGGTGGGCTACAGTCCGTGGAGTTGCACAGAGTCAGATATTACTGAAGCGGCTTAGCACATACAGGCATGCACACGCCACCTCATGGGCTCTGAGAGTGCCTCTTGCATCCCTACATTTGATCCAGGGTGGTGATCACTTGCCCACCTGACCAGCTCCCTCACCAGACCAGCCATCTCACAGGCAGGGCCACCCTCTTACAACAATACTTCCTCGCTTTTGTTTGTCTCTAATTTAGGGCTTGGTGAAGTCGCTCAGTCGTGTCCGACTCTTTGCTACCCTGTGGAGTATAGCTCACCAGGCTCCTCTCTGTGGGATTTTCCAGGCAAGAATACTGGAGTAGGTTGCCATTTCCTTCATCCAGGGGATCTTCCCAACCCAGGGGAAGAAGTCTTAACCACTGGACTGCATTGCAGGCAGATGCTTTAACCTCTGAGCTACCAGGAAAGCCCATATATTAGACAGGGCTTCCCAGGTAGCTCAGTGGTAAAGAATCCACCTGCCAATGCAGGAGATACCAGAGATGCAGGTTTGATCCCTGGGTTGGAAAGATCCCCTGGAGAAGGAAATGGCACACTACTCCAGTATTCTTGCCTGGGAAATCCCAAGGACAGAGAAGCCTGGCAGCTACAGTCCATGGGGTCTCAAAGAGTCGGACATGACTGAGAGATTCAGTGCATGCGTACACTGAATTAAATATTAAATATTAGACATTTAATACATATTCTTATCCTCAGTGCATAAGAGTTCTAGGTGGTCCACATTTTTACCAGACCTTAGTATTTTAAGGCACTCTAAATTTCAACCATATTAATAGATTTACCATAGTATTTCATTGTTATTTTAATTTGCATTTCCTTGGAAATGAATGGTATAATATCTTTTCACATACTTATTAACCACTTACATATTTTCTTTTATTGGGTTTCCCAGATGGCAGTGGTGAAGAATCCACCTGCCAATGCAGGAGCCACAGGAGATGCGGATTCAATCCCTGAGTTGGGAAGATCCCCTAGAGTAAGAAACAGCAACCCACTCCAGTATTCTTGCCAGAATAATCCTATGTACAGAGGAGCCTGGTGGGCTACAGTCCATGGGGTCACAAAAAGTTGGACACGAGTGAGCAACTGAGCACACACTCATTTTCTTTTATCAAGGATTTAGTCAGGTCTTTTGCCCATTTTAATTTATTTTTAAATTTTTGTTATTGATTTGTAAGAGTGTAACACTTTTGATAATTGGAGAAATATAATTCATAGATTGGCATTACATTAAATTTGATAGAACTTCATCAGGACTTTTGTCACAATGACTCTGAAATTCATTGATTTTAAATTTTTAAGTGACATGTGCCATTACTTTGAGTTACATAAATCTCCGACTTGAAAATAACCCTACATTTTACAGAAAGGGGAAGGACTTCCCAGGCGGTCCAGTGGCTAAGACTCCATCTTCTAATGCAGCAGGCGCAAGTTTGATCCCTGTTGGCTGAGCTAGGAGTCCACAATGCCTGGTGCCCAAAATGTCAAAACAGAAAACAGAAAATGTAACAAATTCAGTAACAACTTTGAAAAAGTGATCCACATCCAAAAAAATCTTCAGAAAGGGGGAAATTCCAAATAATATTTAACTACAAGTTACTCTTTTACATTTAACATACATTTTATCTATACACCTGACAAAATTTGGGGGCTTTTCTAGGAAGGCTCAAAAGGCTTTTCTAGGAAGTGATAAGCACAGAATATTGCACTTCTTCATAAAACAGAATCATAAAACAGCTTTAACTAGAAATGTTCCTCTCACATTTCAGCAACATGTACAGTGGGGAGACTGACCATTTTCATTTGTTATAGTAAACACATACATCTATGAAAGGAATCTGGATCTAAATTATTTTTTATAGGGAATGGCGATGTTTATCACAGATCCTGAACACACCACACAGATAACAGAATCAGTTCTGAATGTTTTGATCATTGCCAGAGCAGGCATATTTCCGGATTTATTTATTTTTTTCCCCCAAAGGTTGAGTAAGACATAACAAACACTTCCTGCCACAGGCAGAGCGTGGCGGTAGGTCGGATACCTGGGTTATATAAATCTTTATGCTGAGCATTTATGGCATTTCAACTTAGAAGTTCATTCAGTTTGATGACTGAGGCAGCAGGCAATTATGACATTAAACAGTTCACAGACCTTTACCCCAGCCCCACATGGTTTAATTTTTTTAATGGCTGACTTTGCCTCTCCCGGTGTGCACAGACCAACGCAGGGTGTAGAACCCTTACCCATCTTAATTGCCCCTGCTTTGTTGCAAGCACCGCTGACTGCCTTCTAGCTCCAAATGTCTTCTGTTATTAAAAACTATCAATAGAAAGTAATAGAAAGTCATCCAGACTTACACTGGCGATACAATTGGCCACATATGCCCTAGTGGAGCATAAAATAAGAAAGATCGTTACTGTTACTACCCAAGTGTCATGGTGAAGAACATTCTTTAAAAGGGAATTACATTATGCCTGTTCAGTCAATTATTTCTACTTGCAAAGGCAGGACTCCTTCCTAAAGATGACTTTCCTTTCTCAAGGAAAGACATGGTCTTAGATTCAAATACATATTTGAGTCTGAAGATGATACTCGATGAAATAACCAGATTGCGGGAAAATATTGCATTTAAATAAAAATCACATAAAATTTTATTGTCATAAATATATTTGCACCCAATGTTTCCTTTGCTCCTGAGCTCACTGCAATTAATAATTCGGTGTCATGCTTTGTATGTGTTAGTCACTCAGTCTTGTCTGACTCTTTGTGACCACATGGACTGTAGCCTGCCAGGCTCCTCTGTCCGTGGAATTCTCCAGGGAAGAATACTGGAGTGGTTTGCCATTTCCTACTCCAAGGGATCTTCCTGACCCAGGGATCAAACCCAGATCTCCTGCATTGCAAGCAGATTCTTTACCATCTGAGCCACCAGGGAAGTCCCTGGTGTCATGTTCAACTTCTACGATTTTCTAATATGGAGTTGATTTTTCAGAACTGGTTAGTAAATAAGATCATTGCTGTTTGTGAAATCTAAGCAACAGCCATAGGCTTCTAGAAAGAAGGTTGAAGAATTAAAGAAATGCTAATGTTTAACATCTTAAGAAATGTCTCTTACAACTATGAAAAATCCCTGAGTGGAAATGCTCACGCTGAATTGCCACATTTGATTCTCAATCAGTGTCAGACTATTTTGATCCTCCTTTCAAAACTGAGGCATCTGAATTCCAAAAGGTTCAGAGTCACACATCCTATGCATTCTTCTGGAGTGACCTTGGTGGCTTTCCTACAGGAAGCCTCTCTGACCTCTCTCAGACTCAGGTAGGCTGCCCTCCTGCCTTTGGTAGGTCACACATGTCACTATTTGTCATCTATGTGACTCAGGACTCTGACTCAACATTCCACATTCCTGAGGATGAGACCATGTTTTCTGAATGTTTGTAGCCCTGGGGCCGCTAACTGTATCTGGTACTTGGCAGGGGATCAGTAATTGTTTGTTTTCATTTGATTTGGGGTTTGATTAATGTTGTTGTTTAGTCTCTAAGTTGTGTCCTACTTTTTGAGACCCCATGGACTGCAGCACACCAGGCTTCACTATCCTTCACCATCTCTCAGAGTTTGCTCAAACTCACGTCCAGTGAGGCAGTGATGCCATCCAGCCATCTCATCCTCTGTCATCCCCTTCTCCTCCTGCCTTCAATCTTTGCCAGCATCAGGGTCTTTTCCAATGAGTCGGCTCTTTGCACCAGGTGGCCAAAGTTTGGGAGCTTCAGCTTCAGCATCAGTCCTTCCAATGAATATTCAGGACCGATTTCCTTTAGAACTGACTCCTTGATCTCCTTGTAGTCCAAGCAACTCTCAAGAGTCTTCTCTGGCACCACAGTTCGAAAGCATCAATTCTTCCATGCTAAGCCTTCTTTATGGTCCAACTCTCACATCTGTACATGACTACTAGAAAAACCATAGCTTTAACTATAGGGACATTTGTCAGCAGAGTGATATCTCTGCTTTTTAATACACTGTCTAGGTTTGTCATAGCTTGATTGTTTAAATGACAACTAACTCTTGGCTTTTGACTCATGGTCTTCCTCGACACTCTACATCTTTTGAACCAGTCATTTAACACTAATATCTCACCCAAGAAGTGCATCACCTTTGCTCACACCATCAATCCATTTGCCTTTTCTCCTTGTACTACCAGATGGCAAATGGCGCTAAAGAAACACCTTACGTATGTCCCTTTCTAGTCCAGACCCATACACAGACAGACACATGGCAGACCCTACAGCCCCGCAGAATGAGTTCATGCTCCAGCCTTGCTACCTACAGGTCAGTGATGCTAGGTCACTCAGCACCTCTAAGAGGGAAGGTGATGAAGGATGCTTAGTACATATTTTTTCAGTGAATAAATTAAATGTAAAAACTAGACAATAAAATAAAACATTCCCTGAATCTTAGGGAAAAAAAAAAAACACCTGTGTTTAAAACAGTGACCTTTGGGGGAAAAAATACAAGCAGAGAAAACGTAAGCAAAAGTAAGGGTTCTAAAATAAAACAGTGTTTGAGTGAATTAGGTATTAAGTTGCTATGGGAAAAAAATTAATTCATTTGAGGAAAGATGAGAAGGGTATAACAGAGATTAATTAAAATTTAGTTTATCAGATTTTTCTCAGGAGATTGGCAATTTAGTCAGAGGAAAATCTTATTTAAGTGCATAAGTATATTTCAACGTCTAAGTGCGTTGCATGAGAAAATGAAAACAGAGAATGGTAGTGAATGTTCAGTAATTACCGCTTTGGAATTTGATACTCCCTAAAATTCTAAATCTAGAGAAATTCCATGGACAGAGGAGCCTGGAGGGCTACAGTCCATGGGTTCAGACAGTCAGATGTGACTGAGTGAGGGAACACTCAAGAAAAGACAGAAAGATATATATATATGAAAAAAAAGAGGAGTGTCTCTATGAAGAGCAGCAACTACAGTGAATGAGCTCTAGGTCCTCTCCATTTTTTTGGTTGAATTCCTTGGTCACCCTAGAGGTTCTCCCTTGGCTAGTCATCTTCTCTTTCTGAGGAATTTTTTTTTAACTGGAAATTCAAGTTCTTGAAAGCTGTGATTACCCAGTTTCACCCTCATCAGCAATGGGAAGTTTTTCTAACTCCTACAGATCATCTAGACAATTAGATGAATAGACACACTGCCTTGCAACATCCCCTTCATCAATCTGTCAGTCAGAAAGCCTTCATTGAACACAAAACTGCATGCATTACATCAACAACCTCCAACACACCCAAGCCCTGGAAGATTTGAGAGGACATGTATACTCAATGTGGAACTACTTTCTGCAGCTTGAAGCTGAAAAGGAGATCTCAATTTGAATTTTATAGTTCAGATATTTTCCTTAGCCTCTCTAAAATGTACCCCAAAATGGTATTTTTAGCACTTCACAGAAAGGATGCCAAGTACATGAATGCAGTGGGGAAGAATATTATTTCCTCATTAACTAAACCTGGATAACACATTACAAAGATGCTCAACTATCTCATGATCGCTAGACAAATCTTGAAAACTGATAACAACATGGACTCTTCATGCTAATTAAGGGCTAAATTGCAATGATTTGTGTTTGATTCTGGGTTACTTTTTAAATGTCTTCTACTGTACTCAGTTTTAATGGAAAGATGAGATATTTGTTTACATTCCTACATTAATAAACTCCACAAATATTTATGGAGCACTGGTTACATGTGGGACCCTGAGTTGAGCATGGAATGAGCTGTAAGACTGTGTCTCAAATGCACCCCTCTCCCTGATACGATTCAGAAATAGTCACTTGTTTAACCATCTCATCTCTTTATTTCTCAAGAAGATGGTTCTACACAGTAACTCTTAATGCAATGTGTGTCAGGATAAAAAGCAGCGTGCGATTATCCAATTTTCATCTACTTAAATTTTAATGACTGTCCTTCCTTGCCCATTCCTTTTTGCAACTTTTAGCCCATGGGCACTTAAGCAGCAGTTTGAGACCTGAGATTCTCCCAGATTTAGTTCTACGGGGTCAGGACTCATCAGACCCTAATTATTGTGTTGTAGGTAGTTTTTACTCAAAGCCACCTTCCATTGAAACTGCCAGTATTCAGAATATTTCACAAGTATGCGATTCACAATTTTATGTCTAGAGTGTAACACCCATGTTAAAAAATCTAGAATGTTTTACTGCATGTTTCCCCTTAGGAGTCTGACAAAATGAAAGAGTGGATGGTTTCCACCAGACATTTGGCTCAACTCTCAGGTAAGTTGAGCAATACTCTTAGATCTTGGGTATGAACCGCCTGACCTGGTGCCCATCAAACCCCGTAGACCCTACCTGAGAGTGTAGAACACAGGTGAGCTGAGTACACCTTCCTTCTCTCCAGTGGGCTTTGAAAGATATAGCCATGCAATGGTTTTCATCACTTTTTAAAGGGGAGGAGATTGTGACTCAAGGCAATTCCACACATAAGCAATCAGAGCTCTACTGATTGCCCCACATACGAACCTTCAAGTCACAAACTTTCAGAGATGAGAATGTGTGTTCACATGTCTGATCACGTAAGTTAGTTCACATGTCTGGTGTACACTGTCACATGCGTGCTTATATACATGCTTATATAAGTATATACGTGCTTATATACAGGTGGTTATATAACCTGGCTGAAATTGGCAGAGAAAATGCCAGAGCTGGTATCTACAACTGGTCTGGTAGTTTTGGGGTGGGAGAGGACGGGAGAGGACTGTTGGGGGAGCCTGTAGCAGCAGAGTACACCTGACATAAATACTTCCCCAGCTCCCTGGCCTCTCACATTGTAGGCAGACGCTTTACCATCTGAGCCACCAGGGAAGCCCCCCTTGGCCCCCAGAGGCAGGAAAAGAGGACATGGATCCCTAGAAGGCGCTCAGAGATGAAGAGGGGACTCCTTTCCCAGAGATAGAGCTGGGGCCATGGACCACTGGAGGGACCCCAGGGACTGACTATCTTTGGAGGAGTCCTCAGCTGAGCGCAGACCTCACATCATCTATGCAGGGGGCTCAGCAGTAAAGGATCTGCCTGCCACAGCAGAAGACACAAGAGATGTGGGTTCGGTTCCTGAGTTGGGAAGATAACCTGGAGAAGAAAAGGGCAAGCCACTCCAGTACTCTTTCCTGGGAAATCCCATGGACTGAGGAGCCTGACGGATTACAGTCCATGGGGGCAGAAAGGAGTCAGATTCGACTGAGAAAGCACATATGCACAGCATCTATTCAGGGGCCAGCACATGGGCAGAAGAAACCATTAACATCAGAAATAAGACCAAGTGAGAAAGACCAAGCTAACTCCTCAAGCCTAGTGGACAGCATGTATATAGGAATACACTCTCATTCCCTGTTATTGTTGTTAGTTACCAGGTCACGTTCAACTCTTTGCAACCCCATGCACTGTAGCCCACCAGGCTCCTCTGTCTATGATATTCTCCAGGCAAGAATACTCGAGTAGGTTGTCATTTCCTTCTCTAGGGGATCTTCCTGACCCAGGGATCAAACATTGCATTCGTCTGCAATCGAACATCCAATCGTCTCCGGCATTGGCAAACAGACTCTTTACCACTAAGTCACCCAGGAAGCCCTCTCATTCCCTGACTCCATCCCAAATTTATATGGTCCAACCAAACCAGAGAAGTGAGGGAGGGGAGCATGGATAGCAGATCAGCACCCACTCCAAGAATTGCAATGCTGGGGAGTGAAAAAACAACGGGTTTCTCTAAACTACTTTACCCCTTTTATTTTTTCACTATTCTTAATAAAATGTGATCATTCTGGGAGTATCAAATGTTACAGTAAAACACCCAGTCACATCCACTTATCTTTCACATCTACTAAGAGGCAAGATCTTTCTAGTTCAAAACCATTTCCTTGGCAAGTCTTTCAGCACCAGCCCTGGCACTAAGAAGCCTGTGAATGTGTTCTGCTTTTGTGGACTATGCATGCTTTAATTTTGTTTTAATCAAATTAACTCCTATCACATTACGTGAGCTCAAAATTATAGAGACAGCCTTCAACTGATTGTAAATGCAGATTTTGATTAATCTTTAAAAGGGCAAGTTCAACAGCGTTGCACAGAGCAAAGAGGTGAAGCAGAAAAATAATTGTAGCATTTCTGTTTATCACACACAAAAAAATGCTTCACCAGAATTTCACATTCCTAGGAAGTAAAGACAAACGTTAATGTTTATTTACAGTGTAGAGTAAGTGGTGGATATTTCTACGTTTTATCCACTTTAAAATTTGGAAAGACTGTGGAATCCTGGCTCACAAATACAGACTGAATTTTTAAATTGTGAGTCATACAATCACGCATATGCTATTCAATTATTCCTCCATGAATTTTCAGTAGACGAACCAATATTAAAACGGTGCAACATTTTCAGTAAATGTCCAGGTGGTATCATCCTACTTGGTACACTTTGCAATTTGTCTTTTACACTGAAGGTTTCTTGATGTGTCAGAAGCAAAAAATACATCCAGATGTAAATCTTTAACCTGGTTACAGGCTTTAAAAATATTTCAAAGTAACAATTGTCTTCTCTTAATGAATGAAATTGTGTTTGCAACATTTGTTTTTCAAGTGTCTTACATATTCCATCCTTGTTAGCTCTGCTTTATTCCATTTAGTAGAGAAAATATGTATATATTTTAAAATATGTATTGTTGTTGTTTTTCAGTCACTAAGTCATTTCTGACTCTTTGCAACCCCATGAACTGCAGCATGCCAGGCTTCCCTATCCTTCACTATCTCCTGGAGTTTGCTCAGACTCATGTTCGTTGAGTTAGTGATGCCATCCAACCATCTCATCTTCTGTCTGCCCCCGTCTCCTCTTGCTCTCAATCTTTTCTAGCATCAAGGTCTTTCCCAATGAGTCAGCTCTTTGCATCAGGTGGCCAAAGTATTGGAGATTCAGCCTCAGACTCAGTCCTTCCAATGAGTATTCAGAGTTGGTTTCTTTTAGTATTGACTGGCTTGATCACTTTGCAGTCCAAAGGACTCTCAGGAGTCTTCTCCAGCACCACAGTTTGAAAGCATCAATTCCTCAGTGCTCAACCTTCTTTATGGTCCAATTCTCACATCCATGCATGACTACTGGAGAAATCATAGCTTTGACTATACAGACCTTTGTTAGCAAATTGATGTCTCTGCTTTTTAATATGCTGTCTAGGTTTGTCATAGCTTTTCTTCCAAGGAGCAAGCATCTTTTAATTCCGTGGCTGCAGTCACTGTCCACAGTGATTTTGGAGACCAAGAAAATAAAGTCTCTCACTGCTTCCATTGTTTTCCCATCTATTTGCCATGAAGTGATGGAACCAGATGCATGATCTTCATTTTTTGAATGTTCAGTTTTAGGACAGCTTTTACACTCTCCTCTTTCACCCTCTTTATATATGTATATTTAAAGTATATCGTGCAGGACAAAACCTCCCAGAACACAGAGATAAAGAATGGGAGGACTGGAACAAAAAAGGAAAGGGTTTAGCTGAGTTGCATTTCCTTTTAGGCTTTTATTGGGTTGACCAAAAATTTCATTCAGGTTTTCCCATAACAATCGGAACAAATTTTTTGTCCAATCCAATAACTTGGATCCCTAGAGAAGCTCTGTCTGATATTAACATAATACTAGCACAGATGGGAGCCACCACTAAAATTTTCAATTTTCTGGCAACTACATTCAAAATGAGTCAAAAAACACAGGTAAAAATAATCTTAATCATATATTTTATTGTTAATGTTTTCAAATTATTATCATTTCAACTTGTAATGATACAAACATTTAATCCATGGGATGCTTTAAATCCTCATTTTCATACTAAGTCTTCAAAATCTAGTGTGTATTGTACAGCCACAGCACGTCACATTTATAGGGCTCAGGGGTCACCTGAGGTTACTGGCCAGCACAGCCTGAAAGAGTTCAAGAAGCTTTCCTAAGTCTCTGATCAATAAGCCTGCATACCTGTGCTGGTGCCGTGCTAGTACTCATAATGATGACTTTAATGAGGGTGCTATTGGAGGACCTCTAAGAAAATAATCCCTGCCATCACTGAAGCTCTATGACAGCTTGTTACAACCCTGTTAACCAAGTAACTATTATCCACAGTTTACAGAAGAGGAAACAAGTTTGGAACCCACCCCACCCAAGGGTGCTTGAACCCAGATCTGGCCCCGCAGTGATGTTCATCTCAACACCCAACCCTGGTCCTCATCCTACAATGGGGTCCAAGCCATGACCGGGAGGTGGCCAGGCTGGGCGGCCAGGCTGGGCACCCAGGCATTTGAAGCTCCCAGTGCTCAGTTGCTCAGGACTCTTTGCAACCCCACAAACTGTAGCCCACCAGGATTCTCCATCCATGGAAATCTCCAGGCAAGAATACTGGAGTGGGTTGCCATTTCCTTCTCCAGGGGATCTTCCCAATCCAGGGATCAAACCCAAGTTCCCTGTGTCTCCTGCATTGACAGGCAGAATCTTTACCACTAGCGCCACCTGGGACACTTCCAGCGAGCCTGAGTTTAGTTTTGCACTGTGTACCCGGGGATTTCTCATGATGATTGCCAAACAAGTGAGGGCTATGGCCTCTCTCAGGAATGTAATCATTTCTGTAGAAGTGCTGAAAGTTTGGATCAAATCAAGAATGTCTTTTTTCCTCCAAAACTCTCAGAAATAACTAGAGATCCCTACCCGTTGGGAGACCTGTAGGGCATTCAGTGATTTAACTTGTCCGATGTCACCCTGATGATAACTGATAGACGAGAGCTGGATGCGGGATTTCTAGGTGGCGCTCGTGGTAAAGAACTTGCTTGCCAGTGCAGAAGACATAAGAGTTGCCAGTTTGATTCCTGGGTCAGAAATATCTCCTGGAGGAGGGCATGGCAAGCCACACCAGTATTCTTGCCTGAAGAATTCTCAAAGATAGAAGAGCCGGGCGGGCTACAGTCCACAGGGCTGCAAATAGTCAGACTCAACTGAGCGCATGTGCACTTTTTGAATGAATTAATAAGTGCTCAGTAAGTGGAAGATATAATTATTTTAGAAAGTGTTCTTGTTTTAAAATATCAAACATAATCAATAATGCCATATTGAATTTCTGTGAGACCATGTTAATCATCTTTGAATCTTAGTAATTTTTTTAAAATAAAACTGGGAACATTTTTTTAAAGATAAGTTTAGATCTTACAAGCTCTTATACTGTATACTTTAACATTTTTAGAAAACCAATCAAATAATTTAGAAATAAAGGAGATGGCATGATGTCTATTTTTAATATTAAAAATAAAAATATATCACTGAAGTGTATAAACAAAAAATTATTGTAACATTTAAAAGAAAGTCATACAATGCAAATACTAAACTGTAGAAAACACTTTTTTAGCATTTTTAAAGCACACCAACTGCTCACTAAATTCTAGACACATCTATAGTGCGTTAGTGTTCAGACAAGTTCAGTTACTGATATAATCATTTATAAATTAGACCAAAACATAAGTCACCCCTGGTGTCTGAGAACACACACGCAAAGAAATACAAACAACACATACATAGACAAATGCACTTTTTTTTTTTAAGCCGCAGAGAATCGCAGGATTTGAAAGGGAGAAGATGTGGCACTGTTTGACAGCAACACTTGGCAATAGCTCTGACAGCTTGAGGAGAAGCCAATCTCAGTGGTAAAACCCTTTTATGGGTCCTTGGCTGGGACATTCAGATAGGAATGTGCCGCGAGAGAGAACAGGCTTGGCGAGATCGCAAGCAGGCTTCACTCTGTTTATTTCTGCCATCGCTGTAAACTGTGCTTGGGGTTGCAGATCCACCGCCCCAGGCTTGCCTTGCAGCCTAGACCATGGCCCCAGGTATGCGCTGAGGAAGATGGGCGAGAGGAGCTTGGAAGCTGGTCCTCTCCTCTCCTTTCAGCTCTCGGTACACTTTGAATTCATCACATGGCTTCAATGTCACCATTAAGCACCCACCATACATCAAGCACCATGTCAACCACTTGACCTTACTCATGTGTAAAATGGGAATAATAACTGTATCTGTTTCCTAGGGGTGCCGTGGCAATGCTGATGAAGTGCTTGTCACCGTGGCTGGCACAGAGTAAACATTCAGTAACTGTTGAGCCTAAAACTGGAAAATTTAGAGTGTTATAATTATTGAGCAGTTAGTCTGTACAGAGCCAGGATTCAAACCAAGCATCCTGGCTCCAGAGCCAGCCCTCTTAATCACTGTCTTGGGCTATGACCACTCAGTATCTATTAATTTTCACAGAACGTTTGAAAATGGATCCTTGTGGTTTGTTCTTAATATTGATCAAGTGGGGCACAGAGAATGGTTAACGCCTGGCCAAGGTCTCCACGAAATGGAAGCTTCAGCTAACAACTACTTTTCCTCACAGTCATTCAGTAAATAAACCTGTTTGTTGTTGTTCAGTCATTCAGTCGTGTCCAACTCTTTGCGTGTCAAAATAAACCTTAATAAATGCTTTTAGCTCACGAAGTATGAGAAAAAGTATGGTAGAAAAAAGAAATGAAGAATTGGAAGATACGGTTCCCACACTGGGAGGGCTTCTATTCTGATCAAGAAGATGAAGCAGACACCAAGGGCTCAAAAAGAAATGGAGGCATCGAAATAGATGCCCTGTAGACACACTGATGCGAACTGTGCGTACAAAGTACGGAACGGAGAAATCGGAAGGGAGTCGTCCCAGAGGATTCCAGGAGAAGAGAGCTTTGGGGCCAAGTCTAGAAAGAAGAGCGGGCTCCAGGTTGGCAGGGTCTTCCCTTTCCAGCCATCTTGCCAATCAACAAACCCTCTGCATCCAAGGGCTGTTCTGAAGGAAATCGTTCCAGCCTGTGAGCAGCGCCCCAGCCTGAGGCCAGGTCAGCAAGGACAGCCCAACAGGTCAGTGCCACTAGGGAAAGGGCCACTGACAAGCAGCCCAAGAGATGCCCCAGAATGGGGAAGGTGACCTACGTAAGGGGAAGCGAGAAAAAAAAAATTATGAAGACTAAGTCCTGTAAATAAATCTCAAACTTTTTTTTTTTTTTTTTGCCATTTTGAATTTGTTCCTTGCTAGTCTGAGAACCACACTGGCTTTTCCTCCTTCAGTGTCTGGATTAACACACAAGGCACAGTGGTCCTCATTTCATATCCTCCCCCATCTCTGCTCTTATTTCCACCCTCTCTTCATCCCACCACCACTAAAGACAAACTAAAATAAAACAAACAAACAAATATGTGAAACTTACTTGGAATGATGCTAGAGTCTCAGCACTATTAAGACACTGAGTAATGATTGGCTGCTCTCCAGGTAGCTCTGCAGTCTGTTAAATAGCTCAATTAGTGACAGAGCTCTCTCTCTCTCTCTCTCTCTTCCTCTTTCCCTCTCTCTCTCTCCGCTCCTCATTGAATTTGGCCAAATGCAAGTTGCATTCTTGCAAAGGGCTGTGCCAAATGAACCCCAGCAGCATCCTCTTGTAGCCCCCGTGCCTGGGACCACGGAGAGCAGAAGAGAAGTCAGCATCTCAGGGCCTTGGGGACCGCGAGGCAGCAGAGAGCATCGTGGCAGGATGGTGTTTCCTTCTGAAGGGGGGCTAATGAGCAATGTAGGTGAAGGCCCTTGGGAGGCACCTGGGCACCCTGCCCACCCAAACAGAAGAAAGAGCGAGGTGCCAGCCACAGCCAGAGACGGGGGTGGGAGGGAGTGGGTGAGGAGAGGAGATGAGGGGGAAGGAGTGTGGGCCAGAAAGCAGACGCTCTGCTCAGTTGTTCACATTTGAATGATCCAAAGGGAGCCTGCATCCCTTAAGAAAATACAATTCTCAAAAACACGACATAAGCCCACAATGTTGGCACCATGTTCATCAGTGATGTACCTTTCCCATCACTCCTTTTAGCGCTGGACCACTGAGACATTATTCCCTCTTCTTGGAAGGGATGTTTTAGGTACACACTCTCCACCTGCCAGACACACACATAGAGTGAGCCCTCAAATCTACACTCGTTTTGTGGCTGTTTTGTGGCCCAGCCAGACTTAAACAGCGTCAGAAGGACAGACAAGAAGGCTACGCCTTATGTAGAGTCCACAAGCCCCAGGTAACACACAATTCCTTATTGAAATCCGCTGCCCTGCCCTGCAAACTTGTACAGAAAGCAGGACATTCATGTTGTAAGGTAAATACATTTAGTCTGTTGTCTGTTTCTGTAACACTTTTGTTGGTCTGGGCTACGTGATCCCAATGTATCCATAACATCTTGGCATGTACAATATACAGTTTCTCGATTTGACTCATTACAGCCTTCATACCAATTAGGTGAAAGAAAATATTGTTTGCAAAAATACTTTTAGGGGGATTACATTTATCCTAGAATATTATGTATCACAATTTTAGAAACATTAGTTCCCAGCATTTACATATACTTATTATGGTTATACCCTAGAGAAGATATTTAAATGTCTTTACCCTATCTGTTGGGTATATGTTCCCTCAGAAAGAGTACCCTGTCAAACAATTAGAACGCTGAAATAAGAGAAAATATTCTTGGTTTCTAAAATGAAGAAAAAGTTGCCCCAAGATAAAAATTCTTAATGTAAAATTGTCCTCTGATTTGGGTGGTTTATTTTTGTTATGACATTATGGGAATATATTTTTTTTTAATTTTAAGCGTAAAATCATGCAACTCAATTATCAAGATATTTGCATCTGAGAAAATCAAGTAGTGAAATTAGACTCATAGATTTTTATGTGGACTTGAATCTGTTTCTTTGTCATTTCAGTGGGTACTTGGTAGTGCTTTGCCATGAATGTTAATAGGCTTTGTGTTGTAGGTAGTGATTCTGTACATGTTGAGACGGACAAATTTGAGCTAGACACACAGACCAACCATTTTACGGAAAGCTGCAGAAGAGAATCGTAAAGGTCCTTCAAAAATGAGATCTCCAAATATACCCTTCTCCAAAAGACAGTGTACCTATCAGTGTCTGCTTTCTTTTGGTTGGATGTATATCTTAATAAACGGTGGGGGGAAAGTTAATTTTAATAGCAGATCCTCCCTACCTTATCACACACCTCTGTTTTTTTAAAGGACAGATCAAAGGTGATCACGGATATGGGTATAAGTCACATGTAAATTTCTTTATTAGGATAATCTGTCATCCATTTCCATTTTTTTCCCCTTGGGGAAAAAAAAAGAAAACGAAAGAAAGAAAGCATAATCAAAAGCCTAAATGACAAAGAGTTGACAGTCAGATTCCGCGGTAAATGATTCCAGAGTTGCTGGCCTGTGGAGACGCAGAGGAAGTCCCCAGCAGATCTGATTAATTCCAGTCTCTCCAGCTGCCGGGGAGCAGAGGGTAAGCAGTTTCTCAGAGAGGAGCCTATTACCACTACTAGGCTGAAATAGATCTAATCAACTCACAGCCGCTCCAAAGAAAACTTTACAGGTTTAGCTCACTAAGGCAGTGCTTTAAAATGATGACTACAAAGGATCATGGGAGTCTGAAAGCATTTAGTCTTTATTGCAGCTCAAGGAAATTTTCTGCTGTGGTTAGGTCGTGCTAATTTACTGAACATGACAAAGCCCTCCCAGACTGGGTGACATCATTTGTTTAAAGGCCCCAGTGCTCATACGGGAATATTTTGAAGATGACTTTTTTTTTTCTTCGAAAACAGTTAATTTGTTGATATTTCATCGGTGTTGGGGCTAATTACATGCACCATTATAAATGTCTGAACTAACCTACTTTAACGTTTAATTTAAACAACAATGCTCTGTAATTTGTCATGGTACTTACAAAGTGATGAACATTGCAACTTGGTTTCTAAGCAATCACAGTTTTATCTGTGCATCTTTAAAAAGAGGAAATTCCTGATGGGGAGGGAGAGTCTTTGAAACGAATGTGGGGTTCACACCACCAGCTTTGGAATGACATTCAGTGACACAGCAATTTGTGTGATAGAAAACACTCAGAGCTGAATGGCTTGAAAAATGGTATGAAATAACATACTCTATCAAACAAAGTTCTGAGTTTTTATAAATACTCACACTGGATTGTATAACCACCTCCTCTTTAATGGAAAATAAACAGAGGGAAATTATTAAGTCCAGATAGATGCACATGTTAGATTGAAACCAAATAACCATTTGTTTTTTTTTTTTTCTTTTGGTTGTTGGAAATCTTTGTAAAGATTTGCAGAGGTAAATCTGCTTTTGTTTAAATAATCAAGATTTGGAAACTCTGCAGGAGTTACATGATATGTTGTTTAGAATGCTGTGTGTGATAGCCAATAGGCACACCACACACTTATTAAATATATTGATTACTAATGAATTCCCTGATCATACCCCCAAAAGAAATTAAAGGAGTGTATTTGAATCTTTGAATTTAAGTTAATTACAGATGATAATCTGCAAACTGTTTCCTTCAGAAGATTTCTGTTGAAGGAAGATATGGAAGACCCAAAAGATGAAGACTGAGGAAGCAGACAGAAGACAAATGATGGATAGTTTAGGATTTTACTAAGCCCTGAATCTGTTAGTCATTATTTGGTTAAGCATGTGTGATCAGGGGAGGACTGGACACACCACAATTTCAGAAAAAGCAAAATATAGTCATGGGTGATATTCTGAAGAAAATCTCCAAGATTGCACTGGAACTTGACTTCTAGATTTGGGAAAAAAAGCAAAAAACAAAACCCTAGGCTGAAGGAAATGACAACCCACTCCAGTACTCTTGCCTGGAGAATCCCGAGGAGGGAGGAGCCTGGTAGGCTACAGTCCATGGGGTCGCAAAGAGTTGGACATGAATGAGTGACTTCACTTCACTTCACTTCACTTCAGGCTGCAGAGCATTTAAAGAACTTATCATAACAACACCTAGTTGCTACTATAACCTGACATTCATTACTGTCTGAATTACAGTTAAGCCATTCATATATTCAGAGCTTGTGCTGATCAAATTTCTTCCTTGAAATAGAGTTTTGCATTATTTGTCACTTATCCAGAGCTTAAAACAGTGCCTGTGCTTTCCTTCACATCAAGGATCCCAGATGTACCTTAAGAATCCATATCTGAATAGGATTTGTAAATTTCTGACTTTCATCAGAATATCATTTTTGGTTACATTATAATGGACTTGATCTACATTCCTGGAGTTCAAGCAGGATTTGTATTTAGATCAAAGAAAAATGTTCTTTTCTGAGGTTTTTCAATCTCGTTTCATTCAGGTAATATTAAGCTACTTAAAATTTTAACACTGAGAATCCAGCATTACCCCTAAAGTAGATATAAACGTATCTGGAACTGTAAGATTGAAGAGGTCCATCCTCATCAGCTACAAGTTCATGGCACTCACAGGACACCAAAGGTCTACTTCTGTCTCTTTAAGTGACAGTTCCTAGTGGCCTCAAAGGTGCAAGCAATTAGGTAGATATATTTTAATTGGTTTGACATGACTGTTCTGTTCCTCCACACTGAGAAACTACCTTCAAAAATTTCACGGATAGATTTTTGACCGCACAGATAACTTTTAAACATATGATGTTGCATAATTCTGCAGTGTCTAATAGGGAGCCAAATGAAATAAAAATACTTCTGGAGAGTACCAGAAGCACACGGCTCCTATGCTTGGCTTGATTCTTGAATAGAGCACTGGGCAGTGGAGGCCCAAGACATGAATATTTTTATCAAACTACGTCTGTAAGGGGCTTCCCAGGTGTCTCGGTGGGTAAAGAATCTCCTGCAATGCAGGAGACATGGGTTTGATCCCTGGGTAGGGAAGATCCCCTGGAGGAGGACATGTCAACCCACTCTAGTATTTTTGCCTAGAGAATACCCTGGACAGAAGAGCCTGATTGGCTACAGTTCATGGGGTCGCAAAGAGTGGACACTACTGAAGTAACTGAGCACACACACAGGTCTGTAAGTTTCAGACTGTTACAAAGACTAATGACAACACAATATATGCCCATTGTTCTTGGAAAAAAGCAATAGTGGAGGAGAAGAAATGGAGGACCAGGGAAGAGAAAAATGAAACTATTGGTATAAATCCATCTAGAAAAACACCTCAAAGCCTACTAATATCCAATGGTAGCATCATTTTCACCTACAAAGCGGGAGCTCTTAGAAACTCCTCTTGATTATGTGACAAAGACAACCAAAATCACTGATCATCAAAATCTGAAAGCTGGATAGCTTTAAGAGTTATCACATCATAGTAACACATTCATAAAATTAGAATATTGAAAAACAGAAATGAGATGAATGATGATAGATAGAAAACACCCTGAATGTAGCAAACTTTTACTGGGTACGTGAGCATATAATTTTAGGAAAGATTGAGCTACTGACCATCTTGCCTATGGATATGTTATTGGTGCGTGTTCAGTTGCTCAGTCATGTGCAACTCTTTGTGACCCCATGGACTATAGCCCTGCCAAGTGACTCTGTCCATGGAGTTTTCAAGGCAAGAATACTGGAGTGGGTTGCCATATCCTTCTCCAGGGGATCTTCCCAACCCAGAGATCAAACCCATGTCTCCTGCATGGGCAGGTGGATTCTTCTGCCACTAAAACACCTGGGAAGCCCTTACGTTACTGGAGGATTTATCTTTTATAGATTTTACAACTTGAATGCCACGCTGAAGTGAATGTCATGTGTGTCTAATCAACGTCATCCCAGAAGGTCATGAAGATCCAGCCATGTCACTGGGGACTTCAGGCCACAGGCAGTGGAGCAAGGGGAACCTGAGTGCATATGCATGGTGTCCTTCTGCAGAGAGTTCAAGTTTGGGACTAGAGCACCCCATCCCTGTCGGGAAATAGCACCAACAACCAAAGGAATACATTTTAAACTTGTTTTTGAGGGAAATAGGGATGGTTCTGAAATCACCTGGATTTGCTTTATTGTTTTATTTCTTCTGCAGAGATCACAGTGATGTCATATGGGATTTGGCAGTAGAGACAGAGCAGTACGTACGGCAGATTTTTAGACTCAGTTCCAGGGGCTGTACTTTTTGACTGGCTACCTCCATGTGATTTGGCTTCTTAGTGGCATTCAATAGGCTTTGTGTTTCTTATTATGATTTATTTTTAAATCTCTGCGTACTAGAATGTTTGTGCTACTGAATGCTGCTCTAGTTTTCTTTACATGCCAAATACTCAACACGGAATCATAAAGATGTGCTAATTAAACTCAAACCATTTCACATCTATTAATTCAGACTGTGATCTCTCATCAGATTTCATATGTTATGTAGGACTCCGGGCTGGTCAACAGATGTACACTGTTCGCCAGTGTGGTGAGCAACCAACTGCAATGACCATTCCCAAGGCAGAGTTTGTTGCTGTTGTTTTTTGTTTTTTGTTTTTTTCTTTTCCTTGTTCAGCTGTCAAAGGTTTACATTTCAGTTCAGATAGACGTTTGGCACCAGCAGAGAAAACTACATCTTATGGCTCCCCAGGGTGTATACCAGTTGTAGTTATTTTAATGATTTCCAACATTTAGCTTTTCTCTTGAATGGCTACTCTTTCTTTGATTCTGCCACTGAGGTAAGCCATGACCGATAACCCACACTGGACAGACTGAGGCCAGCACAGGATGATCTGATATCCCTTCAGGGCACACGGCATGTCCCTTCTTTCAAAAAAACTGCTTACATCCCAACCAAAACCACAAATAAGGATCCATCATGAATGAAAAGAACAAAACCCTCTGAGGAGGACAGAGGGACAAAGGACTTGATGTTTTCAGAGACCAGATTCAGTGCAAAATGCTGTATAAAATGGCACACATTGAAATTATTAATTCAATCATTTCTATCTGTGTTCTTGCAAAAGACACGGAGAGGAAATATATCTTGTGCCTCAAAAAACAAACCTACCAGAAGATGAAGACCACCCAACAGAGCACCCAACACTTTCATCAATCTCTTTAGTGCAAAGAAAGATAGTTTGTACCCAAAGTGAAGCTCAGAGCTTAACTCTAAAGGATGGGGTTTCTTAGAGATGCCTCTGTGGATCCATCCCCAGTGAGTGATATCTGACAGTGAAAACACTATGCAAATTGCCACTGCTCAAAAATCAAAGTTGTTGTAAAGCAATTATCCTTCAATAAAAAAATAAATTAAAAAAAAAAAAAAAAAAAACCAAAGTTGAAGTCCAAGACCTTTGTCCAATCAAAGGGTTCCATTCTGCCCTCTGATAGATGGAGACACATTTCTACAGGCCCATTGAAAGTGAAAGTGAAAGTCACTTAGTTGTGTCCCTCTCTTTGAGACCCCATGGACTACACAGTTCATGGAATTCTCCAGGCCAGAATACTGGAGTGGGTAGCCTTTCCCTTCTCCAGGGGGTCTTCCCAACCCAGGGATCGAACCCAGGTCTCCTGCATTGCAGGCAGACTCTTTACCAGCTCAGCCACATTATGTTCTTTGTAAAAATGGGCACTTCACTGAATTTCTAAAAGTAGATTTCTGAAAAACACAAACTATGATGTGTTCAGATTTAACCAATTTTCTTCCTAGTGAATGCTTTGTAATAAAGCAGCCATTTAATATGGGCCGTTCTGTGCTTCCTCTCTTTCAATATGTGAAGAGACGTTTTTGGGGGTTCGTGGCTGTGTGCATTGTGGTCTTGGGGTCTCCTCCACCATGGGTTTCTCCCTCCCTATCGTTTTCTTTTTCCCTTCTCTTCAGCTCATAGCCAAACCAGATGCTAAAAAGAGAAAATATATTTTGATCTCTCCTTCTTTCCCTCCCTGAATTTGTTTCTGGCATCCATCCTTGATGATTTTCCTCCTTTTTCTCATCGTTTCCTCTCCAAGGCCTGGGGTAGAATTGGCTACACTACTGCTTTCAACAGATGAATGACTTTGAAGAACTAGCTACTTAAAAGTGAAAGTGAAAGTTCTAGTCACTCAGTCACGCCCAACTCTGTGTGACCCCATGGACTGTAGCCCGACAGGCGCTTCTGTCCATGGGATTTTCCAGGCAAGAATACTGGAGTGGGTTGCCATGCCCTCCTCCAGGGGATCTTCCCAATCCAGGGGGTCAAACCCGGATCTCTCGCATTGCAGGCAGATTCTTTACCATCTGAGCCAGGAAGGAAGCCCCAACCTAAGGTGTTCATGTATTTTCCAAGCCAAATAAAAACAATATTAGAACAAATGAATAAATGGACGATGGTAGTGCACCCAGGGAGACTTCATTTCCATCTGGGTCACCCTTAGAGAAGCACGTTTGAGTGTGCTGTGCTTTCAAATGTTATAAAATTCTCGCCAAAGGTAAAAATAATATGTAGGGGTGATATTGCCTTGTCAAAGAAGCACATCTTGTTGAGCGTGGTGCCTAGCCACAGGATTTCACAATCTTTGGGGATTGGCAATTCACACGGTTCAAAATCCCATTTGCAACCCAGCTTTCCCCAATCCCATGAGATGCACTGTGAGAGCATTTTAATATAATAGTCTTCTCAGAGTTGAGAACTCTAGGTTGAAATACCCTCATCTAAGACAGAGGGGCAGGAAGCAGGGTTGAGTTAATGAATTGATGGAGTAAAAAATGCTTTGTCTTTTATGTTTTCCGTCCTGCATGTGCTTTTTCTGCTTGCTTTTCACTACGATTTTACAACTGATTCTTTTTTCCTTACAATTGCTTCTATGAGAAGAACACAGGCACACAAACTTTGAATTCCTACCACCTTCACTTAGTTCTTTACAGAGACAATGCTGTTTCAAGAATACTCATTTCAAGAATAAAATGCCAGTCCCCCCCAACCCCTCACCTCTGATCCCACATCCTAAAAAAAACCACTTCATTTCCTCTGATCTGTGAGAAAACAGTGCTTTATGAATAGTATTGTTTTCTCTGTACACACCTTTTTTCCATGGAAAGTGTTGTTTGAAGACCGATCAATGTTCTATTTTAATCAAAACGTCCCTTGTGGCTTAGCTGGTAAAGAATCCGCCTGCAATGAGGGAGACCTGGGTTCGATCCCTGGATTGGAAAGATCCCCTGGAGAGGGGAAAGGCTACCCACTCCTGTATTCTGACCCGGAGAATCCCATGGACTGTATAGTCCGTGGGGTCACCAAGAGTTGAACATGACTGAGCGACTTTCACTTCACTTCACTTCCCCTCCCCAGTATTTTTCGTTTGTATTTTCTGAAGTCTCAAGTTCACATGAAAATAATTCTCTCAAAAAAAATGGCTCCTGGAATTTCCTGGGGTCCAGGGGTTAAGACTCAAAGCTTCTAACGCAAGAGTTCGATCCCTGGTCAGGAAACTAAGATTCCACATGCTGCATGGCATGGTCAAAAAAAAAAAAAAAAAGAAGAAAAATTTACTTTAAAAAATGGCTTCTAAGTTTCCGGAAACAAATGCTAGATGGAGTTCCTTATGTTTGCCTTCTCCAGAGAGTTCACATTTCAGAATGTCCAGGGAACTTGGAAAATTGAGCAGGACAGGCAGCTTAATCGCTGGCTGAATACTGATGACTTTACTAGGCAGTGTGATGCACACGTGTGAAAAGTAAGAAACAAAAAAGGTGTGAGGATAATATGGAGCCCTGGTCAACGTAGAATTAGACTACTTTCCAACTGTTAACACTGGGCTGTGGAATCATGTATCATTCTCAGTGTAAATCATCACTTTGAAAGTCAAGCTTCTGAGTTAAAGGGGGAAAATATCTCCACTCTGTGTGTTTCGTGGTGATTCCCAGCTTAGATGGGAGCTCTTTCTAGGATCTCCCTTTCATAAGCCTCAAGATTTGTGGTCAGCCCGGACTCCTTCAAGGCTTGTCATCACGACACATACTTCAGCATTTAGATCTCTCCCTAGCTGTCAATCATAAACAAAAACAACAGAACCTTTTTCCCTGAAAAATATTTATACCTAAAAATGTGCACGTATGTCAAATGAAAGTAATAGAATGGAAACGAAAAGATTTGGTTGAGATAGAAAAGATAAAAACCAACCAGGTGACATTTGTCTTTTGATCTATATCTTTGAGTAAACGGATAACTTGACCTTAAAACCTTTTATCTGAACGGTTTTAATTCAGCCATTGTCACTAGGATTAGAAAAAGAGGAGGAGGAGGAGGAGGAAGAAGAAGAGAAAGAAGAGAAGAGGAATAAACCAGAGCCCATTACAAATCAGGACAAAAACTAACTCAATGTAGTAATTCCAAGAACAGTTCTAACTTTTTTGGAGCACGTCATCACAACATTTAAGAATGAAACTGAAATTAGCTCCTTAAAGTGGTCCTGTGACTTTAATTATTCAAAAAGTACACCAATTTAATGAGTTTTTAAATATTAAAACTCTTCCCTATTGTCACCACCTACACTATCTATTGTGAGCTCTTAATTTACAGAGCAATTAAGTCAGGACCCTCATTTATCAGGACATGTGCATTTGTTAGAAACGTAGTCAGTTTTTATTAATTGATGCTATAGAAATACAGAGGTGAAATTAATGTGTGCCTTCAGAGGTCGTGCCCGTGGTGGTAGGGGGCTCGCAAGGAATAAGACGTGAGATAAATAAGTCACTGCTATTTCCTGATTACTCTAGAGATCACTGAAATATTAAGTGGCACAATGGGTACCGTTCTCAGCCAAAATGCTTGCAAGAAAATGCCCCCTGAGTTTTTCTCTGGCAAACATCTGTCATGGGTAGTAGCTGAGAAATAGGGAAACTTCAAAGCAGTACTTTCTGATTATTAGCAGAGTGTGGAGTGTAATGTTCTTACATTTTAATGCAAACCAAGTGTTGATGAGCTGAGAGGGCAGAATTAAAAAGTAGCCCAAATTTCCTTTGTTCTTCGGGATGGGGCTGACAAGAGCATTCACAGCCAGCGGTGTTCCCCAATCCTTAGCAAGTTGCAAAGCACAAGAAATTCCGGCTCCAGAGGTAGATGGTGGAAGTAGAGCAGGACTAGGTAGGACTTGCCCTGCTGACCAATTACAGCCACCATGGCTCTGTCCAGTCACCTGGTGTCCACTGCTCAGCGTACATGGTTCAGAGACAATCTTATTCAAAGTGGTCACAAAGGAGCATGAGTAAGTTTAAGTGGTGCGTCTTCTGCAAATGGACTTATCTATGAAACAGAAATTGACTCACAGACACAGAGAACAGACTTACAGTTCCAACAGGGATGGGGGCAGGGTGGGATGGATTTAGAGTCTGTGATTAGCAGGTGCAAACTATTATATGTAGGATGGATAAAGAGCAAGGTCCTACTGTAGAGCAGAGGGAACTATAGTCAATATCCCATGATAAACCACAATGAGGAAAAAAAAAAAAAAAAACGAAGCAGATTCACAGACATAGAAAACAAGCTTATGGTTACCAAAGGGGAAAGAGGGGCACAGATAAATTGGGAATTTAGATTAACAGATACAAACTACCATACATAAAATAAACAAGGACTTACTACATAGCACAGGGAAGTACATTCAATATCTGTAATAACCTATAATAAAAATAATCTTTAAATGCATGTGTATATCACTGAATCACTTTACCATACATTTGAAACTAACACAATATTTTAAATCAACTATATTCCAGTTACAAAGAGAGAAAAAGTGCTATGTCCTTGTGTCAGGAGGTTACTACCACCTCACAAAATTGTGCTGTAAAAGTTAAAGTAGGAAGACACTCTCTATTGTGAAATATAAACTCAGAGTATGAAAAATATCTGGGTAATTGTGTCAACATTTCTGCCAGTTGTTGGAAAGATTTGAACATAAAGGGACTGAGTATTTCCTTGGACAGATAGACCCACAGAGTGTTAGTATTTAGCTAATTTTTTTAAGAATTTAAAAAAGAATAGATATATATGTATAACTGCGTCACTTTGCTGTACACCTGGAAAGAGCACAATATTGTTAATCAACTATACTATACTCAATCACTAAGTCGTGTCCGACTCTTTGTGGCCCCATGGACTGTAGCCCTCCAGGCTCTCCTGTCCATGGGATTTCCCAGGCAATAATACTGGAGTGGGTTGCCATTTCCTTCTTCAAGGGATCTTCCCCACCCAAGGATTGAAACCCGAGTTTCTTGCGTCTCCTGCATTGGCAGGCAAATTCTTTGCCAGTGGCACCAATATACTCCAATACAAAAAGTTAAAAAAAAAAAATAATAGATTGGATAGCGCAACAATCTCCAAGCATTTTTAATTCCTCAGAATTTCCACAGTCCACACTGGAAACGAAAACTACACCAGGAAAGCATACCACCCCCAGAAGATACATCCCAAGGTCTGCAAAATAAGTCACTTGCCTCCTCTGGGCACTTGTCATTCTACCAAATTTTAAGGTCAAGCGCACAAGCTATCAGGTCAAGCTCCCCACTCCTGGAATCTGAGGGTAAAGGGAGAAGACAGCATTTCACTCCTAATTCCTGGTGGCTTGGATCATGGTCTCTTGTTGTTCAGTGGCTGAAGTGACCGACTCTTTACAACCCCATGGACTGCAGCGCACCAGGTTTCCCTGTCCTTCACTCATGGTCTCTAGAGTACTAGAAAGTTTGATGGGACCACGCCACATGGTCCCCTGTCACCAGGACTTGCTAAATATTCCTTCATTTCTCATCCAGACAGGCAGCCGAGGGAAAAAAAAAAGAAAGAAAGCAAACAGCAGGGCAACCAACGCTGTCTTCCACAAATGCTCTGTAATAAATTGTTCTTTCAGCAGTGCAAAAGACAGATTTTTCTTTCCTCTGCTTCTTTCCTCCTTCACTGGGGAACCACCAATGGGAGGCTGGCTTTCCCACCTGGCCCTGGCTGCCTGTGCCCATAAATTTGCCTATGCGAAGCCTGTTTACGGGTCGCTGATGGAACACGGAGCCCGTGCATTTTGTAAGCACCGGGTAGATAATCATGGTAATTGATGTTTGGAGCTGCGAGCTCCTAGGAGCACGGGGTCTCTTTCTCCCAGTGAGGCCCTGCTCTCTGTTATCAGTCCGGCCCATAATTAAATATCACTCTTTTACAATATGTTTCAGGCTCCTTAATGAGTCTAAAGCAGAGAGAGTCACCTCTTTCCCCTCTGAGCTTTATTTGCTTGTTATTAAACAATGTTATTGAGCTTCCTTCGTTCCCTGCGTTGCCAAACCTGCATCATTTCCGTTTTATAATTGCACAATTAGAGCCGGGGCTCTGCTTTCATACATCAGCAGGCCCTGCGTGTGTGTGCGTGTGTGTGCGTGTGTGCTCAAGGAGAGAGAGAGGGAAGGAAAAATCAGGTGTTCACAGAGACTACTCAAATGCATCTTATTTTCATTAGCTGCCAGATTTTGCAAAATGGGAACCGATTTATCATGAGCCACTTTCTCCTATCAACCACCTCCACCAACAACACCGTGACTTTCCCTGTGACCTTGCGCTGTGTGGCGGAGGGCCCAATTTGCTCACTGTGACTCGCTTCATAATCCTGTGCCCCTCCCCCGCGGCCCTTTTTTTTTCTCCCTCCCCCCAGCAAAATCCGGTCATTTATATTCTGAGGCTAAACGGTCCTCTTTTTGCCCCCAAAGCTGGCGAGCTGTAGAACACTGGTAATTCCTTCTAACGAATTTCCAGAGAGCTCCTCCTCTTACACAGGCTCTCTCTCTCTCTCTCACACACACACACACAAACACACACACACACACACACCCCTTACAGGCACCCCCTTAAGCTGCTCTAAGCAGTGTATTAAGTAGCTGAAGAAAATCCATTCACATTCTGCTGCGTCGCTTTCTTCCCAAGTCATGAACCCATCACAGACTTTTTCGAGCTGTGGGTTGCCACGGTGAAGATTTACAATGCCAGTTATTCATACATCTGCCTTCTCTTTTCTCCCCCCCTTATTCTTAAATCCCTTGGGCTAGGGCAACCTTGATACTGAGACTCGTAAAATTCATGCAGGCTTATCATCCTTGGTGAAGGCTCCAGGCTGCACCCTGCACCCCTCAGCCTGCTCAGCTCCGTGACGACTGGGCCCCTGGCTTTTCTTTCCATCATGGGGGTGGGGGGAAGGGGTTGGGGGAGGGGGGACCGAGGTGTCACAGTGGGAGACATGATAGAAAACTTATATTTAAAAAAAATAAAAGCAGTATCGGTTTCACTGATCGTTTACTCATTTTTTAAAAAATGACTTTTGGGTCTCTCTCAGGAGGTCAGGATGTATTTGATGCTGTGATGTTGTGAAATATACAGTGGCCTCAGTTTGAATAACCCGAAATGAGAAAGCTCACCCATTAGTGTACAAGAGCTAAGGGAGCTGCTGGAACATAGACCTCCTCACTTCTCATCAAAAATCCTGCAGGAGGAAGCCTCAGTGCTTTCTTAAGAGATGCATTTGATGGCCAGTGTTTGCTTTGTGATTTTTTTTCACTTAATTCTCCTTCTCCTAATTGTTTTTAAATTCATTGTTCTTCAAGAACTTGGAAAAAAGAGAAAAATAAATATTTTCAAAAGCAAAAAAAATGAATATTTTAATGAAGCCATTGAAATTTTCACCAATCTGAAAATGAAATGAATACTGTGATAACATAATAGAGAACTATGGTCAAAGACTTGTAACCTCTTTGTAACATTTTGATGGGAAATGATGATAATTGTAGCAGGTGGTAATCTGGAACTCTTTCTAAAAAGTTGATAAAGTGATTTTTAGCCAAATTGAAATAGAATTCTGTCTCAGAACTGTTGTTTTTATAACCTTCTATTTTCATTCATTACTTTCAGGAATACAAACTGTATCTTCCCTGGCCTCCTTCATTCCCCTGGTTTGGGCTGTGGTTGGTACGTCCACAGGGGCACATTCCCCTTCATGGCACCTCCTCCCATTCTCTGACCTTGGCCATGAGCATCCCTGGAGGCGGGCAGGTGTGCGATCCTTGAGCTGCATGGGCTCCGCTGGGGGCAGGGCTGCTCAGGGACCACATTCTGACCCACTCTGAAGCATCAGTAAGTACTCCACAGGCTACCTTTCAGACGCTGCTCAGCTCTGAGAGAGGCTGGAGACGTCTACCTTTAATCCAGGAATCCAGGAAGGGATTTGAGAGGAAGTCACGCCAAGGAGGGGCCTTGATTGTCCTCACAGGTATGTGCCTGGGACCTCAGCTTCCTCCCCAACACAACGAGGAGACTGCTTGGTGTGACCCGCAGGCCCTATCTACTGTTCCATGCCCTAGCTGCAATCCCATTCACTGTAAGCAAGAACTTGGTTAACCTGAAAGTTTTCTTCCAGTTTAAGGTTGCCTGCAGAGTTCAGCCTCCCCAGGGTAGCTCAGGCGTGATTTGGGGTTTGCCTTCTCTCATGAGGTCATGACTGCACTGTTTAGGAAACAGCCTCAGAACATAACACGACATAGTGTGTTGATGCAAAATACCCAGAAATCCAAGGTGTTGATTTATTGTTGTTGTTCAGTCTCTAAGTCATGTCCAACTCTGCGACCCCATGGATTGCAGCTTGACAGGCTTCCCTATCCTTCACTATCTCCTAGAGCTTGCTCAAACTCATGTCCATCAAGTCTATGATGCCATCCAGTCATATCATCTTCTGTCGCCCCCTTCTCTTCCTGCCCTCAATCTTTCCCAGCATCAGGGTCTTTTCTAATGAGTCGGCTCTTCACATCAGGTGGCCAAAGTATTGGAGCTTCAGTTTCAGCATCAATCCTTCCAATGAATATTCAGGGTTGATTTTCTTTAGGATTGAGCCCACAGAAAACTGGGGAAGAACCATGTGCAATAGCTGTGGCTATGTTTTCTGAGACTACATCCTTGAAGCAAGGATAAAACAAGAGCAACAAAAGGAAAGAAATTCTGTTGTATTATATTATATTATTTATTTGATTTTTAATTTAGTCTTTTTTCTTTCTGGCGTAACCCCTTTCCTTCTAGGTAGAACTTTGCTCTTCCAAACCATGCCCTAGCCCACTCCTGTCCCCATGGCTCCTGGGTACCACCAGGTTCTGTTTCAGAGATCTGAGCAGGTGGATCTGACCACCTTCATTGGCCCTGAATACACCTCTGAATAGTGTCATCTATAGCATCTCACTACCATGTGGCCTCACATCCTCTTAGAAAACCATCTGGCCTGTATATCCTGGGATTATTAAGTTGACATTCAGTTAAACTTTCAAAATAATCTATCAGTTCAGTTCAGCCACTCAGTTATGTCCAACTCTTTGCTACCCCGTGGATTGCAGCACGGTAGGCTTCCCTGTTCATCATCAACTCCTGGAGCTTGCTCAAACTCATGTCCATTGAGTCGGTGATGTCATCCAACCATCTCATGCTCTGTTGTCCCCTTCTCCTCCTGCCTTTAATCTTTCCCAGCTTCAGGGTCTTTTCCAATGAGTCAGTCTATGGCCACTCACAAATAGGGCTTCCCAGGTGGCTCAGTGGTAAAGAATCCACCTGTCAATGCACAATACACAGGAGATTCGGGTTTGATCCATCGGTGGGGAAGATTCCCTGGAGAAGGAAATGGCAACCCACACTAGTATTCTTGCCTGGAGAATCCCATGGACAGAGGAGCCTGGTGGTCTACAGTCCATGGGGCCACAAATGAGTCAGACACGACTGAACAACTAAACAACAGCAACACGAACAATATGGGCAGATAGAACAAAATAACAAAGAATCAAGTATTTTCCTGTTTTTTCCTAATATCTCTTCCTTCACAACATACAAACACACACGCACATATGTGTGTGTGTGCCTATGTATGCACCACACAGCAATTGCCACTTTTAGAATTACTGTTGAATTTAAACAAGAAGAAGCATTTGTATGTACATAGTGTACTACAGTAATTCATTAGTCTCTTTTTCTCCATTTTAATAGCTGTTTTTCCAGTTTTATTGAAATACAATTGACATAACATTGTATAAGGTTAAGTTTCACAACATAATGACTTGATATGTAAATATGTCATAAAATGATTACCATAAGTGTAGTGAATGTTCTTCAACATACACAGTTACAGTTTTTCCTTTATGTTGAGGACTTTTAAGCCCTACTCTCTTAGCAACTTTCAAATATAGGAAACAGTATTGTTAAAACAGTCAGCATGCTGGACTCATCCCCCTAGAAATTGTTTATTATATAAGTGAAAGCTTATACCTTTTGACCTTGTGGCTTTTCATAGCTGCTTTTAAATTTTAGAGCAAGTATTCTTCTTTAAAAATGGTGACTATTTTGAAACGTCTTACAATTTCAAGGAATTGGCAGGATCACTGCAATAATTTTTTGTGTGTTCTTCACAAAAGATGCCTTTCTGTAGATGTGACTTGGTTCCATCACCAGCTGAAGATAATTATCAATAGCACAAGAGGCTTACTCTATGTTGGACATGCTCATACATGGGAATGGCACCCTCCTCTCTGACTTGTGTTGGGAAAACAATAGCCTCAATGCCACCAAATTATCTAAAGGAGAGGAAGACATCGGTCCTTGGGAAATCCATCTTATTATTTGCTTTACTTCTTTTGAGCTGTATTGTTACCTTAAAACCATTATGCTGTCAAAAATGTCTTTTCTGTCCTGTTCCAAATCTTTTAACACTCTTAAGACAGTAGGTGGTGTAGGAAGGAAGGGAGTGACTCCCTTATTCAGACAAAGCCTACCAACAGCACTTACTAAATTTGGGCCATCAAGGACCTTGGCCAATCAACAAAGAGCTGTGAGCTCTACTTAGCCTTATCAGATATTTACCTGTTTTTTTCAGATTTTTATGCAGAATAGTCTCTTAGGGCCAGAGTTTTCTCACAATCATTACTGGGTGGAAATAACAATCACGGTCTTCTTTGTCACACACAGCCATCTACACTGCCTCCCATGTTTGTCTGTATGCTTCTTACACAATCGCCAAGTCTGTTAATCTTCAGAGAATCTTTCTTCCCTGTTTTCAGCACTAATGGTAAAGAAGCCACTTGCCAATATAGGAGACACAAGAGTCTCAGGTTTGATCCCAGGGTTGGGAAGATCCCCTGCAGTAGGAAATGGCAAGCTGCTCCAGTATTATTGCCTGGAAAATCCCATGGACAGAGGAGCCTGGTGGACTACAGCCCATAGAGTTTCAAAGAGTTGGACATGACTAAGCACACACACCACCATCCTTCATGAGCCTTTAGGGAGAGTACAGGCAGCAGATTTGATGGGCTCACAAAGGATATTGATCCACCTAGAGAGATGTGGATGGGTGGGTATCCAAATGTTAATATCAGAGAGGCTTCAAGAACTTAGGTCTGACTATAGGGGTTTTCCTGGGCAATAATTCCACTTGTAGTGGGGTTGGAGAGGAGAGACCACCCAGTTCCTAGGAGTTACATCTGTGTTGAATCGAGACCCATGTGAGTCAGCATCATCCCTCTGGCCCAGGTTCTTGCCACGGCCCTAGAAGAAGGGGTTCTCTAGGTAGACAATCCCCATCAAACATGTTCAGACAGAGGCCCTAGCAGGAAGCTCCTAAAAGGATGGAACAGCTCAGGAAGTTCTCCGGTGCATGGTTACCAAGTTGCATGCTCTCATCCACCACCCAGTCTTCCCACTGAGATTTCATCTCCTTGCCTGGACCTTCCTGAGTTTATTTCTCTTCCTTTGATGCCAAAAATTTCCCTGAACCCAGCCTTTTTTGGATGCCAATTTCCTAACCAGATCATGATTTGCAGAGACATCCTGGACTTTGGGCGGCTTTCCTAGGTCTAAGATACCTGGCTCCTTCTCTCTTCGATGGCTAACCTCTCTGGACTTGACTTCGCTCCAGTTGCTGATTTTCCCCTGGCCCACCAGGACACTGTCTTTTTCTGACTTCAGAGCTCACAACCCTTCTCTCTGTTCTTGAAGCAACAGAGATATACCTTTATTTTAACTTTTATTGCATTATATTGTAAAGACTTGTTGGTGTCTGGCTCACAAGCCATGAGCAACAGGAAAAAAGGAAAAATTAGAAATGCCACTCTAGTCCCAGAAGTATAAAAGAGGCTGTTAATTATAGATGTTCAGTATATGCTTGTTGAGTGAATAAATGAAAATGAGCCTGCCTGACTTATGGACCTTATGTAACCAGCTCCCCTAAAATATTCATATTTCCATATTTCATTGGCCAAATTCATAGACAAAAATTTGTTTAAGTTGGATCTATCATTTTGGCTAATTTTAGATAATATTGTTTAAATCAGACTTTTGAGGATGTTACAAGTATAAATTCTATAACGTCAGCTTATTATCAATGGATAGTCAACATGTACATTTTAAATATGTGGAAATGCTACTACTTATTTAACACTTGTGAGACGGTTATCCAGATACCACTTATATGTGGAATCCAAAAATATATACTGGTGAACTTATTTACAAAACAAAAGTAGGCTCATAGACACAGCAAACAAACTTATGGTTACCAAAGGGGAAAGAAGGGAAATAAATTGGGAGTTTGAGATTAACAGATACACATTGCTATATACAAAAGACATGACCAACAAGGACCTACTGTGTAACACAGGGACTTATGCTCAGTGTTTTTATAATTACCTATAAGGGAAAGGAATCTGAAAAAGAATAAATTATGTATATACATACATGAGTGTATAACTGAATCCCTGTGCTGGACACCTGAAATGAACACAATGTTATAAATTAGCTATACTTCAACTTAAAAATATAATTATCTAGATGAGCTAATACATTAATGGAAGACATAAGCTTGATAATAAAATGCACAGATTTAAAATTTTTTATAATGGTTGATCTGCATAAGTTTCATTTTTCAAATAAGTGGACTCTTTCTAATGCTTGAGGGTACTATTAATTTCCTAGGGAGGACCTGAGGAAAATTGTTTCACAGTTGAAGAAAGAACATTGAGATAAAACTTTGCACCAATTTTATAACCCCTTTGGTTTCAATAATTGAAAATGTTTACATGTCTTCATTCATCCCTGTTACCACCATAGTGGTGCCATTGGCAGCTGACAGTCTTACTGCGGGCTCCCCACCACGAGGAATGTGCATTGAATTCTGGCTTTGAAGGATCCCAGCGTCTTCCTTGGAGAAGGAAATGGCAACCCACTCCAGTGTTCTTGCCTGGAGAATCCCAGGGACAGGAGAGCCTGGTGGGCTGCCGTCTGTGGGGTCGCACAGAGTCGACACGACTGAAGCAACTTAGCAGCAGCAGTGTCTTCCTTGGTTGGGGAAGATTCCCTAGGGGAGGGAATGGCAACCTATTCCAGTGTTCTTCCCTGGGAAACCCCATGGACAGAGGAGCCTAGCAGGCTACAGTCCATGAGATTGCAAAGAATCAGATACAACTTGGCAACTAAACCACCACTACCTCTCCTAGTGTCTCCCTGGGTACGTTTCCCTGGTATCCCAAAGACCGATGCTAGTGGGACCAAGACTGCGGGGTCATAGCCATGGCCCCAAGTTTGCCAGGTTTGGTGTCTGGAAGAGGGTCCGAGGTGAAATTCTGCCTTTCTTACTTTGCACTGTGCCCAGAAGGCCTCCTCCGGCCACAAATTTGAAATGGATATTTCAAAGTACTCTTAGTAGACTCTGTAAGAATCACAGCTATTCTGTGTTTCTTGTACATTCCACATCCTTGATTTGGGCAACACAAATATTCTTCCTGTGGTCTTACTCAGAAAGGCTAAAACAATAATATTCTAACCAATTGAATTTGAGGGGAAAAAAGGCCATCATTTCTGCCTCTTTGTCACCTTAGGTTTTGCTTCTCACTGAAGCTCAGATACTATGAACATCTTTCCTGAAGCAGCATGTACAGTGGAGGAGTGGGCTTCCCAGAAGGGTAGTGCCCTTCCAAGGGCAAGGCCAGCTGGATGGTTTCAGAGCAGAAAACCTGGGCTTCTGTCAGCTCAGAATTCTGCCCCTAAATCATCTTGTGTCCACGTCATGTCCAATTCAAACCCTATATGTTCTCTTTCTTCTTCCTACCTCCCTCTCTCTTTCTCTCTCTCTCTTCCTTCTTTTCTTTCATTCTTTAATTCATTGATGGTCTGGGCAGACTCTCTAAGATGTTTAAATAAGCCCATTCAAAGGACAGATAAAATACAGTTCTTTCTTTCCTTCTATGTATTTTTTTTTCCAATTCTTGTGTTCTAAAATAGCAAGCTTTAGTAATACATATTATCTTTTTTCCAAGCCATATTACTATTTCATAAGTGTGAGCTTTAAAAACAGCCTTGCTAAGAAAGGTGGGTCACTTATAAATGGAAAGACTGAGGCAGAGAGTGATGAGGCCCTTCTCTCAGGGCCCCTTGTGGCTAAGCCCAGGCTCCCGTGGACTTTGGAAGCTTAATTTATTCCAGAGAAGGGCCAAGTTCCAGACTATGCAACTTACACATGAAAAGGCAACCCAAACAAGACTACTTTCCTGAATTTTAAATAGAAGTCTCAAATTGCCTGCAAGTAAGCATAAAATTCCAAGTTTTACTGTGCAAAAATCCTATAGTATAGGCACACAGATGGACAAATAAGCTGGAAAATGATGATGAGAATGAGAACGAAAAACACCTTCTTTACAATATTTAAATTATATTTTAAGATACATTGTGCTTGCTAGAAGATTTAAAAAAAATTTTTACTTGTATGTAGGTTTCATGCCTTCACTACCAATATACACCCAAGACATCACTAAGTATCAATATTCACCTTGTACGTGTTTCATGTTCAGTTATGAACTTAAAACAATTTACAGAGCTCTTCTTTATTTAACTGTTTATTTTATACTGGAATATAACCAGATAACGATGTTGTGATATTTTCAGATGCACAGCAAAGGAACTCAGCCATACAGATACATGTATCTTAGCAAAATGTTACCCAAGTGATGGACATAGGAACAAACCACCGTAACAGGAGCTTGCGTTTGCATCTCACATTGCAGTTTTCCTAATGTTTTGCTGTACGGTATATTTGATCATGATGTCTACTCTAGAGTATATTTTACACTTCACCGTTCTGTCCCAGCCTAAAGATGGGGAACACTGTAGCAAGATAAGACACCTGGGTGAGACCCCAAGAAGTGGCCCCCCAGGTTAAAACCCCAGTGATGACTACAAAGCTGATGCAGATAGGAATCAAGAAGTTCTGGTCAGAAACAACAGAAGCAGACAAAGCCACAGACCCGGTGCAGAGGAATGAAAGAGACACAGGAGGAAAGAGGAAGGCCTTTGACCCCAAACAATTCTGACCTTGGGTCAAATACTGTTTGCCTGTGGTCTCCTCATCTAGCCCCTGGTAGGGAGGTTCCGGGGGATTGTGGTGGGATGTCCTAGCCCTGAAGGTTTGTACAGGGTTTGAAGGGTAGTTAGACAGCATTCTAACTATAGCTGCGGGTGGAAGTAGACCCAGAGAAGTGACATTGTTAGTAAAACACTTACTGAATGCATGTTCAGTCTTGTCCTAGTCTTTGCGACCCTGCGAAATGTAGCCCACGAGCTCCTCTGTCTATGGGATTCTCCAGGCAAGAATACTGCAGAGGGTAGCCGTTTCCTTCTCCAGGAGATCTTCCCGATACAGGGATCAAATCCAAGTCCCTGTGTTTCCTGCATCGGCCAGCAGACTCTACCATTAGCGCAAAGTGGGAAGCCCAGTAAAACACTTACCTCCAGCAAATACAATCAGTGATAATTAATTTCTCTTTCTAGTTTCCAACTGATATTGGTCATGGTTTCTTGATTTTTATGTTGAACTCTATGTATATGTAAGTATGCTTGTGTGTAAATATACATATATATATATATATACATACATAAAGGTAAATATTCCTGTTTAATTATATCTTGATTGTATTCTGGTGAAGAAGGCCATGAAACATACACACAAGTAAAACTTTTGTCAATGTATTTTACAATATAATTTTAAATGTATATGTATATATACATATATATGTGTTACAAATGCAACTTTGAATGTTTTAAGTCTATACAGTAAAAAGGTGAAAATTTTCAAGGCAGATAAAATTAGCTCTAACTATTCAGTGTTGTTATTTACATTCAAAAATAATCTTTATATTTAAAATGCTAATCTTGCTAGGCTTGACCTTACACAAGCTTGCATTCTCAGCATTGATTTATAAAACTTATATACTCAGAGGAAAAAAAAATTTTGAAATAGAAAATAAGAAATGCTAAAAAAGAAATTATTCCACAAAGCATCATATAGATAGGAACATAACTTGAAACAGTTGACTGTTTACACTATGAATGAAAATTCTGAGTTTGTGTGTTTAGTTGGGGTTCTATTTATGCAGCCACTCTCAAAGTAAAGGAAGAAATACAAGATATTTTTAACAATAATCTATCCATACATTCAAAATAGTCTTGGAGTTTAACGGAATTTCATACTATGTTATGGCTTGGAATGCACTAAATAGATTTATAGGTAAATTTCCCAAAACAAATCAGTTGAGGCAGTATCATAAATGGAAAGATTCTGTACCAAGAATTTTTTTCCCCAGAAAGATATGGATGAATTAACACCATAAACTTGAAATGGTAATTTTATGTTAATCATCTTCTGTGTTTCAGAATGCATAGATACTTCTGTGTAATGCACTAGTGTGCTTGTGTGTGTGTGTGTGCGCGCACGCACATAGGCATAGGTGTGTGTCTGCAGCTCTAGATGTTAATGCTTTTCCTAAACAGGCTGGGCTCATCATAGCAAATACCCAATGAAGAAATAAATGTCCTTGACATTCCATTTAATAGACAGTGGGTGGCACCATCTTAAGAAGCAGATGATGCAAGTTCGTACTTGGCACTATTCTCTTTATTTGGGCTACAAACTCTATCCAAATTGTGAAGGACTTTCCACATTAGTAATTAATAGAGCCCCATTATGCTAACTATCACCCAACTTAGGACATCTTAGAGGAAAGATAAGAGATGAATAATTTGAAGTAATTTTCTTGTAATCATGCCAATCACTTGAGCAAAGTAGTTATTAAAGGAAACAGTATTACGATGAATTATAGGACTTCTTGCACTGAATACCTTTTCTTATCAGCTGCTTATAGTTTCTGATGCTTAAAAAAAAAAGACAAACAAGCAAAAGTCTATTCCGAAGAACACTCATCCGACTGTAAATACTAGTTTGTTTAGCAAACCCTGCATTTTAATGAGGCTTGAAAGACAGACTTTATCATAGTTTCTGCTCATCTCCTTGAAAAGTGCTGAAGTTTGTCTGTTTCACCTTCCCTTAAAAGGTACATGTGACGAGCTTGAGTCACCTCTGATGACAAGGATTCTTCCAGTTCAGATTTGCTGAAGTGATTAGACATTATTTATCTAATTAAATGTTCAAAACACATCATTATTGAAAGGAATAAATTTAATACATTTGTTGAGCAGTGTTAACTGAAATGTAACTGCACATCATTTGACTTTTTAACATTTTATTATATCTATTAAGTCTTTCTGTGCTTAATTAAATCAACTTATTTTTTACAGTTAATTTAACGTGATTTCATTTTCGTTCCAGAGTCTGAATCGGATATTATGGAGAAAGCCAACTGTATACACAAATTAAGTTCTGACTCCTCAGGTGCCCCCTTGCATTTCATTCAAATCTGGAAGCTTCTGGGAATTATCATGTTTTAAATGGATGTTATTTTTCACAGAGTGGAAAGCTATCTCTTCGTCGTGGTCTTTTTTTTTCCTAACTTCACAATTTTTAAGGCTACAGAACCATCTGAGTTGTACTATTTGCATCATTGATCATGGCCAACTTTTGGAAGAAATATTATTTTTAATGCTTGGGGAAAAAATTAATCAGATCGAAAATGTGAAAGGATCAGTCTTAGTTGCCACTCCCTGGGGGTTAGACTTTTTATTTGTCTCTGTAGGAACAAGGGTGTCTAAATAATAACACTACAGTTTCCAAGATGACACGAGCATTTGAGTAGCAATACCTGGGCAGGAGTGTAATGTGGAGGAAGTTATTTTATTATTATTACTATACTCAAATTAGTGCTTCTCACTGATGATTGTTTAGCAGCATTCTTTTCTTCTCAGGAAACCCAAACTCTGAAATGGGAGGAGGAGCAGAAATAAAGCCACAAATGTTTGATGCTAATCACAGCCGTGAATCGTGTGACTGGGCAGTGAAGGGGGAGACTGGTACATTCAGATCCCCCCACCCCAGAAATGCTAAAATGGAGTGCATGGCTGGAAACAAATGGGAAAGAAGATTCGAAGGTTGCAAGTGGTGGTAGAAAATTCTAATAAGACATTTACGTCAGCTTACAAAGCTCCTTGTTTTCCCAAATGTTGGAGTGTTTCAGGTTGTGTCAGTCTTCGACTGAAAAGTCCTAACAGGGAAAGCTTCTGAAATGCTTGTGGAACCATCAGGATGGTGAATTTAAAAGGTGACCACAAATGCATTTGGTGGAGATTAACTACCCCATATCAGAGAACAAAATGAAAAAAAAAAAAAAAGAAAAGAAGACAGTGAATGTGTGTGTGCTGACGGATGGTTCCTCCAGGGGCCTCCGACGTTTATCAGAAATTCTTGCGCCCCTTGGCTCTGGGGGCCCACTCCTGGCTACTCGGTGGCCACTTGCACTCGATTCCCCTCTGGGGGAGGTGTTCATGATGGCAAATTTGGCCAAAAGATTTTTTTCATTACCCTCCAACATCTCCTTTCACCTCGAACCTCAAGGCAGGGCCCTGGCTTTCACTTTAGAGCCGGGAGGATAAAGACGTGGGGCCATCCGGGCTGACCCCCAGGGCCCGGCTGTCAATCACAGCCTCCCCATCTCTGCTCCCTTTCACACCAGGCAGCTGGACCCATGGCTGTCAACCAGGTAACAACCTCCAGACAATAGAGGCCTGAAAGCCTGGTCTAGACACTCTTTTAGCCACTTATTTGCTGCTCTTGGCAGCTGTTGAAGCATAAATAAGCAGTTTGTAATCAGAAAGCTGACATCATCGCCGCTCGGCTGAGAGGGGAGATTGTTCCTGAGGTCTGAACGGCTTTTTTTTTTTTTTTTTTTTTTTGTGAGCGTGACAACAGATTCTGGGGTGGAGAATGCAGATTTGTGCCATGCTAAGCTGGTCTTTCTTTGATTTACAGAAGACAATTGGATCAGGTCCCCGGCTCCAGGACACAGCAGAATTTTTTTTTAACATGTTCAGTTCCTGATGACCAATAAAATTGGATAATAAATTGGGTGGCCACGGGCCATGGGCCGGTCCTGAGAAAGAAGAAAGCAGGGTGCATGAAAGTTTGGGCTTGAGACCTTCTCTGGGCCACCAGACATACATCTCATCTTCCCCTTGAACGTGGGCCTGGGGCACAGTTTGGGCGGGACGTACAAAATGGAGGGTTGGTGTTGAAAGTGTGTCTGTACGTTTCATTTCTCAGGAGGCAGCAGAGAGACGGGGGTGTTTATTGCCACTTCCCAGGGGTGGTTCCTTGTTTTTGTTGTTTTTTTCCCCAAGATCAAGTTTGCCATTCAAAGTGACTGGCAGTTATCCTGGTGAAAGAGAACAGACTTGAGCCATTCTCCTGAACTGTGGACTCTCCAGCATCTCTACAACTGAGAAAACTGCCCTCTCTCTGAGGTTCTCTCCCCCAAAACTGAGGTCGTTATCAGAAGGATCCTAGCTAGCAAGATGGCAGACTGTTATTTATGTATAATAATTGATTTCTTATAATTCTTTTGAGGATGTTCCCCAAAGGAGGGAGAGCTTCTCTAGTTTCTTTTAGCAATGAGGTCTTGATGGCTTTCGTGTCTGCCTAGAAATCTGCTCAGGGTCTGTTGGTAGATGCCCAGCCCAAATGAATTCCAAGGTGCCAGGGAGCCTGTTACCTGAAAGCCGTTCAGGTGATGCTGCCCATCTCCAGTTTCACTGACCGAAAAAGACAGTTTCACAAAAATATTGACTTCCTATCTCCCGGAGGGTCCCTGGTATTAGTTTGCTATAAGTAGCTCATGATTTAGAATACAAAGGCATTTCCAGAATGCATGTTGAACAAAATGACATAGCAGATAATTGAAATTTATTTGCAATTTTCAAACTACAATAAACACAATTCTCCTTTTCTTTCATTAATAATCGCACGGCTAATGCATAGCAATTCCTTCTGCAGCTTTACAAGCAAACTTGAGCTGCTGTGTTGTAATAGCTGGAAAAGTTAATGTAGCTTGAACAAGGTTCCTAATTGTCCCTGTCTCTGTCATATTTGTCTACTTGAATGGTCCTAAATACCACAGCGATTAATTACTCCAGAGCAGGTATTACAAGATGTTATCATCTTTCCCCGACTGTCTGGGTGAATGGAGAGAAGCGGGAGACTGTGCCAGTGTTTCATCTCTGCTCTTCCTGTAAGGCACTTTAACCAGAAGATTTAACGTGTCAAAGTTAACTGCGTTCTCTAGCAGATATTCACATTCTAATTAAAGATTAAGAACGCAGTACATTACACTGTGATTTGTCATACATGGCTTGTTAAATAGGAAACCTACCGGGATTCCCTAACATTTTATAAACATTATTCAGGGCTTTTAATGTGGGCAAAGAAAAAAATGATTTGACTATACTGCAGTCTGGAAAGCGGGTCGCCCTCCGCCCAGCCCCCTGCCAGCCCCCAGTAAATCACAAAATCAGACGACAACTCGGGCAGTTGGGAAACTGTCTTGCTGCAGATATTTTGTTCAAACCCTGAATCAACTCTGGTTTGTCTTGGGTGGTGCAGGGGAGATCTTGGTTATTATGCCTCGGTAATTTTTTTTTCTTTTTCTTTTTCTTTTTGACTTTTGCTTTTTGCTGTCTCCTAAGTAGAGGAAGAGTCTTTGTTTGAATATGAGTGCCAAAGGACGGCAGGAACATGAAACAGTGTTTTTACCGCAGCCTCTCATCCCCTTGGCCCAGGCAGCACTAGTGACCCAGGACTGGTTCATGTTCTCTGATTGCCTGAGGAGTAAATTAATGAGGTTACTGAGACACCGCACATTTGCATATCCACAGATGCTTATTAGGTATGAATGCCAGGTGCACTGAATTTGGGGGATGCAGGATTTGTTAAGCATTAACCGTCTTTCCGCTCCTCAGAAAAGAGGTGTTTTGTCACTAAAAATAAGATGCAGGCAAAACTCCTGCTTAATAACTCTCTGAATAATCACGATCAAAGAGAAAGCCAAGGAAAAGGAAGGTCTTTCCTGAAAGCAACAGAGAACCCACCGGGCTTGCCCTCATTGCGGGGAGACCTGGATGTGGTGGTCCCAGAGCATAAAGGAAGTTGGATGCGATGCTCTGCTTGGAATATGGACTTTAATGATGCTGGTGGCAGGCGCAGCAGACCATGATGCCGTCATCCCGAATGCAAAATTATCAATTGAAGGAGACCTTACATCTGTAAATATTATTGACTGGTTGCCAGTCCAAGCTGGAGCAGGGGAGACCTTTGCTAAGAAAATGATGCTCAAGCCTGAATCACAGAATCAGTCCTGCCTGTGTCTCTGAGGGGTGTGGGTGCATGTTTCCACCCTTGGGTGATCTCTGCTGTGTGCAAGCACATTGTGTATATCTTATTGGGAGAAGGTCCGTGGTGCCTTAGTGGTGGCTTGGAGACTCCGTCCTCAGAGCTTCAAGGGTCAGGTGTCATATTCCTCCTATTCTTAGGAACACTTGGCAAAACAACAGGGTGGGAAAGCCTGCCTGGCCTTTTTGCTCTCATTTTATACAGGTAGGTTTTCTTACTTTCAATTTCTTTTTTCTCTCTCTTTTTTTCCCCTCTTTAAGGAAAATGATTGGCAGCACTCAACCTCGAGGAACTGATCTATCATAATCAAGCTGGGATAAGTATTTCCTTGAGAAATAATATATATTTACCAACAGACTCTGTTCTGCCCTTGTTACCCTGTACCTGGCACACCACTCCCGCCCACCATCAGACCAGTGATAACCCTGTATTAAGAATATAGTCACCATGTCTGTATGCAAATAAATATATATTTTTTCAAAGATTCCATGATACATATTCTCTATTTTACAATCTCTTTTCTTGATTGTAAAAATATTTCCAAGATCTAAAGAGCGTTTTGAAAGATCTTCCCCCCCATTTTAAAAAATAGCTATCTAAATATGAATGACTTAAGCATCTTCCCAGAGAAAAGTCAGAGCCTTTATTTCAATCTCGCATCAGACTTAAGCTTTTCATTTATTCTGTTGAGATTCAGAGGTAGCGTAATTGTCAGAACGCTACCCCCTCACCCCGCCTCCAATGATCTGCACATGTTTTAAAATTTGATTTATTTTCTCACACAAATTTCTGAAGCATTCACAAACATACTGAGAAATCACAATTATTTCAACGTGGCAGAGTTGTAACGAGGTCCCTATATATTTTCATAAACTGGAGTATTACAGATTTACCACTATTTGTTAATAACATTATATAAGACATTAAAAAAAAAAAAAACCCTGCATTTCACCCCAAAAGGGCCTGCCTGCAAACATACACTGCAGTACAATCACTGGAGTCCAGGGTTTTTGTCACACAGGCAGAGCACAGATTTTTTTGATTATGTAGATTTCTTTTCCTGCCGTAGTTTCATATGCAAAGCATGCAGAGCCCCATCCGTGCTATCTCCTAAAGCAGTCATTCTGAAACCCAATCTGGGGACAGTGCAGACTAAATAAAATTTCATTTTGATTTGGCCTCCTGCTGCGAATGGGACTGCTTTGTCTCAGCCGACAGAACGAGCAAGCCAGAAAGGTATGTCCTGTTTTGCATGGCTGATGGTGTGTCTTGCGGCTCCCAGGCAGGCCCTCCTGCAGCCCGCTCCTGCTCAGGCGGGCTCCCAGCTCCTAGACTCTGCTTGTCTTTCTCTTCCCCCTTCCATTGCTTCCGGGACTGCCTGCCTTTACCTGCAAGGCAGAGCCGGGACAAACCCACACCGATGGTTTACTTTGGCAGATGCTTAATAGCTTGTGTGGCTGTGTTCATTTTTTTTCTCCCTGTCTTTGTTGCCGGTTTTTTTCTTCTTCTTCTTCTTATTTGGTTTTTGTTTTGTTCTGCTTCCTTGCCCCACACTGGCTGTCCCTGTTTCTCAAGGTGTTGAATGCCAAAATCTGAACTTAAAGAAAAATTGTGTATTGCGGCTAGGATGCTCCTGAGATTTTCCTGGGAGATTTTTGTCATGCTGAATTTTATTGTAAATTTGAAGCTGCGGTGGACAGCTTTGAAAGACTTTCGTTTGCACAGCCCTTTTGAGCCTCCTTGGCAGAAAAGCAATCGCCCATTTTAAAGAAAGGGGGAAACAGAAAATAACAACTCTTCCAATAGGACTGAACTGTTTTGCCATCTTGGTATGTTTTTTGTAAAATGTATTGTGGTATCTGCCTGAAGAGCTGCAAAAAGTGACTCTTTTTTAAATGGTGACCTTCATCACAAGAGGCTGGATGGTGTCAGAGACTGTCGTCCCCCCTTTTGGAGAATGGATAGTGATCAGGGAACGACCTGCTCTGATGTTCTCAGAAGAGGCTACAGATAACCATGGCGATGTGCCAGGGAGGTTGCCGGAGGGGGAAGTCAGTTTTTAAGCCCAAATTTCTCCTTGGATTTGTCATTGCCCTTGATCAATTCTTATGGCTCCATAAGGGAAAGAAGTTCTTCCCTGGCTAATATGCTGAGAAACTATTAATATAAACTAGATAATAGTAAATTGGTAAAGGTGGGTATTAAATAAAAAATAAATTAAGAGAAGAGCAGGGAAGGGCTGCTCTCTGACTCTGGGTTTGACATAAGTAATTCCAAAGAGGAGACAGAGGAGTAGACAAAATGCTAATTAGTTTCATAGGGCTCTCATCCACCCCCACCACCGGAAGTAGAAACAAAATGTCACAGAACTTTGCAAAGGGTCGGAAATTAACTTGATAGCTCCATACTATTGCACGGTTGCAGTCACCCCCGTGTGCTGTGATAAGTGCGCCTCTAGGGGTCATTCTTGATGCCATGTCTCAAATTCAGTGGGTGAGGTCTTTGCTATTACAATGAATTGTCCTTTTGTAACTAAATCTCCAAGTTCACTATGTTGCATCATTTGGCCAAGAGCCATCAAAAATTTTCCTAATGTGTTGAGAGACCCCTGCTTGTCATGTACAATAGGTTAAAGAACAAAGTTAAAGCTAAAGAAGACATTGAAGAAACTATACCCTGAAAACAGCACAACATGTCTGATAAAGATGGCACCATCTTTATAAGGAAAAGGAAGACGGTGGTGTCAGATGGGACTGGCAGTGTTCCGTTGGACAGGGGCATAGTTTCTCCATCAGCATGTCTTTTTGCTCTAGCCTCAGTGGCAGAGTCAACCCAGTTATTTTACAGCTGCTAGTTGATTATATTAAAAAGCCCAAGTTTGTGTTTTGTCTAATTTGTAAATGTTTTCACAGAACCATTTATTGGCATTATAGGGACTTTTTTGCTGACTAAGTGAACACATCAAAAAGTAAAATCCACTACATTACCTCATTGGCTTTTTTAAAATTATGATTATTTGGCAACTATAAAATACTTTTTTAAAAAATCTATAATATGAACACTGGTTTTGAATAACAAGATTTTATTTGTCCATAAAAGTATATGGGAATTTATGTGTATGTTATGTATATATATACATATTTGTATACATGTATATGCATGGTTTCCCAGGTGACTCAGTAGTAAAGAATTGGCTTGCCAAGCAGGAGATGAGGGTTCCATCCCTGGGTTGGGAAGATCCCCTGGAGGAGAAAATGGCAATCCACTCCAGTATTCTAGCCTGGAAAATCCCATGGACAGAGGAGCCTGGCAGGCCTACAGTCCATAGGGTTGCAAAGAGTTGGACATGACTTAGCCACTAAACCACCACCACCATATATGCAGAGAGAGAGAGAGAATGAAGCAATTATGCTGTTAAAAAGAGCCACAAAGTTTATCTTGAGGAAAAAAAACAACAAATACATCTAGCAGAGAAAATTCTATGCTATGATTTGATATATCGTATACATGTAATTATCGCCAAAGTTTAGCACTGAAGCATGGGATATTTTTATTAGTTCATGTCTTCATCTCAAAGTCTGCCTGCAGGAATCAGATTATTATAGGAAGATTTAACCTCTTTTGTAGTTTAGGGAAATGACCTCAAAGAAGAATGGATGCTGCCTTAGCATCAGCCTCTTCATTCCAGTCTTCTGGCATCTGCCATGCCTGTAGGCCTTCATGTTTCAATCCATGTGCTCCATGAACATGGCAGTTCAGTGTGCCTGCAGCCCTGACCGTAACCGGTAGAAGTATTGAAGCTATAGTGACTGTGATGCTGGCTCTTGGCACGTGAACTTAGTTTGTTGTTGTTGTTCAATCACTGAGTCGTGTCCAGCTCTTTGTGACCCCATAGACTGCAGCACACCAGATCCCTCTGTCCTTCACTCTCTCTCCAAGTTTGCTCAAATTCATATCCATTGAGTTGGTGGTGGTATCTAACCATCTCAACCTCTGCCCCCCTCTTCTCCTCCTGCCTCCAATCTTTCCCAGCATCAGGGTCTTTTCCAATGAGTCAGCTCTTAGCATCAGGTGGCCAAATTATTGGAGCTTCAGCTGGGGCAAATACTCTGAATATTCAATATTCATCCCTGAATATTCAGGGTTGATTTCCTTTAGGATTGACTGGCTTGACCTCCTTGCAGCCCAAGTGACTCTCAAGAGTCTTCTCTGGTATTTTATTTGCCAATGTTTGTGATAAGCATAGTCTGACCTTCTATAATTCATTATCTGGATTTCTTTACAAGTAAGAGAAAGATGGAACAGTGACTGGAGTTAAGGCAAATTGTGGCCAAAGACACAATTTTTCTTTTGACCCCTCCTAATGGCAACCCACTCCAGTGTTCTCGCTTGGAGAATCCCAGGGACAGGAGCCTTGGTGGGCTGCCGTCCATGGGGTCACACAGAGTCAGACACGACTGAAGTGACTTAGCAGCTGCAGCAACTCTTGGGAAACAGTAGATACACAAGAAATCCTCCTTGAGAGAATAAATGAGTGAATGAGTGACCCTGGTTGAGGGCAGGAGGAGAGGAACAGGAGAGCTTTCCATCCTTGGAGCCCATCTCCTGTACATCCAGCGGTCATCATACATGAGGAAGGAAGAAGACTTGAAAGCCATGGATTCTCCACCTGAGGCCCACAGTCTTCTTAGGCATGTGAATCCATTGAAAATACATGCACATCTTTTTCCCCAAAAAAATTAAACTGCATGACAACCTCAAAAAGATTTAACTAGAAACCTCTGAATGTTAGGGCTCTAGGATTTTAAGAATATCCAGCCAGAAAACAGTCACAAATGGCAGGCAACGGGAAAGCTTAACATTCTCCGAAAAGCTTGGTAAGAGAAGTCCAATTTATTTACTCTCTGCAACTATTTCCTGGCTACAAAGAAAGCATGCAACGTAGAGAGGCTAAAAGACAGCAATACTAAAAAACAAAATTATAGGGAAATTTTGTTTTACCTTTCAGCAGGTGTGCTAATAGACAATAGAAACCAAAACAATAAAGAGAATGCAAGTTAGAATCCAGACTTTGGTCTCTGGGGAGGTACCATTGAAAAAACACCTTTGGCATTATTTTTCAGAGACTCACACTGGACTTGGAAATAAACTGCTAATGTTGTTTTAATAAAAATAGCTATATTTAACAGAAAGCCCATTCACTTTAGCAGTCTTAATATGCAAAACACTCTCTACTCTTTCGACATATGTGATAATAATAAAGAAAATTTCTGATCTAGAAAGTACAGGAAGAACTGGGAACAATTAGGTTTCCTGTGATAAGTTAGGTAACCTTGGAAAACCCCCACAAAGCAGCAGATCAGGGAGGCGATTCCAGCAAGATTAGTCCTTGGACAACGTGACATCCAACTGTACTGTTGGAGAGAAGACTTCTACTTGACCTATGACATCAAAAGTTGTATGGTCAGAGAAAGTCTGTAAACTGTGGCTTTCATGCACATGGAAATAATCCTAGACTTCAATATTTTCATCTCATGAAACTTCAGTAGATTTTAGCATCCAGATTAAAGAACTTGAATGTTAAACGTAGAGCAATAGATGTTCTCCATACAATGGTCATCCTCAGAAAAAAATGACATGTTTCTTAGAAAGCCCACATTGCAATGATCACTGACTTGTCAAGTGATTAACCAGAGGGGAGTCCTGTGGTTGGGCTTCCGTGGCTGCTGCTGATTACTCAATGGGTGGGAGGTGCAGTCACAGCAAAGACTGGGAAGTAACCGCTGGCCACTGAGCTGGACTGAGTACAGGGCAGGGGCATGGGGTTCTCTGGATGGAGAAGTAAACTGAGGTCATACCCACAGGAGGAGTCCTATGCACTTCCCTTGTCGTTCTGCTCAAGACAAAATAAAACATCATGAGTTCCTCAGCTCCAGACTGCTCTCAGGAAAGCAAGTAGCCATAGATGCAGAGAAAGCCTTTGACAAAATTCAACATCCATTTATGATCAAAACTCTCCAGAAAGCAGGAATAGAAGGAACCTACCTCAACATAATCAAAGCTATATATGACAAACCCACAGCAAACATTATCCTCAATGGTGAAAAATTGAAAGCATTTCCTCTAAAGTCAGGAACAAGACAAGGGTGCCCACTTTCACCATTACTATTCAACATAGTTTTGGAAGTTTTGGCCACAGCAATCAGAGCAGAAAAAGAAATAAAAGGAATCCAAATTGGAAAAGAAGAAGTAAAGCTCTCACTGTTTGCAGACGACATGATCCTCTACATAGAAAACCCTAAAGACTCCACCAGAAAATTACTAGAACTAATCAATGACTATAGTAAAGTTGCAGGATATAAAATCAACACACAGAAATCCCTTGCATTCCTATACACTAATAATGAGAAAACAGAAAGAGAAATTAAGGAAACAATTCCATTCACCATTGCAACGGAAAGAATAAAATACTTAGGAATATATCTACCTAAAGAATCTAAAGACCTATATATAGAAAACTATAAAACACTGGTGAAAGAAATCAAAGAGGACACTAACAGATGGAGAAATATACCATGTTCATGGATTGGAAGAATCAATGTAGTGAAAATGAGTATACTACCCAAAGCAATCTATAGATTCAATGCAATCCCTATCAAGCTACCAACAGCATTCTTCACAGAGCTAGAACAAATAATTTCACAATTTGTATGGAAAAACAAAAAACCTCGAATAGCCAAAGCGATCTTGAGAAAGAAGAATGGAACTGGAGGAATCAACCTACCTGACTTCAGGCTCTACTACAAAGCCACAGTTATCAAGACAGTATGGTACTGGCACAAAGACAGAAATATAGATCAATGGAACAAAATAGAAAGCCCAGAGACAAATCCACGCACATATGGACACCTTATCTTCGACAAAGGAGGCAAGAATATACAATGGAATAAAGACAATCTCTTTAACAAGTGGTGCTGGGAACTCTGGTCAACCACTTGTAAAAGAATGAAACTAGAACACTTTCTAACACCATACACAAAAATAAACTCAAAATGGATTAAAGATCTAAACGTAAGACCAGAAACTATAAAACTCCTAGAGGAGAACATAGGCAAAACACTCTCTGACATACATCACAGCAGGATCCTCTATGACCCACCTCCCAGAATATTGGAAATAAAAGCAAAAATAAACAAATGGGACCTAATTAACCTTAAAAGCTTCTGCACATCAAAGGAAACTATTAGCAAGGTGAAAAGACAGCCTTCAGAATGGGAGAAGATAATAGCAAATGAAGCAACTGACAAACAACTAATCTCGAGAATATACAAGCAACTCCTACAGCTCAACTCCAGAAAAATAAATGACCCAATCAAAAAATGGGCCAAAGAACTAAATAGACATTTCTCCAAAGAAGACATAAAGATGGCTAACAAACACATGAAAAGATGCTCAACATCACTCATTATCAGAGAAATGCAAATCAAAACCACTATGAGGTACCATTTCACACCAGTCAGAATGGCTGCGATCCAAAAGTCTACAAGTAATAAATGCTGGAGAGGGTGTGGAGAAAAGGGAACCCTCTTACACTGTTGGTGGGAATGCAAACTAGTGCAGCCACTATGGAGAACAGTGTGGAGATTCCTTAAAAAACTGGAAATAGACATGCCTTATGATCCAGCAATCCCACTGCTGGGCATACACACTGAGAAAACCAGAAGGGAAAGAGACACGAGTACCCCAATGTTCATCGCAGCACTGTTTATAATAGCCAGGACATGGAAGCAACCTAGATGTCCATCAGCAGATGAATGGATAAGAAAGCTGTGGTACATATACACAATGGAGTATTATTCAGCCATTAAAAAGAATACATTTGAATCAGTTCTAATGAGGTGGATGAAACTGGAGCCTATTATACAGAGTGAAGTAAGCCAGAAAGAAAAACACCAATACAGTATACTAACGCATATATATGGAATTTAGAAAGATGGTAACAATAACCCTGTGTACGAGACAGCAAAAGAGACACTGATGTATAGAACAGTCTTATGGACTCTGTGGGAGAGGGAGAGGGTGGGAAGATTTGGGAGAATGGCATTGAAACATGTAAATATCATGTATGAAATGAGTTGCCAGTCCAGGTTCGATGCACGATACTGGATGCTTGGGGCTGGTGCACTGGGACGACCCAGAGGGATGGAATGGGGAGGGAGGAGGGAGGAGGGTTCAGGATGGGGAACACATGTATACCTGTGGCGGATTCATTTTGATATTTGGCAAATCTAATACAGTTATGTAAAGTTTAAAAATAAAATAAAATAAAAAAAAAAAAAAAAAAATAAAGACCACAGAGACAATGATCTCAGTCAGGAGAGGACCAGAAGACAATATGATTCCTGCCCTATCCCCAAGGCCACCAGGATGCATGAACTGTACCCACCTTTCCCCACACACTAGAATGTCATCTTTGGGGAAGAAGCAGAGAAGGGGGTGAACACCTAAGAGACTGGGGGTTTTATTCAAATGAAAGAATGAACACCAACTGACAAAGGCAGCTTAGATGATCAGGCCTGACTTGACAGCTCCAAACTTGATTGGACTTTTAATTAATTTCTTTCCTGTACCCTCATTCGCTACTGTTTGAGGGCTCAGGAAGAAGCTGAGATGAGCTGCAACCAAAGTAAACTAAACTTTCACTTCATATACAAGTCAAATTGTCACAGAAATTTTGCAACAGCTACACTCAAAAGATTCTAGGTTTTCACATAAAACTTCCCATCGATGACCTAAGGAAATACTAGAAAGTCTATATCCCAGTCTCAAAATAGAGGGGAAATAACATTGAACAAGTATTGGTTGCTATATGTCAGATTAATCTTCTTCCATACCTGCTATTGGAAGGACTGATGCTGAAGCTGAAGCTCCAATACTCTGGCCACCTGTTGGGAGGAACCAACTCATTGGAAAAGACCCTGATTGCAGGAAATATTGAAGGCAAAGAAAAAGGGAGCAACAGAGGATGAGAAGGTTGGATGGGATCACTAACTCAATGCACATGGATTTGAGCAAACTCCAGGAAATAGTGAAGGACAGGAGGGCCTGATGTGCTGCAATCCATGGGATTACAAAGAGCTGGACATGATTTAGTGACTGAATAACAACAAATATTTACCATGCTTTAACACCAGAGGGCTAGACCTCACCTCTGCATGGATTTCTCCGAGCAATTTCTCCATCTGTGGGAGGAATCCTTGATGTAGAAGGGTGAGCCCTTAACTCATCTGCAAATTTCCTGAGTCCTGACCTAGTTCATGGGCCAGACTCCATAGGAGCTCAAATAAAGCCACATTATTCCTCCCAAGAATTTAATGTTTGAAACAGAAATGCCCACTTTTCAGGAGATGTTGTAACTTGATGACATCAATGTGGACATGGAAAAAGACAAATGATTTGATACCTCCTCCCAAAGACCTAAGTGTTGTCATCTTTCTGCTCCGTCTGCAGACTGGATTCATCAACTTCTTATGTCTGATGCCATGAAATGCCACAGCATTATCTCCATCAGTCCCCCTGTTCTGCCTAAGTTTTCTAGAATTTATTTCTCTTGTTTCCAACTTAAAGGAATCTCATGTGGTGCCAACAAATATGTAAACAGGAAATTCTTAGAAATCAGTGAAACGTCCTAGGCATTCAACCATGCAGCCTCATGGAGGAAGTATAGCAACCGAGAACACAGTCTTGGACTCAGATCCACATAGTGAAACTGAAGTGTGTTGTTGAATCTGATAATACAAATGTTGAAAATGCTCATGATGTCAACCAGAAGTTTTCTAGAAAGGTACATAAATGTCTTCAGGAATGCCAATACTTCACATCAGGGAGATGCCATCTTTGAGGATTAAATGTTCCAGGGTACAGCATGTAGAATAACTTTCCAAAAGTTATGCCATCTTCCTTCTGTTCCATTGGCTTGTTTATTCATGTAAAACATGCACCAGGCATCATGAATGTAAGCAGAAAACTATCTTAAAATTCAAGAGGAAAGTCAAAAGACTCGAGAAGTATCATAGCATTCAAGGACAGAGCCAGAACCAAGCTGCTACTATAGGGATGGAGATACAATAAGGATCTAATTATTTCTCTAAACAGAGACCAGGGGGCTGGAGTTTTCAAACAGTGAAGGAAAATAAATGGAAATCTCAATTTTAAAAAACATGCATTATTTTGAAGGTTTGCTACTAAAACACTGTCTTTGACTTCACCAGTACATCAAACTAGTGAAGTGGTCTAGATATAAAAAAGAACAGCTGTGTTATGAATAAGACATAAATTAAGGCTTGGTTGTCACCTGTAGAATTTCTCCCTTACAATATTTTATATAAGCATTCAGTAACTCAGATTATTAGTATTAATGTCAATGGCTTTATTAATGACTATTGATGGGTAATTTTCTGGTGGCTCAGACAGTAAAGAATCTGCCTGCAATGCAGGAGACCTCAGTTTGATCCCTGAGTCAGGAAGATCCCCTGAAGATGGAAATTGCTACCCACACCAATACTCTTGCCTGGAGAGTTCCCTGAATAGAAGAGTCTGGTGAGATATCATCCATGGAGTCGTAAAGAATCTGACACAATTGAGTGACTAACAATGTATTATCAATTGATGTTTTTGTCACCCAAGAAAACACTCTTTCAGTTCATAATATGCAAGGATCCTATTATAAAAGAACTAGTGTAGAAATAGATAACCTTGGGGAAAAGTCTTCACCCGATCATTTTAGTGGTGTTCTGTGTCTGTGTAAAGGGCAAAAGAAGGTGAATTTAGCTATACCATTATCACCCACCCACATTAAGAATGCATTTATTCCCCTCTAGTCCATTACAGACTGCTGTGCTTTTCACTTATAGACTGTTTTTTATTTTCTTTGCTTATTAAAAGAATACTTGAATCTTTTACCATTAAAGAATGCTTTTAAGGAGAACAGTATATATGGAAACTGACATGCTTCTCAAAAAAGAAGTGACTACCTGTGGTCTAGCTAAATGGTAACCAAGAGTGTTTTTATTTTTTTTTTTACCAGCAATCTATGAGTATTTGAAAAGCATAAACATTAATGAGGGTGAAGGGCTCCATGGAACAAGCGGATAGGGTTTGGAGTAATGGGATGAAATTAAGAAAAGGGAAAATTAGGTTGATTACCAATTACCAATTGAAAATCTTGTTAATGTTGGGGTCTATTAGACTGTAGGGTAATCTTCCAAGGGAAGTGGTGGGACTCCCATTGCTTCGATGTTTAAAATTAGAGTGGACAGAGCGCTATCAAGAGCACCCCGTGGGGAAGGATCCACCCTGTTGTGTGGAATGAGCCAGTTCACCTTGGTTGCCTTTATAGGCTCAAGCTTCCACATGCCATAGGGAGAGACAGGGAAATCATTTTTAAATATTTCATCTGCTTTTCATCTAGAACCGTCTTTCTGACCCTTTGATAGAAACCCCCCAAAAGGCAGTGTTTTTTTGTTTTTTTGTCCACAAAGACCTTCCCAAGGTATCCTTTCTACCTAGGAAGCTGACATCTTTCTGAGATCCAAAAAACCAGCATCTTATGTCTCATGTACTGTGCTTTTCAGGAAAGTAAAAATTGGGGTGACCAGGTAAACAATACTTTAATAATATGGCTATCACAAGAAAGTGCCCTCATTCTTGAAAGATAAAGAGATGGACTGAATGAGAGGGAAAGCTACAGACGGAGAAAGAAAAGAGCTAATTAGCAATCAGTGAGCATTGCACTGTGTTCCGGCATCATATAAAATTAGGTAGCACCAATCACATGAAAAAAATGGATATTTTTTTCTATTCCCTGGGAGTCCATCATGGTATGAAGTTCATTTCAGAAAAAACAAAAAAAACAGTCTTTATCTTAATGAGAACATTTCTGGAAATTAATATGTTAGAAAAGATAGTTACAGCTTCTAATTTTAATGAAGTAGTACTTTATACTTTTTGGAGGTTCTGTAAATCATTATAAAAAAAAGAAAGAATACCATACCCACATGGCATCCATCTCTTTGCACAATATCTCTTTATTCTGGTTTAAATAAACATGCCCAGCCTCATAAATCCCCAAAAGAAAACAGGCATGAGGTTATAAGCATGTCTGTGTAAATTGCTGGGCTGAGGGGACAGTGGGAGTCAGAGTGTCCATTAGAACAATGACAATCAGACACCCAAATCCCAATATCCCCTCATTACTGGAGGTGGCCCAGAGGAAGCTAAAGGTTGTAGGATGGTGAAGGCGGAGAGAGCGTGTGCCCTGAAAGTCTGCATTAGGCAAAACCAGTGTGTCAAACCAAGTAGGTCAACAGATCCCACACTGCCTCTTTTGAAGATTTTGTTTGTTTTTGGCTGTGCTGAGTCTTTGCTGCTGCACAGGCTTTGCTCTAGTTGTGTGAGTGGGGCTGCTCTCTAGCGCTGGTGCTCAGGCTTCTCATTGCAGTGGCCTCTTTTGTGGAGCATGGGTTCTAGGCGCCTGGGCTTCAGTACTTGTGGCTCATGGGCTCAGAATTTGCAGCTCCTGGGCTGTAGAGCACAAACTCAATAGTTGCAGCACATGGATTTTGTTGCTCCAGGGCATGTGGGATCTTCTCAGACCAGAGACTGAACCGGTGCTCCCTGTGTTGGCAGGTGGATTCTTTACCACTGAGCCACCAAGGAGTCCATCACTCTTCTTCCATCTTCACTCTTTAACTTTCTAGTGACTAATAGTTAAAAAGTCATCCTTGGTCTTCAGTAAAGAAAATTTGGGATGGTAGAAGATACGTATAATGCAGGATTTCATATTGCCTTCTAAAAACGATGCCTGGAAAAAGTGAGAGAATTCAGATAAAAAGATTAAAATGGTACCTTTCATATTACATGCTCTGTCTTCGTTTCCCATCCCTTCCGTCTGGTAAATTCCTTCCCTGTTTATGAGTTTAATGTTTTAACTGATTGCAAAATCACTGTAGTTGAAGATGTTCAATAGAAATCTCTCACTCCTACCAGTTGGTTTCACACATGAAATGAACATTTTCCAGAAAAAAAAAAAAAGGATCTTTTTTTTTTGGTCTACCATGGGAAACAGCTTCTTTAGAAACGTGTGATTGTACAAGATGAAAACTACGTTTCTGAATTCAGACACTTCCATGCAATCCATTGCTGTGATTGTTCTTGAAATCACATCCATGCGATGCTTATTTCACAGGAATGGCATTCGGAGAGAATCCAGGTCCAGTGCTGTGAGTGCAAGTGTTGGGTACTTGGCAGATGTGTGCTGAGCCCTAGGCTGAGGCCAAGGTCAGAGAGCTGGGCTCATGACAGTGGCTCCCTCTGGAGGGCCGAGCTGGCAGGACCATCTTTACACCATAAGCCAAAGAAAGGTGACACCAGCTTAAGAGGGGAGGTATGGAGACACCACGTCCATTTTCTTCTCTCACTTTGTGGCCAAGCTGACAAGAGAGGTTGATAGGTGACAAACTAAATTTTCTAGATAAGGAAACAAGTGAAGTGCTTTTATGAAAGCAGTTGTTTCCGGTCTAGAGACTAGCCAGGAAAGGAACAAGGGTGCTCGTGTTCTGTTGTTCAGTTGCTAAGTCATGTCTGACTCTTTGCAACCCCATAGTCTACAGCACACCAGGCTTCCCTACCCTTCACCATTTCCCAGAGTTTGTTCAGACTCATGCCCATTGAGTCAGTAATGCCATCCAACCATCTCATCCTCTCTTGCCCCCTTTTCCTCCAGTTCTCAATCTTTCCCGGCATCAGGGTCTTCTCCAATGAGTTAGCTGTTCACATCAGGTAGCCAAGTATTGGAGCTTTATCATCAGTCTTTTCAAGGAGTATTCAGGGTTGATTTTCTTCAGAACTGACTGGCTTGATCTCCTTCCAGTCCAAGGGACTCTAAAGAGTCTTCTCCAGCACCACAGTTCGAAAGCACCAATTCTTCAGTGTTCAGCCTTCTTTATGGTCCAACTTTCACATCCATACGTGACTACTGGAAAAACCATAGCTCTGATCATATGAAGCTTTGTCAACAAAGTGATGTCTCTGTTTTTTAATATGCTATATATATTTGCCATAGCCTTTTTTCCAAGGAGCAAGCATCTTAGAAATCCCCAAATCACCAGTTGTTCTTGTCCAGTCATGCCCAGCTCTTTACATCCCTGGACTCCAGCATTAATCCTGCAGTCCATGGACTGCAGCCTCCCTGTCCTTCACTACCTCCCAGAGTTTACCAGTTAGGGTACCTTAAATTCAAAATATGGTGTTATTCATCAGAAATAAATACCAAAATTTTTCCTTATAGAAAACTCTTACTGAGAAATGTACAAAGTCATTTACATTTACTGTCAAAATTGAGTGTATATATTATTTAAATATCCACATACTCACTTCTTATGTTCAACTAGGAGATACTTTTTTTCTGTAGACCCCAACATTGCAATTTATTTTTAGAACAATACTACTTTACATGTAAATAAAATTTCAGAACACTTTCAAGCATATTATTTCATTTTATCTTTTAAGAAATGTTCCATTTTTATTGTCAATAACAATTTAATTATAGCTTTATTTTATATAACCAACTGGTAGAAGAAATGTAGACTTGAAGTTATGCATCAACAAAATTCATATCCAATAACAAATGTAGTCATAATAATAGACTCTAGCAAATTACCAAATTACAATCACATAACACATTTTCCAGGCAGCTTCCCTGGTGGCTCAACATAAAGAACCTGCTTGCCAATGCAGGAGACATGGATCTGATCCCTGACTCAGGAAGATCCCCTGGAGAAGGAAATGGCAACCCACTCCAGTATTCTTTCCTGAAGCATTCCACAGAGAGAGGAGCCTGGCGGGCTACAGTCCATAGGGTCACAAAAGAATCAGATGAAACTGAGTGACTAAACAAAAACAATCAACTGGTCATTTGTGGGATCAGGTAAAATGAACCTGTGGGGGCCCTTGTTAAAAAGAGTTAAGAGAGACTTGCCTGGTGGTCCAGTAGTAAAGACTTTACCTTCCAACACAGGGGATGTGGGTTCGACCCCTGATCCAGAAGCTAAGGTTCCACATGCCTCACAGTCAAAAACCAAAACATAAAACAGAAGTAACATTGTTACAAATTCAATAACTTTTTTTTTAATTGCTGCAGTCAGTCAGTTGCTCAGTCATGTCTGACTCTTTGTGACCCCATGGACTGCAGCATGCCCAGGCTTCCCTGTCTATCACCAACTCTCAGAGCTTACTCGAACTCGTGTCCATTGAGTCTGTGATGCTATCAAACCATCTCGGCCTCTGTTGTCCCCTTCTTCTCCTGCCTTCAATCTTTCCCAGCATCAGAATCTTTTCTAATGAGTCAGTTCTTCTCATCAGGTGGCCAAAGTATTGCAGCTTCAGTTTCAGCATCAGTCCTTCTAATGAATATTCAGGACTGATTTCCTTTAGGATTGATTGGTTTGATCTCCTTGTCCAAGGGACTCCCATGAGTCTGCTCAAAACCACAGTTCAAAAGCATCTGTTCTTCGGCACTCAGCATTCTTTCTGGTCCAACTCTTATATCCATATCTGAGTACTGGAAAAACCATAGTTTTTACTAGACAGACCTTTGTTGGCAAAGTAATGTCTCTGCTTTTTAAATGGTCCACATTATTAAAAAAAAAAAAAAAACTGGCTTAAAATTTTGAGAGGATGATGGCAGAGTGTTAAACCCTACACACATGAAGGGGGCCTCTGTCACCACTGACTTTTCTGAGTGTCATTTGATTCTGCTTCCAAAGGCCCAGATTTCAGTTCAAGGTAAAAGGAAGCTATATAACAACTAGTTGCTACTCAGTTGCTCAGTGTATCCAACTCTTTGCAACCCCATGGACGGAAGCACACTAAGCTTCCCTGTCCTTCACCATCTCCTGGAGCTCCCTCAAACTCATGTTCATTGAATTGATGATGTAACAATTAGGGCTGTTTACAAATAGAGCAGCCAGCTTTGTTACACAGCCTTTACCCTTCCATGGAAAGTTCACACAGAACCTGGAAGATGATCTGTCAGAGATGCTGAAGGAGAAATTAATTCCCATTTTGGGACAGAGCCAGACATGGCTTTAGAGGTCCCGTTTCATGCTACAATTCTATGAGTCTGCCAATTTTCATCATCTTCAAATTTTTTAAAGGAGCCACTTTATACGATTCGTTAATACAACCTAGGAGGCACAACATTCTCGACGTTGTCACTTTAAAGGGATCATCTCCCTGTCATAAAATCTTGGCATCGCCATTGTTTGACATAAATAAAGGTGGCCAAAGATACATGGGCTTCATGAGCACTTATATGGCTCCACTCAGCATGGAAGAAGCTTGTTAACAAACATGCAAGACAGTCAAGGGGGGTTGGGTATTTCACTACTTGAAAATCCACTTGTCCGTCAGCACTATGCAAAGCTTGCAGTCCCCTCACCCACAACTACCACAACCAACCCTTTGTGGTCACTGTAAGTCTTCATATAATTGTGGCATCATTATACAGAGAGGCTACGGTAAGAAGCTACTGAGGATGAATTTGAAATGTTGAAGCCATAATATTGAAATGCACATTAAGAAGAGGCTACAGAGATAAAAAGCAGCCAAGAATCCCATGCCTCCCTGAGTTGATCAACAAAGAAACCAGCCCACAGGTAGAGTCAGAGCAGAAAATCTATTGAGATTCTCACAAGGACCAAAACAAGGGAACCATGGAACTACCCAGGTCTTATTGTTTTGCCTGAGTAACATAATCATTAATGATATTAATATAGTGTATTTTTATTGAGTCCCTTCAGGCTGTTCAACTACTTTGAATCTACTTAATGTTGGTTAAATGGCGTCTGGCTGGTAGTCAGATGGACAGGCTCTTGTTTTCTTCCAGAGCTCACATTCAGGAGCATTCACCATGGCCATTATGCTAATAAAATAAGGATGGGGCTGGTTCTAGCATCCTGGATTTTTGTTGAGCACAGCAGCGTGGCGCATCAAAGGCGAGTCGAGAGATGTGACGTAAATGGAAATCGCGGAATATCATAGTGCCACACAACAGGTGCACAAAATAGATGTTCAAAATGGTTTCTATTATTTGGCTTTTTTGGAATCAAATCAGAATCAAGAACAATAGTGGCCATTTCAGATAAATTACTTCAGCACATTCTTGCAGACTGAGCAGCTGTAAAGGAGGGGAGGAGGGAAGCTGGGGGTGCTTGCTGTTTGGAAGGTGGATGCAAATACATTTCTAGGGTGTATATAGTAGATGCAGGATATTATATTTGTTTTTGCCTTTCATGCGTGATGATAAAAGTAGTTTCCTTTCCAGGGTTGCATGTTTCATTAGTCCCGGCATTTTAATAATTAAGTAGCACAACTCTAGAGCCAATAGCTAACATAAAAGTTTGCAGACAATCCATTATTTTTCTCAGACAGCCTGTTTGAAGAGCCCATGGAGATGCAGGTTAATGATTTAAGTTCTAAAACAGGTTGTTTCATAAAATCTTGGGTGTTTATGTAGTTTTGTTCTAGCGGGTAGTGTCTTTTGTCAGGTGTGGTGTTATTAATGACAGGAGATGGGGTGAGGGGCCGGTGGTCCCCTCTGTACATCATTATCCACTTCAGCCCACTCTCTGGCTATTTCTGCTGTATTACAGTTACTATTTGTAATTTTTAATGTTGGGAAGGGAGAGGTTTGTTGTCTTTCTAATCCTCTCTGTTAGCATATTCTATTTTATTAGACATAATTCAGAGGAAGAGAGAAAGAAGGCGGCAGACACTGGTTAAGGGGGATATATAATTGGGTGTAGTGGGATTAAACTGTTATTAGCGTGCACTCTTAATGGATGCCCCAGAAAGAAGCCATGGCAAAGGCATTAATGAGCGATAAAGGAAGAGAAGGCAAGTTGAACAGTGTTTCCAATACTGAGATGCTACTTAACGAACAAATTGTTTAGTAACCACTCGAAAAGCACACCAGACTCCTGATATATTTAAGCAGGAAGATTTTCCTCCAGAATTGTCTGGTTTTAAATCTGTAACTTCCCATTGGCAGGATCTTTCTCACACCCCGATCCTAATATTGAGTTTTGCTCCAACATCGAGCCTTGAATATAAAAAAAAATAAAAATAAAAATCCTGAAAATTTTAAATCGAATGGAGAAATACATAAATGTATCTAAAAATATGGCTCTTCTTTGATTAAAAAAAAAAGAGCAAAATATGTGAGCACTAATGCCCCCAGGTGATGGGAGTGGGAAATGGGGACATGATTTTTTAGATATAAATATTCAAATGTTGAAAAAGGTTAAAAGTGAAAATTGCAATGTACTTTTCTGTTAAACTTTTTATTAAAAAGTCAGGGCCAGGGTCCTTTTGCTGTGGTCCTTGATGTTGCAGGTAAAAATCAAAGAGAAAGCGCAAGTGTAGATGGTTTCACAGATAATTTAGATAACGTGCTGTAATCTAGTGGATGAATTACTCTTTGGGTTAAGTGTGTATCTGATGGATCACTTTCCACTTAAACTGTGTAAATGTAGACAGTAACTTTTTCTGCTTTATGTTCTTTTCATTCTTTCCCTCTCTCACAATAAAGTAGGATTTTTTTCCCTCTCTTAAAATAAACATATTATAGATTTAATGACCACAGCAGAGAAGCCAGAATACACTATTAACAGCATGATGTTTGTGTGATATTTTTCAAACCTCAGAGATTTTTGATAAAACTTTTATTTAAGAATTACTACTTCACTTAGATTGCACACTCATAACCACGAATATTTGTAAATTGTATTCCCCACAAAAAATCATCACCCCACTTGTTGAGGACTTTTTTGGAGGCTTCTTTATTTTAAACTTTTGTAAGAATTAATCCTTGAGGTCCTGTTCAATTGTGAAGTTCTGAATAATATTCTTTTCCATTTGAATATATTTTTAAAAACAATCTAAATTCCATGGCTGCCTGTGTTTTCTAGAAATCCTCTCTACCTCTCTTCTGTGAAAGACTGTCTAGCATTTGTGACTTGGAATGTATTTGTAAAATATGAAGGAACCGCGGATGGTGTCTAAGGAAAACTCAGCCACCTCCCGAAATGGAATGTTTATGTGAGCCATTTCACAAGATAAGGTTGACAGTCAAGGTGGCCCACCTCAAAGATCTAGGACTTAACCTTTCAAAGATGCACAGTTTCTTTCTTTCTTTTTTTTTTTTCCCTTGATGTATCTTTTCGCTTTTATAAAAATGGGTTTCGGTTCTCATACATAAACGACTCAGGCAGAGAAATGAAAAGTTCTTTGCATGAGAAATAGGATCTTAGGTATATGAAAACTTGGTGTTGGAAGTAGTTTTTGCTTTTTTCCATTCGTTTTTATTGCTTTCCAAAGTGAAAACTCCATAGAGTCAGAAGCCAAAGGGCCTTTTGAAAAATGCCACTTTCAGATTTCAGCCAACAGCCTCAGCTGACTCGACAAGAGAGGTTCTAACAAGACAGTTGCTCGCTGCCGGCTACAGTTCCCGCTTTTGTCTCCTATGGAAACTAACACGGGGCAAATTGAAAGAGTGATTATTTTAAGGCTCCACTGTCTTTCCTGATCCAGTGTCTACAGTATTTTCATAGAAAATGGGAGCAGGAAAAGCAGGGGGAGATGTCAGACCTTGTCAGTTTCAGCTGTGGTTGTTGGCAGAGAGCTGAAAGTTCTAGCTTTTCAAACAAGCTGCAGAAATCTCTGCTCCTTTTGCTTTTAAAACAAAAATGTTAGTTGAACACCAACTTTACCTTTACCTGTCCCTTCTATGCTTTCCCTTTGCATTGTGATTTTTAGGGAGGAAAAAAAAAAAGGCACAATAGTTCATTTGGGCAGTTCTGAGGGAAACTTGTGCTGCCAAAACTTTGTTCCAATAAATAAGCCATGAATAATGGATGCTCTCAAACCATGGGACACTGTATCTGTGAATGTAAGTAACTGGTTTATCCAATCGGCGATTTATTCAGACCCTTTGGTTTGCTCTGTTGTTCCCTCCCCAGTGAACCTTTATTCACTTTGTAAATCTCACCTTTTATGGAGTAAGACAAAAAAGGCAGGAGGTACTATAAACAGTTGCTCAAAAAAGCATATATTATTACAGATCAAATTAAGAATTAGTCTGTCTTTGCAATCTAAACCTATCCTGTCCTATTAGCTACTTCTGTTCTATAAAATGCTATTAATACTTATTAATTAGCTATTTCTTTAGTATGCTTTAATGATTTTAAAAATCATTACATTTAAATTTTACAAATTCAACGTATTTAACCCATTTTTGATCTCCCAATTCTTTTTTTTAAATCACATAGTTTAATAACATTCTATTTTAAGACCTCAGAATATAGGATTAAATAAAGGAATGTTTTTTAGTGCTGCAGACTATCATGACAGGCAGGTTCTTATGACGATGCTGTGTGATTGCATCTATTATTATTGGGTACTTACTGTGTACCAGGCACTTCACACACATTGTCCCAATTAATTCTTCGAGAAACACTTTGAGGCAGCTGCTATTATCCTTATTTCACAGATGAGAAAGCTAAAGGCGAGCTTAAATAACTTTCCAACATGACACAGGAAGAGCTGAGAGGTGTGCAAACCCAGGCCTCTCTGACTCAGAACACATATTCTTAACAAATGGTGCTGCGTCACAATTTTTACCTCTGCTTGCTCACACGGGAGAGGGGAGGTGGGGAGTGCTATATGATGACAGCCCGTGCATCGCTTGCTGGTGTAGACAGATAGCAGGTCCCAGACTGTTAGGCTGACATGTTGGAGGGCACGGTGTGGCTACCCAGGATGATGCTGTAGGATAATTAGGAAGATGGAAAGCTGTTCACAGGCAGAGCTATACATAGAGGCTTGGACTGTCCTCCCAGTTGGAAGCTCCCAGTGAGTCCAGCCAGCCTCGGTGTCAGTAGGTACCTAAGCTCCTACCATAAGCACATAGAAGGAAGTGGTTCCGGTCCCCACCGCTCTTTCCTGAAGCTGTCTGAGCACAGAGACTCATCTCAAAGCTGAGATGATAGAGAAATGCAGGAGGCATGTGACCTCAGAAATACATGCTCCCAGCCCCTGGCATCCGGGCATTTTGGACACAAAGGAGAGACACGGTGTTTACATCAGCCAGAGGGCTGATGAAGACATTCCCTCTCTTTTCCAAGGACACCACTCTCACCTGCCTCCACACACATACACCTTGAAACAAACCATGTTTACCTATAATTTCAAAGTTAGGAGCGGACCCTGTACTTAGGCTCCAGTTCAAAACTGACTTTCTTTGATGAGAGGAAGGAAAAGATATTCATTCTACAAATCAGAGTTACTGCCATAAGGATTCAAATATCTGTGAGATTTAATAATTGATGTGCATGTTGTATTTAGAGTGTAGACGAAGACCTCAAACTATTTCCCAGGTGTAAAGCAATGGGGAGGCCCTCGGGTGTCACTAAGACCCTCGTGGTCCAGAGGCTTGGGAACCAGCGAGATGCAGCTGCCCCTGGGCGGAAGGGGGCAGAGCTGGGGAGTCAGGCCTGCTCCCCGGAATCTGGCCGTTCCGTGTACTGTTAATTGTGCACCAGCGGTTTTGTCTACGTTAGTTCATTTATAAAGTTGGAAAGGAAAGGTCTCAAAAGTATGCTCTCTGCTTGTTATTGAAGCAAGAGGGCTTTTTCCAACTTAATTACTGAGGTAAATTGCCAACTTTCTTTTCTTCAGTAACAAGAATCTTCTCTTTACGGACTGACTTCTCATGGATTCCTATTAGATAACAGCATTTTTGAAAGAATTTGTGTATATTTTTCAATAGAATTGTTTTTGACTGCTAGAGGAAAACCCTGGAAGTACTTTGTGTTATCCTACAAATTAAAAATACATAGCATTTTCAAAGGGCAAATATCCAAAATCTTCTGATTTAAAAAATCCTAATTATTCTATTCTATTCTATTCAATTAATCTTGCTGGCATATATTTGATGGTATATACTACATACACACACACACATACATAAACACATACACATACATATATACAATATACATACATGAATGCATATACATATGCATATACATATATATAATATGCATCCACATATACATATGCACAATATACATGTATGTGTACATGTGCATACACTTATGAATATATACATACACACATGTGCACACAGGATATACATACACACAATATACACATATATATACAGACACATATATACATATATATATACATGATACATGCACCTATATACATATATACAATATACGTACATATACAGCGTACATACATAGTCACCTATACCATACACATTTATACACACATATACACAATATACATGCACATACACATATACACAAACATACATATATACTTATATACACATGCATATACACAATCTGCACACTGTATACATATACACACACCTACACATATACATACACATATATACCCACATACATATCCATGCACAGACACCTGTGCATATATATACATGCACATATTCATTTATATACATACATATATGCCATATACATACACATACACATATATACAATATGTATGCCCTTATACCTACATGTTTGTGCTCAGTCATGTCTGAATCTTTGTGACCCTATAGACCATAGCCCTCCAGACTCCTCTGTTCTTGGGATTCTCCAGGCAAGAATACTGGAGTCGGGTGTCATGCCCTTCTCCAGGGGATCTTCCTGACCCAAGGATCGAACCTGCATCTTTTATGTCTCCCGTATTGGCAGGCGGGTTCTTTACCACTGGTGCCACCTGGGAAGCCCCACCTCTATTCTAACTCAAGCTTGTTCTATCCCAGTGAGGTGATATAGTTAATATGACATTGCAAGTCAACCGGACCCTAAAACCCTTATTCTTTCCACTAAATCACATCACCGTCTTTTCCTAATTTACTCTTATCAATAGATTTTCTTCTTATATCTACTTATTTTAAGGCTTATATTTTCTTACTTGAACTTATTCTTTATATATTATGGATGCTTATTCTTTAATGATTATATAGCCATTTGTTTAAATTTTTTTTTTACTTTTTTATGTAGAAAAACCTTGTAGTGTGTTCTTTTTTACTATCATTTAAGAAATACTTAAACTGTGTATCAAAAGTATATTCTCATATTTTCTTCTGAAATGTTTTGTTTTTCATTTTGAATACACTTTCCCATCTGGAATATATTTTTGTGAAAAGAGTGTGAGGTAGAGATCTAATTTTATCTTTTCAGTCCCTTCTTCCAGTTTTTTTATATTTATTTTTATTTATGTATGTATGTATGTATTAATATCTGGCCGCACTGGATGTTAGCTGCAGCATGAGAGATCTAGTTCCCTGACTAGGGATCGAATCCAGGCCCCCTGCATTCGGTGTGCAGGGCCTTAGCCACTAGACCGCCAGGGAAGTCCCTCCTTCTGTTTTTTTCTTTACCCTCTATTGACAAACCCATTATGCCTTTCTATATTTGCAGTCCCAACTCAATATAGGGGCTCCTACGTGTATACACACATGTGTGTAGATGGCTGTTCATGAGCTCCTGATTCTGTTCTGATGGTCAATTTGTTTACTCTTCCACCAGCATCACAATGATTTGGTCGCTATGGCTTTAGCATAAGCCCGAGTACCTGTTTTCCTCCTTTCTATTAATGTTCTTTTATGAATGTATTTCTTTGGTCTACACGATTTTTAATTTCCTCTTGTACTTTTCTGCTGACTTGAGGGTTAATTTTTGTTTAATGTTTGTTTTAGAGATTTATTTTGTGTTGGCAAAACTCAGACTATGCATTCTGAGTATATATCTAAACAAGGATATATTGTCATTACTGTTTTATTGAAGTATGGTTGATTTACAATGCTGCATAAGTTTCACATGTTCAGCAAAGTGATTCTGTTATATATACCTATATATCTAATTTTTTTCAGATTCTTTTCCCTTATAAGTAATTATAAAATATTGGGCAGAGTTCCCTGTGGTATACAGTAGGCCCTTGTTGCTTGTCTATTTTATATACAGTAAAGTGTATATGTTAATCCCAATCTCCTAATTTATCCTTCCCCCCTACATCCCCTTTGGTAACCATCAGTTAGTTTTCTGTGTCTGAGGGTCTGTTTCCGTTTTGTATATAAATTCACTGTATCATTTTTTCAGATTCCACCTGTAAACAGTATCACATTGTGTTTGTCTCTGTTGGATTTACTTCACTTAGTATGTTGATCTCTAGGTGCGTCCATGTCGCTGCAAATGGCATTATTTCATTCTTTTCTATGGCTGAATAATATTCCCTTGTATACATTTTTAATTCCTTGAGTAACCCTTTTTCGATGATGCCTGTGAATGGTAGACTCTGAATCTCTGTCTGAAAATGTTTGAATTTCAGGTCTAGTTTCAGTGGTTATTTGTCTGTACTCAGCAGTCTCTGCCGACTGTTTGGTTCCATTCTTCCAGTTCCCCTCAGATACCATCCCTCCTTCTGCCAGCTGAGGAGTTTCCACGTCAACACCTAAAGAATCTTCATTAAATTACATCTCGCTTTCTGGTATTCATACCCAGAGGACACCCGTGGTATCACACTACTAGAACCAGAACTCTTAGGATCCCCTTATCAGATCTTAGCCAGGTACCATGTTGCAAAGGTGTGCAGTGAAAACAACGGTGAGATTTTCAAAGACTAAAGCAGTCTTCTTAATCTTATCTTTGTATACTCCAAATGAATATAGAACATATATTTCTATACTCAGTGATACATTTCAGATATGTGTTTTTATTTCCATGTGGGTAATATTCCAGTTAGGGAACAATATCTGAATAGTTAGTCAATAGCATCTGTTAGCTAGCCACGAAATTTAAAGTTTAGAAACTGGAACACTTCAGGACATGAATCCCACCACCTTTGTTCTGGACCCTCTGTGCATATCTTCTTTGTAGCTCTCTGGGCCTTGGTGTTATCCTTGCTTCTTGTCCCTTATTCCAAGTGGACCATTTTATCTTCAGAAATAGCAACATGTTCTATCCCACCTTGTGTCTTTACAACCCAAAACAGTGATTGGCATATAAGAAGGATACTATGAATGCTTGCTGAATAAAGGAATTATATAGAGGCAGGTAGAAGTAACAGGGATAAATCAACACAAATCAAGCAAGATTTAAAAAGCAGTGCACTGGGACTTCCCTGATAGTCCAGTGGCTAAGACTCCGTGATCCCAATACAGGGGGCATGGGTTTGATCCCTGGCCAGGGAACTAGATCCCACATGCTGTAACTAAGGGTTCGCATGACACAGCTAAAGATCCCACATGCCACAAGACTCAGTGCAGCCAAATAAGTAATTTTTTTAAAGCAGTGCACTTATATTTATATATATAAAAGTTACTTCAGATGGGGAATTTGGGGGCAGGGAGAAGGCTAGTGAAATGAAGATATTTATTTTGCTAAGAAAGAAAATGTAGAATTGTCCATGGACAGAGAAATACATCTGGGGAGTGACCTGCAATGGAAAAGACAGTCTAGTTCAAAGAGAAGGAGCAGAATCAGAAAAAAGAACGTGGGAAGAAGCACAGCTTTTCCCAGCTGTGGAGGATCACAAAACAGATTCCTACTTAGGAATTCTGATTCGATTCACCTAGAAATTCGAATCTGAGACATACTATCAGCATAACAACTATGGAATGGTTTAAATATTATGCACGCAATATCAATACACATTATTTGAGAACCATCTATAATATGAATGCTAAATCACTCAGTAGTGTCTGACTCTTTGCGACCCCATGGACTGTAGCCCACCAGGCTCCTCTGTCCATGGGATTCCCCAGGCAATAAAACTGGAGTGGGTTGTCATTCCCTTCTCCAGGGGATCTCCCCTACCCAGGGACTAAAGCCATATCTCTTGCATTTCCTGTATTGGCAGGCAGATTCTTTACCACTAGCAGGCTGACTATTAGATCACTGTATAAATATATTACATTTTGCTTACCCACAAAACACTTTATGGATATTTGGGTTATTTCTAGTTTTGAATAGTATCAATAAACATTCAATTATTTATTTGTACATATTTTTTATGGATTTATATTTCTAGTGTCATTTTATTTCATAACTACCTAGCAGTGAGATGGTTAGATCATATGGCAGGGGATTGTCTACCATTTTAAGAAAAATATCACACAATTTTTCAAAGATTGACACCGTTTTATTTCTCCAAAAGAGCACTGGGGTGTCAGTGCTCTAATTCATCCACACCCTCATCACATCATATGAGGACAAGTGCTTTCAATTCTAGCCAGATGCCATTCTAATATGTATGTTGTAGTATCTCATTGTGGTTTTAATTTGCATTCCCTAACCATTAATGCGGAGAAGGCAATGGCACCCCACTCCAGTACTCTTGCCTGGAAAATCCCATGGACGGAGGAGCCTGGGAGGCTGCAGTCCATGGGGTCACGAAGAGTCGGACACGACTGAGCGACTTCACTTTCACTTTTCACTTTCATGCATTGGAGAAGGAAATGGGAACCCTCTCCAGTGTTCTAGCCTGGAGAATCCCAGGGACGGGGGAGCCTGGTGGGCTGCCGTCTATGGGGTCGCACATAGTCGGACACGACTGAAGCGACTTAGCAGCAGCAGCAGCAGCAACCATTAATGATGTTGAGCATCTCTTCATGTGCTCATTTGTCACCTGTATGTCTTCCCTCCTGAAGTGTCTGTTCAAATATCTGACCCATTTGTAATTGATTTGTTTTTGTTTTCTTATCACTGAGTTTTGAAAGTTCTTTATGTTCCAAACACGTCTCTTTTTTCAGATATTTGCTTTGAAAATGTTTTCTTTCGTGTGTGGCTTCTCCTTGTTTCTTAATAACAGTGCCTTTTGGAGAGAGGAAATTTTCACTTTTGATGAAGCTCAATTTAAATGTATTACTTTTTATTCCTTTATGGATAATGATTTTGCTGTTGTATCTAAGAAATCTGTAGGCTAGCAAAGTCACAAAGATTTTTCTCTTGCGTTTTCTTCCAAGTGTTGTATAGTTTTATGTTTCACATTTAAGTCGATGATATACTTTAAGTTAATTTTTTTCATATATTAGATTATACGGCTCAAAGTTCATTTGTTGGTTATAGATATCTAATTGTTTTTTCACCATGTGTTGAAATATGTACAGTGTTTTGATATATACAGTTTTTCTTTTAGCTTTTTGGTTCAGTTAAACATATCAATCTTTACATGTTTCCCTTTTGCTTTTATGCTTAGAAAAGGCTTCTCCAAACAGAGATCAAATAAATTACATTTTCCCCAGGAAGTTTTAGATATATAAAATATTTAACTAATTAGAAAATCACAAAATTCCTTAAACCAAAGGGGTTCCCATTGATTTTAAAGGTTGCATGGAAAAATTAAAACTGAAAAAACAAGAACACTTAAATTTTTGTTAGGGTAAGCTGGAACTGAAATGTGAACTATTACCACATAAACAAGATGTAAAAATTGTAATATAATACCAAATATATATTCAATACTAATACATTTGGAAACATTAAAGAATCTAAGAAAATATAAAATGACAACATTGGCTGGGAGAGTTGACAAACTTAATATAACAATAAACATGGAAGAAACTTGAATTGTTCTCAAAGAATTGTCTCAAATGAAATGTAGATCCAAATAGCGTTATGGGTGAATTCTTTCAAAAAATTCAAAGAAGTTCCATGGTATATAAACTGAATCAGAGCATAGAAAAAGATGGCAAGTTTTCTGGCTACATTTGCAAACCTTGTACCACACTCAAAAACAAAACTAGAGTCTAATGTCAAATGTGCACATGGATGTAAAAATTCCCAAACGATATTAGAAGACCAAATCAATCAAATCTAAAAATACAGAGAAAAAATTGACATCCCACACCCAGTTGAGTTTCAATCGAGGTTCTCACAAATGGTTCCTTATGGGAAATCTAGGTATTAAATCAGTAGAGAATTTATGTGATTAGCGTAAACCATTACCAAAGATCTGTTTTTTAAAAACATATTTTATTGAGTGAATTGTAGTCCACACACAGTTATAAGAAATAAAGCAGAATAATAACGTGGAAATAATACACCCAGTTTTCCCAGTGTAACATCTTACACAGCTATAGTACAGCATCACAATCAAGAAATTTATATTGATGAAATCTATCAATCTTATTTAAATTCGGCCAGTTTTACATGCACCCATTTACATGTGTTTAGTTCTATGCAATTTTACCACTAGCATGACCACCCCCAGTCAAGATGCAGATACCTTTCATCATAAGGACGTCTTATGCTGACTTTTATAGCTGCAGACACAGCCTATGACTACCTGTGACCTGTTCACTATTTCTAAGATTCTGTCATTTTATTTCCAAGAATGTTGTGTAAATGAATCATGCAATACATAGTCTTTCTTTCTTCACTCAGCTTAATGCCATTGAGATTCATCCAAGTCGTTGCATATACCAATAGGTTATTCCCTTCGTTGCTGAACTTTATTTCATCACAGTTGTTTTTGTTTTGTTTGTTTGTTTTTAAACATTCACCTGTTGAAGGACTTAGACGAGTTGTTCGGTGTAGTTCGGTTACTACGTATAAAGCTGCTATGAAAATTTATCTGCAGGTTTTTCTGTGAACATAAGTTTTTATTTCTCTTGAATAAATGGCTCGATTCCTCCCAAAATGTTTTTTTAAGTGCAATGGCTGGGTCATATGGTATGCATATGCTTAGTTTTGTCATCAACTGCATACTCATTTTCATTTTACATCCCCACTAGCAATATATGAGTTTTCCAGTTTCTCTGTATCCTCACTGGCATTTGGTGATATCACTATTTTTTTATTTTAGCCATTCTTTTAGGTGTGTAGTAATATCTCCTTGTGGTTTTAATTTGCATTTCCCTAATGGCTAATGATATTGAACATCTTTTCATGTGCTTATTTGCCATCTGTGTATCTTCTTCAGTAAAATGTCTCTTCATGTCTTTTGCCCATTTTCTAATTGGTTTGTTTGTTTGCAAATATTTTCTACCAGTATGTAGCTTGTCTTTTCATTATCTTAACAGAGTTTGGGCAGAACAAAAGTTTAATTTTTGACAAAGTCCAATTTATCAATTTGTCCTTTTATGATTTGTGCTTTTGGTGTCGTGTTCAGGAACTCCTGGGCAAGTCCTAGATCCTGAAGGCTTTCTCGTAAGGTATTTTTTGTAAAAGTCTTACAGGTTTACCACATTTAAGTTTGTGATTCGTTAAATTAATTTTTTGTTGAAGACTTAAAGATTTGCCCTTTTTGCATATGGATACCCAGTTTCTCCAGCATCATTTATTGAAAAAGCTATCCTTCCTCTATCAAATTATTTTTATACCTTTGTCAGACATAAATTGGACTTATTTGTGTAGGACTCTCTTAGAGGTCTATTCTGTTCCACTCTTAGTGGACTTATTATTGGGCTTCCCTGGTGACTCAGACAGTAAAGAATCTGCCTGCAATGCACGAGACCTGGGTTCAATCTTTGGGTTGGGAAGATTACTGGAGAAGGAAACGGCGACCCACTTCAGTATTCTTGCCTGGGAAATCCCATGGACAGAGGATCTTGGTGGGCTACAGTCCATAGCATCGTAAAGAGTGGGACACGACTGAGTGACTAAACATACACAGCCTTATTATTGTAGAGTGAGATCTTTCACTTTATTTTTCTTCAATTTTTTAAATTATTTTAAAGCCTGTGCTTTTCCACATAAATTTAACTTGTCTAAGTCTACAAAAAATATTGTGGGAATTTGAATTGCACTAAACCCGTAGATCAATTTGGGAAGAATTGATATCTTTACTATGTTGAGTCTTTCAATCAGTGAATGCGGTATGTCTCTTCATTTAGTTAGATTTTCTTTGATTTCATTTATTAGCAGTGTGTAATGTCCAGCACAGAGATCATCTATCTATTTATGAAATAGTTATAAATCTAATATTATTCATCTATCAACTGATAGATCATTAAATCAAACTTTAGATTTGTAACTATTTCCTTTGCTTTGGCACAATTATAGATTATATTTTGTCTTTAGTTTTGGTTTCTGCTGGTCTGTTGCTAGTTTATAGAAATACTGTTGATTTTTCTGTGTTGATCTTGTATCTTGAAACTACCGAAGTCACTTATCAATTCTAGGAGATAGCTGAGATATCTTGAGAGTTTTCTATATAGACAATACAGTTATAATGTGACCTACAAATAGGAACACAGTTTTTTGTTTCCTTTTAAACATGCATGCTCTTTATCTCTCACCGCCCAGTAAAACTTCCAGCACTATGTTGAATATGAGTGATGAAGACAGACATTCTTTCTTGTGTCTGATCTTAAGGAGAAGAAGTCAGTCTTTCAGCATTAAGTATTACGATAGATAATATTGTCTCTATCATATGAGTATATTTTTTGTATAGCTATCTTCATGGTTGCTCTATCAAAACCCAGTTTTTTAAAATGTCACAGTAAAGTAAAATTGAAAGGTTAATTTCCTAACATAATAAAAATATCTTAAAATAATTCAAAATCAGCCATCAGAGCAAAACACAAAGTGTTTCATTAAAGTCATGGCAGTGTAAAAATGCACGTTATTATCATTAATAGCGGACTTTTTAATGAAACTTCTGCCTCATGCAATAAAGACAAGAAAATAAACAAAAGAATCAAACCTGGAAGTTAAGAGTCAGATTTATCTTTTTCTTCTTATATTCTGATCGTTTGATTGACTTCCTAGAAAATCAAGGAAAGAAATTCAAATTTGTGAATTGATAAGATATTTCAGTTATGTGACTAGCTATAAAATAAAGATATGGAAGTAAACAGATTCCTACAGTGAAAAATCTAGTAGAAAACGTAAAATTCACAGTAGAAAAAAATCCTAAGAATAAACATATTATTTTTTTTTTAAATTCTCAAAACTAGACTTTCTTGGCAGTCCAATGATTAAGACTGTGCCTCCAGTGAAGGAGGCATGGGTTCAATCCCCGGGCAAGGAACTAAGATCCCACATGTTGCACGGCTTCATCAAAGGAAAGAAAAGAAACAAGGAAATAAAAATCTTCAAAACTTCAATGGCTTGAAATAAAAATCCATAAAAACATTGGGACATACTATGATTTTGACTAAAAAAATAGATATTTGAAAATCATGTAATACTTTTAAAGTCAAATAACATATTTACTGTAATTTTAATAAAATCTGTAACCAGACAAAGTTATTTTAGAGTAAAAAAATGAGTAAGAAGGGCTAAGAAAATTTAGAAACAGCAGAATGATGAAAGACTTGACCTACTTATCATTTAATTGTCTTTAAAAGTTGCAGTAACTAAAACAGTGTGATGATGATCTTAGAAAAGTCAGGCAGATTAAAAGCATGGGATAAAACTCCAGAAATAAAACACTTAAGTATTTGGTGTATCACAAAAATTATATTGTAAAACAGGGGAGAGCTGAGTGTTTAATCAGTATTTCTTCTAAACAAAATAAAATAGTGCATTGTAATTTTCGTAAATTTAATTTCCTTTGAATCTAGAAATATATGCGTTTTCTCATTTTTTTCTTCTTAAAAAGACGTTGAAAGTAACATTTTTCTTAAAAAGAAAAACTCAGGTTTCTTTATCTAACCTGCTTTTATAGTAATGGATCCGTTCTCTTTTACTCCTGGTTTGTTTTCTTTTACTCCTGGTTTGTTTTTGTTTCATGCTTATTTTTCTAACCTTTATATGAATAATTAACTTGTGTTATTCTTTCTTGTTTAGTATCAAAATTATTTTATCCTATAAACTTATGTGTAATTAAAACTGTGACAACATCCCATAGATTTTTTATATGTGTGTTTTGATTGTAATTGTTTATTAAATAATCCAAAGCCATTTTTTGCCCCTTTGTTTAGCATTATTTATGTTCTTTTTATTTTTCAAAAAAGATAATATTTTATGAGTATTTATTTATATTTTTGTTATTCACTTCTAGATTTTTTGCACTGATGTCAGATATTGTGTGAGAAAATTTGTTTTGTTGACTATATTGAGAGTGGCTCTATAAACAATATAATCATATTTAAGTGGTCCATGTGTGTTTTAGTTGCTCAGTCATGTCTGACTCTTTGCAACCCTTTGAACTATAGCCCTCCAGGCTCCTCTGTCCATGGGGATTCTCTAAACAAGAATACTGGAATGGGTTGCCATGCCCTCCTCCAGGGGATCTTCCCAACCCAGGGATCGAACCCGCATCTCCTACGTCTCCTACATGGCAGGCAGATTCTTTACCTGTCGAGCCATCAGAGAAGCCCTAAGTGATCCATAGACATTTGAAATGTATAGCATAATTGCATATTTATGTCCTCATATCAAATTGGTTTCATGATTTAAATCTTAAGCATCCAAATTTTTTTTGCCTATTATCTGTTAAGCACTCAAAAAACATGTCAAAATCTCTCACTTCTATTGTTTCTCTGTCAACAGACTTTCCTGTTTTTAACCACAGTTATTTACATAGTTTGTTGCTATGTAATTCTGTATGTAAACTTTCATGAGCATTATTTTATCTGGTGATTATACTCAGAATTTTTAAAAGAGAGAAAATGCCCCTGTAGGTTTTGTCATAGCTTTTTTTTTTTTTACTTTCAAATATGTGTTGCCAGATATTAATAGGGACCATTATCTCATTTTTACTTGTTGTCATTAAGTGATATATTTAGTCCCTTTTGGTTATTATACATTTTCGTGTATATGTGCTTGCGTGCTCAGTCACTTCAATTGTGTCAGACTCTGTGATCCCATCGACTGTAGCCCGCCAGGCTCCTCTGTCCATGGGAATTCCCAGGCAAGAATATTGGAGTGAGATGCCATTTCCTTCTCCAGGGTATCTTCCCAACCCAGGGATTGAAACCACATCTCCTGCGTCTCCTGCATTGCAGGCGGATTCTTTACCCACTGAGCCACCTTGCAAACCCATAATGTTTTTTCCTTCTTTCTATTATTTTATTTTAGTCTTTTTAGCAGTGTGAACTGTGATCTATTTGATCAGTTTTCTCTAGTAATTTTGAAGTGATAAATCTTATTTTAATGTTGCTACCAGATGCCTTGAAAACACAGGCCGTACCATCCTGCTATTGGCTCCATCTGCTGCTCTGCTGCTCAGCGTAGCCATGCCTGATCTCCATTTTCCATACTGTTATTAAAAGCTAGAAAAACAGATTTGGAGTGGCGCTCCCTTTCTCATTTGTGACCTGCTCTTGCCCCTCCAAACTGGTGCAATTGGGTTTCTCACAGATTCTCTGTTTATATCTTGTTGAAACACACTTCTTTCTGTGGAAGGAAAACTAAGAGTTTTCTCTTGGGGGTCTTCGTCACATCTAGTCTGGCTGCATGTCTGACCTGAATTTCTAAATGTTTCTGTAACACAACCTTAATTTTCAGCACTTGTGTCCTCCCTTGCTAGCTCAGATGGTAAAGAATCTGCCTGCAATGCAGGAGACCCAAGTTCAATCCCTGGGTGGGGAAGATTCCCTGGAGAAGAGAATGACAACCCACTCCAATAAACTTGCCTGGAGAATTTCAGGGACAGAGGAGCCTGACAGGCTACATAGTCCATGGGGTCTGAAAAGAGTCAGACACGACTGAGCAACTAACACTTTCACTTTCCTCCCCACCACACTTTCTGTTTTTCTATTGCTTTGCTCATCTGAATTGGAATCTGCAGAGGGAAAGTTCACTGAAGCTTGAAGCCATGTGTGGGATATATTGAGCAAGAAGTCAAACTATAGAAGGTTGTATAAAACAATAAATCCCATTTGAGCTTTCAAAAACATTAATTTCTCATATCTGGAACTCCTTATACTAAAGTAAGTCAGACAGAGAAAGACAATATCATATGATGTCATTTGATACTGCTTATATGTGGAAATTAAAGAAATGGTACACACGAACCCATTTACAAAACAGAAATTGACTCACAGGTGTAGAAAACAAACTTGTGGTTACCAGGAGGGAAGGGGAAGGGATAAGTTGGGAGACTGAGATTGACATATACACACTACTATATATAGAGTAGATAATAAGGGCCTACTGTACAGCATAGGGAACTCAGCTCAATACTCTGTAATGACCTATATGGGAAAAGAATCTTTAAAAAATGGTTATATGTATATATACATATATAACTGATTCACTTTGCTGTACAGCAGAAACTAACACAACATTGTTAATCAGCTATACTCCAACAAAAGTTTTAAATTAAAATCTTAAGTTAAAAAGTATATCTCCATATATAATTAATATAAGAACAACTTAAGAATATGAATTCCGTATCCCAAATGGAGATAGTGTTGTTTGATCTTCACACTTTCAAGCTTAATGTTAAAATCCATGGAAAAATTCTTCTTTACTTCATATCCCTCCACGGGAGGATTTTTTAAAGGTAAAATAAACTACCATAAAAATATTGTTTCATAGTAGGATCAAGAATCATATTCTTAAATCAACACAACTACAATGTAATCTATGTAATTTTATATATTCTCTTGGATTTCTCTAGAATAATTTAAATGATCAAATCTCATAACCCTATTTGTTAGTGACTTTCAGGTTTCTTTTAAAGGGGATAAACATATCTTAGACTGAGAACTTTTCTAACTCAGGATCTGTGTATTTTACAAAGGCCATGCATTTTGTATCTCTAAAAAATTCTGCTAAAGTTAAATGTCTTCAACATAATAACTCTTTCATAAAGAGCTTTATCATTCTGACAGCTTCTTTCATGCAGGTCAAAATGAAGCACACAACTTTTTCTCTGCTCTGCAAACAAAGCTGTTTGAACTCTTTTTTTTAAGGCAACTCGCACCTCTTCACATACCTTGCACTGTTTTCAAATCCAAAGTAACAAACATCAAAACAGCACCTAAACAAAGTAGTTTGTGTTCCTATCTTTATGCCTCTAATTGAAGTCTTATTTACAGTTTTACTATAATGTTTTTGAATTGTAATGGTTGGGAGTTTGTTTGAAATCTTCAGTACAAGTGAAAGTTTATTTTCCTATGATTAATTCACTCTAAAAGGCATGCACAAAATAATACAATCATAGTAAGCTTTGGAAAGAAACTTAGAGATCATTTGTCAAACTACCTTATTTATAGAGGAGAAAGTTTGGCCCAGAGAAGTTCTTTGATTTGTGTAATGAAAGAGTCATAATATCAGTAGCATTTGTGTTTTCCAAGCAAAACAGGACTGAGGCAGAAAGTTGAGTTTGTTCCCTGAATAACTCAGATCAAAAGAAGCTGAGGTATCTGAACTCAAAAGCCAGATGATAGGTTTGCCCTCAAACATCAGGACACATTTTATTTGTAATTTTGCTTATCCACAGTATTCATGTGCTTTCTGATTAAACATTTAATCAGTGATGATTAAGATGGACACAGTAAACGACAGAAATGGTATGGACCTAAAAGAAGCAAAAGGTATTAAGAAGAGGTGGCAAGAATACACAGAAGAACTATACAAAAAGATCTTCATGACCCAGAGAATCACGATGGTGTGATCACTCACCTAGAGCCGACATCCTGGAGTATGAAGTCAAGTGGGCCTTAGGAAGCATCACTACACACAAAGCTAGTGGAAGTCATGGAATTTCAGTTGAGCTATTTCAAATCCTAAAAGGTAATGCTGTGAAAGTGCTGCCCTCAATATGCCGGCAAATTTAGAAAAGGTCATTTTTCATCCCAATCCCGAAGAAAGGCAATGCCAAAAAATGCTCATGGTGGTGGACAGGGAAGCCTGGCATGCTGCAGTCCATGGGGTTGCAAAAAGTCAGACACGATTGAGAGACTGAACTGTGTATTCTGCTTTTTTGGCCAGGAGGCATGTGGGATCTTAACTCCCTGACCAGGGATCGAACCCACATCCCCTGCATCCTAACCTAGACAAACAGGGAAGTCCCCAGCACATGGGTTAACTCAGTGAGCTGTGCTTCCCTTAGCCCTGTCTCTGTGTGTTCACCCTCATCTCCTCCACTCCCTGCCTTGTGTTCAATCTTCCTTCCTGTCCGTCACTCCCTCAACTCATCATGACATCACCCTGGCTTCCAGGGAATCCAGGTACAACTGCCATCCCATAGGTTGAGTCTTTTTTCCAGAATTCCACGGGAGACACATCTCCCCTCCTGACAGAATTGAGACAGGAGCCCTTACAGTCATTGTAGCCACGTGGCTGAGCATCGTTTAAAACTGGCCAGTCTGTTGGACGATGATCGAGGAAACCTGGGTGGCTAATGCCTTTTAAAATAAGCATCTTTGATCAGTGACCTCAGGACCCGCTGCCATGAAGCCACACTTTTCCCTTCTAGGGAGGAAATGTGTCACTCCACCAAGAGAATTACATTCACCAATTAGAATATGTGTGTGTGTAAGCTCCATGGCTGCAGACGTGCAGTGCTATGGTCAGAAAGGAACTTACGCAGTCATCGCCGGGTCCAGACCCCGGCTTCACAGAGAAGCAAACAGACTCAGGGAAGTGAAGGGACCCCTCCCCCACCCCCACACGGCTACTTACATCTTATAATAACACACTGAGCTGAGACACTGAGACAAGAAACTGCCACAGCGCAGAAGACGCTTCCGTAGCTTTTCTTCACTGCGGTGGTCAGTCCGAGGCAAGAGGTAGATGTACCCACTCCCCCACTGTAAAGCAATGGGAGACTCATTCTATTTGGACAGAAACTCCAAGATGAGAGCAGCAAGGCAATCAAGGGAGGAGGCTGGGCCCTGTCCAGACCACATATCTCTCATTCCTGAAGTCAGGAGACCTCCCCAATCACACACGCGCAGAAAAGGCTCCTCGGAGGTCAGAGGGGAGTTATGTCAAGGGATGCTCTACCCATACTCTGCTTTGGTAGAGTTCATCTTGGCTAAGAGGTGAGCATGCACACACATGGAGGATCCTGAGGCACACCAAAAACGGACCGTGAACCAGGCAAATCAAAATGATTGGCCAGAGGAAACTGGAAGACATGCCCCATATATGTAATTCAACTCTCATAAGAGTGCAGCTCAGCAACTCTCCCTCTGAGTCTACCTGTGTCTATCCACATGCACTGTACTCTTTTTCCTCCTAATAAATATTTTATTTGCTTCTCTACTGTCCATCTTTGTTGAAATTCTTTTCTGCAAAGCCAAAATGCCAGGGCCCTTGGTCTAGTGGCTAGGATCCGGTGCTCTCACTGCCCGACTCAGCCTGTCTCTGGTTGGGAGCCCAAGCCCTGCTTGAAGCTGCTGCAAACCTAGGCCACCCAAGACCAAGTCACACAAGGGGATCAGTACAGCTGTGTCAAAGGGCTAACTGGTCAGATTCTGAGTCACAAGACAGAATATCTCCCTGCATGGTTGTGTTACATGAGTTTCAGCAGAAATTACTTAATCATGTCTCATATAGAAGCTCAATTTAAGTACCAATTCTCCTGTCTTACCTGGTGGCTCAGATGGTAAAGTATCTGCCTGCAATTCAGGAGACCCAGGTTTCATCCCTGAGTTAGGAAGATACCTTGGAGAAGGGATTGGCCACCCACTCCAGTATTCTTGCCTGGGGAATTCCATGGACAGAGGAGCCTGGAGGGCTAAGGGGTCAGAAAGTGTCAGACATGACTGAGGGACTAACACACCCTTTCTCCTGACTTAACAATTTTTATTCAAACTATGGGAAAGAGCATTTATACCCAAGACTGCTTTGTCACTTAGTCAGTACCTCACAAAAAAATAGTAAATGGATAATTCAAGTCTACCACTCAGATAATTAGACTTAAAAATCCTTAAATGTATTTTCTCCTGGAAAGAGAGGACAGCCAGCTACCAATAGCAACCCTGGAATGTAATGGTTAAGTGGGAGGAGACCCGTGGAGCCACAGAGCCAGAAGGGCTCAGGGGAGAGAGGAATGACTGGGTTAGTAGGATCAGACCTTCCTTGTCCAGGTCAAGATTTCACTGGATGTGTCAAATCAGGGATGCTCTGCAGATTCTAAACCAGGGTTATTTGGCCCCAGTCTTTTTTAAAAAACAGTTGCAGCCACCAGGTGTTAAGTATTTTTATTTTGCTAGGATGATAATCTGTTGATAATCTAGGACACGTCTGAAACTCTGAGTCTATGTAAAGATTTGTAGATTCTAGAATGGTATACGCCATTCAGCAAATCCACTGGTTAATAATCTGCTAGGTGGACACCATCCTGATGCAGAGACAGACTGGTCAGTGAGATACACAAGATGCTTTTCTCTGCCCAAGACTGCAGCCTTGCAGGGAGAAAGGTCCATGAACAATTTCTGTGTAACTGGACACACAGGGGCAAGCAATGCAAGGCCAGGAAGGGGTCTTGGCTGCAGAGGCCAGGAGGGGAGAAGCTGGGAGAGGAGGAGAACGCTCTGCCTGGGGAATCAGCCAGGCTTTGAGAGCTGGTGTTTTAATAACCTCTTCAGCATCCACGGAGGAAGTGCTGATTCAAAAGGAGAGTTCACACAAAGACCCAGATGAAAATATGTAAAATGACCAGTGCCAGTACCCTGTCCCTATGACCATAAAACCTGCTTCTTTTTTTTTATCAGTTGAAGTATAGTTGATTTACAGTGTCATATTAGTTTCAAACTAATTCAAACAGTGATTTTCATATATACATATATATAATTTTTCAGATTCTTTTCCCTTTTTTGTTGTTGTTACTGTTTAGTGGCTAAGTCGTGTCTGACTCTTTGTGATCCCATGAACTGTAGCCCACCAGGTTCCTCTGTCCATGGGATTCTCCAGGCAAGAATACTGGAGTGGGTTGCCATGCCCTCCTCCAAGGGACCTTCCCCAACCAGGGATTGAACCCATGTCTCCTGCATTGGCAAGCAGGTTCTTTACCACTGAGCCACCTGGGAAGCCCCCTTTTCCCTGATAGATTATTACAAAATATTTTAATGTTTTGTCAAACTTACTTCTTGAGGCTACACATGCACCCCAGCATGTGAACAAAATAATTTCATGTCAGGGGTGCATGTTCAGTTCAGTTCAGTCACTCAGTCATGTCTGAATCTTTGCAACCCCATGGACTGCAGCACTCCAGGCTTCCCTGTCCATCACTAACTCCCGGAGCTTACTCAAACTAATGTCCATCGAGTTGGTGATCCCATCCAACCATCTCATCCTCTGTTATCCCCTTCTCCTCCCACCTTCAATCTTGCCCAGCATCAGGGTCTTTTCTAATGAGCCAGTTCTTCTCATCAGGTGGCCAAAGTATTGGAGTTTCAGCTTCAGCATCAGTCCTTCCAATGAACACTCAAGACTGATTTCCTTTAGGATTATCTGGTTTGATCTCCTTGCTGTTCAAGGGACTCTCAAGAGTCTTCTCCAACACCACGGTTCAAAAGCATCAATTCTTTGCTGCTCAGCTTTGTTTATAGTCTAACTCTCACATCCATACATGACTACTGGAAAAACCATAGCTTTGACAGATGGACTTTTGTTGGAAAAGTAATGTCTCTGCTTTTCAATATGTTGTCTAGGTTGGTCATAGCTTTTCTTCCAAGGAGCAAGTATCTTTTAATTTCATGGCTGCAGTCACCATCTGCAGTGATTTTGGAGCCCCCAAAAATAAAGTCTCTCATTGTTTCCATTGTTTCCCCATCTATTTGCCATGAAGTGATGGGATTGAATGCCATGATCTTAGTTTTCTGAATGTTGAGTTTTAAGCCGGCTTTTTCATGCTGCTCTTTCACTTTCATCAAGAGGCTCTTTAGTTCTTCTTTACTTTCTGCCATAAGGGTGGTGTCATCTGCATATCTAAGGTTATTGATATTTCTCCCGGCCATCTTGATTCCAGCTTGTGCCTCATCCAGCCTGGCACTTTGAATGATATACTCTGCATATAAGTTAAATAAGCAGGGTGACAATATACAGCCTTGATGTACTCCTTTCCCTATTTGGAACCAGCCTCTTGCTCATGTCTGGTTCTAACTGTTGCTTCTTGACCTGCATACAGAGTTCTCAGGAGGCAGGTAAAGTGGTCTGGTATTCCCATCTCTTTAAGAATTTTCCATAGTTTGTTGTGATCCAGAGTCCAAGGCTTTGGCGTAGTCAATAAAGCAGAAGTAGATGTTTTTCTGGAACTCTCTTGCCTTTTTGATGATCCAGTGGATGTTGGCAATTATTTGATCTCTGTTTCCTCTGCCTTTTCTAAATCCAGCCTGAACATCTGGAAGTTCATGGTTCACATATTGTTGAACCTTGACTTGGAGAGTTTTGCTAGCATGTGAGATAAGTGCAATTGTGCGGTAGTTTGAACATTCTTTGGCATTGCGTTTCTTTGTGATTAGAATGAAAACTGACCTTTTTCAGTCCTGTGGCCACTGCTGAGTTTTCCACATTTGCTGGTATACTGAGTGCAGTACTTTCACAATGACATCTTTTAGGATTTGAAATAGCTCAACTGGAATTCCATCACCTCCACTAGCTTTGTTCACAGTGATGCTTCCCTAAGGACGACTTGACTTCACATTCCAGGATATCTGGCTCTAGGTGAGTGATCGATCACCTAGGGGAGCACGGATCCTTGGTAATTCTTGGCCTTACACATTTAGAGGCTTCTCTGATAGCTCAATTGAAAAGAATCTGCCTGCAATGCAGGAGACCCAGTTCAATTCCTGGGTCGGGAAGATCCACTGGAGAAGGGAAAGCCTACCCACTCCAGTAATCTGGCCTGGAGAATTTCATGGACTACAGTCCATGGTGTTGCAAAGAGTCAGACACGACTGAGCGCCTTTCACTTTCATTTTACACATTTAGATATGTGACTATGCCTTCTATTCAATTCGATTGCATCACTGAATAAGGCATATTGATTTACCAAAGTATACATTGTGAGTTTTAGATTCATTAGCCTGTAGACTTTAAGGAAATCATTAAGCATGGGACTGCTTAGGCTCAATTCTTTGCAGCTTGGTAGGGAAATAGAAAATGCCCACCTCCAACAATGAAATAAAGGGAGCATCTTCTTGGTAGGCACCATGTCAACCTGTCAAACAGGGACCCACACAGAACCTCCCTCCTGAAGGTCTGGAACTCACATGTCCTTGGTGAATACAAACGAGGGACAAAAACCCCTTTGTGTCAGGGCTCCACAAATGTGGAATCAGTCACCAGTCAATTTAAGAACAATTGGAAGCTTTTCCTGTTTTAAGACAGAGCTGAAACAATACCTCGTGATGAGTGGAAGTTGTCGTAATTGTTTTAATTGATGTTATTCTTGTGTTATCTCAGTTTATTGTGTATTTATATGCATTGGCTTATCGCAGGTCATGCTTGAAAATGGGCTTTCAGCTTCATTTACAGACACAGTTAACAAATCAATCAAGACATGTATGTATGTTTCTCAACCCCACTTGTTTATATCAGATGGGGTTGCCATATGTACGCTCCATACATTTCATGCCCTCATGTTTATATCACACAGATAATCCATCTGAGATTGATTTCAACTTCACTTTTAAGTCCTTAGAACCAACACAGCAAATATGCATCTTGAAATACAAGTTGAAGTTATTTTACCACAGAAGAACAAAAAGACCTAATGTTTTTTAACTCTTTGTCGTGGATCTATTTAAAGTAATGTGCCTGTGGCTCGTGACAAGAATTTGCTGGAGAAGAAAGTGGCCATCAGAATGCTGTAACTCTCTAATTTCATCCCCCACACACACGAGCACTGAAAGCAAAAAAGACGGTGTAAACAAAGCCACAGAGAAGATCACTTGGGGAGGAATGCATTCTAACACCAAGCACTGGAGAAATGGCACGTGTAATGAACACTCTGCTTATAAATGATAAACATCTACGCACACATCCCTACCTGTCTGTCATTTTCTGGTATCCAAAACACAGCAAATGAACCAGCAAATACACAAGGAGAAAGGAGAGGAACAGCGTGTCATTGTTTCATCTACTCCATTTATAAACGTACAAGCCACAAACGCAGCTCATCTGGGAAATGTGTTTTTCTCCAAACTTCATAACATGGCTGTGTTAATTCAGACATCATCACAGCCATGTGGTCACCCTTGCCCCCCAAACCCTCACCTTTGCAGCTGAAGCAACTTAGCAGCAGCAGCAGCAGGATGTATGCCCAGCAGGGAACAGAAGTGGGGGACAAACACAGACTTGAGTGACCTAATACCTGTGCATCGTAAACCCCACCACCATCCAAAATGGAAAATAATCTCACATGTAGGCAGCATGTGGACTTGCCAAGGAAGAAACTGAAGAGCAAAATATCTTCCTTAAGGGGATGGGTCTTCAGAGCTACTGGGCTCTTGTACTTTGCTCAGTAAATATCCAAATCTGAACCCTGCCCAGGGTAGTGGTTTGTAAGCAAATATTCTGAGGGAAGAGGAGGGATGGGGTGTTCAAAGAGGATGAAAAACCTGAAATGGCTATTAGAATCCATTGTATCATTCCAGCTGCTACGCAGACATATTGCATCCATGTGTCGAAAACGCTTACTAAGTTTTTCTCTTGGAGGAAAATAAGCCATAAGCACACAATAGCCTTTGTCTCTTTCAAAGGCTGGATAACACAGGGCCTCTGCACATCTCAGTTGAAGGTACACTGGCTTGGCACCTAAAGCTCTAACCCACGCTTCCTGTGTTTCCCTCCACTTTCCAGGGGCCACGCAATTGGCTGACAGGGACCACAGAAAGCTCTGTGCTGGGACCCCAGGGGACGCAGAGCATCAAGGGCCTGGAGAATGAATACCCCTTGTTGATTCCACAGACATGTGCTCTCAGGGTTCTCCGGAGGCCTATCGTGCATTTCCATGAACAGATTAACTGAACCATAAGGGCTCCCCTGGGGCTCCTCTGGTGGCTCAGTGGTAAAGAATCCTCCTGTCAATGCAGGAGACGTGGGTTCAATCCCTGGTCCGGGAAGATGTCCTAGAAGGAAATGGCAACCTACTCCAGTATTCTTGCCTGGAAAATTTCATGGACAGAGGAGCCTGGTGGGCTACAGTCCATGGGGTTTCAAAGAGTTGGACATGACTTAGCCACTAAACAATAACAATAAGGACTCAAAAATCTCCAATGTGCTCCAGATGTTTACATCAAAGTTGTAGGCACCACTTAGATGATTCTCTGCAAACACTCAGGACAGGAACCCAGTTTATAGAAAGATGTGAAATTATCTTAAGAACAATAACTATCCCTATAGGATAACCATAAAAACATTACAGGAAATACATGTAGGCAGTTGTAAAGCTGGAAGAGACCTCAATGACAATATAGGATAAGTAGGAGCTAAGAAGAACAGAATAGTCAAGCTATTTGTAGAAAATTGTGTACACACAGCCCAGAGACCACGTGGGACCCACAGCACAGCTTTCTCTGTGCTGCACTTCACTGCACACATGTGCACAAGGCCTTTCAAGAAACAAAAAGATGAGGTCCCCAAATGAGAACAGCACACTGATTAAACTGTATGTTAACATGACTACATACATTAAAACTCTTACAACACATCTATCAGTGGAAAAGCACAGAAATGATTACACATGACCTAAGCCTCCTTTTCATTCTGAGCTTAACCCATGGTAATATTTCAAGACAGAGCTGAAACAACCAATCTATTGCCACAAGTGGTTTTGCAAGATTCCCAAATGATTTCCTCCCCTTCCTTAACTTTGAACCTGCTGGACCACATCACAATAATATTTCTCTAGATAACTGTTCTATTCAAATATCAAAGCCTTCTACTGCAGACCTATGGTTGTCATCTAAAATTATGTATTTCTAATCATTCGTTTGCTGGAATTCTTTGAATTCAGAGAATCAATCTTGTCATGGAACACAAGTATAGCATTGCAAATGAGAAATGCCAACTTCAAACTTTTTCACGTAAGAATTTATTGCTGGCACCTAAGTGGGTGCTGACCATGCCTGACTCCATAGAGAATGAACACAATGGCACTCCTCATGGAATTTACAACAGATAAGCTCATCAAACTTAGTGAAAAATAGAATCAGTGCTTAGTAAAAATTTACGGCGGGCAGGATGGTTTCATTGCTGTCTAGTCACTCAGTCATGTCTGACTTTTCGTGACCGCATGGGCTGCAGCATGTCAGGCTTCCCTGTCCATTACTGTCTCCCAGAGTTTGCTCAAACTCACGTCCTTCAAGTCCATGATGCCATCCAACCATCTCATCCTCTGTCTCCCCCTTCTCCTCCTGCCCCCAATGTTTCCCAGCATCAGCGTCTTTTCCAATGCATCGGCTCTTCTCATCAGGTGGCCAAAGTATTGGAGTTTCAGTTTCAGCATCAGTCCTTCCAATGAATATTCAGGGTTGATTTCCTTTAGGACTGACTGGTTTGATCTCCTAGCTGTCCAAAGGGCTCTCAAGAGTCTTCTCCAGCACCACAGTTTGAAAGCATCAATTCTTCAGCGCTCAGACCTCTCTTAACCAAAAGCAAAAAGAGCTAATCCTCAAAAGAGCAAAGAAGGATTGATAAGAGAGAGATCCGGCATAGTCTGGGCTTTTTTCTGGAGACAATGCAGAGTCAATAAGGTGTTTTTATTTGTTTTTTGTTTTGGGGAGATTTTTAAAGTATAGTAGATTTTCGATGTTGTCCAATCTATGCTGGATAAAAAAGTGACTCCGTTTTACATATATGCATATTCTTTTTTAATATTCTTTTCCATTATGGTTTATCCCAGGAGACTGTATATAGTTTCTGGATACAGTAGGACCTTGTTGCTTATCCATATAAATGTAATAATGTACAATAAGGATTTTTAAATGGAAAACTTGGGTTGTCAGTTTGCAATTTAGAAGATGAACTTGGCAGCAACGAGAACAAGAGGTTAGAGGTGGTGGTAACTCCAAAAAAGTATAAAGGACTTGGAATTGGATAATTTTATGATCAGAAATTTAGAAACATTTTATTTGTTTTTTAATGCCCATAGTAACTTCCATAAGACTGCCTAACAAAATTTTTTTAATTCAAATATCTGCTTACGTCGGTCTCAGAATTTCAAATATAGTTAAAAGGTTGAAATGTATTTTGAGGCTAAACTTTAGCAAAATTTTGGAGTAAATATAAGTCTAGTAAAATCTGACTCCAATTTTTCTTACGGACTTACTTTCTTTAAGAACAAAGCTCATTACTCTTAATAGATATTGGAAACATATTCGAAGCCCAGAAACAGAACACTGAATTGTTTCAGGTGTATCTCCTGGATACATTTCTGTACCTGATGAACTCGTGCTCAGTGCTGCTGAAATGATCTTCATCTTCAGGGCCTGGGTGGTAATTTAGGTTCTATTTACCAGGAAAGGCAGGTCTGGCACCTGTAGTATCAACAGCTACGAATGAATGAAAGCTTGTCTTTAAACAATCCATTTAGAAATTCAGAATTATTTTGCTGTATGCTATTTTCACAAAGACATCCTGGTAAGGTAGACATAGTATAGTATTAAAGTGCTTTGATTTCCTATAAATGACCCCAGTGTAGTCGATTTAAATGAACAATTGGCAGCTGAAAGAGTCTGAGGTAAATATAAACATAGGAAAACCGCGGGAATCTCGAAAATTGTTTCACTGCTTTCACAATAAATAAGATAGCACATATTTTAAAAGTCAAGATGATGGGACATTAAAGGAACATTTTGTAGCACCGGTGATTTTCAAGAGAAGTTAAGTTTGTAGTGGCAACTAACCAGGGCTGCTCGTCTCTTGAATGGGATAGGTGAGCTGTTGCGGAAATAATATGCATCTTTTCCAATGGAATGAACTAAATGAGTCATTATGGAGACACTCATTACTGGCTGTTTCACTTAATGGTTCCATGAAAAGATGTATCAAGGGCTACAAACTTTGTGACCAATAAGAGAGTGGAGAAATAATGAGGTAAACTGGTCCAATCTGTACGCAGATAAAATCCCAATAAGCCACAGTAGGGGGGCGGTGCTGGTAGCCTTACGGTCCTCGGTTCAGGTGCCAAGGGTTTTCTAAAGCCTGATTGAAACCAGAAAATGACAGAGAGGGAGGGAAAGAGAGACAAAGAGAAGGATAAAGAGAGACAGAGGGGCAGAGAAAAGAGAGAGAGGGAGAGAGAGAAAAAGAGAGATTGAGAGAGGGAGAGACAGAGAGAAAGATAGAGAGATAGAGAGAGAGGCAGGGAGAGACAGAGAAAAAGAGACAGAAAGAGGGAGAGAGAGAGTGAGATGGGCAAAGAGGAAGAAAGAGAAAAATAGAGGAAGAGAAAGAGGCAGAGAGGGACAGAGAAAAGGAGACAGAGAGAGAAAGAGAACCTACCCGTAATAAGATTTTCTTCCTTATAGAAAGCACATTTCAATGTTCTTGTCACACACTTGTTTAGACATTATTGAGTGTTATGTTTCTGTAAAACATTTCAAAGGTTGATGGAAGTTGTACATTTCCCGAATTAGGAAATAGTACACTGTGCACTCTCTAATAACAGATGTAATAAATGTATTTTGACGCTCATTTAAGAATAGTGTTCCTTCTCTCCACACTATCACATACAGATGTAGGATGGGAAATCCTTAGACATAGATATCCATCCACATTCACACAGGTTCCAAGATCTATTATGCAAATGGAGGGATAGGATTAAATGCTGCACCTACCAGAGAGGACTTGATTCAAAAACATCCAAATCCATCCCAGTGAATCACACTGTCAATTCATCCCCAGCCATCTCAAAGGAAGACGAAACTACACAGACCTTCCTTCGTCTTCTCTAACTTCTGATTCTGTTAAAACCCATCCTGATATTTAACCTCAATCTGCCCTGCCACCTGTATAAGCCTATTACTTCTTCTTTTGCTCCATTGACTAATGAGAGTAACTGGCCCCATCCTCTTCATAATATCCTTTGATGGAGGAGTACAGTAGTTATTATGGCTCCCTTGGGAAGCTGAATGTGTCCAGTTCTCTTAACCTTTTCTCCTGGGTCATATTTTCTAACCCCTTTATCATTTTGGATGCTCCCCTCAGAACCCAAAGCCCAGGTTCCAAATGAAGCCTGTCCAAGTCAAGTCAAACAAATAATTGCCTAGCTGGCTTTAAGTGTGAGCACCTCTTCACACAAACCGCCACCGTCCGACTTTTCCTGGCAGATGGTTGTATCTGCCGGCTCTTTACAATATTCTCTGAACAGTTCACCTGGGGAGAGGGAATCGGTTTGCCTTTTCTCTGATGAATCCTCAGTCTTCCAAACAAGGATGTGCTTGCTGGAATTTTTTCACTAACTGGACCCTTACTTTGCTAGCATGCTTCTTGAAATAAAGCTCTTGTGCTGAGTACTAAACTTCTCCAAATTATGTGAAAGTAAATTCACCTGATGGGACTTTTTACTTTTTACTATTTTAACTTAAATTCTATTTTATATTAGAGCAGATATTGGTTTACAGTGTTGCTTTAGCTTCAGGTGTACACCAAAGTGAGTAAGTTATACATATACACATCGCCACTCTTTTTTCAGATTCTTCTCTCATATAGATTCTTCTCCCATATACTCCCATACATAGTATCAAGTCCCCCTTGCTATATAGTAGCTTCTTCTTGGTTACCTAGTTTATCCATAATAGTGTGTTAATCCAAAGCTCCTAATAAAGCAAATTTGCCTGATGCACCGTTTGTTTTTCTATTAATTTTTTATTGAAGTATAGTTGCTTTAAAATGTGGTGTTAGTTTCTGCTGTACAGCAAAGTGAATCAGCCACATGTGTACGTATATTCCCTCTTCCTTGGATTTCCTTCCCATTTAGGTCACCACAGAGTACTGAGTAGAGTTCAAAGGAAACCATAATTCACAAAGACACATGCACCCCAGTACTCACTGCAGCACTATTTACCATAGCCAGGACATGGAAGCAACCTAGATGAGAGCAAGTGATGCTTTCTGATTCTCAAAAACAATAAATAAATAAATAAGTGCTCTCAATAGTATTATCAATAGCTAGGGAAATGGGAAATAGGTTCAAATACAGAACATGGCAAGTTTCTTCCCAGATTCTACCTCTGATGGTCCCAGTTCCATATTCTAGGCAGGAATCCTGCTCAGTCTCCCCACCTAGAATGTCAATGAGTGTCCCCAGGGCAAGGTCCTTTCATTGAATGTTTAACAAATTCCCTTCGAAGTCTTGGTGAAAATGGCAAATCCTCCATCATCAACCTTGTTATTTTATCATCTTTTCAATTTTATCATCTTTCAATAGTCGTCCTTGAATGTTAAAACAGAAGAGTCAAAATATATCTTACATTCCTTTTCTGTAAAATAAAAGGTGAATATCCTTTAAAACTACAGGGAATTAGAACAACAAGGAAAAGCTTAAGATCACCTAGCTGAGGCCCAGACAAATGGAAGCAAGGCAAGCGCATTCCCCAACCCGCATTGAATCCATTCTCAGTTTCTGACCCACAGAAACTCTGAGCATAATAAAGTGGCTATTTTTAAGGACTGGATTTGGGAATAAATAACTTGCTGTATGTGCATGTGTGTTCAGTCTGACTCTTCGCAATCCCATGGACTGTAGCCCAACAAGCTCCTCTGCCCATGGAATTTTCCAAGCAAGAATGCTGGAGTGGGTTGCCATTTCCTTCTCCAGCAAAACTTCCTGCAGGGATTGAACCTGCATCTCCTGTATTGGGCAGGCAGATTCTTTATCACTGTGTCACCTGGGAAGCCCAGTCGTAGATAAATGGAAAATTTACCTAACAGTTTTGAAGGGCGTCCATCTAGGGAAGATGATAAGACCCTGAAATTGGGATTTTGAGAGTGCTGGCAGGCTGGGACAACGTTGTCTAATGACACAGTACTAGCCAGAAGGGCAGGATAAGACCAATCTAAGTGTATAGCTACCTGACTCCCTGGTACACCTGCCAATCTATTCCAAAGATCTGAAATGAAACCAAAACCCCAAGCATCTTGCAGGACCCCTAAATACAGTTTCTCGTGGCATTTTTTGTTCTTTTCAACCATCGACACTTCAGGATGATTTAAGCACATTTTTTCTAATGGCACATCCTTCCATGAGTTTAAATGTTAGCAATTTGTTATAGCATTTCTCACTCTTCAAAGACATGTCGATTCAGACTATCATCGATAAATCACCGTTACGGTGTTTTTGTAGCAGAAATGGCTTCTGTTGACACAATGTAATTAGCAAGCAAGCAAAGCACTAAGTTCACATGTAAATACAACAATACTGATTCTGCAGCTGCCAGACTCTGCCTCTGAAAACAGCCTATGTTGTGTTTCTACCTTGTTTCATGTCTTGTACGACACAGCAAAGCTGGCAAATTGTAGACTAAGGTAGTATTCATCGGTTACTTTTCTTTCTTTTTTTTAAATTAATTTTTGACTGTGCTAGGTCACCGTTGCAGCGCAGGCTTTCCTCTAGTTGCGGCAAGCAGGGGCCACTCTCTAGTTGCACCGCGCGAGCTTCTCTTTGCAGTGGCATCTCTTGCTGCCGAGCACGGGCTCTAGGGCATGGAGTTGTGGCTTCCGGCTCTAGAGCACAGGCACAGTAGCTGTGGGCCTGTGGGCTTAGTTGCTCCTCGGCACGTAGGATCTTCCCAGACCAGGGATCAAACCCATGCCTCTTGCATTGGCAGGCAGATTCTTTACCACTGAGCCACCAGGGAAGCCCCACCAGTCATCTTTCTGAGTCCCTTCCTCCTTCCTTCCCAGAGATGCTGCAAACACAGGTGATTGCCTCTCCTCAGCAGAGATTCTCAGAGAGGCTCCTGTTTCACTCTCTTGTCACATCAGATAATTCATCAGAATATTTCCTCTTTTCTTTCCTTTCTTTAAAGATGAAAACATGATTCAAACCAAGGCAAAGTGTACAAAGGACCCATCCGTCTCTCTGTCTAATTTGGGTGTAGTGAGGCTTTGGTTTCCTAAGCGATGGAATCCCTCTGCCCCTCTCCTTGTCTTTTTTCCCTTTTCAGATGTTTATGTTCAGCGCATCTGTGGAATTGAGCTAAATGCCAGGCGAGCTCCCTGCTGGTCAGTGAGGGTCCACCCGCCACCCAGCCCCTGGCCGCAGAGCTTCAAGCTATTTAATTTTGGAAATGACATTTCTTTACAGTTCTTCCAAGATAGCAATTTATGTCAATCATCTGAAAACTCCCTTTGCCAATCACAATGTCAATGGACTTGAATTTCCTATTGACTTTGGGGTGAAAGGGCTATCTCTTTGACTCTTCTGAGTAGTACTTTTCACTACCATACAGAAAAGTTTCCCTCCCAGGGAATTTTCCTTATGGTCGCAGACCTAATCTAACCTTCCTTTTATAGTGCCAGGAAATAGAAAAAGAGGAAAATTTTGTAGAGTGTTTTATTGCCAGGAAGCATGGCTCTAGTTGACTCTCTCTATCATGAACTCCTGTGATCTTATCCCCAAAAAAACTCAGTTATAATTCAGGGGGAGATGAAAGCCCTGGAGCACCCAGACTTAGCCATGGCGGTACATTGTTGCATCCTAGGAGCTGATGTGAAAGTAACCTATAAAATCGTCTTGCATGCATGGGTTCTAAAAACCAGTGTTTGTACAAACTAAACAATGTCTCTGTTTATTAGGATTATTAATGTTAATCTTAATAATTAAGTAACTAATTGGGTAGGATTAGATTTAATTCATGTTTACCTTTATAAATGCATAAAGGAGGGTTTTACGTGTGTCATTCACAGAAATCAAACATTCTTATCCAAAGGACACAGGTAAGATTAACAATTTTGCTATTGTTCAGTCACTAAGTCGTGTTCAACTCTTTTCGAACCCATGGACACCATCTGTTCTTCACCGTCTCCCAGAGTTTGCTCCGCTTCATGTCCATGGAGTTGGTGATGCTATCAAACCATCTCATCATCTGCTACCCTCTAGGTATAATAAAAAAAAAATTCTTACAGTATTTCTTTTCCTCCACTTCCTTGAAATAGGTGAAAGACCTGAATATTTTTGTTTTACTAAAAGTTCAAGATTCGATTTTGAAAAGGTGAGAAAAGCTATTGTCATGCAGATAGAGGTGATGGTCTAGGATAAATGGAAGTGAGATTCAGGTGAGAAGAAAAATGATAGGATTCTGTTTTAAAAACTCACATTTTGCTTCCTAACAAAAAGGATGTATGTCTTAGATATAATGTGTGTGTGAACATGCATGCATGCTCAGTCGCTTAGTCATGATTGACTCTTTGTGACTCTGTGGACCGTAGTCCATCAGGCTCCTCTGTCCATGGGATTTCCCAGGCAAGAATACTGGAGTGGGTTGCCATGCCCTCTTCCAGGGGATCTTCCTAACTCAGGGATGGAACCTTTGTCTCTTGAGTCTCCTGCATTGGCAGGCCAGTTCTTTACCACTAGCACCACCAAAGCTTAAATTCATGTAAGTCTTGTGTAAGATTCTTTGGAGTTGATTGGCACCTGGTAACACCAAGTAATGAAACCCTGGGATATTTGGAGAATAATAATGCACTTAGAGCAAACTAAGACAATAAACATAAGAAACCTGTTTTCGGAAGATGGTCACTTCGTCCCTGTTGAATGACTCTGATTTATTTAGGAACTCCTGATGCCAGTTTTGTGAATCTGAATTTGAATCTGATAGTTTACTACTGGCTGTCCTTTATGGCATCAGAAAGCAGAAGTTTTATAGCTTTAGTCTACTACCCAGAATGTTGTGGGGACCTTCAATAGCCAGGAAGGGATATAACCTATTTGCAAGTGGGGTGTGGGCATTTTCTGGGCATCATGGTTCTTTCGTAAAAGTGATTTGGGCAAGGAAAATCCCAGGCAAATTCTGTTTCACATTCCCTTGGCGTCCACAGAAGCCATCAATTTAAGCTTCCTTCTGTCTGGATTTCCCCAGCCAACAATTTGCTGCTTGATTATTGTTTTCTATTGCTAAAGTGACCCTTAACTATGGTTGCTGGAAAATTCCCTGGTCCCCTCAAAGCAATGGAGAAATCCTAGACCAGTGGGTTGTTTTTTTTTTCTTTTTCCTATTAGTCTTGTGCCCTGTGCAAATACTTAGGTAGCTACACTTTCTCTCAGCTGAGTGCCTGAATAGGCACTCTTCAAAACACTGATGATGTGCATGACATCAAAGGACTTGGTGTGGCTGTAAAGACAAGAGACTTCTAGAAAGACATACTTGTCCCAGTACTGGCTGTCCTTTAAGGCATCAGAAAGCAGGAATTTTATAGCTTTAGTCTACTACCCAGAATGTTGTGGAGTCCTTCAATAGCCAGGAAGCGATGTAACCTCTTTGCATGTGTATTAGTTTGGGTCTGATGGTTTAGTCGCTAAGTCATGTCTGATTCTTGCGACTCTATGGACTTTAGCCTGCCAGGTTTCTCTGTCCATAGGATTCTCTAGGCAAGAATACTGGAGTAGGTTGCCATTTCCTTCTCCAGGTTTGGTCTAGTCCCTGAAAAACTAAACACATTTTGTCATAGAATCAGCACCTCCAAGTTGAAGCTGAGCAAGAAAACTTTGACTCCTGTAGCAAGAAGGAAAAAGAGATTCTGAGAAGGGACCACAAGGTTTGCTCATTTTTACTCCTGGGCTTTGGTGACTTTGACCTGTTCTCTTCTTTGAGTTTCCTGGGCTTCTTAGCAAGCCATGGAGGAATACCACAAGTGCTCCCTCTCGCAAACCTGGGATTCTGTTTCAGTGAAGGACAGGGGAGTAGCTGCTTTGGGGCTGTCATTGTTTTAACTTCTCAAGGTGAGAATTCAGATACAGCCTTTAAATATGTTACAGCCTATGGAAGAATATACTTTGGCCACCTGATGCAAAGAGCTGACTCATTTGAAAAGACTCTGATGCTGGGAAAGATTGACGGCCGGGGGAGAAGGGGATGACAGAGGATGAGATAGTTGGATGGCATCACCGACTCAATGGACATGAGTTTGGGTAAACTCCAGGAGTTGGCGATGGATAGGGATTGCGTGCCGCAGTCCATGGGGTCACAAAACATCAGACACGACTGAACTGAACTGATGGAAGAACTTATTCATTCATGGACATCTTCATTCATTCAACATCTGCTGAATGTCTTTCATACTCCAGGAATCAGTCAGTCTCTAGGAAGTAGGAAGTGGATAGACCATGACTCTCTGCTCTCAGAAGCACCTGATAGCCCCAAGGGGACAGATGGGCGAGCTCACAATCCAATATAATGTGATGATGTGATGGTGCTTATAATGGAGGTGTGAACCAACCACTATGACAGGGCCCCCCAATAAGCCACCCCCCAGGGGAATCAGGTCATGGAGTGTGATAGTCAAGCTGGAGGTTTCTCATCCAGAGAAATCACTTTGGTAGAAAAAAGAAAAGGCATTAAAAATTGGCTTTTCTTTCGGTTGATAAATACATGGATATACAACCTGGATTAATACACATTATTAACCCACTACAGAACCATAAGTTGTAGGTGAAAAATGTCACAGACAAGATCTTTCCTGTTATCTAAATTTCATATTTCCTAGAGAACTATATAACCTGGATATTTAAAAGGCTTATTTAACTTTGCCAACCAAAGATTTTTACTTTTTAAGAGTGTTGGTCATTCATAAACAAGGGTCACTTATGCACAGTAGATCCCTTTTTATTCAAAATCCAAATTGAGGAGCTCAAAACAGTCATTTAAATCATGTTTTAGGGACTTCCCTGGCTGTCCAGTGGTGAAGATTTTACCTCCCCATGCAGCGGGTGTGGGTTCAACCCCTGGTCAGGGAACTAAGATCCCCAGTACCTCACAGGCAAAAAACTAAAAATGTAAAACAGAAGGACTATTGTACTAAATTCAATAAAGACTTTAAACACACATGTTCTACAATTTCTTTAATAGAGAACCCTTACTAGCTCGAGTCAAGGATTTATTATTAAAATTAAGATCCTCATGGTCTGTCAGAGGATCAGGACAATACCACATTAACATTTAAAACCATGAAATTTTGAAAGACCTTAAACATTAAACCAAGGTTAAGTTTAGTAGATTATTATTGCCAAACATAGTTGACTAAATGTTAATTCCCTGAAAACTTATTACTTTAGTATTTGACAAACAGTAAGCAAACAAAATTATTAAGCAAAGGGTCCCTCCCCACATTGGTTTCAGCCATCTCTCCCCATCTTAGATAGGAGACTCCATCTCTGTAGTTTTTCAGGTTAAAAATGCACACCCTTAGTTGTTGCCTAAGGTTAAGAGGGATAGGAGAACTGAGAACGAAAGCTAAAGAGGATAGATCTTTCATTGTGGTGAAAATTTCCCAAACTGATTTTAACGATGGTTGCACAATTCTGTGAATATTGAAATACCTATGTTGCTTAGTTTCTGCTTTTATTGTCTGCCTTCTTCTGAATGTGAGCTTCATGGGAGTGGGTCTTAAAACTTTGTCCCATTCACTGTTAATCCCAGAGAGCATAGAATATATAGAATATGTACTAGACCCTCAGAAACAGATGCTAGATACACTCTCGTGCAGGCTCAGTCATTTCGTGTCTGACTCTTTGTGACCCCATGGACTATAGCCCACCAGGTGCTTCCGTCCATGAGATTTTCCAGGCAAGAATACTGGAGTGGGTTGCCATTTCCTCTTCCAGGGGATCTTTCTGAACCAAGGATCGAACCTATATCTTCTGCACTGGCAGGCAGATTCTTTACCACTGCACCACCTGAGAAGCCCAGACTCTCATGACCACATTACTACAAACACTGGAAAGCATTGATTGGAAGCAGAGCATCCAACAAGTGCCCAAGCCTATGTGTCCATGGCAGAGGGGCAGTATTTGGCGTTTTCCTGAACAACACAAATATTTTAGATTGAATAATTATATTCATTGGAAAGAATAGTTTTAAGAGATTCCTTAGATAACCGAGAGTTTACTGCATTGTTAAATGTTTTAATGAAGTGTCCTCTTGTAGAAACTGTTTCATCTAAACACACTGGAGTCTCATCTTAATTTTAACTTTGCTAATTAAGTTATGCAAAGGAAATGCAGAAGGGATTTCAATGAAGACCAGATGCAGGTCCTGCTTTGTATATAACATACATTTGATTCTTCTGACACATTTTAATGACTTTGTAGATAACCAGCCAGATCATCCTGATTATATCATCCAGTGTTAATAATTATCTTCCTGAATTTATAGTCCATTTTCTAAGGAATCCAACTATCAGAGAAGCATCTGTTTGTCCCTCATCTATGATTTCTTTCTTGCTTTTAATTTCACTACTGAAACCAAAATGCCATTTACACTATTTAATTCAAAATACAAAATTCCACATTGCTCATGCAATTGAATATTGGATTCTAACCTGATGTAATGCTACAAAGTTATTTATAGAAGCTCCAGTGTCCAAAAGATATAAAAAGATTTACTCCCGGGTGGCTGCCTCTGGGGAAAAAAAAAAAAAAACTAAAGTAGCTGGTAAAGTTTGGGCAAGGATCACAAGGTCAAATACAAATATATATTTACCACCTAACATATCCCACATAGGATATTAAACTCAAGATTTTTTTCTTAAAAATATGAATTTCTCAGTAATCCCAAAACTCAAATCACTTGAATAACATTTATTTACTTTACAGCAAACATTTGCACTAGCCCCCATTTTGTTCAAAGCAGGAGTAGATTTCTCCCTATTCCTCTACAAGGGTACTTTAAAAATACATATGTAAAATTATCATACAAAAGAGAAGCTACATTAAACTATGCTGCTGCTGCTGCTAAGTCACTTCAGTCGTGTCCGACTCTGTGTGACCCCATAGACGGCAGCCCACCAGGCTCCCCTGTCCCTGGGATTCTCCAGGCAAGAACACTGGAGTGAGTTGCCATTTCCTTCTCCAACGCATGAAAGTGAAAAGTGAAAGGGAAGTCGCTCAGTCGTGTCCGACCCTTAGCAACCCCATGGACTGCAGCCTACCAGGCTCCTCCATCCATGGGATTTTCCAGGCAAGAGTACTGGAGTAGGGTGCCATTGCCTTCCCCACATTAAACTATATCTAATGGCTATTAACCAAATGGGTCATTATAAATTGGAAATAATCGGGAATTGCATGCAAAAATACTTTGCCAAGTAGCAAGGCTTTTTTAAAAACAGGCAATCAAGTAGAGACTAAAACATAGAGAACAAATGTATTGACAGCAAGGGAGAGGAAAGAATTGGGAGATTGGGGTTGACAGATATACAACTGATACTGTATATAAAATAGATAACTAATAAGAACACACTGTAGCGCACAGGGAACGCTACTCAGTGCTCTGTCATGACCTAAATGGGAAGAAAGTCAAAAAAGGGGATATATATACACATATGTAAACCTGTGGCTGCTTCACTTTGCTGCGCAGCAGAAACTGACACCACATTGTAAAACAACTCCACTCCAGTAAAAATTAATTTAGAAATAAACAAACAAATAAATAAAAAGTGGGTGACCAAAACCACTTTCATGGCTTAGCAATAATATAAAATTGACAATTTCAAATAAAATGGTATGTGAAAAACAAGTCGCGTTTGGTTCCCAGGGCTGTCATGGGAAAGAAAAGGCATTTATCTGGGCTTTGGGGAGTGGGAGGCTGGCCCGAGGTCCAGGCGTGCCTGCAGACAAGAATAGTGTTCAGAGGTTGGTTATGGCACCTCCTTTATCTCCAGGGCATAAACCCCTCACAATCCACCCCGCTCCGCGATGGCTGTGGTTCTTCTGGAAAGAGGTGGAAAAGAAACTTGAGGAAGAAGGGGGAAGCATAAAACAGAGCTGAGCATTAATCTGCATCAAAGTATTTAGAGTAATCAATATTTCAAAAATTAATGCAAAACAATGTGAGAATTCAAGGTCCTTTGAGGATTTTCTCACAGTCAGCTTACTCTCTTATCTAAGCAAGATTCAAACGGGAGCTTGGGACACTCCAATGCAAAGCAGTGGGTATCTGTAAATTCCAGGGCTGGGAGAGAGAGAATCCAGAGAACCACTCATCTTCCTTCTCAACTTTACCAAAACCACATGTTCTATATGGCTAAAACAGAACTGTATTCTAGATTTTAAGCTTTTGCAAGGAAGTATCTCTTTAAAATATTAATAATCATTTCCCGTCTAATGCATGTTTGTGCTTCAGATTGAATTTGACTCTTACTTCAATTTGAAGGTGTATGTTAAGTCACCCCAGAGTATTTTTCCTTTACATTTAATAATATTTTACAACCAAACCATGTCTCTTTCCCTTGAAGCCCAGAATCTTCTAAAGTCTCAGGAAGGACTTCAGTTGACATCTTTCTGGCAACAGTGGAAAGAGTCCTGCAACTGTTTTCTATGAGGTTTACACCCACATTTCACATTTTAAAATGAAGGCAGGGACTTCCCTGGCAGTCTCGAGTGGTGAAGACTTTATCTTTCAATGCAGGAGATGCAGGTTGGATCCCTTGTCGGGGAGCTATATCCCACATGCCTCATGGCCAAAAAAAAACAAAACATGAAACAGAAGAAGTATTGTAATAAATTCAATAAAGACTTTAAAAAAAAATGGCCCACATAAAAAAAAAATTCTTAAAAACAAAAAAAATGAAGGCATGTTTAACCCTGTATCTGATTTTCTTTTCCATCCTGGGCACGTTAAGGAGGAATGAATCTTTTGTCTCAGGGGTCCTGCAAGGAGGATAGTGACAGGCTGGCAGCTCTCACTATACATGGCCTGTAACTTTCTGAGTCCTTCCCGGCCTCTAAACCCAGGGCTGCTCCTGCACCTAAGTTGCCTGCTCTTCTGCAGACCGTGCACTCTGTCCAGTAAGTTGCCTTAGAGTTGCCTTATCGTCCAACACGACGACTCCTCTCTTCCACCTCAGGAAATCCTTTCATGTGTCTTGTTCATTTTTCATTCCCATTGTACATGTTTTTCCCTGATTTCTCTGCCATGCTTGCAATGAAGTGGAAAGAGTTAAACTATAACAATAAAAAACAAAATTGGAAAAAGAATTACTTCCTCCTTCAACTCATAGAAATTGAACATCAAAATAGCCAGGATTTCAGAGGGAAAAGAATTTAATCTCATAAAATGCCTTGGTGTCAGGGGTGTGTGGTGGGGAGAGGAAGGGCGGAGACTCAGCCACCTTCTGATGTCAAGGTCATAGTTATTCCAAATTCTACAACTGCAGGTATGCTCTGCTCACTTGGATAGCTCGCCTCTTCAATCATCACAATCAGACAATCTCCCTCTTTAACTATAATCATGACTTTTGCCATAAACTCTCTTTTTTCCCTATTAATGGTGCTTCACCAATATTTGGAACTTATTTGATCTGTTTCTGTTCTTTTATTTTTAATATTTCTAGGATTTTGCTTCATATGAGCAGGATATAGTAACTTTAAAAAAACCCACTGAGCTGGTGTCAATCTTGAAATATATGTGTTTAATCTATTAACATTTATTGCAACTACCAATACATTTGGAATTTGTTTTACTGCAATTCATTTTCATTGCCCCTCCTTTTTCTTTCTATTTTTGTGATTTCTGTGTGTTTGACACAAAGTTTTCAGTATTCTTTTCATTCATTTGTCCCAGAAAATTGACTATAAATGTTTTCTAAGCAAGATCTATGGGCTTCCCTAGTAGTTCAGGCGGTAAAGCATCTTCCTGCAATGCAGGAGACCCAAGTTAGATACCTGGGTTCAGAAGATCCCCTGGAGAAGGAAATGGAAACCCACTCCAGTATTCTTGCCTGGAGAATTCCATGGACAGAGGAGCCTGGCAGGCTACAGTCCACTGGGTCACAAAGATTCTGACACGACAGCAACTAACACACACACAAGCAAGATCTATGGTGACTTCCAAGATCGATGGAAGACTCTCATCTTCTGAAAAACAAGGGTCCTAGCTCACACTGTCTCCTGGTTAGGCTCCCTCCTCCCCCTCCAACGCCCTGGGCCACCGCCGTCTCTCTCAGTCTCTCACTGTCTGTCTCCCATCATTCCCTCTGTCCTACTACTTCAGTTTAATACACTTTTGCTGCTAGTCTCTCAGTCGTGTCCCACTGTTCGCTACCCCATGCACCGTAGCCCACCAGGCTTCCCTGTCCGTGGGATTCTCCAGGCAAGAATGCTGGAGTGGGTTGCCATTTCTTCCTCCAGGGGATCTTCCTGACCCAGGGATTGAACCTGTGTCTCCTGCATTGCAGGCAAATTCTTTACCATCTGAGCCAGCAGAGAAGCCCTTAATACACTTATAAGTTCCATCTTGAAAAACAAAAGAAAAAATGATTTGTTTTTACAACTGCACTGTCAGTTTTTCTGTTATTTTTCGGTCCTACTCCTCCACGTTTATTTTTCTTCTTTGTAAAGTACATCATAAGGAATTATTTCAATAGGTTCTGCAAATAGTCAACTCTATCTTTGCACTTCTGAATTTTTTTTTTAAATCTCCTTAATGAATAATAAGTTTCTGAATTCTACTGGGTGTAGAATTCAAGTTCAATGGAGCCCAAGGTATTGGTCCATTGTCTACCAGCGTTATCGTCAATGAGGAGTCTGGTGTCCAAGACTTTAACCTGTAAACTGTTTTTGTGTTGGTGCTGATTTGATTTCTTTTTTTTTTTTAATTAACACTTTATGTAATATACCATGCTTTTGAAATGTGAGGTTTTTTTACAGCCCAGTACATGAACAACCTTGGTGAGCATTCTGTGTGCACTTGAGAAGACTGTGTATTCTATAGTTGTTGAGTCTTTTATTCTGTAAACGTCGGTTAGGTCAAGATGGTGCCATTCACATCTTCTATATCTTTACTGACTTGTGCTCTAGAAACAACTGATTTTTCTAGTTGTTCTGTCATTTACTGATGAAGTAGTAATGAATTTTCCATTGCAACTGTGATTATCTATTTCTCCTTTTAGTTCTGAGAGTTTTTGTTTTGAACCTCTTTTATGGGTTGCATCATAATTATTATGTATACATTACAAGCAGACCTCAGAGATGTTACAAGCTCCATTTCCGAACACTATAATAAAACGAATATCTCGATAAAGTAAGTCACAGAAAATTTTTGGTTTCCCAGTGCATGTAAGTGTTAGGTTTACATTGTTCTGTAGTCTGTTAAGTGTACAAAAGCATTGTGTCTTTTAAAGAATGTACATGCCTCAATTAAGTCCAGGTTCGATGCACGATACTGGATGCTTGGGGCTGGTGCACTGGGACGACCCAGAGGGATGGAATGCGGAGGGAGGAGGGAGGAGGGTTCAGGATGGGGAACACATGTATACCTGTGGCAGATTCATTTTGATATTTGGCAAAACTAATACAATTATGTAAAGTTTAAAATAAAATAAAATTAAAAAGTGAAAAAAAAATGCTTTATTACTAAAAAGCGCTATCACCTGAGCCTTCAGTGAGTCGTAAATTTTTTTGCAAAAGTAACACCAAAGATCAGTGCTCACAGAGACTTCCCTGGCATTTCAGTGGTTATACTGCCTTCCAATGCAGGGGGTACAGATTTGATACCTGGTCAGAGAACTAGATTTCACATGACTTAGAGCCAAAAACCAAAACATAAAACAGAAGCAACAAGGTAGCAAACTCACTAACGACTTGAAAAAGCAGATAAGAGATCACAGATCACCATGTATATAATAATGAAATATAAGTGTAATACAATATATAATATAAATATAACAATGTAAATATAATATAAATATAATAATGTAAATATACTATTGATATAACAAATATAAACATAATGATAATGTTTGAAACATTGAGAGAATTACCAAAATGTGACACAGGGGTACAAAGTGAGAAAATGTTGTTGTTGTTGTTCAGTCACTCAGGTGTGTCCGACTCTTTGCGACCCCATAGACTGTAGCCCACCAGGCTTCCTATCCATGGATTCTCCAGGCAAGAATACTGGATGAGTTGCCATTTCCTTCTCCAGGGGATCCAATTTCTGACAATTTAACTAACCTCCCAGAATCAGTTTAACCAGAGACTTGCTGTAAGGATTAAAGGAGATAGTGTTTATGACGTGCCCAGGCTAAGAGCTTGCTAAATGGGTATCGCTCCTGCAGAGGCTGCTGATAATAACAATGGTACTGTTGCAGCTACTACGGAAGCGAAAGGACCCATGGACCAGGACCCAGAAGCTGAGAAGTGCAGAATGACAATGGGTTTTTTTACAGCTTGTCACAAGTCAACAGCATTTGGTGTCTACCGTGCTGGGTAGGGAGCTAAACTATGAAACTTGGCTGGGAACCAGAAGGTGAGGCTGGAGGTGGAGCAGGAGCTCAGGGCAGATCTGAGCAAGGGAAGCATCAGCTGGGCTGGGGTTAGCAGTGGCAGCAGACTTGCTTAGATAGAGCTGCATCGTGGCTGGCAGGTGATAGCTCTGCTGACCTCCTGCTCCCCTGGAGTTTGTACCAGTGCACAAGTTCCAGGCCTTGAATCTGCCTGGTAGTCAGTGGAGCTCAGGCCCTGCCCCTTCACCACTTGGGCCAAAGGCAGAGCGTGCTTGCATGCATGCTAAATCGCTTCAGTTGTGTCCATGTCTTTGCAACCCTATGGACTGTAACTCGCCAAGCTCCTCTGTCCATGGGATTCTCTAGGCAGGAATATTGGAGTGTGTTGTTATGCCCTCCTTCAGGGGATCTTCCCTACCCAGGGATCAAACTTGCATCTCTTATGTCTCCTGCATTGACGGGTGGGTTCTTTACCACGAGTGCCACCTGGGAACTCACAAATGCAGAGAGATCAATCTTTATTAGAGGTGAGACTCCAGGTGATAGAGACAAACAGGACTGGAGATGTTTCCCACCCAGGTATAAAGACTATACAAATACACAGGGGTGGTGGTTGCATACTGTACATTAAAGGTGGTTAAGTGATTCTAGGTCTTTCCATAGCTCCCGTGTTGAGAGTCTCTCGGGTTCCCCGTGGCTGTTGGGTGTCTCTATAACCTTCCTCAAGCACAGACCTGCAGTCCATAACATTGTGGGCAAACAGGAGACAGGCAGCAGAAGAGCTCTGTTAACCCACTCACCTCTGGTCTCACCATCTGCCCTCCGCAGAGCTGATCTGTCCAAGTCACCACGAGCTCATCTTTCAAATCTCCCCATGACAAGTCTTTTCATAAAAGCTTGAATTTCTAACTTTAATAGGCTGATGATAATAAAAGCAATTGTTCAGAAGCCAGAAAAACTAAATAAGTCAAGAGGATGGTAAAGATTTAAACATAAGTCATATTTAGATATTTTTAACCAAGTAATATGCTAGAAAAATATTTCTTATTATTCTTTAATTAGGCAGAGATGCATAAAGGCCATAAAATACTGTATCTCTATCACAGTCTGCTTTGACGTCGGTAAACAAAAAGCTCTTCTTTGCCAAGTTCCCCAACTCAAGAGGTAGAAGTGTCATGTCAATGAAGTTAACAGTTAAGAACAAAGTATTTTAACTTCAAATTGTTATTCAGGAAAGAATTTTGAGGACTCCTTTAAAAAAAATTGGCAGTTGTCATTTAATATATGATGTGATCTAAAAGCGTATTATTTTTTAATGTTACCTAGGAGATTTCATCAGCTTCCTGACATTCTTAATCTTTGGTATAATTGTCTAAATTGATAGAACATCTTTTATTAAACGGATCAAGTCACACCCTGCCCTTTCATAAGTCAAGTAAACAGGTGTGATTATTCAGGGCTCGGAGTTCTTACTTCCTTTGTCTCGTTTTTTTCTTTCCCCCCTCCAACCCTCTTAAAACTCTCTGATAATGATAAAAGTGACATTGTCTTAAATGTTAAGAAGCACCAAAATTATTTTCTCCCTGACCTTTATCGCTTGCTGAACAAGTAGCTTCTGTTAGCAAAAGAGTTCAAGCTTTTTCTTACAAAGGATTCCTGGCATCGTGCCGCAAGAAAAACATTTATTGTTTCTGATAAGGAAAGTTATTAAGCCCTCATCTTTTCTCAGAAAACCATTTAAGCAAAATAAAATTGAAGAGTATTTTAGGAACTACAGAAGAAGCAATTGAAGGGAAGGGCTTCCCTCGTGGCTCAGATGGTAAAGAATCTACCTGCAAGGCAGGAGACTCTGCAAGGCAGGTTCAAACCCTGAGTCAGGAAGATCCCCTGGAGAAGGAAATGGCAACCCACTCCAGTGTTCTTCCCTGGAGAATCCCATGGACAGAGGGGCCTGGCAGGCTACAGTCCAGAGTGTTGCAAAGACTCAGACACGACCAGAGACTAACACACACAGGGGCAAAAAAAAAATTCATAGGTTACATTTTCTGCAGATTCTCATGGAGTTTTAGAACTTGGACTGTGTTTCTTGAATCACATAAAATACATATCCAGGATAATTGTTGGCATCATTTTGATACCCTGTGGCACATTTAAATCACTAAACTTGAAAGTAGAAAAAGTAAGTTTTGTAAAAAGAAGTTGGGGAGAGCAAATAACAGGAAAAAAATCACATGAAATTCACATAATGGGCTGATTACACTTGAACCTCTGCAATTGGCTATTTCTTGGATTGAGGGGTTCAGAACCAATTTTAATCTCCTTTTAAACCTAAATGTGTGTGTGTTTGCATCAAAAGTGTTGCCAGCATTTGTTAAAAAGGTAGTGCATGTGCAAAGTTTCATCACTTGGTAGTCAGCTGCCTTTACTGTTTTTTTTTTTTTTTTTTCCTGGGGCTTTGAAACAAACCAGTGTGATCTATGTATCCTGTAGGCTGCAGAGTCCATGAGAACGGAAAGACACTGTTGTCATTAATTCTTAAAAAACTATGGACTAAATGGCTGCCAAGTCAAAGTTATAACAAAATCTCTTCCTTTTGTTCCCAAAAAGTGTGGGTTGATTTTACACTGTGCTCCATTCAGCTGTAGGTATAGCATATAGTCAGAGAAAAGACACCTAGTATATTAAAGCCACATAAAAGGAAGCATGCATTTGCAAATAATAAGATTCATTAAGGAAAATAATAGAAGTGGCAGTAATACTCATTAAGTCGAGAATTCATAACTTGAGATTTCTCATTCACAATGAGCTTCATGGTATGCCACAGTCTTTAATAGTCTAGCCGCTTTTTGTAATCCTTTCCTTAAAAGGTGATTGGCTTTGCATGTTAGAATATGCAAAATACACATAAAAGACCGGCTTCTCTGACCATCTCTTTGTGTTTGGGTATAGATTTCTGTATGGCATAATATTTCCACTTGTGCTGGCTTTGGCATGAGAATGTTTATTGCGCTCATTAGCTAAGAGGGTATCGGCACTGGTCCAATGCACACAGATCTGCCTTCTGATTTCAGCCATTAAATTGCAATGGGGATTCACGGGCTTTAACATCGTGGGTGTGAGAATAATAAAACGGAGCTCCATCTTTAGCCCAGTTACCATGGATGCAGTTAAAGGTCAGAGTGCCAGCTGCTAACTAGTTGCCTTTTAAGCTATGTCTCCCCACCTGCTCTGGGTTTTCAAGCACTCTGTCCCTCTAGGTCTGTCCCGGAATACCTTCACCCACTTTAGTGACACACTCACCTCTCCCCTCTAAGACAGAGGGCTCCCCCTTTCAAGACAATGGTTGCCATAGGTCTCGTCTTCTATTTATGTTTTATAGATGGGTACAGAGTCAGAAGAAAGAGGCTATAATAAAAATACACACTGCTGTTGCTTCAGCATCCTCAATTCTCCGCTCATTTTCTGCACATCACTCTACATGCCTAACGAAAAAGAAAAGAAGTATAGTAAATTCCCATCTCTGTTAAAACTGGTAATGGGTTCAGGCGCTGATGCATTCACAACATGAAACATCAACTTCTTCATTCGGCCCAAAGTCCTAGGAGTTAATTCCCTGTACTGCATGAAGTGTCAAGGTAATTACAGAAGACCAGCCCTATTTCTCCGTGCGCCGCCTGGCTTCCCGAGCCCCTCTGTTTACAGATGCACCAACGCAGAACCACAGTGCTTTCATTCAGCTGAGCTTCTTAATCGAAAAGGTTTGGACAATGTTGGATTTTCAAAAAGAAGAAGTGTGTCTGTGGCGGGGGGTAGGGGGGGTGCAGAATTAAAAGTAGCCAAGCAAAATCAAGTGCATGGTGAGAAAGCTGAAAGCACTACAAAATATCCCCTGATGTCAACACCTCATTTCAATAGATTTTAAAACTCCTGTTCATTTCCAAAAGATGGAACTATGAGCCTTTCCCCAAGTAACCTAACTGGGGATCTAACGTAACACGATCACATTTTGAGATATTTGGGGAACATGTAGCTAAAAAAAAAATTACTTGGGGAAAGTTTATTGTTTTTCTTTCTGTATAGATATAACTCCTAACTATGTGTAGCTATATAAGCCAGAATACAAAGAAACTTAGAAAAAAAAAAAATGTTGTGCCCCTCTGTTTTAAACATACATTTATATAACTTGTCATTTCATAAAAATAAATTAAGTATTATATGAGCCAAATGTTTCAATTCCACACAAGAGTGGTTTCTGGGACTCTTGGCAGAATGCCACTATATTCATTTTTATTTCAAACACAATGTGAAGTCTTTAATTTTAATATACTTTGTAACTATAATGGTTATAAGGCATATACTGTATTAATTCATCCTCATCCTTTTCTGGTCCTGGGCAGATTCCACTGAGGAACAGAAAGATGCCCTGATTTCATGTGTCTTACATACTTGAAAATATTGCTGAAGAGTCGAGCAGAATGTAGACCGGAGAGCACAAGAATCTGAAGCTGAGCCTTCAGGGCTCTGTGCCCAAATGCTGACACTAGCTTTGACATCTTGTCCTTCCGCATCCCTGGTCCCCAAGTTTAATGGCCAGGTGGAAAGGTGAGGGGCGCCCCCTGGGGCGCTTCCCCAGCTCCTGAGTCCCGACGCATCTCCCCAGGGAGCCGTCTCTCAGCCTGGCCTCAGTCTGGAACAGGGCAGCAGTCGGTTAGCTGATGGGAGCCTGTGTGCGGCAGCCTGTGTGATGGCAGTGTGTCCAAGGGCCCCTTTCTTCCCTGGAATGCCAGCAGCCAGCAGTCAGAGAAACAGCAGAGAGAGAACACCAGGAATGCCTAGTCCCAGCTCTGCCAGGAAAAGGCAAGACCGATCCCAGGAAGAGGGAACAGAGTGGCAAGGATGGACACATATATAACTCTACTAATCACCAGTGACAGTCCTGGGGTTTCAGAACGACCTTCGTAGCACAGTGGAATTTCTTCATTAAAGAGGCTGCTGAAGGGGGCGGAAGGGAGAAGTCATTTCCCTAAGCCGTGTGGCAGTATTCTTGGGGACACCAAGCTAACACATTTCCAGCGATCACGGAGACTTCAGCTCCACTCTTCCTCTGCCACACTTCTAATCAGAGAATTTCTTCCTGTGCCTTGTTTACTGTTGATATTTTCAGGCTGATTGGAGAGGAATGACATTTTGACAATTTACTATAGCAGTAAGCACTGTGCAAACAAAAGGTGCTGATGAAAACGGGAACCCATTATTATGTAAATGACAGCTGAGTAACACAGACTCCATCTCCCAGTCACCATCATTGAGACCAGTTTTACTCAATGATAATAATTTTCATGATTGCAGACTTCAGAGTGATCAGAAATATGCTTTCGCTGTTGCATTTATCTACTGCTGGTACTTGACCCTTAATTAAATTCTGAAACTTTTTTATATAATAAAGTAAAATACAGCTGACACTTCTGCTCAAACAAAGAGGCTCCAACACAGAGCTACCAAATAAGATAAAGGTATTCCAGACTTACCTCGCCATATTTATAGTAAACATGGATGGTACAGTGTATTTTGAAAGCTAGCTTAAAGTTTAAAATGCAGATGTGTGCTTTCAAGCAATTTCAATTCTGTGCTTCAGAGCTGCTCCCCTTAAATGGTGCTAAATATCTTGGACACGTCATAATTAAAAAAAAATCTGTTTAAAAGACATGTAAATGTGCTCTGAAAATAAGTTCCGTGGATTCTTTAAATCTTCCATCTTAATATCTAGACTATTCAAATTGAGTCTTCAAAACTATGCCATTTATTAAGATACACACAGCATGGTAAGCTGGCGTTGAGTTTTGTAAAGGAATATTTTCTTCATAAATTCGTTCTTGTCTTAAAAGGAGAAAAGCCGAGGCAAATCTGAAGACAGCATTTTGGCTTTAATGAAAAATTGATTGGCTAAAACAGATGTCAAAGTGAAAATACAAAGAAGTCAGGCATTATGCGTGTATCAGCTTTTCTTTTTAAGCGTTCCTGATGGAAGAATACACTTTGGCTAATGTGTTCTCATTTTCTCTTGAAATCTTTCTAGTGCTCCAGAGCATTTATTTACCTTGAAGTTTTCAGAGTCTCGGGATAGGTAAAAAGGTCTTCATTGAATATGTTAATAAGGAAAAGTCAGCTTGAAGGGGCAATTGTATGAGCCAATTTTTTAATTTTTTTTTTTTTTATATAACCCTTTGTAACCAGGCAGCTCATGGAACCAATGAGCTCCGAAGGTAATTACTTAAGTGGGTTTCATGAAGAGTAGAGAGATGATTGGGCCACATTAAATAACAATTGTGTCCTTAATGATGTGTCAGGCTATAATGCAAACATCCCTCCACCATCACTCGCAGGATCTCCACTGTACCTTTCTAACGACCCCCAGGCCCTCCATCCCCCTGCCTCAACTGGGGGCTTTCAGAGACTGTGTAAACACCAAGTGAGCTGGTATATTTTTTTAGACTGCAGGGCCTGCAGCTGCGTGGTCATTGATAAATTGGCTATGAATTGCTGAAATACTTCATATGAATATAAACATTGTTGTAGCTTTGTAACTGAAAAAAAAAGGAAGAAAGAAATGTGCTTGACTTGAGAGAGAAGACTACAGTTCAGAGCGCAGCCTTCTAGAGATTTCCTTCTTGGTGCAGTGTAAAGGTCTCGTTTACAGGGAAACCAGCATAAAAAGTCCAAAAAGTATGGGGATGTAGTGGAAATTTTCTTTACTAAAAAGGGATGTTTTAAAGAAACTAATTCAAGTGTGGTTTTGAGTTTAGGTATCAGTGGTTAAAATAAATAAATTTAAAAAAAACACCTGCCAATACAGGAGACTTAGGTTAAATCCCAGGGTCAGGAAGATTCCCTGGAGGAGGAAATCGCAACCCACTCCAGTATTCTTGCCTGGAGAATCCCATGGAGAGAGGAGCCCTGTGGGCTACAGTCCATGGGGTTGCAAAGAGTCAGACACAACAGCGATTAAACAACAACAATGTGTATAGAGGCAGGAAATACTACTGCAGCATCTTATATTCTTTTCGAACGTGTAGTAATCTGAGTGTTTGTGTCCACTCCATTTGTGTAGAGATATCATAATAAATATACCCGATGTCTGAGTTAGGAGTTACATTAGATGTTACCTAACCCTGAAAGAATTTTCACAGTGGTGTAAACTTGTAGGAGAAAAATAAAATGGAAAGGGTAATGCGCCCAGGGCCATAAATTTTCTGGTAACCCCTAATAATATCTTTTTGTGGACATGGCTGTTGAATCTTTTAGATGATCATGAAATCTCTAATGTTAAAATCAATAAATATATTTTTGAAAGAGTTAATTCCAATAGAACGGACAAAATGCAATCAGCTGTCCAAATACTTTGCACTAAATTCTAACTCTTGGAATTAACTCTGTATCCATTTCAGAGAATGGGAAAACGAGGTACCTAAAATGAGAAAACCATCTGAAATTTCACTGTAAGTTAAATATATGGTGGAAATGGAAATGAACCAATCTCTCACCTCTTGTCTTTTTTTTTCTTTTTTTGTCTGCTTGTTTTAGTTGAGTAATGAAGACATTGAGATACGAAGAGATACGGAAACAGACATGTGCGCCACAGAAAAACCACAATCCAAGTTCATGTTGAAAGATGTGTTCCCAGATTGGACTTTGGAAATAAGTACCACCAAACCTCTCCATGTTAATTCTTCAAATGAAATGAGGGTAGTGTAACTATGGGGCTTCTCAAGTGGCTCAGCAGTAAAGAATCCGCCTGCAATGCAGGAGACAAGTTCAACGCAGTTCAATCCCTGAGACGGGAAGACTCCCTAAAGTAGTAAATGGTAACCCACTTCAGTATGCTTGCTTGGAGAATTCCTTGGACAGTGAAGCCTGGTGGGCTACAGTCCACAGAGTCACAAAGAGTCAGGCACAACTGAGCATGCGTGCATCGCACCTGTATATCACAATTTCCAATTCTGTCTTCTTGGATGAAGCACCTATGATACACCAAGTGTGGAGCTTTGCAGATGTAAGAACAGCAGCCCTGAACAGAGGAAAGAAGAGGAGGAGGCCACCAAGGCTGGGTCCTGTGTCTTGTTTAATCCTTCCTTTTGTTCACAGCCATCCGTGAGCTGGGGTATCAGACCCCATAGGAGGTTGCCTGTCTCTCTGCTTTCTCAGAGCTTGAATTGAACCCTGGTCTGATGGACTCCAAAGCAAGACTCATTCACAGCCTGAGCTGGCCAGTGGGGAAAGGGATAATCAAGGCTCAAGTCCAGATGCCCCAGTAGCATGCTGCAGGCACTGGCAAAGAAGCAATGCCACTGAACCAACTCTAAAGGAGACCACCCCTCATCCCGAATATTCTTTTAAAACCAAGGATGAGCTGCCATATGAGATATTACCTGACCAGCTCCTACTGAGTCCTGAGCAATCTGACTTATCAGCAAGTATTTTGTCCTGAACTCTAGAGAGTTAAGTATTTTGTGCCCATTTTACAGATTTGAGAAATGAAATTCATAAAGTAAAATATTTCTCCAAGACTAGGATGAATGAATTGCACAGCTGGAAATGGGAGAAAAGCCAGGGGCACTTCCCCTGGTGGTGGTGGTGGGCCTCAGTCTTCCCTGGTCACCGTGTTTGATTCCCAAAGAGCCTTCGTAAGTTTGTGTGCTATGATCTTCTCAGTGACATTTGAAAGTGGGAAGAACCAACTGTGATACACACACACAAACTCCTTCAAAATATCTTGGGCACACTCTTTTTTAAAGCAGAACTCCATGTGAGTGATAGCCAATTATCTGGAGGAACTCAAAAGCCTCTTGATGAAAGTGAAAGTGGAGAGTGAAAAAGTTGGCTTAAAGCTCAACATTCAGAAAACAAAGATCATGGCATCCGGTCCCACCACTTCATGGGAAATAGATGAGGGAACAGTGGAAACAGTGTCAGACTTCATTTTTCTGGGCTCAAAAATCACTACAGATGGTGACTGCAGCCATGAAATTAAAAGATGCTTACTCCTTGGAAGGAAAGTTATGACCAACCTAGATAGCATATTCAAAAGCAGAGACATTACTTTGCCAACAAAGGTTCGTCTAGTCAAGGCTATGGTTTTTCCAGTGGTCATGTATGGATGTGAGAGTTGGACTGTGAAGAAGGCTGAGCGCCGAAGAATTGATGCTTTTGAACTGTGGTGTTGGAGAAGACTCTTGAGAGTCCCTTGGACTGCTAGGAGATCCAACCAGTCCATCCTAAAGGAGATCAGTCCTGAGTGTTCATTGGAAGGACTGATGCTAAAGCTGAAACTCCAGTCCTTTGGCCACCTCGTGCGAAGAGTTGACTCATTGGAAAAGACTCTGATCCTGGGAGGGATTGGGGGCAGGAGGAGAAGGGGACGACAGAGGATGAGATGTCTGGGTGGCATCACTGACTCGATGGACGTGAGTCTGAGTGAACTCCAGGAGTTGGTGATGGACAGGGAGGCCTGGCTTGCTGACACAACTGAGCAACTGATCTGATCTGATCTGATTGGGTGCCAGGCAATGTTTTGCACTTAATGTATATGAACTGCTAAAAACCACCTTATAAAGTATTCATTATTGTTTTTAGGGCTTCCCAGGTGGCTTAGGGGGTAAAGAATCCACCTGCAATAAAGGAGACATAGGCTCAACCCCTGGGCTGGAAAGATCCCCTGAAGGAGGGCAGGGCAACCCACTCTAGTATTCTTGCCTGGAGAACCCCATGGACAGAGGAGTCTGCCAGGCTACAGTCCATGGGGTTGCAAAGAATCAGACACAACTGAGTGACTGAGCACACACGCATACCCACAGCATTGCTTTCATCCCCATTTTACGAATGAGGAATCTGAACCTCGAAGATCAGGCAACTCACTCCAGGCCGTGCAGCTGGAGAATGGAGCCAGGATCTGAAGCCAGGATGGGCTTCATGAGCCTGGACCACTGAACCACTCTGCTCCCTGCAAAAGCAATGGTGGTTGGTGAGAGTGAGACCCATCCCAGACCATGGCAGCAAGAAACTAGGAAATACTGATTAAAACCCTATGGTAAATGGACTCAACTAGTTATCCCTTTCTTCAAAATATTTTTGATGGGGACCATTCTTTCCTCTTTATTGCATTTGTTACAATGCTGTTTCAGCTTTATGTTTTGGTTTTTTGGGCCACAAGGCAAGTGAGATCTTAGCTCCCGGACCAGGGATCAAACCAGCATCCCCTGCAATGGAAGGGGGTGTCTTATCCACTAGACCACCAGGGAAGACTCTATTTATTCTTTTTAATACAACCTATTTGGATGCTTTCGTTTTCTCTTGATTTTCATTTCATTTCATTATTTCATACATAGATTTCAAATTAACAACAAATTTTGTTTCCTACCCTCAGACTGAAGTACAATAACATATAGACTTAGATTCAGCAACATCCATGCTTATATATATTGATACTTAATACTTCTTTATTGTAGCTAAATTAATAATGTAACTTTTTTATGTCAACGTGCCAATTCATATGAACGATACTTGCAAAAAAAATTATTCTTGAAGCACTTTAGAAAGAGATATGAAAGGAATAATAAAATAGAGGAATAAATAAAATTATTTGGGATGAAGTTATAAATTATAGTAAGGGCTTCCCTGGCGGCTCAGACGGTAAAGACCCTGCCTGCAGTGCAGGAGACCAAGGTTCAATCCCTGAGTTAAGAAGATCCCTTGAAGAGGGGAATGGCAACGTACTTCAGTATTCTTGCCTGGGAAATCCCATGGACAGAGGAGCCTGGCGGGCTACAGTCCATGGGGTCGCAGAGTTGGACAAGACTGAGCAACTAACACTTAGCTATAAACTTTAGTACTGGCTCAAAATCCTTGAGAAAGGGAACTTCTCCATGTCTAGGTGATCTCTGAATTTCCCTTGCTGCTCTGTCTCATTTCTCTGTGCTGTTCTGTTTATCACTTGTCTCTGGGAGACGGTCCAGGTCTCTGGCAGTTTGCGCAGCATGTCACACCATTCTTCCTCCTTGACCCCAAGGAGGAACCACAGTCCTGACCTCTTTCCCACCTGGCCCCTCATAAATGGGTGTGGAAAGCTCCACCCTCGCCCTCAGGAGCTGCAGGTCATTCCAGCTCCAGTGCCGGCTGCCCCTTAGGGTGACCCCTGGAACCTTCCAAACCCAGAGCACAGGGTTGGTTCACGTGTGACTGGGGTAAAGGTTTGTGATGGGAGCTTATGCCTTTTAATACATGCTAACTGAGTCACCACTGTGGACCCAGCCCTGCATTCCCTGACTAACCCTGGAGCGAGGGTAGAAACCCCCGCGTTCTTGCTGAACACTGCTTGAGAGACCCTGGTCAGCCGGAGGCGCCCCGAAGGTCCCTGTGAAGATGCACATTCTCAAAATGTTCCCAGGAGCCCTGAGCTGCCTCAAAGGCACTTTGCTTTCTCACACAATGATGCTCTCCCAAGAAGTAGAGACAGAGCTGAAGCGTGGGCTGCAGGACTGTCAGTAGGGAGATGCATCGGGACCAAGTGGGACTGGTCCATGTCCAGAGTGGGACTGGACAGAGGGGAACACCAGGCTTCAATGCCAACAATGCCCCAGTGGACTCAAGGGGCTCTAAGGTCGGCATGGCGCTTCCTAGTCACCCCAGTGTGGAGCAAGGAGGTCGGGCCCTTAAAACCCCACATCAGGGGCATGCTCGTGTATGCGTGCTCAGCTGTGTCAGACTCTTTGCAACCCCATGGACTGTAGCCTGCCAAGCTCTTCTGTCCCTGGGATTCTCCAGGCAAGAATACTGGAGTAGTTTGCCATTTTCTCCTCCAGTGGATCTTCCTGACCCAGGAATCGAACCTGCATCTCCTTCCCTGGCAGGTGGATTCTTTACCATCTAAGCCCCCTTTACTTTTTGTTAACTTATTCTACAGGCTCTTCTCCACAGAGGAGTCAAAGTGATCTTCCTTTTTTAAAAATTTGAAGTACAGTTGATATACAGTGTTACATAAGTTCAGCTTCCCTGCTGGCTCAGGGGTAAAGAATCCACCTGGGATGAAAGAGATTTGAGTTCAATCCCTAGGTTGGGAAGATCCCTTGGAAAAGAAAATGGCAACCCACTCCGGTATTCTTGCTTGGAAAATTCTATGGACCAAGGAGCCTAGCAAGCTACAGTCAGAGGGGTCTCAAAAGAGTCAGATATGACTTAATGACCGAACAACAGCAGCAGCATTATGTAAGTTACAGGTGTACAATACAGTGATTCACAATTCTAAGGAAGATCAGGTTGAGCCTCTTCTAAGCTGAACCTCCTCTGCTTGGGATGTGGCCCCTTGGCCTTGATTCCTGGCCAACAAGCCCCTCACATCTGAAGACCGATCATGGCTCAGCCCTCACCTTCTACCCACTCCTCTCATCTCGGCTGCTTTGCCCTTTTCATTGTCATGCAGACCCTCTTCCTATGCTGTGATTCAGGCCTCTGCTTTTGCTGGGACTTCTGTTTCCTTTGCTTGCCCCCCAGAATTGTCACATCTCCATTAAGATGCCAGATTCTTGGGGAGTCCCCTGCAACACCCTGATTCAGAAGGGCTCCTCACCTTTCCAGACTCTTTCTGTCTCTCTGAAGCCTGTATTCATTCCCGGTAAGGAGTGTGTGTATGTGTGTGTGTGTGTGTGAGCACATGTTGTTTTGCTCACCACTATATCTAAGCTCCTAGAACAGTTCCTGGCCTAGGGAGCATTGAATAAATATTTGTTGAGTGAGGACGTAAATGAAGAGATCAATGAGCAAATAGAAGCATGCCAAAAAGTTATGGATAATGGAGTTTGTAAGTTACCGAAATTTTCAAGGAGAGGATCAGAGTAAATCTCAGCTAAAAGAAAACCCTCCAATAAATGGAAATAAAAATGTTTATTCTACTGAGTTATGATCAGAAGGAGAGGATTTATATCTCAGTTCATTTACAAGCACCATATTATAAATTCCTTGAGGCCACAAACCAGGTTTCATTTCAGTTTTATTCCCCCGAAGCCCCTAGCATAGGTGCATGGTACAGTAAATGAATGAGTTGTCCCCTAAATGAATGTTGACCTCAATTAATTTAGCATATCAGTATACTCTGTCATTAAAGCAAAGCCTTCGGTCACCTGAAGCCTTCATGAATGCAGAAGGTTGGCCCATTTCAAGTATAGTTATGTTTTTTCTTGATCATCTTTAATAGTGTTAGACTAGCACACCAATTTTCCTAAAAAATGCCTGTAGATGTCGAGTTAGGAAAAAACATTAAATATTGCATTGCTATTTGAGAGAATTTGCTAACTTTCATAGGAATGAAAGGCTCATTCAGTGGGGCTCAGAAGGACTAGCCCATGAACAGCGTTTATGGGGTGGGCTCCGTGCTTGGCCCTGCCATGGGCAAAGGTGCTGTCTTAATGATCCAGAGGAATGCTCGGGACGCACGTGGCTGTTGGAGGGAGCTGGTGTGGGGGCTTTGGCTGGGTTCCTTTGTTTTAGCTTGGTAAACCAAGCCTGGAGTAGGAAATGGCAACCCACTACAGTATTCTTGCCTGGGAAATCCCAAGGACAGAGGATTCTGGTGGGTGTGACAGAGGAGCCAGTGACAGTCCATTAGGTCACAAAGAGTCTGACCCTACTGAGCAACTGAGCACAGCAAACCAGCTACTCTGCCTGCTAATGAAAAATTGGTACAATGTATTTTGAAGCAAGTAAGGGACTGACCGTGATGCTCCCCTTGCAGCAAACATACATCCCTATGAACACTGGGAGAAGCAAGGCTGAGCATCCCTTCACCACAACTTTCAAGAACCTCAACAACAACAACCAGCCAATCAACAATAGGTCCAGCTGAAAAGCCATGAGAAACCCAGACATAGCATTACAAAGCAGAGACATTACTCTGCCGGTTTTCCCAGTAGTCATGTATGGATGTGAGAATTGGACCATAAAGAAAGCTGAGTACCAAAGAATTGATGCTTTTGAACTGTGGTGTTGGAGCAGACTCGTGAGAGTCCCTTGGACTGCAAGGAGATCAAACTAGTCAATCCTAAAGGAAGTCAACCCTAAACATTCACCTGAAGAACTGGTGCTGAAGCTGAAACTCTAATACTTTGGTGACCTGATGTGAAGAGCTGACTTATTGGAAAAGACCCTGATGCTGGGAAAGACTGAGGGCAGGAAGAGAATGGGGCAGCAGAGGATGAGATAGTTGGACGGCATCACTGATTCAATGGACATGCTTCTGCTGCTGCTAAGTCACTTCAGTCATGTCCAACTCTATGCGACCCCATAGACAGCAGCCCACCAGGCTTCTCCGTCCCTGGGATTCTCCAGGCAAGAACACTGGAGTGGGTTGCCATTTCCTTCTCCAATGCATGAAAGTGAAAAGTGAAAGTGAAGTTGCTCAGTCGTGTCCGACTCTTAGTGACCCCATGGACTACAGCCCACCAGGCTCCTCCATCCATGGGATTTGCCAGGCAAGAGTACTGGAGTGGGGTGCCATTGCCTTCCCCGCAATGTACCTGAGTTTGAGCAAACTCTAGGAGATAGTGAAGGATAGAGAAGCCTGGCATGCTGCAGTCCCTGGGGTTAAAAAGAGTGGGACACAACTTAGCAACTAAACAATAAAACAACAGCTCAGTAGAGAAATGCCAGCATGGACCATCATACTGATATTGGAAGCAGTCCACCCACATTCAAACCTGAGCCCAGTCTTCCCGGTCAAGGCCAAATCTCCCATCACAGACACCATGGAGGAAATAAGAAGCTGAGGGAGACGGACGGGAAGAAGAGCCCAAGAGACCAGAGACCCAAGAGACACACAGGAGGCAGCAGTGGGCCTGTGTGCCCTGTCTCTTTGCAGTCATGACCCATGTTTAAGCAGACACTGCATTTTTCCCATTATCTCTGTTTTTCTCATAATGAAAATAACCCAAGCTTTTCAAAAAAAAAAAAAAATTAACCAAGACACTCATACCTGCAAAAGTCAAATAAAACCACTCATAATCCTACCATAAGCAGACCAGCATTATTCATCTTTCATGTGAATGCTACACATATATTTTTCTCCATATAATGTAGTTCACATCTACTAACTAATAACTGTCAACCGTCTGAGAGTTCTGCAGCTCTACGGCATGCATGAAAGAGGTGCTATCAACTGTAGTTAGCATTTCTGTCTACTCCTTGGTCCATTCATCCAGTGAATATTTTTTAAGTACCTACTATGTTCCAAGAAGTAGTCTGCAAGCTCCTGATGCAAGCTGAGAGACACCATCATTGTTTTCAAGCAGGTCAAAAGGAGAAAAGAACATTATTACAGTTCCATGAATTATAATTTAGTGAGTAGGAGCATCTTACCTAGTTAGAGACTGAGAAGTTCCAGAGATGTGATAAATGAACTCCGTATTGGTGAGTAGGAGGCAGCTAATAGGGAAGGAGTGAGGGGGAGGGGACCAGGAGAGTAAGCACTGTGCATTTGAGGAGTAGTCAGGAGGTCAGAAGAGCTGACACCCAGGAGGGGAGACGAGAAGAGAGGATGGGTGGTGCTCACTGGGTGTGGGATTCAGGAGGGTTCTGCTGAGGCTGAGCTGGCATTTATTAAAGCTACTCCAAGAATAGCAAAAGCATGAACGGGGGCAAGTAGAAGCATGGACAGGAGGGAAAGTTCACTTGAGCCCAGGTGATAGCATCCGAAACAGAGGAAGCAACTGGGAGCCTTGGGGAGAGGAGGAGGTGGGGGTGGGGCTGGAGAAGGGTCCGTGTTGGGAGGAAGGCAGCGGGTGGGACAGAGAAGACAGGGGCCAGCCTCCTGGGGGAAAGGGCTAATGAGGGCTGAGGTGTCTGGGTAGCAACTACTCCGTGGAGACCTGGACAGCAAAGCGGGAAAGAGGAGCTAGACCTCAGTCACAGCAAGCAAACTCTACAGCAGGGATCTCTGTAAAAGTTGGGGCTGGGTGGCTTGGAGGTATTTGCAGCAGAATTGGAGACAAGCTGGACACCAGGCACGTGGTGGCCAGACTTTTCTCCCCACCCTTGACCTCTTCTCCTCTTCTTCCACCTGCAGAAAAATGACCGCACATGTGCCGTTCCCAAGATGACCTGTATGTCACTCTTCACATTTCACCTAAATCCATCAAAGGAACTCTGTTTCTTCTCTCTGTGTGTATGTGTGTGTGTGAGAGAGAGAAAGAAAGCCAGTTTCTCCGTTCCTTATTGCTGCCAGTTCTTACCTAGATTTCCCAAGGAACAATCTTTTTTCTACTCTCTCATTATCTGTTTCTCTTATTGTCTGTACAGGACTCCAACTCCTTTTCCTGGAAAGAGACTTGCTGTGAGGTGTCTATAACGGGGCACTGGGGTTGGAGAGGATGTTTAAAAGAATAATTAGAAATAATGCAATTAGATAGTCACATCAGAAGCTACACACTGTCTTATGTGTGTGTACTCACATACACTCACACATACACTCACATTCACACAAACATTCACACACACACATATTTCAGTCTAAAACCTCATCTTTTAAAACTAAACCTATATTTCCTCAAGCATTAGCATTTTAGATCAAACCTTTGCAAGGATTTCTTCATTAATTTCGTCACCTTATGATTTTTCTACTTGGTTTAATTTACCAGCATGGCAATTGTACTGATATTTGGCTTATTAGCGTATGGAGTTTTTCAGCCATGCAGGTGCAGTGGATTAAACAGACTTTTATAGGTTAGATCTCAAACATAAACACTACTTGTAATACATTTCTTTTCAAAAGTGTATACTAAGCTCCCCAGCAGCATACTTCAAATTAGCCTGTAGAAGTTACCTGCTTATAATTTGAAGTTTCCTGAATAGACATAGATATTGATGTATGTAAATATGTCTAGATAGAACTCTGGATGCACGATATAATTGTGTTGTAGCTAAGATAATGTTCCACAGCAGGGTAAATTAGCACATTCGTGAATTATCCATGTTTAACATCAGTTGCAAAGATCTAATCATTAGTTGAAGAAAAACTTACACTCCATCAGAAAAAAAAAATTTCTCTATAAACACTGACGCAGTTAGATTCCTGGAGTGAATGGCAATGTCAGTTGAAGTATAACAGGCTTGGGAATTCCAAACATACTTGCATTTGAGGATGGCCACTTGTCAACAACAGGCCTCCCTGGTGGTTAAGACAGTAAATAATCTGCCTGCAATGCAGGAAACCCGGGTCGATTCCTGGATTGGGTAGATTCCTTGGAGAAGGAAACAGCCACCCACTCCAGTATTCTTGCCTGGAGAATTCCATGGACAGAGGAGCCTGGCGGGTTACAGTTGATAAGTTTGCAAAAGAGTCAGACACAACTGAGCAACTAACACACACACTCATCAACTTTAAGTTCAACCAAATCTTACAAACAAAAGTTAGAAGAAAGAATAATTAATCAAATCACAGACCGGTTCTTTCCTATCACAGATTAATCTTGAGGCAATAATATTACAAGCTTGGATTTAGAAAAAAAACTGTCCCCAAAATATAGACTATCAAAGATGGATGCCCTGTGAGATGGGAACAGTTATTCCACAGATGGAAAAATCTACCGGATAGGCTGCTGAGTTAATCACAGTCGAAACAGGTTTCTTTTTTCTAGAACTTCTCGGACACTTTGCTATGCTGACGGGTGCTGTGAATTTCTACAGTGGGGCCCTACTTCTCAAGCTGATCTGTGCCTTGTCAGTTGGCAGTGGCAGGGAGCGAGGTCTCAGGATGGGAAGACCTTTCAACGTGGGTGAAAGTTCAACTGGTCCAAACTGTACCTGGGGCCTGAAACTGACCTCAGGATGTCAACTGGAGATTTGGAGATTTCATCACAAGTTCAAGAACTTGGACTTCCCTATTGGTCCAGTGGATAAGAATCCACCAGCCAATGCAGGATACACAGGTTCGATCCCTGGTCTGGGGAGAATCCACAGGCTGTGGACCAACTAAACCCGGGCACCACAACTACTGAAGCCCGAGCGCTCTAGAGACTGTGCTTGACAGCAAGAGAAGCACCACAGCTAGAAGCCCGTGCACTGCAACAAAGAGAAGCCCCCGCTTGCCACACCTAGAGAAAAGCCCTTGCAGCAACAAAGACCCAGTACAGCCAAAAATAAATAAAAATTATTGCTTTTTAAAGTGCAGTTCTTTTTCTGGGTCACAAATGCAAGTCTGAGAAATAAGAGAACAAGCAGTCACTATATCCATGGCTTTCAAACAAATTTAAGGGAAGTGAGAAAAAAATAAGGAAAGTTCTTCAGCACTTCCATTTTGTAAAAAGTGTGGTGTTCTAGGAGGGGGTAGATGGGGATATGGCAGTGGGGATGGAGGGCACCAGAAGTCACCAAGGGGCCAAAGAGATGTGTTGAGTCACCTCCACCCAGCCCAGCTACTCTCTGTAGACGAACAGCAAGCACGAACAATCTCAAGTTCACGGGTGTCTTGGAGGGACGGGCTGACTTAACCACAGAGTCGAAATCCCCCAAGACGGTCAGTGTAAACCGCCACGGGGATTGGTCTCTGCCTCTGAAAGCTGAACCCTTATCACTCCACAATGAGGGTGCTTTACATTTGGAATCAATATTTAATTCATCAACACTCAGCCTGAAAACTGAATGTACTGTCGGAGTTGGCAAGGGGATGCGAAATTTATGTTTTAATTAGTTGGCCCTTTCATCAAACGGTAGACATGATGTCTGTGGTTTAGGACTTTGAAACAAACCCTATGTGAGGGGGAAATCACCAGGCACATAGAACCCATTCATGTGCATGTTTATGGTTTCTCTACCTGCGAAACGGAAAGAGTTTGTGAAGGTATATTTTGGGGGAAATTTACACAGGTTTCTTGTTCATCAAATTAAGCCAGTGCGTATTTTACTCAGCAGAACATGAACTTGGGTGTGGCTTCTTAGATTGGGGTGGGGTTTTGCCCGGGGATTTTTCTGAATTGTTCAGTGAAGATACCACACACATGGCAAAGAAAACTTCCAGGTTAAATTGGGTAGAGATCATTTTTTAAAGTTTTATGCATATGTGTGTGTTCACACACACGTGTGATTATATATATATATTTTTGGCTGCCTCGGGCTTAATTGCTGTATGGGATGTGAAATCTTAGTTCCCTTACCAGGGATCGAACCCATGTCCCTGGCATTGCAAGGAGGATTCTTTATCACTGGACTACCAGTGAAATCTCTAGAGATCATTTAAGTATGTGAACTCAAGTACTATGAATTAAACCTTCACAGACACGGCGTGTGGAAAGGAAGTCAGAAACCGTTGCTGAGGATGAGACGCAAGCAGAACGCTTTTGTCCATCTTTACCGTAACAATTCCATGAAATCAATGAGATTATTTGTATAACCAGAGCCTTGACTTCCTGTTACCAATGCTGAGAAATAGAAGTCAACCAAAGCACTGGTTCTTCTCAGTCAGACCCTTGGAAGGGTCAGCACCCAGGAAACAGCCCTGTCTAAACTGATCACACGCCCAGCCTACAACACAACAACCCTCCAGACGGATGCTCCAGAGAAGAGCGGAAGGCACTTAACGGCTTCTCCCATCCTTGTAGACCCCAAGCCCATCCTCATGATGCACTCTGCTCTAAGAGGACTGGAAAACCAGTATCTTTCATAGTAATGACTTCCAGTTTACAGCCTTCATTGGTTATATTTCCTCAATAGCTGTTGTGTTGAGATTAACTGCATAAATGGTCTGCAGCTGTCTGTTATGAATTAAGGGAGTTTAATCAAAGTATTTCTAATGTACAGCATAATGATAATACATGGGGGAAGTACTATTTAAGAGATAATGATGGCTTCAGAAGATCACTGTTGTAATGTTTAGTGCATATGCCTTCAGCATTGAATTTGTTGTTGTTCTGAATATGCTTAATGGATCGCTGAAAGGCGGCCTAATGCAGGATTGTTTGATGGGGCTGACAGAGCTGGAATTAGCCCATTGCTGTTTACTGCATACAGCCATTAAGATTAATTGCTGCCAGATAATTTTGACTGTTTTTATCTTCTGGAAAAAGTGTCACTAATGGGTTTATAAATTGGTTCACTATTACTAATAGTCAGGCCAGTGTAACAGGATAGAATGTCAGCTAATTCTAAAGATAAAGGTAAAAAAAAAGTCTAAAGTACTATATGGCTTGCTAGTTTTCAGGAATACTGTCATTTAATAACAGACACGCTGATATACGATGCTCATTAATGTGATTTCCTGAGCTTTGCGTTGAACCTAATAGATGCTAATAAAGTCTTATTGAATGTCCCATTAAAAAAGCGCAATCTGTTTTCTACATTAGTGGCCAGTGTTGCTTATCCTCGATGAGTAAAACCCAAATTCCAATCTGTTCCAAAACCAAGCTTTTCAGAGCATCTTTACACCTATTTTTGTTTTTATGAATGTGAACTGACTTCCCAGGTGGCTTAGATGGTAAAGAATCCACCTGCAATGCAGGAGATCCAGATTCGATCCCTAGGTTGAGTTCGATCCCTAGGTTGGCTTCAATCCCTGGATTGTGAAGATCCCCTGGAGAAGGGAGTGGCAACCCACTCTAGTATTCTTGCCTGGAGAATTCCATGGACAGAGGAGCCTGGCAAGCTACAGTCCATGGGGTCGCAAAATGTCGGACATGACCGAGTGGCTAACACTTTCACACTTTCAAATGTGAACTGTATAGAGACAAACTCGAGAAAAATTAACGAAGTTCAAGAATTTGCAGTCATAAGTGGTATGTAAGTTACCTGTGAAGTTCACAATTCGGGCTTTTTTATATAATGTCCAGGCAAGCTTCTAGGAACTATTGTTTGGGGATTGTTTGCAATTGAATACTATTTTAAGCATTAAAGTAACTTAGTAGTACTGATTTAAAAGAAAAACAAAAAGCTTCAGGGACTTCCCCAGTGGTCCAGTGGTTGAGGGTCTGCCTTCCAGTGCTGGGGATGCAGATTCAATCCCTGCTCTGGGAACTAACATCCCACATGGCCAAGGAGCAACTGGGCCTGCTCCCCACAGCTGCTGAACCCAGGAATCGGAACTGGAGAAGCCCGAGAGCCACAGTAAAAGAGCCAAATAAATAAATGTTGTTTTTTTTTTAATTCACACACATAAATTTTAACACCTAAATCTTAAGACTAAAATGTTCTAAGTATATTTTTCCAAGGAAAATTAAATGAATTTAATTCTTTTTAAGTGATGTGATTCTAGTAGATTATCCATGGAGCAGTCAGTCATCTCCGAGAACTAACCAACCTAACTTCCCACACTGGCTGGCAGAAGTTAACACGAGTTTTGCCAGCTTACCACAATTTATAATAAAATCCCTTGTGCACGGAATTTCAAATGGACTCTTTATTTCTGAGTTCTAAAAACTCAATGGAAAAAATATGAACCAGACAGATAGAGAGTGAATATTTAGCCACGAGAAGAAACCAGTAATTCATGAGCGGGGAGGTTCTCCCTCAAGAATGGATGGTCTAAACTATGAAGTGTTTCTTTCACAAAGTCAAAAACATATTTATATCTTTCAACTAATTTTTTGTATTACACTTAAAAGTTTTACATTTAAAAATACCTGAACTCCTGAAGTGTGTATAAGGTAAGATATGACAGTTTATTTTTCTTTTTTTTTTTGATGGTGTTGTTTGATGTGTATGCTCAGTTGCTCAGTCATGTCTGACTCTGCAACCATTTGGACTGTAGCCCGCCAGGTTCCTCTGTCCATGGAATTTTCCAGGCAAGAGTGCTGGAGTGGGTTGCCATGCGCTCCTCCAGGGGATCTTCCCAACCTAGGGATGGAACCCACGCCTCCTGCATCTTCTTTATTAACAGGCAGATTCTTTACCACTGAGCTGTTGGGGAAGTTACTAATAGATAGTCACTGATGTCAGATGTACAGGTGATTCCCGAGCTCATTAGAGTAACACATTCCTGCAGGGCTACTGGGCATATTCTTCAGGTCTCCTTTCCCAAACTACTGACTCAATTTAAGATTACATCCTCCATCCTCTGCTTGTATTGAATTTGCCTTGTAAAGCTCATTCCTTTCAAATAATAGGGTGTCGAGAGACATGAGGGGGAGGCATTCAAGACCAGGCATGAGATTCATCCGATGCTATTTCTTTAACATGATCCATTCTTCCTTTGATCTGTGAAGTTCCCAGCATCCCATCAAGGTTATTGGGATCCAGGGATGGAGTGTTGGCGGCCACTTCAGTGTCAGTCGTCTGGCGTTAGATGATTTTTCTCTCAGCCACATTCTACCCGCTACCTTTGAGGTATGGCATTCAGCCTCACTGCATCACTGAGAAAAGAAATGGTAAATTAAGTACATTTTAAAATTGCTCATTGAACGCACATCATTAAATAATTCTATAAGAAATTCATAAACAGAGACAAGTAGGAAGATTAAACTGCTACAAATTATGTGGTGGAGGTAGCAGGGCATGTACACTTTTTTAACTCTTTGTTCCAGCCACAAAGTGCCCACGGCTAGGCATGGTTATGCCCATGGCTTAACAATGAGTACCTTTAAGGAAGTGTGACCCCTGAGTGCCCCCAAAAGGGAGACCATTGTAACAGCATTTCGCTCATATCTAGGAGCTGGTAAAGAACAGATCTGCGATGCAAGAGATGCAAGAGACACAGATTCGATCCCTGCGTCGGTAAGATCCCCTGGAGGAAGGCATGGCAACCTACTCCAGGATTCTTGCCTGGAGAATCCTATGGACAGAGCAACCTGGTGGGCTACCCTGGGGTCCATAGGGTCACTAAGAGTTGGACATGACGGAAGCAACTTAACATGCCCGCACATACAGAAATTGGTTTAAAATGTCTTTGTGTTGCTCAAGTTACAGTTGTTCTCAGTGAGGCTTTAAGTTTCTATCTTTCTTCCTTTCTCTGTCTTGGTCCTTCTTCACCTTAATTCCCATCCCACCAGCAGCAAGTAAGTGGGGAAAGGAGCAACTTCCTCTCCTTCACCCCAAAATGCCATGACAGTGCTGGCCACCGGCGGTCATTCCTATTCTCTGCCATTCTTCCTGGCCATCCCATCCTGTCTCTTTGACAGGCGTTGAGTCTCCTTACCTCTGTTTTCTCTGTTTCCACCGGTTCTGTATCCTTCATGAGACCAAGGGCTGCTGTGTTTTCAAACAAATGAACCTCAGCACACGAAATGGCACTGGGTCCCCAGGTAGTGCGTTAGCATCCAAGGCTGTGTAACAAACCACTCCAGAATGTAGCTGTGCAAAGCAACAGCCTTCCCCTTGTCATCTCTCTTGTGGGGTCTATGGGTCAGGAATTAGGGAGGGGCTAGTTCCTGACACACAGTCTCAGTGGTTCTGCCTCAGGACCTCCCAGGCAGTTGTAGGAGACATAACAACTGGGGGCTTTCTGGGCATCGTTTTCTCTTCTGTAGTCTTGGGGCCTCTCCATTTGGTCTCTCTTCATGGGGTTAGTTGGGCTTCTCCAGAAGTGGCTGGGTTGGCCCCTTTCTAGGTGTTTCAAATAGAGGCTGTTTAATTAAAGAGATCGAAGAAGGCAATGGCAACCCACTCCAGTACTCTTGCCTGGAAAATCCCATGGACGGAGGAGCCTGGTGGGCTGCTGTCTATGGGGTCGCACAGAGTCAGACACGACTGACGCAACTTAGCAGCAGCAGCAGGAATAAAGGAGATGACTATGCAAACATCAGAAGTGCAGAAAATCATATGAAGGTCACGATCCCCTTCAGATATAGCAACATCATGAAGGACCCGAAGGATAAAAAAGGGACAACTGTGAGGCATATTCAGAGAACCCAGTGGAGTCAAATGTTTTTCTTACTGAACCAGCCAATGACAGCTCCCATCTCTCTCCAGGCATCACAGAAGGTGAGAAAGTTATTTACTTAATCTGCTATATTCATTTAATCTGCTGTGATCAGGGTTTTATTTTATCCATAAAGAATCCAAAAGGTTGTGTAAACAAAGTTAACCTAAACTGTACACAGTACTTCATTTAATCCTTTCTCTCCATTTATTTATTTATCACTTGTTTGTTTGCTTTGGCAGCCTGTGTGGTAGACTGTGCACTGGATGCGTGTGTGTGTCCTCATGTGTCATAGACTATTCATCGGAGAGTTAAGACTGTAAGGAGACAGACTTCTAAAGATTTCATCTCTGCTTCCACTACTTTTTTGAAAAAATTTTTTATTTTACATTGGAGTATAGCTGATTAAATATCCTTGGAAGAAAAGCTATGACCAACCTAGACAGCATATTAGAAAGCAGAGACATTACTTTGCCAACAAAGGTCCATATAGTCAAAGCTATGGTTTTTCCAGTGGTCATGTATGGATGTGAGGGTTGGCCTATAAAGAAAGCTGAGTGCTGAAGAACTGATGCTTTGGAACTGTGGTGTTGGAGAAGACTCTTGAGAGTCCCTTGGACTGCAAGATCAAACCAGTCAATCTTAAAAGAAATCAGTCCTGAATATTCATTGGAAGGACTGATGTTGAAGCTGAAACTCCAATACTTTGGCCACCTGATGCGAAGAACCAACTCACTGGAAAAGACCCTGATGCTGGGAAAGATTGAAGGCAGGAGGAGAATGGGATGACTGAGGATGAGATGATTGGATTGCATCATTGACTCAATGGACGTGAGTTTGAGCAAGCTCCAGGAGATGGTGAAGGACAGAGAAGCCTGGCATGCTTCAGTCCATGGGGCATGCCACCTAAAGAGTCAGACACGACTGAGTGACTGAAATGAAGAGCTGATTAATAATATTTTAATAGTTTCAGGTGGACAGCAAAGGGACTCAGCCATACACATGCATGTACCCAAACTCCCCCTTGCATCTAGGCTGCTACATGACATTGAGCAGAGTTCCCTGTGCTATACAGCAGGTCTTTGTTGGTTATCCATTTTAAATGCAGCAGTGTGTGCATGTCCTTCCCACACTCCCTAGGTAACCCTTACCCCATTTGTCCCCCATGGCAACCATAATTTCATTCCACTTCTTTTTGAAACAAACTATTCTGTTCCAGGGGTGTGTCTTTCTTATGCTCAGTCACTTGTGTGCAAGAGCCAACCCAAGCCACAGCAGCACACTTAATTCTTGTCTCACACCAACTCACATTCCATTGGCCAGGGCAAGTCATGGGGCCACAACCAACATGAAGGAGGCTCAAAAGCATTTTTCCCCACAAAGAGAGGGGAAAGAGAGAGCTGGAAAATACCTCTCTCACTTTCCCACACGTCAGAATTCTGGAGGGTTTGTTTGTTAAGCCTGACTATGGGTCCCAGTGACAGCGTTTCTGATTTGTTAGCTTGGGGCCTGTCGATCGGCTTTCCTAACAAATGCCCTAGTCGTGCAGATGCTGCTTCATCCAGAAACGACACTTTGAAAACCACTGATCTAAACTCTCACTGTTGGCATCTGGAGCTGCCATGCGACGCCTGAGTAGAGAACAGGAAAGTGTGAGTGCAAGAGGAATGAAAACCCCAAATGATGAAAGTCTTGGGATAGTCTTTGTGAAAAAAAAAAAAATGCAATAGGATCTTGGTTTAATTAGCCTAAAGCAAGGCAGCTAACAGAGAACTTAATGACAGTCTTCACGTCTGCAATGGAAGAGGAACAGCTGTTTTTTTGGAGGATGGGACCGGTATGACAATGCACCGGGAGAGATTCAAGGTAGCCGTGAGCAACAACAATCCATCTGCAAGGCTGCAGAGGTGACACACGCACTAAGGACTCTGAGAGAAGCAGAATTAGATCACTTCAGGCACGAGCCATAGCCACGCTACAATTATTTGACTTTTGTTCTTTCACTGGCGCAATATGAGAATTGTCTCTGAGGGTCGCTTTTGGCTCCGTAATGAGGATAAGGAAAACAATGAGGAAGAGGTAAAGACCAGGGCGAAAAAGTCATCTACCTTTGTGAGTGCATTTCAAGATGCCACCAGTCGTTTTCTGTAAAATCAAGCATTTCTTAATTTTGCTGTCACCCCTAACATGTGATGAACCTCATTCCATTGTGAAGCTGACCTTTCCGGTTGAAAAAAGCATTCCACAAGATGGAAGACCTGGCTCCAAGTCTCAGTTCTGGCAGATTTCTGTTGTTGTTGTTGTTGTTGATTTCTTAATTACTTCAATCTTTCTGAGTTTCTTGTCCATAAATGAGGTTAATAATTTCAACAATATTAGTGTGCTGCAAGGATCCAAAAAGCTAATACATGAGAAGTTGCTTTGCAAACCATAGAGTACTGTTGGCAGGCTGAATTTGTGGTGATTGGAGGTGGGGAGCAGGGGAGTGGGAGGGATGCCATCTTAACGGGCAACTATGCTTCTCCAACAGGAATTTCAAAGTGAAAGTTGCTTGGTGTGTCTGACTCTTTGCAATCCCATGGACTACATGTAAGCTGCCAGGCTCCTCTGTCCATGGAATTCTCCAGGCAAGAATACTGAAGTACGTTGCCATTCCTCTCTTCAAGGGATCTTCCCAACTCAGGGATCAAACAAAGGACTCTCGCATTGCAGGCAGATTCTTTACCATCTGAGCCACCAGGGAAACCCAAGAATACCAGAGTGGGGAGCCTATCCCTTCTCCAGGGGATGTTCCCGACCCAGGAATTGAATTGGAGTCTCCTGAGCACTCTGAAATTCTGAGGATGGTGTGTATTTTGGACCTCAGATAATGAAGGCAGTTAACTGAACTCTCAGTTCAGACATGTTATGAACATCAGTTGTCACAAGGCCCTTCTCTTGTCTCATTTTATTATTTTCCCTTTAACCCCATTTTCAATCCTGTCCTCCCTGATCCCTCATTTTGATATGCATAAATCTTTTGATATGCATAAATCTTTGAAACACAATGCATGCTCAATCACTTCAGTCATGTCTCACTCTCTGTGACCCCATGGAATGTGGCCCACCAGGCTCCTCTATCCATGGGATTTTTCCCAGCAAGAATACTGGAGTAGGTTGTCATTTCCCTCTCCAGGGGATCTTCCCAACCCAGGGATCAAACCTGCATCTCCTGCATTGCAGGTGGAATCTTTACCCCTGAGCCAATTGTTGGGAAGTCCAACAATTAAATATGTATGATTATGTGGTTTAGATCTTGCTCCATGTTTTACAGAGTCAATTTATTGTATACCTGAAATTAACACAGCATTGTAAATCAATTACACTTCAATAATAAATAAAACCCTGAATACTCTCCAAAATATATACATTATATATGTATATATCATTATGTATATATTATTTACCTATATATACATTCACACACACAAGAAAAGTGTGTATACACTTTTCTTACATAAAATTTCAGGAGTTAAAGATCCTCCGAGGGCTGAGAAACAACTATCAAAGATCTATGAGAACAATTAAGCATTCATCCCTGAGGGATATTCAAAGCTTTACTCACTGAGGTATCAGAATCACAAGCTGCATCCATGATAGAGCAACCTGGAAGAAGAGGTACATTCTTAAAAGTGTGAATTAACCAACATGAATCCTAGAATCTTCAAGTCCTCTCAGGACAAGGATGACGAATGGGAGGCTGGGAGGAATGAAGTACCCCAGCCATCCTCAAGGAGCATTCTGCATTCCCAGTGAGGAGCTCTCTGTGGCTGCTTCCGCTTACTTTCAGGGTGGTGAGTTTTGTTCAGAAAATGTGATTGATGGGGCCCTGTCTCCACACACATCGTTAGCCTGTGGCGGGTAAGCTCAGGTGGTCAGAGCTTCGTACTAATGAGGCGGAGGTTAGGAGCTCAGTGCCCACGTGGACCACAGCTTTTGTCTCCTTCACATCCCCAGACTACTCCCAACATGGGCCACCTGTCTTGGAAATGGATTCAGAGGGAGGAGCCTTGTGGAAGGGCCTGGATGGACTGCTTGCACGTGTGTCATGACTCTGGGTAACCAACTCCTCTCAGAGCTCCTGATGGTTCATGAGGATGGTCAGCTTTATTTAAAAAGAACAGCAAGCATAACACTCAAGACATTCACACTCTGTGGATTTTGTGATGATGTTAAATTGTCACTAGATTTTATGTCCTTGGGAAATACGTATTTGAATGTGAATGTATTAGATAAAATAGTGAGTATTTACTGACATAGAGATGGGTGAGCATTCAGTCTGCAGAAAGCTCATCTGACTAAAAGCAACCTTGAATGTTCTGGAGTTCTTAATTGGCAAATCCTGGATGAAATGTTATTAAACAGTTGTTGAACTGAACAAAACTTTTCAGTGTATTTCTCTCATAGAGCAAAGCCTAGATTTGTGGAGCATCCTATCCATGTTTGGGAGCACTTTAGACACTCTTCTCATTTTGGGTAAAAGCTGTACAATCCAAAACAAGCCAGAAGTCAGAAAATGGTTCTCAGATCCTCCCTGACCCATAGACTTTTCTTCAACCCATGCATGCATGTTGAGTCGCTTCATCGTGTCTAACTCTTTGAGACCCCATAGACTGCAGCCCACCAGGCTCCTCTGCCCATGCAATTCTCCAGGCAAGAATACTGGAATGGGTTGCCATGACCTTCACCAGGGGATCTTCATGACCCAGGGATTGAACCGCCGTCTCTTATGTCTCCTGCATGGACAGGCAAGTTCTTTACCACTATCGCCACCTGGGAAGCCCTTCTTCAACCCATAAGAAGTCAAATGGTGTTTTAGCTCCTTCACGGTTGTCATGTCTGCCCCTCCCCACCCTCCTTATTACCACTTCAGCTAAAATCCTGGTTATTTCCCTACTGGACTGGCTAGAGCTCACAGCTAACCAGTCTTTCACCCCTCACCAACACTGAGGATGAGTTATAAAGGTGAGCTCTAGAATTGGACTGCCTGGTTAAGCTTGAAATCCATAGAACTTCTCTTCCCTCTAAGCAAGCTTTCAAATATCCTTTGAGTCAAACAACCACAAAAGTCATTTGTATTTTTTCTACTGGGTAATCATTTCAGACCTCAAAATTGATCCAACATCCTGAGGGCTTTTATCTTCTCCATGGGACCCTAGGGAGAGGCGGGTGCTGCTTGAATTGGAGAAAAGACATGGAAGTCACAAGCTGTGTATAGTGTATGTTTTTATCGCCTGCCCTCCAAGCTGTGTCTCACACATATGCAGACTAGAGATGTGGCACTTAAATAATTAGCTCTTGATTAGAAAGACCTGGCTGGCTAGTTCTCAGTTCTTTTCCCCCCCCCCCCCTTCATTTTCTTTTCTTTTTTCTTTAGATAGATAGAAATAGCAGATAATAGATAAATAGATAGATGGGCGTGTGCTCAGTCATTTCAGTCTTGTCCAACTCTGCAACCCCAGGGACTGTAGCCCACCAGGCTCCTCTGTCCATGGTATTCTCCAGGCAAGAATACTGGAGCGGGTTGTCATTTCCTCCTCCAGGGAATCTTCCCTACCCAGATCAAACTCAGGTCCCTGTGTCTCTTGCATTGCAGGTAGATTCTTTACCACTGAGCCACTGAGGAAGCCCCCAGATAGACAGATAGATATAGTAGATAAATAGATAGGGTTGATAGCTGGATAGATAGATAGAAAGATATATAAAGAGATATACAAACATGATATGACCAATGATAGAATCAGAAGAGTCAGTCTTGGCGCTAATCTAAAATGATCACAGCTATGCTTTCAAACTGATTCATGTCCAAAGTGCCCCAAAACATGGACAGGATGCTCCAGAGTGAATTCCACAGTAGAGGCACTCCTTGGAAAGGTGCGGGGGTTGGGGGGGGCAGGAGAAGGGGGAGAAGGGAGGGTGGGTTTCTCTTTCACTCTCTGGTCACTCCAATTAGAGGAAGATTGGCAACTCTCAGTAGACCACAAGCCAGGAACTGAAAGCAGCACATTTAAAATAAATAATCTCCCAAATACAAACCACAGAATATTAGTTACCATCAGAGAAAAAGTGAAGGAGAAAAAGAAATGAGGGGGGAAAAAATCGAATCCTCCCCACTCAGCCTCAGAACGCCCCTTGGAGCTGGGCAGGAGTTCTTTATTACACAGATAATTCAGAAGAAGAAATCTCCTGTCTGGACAGGCATCGCCTCTGGGGTGAGTAGGTTATCCATTTGAACTCCCTTCTGCAGCCTTGCTGCTCCACAGGTGAATGTGGCCTGAAATAAAGGTATAAATTATCAGCACGGTACATGGGGATTTAACCTTCCAAGGCCCCTTCATTAACCTCAAACCTCCTCTGCCTACGATCACCATGTGGAAAAAAGGTCCTATGTGTGGCCTGGCGGAAGCTAACACAAATGTTTCACTGATTTTTGAATGAAGGAACAACAACAACAAAAAATAACCCTAACTGCGACCTATGAAAGACATAGCAATTTAGAGTTTGGTTGTTTCCTATGGAAGGTGTATGATTTTTTTCACCCCCTCCTCTGATTTTCCCTTTAAAAAAAATAATTGTCAAGTTTTTTCAACATTGTGGCCTTAGGAGGTAATTTGCTAAATAGGACAAAATTAGCTGATTTTTGGACCATTTAAAAGAACATTTCTTTTGAAAGCATATAAAATGTATTAAAGCAATCTTCGAAGTCTTTACCCCTGCTTGAGATTTTAATTTACTCCAAGCTAATAAATTATCCCCTTTCTCAGAAGCTATTGAAAAATTTCAGTTAAATCCTTTTTAAATTTTAATGTGTTCAATTGAATCCCAAGCAATTTAGACGCACACACTCCCAGCTTGGGGTGGTCAGCTCACCAAGGAAAGACTGAAAAGGGGTCAGATTAACGGGAACCCCCTCCCGCCCCCTGGGATTACCAAGGTGGTATTAACGAATGTGATTTCCCCTGCACGTACAAGGTCCGATTGTTGGATAATTACTTTTCCACAACAGCATTTAACAAACGCTCCTGTTTGAAGGCTAGGACCATTTTCTCTACAGCTGGAGGATGTTCAGGAAAGGCAGGATGATGGGGAGTGGGGGTGGGGAAAGCAGGAAGCCGGGTGGCTCTAATCAGAGCCAAATCGGGTGCTAGGGTCACTTTGGTTGTAGCGTTTGCCCGAGCACAAAGGCTCACTTCATCTCCGGCAGGGCTCTGCACACTTATCAGAAATATTTTTTCAGGCTATCAATTATTATATTTGAACATTGCATCCTGGCTCAGGGGACCCCTCAGCAAGCTGTAGCAAAAATCAATCCAGTTTTACAACTTTTACCTTGGCAGAGCTCCAGCTCTGTCCGTTACCCGGTAATTTAAAGATGCCATAGCTCTTTCGGTGCCACAGATATATCCCCGAGTATGACATGTCCTTGATCACAGCAATCATTTTTTAAAGTTTGCCCAGTTGTCCTGGGTAGGGTTAACTCTCACGGAGGTTGCAGGCATCACCTTAGCAGTTCTGCTTTGTCCGTAATCATACCTGATGATTGTGGTGAACAAAACACTTCCCCTTCCCACACTGTCTGCTCTATATGACAGCGGCCACGCAAGCTCATTTTATTTGATCAGGTGGAAGAAGGCTGAGCAACAAAGATTTGGTGCTTTCAAACCGTGGTGCTGGAGAAGACTCCTGAGAGCCCCTTGAACTACAAGGAGATCAAACCAGTCAATCCTAAAGGAAATCAGTCCTGAATGCTCATTGGCAGGTATGATGCTGAAGCTGAAACTCCAATACTTTGGCCACCTGATGTGAAGAGCTGACTCACTGGAAAAGACCCTGATGCTGGGAAAGACTATGGGCAGGAGGAAAAAGGGGTGACAGAGGATGAGATGATTGGATGGCTTTAGTGATTCAATGGATGTGAGTTTAAGCAAACTCTGGGAGATAGTGAAGGCCTGGTGTGCTGGGGGCTTCCAGTCCATGGGGTCACAGAGTCACACGTGACTTAGCGACTGAACAACACAGGAGAATCTGTGTTTTTTTGTTTTTTTTTTTGTAACTTTACAATATTGTATTGGTTTTGTCATATATCAAAATGAATCCGCCACAGGTATACCTGTGTTCCCCATCCTGAACCCTCCTCCCTCCTCCCTCCCCATTCCATCCCTCTGGGTCGTCCCAGTGCACCAGCCCCAAGCATCCAGTATCGTGCATCTAACCTGGACTGGTGACTCGTTTCATATATGATATTATACATGTTTCAATGCCATTCTCCCAAATCTTCCCACCCTCTCCCTCTCCCACAGAGTCCAAAAGACTGTTCTATACATCAGTGTCTCTTTTGCTGTCTCGTATACAGGGTTATTGTTACCATCTTTCTAAATTCCATATATATGCGTTAGTATACTGTATTGGTGTTTTTCTTTCTGGCTTACTTCCCTCTGTATAAGAGGCTCCAGTTTCATCCACCTCATTAGAACTGATTCAAATGTATTCTTTTTAATGGCTGAGTAATACTCCATTGTATATATGTACCACAGCTTTCTTATCCATTCATCTGCTGATGGACATCTAGGTTGCTTCCATGTCCTGGCTATTATAAACAGTGCTGTGATGAACATTTTTGAAATCACAGATTAGGAATAGAGTCCGAGTCCTATTTGGAAAAACTTAAAGCCAACTAGGATGTGAACTACACGACCTTTTGGGCTTGGCTCTTTGACTGACACCCTTGGGGAGATGGTCCTGGCCCAGGGAGTAACTGCCTGTTAGCTGAGGGCACACGTGTGCAGTTTAAGGGCTAGGCCATGAGGATTGGCACTCTAGAGCAGGCTGTGTGTCATAAGCCAGGGCAGTGTGATTTTAAGAGGATATGGTGCTGCTCCGGGCAACATTTACGACCTCTCAGAAGGTGGGAAATTTGGATTGCAGCTGCTGGTTTCATATACGGATGAGTTGCTGTAGATGGCAGGAAACGAGCCACCCATACCAGGCTTTGGAATATCTGTGAAGTAGTAGGAATAAAAGAGGAAGGCTTGCCTTAGGGCTACATTTGAAAAGAACTTTTTTTATTTTTAATTGGAGAATAATTGCTTTACAGTGTTGTGTTGGTTTTGCTATACAAAAATGTGAATCAGCCATAAGCATACATATATCCCCTCCCTCCTGAGCCTCCCTCCTACCTCCCTATCTCACCCTCTAGGTTATGCAGAGTGAAGTTAAGTCAGAAAGAGAAAAACAAATATCATACTTAAATGCATTTTTTGTGGAGTCAATTAATAGAAAAATGGTACAAAAATTCCTGTAGGGCAGGAGTAGAGATGCAGAAGGAAAGAATGGACATGCAGACACAGGGAAAAGGAGAGGGTGGGAACAATTGAGAGAGAAGCATAGACATATATATACTACCACGTGTAAAACACATAGCTAGTGGGAAGTTGTTGAAAAGACTTTTTGGGGGGAGGTTTTTTTTTTAGTTTTGAAATTCCTTATTCTTTTAACTAAAGTATAATTACTTTATAGTACTGTGATGGTTTTTGCCACATAACAACATGAATCTCATTAGGTATACATAGGTCCCCTCCCTCTCGAAACCCCCTCCCACCACCCTCCCCATCCCATCCCTCTAGTCTGTCACAGAGCACTGGCTTTGCGTTCCTTGCAACATACATCGAACTTCACTGGCTATCTATTTTGCATACGGTAATATATATGTTTCAATGTTATTCTCCCAATCACCTCACCCTCTCCTTCCTCCATTGTGTCCAAAATGTTGTGTCTCCTTTGCCGCCCTGCAAGTAGGATCGCCAGTACCATCCTTCTAGATTCCATATATATACATTAATATATGATATTTGTCTTTCTCTTTCTGACTTCACTCTGAAAAGACTTTTTAAGCAGGTATGCTTTAGAAGCCAGGAGCATCTCAATCTCTTCAGTGAATCCAGATATGTAGATAAAGCAGTGATTAGATGGGGCTTGTTCTTGGTGCATGCGGTGAGGTGTGGAGTCCTTAGCATGGGGAAGGGAGTGTGTATGTTAAAAGTCATTCATTAACCACCCAGTGGGCTGGCCAAGTTGGCTCAGAGGGTAAAGAATCCCACCTGCAATGCAGGAGACCTGGGCTGGGAAAATCTCCTGGAGAAGGGAACAGCTACCCACTCCAGTATTCTTGCCTGGGGAATTCCATGGACAGAGGAGCCTGGCAGAGCACAGTCAATGGGGTCACAAAGAGTCGGACATAACTGAGCAACTTTCACTTTCACAGGATGAACGAACTGCTCCTGTCTGCCTTGTCTGATGACAACTAGGGTGAGCTTGGGACATCTTTCTGCACCCCCGCAAGCATGAAAGTCTAGATACCCTTCAACTTAGGTGGCAGGAGGGTGGAGTCACATATGCTCTGTGGTTTTTGTCAAGAGTACAACATTAATTGTATAAAAGGTTTGTGTTTGACTCAGCTGGACACCCCCTTCCCCAACCTGTAGCTTTTCCCAGTGCTTTCATGGTTGAACACTTTGGTATTTTCGGGTTGCCAGCTTCGCCAGTGTCTGGTCTGAGATTCATGTTGTTGTTGTTCAGTCACTAAGTCATGTCCAGCTCCTTGCGACCCCATGGACTGCAGCACGCCAGGCCTCCCTGTCCTCCACTATCTCCCAGAGTTTGCTCAAACTCATGTCCGTTGAGTCAGTGATGCCATCCAACCGTCTCATCCTCTGTCCACCTTCTCCTCTTGCCCTCAATCTTTCTAAGGGTTGGGGTCTTTTCCAATCAGTCAGGTGTTTGCATCAGGTGATCAAAGTATTGGAGCTTTAGCTTCAGCATCATACCTGCCAATGAGAATTCAGGGTTGATTTCCTTTAGGATGGACTGGTTGAATCTCCTTGCAGTCCAAGGGACTCTCAAGAGTCTTCTCCAGCACCACAGTTCAAAAGCATCAATTCTTTGGTGATCAACCTTCTTATGGTCCAACTCTCAGATCCATACATGATTACCAGAAAAACCACAGCTTTGACTATATGGACCTTTGTCAGCAAAGTGATGTCTCTGCTTTTTAACACACTGTCTAGGTTTGCTACAGTTTTTCTTCCAAGGAACAAGCATCATGAGGCACAAAGAAACCCCAGTACACACACTGACATGTCTTTCCACAGTCTGCAGGTGCCAGGCAACTGCCTTCTCTCCACCTAGCAGTGTTTCTAGGCTCGTTTCATATATAAGGTCCATGGGTTTCAACTGCTCTCAGCAGGAGGAAGAGGGAAAGGTACATTTACTCCATCTTCCCAGAAGCAGAAGTCTTTTCCTGATGTCTTCTCAAATTATGATTTAGTTTAAAAATAACTTTTTCTCATGACAGTTCTATGGCTGGCTTCACAGATGGACAAATGAGCTATTTTTTCAGTTATTGAACTTTACCACATAAGTGGCATTTGTGTTCATTAAAATTTGAAAGTAAATAGAAACAACAAATAGTTCTGATGATAACTGTCTTATTTTAATATTTATGTGGAAGCTGCAGCATCATAAATATTGAGTTATGCTATTATCCCTGTCTGTCCTGGCTTTTAATAAATGTAAAATCTGGCAAATATTACTACATCTATGCTTTCTTTAGCTTTGAACTTAAGAATAGAAAACACATCCCCTTATTAAAATTTGAAAAATGTCTGTTTGGTGAACAGGCTGTCTCCAAATCTCATTTACCATCTCATTCCCATTTCCCAAATATTCTCCCAGAAGACTCTCTCCAATCTTCATCATTTTTGCAAATGCAGGTAAACACGAGATAATTCACATGCTGTATAGTGATGAAAAAGCAGTGGAATGAGTTGTTTCTCACCTGCTCATGATTTCCTTCCTAGCTACACAGAAAAGGAAGCTGAGAGGAAGGGATAGAAAAGACAAGGGTAAAACTGGGCACAGGGGTGACAGAGTGAGGGAAGGGAAGGAAAGCAGAGGGAAAAGGAAGCGTCCAAGGTATCCTGGGGGACCGACATGGTGCTGTGTCTGCAAGGCCAGATTAAAATACCTCTACATGTTGGGACCCAGAATTTCAGTATATGCTAACAGATAAATGGATAAAGAAGATGGAAAGGTGGGAATTCCCTGGCGGTCCAGTGGTTAGGACTCCACACTCTCACTGCTGAGAACCCAAGTTCAATCCCTGGTTGGGGAACTAAAATCATACAAGCCGCCCAGCATGATTAAAAAAAAAAAGATGGAATATTATTCTTCTAATTGTGTGTATGCTAAGTCTCATCAGCCGTGTCCAACTCTTTGCAACCTCCATGGACTGTAGCCGGCCAGATTCCTCTGTCCAAGGAATTCCCCAGGCAAGAATACTGGAGTGAGTTGCCAATTCCTCCTCCAGGGGATCTTCCCAGATCAGGGATCGAACGCTCATCTCCTGTGTTGGCAGGTGGATTCTTTACCACTGAGCCACCTGGAAAGCTCCACCTTATGGGGAAAAAGCATTATATCCATTTACACATGAGAGTAAGAGGCTCAGGGAATTAGAGCCTAGGAAGAAGAGAATGATGAGCTACACAAAGCCATCAATGCCTGTGTCCCCTCTTGCTGGGATGTGAAGAGGTGATGGAGAGTGAACAGTGCCATGGCCTAAAGTCAGAAGCCTTGGGTCCCAAGTGGCTCTGATTCATGACCTGGTGATCTTGGGCTACTCACAGAATGACCCAGCCTCTGCCCGGGGTGTGTAAACAGTGGATTGGACAATCAGATGAAATGCCTGTAGAGGCTTTTGATTGGTTGACAAGATGTGTTAGATTAAAGCGAATCTGACTGCCACAGGCAGAGGCTCAGACATCCCCGTGCCACCTGCCACATCTCACCTTGACTACCTCCCTGAAGCTGTTTAAGTCTGCCACCTCTTCACAGCTTCTTTCCAGATCCTACAATTAGCAGACTAACTCCAAATAACGGGTTTTCCCCCCCAGTATTTGTACCAAAAATTCATTTGCAGCTTTCAGATCTTGAAACACTGGCTTTATTCTGAATGGAGCACCTGAAATAATTTAACACCTAGATCCTTCCTAAGACATAATTCTTTGCACTAACCCACCAAATACTCAACTCTTTTGAAGGAGCATATAATTCAGCCCAACTCTTTGTAAAAGACATCCAAGACATCAGGTTAGATCAAAGGAAGGGTTTGAACAAAGGTGGGTATTTTTGATCTCAAGTTATGAAACTGGCCTAGAACTCCACCGCTGGGTGTGGTGTACCAGCCAAAGCTTCCCATAGGCCCTAATGGAATTCTGAGGGTGGCCATCATGCTACATTCCATCAGATGAGTTGGATCTGTGGCAGGTGAACATGGAGGTCTTCATATGGGTCTTCTGGAATTTTTATATGAATCTTCTGAAATGTTTATGACTGTGTTACAGATAGAGACAAGTCAGTTCTCAGAACCACCTGTTCATTCCCTTTCCCCTTTCCCAAATTCCCCGTTGAGAAATGAGAGGAACCTCGTTCACTGTGGAGGGCAGTGTCAGCAAAGAGGAAGCACCGTCTCTGAGACACACACTCCCCAGTGCCAACCCCACCATCAGGCATGCCCACACCCGCCAGCATTCCCAACCAGAGCAGGACCTCCAGCTGGAAGGGTGACTACAGGAGGCCTGGCCTATCCCTCCTGGAGCCAGGTACCTGCCTGCCACACCTGGAATGGTCCCAGTTGGGCGGGAGTCGGGAGGGGACTCCATGCTTGTGGTTTGACTGGAGATGGATGTGGCTGGGAGATGCCAACAGAGGCACTTCGCACTTCAAAGAACTGAAGACCTTTTTCTTAAACTTGGGGCTCGGGGAGAAATGTCAGGACACAAATAGACTACAGCCCACAGGAGCTAGTGTGCGTGGTGATAGCCAGAGATGCCCCTCAAGGCAGAGACGGGTGGGACCAAGGCAGCCAGCATGATCCTCATCAGGCAGGAAGGCAGGCCGATCGCATCAGTTGTCACCTAAGACACCAAATGCTTTAAGAAGTGGAAAAAGAGAAAATGAAGTGCTGGTCACTCTTGTGGATAAGGATGCATAGCTCTGACAGGAAGGGGAGCCCTGGAGGATTAGTGGCCAAGGTGAATGCTTGGACTCTTGCACACTACTGTCAGGTCTGCCCAGGTGGGTCAGAGGTAAAGAATCTGCCTGCCAATGCAGGAGAATTAGGCTCGATCCCTGAGTCAGGAAGATCCCCTGGAGAAGGAAACGGCAACCCACTCCACTATCCTTGTCTGGGAAATCCCAAGGACAGAGGAGCCTGGTGGGATACAGTCCATGGGGCTGAAAGGGTTGGACACGACTGAGAGACTGAGCACGCATGCATGCACGGTATACCTGGAAAGGAGCCCAACCATTTCAAAAGCTCTAACATTCCTCAGAAATATTGTTTCTCAAGCTTGGGATTGAGTCTGAAATGCTAAGGAGAGGGAAGCTTTTGGCTGCGGGTGAAGGCTCTGAGTTCTGCTCCTAGAGGTGAAATTCCCAGCATTCCACACTCAAGCATGCTCTGGACCCCTGGACCACACATGGCAGGTGTAAATTCCTCCTGTATCTGATGCTGTCTGGGCGGGGGAGCTGTGTGTGTGCGTGTGCATACTACGTAAGCAAACGCTCCTGTTGTTTCGCTTTTCCCACTTCAGATGACAGGCTATGTTTTGGCAACCTTGACTCCTGCGGGGATGTGAAAACCTGTGGCCCCAGTTGGTGTCCACAGGTAGCAATAATACGCACGCCACTAAAACAGAAGCACCAGCTCTGAGGTAATCTCTTTTAACAACACCCAAGGGATGGAAACAAGGCATTTCTTTTACCGGGCTTATGGCATTGCTACTCATGAGTAAAATTTAATGTTTTATTTGAAGATGTCAATGGGTTTCAAGGCATTGTTTCTCTTTGGCAATTGCTTGTTTATCGGTGATTCTCTGAGAGCCAACAGCCTGCTAGGAAAATGCACCAGGCCTGGGAAGCACATACATTCAGAATAAAAATTAATTTTGCCACTTTCCCATGCTACTAAAGCACTGGATCTGATTACTACCCTTTGGGTTTCAATTTCATTTATTCTTGCTAATTTCCTAATTTCTGAGGTGGAGAGCATGATAAACAAAGACAGAGCATCCAGTGGAAATGCCCTGGTGATGCTTTGTTGAGTTAAACATAAATGGATCAGAGGCTCAGGGTCACATTTTCCTGTAAATCACTATACATGGTTAAAAAAAAAAAAAGAATAGTTAAAAACTTTACGGACAAAGCAGCTGGAAAAATCAGTGAAGACATCTAATATTTATACTTTCTTCTCGGGAGCAATCAATGTTTAAGATCCAAAAATGCTTAAATTATAGCATTTTGCTAACTGAAACTGTGATTTATGAAAAGACATTTTAAACATATATAAGATTTTTCAGTAGCACAGTGGTAAAGTATTCACCTGCCAATGCAGGAGACACTTGGTTTCGATCCTGGTCAGGAAGATCCCCTGGAGGAGGAAATGGTAACCCACTTCAGTATTCTTGTCAGGAAAATCCCATGGACAGAGGAGCCTAGTGGGCTACAGCCCATGGTGCCGCATAGAGTCGGACACAAGTGATGGACTGAGCATGCACGCACAAAATTTTTTTTCACAGAATTTTCTGAGATATCCTTTGGTTTATTTGTATGACAGTTGGGTTCTATTTATTTATTGGTTGGTTCAGAAAGGAAATGAAAACCCAAGTATAATTTTCAGCTTTTATATTTGAAAGAAACCTTCTGAGTCATAGTGATTCCATTTTGTATCTTGACATGTGTAGTGATTTTTATTTATGGATCAAAGAAGCAAAAAAGTTGGCAAACTAGTGCCGTCATTAAAATTGAGTTAGAATAGGGTTATACTCATCATCAAAAAATGTTTTCATTTATGAGTCAAAGTGGACCACAGAGTGAACCCAGGCCCTTCCATTCCTGGATCAGAAATGCACACAAGCCAAGCAGAAGGAAGTCTTGGAATGCAAAACTCCCAAGGCTCTTCAGGACCTGTTTGTTTGGTTTTCTTTTTTTTTTTTTTTCTTTCAATTCTGTGTTAGGATAACTGCTTCGAAATGTGAGACCCAAAACCAAAAAAGGATTTCGTATTTTCATCAGATTTTAGATCAAACTGACAGGTGTCTAATCTATTTCTGAGCACAATTGGGCAATTTAAAATAAACTTCCAAGAATTGATTTGCATACAATAACTTGTCCAGTCTGGTTTGTGAGTAGCATCACCTGTTATCAGTGCTTAAGGAGCAACAGCAGGGATGAAGAATAATTGCAGGTCTTCCTGGGTCCCTTCTCTTAACCTTGATTCCTAGTCCTTCAGAAATGCCTAATTGCAATTATTTCTGGGGACTTTTGCTGCTTGCTTCTTTGGAAAATCAAGCCTGCTGATTGGTAAATTTGAAAAGTGCCAGCTTGTAGATGAGCAGGAAGCTGAAGCAGAAGTGTCTGTTGTGTTCTTGAAGATCAGAGTCTCTGAATGGGGTTGGACTAGGTTAGTTCCACATGCTTTAAGAAGTATTTCTTTCATCTACAAAGGTCAGGTAAGTTGCACATGAGTGCATGCTAAGTCATTTCAATAGTGTCCAATTCTTTCCGACCATATGAACTGTAGCCCTCTAGGCTCCTCTGTCCATGGGATTCTCCAGGCAAGAATACTAGAGGGGTTTGCCCATGCCCTCCTCCAGGAGATCTTCCCAACTCAGGGATCAAACCCATGTCTCTACATCTCCTGCATTGGCAAGCGGGCTCTTTTCCGCTGGCATCACTTGGGAAGCCCCTCAGGTAAGTTACCAAGACTTAAAAGATGCCAATGAAGGAGTTGGAGAACAAACAGAGCTGGGCATGATCAAGCTACACTTTAAACAATTGTGTACATCAAGATTTCAGCCTGATGAGTCTTCTTATTGGTATTTTGGGGGCTTCCCATCGGAGAAGGAAATGGCAACCCACTCCAGTGTTCTTGCCTGGAGAATCCCAGGGACAGGGGAGCCTGGTGGGCTGCCGTCTATGGGGGTCACACAGAGTCGGACACGACTGAAGTGACTCAGCAGCAGCAGCAGCTAGTGGCTCAGTGATAAAGAATCTGCCTGCCAATTCAAGAGACACAAGTTTGATCCCTGAGTCAGGAAGATCCCCTGGAGAAGGAAATGACAACCCACTCCAGTATTCGTGCCTGGGAAATCCCATGGACAGAAGAGCCTGGGGGACTACGGTCCATGGGGTTGCAAAAGATCAGACACGACTTAACAGCTAGATAACAACTTGATGGTATTTCCTTAGGAGGGATTCAAAATTTTGTAATGTAGCATGATATACTTTTAAACCTCTTTCAAGGCTGATGAAGCCTGAAATTTTACTCTTAATTACAAGCCTTTACATCTATAATTAGCAGAATAACTCTTCTTCCACTTGGGTATTTATTCACAGATATAATATTAGTTCCTAAATCACAATCACTAAAGCATAATTACTTAAATCTAGGTGATCAGTTATTCCTAGTACCAAGTCCACATATGACCCAACTCTCAACACTGTCCCCAGTCCTCCAGATATTTTCCATAATTAAATACTCATTCATTAAGTCATGTTCAAATCTTTGTGACCCCATGGACTGTAGCCTGCCAGACTCCTCTGCCCATGGGATTTTCCAGGCAAGAATACTGGAGTGGGTTGCCATTTCCTACTCCAGGGCATCTTCTTGATCCAGGGATTGAACCCGGGTCTCCTACCCTGGCAGGCAGATTCTTTACCACTGAGCCACCTGGTAAGTACATAAATGCTATGCTATGCTATGCTAAGTCGCTTCAGTCATGTCCGACTCTGTGCGATCCCATAGACAACAGCCCACCAGGCTCCCCCATCCCTGGGATTCTCCAGGCAAGAACACTGGAGTGGGTTGCCATTGCCTTCTCCAATGCATGAAAGTGAAAAGTGAAAGTGAAATCGTGTCCAACTCTTAGCGACCCCATGGACTGCAGCCTACCAGGCTCCTCCGTCCATGGGGTTTTTCAGGCAAGAGTACTGGAGTGGGGTGCCATTGCCTTCTCCGATGTACATAAATACTCAGTATCAAACATCCAAATCCATAAGTGTAAAAAATTCCCTGTAGAAAAAAATTCTAAAATTTCCACACTGTTTCAATGGAGAACCTCATGTCCATTATGTATGCGATACATTTACTATTGCTAGAAGATGCCACCTGTAAAATGAGATCATTCACAGTAGCTAACATAACACATTTAATCACTTGAGTCTCTGGATAACAAACCCAGGCTGAAATCTGTTTTACACAGTCATTTAAGATTTAAGTATGGTTAAGTCTCACGCACAAACTCACAATTCTAATAATCCCCCCCAAACATCCAGCTGGCCTCCTGTGCCTCTTGTCTAACACTTGAGTTTTCTCTCTCCATCACTACGACTCCATTAGGTACTGTCATCCTAATGCTTTGCACTCATCTTCCTCCTTCCACTCAACTGTTTTATGAGCGTTATTCCATCAATCCTCACAAATGCCTCTTTTAACAGAATCTAACATTAGCAATGCATGATGAAGAATTATTGTAAATAATCAACATTAAATACCTTCCTGTCAAAATAAGTGGAAGAGGACGTTTTGCAGTGCAGGACTCCTGATTTTTATTGTTTTTTCATGTACTCGCTAATTTGCAAAATTCTACAATCCACAATGGGTCCTCCCGTCATTAGTGTTAATTAGCGGGATTGTACTGTACTAATAAATCAACATTACCCAAATGCAGCACATGGAGATACATCCCTGTTTATGCATTTTTAAAAATTAGATCATGTTCACCACCGCAGTCCTAGTCTTCACTGATAGAGTCTGGATATACGTAGATCCCTTTCTACAACGAGGTTTGCATGGAGACAGCAGGTGTGTTTGTAATAATTGTGTTTGTGTATGCTCAGCCGTGTCTGACTCTTTGTGACCCCATGGACCATAGGCCACCCAGGCTCCTCTGTCCATGGGATTTCCCAGGCAAGATTACTGGAGTGGGTTGCCATTTCCTCCTCCAGAGGTTCTTTCCAACCCAGGAGTTGAATCCACATCTGTTGCACCTCCTACATTGTCAGGTAGATTCTTTACCCCTGAACCACCAGGGAAGCCCAATGATTGTGTATCTGTTCTAAATCTCACACACTCAGAGGGAGAAAGTGACCAAGGCAGGAAAGGACCACTGGTTTCACATCATCCAGCACATTAATATAGAAAAAAGAAGCTTGTTCAAAGTCCAGTTGGAACTCAGGTGTTCTCACACTCAGGCCCCAGTCCATCCAGCACAACAAACTGGCCACTCATGTGAAAAGCATGAACACGAATCTCCACCAAAGACTTATTTTTCCCAAGCCCATCCATTTCCCAGTCTTCCAACCTCTACCATTAATGGTACCCATCCTGCCAAACTTACCCTCTCTCTGCCCCTTAACTGCTTAGCCGTGAACTCTGTGATTCCTGTGTGTAGCACGCTGTGTGTATTATTTTTTCTCATGAGAACATTCACTCGATTAAATTAGACTTATGGCTGGGATGTACTTCAGAATTTATCCGACCTGGGATCCACTGATTGAACGGCATACCTTTCTTCTAACCTCACATCATCGTTTAATTATAATAGACGAAAGTGGTTTTCCTGGCCAGTCGGCACGAAGGAAGGTCATATGGCCACTGACCCACATCTGTACAGCTGTCCCTCATCTCTTTTCACAGGCTCTCTCTCTGGTTGGCCAGTAATGGCTCAGAGCCTGTCAGCACAAATGCTTCCCAACTGTATTGTTATTCTACAATAAATAATGTCCAAATAATGTCCACCAGTGCTCAGGGAAGACCTCACATTTCTCTGCCTCTTGACAAGGAGATGGGTGACAGAGGGAGAGTCTCTAGATTGCAACAAAAGCAAGTCATCCAACGTCACAGAGACAGGAAAGAGGCCGGAGCATCGTCCTCTCTAGAGACTCTCTCCAGAAAGAGGACAGTTCTCCCTTTGAAATGGGAAGGGATCTTCCAAAGAACTTTTAAGTTCTGTGGCTCTTTGATTCTCCCGGCAGTTGCTTTGAATTGTCATTTCTCCCAAAATTTTGTGATCTTGTCACCAAAGGCACATCTATATGCATGGATGAATATTCAGTGTATCTATGAACAGTATATTGGAAAAAAACTTGAGCATAATTTTAGTATCCCCGTCCTATACAAAGGGTACTCAGAATCTCGGTAATAAATACACTGGCACCCTCCGCTGCTCTGTAATCCAAGATGGAGAAACTGTCTGGTTTCTGTTAAAGCTGGATGAATTAAGAAAGACTGTAAGATTGCATTTGGACAAGAACCCTGAAATTTGGCTGCTTATTCAAATCTTGTGCAAATTTCTGTAGACTGCCGAATTGGTCTGAAGTGAGGGGTTAGCCTGTAAATATTATGGACCTTGACGTGCCTTTTCATCTGCTGTTTTTCCTATCAAATTGTAAAATAAACTTGGAGGTGGCTCGGGGAAGTGAGAAAGTGTTGGGAGACACACCCCAAAGCCAAGTGAAAGGAAAGAATGATACAAAATGGGCCATGTTAGGTTTCAAATTAAGCATATCACAGTGGGAATGCTAAATATCCTATTTTATCATAGGAAAAATAAGGGAAATAGAATATGTTTTTCCAACTGTTTAATATTGAAGAGGTCGGGGCTGTGTTTGCAGAAGGAAGTCTTTGATATAAGAAAGGCTCTGGTTAGTTCTAAAGTCTCATCTGAAACTTTTGAAATGTGACTTTTACTGAAGCTCATGACTGTGTGTGTGCGTGTATGCACACATGTACACACAGGAGTATGTGGACCACTGGGACGACTGGAAACTTAATTGTATTTATCCATCGCATTGTTGTTGGTTAGTCGCTCAGTCATGTCCGAATCTTTGGGACCCTATGGACTGTAGCCCACCAGGCTCCTCTGTCCATGGGATTTCCCAGGCAAGAGTACTGGAGTGGGTTGCCATTTCCTTCTCCAGGGGATCTTCCTGACCTAGGGATCAAACCCACATCTCCTGCATTGGCTGGCAAATTCTTTACCACTAAGCACCTGGGAAGCCCATTTATTCGTTATACTTTTTCACATGTCAATATTCCACTTTATGATGACTATTTTAGTAAACTGAAAATAGAAAAACTGTATGAAGAAGAGAGAATCCTTAAGCATGCTTACAGTATATTTTTAGAGCTTATTGTATTAGATGGATTTGACTGTAGACTTAGCCCTTATTTACAGAAATAACTGGCAAGACTTGATTTTTGGCAACAGAAATGTACTAAATATAATATCCTAAGCGTTTATCTACCACTGCACTTTCATTGACTCTCTTCTAGTTTCACGAAGTGACAATCTCATCATCCGATATCAATTATAAGTTACGCCATTATAAACGATGTCATATAGGAAACGTCTGTCTGCTAAAGATGAATACACAGGTGAAGCAAACTGTCTCAGTGAATAATCAGCAATGAATTTTCCCAAGTGGTTCCTGCAAATTCCAAAAATGAGTATTGACTTCACCTGCTTCATGAACAACAACAAAAAGAGCAGACAGCTGGTTGTAAAGATTCGGGACATAATTACGATTAGTAATTACTGTGTTGTTTCTAAACAGGAAGTTCATGAGGAAGATCTTAGGATGCTCTGTTTAGCTACATGATTCTTTTCATCGTTTTATGTCGTGAAAAGAGTCACTGATGGACTGCCTCGTGAAAATCAAAACTGTTCATCACGTTGCTGGAAAAGGCATCACTTCTGCTCCAAATTTCCTGCAGAAGGGAGCAAAGAGAAAGCACTGAAAATAGAGAACTGTGTGTACGAGTGTGCACTGCGGCCCAGATTTCTAAGAGGTGAATATGTTTAATTTCCTGAGGGTTTATCCCTTCTAACTCTTACATATAACATATGGTTCACTGGATGCAATTCAACGCCAATTGTTACCATACAGAAATATTAAAAGTGAGTCCTTAAGGCCCCGTCTCTGTCCTTGGGCTACTGTGAATATTGTTTGTCCATCAGTTCATGATCCAGTGAAGTTTCAGCAAGTTGAGCTAAGGCAGTGATCCTCAACCGGGGTCAGCTTTGCTCCCCATGGGACATTGGCAAAATCTGAGGATGTTTTTATTTTTAATGACTGGGGAGGAGGAGAGTGAGCACAGGCCTTTTAGTGGGCAGAGACCAGAGATGCTGCGAAACATCCCGCAATGCACAGGACAGCTTCCACAGCTAGGGTTATTCAGCCCCAAATGCCAAGAACACCAAATCTGAGAAACCCTAAGTCAGGGCGAGCCGGGACAATGACCAGGGTTGGAGAATAGATTTCTCAAATGTCAATTGTCTAAGTCTATCACCTAGTCACTCAAAGAAAATGTTCTAAAACATCTTTCCCATGAAAGAATCTCGTGGGAACTCTGATGGCTCCTTGCAGTAGGGTGCAGCTGGATGCAAATTTGCCCGAAGCAGAAATCCCTTTTGTCTCTCTCTATTTATCATCATCATCATTACTTTTTTACTTTAGTTAGCAGATGTTTCTTTAGTGCTCTGACATCCTTTTTAATTTGCACATTTATTAATTTGGCTGGCGGAGAGCAGAGTTCTTTACCTGCCGATCCTCCCTGTGCCTTGGGGCTGGCGGCATCGCACGTAGAGAGTTGCTCTGGTCCACCATCCATCACTGGGAAGCATTTTTTTAACCTACAGCGAGCATCTTTAAATGGGATCATCGGCTGACCAGTGCAATTTGGGCTTTTGTCCTATCTCCGGCTCCAAGTGAAAGGAGCTGATTGCTCTGAAGTCCATTTACCCTCCACTCCAGGGGAATTGTTTGGATTCTCACGTGCACCCTCACAACATCCCATTTATAGCTGTGACAAAGAAGTAAGCAATTAATCAGACATCTCTCCTAACAATACTGACCTGCCAGCATTCAAATGCTTTAATTAAAATCGCAGCACAGTATATGCCAGGGGTAACAGCCTAGCAATGTCTTCGCGAGGCAGGAAGCTGCTCTGCTCACCAGCCCCGAAGCAAACACACATATTAGGGACGTCCTGGCATGAGACCCGTAATGAGAAGGAAAACACTTCTCCGGGGAGGGTTTGCACACACTGACGCTCACCTACAGGAGTAGATTACTTCCACATCGTGCTCAGTCGCAGACTGCGACATAAAAGGATGCGCTGGATAGAGTGCATTGTATTTTTCTTTCTTCATTTAAAAAAAAAAAAAATTTTTTTTCCAGAAACTTTCACAGACGAGGAGGAACCATAAACCTAACCCAGCAGTGTTGGGCTTTATTCACTTCTGCAGTTTTAAAAATAAAATGTCAGTGCAACTTCAAGAGTTACAAGGTTTAAATATCAGTAAGCACAGAAAAGTCTGGGTTGTTTTTTCTTCCAATGTCAAGTCACCCCAGTGACAGGTTTTAGTTTCATGATATTCAAGCACGCTCCCCAATTGTTCTGCCTTTGAAGTACACAGTCCTACAAAGATTTTTAAATTGCCAAGAGGCATTGCATTTAGAGTACTGTGGAGAGTTTGGAAAGATTGCCATCCACTTATTTTTACTATGCTTACAGTTATTTTTTTCAAGGTCATATATAATCCATTGATACAGGTCAGCATCCTTTGAAATAAACACAGAATCCATTCATCGCTTCTTGAGGTACAGCACGCCCACAGTTAACAATTGCCTATATTGCCTATATTTTAACTGGTAAGCTGGTCATATTAACAGGTAATAGGTAACTTGGACAGGTTACTTTTCAACATAATCTAAGCTAACTTAAAATGCTTCTAACGTGTATGGTCATTGTACTTACACTCCAGAGTTTAAGTATTATGTTGTCCTTTGCTTCTAGCTAAAATTCCCTAACACATCCTCCATGAAAAAGTTATTTTATTTGTTATTTATTTTCAATTTTTAAATTTGATATCAGAGTATGGTTGATTCACAATTTTGTGTTAGTTTCATGTGAACTGCAAAGTGATTCCGTTATACGTATTTATTTATCTATTCTTTTTCAGCTTCTTTTCCCTTATATGTCCTTACAGAGTATTGTGTGGAGCTCCCAGTGCTACACAGTAGGTCCTTATTAATGATCTATTGTACAAATAAGTTCACTTGTGCGTTTTTTGGATTCTACATGTAAATGATATCATATGATAAAAATCTATTTTTTATTGAAATATGGTTGAGTCACAAAGTTTCAAGGGTACAGCAAAGTAGCCCCATTATACATACAATATCTATTCTTTCTAAGATTCTTTTTCATTTTCGGCTGTCACAGAGTATCGAGCAGAGCGCTCTGTGCCGCACAGTAGGTCTCTGTTGATTATCCATTTTATATACAGCAGTGGCTTGGGATTAACATGCAAAATGCTCTTTAAGAGTTAGTCTCATTGGTCAGTTTCCACCAGAACAGCTGTCCAATGGTGCTAAAACTGGTCCCCTGTCATCCGGGATTTCCAGGGGAATTTGAAAATCCCACGTGCCTTTTTCTAAGACTCCAAATCCTGAATGTCTTGACTCAGTTGCTCCCGCCAGCTGCCCTCAGAACTTGTGACCTACGTGGGTTCTACTCTAAGTGCTTTCATGGCTTATCTTTCTTCCACATGTGGCTCATAGACGTTTGGGGCATCGGCGGGGAGTTGCCCACATCCCTCGCTGCCTCAGGAGGGATCTCTGTATCAGCTGCTCCCCCCTCGGCTCCCCTCCACTCCCGGAAGCCAGCGTCCTCTAGCTGTGTTTATCCACGCTCCCCTCAGGGCACCGCATGTGGCCAGCTTCCTCCTCCACTCAGCAGCCCATTACGCTCCCTCTTTCTCATATCCTGCCCCCTTTCAAGTTTGTATCCTTTTTCCTTTGAAGGACCTTGATCCTTCCCACGATGGTTTTCAAGTTGGAAACATGAAACTCCAAACGTCCTTCACTTCCCTCCTCCCCACACTTCCCTCCTGTGTTTATTAAAATAATCTCTCTCTTTTCCTCTCTCTCTCTCTCTCTCTCTCACACACACACACACACCCCCCCAGTTTCTGAGATGAATTCAGATTCAGAGAAAAAGACAACTATTTTTTCATCTCCTCATCTGATTGTCATGGAAGACAGTGGGCACCCTCAACAGAGAAGACATGGATCCAGGCAGTAGCATTCAAGTATAATTTAACTATTTTTACAGGAATTTAGAAAGTTGTAATGACTGTTGGATGCATTTTTTTTAATCCGAAGTTTGATTTTCCTCTCAACCCCTTCATTATTTGCTCCTGATTCTCTTTAGCCTAATCTGCTTCCTAAATATTACCTAGATGGTTACTACTCAGGATTCTCCAGAGAAATACATCCTATATATATGTGTGTGTGTGTGTGTGTGTGTGTGTGTGTGTGTGTGTATGTATATATAGAGAGAGAGAGCAAGAAAGAGAGAGATTTATTTTAAGGAACTTGCTTATGATAGTGGAGGTTTGGTCAATGCAAAATCTGCATGGATAGGGGGATTGGGGGCCTGAAAACCTGGGGAACAGTTGCAGTCTGAATCCAGAGAAAATCTTCTAGCAGAATTGTTTTTTGCTCAGAAGAAGTCAGGCTATGTTCTAAGCCTTCCACTGATTTGGTGAGGCCCACCTACAATGATGGATAGTAATCTACTTTACTCAAAGTCCTCTGACTTAATCTCGCCCAAGAAACACCCTCACAGAAACAACCAGAATAATGCTGATCAAATATCTGGGCACTATGGCTCAGCCACACTGACACATAAAATTAACCATAGGAATTCCCAAATCACCATCTATGGAACACTAGTTCTCTGACTCAAACCCTGGGTTAAACTGTGTCTTGGGTGTTTCCTTTTATTATCTCTTATTATTAAAGGGAAGAAAAACAGCTTTGCTATTGTACTGAACACCTCCTAAATGTCAAATGCTCCATATTCACTATCTTATTTAATTCTTATTTAATAACGACTTTATGAAATAGGTATCATTATCAGAATTCGTGATGTGACAACCATCTTACAGAAAACAAGATACTGATTAAGAAATATTATGGTTTTTCAAACTCACACTTTATGAAAAAGAGATTCAAACTTTTCATTACCATCTCCATCATTAGACCGGCCACTTTAGAATCATCTAATCACTCTTCTCTCACATCACCTTTATTTACATCTAATTTGTTGAGCTACGGCATTTTTAACCCTTCATCCAAAGCCACAGACTATTAAAACAGGTTATTTGTTTCATCTATGCCCGAGAAGTACATTGATCATGGATTTCACTAAAAACGTTTGAAATTTCTTAAACTCATGAGGTAACAAAGTCCTCAGCTTACCCCTATCAGAATCCAAAAGCCAAAATTGATCAAAATGGCTTCAAGGTATAAAGCTTTTCCTAAATGGGACTTAGTAGTTTAAAAACAAAAAAAGTGATTGAGAGAGCACCCAGAAGGGGCAAAAAAGGTTAACAAAGGGTCAAGTACAAGGCAACTGTGGTTTGTTTGTTTGTTTGTTTCCTGAATGACAATTTGGTGCTGATGAGGAGGATGCAAGGACTTTGCCTTATAATCAGTCACCACCTATGGTGACAGATTTTAGCAAAATCACACAGCAGCTCAGCTGCTACAGGCTCAGTACATCCTTTAACCTTGAGGGTCGCCAGAGGTAAAGCCCTGCCCATACTTTTCAAGGCAAGAGTATGGGAAAAATAAGAAGAAAAACAAGAGAAACCATTGATGAGGGAGAGGGACAGGGGAAAAATCATAGCAAAGTCCCCTCTTCTTGAGGTGGGGAAAAGAAAGATTCTTCAAGATCAAACATGTGTCTGCTGCTTCAAATTCTCCAGAGCAGAATTCTGTCATCTAGACCTGGAAGTCAAATCTGTCTCATTGCTTGTTTTACAAATAAAGCTTTATTGGAATACAGCCACAGCCATTCATCTATGTATCGTCTGTGACTGGTTTTCCTACATGGGCACAATTGAGTAGCATCACTGACCAAGACCATATGAGTTTCATAGCCTAAAATATTTCCTCTCTAGCCTTTGACAGCAAGACCAGCCAGCCCCTGACCAGTGCAAACCCAGCACACTAAGGGTGCCCATTTCCTCAGACAGGTCTCTACCCCTTGCCCTCTCTACAGGTTCTTGTAAAGACAGCCCTTATCCACTTGGCAGTAATTTTTTTAAACATCCTGTTGACCTCTGTGGAGCAACACTTGATTCTCCCTGTCTTACCCAGGATGACTACTGAGAAAATTAACTTTAAATTGCTTAGATACCCTCTGAAAGAAAAGATTACATTCACAAAGGTAAAAACAGGTTTGACCTACTGGAGGTTTTTGGTTTTTTTTTTAAATGAAAACACAGTCATGTTCTGAAGAATATAGAAGAGAGCAGAAATTCCTAGTTTGGAGTCAGGCTATCCTGATGTGAAAGAGCCACTGACCAAGAATGACATAAGGAGCACATTCTAGTCTGTCAAATGGGGAGAGGAGTGTCCCCTTTCCTTTGTGTTTATGAGGATTTAAAAGTCTGGCACAGAATAGGATGTAGCAAACCACATCAAAACTGAATGCTGGACATAGAGAATAGATATGTGGGCACGGAGAGGGAAGGACAAGGTAAGACAAATTGGAAGAGTAGCATTAACATATGTGTTAACGACCATGTGTAAAACAGACGGACAGTGGGAAGCTGCTGTATAGCACAGGGAGCTCAGGGGGAGGCTGGGAGGAGGCTCCAAAGGGAGGGGATATGTGTGAACACATCGCTGATTCAGGTTGTACAGCAGAGACCAACACAGATTGGTAAAGCACCCTCCAATTCAAAAATAAAAAATCAAGTTAAAAAAATTTTAAAGCATGAAGAAAAAATATCTACGGCACAGAAATTTGATGACAATCACATGGACAGAAACCAGAATGAAATGCCCACAGCCTCATGACTCCAATAAATCAATGTTTTAAATTTCGAAGAATAAAAACTGAGTGCTGACGAACAATGTGTAACTCCTCCCCACCATGTGGTTTTCTGGGTGACTTTGCTGATCTCACCTGAGCTCCCAAGAGCCTCCTGAGTCACCTGCAGGGAGCTCAGGGCTGTGCCAGCTGGGACCGTGGGTCTCTCTCCAGGGCGACCCAGCCTGCACTTGGCCTCTGGGCTGGCATCTACCACGCGGCTCTTTGCTGTGCATTTGCTGAAGTCCCAAAGGCCCGGACAAGCCCGCAGCCAAGCCCTGTGGCCATGTGGTTGCAAGGTGGTCTCCATTCCTGATGGGGGGAGCAAGGAGGACTGGCACCCCCAGCTCCACACACCTGCCAAGGATGAGGCTGAGGAAAGGCCAGTTTGTGTCTCTCATTCTGTGTCTGTGCCTGTTCCATGGCACCCCGGCCCCTTCGCATGTGCCAGGAATGTTCCAACACGCCAGCCTTACTCCTTTCCTGGGAGTCAGACACTGCACTCAGACGCAAGCATCTGTGAATTTCGCAGCTGCAGGCACTGTCCTCAGTGATTCTGGAGCCCAAGAAAATAAAATCTGCCACTCTTTCCTCCTTTTCTCCATCTATTTGCCAAAATGTGATTCCTCTAAGCCCACGTTTTCTCATCTGCAAAATGGATAGGACACTGCCCACCATTCAGAGCAGGGGTAAGAATTCAACACAGTTCCTGTCTCAATTACCCTCAGGGGAACTCAGGGGTAATTATCCACAAACTCGCTTTTGCCCTCAGAGGCTTTCCAGTTTGCGTAAAATACAATATGTCCACCTCATATCAAAAACACTGAGTTCCAGTATCTAAGACTCTGTGCTCCAATGCAGGGGGCCTGGGTTCAATCCCTGGTTGGGGAACAAGATCTCACATGCAGCCATTAAGACCTAATGCAGCCAAATAAATAAATATTTTTCAAAAATACTTAGCTCCAGGCCTGACACACAGTGCATGCTCCCTTAGGCACCATGGTTTAATATACTGAAATTCCCCCAAATTTCACATTAACTTTTTAAAAAAGCATTCATTTTTAATTGGAGGAAAATTGCTTTACAATATTGTGTTGGTTTCTGCCATACATCAACATGAAACAGCCTAAGGTATACATTTTTCCCCTCCTTCTCAAACCTCCTTCCCACCTCCCACCCCATTCCATCCTTCTACATTGTCACACAGCACCGGGATTGTTACAAAGCTACTCTCTCAATTCGCCTCACCCTCTTCTTCCCTCACCGTGTCTACAAGTCTGTTCTCTATGTCTAAGTCTCCACCACTGCCCTGCAAATAGGCTCATCAGTGCCATCTTTCTAGATTCCATATATATGTTAATATATATTAACATATTTGTTTTTCTTTGTTTTTTTTTTTCTTACTTACTTCACTCAGTATTAATAGGCTCTGGATTCATCCACCTCACTAGAACTGACTCAAATGCATCCCTTTTTATGGCTGAGTAACATTCCATCGTATAGACGTACCACAACTTCTTTAACCATTCATCTGTCGATGGACATTTAAGTTGCTTCCATGTTTTAGCTATTGTAAATAGCGCTGCAATGAACATCGGGGTACATGTGTCTTTTCAATTATGATTTTCATTAACTTTCTAAAATGTTTACATTTCAAAACTGTTTTTAGCAAAAAAAAAAAGTATACTGAAGAAAAGTTCCAAAATGTGCAACATTGTCAGGCCTTGTGGGCACCAGAGCCTATAAAACAAAAAGGCATTTTGGAAAGAAGGAAATATCAATAATACTGCCTTTGTTTGCACAGCAATATTAATAATATATCAATACTGTTAAAGCATACAGACTCTCCCTGTGGTGGAGCTGCTCAACGTGTGTTACACGGATTGACCCCTCCACGTCTTCACCCGCTCAGTCGTCATTCTCACCTTACGGAGGAGTAAAGGGTCATCCCGGTCAGAAGCAGTGACGCTAGGTTTGCAGCCCAGCCTGTCTGTCTCCGGAGACTGTGCTCTGGTCTTGCTGAATGCGCTCAGGATGGAAATCTCAACCTAGTGGTTGCCCTGCTGGTTGCCTGTCCCAGGCTGGGAACCCATGTATGATAGGAGACTCTTCTATGAAAGAAAAATAGTTTCCAAGGCACTCAAATTTCCTGTCACCATTTTGGCCTCTTGGTATCTTCTTTAGCTTTTTGCCAGGTTCTCATTTGTGTTCCAAGATAGCTGAGGTTCTAGAGAGATAGTCTGATTGTTTGAAAAAAATGATGCATTTTTCCTCTTGAAAATCAACATATTTTACCCAAGGGATATTTCAGAATATACCTTGCCTCCCTATAATGCTGATCATTTTTTCTAATAACTACCTGATTTTTTTTCCTATCACACCTAGACAAGACATGAGCTCCACTCTAAGATAATAAGGATGCCTCAGCTTCCACTCTCATTAATGTAATGATTCCATAACACGATGACAGATAAAAGAACTTTCTTTCTCTTCTACTCAAGGCTGGTTTTATATAAAAATAGACCATAACTCAGAGTCTGTAATGTCTATGGAAAGGTTATACTCGTTTCCATCCAAATAGGCTGAGCTAATAAAAATTATATTTGTTACAATCCAAATAGATTAACCGGCCTCAAGGGCTTAGCTATGTATTACACTTTTCAATTTTCTTATAATTAAATTAACATAAAATAGTCTTCACAAATAAATGGCTGCTTCAGAAATAGTTAAGCTCTGTTTAACAAAAACGGCCATTCTGTTTACACTTGCAGCTGCTCAGGTGGATCTGGGAGGTGGAAAGAGGCACTTCTCTGTGGAGTGGACACGTGATAGAAGGATTAGCGGAAAGACCCCCTCTCACGTGTCCTGCTGGGGCCATCAGTGCCCCGGCTGCAGTGCAGAATAAAGCCAGGATCAACGCCACCTGCGCCAACCTGCCGCTCTTCACCAGGTGTGGTCGGCCACCAGCCAGTGGAGCTGATGGCAGGACCTCAGCTGCTGTGCCCAGGGTTCCTGATGCCCTGAAAGCTCATTAACAAAGGGTCTGCTGCCTTTTCTCAGCTCATCTTCCTTTGTCTTCTCCAGAAGCCTGACCTCTACGTATTTGCCTTCCTCCTAGAAATCCTGCTAAAATATTGCTTCTGTTTGTACACTCCTTTATTCAGGACTTTCTGTGCCATGGTTTCACTCACGTTTTCACCCAGAGGGTTCACTACATCCAATCACCAAGGAAGATTCACATCGTGCAGCTGGAAAGATCTTGAACCAAGGAGAAGATGGCCCTAAACTGCTTGAATCCCTCCAGAGTTTGTATCTGCCCAAAGGGATTAACTTCAAATCGGCCTTTTGTTTTATTCTATGGATGTCTCCAGTGCTTTCCTGGTGACTCAATGGTAAAGAACCCGCCTGCCAATGGAGGAGACCAAGGAGAAGGGGTTCCATCCCAGGGTCAGGAAGATCCCCTTGGAGAAGGAAATGGCAACCCACTCCAGTATTCTTGCCTGGAGAATCCTATGGACAGAAGAGCCTGGCGAGCTACAGTCCAGAGGGTTGCAAAGAGTTGGACACAATGCCTAAACAACAACAATCGGTGTCTTCATAAGAGGTACAGTGTAGTAGCTGTTGCCATTTGAAACCATCAGAAATAGAGATTTCTTGGTTCTGAAAGTCAAACGGGAGACCATTCAAAGTAAGGACGTGGGCAATGATGTGGGCTGGGTGCCCTTCGAGCTACAACCGTTCCTCAGGTCTCTCATCCATACGTCCTCCTGCGTTTTAACGGACCCTACCCCATTTCAAAATGGGAAAGCTGGTGGGAAACCAGGGAACAGGTGTGTAAAAGCTCTGAGTTAGTCTTGATGAAAGCCTGAAGCAGGATCCCTCCAAGGGTCAACCTTGTATACAGGTTCTGGAGGAACTCTGACATGCACCCAATGGGAGCCATCCATCCTGGGAGCTCTTCTTTGAGCTCAGTGGTCCGACAGCATCAACGGGAAAACACAGCCTGATAGGACAAATGATGGTAGAATGCCAATATTCACACCAGCAGCCCTTTCCACATCACTGTGATTATCTCCTGAAAAATAAACAGAAGTTGGGACTTCCCTGGTGGTCCGTGGCTAAGACTCTGAGTTCCCAATGCAGGGGCCAGGGCTCAATATCTGGTCAAGGAATTAAGTCCCACAGGCCACAGCTAAATATCCCGAGTGCCAAACTAAGACCCAGCACAGCCAAATAAATAAATATTTTAAAAACAAAATTAAAAGCAAACAGAACTTAGAAAACACCTTGATTGTGTTAGGGCACAGTGCAGGCTCCTTCACTCTCCCTAAGCCCCTCACGACTGCCCACATTTGGAGTGATGAGTCCTTGTTAGCACATCTGTAAAAGACTCAGAAAAACAGAGAGGAGGCTCACATGAGTCTGTATTGCTGCACATCTGCAGTTTTTTGTCAAAAGTTGGTTGAAGAAAGAGGTCAAAACTGATGGTACAATAAAAGAACTCAATCATCTGTGGGGCTCTTCTATTTATGACACCCTGGTTCCCTCTCTTCATGGACCAGCAAGACCTGGCCTCACACTTAAGATTAAAGTCATTTTGGGTCAAGGGTCCCAGTGAGCTGAGCAGGTGAGCAGGTGAGCAACACTTTACTTTGCATTTTATCACATCTCCTCTTTTAGTGTAGATGCTAGAGCAAGAGCCTCTTCATAAAACAATGCATTTGAGTGTCTCCTTCCATCCAGCCATCCAGTGTGCAGAATAAAATCCCCCATGAAATGACCCCAACTCCTCTCGTCACTCCTCCTTCCTCCCCTGCATGGCAGCAGCCCTTCCAACTGCACATCGTGAAAGTCCACACCCCAGCATTTCTCTCACTGACTCCTGGTCTTCAAAACTCCTTCCCTCTTTGTGGTTTGGTCACTCAGTCGTGTCCAACTCTTTGCAACCCCATGCGCTGCAGCACGCCAGGCTTCCCTGTCCTTCACCATCTCCTGGAGTTTGCTTAGATTCATGTCCATTCAGTCAGTAATGCTATCTAACCATCCCTGTGGCTGAGTAATATTCCATTGTCTATCTGTCCCATATCTTTTTTATCCATCTCTATCAATGGACTTTTTGCAGCAACATGGATAGACCTAGAGACAATCGTAGTAAGTGAAGTAAGTCATATCATATGATATCACTTGTATGTGAAATCTAATTTTTAAAATGATGCAAATGAACTTATTTACAAGACAGGAACAGACCCACAGATATCAAAAACAAACTTATGGTTACTTAGGCTTCCTTGGTGGCCCAGACGTTAAAGAATCTGCCTGGAATGCAGGAGACACAGGTTTGATCCCTAGGTTGGGAAGCTCCTCTGGAGAAGGGAATGGCAACCCACTCCAGTATTCTTGCCTGGACCATGGGGTCTAAAAGAGTTGGACACGACTGAATGACTAGCACACATCAAGACTTCAGTCCAGTGATTCTCAAGCTTGGACAGTCATCAGGATCACCTGGAGGGATTCTTAGGATGTGGACCACTGAGTCCTCCCCCATGCCCACCGACAGTCCTGAGTCAGCGAGTAGCACTAGAGAATTTTCACATCCAACAGGTCTGCAGGGGGTGAAGCTATGCTAATGCTGCTGCCAGTCAGAACACACTTTGAGAACCGCTGCTGAAGTCCCATGTTGTGGAACTCGCACCCTTAAATTTCATCCTGAGGTTTAAGTGTGGAGCCGTCGGATCTCCATAGAGATATCAGCTTCAGGATAGTGAGCATACTGACGGAAAGCTAGGGGCACCAATGAAAGTGCCCCACAAATGAAAACAGGAAGGCAGCCGTGAGAACGCTGCCCTGCTCCGCTAGAATTCACAGAGACTTAAAACTCAGCCCAGGCTCTCAAGATGTTATCGTCCCCAAAAGGGAAAGGAAAAAGCTTTATCAGACTGAATGTCTATACAAATAAGCAAAGCTGACCTCCTTCTTCCTTTCAATAAGTAGCTGACAGCTCAGGACACCAGACAGAGGAAGGGAGAGTGGGGCCAGGCTGTGGGTCCTGAGAGCAAAGCCTGTAATTAATCTGGAGGGAGAAGAGGGAATTTGGAGCACAAATGCTGTGAAACAAGAGGAGTGTGAAAGAAAGAGGGAGAGAGAGAATGAAAGAAGGGAGGAAGGACACGGGAGGGGAGGGAAGAGAGGGAGGAAGAGAGAAAGCAAATGAAAAAAGGAATGAAAAGTTAAGCAAAGGGAAAAAAAGGTTGAGAGCAGCCCTGCTCCTGGTGTCACTCTGGAATAGTTTATCGTCTGACTTACGGGGCCAGAGACCAGTTACCTCAGGTCTAAGCGTGATTCCATTTCCCACAGTCCCACGGGGTGGCCCCTGTGAACAAAGATGCGGTTCTTTCTCTGAGGAGCTCAGGTGAGCCATCGACAACAGCCACCTGGAGTGGGGGTCCGCTGATGGCTTTAAAAGAAAAGAATTTGATTAAAATTCAAAGGAAAAAAAAAATCAGCCAAGATGATTTAGAAAGCATTATGCATTTATTGAACAAACACTGCTAAAGACATTTCAGCAAACTGTGTGCTTAAAAAGTAATAAATAGCTATTGTGCTTACTTCATAAACTTGTCAGACTGTCTTCATTTTATTTTCCTGAACAAACTGAATTTCTGTACTGCTCATCCCCAGCCAGTTAATAAATACATCACCCTAAAAAGTGCTGTGGTATTAAATTTACAGCAGATAAAATATGGATGAAGGTGCTATGCTTCAGGTAAGTCAAGTGTGATTTAATATCTCACACTCCTCTCAGGAGGAGTAAAAGATTACTAGGGCTGCTTCACCCGCCAGGGAGCGACCTTTGCTCCCAGGTAACAGCCACTCAGCAAATAGAGCCAAATGAAGACAGAGAATAGCATATAGATTTGCCATAAGAAAAAATTGATCTAAATCCACGTATCAAATCTGCTGATCAGAGCTCTGGAGCAACCTGGAGAAGTGCCTTACAATCTTCATGTGCAATTGAAGAAACGTTGGGTAGAAGGGATGCCCTGAAAATGTGTGGGGTGATTTGTGGTTCTTCTGAAAATTTTTACTTTATTACTAGTATTATCGGGCTTCCCTGGTGACTCAGAGATCAAGACTCCTCCTGCCAAAGCAGGAGACTCAGGTTCGATCCCTGGATCAGGAAGATCCTCTGGAGAAGGAAATGCCAACCCACTCCAGTATTCTTGCCTGGAGAATCCCATGGACAAAGGAGCCTAATGGCTACAGTCCATGGGGTCAAGAAAGAGTCAGACATGACTTAGCAACTAAACAACTACTACCACTGCTATTATTATTACTGTTTGTCTGTTGGATCATTGGAATAAAATGTCCTTAGAAGAAAATACTCCTTGACTTCAGGTCTCAGCGAAGAGTGTTTTCTTCTCTCTGTAGGAACTCTAAGCTCTCACTGAGCATTTCAGAGATCAGGAGAGTCTTATAAAAGAAGACACTGCTCCCCAGGCAAGTTTCTCAACAAGCTGATTTAATTTATATCTTTTTTTAAAGTTCTGTTTAAATGACAAAAAAAAAAATCTCCAAGGAGAACATTTGTTAGCACAGAAAATAAATTCTTATGATTAACATTTTGCCATCCAAAAGGGCTGGTGACTAAGAGAGTCCTCTTCACTTCAAAGGTAGGAGAGAAATGAGTTTTAAAACAAGGGTAAGAAAGAAGCAAATTGCTGCTGAGCTATTTTTATTTCAAATATATAAAAGTAGAGTTGGTAACTGCCATGTATAAATCTTCAAAGTGCAGATTGCCAAGGGTCTTCCTCTAAAGACTGCTGTGAAAAAATAAACTCGGGCAATTAAAGCGGCTTTTTCCTTTCGCCAGGGAGGTAAGGGAAGTGGCCCCGTGTCCCAGGGGCTCCTGGCTTCCTCTCTGTTCCCAGGGAGCAGTGTGTCTTTGCTCATTTAAAAAAAAAAAAAAAAATCTCTCCAGCTCTGGGCCTTTGCAAATAAAAGCTTTTGTTGCTTCCCCCGAAGTGATGGCTCCCCGGTTTGAGGTTTTTTTTTTGTTTGTTTATTTGTTTTTCACTGGGCATATTTGTGCTCAACTGGTAATTGGTTTGAAGGAGCCAGAGGGGGCTGGGACAAGGTTGTTTATTTCAGATTTCTTCAATGGTAAACAGTGAGGCCTTGGCTCTACCGAATAGGTTTGCACAAAAGCACTGATTTTTGAAATAGATGGAAGTGGGGGAAATATTTCAAAACACGTGAGAGAAAGGATTGAGCATGTGGTTGGAGAGGCGTGTGTGTGTCTGTGTGTGTGTGTCTGTATGCCCATGTACATTTACCATAAACAGGAGAGTTCAAAACGAAAACTCTCTTTAAAGTCAGTTATTGAAAATTTTTTTAAAAAATGAAGCACATTCAAAAATATCCATTTAGCTCTCAGCAAGTGAAAATGAGTTTAAAATTTCTTGTTTGGAAACATTATCATGAAATCTAAACATTTGAAAATATGAGTATGTTTTAATTTATTGAGCTGTAACAATAAAGGAAGAAAACTAAAAATCAGACAAATGGAGAACCCCTGGTTTTCTGAGTTTCTTTTCAGTTATAGACATTTCTGTGATAGAATTTTGTTAAAAGCCATTTTTGATACCCGAAAGGGCAATAGAGTTTTTTTATGAAGTCAATTAGTGAGACAGGCCTCCCCACTTCCCACACCAGCCTCATCTCTCAGACAGTCAAATAGGGGTCCTTGCCACATCTTTCTGTTGTTGCTCAGTCGCTAAGCTGTGTCCGACTCTTTGAGGACCCCATGGACTGCAGCACACGATGCTTCCGTGTCCTTCACTATCTCCTAGAGTTTACTCAAACTCACGTGCATAGAGTCAGTGATGCCATCCAACCATCTCATCCTCTGTCGCCCTATTCTCCTCCTGCCCTCAATCTTTCCCAGCATCAGGGTCTTTTCCAGTGAGTCAGCTCTTCGCATCAGGTGGCCAAAGTATTGGAGTTTCAGCTTCAGCATAGGTCCTTTCAATGAATATTCAGGGTTTTTTTCCCTTTGGGAGTGACTAATTTGATCTCCTTGCTGTCCAAGAGACTCTAAACAAACCCTTTTCCCATTATGCCTGTGCTGTGGATTGGCCAAGGCAGACTGACATCATGACTCACAGATGTATCTACCCTGGCATCAGCGACTCCAGAAGGGGTGAGCCTGTTCCCTTCGTTTGGCTCTGTGGGGAGGGCGGTGAGGTGGGTGGGCTAGGGAGGAGGGAGACACAGTGAGAGGGAAGAGAGAAGAAGGGACACTAACTCTGTTTGCTTGGGGTTATTTAATTTTTTAAATATATGTGTGTGTTTTGTGAACTCGGGGAGGAGAGCTGGAAGCAACTGGCAAGGAGGCAGAGGTTGTGCAGGGACAAGAAGGGATTTACGGGCACAGTTTGAAACCCCATGAAAGCTTCCTTATAGGCACCTCTTTCCCAAAACAACCAGACAGGGAAGGGTTAGTGTTTAGCTAACACTTGAAGGGAAAATAACGCCCCCAATTTAAGTACCATCATATTTCCCAAAGGCTAATTCCATCTCACCATGCCACTCGTGTGTTTATTCTTTATTTCCCTTCTGTCCCCAGTTTAAAGATCATTTTGTCAAATTATCGTTCAATATGGAATCTGTTTTTTTAAAAACAACTGGGAAATGTCTCCCACTTCACTGAGGGAACCCTGCCTGAGGAGGTGGTAAGGAAGGATCTTCAATCAAGACCCCTTTGGGGGTGATGGTGGGGTTGGGGATTTAGCTGCTCAGTCCTGACCGACTCTTGCAATCCCACGGACTGTAGCCCGCCAGGCTCCTCTGTCCATGGGATTGTCCAGGCACGAACACTGGAGTGGGTTGCCATTTCCTTCTCCCAAGACCCCTTTGTTTCCACCTAATATCTGTTGAAAAAGTCTACAGAAGAGCAATGTCACTAGGGGTTTTAAACAGGGTTTGCAAAACTGGAGAAATAAACTTGACTCACGGGAGAGGATCCCGAGGTAATTCACTAGCATTTCAAAACAGCTACTAAGTGGCCATTTATTTTGAAAATTTTTAAAAAGCTAACGATACCAGTAATTGTCCGGTTTATGAAAGCTGGTAATAGCTGTTTGCTTGCCACACCTACTGCCACACCACCAGGGATGGACGCCCCTGCATGCCGCTGTACTTTTGCCTTCAACAGGCCACCAGGTGGACCCTGCAATTCTCTCATGAAGAGGGGGTGACAGGTGTCAGTCAAAATCTTACAGCTCCTGGAGTTTGAGTCACCAGCGTGGATGTGCCCACTTGATGTCCCTGTGTAACTGAGAAGAGATAGTCTTGGCACTCACCTCTCTAACTCAAGCACTTATTAGTACCCCGTGTCCAGCGCTGAAGTTAAGTTGTAATCATTGTTTTAAATTTAGTTTAGTTTTTTAATTCATATTAAAACCCAGATCACATCCTGGTGCATTTCTTAATAGACTTTATTTTTTTTTAGAACAGTTTTAGATTCTTCCTGGATTTGTTTTTTAATATTGTCTTTATGTTTGTAATTCTCATTCAATGAACATCACTGAAAATACTGGGAAATTAGAAACCATGGGTTTTGAGCTGCATGGATTAGCATTTTTCATGCCCTTGAAACAATGCTAAAGAAGGAAATGTCATTCAGAATTGTATTGGTGGTATGACTAAAAATAAATTTACCTGAAATGTTACAAAAAATAAAGACATAGAGGTAAAGGCATTAGTATTTCTAAAGAAACTAGTTAACTAGTTTGTTTAAATTGTTTTCCTCAGGAAAAAAATATTATAGATGAAATTGCTGGATGAACAAAAAAAATACATTCTTAGAGTACTTTTTGTTTATGTACACACACACACACACACACATTTACATCTGGATACTCCTAAAAGCTTGTACCAATTAATACTCCTCACATTCAATTAGGAGGGCCTGTCTTTTTTCCCAGACATGGAAAATGCTGATTATTCTCTTTCTTTTAAATCTGTGATAAATTGTGCCTTTTTTTTGTAATTCATTGATAGCCACAGTTTGAAATTTTCACATGTATTTTTCTCTGGTGGATACTTTATGAGTTTCTCATGGATCTATTGGGATGTTCAGCTTTTTTCTTACTGATATAGTAAAGCTCTTTATTATATTAAGCATGTTAACTTTTATTATTTAGTTGTAAGAACATTCTTCAATTTTGTTGTTTGCTTTCTAACTATTTTTTAATGTTTTAGTTTGTTATAATGATATAGAACCTGGGAGTGGGTTGCTTAATCTGTGTTTATTTTAATATAGTAAGGACTTCCTTGGTGGCTCAGTGGTAAAGAACTTGCCTGCCAATGCAGGAGACTCAAGTTCCATCCCTGGTCTGGGAATATCCCCCGGAGAAGGAAATGGCAACCCACTGCAGTCTTCTTGTCTAGATCCCATTGACAGAGGAGCCTGGCAGGCTACAGTCCATGGTGTCCCAAAACAGCTGGACATAACTTAGCAACCAAACAACAACACCATATCGTAAACGTGTTGTGTTTCCCTGCACACTTTGCCTTCAGTACTCTGCTAAGGTAGACTTTGCATTCACCCCAAAACTGCATATTTATCTATATTTTCTTTTAACAGTTTATCTGAATAATCTGACTATGGCTGCACCAGGCCCATACTATCTTCAGCTTTATAGTATATTTTAGTATCTGTTAAAGCAAATCTCTCCTCATTTTTATTTTCCAAATTCCCTTTGCATTCTGGAGTGTTAAGTCTTACTAGTGGATTATTTAGAATAATGGTAAATTCCAATCTCTGAGATTTTATTAAAATTTTATTCAATTTACTTTTTTTTTTTTACTTTGGAAGAAGTTAGTGTTTTTATTATTACTGAGTCTTCCCATCTCAGAGCCCTGCAATCTTTTCATTTATGCAAGCCTTTTTTTATCATGTCGTTCAGTAGTTTTAGTCTTTCATGTCAGCCACTTACTTTTCTTTCCAAGCATATTTCTGGATACGAGATTATCATACCATTTTTAATACTTATTATAATTCTAGGAAAAGTTATCACATTTGATTTTTATTTTCTTACCTGCCAAAGCCTCTTACTAATCCTGATTGCTTGTTGTCCCTGATTGACCCCTTTCAATTTTACCAGTCCACAATCATTGTTGTTGCTACTCAGTCGCTAAGTCATGTCTGACTCTTTGCCATCCCATGGACTGCAGCATGCCAGGCGTCCCTGTCCTTCACTATCTCTCAGAGTTTACCCACGTTCATTTCCACTGAATTGGTGACGCCGTCCAACCACCTCATCTTCTGCCGCCCTCTTGTCCTTTCGCCATCAATTTTTCCCAGCATCAGGGTCCATAATCATACCATCGACAGATAATTTTCTCTCTCCTTTCTTAGTATGTGCATCCCATATTTTGATTTATTACCTAATTGCATTCATTGACTTTTTGTGAAAAATAAAGAACAACAGTACTGGTGGGTAGCCTTGCCTTCTCCTGTGCTTCAAGAAATACTTGCAGTTCTTCACCACAGAACACGATGCTGTTTTCTAGTTTGAGATATTCTACGTGTGTTGTGCTTCAGATTGTTATAATCAAGCACAATTCACTGGACCTTATAAGATAATGTTTCTTCTTCTCCTGTGTAGTCGTTACTGTTTAGTTGCTCAATCATGTCCGACTCTTTGAGACCCCGAGGACTGTCGCCCGCCAGGCTCCTCTGTCCATGGGATTCTCCAGGCGGGAATGCTGGAGTGGGCTGCCAGGCCCTCCTCCAGGGGATCTTCCTGACCCACGGATGGAACTCAGGTCTCCTGCCTTGGCAGGTGGGTTCTTTATTGCAGAGCCGTCAAAGAAGCTCCTTTCTCCTTCTATAGACATGAGTTATGCTAACACATGCGAAGACACTTTTACATTCCCAGAATAAACCTTAATTGGTCAAGGTGGATATGTTTTTTAAATACTGCTGAATTCCTTCTAGTAATAGTGGACTGAAGAGTTTTTCATTTATATTCAAACGTGATATGGATATATTGTTTTCTCTTTTTTGTTCAATTTTGGGCAGGATTTGATTAAAAGGTTATGCTACCTTGATAAAAAGAATTAATAAAAACTTGCTTCATTTTTATTCTATTAATACATAACAGTGTATATAAACTGGAAAATAATTGTTCTTTGAAGTTTTAGCAAGACCCCTTTGGGCCTAGAACTAGCTTTTTTCCATTCTTTTCCTCTTGGTTACTGACTTTTTTAATATTTCTAATTCTTACTGAATACTCTTTTATAATTTGAACCCTGAAAAAGATATGTACTTTGTTCAGTATTTAAAGTATATTTGTATAAAGTTGCACAAATATTCTCTTACAGTTCTTTAATCGTCTATAGCCCCTGTTATGTACTGTCTATTCCAAAAAGCCAGCTATTGAGTTCATTTTTCACTTTTATTTTTATTCCATTGAGCTTATTTATAATACTAATGTATGTGTAAAATGTTTATCATTTATTTACTATACTTCCACATTTTTACTTATGGAAAAGCATAAAAAACTATGAATTTTTACCTGAGTACAATTATGCCTATGTTTTGAAAGAACTGATGTGATGTAATAATGTTACCACCATTATTTTAAGGTATTATACACTTTGATTTTATTCCTCTGACTGCTTTAAAAAACTAACCAGGATAGTTTCTATAGTTTCATTTTTAATTACAAATTTTTATTGTACTCTTATCAGATATAATTAGCAACACTGTTATCTCAAAAGCTATTTTTTATGTTGATGTATTTTTGGCCTTTCTTTATTTACATTTTATACCTCTCTTGTAAGCTCTTTGTGTGAAAAAATAGAAAAATAAGTATACCAATATTCCTTGCTATTACTGTATTACTCCATTTCTCCTTCAGTTGTTAATAATTTTTTCACATATTTCAGTGCCATGTGATTTTACAAAGGTTCATAATATTTAACATTTCACATTAGATCATATCCAAATTATCATACTTTGTCTCACAACAAATGCATATTTTGGTATATCTTTAGCCATCTTTAACATAACATTTTCTTTTATCACTTTGTATTAGGTATAACTCATAGGCAACATAGAGTTAACATTTTAACCTTTAATTAAGGCTTTATTTGTATTAAAATGTGAGTTTTCCCCTCATATTAAAGCCATGACAGATAGACTTACCAGCATATGGCTGTTACATCATATTTTGTGTCTTTGGTTTTTTAATGCTTTCTTGATATTTTCCTGCTTTCTGTATTTTTAAAATCTGGTCAGTATTTTCTTTAATTTCTTCCTCTTTATAATTTTGGATTTATGTATCTATCTTTAGTCACTGACACTGTAAAATTTTTAAAAACACATGTCTGTTTCAGAGATCATTCTCCACAAAAATAAACTGAGCATTACCGTAGGGCTTCCCACCTCCCCCAGATCCCTTCACAGGTTTTTTTTTCCTCTGAGACTTTTATTCAGACTTACTATGCTTCTATTATTACATCTTTTTCTTTCAAGCTTCGTAACATTTGTATTCTTCTGTCCCTGATATCAAAATGTGCTGCTTATTGATTTGTTTAGGTGGTATTATGTTTACCACAAATTCTTATGCATTATAGCTTCTTAATTCACAAGTTTCAAATGTATTATGCTTAATGTCTCAGTTGACTTTTTTATATTTTAAATACTTTTTTCAGAAATGAAACATTATTGATAAACTTCCTCCTAGGTTCCTTCCACATCTGAGAATGTCTTTCTGTTCTTTTCGCAAATAAACACAGTCTGGTTGGTATAGATTTTAGAAGTCAGATCACTTTTTCCTCAAACTCTGCAGACAAAGCCCTGTTGGTTTTCTGGCATTTAATACGTGTAGAATATTATGGCTAGACTGAGACTATTCACATTTTTCCAAACCTCTTTTTATCATATTTTACCATTTTTCCCTGCTTGAATGACTTCTATGGCCATAAAATTCAATTGTTTCAGCAAACTGTTTCTAAGTTGTAGTGTTTGTTTGGTATTTCACTTAAGCATTTTTAAATGAAGATTATTAAAGATTCAGGAGGATGAAATGCAGACCTTCAAAGCCTCCGATGCCTTTTTTCAGTCCTCACAGTTCCATTTTTATCCTTTGACTCCCTTTTAGGGTTTTGTGTATCTTTTCATTGGATGGAAAAATGTCAGCTGAGAAAAAACATTTTTACATCCAGTTTCTGATTAAAACTTTGAACAGTGTTTCCCTTCCAATTCTTCTATTCATTCCATTTCATTTCTTGGCCACCCTTTTTATATATAAATTTGTTCTTCATTACCTTGCCTTCATTTGCATCATATTATTTTCATATGGTTGTTCTTTACCTCTGTATCCTGAGGGATTTTCTCAAATTCATCTTCCATAAAACTCATCAATTTTCTGCAATATCGGTATTCTTAGCTGCCCCCCATTCTGCTATGGCTATGGCAAAAAATATTTTCTTCATCTCAATGAAATTACTTTTTAATTCAATGTTTTCTTATTCTCTCATCTTTTACTTCCTATTTTACAGGCACTGTTATTTTTAAATTGCTATTGTTATCCAAACTTTATCTCTCTTTCTTGAATGTATTTTTCTTTTTTCCCAAAATATTCTCTCCTACTATCTCTTGTATAGTCTGATGATCTTCCTTTTTAAGGCTAAAGAATTTGTTTAGAGAAAGTCTGATTATTTATCTGTGATATCTTCTTTATGAAACTACTTCTGTCACCAAATGTGTGAGGTTCTTATCAGACATCAAATACCTGTCATCTTTTCACATCAATTCTCTGACACTAACTCATCCATTCAGTTCAGTTCTGACACTAATTACCCAGACCTCATGGGTTAAGGGCTCAACTCCGTAAGACTGACCTCGCTTCGAAAGCCAGTCAAAAGTCCCTGTGGCCACCCACCTATACTTTTGATTGACTGGCTCTAAATTTAAGGATTTCCTCTACCCCTCCTCAGGTTCCACATTTCACTAGAACAACTTATGAAACCTTAGGGAAGCATTTTATTTTACTATTAGTGATTTATTACAAAAGATGCAACTCAGAAACAGTGAAATAGAAGAGACACATGGGTCAAGGTACAGAGTGGGGTGGGGTGGGGGTGCAGAACTGTCATGCCCTCATGTCCATTGAGTCACCATCCAACCATCTCATCCTCTGTAGCCCCCTTCTCCTGTCCTCTGTCTTTTACAGCATCAGTGTCTTTTATAATGAGTCAGCTCTTCACATCAGTTGGCCAAAGTATTGGGGCTTCAGCATCAGTCTTTCCAATGAATATTCAGGGTTGATTTCCTTTTAGATTGACTGGTTTGATCTTCTTGCTGTCCAAGGGACTCTCAAGACTCTTCTCCAGCACCACAATTTGAAAGCATTAATTCTTCAGTGCTCAGCCTCTTTCATGGTCCAACTCTCACATTCACACACAACTACTGAAAAAAAAAACACAGCTTTGATCATACAGACCTTACCGGGCAAAATGATGTCTTTGCTTTTTAACACACCATCTAGGTTGGTCATAGCTTTTCTTCCAAGGAGCAAGTGTCTTTTAATTTCATGGCTGCAGTCACTGTCCACAGTGATTTTGGAGCCCAAGAAAATAAGATCTGTTATTGTTTCCACTTTTTCCCCAACTACTTGCCATGAAGTGATGGGACAGGATGGGAAATGAGCATGAATGCTAATAATAACATAGGGTAGTATTACAGAGCAATTATTGCGTACCAGACACTATGTTATGTACTTTAAAACCATTATCTCATTGAAACCTCTCAAACTAAGATGTAGGTATTATTATCCCTATTTTTAAAATGAGGAAATGGAGGTTCAGAAATGCTCAGGGTCATCCCCACAGTAATGTAGCAAATTAGCAGAGAAACCAGGATTCTAACATGTTCACCTTAGCTTGAATCTGTGACATCTCTGTGTTTGAAAGAGAAAGACTTTGCATCGTTTCCACAAAAACAGAAACCAGGGTGCGAACCACTGAGATACTGCCTGAATCTAGTGAAGTGGAGTGGAATAGAAAGTTAGAAAGCAGACCCTGAGGCAGGGGCTCAAGGGCACAGTGTTTATTGGGAGGTGCAAGAAATGTGAGTTGTGGAATGAGGACAGGAGACAAAGAGAGCAAGGCAGCCAACAAAAATTTTAAATAACCAAACAACCACCATTATGGCAAATGAAGCTTAATCCAATAGGAAAGAGCTACCCAGGTGGCTCAGCGGTAAAGAATCTGCCTGCCAATGCAGGGTATGCAAGAGACACAGGTTCCGTTTCCAGGTTGGGAAGAGCCCCTGGAGGAGGAAATGGCAATCCATTCCAGTATTCTTGCCTGGAAAGTTTCATGGGCAGAAGTGCCTGGTGGGCTACAGGGATCTCAAATAGTCAGACATGACTCACCATGCACACTCGCGTGCATGCACGCGCACACACACACACATACACGCCAGTAGGAAAATTATGGAAAACGAAGTACCTAGAGTTATTTCAACAGAGGAGTGAAGAAGATGGGATATGTATAGACCCATTCCAACCTGGTAGTTGAGGGCTGTTTCTGTGAATTTTAGTTCCCTGGACCTCTGGGCAGGAAACTACCATGAGGTGGAAAAAGCACCCAGAGACGCAGGTACTGCAGGCAGAACTTAGTAACAGCACCACAGAGTCATGCAGCACCTTAGACGGATATGAGTGGGTTCCCAAAGGGGCTGCTGTGGAAAGAACCCACCAGATGTGTTGACTCTAGTAACGAAAGTAAGGAAAGGCCCTGGTAGAGAAGCCACGCTTTTCCAGTGCAGGGGGTGCAGGTTCAAGCCCTGGTCAGCCAAAATTTAAACAAAAAGCTCTATGGAGACTTCCCTGACAGTCCAGTGGTTAAGACGCCACATTTGCAATGCTTGAGGTGAGGTTCAATCTGTGGGAGCTAAGATCCCATATGCCACTTGGCACGGACAAAAAATAAATTAAAAATAAATGAATAAATAAGGAAAAGCCTTCAAAAGTCTGTTGACATGAAATCTCACTCTATGAAAGTCACAGGTTCTCAAACTTGATTGTACCTGGAAAGGTCTTTAAAAAATGCTAATGGGACTTCAATTCTGGAAAAATCTATTTGTGCTTGCTCAGTAGTGTCCAACTGTTTGTGACCTCATGGACTGTGGCCCACCAGGCTTCTCTACCCAAGGGATTTCCCAGGAGAGAATACTGGAGTTGGTTATGATTTGCTGCTCCAAGGATCTTCCTGACCCAAGGATCGAACTGACCCAGGGATCGAACCCACATCTCCTGCATCTCCAGCATTGCCAGTAATCTTTACCTCTAAACCATAAGAGAGGCCCAAGTTACATATGTATAATGTGTAATAAAATCAGTAAAATTTGTTGTTTTTCAGTTGCTAAATCATGTCCAACTCTTTGCAACCCCATGGACTGCAGCACAGCAGGCTTCCTTTGTAGGATGAAGCTAAAGCAATTCTTAACATCTGAAAACAAGTCAGCTCATGGGAAATATAAAAGACGAGAGACGAAATTCTTCACTGAAAGTCCTGATTTCCTACTCTCACTGTCCACTGCCCTTTCTACTTTTCTTTAAACCCAACTTGTCTAGTCAGCTTGCTAGAAGTCTGGTCTGAGTCCCACTAAAGGGAATCTCACCATTTGGGATAGAAAGTCCAAGAGGGGACTCATTTTTTCTCATTAGCATTGCTAAGTATTCAAGCGCTCACTCATTTCCCACTAAGTTCAGTGGAACAAGGTCTGAAAGAACTTGAGTGGAGCCAGATAGTCTCTAAGTGTATTTTAAAATCCTAAAATTAGTTGGCCTTGCATTTACCTGATTTAACAAATGAGCTCAACTGATTCTCAAAAACTGAGAAGTGTCTTGAGTATCTGAGTATACTACCCAAAGCAATCTATAGATTCAAGGCAATCCCTATCAAGCTACCAATGGTATTTTTCACAGAATTAGAAACAAATAATTTCATAATTTGTATGGAAATACAAAAAAACCTCAAATAGCCAAAGCAATCTTGAGAAAGAAGAATGAAACTGGAGGAATCAACCTGCCTGACTTCAGACTATTCTACAAAGCTACAGTCATCAAGACTGTATGGTACTGGCATAAAAACAGAAATATAAATCAATGGAACAAAATAGAAAGCCCAGAGATAAACCCAAGTACCTATGGAAATCTTATCTTTGACAAAGGAGACAAGAATATACAATGGATAAAAACAATCTCTTTAACAAGTGGTGCTGGGAAAACTGGTCAACCACTTGTAAAAGAATGAAACTAGAACACTTTTTAACACCATACACAAAAATAAACTCAAAATAGATTAAAGATCTAAATGTAAGACCAGAAACTGTAAAACTCCTAGAGGAAAACATAGGCAAAACACTCTCTGATGTAAATCACAGCAGGATCCTCTATGACCCACCTCCCAGAGTAATGGAAATAAAAGCAAAAATAAACAAATGGGACCTAATTAAACTTAAAAGCTTTTGCACAATGAATGAAACTATAAGCAAGGTGAAAAGACAGCCTTCAGAATGGGAGAAAATAATAGTAAATGAAGCAACTGACAAAGAATTAATCTCAAAAATATACAAGCAGCTCATGCAGCTCAATTCCAGAAAAATAAACAACCCAATCAAAAAATGAGCCAAAGAACTAAACAGACATTTCTCCAAAGAAGACATATAGATGGCTAACAAACACATGAAAAGATGCTAAACATCACTCATTATTAGAGAAATACAAATCAAAACCACAATGAGGTACAATCTCACACCAGTCAGAATGGCTGCCATCAAAAAGTCTACAAATGATAAATGCTGAAGAGGGTGCAGAGAAAAGGGAACCCTTTTACGCTGTTGGTGGGAATGCAAACTAGTACAGCCACTATGGAGAACAGTGTGGAGATTCCTTAAAAAACTGGAAATAGAACTGCCATACAACCCAGCAATCCCACTGCTGGACATACACACCAAGGAAACCAAAATTGAAAGAGACACGTGTACCCCAGTGTTCATCCCAGCACTGTTTACAATAGCTAGGACATGGAAGCAACCTAGATGTCCATCAGCAGACGAATGGGTAAGAAAGCTGTGGTACATGTACACAATGGAATATTACTCAGCCATTAAAAAGAATACATTTGAATCAGTTCTAATGAGGTGGATGAAACTGGAGCCTATTATACAGAGTGAAGTAAGTCAGAAGGAAAAACACCAATACAGTATATTAATGTATATATATGGAATTTAGAAAGATGGTAACGATGACCCTATATGCGAGACAGCAAAAGATGCACGGATGTAAAGAACAGACTTTTGGACTCTGTGGGAGAGGGTGAGGGTGGGATGATTTGAGAGAATAGCACTGAAACATGTATATTACCATATGTGAAATAGATCACCAGTCCAGGTTCGATGCATGAGACAGGGTGCTCAGGGCCAGTACACTGGGACGACCCTGAGGGATGGGATGGGGAGGGAGTAGGAAGGGGTGTTCAGGATGGGGGACACATGTACACCCATGGCTGATTCATGTCAACGTATGGCAGAAACCAGAGAAGGAACTGGCAACGCAATCCAGTATTCTTGCCTGGAGAATCCCAGGGACAGAGGAGCTTGGCGGGCTACAGTCAATAGGGTCGCAAAGAGTTGGACACAATGAGCACGCACACATGGTAAAAAACCACTACAATATTTAAAGTAATTAGCTGCCAATCAAAATAAATAAATTAATAAAAAAAAAAAGAAAGACTCTGATGCTGGGAAATAGTAAAGACAGAAGAATGGGACAACAGAGGATGAGACAGTTATATAGCATCACCGGCTAAATGGACATGAGTCTAAGCAAACTAAAGGAGATAGTGACGGACAAGGAAGCCTGGCGTCCTGCAGTCCATGGGGCTCCCAAGAGTCAGCACAGTTCAGTTCAGTTCAGTCGCTCAGTCATGTCCAACTCTTTGCGACTCCATGAATCGCAGCACGCCAGGCCTCCCTGTCCATCACCAACTCCCGGAGTTCACTCAGACTCACGTCCATCGAGTCAGTGATGCCATCCAGCCATCTCATCCTCTGTTGTCCCCGTCTCCTCCTGCCCCCAATCCCTCCGAGCATCAGAGTCTTTTCCAATGAGTCAACTCTTCGCATGAGGTGGCCAGAGTACTGGAGTTTCAGCTTTAGCATCAGTCCTTCTAAGTGACTAAACAACAACAACTGAGCCAGCCTGCTCTCTGCTCCAGAGTAAACCACCTTCGTTTTATTACCAGTATTTGTGAAATGCTGGTGGACTAATCTGTTAGCTTACAAGTGAGAGGAAATCTGCTTTTCACTCCAGATGGAGATGCTGTTTGCTCTACAACATCCCTGAAGAGGTGGTCCAGAAGGAAGGCAGTCAATGCTTTTGTTCACATGATGTCCCAAAACACAAGAGCCCATGGAGAACTGGTACCCAGCCTAGATACCCTGAAAACTATGACTCAGAGTTCTTAGCTTTCCGTGTGCTCTGAAATTCTTCAGGTTATTTACTTTTTATGGATGAAAAGTGGTTAAAAAAAATAACTTGGGGAAATGTTCATTTAGCATTTTATGTTTGCCTGTTTGAAACTATATAGAATAGAAATTTAATGGCATTCTCAAAGGAAAATAGGAGAACTTGTTCACATCACTCTGCCAGTTATCGATGGCTTTTTCTCAAGCTACCCAGAGCATAATGACTTAATTTATTGTTGTCTTTCATGGCTCATCTGAATGTCATTCAGAACCTCTCTCGTGGTTGCTGCCACATGGTGGCAAAGGCTGAGTTCTTTAGAGGCTTCTTCACTTCCAAGCCTGACACATGAACTGGAATCAGCTATTTCTTTTTGTGTGTGGCCCCTTGATGAGGAGCTGGACCTTGGCATGGTCAAATTTCCTTCTAAGAGGCTGCCTCACTCCAGAGTGTGGGTACCATGACCCTAATGCCAAAGGTGCAGGTCTTCCCAGGATCTCAGAGTGAATGTCCCCCTGCATCACCCCCTCTCCTTCAATTAGTAACACAGGGAAGTCTATTCTTGGTGGGAGGGACTCACACTGGGTTTGAGAAACAGGATGTATGGCCCTTGGGGGCCTTTTCATTTAAATCTGCCGCTTTCATGATGGAGAAGATGCTGTGTCTATCGTTACATTTGTGGTTTCATGGGATCTATTATACACTCAGGAGGGGAGATCTATTTATCTGAAATCAGAAGCCCCAAGTTTGAATTCTGATTTTTGATACTTAGTGACTGTGAAATCTTTAAACAAGCCATTTGTCTTCTTGAAACCTGTTTCCCTCACTTAAAAGTAGAAATAACATTACCCCACACACAGGTAAACCATGAGGAATGCTTGAAAGCACTCTGAAAACTGAATAAAAATATACTGTTAATGCTGTAGCTTTATACAGACCACATTCCTCTCTTGACTTGCATAGTTTTGAAATTGTAACTTTTTCTTTTTATAAGATGGAATGTTCCCTTCATTCTGTGCTCAGTCGCTAAGTCGTGTCTGGCTCTTTGTGACCCCACAGACTGTGATGACCTGTGTGTGTGCTTTGTCACTCAGTCATGTCCAAACCCATAGTCTGTAGCCCACCAGGCTCATATTCTGTCCATGGGATTTCCCAGACAAGAATACTGGAGTGGGTTGCCATTTCCTTATCCAGGGGATCTTCCTGATCCAGGGATCAAACCTGCCTCTCCTGCACTGGCAGGCAGATTCTTTATCACTGAGCCACCAGGAAGCCCAAGAGGAATTCATACAGGGAATCAAAAGAGGGCAGAAATGCTTTTGGGTTCACAGTAGCTGGAACAGTAACAGATCAGGCTGAGATTTTAACAACATAACTCACCCCCTCTTCTGATGGCTCAACAGGTAAAGAATCTGCCTGCAATGCAGGAGACAGAGGAGACTTGGGGTTCGATCCCTGGATGGGGAAGATCCCCTGGAGAATGAAATGGCTACCCACTCCAGTATTCTTGCCTGGAGAATACCATGGACAGAGGAGCCTGGCGGGCTACAGACCATGGGTTTGGATAGAGTCGGACGTGACTGAGTGACTAAGCACACACACAGGTCATCACAGCAGTGTTCTCTGCTAATTCCAACATACGGCTTCTTAACTGAAAGCTGCACAGCCCTCAGTTGTGTCATCTTTGTTTTTGCGATGGGACAAGCCGTTCTACTGTCCCTTCTACTGGACACATCCAAAAGTAGTTCAGAAAGCATGAGTGAATGCAAAGATTACTGTATTTCACAGAGCGTGATTCTTCCCAGGCCTGAAGAGTCCAAACACAAGCAGGATACGCTGCTTTCAAACTGTGGTGCTGGAGAAGACTCTTGAGAGTCCCTTGGACTGCAAGGAGATCAAACCAGTCCATCCTAAAGGAGATCAGTCCTGAATGTTCATTGGAAGGACTGATGTTGAAGCTGAAACTCCAATACTTTGGCCACCTGATGCGAAGAACTGACTCATTTGAAAAGACCCTGATGCTGGGAAAGATTGAGGGCAGGAGGAGAAGGGGACGACAGAGGATGAAATGGTTGAATGGCATCACTGACTTGATGGACATGAGTTTGAGCAAACTGGTAATGAAGTTGAAGCTCCAATACTTTGGCCACCTCATGTGAAGAGCCGACTTATTGGAAAAGACCCTGATGCTGGGAAAGATTGAAGGCAAAAGAAGGGGATGGCAGAGGATAAGATGGTTGGGCGGCATCACCTACTCAATGGACATGAATTTGAGCAAACTCTGGGAGATGGTGAAGGACAGGGGGTTGTGTCGTGTTGCAGTGCATGGGGTCGGAAAGAGTCGGGCATGACCTGATGACTGAACAACAACAACAACACAGGCTGAATGTGATGCTGAGCTTTTATGAATCCTTGGGTGATGAGAGTGGGCAGCAGAGTACAGGCAGGGTGGCCAGCTCCAAAGCTATGCGATCAAATTAGCCTGTCCTAGGAAAGTGGTCTCTTGTTTCAGCACAAATATGAGTCCCGGAAACTATAAAAAAAAAAAAACCCAAGCATTCTAAAATAGGCTGTCACATACAACACCAGAAGCTACTGCAGCCAAATATTCCATCATCCACTCACTGTAGAACTTCACGCTAAGAAGAGTGGTCTGCCTGAGGGCGGAAAACACAAAACCGGGACCTCGATTCTGATTTCTTTTGATTCCCTCTCTTGCCTGCTTCAGGAGAAGTGAGAAGACAGCTTTATTTAATTATGTAACACCTTTTGAATTTCAGGTATTTAAAAGCTTCATGGAGCAGCTCAGGATGGAAAAGAAAAGAATCTGTTTTGGGAAAAAGAGGGAGAAAACCATGCTTACAGATGACTGTGTCAAAATAGTGAGGAAATCACATATAAAACAAAATACAGAGAGCAAAAGATATATTTCCACCTTGATTTCTATTATAGTTTCAGGTTTGATTACTCCTGGGAAGTTGATCTAAAATGCAATACAAATCACTTCTTAGAATCTTTTCATCTATTCCAAGGAACACCCTGACTTTACTGCTATGCCTTCTATGTGCATACAATTCAGCATCTCCTAATAGCTGATCAGATAAATAGTTGGCCCAGGAGACCCTGACACACTCACTAATGTGACATATGTTACTTCGAGAACTGCCATTTGTTCAGAAGGTCTTAAACACTCTACCAGACTTCAGTGTACGAGCCAACAGCAGCCACATCATTGTTCCCGGTATCCAGCAAAATTCCAAAGCCCAGTTAGCCACCAGGAGGCTACTGTGGACTGAATGTGAACCAAACCACTTTGTTTTCATCCCATGGTTATCAAAGGATCAGGGCAGAGTGAAAGAGTCCCATTATCTGTTTAGAAGAACTTCTTATCAGTGACTTTTTTAACAGCACCCATTAATATCAGTGTTAACTAAAATAGCCTTTCTAAAATGAGAAATATACCTGCAAAATCATTTCTATAATTTGAGGGAAAGTTTTATCTTCAACCAGCAAAAAACCCAAGTAATTATCAGACTGGCATACAACTTATGCATGGATAAATGATAAATAGATAGAAGATAGATATGTATATGGATAGATAATATAGAAAATGCATGATAGATAATAGATAAATGATAGATGACACATGATGATAGATGGTAAATAGATAATAGATAGATAGATGTGTTTGGGCAGGGGTGTGTGTGTGCTCATTCATGTCCCATTCTTTGCATCCCCATGGACTGTAGCCTGCCAGGCTGCTCTGTCCATGGGGATTCCCCGGGCAAGAATACGGGAGTGGATTACCATTTCTTTCTCCAGGGGATCTTCCTTACCCAGAGCTCAAACCCAAGTCTCCTGCATGTGGAATCTTTAGCCACCAGGGATGCAATAATAAATATAATATAATAAATAGATAAATATGGGAAGCATTTTGCCATTCTTAATGATTAAACACCCTCTTCCAACAACACAAGAGAAGACTCTACACATGGACATCACCAGATGGTCAACACCAAAATCAGATTGATTATATTCTTCGCAGCCAAAGATGGAGAAGCTCTATACAGTCAGCAAAAACAAGACCGGGAGCTGACTGTGGCTCAGATCATGAACTCCTTATTGCCAAATTCAGACTGAAATTGAAGAAAGTAGGGAAAACCACTAGACCATTCAGGTATGACCTAAATCAAATCCCTTATGATTATACAGTGGAAGTGAGAAATAGATTTAAGGGACTAGATCTGATAGATAGAGTGCCTGATGAACTATGGACGGAGGTTCGTGACATTGTAAAGCAGACAGGGATCAAGACCATATTCATGGAAAAGAAATGCAGAAAAGCAAAATGGCTGCCTGAGGAGGCCTTACAAATAGCTGTGAAAGGAAGAGAAATGAAAAGCAAAGGAGAAAAGGAAAGATATAAGCATCTGAATGCAAAGTTCCAAAGAATAGCAAGAATAGATAAGAAAGCCTCCTCAGCGATCAATGCAAAGAAATAGAGGAAAACAACAGAATGGGAAATACTAGAGATCTCAAGAAAATGAGAGATACCAAGGGAACATTCCATGCAAAGATGGGCTCAATAAAGGACAGAAATGGTATGGACCTAACAGAAGCAGAAGATATTAAGAAGAGGTGGCAAGAATACACAGAAGAACTGCACAAAAAAGATTTTGTGACCAAGATAATCACGATGGTGTGATCACTCACCTAGAGCCAGACATCCTGGAATATGAAGTCAAGTGGGCCTCAGAAAGCATCACTATGAACAAAGCTAGTGGAGGTGATGGAATTCCAGTTGAGCTATTTCAAATCCTCAAAGATGATACTGTGAAAGTGCTGCACTCAATATGCCAGAAAATTGGAAAACTCAGCAGTGGCCACAGGACTGGAAAAGGTCAGTTTTCATTCCAATCCCAAAGAAAGGCAAGGCCAAAGAATGCTCAAACTACCACACAATTGCACTCATCTCACACACTAGTAAAGTAATGTTCAAAATTCTCCAAGCCAGGCCTCAGCAGTACGTGAACCGTGAACTTCCAGACATTTAAGCTGGTTTTAGAAAAGGCAGAGGAACCAGAGATCAAATTGCCAACATCCACTGGATCATGAAAAAAGCAAAAGAGTTCCAGAAAAACATCTATTTCTGCTTTATTGACTATGCCAAAGCCTTTGACTGTGTGGATCACAATAAACTATGGACAATTCTGAAAGAGATGGGAATACCAGACCACCTGACCTGCCTCTTGAGAAACCTATATGCAGGTCAGGAAGCAACAGTTAGAACTGGACATGAAACAACAGACTGGTTCCAAATAGGAAAAGGAATACATCAAGGCTGTATATTGTCACCCTGCTTATTTAACTTCTATGCAGAGTACATCATGAGAAATGCTGGGCTGGAAGAAGCACAAGCTGGAATCAAGATTGCCGGGAGAAATATCAATAACCTCAGATATGCAGATGACACCACCCTTATGGCAGAAAGTGAAGAGGAACTAAAAAGCCTCTTGATGAAGGTGAAAGAGGAGAGTGAAAAAGGTGGCTTAAAGCTCAACATTCAGGAAACTAAAATCATGGCATCTGGTCCCATCACTTCATGGCAGATAGATGGGGAAACAGTGGAAACAGTGTCAGACTTTATTTTGGGGGGCTCCAAAGTCACTGCAGATGGTGATTGCAGCCATGAAATTAAAAGACGCTTACTCCTTGGAAGGAAAGTTATGACCAACCTAGATAGCATATTCAAAAGCAGAGACATTACTTTGCCAACAAAGGTCCGTCTAGTCAAGGCTATGGTTTTTCCAGTGGTCATGTATGGATGTGAGAGTTGGACTGTGAAGAAAGCTGAGTGCCGAAGAATTGATGCTTTTGAACTGTGGTGTTGGAGACGACTCTTGAGAGTCCCTTGGACTTCAAAGAGATCCAACCAGTCCATCCTAAAGGAGATCAGTCCTGGGTGTTCTTTGGAATGAATGATGCTGAAGCTGAAACTCCAGTACTTTGGCCACCTCATGCAAAGAGTTGACTCATTGGAAAAGACTCTGATGCTGGGAGGGATTGGGGGCAGGAGGAGAAGGGGACGACAGAGGATGAGATGGCTGGTGACATCACTGACTCGATGGACGTGAGTCTGAGTGAACTCCTGGAGTTGGTGATGGACAGGGAGGCCTGGCGTGCTGCAATTCATGGGGTCGCAAAGAGTCGGACACGACTGAGAGACTGAACTGAACTGAAAGATTGTTTGTGAATATGATGTTTTCTTTTTCATCTTTATGGCCTTCATTTTTATTATGATAAAAAAATCAGCAATGATGTTGCTTGAAAGCATAAAATGAGATGAAATTTTAAAGCACATGACTGTCCCAGGCTCAATGTTTCACAGTTCTGTGGACTCCTGCTTTCACTGGCCAAATACAAAAACCATTAAGGCAGCATCAGCCAGGTCAACAAACCTAGGTTAATTTTTATCTTCAAGTTAAAGAAAGCTGAGCTGATGAGCTGGTTTTGAAGTCCCAGTGATAACAACAACATTGATAACTTGTGCACCCTGCCTCCACCACCACCACAGTGAATTCAGCATTCACCATGCCAGGCACTGGGCCTACACTCTGCAAGCAACTGTTCAATTATGATGTTTTTAGGTTGCATTTTTCTGATTAAAATAAAACAAATTGATTTGGAAACATTTGAACATATGTCATACATTAGTGTATAAAGATATAAGTAAAATCATTATTAATACATCCATCAATTGGTGAAAAAAGTTAACTTTTGCATATTTTTATAATTACTTAAGGGTTAGATCATGTTACAGCTGCTATTATACATACCACTTTTTTGTTACACGTAGTATCAAAGCCATTTTCTCTGACATCAGGAATGTATTAAGTTTTGCTCAGTGGCAGTTTTATAGTCAATGAAGTTAATCAAGGTGGGATTATAGCTAAAAGAACATATCAAAAACATATTTTTTAAAGGTTTCTTCATATCCCAACACAAGCAACCATGTTCTGCTTAATTGTAGTCGTTTATATCGTTTCCCAATGTTTTTCATTATTTCCTACTAAAATCAACATTTCTTGTGCAGACATCCTTAGAAAAATGAACATCATCTCAAATCATTAATATTTTATCCAAATTACCCCAGATAAGAAGAAGCCATGATTTACCTGTTCAAGTCAGATGTTGTTACTCATTCCTAACCTCCATGTAAGGACATTTTACCATGTCTCCTCCAAAACATATTTTTCTGAGTTTTCAAAATGCCTACTAGTCAAGTTATCTATTGTTGCATAACAAACCAAGGCAAAATTTGCATAAGGGCAGGAGGAGAAGTAGATGACAGAGGATGAGATGTTTGGATGGCATCACCAACTCAATGGACATGAGTTTGAGCAAACTCCAGGAGATAGTGGAGAACAGAGAAGCTTGGCATGCTGCAGTCCATGGGGTCACAAAGAGTTGGACATGACTTAATAACTGAACAACAAATTTATATTTATAAACTAATCATTAATTAGTTTACATTTATGCATAAATCATCAATTATTTATAACTCTCCCAGTTAAAACAAAGAGAGCCATTGGGGGCCTTCATACACTTACATGTAGATGTGACTGTGACTTGGTCTTCTGGAAGCTTTATCTCTCACACGTCTGGCATGGCCCCACACAACCTCTCCATGTGGCTGCCTTGGGCTCCCCCACACCATGGCGGTGTTGGGATAATCAGATTTTGGGAGACACTGGCTCCAAATTTATTGGTCTCAGCAACCCAGGCAGAAATCCCAAGGCTTGTTATGACTTGGCCTCCAAAGTTCAGAAATGTCCCCTCTGCTGCATTCCTTGTGTCAATCAGGTCAGAACAGATTTAAGGGAATGGGAACAGACTAGACCTTGCCTCTCACTAAAAGGAGCATCTAAAAATGTTTGCTTCACTTTCATCCTTCACATCTTCTCTAAGGGGGAAAAAAATGTCTTCAAAAGGCTGGAGTTCCTGTGATTGCCACTTACACACTAGTGATAGGTGTATAAAACAGATAACTAACGAGAACACACTGTAGACTCAAGGATGATCTAAATGTGAAGGAAATTCTGAAAAGAGGAGATATAGGTATACTTCTGGCTGATTCACTTTGTTGTACGACAGAAATTAATACAACATTGCAAAGTAACTATATTCCAATAAAAATTAATTTAAAAAATAAAGGTTGAATTATACACCCAACTGAAATTTTCTTATTGTAATTTAAAGCCATTTCCTTATTCTGTCTTCTTGAAGATACTCAAGACATTAGTAGAAAGCTTTCCTTTTATATCAGTAGTTTCTATAGTGAAAGGTGTCTGCATCTTATCTGGATTAGATTTTCCCTAACCACAAAATGAGATGCTAGAACTTAGGTAGTGCTTTTCAACTCCAATGTTTAGGAGTTATTTGGGACTCTCTACTCATCTTTGTATGTAAAATCTTGTACAAAAAGTCTAAAACTGCTTCCTAATAAATACTTATTTTCCATGACTGAACCCCAACCCCTCAAATAACTGACAAAAATTCCTTTCCCTTCATATGAACTACCCCTGAATTACTGTTGTCCAGATAGAAACAGTTCTGAATTTACACATAAAAGATAAAATTATTACAGCATTTGGAAGAAAATCTTTGAAGCTAATTATCTAAAGATTAGAGAAAGGATATCTTTTAATTAATTTCAAACCCTGGATTGAGTACTAAGCAGAAACATGAAAGAAAGATTTCCAATAGGAAGCAGTGGTTATGGAAGAGACTACCTCCCCTTGAGGATTACCATTTAATTTTCAGCATTGATTTGAAATAAATGCTGGTATGATCTCTAAGGGAAGACCCTCCGTTATAAACCTAATGAAGGAGCACACAGTGTAATAATCAAAATATATGCTGGGTTCCTTGTTAAACTGTCTTCCACAGTCTGTGCTGGTTTCAGTGAGGGTACTTAAGTTTACACCTTTGCTGTCCTCTCAGATAAATGGCATGGAGCCTTAGTCATTGAAAGCTGTGCCTCGGACCTTCACTAACCTTTTTATTTGCTTTCTCTCCACTCAGCATCCAACATGGCCCTTGGCACTTAAAGTTTTGATAAGTGAGTTGTCACAAATATTTTGCTTTTTCTTATAATAGTGGAAAAACTTAAAATTTTAAAGTATCCAACTTAAATTATGAGAGTAAGGCCCACTCTGTCAGGCCAAGCTTAAAATTGTTATGTGTATGTACTCAGGTGCTCAGTCATCTTTTTGACCCCATGGATGGTAGCCCACCAGGTTCTTCTGTCCATGGGATTCTCCAGGCAGGAATACTGGAGTGAGTTTCCATTTCCTTCTCCAGGGAATTTTGTAGCTTAAAATTATCTACAAGTTGTTGTTACAACTCAATAGCAACAATAACTAATAACCTGATTTGACTGGACCATTTCTCCAAAGACATACAAATGACCAACAGGTACGTAAACATCATTAATCACCAGGGAAATGCAAATCAAGACCACAATGAGCTATCTCCTGTTAGAATGGCTGTTATCAAAAATACAAAGGTGAACATGAGGAGAAATTGGAGCTCTCATGCAGTGTAGGTGTGGATGAAAACTGTGCAGTCGTTATGAAAAATAGCATTGAGGTTCCTCAAAAAAAATTAAAAGTTGAACTATCATATGATCCAGCAATTCCTCTCCTGAGTATTTATCCAAAAGAAATGAAATCAGAACTTCAAATGGATGTATACTACAACTACATAGATTTATAAACTCTACAGCAAGATTATGCACCATTACATCCAAAAATATAAAATATTTAAAAAAATAGCTACTGGAAGATAATTCCTCAATTGTCATATTTTGTATCACACAGCAGAGATATTCTTCGGAAGTGCCCCTCATGTTTTGTCAACTTGATATAAAGCAATGGATAAGAAAGCTATGGTACATATACACAATGGAGTATTACTCAGCCATTAAAAAGAATACATTTGAATGTATTCTAATCTAATGAGGTGGATGAAACTGGAGTCTATTATACAGAGTGAAGTAAGCCAGAAAGAAAAACACCAATACAGTATACTAACGCATATATATGGAATTTAGAAAGATGGTAACAATAACCCTGTGTACGAGACAGCAAAAGAGACACTGATGTATAGAACAGTCTTATGGACTCTGTGGGAGAGGGAGAGGGTGGGAAGATTTGGGAGAATGGCATTGAAACATGTAAAATATCATGTATGAAACGAGTTGCCAGTCCAGGTTCGATGCACGATGCTGGATGCTTGGGGCTGGTGCACTGGGACAAACCAGAGGGATGGAATGGGGAGGGAGGAGGGAGGAGGGTTCAGGATGGGGAACACATGTATACCTGTGGCAGATTCATTTTGATAAAATGGCAAAACTAACACAATTATGTAAAGTTTAAAAATAAAATAAAATTTAAAAAAAATAAAATAAAATAAAAATAAAAAAAATAAATAAAGGAAAGCATTGGCCCCAAAAAGCAAGATCAAAGCTAACCCTTTCTTCGCATCCCTCAATCTAATGCTGTAATTATTTATTTAAAAAAAATATAGTCATTCACACTCTTTCACTGGAGACAGCCTTGGCTAGTTTGGTATGTTGAGAGTCCAAAAAGTTGTCTTTCTCTCTTTCAACTTCTAAACTTAAAACCAGATCCAAACTCTTGAGGAGACATCTGAGGCCAGCAGCAACAAAGACTTCAACATGTGTGCAATCTCCCGAATTCTCCCCAACTTGGAAACTTTAATACATAACATAGTTCTGACAATGTTTGTTAGCCAAGGTTTTGAGTTGGGGCTCGGCTCTTTTCTTTTGGCCAGAAGTTTATGAAAAAGGAGACCAATGAGAGTAGGCTCGTCTGAGTCCTGAGACATCCTTGTGAAAACCTCTCTCCCCAAGGAGCTTGGTCCACGTCCTTGGGTGTCCCAAAGTCTGCAACTTTCCATAGCTTCATGTGGCCCATTGACAATTAGCAGTTGTCAAGTGGAAGGACCAAACACCCCAGCTGGTCAACTGAGGCCACGTCTTGATGAAATTAATGACACAGCTTCTGGTCTCCATGTGGCCATTTTGCAGACCAGCCTGGGGCTCATCACCTCTGCAGAGATGGACATTGAGTTCATTAGAGTGGAGTTGACAGTCACCCCGTGGTGCCAGCTGCCCAGGGTGGGCTTAATACAGAGTAATGACAAAGGAAAGGCCTGAAACCAAAGCCTGTTGTCCACGTCCATGCTGATCAGTGACTCATTTTGGCCTCGGGTCCCATCACCAAATGGTCTATCTCCAAAAGCATGCTCCTTATGTGATCTCTGAAAGCATCTTGTTAGAAGGATGCTTTAGAAGAAGAAGTTAGAAGAAACTAAATGAAGATTCCAAAGGCAAGAATCTCCTTATCAAAGATCAGCCATGATAGAAAAGGAATATTTTTATTTTATTAACTTACTTATTTTTATTGGAGTATAGCAGCTTTATAATTTTGTATTAGTTTCTACTGTACAGCAAAGTGAATCAGCAATGTGTATAAGTGAATCAGCTTACATACACATATATCCGCTCCCTTTTGGGTTTCCTTTCCATTCAGTTTAACACAGAGCATAGAATAGAGTTTCCTGTTCTGTACAGTAGGTTCTCATTAGTTATCTATTTTATACATTATATCAATAGTGTGTATATGTCAAAGGAACACTTTTTTAAAAGCAGGAAGTAGTGAGTTTTCTCCCAACTGCCATCATGTGACATATACATATTTTTTAAGTTAAAGGACATTTACTGACAGATTAAAAACCATAACTCCAGGTAGTTATGGAGTTTGCAAAATACACCACTGAGCCCAGTTGCAAAGAACAGATGTTAATGTTGTTGTTGTTCAGTTGTGGCCGATTCTTTGCGACCCCATGGACTGCAGCATACCGGGCTCCCCCGTCCTCCACTATCTCCCAGGGTTTGCTCAAACTCATGTGCATTGAGTAGGTGATGCTGTCTAACTGTTGTTAATACACAAAGTTTAAGCAATGCTATACTTATCATTGGACAAGATCCTGATGATGGGAAAGATTGAAGGCGGGAGGAGAAGGGGACGACAGAAAATAAGATGGTTGGATGGCATCACCGACTTGATGGACATGAGTTTGAGTAAACTCCGGGAGTTGGTGATGGACAGGGAAGCCCAGTGTGCTGCAGTCCATGGGGTCACAAAGAGTCGAACACAACTGAGCAACTGAACTGAACTGACAGTAATTTCTGACCAAGTACTGTATTGTTTAGTTTGTGTATAAAATTGACCATTTATGAACCAATCAATACAAAAAATTTCTGGAAAAACAGAAAAAAAATTAAGCTCAAGAAAACAAACAGCCATTTATGCATTTATTATGCATATGTTGATGTACAGTATATAACCTAATCAAATGTCCCTTCTGAGTTTTCAAGTTGTCAAAAAAAAAAAAAAAAAAAAAACTGTATTCAGAAACACATCAGGAAGACACAGCACAACCTACAATACTCTTCAATCTCTAGAACTGATGTCCTGACCTTGAAAGTGTTCATAATTTTACCTGAGGGGGGAAAAAAAAGTCACTTAAAAAAAAGATGCACAATTACTGATTAAGATTCAAACCTCCTCAGGAAAATACAACCAAAAAGCAAGCAAAACCTCTCTTACACACCAAGCCTAGAAACACACACATCTAATCTCCCCAAGTACTGGTTTGGTTTCTAGAAGTCCACCTAGAAAACTTCAGGTAAACACAGAGCAAAATTGGGCATTTAACAATTACTTAATTTTTTAAAAATGCTTTAAGGAAAATTCTCAGTGACACACAAAACATTATCCACTCAATCTGCCCTCCTTGGAATAGTAATTTCTCCTACATAAAGGATATTATTGCAAATAGAAAAAGATATCCTTATCTGTATACTTTCCAGGATCTGCTTTTCCACTCCAAACCACTTTATTCAGTCGCTAAGTAATGTCCGATTCTTTGAGACCCCATAGACTGCAGCACGCCAGGCTTCCCTGTTTTTCACTATCTCTCCGAGTTTGCTCAAACTGCTTTAATTGGTGTCCTATATTGAATTTAAAACTGCAAAGTGCAATACAGTCACAAACTTAAAATGCCATTGAACAGATCATTCTGCCTTTGACCTAAACTTTACTTAAAAAAAAATAACAAATCTCTTTTGAAGAATTTAAAAAACCAACACAAAATCCTCCTCTCATACATTAAATATTTCTATGTAAACTTATTAGTAATCTAGCACCAGGCTAGCCTTTGTTACAGATAAAGAAAACTAGTTATCAAAATCTTTTCTGTGAGCTTCCAGAGAGCAAAAGGAAAAAAAAAACAAAACAAAAAACAGATAGAAGCTTCTACAAAAACCTGCTCCAGGAAACCAAAGTTGTATGGCGCCCCTCATCTCCGGGGCACAGGCGATGAACCTCAAACTCCTCACAATACACATGGCCCCATGCAGAAATATGCCAAAACAGCACTGTTTGGGCTCATTGTGTCCCAATTAATACTATAATGAGCTTCCTTAGGTAACCAAATCCTTAATCAGCCCTCTCAAAACTATGTATGCTCCAAGAAAGACTTCTGTTAATTCTGCTTAATGCCTGACAGTGGTTAAGCACCATTAAAACTCCATAATTTCATTGTATGTTATTGTAATCATATCAGCATATATCTCAGTGGCCAGGCAACGCTCAATAGGCTGCCGTGAATTACAGGTCACGTGACTCTGCTTCAGCACGAGACTATCTTCCATCACAGCCAGCCCTCCTCTGCCCTCCCCACAGTCAGTAGCCTAAGCAGGTATTAATAAAGGTCTCCTTTTTTAAATTGCACAGCTCTAAATGGTCTTTAAGGGACCCAGCAGTAATCTCAAGATCCCTATATTTTAGCAGGAAAGCAGGACAGAGGAATTAATAAGAGCCCTTTCTGTGCAAACTGCTTCCTGCTCTAGGGCTCGAGCGCGATGTCAGGGCGCTAAGAGAATTTTAAATGCACAGGATGGATTGTTTGTGTTGCAAAAGCGAAACAGGGGGCAAAGGCTAAGAGACTTGAGAAAATTGAAAGAGTGCCAGGGAAGCTGGGATGCAAATAGCAACAAAACAGGGATAAATGCTCCTGTTCACATATGCAGGAGTCCTGCAGAAGGGGAGGGGGGGAAAGGTTATTAATTTTCACCAGGCTGTATCTTACAGCTGGTGGCTCAGCATCAGTTTTGGGTGTAATGAAAATGGTCTGAGCAGAAGATAAATGGTTCATAAAGTGGACCATTTAGATGCAATCGAGGCTCAATCTGCCCAGTGACTAATCACGTCCCCCCAGTAAAGCTGAATTCCACTAACAGACTTTTTTTTTTTTCCCGGCTATACCAGTGAATTGTAGCCGGGTCTAAGTTCAAGGCAGGCAGAGAATTATCTTGATTTATTAGCACACTCCCTGGCCGTGCCACTTGCCCGGCTGTGCCTTTGTGGGCTTCTGCCCTGTTGCTGTCCGAGCGTAATTTTTACTGTTCCCCTGGGAATGGTACACCGCATCATTGCAGCCGCTAGAAAAATGGGCTGCTTTTGCACCTGTAATTTTTCTTCTTTTGCTGCTGAAGGTATATAATATATCTCTAAAGTGCGTAATAAGTTTCTGAAAAACGTGTTTTTAAAAGAAATTGATTCCAGGGGTTTATAAGCCTGAGCAAGGCCACGTAAGGAAATGTACCAGATTGCAAAGGTATGCCTAGCCTGGTAAGGCAGCCATTTTTCCCTCCCATACTAAATCCTGACTTGGAGTCCAGAGCACAATTTAAGACATTTTTCTATACCGTAGTTGCTTCTCATAATGAACTCTGATCAAATAAAAATGGTGTTTATATTGAGACTTTACAAGTCCTGATTACGTATAAAATGGAGTAGAATCCCTCATAATGACATTTAATTGTGAGAAAGAAAAGATTCCAATAGAAGAGCATTCAGCTGCATTTGTTCAATGTTCCTTTGCATAATGCCGTTTATAGATCGTTCAATTATGACATTATTCTGAGCTGGATAAGAGTAACTCACTGGCTCCCCGTATTTTTAGACCTATGGAAAATCAACTTGGGTGTGATTTTTCATGATTTCAACTGGGAGTTATTCACAGAAGGCCCTTGGTTTTTACAAGGATTGACAATACCCGTTTGGCTGATGAATTCTGACGCTTCACCCTGCAATCTTGGAAGCATCTTCAGATGGGAATTCATGATGCTGGGGATACCAGGAGAAGCCAGATCTCCTCATGGGATCTCCAAAGTCTCTAACTGAACATTATTAATAACACAACCCATGGCTGAGGGAGGGGTCTGAGCCAGTTTACTCTGAGCCTTGCAAGCTTATTTTTTCTGTTTTCTAAAGGGCCTGATGAGTATCACAGGGAAACTAGCAGGCAATAAACAGGGGAGGAAACCTCAGTGATCACACGGCATCTTTAAAGGAGCCCAGGCTCTCAGATGTCATCCCTTCTATGACATCAGTTTTCTGAAGGCAGCAGAAGGTGTAGACTCATTACTTGCCGAGCAGCCTCTCAGACCTGCATTCGTCTCTGTCACAGGGTGAGCTTTCCCCTGCCTTCCTCCATTTCCCATAGAGCTTTGACCGATGCAGCTGTGAACTGGCTTCTGCAGGAAAACAGACAAACCTGTGGGGTGCTGACCACGCCTCCAGTTTTAGCAGCAGAAAAAGGTGGTGAAGCATTGCAGTCATTCTCAGCAGAACACGTCTGTAACAACACAACCCGAACAACCAGTGCTTTCTGTCATTCATGTAACAAACATTCACTGCATATTTGGTATGTGTCAAGTACTATGATGGGTTTGCGAAACACACAGATGAAGGAGGCAGAGAGCCCTTCCTCAACAACTTGCAATCTTGAATGACTGATGATGAAGGCTGTGAACACATGGATATCTCTAGCCTGGATGATGCTAATACATCAGAAAGAAAAAGACCGAGGGTCACTAACCTCTACTTCTGACCAGAGCTAACTAGGACCAGTGTTACTTTGGGAAAGTCACAGAGCATCTCTGTACTTCTGTTCCATGACTGTAAAATAAAGATCTTTGCTCCATCCATCACTCAAGGTGATTTGGGAAATTAATGAAGGGTATTTGTACAGTTGCTTTGATGCACCACGGAGTAGAAGGAATTATTATTACTATTGCCTGAAAGGTCAGGGGTTGTTGCAGGGTTATGGACACTATATCTGCCTTGCTTAAGGGTCTCTGATTGAGGAGGGGAAGGGTAAGTGGAAATACAGCCCTTTCCTGGTTCACCAAGCTATGTGATGGGACAGGGGCTGGGTCACCTCAGGAGTAAGGGGTATACTTTCCTCATTTGCACAAAGGCACCACATGAGGAAGCAATAGGGTGTGCAAATGTGCAAATGTGCAAACTGTCAGAACAGCTCTTGGAATCTCTCTTGGTAAATATCACATTGCACTTGAAAATATGTGGGTTATTTTCAAATATCTTTTGATATTGATTTCTAACATAATTCCACAGTGATAAGAGAATAGACCCTATATTATTTCAATATCGTTAGACCATGAAATTTTTTGCATCTTGTTTTAAGTCCCTGGATATGTTCCAGTGTCTCCTAGTTTATAGTCTTTGGAACTTCAAAAGAATGTGTATCCCACTGTTGGGTGAAAATTGTATAAATCTTAATTATGTTGAATTGGTTCGTGGTACTTTTCAGGTCTACTATATCTTTCTACTTTTCTGTATGTTCATTCTATTAATTTTTGAGAGTTTGATATTGAAACTCCAACTAAAAACTCTTATCTACTTTAAAAAATAATTGTAATATAAAGTAGAACTATGTGTAATTTTGTTCTGTATTTTCCAAGTCTTCTGTAAATGTGTTATCATACTTTTATAATTTAAAAAATAAAAAAGAGAAAAATAAAGAACAGCTTTTGGAATCATTCCATTCCTGAGTGTTTTCCATAACTCCTTGAGATTATACCCACTTCCATGATACCTTATATTGGTCTTTGACACCAATTTATACTACCTTAGAAAATTGCATCTTGGTTAAAAAATGTGATTTTTTTGTTTGTTTTTATTTCATTAAGAGATAATTTAACTGGAATAGTATATCACTGAGAATGCTATTTCCTATTGCATTTTTTTTTACTTTTTATTTTACATTGGAGTATAGCCAATTAACAATATCGTGGTAGTTTCAGGCAGACAACAAAGGGACTCAGCCACATGTTGACATGTACCCATTCTCCCTGAAACTCCCCTCCCATCCAGGCTGCCACACAACACTGAGCAGAAGGAACTTGATTTTTAACATTTATTTAGCCCATGAAAACACAGCCTTAAATTTTATTTATTTGTTTTAAGATTTTATTTATTTGTTTACTTTTGGCCATGCCACGTGGCATGTGGGAATCTTAGTTTCCCTGACCAGGGATCCAACCCAGGGCCCCTACAGTGGAAGCTTAACCACTGGATGCCAGGGAAGTCTCTAGCCTTAAATTTTAATTCACAATAATATAAATGTTCACGTGTGAGAAAGTTTTCATGAAGGCAAGCAAAGCTTATACTTTGGTGGGTGGATCAAATTCTTTGGAAATATTTATTAACTGAATTGCCCTGCTGAGGGTTAAATTGGTCCAATGTAACCGCAACACAGGACCCATTCAACTGAAAGCCAGAATGATCTTTTATGTGTTCCAAGCTTTCCCCCACAGCCCACACTAATCAACCCCACCCCTTCACTGACTCTGCCCTTGCCCATCTTATTATAGCACTGATAAATACTGAAACTGTATTTTGGGGGTTGTTGGCTTCTTTGTTTTCTGTTTCCCCAGGTAGGTGAGCTTGAGCAAGTCTTAAACCTCAGCTCTCTCACCTATCCAATGGAGACGCCAACACCTTGTTAGACCATTAGGGGAGAGTGAAGATTAAGACTCTGATAAAGACTTCGATGAATCTTTGACAGAACTAGCCCAAGAGCCTCCAAGAATGCCTAGATCCTGCCTGAAACATAGTAACTCTTCCATAGTAACACTTCCAAGTCCCTGAGGGACATATGTTTGAGTGACAGTAGCAAATAGAAATAACCCTCCCCCTCCCTACACCCTGTGAGGCTGGAGCTCAAAACCCATCTGTCAGACTAAGCTGCCTCCAAGGAGAGCAGCAGATACAAGAGATGAAGTGAGAAGGCTGAACCAGGTGTGTGTGTGTGTGTGTGTGTAATGGTGTGGGGGCAGGGTTGATGAAGGGAAGGTAGACCAGTTGCCTGAGCACCCTTTCTGCAGCCAGCAGGAAAGAAAGAACATAATGAATCCATGGGTCTCAGTTTTATTAATAACTTACAGTGGCCTTATCTGCTTATTTCATTCTACAATAAGACCAATATCTAACAGCTGCTTCCTGGAGGCAGTGAACTGGGGGCAAGGAGGTGGAGGGCTGACGTGGGGTGTGGACCTTTATCCCTACACAGAGGTCCCCAGGACCTGACGCCTGCAGGGTACTCAGGACATGACCATGAAGAAATCACAATGATCTCATTATATTAATAGAACATTCTCCAAATAAAAGGGATCAAGTGAATTCACTTCTTTGAGCACCCTGAATGAGAGTGACCTTCAGATTGCTATATCTGAGTGTGGTCCTCTGTGAAGGGACCTCTCAAACAAGTTTAGCCAGCATCTTAGTCACAAAACCACCCCCCCCACCCACCCAGAGGCTGGGAGACTTCAACCACAGATGTTATTTCTCACAATTCTGGAGGCTGGAGGGTTCAAGTAAAAGACTCGGTTTCCAGTGAGACCCACTTGATGGGTTGGAGATGGCTGTCTTCTCATTGCATCCTCGTGTGATGGAGAGAGCGGTCATCTCTCTTATGTGTCTTCTCTTTTTATTGAAATACAGTTGACTTACAATGCAGTTCTAATTTCTGCTATACAGAAAAGTGACTCACTTATATCAGTTCAGTTTAGTTCAGTCACGCAGTTGTGTCCGATTCTTTGCAACCCCATGGACTGCAGCACACCAGGCCTCCCTATCCATAATCAACTCCCAGAGTCCACCCAAACCCATGTCCATTGAATTGGTGATGCCATCCAACCATTTCATCCTCTGTCGTCCCCTTCTCCTCCTGCCCTCAGTCTTTCCCAGCATCAGGGTCTTTTCAAATGAGTCAGCTCTTCACATCAAGTGGCCAAAGTATTGGAGTTTCAGCTTCAGCATCAGTCCTTTCAATGAATATTCAGGACTGAATTCCTTTAAGATGGACTGGTTGGATCTCCCTGCAGTCCGAGGGACTCTCAAGAGTCTTCTCCAACACCACAGTTCAAAAGCATCAATTCTTTGGTGCTCAGCTTTCTTCACAGTCCAACTCTCACATCCATATATGACTACTGGAAAAATCATACCTTTGACTAGATGGACCTTTGTTGGCAAAGTAATGTCTCTGCTTTTTAATATGCTGTCTAGGTTGGTCATAGCTTTTCTTCCAAGGAACAAGCATCTTTAAATTTCATGGCTGCAGTCACCATCTACAGTGATTTTGGAGCCCCTAAAAATAAAGTCTCTCACTGTTTCCATTGTTTCCCCATCTATTTGCCATGAAGTGATGGGACCGGATGCCATGACCTAGTTTTCTGAATGTTGAGCTTTTTTTTTTTGCATTTTTAAAATGTATTTATTTATTTTAATTGGAGACTAATTACTTTGCAATGTTGTAGTGGTTTTTGCCATACATTGACATGAATCAGCCATGGGTAGACATCTGTCCCTCATCCTGAACCCCCCTCCTTACTCCGTCCCCATCCCATCCCTCAGGGTTGTCCCAGTGCACCAGCTTTGAGTGCCCTGTTTCATGTATAGAACCTAGACTGGTGATCTGTTTCACATATGGAAATATACATGTTTCAATGCTATTCTCTCAAATCATCCCACCCTCACCTTCTCCCACAGAGTCCAAAAGTCTGTTCTTTATATCTGTGTCTCTTTTGCTGTCTCACATATAGGGTCATTGTTACCATCTTTCTAAATTCTGTATATACGTGTTAATATACTTTATTGGTGTTTTTCTTTCTGACTTACTTCACTCTGTATAATAGGCTCCAGTTTCATCCACCTCATTAGAACTGATTCAAATGTGTTCTTTTTAATAGCTGAGTAATATTCCTTTGTGTATATGTAACCACAACTTTCTTATTCATTCATCTGCTGATGGATATCTAGGTTGCTTCCATGTCCTAGCTATTGTAGACAGTGCTGCGATGAACACTGGGGTACACGTGCCTTTCAATTCTGGTTTCCTCAGTGTGTATGCCCAGCAGTGGGATTGCTGGGTTGTATGGCAGTTGTATTCCCAGTTTTTTAAGGAATCTCCACATTGTTCTCCATAGTGGCTGTACTAGTTTGCATTCCCACCAACAGTGTAAGAGGGCTCCCTTTTCTCCACACCCTTTCCAGCATTTATCGTTTGTAGACTTTTTGATAACAGCTGTTCTGACCAATGTGAGATGATACCTCATTGTCTGAATGCTAAGTTTTAAGCCAACTTTTTCACACTCCTCTTTCATTTTCATCAAGAGGCTCTTTAGTTCTTTTTCACTTTTTGCCAAAAGAGGGGTGTCATCTGCATATCTGAGGTTATTGATATTTCTCCTGGCAATCTTGATTCTAGCTTTTGCTTCATCCAGCCTAGCATTTCCCATGATGTACTCTGCATATAAGTTAAATAAAGAGTGACAATATACAGCCTTGATGTACTCCTTTCCCAATTTGTGTGTGTATGTGTGTATTCTATTTTAGTATTCTTTTCCATTTTGATTTATCCCATGAGACTGGATATAGTTCCCTGGGTTATACAGTAGGATCAGGTTAGTTATACTTTCTAAATGCAATGTGTTTAGTCACTCAGTCATGTCTGACTTTTTGCAACCCCATGGACTGTAGCCCACCAGGCTCCTCTGTCCATGGGATTTCCCAGGCAAGAATACTAGAGTGGGTAGACTTTCCCTTCTCCAGAGATTTTCCCAACCCAGGGATCGAACCCAGGTCTCCCACATTGCAGGCAGATTCTCTATCAGCTGAGCCACAAGGGAAGCCCAATAATTCTGGAGTGGGTAGCCTATCCCTTCTCCAGAGGATCTTACTGACCCAGGAATCAAACTGGGGTCTCCTGCATTGCAGGTGGATTCTTTACCAGCTGAGCTATCAAGGAAGCCCTCTAAATGCAATAGTTTGAGCTTATTAATCCTAATTCCATCATGAGGGCTGCACATTCAGGACCCAGTCACCTTCCCAAGGCCCCACTTCCAAATGCCATCACATTAAGGTTTGTTGTTTCTGTTGTTCAGTCACTAAGTCATGTCCAACTCTTTGCAACCCCATGGACTGCAGCATGCCAGGCTCCCCTGTCCTTTACTCTCTCCTGGGGTTTGCTCAAAATCATGTCCATTGAATCAGTGATGCCATCCAACCATCTCACCCTCTGCTTTCCCCTTCTCCTGCCTTCAATCTTTCCCAGCATCAGGCTCTTTTCCAAAGAGTCGGCTCTTTGCATCAGGTGGCCAAAGTATTGGAGTTTCAGCTTCAGCATCAGTCTTTGAATGAATATTCAGCATAGATTTCCTTTAGGATTGACTGGTTTGATCTCCTCCCAATCCAAGGGACTCTCAAGAGTCTTCTCCAGCACCACAATTCAAGAGCATCAGCTTGATTTATGGTCCAGCTCTCACATCCATACATGACTACTGGAAAAACCACTGGAGAAGGAAATGGCAACCCACTCCAGTATTCTTGCCTGGGAAATCCCATGGACAGAAGAGCCTGGCGGCTACGGTCCACAGGGTCACAAAGAGTCAGACACAACTGAGTGACTAAAACAGCAAACAAGCTTCAACATATAAATTTGGGGTGGGACACAAACATTGAGGCCATAGCATCCAACCTGGGGGTATTTTTTCTAAATAATTAACAAAAAAGAAATACAAAGCTATACTCTCTCAGAATTCCTACCACTTTTAAGAACATGCAAAGCACAACGGCATAGGAAGCTTTGGCTGGTGTCTGTGTACTTATTATTTCCACTATGGAAGTCTTAGAAAACTGAATGGCTTACAGGTTCTGTGTTGCAAATAAAATCAACACCTCTCTAGAAGATATCAGCTTGTCTCCAAAAACACTTGGATTAATCTAGTATCTCCTTGTCTCCACGTTAAGATAATCATGACAACTGGGTAAAATATTTATCAGTAGAAAGTGCAATCCAAAGACACCAAAACACTCACTGAACAACTTTTACAAACTGTTAGGAATTCAGCATAAGATCTCCATTAAAGCAAGCGTCTTCCCATGTTATAAATATCGGGGACATGTTTCGTAAACTGGGTCTGAGAACAAAAATAAAGAGTAAGAATTCACATTGACAGGGGCTGTCATGTCAGCACTTTACAGGTTCACAGGCTGTGTATATTTCCGAGAACCTCTTTATATATAATGGTGGGACAATATATTTGTCCTGCCAGTAGACGTGTGTGTCTGCAAGTGTGTGTTACGGGGGCTGGGGTGAGGGGCCATGTGTTCTTCATGCTGGGGCACAAATATGCTAATTAACTCTTTATTGATTAGATAACTAAAGACAATTTTTAAAGTCCAATTGACTGCAAATCTTTGACTTTCTCCCCCATACTTAGGAACACTGTTCTTTCCATGGAAAATCATAATAAGAGTAATAATAAAAATGATTAGCATCACTCCAAAAGCTGACATCTCAATTTTGTCTTCACACACTGCCATGTCTAGTTACCCTCACATTGCTTAACAGTGAATTCCCATGTCTTTTCATTTTTTCCACCTTGACAAATGACATTGTCCAGGGTCCAGTCTCTCCATACCTACAATCAAGACTGAAAAGAAGGATTAACTGAGCGAGCAGGTGAGAATTTATGAAAACCTCCACTTTTCAGGTTCTAGTTCTATTTGCCATGTCTACCAGAGGAGGACTGACAATTCCATAGGAGTTGTTAGGACAAGAAGTGGGACAACATGGGGATTTTAACCAGATGCGCCTATAACTGCAACTGTATAGTAACTGTCTACGTAGTAACAATAGTTAATATATTCAATATTCTGAGTCCTGCCCTGAGGACAGACCTGGTGAGCAGGGAATCATAGGTGGGGGCCATGCCTTCCCTCTGTTTGTCCTGCAGTCACATGGCCAGCAGGTTCAGAAACCAGGATGGGTCCTCACCCACCCGCCTTGGTCATCCTTGTTTGGGATGTAATGTTTCCTGTTAAAGCAGCAAAAAAGGCATAGGTTGCTCAGATAAATTGTTCTGCTACTGAGACTTTGAAAGCGCTGATATGGCCTGCACCCTGCATGCCCACACCCTGTTCACAGTCGTGGACGACAGTTGCAAGAGCTGTGGAGGATAAAAACAATCATTCCATTCACAGTCTTTGTTCATGTCTCAAAAATGGAACACTCGGTAGTGTAGGCTCTGCAGACCCTTAGACTGGGACAGGGAAGGACCCAAAGTCATGTGGCATCTTAAGAGCATTCAGATCTAGCCCCTGCATACTCTTCCTGGTTTTAAAAGGGTGCATTTCTTTTTTTAAAAAACCTTTCATAACTTTTTCAATTTTAATTATTTTATTTCTTTTTCTTTGCTATTACTTTATTCAGAATTCTTGAGTTATTTTTGTGAGAACCCTAAAATGGACTTTCCTAGAACTTTCTTTGATTTTGGCCTTATGGGAATCTTTTTTAAATTTATTTTTAATTGGAGGATAATTATTTTACATAATTTTATTGACTATAAGTTGGTTTACAATGTTTTAGGTATACAGCAAAATGATTCAGCTGGTTAAGAACCCGCCTCATTGCAGAAGACCCTGGTTCAATTTCTGGGTTGGGAAGATCCCCTGGAGACGGGATAGGCTACCAATCCACTCCAGTATCCTTGCTTGGAGAATCCCCATGGACAGAGAAGCCTGGCAAGTTACAGTCCATGGGGTCACAAAGAGTCAGACAAGACTGAGCAGCTAACACACAGTCTGATTCTTTTCCCATTATAGGTTATTGCAAGATATTGATTATGGTCCCCCCTGCTATAAGTAAGAACTTGTTTATCTATTTTGTATATGAAAGAGTGCAGTCTTTATTTACTAATTAGCTCATTGAGGACTTGGAGTCTGCAGTTCTCAGGATGAATTTTACTCTACCAGAGCATTCAAATGATGTGTGGGAGGAGCATCAGTGGAAAAAAAAGTAAAAATTCTGGAATCTCTGAATTGTAGTAAATATTTTTAGGAACCCAGTTGCTATAACCTCACAAGGAACCACCCCCATAAGACTCCAAGTTGCAAATCTGAGCAGTTGCAAATGTCCATTCTTAAAAAAGTTAACAACCAGAAAAGGAAGAGCTGAAGTTTTCCCCTTTGTTACCACTCAATTCTCCACATAGGAGAATTTATCAGATACTGACCTGATACGCCAGTAACCGATGGCCCCTGTGCCTCTTTAGAAATGACTTTCCACAAACAGGGTCAGAAGAGATCTACCCACATAGGGTTAAGTTCCCTTTTTCCGTACAAAGAGTAAAGGCTCAGCTCTTCTGAAGTCTGAACTAGAAGTGCTCAGTTCCCAATTCCCAGAGCAAAGGTGAACCCTGGAGAAAGCGACACTCGTAGCTTTGAGGTTGAAAATCACTGTTCAAACAAGGAATTGGACCCTTCCATCGCTGTGCTGTTGGTTGAGCTCGTACTATGTATTCACCTCTGTTCCAGGTGCTTGAGATAAGTCAGTGAACCCAACAGGCAGAAGCCCTTGCCCGAGGAGCAAAAGATATTGGTTATTGATTTGGTTCCCTGGTGGCTCAGTGGTAAAGAATCTGCCTGCCAATGTAGAAGATGCAGGTTCGACCCCTGGGTTGGGAAGATCCCCTGGAGAAGGAAATGGCAACTCACTCCAATATTCTTGCCTGGAGAATCCCATGGACAGAGGAGCCTGGCGGGCTACAGTCCATGGGATCACAAAGAGTCGGACACAACTGAGCGACTAAACAACAACAACATCCACAACCCCAGCATTCCTGTGAAGACTGTTAACCAAAACCACCCAATTCCTTTTTCACGCAGTGTTGGCCTCCAAACTTTGCTTACAATCAAAGGCACTTTAATAAGCACTTCAAGATGTGCTGATTAAAATGGCAACATGGACAGAGAACACTAGTCTACTATTTCTGTGGGGCTGGAATTGTCAACGCAGTGAACCAGTGAAAATCCCAAATGTTATGTTTGGAGTTGAATTCAGCCAAACCTACTGTGAACCAGTTCCAGGAATGAGGTGCCCAGGTAAGGGTTCAAACCCCCCAGTCAGTCTCCATGTGGGGACCAGTTCTGTCCGTCTTCATATTCGAAAAGCCTGCAGCTTACCTCTGCAGACAACACCCCCAGAAGGGTGGCCTGTAGCTTTTGGGGGTCTCCGAGAGTACCAGCTGGATGCCAGCCAGCCATTCAGAGGTGCAAGCTGTCCTGCCTCCAACTAGCCCCCCAGCCCTCCAGTTCCCGGAGAGGTAGAATGGCTGGCCTGTGCATGCCCATCCTTCTTCCTGCCTTCATTTCTCATTTATCTTTATCAGTGCATGTCTGGAAAACTTAATTGCTGTTATTTCCATCTTGAACAGGCTAATAAGGATCAGGAAAGGAAAAGCTTTTTTTCCCCCCTTCTCCCTAAAGTTGCCCACAAAAATAAAATAAATAATTATAATAATAAAAACAATAAAATAAAGGCCCATATTGATAAGGGAACTCTCACTAAATCTTTGGCTTTCATGAAAACAGGATGCACAGCCTTGCTCCTAGGTTTCTTTGGGGCGTTGCATTCACCGGCGTAAATAAACCTACTGCTTGTGAGCTGGGAAAGCTGCTATTTTAAAGATGAAAAAATTTCAGCTTCTGGATGGCTGCTTTCATTTAACACAGCTTCAAATGAATTTATGAACTGTTCTATAATGTTTTCTGCATACACCAAATGGCAGGCTTTAGGCAGAAACCCAATATATGTTTAGTTAGTATATAATAAACATAATATTTACATGGGCGATGCAGTGTGTTAAGAATCTAGAGGAGATGCTCTATAAACTGTCATTGAATTCTATAACATAGAGCTCTACACCAAGTGGTCCATCAAGATCCCAGGAGAATTTTTGCAGAGAGACATGGCCCACCCCAAGTACGTACACGCACACACACACACACATGCATGCACAGACACACACACGTGTTTGTTGGCATGTGTATGTAAGCACACAGACCTGGATCTCCTTCATTTAAAAAAAAAGAAAAACTATAATCAAAATCTTGACAACAATCTCATTTTCTTTGGCCGCTAGAATGACAATGTCATTTAAGATATTGTTTTTAACTTTCAATATATCTCTGTTGTTCTGAAGACTGTTTCAGGGCCTAAATATATATATATATACATATATATATGTATATATATATTTAATCCCAGTAGATAGAGAGGTTAGTTCATTTCTTAAGCAATAAACAGAGAGCAGGGAGGTGCTGGATAAACGTGTTTAGATGGAATTTTTCCTTTGAAAAGCCCACTAGTTAGGCCCTATAACACCTCAGTTGATATTTCTACAGTGCAAACACGATAGTGGAAATTAAGTTGCCCCAGCAAATTCAGTTTCGTGGAAATTTGTTATGAATAAAATACTGCTGTTGGCTCTAGAACATTGAATTTATCCCCCAAATAATATCCCAGAAATACCACTTCAGACGAAATCAACTCTAAATAATTGATAAATTCAGTTTGTTTAGAAACCTTTTGACCTCTGTAATAGAAAGTAAAAACACATTTCAGTTATTAGAGTCACATATATTCCCTCTGGTAAGAGGAGCTTTTAATTTTAAGCTGGGCTCTGTAGGGGCCATTTGATAAAGCTGCGAGAAATTTTTCAACTGCTGCTGTTGGATTTGGGTCAACCTCCTTTGGGAAAATGGAAAAAGATAAATTGGTAGCTTTTCATAACACACAAGGAAACTTCAGAGATTTTAAACATTAAGACCTATTGGAAGTGAAAGACTTTTGGTAGCCTCCTCAATTTCCCATCCCCCAAATCTCTCTCTTTACTCTCTTCCTCTCTTTTCTTTAGAAATAAGATTTAAATGTTTGTGCTATTAAAATAAACAAACGGAATCAGCATTTCCCATTAACGTCATGCATTTCTTTTTACATAAGAGCTATCATTCTTATCTGCCATATTTAATGCAATTCTCAAGTTTCATAGAGAAAATAGCAAGGTACTATTTCAACTATTATTTTAAGATTTTTTTTGATGTGAACCATTTTTAAAGTCTTCAACTGAATTTGTTATAATATTACTTCTGTTTCATGGTTTGATTTTTTTGGCCATGAGGCATGTGAGATCTTAGTTCACCAATGGGGAATCGAACCCACATGCCCTGCCTTGGAAGTCAAAGTCTTAATCACTAGACCACCAGGGAAGTCCTTCAACTATTTTCTTAAACATTTGGTATAAATACACTTATTAAATAATTGTATTGACTATTTCTCTTTGGTGATAAAAGGCATAGCTTGGCAAAAGTTCTCCAATATGGCTCTCCATGTTGAAAAAAATGCACAAACAATAACAAAAGATTTACATTTATAATAGTAGTATCAATATCATTCATAAGTATTCAAAAACACAACCTTTCTTTATGATGAAGAAACTGAAATTTTAAAAATTCATCTCTATTGTTACCTAAGATGTGCTTCAATTACACAACTCAGGGAAGTAGATTTTTATCTGTACTTGTTAAATGTTGTGTGTTAAGAATTTACATGGAAACTAGTTTTCTGTGATTCAGTATGCCTAGCAAGACCTCAATTGGATGTGGACGTTTAGTTATTACACTGTGGACTTGTGAGACAAAGGATTATATCTGATCTTTATATGTTCTTTATGAACCCAATTTGCCCTTTTTCGTATGATAGATGATTTAAAGTCTTCATTTTTGGAAAGTCTTAACCCTGACTCAAACATCAGAAGCAGGGACAGAGGTCTCTCCCTGGGGGCTTCGGATTCTGTTTTTCAAAGCTCTCCACAAATTTTTTTGCTTCCCCATCAGATTCTACCCCTTCCCTCTGCCTCCTCTCCATCATTTCTTGGACCAGCACATTCTCTTCCAAGCAATGTATTGAATTCCTCATGTAGCAGGCACCCAGGCTGGTCAGAATGGCTAGATTCCCAGGGTTCCTGGATAAAGATACAGTTGGGACCAAAAAAAATGGAAGAAAGTTTCTTGTTCTGTGGCAAAATACACTGACTTTTGATAGTGAGCTCAGGCTTCAGCTCGACTTTGTGGTCACTTGACTGAAAGAATATCGGGAGTTGGTATAGAATCATGCAAAGAAAATAATACATCTAAATAAGGGACTTCGCTGGTGGTCTGTGTCTAAAACTGCATTTCCAATGCAAAGGGCTCCAGGTTCAATCCCTAGTCAGGGAATTAGAACCCACATTCTGCAATAAGACTCGGTGCAGTGGAGATGTTAGTTGCTCACTCATGTCTGACTCTTTGCAACCCTGTGGACTGCAGCCCACCAGGCTCCTCTGTCCATGGGATTTTCCAGGCAAGAATACTGGAGTGGGGTGCCATTTCCTTCTCTAGAGGATCTTCCCAACCCAGGGACTGAACCCGAGTCTTCCGCATTGCAGGCAGTCTTACCACCTGAGCCCCCAGGGAAGCTTCAAGACTCAGTACAGTCAAATAAATAAATATATAGATATAGGCTTCCCAGGCGGCACTAGCAGTAAAAAAAAAAAAACCCACCTGCCAATGAAGAAAAAATGAGACACAGGTTCAATCCCTGGGTCAGGATGTTCCCCTGAAGGAGGGCATGGCAACCCACTCCAGTACTCTTGCCTGGAGAATCCTATGGACAGAGGAGCCTGGCAGGCTACTGTCCATGGGGTCACCAAGAGTCAGACATGACTGAGCAAGTAACACTTTCACTCATTTCAGCAACATTACTGACCAGAACCAAAAGGTTAAAACAACCCAAAGTCTGTTGAAAAGTGAATAAATGAACAGTATGTGTTCCACAGTGTGGAATATTTTTCAGTCTTAAAAAGGAAGAAAATTCTGACATGTGTTACAACACAGATGAACACTGAAGACCATTGTGTTACATGAAATAAGCCAGTCACAAAAGGATAAATATTGTATGATTCCACTTACATGAAGTACCCGTGGTAGTTAAATCCACGGAGACAGAAAATAGAAGGGTAGGTGCTAGGGGTTGCAGGAAGGGACACAGTGAGTGTTTAACAGACAGTTTCAATCTGGAAAGACAAAGTGGTTCTCAGATGGATTTTGGTGATGGTTACACAACAATGTGAATGTCTTTAATGGCACTGAGCTGTATATTTAACCCTGATTTAACTGGTACATTTTATGTTATACATATTTCTCCATAATAATAAAGGACCAATGCCACCACTCACTGAAATGTCATGATGAAAATAAATCCAGTGTGAGTAGATCGTCCTATTTGATCCAAATAAAATGTGCCCGAGATGATAAGCCCAAGTTAATATTTTTGTCACTTCTACTGTTTCCTGTTCTCTCTTTGGCCACATCTGTCTTGTTGCCTTACCTCCACTAGCAGTATTGAGAGGGTTCCTGGTCTTGTTCTTGACTCTAAAGAAGCTGCCTCTAGACAACCCAAGGGCTAGTTTCTCAAAAGTCCTCCTTAAGTCTGGGACACTTTCGCTACTCCCAATGTACTAAAAATCCACGTTAAGCAGGGACAGCTGGTTCCATTAAACTGATGAATCAAAACGTATTTGTTCCTCTTTGAGGATACTGGCGTTCTGTGGATTCACATGATTTCAGTTTTTGATTATGAAGATTCTTCAGATACTCGTATGACCTAGTTTTCCTCACACTTAGAATAAGCTCTAGATTAGTCATATGAAAGCACTTTCAGGACTTCCCTGGTGGTCCAGTGGCTAGGACTTCACCTTCTAAACAGGCGGTATGGGTTCCATCCCTGGTGGGAGAGCTAAGATCCTACATCCCTTGAGGCCAAAAAAATCAAAACATAAAACAGAAGCAATATTGTAACAAATTCAATCAAGACTTTAAAAATGGTCCACATCAAAAAAAAAAAAACAATCCTTTTTTTAAAAAGGCGTTGTCAATTTCCGTAAGTCAAATGTCCTCATCCACTGTCAGAATTTTCGGTGAGTCCGAAACATTTGTCACGGATAAATTGTTCTTTCCTTGTTTCCTTATTCTGGTACTTACATCCACTAGAGCAGGCCTACCATAGCCTTAGTTTCCCCAGCATTAATTCAGAAATGATTTAAAGTTCTGTCACCCAAAACCAGATCAAACCTTCTAGAAAGGACCAAACCGCCACTTATGATGTTATACACTGGTTTTGCAAGGGGTTCCAAAGTCAATGTTTGTAACTAGTTTATGCTCAGCTCTCAGTTTGCTCAGACGACATCTCTTGTGGCTGTTTTGTGCCACGCCAATTCAAGTGAATTAAAGTATCCTTCACGTGATTGAAAAATAATTTCATAATTGAGCTGACAATGCTATCAATAGCTAAATTCCTTGTCATTCGAATGTTTGTTACACATAGAGCTTATTTTCTTTATTTTCATAGCTAATTCTGGCAAAGATCAAATTAAAGGTACTATTTCAGAAAAATCTCCCTAGCTCTCCGAAACAAGCCAGCCTTTGACAAGCACCCTGGTGCCCAGTTACATGCTTGAAATTTGCTGCCTGATCATTTGACCCCAAGTCCTGCTTTTATTACATCAATCACTCACTCAACAACTCCTTTTTTCCTCAAAAGATTTTTTTTCCAGTGTTCACAAACTCCTGGTTGTGAAACGTGAGTTCCATGTGGAGACCTCGTATGATGTGGCACTTTGTTTACTGGGAAGAGAGGCAGGTTTTTTCACGTTTGTCTGTGCACACATCTTTACGGTTTAAAAAAATAAATGTGCTAGAATAGAATGAGTTCCTTACTTTCAACAACATCATACAAAGAATTTGGTCTCAAAAGATTTCATTTTACTTATTTTAAATGACACAAATTCTATTTGTATGCTGTGTCTCTGCCCCTTTAATTTACATACACTATGTTTATAATTAAACATTAAAAGTATGCCATTAAATATATCCCTTTCCCTCTGAAACCCAGAATAAATGCATACAGATACAGCCTACCTTCATGGCTTGTTGAATTTACCCATTAAAATAAAATCTTTGTGATTCCACATGGGTATCATCTGTCCTAGTCTTTCAACCAAGGTCCAGTCAATGCTTAACTTCCTGTTGGGTATTTTGCTGAAAATGGCTACAATTCCTTCCCAATCCATGTCCCGGACTGTGGGTATGTTCCCCAACCAAATCAGGAAGTCTGTCCCCTCCGAGGACACAACTGTGATCCTAGTCTTCAAATCTTGTGCCCTCTTGGATTCATTCCTTAATCCCAGTATCAGTCCAATGACATCAGTCTGTCACTGATCCAGTGTACTGTCTAGGGAGTACCAGGCTCATTCTGCCTCTGAAGTTTCTAGAACCCATGTCTTTCTCCTCACTCCTCCTGTCACTCTCATTCAGGTTCCCATCCCCTCTTGCTGGATTCCTGCAATTGTTGCCTTTTCAGCCCCACCCCCAAAGCCCCCTCCCCCGCCCCCCCCACACACACACCAGCCGACAGCAAACCCACCTATGGCTAAACAATATCTTGAAAAGGTCTCTTTTGTTAAGTCAGGCTACTACCAGATCCATCGATTCACATTGTAGCACGTGGAATCTGAGCTCATTTACTTAGTCACTGGCCATTCATTAAACATCTGATATACCTACAATTTCTGTCTTTCCAGCCTGCTTCTCATTATAATCCAATAGGTGATATGGACCCCACCATAATATGGATTCAATCATAATATGGGCCACCATAAAATAGGCATCATCTTAATAAGGGCTCCATCATAATAAAGGCTCCATCATAATAAGGGCTCCACAATAATATGGGCTCTAATAATAGGGACTCATGGCCATGTTGAACTCATTTCTGCTTCCAACACCATCTCTTCTTCTCTTTCTTCACCTCTAATCTTCTCTATTCTTTGTTTCTTCAATCCAAATCACTTCTACCTGGGAAAACTTTCCTGATAATTCCAAACACTGTTGACATCACACTCCCCTGGAAAACATTGAATCAGTTCAATCCAGTCTCATATTGACCCTTTATCATCGAGTATACTTTCTTGCCAACCCATTCATAAACTCATTCACATGAGAGTCCTCGTTCTACATTCTTCTTTGGGGCACCCAGAGCACTTTGCTTGTGGAGGAAACACGCTGAGTAACACACATCCCTCAGCTCCCTCCCAACTGTCTTGCTGTATACACTAGGTCCCCCAAGGACAGTAGAGGGCAGCGAATAATGTGAACGATCCTTGAACGAGAACTGACCATCTTCCGGAGACAGACACAGTTGGATCGCTTCAAGGGAAAGTCATTTGGCAAAAGTCAGGCCACGTTTGTAGGTAGTTTGACACCCTCACTCTAGTAGACAATGATGTCTGGTCCAAAAATACATTTTTGGAGCCGCTGAGCTAGAGTTCTTCTGATTAATTGCCTACTTAAGATTGTACGTATCCATACATGTTCAAATTATTAGGGTGGATGGGACGGTCTATGACATGCCCATGATTGAGATCTTGGCCTCAGCTCTCTGACTGATTTGCATGGACAGACCCTGTCAATATGTTTCTGGAGAGTCTGGTGAAAAATACAGGGATAGAGATCAGAAATTGCATTTCCTCCTTGGCATCCAAGAGGGGAGATTTGAAGGGTGGGAGCTGGCGGCCCGGTTGGCTGGGAGACAATTGTATCAGAGTGTTCTGTTTTGTTCTGGCTGGATAGTGTCTGCTTATCAAAAGCAGGAAATTGTATTTTAACTTGGATCTGTAGGAAGCCTGCCAGGGTGGGGCTGATCTGGTGAGGCGGTGGAGGTGGGAGGCCGACCAGGGCGGAGAACAGTCAGTGCTAGACCACTGCAGGGCCTCAGGCAATGAGAAGCTCAGCAGGAGTAAAAACTGCTTTAAAAAACAAAACAGAAGACCTGGGTTGAAGATGTGAACGAGCTTGTCTTCTCCAGATGGGAAGAAATTGAGGAGCTGTTTTCAGCTCTGGAGGGGAACACGGGTCCCCCTATAGATCAGGGGCTCCTTACCAGCTACGTCATAGGAGAGCTGACTCAGTTATAGTCCCGAAGAGGAAATAAGCAGAGAAGTTGTTTGATACCAGATCTCAGGCCTCACTGATACTGAGATAGGAATATCTTTGTGCCAGGAAGGAGCATACAGGAGAAATGAAGGGAAAGCATGTTTTTGTGAGCGGTCTTTTGTTTGTGCTGAATTTCTAATGAATGTGGTAAGAGACTTGAGGACTAATTTTAGCTAATGAAAAGACAATGAGAGCTGTTAGGGAACTTTAATATACAGGAATATGAAAGCAGCATCACATTTATTCACTCTTCTGTAAACAAAAGCAAATAAATACTAATTGGACATTCAGCAGTTAAAATTTAATCTAAGAGAATGAGTAGAACTAGTTGATTCTTACCTTTTAAATAGGTGTTCAGAAAGTATGGGATTCATCTGCTTTCCGAGTGAAAGATGTGTGTGCATGTGTGTTCTGAAGAAATGAAAAAAGCAAAGTCAGGCTTCAAATATTATATATATATAAATATATATATATATGGGTATCTGATATACATCTATACACACATGGAGAGAGATATAAAAAATGAATCTGTTAGAAAGCAAAACAGCATGAGAATATTACTGAAGTCACAGCTGAAAGTCAAAGGTAGAAATATGAAATAATTTCTCTTCTTAGACTTTTCATTCTTTTATATTCCCATAACTCAGGACACATTAAAATGACCATTCTGGCATTAACTATTTGTGTAAGTAGCAAATTAAATACACAAAAATACTATTATATTTAAAAAAAAATTTTTTTTTTTTTTTCTGTTCACCTTATAACAGTTTTTCAGTAAGGAAACCACTAGAGTGGGTGCTTTCTGTTATTTTACTGTGACTGGTATTTCATCTTCTGTAATAATATTAAAGAAATACAAGTCAGAAAATAAACCAGTTCAACTAAGGTTTATCTTCATTTTTAAAAGTTCAGTATTTGAGAATGGTGCTCAAAGACTTGGAACCAGACATTCACTAGGTAGATTTTCTGCAGTATATTTAATATAAAAGTTTAAGCAGAGAATATTTTGAAGGTAGAACTAAAAGAGAGGACTCAGATATAAAGAAGCAGTTGGTATCATTTTTTAAAATGTTAATGCTTATAAATCTATTTAATTGAAGTTACTAGAGGCCTAGGACTCCGTTTTGTATTGAAGTATTTCTAGCAATTAAGACCAAGATTCAGTGTGTTTAAAAAAATTTTTTTCACTGTTGCAGCAGTTCTCCGTTCACTGTAAGAGCCTAGACTTTCTTTATTTTTTTATTTTCTTACATCCCAAGCAGCTCTGGTTAAAACATAGTTAATGTACCAACTGCAATTAGCCAACTGTCAAAGGCTCAACCGTTGATAAGCTTCATTTAACTAATTTGAGAAGTGGAAGTTTTAATTTTTTTTTTTTTTCCAGGAAGGTAACTTCTTTCCTTATTTCCTGTCAAGAGAGCCAAGTCCTGTGACCTGTGGTTAAAAGGGCTCTTTGTAATTAAGACAGGGGGTCTCCAAGTGAACTGGTTCTCACAGTAGGAGGGGAAAAGGGAGAGGGAAAAAGAGGGGAAAGGGAGGAGATGGAAGAGGAGGAGGAAGAGGAGCAAGCGTGACACCCCTTAATGCAGGATGTGAGCACAGCCAGGGCTGGTCCCCTGAGCCCTGAGCCACCCGGCCATCTTCGGGGCCATTGGCTCCGTGTCCTTTTATGGAGCAGGAGTCTATTAAGACCTTGGTGAGCTGGCCTGTCGTGGGGAGGTGCCCCCTCTGCAGTGTCCGTGCATAGACAACCAGAAACTGATCAACCGTGTTATATCAATAACATTCTCACACCAGGTTGTGTAAATTGATCTTTTACAATTTCTCTCAGTGACAGTCTCTGTAACCAACAAGATAAATCATTCCTCCTGTGGCTTTTTTATTGATTGCTGAGACCTGTATAAAAATTACACTGCTCAAGCTGTGAAGTGAACATCCTCATAAAAGAAGACTTTTTATTTACAATCAAAATATGTTTGGGCCCAGATCAAGTGCAGATTTACAAGCTCAGAACTACAAGAACAGTGAAATTCAAGAGACTTAGAGAAATGTAAAAAGTAAAAAGAAACACTGCCCCTCCCACCAAAAAAAAAGCCATCAGAACTTTAAGAATACAATGTGCCTCAATTTAAGACCATGATTTTTTTTTTTAAAAAAAAAGCTTTACACATTTGACGCTAAGCTTAACAGACAGCCATCTGCTAAAATAGCAAGACAGAAAAACTGCCACAACCAAATTAATCTTTCTATTTTGTCAAGAAAGCTTTGGTAGCGTAGACAAAATCATAGAACAAGACACACTTCAAAGATGAGACTTGATCTTTTTTAAGAAGTTTAATTCGCATTATTTTGCAATCATGAAAGTATCTTTAGTTCTGCTTGAGGAATAATTTACAATTCTGGAGTACTTAGAGTTCTTAAATGTTGTTGAAATACAGACAATTGATATCTTTGAATATATGTTTTACACAAATAGCATCTTGAAATATAAAGTCTTTTTTCTTTTCAATACTAACTTTACATCCTACTACAGGAATAAACCTACTTGCCATTTGAAAACATTGTGTTGAGAAGAGTTTCAAAGTGAAAATGGAAACTGCATTTTTTTTTCTTCTTGAACTTCTTTTCAAGTCAGTTTTCCTTCTGGTGCACAATTTTGAATCACCTGCTAATAAATACAATGACTTCCAGAATCCGCCTTTTAGAAAAGTGCAAAAGAAAAATGTCAAATATTTTTGCATCATAGCATGAGTTAATGATGTTTATAAAATAAAATGAATTACCCTAAGTTATCGCGAGCCTGAAACCACTTTCCATGCACGCCCTGTGAGGCGGGTATTGTGTTTCAATTCAAACAGCGTTTCACAGACCTAAGAATCCAAGCATAGCCTTTTGTATACATCTAAGAGGGGACGACAGAGATGGTCCTTTTTGTCCCTTCCCCTTGAGCCTCTGCCCGGTTTCTCTGAAGCTAGGCTCTTTCTTTGCAGTTTTAGAGAAGGCCCTTTCAATGGAGCAGGCCACAGGCGCGGGCGGGGGACCGCGCGGGGAGTGAGTTGGGCTGGTTTCCTCGTTTCCAGGAGGAAAAGTGAAGAGTGTGGCATCTGGGGCCAGCCTCCCTCGCTTCTCTGGGAAACACTCTCACGGGGACAGAACCGCAGCAACACACGTTCCGGACAAACACTAAGAAGCAGAAAGCTAGTGGCTCCAGAGGCGAGGCTGGAGTGGTACCCTGCTGCCCACAGTATCGCCTCCTCCTAGAAGCTCTGCAGTCGCGCATCTTCCGGCCAAGCCACCGCTGCCCGCCCCGCCGGGGCCACGGCCCCTCTCCCGCAGAGCGGGGCCCAGCCCTTTTCCTATCTGGGCCGCCCTAGCCCCTGTGCCCACGTTCACCGGCTGCCTTTTGGTTCTTGGTCCCTTGTGCTTCAGTTCTTTTTACGGCAAATCTTCGGTGGGCACTGGCACTAACCCCCAGTAAGAACCACCACAGCGGCCAACTGCCTGGGGTCGGGGGTGGGCAGCCAGCATCCAGACGCGCGGCGCCTGCGGGGTACACAGCCTCCGGCTCCATCCCCGCTGCGCGCTCGGCCCCGCGCGCCGAGGAGAGATGCCCGCGCGCCTGACCGCCGGGATCAGGGAACAGGGGGCGCGCCGGAGCTGTGGGGACCTCGGGGGCCCCACCCCCTCCCGTGTTCGAAATTGGCTGCGCAAAGCCGAGGTCTCGGTAGTCCAGGGACCAAAAACTGCCGCTGAGGGCACGACTAGGCGAGTCAGGACCCGCCTGCCTGGAAGGAAGCGGCGCTTTTCCAAATCTCCTTCTTGGGACTTAGAGCAGCAGAGGTTAGACAGGAGGGACAATTGCAGGGTCCAAGAGCGAATTCCCCGGGGGAAGCGGGCCCCCTGGGCTCCCAGGTCGAGCAGAATGAAGAGGACAACAGCTGAAGTCCAGGGACCAAGGGGGCCATCGTGGCCCCAAAGCGTGGGGTGAGCCTTCTGCGCCACCCCAAGGAAGCCTGGCCCCAGTCTAAGCAGGAGAATCCTGCTGCTCGAAGAGGGTTTCTTCTCTTTTCTTTTCGTTTCCTTTTTCTTTCTTTCTTTTTTTGCCCTGTCTTTTTTTGAAAAGTATTTAAGTACAAATCTTGTCCGACGGGGACAAGATGGGAAAAATCACTAGATTGAGTGTTGTATATGGGGTTTTTTCCCCCTTATGGAAGATATACATATAATGTGAACTACCTTTTGAAGTGCTTTTATTTTAAACCAAAACAGTTTTCTAAGGAAAAAATACTGTTTTGTTGTTGTTGTTCAATCTCAGGGAAATATATGACAACAGGTTGCTCATTCTAGTTTTTATTTTGCATCAATAGGGGTCTTTGTTTCTCCAGGGAACAGAAAGAGCAAAAGAAGGAGGAACAGTGGGGAAAGAAGGGGAAGCTTATAGGGAGAGGATTTAAGTGAGATTTTCAACCCATTGAAAAAATGGTTTTTTTAAAACATTTGCCAAAACAACATCAATAAATGTTGCCAGATAGCTGGTTTAAATAAGATGATTCAGGTGTTTCAATCTATTGCTGGTCGGGGAGTGGGGGGTGGGAGGAGTTCCAAAATCCTACACCAGGCGGTCCCCAAACTCACGAATGTCAGTTAAATGAGCCCAAGAGTTGATTGCTGAACATAGTAACTGTTTATCTCTGAAACTGTGTCTGCATGCTATGGCTAGAGGAGGCATCTTCTTTTATCCCATTCTTTTGGGGATGAGAATGTGACCCTTGGAGGACAGAGGGTCAGCTGAGAACTGGACATGGGGATGACAGTGTAGGTTTCTTGTACCTTTGTTCTTGTTATTTAGTCGCTAAGTTGTGTCAACTCTTTTGTGACCCCATGAACTGTAGCCTGCCAGGTTCCTCTGTCCATGGGATTTCCTGGATAAGAATACTAGAGTGGGTTGCCATTTCCTTTTCCAGGGGATCTTCCCGGCTCAGGGATGGAACCCACATCTCCTTCGTTGGCAGGTGGATTCTTTACCACTGAGCCACCTGGGAAGCCCTAACACTAAGACTTGGGTGTGAACAACTCAGGCCAGTACTGAGCACTGTGCGCACCCCCACCCAGCTCCGTGTCTTTTCCCCTGAAAGGGTATAACTCACATCACGCTGCTAAGACATGAGTCTGCAGACACCGACCTCCCTTGTCTCCCGGGTAAAGGGACCCACAGGTTTCCACTGCCCTGGGTCAGGGTGCAGACGATACAGCAGCTGACCCCTCCCCTGCCCCACCTGCAGCTGCAGGCACCTGCCTTAGTACCAGGACACAGGCAGAGGGGAGGCCGACAGGGATGTGATGTCATCTACCCTCCTATCCCCACCACCACCCTCCAGAATGAAGGCAGGGGAAACCCACTGGAAACTGCATCTTTCACCTCCCTCCTTTGTCAAGTAGAGAGGATGTGTGGCCATGAAAAGCTAGGAGTGGTGAGGCAAAGAGGCAGGAGGGGATTGGTAGCTAAAGGAAGGAGTTATGCTTTTGTTTTACTGGAATATAATTGCTTTATAATGTTTGTGTTTGTGCTGTACAATGAAGTGAATCAGCTATATGTATACATATATCCCCTCCCTCTTGAGCCTCCTTCCCACCTTCCACCCCCACCCCACCCTCTAGGTCATCACAGAGCACCGAGCTGAGCTTCCTGTTCTGTACAACAGCTTCCTATCAGTTATCTATGTTACATGGCAATGCGTATATGTCAGTGCTGATCTCCCAGTCCACCCCACCCTCTCCTTCCTCACCTGTGTCCACAAGTCTGTTCTGTACGTCTGCGTCTCTGTCCCTGCCCTGCAAAGAGGTTCATCAGTACAATTTTTCTAGATTCCACATACATACATCTTTTAATATACAATATTTGTTTTTCTCTTGTGGCTTACTTCACTATGACAGACTCTAGGTCCATCCACCTCTCTGCAAATGACTCTGCTCTGTTCCTGTTCCTGGCTGAGTAACATTCCTTCTTACATGTGTGCCACATCTTCTTGACTTAGGGATAAGCTGAAGGATGCCTTGCTTGCTTGCTTGCTTGGTTTTCCTATTTTATTACTCTCTGAAATCTAAGGCCTAAGGTTGCTTTAAAAAAAAAAAAAGGTGAGTTTTTCTTTCTAGCTCCAATTTTACTGGTGCAGGAAGAGCACTTTGAAATAAACAGAAAGAGAATTTAAGTGGGAGGAGCTTCACTAGATGGGCCCTCCTTCTCTTCATACAAAGCCAGTGAATTAGATAAATATATGTTTGAGTCTTACTTCTGGAAATTTGAAAAAGAAAACTTACTTTTACGGTAAATAGGATTGGGTTCCCCTTTTAATATAATTACCTTCAAAGACATGGCTGCTTCCTGATAACTGAAATCTTCTCAGGGAAAGGGTTGCTGAAAAAAACAGGCAAAAAACAAGGGTTGTGTTCCACATTTGGGCCCTACGTTAAGCTGAATAACCATCTTCCTCACATTCTTCAGGTGCTTTTCAAAGATCCCTATAAAAATCACATTTCCTCATAATGTATGAGTTGCAAGAGACACAGTTTGATCCCTGGGATGGGAATATCCCCTGCAGAAGAAAGTGGGAAGCCACTCCAGTATTCTTGCCTGGGAAATCCCATGGACAGAGGAGCCTGGTGAGCTAAAGTCCATGGAGTCACAAAGAGACAGACACAACTGAACACACACACACATTATTTATGAATACAGTATTGATTTCTCCAAAACATACCCAAACGCAGAATTCTCTAACCATTCCCAAAGTCTTACACTGAAAGCACCAGTGTTCCTTTAGAAGGATTCCGAAAAGGGTCTGTTGTCTGCGACGTGAAGCCAAGAAATCCTTTTCAACTAACAACCTTTATGCAACAGTTTAATAGTATTTCTGTACCCTGGAGTGACTTTTTAAAACGCTATATTACAAAATAAACCTGAAAGGTAACTGGAAATTCATATTCCTACAGACTTCTGCTGCACATTGTTTAGTCACTCTAAACAATTAAAAGAACCTTTGAACTCACAGCACTTATTTGTGACACCATTAATATTCATTCTTCCGCTCTATTCTTTAAGCATATGTGAGTAGAGTGCATGTGTAGCTTTCTCACTCGAGTGCATTTCCCATCTGCTCGGGAAAAAGACTAGATCCACTTCTGGATTCTTCAATGATTCCATTCGAGCATTCCATGTAAAAAAGCTTGAATGACTTCTCCGTTTCCCACCTACTTCCAAGTTGTTGAAATAATACATTTTAAAAGAGAAAGACAAAATAGAAGAAAGGATATTATTATTCCGACCTTGTATTATAAGCATGTCACGTGTTCTTAAAGAATCCTTGGCAGAGTGAAGGAGTAACAAAACGTGACAGGTGGAAGAAAGGAAACGCAGCCAAGGGGCCCTACTGCTGCTCGGTCTAAACAATAGGGAACCTCTAAGGATTCCCATCCGAGATCCTGGAGCTGCCGGCAGTGCTCTGTATGCCTTTGGGTAAGTCACTTAACCTTTCTGGCTCTCAGGTTCCCCACGGGCAAAATGGCAGTTATTATAATAGCACTCTTACCAGTATTTTGCAAAGAACAATGATTACAAATGAATGCAAATCATCCTGTGTGTGTTAAGAATGACATACAAGGGCTAAGAAAGAGCATAAGCTTGTAGTTCACAATACACTTTTCCAGAAACAACAAGAGGATGTTGCAAGCGTGGCATGATAACAAGAATAAGGGACCACCAAGCAAATTAGAACCAAGAGGATATTTTAGAAAGAATTCATGAGGAGTCAGTGGTAGGAAAAGGAGAATGAACTCTCATTTCTTTCATGTAAATGATTGTCGAAAAAGCAGTTTTGGCATAACAAACCATGAGGTATCTTTAATACAGTTAATCTAACATTATTATGGAAATACTGGTGTTTTATGTTTGCATGTGGAAGATACATATGCAATTAGAGAAAGAATTTTCTGTTAAAAATATGAGATCTTGTTTAGTACTTATAATGCATATCTACTCTGTGAGTGAGAAGGGTTTCACATGCAGCTTTTTAAGCGGATGAAAGACCATTTAATGATTAACTAAATCTTCGATAATGTTTTACTTGAGTTTACTTCTGAAGAATCAAAATTACCAGATTTAAAGGCAAGTTATATTTAAAAGCACAATGTAAGTCACATATTTCTATTTTTATAAAAACCTCAATTTTGAGGCAAATGACAACTTAGGAACATATAAACTATTTATGACACCTAAAAGTTAACAGCAGGCATGCAGGCAGAATTATTACAGACCGATTTTTTTAATGAATAATGTATTAGGAAAAAAGGGCAACTGACATGAACAAGCAATTAACAAAATAATGTACAATTGTCTAACTCACATGTGAAAAAATGTTAACCTCAATAAGAAATAATTAAAACACTCTGTGCCACGCTTCAGGTGCAAAAGAATACACTGACACCTTCTGAGAACTAACCAGAAGTCGTTATTAAACACTATAAAAAGTGCTGGACCTTTATTCTGACTCCTTCACTTCTAGGAGTTTATGTTAAAAAGTAGTATTTTGCCCCAAGATTTAACTATAAGGATGACTCTTATAGCACCGCTTGTTGTGCTGTGTAATTGCAAACCACAACTATGACATGTGTATAAATAACTATTATCTAACGAGAAGAAAAGATGCCATGGTTTTAAAGAATGCATGCTGAGAGGAAGGAGACCTGAAATGTGTTAGATGGAAAACTGGAGAGAAACAAAGCAAAAGGTACAATCCTATTTTGAGGAAAGAAAGAAGGATATCAGCCAGACTAGAGAAGTGAAAAAGGAGCAGCAACAATTTGAAAGGAAAAATCTAAGACATGCATACACGGGCAGACTTCTGCAGAGAGCTCAGGCTGATTTGCTGGTGAACTGCTTTCTAACCTGGGCACCTCCCCGTAGTATGCTCCACCCTCAGACACACTGGGGATCGGCCGGTTGATGGATGGCTCCACGCCTCCCAAAGAAAACTTTGTTGTTGCTGTGGTTGTTGTGCATTTTTGCTCAGTCATGTCTGACTCTTTTGTGACCCCATGGACTTGCTTTCGCTTTCACCAGCCTCCTCTGTCCATGGGATTCTCTAGACAAGAATATTGCAGTGGTTTGCCATTTCCTTCTCCAGGAGATCTTCCCTACCCAGGGATCGAACTCACCTCTCCTGAATTGGCAGGCAAATTCTTAATCACTGAGCTACCTGGGAAGCCCAAAAGAAAGCTTCAGTTCAGATCAGATCAGTCACTCAGTCGTGTCCGACTCTTTGCGACCCCATGAATCGCAGCACGCCAGGCCTCCCTGTCCACCACCAACTTCCGCAGTTCACTCAAACTCATGTCCATCGAGTCGGTGATGCCATCCAGCCATCTCATCCTCTGTCATCCCCTTCTCCTCCTGCCCCCAATCCCTCCCAGCATCAGGGTCTTTTCCAATGATTCAACTCTTCGCATGAGGTGGCCAAAGTATTGGAGTTTCAGCTTCAGCATCAGTCCTTCCAATGAACACCCAGGACTGATCTCCTTTAGGGTGGACTGGTCAGACTCAGCAGATGTATGTCTGTGTTCTGATTGGTCCAAACATACTGAAAAACCTAGAATTACACCCTCCAGAAGTTTCTTGTCTTCATCACTCGCTAATGGGACACCATGTGATTTCAAATTTATTCCTTTCACTTATTTTTATTTTCAGATCATCTTTAAGAAACTAATAGTGTTCAAGATTGCTTGCCACATCATTTGCAAAGGCCTTGAAACAACACAAGCCATATTAATTTCAGCTCCAGGACAGTAGGGTAACACACCCAGGGCCCTGGAGGCAGACCGCTAGGGTCTGAATTGCTGCCAGATCGATCTTTGACAGGTTGTGTGGCCTCTCTTCCTCTACTGATCCATCTACAAAATGGGGATAATATCCCTATGGATTTCACAGGGCTGTGTGTAAAAATCCAAATCTCTAAAGAAGCAAAAATCCTGTTTTCAAATTCAAAATAAAGACTGAAGTCAGCCAGCTATGCGCCAATCTCCATCTGATGTTTAGGGAAACGATGGTATATTTCCTCCATCTTTTCTCATCCCTTCCTCCTTAAAAGAACTCTACCTTGCAGAACGAACTTGTGGACACAGCAGGGAAGGAGAGAGTGGGACGAACTGAGAGAGTAGCCCTGAAACATGTACTTTACCATGGGTAAAATGGATAGCTAGTGGGAAACTGCTGTATAACTCAGAGGCCCCGCCAGGTGCTCTGTGATGACCTAGAGGGGTGGGAGAACAGGGGAGACGGTAGGAGGTTCAAGAGAGTGGGGACATATGTACACACAAGGCTGATTTGCGTTGTTGTACAGCAGAAATTCAGTCGTGTCCATCTCTTTGGGACTCTTTGTGACCCCATAGGCTATAGCCCACCAGGCTCCTCTGTCCATGGAATTCTCCAGGAGAGAATACTGGAGTGGGTTGCCATTCCTTTCTCCAGGGGATCTTTCCAATCCAGGGATCAAATCCAGGTCTCCTACATTGCAGGCAAATTCTTAGCCTGGTTTGGGAAGTTCTTCTGGAGGAGGAAATGGCAACTCACTCCAGTATCCCTTGCCTGGAGAATCCCATGGACAGAGGAGCCTGATGGGCTACAGTCATATGGGGTCACAAAGAGTCTGCTACAACTGAGCACAGTAGCACAACACAGCAGAAACTAGCACAGCATTGTGAAATCATTATCCTCCAATTAAAAACAAATCAGAAAGACAAAGAACTCTACCTTGGAACTATCCCCTCCCCCTCTTCATATTTGCGCAAGCCACTGATTTGTAAGGAGAAAAATACAAAGACTTTCACATTTTTGCAGCTCTATCTCCCAAATAAACACTCCACTGCTGAATTTAAGAAACCAAGCACCATTTCGTGTTTTAAGAGTGAATAGAATATATAAAAATTAGAATGGCTTTGACAAGTTAACATCAATTTGATTGAGACTAGAGAAATGAAATTCTGTAGATGAGTGTTTTCATTTTAAATGGTTTTACCAGCTTTCAAACGATTAGACAATTTTGTTTCATTCCCTCCAAATTTACAAATTAATATTTTTAAGAGGTGGCATTAATAACCAGTTGCATTAAAACATATTAAAAATAAAGGTTTCCTCAATTGAAGTTTGGAGTTTTGCTATATAAAACCGACTTAGAGTTACAATAAAAATAGCAATATCATGCAAGACTATGTTTGCATTTCTCAGTTCAATTGCTTTTTATTTTCAAACTATAGGCAACTAAGACATGCCTGAGTGAAACTTCCTAGGAGCCAAATAATTAGTCCAACATTTGTCCATGACGCTGAACAAAAGTACAGACTTCTTCAAATGACTATCACACCTTTGATGGTGATATACAAATTGTTTTCAGCCTTAGGCTTAAAAAAAGTGTGTCGTAAAGTTTTCTGATTAATCAAGAAGAACACCTTGTAATTTGTTATGTTTGGAATGTAGGTACCTAACTCCCTGAATATTTTAACAAAATACTTGTAAAATTACACCACCAGAACTGTACCTCCACGGAGCAAAGGGAGAGGAATAGTGCCAATACCAACAGACGGGATGAGGAGGATAAATCTCAGAAGATTCTAGCACTTTCTGTGCACCATGCACCTCAAAGTGAAATCAAGAATTGAAATGGATTATAGGCTTAAAATTCAATTAAAGTAAACACTTTAGACTCAATTATTTTACTATGTGGAATAAAAAAAAATCTGGTCAAATGTTTTGGTTCTCTGCCTCTTTTTTAATTTTTTCATATGTGTGGTCTGATTTTAAAGTTCCACGGAGGCAATACACATACGCCAGCCAGAAAATGCCAATATTACGGGATTTTATTCATAACAGGCTAAATTTGTCTCTTGTGAAAGATAAAAACACTTTAAAGTTGATGAGTCTATGATTTTAAGTAAAATCCTCTTTCAAATGTGATTGCTTTATAGGTTTAACTCTGGTCAGAGTAATTTGTGTTCTTTCTATATATATTACTCCAACGATAATAAAGCTGTTTATGCAAATGTGAAATTGTGGCTATTGCAGAATTTTTCCAACCATGTAAGGTTCTAATGTTAAACTCCCATTCAAGATCAAAATTCCACATATTTACAACCTGCAAACATCCAAAATTCACACTTCAACATCTGTGTGGCTGCCAATTTCTACGGCAATCATATCGTGCTTTTTCAGAAGTGGAAGGAAAAAAAAACTTGAGGTAAGTACAATTCAATAATTATAGCAAATATTTACCAAATGTTTGCTATGACATACATTTTATTAATTGATAACACTTACAAACTGCATTAGGCATGCAAAAGCCTTGAAAGTTTGCAGAATTCTAACAGCAGACTGTGGTTCATATATTTAAAACCTGACAAAACCCCACAACGTGTACGACTCTCATACAGGGGTGTTTCATCTACACTTAAGTAGTTTCTCTAAATTCCTCTTATTAACTTTGACATTTTTCTGATAACGTGCATGTTTGCACTCAATAAAGGATTTGTTTTTGCATATTCCCTCCTATTGAAAAGTCAAAAGTTTCCATCACGTCTGCTAGACTAAATGCCTCAAAGTGAAAGTGAAAGTCGCTCAGTCTCTTTGCAACCCTATGGAGAGCCCATGGAATTCTCCAGGTCAGAATACTGGAGTGGGTTACCATTCCCTTCTCCAGGGGATCTTCCCAACCCAGGGATTGAACCCAGGTCTCCTGTATTGCAGACAGATTCTTTACCAGCTGAACCATCAGGGAAGACCAAGAATACTGGAGTGGGTAGCCTATCCCTTCTCCAGGGGATCTTCCCAGGAATCGAACCGGGGTCTCCTGCATTGCAGGTGGATTCTTTACCAAATGAACTACTAGGGAAGCAAAATACCTTCAAAGTCAATCATTTTAAATGATTTCATTTGTAAACTATTGTTCTCAGATCTTCAACACCTTAACCAAGCAGTGAAGATTAAGATCACCAATAATTATTTTACTTTTACACAAGGTACCTGCCCATATGATACACTGAGGACAACATATCACTTCTGTGGTATTCCTGAGAAAAATGTATAACCTGAGCTATGAGGCTGTATCAGAGAAACATAGATTGAGAGACATCCTATCAACTAAGCGGCCAGACTCTTCGAAAGTGTTAAGATTATGAGCAACTAAGGAACTGTACCAGTTTGGAAAAGACTACAGATGTGAAACAAAATGCAGCAAAGAAACTGGACTAGATCCTGGACCAAAAAAGAACATACATGGGACAGCTGCTGACATTTGAATAATTCCCCTAGATTAATTAGCATTATTATATCAATATTAGTTTCCTAAGTTTGATCATTATACTGTGTGAAAGGTTAAAATCTGGGTAAGCTCAGCAAAGGATATACAGAAATATGTATTCTTTCTGCAACTATTTTTTTTGTAAATTTTATAATATTTCAGAGTAAAACAGTTTTAAAGGAATATAAATGCACTAAAAGTATACTTTCAAAGCTGTTTTTTAACTGTTTAAAAGATATTAACTTAAATATGGGTGATGAAAGCCCTTCCCATAATAACCATGGGCAACCTGATTTCTCTGCTCATTCTTTGCCTTCATCACCTCTGTTTTTCCTTCAGTGGTAGTATTCTGGTCTCCCTGAATTTGGAATTAAACAAGGAGGGCAGTAGGTTCTGAAGGAGCAGAGAGTAATGTGGTTGGCTGCTCAGACGCAGGAGCCGATGGCTGAGTTTGGAGGAGCGGGCATTACAAACTTCATAAGAAAAGTGACTCCGCCTTTCTGCCCATATATCTGATCAAACCCAGATGTCTTATTCTCCTTCCATGCTTGAGCCCGGCCATCCTAGCTACTATGGCTCTCTACCTTGGAAGCCTCTCTACTCTTTCGCCTACTCACCACAAGATTCAACTCATAATGCCACCTCTATCAAAGCTAACATCTCCTCCCTATCACTGCCTTTCTAGAACCTCTGTCATTTTTTGTTTTGAACTTTTTTAAAACTTTTTAATTCAAATGTATTTATTTTTAATTGGAGGATAATTGCTTTACGATACTGTGTTGGTTTCTGCCATACATCAATATGAATCAGTCACAGATATACATATGTCCCCTCCCTCTTGAACCTCCCTCCCACCTCCCACCCTATCCCACCCCTCTAAGTTGTCACAAAGCACTGGGCTTGAGGTCCCTGCATCACAGAGCAAATTCCCACAGGCTATCTAATTTTCCATATGGTAATGTATACGTTTCCATGCTACCCTCTCAATTCGCCCCACCCTCTCCTTCCCCTGCTGCGTCCACAAGTCTCTTCTCAGTGTCCGCATCTCCACTGCTGCCCTGCAGATAGGTTCATCAGTACCATCTTTCTAGATTCCATATATGTCCATTAATATACAATATTTGTCTTTCTCTTTCTGAACTTACTTCATCCACCTTATTAGCGGATAGGCTCTAGTTTCATCCACCTTATTAGAACTGAGTCAAATGTGTTCCTTTTTATGGCTGAGTAATATTCCATGGTATATATGTACCACAGCTTCTTCTGCATTGATTCTGACATTGTCTCTGTGTGGCTATTAGTCATTTAGCCTCTCTGAGCCTGAGTTTCCTCATTGGTAAAATATGGACAAACGACAGGCCTACCTCCACATAAGTTTTGTATGCACTGGCAAACCAAAAAATTCATAAGATTGACTGTCTTATAATATTTGATTTATTGTAATAGCCTGCAACAGAATGTGCATAAACAGCCTCTATGATAATAATAACATCTCCCTTGTTATTTATTTAGTTATTGCTACTTTTGTGATTCCCCTGTACCTCATTCACTGACAGAAGTTAATTTTGTACAATGACTAAATGCACTGAGAACATTGGGAAAAGACTATGGTGAGTTTTCTTTATTGTATGATGTGTTTTCCCCGTATTTTCTAAAAGGAATTTTTGCTTAATATATAAATTTACATACTAAGAGCAAATGTTCATGAAATCATAGATAAGTGAAAGAGAAAGGAGGCTCTAGAGGAGGTCTCCCTGCAGAGGAGTGGAGGCCTGAGCAGCCCCAGCTGCATGCTGGTGTCCTGCCTGCTCAGGAGAATGACTCGGGACCCAACAGGACCAGAGGGAGAGAGGGCTCTTACCCTGGAAGGAGGAGGGCCCTTACCCTGCAAGGAGGAGAAGGGTGGGGCTGAGACCCTCACTGAAGGCATCTCCTTCCTAGAGAGGAACAGGGACGCCCCTCCCAGAAAGAAAGGGCAGATGGATGAAGGGGCTTTGCTTAGAGGCACGGAGTGAGGGTACTGAAGAAATGCAGCTCAGGAGAAGCTGAGAGATGCAGCAGGGACCACTAGCCAGCTTTGGAAACGTCGTCAAGACCCAGCCTCCGGAATGGCAGCTTCATGCATGTTAAAGCCAGGCATTGTCTTTTTGAGTCTCCTCTTCTTCTTCTTCTTTTTAAATTAATTTTTATTGGAGTATGGTTGTCTTACAAAGCTGCGCTGAGCCCCCTCATCTTTCCCTCATCCGAATTTGTCTAGTCATCTACTGAGCCACGGTCACGGTCTGTAGACTGTGCATAGTGCCAGGGATGCACAGTGGTCAGAAGACCTACCGCCTGAAGCATTCACATAACAGCTTCTTCGTGAAGGCATGATGGGCAGAATAAGATGGTGGCGTTCTCAAATCCCACGGGTGAACAGCAATCCACATGTGCTCAAGAACTCTGGCTAAATCATAGCTGACATATTCAGTGTCTCCTGTCCACAGAGGACAAGATGCTCTAATTACAAGGTCAACCTCACAGCAGGTTTATCTCCTCTTTCTTCTCAAGAAGATAGCTTCTGAATCTCCTTCACAAACATATTTGTTTTTCAGTCAAAGAAATACCTCACTTCATTTCTTTAAGTAAACTGCTTCTTCTAAATTTACCTGAATTTTCAAAACAGTCCAGAACTGAAACCTCCACTGTAGCCTGGTAGGAATGGGACTTCCTGAGAGTTTTGCCAGGAGTGCTTGGCCTCAGACAGACCAGGAATACCATAGTGCCCTTTATTACTAGGTTTCAGTATTTCCATTTCAAGCCCTGGTAAATACAGGGCTAGGAGAGAAAAAAAAATTAATGGGAATATTTTCAAACCTTCGGAAAACTCAGGATTTGATATTTGGCAGGAGGGCTAAGAGGGTGGTTAAAGAAAAAAAGTGCAAATGCTCAAAACTTTCTTGAAGGTTGAGTCGGAGTCCAATTGACTCCGTTCTCTTTTCACACTGGTGCTAGTGAGGGTGCATTTTTTTTCCCCCTGCTAACAACTCTTCTCTTATTCTATGGAATGTTTAATTTGCCCTTTGAAAGAAAGTATGATTTGTTCCATTTTTCCATGTGCAATTTCTGTGCTATTTACAGACTGAGATAAGAATCAAGAGGGATTCATATGCCAAAAGCAGAAATTCAAGGCTGAGCGAGGAATTCAGAGTCCCGAGTCCCAGCTTGAACCGACTCACGCGATTTCTCCCCAGGACAGGGCCTCTCAGCGCCCCGCTGGCACTGGCCTCAGGGGCACACAGCGAGCCGACAGGGACGACGGTCCCCGGCAGCCACCGAATCGAAGCACAGTCTACACCAAAATCAAAGTATTCGTCCAAGCGTCACGTCTTCTAGAAGATTTGCCATACAACGCTACCAAAGACGCACAGCAATTGCGGTGTGAACCAGCCTGCCCTCCTTACTCAGTGATGACAGCGTGATTGGAAAACAGTGACTGTTTCACAGGTGCAGCATGACTGTCACCAAACGGTTCAAGTCAAAATCCATCCCCACTGAAGGGAGGGAAGGGGAAATGGGGTGATTTGGAAGAATAGCACGGACACATATACACTACCATGTGTACCCAACTGCTCAGCCACTCAGTCCTGTTCCACCCTTACCCCCATGGACCACAGCCCACCAGGCTCTCCCGTCCCTGGGATTCTCCAGGCAAGAACACTGGAGTGGGTTGCCATTTCCTTCTCCAAGGCATGAAAGTGAAACGTGAAAGTGAAGTCGCTCAGTCGTGTCCGACTCTTAGCCCCATGGACCGTAGCCCACCAGACTTCTCCGTTTATGGGATTTTCCAGGCAAGAGTACTGGAGTGGGCTGCCTCTTCCTACTCCAGCGGATCTCCCTGACCCAGGGATTGAACCCATGTCTCTTATGTCTCCTGCATTGGCCGGCAGATTCTTCACTACACGCATCACCTCAGAAGCCCCATGAATAAACCAGTTAGTTAGTGGGAAGCTGCTGTATAGCACCAGGGAGCTCAGCTGGGTGCTCTGTGATGACCTAGAGGGCTGGAAGGCAGGTCCATGAAGGAGGGGATATATGGATACTTATAGCTGATTCACTTTGTTGTAAGGCAGAAACTAGCACAACATTGCAAAGCAATTATATTCCAATAAAAAATAAAGATAAAAAATTCATCCCTGTTGATATAAGACAATATCTAACTGGGGACTTCATTTTCATAAAAATTTGTAGACTGAAGAAATTCAAACTTGTGACCAAAACAACATGTTACACAAGTTAAGCAAAGTAGAAAGGAAACCAGGGAAATCTAATTTCACAGCACCGTTTTGTTAAACCAATCCAGCCCTGAGTTCTGTTTACCCATGCTCTGCCTTCTCCTTGGCGTCTCGGTGATGGGTTGTTTCATGGCTTTTCACCCTCCTGAAGAATTTACGTTCCAGTCCAGCCTGCCCTCGGCTGTCAGGTCCAACACGAGTGTTGGTGGCCCCCACGCCAGGCACCCCCATGCCACCCACCGTCCAGTCTGAGGGGGCAAGGTGCCCATCACTTCTCACAGCACAGAGAAACCACTCCTTGTTGGTTCACACAAATGTATTAATAGCCATCACACTCATAGCAAAAGGAAGGATTTTCCTTTTCACCCTGCTCTTTACACAAGCCAAGATTCAACACAAATCTCCATCTCACGGTCCCATGTGAGTCTTGTCTCTTCTGAGCAGTGTTCACTCTTAGGAGATTGAGATTAACGTGTACACACTGCTATATATAATAGGTAACTACTAAGGACCTGCTGTATAGCACAGGGAACCCTACTCAACACTCTGTAACAACCTATATGGGATAAGAATCTGAAAAAGAATGCATATATATATATATATAACTGAATCACTTTGCTGTACACCTGAAACGCAACATTGTACCTCAACTATACTCCAATAAAATTTTTTAAAATAAAGCTATAAGAAAATTATATCAGTAATTCAACACACCTACTGTGTGCCAGGCACTGAGAATGTAAAGATTTTCCCTTACCTCAGCTTTAGAATATTTGCTGAATACCTTTAAAAAATATACATCAACAATTAACTTTGAAAAAAACAGTATACACTTTTTCCAACAAATAAACAAGCAAACAAAAAGCCCTGGCCGAATAAATGCACAGTGTATAGGGTTGGCCGAAAATTTGTTTCTGTTTTTTTCATAACATCCCATAACAACCCAATGAATTTTTTGGCCAACCCAATATATATTCATATAAAATGCACCATCACCATGGTGAATTTAACTTTTCATATTAGCCTGATCAGGTAAAGAGCAGGTGATCAGAGGGACTCAAAAATATCAGGGCATCTGTAAGTAGCAAGTACAGCATCTTATGACAAGGGGCAGTGCTCCTCAATTCAACTATTCTAACTCTATTACCAGCATCTTTTCTGCCATGGATTATTGGGAAACACTGTAAATTTTAAAAAAAGAAGAAGAAGAAAGAAAAAAGAAAAAAAAAGATGTCATTTTTGATTCCTATTTAAATGTCAATAGCAAATTCTTAGGCAAAGCCAATGGCACGGACCCAGAGTTGGTACCCAAGCATGAGTGAGATTAAAGGGGGTCTCAGTGCAGCAGAAACCATGCTCCCTAGTTCCTGGGGATGCACTGTCCTCCCACATGCGACAGGGAAAGTGGGACTCCTGGGGCCAAGGGGTGCAGATTAATCACCAAGTGAACAATATTAGTTCAATAAACATTTAAAAATAGTGAAAAAATAAAAAAAATAAGAATGCTGTTCATAAAATAATTGCAAGCTGCATTTATTTTTTTCATATTTATATATTTATAGACTTTCAAGTTCATTTTAGTACTCCAGAATAATTTTCCAAAGGAAACCTGTCCTGAAGGTCTATTCTCCTGAGGTCATCCAAAAGTCACTCCTAGAATCAAAACTGACAAATGGAAAGTTCTATCAGGTCTCTTGTCATGAAGATGATGTGTGTGTTTAGTCGCTAAGTTGTGCATGCATATGATGCCATGGTCTGTAACATGTCAGGCTCTTCTGCCCATGGAATTTTCCAGGCAAGAATACTGGAGTGGGTTGTCATTTCCTCCTCCAGGGGATCTCCCCAACCCAGGGATCAAACCAGTGTCTCCTGCATTGGCAGGTGGATTCTTTACTGCTGATCCATCAGGGCCTCCAAAATCAGATTCTGTCCATTGCTCATTAACAGTCAAGGTGGGGTAAAATAAAAACTCCTCTGTCTTACTGCAGAGAATATAAATTTAGGGCAAACTTCCTGGAACTCAGATTGGCACATGGATCAAGATTCTTACAAATGTTCTGATCCTTTGACCTAATAATTACGCTTCTTGGAATTTATCCCAAGGAAATTATCAGAGAAACAAAGAATTATGTACAAGGATGTTCACTGCGATGCTATTTATAATAACAAAAAATCGTCACTGCCTAATTAACCAACAATAGACACTGAGTTAAGGAAATTATACTAAATACATGGAACAGAATGCTATTCCACCATTAAAAGCCACGTGTTCAGAGAATATGAAATAGCTCAGGGAAATGCTGACGAGATAATACTGAGTTAAAAAGCAGGCCATGGCACATTCACTGCAATGTGACCCCTCTTTTGTAAATACATACACATGTATATCATATGCAATATGCACACGTAAAAACTGGAAGAAAGGATAAAAATAGCAGACTGAGTTTGCTAAGCACCAAAGAATGCAATAGAACTTTGAAGGAATTATTTCTTTTAGTCATGAAAATAAGTCACAGGAGGGATGCTTTTCTGCTTTTTATTTCAACAGTGATGAAAGTCTAGCAAAGAGAGATTCAATTGTCTAGCATCACACAGCTAATGAGCAGTCAGAGTTGAATGCTAGACAATCTAAGTCCTACATAACCTTCTCCACCCTGCGTTCTAGTGCTTATTTCCCTCCTATTATTTTTGTATCAGTCCAAATTTTCTCAGTAAACATTTTACTTTTGTAACCAAATTTTTAAAAGTTTATAATGGTGTATAGAGAGTAATTGACACAATGATTGAAATTAGGGCTTCCCAGGTAACACTAGTGGGAAAGAATCCACCTGCCAACGCAGGGGATGCAAAGAGTTGGACATGAATTAGAGACCAAAGAGCAACCAGTCACCAAGCAGACAGAGAAGTAGATACCGTGAACCCTGGGCCCTAAATCCAGAGGGCAGACCTAGCCTCCTCCTCTCCTGAATGCTATAACTTCAATCAAAATTTCTGGTGAAGTATTTATTTTATTTTGCTTTTAAACTTTTTACTTTGTATTGAGGTATATAACCTCTACCTCAATAGGACCCAACTGAGCGACTGATCTGAACTGAACTGATATAACTTACTAACAATGTTGTGATAGTTTCAGGGGAACAGTGAAGGGACTCAACTATGCGTATACATGTATCTATTCCCCCCCCCCAAACTCCCTTCCCATTCAAGCTGAAAATTTCTGGCAAAATATTTAAATCTAAAAACTTAGTTTTATTTCCCCACAACCATTTCTTACATCTGTTTTCTGCACAATCAGATCTTAAGCAACCTGAAGCCAAGACAGTCATGAAGATTTCACGGGGGAAGAATTTCACAGAGCATCTTTTGTTACCTACTGCTTAAGGAACTGACTCCCTGGAAAAGACCCTGATGCTGGAAAAGATTGAGGGCAGGAGGACGAGGAGGCAGCAGAAGATGAGATGGTTGGATGGCATCACCAACTCAATGGATATGAGTTTGAGCAGACTCCAGGAGATGGTGAAGGACAGGGAAGCCTAGTGTGCTGCAGTCCATGGGCTGCAAAGAGTCAGACACAACTTAGCAACTCAACAAAAACAAAGCCATACAGACCCACACCCTGAAGTACTCCATTCCAGTATCCTCCAGCTGCTCCTGGGGAGGCTATTTAAACACAGGTTATTTTCTAGAGTGCTACACTCTTAATGTGGATCCTTCATCGTATTCATTACAGCCCATTTACATTCGTGTAAACTGATGCTCCCAAAGTAACCAAACTTTAAAATGTTAATATAAACATGATACCTCTTTTAATTGCAATAGACACATTCTTAAGTCATTTAATCCAACAGGACCCATTACCAGTAAACAAAAAGCACATTTTTGGCCACTTCCCTGGACAGTACAAAGGAAGGAAGAAAGTAAACGTTTTCCCCAGTGAGTGGCCCTGTCCCCTCTGTGTTTTGAGTGGGGATTTGTAGATGTAAACTCTGGTTCCAGGCCAGTGGCATAGGAGATGGAGAAACTCAGGGAAGTATGTGAACCGGGCTAACTTCGGGCTTGTGGGTGAGGTGTGGGAAGGCATAAAGAAACTCTTCTCCACACCATCAAGATGTGGAAAGGATGCTTACTGGACCTGTGGCCCAGACGGCACCCAGGTAGCCTGCAGCGGAGCCAGCCGGTGGGTAAATCCATCACCCCCTGCCCCCCGGGGACCACCAAGCGTAGACTGAGCTGACTGCTGCTTGTTTGGAGGGCTTAAATAATGTGCAGTTTCAAGGGAATTTGTTTTTATTAACTAGTTGGATAATTTGATGTGACGGGACTATGTTCACACATAGAAAACTGAGAGGCATTCTTGCCGTCCACTGAAGAGGCTGTTTGACTTTTTATTGCAATGGATTTCCTTTCTCGAAAGCTAAAAATCTTTTCAACGTACTCCTGTGTCTACATGATTCAATTTAGGTTTTAGTAAACTAATTACCAGACAGTTACCATTAAATTGGTTTCTTCCTTTCCAATCTTGGTAGAATTGTCATTCTCCACCCTCCTTCCCACCCAACCCACCCAGACTGTGATGTTGGCACTGAACAGAGATCTTGAAAAATACAGGGCTTTGTTAATATCATTTTTAAACATTTATTGGAGTACAATTGCTTTACAATGTTGTGTTACTTTCTGCTGTACAGCTAAGTGAATCAGTTACAGGTATACATATATCCCCTCTTTTTTAAGGATTTCCTTCCCATTTCAGTGACCACAGAGCATTAGAGTTCCCTGAGCTATACAGTAGGTTCTCATTAGTACTTATGTTATACATAGTATCAATAGTGTATATGTGTCAATTCCAATCTCCCAATTCATTCCACCCACCCCCTTCCCCTTTGATATCCATATATTTGTTCTCTAGATCTGTGCATCTATTCCTGCTTTGCAAATAAGTTGATCTGTACCATTTTTCTAGATTCCACATATATGTTTAATATATGACATTTGTTTTTCTCTTTCTGACTTATTTCACTCTGTGTGACAGTCTCTAGGTCCATCCACATCTCTGCCAATGGCACTGTTTCCTTCCTTTTGTGGCTGAGTAATATTCCATGTTACTCTCATAATACGTGTACCACTTGGAGATCTGTGTGCTTCCACCAGCAGCTGGTTTCTCAGAGCAGGTTCACTTTCAGTTCTGGGATGCTGGCTTTGGCTAATTTGTGTATCCTCATTCTATTTCCAAATCCATCTCAGGAAGGCTCTCTTCTGCCCCAGTGATGGATCAAATTCAATGATTGTCAGTATGACATTCACGTCATTGCGTTGAGTGACACTGCGCATAAACGAGGTTTGACCCTGCCTCTGAGCTTTGAGAAAAGAGCAGCACAACTGCAAGCAGTGACCCTATCACTTTGGTGTTTCCAAAAGTGGTCTTCCATCAACACTCGATGAGAGCATCTCTCTTTAGATGGGCAGGCTCCATTGAAATATAATTTTTAATGTCATTCAGTTCAGTTCAGTTTAGTCACTCAGTCGTGTCCGACTCTTTGTGACCCCATGAATCACAGCACGCCAGTCCTCCTTGTCCATCACCAACTCCCGGAGTCAACCCAAACCCATGTCCATTGAGTCAGTGACGCCACCCAACATCTCATCCTCTGTCGTCCGCTTCTCCTCCTGCCCTCAATCTTTTCCAGCATCAGGGTCTTTTCAAATGAGTCAGTTCTTCGCATCAGATGGCCAAAGTATTGGAGTTTCAGCTTCAACATCAGTCCTACCAATGAACACCCAGGACTGGTCTCCTTTAGAATGGACTGGTTGGATCTCCTTGCAGTCCAAGGGACTCTCAGGAGTCTTCTACAACACCACAGTTCAAAAGCATCAATTCTTCAGTGCTCAGCTTTCTTTATATTCCAACTCTCACATCCATACATGACCACTGGAAAAACCATAGCCTTGACTAGACGGACCTTTGTGGGCAAAGTAATGTCTCTGCTTTTGAATATGCTATCTAGGTTGGTCATAACTTTCCTTCCAAGGAGTAAGTGTCTTTTAATTTCATGGCTGCAATCACCATCTGCAGTGATTTGGGAGACCAGAAAAATAAAGTCAGCCACTGTTGCCACTGTTTCCCCGTCTATCTCCCATGAAGTGATAGAACCAGATGCCATGATCTTAGTTTTCTGAATGTTGCGCTTTAAGCCAACTTTTTCACTCTCCTCTTTCACTTTTATCAAGAGGCTCTTTAGTTCTTCTTCACTTTCTGCCATAAAGGTGGTGTCATCTACATATTTGAGGTTATTGATATTTCTCCCGGCAATCTTGATTCCAGCTTGGGTTTCCTCCAGCCCAGCATTTCTCATGATGTACTCTGCATAGAAGTTAAATAAGCAGGGTGACAATATACAGCCTTGATGTACTCCTTTTGCTATTTGGAACCAGTCTCTTGTTCCATGTCCGGTTCTAACTGTTGCTTCCTGACCTGCATACAAGTTTCTCAAGAGGCAGGTCAGGTGGTCTGGTGTTCCCATCTCTTTCAGAATTGTCCACAGTTTATTGTGATCCACACAGTCAAAAGCCTTGGCATAGTCAATAAAGCAGAAATAGATGTTTTTCTGGAACTCTTGCTTTTTCAATGATCCAGAGGATGTTGGCAATTTGATTTCTTGTTCCTCTGCCTTTTCTAAAACCAGCTTGAACATCTGGAAGTTCACGGTTCACATATTGCTGAAGCCTGGCTTGGAGAATTTTGAGCATTACTTTACTAGCATGTGAGATGAGTGCAATCGTGCAGTAGTTTGAGCATTCTTTGGCGTTGTCTTTGTTTGGGCTTGGAATGAAAACCGACCTTTTCCAGTCCTGTGGCCACTGCTGAGTTTTCCAAATTTGCTGGCATATTGAGTGCAGCACTTTCACAGCATCATCTTTTAGGATTTGAAATAGCTCAACTGGAATTCCAGCACCTCCACTAGCTTTGTTATCAAACTAACTACAAAACTGAAAATGTTAATATAAAATGGCTTGTATATAAAATATAAACATTTTTAAAAGGATGTTAACTTTAAAGAGGGAAAATTCTACCCAACCTTTATGAAATTCATCAAGTAAAGAACAAAATCATATTGCCTCACTGAAGTATAAATCTTGTAAAAGCAAAGAGAGACATAGCAATAATGTCAGGCAGGGGTTTAACAGAGAAGTACTGCAGAGACAGGCAAGGCATCGCTAGGATTTGTAACCATACATCCCTGAGGTTGCTCCACTGTTCTGGTGTTTGCCAAGAAGTAATTTTGTGATGCGGCAAAAACTAAGATCCAGTCCCACAGAGCCTCAGGAGCCAGTTAGAAGCAATGTGGAGATCCCTGAGGTCAAGCTCAGAAAATTGGGATTCAATGCTTCTTCAGTTCCAATTGTCCACGTGGTGAATCCAACTCCTTCATCTCAACATGTTGATAACGACTTAGCAGCAAGAACTGGCGATCAGACACAGACAGTCATCACGAGCAAGGCAGCTGAACTTCAGGCTCCTTGGCTGAGTTCCTGAAGCGCTACAAGCCCCTCGCTCAGTCCAACAGGCAGAGCATAAGGGGAGGGCTCCGGGCTGTAAGAGGGTGACCCTAAAGGAACCAAATGGAGTGAGGAGACCACTTTAGACCTTGAAGGAGATGCAAAGTTGATGGAAGAATTAGATACTGAAAATAAGGAGAGAAAACCTCCTTCAAGATCCAGGACCTCAGTGTCACCAAGTATCTCCACAGTGAGAAAAACTTTCGGCAAAACAGTGGAAATAAGACAGAACTCCTGACCTCCCTCTGTTGCCGTCTGCTAAGTGTATGTATTTAAATATCCTTTGTGATTGGTAACAATGAATTGAGTCCCTATCAGTTTTCCTCATCCACAATCCATTCTCTTCTCAAAAGTGTGACTGTGAGAATAAATTTGACTATATCCATTAGGATTTGAACTCCCTGGTGGTCCAGCGGTTAGGAGTCCACGTGCCATTGCAGGGGACACAGGTTGGATCCCTGGTCTGCGGAGATTCCACACACCGAATCTTCTAAGATTTGTGTGCCACAGTTCCAGAACCAAAGCACCCTAGAGCCTGTGCTCGGCGACGAGAAGCCCTTGCACTGCAACTGAGAAAGCCTTCTCACAGCAAGGAAGATGCGGTGTAGCCAAAAATAAAGTAAGAGATTTAAATTCGCCTGTATATTTTAATATGCAATAGTAAAAATTACATTTTACATTTAAATATAATAACAGTAGACATTTATTGAGCACTTGCTATGTCCCAGGAATTGCTTTCAAAGCTTTCCAGGTATTCATCCTCACAACCCTATGTGTTAGCTCTATCTCTAAACTCATCTTGCAGAAGCACAGAGAGGGTCCATAACTTGCCCAGCATTGCCCAGCTGGTGAGTGAAAGAATCAAGATACAAACAGAGGCAGCTGGACCCTAGAGACTGAATTTGTTCACAACTACTTTGTTGTTTATTTATTTTCTTTTTGCAATGTTGTGTTAGTTTCTGCCATACAACAAAGTGAATCAGCTATATGTATACATACATCCCCTCCCTCTTGCGCCTCCCTCCCACCACCCCACCCCCATCCCACCCCTCTAGGTCATCACAGAGCACCTAGCTGAACTCCCTGTGCTATACAGCAGCTGCCCACCAGCTATCTACTTTACACATGGTTCAGCTACATCCTTGCTACACATACCTGCTAATATTTGCTTTCTAACTGAATCCTGGGTGCAAGGAAAATGTTAACATCTGCAGATACTTTCAAATAATGCAAGAAATAAAAACATGAAATTTCACCTGTGAATCGATCCAGGAAAAAAAAAAGGAGGAAGAAGTAAAGTAAGTTTTTAAATGTGCTATGTGTTAAATTTGAAATCAAAGACATTTCTAAGAATCCTTTCCAAGGATATCACTCAGAGTACAGGTAACCAAAGGTGATCAGCTGTTTCTTGAGGCCCATTGATTCTGGGCTTCTGGTGTGATTAGGTGTAAGTAGCAAAGATTTAAAGAATGAACTATATACGGCTCTTCAACCCATGGTGGTATCTTGGTGCCATTTTTCATTAGCTCTTTGCAGCATCACGAGGTGTGCCCGATAAAACACACACCAGAGCTCCCTCTAAAAGAACCACTTCTACAATTACAGAGTTTAATATTTTAAAAATAGCACTAGATTACTGTCAGTAGTAGGCTTCATTGATAGTTCAGACGGTAAAGAATCTGCCTGCAATGCAGGAGACCTGGGTTCCCTCTGTGGGTCGGGAAGATCCCCTGGAGGAGGATGTGGCAACCCACTCCAGTACTCTCTTGTGCCATGAACAGAGGAGCCTGGCAGGCTATAGTCCTTGGGATCTCAAAGAATCGGACACGGCTGAGCAACTAAAACTTCCTTTCACTGTCAGTAGTAAGGCATGCACCATTTCCTGAAATGATATACAAAAGTATTTCATTTGGACACATTGTTTTTCTTTTCCTTATCTATCACATAGTAGGGACTCAATAAAAATGGAATAAATTGAATTGATTTGAAAAGCAAATCCTAAGTCAAATACAAGGAATGATGGATTTCCTATAGGAATTATTACCCACAGACTTCAAGGGAAATGTTTTTAGACGTCTTTCTAAGGGATTAATTTTTTATTCTGTTTCCCGAAATTGTTATCTATGACTGATTATTCATAGGTATAACTCAAAGTATATCAAATTATAGAGATTTGGGGAGTGGCTCTTGGCAATTCAAGCCTACATTTTCAGCCCCTGAGAAAACTTTAAATAGTTTCTCTGCAAGTTTATAATCACCTTGTTCATTTTCGGGTCCACAAAAACCCTATATGTAGGAACAAAGAAATATGCTTATTGAATAGGTGGCATCCTGAAAATAAAGAGTATTTGCTACCAATCCTGAAAAAGAATTTGACTAAAATGGTGGGTGTTGAACAAAGGTTACGCAGAACTAAGCAGATCAATAATGGAATGCAGGAGAGAAGCTGAACCGCCCCCCGAGGAATTCCCATTGGTTAGAATGTTCCTTAGCTTAGCATCCTTCTGTATGGTCTCCAGAGTTAATGTGCCATATTCTCCATGGTTTGATGAAGACTCCAGAGCCCTTAAGATATGAATTGCTATAATTCCTAAATCAAACAGCATTCAATTCAGTTCCAGACCACTGCAGGGTAATAAGACCGGTATTTCTTATTTTAATTAGTCATTTTCTACTTCTAACAACTTCTTTGACAATCTTGGATTACTTGTTTGTTTATATGTGATAAAAGCCATGTTTGGCTAAAAATATGAATGCCACATTTGAATGTCCATTTACATTTTAGTAGTTATAGAAATAAACTTTCTAGGCCTTTAGATTATAGCTTTTTATAGACACTGAATACAATCACCTAATCTATTTTAATATTATCCCTTTCAGCTGCCTCATGCGTATCTCCTAACACAGCAGAGAGATCAAGTTGATAATATAAATTCAAGACAAAATGCCTGAACACTCATCAGAAACTGTCTTTTAGTTTGCAGAGAAATTTGCTTGTGACATTTGGAATTTTCAAGACAAATTAAAAAGTCATGTGGCTACCTAAAAGTATTGTGTGTTTTTACTGGATTGTATGCTCCTTAAGTGTGAAGACTATCTCAGATTCCTGAATCCTATCTCCTGCTCAATAAATATTTAATGAAGGAAGGAAGAGAGTTCATACCATTTTTCTCAAAGAGTATATGCCAGATAGTGAGAGCACCCGTCAAGCACACAGAACGGCTGCAATTGTCCCTCTGTATCCATGGAGCGTTGGGTCCAGGACTGGTGGCCAAACTCCACCTACATTCTCATTCCGTAGCCCACCCTCAGCTCGTGTGGTTCTGCATCCCACAGAACCTCATCGTGGCCTTCAGGGGATCAGACGTTTTTTCCTTCACAGGATTTTTCCTCCAGAAAAATAAGATTACAAAATTGCATTTTCCAACTGTTTTTTAATATAAAAACAAATATGCATGCATGCTAAGTCACTACAGTCGTGTCTGACTCTTTAGGATCCCATGGACTGCAGCCCGCCAGGTTTTTTCTATTCATGGGATATTCTAGGTAAGAATACTGGAGTGGATTGCCATGCCCTCCTCCAGAGGATCTTCCCAACCCAGGGATCAAACCCACATCTCCTGCATTGCAGGCAGATTCTTAACCTGCTGAGCCACCTGGGAAGCCCCCAAACAAATATATTAATATTGTACAGCCAAGTACTTTATTTGACTCAAAAGCTCATTATTTTTTTCTTCTGAACTTAAGAACTGAAAACATTTTTGTGAGCTCCTGAAAGCCCTGTGAGCCGTAGGCACAGCTCCCCTTCCCCACCCTCATCCCCATGTGCCTAGTAGGGTCCTCAGGCCTGGCCTTGGGAGGTCCCCACTCTGTCCGTATTCCCCGTGGCTCTCTGCTGCTGTGTTTCCGTCCTCAAAACTGATAACTGATCGCAGGCATGAAGAATGAAAACCTCCAGTACTTCTCTATGATGTCAGAGAATTCTCAAACCTAGAGCCATGATTTTAATCTCTCTGCTTTTGTCACACACCCAACAGTTGAACTATCACCAAATACGTTTGTATCACAAAATATCTTTAAATCAGCTGAGCTCACCATTCCAGCTGTTGCAATAAATGAACAAACTAAAGGAAAACCAAAACCCCAAGTGATGAAGAATGATTGATTTCTATTTCTCTTTCCTCCTCCTCTGCGTTTGGCTGCATATACTCCATTGCCTCCCCAGTGTTTCTGGACCTTGAGTAAGAGCGCGCCCTTGCCAATGTGAAGAAATTGAGCTCCATTTTCATGCCTTGGAATGAAGAGTACCATGAGTACTATGAACTCAGCCCCCAAGCCTTCTGAGCTTCAGCCATAATTAGTTGCAATGTGTTTATGGGACCAGGAGAATTTATAACATGCAAGACATGAGTCCAGAAAGGATGATACCAAAATCCTTGTTTATTCTGGGTTTTAGTCTAATCTCATTGGGTTTTCAAATACATCATTGTTTTTCTTGAATATTAGCGACACAAGGAGGAAAAAAATCCCCACACAATTGATTCACTCAGGCCTGGTACCCAAATGAATCAGATTTAAAAGGGGAGGAGTTGATGTTGCTTTAAATTCACACCCTGGATATGGGCTCAGCCCTGAAAGGCCCTGTTTTGTTTTCCTTTCATTTGGCGAATAACCTGGTAAATATTTGCTCTCATGACCAAAAATTGTCTTGAAATGTATGTAAGCACACTGAATGCCAACAAGAACAGGCATCCTTTGAAAAAGTGTGATGTCAGAAGCAAGTGTGACATCAGGAAGCTGGCTTCACTCTCTGCAGCCCTTAGAGCAGGCTGGCGTGAACTCTGCACACAGCAGTCCTCAGTCCATGCTTGTTTCAATGACCCCTTGTAAATTCCTCCATCTTCCATACCTCACAAATGCTATGAACTTTTTTCTGTAAACTAAGCCAGGGGTGGTTTCAGAAAGCAGCAAAATAGACCACTAACTCCATAGTGTAATTTATGAACCTCCAAAAAACATACCCTTTCCCCAAGAGAGGCCATCCCACACTCCCCAAGTTTCCACCCCTCAGACTTACCACCAGGTCAAGATTTCATCATTTAGAATATTACTCAGTCTTAAAAAAGAATTCAATTTGGACACAGACTACAACACAAATGAACCTTGAAGACATTGTGGGTGTGTGCTAAGTTGCTTTCAGTTGTATTTGACTCTTTGTGACCCTATAGACCATAGCCTGCTGGGTTCCTCTGTCCATGGGATTCTCCAGACAAGAATACTGGAATGGGTTGCTGTGCCCTTCTCCAGGGGCTCTTCCTGACCCAGGGATCGAACCTGAGTCTTTTATGTCTCCAGCTTTGGCAGGCGGGTTCTTTACCACTAGCACCACTTGGGAAGACATTATACTCAGTGAAATAAACCAGTCACAAAAAGACAAATGCTGTAGAATTCCACTTATAGGAGGTCCCTAGCACAGTCAAATTCACCCAGACAGAAAGGAGAACAGTGATTCTGAGGAAAAGAGAAGGCCTGGGGTTGCTGTCTAGCAGGGACAGAGTTTCAGTCTGGGAAGATGCAAACGTTCTGGAGATGGATGGTGATGATGTGAACACCAGTGTGAACATACTTAATTTTTTAGAACTGTATACTTAATCATCACGAAGGTCAGTTTTATGTTATATATATTTTGTTGTTGCTGTTTAGTCAATAAGCTGTGTCCACCTCTTTGCGACACCATGGACTGTAACCCATCAGGATCCTCTGTCCATGGTATTTCCCAGCCAAGAACACTGGCATGGGTTGTCATTTCCTTCTCCAGGGGATCTTCCCTACCCAGGAATTGAACCTGCGCATCCTGCGCTGGCAGGCGGATTCTTTACTACTGAGCCACCAGGGAAGCCCAATATATATTTTACTGCAGTTTAAAAAAAAGATTCCAGCATTGATGGAATCCAGAACCCACATCAGTCATCAATTTGTGCCTTGATCCACTTAATAAACCCAGAGATAGCAAGGCTGTCAAATACTGTCAGCTTGACACTGAATTCCTCTTCATACCCTAACAGTATCCAACAAGCTTTTACAATTAACTAATTAAACAACTAACACATAACACTGAAAACTATTAAAACAAGAATGAGCAACAGACAGCAAATAGCTGTGTTGAGGAGGAAAGTCTTGGCTTTCTTATCCTGAGTGTCAACAGTCGCAGGTCTTTCTGGAAGCTCAGTTTCACTCAAATCTTTGGGGAAAAGCTCCAGGTTATTTCATTGGCAAAGTCACACTTCAAGATTAGAACGTGTGCTGACATGTTTCAAGCTAGAATGTAAAAGATACATGGATTTTCATGCTCTGTAGGTATTCATTACATAAATTATATTGTGAAAATTTTTAAACATAAGCAAAAGTCGAGAGGCTTGCAATATAATAAATCCCTGTATATCCTTACAGACTCGACTATTATCAAGACGTTTGGGGACTTGCCTGGTGGTCATTGTGTTTAAGACTCTGCGTTTCTAATGCATGGGGTGCAGTTCAATCCCTGGCCAGGGAAATAAGATCCCACATGCTGCTCTGCTTGGCCAAAATTTTTTAAAAATTAAGACGTTTCTATCATTCGTTCCTTCCTTTCTCTCTTTCTCCCTCCTTTCCTGATTCCCTTTCTTCTTGTTTTAATTGGTAAAGAATTTCAAAATAAATTTCAATCCTCATGTCATTTCATTCCTGCTCAGTTGCTCAGTCGTGTCCAACTCTTTGCAGTCCCATGGACTGTAGCCCACCAGGTTCCTCTGTCCATGGGATTCTCCAGGCAAGAAGACTGGAGTGGGTTGCCATGCCCTCCTCCAGGGGATCTTCCTGACCCGGGAATCGAACCCACACCTCTTATGTCTCCTGCACTGGCAGGCAGATCCTTTTACCACTACACAGTTAGCATACATCTGTTTTTAAAAAAAGAAAAACAGACACATCTTACTTAAATACCATGTCATTATCACAACCTCAAAAAATAAAAATAATTTCTTGGTGTCATGAAACAACCCATATTCTGTCTCTCGGAGTGTCTCGGGTGTTCCCACAAGATCTGTACACAGCATGGCTCAGAGTCCCTCTTTTCATCTAGAATCGCCCCTCATCTTTCTCTGTGGTTGGCTCTGTGAAGATCAGCCAGGTCTGTATGCTGTAGAAGTCTGTCTCCCCAAATTCACTTCTTCACTTCTTCCTGTCTTTGAACTTGCGATTCCAGGGCTGTGTTTTCTCTAACTCAGAAGTGGGCTCCGAGGAATTCATCAGGTTCACGTTCAACTCTGAATCTTTTTTGTTTTAATGCAGTAAGATTTTATTAAACATCAGTGATAGAACCAGACAACCACCCCCCCCCAAATATTTCTGAGCTCCTTAGAATTTTTGCTTACTTCTTTTTTAAAATTTTTTATTTTGTACTGGGTTATAACATGGTGGCTCAGTGGTAAAGAACCCATCACAGTGAAGGAGACATAAGAGAAACGGGTTTGATCCCTGGGTCAGGAAGATACCCTGGAGGAGAAAGTGGCAACCCACTCCAGGAATTTTGCCTGGAGAATCCCATAGACAGAGGAGCCTGGCAGGCTACAGTCCATGGGGTTGCAAAGAGTTGGACGCAACTGAAGCAACTTAGCACACACATAACCGAATAACAGACAAAGTTATGATAGTTTCAGGTGGATGGCAAAGGGACTCAGCCATACACATACATGTGTCCATTCTCCCCCAGACTCCCCTCCCATCCAGGTCAACTCCAAATCTTTTGCATTTTGCATTTCTCACGAGAACATTTCATGGGTTGTTTCCTTCTTGTTGCCTCACACCTAGTTGCCTCCCACATCTGATGTTCAGATGGTGACAGTCTGCTCTTTCCAGAGTAAAAATTCCTACCCACCTTTCATGTGCATATTGATTTCCTCCTTGATACTCTGTGCCTGAACTGGATACGTCACGAGAGACCACGAAACAGTGACTTTCCAATTAGTTATTGCTACTGCATAACAAACAACCCCAAACTTAGTGGCTTTAAAACTGCAACCATTTTGTGTGCTCACGTTAATATGAATGACAGTTTGGATAAGCTCAGGCAGGCAGTTTTTCCTGATCATTCTCGTGGCACTGGCTGGGGTCATTCATCCTACCAGATTCAGCTGGGCTGGGCTGGAGAGGTCAACACGCTGCTAGGGTCCTAGCTCTCATGCAGCTGGTGTCCCCTTCCACATGCCTGGCTTGGGCTTCCCATGGCACCCTGGTCCCTGGGGAGATTTACAAGTCTCCTGGTTTTGAAGACTACTGGTTTTACAAGACTCCTGGCTTTACAAGACTACTGGTTTTGAAGACGGAGGGTTCCAGCTGACAAAGAAGCTGCAGGTCTCTGAAGGGCTGGTCCCAGAAGCCGCATAGCATGCCTGTCACCTCATCTATTGGTCAGAACCAGTCCTGAGCCCAGACTAGATCAACAGGGCTGGAAAGAGCTTCTCTCACAAGGCCACCCTGCTAAAGAGGCTGGGAGATGTTATTGAGGCCACCCTTGGAAGCACAATCTGTCACAGCAGTGTGTGGGTGGACCAGGTGGTGACAGGCTAATCCTTCCAGCATAAAGTTCCCATCACACTTTGACCGGGTGGTTTCCTCCACGGATGACCTTGGCCTGAGTCACATCATTCATTATATGCTGCAAAATGGTGACATTCTAATTCAGGCCAGTATTCCAGACTTTTTGTAGAGTGTTCCTCCATCCACAAAAGCTACTACGTTTGTGCACAAAAAGCAGGACACGCGCATGATTCTTTTTCTTTTGTTGCCAGCGCTCAGATAGACCACTTGTCCTAACTACCTGGAACAATTACCAAGAAACTGTTGTGTTTTGTTGAACAAGTGTGCTTTTTTTTTTTGTCCTGTTCTGTTGCTGATTTGGGCTCCCACCCCTATATTTAGTATCACTGAAAATTAACGCATTTTCGTATTCCCTGTATGAATATATCCCAGGTCACCATTTTTGGATGCTTCAACAGCTGTAACTTGGATCAGTGGTGCCCCTTCACAATATCCAGTGGGTCATTTTGCCATGAGTCCAATAGTCTTCAAAAGCTTTCTTTCTTTCTGGCACACCAAATGTCCTGCCTCACTGGTGTGCTTTCTGTCCCAGAACTGTCTGATGGGCAATTTCATTTCGAGACCACCATCTAGAGAAGCCTTTGCTTCTAGGCAGAGCCAGTCTTTTTTTTTTTCTTTTTTCTAGTTGAATATATTTGACCTATAGGAAAGTGAAAGTGTTAGTTGCTCAGTCTTGTCCAACTCTTTGTGACCCCATGGACTATACATCCCACCAGGTTCCTCTGTCCATGGGATTCTCTAGGCAAGAATACTGGAGTAGGTTGCCATGCCCCTCTCCAGGTCATCTTTCCAACCCAGGGATCGAACCTCTCCGGCATCTCCTGCATCGGCGGGTGGATTCTTTACCACTGAGCCACCTGGGAAGCCTACTTATTCCCACAGGCCCTGTTAATGGAGACAGCTGGGTTGTATACCACTTTATACTTTTATCATGAATATATTATCTGTTTTCTTACAGCCTCACCCACAAATTATGCTGACACAGTTTTATTTATTTATTTATTTTTTGCTAGTTATGTCTAAACATTGTCTGACTTTGCTTTTCTTTCACCATGAAGGAGGCTGATCACCTTTTCATGTGTTTAAGGGCCATTTCATCTTTTCTACCAAGTGTCTGCTGAACTCTTTAACCCACTCTGCCATTAGATTGTTCATCTTTTTCATTTCAGAATTTAGGAGCTCTTTGCTACTAACGGTATCAGCTGCTTAGGATACTAGCTGGCCATGTTGGTCTTTTGAATTTGTGTGTGGTGGGTTCTGACCACATGGTTGGTTGTTTTTTTTTTATCGTTAATATATATATTTTATTTAAGTGTAATTGACTTACAATGTTTCAGGTACACAGCAAAGTGATGCAGTTATACATATACACATATATTATTTTTCAGATTACTTTCCATTGTAGGTTATTACAAGATATTAACTACAGTTCCCTGTGCCATACAGTAAGCCTTTGTGGGTTTTTGAGATGACACCCAGTGTCCTCTGGCCAAGCCAGCACACCAGTGAGGTTCTGTGCAAAAGTCTGAGAAACTGCTGCATAGACTCAGTTAAGCTACTACAGCTGACAGCCAGGCTCAGCTCTTGGGCACTTGACAACCTTGTGATTTCAGGAGCTGAAAACTCCACCCTTGGATCATGCTAACTGTTCCTGCTTTTTAACGTGCTGAAGCCCAGTGACTAGCAGGAGCAGAGCCCCAGGATGACGGGCAGAAAGAGTGCGTCATGGCTGTCCTTTCTGTTCCACAGGAAATAGATGTCATATTCAGGTGACATGGAGCCCAGGGAGATAACGTTTAGGCCAGAGAAAGAAAGAACATGGATACAATTGTTATCACCTTGTCCATTTCCAGCCCTACACGTGAGCCCACGATTCCTAAGCAGGTAGACAAACCTAGAGCCTATTGTACGGAGTGAAATAAGTCATAAAGAGAAAGACAAATATTGTATATTAACACATGTCTATGGAATCTAGGGGCTTCCCTGGTGGCTCAGACAGTAAAGAATCCACCTGCAATGCAGCATACTCGTGTTCAATCTCTGGGTTGGGAAGATCCCCTGGAGAAAGGAATAGCAACCCACTCCAGTATTCTTGCCTGGAGAACCCCATGCACAGAGGGGCCTCGGGCTACAATCCATGGGGCCGCAAAGAGTCAGACACGCTGAGCAACTAAGCATGCATGCGTGCATGGAATCAAGAAAGAGGGCACTGCTGAGCCTGTCTGCAGGGCGGCAGTGGAGGCGCAGACACGGAGAACAGACTGCCGGGCACGGTGGGGGAGGGAGTGGGCGGGGCAAATGGAGAGGGCCATGTGGAAACATACATTACCACATGTATGTGGAAACATACATAAACCAGTGGGGATCTGCTGTGTGACTCAGGGAGCTCAACCCAGTGCTCTATGCCAGCCTAGAGGGGTGGGAGCGGGTGGGAGGGAGGCTCAAGGGGGAGGGGACATATGTATATATGTGGCTGATTCATGCTGATGTATGGCAGAAACCAGCACAATATTGTAATGCAAATATCTTGCAATAAAAATGTTTTTAAAAAGAAATGAAATCACAAGACACAGCTCTGTACTGTGTTTTAAAATCCACGAAGCATTTTCACAGTGTTGCTCACGCCAAGGAGATGAGTGTGCAGGAGGCAAGTGTAAAGGACATTCAGGCAGGGTCTTCTCTGGCAGTCCAGGGGCTAGGAGTTCACCTTCTAATGTAGGGAGTGTGGGTTCGATCCCTAGCTCGGGACCTAAGATCACACATGCCTACCAGCCAAAAAACCAAAACACAAATCACAAGCAATATTGTAACAAATTCAATAAAGACTTAAAAAAATTATTTTGGATTATGGGGAAAGGGAGTAAATGTTTAAAGGGTAAAAAATAAAGGATGCAGGGGAAGATCAGAAAATCAACGCCAGGGAAGCGCAATGAGGCCAGCCAGGACCACAGACACACCGGCCCACACTTAGAAGGACCCCCACTTGGTTCTGGGCTCTGCTGTTTTGTTTTTTGGTTTGGGTTTTGGTTTTGTTTAGATTTCTTATTTTTGGAAAAAAAAGCTCTTTGCACAAAGCCCCACCAACCACAGAATCAGACCCATCCAAACTCCATGCTTTCTCTCCTAAGAATTAAAGTACCAAATCAAGATGTACTGAAGCATGATTTCTTGAACATATTTTGTTTCAAATAGAATCGATAATTTAGGTTCTGTTTAAAAACAATGGCCAGATGCATTGAAAACCCTGACACCCACCCCAGGGAACTCTGACTGCTTCTCCAGATTTAGCCCCCAGCACTGGGCCATGAGCAGGTGGGTACCTGATGATCCCCTTAGATAATATTCTTCAGTGTCTAAAACATGCTGGACATAGCTCCTTTGTATAAATCAGGTGAGAAACCTTTTAAAAAACAAGCAAGCCTAGTGCAGGGTTTGTTTTAAAAAAAAAAAAAAGGAAAAAGGAAAATGTTTATTTTCCTGGAATTTTATTAACTTGAGTATTAATATGTGGGCCATGATATGGAGCTTCCCAGGTGGCACTAGTGGTAGAGAATCTGCCTGCCAGTGCAGGAGATGCAAGAGATGTGGGTTCCATCCCTGGGTCACAAAGATCCCCTGAAGGAGGAAATGGCAACCCACTCCAGTATTCTTGCCTGGAAAACCCCCATGGACAGAGGAGCCTGGTGAGCTACACAGTCCATGGGGTCACAAAGAGTCAGACACGACTAAGAGACTGAGCACAGACCGTCATCAGTTTAGTTCAGTCACTCAGTCATATTCAACTCTTTGAAATCCCATGGACTGCAGCATGCCAGGCGTCCCTGTCCATCACCAACTCCCAGAGTTTACCCAAACTCATGTCCATTGAGTCAGTGATGCCATTCAACATCTCATCCTCTGTCATCCCCTTCTCCTCCTGCCCCCAATCCCTCCCATCATCAGAGTCTTTTCCAATGAGTCAAATCTTCGCACGAGGTGGCCAAAGTATTGGAGTTTCAACTTCAGCATCAGTCCTTCCAATGAACACTCAGGACTGAACTCCTTTAGGATGGACTGGTTGGATCTCCTTGCAGTCCAAGGGACTTTCAAGAGTCTTCTCCAACACCACAGTTCAAAAGCATCAATTCTTCGGCACCCAGCTTTCTTTACAGTCCAACTCTCACATCCATACATGACTACTGGAAAAACCATAGCCTTGACTAGACGGACCTTTGTTGAAAAGTAATGTCTTTCTGCTTTTGAATATGCTATCTAGGTTGGTCATAACTTTCCTTCCAAAGAATAAGCATCTTTTAATTTCATGGCTGCAATCGCCATCTGCAGTGATTTGGGAGACCAGAAAAATAAAGTCTGCCACTGTTTCCACTGTTTCCCCATCTATTTCCCATGAAGTGATGGGACCGGATGCCATGATCTTAGATTTCTGAATGCTGAGCTTTAAGCCAAATTTCTCACTCTCCTCTTTCACTTTCATCAAGATGCTCTTTAGTTCTTCTTCACTTTCTGCCATAAGGGTGGTGTCATCTGCATATCTGAGGTTATTGATATTTCTCCTGGCAATCTTGATTCCAGCTTATGCTTCTTCCAGCCCAGCGTTTCTCATGATGTACTCTGCATATAAGTTAAATAAGCAGGGTGACAATATACAGCCTTGATGTACTCCTTTTCCTATTTGGAACCAGTCTGTTGTTCAGTTCTAACTGTTGCTTCCTGACCTGCATACAGATTTCTCAAGAGACAGGTCAGGTGGTCTGGTATTCCCAACTCTTTCAGAATTTTCCACAGTTTATTATGATCCAGACAGTCAAAGGCTTTGGCATAGTCAATAAAGCAGAAATAGATGTTTTTCTGGAACTCTCTTGCTTTTTCCATGATCCAGAGGATGTTGGCAATTTGATCTCTAGTTCCTCTGCCTTTTCTAAAACCAGCTTGAACATCTGGAAGTTCACGGTTCACTTATTGCTGAAGCCTGGCTTGGAGAATTTTGAGCATTACTTTACTAGCATGTGAGATGAGTACAATTGTGCAGTAGTTTGAGCGTTCTTTGGCATTGTCTTTCTTTGGGATTGGAGTGAAAACTGACCTTTTCCAGTCCTGTGGCCACTGCTGAGTTTTCCAAATTTGCTGGCATATTGAGTGCAGCACTTTCACAGCATCATCTTTCAGGATTTGAAATAGCTCAACTGGAATTCCATCATCTCCACTAGCTTTGTTTGTACTGATGGTTCCTAAGGCCCACTTGACTTCACATTCCAGGATGTCTGGCTCTAGGTGATTGATCACACCATTGTGATTATCTGGTTCATGAAGATCTTTTTTGTGCAGTTCTTCTGTGTATTCTTGCCACCTCTTCTTAATATCTTCTGCTTCTGTTAGGTCCATAACATTTCTGTCCTTTATCGAGCCCATTTTTGCATGAATTGTCCCGTGGTATCTCTTATTTTCTTAAAGAGATCTGTAGTATTTCCCACTCTATTGTTTTCCTCTATTTCTTTGCACTGATCACTGAGGAAGACTTTCTTATCTCTCCTTGCTATTCTTTGGAACTTGCATTCAAATGGGTATATCTTTCCTTTTCTCCTTTGCTTTTCGCTTCTCTTCTTCTCACAGCTATTTGTAAGGCCTCCTTAGACAGCCATTTTGCTTTTTTGCATTTCTTTTTCTTGGGGATGGTCTTGATCCCTGTCTCCTGTACAATGTCACGAACTTCAGTCCATAGTTCATCAGGCACTCTGTCTATCAGATCTAGTCCCTTAAATCTATTTCTCACTTCCACTGTATATTCATAAGGGATTTAATTTAGGTCACACCTAAATGGCCTAGTGGTTTTCCCTACTTTCTTCAATTTAAGTCTGAATTTGGCAATAAGGAGTTCATGATCTGAGCCACAGTCAGCTCCTGGTCTTGTTTTTGCTGACTGTATAGAGCTTCTCCATCTTTGGCTGCAAAGAATATAATCAATTTGATTTCAGTGTTGACCATCTGGTGATGTCCATGTGTAGAGTCTTCTCTTGTGTTGTTGGAACAGAATGATCTCTATTTGTTTCCAAGGCAAACCATTCAATATCACGGTAATCCAAGTCTATGCCCCGACCAGTAATGCTGAAGAAGCTGAAATTGAATGGTTCTATGAAGGCCAGAAGACCTTTTAGAACTAACACCCAAAAAAGATGTCCTTTTCATTATAGGGGACTGGAATGCAAAAGTAGGAAGTCAAGAAACACCTGGAATAACAGGCTAATTTGGCCTTGGAATACGGAATGAAGCAGGGCAAAGACTAATAGAGTTTTGCCAAGAAAATGCACTGGCCGGAGCAAAACCGTCTTCCAACAACAAAAGAGAAGACTCCACACATGGACTGACCATCGTATGGAGCTCTAAACTCTTTTTTTAAATAAAGAACCATATATGAAAGCCCTGTTTGTGTTCATAAGATTTAATCAGCCACCCCCCACTCACACCCCTCCCCCCACCTTGCCAGTGAGCTAGGAGAGTCCTTGCCACTTTGAAAGCTACCTGACGTGACAGGGAGACCTAGAGAAGTCTGACTGTCATCTCAAGATCATAAAAGCTTTCCACTTATAGTGTAGCTCTAATTTTTCTCCAAAAATGTGTATAGGTTGCAATCTAACATTTGAAAATTCACTGAGTAATTAATTTAAAGATGGCAAGAGGAAAAAGAGAGAGAAAAGGAACAGCATCAGTTAAAGATTTTAAAAGCCCAGTCGATGGGTCAACTTAAAAGATAGTTACAACCTAAAAGCTGAGAGTTAGGCTTCAGGACTTCAAGCCCAGGACACAGCATCTCAAGTGACCCTGAGAGGAGGTGAGGGGAGGATCCAGGTTATATAGAAGTTTCATAATAGAAGGCAGGTAGTCTGAACATCCAAAGATTATTGTTATTTAAAGAAAACCAGAATTCCCAACTGAAGGATTTTAGCTGTTTTCTATATGTGGGAAGATGCAAGAGTCTGGGCTCACTGAAGTCATTCCTTTGACATCAAAGAAATCCTGGGCCAGTATCCCGTGGTTTTTTTGCATCCTGACCTCCCCTGGGGCTCACTGTAGGGAGTGGCTGAAGTCTGATGGCTGCTAGATGGCAGGTATTCTCCTTCCTGAGTGCCCTCAGAGCTCAATAGCTCACCTTAGGGGGCTGAAATAGCTGATGAGTGTGACATCCTTGTTTACTGATATGGCAGGAATATTCCATTTCTCAGATGTATAGTTGCTTATTCCAAAAACATTTTCTATGTTCTAGACCCTTAACTAAACACTGAGATTCAGAAAGAAATAATATCAATATAAAATATTTCCTAGTAAATATAACTGAGTGGGTCCTAACAACCTATGGAATATATCAAGGGTCCATTTTTTTTTCTTTGCTATCCTGGGTATTCTGCTAAAACAGTGTATAAATTTGAAAAGAGAGGAAAAGGCTTGCTAACAGCCATGAGTTGAAACAGTGTGATGACCAATTCAACCAGTTTCTTAAGTCGATTAGAGAAGATCTTTAAGATATCCAATTTGATGTATTATTCACTTGGGAATTAACAGAGAATGGATCTTGATATAAATTCCTCGAGGTTTTATTATATTGACATTTCAGTGGATAGATAATTTATAGAACCCCTGGGTATGTTACTATCAAGGATGCTATTGATCCTATCAGCAGTATTAGCTTGCAATTTTCCCTCATAACTATTTATGCAGCGCCCCATGATTTGTAATTCAGCAGGAATCATTGTCTGTGGCTGTTGCAATTTGCTTTCCATAGAGTACTGAGAATGTGTCCCGAAACGAGGCTTGATTTTAAGCCCAAAGATTTGGGGTTTTGTCTTAGGAAATCAGAGAGTTGATCAAGGAAGTTTTAGAATTAGAAGTCATCGTTAAGGATGAGAAGGAAACATTAGTCTTTTATTAGTTTCGTGAGGTGGATCAGAGATAAGCAGTGGCAAAGTGGGAGAATGCAGATAAAATCAGAGCATTTCCATGAGGGCAGAGTGAGAGGAAATGAGCAGGAACCTGAGGCTTGAACAAAGTTGTCTCTTCTTTTCCTTGATCTCAAGGCTGCTGGCTCCTCTGGGAGCTGCTGCTGCATTTCTGCAGACGAGGACACGGGGCTGGGATCTGGGAGCCAGGCTGAGAGAGAGGTTCGGCTTTCCTGGCTTAGTTGAAGGATGGCAACGTCAAGGTGATGACACAAAACGTGCTCAGTGACTTTTCGCTCTCTCTGGTGCGGACAAAATGAAAGGAAATGGACTTAGAAGGATACTGAAGCTCAGAGTGATGCAGAATGGGAGCGGTGTGTTCACAGGTCAAGGTGCATGCCTAGGAAGCTTCAGGGTGCTCTAGGGCAGGGGTCCCCAACCTCCAGGATCTAACACTTGATGATCTGAGGTGGGAATAATGTAATAATCATAGAGATAAAGTGCACAATAAATGTAGCATGCTCATATCATCCCAAAACCATCCTCCGCACGCCCCCAGTCTGTGGAAAAATTGTCTTCCATGAAACCAGTCTTCGGTGCCAACAAGGTTGAGGATTCTTTTGGGGATTGGACAGGTATGCACTGATTTAGGTCTTCACGACTGAGGGTAGCAAAAATCCCAGAGCTATAACTCATGCTTTTGCTGGAACTTCATCTCCGAGATAACAGGTTCCCACTCACAGAAGCCTGTCAGTGTATTTAAAGCAAAGGTAACGTGTTAGTCTGCACCGCAGGGCAGCCGGCCATGAGCACACACAGTGGCCTTGTTCTCCTGCGGCTTGAATTGGTCCAAGAACATGATACCTCCTGGCTATATGGGACCAACGCGTGTTCGCATATCAGAGTCCACCTGGACCAGGGCTCACAGATGCCTGCCCTTTGTATAGCGTGACTCAGTGGAGAGACTTCTGGCAAAGCCTCATCAGGAATGTTATTTCCCTTCCCTGCACACTCCTGCTAGAACAGAGAGGCAAGACACCGTTAACATTTGCTTTCTTAATCTAAGGGATGCACGGAGCCCCTTGTCTTGTAATACACAGTCTGTCTCATTCATAAAGTCTTGTCCTGGGAAATGCCTCATTCATTTCTGCAGAAGCCCTGCAGTTGGGTGAGCAGGGGCATTGAAAACCTTGGGAGCTGGAGGACAATAGTGGAGTCTTGGCAGCGGCCCCAAGGCTGCTCTAGCAACGTGCGCCAACGCCAGGGAGCAGATAAACGCCACGGTTGTTTACTGGTCTCTCTGGAGCAAAAGCATCTCTTTGCCTGGAATAAAGATGCCAGATCCTAGGGACCCCTAGGAAATGATGAGCTTTGCCGCGGATGGGCACGAAGCCGTGGACCGCAGGACAGTGGGGCATTCTGCCTGAAAGCACTTGCTGTTCAGAGAGCAGACAGGGACTGTGGGACTCGGCTGTTGGTCAAGGGTGAGCCGTCTGCCTCTCCCACTGGGTATTACACGGGGGTGCCACCGCATGCTCCCGGGAGAGCTGACCTCCTCCTCCTCTGCCACCAAAGATACACGGCTCTCTTTCAGAATCTCATCACAGGCAACTTCCATCTTTCCAATGAGGCCCATGTTAGTAATTGCAAAATAATAAACATGACAAAATTCAGATTGATAGAGCATCCGGCATCGGTCCTGGGGTGGAGAGAGCCTTGTGGAATCTGCAGCCTAATAGATCTGTGTGTATTTCTCCCACGGCCACATAATGTGACTGATTTACAGGAGTTTAACTCAAGTGCTAATCTGACAGTGACGGAGAGCTCCTTGCCTGAGCGTCACTTGCTCTATCATATTAGTTGCCTCCTCTATTAAAGCAGCGCGGTCGATAATTGGGATACTTGTACATCTAGTGGTTCTGACAAGTCTCTGCCCGAGTCGCAGATGGGCGGTCTGGCTCTCTGCTCAGCCCAACGGCGGCCCATCCTTTCCACTGGGAAAGGATTGTTCTCCTTGCATTGTGGAACAAGGGCAGTTCAGGGAAAGTGAGACTGTGCGTGGCTACCTGCTGGTGTGGAGTAAAATAAGATGGACATGATACTGGGCTGGGAGGACAATTAAATCTATTTTGCACCAATGTGTGGCCGGACAGATGACTTTCCACATGGCAGAGCTTTATGATCTTTAAGGTAGACTGAACTAATAGATTGGTGTGGAACGCGCTAAAGTTACCAAGGATGAGAAAGCAGACAGGAGTGCATTTGAACTGCAGGTTTCTCATATGGTCCGCGCCCTGCTGAGTTTTTATAGTTCCTGGCTTTCAAAAAGCCTGTTTCAAAGAGGTTTGCGCTAGACTGGGCATGCAGTTTTGCTCTGCAGATATTGTCGCTACCGATTTAGTGGAATGCAATTAGGAAGCCTAAATTAAGTGGTAATGGAGAACCAGCTCTTGAAACTGGGGTTTCCACGGCAACCACTGCTTACAATACAGCCTTCAGTTAGTTTTCCCACTTTATCTGCAAAATGCACAATTGAGCTTTAAAACAGCTCGGCGCTGGAAAACGCACTGTAAACAACTGTTTGCGATGAGAGTTTTACACTGTCTTTAAATACAACAAACTATCACATAAAATTGGCTTGTCCGCACTCATAAAGCAAAATCTGAGTTGCCAATTGGTGAGTGATTTTTTTTTTAAGGTATTATTCTTTTTTCCCACTGGGGGATTTGTTTTTAATGTAAGACGTCACGAGTCATCAGGTCTCTTAACGGTGGTCATTCCTGCTCCCCTGACAATCTCCAGATCCCAACAGGCCCTCGATAAAATGCATTTTTCATGCCAGCAAATGCAGAGTTGACTTAAGTAAATGCACAGTGTTCTCCTTCCCAAGTTTCCTTTCATATTTTGATACCATTTCCAAGATTTTTCTTGTATTTCCTCTTTGCAACATGTTGCCTCTCAAGACTTTCCTGTTTACTGACTTGTGTTTGGATTACTATTCTTTTGTAATTTTTTTTTAAAAACTTAAAAAAAATTTTTTAATTAAAAAGAAAATTTTAAAATTTTATTGGAGTATAGTTGCTTTACAGTGTTGTTAGTTTCTAAAGTATGGCAAAGTGAATCAGTTATACGTACACATATATGCCTCTTTTTTATATTTCCTTCCGGTTTAGGTCACCACAGAGCTCAGAGTAGAGTTCCCCGTGGTAAACAGTAGGTTCCTGTTGGTTATCTATTTCATATATAGTATCAATAGTGTGCATGTGTCAGTACTAATCTCCTAATTCATCCCATTTCCCTCTTCCCCCTTGGTATTCGTAATTTGTTCTTTGTATCTGTGTCTCTACTTCTGCTTTGTAAATATTTAATAAGATTGTCTATATCAATTTTCTCAGATTCCACATATACGCATTAATATACGCTATTTGTTTTCCTTTCTAGCCTCCTGAAGCTCAAGCTTCATTTCTCCATACATTCAAGGGTTAACCATCTTGGAACTTCTTGTGCCAACAAAGGTAGATAAGACAGAGTTCAAAGAGCATATCAAAGTAGGTGTATTTTTAAACACATGGGTGTTTAACCATGGAGAATTTGTACTTTTGTAAACTCCCTTTTCTTTCAGAGTAGGGAATCCATATTTTATTATAGGCTGTCACATTTGTTCAGGTATATTAGGAATACACATAAACACACATAGACAGCTATATGGACGAATGAAGTATTTTAGTAGGGAAAAAAGTTAAATTGGGTTCCACAAAGAGGAAGAGAATATGGAATGAAATCTGGGGTCTCCTAGCTGGAACCCTCTGTTTAATTGCCAGTCGTAACAGGATGGGCAATGGAACATGTCCGGACAGATCCAGACAGCTGGGGAAAACTCATGACTCCTGAGCAGCGCAGACAGTCTCATTTCTCCCGGCAGTTTAAGCTCTGTCCAGGTTGTCGTACTACATGTGTGCTACTGAGAACACGAAGAGAGGGGCAGGAATCTTGTGTGTGTCATTAGAGTGCTTCCCATTTATGTGGCTTTAGGTGTCAGGGGTCGTTTCTGCCTCTCTGTCTGATGTATTCACCGCAGCCCTGCTTCTCCAGGTGAGGAGCGTGTCCTTCCCAGCCAGCCCGGACCTTCCCGGGTGGAGCCTGGCTCTTTGAATTCTGACTTATTGCAGTCTTCAGTGCTGACCTAAAGCGGATTTAGGTGGTACCGGTGCTTTATAGAAAACTCTGTTTTTCTCACTACTCAGGACTACTGTGGAAGGCGGGTTCTACCATTTCCACAGTTTTAGAATGTAACTGTTGAATAAACCAAAGAATCCCCTAAAAAAAATGGGGGCCGATATTTTAACAAGGCTTGTAGTATTTTGAAAAGGATTTTTGCTGCATATCCTGACATTTTTGTAAACTCAACCAGAACTTTATTGTAGCTCTTTGTTATGAAAATATGTCTGTCAACTTAAATCTTTAAGAATCAAAACTGGAGAAATTGTACGCATCCTTTGGTTCAGTCACTGATAAACTTGAGAGATATTATGCAACTACCAATGAAACACTGTTTGCCTTAAATCATGCCTTAAACTAAAAATGTTAATTCAATGAGCTTTAAATTAAAATCTTCCATGGAGAAGGAAATAGCAGCCCACTCCAATATTCTTGCCTGGAAAATCCTATGGACAGAGGAGCCTGGCAGGCTACAGTCCATGGGATCACAAAAAAGTCAGTTGTTTGAGTAACTTAGCAAAAACACGTGGGGAGAACCCCGAAGTAGACCTGTGGTCACAACTCTTGGTCAGCATCTTTCAGCATGGCTGATACTTTCTCCAGAATCAGAAGGACACACGGAATTCTCGTCCTCTGGCAACAATCTGCATGCTGATGTTTATGAGCAAAGGGGAGGTTTCTGTGTAAGGAAATAGCTTGCATGCGTGCTAAGTCGCCTCAGTCGTCTCTGACTCATGTGACCCTATGGACCATAGCCCACCAGGCTCCTCTGTCCATGGGATTCTCCAGGCAAGAATACCAGAGTGGGTTGCCATGCCCTCCTCCAGGGGATCTTCCCAAGCCAGCGATGGAACCCCCGTCTTTTGTGTCTCCTGCATTGGTAGGCCAAGTCCTTTACTGCTAGTGCCACCTGGATTGGTAAAGGAATAGCTTAGCATATGCCAAAACTACGTTTTTTGAAAAATGCATTTTTAGACTAAACATAACTTCACTGATTTGCCCTTTCCAGGGAGCAGATTTTAATTCAGGTCTCAAAGGCTACATCACAGCAAAGGTCACATGAAATCAGAAGGTCCCAGAGCACTTTACTACAGAGCTCTCCTCCTTACTGTACAAAAACACCCCACACACTCCAGGATCAGGGTGCCTGGGACCCCCAGGGACCTACCTTACACATGTGTGCCTATGAGCACACACCCCTGCTTCCCTGGGAAGAATGGTCACCACAACTGTTCAGCTCCTGCCCAGCTTCCAGCCCTAGAAAATCATGCCCTGAAAAGAAAAGCATCACCACCAAATTCTTATAAAGTTACGACTATCCCCTTTAACTCTTTTAATTTCCTTCTTCTACTACTTAAACTTTAATTTCAGATATCTTCTATATAACACAGAAGTCACGTTCCAGACCGAATGAAAAGGAAAATTAACTTGAAGCATAGGATGGACGTTTTTTGCCTTATATTGCATCTTAATAAGTCAAAGTCAACCTGAATAATGGGGATATTATTAATCTATCTCCACTTTTCTACTTTAAGTCACAACTTACATTTTGGTTCCGATTGGTGTTATTTTAATTAGGGTAATGAATGTTTCACATTTTATTATAAGGGCAGCACGTATAAAAGTGTGCTGGGGAAGTTCTATTGGATCTTTGTGGTTCATTTCAGTTTTGAGAATTAACTGTGTGTTTCATCTTTGAATGAATATGTAAGTGTTGAATTTATTTTGGAAACTATGGCTAAGTTATTGTGTCAAATTATATTTCATTCTGTCTCCACTGATGGGGAAGAGGGTGCTGAGGGTGGACGTGCGAATTTTTTTCTTAAGCTATGTTTTTTTTTCATGTATGTAAGGAGCCCAAAGGTTAAAGCATATAAAAATGCTGTCTGCCATGAACCTGCGAAATTGAAATAAATATGGTTGGTAAAAGAAGATGATCTCTGTTTTGATTACACAGAAATGCCTTTGTAGTCCTTTTCTTTCAGGTGAAATAAACATCTATGCAATAAGCATAATAAATATGTTTCTAAGCACAGTGTATTATAATTGTAATTAGCTCTGCCTCTTACAAGGTGGCAGGCATCAGATTACGTCTAATTACTCCCTAGCAGTTCGCTGGTTTCCTATTTTTGTGCAAAGTCTCACAATACATCTTTAAAACCATAAAGACACTTATGCCTTATACTGAGGGCTCTATGGGCAACTTGCATTCTTGTTCTTTATATCTGAGGGAAAATGAGAGGTGAGCATCATCATAGATCTCCTTTTGCACCAGGCAGTCTGTGCAGACTGGAAAATCAAAGCCTGATAGACTGGCAGATATTCAGTAATAAATTCTTGTGTTTATAGACTTTTTCTTGACAAAGTAGCTGGTGATGCCATAGAAATTGATTATTTGTGATGTTCTTATCACTGCTTAAAATATCTAATTACTTTTACACCACGGATTTGGATTTGACTCTCTGAAAACAGAGAAATTAATAAAGTCTTTTAACTGGACAGATCGTCCCAGGGCACAGGATGGTGTTAATAGGGAACCTGACCTGAACAAATGGCGTCGTATTTTATTTCAATGAAATTTAAGATCTCAGAAATTAAGACACAGCTGAGTTTTCTATGCTTCAGAAGTTTCTTTCATTTTCTGGTCTTATTTAAATTTTTATTTTTAAAATTTTTAACTGGAGGATAATTGGGGTTTTCCTGGTGGCTCAGTGGTAAAGAACCTTCATGGGCCAAGGCAGGAGATGTGGGCTTGATCCATGGGTTGGAAAGATCCCCTGGAGAAGAGAATAGCAACCCACTCCAGTATTCTTGCCTGGAGAATCCCATGGACAGAGGAGACTGGCATGCTACAGTCCCTTGGTATCACAAAGAGTAGGACATGACTTAGCAACTAAATAACAACAAAATTACTTCGCAATGTTGTGTTTGTTTCTGCTGTACAACAATGTGAATCAGCTATATGTATACATTTGCCCCTCCCTCTTGAGCCTCCCTCCCCCACCACGCCCAACCCCACCTCCCCCCATCTGGGTCGTCACAGAGCACTGAGCTGAGCTTCCCGTGCTATACAGCCAAAAGTTTCTTTTAATAAAGTCTTTATACCCAATAGAAAGTGCTCATAGTGTATAGCATTACTTAAAACACATGGACATTTCTAAATGTATTTTCCATAGATATAACATACCCTATAATGTTTATTTTAATTAGCACACGGTAAGTGACTTGGGATTCTGTGGATGATCTTAAATGAGTATAGAAGTAAACACAATTAAAAACCTAATTAAAATGAAAGACAGAAAGGTAGGTGAAAAGGACTAATCTTCCAGAAAAAATAACATGATCACAGAGCAATAATCTAATATCAGTAGTTGTTGCTAAGTCATGTCTGACTCTTTGCAACCCCATGGACTGTAGCCCATCAGGCTCCTGTGTCCATGGGATTTCCCAGGCAAGAATCCTGGAGTGAGTTGCCATTTCCTTCTCCAGGGGATCTTCCCAACCCAGGGATCGAACTTGCATCTCCTGCATTGGCAGATGGATTATTTACCGCTGAGTCACCAGGGAAGCCCATCCTAATTGTAACTACACTTAATTATCCAATTTAACAGTTCTAGATATTACCTGCTCTCTTGATTACATAGCAATATATCAATTCATAACTAAATATTATGTCAATACCTTTCAATATCTTTCGGAGAAGGCAATGGCACCCCACTCCAGTACTCTTGCCTGGAAAATCCCATGGAAGGAGGTGCCTGGTAGGCTGCAGTCCATGGGGTCACTAAGAGTCGGACATGACTGAGCGACTTCACTTTCACTTTTCACTTTTTATGCATTGGAGAAGGCAATGGCACCCCACTCCATTACTCTTGCCTGGCAAATCCCACGGACGGAGGAGCCTGGTTGGCTGCAGTCCATGGGGTCGCAAAGAGTCGGACACAACTGAGCGACTTCACTTTCACTTTTCACTTTCATGCATTGGAGAAGGAAATGGCAACCCACTCCAGCGTTCTTGCCTGGAGAATCCCAGGGACGGGGGAGCCTGGTGGGCTGCCATCTATGGGGTCGCCCAGAGTCGGACACGACTGAAGCAACTTAGCAGCAGCAGCCCCAGTATTCTAAGTTGATGCCCCTGACTTACAGTGATCTAACAATCAGGCTATATATCTTAACCACTCAGTCATGTACAACTCTTTTCGGCCCCATAGACTGTAGTCCGCCAGGCTCCTCTGTCCATGAGATTTTCCAGGCAAGAAATACTGGAGTGGGTAGCCATTCCCTTCTCCAGGGGATCTTCCCAACCCAGGGATCAAACCTGGGTCCCCTTCACTGCAGGTGGATTCTTTACTGTCCAAGCTACCAATTAGGGATTGAGTTGAACCAACTGCCTTCTGTCCTAGTTGGAAATAGCTCCATTGATCCTTCAACCTGAGCATGTCTGCCTTGATAAGCTCAGAGGAAATTTTTATTCTTGCTAAAACTTCATAGATGAATTCCTTAGGTGAGCCTTCCTAAAACATAGTCCCAAGCTAAGTCTGCTTCCACCTTCCTTACCCTTATTACTCTGCAAACCTAGGACCCTCTCAGCAAATCTTCTTCTCTTCTTTTATCCTTAAGTAAAGTGTAGTTGATCTACGATGTAAATTTCTGCTGTACAGCAAAGTGATTCAGTTATCGTATACATTCTTTTCCATTGTGGTTTATCACAAGGTACTGAATATAGTGCCCTGTGCTCTCCAGTGGGACCTTGTTGTTTATCCTTCTTCTACATAATAGTTTGCATCTGCTCACCCCCATCCCCTACTCCATCCCTCCTTCAGCCCCTCCTCCTTGGCAATCACAGGTCCGTTCTCTATGTCTGCGAGCCTGTTTCTGTTTTATAGATAAGTTCATTTTGTCATATGTTAGATTCCACAGACAAGCAGCATCATACGGTATTTATCTTTCGCTGGCTCATTTCACTTAGTATGATAGTCTCTAGGTGCATCTGTGTTGCTGCAAATGGCACTGCTTCATTTTTGTGGCCGAGTAGTATTTCACTGTATGTATGTGCCGCATCTTTGTGCCACATCCGCTCCTCTGCTGATGGACATTTAGGTTGCTTCCATGTCTTGGCTACTGTGAATGGTGCTGCTATGAACATAGAGGTGCAGGTATGTTTTCGAATTATGGTTTTGTCCCACAAACACTGATCATCTCACAGTTTCTGAGGCTCAGGCATCCAGGAGGGAGTCGGCTGGCCAGGTCTGGCTCCAGATCTCTCGTGAGGACACAGTTGCTGTGTCCACTGATGGCTTGTCTGGGGCAGAGGACCAGCTCCCATGCACACCCAGGTGCTGTGGGCCCAAGTCGTCCCCTGGCTGTTCACAGAGGCCTCAGTGCCACACTGCCTGGCCTTCCCTACAGGACTGCTGGCCACAGAGCAGCTGACTTCACACCCCATCCGATGACCCAAGAAAGAGCAGGTGACCATGATGGAAACCAGTGTCTTAGACACAAGTCTCAAAATTGACCACCATCACTCTGCTGGGGTCTATTGCTCATGCAGACCCACCCTGATGCCAACTCTCCACAAGACTGGGGCACTGTCATGAGGTGGGGCTTATCGGGGGCAGTCCTAGAGCCTGGCAAGTGCACCAAATTTTCATTTTGCTGAATCTTTTATTAATATCTGATGTCACAATTGCTTCATAAATACAGATGAAACTAATTATAAAATGCTAAATATATAATACTGATATGTGAGCAATATTCCACCTTAATTTCATACAACTATATGAAAAACACATTACTTTCTCCTTATTTTTCTAACTTTGCCAAGAACAAGTCTGTGTCTGCTGGCTTTATTTACCATCACCTATTACCCCAGCTAGAACAGGTATTCTGTCTCTAACTGACTGCTAGATACCCCGTGGCAACAACAGTCATGAATATAAAGCAGGAGACATAGAAACGTTCCTCAAATGAATGAATGACGAACACATTACCTTGGGTTGGTAATTAGCCACAGATGAAAGATCAAAACAGTGATCTTGGGCCTCAACTTGAAGCCATTCTTTTTTTTTTTAAGGATGATTATTCAAGTATGAAGTTCTTACTCTATACATAAAATGGTGTAATTTTATTTTCTATCTCCATCTCATTTTTTTTTTAATTTTTACTGGAATATAATTATTTTACAATGCTATGTTAGTTTCTGGTGTACAGCAAAGTGAATCAGCTGTAAGTATATATATATATACACACACACCCTCTTTTTTTGGATTTCTTTCCCATTTAGGTCACCACAGAGCACTGAGTAGACTTCCCTGTGCTGCACAGCTGAAATCATTCTTTACAACCAAAAGATCAGAACTGGTCCAGCTGAATGCGTGCATGGTGGACTAAATCCATGGTCTCACAGAGCCTCAACTTAGACACACATCTCACAGGCACACCCAGGAACTATTTGCAAGGTACCGAGGGCAGGAATATGTCAAGACTGAGGAATAACGTTCATGGGATTTCATCTTTAGATGAAATGCACATCTAAGTGCACATATTGAGAAACATAGTCTTAAAGGAAAGACTGTGGCTGAAATTCTCATCTTAGCTGAATTTCCATGTCAATTTGAAGGGTTATATAACCAAGATAGGAGAAGGCAATGGCACCCCACTCCAGTACTCTTGCCTGGAAAATCCCATGGATGGAGGAGCCTGGTGGGCTGCAGTCATGGGGTCGCGAAGAGTCTGACATGACTGAGCGACTTCACTTTCACTTTTCACTTTCCTGCATTGGAGAATGAAATGGCAACCCACTCCAGTGTTCTTGCCTGGAGAATCCCAGGGATGGGGGAACCTGGTGGGCTGCCATCTATGGGGTCGCCCAGAGTCGGACACGACTGAAGCGACTTAGCAGCAGCAGCAGCAGCAGCATAACCAAGATGGAGAAGACTTGAGAGTCCCTTGAACTGCAAGGAGATCAAACCAGTCAATCCTAAAGGAAATCAACCCTGAATATTCACTGGAAGGACTGATGCTGAAGCTGAAGCTCCAATACTTTGGCCTCCTGAGGTGACTAGCTGACTCATTGGAAAAGACCCTGATGCTGGAAAGATTGAGGGCAGGAGAAGAAGGGGGTAATAGAGGATGAAATGGTTGGATGGCATCACTGACTCAATGGACATGAGTTTGAGCAAACTCTGAGAGATAGTGAAAGTCAGGGAAGCCTGGCGTGCTGCAGTTCATGGGGTTGCAAAGAGTCAGACATGACTGAGTGACTGAACAACAACCATACTGAGGCCAGGTGGGGTAACGTTTCTGTTCCAGGTCACAGAGTCAGATCCAATCAAGATTTCTCCCCCTCTTGCTCTTCACCAGCTGGGATCATGCCCACCCCACACTCCCTCCCACTTCAGGATGGAAAAGATCAGCCTGGGGTGGCCCTGGGGTCCACAGACATTTGCCCTCCCCTCTCCCCAGTCCAAAGCAGGAAGTCAGGGCAGCCCCACCACCCATATGTACCTGGAGGCCCCACATACCCACCTGCCATCAATTCTAAGAAGCCAGAGCCAAGGTGAGCTCGCTTTTACAGTTCATTGCTGAGAAACCGTCTCCTCCCAAAGAAAGCTTAGTAAAGTGAGTTATAACTCAGTCTCCAAATGTTCTTGACAAACCCTTCTGCTGTTCTTCATTCTGACACACCCTGTCTAATGCAACAGGTGTGTTCCTTTAAAAAAGGAAAAAGGAATTAATTTTAAAAAACACACTAATAATTTAAATTCACTAGAGAGTTAGCTATTTAGAGGAAACCTGTTGTAAATCCTTTCACAAACTGAAGACCATTTAAGTAATTACCCTCTAATTTACGTGCTCTGCTAGGTCAACTATTTAAATGTCTGACTTTCTTAATTCGAGGCATACCTGCAGTTACAGACCCGCTTTACAACTCATTATAGCTAACAAAAGTATTTCCTTCTTTTCTTTAACAGAAAAAAAGAAACAGTATTTTGGTGAAATAGGCAGAAGATTTCTATTTTCCTGGCAACTCTTCTAACACCAACAAAGAACATTTCTAACTGATCTAGACAATATGATCTGAAATCAAATTATCTTATATCACAGGTTTTATATATTGTATCTTTAAAATGTATTGTGAGCACATACATCTTAAGTTCCTACAATTTGTATTTAATCTTTAAACTCCTATCATTTGTATTTAACCAGGTTCTCCTGTGTCAGACTTTATTTTGGGGGGCTTCAAAATCACTGCAGATGGTGACTGCAGCCATAAAATTAAAAGACACTTACTCCCTGGAAGGAAAGTTATGACCAAACTAGACAGCGTATTAAAAAACAAAGACATTACTTTGCCAACAAAGGTCCGTCTAGTCAAGGCTATGGTTTATCCAGTAGTCATGCATGGATCTGAGAGTTGGACTGTAAAGAAAGCTGAGCTCAGAAGAATTGATGCTTTTGAACTGTGGTGTTGTAGAAGACTCCTGAGAGTCCCTTGGACTGCAAGGAGATCCAACCAGTCCATTCTGAAGGAGATCATCCTGAATGTTCATTGCAAGGACTGATGTTGAAGCTGAAACTCCAATACTTTGGCCACCTGATGCGAAGAACTGACTCATTTGAAAAGACCCTGATGCTGGGAAAGATTGAGGGCAGGAGGAAAAGGGGACGACAGAGGATGAGATGTTGGATGGCATCATCGACTCAATAGGCATGAGTTTGGGTAAACTCTGGGAGTTGGTGATGGACAGGGAGGCCTGGCTTCCTGCAGTTCATGGGGTCGAAAAGAGTCGGACACGACTGAGCAACAGAACTGAACTGAACTAATGCCTACAGTGCTGAACCATGACATGTTTTTATTTCTTCATAAACTTAATTTTTAAAAAGCAATCCACTAGATTAAGTTCATAATAAGAAAATTAGAAATATTTAAAAATATTCTTTTAAAAAGTTAGCTCCTGCATGTCATTAAGCCAAAATAAAAAAAACTCAGTAATAATGTGGTTTTCCAATCCTGGTCTTTTTCTGATGAACAAAAACTTGCCACAGCACAGAATACCAGAATTCCCACACCCAAAAGAAACAAAATACTGTCTATAATGAGGGTTTGGAGCTAGCTACTTGGCCATCAAAGAGAAGACCTTGAAAGCGCAAAAGCAACAGAGGCAGGGCTTCACTGATGGCTCAGTGGTAAAGAATCTGCCTGCCAAAGCAGGAGGCTCCGGTTAAATCCCTGGCCCCGAAACCTCCCACATGCCGGGGAGCAACTAAGCCCATGCACACACCTCCTGAGCTAGAGCCTGGGAGCTGCAGCTACTGAGTCTGTGCACAACATATACCGAAGCCCACATGCCCCCGAGCCCATGCTCCACGACAAGAGGAGCCACCACAATGAGAAGCCCGCACACAGCAACTACAGAGTAGCTCCTGCTCTGAACAACTCGAGAAATGCCCACACAGCAGTAGCCCCCCCGCCCCCCGCCAAAAAAAAATCCACTGTCCTTCCCTTGAAATGGCAGCAGAAGCCTCTTTGGCTTCTGACAGAAAAAAACAAAAACAAAAAACAGAAGGCACAGGATGCTGCTGAGTCCTGTGGACAAGACCTAGGGGACCAGAAAAACGCAGGTCTTCCTGAGACCTGCCCAGACCGGCCACCGCTGACCTCCCGAGATGCCCTTCACCTGAAGTCTAGCGTGCATGGCGCCCCCTAGAGCGCAGGTCGGGAACAGCTCCCCACCCAGGTGACCCAGACTCAGCTCAGAGGCTCAGGCCTAAACACAGGCTGGAGGAAGGGTGTTGTGGTGACTGCCCCAGTGCCCTGAGCTGCGCTCAGAATCACGTGGTGTATGGGCAACCCCAGACAACATGAGCTTTAACTCTTCTACACAACCAGCAACTGCTGCGGACACCCAGTGTGACCTCTGGATGTGGTCAGTGCGCATGACCTTTAAGGGCAAACGGGTGAAGCATCCATAAGGCCGGAGAGCCTGATGAGCCCCGGAGATAGGACCGTGCAGGTTCAGAGCCGCATATTTCACAAATCTGACCTGTAGAGGGGATGGCACTCAGACAGGGGACTGCCCAACTGGCTGACATCGGGAAGCGGCACTCAGGATACTTCCAGAGTGTGTGACCACCTCCCAAGGGAGGGACATGCACGCAGTCCGTTCAGTGACACTTGGCTCTTTCTGCTCCAGGTGTGAATAGTGACCACACCTTCATCATCACCGTCACAGCTAACATTCCTGTAGAGCAGGAGTCCCCAACCCCCGGGATCTAATGCCTGATCATCTGAGGTGGGGCTGATGTAATAATCATAGAAATAAAGTGCACAGGAAATGTAGTACACTTGAGTCATCTCAAAACCATCCCCCCACCACCACATCCCTGTCCTGGACCATGGAAACACTGTCTTCCATGAAGCCCATCCCTGGTGCCAAACACGCTGGGGACCGCTGCTTTAGAGTCAGTGTTCTGAGCTTTGAGCACTTACCTGCTAACTGTACACCACCCCGTGAGGCATCCGCAGCATCCCCACTCCAGCCCAACTGCCGTTCAACGTGGATGCAGCACTTCACTCCTGCTCTTCACACCTCTGACCTCTGGCCCCAAGGCCCTCCCTGAGGCTGCAAGGAGAGCCCACAGAACCCAGTTCAGCACTCGCCATATGCAACTGAGAAGCCGAGAGCACGGACCACCCTGGGTCAGAGGCATCCAGTTCTGAGATCCTGCATCTCCTAAGGTCCTGGAGCCTCAGCTGCTGGTGGGAGCTCTTTCTCCCCTACCAGGCCTCTCTCCCCACAACCTCCCAATCCTGCTCCCAGAAAGAACTCGTATGTCAGCCTTTGGGTTTGGCTTAGCTGGGATGGCTGGTGACAGGGCAGCCCTGGAGAGCAGAGGCTCAGAAGAAGACCTGGGAGCCGGATAACCAGCCAGTCAGATGGCAGTAAGAATGTCTGTGCTATCACAGGCCCTGGGGTTCCGGTCTGTGATTGGCGGGGCTGCGGAGCATGTGGGCATGAAGCGGAGCTTAGCAACGGCCATGGCATTGAAACGGCATGGGGCAAGCATCACTGTATTGTGGAGGGGTTTTTTCCATTGCTTTGAAAATCTCAAAAAAGAAAAACAGGTCACTGTGCACCTTTCAGAACGTAAAGAATGAACAACCCGAAGAGTGAACCCTGATGTAAACTGTGGACTTTAGTTAATAATATCATTGATATTATCAATATTATTGAACCAATCAATATTGGCTCATCAGTGGTAACAAATGCACCACATTAATGCAAGATGTTACTAGTGGAGGAGACTAGCTGGGGAGACTCGGTGGGGTAGGGAGGGGAGGGGGTACAGGGGCCTTCTCTGCAATGTTAGTAAATCACAAACACTATCCCTCTTTGAGGTAAGTAAAAAGTATCTGAAATTGGTGACTTCTTGATTTCCTAAAAAACTGTTTTACCAACTTAATTTTTCTGAGAGAACCACTTTTATAAGACTAAAATTGTTTTACAAATTAAAACATGTATTGTTTTATTAATACTGTCATCAGATATCTGCTTCAGAAAAAACAGACAGCTTAGTTATTTTCTATCATGGGTGACTTTTGAGATTGTCTCTTGATCTTGGGATAAACACACATACTTTGTCAACATGGTATACATAAAGATTTTGTGCAAGGGGTTAGATCTCCATTTACTTTTGGTGTTGTTACTATCTGGCTATATGACACTGGACAAGTCTTTAGTCTTGTGTAATATTTAAGGTTACTCTGTATTTCCTAAAAACTATTAGTTTGGTCTGTGACTAAGCATGGAAGTGTCAGTCAAGTGGCATAAATTCCTGAAAGTTACCAAGAAGTGAAAACGGGAGTTCTGCTGCCTGTTACTTTAAATTTTTAAATATTAACCAAGCTTGAGCTTTTCTGAAAATTAACCTGAGAACCAGAAGGGCAAGTTATTGCTGCAAACCCAACTCTAATTAAGCCCGTCCGTGAAAAAGCAGGAACGGAGGCAGCGGGCCGTTCTGTGATTTGCCAGAATTAGAATTAAGAATTAGAATAATAATTGGAATTGAGATCCTTATTCCCAAATGTAACAAAGAATTTTGCCACTTCCATCTCGCAATCCCATCCCCATAACACAGTCAGAGAACGCTGTCACACAGCCGTGCTCTCAAGGTGGGACAATTTGGGTCACAAATCACCCAGACTCTAAGGGGCGATGACTCACCTGGCTCCTTATCACTGCCTCCTTTGCTGTGGCTGTGTATTTTTATCTGGGCTCCACCCCCACTCCCCTTCCAGCACTGATTACTTACCCTCACTCCTCACCCTTTCTTATTAATTTATTAAAGTAGGGGTCCTAGCAGAATCAGGAGAACCCACTTAAGTTAAGAGAACCTTTCCAAGACCCACTGACTCAAGGCGGCCACAACACCAGCCTAACTCAGCTCCCTCTCAGGCAGAGCCCTCAGCCACCAGAGCACCAAGCAACTTGTTGCTAAGAGCCAGGCATCCATCTGTTGTTTACTTGGTAATGTGTTGATTGCCTACTTTTTCCCAGACCTGGACTCCACCCTCAAGCGTAGAGTGGGGAGAGAAACACATAACAGATCAAAATCATCCTCCAAGGTGCTGGGACACACGTGAATTATGGTAGAGACACAAAGCAGGGCTGTGAAGCACCTTGGAAAGTCAAGAAAAGATTCCTGGAGAGTGACACCTAGATAGACCTAGGAGACGCAAAGAAGGTTCTAAGGTTCTAAGACTGGGAGGGTTAGACGGGAAAGACGTCAGCCACAAAATAAAAGAAATGAGGCTGGAGACACTGGTGGGCTCCAAACCATGAGAGGTTCAGACTTCACCATGTATTGATGGATGATTCAGAAGGACAGGCCAAGCTTAGATGCGCTTCAAAAGCTCATTCTGTTTTGCAAAATGGCAAATGGGGTCAAGAAGAGCAAGACTCTCCTTGATAACAAAATTTTTTAAATTAAAAGATTTTAAAAATTCAAAAAGAGCAAGACCTTCCTTTATAATGAATTTTAAAAATTAAAAATAAACTAAAAATAATAAATTTAAAAAGAAGAGCAAGACCCTCCTTAAAAATGAAATTTTTTAAATTAAAAAAAAAGTTAATAAAAAAATTTAAAAAGATGAGCAAGACCCCAGAGAGAGATGGATTATTAGACCATAGCAAGAAGTCAAACTGATTCAATTACTCCTCCAACAAATACAAAGTTAATTTCTACTCTATGCCAGGTCACCTGACAATGAGAATCCAAATGGTCCCAATTCCTGCTCTCAGGAGCCCACGTTTACAGAAAGAAATCAACAAGTTTATGATTATCAGTTCAGTTCAGATCAGCTCAGTCGCTCAGTCATAGTGACTCTTTGCGACCCCATGAATCGCAGCACGCCAGGCCTCCCTGTCAATCACCAACTCCTGGAGTTCACTCAAACTCACGTCCATTGAGTCAGTGATGCCATCTAGCCATCTCATCCTCTGTCATCCCCTTCTCCTCCTGCCCCCAATCCCTCTCAGCATCAGAGTCTTTTCCAATGAGTCAAACCTTTGCATGAGATGGCCAAAGTATTGGAGTTTCAGCTTCAGCTTCAGTCCTTCCAAAAGACACCCAGGACTGATCTTTAGGATGGACTGGTTGGATCTCCTTGCAGTCCAAGGGACTCTCAAGAGTCTTCTCCAACACCACAGTTCAAAAGCATCAATTCTTCGGTGCTCAACTTTCTTCACAGCCCAACTCTCACATCCATACATGACCACAGGAAAAACCATAGCCTTGACTAGACGGACCTTTGTTGGCAAAGTAATGTCTCTGCTTTTTAATATGCTATCTAGGTTGGTCATAACTTTCCTTCCAAGGAGTGAATGTCTTTTAATTTCATGGCTGCAGTCACCATCTGCAGTGATCTTGGAGCCCCAAAAAATAAAGTCTGACACTGTTTCCACTGTTTCCCCATCTATTTCCCATAAGTGATGGGACCAGATGCCATGATCTTCATTTCCTGAAGGTTGAGCTTTAAGCCAACTTTTTCACTCTCCTCTTTCACTTTCATCAAGAGGCTTTTTAGTTCCTCTTCACTTTCTGCCATAAGGGCCCATCTGCATATCTGAAGTTATTGATATTTCTCCCAGCAATCTTGATTCCAGCTTATGCTTCTTCTAGCCCAGCATTTCTCATGATGTACTCTGCATAGAAGTTAAATAAGCAGGGTGACAATATATAGCCTTGACGTACTCCTTTTCCTATTTGGAACCAGTCTGCTGTTCCATGTCCAGTTCTAACTGTTGCTTCCTGACCCGCATACAGGTCTCTCAAGAGGCAGGTCAGGTGGTCTGGTATTCCCATCTCTTTCAGAATTTCCACAGTTTATTGTGATCCACACAGTCAAAGGCTTTGGCATAGTCAATAAAGCAGAAATAGATGTTTTTCTGGAACTCTCTTGCTTTTTCCATGATCCAGAGGATGTTGGCAATTTGATCTCTAGTTCCTCTGCCTTTTCTAAAACCAGCTTGAACATCTGGAAGTTCACGGTTCACTTATTGCTGAAGCCTGGCTTGGAGAATTTTGAGCATTACTTTACTAGCATGTGAGATGAGTGCAATTGTGCAGTAGTTTGAGCATTCTTTGGCATTGCCTTTCTTTGGGATTGGAATGAAAACTGACCTTTTCCAGTCCTGTGGCCACTGCTGAGTTTTCCAAATTTGCTGGCATATTGAGTGCAGCACTTTCACAGCATCATCTTTCAGGATTTGAAATAGCTCAACTGGAATTCCATCACCTCCACTAGCTTTGTTTGTAGTGATGTTTTCTAAGGCCCACTTGACTTCACATTCCAGGATGTCTGGCTCTAGGTGAGTGATCACACCATCGTGATTATCTGGGTCATGAAGCTCTTTTTTGTGCAGTTCTTCTGTGTATTCTTACCACCTCTTCTTAATATCTTCTGCTTCTGTTAGGTCCATAACATTTCTGTCCTTTATTGAGACCATCTTTTCATGAAATGTTCCCTTGGTATCTCTGATTTTCTTGAAGAGATCTCTAGTCTTTCCCATTCTGTTGTTTTCCTCTATTTCTTTGCATTGATCGCTGAGGAAGGCTTTCTTATCTCTCCTTGCTCTTCTTTGGAACTCTGCATTCAGATGCTTATATCTTTCCTCTTCTCCTTTGCTTTTCGCTTCTCTTCTTTTCACAGCTATTTGTAAGGCCTTCTCAGACAGCTATTTTGCTTTTCTGCATTTCTTTTCCATGGGGATGGTCTTGATCCCTGTCTCCTGTACAATGCCATGAACCTCCATCCATAGTTCATCAGGCACTCTGTCTATCAGATCTAGTCCCTTAAATCTATTTCTCACTTCCACTGTATAATCATAGGGGATTTGATTTAGGTCATACCTGAATGGTCTAGTGGTTTTCCCTACTTTCTTCAATTTAAGTCTGAATTTGGCAATAAGGAGTTCATGATCTGAGCCACAGTCAGCTCCCGGTCTTGCTTTTGCTGACTGTATAGAGCTTCTCCATCTTTGGCTGCGAAGAATATAATCAATCTGATTTTGGTGTTGACCATCTGGTGATGTCCATGTGTATAAACCAAGGTGAATGCTATGGAGGGAAAGTCTGGGGAGGCGGAGAAGTGGGGAACTTTAAGGAAATGCCAGGGGGTAATGATGGAGGCCTGAGACAAAGTGGTCTCAGGGGAGATGAGGGTCTGACTGATACACAGCTGATCCATCAACTGATGGACTGTGGGGAGTTGAGAGAAGGGAACTCTTGGCTGTCTAGACAGAGAAGGAACACTGTTGAAGGTGTGGATTTAGAAGGGAGAGGCGAAAAATAAAGTGATAAAGTGAGATTTAGACCCTGAATTTGAGGGCTCATGAGAGATTCAAATGAAGATCTTAATAAAGAAGGAAATCTGAAGATGCACCTGAATTTTAAGGGAAAGCTTCCCACAAAAGGGGTCAGGTCTAGAATATAAGTGAAATAGAAACCACTGGAATGGATGAGATTTCCTAGGACAGGAGCCTAATGAAAAAATCATGATTGCCCAGAAGATATCAGGAGGAAATCCCACATTCCAGAGGCGAACAGACTCAGAAGAGTCTGGCCAAGTGATGCACCTCACCTCTCTCTTCCACTCCTGTTTGGCAGTAGTTGAAATGAACATGGGCTTTCCAGGTGGTGCTAGTGGTAAAGAACCCACCTGCCAATGCAGGAGACATAAAAGACTCAGGTTTGATCTCTGGGTCAGGAAAATCCCCTGGAGAAGGGCATGGCAACCCACTCCAGTATTCTTGCCTGGAAAATTCCATGGACAGAGGAACCTGATGGGCTACAGTCCATGGGGTCGCAAAGAGTCAGACACGACTGAGCATGCACACACAAAGAGAAAGGCTTTGTATAGGGCACAGACCTAGAAACGTCTCCCATCACTTCTGCTCACATTTCATTGGCAAGAACCTAAACACAAGACTAAGACTTAAAATACAGTCCCCAGCCCAGAGGCCACACACATGCCTACAGCTAGATTATCACCTTGGAAGAACGGGAAAATAGATTTGGTGAGCAGCCAACCACCTTCACACCAGGATATACCCACAATTCTTGGTTACAAGAACGTGGACCAGGAGTCCGCCCTACACAAAAGCTACAGGAAATCAAGGAAAGAGGATCTAATGAGTTCAAATAAACAATAAACAAAACGTTATTTTACCCAAGTACAAGACTGTGAGCCTGAAGTTTTCACCTATTTACCACAAATCTCCGTTTCACTTAGAACAATGTTTTGAGAACGAAAGACCACACCTTTCTAAGCATATGAAATGGAATTCATCTCAGAAGAAAACTGTCGGATAATAAAAATATTGCTGTGTGACACAGAGGGGTCAAGAATGTGGCCAGGTTGCCTCTGAATCTGCAAATGATGCTGAGCTGGGAATCAAAAAAAGTCGAAGGCTCTCCAAACCCTAACATACGGGCCCTAGACACACATATGGTTTCCATCTCCAGCTGATGGAGCTGGATCTAAATGGAGTTGCAAAGCACATATGCAGCTTCATAAACAGAACTAGGTAGATGAGGATACCTTCCAACCCAATGTCCTTTACACGACTCAAGTTTGCTTCTCTGAAATCTAGTCTTTGTTAAAGTTTCCTGGCTGGTCTTGGAGCCTCATAAAATTTGGTTTTCACATGTGCTGGGAAGCTTTAAAGGGCTTGCTTTGTGAGAAGGATAATGAGAAGGCCAGAATTTTCATTTGGGGATAAAGTACATAAAGTAAGCCATCCATAATTTGAACATGTGAAAAGCACCTCAATAACACAAAATTTGGGGACTGACCTTTCCATAAAGCATATTTTCCATCGAAAGAGGTTGACCAATGGAACGGTGATCAATGGAAAAACTAAGACATGTCTATGGTCAAGAAGAGTTTTACAGAATTAGAATTGTAGGTTTTCCAGATCCTCTGTTAAAAAGCAGTATTCAGCCTCCCCTAAGGACCATAAACATGGAAATATAAAGAAAAATCTAAAATTATGAATCTAAACTGAGTAAGGGAGTTATGAGGATGTACCCTGGGGACCTAATTCTCCATATTTGCTCTAAATTTAGCAAACTGCTGGTCCATTCTCAGTTTTATCAAGGTAACGGAGACATACACAGGAAAAGCCCTTGCTGAGGGATTGTAGATGGAAATTTTATATCCTATTTTAATTCATAAATGTTCTATATTAACACATTATGTTCCAATAAGCCTCTGTTTGATTTGGGGATGGTTTTAATGGTTTAATTCTTAACTACTTTTGGACTGAGATTGGCTGACTTTACAAGCCCAGTTTCGTGATATGATTCCTCTAATTGCTATGGAGCTAGAAAGAAAAAAAAAAGGATGACTAAAATGATGCTTCTCTTTCCATTGATAAATTGACAAACACAATAATTTTAATAGATTTCTACCCAATCAGCACTATCTAAATACAATAGCTACCAAAATCCTTAATGAAAATATTCCACTGAGGTCTCTCATATTAACCATATCAGCTGTACAAAAACCAAATTTCTCAGAAAATTTCCAACCTCTCTCCTTTGCTTTGTGATGTGGAGGCCTGACAGTAATTGTCTGGATTAATCAATCTACTTTGCTGGGAGAAGGCTAGAGGCCAGCTAGTGTGCAGATCTTATGGTTAAGTTATTGAAACTGTCTTTCTATGAAATAAAGATAGTGTAATTAGTGAATTCAGAGCTCTTCCAAACCAGTCTACAAAATCACACCTCAAGAGTGGACAAATGCATGTTTTCCAGTATGTGTGTTCTGCTCTCTTAGGATTTATCCAATCTGGTAGTTAGGAGCTTGTTCAGTCTGCCTTCCTCTCGACGGTTGATGAGACTGAGATTCGGAGAAGTGAGGGACTTGCCCCAGTTTACGACATCTTTTGACCCCTCCTCCAATGCTCCTTCCCCGTCACAGAGCTCGCTGCCAAACTCTTTCCAGCACCCATCTGGAGGAAAACTTGTTGTGGGAACCCCAAGACCACACAGTCATTGCTAGAATAGCTTTAGTTTCTAGTCAACCATTTCAAAAGCTGAGAGGAAGTCACACGAGTGGAAAATGTGGCCGTCACAAGATATTACAGAAAGAAGAGGAAATTTTCCAGGGTCACAGGCTCACGCACAGGCGGCTGCTCTTCTGAGTCAGGCATTTGGGACTCTTCCCAGGGAGAAAAAAAAGGGAAAGATTTTTTTTTATTTGCTCTCTTTTCTCAATAAGACAAGTAAATGTCTCATTTCCAGCCCGCCCACCCGGAAAATGAATGTCATAGCCCCTGGGTCCCATGAACGCTCATCTGCCAAAGACAGGGTCACCTAATCCACATACAGAGCCTGACGCTCCTCATCAAGGGGTGAAAACCAGCCTTTACCTCTCTACTAGGTGTCAGCTCAGGACAGTCTTCGCCTTCTTTGAAAATGAAATTGCAAAAATCAGCTGAGAAAGGTGGCATTTAGTGAGACAGACCCCCTGGCTGTTTGTCCAGCAGTTAGAAAGAGCTTTCCTTTTTAAAGAAGAACACTCTGTAGCCCAGAGTTCCTTGATGTTTCCCTCTCTATCAAGGGGGTTTCTAAACGCACCACAGATGGTACAAGTGAGTGGGCTGCCCCCGTGCACCTTCACCAGCAGTTTGGATTCATCACTAGAGTGAAGGCCTCCAAATGCAACCAGCTGCCCCTCTGTGGCTGGAATGCCCTTGTCCACAGGAACAGCATCAGAGAGTGCAGGACAGAAAAGAGCTTCCCTGGCGGCTCAGGGGTGAAGACTCCACCTGCCAGTGCAGGAGATACAGGTCTGATAGCTGATCCGGGAAGATTCCACATGCTGCAGAGCAATTAAGCCCACGTTGTTGTTTAGTCGCTCAGTCATATCTGATTCTTTGTGACCCCACAGATTGTAGCCCACCAGGTTCCTCTGTCTGTGGGATTCCCCAGGCAAGAATACTAGAGTGGGTTGCTATTTTGTCCTCCAGGGAATCTCCCCAGCCCAGGGATCAAACCCACAAAATGTGCATCGCAGAAAGATTCTTTACCACTGAGCCACCAGGGAAAACCAAGTAAGCCCCTGCACCACAACTATTGAGCCTGTGCTCTGGAGCCCAGGGGCTGCAACCATCGAGCCACAGCTACTGAAGCCCGAGGGCCCTAGAGCCCGTGCTCTGCAATAAGAGAAGCCACTGCAATGAGATGCATGCACCCCTCAACTGGAGTGTAGCTCCCACGCACTGAAATTAGATAAAGCCTGCACAGCAATGAAGACCCAGCACAGCCAAAAAATAAATAAATAAAATATTTTTAAAATTCGATTAAAAAAAAAAATATATATATATATATATACAGGACAGAGAGAAAACCCTGAGGCCCATGGTGTGGTCAAGCCTCTTTCCTCACCAGCCATCATGCCCTGTCTCTCTTACTGAAGATACGGATTCACTACTCTGTAGCCTGCCAGCCACCAAAACTTCAAGAGAGAAAGGAGCCAGGAGGGCTGGACCCGCCTCTCACTTTCACAGGGCTCTCCAGGATGGGTCTGAGAAATACGCCTGCTGACACACCCAGGCTAGCGAAGGAGCATGAAAGGAAGGGGTGGGGAATAGCTCCAGCCAGGTGACCCTCGACACCCAGCTGGTCCACATGCCATTATCCTCCAAGACTGATGGGAGGTCATCCGACAGGGGTCAGCCCCCCACTCCCTGTGACTGCAGCTGCTGGGCACCCCAAGTTTGTCCAGGGATTCCAGCTCATCTATTGTTTAATTGGCAGCGATTTTTGTAAATAGCTGTACAGTTACCCTGTTTTCTTCTGTTACCAGCCTTAACAGGTACTACTGAGTCTCCTCTTCATAACAGCTTGTAGACAGCAGCCATGAAAGATGGTATTCTCGGTGTTTCAGATGGAGGTGAATGGCCAACCACACCACAAGAGAAGCGTGTGTATAGGAGGACTGGGCTTCACTGAGACCTTGCCCAGGGGTAGCAGGACAGGTGAGCTTGGGGAGCTGTGATGCAAGCCTGCAGGGAGGAGTCTGCAGCAGCTTTCCAGGGCACCCCTCCACTCTGCCTTACTCCTGCCTTCTGAGCTCAGGGTGGAGGCTCAGGGCTGGAGGCTCAGTCTTCACAGGTGGGGCCAACCCCACACAAGACAGACCTGGGGTTGACGCATCACCTTCCCGCCCCTCTGAGGGCCCTGAAATTACTTGAAATTTGAATTCAATCTGCCTTACTTTGGTCATTTGATGGCTTTATCATTAAAGATGGAAAACAGGAAGAATTTCTTCTGCTCTTTCTCTACAGTGTAAGTGGTAAATGTCACAAATGGCCAAAATACATGAGAGTCTGCTCTCTCTGCCTCTTACAGAGTAAGAGAACATTTGCACTGAAATAGGAAGTGTGTCATTTAGAAGTTATGAGAAAAGGGGGACCAAAAAAGCCTGGGCTGAAAGAATAAGTCAAATTTTTACTGTTTTCAAGCACAAGACTCTCCATCAGGGAATACAGCGTGTGTCCAGGTGACGATCTTAATGGAGGGGTAGCTTGCAGCCTGAGTGTGGGATGGTGTGAACACCACAAAGGTAAGTGCTGTGGAGTCCAGGGCATCCTGGCTGTTCTTTCCAGGTGGGCATAAGCAAGCACCATGCACCACGCCACATGCTTGCCTCTGCTGTGACGTCAGCACCAACAGGCCAGGGGAGGTTGTGATTAAGTGAACAGGACAGGGGACCCGTGCTGGGGTTAACCCTCCAGGGCAGAGGCGGCCGGAAGTCAGCATCCTGGCCACACGTGCCAGCAGGAGGCACTCGTGCGAGGCACCGTTAAGTCAGCCAGATTAAGCAGCACGACCACATCTAGAAAGTACTTTCTAGAAACTCGAAAGGTCTTTAGCGAGAGATGGACTTTCGGTTTTCAGAAACCGTAAACCGGGGAGACAAAGCAACATGCGTGGAGAATTGATGTCAGTTGTGTTTATGCCTTTTTCTCTTTTGCCAAGAAACAGTAAATGCAGTCTTCTTATGGGATGAAGGCTTTGCTCTGTTTTCTTTAAAGTCTAATAATACTTTGAGTAACAAAGTAGGAAAAACCGAATCTTCCTTGATTTCTTTTAGAAAAGTGATCAGAGCTTATTCATGAACCGGCATTCGTTTATCATGATGTTGAGAAAGCAGAATTGGAGACTTCCCTGGCAGTCCAGTGGTTAAAACTCCGTGCTTCCAGTGCAGGGGGCATGGGTTCGATCCCTGGTAGGGGGACTAAGATCCCACAGGCCACACAGGAGCAGTCAAATTAAAAAAACAAAAAGAATTGTTTGTTGAATTCCCACTCTGTGCCAGTAGTTGACTATGTTAGCATTTAATTTTTTTGCTAAACTCTCCCCAAGGTGGGTTTCATTGGAACCATTTTACAGATGATGAAGCTGAAGTCTGGAAAAAAAATAATAATTTTTCTAAAATCAGACAACTTGTAAGGGTTAGAGCTGAAATTCAAAAGTTAGAAGGACAAAGCCCAGGTCAGCATCTCTGAGATCTGGGGTATTTTCAGTCTTCCTATGACCCATGTCAGTGTTGGGAAGACTCTTACACAGGCCAAAGATAACAGTATATAATAAACCTAATTGTTCTTTTTTTTTTTTTTTATGTGGACTGTTTTTTGTCTTTATTTAATTTGTTACCATATTGTTTCTGTTTTATGTTTTGCTTTGTTGACCACAAACTATGTGGGATCTTAGCTGCACAAACTGGGAATGAACCTGCACCCCCTGCCTTGGAAGGCAAAGTCTTAACCACTGGACCCCAGGGAGGTCCCAAACCTAACTGCTCTGGAGGGTTAATGCGTGCCAGCTGCCATATTTGCACTGTTTGGGAGGGTCTAGACTAAATCCTTGGTGCACCATGTACCTTGCTGTGCGCACTCCCTGTGGCTGGTGGGGGTCTTTCTTGTGCATCCCCCCACACCCTCCCACCCATCCACGTTCATATCCATTGTAGAGACAAGGAGAGTAGAACCCACAAGAGCACGTAACTCACATAGTATCTTACGCAAATCAACAAGTGCCGGAGCCCAGGGAGATGCACCAAATTATCTGAAATTCCAAAGCCCATGTCCTTTACCCTATGTTTCATGAATCCATCCTTAAACAAAGAAAAGACCTTGAAAAGTGAAAGTGAAAAGCGTTCAGTCATATCTGACTCTTTGCGACCCCATGGACTATACAGTCCTTGGAATTCTCTAGGTCAGAATACTGGAGTAGGTTAGCCTATCCCTTCTCCAGCAGATCTTGCCAATCCAGGAATCAAACCAGGGTCTCCTGCATTACAGGCGGATTCTTTACCAACTGAGCTAGAAGGGAAACCCAGAAAAGACCTTGAGGTCTTCCAAATCCCTTCATTTACTTATTTAAAAGTAGAGCTCCCCCACCCCAAAAAAAGTGGAGCTCCTAAGAGAGGAACAGCCAAGGTCAGAGGCAGGTGGCTTCTGTTCCTGGGAATGGGATCGTCCAGGCAGGTGTGCTCCACAAATGAGAAAGTTAAAACATCGCATGCCACCAGGGCCTCGGAAGGAATTTACAGCATTTTATTTAGAAAACTACACAAGGACTCGACGAGAGGCGTTATGGATGAAAAGGGATGGAGCTTTTACATGAGATATGGGCTCAGAAATGTTTGCCAGTGACCAGCGTTCCTGAAAAATGAGTCCAGAGCCCTCAGCCATCGGTCTTAAATGTAAATGGATGAAGGAAGATGTGGCGTGGTGCTCTCATTCAGGATGATGTCATTCATCCTGAGGTCAATCAGGATGATTCTGGTGATGTGACTGAAGTGATGGACCTGCAGCTCCTGCCCCTGGAAAAGACTCAGACACGCAGGCAGAGCAAGGCCACTGGACAAAGGACCCAGAACCCTCTTCCTGACTCTGACTTGCTTCTGGCTTCATGTTCATGGCCCTGTTCCCAAGAGATGCTAAAGAATGAAGACTGTCATACAGAGTGAAGTTTGTTAGAATTTTATCTTTCAAATATCGTATATTAACATATATATGTGGAATCTAGAAAAATGGTTCTCACGTGCAAAGCAGAAATAGAGACCCAGAGGTAGAAAACAAACACATGGACATCAGCAGGGGATGAATTAGGAGCTTGGGATTGACATATACACACTTTTGATACTATGTATAAAATAGATAACTAATGAGAACTTACTGTACAGCACAGGGAACTCTACTCTGTGCCCTGTGGTGACCTAAATGGGAAGGAAATCCAGAAAGAGGGGATATTGGTAGACATATGGTTGATTTATTTTCTGTAGAAAACTAACACAACATTGTTACTATATTGGAGCAACTATGAATCCTGTGGTCAGAGGAGCCTGGTAGGCTGCTGTTGATGCTGCTGCTGCTAAGTCACGTCAGTCGTGTTCGACTCTGTGCGACCCCATAGAAGGCAGCCCACCAGGCTCCCCCGTCCTTGGGATTCTCCAGGCAAGAACACTGGAGTGGGTTGCCATTGCCTTCTCCATTGCGTGAAAGTGAGAAGTGAAAGTGAAGTCGCTCAGTCGCGTCCGACCCGTAGCGACCCCATGGACTTCAGCCTACCAGGCTCCTCCGTCCATGGGATTTTCCAGGCAAGAGTGCTGGAGTGGGGTGCCATCACCTTCTCCACTGCTGTCCATAGGGTTGCACAGAGTCGGACATGACTGAAGCAACTTAGCACGCACGCATGCATTAGAGAAGGAAATGGCAACCCACTCCAGTATTCATGCCTGGAGAACCCAGGGACAGAGGAGCCTGGTGGGTTGCCATCTATGGGGTTACACAGAGTCAGACACAACTGAAGCAACTTAGCAGCAGCAGCAGCATACTCCAATAAAAGTTGATTTAAAAAAAAAAAAAGATGAGGAACGAGTGCGCTCGAGGGAGCAAAACCACCCAGGAAAACGTCACCTAAGTGCGGAGGACACATGGGAAAGCCTTTATTTTCCTTATGCTTTCTTGCTTCTTGAAAACAAATATATCTCTTATCTCTCCTCCCTCCCTTCTTCCCTAAATTCTCTGGAGCTCTTCCTGCAAGTGGTTCTGTGTGACTCAAAGACAAGCAAGCACCTCACAAACTCGATGGAGCAAAAACAGCCGACGACTCGGCGGGCAGAGGCCAGTGAGGGGACCTCCTGTACCTTACCCGCAGGGGAAACGCAGCGGCCGAAAACACAAGTAAGTACAGTCTGCACAAGACAAGATGCTTCTCCAGCAAAACATGGATCAGAAATGTCTGTTCTAGAAAAACATGACAGCTTGGCGTTCACATCACAGCATCTCAGACCTGGAACACGTAACTGTGCCTGGCGCAGCCTGGTACAGGTATTTGCTCAGTCACTCAGTTGTGTCCAGCTCTTGGCGATCCCGTAGCTGTAGCCCGCCAGGCTCCTCTGTCCATAGGATTTCCCAGGCAAGAATACCAGAGTGGGTTGCCATTCCCTTCTCGAGGTATCTTTCTGACCCAGGGATCAAACCCACATCTCCTGCATTGCAGGCAGATTCTTTACGGACTGAGCCACCAGGGAAGTCCATAAATAGGATCTCCTAAAAATGCACAAAATTAATCCACAATGGAAATAAAAATCGCACAAACATGGAAGCCTCTTCTCTTAGGTGGTAGAAACTGCGATGGGGCCTACAGTTTTCCAAGTTTAAAAATTTAAACCTTGGACTTCCCTGGTGGTCCAGTGGTTAAGACTCGGTGCTTCCACTGCTGGGGGTGTAGGTTTGATCCCAGGTTAGAGAACTAAGATCCTTCATGCCCAGTGGCAGGACTAAATAAATAAAATTCATTTTAAAAATAAAAAATAAAACCTAGGTCCTGATGCCTTAAGATTAGAGAGATGCTATCACATAACTCTTCAGTTCATGGATGCTTTCTTTCCAAAAATCATATTATCCACAGCATATATTTCTATAAGAAGAAGCTCTAGTTTGTAAGCTCAAAAGTTTATGGGTGAAACTCTAAAATTCCATAATTTTTATGGTTATTAAGGGTTTTTTAAATGTTTATTTTGTATTGGAGTATAGCTGATTAACCATGTTGTGATGGTTTCAGGTGGACAGCAAAGGGACTCAGCCGAACATACACATGTATCCATTCTCCCCCAAACTCCCCTCCCACCCAGGCTGCTACATAATATGAGCAGAGTTCCCTGTGCCGAACAGTAGGTCCCTGTTGGTTATCCATTTTAAATACAGCAGTATGTACTTGTCTATCCCAAACTCTTTAACTATCTCTTCCCCCTGAACTTCCCACCTGGCAACCAATAAGTTCATAAAACTCCATAATTTAAGGACCCACTATTTCATTGCAAAATGTACTTATGGAAATTGTATCAACTAAGAAAAATTATTGTAGAGAAATTGAAGATTAATTTATAATTAATCTGGGGGATGTTTTCCAAAGGAAATTAAAATAATCCTAAAGGCAGAACTCTTTGGATGGTTGCTGTGAAGACATATAGAGGAACTGGGTTGGTTGGGATCTGTATGGGTGTGTGTGTGTGTGTGTGTGTGTTCATCCCTCAGAGAACTGAGGATTTATACACAGAATATTGCAACCAGCTGTTCTTCACCAACATCTAGGAAGAAGTGAGAAGCCAGTGGCTTAAACTTGAGTGAGAAGGGTATGAGTTCAATAGGAAGAAAGGTGGCCTGACAATGAGGATGGTTAGGATGGTGGTGTGGCGGCTGCTAAGGAGGGAGGACGTCCTCCTTCCTGGAGGACGTCACCATTCCTGCAGATCCTCGTCTGTCTAGGCAGGCTGACCCACCCCATCCTCTCCAAGGAGTCCACCCAAGAGGAGAGTAAGCAGACAGTTCATCCCACATCTTCCCAGGGGGACAATGCCTCAAGGGAGGGATCTCAGGGGCCCAGGGCCAGCTCAGCCTCTTGCCAGCTATGAAATCTTGGGACAGTCACATATCTGCCCTCAGTCTCAACTTTTCAGCCTCACAATAAACATGGTTATAATGTACATCCCTCCCAGGCTTACAGTGAAGGGAAAAGTAGACCCAAAATGCCATGAGTGTGGGCCTCCTGTGGGGCTTTCCAGGTGGCTCAGTGGTAAAGAACCTGCCTGCCAAGGCAGGAGATGCAGGAGACTTGGGTTCAATCCCTGGGTTAGGAAGATTCCCCTGGAGAAGGAAATGGAAACCCACTCCAGTTTTTTTGCTTGGGAAATTCCCATGGACGTAGGAGCCTACTGGACTACAGTCCATGGGGTTACAAAGAGTCAGACAGGACTGAGCGACTGAGCTCACACACATGTGGGCCTCCTGTAGGTCTTGGTCCTTACCAGATGCTGTGGGAAACACCCAGATTGAAGGTCACAATTCCTGACCCCCAGGAAATTAAAGACCTGAAGAGTTACTGATAACGAAGTGTCTAGGTCTTTAGGCCTAAATTGCAGTTTTTTCCATACATGAGAAATGGGTTCAGTTCAGTTCAGTTGCTCAGTCATGTCCGACTCTTTGAGACCCCATGAAATGCAGCACGCCAGACCTCTGTGTTCATCACCAGCTCCTGGAGTTCAATCAAACTCACGTCTATCGAGTCGGTGATGCCATCCAGCCATCTCATCCTCTGTCGTCCCCTTCTCCTCCTGCCCCCAATCCCTCCCAGCATCAGGTTCTTTTCCAATGAGTCAACTCTTTGCATCAGGTGGCCAAAGTACTGGAGTTTCAGCTTTAGCATCAGGCCTTCCACAGAGCACCCAGGACTGATCTCCTTTAGAATGGACTGGTTGGATCTCCTTGCAGTCCAAGGGACTCTCAAGAGTCTTCTCCAACACCACGGTTCAAAAGCATCAGTTCTTCGGTGCTCAGATGTCTTCACATTCCAGCTTCACATCCATACATGACTACTGGAAAAACCATAGCCTTGACTAGACAGACCTTTGTTGGCAAAGTAATGTCTCTGCTTTTGAATATGCTATCTAGGTTGGTCATAACTTTCCTTCCAAGGAGTAAGCATCTTTTAATTTCATGGCTGCAATCACCATCTGCAGTGATTTTGGAGCCCAAAAAAATAAAGTCTGACAGTTTCCCCATCTATTTGCCATGCAGTGATGGGACCAGATGCCATGATCTTCATTTTCTGAATGTTGAGCTTTAAGCTAACTTTTTCACTCTCTTCTTTCACTTTCATCAAGAGGCTCTTTAGTTCTTCACTTTCTGCCATAAGGGTGGTGTCATCTGCATATCTGAGGTTATTGATATTTCTCCTGGCAATCTTGATTCCAGCTTGTGCTTCTTCCAGCCCAGTGTTTCTCATGATGTACCCTGCATAGAAGTTAAATAAGCAGGGTGACAATATACAGTCTTGACATACTCCTTTTCCTATTTGGAACCATTCGTTGTTCCATGTCCAGTTCTAACTGTTGCTTCCTGACCTGCATATAGGTTTCTCAAGAGGCGAGTTGTTCAAATATGTGATTCAAAGGCCAAAGTAGCACCTGGCCCACTGTGAATGACCAAGGCTCTAAGAAAGGCCACTGTGTCTTTGAACAGTGGTCTCAGGCAGCGTGGACTCAGCGTCCATCCACCAAGACCCTCACGAGCTCTTCACTCTAACCATGTCGGTGAGTCCCCCACCCTGGCTTCCTGGGTCGAGCCCCTCGGCACCCTCTCTTCAGAGAAGCCTGGCAGAGCCATCAAGGTCTTCACACACGCCTGGAGAAGGTGGGTTAGAGTGAGCCCATGAAAAAAAATTTTTTTAATATTTATTTAATTACTACTCTGCACCGTCTCAGTTGCAGCATGTGGGATCTAGTTCCTGACCAGGGATCAAACCCAGGCCCCTTGCATTGGGAGCCCTGAATATTAGCCCCTGGACCACTAGGGAAGTCCCTCGACAGGCAAATTCTGATGCAAGCACCTCTCAAACCCAAGACAAGCCCAAGCCAGCCCCCCAGACCTCACCACCCACTTCCCTTTGAACACTTTCTGCATTTCTTCTCAACAACCCCTCAGATCACTGACTGAGAGCCACAACCATGATGACAAAAATATCTGTGTGTCTTTCGTCATCTGTGATTTTCCTTTGAACTTGTCTTCATGGCCTCGGGCCAGGATAATTCACTTGAAGTTGTCAGAAATGGGAGAAGGCGGCAGGAATCGGTTCTATAAGAATGATTTTCAGGATCTGATCTCAGAGCTAAGATGGTGTCTGGAGAACTGAATGAATGCCAGCAGGGAAAGGGGAAGAAACTGGCTGCTGCCCTCTTGAGAGGGGACCAAGGAGAAAGCTGATCAAGGCCGCCCCTGTCGACTACACACTGGCACTGCCATGGGCCCTTGCCATCTCCCCTCAAGGACTGAATCAGGTGCTGCCACAGCTGCTAACCTTCAGCACCCCCCAAAAGGAGTTCAGGGTGGAGAGCAGAAACGAGGCACTCTGTCCTCTGGTAGAACAAGCCTTTAGATAGCCAGATATTTCCAGAAGACAATTTTATGAGCCAAATTCTTGTACCTCCTTATATATAGAAAAGCACTAAAATACTTCATGGTGATGATTGTTCCTCATGACCACAGAAACCTGCAAAAAAGTGCGATGGCCTGTATCCCCCCTTCTCCAAAATCACCTATATGCTGACTGTCCCCTCGGCCCCTTCGGAGCAGTTTCTCCGAGCTATCTGAAACCCTGTTTCCCAGGCTGCTGTCCTCATTTTGCCCCAAACAAAACTTAACTCACAACTCTTCATGTTGTGCATCTTTTTTAAGTCTGTTCAGTTCAGCTGCTGTCATGTCCGACTCTTTGCAACCCCACAGACTGCAGCACGCCAGGCCTCCCTGTCCATCACCAACTCCCGAAGTCCACCCAAACTCATGTCCATTGAGTCAGTGATGCCATCCAACCGTCTCACCCTCTGTCATCCCCTTCTCCTCCTGCCTTCAATGCTTCCCAGCATCAGGGTCTTTTCCAATGAATCAGCTCTTAACATCAGGTGGCCAAAGTATTGGAGTTTCAGTTTCAACATCAGTCCCTCCGATAAATATTCAGGACTGATTTCCTTTAGGATGGACTGGTTGGATCTCTTTGCAGTCCAAGGGACTCTCAAGAGTCTTCTCCAACACCACAGTTCAAAAGCATCAGTTCTTCTGTGCTCAGCTTTGTCTATAGTCCAGCTCTCACATTCATGCATGACTACTGGAAAAGCCTGGACTAGATGGACCTAGACCATCACTATCACAGTCATTGGTGTCTTCCAGCCACATGAAACCCAGGACCCTGAGATGACAAAGAACCTTCTTCCATCAGCAGGAGGCACAGGACACAGCTCCTGTGCTGGGGATGCGGAGGATGGATGGGGACAGCCCTCCACAGCCCCTTAATCCATAGCTGCAGGCCCGCCATGGTGTCTAAGATCCAAGTATAACCATCCACCTCCTGCCAGGGCTGGAGGCCGTGTGAAATGAGCTTTCTTCACCAGTCACTCTTCTAACTCTTGTCATTAAGAACTTAAAGTATAATGTGCTTCTGCACAAAATACACTTCAGGAAAAATAAAAGTGTCTGTGGTCTGCATACTTTATGAGTTACATACATCATACACATAGAACATTCTTCAGTATCTACAAATACCCTTGAGTCTCAAGTCCTCTTTTACTATCGCCCCATTCATGAAGGATTTGTGGGCTGCTTTTGCAGCGGGGGAAGGAAATTTGGCTAAAGGTAGCATGAAAAACAGAATCCGACAAATTCCATGTTTTGAACACACCCTTGTGCACGGAGAATTAGTGAAGTGGATGAGTAGACAGAAGGGTGTTGAGAGGAATGGCCTGTCTCATGATAAACACTAAAGAAGAAACAGATTAGAGATAGATAAGCACCACAACCCACCTCCAGGGCAGGGACACAGAGACACAGATCGATGATGGTTTCTAGTTCCTGGGGAAGCGGAGGAGACAGAGGGGCCCCGTCCGGTAGGAGCTCTCCAAGGGCTTGGACGGCACAGGGACAGAAGGGCGCAAAACACTCCCCAGATGGGGTTTCCTTCTCCATCAGCTACTTATAAACTAATGAAAAGGGAACATCTTGCTGGACCCTTCCTTAGGGAGATGTATTGAAGTGAGAAAGGTCTGCGTCTCTTTGACGCTTTATCCCAAACTGAGGCAAGCCCTACTTGCACCTAGCCCTGATGGCCCGTCTCTGGGTTAGGTCCTGTCCAGAGCTTGCTGGGGCAGGTGGTAGATTCCCGGGCCCCAGGCTGCTGGGGTCAGCACCTCTGGAGGGCCGGCTACTGCTCCATCATGAACGGGTGAGAGTGCATAAGGACCAACAATCTGATCTAAGTTCTTTTTCCTGAAATTACTCCATCGAGAGTGTCTTGCTTGAGGGCTGCGTGCTGCTCATCATGTTTAGAGGACAGTGCTCCTGGTGCATGGAGGAATGGAACTTGACCCTGAGAAGAGGGCTCATTTGATTTGCAAATAGCCCGTGATTCTAGGACTAGCCTCTGTGCACCTAGTACCTCTTCCCTACGTGTTAGTCACTCAGTCATTCTGACTCTTTGCAACCTGTGGACTGTAGCCAACCAGGCTCCTCTGTCCATGGAATTCTCCAGATAAGAATTTTGGAGTGGGTAGCCATTCCCTTCTCCAGGAGATCTTCCCAAGCCAGGCATCGAATCCAGGTCTCCTGCATTTCCTGGCAGATTCCTTACCATCTGAGCCACCAGGGGAGGCCCTATTCCACTGCCTGTGTGCCCAATAAGAGTGGAAAAGAAAATCTTTGCAAATCAGGAAGCCTGGAAGAGGCAACAGGCCATAATATAATGAGCTGTGTCATCAGAATCCAAAGATCAAGGTTTAAAAGCCCCTCCCCTGCCGTGCCCAAAGTGTTGGAGGATTCTGATCACAGAAGACAAAAGGGGCACCTCCTGAGTCACACCACAGACTCCGGAGAGCACTGGTCTCCACTCTGGGGCATGCACCAGCCAGATCAGGACGTGCTGGGGCCTTATCTCATCTCTGAGGCCGCACTCAGGAAGGCATGGGAGCTCAGAGGGATACAGGACTGGGGGCAAGTGTGGCAGCCATCTGGGCAGCGGCTGTCGGCCTGGGGCAAAGGGGGTAGCCCCTCTTCAAGCTTTCCCACCCTGTTTGCTCCTTGTCTTCCTCTTCATCTCACTTTATGTTATCCCCATCAACGTCTTCACGAAAATCCCCCCGTCTCTTCTCCTCTGCCTTTGTCTCTCTGTGTCTCTCTCCCTCTCTTCTCTCTCCGTCTGTTTTCTCTGCTGCTGCTGCTAAGTCGCGTCAGTCGTGTCCGACTCTGTGCCACCCCATAGACAGAAGCCCACCAGGCTCTGCTGTCCATGAGATTCTCTCAACCTGGTCTATTTCACTTTTCAAACGCATCTCCAATCAACTTCTTCCCCACCCCCTCCCTGCCATCGAGTGGCTTTGTGAGCATGTGTCCAGTGGCCTCAGCATCCCTTCCTGCTCTCGCAGCCTCAGCTCATGCCTTCATGCCTCTCTTTCCTAATCCAGGTCATAAGTGACCGCCAAGTGTCCTTCACAAAAAAAAGATCTCAGAGGGTCTTCCTTATGCTGAAGAACATCCAGGACCCCACACCCCTGGGGGCTCCTTTTCCCCCAGTAACACCAGCTACCGCCATCTGCATCCACCACCACTGGGGCCCCCATGAAGCTCTTTGCACAAAGTTCCCCACTGAAGCCCCAGAACATCCCCAGGAAGAAGGATCACCATCTTGGATTTACAAGCAAGGAAGCCAAGATCTGAAGGGGGATCCCTCATTTGGGGGCAGATAGGAAGCATCCTAACCTGGGAGCTCAGCCAGGTGGGCCCTGACCAAGAGGCATGGCCCTCTCCACCTCCATTCAGCCTTACTCAGAAGGTTTAAGTGCTCCCTGCCTTCCCAGGTGGGGAGGAAGCCTCCCAATCTCAAAAGGGTTCTCACTCCCTCTGAGGATTCCGCACAAATGGATCACGCATCACCTGGTGGCTTTGTCGTATCTGTCCTCCCCACAAGACTGATCCCTGGGCTTCCCTGGTGGCCGAGTGGGGAAGAATGCACCTGCCACTGCAGGGGGACACGGGTTCGTTCCCTGGTCTGAGAAGATCCCATGTGCCGCAGAGCAACTAAGCCCGTGCACCACAACTACTGAGTCTGTGCTCTAGAGCCCGGAGCCTCAACTCGTGAGCCCACGTGCTGCAAATACCGAGCCCACGTGCATCACGCAGTGAGAAGCCTGCACACCACAGCCAGAGAAGAGCGCCCAGTCTCCACAACCGGAGAAAAGCCACGCAGCAACGAAGACCCAGCACAGCCATAAATACATACATAAACAGGTCATTTTTTAAGACTGATGCCTTAAAGGCAAAGGTCATTCTGCATCCCCCTGGTGAGGACAGAACTGGCTCGCAGGGAGCTGTCAGTGAACCAAGTGAGGCTCAGATAAACGAGCGAGCGAATGGGTGAGCACCCTGATCTCCAGCGGCCACGTGCCCCTGTCTCTCCCAAAACAAAACCCCACGCTAGACATTCCGGAGGTGCGTCTGCATGGGTTATGGAATATTATCAGAGCAAGATGCGATTTCCATCCTCGGAGACTGGAAGCAGCCCCGGGACAAAAGCGCTCCCGTGCTTTTGTGTTGTCGCCACTGTTGTTGTTTACTAGGGCCCGTCCCCGCGCTTGAACGCTAAGCAGATGGGTTTGGGCTCCATTCATAATTTCCCTGATTTAGGAAAAATCATTATCGCCGATGGGTTGGTGGCACCTGCCAACTGCCGGTGCCCGCAGCAGCCTGGTCTTGGCACGCACGGATGCGATTTTACTTCTCCGGTGATCTAGCCACAAGCTGCCTGTGCCATGGGTCCCAGAGACAACGGGGCGAAGGAGGAAGCCTGGGCTCACCCTTCCTGGGCGGAGGGGGTGGGGGGGGAACATTGAGATTCCTGGGCATGGTACCAAGTCAGCCATATGTCAGCACAGAAAGTAACTGCTTTTCCCATATATGCTCATAACTAATGTTGCAAAGCCTGTTTTGCCTGGATCCTTTTGCAGAACCTGTGTAAAATATGCTGTGAGCTTTCACTCCAGATTTCTTTCTTAGGATGAATGGCTCGCCACACACGGGAACCAGCTCTGAGTGTGTTCATCCAGGGTGATAATTATTCCACGGGCTAATTCCCCGAGCGCCGAGTTCTGCGGGGTGACGGTCTGGCGTGTGCACGGGAGCTGATGGCAACAGGGATCCTAATGGCCAAGTACCTCCTAATGTACTCCTTACAATTCTTTCATTTCTTCTGTCTTTACCTTTTAGAAAATGTTAATGTATTCCTGATGAATTCAGTGTGAAAAAAAAATATGTTTATCAGCTTGGGTTTAAAATTTTTATTCATAATAAGAATATAGTCACATTGCCAACCCTTTCCAAAGTCAGGCCCAGAAGCCTGGGCGGCTCTTTGGGGCATCTCAAACAAGAGGACCGCAAGGAAGGGCAGCAGGTGAGGGCTTGGGACACTCAAATACCAGACAAGCGTGTGGGCCTCGGGTCCTGGCGCCTGATTCTTGCCAGGCGTGGGGTTCAGGAAAGCCGGCTCTGGCGGCAGATCACCCTGCAAGTTGTCATTTGGTAACTACATAAGTTGTGCCTTTCGCCAGGGCCAAGCGGATGATAAGCTTGTCACTGTTAACAGGTGCTCGTTCTTTGGAGCAAACCATGCTTTCTCTCGAGAAATCGAGCCACTGAATCTCTTGCCTGCGTGCCCCCATCCCTAAAATGTTGGGGGGGGCAGGAAAGGAAAAGTGGGCTCTGGGGGCCTGCCCCATGCCGCCTCCCATCCTGGGGGCTCAGATTTCCAGCAAGCCCTCCCCCCTCCCTCTCCTCGGAGGCCCCCTGGTACCCATTCATGCACAGCATCCCGGCCACCCAGGCACCCAGCACCACATTGGACACAGCGAGCCCACCTGGGCGGCCAAGCCGCCCCCAGAAACTGCAGTGCCACGAGAGGCTTGCATCTCTGCAGGCTGATCCAGAGCCACAGCTGGGTTCTTCAGTTTGTGTGAAAAGATTCCAGCCTGACACAGCTCTGCTCAGTACAAAGAAGTGCCGAAGCACTAAGGGGAAAAAAAAAAAAAAGAATGCCTCTGAAAGCAAGCAAGCGGCAGAGAGAGAGGCAGGGTCGAGCCAGCCTCCTTCCCCCTAGGGCTCTGCCGGCTCCTCTCCGTCTCTGCTGTAAACAGAGTGGGAGCACCGCGCCTGGAGCGCCGGTCCCCGTCACCGGGCACCTCCATCGCCCCCTGGGCGTCGGGAGTAAACAGTGCCGCCCTGTCTGTGGTCAGACAGGGACAGGCAGTCCTCCCGTTGTTTGATTTCTCAACTTGCCTCCACCTCCCCGGGGCCTCTGAGAGCTCAGGGCTTGCAAATCAACACAACATTTAATTAACTGCACATTAAAGTTTCCATCTTTCCAAGAAGGGAATCAGGGACACTGTGTTTTCTGAAGCTCTCAGTAATGTAGGAATCAATGCTAGCGCTTCCCAAGGCCAGGGTGATCCTCCCTGTGCTAAAGAGCCCTAAATCTCGGGGTCAGGCTGGGTCCTTCCTGGGAGTCGCCGTGTCAGGGTCCCCTTCCAGGCCAGCGCTATTAACCCTCGGAGACCCACTTATGGTTTCAGCAAATCCCATAGCCCTCTGAATTATCCTCCACAGTTTTCAGGAATACTCAGAAAAGGTCCCCATTATACCAAATTGTGAACGTTTCCTTATTGAAATGAAAGGTATGTCCGCAGCCCCGTTAAGAGAGGCATGACTAATATAGTTGAACACTGGCTGGGTGGCCTCTGGACTGGGTGTCAGTGCCTGTCACTCCCTTGGGGATGACAGGCATGTGGGTCCCCATCGAGAAGGACACAGTATAGTCAGCTTGATATCAGGAAGGAACAGATGGGACAGAAGCAGGAGGCAGACCAGAAGATACCAGGGCAACCCACCAACAGGCTGGCACCTGCCCACGACACCAAAGTCACCTGCTACTCCAGGCTCAGGGTGCGCACACACACACATACACACATGTATGCAGACACACACTCAAACACATCTACACGTGTGTGCACACGCATACACATATATGCACACACAACATGCACATGTGTACACACAACATAACTGGGGTCAGAATACAGAGCAGGCAGAGCATCTCTCAGCTGTGGGCAGAGGCTGGTCCTCTTTCTGTTGACACCACGAACCGGCCCTGCTTCTCTGCTGGCCCTTCTCACCTGAGAAAGAGCAGACCCTCCCCACACACCAGCCCGTGCCACGCAGCCGCAAGCGCTCTGTGCTATCACTCAAGATAGGAACTGTCCTGCCGTGTCCTGATCCTTATCTGCTTGTGTGGCTCCTCCCGATATTCTGAAGTCTTGGAGAAAAGGAATGGATCTTACTCAGCTTTATACAATACGCTGTGATATCCACCAAGCCGTGTTCATGCGTCTGTTCCATTAAACACCAGGCTCGGCACTACCTTTCCGAGCACCACCCTGTCCTCCTGGAGGAGGCAAGCAAATAATCAAACAGGGACGCGAGCTAATTACAAACTATAATTCGTGTTAGCAGGGAACACAGCAGGAGCCTAAGATAGGACATGAAAGAGGGGAGAGACCAACTTCAAACCGGATCTCCAAGGACAGCCTCCAGGAAAGGCTTCCACGGGGGTGGGGGTGCAGAAAGAAAAGGGAGACAGTCAGCAGGGAGGAAGGTGATCCCGGAAGAGGTCTTTTGCACGCAGGAGACACAATCAACCTTGCCTCTCTAAGAGTCAATGAACTAAGATCTGATAAATTCAAATCGAATAGATTCTGTGTGTTGTGCTTAGTCGCTTCAGCCATGTCCAACTCTTGGTGACCCCATGGACTGTAGTCCGTCAGGTTCCTCTGTCCATGGGATTCTCCAGGCAAGAATACTGGAGTGGGTTGCCATGCCCTCCTCCAGGGGATCTTTCCAAGACAGCGTAACACAGGTAACTCCTGTGTCTCCTGTGCTGCAGGCAGATTCTTTACCTGCTGAGCCACTGGGGAAGCCCCTAGTAGATTCTACTAACTTCAAATCAAATCTAGCCAAAATATGCTTGTGTATAAACGAAGCAGGCAGTAGGTGGGTTCCTCACTTCGTAGGAGGATGGAGGGCCTCTGGTCCCTCACGGGTCACCTGGGACAGGGCCACACCCCAGGCTCTGCACATTCCCATCCTCCACCACCCCCTTGACATCTCCTTTCTGATCTCTGCTCAGTGTCCAGCACGACAACCAAAACACCAGAGAATACTAGCTTCTCACCCACGATTCCTTTACACTCATCATCTCTCTCCAGGCTGTGGGTTTTCTCACCCGTGAGGCATCACAGGGAAGCTGGCACCTCAGTGTCTTACATTTTCTTCCTTGGGATCCCCATTAAGGTCATCCCAAAGCACAAGAATCCAGGGTGAGGCAGACGCAGCCATCAGAGCCCATAGTCGTGCGTCCAGCTGTGGGTCACTTAAAGATGTGCTCTCACGGTCACCAGGCCAGTATACCTGCCCTTCTCTCTCTGCTCTAGGGCCATGGGGCTGGGACTCAGCCCACCCCATCCTCCTGCCCCCTTTAGGATCTATCCAAAGCGATCTTAGGTGGACCCTGAAAGATAAGCGATGTCTAGGTAGGGAGGTTTTCCTGGCTGTACTCTGACCAAGACCCATGACATAAATGCAGCTCTTATTTCTTGATAACTCCTGCCCATGAGCCAGAAGGCTGGGGTGTATGCCTAGAGGTGGAGGAGGGGGCAGCGAGGGGCTGAACATCTGTATCTGTGTCTCCTGATGTGGACATGTGCCCACCCCTAGAAGCCCCCTTCTTTCCTTTCTCCCCTCTGCTCTCCACCAGGTTTCAGAACCAGCCCTGCATCACACCATCAGGCTGCACACGTGATAACCCCAGTATTTACTTCACAAATTCCAGCCTAGCGGGGATGCCAGATAGACACCCCTGAGCAGAGTCCTTGCAACAGTGATCACAGTCCAGGTGGACCAGGCTTCCACAAAGGGAGCACAGCCAGTGGCCCTTACCCAGCCCACCACACAGTTTGCTTTTTTTGATTGTTTGTTTGCTCCAAAATATTTTATTAATAAAGTTTTATAGAAAAAAACAAAAGATAGATATGTCACACTGTATGATGCATTGAAAGCACGTGTATGGTTGTGGTTTCTAATTTCTCTGCAAAATTAACCAGCCATGATGGAGTTAAGAGAATAAATATACTCTTATTCTGGGGACTACTTCAAAGTACAAGAGCCATGTTCTTTTTTAACTGCAAAGAAAGCTTAGAGTAAAATAGACTTTCAAAATTGCGAATAAAAATCTGTACCTCAAGGATGTGTTCTGGGCCTTTCTGTATGCACAGCACGATGAAGAAAGAGAAGAAGTGCCAAGAGAGGACCCACGGCATCAGGTGTTATGGATCCGGCCCGTTTCAGCTGACAAGACACTCTCCTCTTATCTCAAGAGGAGAGACTTATCAGAGGAGCAAAACCCAGGGTCAACGTTTGAGGGGTCCAAAGTTAAGACTGACACTTAGGGACTTCCTTGATGGTCCAGTTGTTTAAGAATCTGCCTGTCAGCGCAGGAAACACAGGTCTGATCCCCGGCCTGAGAGGATCCGACATGCTGTGGAGCGACTAAGCCCATGCACCACAACTACTGAAGCCTGAGGGCCTAGAGCCCATCCTCCACAAAAAGCGAAGTCATCGCATTGAGAAGCTCGCTCACCACAACTAGAGAAAGCCCATGCGCAGCACCGAAGGTCCAGCACAATCAAATATTTAAGAAAAAGATTGACACTTAGAAAAAAGAAATTTAAAAGGCCCCAACTGGTTCCAAATAGGAAAAGGAGTACGTCAAGGCTGTATATTGTCACCCTGATTATTTAACTTATCTGCAGAGTACATCATGAGAAACGCTGGGCTGGAAGAAGCACAAACTGGAATCAAGATTGCCGGGAGAAATATCAATAACCTCAGATATGCAGATGACACCACCCTTATGGCAGAAAGTGAAGAGGAACTAAAAAGCCTCTTGATGAAAGTGAAAGAGGAGAGTGAAAAAGTTGGCTTAAAGTTCAACATTCAGAAAACGAAGATCGTGGCATCTGGTCCCATCACTTCATGGCAGATAGATGGGGAAACAGTGGAAACAGTGTCAGACTTTATTTTGGGGGCTCCAAGATCACTACAGATGGTGACTGCAGCCATGAAATTAAAAGACGCTTACTCCTTGGAAGGAAAGTTATGACCAACCTAGATAGCATATTCAAAAGCAGAGACATTACTTTGCCAACAAAGGTCCATCTAGTCAAGGCTGTGGTTTTTCCTGTGGTCATGTATGGATGTGAGAGTTAGACTGTGAAGAAGGCTGAGCACCGAAGAATTGATGCTTTTGAACTGTGGTGTTGGAGAAGACTCTTGAGAGTCCCTTGGACTGCAAGGAGGTCCAACCAGTCCATTCTGAAGGAGATCAGCCCTGGGATTTCTTTGGAAGGAATGATGCTAAAGCTGAAACTCCAGTACTTTGGCCACCTGATGCGAAGAGTTGACTCATTGGAAAAGACTCTGATGCTGGGAGGGATTGGGGGCAGGAGGAGAAGGGGACGACAGAGGATGAGATGGCTGGATGGCATCACTGATTCGATGGACATGAGTCTGAGTGAACTCCGGGAGTTGGTGATGGACAGGGAGGCCTGGTGTGCTGCGATTCATGGGGTCGCAAAGAGTCGGACATGACTGAGTGACTGAACTGAACTGAAGTGAACTGGCAAAGTGGTAAAGAACCCACCTGCCAGTGCAGTAAATGCAAGAAATTCAGGTTTCAATCCCTGGGTCGGGAAGATCCCCTGGTGAAGGAAATGGCAATGCACCCTGTTATTCTTGACAGGAGGATCCCATAGACAGAGGAGCCAGTGGGCTACAGTCCAAGAGTGCGTGCTTAGTTTCTCAATCGTATCCGACTCTTTGTGACCCCGTGGACTGTAGCCCACCGGGCTCCTCTGTCCATGGGATTTTTCAGACAAGAATACTGGAGTCAGTTGCCATTTCCTTCTCCAGGACTACCATCCATGGAGTCACAAAGAGTCAGACACAACTGAACACACACATACACACACACAACTGCACCAGGAAGCACATTAGTGAGCACACAGTCCTTTACACTGGTTTGCACGCAGGCCCATGGGAACCTGGAATCAGAAGGGAATTCTGATGACCACACCAAGATCATGGGAGACCCTCACCCCTACCCAGGGAGTCCAGTTCAGTCAGTGTGTGCTATGCTCCCAGAATCCATTCTTTTGGCTTTCTTCTCTAATGGGGTATGCAATAGGGGTGTGGAGATTTCATTCTCATAACACTTCTTCAAGGGTCAAGGAACCACTCGGCCCATTGAACCATTATCAGGGACCAGCCAGGCCCGTGAACGTGGCTCCTCTGGGTCATGGAGACTCAGGAGCAGCACAATCGCACTTGGTCTACTGCTTGGCCAAATAGCCCCTGCTGCAGATTTTTGATGAATGATGATGCTTTTTTTGCTCAGGCCGAGGTTTAATTTGTGTTGCAAGGGAACACTTTCAATTGTCAACAACAAAAGGCGAAATTTCCTATATTCCTTGAGAATCAGCTTCAAAGGGCTCAGCTCCTCTTTTAAATGCTCTTCAGCTGTATTTTGACGTGGCAGAAAAGTTTTGCATGCATCCTCGCATCCCGTGTTGTGACAGCTGCATTTAATGAGCGCAAAATGATCAGAAAAACATCGTTTGCCGCGAGTTGCCAGTTGGTGACAGGGAAGAGGAGGTGCCGTCATCAGAGCAGGGGAGCTGCACACACAGCCGCCAAGGTGGGATTCCTGCGCGGCCAGATTCCTGCCTGGCCGGTCTGTCCCCAGCAGCTCCACGCACTGCCACGAGCTGAGTAAGGCCTGCACGCCCACATCCCAACAGCAGGATGCAGAGTCAACCAGATCACCCCAGGCCACTGTTGCTGGAGGCTGGCCCATGTTTCTTTCTAAATTCTCTGTCCTACAGAGAGAAGGTCTTTCTAACTAGTCTCACTCAGTTATAACTAACAAACTCATCAGAAAAGAAAAAGGAGCAAATTTTAAGCAGTTTGTGTGGAAAGACCTCAATCGGAAAATAAAGGTCTTCTTTTACAGACAGGTATTCATGATAGGTTGGCTTCCCAGAAGGCTCAGTGCTAAAGAAACTGCCTGCCAATGCAAGAGATGCAGGTTCCATCCCAGGGTTGGGTAAATCCCCTGGAGGAGGGCATAGCAACCCACTCCAGTATTCTTGCCTCGGAAATTCCATGGACAGGGGAACCTGGCAGGCTATAGTCCATGGGGTCACAAAGAGTCGGACACGACTAAGCATGCGTGTAGTCATGGTAGATTAAATTACTGTTTAGTAAACATTCACTGCATGCCCCAAACACATACTATACTGACTTCCTTGGCATGAATTTACTTTCTTTTTAAAAATATTTATTTTTATTTATTTATTTATTTGTTTGGCTGTGCCAGGTCTTATTTGCAGCACACAGGATCTTCAGTCTTCAATGCAACACTCAGGAAATCTTTAGTTGTGGCATGTGGGATCTAGTTCCCTGACCAGGGAACTAGATGGAACCCAGGTCCCGTGCACTGGTAGCTCAGAGTCTTAGCCACTGGACCACCAAGGAAGTCTTGAATTCACTTCCTTATCCCACGGATGATGAGCTCAACCACGGGACCTCCTTTAGCCGATAACATGTGGGCAGATATATCGAATGTAGATTTGGAGTCTGGACCTTAATGCATGCGTGTTTACACTCACTCCTCTGAGAGCATTTGCCTCCACCTTGGAAAGATCAGTCTATACGGTTCTAAGCCCTCAGACAATCCTTGCAGAATGAAAAGCAGATGAAACAGACTTGAGCTCCAGCTGCAGCCTGAAGCAGGGTTGTCCCAACTGGCCCCCAAACCTGGAGGAGAGCTGCCTAACCAAACCCAGCCCACACTGGCCCAGCCACAGCTGACCCGAAGCCCCAGAACTGGGGCTTAATGACGTAAGTCATTGAAATTTGGAGCTGTTTGTTGTTTAGCATCATTTTGCTGCTTCCTAAGCTTTTGAGAGAGGTCATTGATAATATATGCCTAATTATGCAACAGCAAGAAATACTCCAGCCGAAGCCAGAAACCTCTAGCTCTACGGACACAGTGTTCCAGAAAGCCGACAGAGCCAGCACTCCAACCATTCAATCCTACTGATGTCATCAAGATGAATACAGCTCCACACTAACTGCATCTTCAACCTTTTGGTTCCAAGTTGGGGTGGTGGGGTCCCGCTTAATAGTAATATTTCAAAGCTGCTCCTGGTCCCACCATGCTGCATTGGTTGCAGTCTATCCAAATTTACAGGGAAAAACTATGAGTACCCACCTGCGTCTGTCTTCTTCTCTGGTGGTGGTGGTGGTGGTGGTTTAGTCGTTCAGTCATATCCAACTCTTTGCAACCCCACGGACTGTAGCCCGCCAGGCTCCTCTGTCCCTGGGATTTCCCAGCCAAAAATACTGGAGTGGGTTGTCATTTCCTACTCCAGGGGATCTTCCCCAGGAGGGATTTGAACCCATATCTCCTGCATTGGCAGGCAGATTCTTTACGGACTGAGTCACCTGGCAAGTATCTATCTCCTTCTCTGGAGTCTGTTTCATTTCCATGGGCTCCGTTTCAACCTCTGTCTTCCCTCCATCACAGGAAGGCAGCAAAAGGAAACTCTCATACCGAACCATTATGACAATTTCCTCTAGAGGGGAGAGTCCCATAGGTGTCGAAAACCTTCCTCTAAGTTGCTGCTGTTGCTTCAGTCGACTTAGTGTCCTAGTCTGTGCGACCCCATAGACGGCAGCCCACCAGGCTCCCCCGTCCCTGGGATTCTCCAGGCAAGAACACTGGAGTGGGTTGCCATTTCCTTCTCCAATGCATGACAGTGAAAAGTGAAAGTGAAGTCGCTCAGTCGTGTCCGACTCTTAGCAACCCCATGGACTGCAGCCTTCCAGGCTCCTCCGTCCATGGGATTTACCAGGCTAGAGTACTGGAGTGGGGTGCCATTGCCTCCTCTGTCCTCTAAGTTATATTTGCTTAATTTATGCTTCTCCCAGCAAGTAATTAGGGCAACAATTAATTTCCGGATGCAAATATGCAATGGGTCTCACTTGTTTTGCTGTTTTCAAAGTCCCTTGTCTTGAGCCCTTCTTGTGTTAGCATCTTAATGGGTTTAGTTTAGCAAAAGGAAGGAAATTATTTTTTCTAATGCTTTATTTACTTGATCGAATCGGGCTTTTGATCAAACATTGACTACAAACATTTGTTCAAGATCGCATGCCATAGCATTTAATAGGAATGAAAACCTATAGTACAGAACCATCATTTTCCACGTATCTGGTGGGCAATCGGCATAAGTGGTGCGTCATCGCAGACAAAAGACATTTGTAGGGATGTGCCTGTCTGTATGAACCAACACTGATTTTCCAATCAGAGGGAAGACTTCACTTCATCTCTGAAAATGCCACTGAGATGTTCTTAAAGGAGAGAAAATGTTCCATCTGGAAAGACAAGTAAAATTATCTCTTATTCCTTTTACATTCCAGTGCTGGAAAGACTGGGATGATGGTCAGATGTCCAGTGAACACTCCTTGTAACTGTTCATTCCTTCCTAATCTACTGCCTCGAGAATACTCTTTGCTGGGTCCCCCAGGACCTGTTCTCAGGATTCACAGAGTGTGGGAAAGTCAGACAGGAAAACCCCTGCATATTTTTGTAACCACTCCACTGGTATCCTTTTATATGACTGATTGTTACTTTCTCCTTTACTAGAATGTAAGCCCCATGAGGGCTGGGACTGCGTTTTTTCACCATCCCAGCAGGGACCAATCACAGTTGAGGCTCTCTGTGAATATCTGTGCCCTTGAAAGAAAAAGGTGGTCTTTTAGAGATGTGAGGAGGAGGAAATGAGAGCCCAAAGGAGAGATGCCCTTTTCAGCACAGGATAGGGTAGAAGGTGGATGAGTCAGAAGGGGGGCAAGGAGGAGATGCGTATGGAGGGGGCTCCCGTGAGGACACAGGAAAGCTGCTGTCCGCAGAGCAGTCAGGAGAGGGTCAGGAGCGCATAGTTGATGTAAAGCCCGGGAGGAGGAGGGGGGGAAGACGGTGATCCAGCCCGGGCGTGAGAACACAGAGGAAGTTTCCCTACAGCACGGGGTCCCTTGGGGAACGGAGGTACTGGAACTGGACAGGTAGAGAGGCCCGCAAGCAGGAGTCACCTTATACCCAGATGGGGACCTCCATCTTTCTCTGTGATCAGCGTTGAGTGTGATGGATCAAAGCGTGTAAACACCAAAGAAAAACAGTTGTTCACTTTGGGCCAAAAGCTGAGGCCAATTTTTATAACAGATAACGAATGTGTTTCCACCAATGGGCAACTTGGCTTGAGGGTCAGGCCAAAAGAGTATTCCAAACACACACAGCAGATGTAGCTACACTTTTCTCCCACTGTCTACACGTTTAAAGGAAAATCAGCATTTGTGTCCGAATTATCTGAATAATTCCACAATTCTTCCTTTGCTTTGAGTAGATGCTCAAAAAGAATTAAGAAACAAGCATCTTTAAGATTAAACATGATTCTTACAAAAAGTCTACTTGAAAATAGCAAAGTTGGGACTTCCCTGGTGGCCCACAGGTTAAGAATCCACCTGCCAGTGCAGAGGACATATATGCAAACCCTGGTCCGGGAAGATCCCACATGCTGCAGAGCAACTAAGCCTGTGCACGACAACTATCTCGCCTGTGCTCTGGAGTCCATTCTGCACAAGAGAAGCCGCCACAACGAGAAGCCCACGCCCGACAACTAGAGAGTAGCCCCCACTGGCCACAGCGAGAGGAATCCTGCGTGCAACAAAGAAGACCCACTGCAGCCCCCAGACAAGTTTTTTTAATAAAAATAAAAAAATAAGTAAAACGGCAAAGTTACTTGCTTCTGTTTTCACTCACATGAGAAAATATTTCATACAAGCACTGATGAGAGACCACCAAACAGGTGAGTGTTTTGGATTGCTTTCTTTTGTTTCCCAGACTTTCTGTTTCATTAGGGGGAAAAAAACACTTGGCAGAGCAAGGCAGAGATCACCGCTTGCCTTCTGCCTGCTGCACGCCAAGGTCATCAGTAAGTGGAAGCAGGCCCCCTCTGATTAAGAATTCCTCTCATGTCCACAGACTTCAGCCTAGGCATGACAAGGACTTTTGAACTTCAAAAAAATAAATATTTCAACGTCTCGTCAGGCCAGTACGCTAAGCCTGATGGTCTTGTCCAGACTCCAGAGAACCCTCCCCAGCTGTTCCCTTCCAGCAGAGCAGAGGGGGTGGCCCCACATCGGCATTCGGGGAGCCCAGCTGCCAGGAAAGAGATGAGGGAGATGCCAGGATGTCCACTCACCAGTCCCTCCAGGATACTCAACCAGTTCCTGAACTGGGTGAGTTGACAGGTGATGGAGCAAGCCTTTCTCTGGGGGCTTTATGGTCTCTTCCAGACAGTAATGGTCAGGGGATGTGTGGACAGTGTTCCAGAGGCAGCAGGGAGCTGACCACCCTCACTCACTCCATCCTCTGTGTACAGAAATCCTTAAGGATGGGGCTGATTGAATGGATATTGGGCAAGAGCATGACAAGGGCTTCCAGGGTTCTCCATGTGGGCCCACACATCCCCCTGCTTCCTCTTTCTGAGCAGCATGACCCCAAAGTCATTAGGAACAACAAGCCTTTGTTACTACCTTTCACTGTAACTTTCAAAATTCATGTTACTCTTATAATACTTCATATACTGGCTTGTTTTTTTCCCCTCTGCATCACACCTATATATTTTAGTTTGTCCTTCTACTTCTCTTTTTTTTAACTTCTTATTTTATATTCTGAATGCATGCTAAGTTGCTTCAGTCGTGTCTGACTTTTTGTGACACTATGGACTATAGTCCACCAGGTTCCTCTGTCCAAGGGATTCTCCAGGTAAGAATACTGGAGTGGGGTACCAGGCCCTCCTCCAGGGATCTTCACAATAAAAACTGCGTCTCTTTAGTCTTCTGTATTGACCTCTAGTGCCACCTTGGTAACCCACTGGAGTATAGCCAATTAACAATATTCTGATAGTTTCAGGTGGACAGCAAAGGGACTCAGCCATACATACACATGTATCCATTCTCTCCCACACTGCCCTCCCATCCAGGCTGCCACATAACGTTGAGCAGAGTTCCCACTGCTCTACAGGAGGTCCTTGTTGGTTATCCATTTTAAACACAGCAACGTGTATGTGTCCATCCCAAAGCCCCTACCCTCCCCGTCCCACCTTTATGGTCACTTATGGTAACCATAAGTTCTTTCTCTAAGTCTGTGCGTCTGTTTCTATTTCATAAATAAGTTCGTTTGTTTCTTCTTAGATTCTGCATATGAGTGATGTCGGGTAGGTGATCATACTTACAGAGTTTGCCCTTCTACTTCTCTTACATCCCATCTATTCCTTTAAGGAGATCACAGTGGCGATGATCACACCATCTGTTGTCAGGGAAAACTTGAACCTCAAGTGAAGTAAGACAGAACCTCTCACCCTCAGAGAGATGAACCAGCCACAAATAGCCCTGGGGAATCAGAGAGCCCAAGCTCAGAGTCTTGACAGATCTATTCCAGAAGAATTCTTGTGTGGGGTTTTTAAAACCACAAAGCAGAGATGTTAGAGGTAAATGTGACACTCTGATGGCTCAGCTGCATAAAAGAAGGCGTACGTACAGTAATCTTCTGACAGGGGATGTCATGCTTGAAGCTCCTCAGGGTCTCAGGAGACCCCAGCCATGGTCTAAGGACAGAAGACCTGAGGGACTAGATGGATTCAGTGGGATGCCTCAGAGGCTCAGGCAATTCCTATTTGCTTGGCAGTTTCAGAAGAGAAAACATTGGGGGCTGCCCCGCATATTTCGTTTTTAAGGAGTTTCTAGTTCTGGGCTGCTGCTGCTTAGTCGCTCAGTCGTGTCCAACTCTTGGAGATCCCATGGACCATAGCCCACCAGGCTCCTCTGTCCATGGGATTCTCCAGGCAAGAATACTGGAGTAGGTTGCCATGCCCTCCTCCAGGGGATCTTCCCAACCCAGGGGTCAAATCCAGGTCTCCTGCATTGCAGCCAGATTCTTTACCACTGAGCCACCAGGGAAGCCCTTCTAATGCTGTGGATAATGATAACCTACTTATTACCTACTGACCAGGGCTTCACGGTACCAGCCGTATCTACTAACATTCAAGTTTTACTAAAAGTAGGATTAAAACATGAATGAAAGATTAATCATTTTGTAAGATCCTAGATTTCTGTGTGTTTCCCATAAGAAATTCTAGATAGGCCCCATAACGTTGAATTATTAAAACCAGAATTTTATGATACTGGTACAAAGATGGAGCTATTTGACCCATAAAATAATAGCTTTAGGCAGACACTTGTTTATTACTTTAATAAGGGGAAAAGCTTTTGGCATGAAAAAAACTCAAAAAAAATTAATAAAATTCAATTGCCAATTACCTATAATTAGAAAATATCCAAACTGCTTTTTTTTTTTTTTCAGCTGTCTTCATGGCCCTCCAATAGAAAGCTTTAGGTAAATCTCTCCTTTTCAATGTGTCATTTTCATTAAAATCTCTGTAATATATAACTAAAATAGGGGTTTCCCCAGTGATTCAGCAGGAAGAATCCTCCTGCAACAGAGGAGATGTGGGAGACCTGGGTTCGATCCCTGGGTCGGGAAGACCCCCTGGAGGAGGAAATGGCAACCCATTCCAGTATTCTTGTCTGGGAAATCCCGTGGATGGGGGAGCCTGGTGGGCTGTAGTCAATGGGGTCACAAAAAGTCATATATGACTGAGCAACTGAACAACAGAAGCAGCAAGAGGTAGAAGAAACCCAAATGTCCATCAAAAATGAATAAAGAAAATACAGTGTGTACATACAATTATATATTATTCAACTCTATAAGCAAGTAAATCCCATAAGATACTATACAATGTAGATGAAACTTGAAGACACTACACTAAGTGAAATAAGCCAGTCACAAAAAGACAAATATTGTATGATTCCACTCCTATGAGGTATCTAGAATAACTGAACTCATAACAAGAGAAAGTGGTACCAGACGTCTGGGGAAGGGAGAAAAGTTGTCCTTTCACGGGGATAGACTTTCAGATTTGCCACTTCTGAAGCTCTTTTTCACAACAATGTGAGTATGCTCAATGCTGCTGAGCTGTACAATTAAAAACGGTAAAGATGATAAATTGTATGTTGCACTTTTTTACTACAATAAAAAAAAAAACTGTTAAACAACAAGATCCCACTGTACAGCAAAGAGAACTGTATCCAATATCCTACACTAAGGACATCTCTGGTGGTCCAGTGGTTAAGACTTTGCCTTTCAAAACACGGGGGGAGGGTTCAATCCCTGATCAGGGAACTAAGATCCCACATGCCCAAGGCCGAAAACCAAAACAGAAACAATATTGTAATAAATTCAGTAAAGACTTTTAAAAAATCCTATGATAAACCATAATGGAAAAGAACATTGAAAAAAGCATGTGTATGTATGTATATAGATAGATATTCAGACATATACATTTGAATCCCTTTGCTGTATAGCAGTAATTAACACAATATTGTAAATCAACTATAATTCAATTAATAAATAAATGGAATCATACAGTTTTTGTTTAATTGTTTAATTTGTCATTGCTTTTACAAAGCAGGGATGGTTGCACTGGAAAGAAAGCCCAGAGCAAGTGACAGTTTATTTGTGGGGAGAGGTGGGGGAGCCGGATGTGGGGAACTAAGATTTTGAGGCCAAGGGTTTTAAAAAGCTGGCCAGGAAAAAAAATGTCTGGAGACAGAAGGACAAAAAAAAGTATGATGGTGAAATCAATTTCTAGAAAGAAGCCAGGCCTCGCACTGGGGACTATGGAGGCTCCAAGGCCACGGGACAGAGGAGATGCTGGAAAGCACGGAAGGACATTTCTTGCCCTAAGCTCACAGTTTCCCATCTAAATTAATCACTGAGATTATACTCAGAAGCTGAGTCTCATCTTCCCGGTTTGGACAGGACACAACCTGAGTGAAGATGACAGAGTGTTGTCAGATCCCAAACCAAAGCAAGCGGTGGAAGAAGCTTCCCAATTATCAGCAAGTGAAGGCCAAATGCATGTCATACCCCATTCATTCATTCAGCCTATCCTCTGAACGGCCGTGGCTCCAGATGCTGCGTATGGAGGTGGGTCAGGGCATCTCGGCTCCTAGGAACTTGCATCTTGGAGGCACCCATCTGCTAGGCTCCGCTCTGTCACAAGACACAGTCCATGCTGTGTGTCTCCCATCCTTGCTTTTCTGTGCCTTTTAAGAGTTGATTGAGACCTTGGACCAGTCCTAGAAGACCATCCACCCTTGGTGATAACAAGCAGGTGTTTATACAGCTGGAAGGCCAGTGTCCAGGTACAAACAGGGCTTGGCCCATAGGCAGCAGAGAGGGGCCAGAGCTTCCCACAGGGTGAAGGGCTCGTCGGCTGGCCGAGGATGGGTGCTCCCCAAGAAAGGGAACACAGAGAACACAGCTATGGCTCCAAGAGCTGCCGTGAGACCTGCGAGCCAGGGAAGGGGTGGAAGGAAACAGCCCAGGTCACTGCAGCAGCGACTTCCACCCTGTGGTTCCCAGGAGGCCAGCCGGCGGCTGCGGTGACAGGTGGCTGTGGAAGGAAGGGCTGCCTTGAGAAGGGGCAAGCAGTTTGTAGCATCCTTGGGGCCCCTAAAGTTAGACTGGAAAAGTCTTTTCCACCTCTTGTCTATGGTCACCAAAGGGAGTGTGTGGGACATGGGAAGAAAATATTAGAAAGTCTACATCTCTTTAAAATACTCATCATTTTGAATTTTCACATTTATTTTTATTTTATGATATATATCATCTATATCCGGAGAAGGCAATAGCACCCCACTCCAGTACTCTTGCTTGGAAAATCCCATGGACAGAGGAGCCTGTTAGGCTGCAATCCATGGGGTCACTAAGAGTCGGACACGACTGAGTGACTTCACTTTCACTTTTCACTTTCATGCATTGGAGAAGAAAATGGCAACCCACTCCAGTGTTCTTCCCTGGAGAATACTACGGACGGGGGAGCTTGGTGGGCTGCCGTCTATGGGGTCGCACAGTCGGACACGACTGAAGTGACTTAGCATAGCGTAGCATCATCTATATCATCAGTGGTATCTGTGCACAAGAAATAACAAATAATAAATCGGCAAGTGTATATTGGGAGTTTGTGCTCAAAATATTTTAGTGATTAGGGCGAACAGTCCAGAAAGCCTGGCGATCCACCCTTTAATAAACTCCTGTATTTAAGAGTAGGCCCAAGAACACCATGCTTTAGGGGACACCCATTGCCTTTTGAACCAAACCAGTAGGATGGCAGGAGAGGAGAAATCAAAATAGAGAGGGAGCTAGGCAAGCAGGGGTGGACTCACCAGGTGGAACAGATTACAAAGGAGCAGAAAGTAAAAAAGTTAGGCACTCAGTCATGTCCGATTCTTTGCGACTCCATGAACTGTAGCCCGCCAGGCTCCTCTGTCCATGGGATTCTCCAAGCAAGAATACTGGAACGGGTAGTCATTCCTTTCTCCAGGGGATCTTCCCCACCCAGGGATCGAACCCAGGTCTCCTACATGGCAGGCATAATTTACTGTCTGAGCCATCAGGGAAGCCCTTTGCTCACAAAGGGACAGAAGAGGCAGACAAGTCCCAGAAAGACAGGAAAATGAAAGCAAGGACCTCCAAAGTGTCAAGTGGTGATTGGAGAGTTACTTGCCAAACGGCAACTTTGATCAGGCTCATCTGTGCCTTTTCCTTTGGCCTCGGTACCCCGAGCTACTTCTTTCGGAAGAAAAAGCGGACTACATGTAGAAAGGGTCTGTCCTTCAGGAGAGAGAGATCGTGTCCTTACTTGGTTTATTCATACCCTGAATCTGTCTTAAAGGGGACATGGGGTGTGCCCGCATCCTCCACTGGATAAAATGCTCTCCAAGGACCTTACATTCAGACACACATGCACATATACACACATACACATACACGCATGTGTGCCCACACACATATACACATGCACACACAAACTGAAGCCCGTGTTTCCAAACACATAGATTTATATGCTTCAAGTCTTAATTGCTGAAATGTTCAATGTAATGTCTCTAGCAAGTAAAAATAAATAAGTACCAACAAGGACAGACTGTATAGCCAAGGGAGCTCTGCTCAATGTTACATGGCAGCCTGGATGGGAAGGGGGCTTGGGGGAGAATGGATACATGTATATGTATGGCTGAGTCCCTTCCCTTTTCTCCCGAAACTATTACAGCATTGTTAATCAGCTATGCCCCAATACAAAATAAAGTTTTAAAAAAGAGAAACAACCAAAGGGGAAAAGAAAGCAGACAACATATAAGCTTGAGAGCAGTGGCCCTGTGCAGTGGGCTGGGAGCCAGGACGCAAAGGGCAGGGTCCCCTGCTTCTCCCCTCCAGCACCTCCCCCAGACTCTGCCCGTCCCCTGCGCCTACCCCTGTACGGCACCCAGTGAGACGGGGGCCAAGCCTGCAACTGAAACCTTTCAGTCCAGTAGGAAGTAAAGCAGGGATGTGAGGCTGAGACATGGCTCAGGAACCAGCAGTCCACGGCTCAGACTTCGCTCTGAACACCTCCCCCCAGGATGCACATGTCCAAACTTCGAGTCATTGTGCACTCTGAGCCAGGCTGTGTGGGGGCCACCGGTGAGCAGAGCAGACAAGCCCTGGCCCTCACTTAGCTTCTGGTCTGAGGCCTCATTACGCAGTCTGGCTCCCATCCACTGAGAGCAGCCAGGGAAACAGAATCCCAGCCCCCACCCCAGACCCCCTGAGCCAGACACCAACCCCAGGCAATTTGAATGCACATGCAAGTTTGGGAAGTGCTGGTTTTGTTGTTTGTTTCCGTGAAAAACAGTCAGACCAGGGGCTCGAAGACACATCCATCTTCCCTTGACTTTCATGTGAGCCGGCGTTGGAGAAAATAATTCCTCAACTGTTAGAGCTCAAAGGGATCTTGTTGTTCAGTTGCTCACTCGTGTCAGATTCTTTGAGACCCCACGGACTGTAGCCCACCAGGCTCCTCTGTCCATGGGATTTCCCAGACAAGAATACTGGAGTGGCTTGCCATTTCCTCCTCCAGGGGATCTGCCCAACCTAGGGATCGAACCCTCGTCTCCTGCATTGGCAAGCAGATTCTTTAGCACTGAGCCACATGGGAAGCCCCAAAGGGATCTTACAGTTCATTTCATTCTACTGTTTCATTTAGGAATGAAGAAATGGGAAGCCAGAGAGGGAAGAAGCTCAGGAAAGAAGCCATGCGAAGGGAAGAAGCTCAGGGAAGAAGCCAGAACTGGAACCAAGAATTTTAGTCACAAGTTCTCTATGCCTGCTGCAGGGCTGAAGAAAGGCAGCAGCTGCTGCTGCTAAGTCACTTCAGTCGTGTCCGACTCTGTGTGATCCCATAGACGGCAGCCCATCAGGCTTCCCCGTTCCTGGGATTCTCCAGGGAAGAACACTGGAGTGGGTTGCCATTTCCTTCTCCAATGCATGAAAGTGAAAAGTGAAAGCGAAGTCACTCAGTCGTGTCCGACTCTTAGCGACCCCATGGACTGCAGCCTACCAGGCTCCTCCGCCCATGGGATTTTCCAAGCAAGAGTACTGGAGTGGGGTGCCATTGCCTTCTCTGGAAGAAAGGCAGGTGGCAGTGTAAAAGAAAGGGAGACAGAAACAAGACATGTAGGACAGGGGGCCACAGCACTGAAGACCTGGGGGTACCTCAAAAATGTTGGGGGGCAGGTTAATTCTACAGTCCTTTCCAAGCCTGCTCTTTGATACCCTCCCAAGTTGATGCAGATAAAGAAATGCTGACCCCCTTTGGCTTCCCCTGCATGAATGTGCTTTTGTTCTGAGGGTGATGTTCTGGTCAACGAGACCTCCCGGCACAGGAAGTGGCTATCAGGTGTCGTTCTGTCTCATTCCTCCAGACGAGCCTGTAAGGGAACCCCAGAGTCCAGGGTATGTGCATAAGGTTTACCCCCAAGGCCCTCAAATCCCTTTGGCGAGAGCATCGGAAGGGAATCAGTACACCCTCTGGGGAAATGCATGTGGATTACATCATCCCGCCAGACTCCTCTGTCCATGAGCTTCTCCAGGCAAGGATATTGAAGTGGTTAGCCATTCCTTTCTCCAGGGGATCTTCCCCCTAACCAGGGATCAACCCTAGGTCTCCTTCGTTGCAGGCAGATTCTGTACCGTCTGAGCCACCCAAAACTCCTCTCTACATCCAAGCTCCTAAGTGCAGTTGTTAAGGATGCCGATAGCCTCTCACTCCTCCTCACCACTCATCTGAAGCACTGGACCGCTTTAAAACTCAACCTTAAATCAACTTGAGAGACTCCCCCATAAGAACCAGCACGTTCTGTCAAAAACCAGATAGATTAAAAATGAATACAGGCAGTCACCAGACCCGTAGTGTCCAAGCCAAGCTGAGGGAGCAGGAGGCTGGCAGGCCTGAGCCGAGGGGGCTGTAATGGGCCTGCTACCGCCTTTTCTTCCCACCCCAGTAATAAATACTCAATTTGAGAGAGCTGATGGAAAAAGACAGGAGTGAAAAGTGGGCTTGACACATTTATGAGAAGGATTTGTCCTCGGTTTCTTCAGTATAAAGCCTGGAGTTTTTTCAGTCTTACTAGAGGTAGCAGGGAATGAACACCTGTTTCATGTTTCCCGATCACGGCTCGGATGATTAGATGGATCATGTACCATTGGGACAAAAAAAAAAAATCATGGAAAAAGATGGCTTGTCCAGTTAACAAGAATTGTATATTGTTTGCAATTTACAAATAGAGGCAGAGAGGCAGACACAAATCGCCAGAAGATAGAGATACTGTTTCTCGTTGAACTCACAGTGTGTGCATTCTCAGTCGTGTCCAACTCTTTGCGACCCCATGGACTGTAGCCTGCCACGCTCCTTAATCCATGGGGTTTCCCAGGCAAGAATACCGGAGTGGGTTGCCAGTTCCTCCTCCAGGGGATCTTCCCGACACGAGGATTGAATTTGCGTCTCCTGTGTCTCCTGCGTTGGCAGGCAGATTCCGCATGCACTTTCTGACACTGGAACAGAGAACGTTTTATGATGCATTTTTTGATCCCTTTTCCTAAAAGATGAGGTTGGGGATCTCAAATTGTTCTGTGCTTCCAAATCATGATGACAACTAGCAACAGTATCTGTCGGCTCCACGAGCTGGTTTTCCTCCAAGGCGGACGGAGCAGAGGATTTGTTACTTGATCTACCAGCAATGGCTTTCCAATAGCCAGACACGTACAGCATCATTGATCAGTGTGCCCTCTCCTTGTTTGCATTGGAACACTGCTCAATTTACACCAATTAAAGAATGCTTGGTTTGGGTATTGAAGAATCATTAAGGAATGCAAATCCCCAAGGGCTTCTAAAAATGACATCTGACTAGAATGGTGATTAAAGCATGAAGACGGCATTAGTATTTGAACAGTTTGACTGATATACAAAATCATTAGAACGTCTCTCCAGGAAGAGTGACACTGGGTCAATGTATGTACTTGCCTGGTCACCCTAAACAAATCTGACAAGTCTAATTTTAAGTAATTGCTCAGAGTTTAGTGGCCGCCTCTGTCCCCACAAGGGCAGCCGTCTGGACCACATATTGTAATTGAGATGTGTCTTTAAACGCAATGTGTCAACCCAGCATGCAAATGTGCTCTCAGAAAAGGTTAAAGGTTAGTGATGCTCCGACGAATCGCTTTCCAGTCAAATTTCCACGTGAAAATTCTACTGTCACCAGCAGTCACCTCCCTCAGCTGATTCTACCTCATCCCGTGCAGGAAAGGCTGGGTTTTCTAGCTATGTCTGACTCTCAAGTTCAGCTAGAGACCATCTGAAAGTGTGTTCTCTGGACCAGCAACATTAGCATCACTTGGAAACTTGTTAGAAATGCTGAGTCCTGCCTCCTGCCTCCCCTAACCTGCTAAATCAGAGATGCTAGAGCTGAGGTCTTGCATTAATGCTTTACTAAGTCCTGCCCTGATCTAAAGCCCATTCGAGTTTGAGAACCACAGACCCAGACCCACTGAACCTCTGTCTGGGATGAAATGGACGCCCCGTGGGATAGTGATTTGCCTGAGGCCATGCAGCCCAAACGATGGTGGGAGCTATGATGAAGTATGTTATCGTCAAATCATTTGTTGTTCAGTCGTTCTCGTGTCCAACTCTTTGTGACCCCGTGGACTGCAGCACGCCACAATTCCCTGACCTTCACTATCTCCTGGAGTTTGCTCAAACTCAAGTCCAGTGAGTTGGTGATGCTATCCAACCATCTCATCCTCTATCATACCCTTCTCCTCCTGCCCTCGATCTTTTCAAGCATCAGGATCCTCTCCAATGTGTAGCTCTTTATATCAGGTAACCAAAGTATTGGAGCTTCAGCATGGACTATAGCCCACCAGGTTCCTCTGTCCATGAGATTTCCCAGGCAAGAATACTGGAGTGGGTTGCCATTTCCTTCTCCAGAGGATCTTCCTAACCCAGGGATTGAACCTGAATCTCTCGCATCTCCTACATTGGCAGGTGGGTTCTTTACCACTAGCCCCACCTGGGAAGTCCAAGAGCCACCTGGGAAGCCCTGAAATCATTAATCCTTGACTTTATTATTCAATAAAAACATCTGGGCTTCCCCAGTGGCTCAGTCAGGAAAGAATCTGCCTGCAATGCAGGAGACCAAAACTCGATCCCTCAGTTGGGAAGATTCCCTTGGAGAAGGAAATGGCAACCCACTCCAGTATTCTTGCCTGGGGGAAATCCCATGGACAGAGGAGCCTGGCAGGCTACAGTCCATGGGGTCACAAAAAGTTGGACACAACTTAGCAACTAAACCACCACCACCAAAATTTTGAATGTACTTTGCTGCTCTGTTTTTTGTTTGTTTGTTTGTTTGTTTTGGCAGGTATGCCCCTCCCCTCATCCCGGAGAGCTTATGCAGGATAGTCCTGGCTGGCGGGTGGCTGGTTTGCCTCTTCCTTCCCCTGGGCCCTAGAGACAGAACCCCCAGGGCTGGCTGTTGGCGGCAGCCTCTGGACTAAGTGCTGGGGACGGCTCATCTGAGCTGGAGATTTCATTGCCGTGGTGAAAGCCTTGCAAGATGGCTTCTTCAGTCCGTGTGGATCGTGGGTGCACAGGTGGAAACTGACTCTCCACTGCCAGCAGTCCCTGAAGGACCGGGAGGAGCAGAGCCCCTTGCCGACTCCCACTGGCTGTGTCGTCAGAACCACAGATGGTGTGAAGCAGAGGGCACTTGGGGAATGCTTGTTTCTACTTGATAACCCAGCATCTCTCAGGACCCTTTGGGGCTTTTGGACGATGCCTGTGCACCGTTAAAAATGAGCGGCGTGCCGCATAGGAGGTGCGCATAGGAGCATAGCCACATGGGAGGAGGTAAAAATCGAGCTTCTCCTCTACTTAGGATATAATTGAATATAATCAGACCTCCAGGAGGACTAACTAAACAATAGGTTTCTGATTTAATTCTTCTTTTTTATTAATGTGAATCACTGTATCTCTTGCCATCTTATCCCAGTCTGACAAACCCTCGAGCTACAAGGAGCCTGGTAACTACAAGCAAGGACATCAAATCAAAACAGAAAAATAAGGGCCGCCTCATCTGCAGGCTCCAGGAGCTTGAGCTCCCAGCGCAGTCAGCTTAGCTAGATGGTGACCCTGTGAGAAAAAAGGTTTTGTCTCAACTCGTCCAGCTCCCAGCAGACAGACAGAGCCGGTTTATACCACAAGCTCCCCTGTTCTTTGCTTCCTGGACACCCTCACCCCAGGTGAGCCTGTGCACCCAGGGCCCCCCGCCCCCCGCCTCCCCCCCACCTCCCCGTCCCCTCCCTCCATCCCTCCATCACTCCCACCCGCCTGCCTTCCCTCTACCCGCAGTGATGCTCAGCCTTTCAGCCTTTCAAGCCGGCGCCCTGTGCGGGGCAGGGTTAAAATGCGCCTCTGAATGGGGAGGAGAGACAGGGTGGATTAATGGCAGCGGCAGAAGAGTGATACAGGCCGAGCAGAACAAAACGAGGGCGACCCAGACGAAACAAAGCCCCACAATAGATCATTTCTGAAAAGTCATCGGGCAGCTTTGAAACCCGGGCCTCTGTGGGTCCCGGGCAGTTTCGCAGCCACGGGCTTTCAAGACACATGAATGGAAACGGAACAGTAACTCTTTCTCCCAACTCTTTTCAGGGGTCTTGTCAGCAGAGAAGGATTTACCATTCAATTCCCATACTTTTATGTGGGAAATTAAGAATTGGCTCCTGAAAAAGCAATTGCCTTTTTAAACTCTCATAAATTGTGACAATCTCATAGATTCACCCAAATTTCTTCTTTCTTTTCTCCTTTCCACTTAGAGTTCATTTTTAAAAAATATACTCATAAACACACATATACGTACACATTTCTGTCTTGCCTTTTCTCAGGAGTATTTTCTACAAAAAAACCCTCCAACCAAAGAAGACTCTCATCTGTCTGCTCTGCTTGGTTTTGATCCTTAACTATGTCCATTTTATCACAGTTCAACACAGACTTAACTTCTTGGAATGAAAAGACCAATCCTTTCCAGATAGGAATCCTGCATATCTGGGGTGTTTTCAAGATTAATTTTTATGTGGACCATTTTCAAAGTCTTTATTGAATTTTTTACAATATTGCTTCTGTTTTATGTTGTGGTTTTTTGGCCATGAGACATGTGAGAGCTTAGCTCCCTGACCAAGGATGAAACCCGCATCCCTGCATCGGAAGGTAAAGTCTTAAGTACTGGACTGCTGGGGAAGTCCTGGCTTTTGGAAAGGTGACAAGGGTTGGGTGAAGCTTATGCAAAGTCAGAGGCAAAATAAAATGGGATGTTTTCTTGATTCCTGACTCAGCGGCTGTGTGCTGAGTGACTAGCCCTGAATAAAGGCTACTTCTGAATTGTCTGATGAAGGCACTTGGGTCTTCCTGGAGGAGAGCTCAATCATCCGTCCCCATCTGGGGGGCCTGACGGTGTATTCTCAGGGGACAGTGTGGAGCAGGCTCTTCTTTCTCAGAAGCTCTCGGTGTTTGCCATGTCCATCTCATTAACCTTCCCTGTCCTGGGATCCAGGCCCAGAGAAGCCCAGCTTAGGCTCTGAGCCAGCCCGTCTGATCTGACTCCCCAGGCCTCTCCCAGGGATGCACTCAGGGATAGGAAACCCAGGTGTGCTTGACCCCCGCTTCCCTGGCCCCTCGTCCTGCCCCCTGGAGAGCCCGGCTCCAAGGCTGATTCCCATGGAGCAGCTATGCTGACCGCCAGCCACTCTCGGGGGCAGTCAAGCATACTCCGAGTCCTCAGAAATGCCTTGAGGTGAGAGATGGGAAAGATGGGGGTGGGGAGAAAGGAGGCCAACCCGCCACACCAGCCCATCGCGAGGCCAGACTAGGACACATAACTATTTCCTGATGTGCAGAAGTTGAAACCTGGACTTCCTCTCTCTTTAGATGTTTCAGATATGCAAACACGAACCTCACAAAAGGAGTCTGACGGTGTACTTAACACAGACTAGTTCAGATCCTTACATCACCCCTCTAAGAAACAGAAATCAAAATAAAATAAAACAAAATAAAATGAATTTAAGAAGAGAGAAATCAATTTCCTATTTTTGAGGACAGTGTTTAAAAAAAGCATAGAAATTTGCAATATACGTATATCAAATCCACACGCTGTAAACCTAAACCTACACAACATCATGTCCATTTATCTCAGTAAATCAGGGGAGAGAAGAAAACCTTCTAAAGAAAATCCTCACAGTCACTGCACAGACACCAGCATGTTCAGGAGCTCTGTCGTCTCCTTCCTGAAATAACTTACTTGTTCAGAGTTATTTCTAAAGGAGTCAGGATGTTGATCTTTAAGAGGTCAAATAGCACTTAAAAATTAATTTTGGAAGGAAAGGATGGTCCTTACACACAGATTTCACTTGCTTGAGAAAAATGGGTTGCTGTGGTCCAGGAAGCTTTTAAAAATTAACATTTCCATTTCCTCCTTTGCTGTCTCTAAACCAGAGGCAGAAATTCCAAAGACCAGGGTCCTAAGAAGCTTTTGAAAACCCCATCACAGCTCCTCCAACCCCTTCCTCCAGCTTCGCCCACAACCCCAAACGATGAATGTGGTCAGGAGAACAGCATCGCAGAACCATGACCAGCTTTTCTCAGCCTGCTTCTGGACAGCCTATTGTCCAAGAAAGCCTCCAGCAGCACTTCTCTGCTGGTCCAGTGGTGAAAACTTTACCTTCTAGTGCAGGGGGTCTGGGTTCAAACCCTGGTCAGTAAGCTACGATCCCACATGCCTTGCAGCAGAAAATCAAAACATAAAACAGAAACAGAAACGAATTCAATAAAGACTTTAAACAAAAAAAGAAGAAGAAACTCTCTTGCAACATAATTCTTCAAACAACTGGCTTGGGCATACTTTTTTTAAGGAATTCAAATATTACATCACCAGAGAAATTCTTCCATGATTTTTTGAATAACTTTTCTCAACCACCACTTGCCAGGACCACAACAGCCCGTGGCAATGGTGGGGATTCTTGTCTTTTCAAAGTTCTTTATCCATAAAGTAGCAGAAGTGATCTCATAAAATAATCAGGTGATTTATCTATCCCCCACCTGACTCCCACACATACACAGACACTTCTTGTGAACTCAGCAGCTTCCAGGACCCAGAGAGTGAAACCCAGACCCAGCCCCAAGGGTATGGCCCATCTTCTAGTGCATTCTGCCCTCCTCCACCCCCATTATCAGTCCCTTAAGCTCAGATTCTTCCTTGTCCCAGGGCCTTTGCACATGCTCCTCTCTGCCTGCATGCCTGGCTTCCTGACTGCTTGAGGGCTCAGCACAGAGCAGTCCTAGTTAAAGTAGCTTTTTCTCTTCTATTTCTCTCTCCCCAGCCCCAAGGCTACATCCTTCATAGTCCAGTCTTGAGTGGATAGTCTTAATTTAACATCCATCTATTTGCTGTGGTCAGTCTCCACTACAAGAAGGCAAAATCCAGGAAGATCCAGGCACAGATCTCTTAGCATCACCAGTAACTTGCACACTGCTGGTACACAGTAGGTGCTCAGTAAATATTTGTGGGGCTTCCCTGGTGGCTCGGCAGTAAAAGAATCTACTTGCCAATGCAGAAGACTTGAGTTCAATCCCTGGGTCAGGAAGATCCCCTTGAGAAGGACATGGTAACCCATTCCAGAATCTTGCCTGAGAAATCCCACGGACAGAGGAGCCTGGAGAGCCACAGTCCATCGAGTCACAAAAGAGTCGGACATGACTGAACGACTAAACAACAACAGCAATGAATATTTGTGGAAGGAAGGAAAGAAGAAAAACCTGAAGGAAGACAAGGCATTGACTTGAAATCAAGGCTCTACTTCCCCACCCAGTAACGTTGTATATTATTTGGGGTAAAAATCTCAGCTCTTAGATTAAACAGATCCCAAAATACAGTGGCTCACAGGATCAAATCATTTTCTCTTTCCCATAACTCTCTGGAGTGGACAGTCTGGGCAGACAGGATGCTCCGTTTCACTTGGCAATGAAGAGATCCAGATTCTCTGCCTATTGTCATTCCACTGTCCTGCCAGGCACTGAGCACCTGCTTGGTTCAATGCGGTCCCAGCCCATCCGGGTTCCAGTCCATGGGGAGAAAGATGGGGAGGGGAGGAAAGCGATGCCCAGTGAAGGCAGGGAACAGAGGCTGCTCACAATACTTCAGCCCCCATTTTATGGCAAAAATGTAGTGGTTTGTCCTGAGGGGAAGGTGGGAATTAAAGTCTCTAGATGAGTGACTTCACATCCAGGGAGAAAGGAAGGCAAGTTTGGAGAAAACTAGCCATCTGGTGCAGGTTCCTAGACTCCTCTCTGAGCAGAAAACATCCTGAAGCTTGTCCATGGGGAACAGAGCAAGTGTGCAAACTGTCTGATCAGAGGACAGTGACCCACCCTGAAGGATCCCCTGCCATGTAACAGAGCTCTGGGGAGCTGCAGGGTCAGCAGGACCTCAGGCTGTAGGGCATCACTGCAGGGGACACCAGCTTGCTCCTCCCTCCCCTTCCTTATCAGCTCTGAAACTCAGAAAATATCCAGGTGTGTTTCAGTTTTTACACCCAAATTTTCCCATTCAGCTCTTCACTAACCACGTAAGAATATGCAAACAGCAGGTAACCCCAGAGCCCAGTGCTCTAATTTAAAGGGAGGGAAATACTTTCAAATTGTGGTGCTGGAGAAGACTCTTGAGAGTCCCCTGAACTGCAAGGAGATCAGACCAGGCCATCCTAAAGAAAATCAACCCTGAATATTCATTGGAAGGACTGAAGCTCCAATACTTCGGCCACCTGATGCAAAGAGCTGAGTCATTGGAAAAGACCCTGATGCTGGGAAAGACTGAGGGTAGGAGGAAAAGAGGGCAACAGAGGATGAGATGATTGGATGGTATCACCAACTCCATGGATATTAGTTTGAGCAAACTCCAGGATATAGTGAAGGACAGGGAAGCCTGTCATGCTACAGGCCATGGGGTTGCAAAGGGTTGAACACGAATTAGTGACTGAACAACAACAAATAGAGAGACTGCTTCCATGTCCCCAATACAATCCCAGTTTAGCAGCTTCCTTCCCTGTGATCTTGAGCAAATTAATATCCTTAAGACTCATTTTGCTCACCTTTAAAATGGGAGTGAAAACACCTTGTCACATGGCTATGATTAGAATTCAACTACCTCATGTAGGTAAAGATCTTGGGGGCTTCCCTGGTGGCTCAGACAGTAAAGAATCTGCCTGCAATGCCGGAGACCCAGGTTTGATCCCTGGGTCGGGAAGATCCCCTGGAGGAGGAAATGGCAACCCACTCCAGTATTCTTGCCTGGGAAATCCTATGGACAGAAGAGCCTGGTGGGCTGTAGTCCATGGGGTTGCAAAGAGTCAGATGTTACAGAAAAACCTGAACAAAATTTCGGCCACCTCAATAAATTCACTCAGCAGATTCGTCCCAGATGTCAGTTGATTTCAGATTTCTTTTTTACAGAGTGAAATCTTCTGCTTACGTGGACGGAATGACTGCCTTACTATCCCAAGGTAGAAGCCAAAAGCGTTGCCTAAAATGATGCTGCACCCTGGAACTTCTGGTAATTCCAGGTACTGCATTCTGGGTGGTGTTTATTCTGTGCCACCAACACCTGAGTGACTGAAAGTGAAATCAATCCAGGTTCTGTGTCTGGGGTTTCAACACTTCGCAGACTGGCATGTGTGCCTGAGAAAAATCCAGGGAATGCTCGGCCTTTCATTCCTCCGAGAACTATGCCATTTTCCAAGAAAAGCTAAATAGCTCATTCCTGTCTCACCCCCTCTTCTTCCAGCCTGGTTTCCTGAGGATATTTTTTAGCCAGACTGGAGTGTGTTTTTTAATAAGCTGTTGGAAACTAGAAAAGCTTTAAATCGAAACTTGTACTGAATGATTCTTGAGTGCATCACCCAACGAAGAACATTATCCTTGTTTCGATTATCACAGACAAAAATCACATCCACAGGAGCGACAGCCACTCCATGGCTTTTGCAGACAAATTCCCCAGAATATAAACCAAAATCCACAGGAAATCTCTCATCACTCTTTCTGTGAGAAGCTAACTAATAAGTACCATCAGGTAACGAAGCTGTTATTTTTTTTTTCTTTCTGCATCCCTTTTATCATCAGGAGGAATGGGGAACTTCATATTTCAAGGGCTTTTTGCACAGGAAATCCTGGTGTGGCTTTAACACATGCTGAGGTCCCTGGGGGGGAAGTACAGAGTAACCCTGAAAACCTTGGGCAGAGCAGCAGAGTTGGCCCGGATGGCATCCACTGGGGCTTCCTAAGTACGTAAACCACCCACCTAGATGGGCGTGCTCCCAGCCATCTGAGCCCTTGGACCTTGTTTCCAGAAGAGACGACGCCATGAACTGCAGAGCTCAGAGCCCAGATTCACTCCCCAAAATACAAACAAAAGCTTAAATACAGACAAGGAAAATACTTGGTTTGGCTGAAGTGGACAGTTCAGGCCAGTGTGAACTGGGCAGGCTGAAGAGCCTGAGAATCTATAAACCTTCTTTAGAAAAGACAGACCCTGGTCAGCAGAGGTGGCCTGGCTAGAGATAAAAGTGCTCCCCACCTACAAGCTAAAGACAATGCCCCCTTAATTCATCCCAAACTTTCATGGTGCTTCTGTATGTCAGTGAGACAGTTTTTAACTTCACTTCTGTGTTTTATGTTCTCTATGGTTTTTTGGCCGGAGCATCTCTGGTGGCTCAGTGGTAAAGAATCTGCCTGCCAATGCAGGAGAAGCAAGTTCAATCCCTGGGTTGGGAAGATTCTGCTGCAGAAGGAAACGGCAACCCACTCCAATATTCTTGCCTGGGAAAATCCCATGGACAGAGGAGCTTGATGGGCTACGGTCCATGAGGTCACAAAGAGTCGGACACAACTTGGTTAGTGACTGAACAACAACAACGATGGTTTTTTCATAGAGATGCATTTTTTTTATAACTACTTCACTTTCACTTTCCACTTTCATGCATTGGAGAAGGAAATGGCAACCCCCTTCAGCGTTCTTGCCTGGAGAATTCCAGGGACGCGGGAGCCTGGTGGGCTGCTGTCTATGGAGTCGCACAGAGTCGGACACAACTGATCGACTCAGCAGCAGCAGCAGGACAATAAAAAATTAAAATGACAAACTTTAAAAAAAGATAAAGCCTCACCCAGCAGGGCAGGAGGCAGGGCTGGGGGTGGAGGAAGGTCTCCACGGCCACACTGAGGTGCTGGACGCATTCGTGCAGGCTGTTGAGGCCTTGCTAAACTGGCCAGTGGACGGGCAGGTCCTCATCACCCCCCAGAATCCGGATGGCACCGAGGGCTGACCAAGCAGGGTCAGAGGACACATGGGGAGGTAGGTGTGTTTCTTTCATCACATACAGTGATACACGTATAGTGATGATGGACCATCACGTGCCTTAGGAACGAGTCATTGAGTCACAGGGAACAATACAGCCTGAAACCCGTGGACCTTTAATCCAAAAATGTGCAGGTGACAAGGTGGTGCCCTGGGCACGGAAGAGATGGGGGGTCCCACAGCACTGCCTTCTGACCCCAGGGTGCCCTGGGGACAAGAGCAGCCTTCAAGCAGGTGACTGGAGAGACCCTAATAAGCAGTCTGTTTATGGAAGGGTCCTTGGGGTTAGAAAACCAAACCCGGGATGAGCAGTTATCACCCTGGGCTGGAAGCAGCCTTGGGAGGATGGATTTCTAACCAACAGAAAAGCGACCATGTCACCCTCAGGCCGTAAGAGGGGACGGAACCATCATCACACTGACCCTACCATTCTACTCCCCAGTTTAGGGGCAAACCCCGGGGGCAAAAAGGCTCCTGAAGCATTTCCCGTGTCCCTTCCCACATGACAGGTGTGTAAAGGGACTGGGGGTCTGCAGGGGTGCAAGGAAGATGTCCAGCCCCCACATAGTTGACTTTCCCTTCATCTTCTTTTCCCACCAGACTTTAAGCTCCCAGAGGACCAGGATACAGTCTATCCCCTGCTGGGTCCCAAGTGCCCACAAGTGCCCACACACAGTGGGCACTCAGAGAGTATTTACCGAATGACTGCAGAGAAGCAAAGAAGAAAACCACTCGCCCAGGACTTAACAGCAAGTAGGTAACAAGCAGCATTTTGTAAAAGGTAAAAATAGTCCTTAACAGGGTGTTTCCCTACGGTAAACCAGTTCTTACTTTGACCATTCTGCCCAGAGCAAAATACAGCCGACATATATAAGAAGAGAAATGGAAAAGCATAGACGAGTTGCTGAAAAGATTATATTTATGCTTTGCTTGGAATGAAGAAAAGTTTGGGGGAAAGGGACCAAAGAATTTTAAATGGCCTTTTAAGAAAAATACAAGAAGTACGTCTTTCTCCTAACTTTCGGACCTGTGGTCTAGGAAGAAGGGGCCGGTTGCCAGGATTATTAAAGAAACTCTGTGTTGAGCAGTGGAAAGATGTCAGCTTGTGGGTTTCTCTGCCACGGGAGGTTTTGGAGCCCAATGTTGTCTGGATTTGATGACAGGTAATGACATTAACTAATTACAAAACTAATCGCATTTGGAGCAGTGGAAGCTGAGATCATGATAAGCATAATCAAATCCCTGACTTCGGGGCTTCAGGAATGGGAGGATAAGCTTTCTCCCTTTGCAAAGCTTGACCAGATGCTTTTCAGAGCCCTTTGTCTGAGTGTTCTGGAAGCTGCAGACACCAACAAGGGTGGAAACCAGCATTCTGAATCACAGCACCCAGTGGTCTGCTTGGCATCGAGCAAGCACGGGGGTCCCAACTGGCTAGAGATGAGCCTTGCCAACCCCCTGCCATCTGGAGCTCCAACAAGGTTAAGTGCCTGGCCCTCCACTTCCTCTCTCTTTCCCCAAAAGCCTGAAGACCCATGCCTCCTGACCCCCATCACTGGTTGGGTCATCTTGGACAAATTCCAACTCATTGGACCCTCTGTTTCTTCCTCTACAAAGCAGAGATCAAAATATTGGTCCCACTTGCCTCAGCAAATTGACGTGAGGATCCAGTGAAGTAGCATTTACTTTGCATGTTATGGGCTTCCCTGGTGGCTCAGACGGTAAAGAATCCACCTGCGACACAGGAGACCCAGGTTCAGTCCCTGGGTTGGGAAGATCCCCTGGAGAAGGACATGGCAACCCACTCCAGTATTCTTGCCTGGGAAATCCCATGGACAGAGGAGCCTGGCAGGCTGCAGTCCACAGGGTGGCAAAGAGTCGGACACAATTGAGCAACTAGCAGTTTTCAGGAGTGTTACTGGATGGAACTAGTGACCATGGCATTTACATGGCCCAGCTCCGGCTCTGCTGGTTTCTTAAAGGGCTTGAGATGCTCTGAAGGAGGTCAGCCTCTTCTCTTTCCTCCTCCCAAGGAACCTGGGGAGGAAGAAGGAAGAAAGAAGGTGATGGAGGTGACTGACCACTAGAAAGGTGTCCAGCTTCTTTATTTTAAGGATTCTCACTTTCCTGATAATTGGAGTCTTCATATCCTAGGTGTTTGGCCTGTAATTTGGCTCCTCCTGCCTTACTTTTTATATTTTATAGCAGTCTGTAACAAGTGTTTCAACGAGTGTTGAAAGTGTTCATTGTTTGGTCTTGTCTGACTCTTTGTGACCCCATGGACTATAGCCCACCAGGCTCCTCTGTCCATGGGATTTCCCAGGCAAGAATACTGGAGTGGGTTGCCATGTCCTTCTCCAGGGGATCTTCCCAACCCAGGGACTGAACCTGGGTCTCCTGTGTCGCAGGTGGATTCTTTACCGTCTGAGCCACCAGGGAAGCCCATAACATGCAAAGTAAATGCTACTTCACTGGATCCTCACGTCAATTTGCTGAGGCAAGTGGGACCAATATTTTGATCTCTGCTTTGTAGAGGAAGAAACAGAGGGTCCAATGAGTTGGAATTTGTCCAAGATGACCCAACCAGTGATGGGGGTCAGGAGGCATGGGTCTTCAGGCTTTTGGGGAAAGAGAGAGGAAGTGGAGGGCCAGGCACTTACCTTTTTGGAGAAAACTGTTAGTTGCTCAGTTGTGTCCGACTCTTTGTAACCCTGTGGACTGCAGCCTGCCAGGCTCCTCTGTCCATGGGCTTCTCCAGGCAAGAATACTAGAGTGGGTTACCATTCCCTTCTCCAGAGGATCTTCCCAACCCAGGGATCAAACCTGGGTCCCCTGCATTGCAGGCAGATTCTTTACTGTCTGAACCACCAGGGAACCCAACATTCCTGAAGCCCCCATGTAAAACTTGAAAGGAAATCCTATATGTCTGTCAGTCACTTGGAAAATGATCTATCCATTCTCTTACCAATTCATCCCCCTTCCCACCAGTTAAAGCCATCCTCTGAGTTCAACTTCACTCTTCAGAAACCAAGCAATCACTTAAGAAAGAGGAAAACATTAAGAGATCCAGATTTCAATTAACTTGGCCATTGATTTTTGTGTAATTCTGGGGGAGGCATTATTCTTTGGGTAAGATGGGGGGAGGCAAAGAACTCAAAGATTAATAAAGGTTCTAATACGGGCAGTGCCAAGGGCTGGGATATCCAACATCGTGGTCCCCAGGCCCTGCTGAAAAGCAGAAATATTAGGAAATAGTCTGGAAGAGAGGCCTGCTGCTGACCTGCCCGTGACAGAGGTGGGTCTGCCGTTCACTGGGTGAGGAGGGCTTTCTTGTTACATTTTAATGTAATTCCTGTATTTGGTGTTTCACATAATTCCATCATTTTTTAGTTGGTCAAGAAGTATGTACCCATGTAACAATTTAATGTGTTAAGTTTTGACTGTTCTTCATATCATGTACCTCTCTAGTCAAAGTGATGTTATAAACATTCAGTGACAATGAATCAGCATTAATCCTAAATCCTTGAGGGCTTGCCTGGTGGTCCAGCGTCTAGGAATCAGCCTGCCAATGCAGGGCCATGGGTTTGATCCCTGGTCCGTGAACAACCAAGTGCTTGAGCCACAACCACTGAGCCTGTGCTCTAGAGCCCGGGAGCCAGAAGTACTGAGCTAGCCCTGTAGAGTCCTCGAGCCACAGCTACTGAGCCTGGAAGCTGCAACTGCTGAGCATGCGTGCTTAGCTAGTGAAGCCAGAGCTCCCTGGAGCCCGTGCTCCGCAGCAAGAGAAGCCACCGCAGTGAGGAGCCCTCACACCCCAAGGAAGAGTAGCCCCTGCTCGCCGCAACCAGAGAAAAGCCCGAGCCACAGCAATGAAGAGCCAGGGCAGCCGAAACTAAAATAAATAAACAAATCTTTTAAAAATAAAAATCAATCCTTGACCCTCCACAACGTGCTTGAAAAGACAAACTTTCTGAGTTAAAAGCTCTAACATCTGTTAGGAAGAATTTTTCATGTGGGTTTGGAATCTTTAATTCCCTCCCCCTTTATGAACTGCATTGGCTTTTGACCTCCAGACATCTGACTGCAAATATCTTTTCTTGTATTCCCATAGTTCTAGACAATCTTTTTTGGAAGACAATAAATGTATTCACTGTAGATAAAGATAAATAACGTATGTAACCAAACTTGATTGTTTTAGCTGTAAGTGTTTCATAACTGTCACATGCGTATCCATCCTAACGGGGGACACGAGGTTAGAACGCGCGCACACACACGTGCACGCACACACGTGCACACACTACAGAAATGCCACAGAGGAAACCACTGATACAGATATAATTTTTAATGCATTGTGTCACTGACTGTCTTCTGGAGGAAAGAGTCTCTGTGAAAATAGATTTAAAACAACAGGCAGTTTAATCAGATAAGTACACCACATCTATCTCTGTCCCCTGGAAATATGATTTCAGCATCATGCCTGGTGGGGAGCTCATTGAAAGACGTGTCTTCTGAGCAGTAGAGTGAAAGCAACTGTCATGAGAAGCCTTTCCAGGGTAAGGGGATCTGCTGGTGTGGTGACTGTGGGGAGGAAGATGATGATCACCATCATCAATAGGTAAAGTGTTAGAACTGAGCAAAGGAAATCAGGTGTAATTGCAAATGATACAGGCTTCCCAGGTGGCAAAAGTGGTAAAGTCATGCCAATGCAGGAGACATAAGAGACACGAGTTCAATCCCTGGGTCAGGAAGATCCCCTGGAGATGGAAATGGCAACCCGCTCTAGTATTCTTGCCTAGAGAATCCTATGGACAGAGGAGCCCGGTGGGCTACAGTCCGTGGGGTCGCAAAGAGTCAGACACGACTGAAGTGACTGAGCACACACGCACCCAGCGTCCCCTCAGGGAAGCGGTTGACCAATCAGAGGTGAGAACTGGCAGGTAAACTTTCTTCCTCCCCTTCCTCCTCCAGATCAGCCTCCCCTGAGACCTCATAGTTCATGCTCTGGGAGAACGCACCTGCGTTACCGCCCTGCAGCTGCTGTAACAAGTTACCCCAAACTTGGCGGCTCACACAGCAGGCATGTATCCAATTGGCATCACTGGTGCACATGGAGCCATCAGCAGGGGCTGTACTGCCTGGAAACTGGGGGGAGGGGCCCTTCCTTGCCTCTTTGAGCACCCGGTGAGGCCCACGTCCCTTGCCTGGTGATCACACCATCACTGCCATCTCTGCCTCGTGTTCACACTGCCTTTTTCTCTTCCATGTATTAAATCTGCCTCTGTCTCTGCCTCTTCTCATTAAAAGGACAGTGACAACTGGATTTAGGACCTATCCAGATAATCCAGAGCTTTCCAGGTGGTGCTAGAGGTCAAGAACCCTCCTGCCAATGCCGGAGACGCAGGTTCGATCCCTGGGTCAGGAAGATCCCCTGGAGGAGTAAATGGCAACAGACTCCAGTATTCTTGCCTGGAGAATCCCATGGACAGAGGAGCCTGGCGGTCTGTAGTCCATGGGGTCGCTGAAGAGTCGGACGTGACTGAGCAAGTATACAGATTATCCAAGGTAACTCTCCATCTCAAGATCCTTCATCATATCCTATTCCTGGATCGAACCTCCACAGAACAGATAGCATATGAGCTTTTCCTCAAGCTCTCCTTTCTGAGGAACTCAAAATAATGCACATAAATCATCAAGAACTTTGCACATGGCAATGGGAGTAATAGCAGTAGTAACAATAATAGTTCCCACCGTTTTCAATGAGATTTTACTTTTTTCAGGAGCATTGCTAAATCACTTAAAAATAGGCTTAGACACTGTGGAAATGGAGGTCATCTATTTCGGTGGAATTTTACACTGTGTTGAAAGATTTATTCCCCCCTCTACAAAACATTTCCTGCGTGGTGACAATTTCTCAGTAGAATACCTGCTAAAAGATTAGAATTAGAAAAAGAAGGGTTTTCCCACAGCAAATGGAAGAGAATTCACTTCATGGCAGGGAAGTTAAATAAATTGGTTAATGCTCACCAATTTCTTAGAGAGGAAAAGTGTTATCTGTATCAATGTTAAATCCTGCAATGAATATGCTTTTTGTGCTGAAACAAATTACGTTTCTGAGAACAGCACCATCCTGGGTCCTAGGAATATTGGAGGAACAGCACAGCTTCAAGAGGGCAAGGGGAGAAGGGGGTGACAGAGGATGAGATGGTTGGATGGCATCACTGACTCCATGGACATGAGTTTGAGTGAGCTCCAGGAGACTGTGAAGGACAGGGAAGCCTGGTGTGCTGAAATTCATGGGGTCGCAAAGAGTTGGACACAACTGAGTGACTGAACAACAACAGCATGGTTTAAATGCTGAATTGCAGGATCAGATGCCCCTCCTCCAAATTCAGACAGCAAGAGTGTGAGTTACTGATGTGGGAGAAAGAGAAGAATAAGAAGGATTTTCTACTGTACTTCCCAGAGGTCTGTGCAGTTGACAGCTGTACCATGAAAGATTCTGGAGGGTTCACTTTGTTTTATTTTTATGAGGCAACTTTATTTGCACCATTGTTTCAGAGAATTATGTGACTTTTAGGTGCAAGCCTACCTGAAGAGCATAAGTAGCCAACAGAATTGACTATGACTATCAGGGAAAATACTGGCAAATCTCCTACTGGGACACAACACATTCTGTATTATGGTTCAGGCTGCTTCCTCCTCACACATTTGATAATCACCATGTCAAAAGTTATAAGACACGTTACTGAAGGACTACAATGTGACTGAAGACGGTATGGGACAGTAAAGCCAAGTAAGTCCATATCTGGCCTATTTAATATACATCATCTAAATGAATGATTCATGTTTGAAAATGTCTCTGATAGGGATTCCCTGGGACTTCATGTACAAAATCTCAACTTTCAAATTTTCCAAACCTAGATTGTCCCCATCCTGTATCTGTTGGTGAAATCTGCTAGCAATATTTCATCTCTTTTCCTCTTTTCTTTCTTGATATGTAAACACACATATGCACATATATACACACAGTCACACATATTCACATATGCACAGGTATATACATGCCCACACACATGCACACATATGTATATATGTGCATCCACATGTGCGAGTATACACACATGTACACAGACATGCATGCTTACATGCACGTGTGCACGTATGTTATGTGCCCACATACACACACAACCTAAAACAATGTCTCCAGCAACACGCTATTGAGTGACAGGACTACTCTCCCTTCCCCACTCCATTTCTCTCTTTATATCACAGATAAGGACCAAGCCCTTGGGCAGCTCAGGAGAAACTGTGAGGAAATCTACTTCCGGAGGACTCCAGCCCAGGAGTCCAAGAACAAAACCATCCTATGAGTCTTCCACCTCTTCTTTAAATAATCATCACTCTCCCTGAAAAATTCAGCTCTTTTTCCAGTTAAAAGCAGATGAATAAATATTGCTGAATAGTGAAGAAAAGACAGAAGAGAGAGAGGGAGGGAAAGAGAAAGAGACAAACTAACTGAAGAACTGAACATGCCTGAAACCGTGGCCAGAAGTACGACGCACAAAGGCACATGGAGCCCTGGAAAGCAGTGTTTAAAACCAGCAAACAGCTTCTGGTGCTTCCATTTGCTTCAGTTCAGTTCATTTCAGTTCAGTCAGTCGTGTCCGTCTCTTTGCAACCCGAACTGCAGCACGTCAGGCCTCCCTGTCCATCACCAACTCCTGGAGCTCACTCAAACTCATGTCCATCAAGACAGTGATACCATCCAGCCATCTCATCCTCTGTCGTCCCCTTCTCCTCCTGCCCCCAATCCCTCCCAGCATCAGAGTCTTTTTCAATGAGTCAACCCTTTGCATGAGGTGGCCAAAGTACTGGAGTCTCAGCTTTAGCATCATTCCTTCCAAAGAAATCCCAGGGCTGATCTCCTTCAGAATGGACTGGTTGGATCTCCTTGCAGTCCAAGGGCCTCTCAAGAGTCTTCTCCAACACCATAGTTCAAAAGCATCAATTCTTCGGCACTCAGCTTTCTTCACAGTCCAACTCTCACATCCATACATGACCGCTGGAAAAACCACGGCCTTGACTAGACGGACCTTTGTTGGCAAAGTAATGTCTCTGCTTTTGAATATGCTATCTAGGTTGGTCATAACTTTCCTTCCAAGGAGTAAGCTTGCTGCTGCTGCTCCTGCTAAGTCGCATCAGTCGTGTCCGACTCTGTGCGACCCCATAGATGGCAGCCCACTAGGCTCCCCCGTCCCTGGGATTCTCCAGGCAAGAACACTGGAGTGGGTTGCCATTTCCTTCTCCAATGCATGAAAGTGAAAAGTGAAAGTGAAGTCACTCAGTCGTGCCTGACTCTTAGCGACCCCATGGACTGGGGCCCACCAGGCTCCTCCGTACACGGGATTTTCCAGGCAAGAGTACTGGAGTGGGGTGCCATGGAGTAAGCTTACTAGATCTTAACTAAACTGATTCTCATTTCTTCACATGGCAAATAAAGATAACACTTATTCACTGCTTTTATACATAGTATCTATGCCACATAGTATAAGATACTTTTATACATAGTATCTTATGACTGAGAAAACATTTGACCCTCTGCTCTACTTGAGTTCTCCACTTGACTCACCCAACCACCCACTGGTGGCAGAGGGGCCCATCTTTTGGCCTGGCAGCAGAAGTCCACAGGATGACCCTAGGTGTTTTTTTTTAATTGAAGGTGATCATAGGTCTTGATGGACTTCCTTGGTGGCTCAGACTGTAAAGAATCCACCTGCAGGGTTTCCTGGTGGCTTAGTGGTAAAGAATCCACTTGCAATGCAGGAGACATGGGCTCAGTCCCTGAGTCAGGAAGATCTTCTGGAGCAGCATCCACCTGCAGTGTGTGAGATCTGAGTTCAATCCCTGGGTTGGGAAGATCCCCTAGAGGAGGGCATGGCAACCCACTCCTGGTATTCTTGCCTGGAGAATCCCCATGGACAGAGAGGCCTGGAGGGCTACAGTTCATGGGGGTCACAAAGAGTCAGACATGACTGAGCGACTAAGCACAGCACAGCACATAGGTCTTGATGGAGGAGAAAATGGCAACTGACTCCAGTATTCTTGCCTGGAGAATCCCACAGACAGAGGAGCCTGGCAGGCTACAGTCCACGGGGTTGCAGAGTCAGACATGACTGAGCGAATAAGCACACACGCACACATAGGTCTTGAAGTAGCTAATAAAGGTGCACTCTAAGTCATTAACACCTCCTCCTCCAGGCAGCAGACAAAGGAAGAGCCCAGCCATGATTCACCACCTGCCATCAAGACAATCACAGCAGAACCTTTTCTCAAACCATGACTTCTTGCACTGCATCCTTCTCACTTCCTGCTACCGATGCACCTGTACTGATCACCTGGGACAAAAACACATCACCAAAGGTCCTCAGCATCTCACCAAAGGAAGACCACTATTCACATTCCTATAAACACATTTCTCAACCTGGAGTAGACTTTCAGCAGATGCTCAGTGAATCAGGTGGAGTATATCAAGAGTCAGCAAACTTTTTCTGCAAAGAACCAGATAGCAAATCTTTGAGGTTTTGTAGACAATGTGGTCTTTGTCAACACTGCTCCACGTTGTGTCCAAAAGCAGCTGTAGACAACACATCCACAAATGGCTGTGGCCTTGGTGATCCCATGAATCTTAACTTACAGAAGGAGGCAACAGAGACTTCCCTGGTGGTCCAGTGGTTAAGAATCTGCCTGCCAATGCAGGTGATCCCTGGTCCAGGAAATAAGATCCCACATGCCATGGAGCAACTAAGCCCATGTGCCCTGACTCCTGAGCTCACCGTCTAGAGTCTTTGAGCTGCAACGACTGAGGTTATGCACCACAGCTACTGAAGCCCGCACACCATAGAGCCCGTGCTCTGTGGCAAGGGAAGCCATCAGATGAGAAGCCCATGCACCGCAAATAGAGAGTAGCCCGCAACTAGAGAAAAGCCTGTGTAGCAACAAAGTCCCAGTGCAGCCAAAAATAAATTAATAAATAATTTTTTTTTTTTAAAAAGAGACAACAGGTCAGAGGTAGCCTGTGGGCCTTTGCCAAAACCCCAGGACTTACATCAACTTTGGGGAAAGTGTTGATGTCAAAAACATCATTTTAAGTCTTCCTTTTAGAGGCCGGTCCTGCCAGCTCTGAACAGTACATCCAGGCACTTCTGTCCCTCTTCCCATAATCCTCTTGTGAACACCCACTGGCTTCAGAGACATGGGGCTTTCACCCTTCACACACAGTTATTCTGGAAGACAAAACAGGGGCAGAAATTAAAACCAGAGCCCAGGTCTTTGTACCCTGCCCAGCATATCAAGTGCCCCTCTTCAAATTGTCCTGGGTGAGCTGTGTACCTAACGAAGAAAATAGAACTATTCTTTCAGTTAATCGTCTTTTAGCAAGGGGGTTGTGGGGTGTAGGGGGGGTGCGCAAATTTACTAAAGGCTCTTCTAAAATGCCAGCTGAAAAGGGAATATGCTCCTTGGCACTAGGGAATCTTTTTCATGTGAAGTTACACGATCACTTCTCATTCTGTCTCTTAAGCACCGCGTGGCACCCATCCATGTATTAGGCTAATAACTGCACGAATCTAGTTAAAAAGAAGCAAGCAATTATTTTAATTAGAGGAGAACAAAAATAACACTCCTGGATTCTGGTTTAAGGGACAAGAAGGAAGTTGTCGGGGTTCAAAAAGATCCCACAAAATATTTTTGTGAAAGGAAAAATAATTAAGGCCAAATTTAGAATGGACTGGCAATACGTGGGCCAAATAAAATGAATGGCACCACTGTGCAGCTAAAACCCATTCATAGAGACGAGCCCCAGAAAGTCCATTTCTGTGATACCATTTGGAGGGTGTCGCCAATTTCACAAAGTGAGAGTGCACGTCTAGTGGGGACTTCAGCAATCCTTGCAAACCTCTTACACGATCTCTTACAGAGTTTCTGTGTAAACTCTTTTATTAATAAGAGAAAAGGGGAAGCATCTCAGTCAGATGCCTTTTAAGCAGGATTTTTTTTTTCATTAAAATTCTTAGAGTAAATGGTTTGAATTTGTTACTCTGGAAAAATCTGTATAGGAAATCCTTGCTACTAATCCATTCTACAGAAAGCGGATGCCATCGGAAGAGAGTTTCCACTATTTGAGTTGAATTTAGTCAAAGAGGAAGAGATTGCATCAGCGGATTTTCCATTGCCTGGGCCTTCTTGCCTCCCTTCTGGGCATGGCATTTGGGCCATCCTAGTCCATCTCAGGCTTCCAAAAAGATGAAATAAGGGAATTCCCTGGTGGGCCAGGAGTTAAGAATCTGCCTTGCAATTCAGGGAACATGGGTTCGATGCTTGGTCGGGGAACTAAGATCCCACATGCCTTGGAGCAACTAAGCCCGTGCACTACAATAGAAAGTTGGTGTGCCTCAACAGAAGATTCTAGTAACATGGATGAACCTAGAGCCTATTATACAGAGTGAAGTCAGTCAGAGAAAAACAGATATGGTATACTAACTTCCATAGCACAGATATGGAATCTAGAAAGATAATTCAGCCTATTATACAGAGCAAGACATCAGAAAGAGAAAAACAAATAGTGTATATGAACACATATATACGAATTTGGAAGGATAGTACTGATGAACCCATTTTCAGGGCAGCAAGGGAAACACAGACATAGAGAACAGACTGTGGACATGGTGGGGAAGAGAGGGTGGGACCAACTGGGAGAGCAGCCCTGACATATGCACACAGAGCCAGTGGGACGCTGCTGTACAGCGTAGGGAGCTCAGGCTGGCACTCTATGATGACCTAGAGGGGCGGGATGGGGGAGGTAATGGGAAGGTTTTAGAGGGAGGGGAGGTGTGTATACCTATGGCTGATTCATATCGATATATAGCAGAAGCCACCACAATAATGTAAAGCAATTATCCTCCAGTTAAAAATAAATACATTTTTAGAAAGATCCCATATGATGCAAGGAAGATCCTGAGTGCCGCAACCAGGACCCAAGACAGCCAAATAAATAAAGGAATAAAGTTGAAATGAAATACAAACCAGTCCCCTAGTCAGTGTTGTCCATTCTGTTTGAATTTATACATGTTTACTGAACACCTGCTCTCCACCAGGCTGAGCCCTGGACCCTGCCTGCAAAGAGCTCACCATCTCATCACAGAGATGAGGCCCCAGCCAGGAGACCACACAGCGCCAGTTGGGAGGGCTCAAGGGTCCTGGTCTGAGCTGATGGTTAAACAGTGGGTTGTCCAGGAGGAAGCCATGGACAGCCCATGCCTGGTGGGAGGAGCAACACACACAAAGGTTGGTGCAAAAGGGCCCCTCGTACACATTGAGAACCAAGGGCAGCTGGAGATGCTGCAGGGGAGGGGGCAGGCTGGCGAGGATGCAGAGCCCAGCCAGAGGGGCTCCGGGTGCCTGTTCACGAGCCTGCACTCCACCTCGCAAAGCCACCAAGGAGCTCTCTACGAGGGCTGAGGTAGCCAGCTTTCTATGCTGCTTTTTGGCTGTGCTGAATCTTCAGTGCTGCCCGGGCTTTTTTCTCTAGTTGTGATGAGCAGAGGCTGCCCTTCAGCTGCAGGGCTTGGGCTTCTCATTGCAGTGGCTTCTCTTGTCAGGTGCGCGGGCTCTAGAGCACAGGCTCAATGGCTATGGCGCATGGACTTAGTTGCTCCGCGGCACGTGGGATCTTCCTGGACCAGGGATTGAATCCATGTCTCCTGCTTCAGCAGGTGTATTCTTTACCACTGAGCCACCAGGGAAGACCCACCAGCTTTCCATTTTGAAGTGAGCACTTGGATGTCTGAGAGGAGGATGAAATGAAGACTGGGTGTACTAGCAATGCCATAGCCCAGAGGACCACAGCAAGTAGGTGTGGAGAGATGGGTGAGCTATGAGATGCACGGTACTGAAGGAGATTAAAAAGAACAGGTCTGTGGAGCAGCGATCAAAGGGTCAAAAGGAGGAGATGAAATTGGTTTTGAAGATTCTCACTGGGATCAGGTATTTATCTGAATGCTTGCCCTATGTCCAGAAAGTTGCTATCTCACAGGTTCCTCTTCAAATCCAAGATAGACCTTGACAATGGGCCCAGGATTGAGACTCAGTGACAAAGGTCAGCCTTGAGCACGTATGTTTACTGCCAAGTGCCATGGGAGAGCTCCTAGAAAACAGTCTAACTCCTATTGACCTTCCCATGGGCTTCCCAGATGGCTCATCAGTAAAGAATCCACCTGTAATGCAGAAGACACAGGATAGGTTGGGAAGATCCCCTGGAGGAGGGCATGACAACCCACTCCAGTACGCTTGCCTGGGAAATCCCATGGACAGAGGAGCCTTTTGAGCTGCAGTCCATGGTGTCCCAAAGAGTTGGACAAGACTGAACATGCACGTACATGCAAAACTCACACGAAACCAGTTTTCTGCCTAAAGTCTAATTCAAAATATACAGAAACCTGGAATGAAATATAATTGTGATGAATACTTACTGTGATGGTTGGTATGATGGGTTAACTTGATGGGGCTAAGGGAGGCCCAGAGAGCTGGTGAAATGTATTTCGGGGTTTGTCTGTTGAGGGTGTTTCTGGAGAAGCCTGGCCTTCAAATGGGCAGATGGAGTTAAAAGGACCACCCTTAATGTTGCAGTGAGAAGCATCCCATCCGCTGAACGTCTGTACAAAATAGAAAGACAGAGGAAGGGTGAGTTTTCTCTCTGCTTCACCTGGGATACCCGTCTTCTCCCGCCCTTGGACATGGGAGCTCCCAGTGCTTGGGCCTTCAGAGTCCAACCAGGTGTGTGCTCATGTGGTCACTTCAGTCACATCCACCTCTCTGCAACCCTATACATAGCACAAGTGTATTCCATTATCTTGTAATAACTTTTAATGGAGTATAATCTATAAAAATACTGAATCATTGTGCTGTATACCTGAAACCAACATAATACTGTAAATCAACTCCACTTCAATTTAAAAAGAATCTAACCAGGACTTATGCCACTGCCCACCCCCCAGCCCTCAACCCCCCAGTAGTCAGGCCTTCAGATTTGGACAGGGTTACACCATTAGCTTTCCTGGCTCCCAGGTTGCTGATAGCAGATCAAGTGACTTCTTGGCCTCTGTAACTGTGCTAGCCAATTCCTATAGTAGGTCTGCTCTTATATGTGTGTGTGTGTGTGTGTGTGTATATATATATATACACACACACATATATTCAATTGGTAGGTTTCTCTGGAGAAACCTGAGTAGCATACTCAGGACAGGTGTTAGTTGCTCAGTCATGTCTGAATCTTTGTGACCCCATGGACTGTATCCTGCCAGACTCCTCTGTCCATGGGATTCTCCAGGCAAGAGTACTGAAGTGGGTAGCCATTTCCTTCTCCAGGAGATCTTCCTGACCCAGGACTGACGCTAGGACAAACTACATACAATCACTATATTAGATTAGGAGGAAATGGAAACCCACTCCAGTGTTCTTGCCTGGGAAAGCCCATGGACAGAGGAGCCTGGGGGGCTACAGTCTGTGGTGTTGTAAAGAGTCAGCCATAAATGAGCACACACACATGCATTCATGTTTTAAATTTTTGGAGAATGTACTGAGAACACTTCTCAATTTGTTTCATGAGCCAGCTAAATCATGATAACATACCTGGCAGGGATATTACACTAAAAAAAAAATTACAAGTAAATTTCTTTTATACATATTGTAAAATTATCAAAACATGTGGTAATACATAAAATAAATATCATAACAAAATTCAGTTTAGTCCAGAAATGCAAAGCTGGTTTGACATTCAAAAACTTCTTGCACAGTTCATCACATTAACAAAATAAAGGGGAAAATCATATGATCAGCCTATAAACAAGTGAGCACTTAATTTATGGCAAAAATATTTCAGAGTACTAGAGAAAGGAAGTAAGTGAATATGACGGAGGAATAAACAGACTTGATCCCAATATCACACCTTATGAAAGTCAATACCATGTAGATTACAGATCTAAATGAGAAAGGTGAAATTATTGATATAAAGTTTCCAGAAGATAATACAAAAGAATATTTTCATGACCATCAGGAAAGCAATGCTATGCTATGCTAAGTCACTTCAGTCGTGTCCGACTCTGTGCGACCCCATAGACGGCAGGCCATCAGGCTCCCCCGTCCCTGGGATTCTCCAGGCAAGAACACTGGAGTGGGTTGCCATTTCCTTCTCCAATGCATGAAAGTGAAAAGTGAAAGTGAAGTCGCTCAGTCGTCTCCGACTCTTAGTGACCCCATGGATTGCAGCCTACCAGGCTCCTCCATCCATGGGATTTTCCAAGCAAGAGTACTGGAGTGGGGAGCTTTCTTAAATAGGACATAGGAAGCATTAACTATAAAGGAAAATATTGGTACATTAAAGTACTATAAAATTAAAATCTTCTACTCATCCAAAGACACCATAAAGTAAGTGAAAAGTCAAGCTCAGGGTAGTATAAGATATTTTCAATATACATAAACAAAAAAGGATCATATTCACAATATAAGTATCTCAGTAAGATACTTACAAATCTGAAAGAAAAGATGAACAATACATCAGGAAAATCAGCAGGACATTTGCAAAAACCCATTCTCAAGATACCCAAATAGCCAGGGTACATGAAATGATGTTCAACTTATTAGTAAATCTAATAAATCAAGTTAAAACCACAATGAAATCAACTAGGTACCACCAGAGAGCCCAAAATCAAAAAGACTAAGAACCAGATATGAACAAGGAAGTAGGGCAGCATAACTCTCCCACTTGCTGGTGGGAGTAGAAACTGACAAAATTCTCTGGTCTACACACACAACAGAAATGCATGTGCACACCCACCAAAGACATCCACAAGAAAGCCCACAGCAGCCTTCTCGGAATTAGCCTAGAACTGAAAAAACCCAAACATTGATCAGGAGGAAACTGATGGGTAAACTATGCTTTGTAACTGTTAGAATGGAAGGAAATACAACAGGGAAAAAATACTATAATTATACCCAACGACATAGATACAGCTCACGAACTTGATGTTGAAAGGATAAAGCCAGACACAAAAGAACAGATACCATATGATTCCATTTATAGAGTGTTACTCAAGAAACAGGTGGCTCAGATGGTAAAGCGTCTGCCCACAATGCCGGAAACCCGGGTTCAATCCCTGGGTCGAGAAGATCTCCTTGAGAAGGATATGGCAACCCACTCCAGTATTCTTGCCTGGAAAACCCCATGGATGGTGGAATCTGGTAGACTACAGCCCATGGGGTCTCAAAGAGTCAGACACAACTGAGCGACTTCACTCACTCGCTCAAGAAAAGAGAAAAAACAATCTATGGGATTAGATATTAGGATGGCGGCTATCTCTGAGGAGGAAGAAGGGACACCATCACCAGGCCATTGGGAACAATGGCTGGTTCTTTTTCTTACCTGGGGGTGGTTACTGGGATGCATTCCCACCAGGATCATCCATGGAGTCACATATTTCTGCTTTTTGCAGCTTCCATATGTGGAACCTCAATAAAGAATCCCCAAAATTTTCAAGTGTTGATTTCTTCAGTGAAGCACATGGAGGGACTAACACAGAAAATAGTGTAGAAGATCTTTTTTAAAACCAATCTTGGGACTTTCTTGGTGGTGGTCCAATGGCTAAGACTTCATGCTCCCAAGGCAGGGGACCTGCGTTTGATCCATGGTCAGGGAACCCATGGATCCCACACACCAAAACTAAGATTTCACATGATACAACTAAAAATCTCACACGCCCCAGTGAAGATGGAAGATCCTGAGGGCCACAACTTAGACCCAACAGAGCCAAATAAATAAATTAAAAAATTTTTTTAAATAGTAGTCTGCAGTTACCTGGGTTCACTGACCTAGAGGCAGACATCCTGGAATGTGAAGTCAAGTGGGCCTTAAGATGCATCACTACGAACAAAGCTAGTGGAGGTGATGGAATTCCAGTTGAGCTATTTCAAATCCTGAAAGATAATGCTGTGAAAGTGCTGCACTCAATATGCCAGCAAATTTGGAAAACTCAGCAGTGGCCACAGGACTGGAAAAGGTCAGTTTTCATTCCAATCCCAAAGAAAGGCAATGCCAAAAAATGCTCAAACTACAGCACAATTGCACTCATCTCACATACTAGTAAAGTAATGCTCAAAATTCCCCAAGCCAGGCTTCAGCAATATGTGAACCGTAAACTTCCTGATGTTCAAGCTGGTTTTAGAAAAGGCAGAGGAACCAGAGATCAAATTGCCAACATCTGCTGGATCATCAAAAAAGCAAGAGAGTTCCAGAAAAACATCTATTTCTGCTTTATTGACTATGCCAAAGCCTTTGACTGTGTGGATCACAATAAACTGTGGAAAATTCTCAAAGAGATGGGAATACCAGACCACCTGACCTGCCTCTTGAGAAATTTGTATGCAGGTCAGGAAACAACAGATAGAAATGGACATGGAACAACAGACTGGTTCCAAATAGGAAAAGGAGTACGTCAAGGCTGTATATTGTCACCCTGCTTATTTAACTTCTATGCAGAGTACATCATGAGAAACACTGGGCTGGAAGAAGCACAAGCTGGAATCAAGATTGCTGGGGGAAATATCAATAACCTCAGATATGCAGATGACACCACCCTTATGGCAGAAAGTGAAGAGGAACTAAGAAGCCTCTTGATGAAAGTGAAAGTGGAGAGTGAAAAAGTTGGCTTAAAGGTCAACATTCAGAAAACGAAGATCGTGGCATCCGGTCCCATCACTTCATGGGAAATAGATGGGGAAACAGTGGAAACAGTGGCAGACTTTATTTTTTGGGGGCTCCAAAATCACTGCAGATGGTGACTGCAGCCATAAAATTAAAAGATGCTTATTCCTTGGAAGGAGAGTTATGACCAACCTAAATAGCATATTCAAAAGCAGAGACATTACTTTGCCAACAAAGGTTCGTCTAGTCAAGGCTATGGTTTTTCCTGTGGTCATGTATGGATGTGAGAGTTGGACTGTGAAGAAGGCTGAGTGCTGAAGAATTGATGCTTTTGGACTGTGGTGTTGAAGAAGACTCTTGAGAGTCCCTTGGACTGCAAGGAGATCCAACCAGTCCATTCTGAAGGAGATCAGCCCTGGGATTTCTTTGGAAGGAATGATGCTGAAGCTGAAACTCCAGTACTTTGGCCACCTCATGCGAAGAGTTGACTCATTGGAAAAGACTCTGATACTGGGAGGGATTGGGGGCAGGAGGAGAAGGGGATGACAGAGGATGAGATGGCTGGATGGCATCACTGACTCTGTGGACGTGAGTCTGGGTGAACTCCGGGAGTTGGTGATGGACAAGGAGGCCTGGCATGCTGCGATTCATGGGGTTGCAGAGTCGGACATGACTGATTGACTGAACTGAACCTGGGTTCAATGTGCCCTCCTGATGTTGGTTCCAGGGCAGAAAGTGGAAAAGACCACACATACACACCTATGACTATAGGTCAGTTGGATCGGGAAAAGTGAATGCCTTTCCCTGAGGAACCATGAATAAAACTCGGACCCTCTGCAGTTGAGCAAAGAGGTGAGGAATGTATGAGGGGAAAAAAAAAATGAAAGAGCCGTTGTATGAAATTATGTCAACAATGAAGGACCTGGAGGAGACGCTTGTATTTCCAGCCTTATTATGTAAAGCGGGATTAAAAGGTAACAAATTGAGGCTGTCTAGGAGGAAATACTTTCTTATGAAATGGATAATTAACCTCTAGCCAATGGTTTAGTAAAATCCAACTCCTCCCTTAAAAAAAAAAAAAAGATTAGCTATTTATAGCAGCTGAAACAGCATCCACAGTTACACTGTCTGCTATTATATTACAAAGACGCCTCTGCTTCCAGGCAAAAAAAAAAAAAACTGATAGCCAGCTGGGGTCAGGAAGGAAATTTTCCCTTTGGTGTGGGATTTCACAGCTCCGTTATCTAGTAGTGAACCATGCAGGCACTGCCTGGCGTTTGCACCTCCGTTTGGACACCTGGCTCTTCATCCAGGGTGCTGCAGTCAAACAAGCCATTGTTTTCCTCCTGGATGGCACACCTGTAGCCTTGTATTTAGGCAACACCTTGTGTTTCCAAAAGGTAAACACGAGGAATATAATCAAAATTGGTCCTAACACTACTGTTTTTACATCAACAGTCTATAAATATATGGGAGAACTCAATATACGTGTGAAATAAACAGAGCAGGTATGCCTACACGGAGGTAATTCAAAAGACGGCTCTGTAATTTAGCAGCCTGGATCTCAATTGTTGTATTTTTCGGCATGAAAAACACAGATATTATTCATCAAAGTGATTGTCCTGCGCACTTGTATACCTTATATAATTTATTTTTTCGGGGCTTTTTACTTCAAAGAAATCACTTGCTAATGACATTTCAGACTTTAGAAATTTTTCTGATAGCACACTGCTATTCCCTCAGGGGCAGAATTATGAATAAGTGGATTTTTTAAAGATCATTAACAGATATTACAAACCAATTCAAACGGAGCGTTTTCCTTGCAAATTACCTTTAACTTTTAAAGCCATTGGAAAAAAAGAAAAAGGAAAAAAGACAGTGAGTGATTTAATTTACTTAGCCTGTCTACAAATCACAGCTTTGCACTCCATCGGTGATCGCATTTTTCAACCAAAAAACATCTCTAACTATCTCTAATAGAGATATTTTTCTAAATGATCACACTCAATGAGTGATATTTCAAAAGATAGTGATGTTTAGTTTTTCGTTTTTTGTTTTTTTTTTTTTTTATCACTGAGCAAGTTGCCCTGGAATTGAGAATGTTTATTTTATTGATATGCTTGAAGCCAAACCAGTCAGCCCTGCACTGCCTGTATCTGTTGCTTAATTAAAACTCGCAGGTAATTAGCAGGTTTATCATTTCTGAGCAAATGGATGGAGAAGCTTTGGTGGTAGATTGTGGAGTTTTTGAGGTAAGGGGGGGCTCTTTTATTTAATGATCAAACCGTCGTTTCCTGGCTAAAGAGCTAATATTTGGGGTGAGAAGCACCTTTATTCCCCACGTACATCAGGCCTAGATTCCTATTTGCATCAGCACCCCGTTGTGTATGTTTTCTATTCAAAGAGCCCCTGTGGACTTCAAAGTGAGTTGCCTGCGAGGCCGGGCTACATGGGAGTCCTGAACAGGGTCGGATCAGGCCCAGAGCCGGGAGAAACCATGCCAAGACCAGAGCGTGCTGGAGCCCCCAAACCATGTCACAAAATTAAAGGGTGTCCCCTGCCTAGGCCACCCCACAGTGCATGTGGGAAATGTCCCCAGGCTTGCCAAGCGCTGCGCTGGCTTCTCAGGCTACTCCTTATAAATATTTGATGAGTGGCACTCCATTTGTAAGGAACTATGTTAATAAGAATATTCTTTGAAATCGGAGTCCAACATAGGCTTTAAAAGGGGTCATTGTTTGAAGGACTACAGGTTTCCCCTTTTTCCTTTATAAAGCGAAAAGTCAACTTACCAAGAGTCAAACAAAAGAATCTGGTGTCCTTTTGGATGGTCCATCAACCAAAAATGGGTAGGATTCTACTCTGAAGGAAGTTCTATTTTTGGAAGGGTTCATTAAATTATTGAGGGTGTGTGTGCTTAGTCACTCAGTCATGTCCCACTCTTTGCAACCCCATGGACTGTAATCTGCCAGGCTCTTCTGTCCATGTGATTCTCCAGGAAAGAATACTGGAGTGGGTTGCCATTTCCTCCTCCAGGGGATCTTCCTGACCTGGGCAGGGGCAAAGAGGTGGGTGGGGATTGAACCCTGGTCTCCTGCATTACAGGTGGATTCTTTATCATCTGAGCCACTAGGGAAGCCCTAAATTATTGAGAGGACTTCCTTTGTAGCTCAGTCGGTAAAGAATCTGCCTGCAGCGCAGGAGACCCAGGTTCGATCCTTGGGTTGGGAAGATCCCCTGGAGAAGGAAATGGCAACCCACTCCAGTATCCTTGCCTGGAAAATCTCATGGACAGAGGAGCCTGGTGGGCTGCACTCCATGGGGTCACAAAGAGTCAGGCATGACTGATCTACTAACACTTACTTACTTACTTAAAGGAATAAAAATGCTAATATTTCTTGAATGTCTCTTGGGTGCTAGATATTTTCATTCTCTTCTTTTCATCCTCACCAAAATATTATGCGGTAGAAGGTAAAGAATCCAAAAATCTGCCTGCAATGCAGGAGACCCGGGTTTGATCCCTAGGTTGGAAAGATGCCCTGGAGAAGGAAATGGCAACCCACTCCAGTATTCTTGCCTGGGAAATCCCATGGACAGAGGAGCCTGGCAGGCTACAGTCTATGGGGTCTCAAGAGTCGGACACGACTGAGCACCTAAACGACCACCAGGAAAGTTCCCTGGAACAGAGATACACGTTCCTGGGCCCTCACACGGGGGTGTGGCCTCACCAAGCCTTTCGTCTATATGACAGGTGATGGTTTCTGAAACCGCTTCACATAATCCAGGTCATGGAGACAGTGTCTCACCAACCTTTCCTTCCACTTCAGGCCGGTTTCTCAACATCAGACTTTCTGTTCTCATCACTGTAAGCTTTGGTCTTTTAATGAAAATGAATCTAAATGGGAATGATTTCTCATGTAATTGGGGTCAAAACAAAAGTTTAAAAATAGAATAAAGTAAAACAGGATTATTTCCACTCATAGAACATCAATCTGTTTATTTTGTGCTCAGTCGACAGATCTTTATACCCAGTAACTTGAAGTGCTTCAGCGAGATGCTAAGATGTTGGATTTTGAGCATGCTTTACCTTGCCTTGACATTTAGGGTAAAATCAAACTTCTAAATCTGAAGCACAGGGAGGTTGAGATGAATTGGGAGATCAGGATTGAGGTATATACACTATTGATAACTGTAACATAACTGATAAGAACCCACTGTAGAGCACAGGGAATGCTCTATGGTGACTTAAATGGGAAGGAAATCCAAAAAAGAGGGTATGTCTATATACATATAGCTGATTCACTTTGCTGTACAGCAGAAACTAGCACAACATTGTAAAGCAACTATACTCTCATAAAAATTAATTTTAAACAGATTTTTTTTAAACCCATAAAGCATGTATGAGGGCAGATGTGATCCGATGCCGGCCAGCCTCTCAGACCTCATCCTGACCAGCTCACTGCTCTGCAGTCACTCTGGGGAGAGGCTGAGGTGCCTCCTGCCTTTCTCCACCTGCTGGTCCTGTCTCCTCATTGATGTTGCTCTTGTTCTTCAGTTTTAACTAAACACATTTGACTCTTTGCAACCCCATAAGCTGCAGCATGCCAGCCTTTCCTGTCCTTCACCATCTCCCAGAGTTTTCTCAAACTCATATCCATTGAGTCAGTGATGCCATCCAACTTTCTCATCCTCTGTTGCCCACTTCTCCACCTGCCTTCAATCTTTCCCAGTATCAGGGTCTTTTCCAATGAGTCGGCTCTTCGCATCAGGTGGCCAAAGTATTGAAGCTTCAGCATTGGCCCTTCCACTGAATGCTCAGGTTTGACTTCTTTTAGGATTGACTGGTTGGATCTCCTTGTAGTCCAAGTGAATCTCAAGAATCTTCTCCAGCACCACAATTGTTAATTTGGTTTAAAGGTGCTCTCCTCAGAAAGTGCTTGCTTTGCCTTCAGATCCAAAACAGTCCAGCCCTGATGTTCACCATTTCCACTTCCTTCAGAGCATCATTTCCTCTGTTAGCTTAGTCCCTCATGCAGCATCCATCTCCCCAGCTCAGCTGAGCCTCCAGAAAGTCAGAGATCATCACAGTCTGTCCTCCACTTCTTCTCCCAGTCCGTGCATAGTCCCTGGCACAGGGAATATTGTTGGCTGAAAGCAGCTTTACCTGGTGTAAAATAACATAAAACCCCAGGCAGATACTCTGTCATTGGCTGCTGAGGCAGCTCTTGAACTGAGGAGGAAAAGCTCTCACTTTTCCTCGTGCACAAGCTCAAGTTCTTTCCCCTGCAATTGATCCCTGCCTCCTCTCCGCCAGACAGACACACACACCTGATCTGGAAGGACTGCCTGTGTTTACTCCCAGGCCGGGAAGTCTTACCTGTTGGCAGGGTCCTGCCTGCCAAGAAGGCACAGCTCCCCCATCATCTGAGTGCTAGGCGGCCATGAGTTCGGTGTCCGAGGGGCCAGGTGTGGCTCTCAGGGGCTCCAGGGGCTCCTCTGTGCAAGTCACCACTGGCAACAGCAATATCGCAGAACTCAGTTCCCGTCACCTCCTAAACTGCCAACCCTGATGCGGGGTGGACGTTTTGTTTTCTTGATTGGATCACTTCCAAATTAAAGAAGGACTATTTAATAGTTGTAACAAGGGAAACAACACTTAGAAATGGATTAAAAACAAAGATAATTCTTTCTCCCCATCACACCTCACTACCACTCTCTGAAGACTACCAGAGGCAGACACACATACACCTATATCCCTGTGTTATATAAATGATACAATGTATAGTACATACATTTATACTTAACGTGTGTGTGTTAAGTCACTTCAGTTGTCTACCACTGAAGTACAACTTCAGTATAATATAATTATAACTTATGTATACATACATTAGTATAACATATGTGCTGCTAAGCTAAGTGCTAAATTGCTTCAGTCGTGTCTGACTTTGTGCGACCCCATAGACGGAAGCTTACCAGGCTCCTCCATCCATGGGATTTTCCAGGCAAGAGTACCGGAGTGGGGTGCCATTGCCTTCTACGATAACATATGTATATATAATTATATATTTGCTGTTATTTTTGTTCAGCCGCTCAGTCATGTCTCACTCTTTTTGGCCCCTTGGACTGTAACCCACCGGGCTCCTCTGTCCATGGGATTTCCCAGGCAAGAATACTGGAGTGGGTTGCCATTTCCTTCTCCAGAGGATCTTCCCAACTCAGGGATCGAACCCACATCTCCTGCATGTCCTGCCTTCTTTACCACTGAGCCACCTGGGAAGTTCATAACTATATAATGAATATATAGAATTTTACATCAGTGGGGCTGTGCATATGCTGGAGGGACTTTATCGCAGGATCCCATCTTCATTCAATGGCTGCTTATCTATGTATGTTACTTGCCTTTCTTAGGTCTGGCTACTCCAGGGACTTTCTGGGAAGACGGGTGGGACCACAAAGGACCACACCTGTGTGCAGCGGCACCGATTCCCGTTCTCTTCAGAAACATACCTGCGTTGGGAAAACACACTGGGATTCAGATGAGTTTTCAGAGAAGTGACATTGCTGGTGTTTTCTCCCGGATGATGGTTTGAGGACATCTGAAGAGGTGCCTGCCCCACCCCTACCTTGGTGAGGTCCAGACCAGCCCTGAGCACCGTCTCCTTGGCTTCCTTGAACTCCCCGGCCCATGTTGCTCCCTTCTGTTTCTTTTTTCTTTTTTTTTCCTCTCCTCTGTTTCTAACTGGCTCCCATTTCGAGTTGCCAGCCCCTATATTGCCTCTGACCTTGTCTATTTCCAGCAGCCTTCTCTCAGGAACGAATCTCAAGGTCAAGGCTTCATTGACTTCCTCCCAGGTGCCTCTGCCCTCTAGTCCTCAGAGAGAGCCACCCACACTTTCACTGGGTGCCCATCGGCTCAGCCCAGCCATCTCCAGGTGGCCATTCCCTCTGACTCTCCCCCTACAGACCACAAACTTGCTCAACACAGCTGTGCACTGCTGGGTAGGTTTCAAACATATTCAAGGCGTTTATTTCAACCAGTTCTTACAATAGCCCATGAAGTAGAGAAGGTTACATACACTGGCCCCTCAAATATATGGGTCTTAAGAACATTAATAGGAAATTTGCTAAAAAAAGATGTTAAAATGGTCACATAAAAAATAGTTTTGCTGTTAGTAAAAGAAATATACAGTAGAGTAACATTGATATACTTTTTGCCTATGGAAGAGCAAATATTTCTAAGGATGAACAATACTCTGTTCAACAAGGGAGGACAGTGGCCAGACCCTTTAACCTCTCAAAGGTAGGAGGACATATTGGTGGTACTGCTCTGATTGATAATTTGCCATTCTTGCCTGGAGAACCCCGTGGACCAAGGAGCCTGGCAGGCTACAGTCCACAGAGTCGCAAAGAGTTGGACATGACTGAAATGACTTAGCACACACAAAAATTCAACCAAATTCTCCTAAAGCATCCTCTCCATCTGCCTCTTGAATAGCCATTGCCGCCCCCGGCTGTCTCTTGAAGACATTCCCCTGTCCTTGCAGGATGGAGCCCCCTCTCCCCACATCGGCACAGGCTCTCCCAGCACAGAGGCCGCCCCAGGCACTGTCAGTCTGCAGGAAGTCTTTGCAGCCTCTGGGGCACCATTTTGTCACCCCTGGGACCACTGCCATGCTCCAAGTCTACTCAAGGCATCTGCTTTGAGTTGTTTTTTTCCCACAAAGAGTGAAGAATTTGTGTTGATTCTTCCCCAGAAGGTCGCTGGTGACCAGTGACCCTCAGGGGGTCCACAGGGGGACCATGGACAAGTGAGTCAGCCCTCCTGGGGACTGAACTCATGACCTCATTAGCACAGGACTGTCCTCAACAGACCCACATGGCACGTACCTCATTTAAGGCACTGAGGCAGTATTTTGCTAAATGTTAATTCTTAGATTAACTACAGATGAGTAGAGTTCCTAGAAGGGAAAAAGAAATGAGAGAGATATGTGCATTCTTTAAAGGAAATGTGGATCATCAGTAGATGGTCCCTTTGGTTCATTTTATGATTGAATTTCAGCATCGGAAGGTGACACTCATTGGGATCCATAGTGCCATATTTTGTTTTTTTTTCATCAATATCCTGGCCAGAAGACTGTCAGGGAAAAAAAGCAAATGGTGTCACTTCCCCCTTTGGCCAAACTGCATAAGGATTCTGTAGCGATTCCTCCAAAGTTCAAGCTTCAAACACAGGCAGCATGAGGGAAAGGGTTCTCCCATCTGAGGGAGAGGTGGTCCTTCCCATACACGAAAGGCTGGGCCCTCTTGTCTCCCCACCCCACACCCCCCAGAACCCTAATTCCTGTGGCCAGAAGCCCCTCCTGCAGTCCTGTGTCAGTCACTCTGCAGCTCAGTCAGCCCCCCTCCCAACCCCCTCACCTCCGTTTACCTTATCCCCAGCTGGTCCCTGAGAGACCAGTTTGACAAATAGCAACTATGGTTTGGAGCTGAGTTTCGACACCAACTCTGTATCCTGTGTCAGATTACATCTCTATGAATATTCCACCAACTGCACAGCTCTGAAGAGAAGTTTCCGCTTTCAGGCCATTTCAACTTCAGTCGCTCCCACCCCTGACAGCGATCTTTGAAACTGATAGGGCCCCGATAGAAGCCAGAAGAAATTTTTAAAAAATATTAATAATCATGGGCGAGGTTCCCAGTCTTTGTAATCTTGTGGAAGAGCCCCCTGGAGGAAAGTACACTTGAATTGAACACATGCCCACGTGAGCTCGTCCATGGAAAAGGCTACTTGGAAATGCACGGATGTTTTGCAGAGAATTTCTATGGTGGGGGAGAAGAGGATAAGTCAGTCGTCTGCACTTACCACCTTTTCCCTGAGGAACTTGAAAGACCATCTTTAAACACTCAGGTCTGTTCCCACTGCAAAAGAAGCGCCACAGCACCCAGGCATTCAGTGAAGAAGACTAACCTCTTAGGAGCAGTGCAGCTCTGCCATGCACCACCTCCAGCACGTGCCAGCTCATTGGGGTAGGGGTGAGGGGGCAGGGAAAATTAGTATCTGCTTTGAGCTGGTCATTTCCTCACCTGTAAAATGATGATAGTCACAGTTACTGCAAAATACTCACTGTCTCCACATGGAATAAAGGACATCAAATTCTTTACTGGATTCCCTGGAACACAGTAACTCCTTGCTGAAACTTAACTATTTCTAACTTACTTCACCCTGTATGACAGACTCAAGGTCCATGAGAAAAGCAAATATCATATATTAACACATATTCATGGGATCTAGAAAAATGGTACAGATGAACCTATTCGCAGGGCAGGAATAGAGATGCAGATGCAGAGAATGGACATGCAGACATGAGGCGAAGGGGAGGGTGGGATGAAATGGAAAATTAGGATGGACGTATATACACTGTCACGTGTAAAAGAGATAGCTAGTGGGAAGCTGCTGTGTAGCACAGGGAGTTCAGTCTGGTGGTCTGTGATGACCTAGAGGGATGGGATTGGGGGTCGGAGGGAAAGGTTCAAGAGGGAGGGGATGGATATATATACACGATTCACTTTGTTGTATAGCAGACACTAACACAACTTTGAAAGCAATTACAATTCGAAATAATTATTATAAAACTTTAAATTTTAAAAATTAATAACTAATTTTTAAATTGTTTAAAGAAATTTAACTATTGTAGCTGCTATGTGCTTCCTGACCACCTTGGGACCTATATCTGCATCCCAGATATCCTTCCCTTTGTAAATCTAAAATAAGAATTAAGTTGTATATAGCAGTACATCCATGAAGAAGATACTGGTGACTAGACGGACCGTAGCCACTTGCAACGAGTGTGCTCTGATTCCAACAGCTAAGAGGCAGCAGCCTGCGATGAAAACAGCTAGCCCTGATTTTTTAAACAATGCCTTTTAAAATGTTTCCTTCTGAAATACATTATAAATGGCATCAGGAATTTTCCAAACTGGCATGATCAAAATACACGATCTTAAAGTCATAATTCTCTACAACATACCAAAATCATAGTCAGCCTAAAGATTCTCAGAAATTTTGAATTCTGAACACGTTAAAAAAAAATTCAAGTAAAATCAGATTAAGTATTTTGTTATGAAAATACAATCTGAGATTCTATATTTGAGGAACACTGTTACAAGCATTCAGTAAGTTATAATTTAAAACTTCTACTCAAGTTCAAGTTGACAGTTACGGACTAAATAAATAGAAACTAAATTGATGAATAGTATCTTTCTTACAGCTGTGGGCTCCATTTGCTACTCTAATCTCCAGCAGGGAATATTAGCTCAATAAAATAAATATTTTTAATTTCTTCTATGCATTTCCTCAAACCATGCCAACGCACTTATCTATGGTGCACTTATCTATGGCTCACTTAAAAAATTTGTCAAGTACCCCCCTTCACTTACTTAAAAGAGGATGTTTGATGTCCTAACAACAATGGAGGAATGGGCATGAGGGCATATTGTTTTCAGGCGCTGAGCCCTTAATCACTTCCAGTTCTGATTCATCAGAAAAATAGTGCTCTTGAGGGATTTTTTTTTTTTTTGGTCACAAAATATTGTCTTTAATTTTGAGATACTTACTTCTTGCCAGAAAATGATACTATATTTTTGTCCTAATGATGAAGGATGAAAGATGGGGAGAATTCCATTTGGTGATTATTGGACCACAAAGAAGTAAACTGATTCAGAAAACAAATCCCCAGAAGAAAAATAAAACATATAATGTGAGGTGGGAGCATGGAATTCTTGGCATCTATTCAATTGGGGCCAGGATTGGTAATTTAATAACATCCTTGTTTTGTTAATATTTGGGGGTGGGGTAAAGCTCTAGGGCTTTAGCTTTGGGCCAGATTCCTTCTACTCCCCACCATTACCTCAACCAGCAACAGTGTTTAAAGACATAGATCCCAGGGGCCTCACAAAGGATTGTTAAATCACAGGCTGCGGGCAGGGGTTCAAGATGCCATCCTTCCCACGTAAGCCAAAGCGACGAGGGAACCCTGATCTCCTCAGTTCAGTGGGCAATGGGAACGTGTCCAAAGAAAGCCCACTCTGACCACTGTCCCCAGAGGCCCTGAGCATCACACCCAAATCAGAGCAGATGGGTGATCTCGTGAAGAGAAACCTGCCAATTGCCACAATTCTGCCAAAGCATTCTGATTCACGGGGTAATTGTGCCACTTTCCTTCAGACTGGTCCTTCTAGCTTCCCCTGCTGGTTGCTGGGCAGAGTTTGGCAGGGAAAACAAAAGAAAACAAAACAGCTTCAACTTTGGAAATCCTGGCCACACCTGTGCACTCAAAAAAAAAACATACCTGAGTGATGCGTGTGGTAAAGGAATTCAAGTTGGTGCTTCAGTAAATTCTGCCTTTTCCTGGGACCTGGAGGTCATGGAGTGTGTCATTTTTTTTAGCTCTGGTTCTCTTTCAAGTTTAAATGAGGGGATAAAATAGCACAGGAAAAAACTGAAAAAAAAACAACAACAACAACAAAACACATTCAAATTGAAGAGGGTGACAGGTTTAATCCAAACTCAGTCCCAAACACAGTTCTGAGTTGTCACTTTCTTCCATGACCTTTTAATTCCTAGATTTATGTAATGTGTAGGAATAAAACAAATGATTACTAAAAGTCTTACCAATGTTATGACCTCCATGATGGTATAAGAGAAACATTCAACAGGTAACACAAGTGTGATGACAGTGGCACTAGTGATGGCGGCAATGGTGACTGTGGTGGAGGTGGAGGGGGATGGTGGTGGATGGAGGTGGAGGGGGATGGTGGTGGTGATGGAGGTGGAGGGGGATGGGTGGTGTGGAGGTGGAGGCGATGGTGTGTGGAGGTGGAGGGGGTGGTGGGATGGAGGGGAGGGGATGGGTGGTGGTGGAGGTGGAGGGTGATGTGGTGGTGTGGAGGTGGTGGGGGTGGTGGTGGAGGTGGAGGGGATGGTGGTGGTGGAGGTGGAGGGGGATGGTGGTGTGGTGGTGGAGGTGGTGGATGGTGGTGGTGATGGAGGTGGAGGGCGATGGTGGTGGTGGTGGAGGTGGAGGGGATGGTGGTGGGTGGTGGAGGGCGATGGTGGTGGTGGAGGTGGAGGGCGATGGTGGTGGTGGTGGATGGAGGGGATGGTGGTGGTGGTGTGGAGGTGGAGGGGATGGTGGTGGTGGTGGTGGAGGTGGAGGGCGATGGTGGTGGTGGTGATGGAGGTGGAGGGGGATGGTGGTGGTGGTGGAGGTGGAGGGCGATGGTGGTGTGTGGAGGTGGTGGAGGGCGATGGTGGTGGTATGGAGGTGGAGGGGCGATGGTGGTGGTGGAGGTGGTGGAGGGGCAATGGTGGTGGTGATGGAGGTGGTGGAGGGGCGATGGTGGTGGTGATGGAAGTGGTGGAGGGGTGATGATGGTGGTGATGGAGGTGGAGGGGCGATGGTGGTGGTGATGGAGGTGGTGGAGGGGTGATGATGGTGGTGGTGGTGATGGAGGTGGTGGTGGTGATGGAGGTGGAGGGGTAATGATGGTGGTGGTGATGGAGGTGGAGGGGTGATGATTGTGGTGGTGGTGATGGAGGTGGTGGAGGGGTGATGATGGTGGTGGTGATGGAGGTGGAGGGGTAATGATGGTGGTGGTGATGGAGGTGGAGGGGTGATGATTGTGGTGGTGGTGATGGAGGTGGTGGTGGTGATGGAGGTGGTGGAGGGGTGATGATGGTGGTGGTGATGGAGGTGGAGGGGTGATGGTGGTAGTGGTGGTGATGGAGGTGGTGGAGGGGTGATGGTGGTGGTGATGGTGATAGAGGTGGTGGAGGGGCGATGGTGGTGGTGATGGTGATAGAGGTGGTGGAGGGGTGATGGTGGTGGTGATGGTGATGGAGGTGGAGGGGTGATGATGGTGGTGGTGGTGAAGATGGTGTCGGTGATTAGTCATTTCCCAAAATAGTTAAACACTTCAACTCACATATTAGAGGCTTGAAAGGTCTCTACCGATCTTCTCTGAGTCTTAGCTTCCTTTTGGAGGGTCAATATTTGGTTAATCTGATCACAAAGATGTTCTTCGATTAAAACTTGAAAAGCACTTTCAAGAGAAAGAACAGAAGTGGAGTTGAAGCAACTGTTTAAGATTGGTGTTTCTCTCTGCCAATGAGTTTTTATTCTTCATTATTATTTTCATTCTAATCATGGCCACTGAAACCATTTCAGAGTATTATAGGCATCCAAGGAGGCCAAACAGCCAGTTCCTGAAGACTCTCGTGAAGACATGAGACACTTTTTTAGTGAGGTTCATAAACGTCTTGTTGCTGTTTTTCAGTCACCCAGTCATGTCAGACTCTTGGCAACCATGGGCTGCCAGCACGCCAGGCTTCCCTGTCCTTCGCTATCTCCCAGAGTTTGTTCAAACTCAATGTCCATTGAGTCAGTGATGCCATCCAACTATCTCATAGTCTGTCACTCCTTTCTCTTCCTGCCCTCAATCTTTCCAAGCACCAGGATCTTTTCCAATGAGTCGGCTCTTTGCATCAGGTGACCAAAATATTATAGTTTCAGTTCAACATCAGTCCTTCCAATGAATATTCAGGGTTGAAAATGTCTAGGACAGAGAAATGTGCCCTGTAAGGGCCTATTATCATAAATAGAGAGAAATCCTTGTCCTGTATGGTTTTGTGTAACTGAGGATGAGATCCTCATAGGCAGTTTATTTGCATTTCTCTTCCCCCACCTTCTGGGCTCAGCGTAGGATTGAATGGACCAGACCACTGTGTAGTCAGGTGTGATCACGTGACTTTTTGACCAATGAGATGTGAGGAGTGACAGGTGTCACTTCAGGACAGAAGCTATAGAAGTCAGGACAAGCTTCCCCAGGTCCCATTACCTCCTGCTGCGGTGAGTGTGGGACCAGGTACAGCAAAGACCCCGCCATCCTGCATCCATAAATGTCTACGATTGAAGGACACCCTTGCAATCGACGATGGACAAGAAATGGGATCAAGGAGAAAAATTGTTATTGTAAGTCACTGAGATTTTGATGGTTATTTTCTATTTTCACAGCATAACCTTCTCTACCCGAACAGATACAACTGGCAAAGAGCCAAAACAAGAGAGTTGAAAGTCAGTGGTGGTCACATGGGAAAGAAAGAATCTACATCTTTCTGAGAATGAGCCAAATCCTCAAAAAGACTCTGTGATCGAATCGCTAACTCTGAGACATTTAATCGTTCCCTAGCGAAGTTCTCTTTGAGACAAAAAGTGCTCAGGAAAAAGGTTTGACATGACCTGCAAGCAATTGGAAGTCACCATAACCCACTTGGATGGCAAGGTAATGTGGCGTCTCTTTGGCTGAGTTTTATTTCCAACAATACAGCACCTTCTCACCACTGTCCATCAGACAGATTCCTTCTCATCTCATCTGCAGAACTGTTCATTTAAAGACGGCACTGCTCAAGATATAAGCCTCCTTTAAGGAACTCTACTTTTAAGAAAACCAAGTCTCACAAAATTAGTACATTTCCACATTCAAAGTGAGGTGGCAAATGTGAAAAGCCATCTGTGCCCACCCTCCCCTCCACCCTTCAGACTTCCCCACCACCCAGAGCTTCAGCTCTGCATGAAAAATCTAACACATGCAAAGCATAGAGGCTCTTTGAAAATTTGGCCCAGTGTGTGTCTTCTATGTGAGTCGCCGTCTCACAGAGCCTTGCCAATAACAGCAAAGAGGAAAGAAAAGGAAAGGTTTTCTTTTCTCTGAACTTGGGATTGAAACATAAAACTCCTGTCTTCTAACGGGCTGAATGGCTCCAATTTTCTACACTCGGGAGGACCTCTTCGTCCCCATTGCCTTCATAATATCCACATGGCTTTTCAGTGGGCATTTCTTTCCTCCCAAGTGAATTGCATGGCAGCAGTGGTCCCAAGTGGGTCACTGTCGAGGGGCCCAGAGTCCTCAGCAGCCCCCAGGATCATTGTAAAGATGAAGCTAGATGGACAATCTGAATACTCTTTGAAATGCTAGAAGCACTACATTTACGGCATTATTTCTCCCATCTCATCTCCCGGGTCTGCTGTGTCTGACATAAGCTCTAAGTTTTCTGCAGTCTCTAAGAGCAGAGGGAACTCACATTCACTGGAAACATCCCAGTGCACAGCTCACACAAAAACTCTAAGAGTTGGGTGTTAGAATCTCCAAGAATGCAGAGAGGTGCAGAGAATCCAATGTTTCCCGAGGGTGAAACCAGCAGTGGCAAGGGGAGAACCCCAATCAGAACCTGCCTTTCTCTCCCGTGATTCAACGCTTACACAGAGAAACATTCCACCTGGGGGGCCTCCTGGGACGAGCCAAGTCTGTTTCAAAAGGATGGGTGTGGATGTGCCATCTATTTAGCTGCCCCTGTGAAGTGGGCTCATCAGAACTCTCCACCTAGAGTCCCTTGGATGGACCCAAAGCCCACCAGACAAAGAACCCAAGAAGGCAAGTGAGGAAGAATAGACAGTGTCTGTGCCTGTGAGAAGAGGACAGGATTGAGCAACTTCATAAAAGAAAAAATGAGGGGGCAAGTCCGAAAGAAAATCATATGAAAATTACTTGCCTGTCAACATAGACAGGTTTGAAATGTCCGATAGCTTGGGAGAACTCTAGTGGAAGAAGACAACAGACCATGTCCATAAAAGCAGAGAGAACAGGAAGAGATAAGGATGCAGGGATAAAGGGTGGTCAAGGATTTTGAGAGGGAACCTTGGTGGTGGGGCAGGAAAGAAATACAGCAATATCACTGGGAAAGAAAGGAACCTTGGAGCAAAGCAAAGAATAGCAACTGTGGGCATTAGAGGTTTGATTTTAAGTATTAAAGGAAAGTGAAAGCAAAATGAAAGTGTTAGTCGCTCAGTCGTGTCCAGCTGTTTATCACCCCATGGACTGTAACCCACCAGGCTCCTCTATCCATGGGATTTTCCAGGCAAGAGTACTGGAGTGTACAGTTGTTCCCTTCTCCAGGGGATCTTCCCGACCCAGGGATCAAACCCAGGTCTCTTGCATTGGCAGAGGGATTCTTTACCATCTGAGACATCAGGGAAGCCCAGGAAATACTAAAAAGGGGTAAGGACCAAAGGAAGAAAATCCACAGCAAAAGGGAAGGGGGAAAAAAACTAAAACCGAGAGGTTGAAATGGCCAAAATTATTTCTGCAAAAAAAGTATACACATACTGTCTCCTTAGAAAACGAGTTGGAAAGGCAGCCAAGGCACCAGAAACACCAGCAGAGGCCAATTCATCTGACTCAGGTTAAGAAAACTGATAAAAACCATGAGCTACCTTAAACAGCATAACTGAAAGAGGAGAGAGGGAAGCCTTCTAATATTCAAAACATATGCAGCTTTCTAAACAATATCTTGGTTGCAAACCTCCAGGTTTCTAGCTAAGCCTTTTTCTCCAGTTACTTTCCTACTTTATGTACCCCAAGATGTACACATTCATCTCAAATAATTGACCAAAAAAAACACAAAATGTTTGCAAGCTCTATCTTCACTTCTTTGCAAATGGCATCACAAGAAATTCCTCACTTGGAAAAACATGTCCAGACTCCTTTAGAGCATTCTTTGATTTTGATCTCCTTGAACCATCCAATTTATTTTTTTAATTTAACTCTACTTAATTCGTTTACTGAGTTAACTGGTTCACCAACTTAACTGGAATTTATAGATGAATTATCACTCATTTTGGTCTAAACAGGCCAGCTGTTTAAGAATATAGACACATAATGTACTTTCCTCCATAGTAATTAATTTGCATTGCTCCCTCACAGCAAATCATTGGCAAAATGGTTTTTCTTAAATTCTGTATCTACAAGAGGAACCCTCAGTATGGCACAGCAAATACCCATAAAATCCCAAAGTTGAAGGAGTAATTTTATAAGGCAGGCCACTTGATTGACATAATTTAGTAGTCCATGCCTTTTCCTATGGAGACTCATACTTTTAAAAAGCACATTTCCTTATCTCTTTTAGTCATTTTTCTCATCAGAAAATAAAAAACCTTCTAGTTGATAATATGAGGAAAAATGGAAATTTGAGACCTTGTATTCTTAAAAGGACTAGTCAATAAAGGAAATGTTTCTATATTTAAAATGATAATGCTTTCCATCTCAGAAGGTAAATATGTAGTTTAGGAAACTGTCCCAGCCATTTTTGTAAAGTCATGGTCCTGATTTCTAAATCACACCTGAAGAATCGTAGAGATTTCCAGTCTCGGGGCTTTCACTGGCGAGCAGAGAGGGAGCTGAACAGCTGATTTTTCTCTCTATCCTGAAGCCTGTTTCACATTTACTCAGCAAAACTGCTCTGGAATTCACATAAATAAATAAATAAATACAGAAGTTCAAGAGACAGAAGAAAATGTCCACTAGGCACAGACCCCAGATTAGAGATCAAGCAGGGAGTCTCAATTCTCACCTGTGCAAACGCATAACTTCTCCCAGGTGGAATTCTATCCCCGGTTCTGAATCGTGCTATCCAGCCCCCAAATTACCATGATGGACAAATGAGGTTTCCAAATCAGAATAAGGTATGTACTTAAGTATGGAGGAACCACCCAAGCCTTAGGGAAAGGACTTAGGAAAGTCCGGATAAGGTGCCTGGCAGGAGTGGCAGAGATCTTTTTTCATTTGTTTATTCTCCATTACCTTCCATTTCCTGGGATGTCTTATGATCTCCTGCAGAGGGCAACTAGGAAGTCCCTGTGGAGGGACTTACCCTGTGGAGGTAAGGACACTTTCAACCTGTAAGGGTATTTCTTCTAAGGAGCTCTGGACATAATTTATTTCAGTTCTTCTTGGAAGTCAAATAGCATTAAGGCCTATGAATAAACAGATACATTGTTGATGGAAGGGGTGATAGTTTACGCCTAAACCACCCACCGCATGAACTTCAATTTTATTTTGGTTGCTTTATCCATATACACAGAGAGTTTCCCCTGAAAATATTCCGAGGTAGAAAGCTCAAATGTCATTTAAAGCCCAGAGTGGCTGTTCTTGCCAGGGGATGAGTAGCGGGGTGGGGAAGGAGAATCAGAGGCAACCAGACAGGGAGCTTCAGGGTACAAAACTGGGTCACTCAGATCTCCTCTAACGTAGACGAATGCCACTGAGTGCTGGCCGTCTTTTACTCCACTTTCTTCCAAAGATGAGAGCATGGCTTCATTACCCAAATTGGCTCAGACCTTCCCTTCCCTGGGGTTGCCTGAAACACAGACTGAACCAGAGTTTCTTTCCATCAAGGTGAACAACGGGAGAGGCAGGTTCATAACTCAATTGCTTCAGGAAACATTCAGTGCAGGACGTAGTTTTTCTCTGGACAAGGCTTTGGAACATTACAGTTAAGGTCTTTTAGAAAAAAAAATACATTTTTGTTTCTTTCCTCATCGAAATTTGGTCTGTGATATTTCAATACTTAATCATGTCTCTTTTTTTATCATTTCAGTTGGTCATGAAAAGTTCTGTCAGCCGTTAGAAAGATGAATTAATAATAAATAAATCCCTATGTTCTCAGATTTCCTAGTGTCATCAGGACACGTCATGATGTATATGATTTGTCAGAATTGGTATGAAGTTTGTGACCACAGACATCTCCATAGAGGACCCTCCCCCAGAAAAACTGTCTCCGTGGGGGCTTGAACTCAGAAAAAGTTATCACCTCTGTTGTACTGAATGAGTTTCTAATAAACCTGCAATATAGAGAAGTATGTGGGGAATGAAAGAAAGGGAGAGTGGGTGCCGGCCTCTGAGATTGGAATCTGGCTTGCGACATGTGTGTAGAGTTAGCGCACCCTGGCATGGTCCATCTCAAGGGTTCATTAATAAATAAATCTGAGAGAATCTGTCCCATAAACACCTCTCAAATTAAGAATTTTTGCACAATAGATCATGTCAGCTTCAGAGGCTGGGTCTCTATGATACCGCCATAACTAACTATAAAGTGAAAATTTTAGAAAGCCTTGCGGATGTCAAAGCTACATCATGTGAAATATATAGAAATCGAGAGTTACTGTATTTCCTGAGGCCAGTAGTGCCCATTACCACAATATTCTACTTAGAAAAGGTCCGTCTCGCCTGGCTGACCACGTCACTGCAGCCTGGCGGGGTGCTCCTCTCCCAGGGTAACCGCTGGACAGGCTCCGGCCACCTTGGCTTTCTTCATTTGCCCAACTCCAAGGAAGGAATTCTCTCTGACCTTGGGGTTGAAATATCAAGCCGAACCTCTTGGAATTTATCATTAGCCTGGCATCTGCGCTCAGCAATAGAGCCTCTGAATTCAAAACAGGACTGTTTCCTGGCTCAGAACTTCAGCTCCAAATTCCTTGGGCTCAAAAACTGATGGGAAAACAGATCTTCAGCATTCTTCTGATTTAAAAATCATTCAAACTGACAACAGATAAGAAATTGACAAGGAGATGCGAAAGCCTTCATTTACATAGCTGTCTCTTTCTTCCTTCTACACAGTGAAGAACAGAGCATCCTTAACCTTGGTTTTCTCACTTCTCTCAGTTTAAAGCACAGCCCATAACATTAATTAAAGTGTGTGTGTGTGAGCTGGAGGGTAAAAGTTATATTTCATATGCTGTGCCACATGGCATTCTAGAACTGTACAATTTTTAGGTGTGCTTTTTTTTCCCCCCTCAACTTGCTATCCATGCAGCCCTGCTTGCTTCAGCCTAGCCTCATACAGAAACTCCACAAGAGCAACCTACAGATGGATGCAGTGGGTAGAACAGATGCTGAGGCATTGGTGGCTTAAGCATGGATAGATGGAGGTAAGTTTCTGGCTGGAGAATGCAGGTGCTGGGCAGGGCATCTGAGGTTACCCACTACAATCCTTTTGCTTCACAGATAAGTCCTGCAGAAGGTGGGTTCGATGACTAGTAAGGGGTAACCCCAAGTATTTCTTATGATTTCAAGTCTTTCTGCTCCACCAGGACCATTAGCCTCTTTGAGATACAGACGTAAGTTAGATCTCTTACGGGGGGGGGGGGTGGGGAGTCATCTGCTTATCTACACTTCCTAACGTTTGCATATCAACTCAGGAGAGTCACAGAGCCCCTGGAGTTTACCTCTGGATGTTACTGGGCCACTGGTTCCTGAGTTAAGAACTAACACACCCAAGAAAGCGAGTTTCCTAAGTAGAAAACACTACTTTCAAAACTTATCTCTTCTAGAACAGAAACTAGAGTTAATGATGCAATCTATAAAATTCAGGGGGAAAGAAATTCCAATTGAATTAAGCCCTAATCAATATTTCCATACTTCTAGCGTGTGTTAAATAAATTAAAAAAAAAAAAAACGCCCAAGAGAAATTTAAACCTACATGTATTTTACTAGCTGTCTCACATATGGACCTGGAATATCGTTTCTCCTAATATGGAGATGGCTCAGCAGTATTTAAATGATTCCTTATTCCAAGTTATATAAATATGCACCAGATGTATCTTTTGTAAATGTTATGTTTTTCAACTTCTCAGCATTTGCAAGTAGTTGAAAGCTATGTCAGGCATGCTTTAATGGGGCATAAAAGTGTATTGTATTCAAAGAGATGGCACAGCTCTGTAATAGGTGAAAATACAAATGTTGTCAATGGATACATTCTCATTTTATTGATTTACACTGCATAATAGCAGGCCCTGTAATCTCCTTTCCATGCAAGTTCTTCACCAATTGAAATATAACTAGATATTTAAAAATCATGCGTACATTAATGGATTCTCTAGATGACAGAAAATTCAAAACACAGAATTTTATGTATGACTAGAAGGCAGCTCAGAGATCAACTAAATCCCATCCCCTGATTTAATAGATGAGAAGCTGAGACCAGAAGGGTGACATGCGGCAACCACATCACTAACCTACTTGGGGCTTCATGCATGAATTTCTATACTCTTAAATATATGGAACCTTACTGAACTCTTTATACAATCTGCCTCTCGACTACCTAAACAAAAAATAGAAGGAACAGCAAAACATATATCACTTATTGATTTCCTGTGACTTACTGGGAAGAAGCAGACGTGATCTATATGCCGCAAACTGTCAAATTATCTTATGGGAAGTAAATATAGGACGTGAGTGCCAAGTGCTAGGATTAAAAATTGTCAAAGAATATCATAACACTATTCCTCCAATATAAAATTCTAATGGACTCAAGATTAGCTTTTTTTACTTTTAAAACAAAAGATACCATAGTGAATTCTTTTCAGAACATTTTATTGGAGGTTAAATAGTACATCAAAGATGTTAAAGAAATACATTCAAGGCATATGTAATTGACTGCCCATCTCGAAAAGAGTGCTTTTTTAAATAAATAAAAAAATTAAAGTTAACACAGATAGATCTTTATTGTAAAACTCTTTTTTTGTTGTTATTTTTCTCTCTCTTTGCTGGGGAGAAAGCAAACCCTACCTCTTGTCGTTTATGTGACTTTCTAACATCTCTAGGCAGAGTGAGCATTTGAGGGTGCACACAAGTATATGCTGACTTCACCTGGCTCATTTTCCCCAAATTAGTTTCCTCTGTCACATATTTTTTATAAACTGCTTTTAATTCTTCCTTGGAATGAGGCAGCATATTAATTAACTAATAACTAATTAATTATTTGGTGAAAGTCATTTTCCGAAAGCCAAGTAACCTTTTCACTTTGACCTTTACAAATAACATTTCGCCCTTTGGGGACCAGTGGCAGCAAGGAAGATTTCATTTAGAATGAAATCATTACGGAGGTTTTTTTCAGCGTTGGTGTCTTGGTCTCTCGTGGAGCACTGGTGTTTCTCAGGGCTCCACAGCCGACTCTCTTTCCTCTCGGGCCCCAAACGAAACCCCATCTTTTCCTTCTCGCTGGGAATCAGGCTTGCACATTCTGCTCCGTGGCCCAGATTCAAGGCACTCCCCGAGGGGCACACAGTCCAGCCTCGCTGATTGATCCCTGGGTTGCCTAGAAAAGCTCCATTGTCTCTGAATGATGCTGGGACCAGTGAGAAGGTTAAAGACAGTGGCTCTGCCTATGGCTGCGAGGTATCCATACGCTCCCTACGAGGGTGTTTGCGAGCGGAGCACAGAGAGGAACGGAACCAGCCCACCGGCTCCTGCATCAGCCTGGAAGCAGAGCCGACTAGAGACGATGCTTCTCATCCGCAGGTCAGCCTCCTCCCCTGGGTGCACGGATACAGAGCAACAGACACACCACTGTTGTCTATTCTGCGCAAGGTTTATAGACACACACTTATGCACCTGCTGAGGCCCTTTAACTTGGTATACCTCAATATAAATGGAGCATCCAGCCTAAACGCTAATACTCATTTCTGCTTAATCCACAGAGCCTTGTGGAGCCTTATTCTGCTCTCATGATCATGGAGGGCTGGGAGACGGCTGGCTGGTACTGGTGCACACAAAAGTCGTGAGCATCCTGACTGTGATGCGAGACTCTTGGGGGTGCTGCAGTCACAATTGCCGGCTGCTTTGCAAGCACAGAGATGGCCCTAAAAGGGGGGGACAGCTGGGGATCTTCACAAAGGGGAGAAAGCAGCAGGGTCCCAGAATTTGCAAAGCAGTAAAGCAAATAAAAGCTTACTGTCTGGTAAAAGCACGCTGCCTCCAAGACAGGTGACTGAAGTTCAGACCTGGGTACCACCACTTGGGACATTCAGCAGGTGACTCAGCCCCTGGAAGCCTCAGTTGGCTCACCTGTCAAACTGGGATACACGATGCGCTTCATGGGGTGTTTAAAGGCTTAACAAGGACAATGCACACAAGACGCGTGTTTCAATACCTTGCTACATGGTAAGCCCATAGTAAAATGTGGCCGTTATTATTACTGCTGCTGCTGTTGTCATGGAAATTCTCTTTTGAGTCTTTACGCTTAGAAATGAGAAAAGATTTGGCTTTCCTCTCATCTTCCCTAACTCAGAGATTGAGCACACGCTGCTGAATCCTGGTGGACCATCCACCCTCCAGGCCATGCAGAGGAGTTCAAAATGGAAGAGAGGGAAGAAGGTGCCCAAGACCTGGGTTAGAATCCATCATCTCCCACCAGCAGTCGCTCTGCAAGCATGGGCACCTCGCCTCCGTGACAAAGTCCAGGCCACGGGTGGCAAGAATATTTTTAGAGGGAGTCAGAGGGACATCTCAGAGGTGGTCACTCTCCATGGCCCAGTAAGGGGGGAGAGCAATGGCATTCCTACTGCTGTCTCAGTTCCCTGAGGACAAGAGGGGAAAACCCCATCACCCTTGAAGTGATGGCAGCGAGGGGTCTGTCAGGTTGGGTGTGGGGGAGTCTGTACTCTAAAATCTCACCCCACTTCAGTGGGCTCCACAAAGACCACGTCCACCCACCAATGGACAGCCAACAAGGGCTCCTTCCCAGCATCACCTGCCCACTGCCACCCCAACACTCCTAGATTTCTCCAGTGCCCTGGAAAGCCAACTCAATGCTTTCCCAACCCCTACTGTGTACCTTTCACATCTTTACATCATAAGGCTTGGCAAAAGAAAATTTAAAATAGACAATTCCATATTTGATGCTTAATGCCTGTATCCCTTAGGAAAATCTATATGAAACTTTTTGCCCCTCTCAAAAAAACCAGTTTAGCTGCTAACCAATGCTATTGAATTTACTGAGACTGCAAGCTAGAAGTAGTTCATGCACACAGCCCAAGCTGGTCCAGCATTGCCTGCTAAGACCCAGAGGGCAGAGGGCATGTGGGAAACTGTGCCCAGTTTCCTATGAACATGAGGAACTTGCTTTATTCATACTACAAGGGGTCCCCCACTCTCACCACACACACACACACACACACACTCACACACACACGTGAGAGCTAGGTCTGGTGGGTTGATTCTGTTTAACAGACAGGGGTGAGCTCTGTGCAGCCTGAGGAAGGTTAAAAAAAAAAAAAAGGAGAATTCGTGTTGCTGCATTTATGTTTTGTTGTCCACTGATTTTGCTTCCAGGGCAGTCCACCACCCTGGGCCTAGTACCTCACAAATGAGACCTTTCCTTCCGCCGAACACAATGGTGGCTAATGTATCCAACTCACCAAAGTCAGAGTTTCACAATAGCACTATTTTCAAGATGCTTTTATATTTATTAGAAAGGGTATTTATTTTTTAATCGCGTCAAAACTCTTTGGATGTCTTGGGGTTTTTTTTTTTTTTTCTTTTCCTTTCTTTAAGGACCCTGCATTTTGGGTTAAGGGCAGTAAATAGTAGCCAGTCCTGATTGGCCAACAGCTGTTTCTTTATGGGAACCTTACTTGCCAAGTAGCTGGACAGCGATACTCGCTTGGTATTCATGGGAAGTACTTGCCGAACAATAATGACAATAATTGCCTCTGATTCTTGTGTTTACAACACTGCCAAAGTATCATTAGGGCCTTATTTATAGATAATAATGCTTATTAATCACAAGTATTTGAATTTTGGAATGTATTAGATTAATATTCTTTTGTACCTCAGTTCTGTACTAATGCTGTGAAAGACATTTACTGAATGCAACTCATTGGGAATGCTTATTTTGAGCTGCAAAATAATGTGTGTAATTTGCAGGTGAAAGATAAAGAAATTACATGGCTACCTCTCAGCAGCCTGCACCGTGATCAATGGCCAATGTGGAGAATTAGGCCCTGGCTCTAAAATGAGAAAAGAAAGAAGCAAAATAGCTATCCCTAGAGGTATTATTTCCCAAAAAAATCTTGTAAATTCTTATGACAGGAGAACTTCCTAATAATAAGTCTATTATCTTGTTTTGCCATAAATCTTTGGTGGATGGCACCATTTTATTGAAAGGGGTCTGGGGTAAAGACTAATTAGTGATTCTGCAACAATCCCACGTTGTGTAAGTTTTGGGAGGCTCAAGGGGGAAAAAAGGGTAGGATGACTAGTAACTGGAAATAGCACAAGTACGCCTTGGGTTTAACTGTCCAGTTGCTACATATTCTTCACTTATTCATTAAATTTTTCTAGATGCTTGATTTTTGTGCAAGCAAACACTAACGCTCTATTTCCTTATTTTTATGTGCATCTAGAAATAGGAACCATGAAAAATTTCAAAAGACCATCACACTTTTTCCAGGATTAACACTAATAAACAATTTCAGTTTGTGTAATAAAACAACTTTATAAATAAATATGAAGTACTGCTTGCCCATAGTTTTCACCTAGCCACTTCATCCTGATATTATAGCAAATACGAAATCAGCAATATTTTTTTTCCACCTAGCACACATTATTTGTTCTTGGAGTACCTTTATGTGTTAGAATAATAATACTTCAGTAGTTTAATTAGATGAATGCAAAAAAAAAAAAGTAGCTCCATAATTTTCCAGAAACTTTTGAGAAAGAAAGCAAAGTTTACGAATATAAATTCTAGGTGCTATTTTTAAAATAATACTTGCCACTAGAAATCTTTTTAAACATTGCCTATCATTAAGATTTACTAATGTTCTTTAAGCTGAACCCAAATCATGCTCAACCTTATCCTACTTTACCAAAGACTACTTTAAAATAGTCTGTGGGCCTAATTACCACCTACAATGTATAATATTGTCCTGCCATATTTTTGTCCCTCACATAAGGGTAAAGAAATGGCACCTTTGAACTAAAATTGCACTGAGAAAATTGTCCTCCCTACAAGACCCTTGAAAATGTGTTCAGCACATGTTTCCAAGTCCAAGCATACAGGATTCTAATTCATTAAATGTATAATGCTAACATTTTAATCCACTGCTAAATGTAAATAACTTCAGCAATCCCAGTTGGGCTATTTAACATTAATTTAATGTATTTTATAATACGTGTGTGTGTCTCCTCTCATGGGGCTAAGTAGAAAGGTGAACAATTATCTAATAACTTCCATCAATGCACTCCACCAAACCTGTAAGTCAGGCCCCTCCTCTCTTTTTATTTATTTATCTAGTAACGATCTCACCTTGAGGTCCATTCAGGTGTGTGTTCTATCACTCCTAATCAATACAATGAAGAATCAGGCAAGACCTTCTAGAATCTGTTGCTACCTTACAAATTTAATCACTATAGATAGCCAGTCTAGACTGTTCAAATTTCACTCCCTCTTCTTTCTTCTTTTTTTTTTTTTTTTAATAGCTAGGCAGAAGGGTGTGCCGCAATGCCTGAATTCTCCAAATAATTAAATTCCCTCCCTTATTTTGCCTTTGGTAGACATTGCCTAGTTCTCTCTTTAAAAGATGAGAGCAGCTGGATGAGGAAAGAGAATAAGGTTTTGAGAAAGCATAGAGGCACCTCACCTCAATGCGTGTTACTGATGGAGCCTAAATAGTGAGGTTGAGTACCTGAACCCCTCCCAGAGGTCCCTGAGAACCTCAAAAGCAGACTCACCCAACTGCTCACAGACTTTAAAAAAAGCAAAGTGGGAGAGAGAGAAAGGAAAGGCAGAGAGGGAGGGAGGAAGGAGAGGAGGGAGGAAGAAGATGGCTAGTCCATGAAGCTGGAGTTTAAATGTGAGACTATTAAGAAAATAATTCACTTCGAAAACTGCTTTCACAGAATAAGTTGGTCTCCACCAATATCCGAGCAGTTCTCTAAGAGCCTGGTTGGCTATGAAACTTGATATCTGTCAACATTTTATAGTTGCCCTGAGTTAATAAGCTATTTTCCTTCTTTGCTGTAACTGACAAATTTTTTAAAAATTGCATCTTAGATGCCTACCTTCTGGGGAGTTGTATTTGCTATGTTATAGTTCTTTCTGCTTTCCGGCCACAGAACACCAAAGTATTTATTCTTACAAATCTTTCTACATGTGTAACTTGAGCTTACTAAAACAGTCCTTTACTCACTTCATTAATTAAATCGACAGAAAAGATGCTTTTACACTTTTGGAGTGAATGACTCTTTATCCAAATTTTTGAATACACATTGTTCAATTTTAGATCATTATATAGCATGTGTCTTTTCCTACCAAACCACACTGTCATGTAGAAATCTTTCTAAAATAAAAGCCTAACTTATGCTTACAGTTGATTTAAAACCCCATCTACAGTAAAATTCTTTTACTTTTTTCAAGAATATTCTTTTTAATTTTTTTTTCATTTATGGCATTTCCATCATTTTAACTTCAAATTTTTAACAAATTAAAAAACAAACCTCAAAATAGCACTTGGGCTAAACTGATTTTTATTTTCACAAGCTCATCACTAATATTTAGATACCATGGATGAGGCATCAATCTTTGAAATACTCTGAAATAAACAAGCAATAAATTACATGTGGGAATAAATGCCATCATAAACACCATATATATATTTTCAGTAAAGAAATACACATTTACATAAACATAGAAAAGCTGATAAAATAATTTGTAATATCAGTAAAAATAACTCACATGAGAGAGCTCCTTCTATCATGGTCTTCAAGAAAATTTCAAAACTTTATCATTCTGATTCTTTTTATCAATGAGGACAAATAACTCTTCAACCATAACATTAATGTATAATGTTTCTTTACATTTGCTCAGTGTGAAGGAGTGCTTGGAGTCTTGCCAATGTATTCATTTTAATTAAAAAAAGTCTTTGAAAATACAAAAATTCAAAACAATATCTAAAAAGAAGCAAATAAGTAACATGCCATCCCATATTACACAAATCATCTCAAGGATAAATATGTGCCTCCAACTTGCTTTCTCATTTCGAATTATCACTAGACTAGTGAGTGTCTTTTAATGATAGAAAGGTCTACAAAATTAAACTACTTTAAAAATGTTTTCTTTACAGCAGAATGAAAAATAAAACTAATGTTCTTTTTCACTGCGTGCCGAATTTAATTTTTGTCATAAGACAATAGCATTTCATTTGCAGGGGAAAAAAGATGAAAAGTACCTGAATTTAGATAGAATGTTTATATTTAAATTCTTAAGTATGATGTCTTTTTTATTTATGTAAAATGAGTTGTTTGTAGTATTTTAAAAGGGAGCATGCTGAAAATATAATATAGTGCATGGATTTTTTCCTACTGACTCTTATGGTGTCATCTAGGGCTGGCACAATTCATATTTCAAAAGAAATTTTAAACTTGTTTTCAATAGGGATAAGATTTACTCTTTTATTTTAGGACTATCTGTGATAGAATGTATTGTTAATCATAGAAGTTTGGTATATTACACATGGGCATGTTATATGCAAATGTATTCAGTTGGGGTATGTATATATTTTGTTATGTTATGTACATAAACATCTACCCTCGTGCATATGTATATTTACATCATGTATAAATATGTGTATATTACCAAAGGGTCTTATACTGAAGGGGAGGAGGAGCTTTCGGGGGACTGCCATACAATATTTTAGTTGACTGTTCACTGAGGCTGTTTTCTATGAGAGTAATTAGGTTTCCTTTTTTCACAGTCCCCAAGGTGGGTGTTTATAGACATGGTTTAGTTATTACTGTTTTCCAAAAGGCTAGTTTTTTAATCTTACGTCTACATATGCTTTAAATAAATTAGTGGTTGCCCACCCCCTACCTTGTCCTTCTCTTAGGAAGGCCTATGGGCAAACATCTTGATAAATAATTCAAAGAAAAGCTAAACTTTGATTCCAAAAAACAAAGTTCATCTAGTTAAACACTGACATTTCACTATTAACATTCTTTACTAAAATTTAGCTGTCTATACAATATCTTATAAAAAGGAGTGACAAATAGTATGACGATACTGGTAGGTTAGGGTCTTTGGAGGTAAGTGTGTGCAAATTTTACTTAGGGACTTTCTCCAGAACAGGAGGTCTTACAAGAATTGCCACTGAGCATTAAACCACCTAACGTCCACCTAAATCCAAGAAACAAGAAATATATACCACCAGTATTTCCAAATTATTGAAAATCCTTAGATGCAAACGTTAGGACAAAAAGAAGACACTAAAAGTATTTATAAAGTTTATTTTTAGGATCCTCTGAAAGTCATGTTATCAAAAATACAGTCGGGCAATTGGGTTCATATTCTCAATGATGGAGAGAAATATTTAGCCTTTTTCTGAATTCTTCCTGCCTTGTGTTCTCCCTTGAGAGTTGAACAATCTGGATGGGGCTGGTTAACGTCCTAAGCAAGACGAATTTCATTTGACCCAAGTTTTCTTCTATTAGTCTGCTTTTCTCTTTTCTAATAGGAGATAACTGACAGCCCTGTTTTGTATGAAATTATGGAAATCAGAGACTGGAGGAAGGGGGAGTCATTATTTCAGAACTGAAAAGGTGTGTGTGTCTTCACTCCTCACCCCCCCCCCCAAAAAAAAAAAATTCCCATCACTAGAAAGGAGCCAGCAAACTGGCAGGCTTAAAAAGTGATTTTTCAACTGGTTCCTACTTCTACTCTGTGCTTCCAAACATAAAAACAACCTCCACGCAAGCCCTCTTCAAGGCCAAGACCCGAGAGGAAGCAGATACCCCAGTCCCTGAAATCCAGTCTCAAGGGCAAGCGGGAGCCTGGGAAGGATCTCGGCCGCATTTCTCAGCGAATACTGTCCCTTTGGGGCTCCCCCGGCTCACGTGAGTCCAGGGATCCGTAAACATCCCGGGACCCCAAGAGGGATCTCTCGGGTCTCAGAAAGGATGAAGCGAGGATTAAGACACCTGGATGGGGGCGGGGGAGCTCTAGGTGGCAGATTTACATCTCCAGGCTGCACCGGCGCATTCCTCACCACCTCCTGCCCTGCCCTACCCTGCGCGCGCACCGCACGCCCACGCACGCCGCCCGCGCACACGCACACCCTGCAAGCGCGCACACGCGCTACACACCCCCAACGGACACATCGCGCGCACACACACGCACACACTGATCACGCATGCGGCACGCACACCTACTGACCCGGACACACACTCCGCACGAGCGCACACACCCCCAACGCGCGCGCACACACACACACACACTGCACACACCCCCGACACACAGACCGATCACGCACGCCGCACCCATACATACAGACCCTGACACACATACCCGGACACACACCCCGCACGCGCACACACGGGCGCATACACATACCGATCACGCATACTGCACTCACTCACACACACACACACACCCAGACACACATACCGATCCCTCACACGCACGCACGCATGCACGCACGCCCTCCGAGCCGCTCTCCTCCGCAGGGAGGGCCCCTGGTGCGGGGCACTGCCGCGTGAGGGGACAGCGATGCTCTCCGGCCTCCGGAGCCAGCGGGCCGGGAACAAGGCGCTGGGCCGCGGGTTCCAGTGGGGGTTGCCAGGCGCCAACCGTAGAGGGGCCGGGAGCCGGGCGGAAGGGCCAGGGAAGAGTGGCCGGGCGCGCCCCCCGCCGTCCTCCTGCCGTCTCCCGCTCCGCCGCCGCCGGGCCCGGCGCAGCCGTGGGCAGCGCGTGAACCCCACGCGGCCGGGCCTCCCGGGCTCGTCCGGCGCCGGCCTGCAGGGGGCGCCGCTCGTGGGGCCTTGGCCTTGGGCGGGGAGGAGGGGCCGGGTGGCAGGCGCCGAAGCAGGCTCGGCCCGCGTCCCCGGAAGGCGCGCGGAGCCGAGAGGCTGATGCTCGCCCACGGGCTGGTGACGGCGCTCTCACACATGTCACCGCCTAGCCCGCTCTCGGGTCCCGCGGCAGGAGAGGGCATGGGCGCTGCCCGAGAGCCCGCCTCCTGGACGGTGGGCTCCACCTGCCTGCTTGGAGCTCGGGGTAGGAAAGGGAGTTCGTCTCTCCAGCTTGGCCGCGCGGGGGCTTCGGAAAGTTTTCTACCACACCGGGGACGGAGGCTGAAGAAGCGCGAGCCTGCTGCCAGGCTGGGACAACCCGAAAGCACCAGAAGCGTCGCCAGCCAGCAGCACCCCCGACGTCCCTGGCAGTCAGCCCCTTCCCTGGCCCGGCGGGCCCTGGACCCGGAGCCGGAGAAACCTGGCAGTCCCGACGACCGCCTGGTGGGCTCCGCGCCGCTACCCGCGGGAAACGCGCGCCCTGCGGCATCGCTGGAGACGGACGGCTGGGTCACGATCCCAGAGGAACGGAGCCGCGTCCTCGCAAGGCATGGGCAGGGGTGGAGGTCCAGGGCCCCTGCAGATGTTCCAGGGGGGCGCCCGGGCCGAGAGTGCCTTCGGAGCGGAACCTCGAACTCCAGGGGTACCCACGTCCCTTTCTCACTCCAGATGTTCAGCTGAGCTCGGGGTGAGGACTGTCCCCCGTCCCGATCTGGACCCAGCAGCCAAGGCCAGAGGTGTGCAGATTTTTTTTAAGACCCACCCACATCTTATAAATGTGAGATTGTTATCAGGCAGCCCAGATTACTTAAAGCGTACCATTTCTCCGCGATCCAATTTTATTAGGATTTACTCTCATTTGTGCTGGGCTTCTCTGGGGAAATAATGCTTTGATTAATGTAATCCTGGCCCAGGATCCGCCACATGCCCCTCGCCCCTCTCCCAGGAGAAAGGGCCTGTTTGACAAACAATAACAGAGCAGCGACTCTTGCAATCTGGCCCACACCTTTGGGGGCGGCTAGGAAGAAGGTAGCACGCGATCCCACGCCGTTTGCTAAATGCAAGGGTGAGAGGAGGGAGCGGGCCTCTGCGAAGGGCGAACTTTCCAGAAGCAAAGCCCCGGGGCTCCGAGGCGCGGGGGCTCCTGGAGAGGTACCCTAGATGGGTGCGCGCCTAGATCCTGTGCGCGCCCGCCCTCCGCTCGCTCCGGCCGTCTGCCTCTTTGTCCCCAGCCACAGGCCTCGGCGACCGGGGAGTCTGCGCGCTCCGCGTGGGCAGCCCCCGGACCCAGGGTGCGTCCACAGCGCCGACGCGCGGCCCCAAAGCACTTCGAGAGCAGATCTTAGGGGAGAACCAGGCGCCGACTCGAGGCGCCCCGCCGCTGCCAGAAACCTGGAACCCGGGGCCGAGCCTCTGCGGCTCCCCTCCTTCCTAGACACCCGCATCCCTCCTGCCGTGCCCACACGCACACAATGCGAATGCGCGGGGACCTGCGCTCGCCGCTGCGGCTGGCCGAGAGCAGGCGCCCCCTTCCCGCTCCCCTTCCTCCGGCGCCGCCCGGCCCCCTCCCCGAAGGAGAACAGCTCAATTACGAAAGGAGCGCAGGAAGAAATCACGGGCTCCGAGGCGTCCGCCGACGCTCCTCGAGTCCCCGTCCCCGGCACCCGGTCCCCACCCCCACCGTCCCCAGCTCGCGGAGGGCGGGGGCGCGGCGGGGCGAGGGGTCCTACCCTGCTCCGCCAGAACAAAGCCCACCGCGGGAGCTCACGGCCGTGCACTGAGCCGGTGACAAAGGCCGGCGGGCGGCGCCGAGCTCCACGGCCAGGCTCCGGCGGCGGCGGCGGGAAGGAGGCCTCTAAGGAGATGCCCAGCCCTCCCCGGGCTGCGGCAGGTCGCCGCGGTGTCCCCGGTGACCGGTTAGGGTGACTCAGCGTTTCCCTGCGCTCCATCCCGCACCCGTTCTGGTCTCTTCCCCACCCCGCCTCCCGGTGCGGCTGGACAGGCTCTTCTCCGTCCCTCCCGCTTACTCCCCCACCCTACTCCTTCTACCCTACTCTTTCTCCCCGGACCTTTTGCTTTTAATCGCTTTCCATTTTTCTTTTTCCCTAGAAAAGGAAGGCTAATTCGACTTCTGAAGGCCGCTCTGGGTGTTCAGATAGCAGTCTCAAAGTCCTTGAGGACAGTGTTTATGGAGACAAGGGGAGTAGTGGGTCCCCTTCATTTTATTATGCAAACTGTGCTCTCAATAAAATAACATTCAATCTAAGGAAGTGGAGCTCGGCCTTGGGATCCCCACCAGCCGCTGCCTTTGCCAGAGAAGCGGCTTCACAGGGTCGCACATCACAACAGAGGGGGCGGGCAGGCATACCCTGCCGCCGGGAACAGAGGCCCCCAAGGCGAACCTTCCGAGGGAACGCCCCAGTCTGGCTTCCCAACCCTGCAAAGGAGTCGCTTGCCAGATCCCAGCGCTGACATCCTAGAGTTTTCAGGTTTAGGAGACTTTAATAGTCACTGTTTTTCCAAGTGAATTTTTGTTTCATTTCTGCGATGTGAATTTCAAATAAAGGGAACACAGTCTAAGCCATTTGGACAATACATGTCTTGACTCCCGGAGGTTTTCTGCATTCTGATATAATATTAAATTAAAATCTGACGTCTGTCCAGCAGCACTGTGAGCTTGGGATCCTCCTCTTAGGCTCTACTGGGCAACCAAGCTCCCTACCTCGAAATCTGGGGGGAGGAGGTGGGCCTTCAAAACTGTAAGCAAACACAAAACTTTTAACTGGGGACTAACCAGCCCCAGTTTGCATGAAGCTGCGGTGAGTAAGTTCTACAGCCAAAGACTCTTTGCCAGATATTTCAGTGCTGAAATGATATTGCTGCAAACCAAGGAGTATCTGAAGTAACAGATACTATGACGACTGGGACTATATTCTAAAAGTGAACAAAACAGCCGACCTTTCTTGAAGACCCCCTAAGGCTGGTGGTCCAGGGTAGGGAGGGAACAGGTCAGTGAAGTGGGAGTTTTCATATTCACAGGAGAGAACGTGCTACAGAAGCAGCATTTGGGGAAAATGCCCAAAAGAGCAGCCTCCAGCCTGATGAGCTGTGATCTGCACCCAGCTCCTCAGACAATAGCTAAGTTCAAGTGTCAAAAAAATCGAATTAAAAAAACCCACCCAGAGGCACCCAAGTGCAAGAATTGTTTCCTAGTGTGCCACAAAGACTCATCCATCAGCGGACTACCTAGTTCCAACTCAGAAGTTGTATAGGGAATTTGGGGGTTTCTGGGCCAAGGGTGTCCTCAAGAAAGAGAATTATTTCTGTTAAGGCCACAAGCTTGGGGTGGGGGGTGGGGATCCAACCACCCCCCTGGCAAAGCCGAGTTAATATTTTGTTTTTCAAAACACAGACACAAAAACACCAAGTTGACCTTGGAATATTTTTCTAGCTAGACCTACCCACATGTTTTTGTTAATAAATCATCATCGTCACTCCAGTCCATCAGCTGGGCTCTCAGTTACCTAGCCCTTTGAATTTAAATTCTAAGAAGAACATTGTGGGGGCGGGGGTTGAAGGGGGACAGGCTAGAATAGTCCATCATGTAGTGTCAGCCACGGCTTCCCTAGCGATTGGTAGCTTTCATTACCAGACTTGTCAGGTGCATGAATGCAGCTACCGTGGGCAAACTGTGGGAAATGGGCTGTTTTTAAAGCATATACTCGATTGCCAACTTATCATGCGTTCTTAACTTAGGTCCCACAATCTGAGATAGTCTGTAGTTTAAAGCTTTCCTATAGGCATCAGAAGTAAAGCTTCTTGCTTTAGGGTGAGAGAGCACAAGTGTCTGACTTGATCATTGCTCCTTCCAGCCTGTCTAAGAGAACCAAGTGCTTGCTCCTTTCCTACAGATCAGATCAGTCAGTTATCAAAGTGATACGAAGAAGAACGAGGGGGAGCCATTGGGACGCTTCCAAGAATTTGGCAAGATGGAGAAATAACTCACCCACCGCCAAGCCAGGCGACAAATGCTCGTCTCCACCCAAAAGCTACTGTTGAAGAACCCTTTCCTTTGTATACAGCACACTGTGGATAGAGAGTATGTAGAACATTTTAATTTGTAAATGCTAATGGCAGTGTGCTTGTATACTGCCACGGTATCCGAAGGAGCACTTTATTGCTCTCAAATGGGAGCAAGGGAGTAAATACCCATTTTGAATTTCTTCATTCTCTCATTTGGCAAAAGCAATTTCACTATCCCCAACAATTAAAAGTCTATAGCTTGGCCCGACTCTTTGGATCTTAATTCATATCCAGCTTGATTGTTTTCACCTCCAAATCGTTATGGAATGTTAACACGGTCTCTATAATATGTCAGTTCTCGAATTAACTTGTTGCTTTACCCAGAATTATTATTTTCTATTTCCTTTACTTTAGATAACCTAAGAATGTAGATATCATGAGAAACAAGCTTTTCTTTTGTTACAGGCTTTTTTAAAAAGTAACTTTGCAAAAAAGGAACATACGCAGCAGCCAAGATAGGAACGATCCCAGATCTCATGAAAAGTGATACCGAAAATCACGTTCCAAATATGTACAGAGTTCTTAACCATTGTTTTGCAAAATGCCCGGCTAAATAGAAAACCTGCCTTTTTCCTTAGTAATTTAAAAAATGCATTCAGCAGCTCAGGGCATGCAAAGTAACCTAGAGCTTTGAGGCACTGGTCCAGTGCCTGTGGATCTCCCCCAGAAATCTTTTGTCTGAAATGTCCAGAGAGCTGAAGAAAAAGCAATGTTTGGGTTCAGATTACACGTTTCTTCCATCTTCTACTTTGTGCTATTTGCACAAACCTGCCTGTACATTTCCTGACTCTAAATGTGAGAGCTGGCGGATAAAAATCCTGGAATTAAAATCTTTTTCAAAGTGCTCCCTTGCATATGTTACTCACATAATTTCCAACCCTCCTAGATGAAATACCACTTACATCCAAACCTTGACTTTCACAAGTTAGTTTCAAAGAAAAACTTCTGGCTGGATCCTGGCTGGCTTAAAGTCAAGTTCGAAAGAATAAGGTGTCTTTCCCCCTCCTGCAGAGCCCCCAGCCCAGGGCCCTTCTCCAGGCTCGGTGACACACAGGTGCCGGGAGCTGCTGAACCGTGGAAACCAGCTTCTCACTTCCAGTCACTCACAGCTCCCCTTTCTGAGTCAAGCTTTCCAAATCTCCTTGGGAAAACTGTTAGTGAGAAACTGACTAATTGCTCAGAACCGGGGAGCATTTGCCCTTCACTATTTTAGGAAGTTTTCCTCCAATCTTTTCATCCTTCACCACAATAAAGTTCAGTCTTCCTTGGCTGTATCTAAACATCTCTAAAGCGGAAACCCTGAGCTCTGTGAAAACTTTTCTGCAACTGCATTAAGTCGTATTGTGCTAAAAAGTTTCAAGCTCACAGTGACCTCTTACCATCGGCTATTTCGTATTTCCTTTTCCCTAACAAGCCCTTTCAAGGATAAATTCAGAATCTTGCCACAATCAGAGGAGATGCCAAGATTTAAAGGCGCCTTTATATATCGAATGGAGTAAAAGAGATCCAGGAAGCCTGGATTAAGTCTCCAGGAGCTGGGGTTTTATTTAGAAGTCAAAGCCTGTCTCAAGTAGAAGACTGTTCACCATTTAATAGATAATACCTTTAGAATACATCTTTCTCTTCTTGACTGTTTCCCCAAAAATACAACCTGAAAGGTAACCTATGGAGTAGGTTACCGCATATCCCTAGGAATTTTGCAAAGCGTTTCTGCTTTCACTGCCCAACTCTGTTTTCCATACTTATATCCTCTTCACAGAAAGACATGGAGGAATACTGTTTTAAGCCGGTTTTCCTTTCTCAGGCCATTTCACAGATGGGGCTGAGTGGGAGATGGGGAGGTCATTGTCCCCCAATTTTAAGGCCCTGTGTTATGCAGTGAATTCGCTCCTGGTTGTGAATATGCATAGAAAGGTAGGGACCATTTGTGCATTTGGCAAGTTTAGCTTTTGAAAACAGCTACATTTTACAGCGTACCTGCTAAGACGAGTCAGTGCGCCCCCTGCTGACAAGTCAAGACTTCGACTCCCGAGCACTTCCAAAGTTTATTTTGTTCAGTAAACCGTGTCATATAAAATTAACAACAACCAATAAAATTAGCTTATATGTTTCAACTGTAAAAGTCCAAAACAAAATAAAGCTAGTTTTGGTGGCGCTAGAAATCTCTAGCTTGGCTTCTTCTCTTTGGCTGAGCCACGGTCCTTTTATCTAAAGCCCAGTGCACAAACATATAGCTTAATGTGGCCAGTGTTCCTCCTTTTCTTTCTCTCTCTATGGCAACCAATATGCTCTGCTCAGAAATGTTCCCCATCAAGGAAACAAATGATCTTCAGGGAGCAGCTCTATATGGCATCTGGTCCAATGGAGCACAGAGAGTTAACCTCAGTCAAAAGCGACGCTGCCAAGCACGCAAACAGGGAGTGGAAAACTGGCGATCCTTACCCCTCCCCAACTGAAACCTCTTCCTCCCTCCTGACAAACCATTTCATTGACTTGGCATCAACTGTTTCCAGAGAAATTACAAATTTCCAATTGCAAGGTGCTCTGGAGACAAAAGTGCAATCATATTCCAGCTATTTGAGGCTACTACCTCCTCCCCCCCCGCCCCCCAGAGGCTCGTCTTCCTCTAAACAGAACAAAACCAAGAATCTTTTAGCATCCTCTCCAGCCCATTTCACTAAAGTAAGGTGCTCACACGGGCTTGGACTTGGCCTAGCTAATTCCACCATCCAATTTTCTCTAATTATCTGCAACTAGCAAGTAACTGTACCCTTCATTTTTACTAAAAGCCAGGGACCAGAGGCAAGGGGGTGGGGTGGGGGGAAGCAAGGGCAGCTGTCAAGAATAGCAAACACAGTAAGCCACTAAAGCTCCAGCCTCCTTTGGGAATAAAGTGTAGGGTGTCCTGGTTAGTTTTGATTGATCACCCTCTTTCTGATGGACTTTCACTACCGAGTGGAAAGGCTGCAGTTTGCCGCCTGCTCGCCAGACGCGGCGATAACCAGGGGGGCACCGACTTCCTGCCTCTTCTTCCTCCCCTGCTCCTTCTTCTCCACCTCTCTGCCCTCCCTTTGCCAAGCATCCCCCTCACTCCACCCCTCTTCTCCCAGCAGGAATCCCCCACCCCAATCCCAGGCAGGCACACGTAGTTCAATACATCAGCATAAGCTACAGGGCTTCTTCCCCTCTAGTCCAGATTCTCTAAGGGGGGTGGGGAGGCGGGGAGGTAAGAAATCCAAAAGCAAGACGTATGTATACTACTGCGTGCTTCATCATCACTTCTTTTCTGGGGCCTTCGTATTTCCCTAACAATCAACAATTAAAATTAATAGCACTCTCCTCCTCCTCCCCAGGAAAAAACAAACAAAACAAAAAAAAAACAAAAACAAGTGAAGTGCCTTGCTGTGGCGATCCCTGGAAGGAGTCCACCTTTTATGTAATATTTTCGGAGGGCTGGGTTTTTGAACTCTCCCCCCAACACTGTTCCTCTTCCTTCCTTCAAAACAGCTGCCCGTGAGCTCTCTCTCGTCCCAAGCCCTGAAAATAAGCCCCCAAGCCTACGAGAGCCTATCGAAAACGGAAAGGAGGTGTAGAAACGAGAACGCAGGGAAAGAAAATGAAAAACACTTACCGAGCAAACTTCCAGGATTAGATTTTAAAATAAGGAAGAAGTTTTATTTTAAAAAATAAATAAATAAGGTGACTGGTGGAGGGAAAAGACATATTCTCAACTCCCCAGAAGCGGTACCTCCTCAGTCTTCTCTTTCCTCTGACTCCTCTAAGCCCGGCTCTCCACTCGTCTATTATTTTCACCAAAATATATGAAAATGTATGCAAATGAAAGTCAGCACTAACTGTTCTCCCCTTGTTATATACTTTGGATTTTTTTTTTCCAGACAAAACAATCACACTCGGCAGAGGGAGGGGGCGGATGGGTGGGGCTGGGGAGCGACTGGAGAACTAAGTACGCGGAGGCGGAGGACCGAGGGGACCCAGCTCGCAACAGAAGTGCATTTCTGATTTCGAGGAGCACGGCGTTTTGGGGGGCTTCCCGTACGCGCACACACGCTCCTTAAAAAGAAAGAAAGTGGATGTGTTTGCGGAGGCGCTCTCCCGTTTCATCAGGCCACCTGAGACTGCTTTTGAAAGCGTGTACTGTGAAATTCATAGCGGTAATTTAGACAAAATCCTCACTGTATATTAATGAAAGGGGCCCCATGGCTCTGTTCCTACCCTCCCCATTCAGTGTAAACAAAACCACGAGACTCTCTCGGTTTTTGAGTCGGATCCAAGCAAAATCGGCAGGAAAGGAAAACACGGGGTGCTGGCACCGACTATTCAAACGCCTGCACCTGGAGATCTCAGATTTATTGAATGAAATCTGTGTTCCATCTTCCATATATACATACACGCATACATAAATAGGAAAGGGAACCTTAAGGGGACGCAGAGGTAAAAATCCGTTCTGTCTGGGGTTTGGTTACCGCTGCCCTTCAGGTCTATACCTTCGCAATAATGGATCCACTAAAACCCACCTAGGAGGGCATCTCTCGCCCTGCACACAGGAGAGGGACCACATCACACACAAGTGCTCCGCGCCCACCATTCATCACGAGACCTCGCAAGGGCTTCAAGGCTGCGGCTAAGCCGGGGATCTCCGGACCTAACCAAGCCCCCACCCCCGCCACCAAAACTGACTGCGCGCGGCAGAGGAATTATTCGCCGGAGAAGGGCAGCCCCCAGCATCCCGGCGGCTCCGCGTCTGCGTCCAGGGCGGCCGGGTGCGGGGTGCACGCGCACGCACACTCATTAGGGACGATGTATTTATTGAATGTCCGAGTCGGGTTAGTTCACTGGAAATCCCCGAGGAGGGTTCAATTTGCCCTTGTTTTCGTTGCCACTTTCTCTTTTTTCTTGGTTCGCTGAGGCTCCTCTGTGCAGCGTTTCCGCTCGGCCGCGTCCCCCACCCCCGCTCCTCCCGCCCACCCCGCACGCTCCCCCCCTCCTCCCGGCCCCCTTAACTCTTTCCGCCGGGCTAGACTGCAATCGCGCTCCCCGCCGCCAGCCCCAGCAGCGCCGCAGACCATCCGAGGCCGGAGAGACCGAGAAAGCCCCCACCGTGCCTAAGAATAGTGAGCCCAGGCGAAATACCACTAACAGCCACCGCACCGAAATAAAGAAACGCACACCCGCACCCACACCCGATGTGAGCGGTGGAGGGCGCGGCTGGCGGCCCGCTCCCCTAGGCCGCTCCGGCTGCGGCAGGCTTCCCGACGCCTCGGGGGGGTGGGGGGGACACACTTACGGTGTGTCTAGGGGGGAAAGTCGGCCGATCTCTCCGCCGCCCGTGGGCACCCCCGACTCGCAAGGGCACGCGCGCTCCTCGCAGGAATCCCGGCGGAGGGGCGGGGGAGGAGAGGCGGGGGTGGGGAGCGCGCGGCGGGCTGCGGTCCGTCTCGCACGCGCGGGCCCCGCGCCGGTCCCGGGCTGCCGGTCTCCCAGGCGATGGCATCCGAGACCTTAAACAAAGGGGGCCGCCGCCGCCGGCGCGAAGCGGCTGCGGAAAGTCGCGGTGGCTGATTTCCAAGGAGCGTAGCTGCTACCCGGTCTTTCGGCGCCGCGAGCTCCCTCTTTCCACCCCCGCCTCGGTAGGGACGAGGGACGGCCAGTGAAGGGAGAAGGAAACTTTGAAACCGCTGGGGACACGGCTGCCTATAGGTATTAGCGTCAATGGCGCGTCCTTGCCGCGCGCGGTACGAATCTCCGGGATGCGGTGGGGGAAGGGGAGGGCGGCATAACGCAGTACCAGGTGGACTGTGGAGGTTGCTATTTTTCGCGATTTTTCCCTCTACGATCTCCTTCTGACTCCCTCCCTCCCCTGCTTGGCGCCCCCCTACCCCACCCTCGCCGTCTCTCCCCTTTCTTCCCTCCCGCCTTCCCAGACCTATTGCTCTGCCCAGAGCCCAGGAGGGATGGCCAACGTCTCGGCCGGACACTAAGAGTTAAGATGTGGCGGAGGGGGCGGCGGGGGAGGGGCGGCGGGGGAGGGGCGGGGAGGAGAAAGTGGCGAGCGGGAGGGAGGCGGCTTGGGGAGGGTAAGGGAGGGGGAACGACAGATTTCCAGCTTCTACGACGCTCTGCCTAAATTAAAAAGCAACCAATCGGAACCGCCGGAAGGGGGGCCGCGCGTCCTGAGCCAGTCATTCTGGGGCTGCCAGTCACCCAGCGGGTAGCCAATCAGCGGGGGCCCCGGTGCTCGACTTCCTTGTGTTTGGGAAAGTGTGGTGGTGGGTGCGCGCTCGCGGCGGAGGGTAAACATTCGACAGTCCCCGCTCGGAGAGGGAGGGACAGAGAGAGGACTGTCAGATCGGAGCCGAACCGGCGGGCGAGAGAGGGAGAGAGAGAGAGAGGGAGGGAGAGGGAAGGAGCTAGGGAGAGCGCGCGAACCGGGGCGCACGGCGAGCTCCCCCGGCAACTCCGCTCCGGCACGGCCAGTGCGCGCGCCGTCGGTGCAGCCTCCGCGCCGTGCGTCGTGCCCACTGGAGTTGGTTGTGTATCAAGGATCCCCTATATGCACACACACACCTCCATCTCCACCAATGCACTCTTCTTCTTCTTCTTCCTCCTCATCCTCCTCCAGACCTCTGCTGGGAAAAAAATAAAACACCAACCCCAACCGTCAGCAGCAAGGTAACAGAGAAACGCGACCTCGTGTTTTCGCCTGTGCAGCTTTTTCCTTGTTATATTTGTCTCCTACTCTCTGCCCAAAAGGAAAGATGTCCCATCAGACTGTGACTGTCGTGAGGAGAATGAAAGAGGACTCTTGTTTCAGAGGCAACCGAGAGCTCCGGCAATAGCAACTTCAGAGCAATGCACCAGCGCGAGAAGTTTTCCTAGGACAGAGCAAAGTCGAGCCGAGAGGACCGGAGGGGCAGAGCGGGAGCCCGCGTCTCTGCTCGGCACGCGAGCGGCCAGCACCACCACGCCTTCAAGGACAAAAAAAGTTTTCCTCCTCCGAGGGGAGACGAGCGAAGGGCGTTCCCGAGGAGCTGGCGAGGAGCGGTCGGTCGTCCGCGCTGTGGTCCAGCAGAAAGGAGCGGCTTCTTTTCTTTGTTGCCTCCCGTGAAGTCGCCACTTAGCAGGTGGACCGGGCCCTGCGCCCCGGGCAGAGTCCGCGCTCGCCCGAGGACCGGAGGAGGAGGAGCACCGGTCGGTGCGCCCGGCCCGAAGAGCCCCGGCGCAGGCCCGCGCCCCTCCCGGAGAGCCTCGCTGGAGCGAGCCGCTCGCGCCGGGGCTGGGGGGCGGCCACGACCCCCCCTGAGGGGGGTGGCCACGGAGCGCGCCCCGCCGAGAAGCGAGCCCCCCTCCCGGGAGCGCGGCTCCTGCGGCGGCGGCTGCTGACCAAGGCCGGCCAACGACCCCCGCGCCCTGCCCAGCGGCCTTGCAGCTGCACCCGGCGGCCGCGGCGGCGGCGGCGGCGGGGCCGGCGGGGGCCCGGGGCGGGGGCGGGGGCGGAGCGGGGGGAGGCGGCGGGAGGCGGGGGGGCGCGGCGGCGGCGGCGGTGGCGGCGGTGGGGTGGCGGGAGCGGAGCGGCATGGCCACGGCGGCTTCTAACCCCTACCTGCCGGGGAACAGCTTGCTAGCGGCCGGCTCCATCGTCCACTCGGACGCGGCGGGGGCCGGCGGGGGCGGGGGCGGCGGGGCAGGGGGCGGGGGCGGCGGGGCTGGGGGCGGCGGAGGCGGCATGCAGCCGGGCAGCGCGGCCGTGACCTCGGGCGCCTACCGAGGGGACCCGGCCTCCGTTAAGATGGTGCAGAGCGACTTCATGCAGGGGGCCATGGCCGCCAGCAACGGTGGCCATATGCTGAGCCACGCGCACCAGTGGGTCACCGCGCTGCCCCACGCCGCTGCCGCCGCCGCCGCCGCGGCCGCCGCCGCCGTGGAGGCCAGCTCGCCGTGGTCTGGCAGCGCCGTGGGCATGGCCGGCAGCCCCCAGCAGCCGCCGCCGCCGCCGCCGCAGGGCCCCGACGTGAAGGGCGGCGCGGGGCGCGAGGACCTGCACGCGGGCACCGCCCTGCACCACCGCGGGCCGCCGCACCTCGGGCCGCCGCCGCCGCCGCCGCACCAGGGCCACCCCGGGGGCTGGGGGGCCGCCGCCGCCGCCGCCGCCGCTGCCGCCGCCGCCGCCGCCGCCGCGCATCTCCCGTCCATGGCCGGTGGCCAGCAGCCGCCGCCGCAGAGTCTGCTCTACTCGCAGCCCGGGGGCTTCACGGTGAACGGCATGCTGAGCGCGCCCCCGGGCCCGGGGGGCGGCGGCGGCGCGGGCGGCGCGGGGGGCGGCGGCGCACAGAGCCTGGTGCACCCGGGGCTGGTGCGCGGGGACACGCCCGAGTTGGCCGAGCACCATCACCACCATCACCACCACGCGCACCCGCACCCGCCGCACCCGCACCACGCGCAGGGGCCCCCCCACCACGGCGGCGGCGGCGGCGCGGGGCCCGGACTCAACAGCCACGATCCGCACTCGGACGAGGACACGCCGACGTCCGACGACCTGGAGCAGTTCGCCAAGCAGTTCAAGCAGCGGCGCATCAAGCTGGGCTTCACGCAGGCCGACGTGGGGCTGGCACTGGGCACCCTGTACGGCAACGTGTTCTCGCAGACTACCATCTGCCGCTTCGAGGCCCTGCAGCTGAGCTTCAAGAACATGTGCAAGCTCAAACCGTTGCTCAACAAGTGGCTGGAGGAGGCGGACTCGAGCACCGGCAGCCCCACGAGCATCGACAAGATCGCGGCGCAGGGCCGCAAGCGCAAGAAGCGGACCTCCATCGAGGTGAGCGTCAAGGGCGCGCTGGAGAGCCACTTCCTCAAGTGCCCCAAGCCCTCTGCGCAGGAGATCACAAACCTGGCCGACAGCCTGCAGCTCGAGAAGGAGGTGGTGCGGGTGTGGTTCTGCAACCGGAGGCAGAAGGAGAAGCGCATGACGCCGCCCGGGATCCAGCAGCAGACGCCCGACGACGTGTACTCGCAGGTGGGCCCGGTGAGTGCCGACACGCCGCCGCCGCACCACGGGCTGCAGACAAGCGTGCAGTGAAGGCCCGGGCGCCGCAGCTGTCACCCCGCCGCCCCCGCTGCGCCGGGCCGGGCCGGGCCGGGCCGCCCTCCCCTCCGCCCAAAGACAGGTCTGCCCGCCCTCGGGGGAACGGAGAGGGGCGCACCGAGGAGACGCTGTTTGAAGTCCAAGGAAGGAGGGGCGAAGCAAGCAAACAAAGCCTACAAATGCCCAGACAGTTTTATATACACGTAGATGACAAAACCGAGAGAAAAAAGGGGCGATCCTGAGGTCTCTTTCTACTGTGGTGGTGTTTCGTTTTCTTGGTTTTCTTTTAAAAGAAGGGTGGAGATGCCAAGCGCACCAAAACTGCACTCGCGAGGTTTTTCCCACCCTGAGAAATCCTACACGGCGACGGTGGATAGCACTTAGCACCTGCTTCGTCCTCTCTTCTTAAAAAAAAATTCTTTTTTTTTTTTTTTTTTTAAGCATCCCCTTCCCTTCCACCCCCTCTCTCCAAAGGGCCCCCTCCAGCCTGGAGAGATCCACCGTAACTTTGTTTCCTGAGAGCGACCTGAAGGCCTGCTGGGGCACCGGCTTTAATCAGGGGTGACTCTGTGCTCCCGACCCCGTGATTCTTGTCCATATTAAAGTCATCTGGGGACAAACAAATTGACTATGAAAATGGGAAGGCGAAAAAAAAAGAACACTCTCCAGAAAACAAGAAATATATATATATATATATACACACACACATGTATTCACAGCTTCTGAAATTAACAAACTGATAGTAAAGCCAAAAGAAAAACAATACCTATCGTCAAAGTAACCTTGGAAATAAAAGTATCAAGAGAGAGCAGAGGGACAGGGACCGGCGAGGGAGCAAGAGATGTCCATCGGCCAGTGAGAGAGGCCCCGGCGCATCCCGGCCCGGCCGGGCGGACTGGGCGCCAAGTGAGGCCTGGCCATCAACTCTGGCCTTATCTGCTGCCGCTCCGGTGGACGACGCCTAAAGATGCCACCGCTAATATTTTTTTTATTAATATTTTTTATTTTTTATTTCTGGACTGACTCAGATCAAGGGATTTAGAAAGACAGCACTTCTCCGGACTCCTGCCTTCATTCCGTTGCCAACTTTGATTGAATGGGTGCTGTGGATGTGCTTATATAATACTGCCCTTTCCATGCAGTGTTTTTGGTAGGTTTTAATAAACAGACTTTTCAAAAGACGGCAATATAGAATTGTTAGATCCGTTGTTGATCTAAAAATATTTGCTTTATATTTTCATTAAATGACTTCTTTTAATATTTTATTCAGAATACTTATGAACTGCTGCAAAACGGTAATTTATTTTTCCCCAGATCTTGTATTACGTGTTTTTTTCAGACGAGCACAAATCAAAATGAAATGAAAATATGGACAGTTGCTAGGTAATAAGGGTATCTTTTGATGTGATTATTTGATTGTAATTTAATTTGAGTAGTGATTCCGTAAGAGCTGATCGAGAAAATAAATTTGTTAGAATGAAATAGTCTGTGTCTGATGCATAAACACTGTGTGGGAAAGAAAAAGTCCTTTAGAAAATATTTTTTTACTAATGCAACTCCTTAAGGGATAGCGCTGAGGGAGCAGAGTCTGTTCCACCTAAGGCATATTTGCAAATCTAGAATAAAAGACGATGACAGAAACAGATAGTCATTGACATAGTAGTCCCTCCTTGTTAGCCTGTTAATTTCACAATATTCCCCCACACACACTTAATTTTAGTGTGTTTTTTTTTTTTTTAGGTGAGAAAGTCTAAATGCTAGTCCTTTGCCCATAGATACCTGTGTCCTTTATCATCTTTAGCAGAATGTTGGACTACATCCCCAGTAAAAAATGTGCCAATTGGTTATTAGTGGTTAATACAGAGTCTGCCCCATACCACCAAAGTTTAGCCTCTCTTTTTCTACTCATTTCCTCCCCACCCCCCATCACCATATTACTGTATCTCTTTCCTCTTTTTTCTGAAGACTAACAGTTGTGAAGAATAGCTTACAAGTCGATGAAATATTTTTGTATCACTTACTTTCCATGAATAACTGTATGTAATTAATTTTAAATTATTAAGCCATTTGGGGAGGGTTTTGCTTTGTTTTTCTTATAATGGAAGAATATTGTTCTAACATCCTGATTATGGTCCACACTGCATTACCCTCGGTGTGAGTACCAGCTTAGACTTCAGAGTCTAGATTTCTGTGTTTTGGCCTTTCCCCAGTATGATTCTATACTTTCTTTACTGGTGCTGGGGGTTTTCACTTCCTGATCATTCTCTAGATACATCCTGCCGAGCGGTCACATTTATCAAGTTAACATATCAATATTTACAACATGGGAAAATGAAAGTGTAATGCCTCAGGTTGTAAGTAACAAGACGAAGAAGTCTCTGTTGAGTCCTTTTGTATCGTACTTTTAAAAACAAGTATTTAGGGGTGATAAAGCAATGATTTTTATAGATTAATTTCCCCCTAATCTCAATGAGCTGTCACTCACTTTTTTCCTCTTCTCTCATCTACTCTGTATCCCTGTAACATCGATGCAGGAGTTTAAAAAAAAAAAAAAAAACAGAAAACTGTGTGAGCAACAAGGAATAGTTATTTCTTCCAGACAGACCCTGTGTCACTTTCATAAATCAAGCCCAGCCAGATGGCCATGTACTGGGTTGCATTATTTTAAACACCAAATCGTACTAAAAATCACAATCATTTTGATTTGTGAAATCTGAAAAAGGCCATATTTATTAAACAGAGGGCAGGGAAAAAATGAAAACAAGAAACCACAATTTACTTTTCTTTGCCTTCTCGGTTCCTATTTCTCTTGCTATTGTAATCTCTGTGCCCAGATTTACAACCTGGGAGAGACATGGGGGGGAGCACAAACTTCATCAATTTTTGAGGGTCTGTGTGCAGGGGCAAGCACAGAAGGCCTTATTGGAAAACTGAGGATTGGGTGTGGTTGTTTATATTGGGTGGAGGCTGCTGGCCCATGAGGTGAAATCCTATTTTCCCTCCAGGACTGGTAGTGGTTGATCAGACAGAGAATGGGTCTATTTCAAAGGTTAGGAGGCATTTGCTTACTTGATCTGGCTGACAACAAAAGAACTAACATTGGATTTCACACTGTTTTCTATTAAAAAGTAACCATTGCTGTTTACTTTGGAAGAAGCTCTTCTAGAGGTAGAAGAATTCAGAGAAGCTGGGAATGATAGTCCATTTTATTTCATTATTTTGTATTTTTTTAAGTGAGCTCATGCTTGCACTCCATATTTTTTTTTAAAAAATCAACCTTTTGAATGTATTTACAAAATGAAATTCATGGTTGGAAAACAAAAGAGGGCAGATACAACTGATCAGTTTTGTGCTAAGGCTTATATTGTTACACATGTAAATAATGAAAACATTGTTATATATCACCAGATCTTTTTAATGAATTTGGTCATTGTGTTCCTTTGTAGCGCAAGTGTCTTGTGCTTCGTCAAGTGTCCGTTTGTTTCCTCCATTTCAACCCACCCCCACCTCCCCTTCCAACCCAGAGGAGTGACAAAGTTCTGTTCCATCAATCTGGCTAATCCTGAGCTAGGCCCATTTATAGTTTGCAGTCTCCTGTGGTTTCTGATCAGTTGTCCAAGCCACAGCCATCTCATTCACCCAGCCATCTTCCCCTGCAAGTATGGGCGATAAATCATTCAAGGTGTATTTAAAATAGTCACTTTGCTGTTGTTGCTCTGCCTTTTTTTTTTTTTTTTTTTTTGCTTTAAGTACTTACCCAAGGACGACTTCTTTGTTCCAAAACAGAACTATTCATTATTGATCTTAGAGATTCCCTCTGCTTTCCTGTAGCTCACAGTGTTTGCTCATCACCATGCTCATAATCTGTTTTGTATGAATGGTTTTCAACATTCAGAGAATAATCGGTTCTAATATTAAATGCAGTATATGCTATTGATAGTTTTATCGATAAGTGTAATATTTTAAATAATTTTAACAATTAAATTTGTTTTTTAAATTATATATTTGTAAAGTATTTATCCTGTTGGAAGCAACAATATATTGTTGTATTTATTCGTTTATTTTTATAATAAATGATCAACCTCTTCAAGCTAAATCAAAAATGACACTTTTATATATTTACACAAAAATGCATTTTAAGAGATGGGCATATTTGCACCAATTTGTATGTAAATAGAGTGAGATCCATCAATAACTTGTAGCTTTCAGAACTAAATTGAAGGAAGAAACATTCTCTCCACATGGAGTTTAGTTTGCCCAAGTTCCAGGGTAATTAATCAAGCTCTAAAATGCATGCAACAAGTATTGGCACTGGATGCAGACTTGAAATTAATTATTTAGGAGGTGGACCTGGTTTTTTTCAAGGCAGAAGGATAGAAATGAGAGAATCCAGTTCTTTCATGAATTGCACGTGGCTGCCTGGACCTACTAGAACAGATGCTATGTATCAGTGGTAAAACCTAGTACCTGACTGTGCTCAGACGCCTGTGGTGGCAAAGGACACTGAAGGAAAGTTAAAAGTTTGAATTTCTTTGTGATCAGAAGCAAGGTGATATAGAAAAAGTAATTTTGTTCTGTGTTTTGTTTGGTAAATAGATCCTCTTTAAGTGTTTTTGAGTGCAGACTCTCTCTCCTAGTCCTGTTCCTGACAGCAGAAGTCTCAGTACAGGTGTGGTGATGGTGATGGCGGTTGTAATCGTCGTTGTTGTTGCTGTTATGAGAGTGATACTTGTAGGAAGTGTGGGGGGCATCCCTCCATCTGTCCAGGTTCTCTCGGTGGCTTGGTCATCTCAGTTGCTCACAGCGGCTGTTCCAAGGAGATCGAGGGGCTCTGGGTTTGCCTCCAGAACTTTCCAGACTAGGAGAGGAAGCAGTGCGGAGGCTGGAAGAGACGGTGGGGGCGGGGGCGGCGGAGATAGCGAGAGGGCTACTTGTGTAATAAGATTCTTTGATTTTGTTAGCCTGGCTCATGGCCTATTAATTAGATTACTCTCTCTTTCATTCTTGATTTCACATCCGTGTTTGTTCCTGTCTCCTAAAATGTGGGCGCAAGCGTGGCGAGCAGGAACCAGTGATGTCACTGCCGGCCGGCGGCGGCCGCCTGGCCTTCTGGAGGGCTCCGGGCCGCGTTCTTTCTGAGTCGGGGCTTCCTCGAGGAAGAGTCCTTCTGGAAGTGACCTCAGAGGGGTCTGGGAAGAGGGCAACTGGCAGCCTCGCGGCGGCCGGGTGCGCGCAGGCCACCGGCCTCGGGGTGGGGACGCGGGGAGGGGGCTGCGTGGCGGCGACCCGGCCTCTCCACCCTGGGATCTAGGACCGGCCTCAGGTGGAGGTGGGGCTCCGAGGAGCGCAGGAGGGTGATGCCCGGCACAAGGCCGCGGGCTTCAGACGCCCAGCATCCCCCAGGAACGCAGCGCGGGGGCCCGGCGCCTGGGTGGGGCGGGGGCGCTCGTGGGGCCGGGGGTGGCCCGACCCTGCCCGGCCCGGCTCTGCCCGGCGGTCCAGCCGTAACAGCTGCGGACAGTCCCACAAGCTGTTTTCCTCGTGGCGACCATTCAGCAAAACGCACGATCCTTTCTCAAAGATTTAAATTTCGCGGATGAATTACCATACACCGGTTGCTTAGCAACTAAATTCAAGCAGGGCTAAGAATATGCAAGCTTTTTGTATTCTCATTAATAAAAATGCCACTCTGACACAGCAGCCCGACTTTGGATCACTGCAACTTCTGTAAAAGCCGTAGGAGAGTACAAACCGATCCTGCCATTTAATTACAGATCAAAATGGCTTGAAACGCTATGTTTTGTTCATCTATCTTCCTAAAAGCGATGTAAAAAATAACGGCTTTTCAAGAGCAGTAGTAAATTCTTTTTTTTTTTTTTAATGGAGTTGTCTGTCGGGGTTACTGATCATTGTCATCTGAAACTTTTGGAAACAGGTCGAAATATCCCACTTCATCAACATTTCTGCTCTCTCCCTAGCCCCATCCTTTGATGCTGCGCTCCGTCCCCAGCCAGATAATAACAATTAATATCATAATTTTGGAGAAACTCGGGCCTCGGGAACCCTTGAGACGAAGGACAGTTGGCCGAGCAATCGACAAAACCAGTAGCTGGAGAAAACCTGAGAACTTCAGGACCAAGAGAGATATAAACTTGTGGAAGTTTCCTGGGAGGGCTGGGGGGCTTCTGAGCTAGCTCAACGTGGCTCAGGCTCCGGGGGCCTGGACACCACGTCTGGGAAAGCACGGGATGGAAAGGAAGGTCTGAATCCCTGTCCTACAAGTTTGCAGATTTTCCCTTCTGGGCCCGGCATCTTCTGCCCAGAATTCGGTGACGGTGGAGCTGAGAGGGCTGAGCGCAGGGCCTGCTGACCGACCCTCTCCAGTCCCCGCGCCCAAGGGCCCTGGAGGAAAAGTAAAGACGCAGCTGGACCCCGGGTCTCCAAGGACTGGGCCTGCGCCAGAGACCAGGGCCTGGGGTTTCCATCGTAGGCACGGCAATGTCCCTTCCCGAAAGGTGTCTCGTAAGGAGGCGATGCACAGGGTCCAGCCCCGGGCTACAGTCCGAGGAAGGAGGGGGAGCTGAGGTCAGCGGGGCGGTCCCGGGGCGCAGGATGCTCGGCGGGAGGCCGGCGCTTGGTAGAGTTTGGGCCGCCAGGCCTGGCCGGGAGTGGGTAAGGCGCTCCACGAAGGCTGGGGTCAGCCGCGTCGCGGTCCCCTCCAGGGGCGGAGGATCCCGGGCCAGCGCGGCGACCCAGAACGGGCGGTGGGCGAGCGCGGTGCCGGGAAGCAGGGGATGCTGGGCGGCGGATGGGTGCCCAGGCCGCCAGCCAGGAGGATCGCGCCGCCTTCGCCTCTGAAGCTGCCGCAGGAGGCAGTGGTCGGCTCTGAAAAGATGAGGGGCGGCCGGGGAGCGGGGTGGGCAAAAGTGAAACTCCCCTTATTAATTCCAGCAGCATTCCCAGGGAGCTATCCCCCTCCCCATCGCACTTTAGCGAAAGTGAGAACTGAGAGATCACTTTTCCTTGGTCAGCCTGGACCCTGCAGGATCACAGCTGCCTCAATTTAACCCGATTTCTTTCTAATGAAAATTTTTAAAAGGGGAAATTAAACCAAAAGTTGAATATTTGCTATATTAAGTGCCCAGAGGCATCAGAGTCCTCAGGAAAACGTACATAATAAACAGGAAGCCATTTATTTACAAATATAATTGCCCTGGAGAAGCCACATTCCTTGTACGTAATTCATTAATGGAATTTGTTCCTTCTCCTGCCTTTGGAAAGAGAAATTTTAGCTTTTAAAAATATCTGGGTCTGGGGGAGGGGAGGAAGAATGGTTAGTTTACCTGTTCCTAGGAAAAGAAGCAATAGTATCTGGGCCAATTCCTGTCTGTGGAGATGTTAAATAGTATAAAATATCATTTAAAAGACACGGAGAGGCCTTTGTGTGTATGTGTTTTTACTCTTCAGAAAATTAAGTTTGTTGGCAGTGGTTGCTGTCACCAGAGTTGCCCAGTGAAACTGTACTGGTAATTTAGCCCTAGTTGGGGTGTGTGTGCATGTGTGTGCTTGTGAACAAAACTAAACTTTAAATAACTTGAGCAAAATCTGACTGTAAACCTCACTTAGTTGCCAGAGTTTTAGAAATGTCTGTGGCAATGTGCCTGCTGCCCTCAACTCTTCCTGACCAGTCATACCTGGAGCTGGTGCTGGTTCTGTTTTCTTATCCCTGGTCTTCATTAACTGGGGATGCTTTCTCTAATAGAGCTCCTTCCCCAGCGAACTGGGAGAGGAGCATCCTTTAGGAGAGAGGTGATACCCAAGGGGAGGAAAAACCGAGTGTGAGTCTCCGGGTGACCCAGGGAGTAGTGAGTATACGTCAGAAGCACAGGACACACCGAGGTGGGTTTGGAGCTTCCTGAGGCCCCCAAAATGAGACGACAACAGAGGATATAAAGAACAGAACTGATTTCCACTTTTCACTGTGGCTACAAAATAAGGGGGTGAATACGGAGAGGAAGGCAAAGGCATCTTTTTAATTCAGAAACAAAAACAAAAGGACAAGGGCTGTTTTGATGAAGAGCTTCCTGGGAGACCCAATATTAGTTCTGTCCTGCAGAACTGGCTCCCTCCTGGCTGAAGGCAAGTCCATTTAGTTGACTGGAACACTGCACACTGAAATAGAAGAGATACTCGTTTCAGAGAGCTTCCCTTGCGCGAGCACTGAAATATAAGGTGCGCAAACCTGCCACCCTCAGTCCACCCAGGTTCAAGCAGGGCAACCTGGAGGTGTGAAGGGGTCCTTCCACTCTGCCCCTGTGACAATCTCTGAGGGAGAGAGTCTATTCTTCACTCATGTTTCCAAGGTTGAAAACTCTCCGTCAGAGTTTAAAATGAAAAATAAATTAGGTCTAGCTAGAAAGTACAGTATCACCCAGAAACTAACAACATGAAAACAAACATCTTATTAGCTTGGGCTTGAGACTGTATAGGTTACAACAATCCGTGAACAAAACAACACCTAGAAACAATTTTTCATTAACATTTGGGGAAAGAAATCTTTCAAACTTGCTCAGGCTATCCTGCTGATTGTGTTTTATACCCCTACAAGATTTTTTTCCCAACAGGGCTTTAAAATGCTTGGAACCTGACATCTTTAGCTCTTCCAGGAACTATTTTAACAAGAAAGGGAGGCTAAGCAAATAGCCTGAGGTCCAGGGAGGGGAGAGGAGGTGGTGGAGACTCAAGGCTCAAGCCTGCAGCCCACACCTAAAGTGGGAGTTTTGATTTTCAGTGGTGGGGAGTGCCTCACAGCTCAGCGCTCCCTACCTGTGTACCTGAATTCATAGGCTGTCCTCTGGTTATCAAAAAGGAAGGCCTGCAGGTCTGTAGGCGAGGCGGGTGGCACGAAGAGAGACCAAAGATGGATCAGTTACCTACTCTTTTGTTTCTAGGCCTGAACTGGGGCTTCAAGGAGGCGGGGGAAGCCCCCCCAGGGAAGGAAGCCTCCACCTCTATTCGCATCACCCCCATCCCAGCCAGAAAGCCAATTGCTGGCTGATTGGAACAAATTGGTAACCAAAGGGATCCCTGTGTACCTGTGTTACATAATGCCCAGAACTTTCTGTGGGGATAGGCCCTCACCCAGGTGACTATGTGTAGGCAGAAAAAAAGAAAAAGAAATTAAGACAGATTAAATGGAAAAACTCTGAGAGATGGGAAAAGTGTGGCCTCGTACGACGATGCGTGCAAGCCCATGTGCATGGAAACAGTCATAGCTTGCACGTCCTCTGTGCCTGTGCTGGAGCATCCTTTAAACACCCTGCCTCTAGCTGTATTCAGGCTAAAGAGAACTTGTGCCTAATCTGGGGGCTGGAGGAGAACCTTCCTACCTAGGAACACCAGGCCCTGGTGGCCGTGGAGCCCTTAGGAGCCAAGTTAGGCCCCAGCCGTGTTATCCTTACCCTGCCCTTTTGGTCAGGATCCTCAAATCCTGACTGTGGGAGAGCAGCTTACCCCCTGCCCATGGCCCTGCGGCATGCACCCGATCACCTTGGCCTGGGGCAGGAGAGCAGCTCTCTCACCAGCAGCGGGAAGTTGCCTGCTGCCGCCCGAGGTCACATTCAGAAAGCCTGTTTCTCTGGGAGAACCTCGCCACAAAGGTGAAGGTGGTGCAAACCGTGCTCATTTGCCCCAAGCACCAAGGGGAGATGTAACCGAGGGACAAGCACTTGGCAGGAGGGGCTGTGGAGCAGGACAGTTGGTCCGGGCAGCATCCCTGCACCCAGCCCTCTCTGCAGGAGGGAGCAGGGGGTGGTGGAGGGGCCCAGGAGCGGGAACCGCTGACAGGCAAGCAGGCTGCCGAAGCTGTAACAAAGGATTCGTGCCAAAGTAGCACCAGGGATCTCCAAAGGATTGCACACCTTACAGGCGTGTCCCCAGCTCCTGAGACGGGAGTCCCTTGATGGTCCCTGGGGCTCTGTGGACCTGCCGGGGCTGTACATGGCGCGGGGCCTGCTGCACGGATTCTCCACCTCGGCCCCGTGCTCCTGCAGGCCGCCGCGGGCTGGTCCCCGGGCGGGTGGGCGAGCGCTGGTCTTGTTGAGCAATCACCTGGTTGTCTGAGAAGGCGATGGGCTGTGGTGGGGCCCAGGGGTGCCTGGATGCCAGGTGGCAAGGCCCGGCACGCCTCCCTGCCTGGCCAGACGGAGCACTGGAGCAGGGAGCTCTGGGGGTTGAGTCACCAGGGCCTTGCAAGGGAAGCCAGCGGGACACTGTGGAAAGGACGCCTTCAGGACACGCTCTTGGGGCAGGTTGCCTTTCCTGAGGCCTGAGCCTGGCCGTGCAGAGCCCTGGCGGTGACCCTGCACCCCAGCGCAGCCTGGGCCTCCAGCTGCTGGTGGTGGGGGTGGCAGAACATACAGGTTGCCAACGTTGTGCCCTAGCCCCAGGGTCTGGAACAGTTCAAGGCAGCACTGGAAAGTGGGTGGGTGGCTGGCTGGAGAGTGGGAATACCTCAGAGTTCTGTGACTTCACCCTAACTGTCCCCACTGGCTTCCCTGGGAACTCGGTGGGGGGTGGTGGAGGGGCTGAGAATGAGACAGGCAGGAAGAGAGCAAAAAGCTCAGGGTCCCAGTTCAGGACACAGAAGCAGGTGGAAGAACCCGGAATGCGCAGAGCTGTCCCTCCACCCGTGGGTGGATGAGCACAAAGTGGGTGATGAAGGCAGAACCTTGGGAGAGAGGTGGGAGGCGATGTAATATGTGGATATGTGGCCAATGGCCATCTCTTTACTGGGAATGGTTGCCGACCTGAGCACCCAGTGGCCAGCACCCACCTTTCCAGGTCTCCCAGCCCCCAAGCCGCCCAGAGCAGAGGATCTGCCAAAGTTGGCTGCAGCCCTCAGGCTAGGCCTCCAGATGCCTCAAACCACCCTCACCTCCTCCCGCTGGCCTAGGCTGGGCTGGGGCTGTGACCCCACGAACGGCCCCTGCAACGGGGCCTGCTCGGAAATTCCAGCCAGTCAGCCCAGCATGGCGAGAGGGCTGGAGGCAGTGAGTGACACTGGCTCCTACCCCTGGCTACGTACAAGTGCAAATGAGATGCATTTTGGCTGATCAGTCCACTGTATTTTCTGCAACTTAACGTGTCTACGTCTTGTCAACTCCTCTAGTCGGGAAGAATAGCAGAAAATTTTACAGAGAATCTTTTCTGTGTGTGTGTGGTTTCCAGCTTCGATTCCATCCAGGGGGATGGGTGAGAGAGGAGAGGAAGGGGAGGCTTGCTGACATGAACAACATTGTATAAACCCTCCTCAAATGCAACTTTCAGCCACAAACAAGAAAGGAAAAGGAGATGGGAGTGGGTTAGAGTGGCTGACAAGAAACCTTGATGAAACTTAGGTGGGTCTGGCTGGGGAAAGTTTCCAGCACTGTTTTCAAGCACAAAATTCAATTGTACTGACTTGGGTGGAGGAGACAGAGCAAACTCTTTCCCTCTGCTAACCTCCATTTAGTGGAGGCTTATGCAGGGGGGCAGTTTTCTGACCCCAAAGGAGCCCTATGTGAGTAACTATCCTCTTTCTATGTCACTTTTCAAACAATTTGTAAGTAAAGTGAAAAAACTTGCCTCCAACTCTCACCAGAATCCCCCACCACCAGGTTTCCTGGGAAAGCAAGTTCTCTCAGACCTAGATGATGCGGGCCTTCTGTGAGGTAAGGTGGGAGTGATGGGGGTGGAGGGAGGACCAAATGGCCTCTGGAATCTGCCCAGGCCACCTTTGGGGGATCTTTCTTCCAGCATGGAGCCCTGGGACCCTGGCAGGACACAGGGCCAACACCAGCCTCCACTCACACCCCTCTTCACATATATTTGCTGTTTCGGACTTGTGTGCAGCCAACCCCAGCAAAGGGAACAGCAGATTTCCTGAGCCATGTTCCCCAGCCCTGGCCTGCTCGTTACCCCGTTGCCAGGCCCTGTGGTAGGCAGGGCCCATACTGCCTGGATTCTGGGAGCTGTATGCCAGCCTCTAGCCCCCTCTTCCCTGGGAGCCTCAGGGTCAGCAGGAAATAAGTTGTTGACTGTGGAGCTGTCCTGTTAAGATCTGCCTCTGGGATCAGCTGCCCACTCCCAGGGGTGGTTGCAGCTCTACTTGGAACCACAGGGTCTCATGGGGGCGGCTGACAGCCTGAGCCGGGCAAAAAGAGCCACCAGCGAGGCATGCCACAGGCCCATTTCATTCAGATGTGGTTTGGGGACCCATCAGTTGTCCAAGCTGACCCTGCACTGTCCAGTTACCCGTGGGGGATCCTTTCTCTGCTGTATTCCTGGGCTGAGGTGTGAGATATCCTCACTGCAGGGCAATTAACTCTAACGGAATAGAATGGGGTGGAGTCACGTGCTTCACAGGGAGAGCAGGGGCAGCCAGGCACTCTGAAACCATCCCCACATTTATGCTCCTTAGCCGAGGAGTTTGCTGGTCAAAGGTAGCTCAGGTTTCCGCGTGCAGCCTGGGCATTATACCAGCCTGGTAAAGACATCAGAACCAGGTGTATGCTGCTGCTTTGGCTTTCGCCGGGAGCCAGCAAGGAGCTGGGGAGATGTCCTTAACACATTCACTGCCCCAACTCTCCCAGAGTCCCCAACAGGCAGGCTCAAAGGGCTGAACTCTTGGCAAGGAGCAGAGGGGAGGGACACTTCCAACAGCCCCCTGGCTGAGCCTGCCTGCCTCATGGTGGCTGCTCAGGGCCCCTGCCAGCTGCCCTGTCCTCTCACTATGGATTCCCAACAGCAATGCATTCCCTCCCTCCCTCCATCCATGCCGCACCCTCCCATACCAGAACTAAGCATGGATTTCCATTTGGGATAAGAAGAGGGTGTCCTTAAAGAGGCAAGGAGGTTCGTGAACCATCCTCAGCCCCAGTAGCTTTTTCACCAAGCAGATGAGTCTCACTCAACTTTTCTTTTGAACAGTCACTCAGGCTAAAACCATGCGAACCCATGAGCAAAAAGAAAAATTGAAACCTGGACCAAGTTCCTTATTTCTCCTTTGCCCTCTGAGTTCACCATCCCTCATTTCTTCAACTCCCAGCCATCTTGATATCCATGACCCCAGGTAAAGATTTAAAACACTTGTTTCTTAAAATCGTCCAGGGCTCTCAGCATTTACCAGAGTAACTGGAGAGAGAACGCACCCTCCCCTCCTAGCCTGCCCACCAGTTCTGCATCCTCACCAAATAAACACCACCATCAATTACACTTTGCATCACTTCATTCCGCCAGAAATGAAGACTCCGTTATCTACCAGGAGTAAACATCGGCTTTACAGAAAGAAATAAATTCGACCATGTCTACCTCCTGGAGAACTCTTTGAGAACATCATCTGTCTTCTTACCTCTTTTACTGGGATGGCGTGCTGTAAAGATCTGAGGTAGCAGAATTTTGAAACGGCTTGATTACCTGGAGCTGGGTTTGGAGTCCTCAACTCTAGTCATTAGTATACAGTCATTAGTAGTCATAATTGGTATTTAATTGCTTGATCGGATGGGTGCTTTATTGGTGACCAGATTTAGTTTCCCCCAGAAGTAGAAGTGGTCCAGGATCAGCGAAGGAGAAGACACTTGCAGCAACTTTTTCAAGCAGAAGGAAAGTACTTGTGATATATTTGCAGACATGTGTCTCACACATTTTTTCCCTGCCTTTTGTAAACTAAGAATAAATATTACAGATCTGGGTTTTAATTTATCCAGATGAGATCATCAAGTACCTAGGAGATTTCATATATATATTTATGTGTGTGTTTTATACACACACACACACTATAGAATATACATATACACACACTGTAGAATATATATATACACAATAAAATACATATACACACAATAGAATATATATACACACTATAGAATATATATACACACAAAAGAATACATATATATACACACACTATAGAATATATATGTGTATTATATATGTATATATCATAAAGTACCTAGGAGGTTTCATACACTCACACTACAGAATATATAAATATACACACACACTTGAGAATTGAGGACACTTGGCTGCTAATACTAAACGGCAGAAACAAACTCAATACCAAAGCAGAAACAACTGAACCGCCAGCAAAATCGAGGATCTGAGCAAGTTCACTTTATTCCTTCGCAGGAAGAGGGTCAGCGGCGGCGAGGCGAAGTTGCCTGGGTCTTTGCAGAGGGACCCAGCGGCGAGGCGCGCCAGACCTTCCCACCAGCGGCCGCCTGGGCGCGGTGCTTAGCGACCCCTCGTCCCTCATCACCCCCCCTCCACCACCACCCCCAAAACGCTCTTTTGTGCGGGGGTCTCGGTCTCCACCTGGTCCCCTTCTCAGAACCCTGCGGGCCGGAGAACTTCCTCCGCCAGGCGCCGCCCCCACCTCCGTCCGCGGGCCTGCAGCCCGCTCCCCGCTTTGGACTCACCCGGCGCTGTCCTTCCATCCACTCCACACACAGACAGGAAACCGGCCTCACCCGGGGCAACATCTGAAACCACACTTTGTCGATAGCATCAAAGACCAAAGCGCACACTTGGGACTCTGAGCTCCCGAGCCCGCTTCTAGCAGAAAACCGGGTCCCCAGGGGAGGGCGACCGGGGGCCAGATCCTCTCTCCGACCGCGCCGCCGGCTTTCTTATGGAAATGAACGCGCCGGGCCGCGCGCCCCGGCTGGGCTCGCGCCCCTGGACCCCCGGTCCGCGTCGCGGCCGTGGGGACCCGGGCGCGGGGCTCCCCTCCGCCCGGACGGCCCTCGCGCTGTATTAAATATTCATGGAGATCGCTATTTTCTTAAAGGAGAACCCGCCGCGCGGGAAAGTTCACAGCCAAGGGCAGGCACAAAGGAGGTCTCGGTGCTGCGCGTTCCGACTCCGAGAAATGCACCCCTCTCCACGGCTGGGCTCGCTCAGGAGGCACGAGGAGGGGCCTAGGGGACGGGAGAGTGCGAGCGAGTCACTTTTCTTGGAGGGGGTGGAAGGAGAGCTGAACTTGGCGGAAAGAAAGCTCGCTCCGTAATCCCCCCTACAGTTACTTAGACATTGACCGAAACATCTCACGCGCCAGTCCCCAGGGCTTTCTTTCTTTCTTTCTTTCTTTTTTTTTAAGGAGGCTGTTGGAGCTTCCTCCCCGGGATCCACCGGCACCGGGGGCAGTAAGAAAGTTTGCCCGGCGCTGTTGAAGATGCGCACGCACGAAGTTTATTAAACCTCTTCTCGAACCACAATTTCAGCGGACGTTATTAAACCTCTTCTCGAACCACAATTTCAGCGGACGGTTCCAACAACAACCAACCCCGCACCTGCCTGCTTGCTGCCCCGCGAAGCAGAGGCCGGACTCACGGAGAGCCGGCCGGCCTGTCCAGGAGCAGCGGGCTGGGGCGATCTCGGGGCTAGTGTCTGGGCCTCAGGTCCCACTCGCGCGCCCCGCGCCCCGCAGCCCCCGCCAGCCTCGCGGCTTCTCTCCCGGGAATGCAGCCGGACCCCGGGGCCGAGCCCGAGTGGGCGGAGGGTCGAAGAGGTGGACGCTGAGGCCGGCGCGCCGAGGTCCCTGCGGGAGCGCCCCTCCCGCGCCCAGGGCCCTGCGTGCGGCCGCGGGGGCCCGGCCTCGCGCGCCCTCGCCGGCAGGCTGCGTTCGCCCCCGGCCCACGGGGCTTTGTGTGCCCGGCCCCGCGCACCTTCGCTAGCGGTCGGAAAGCCTCGAGCGCCATCTAACGGGAGCAGCCGCAGCTGAGGCCGAACGGAGGTGGGGACTGGCCGCGCGGCCCCGGGCGGGCGCTCTCCGCCTCCTCCCGTGCCGGCCGGACGCCACCTCCGGCGCGCGCACCGCACACTCGCTCGGCAATCCGGAGCCCCCCGAAGCCCACTTCCCGGGAGCGGGGGCCGGGGGATGCAGCGGCCGTCTGCGGTCTCGGGACCGTCCCCTGCGCCTTGTCCTCCCTTCTGTGCGCCCCAGGCCACAGGAGGCGGAGGATCGTCTCGCACCTGCCTTATAGGGCCCTGGTGCCCTTCGCGCGTTCTCATTCTCCTTTTGGCCAGCAGTGAAAAGTACCAAGGAGTCCCCGGAGGGAGCACCAGGTTCCGGAAAGAAACAGCCACATAATGAAGAGGTCTGCAGCCGAAGAAGCTTCCAGAGGGATGGGGGAAGGGCGATGGGAGAGGATAACGGCTACAAAACAAAAATGCGTCATGGAGGGCGATTTGGTCCTGCAGGGCCTCTGGGGAGCTTCAGGCGGCTGCTTTTCGGGAGCTGCTCTTTGGAGAAGACTTAACAAGTGGGGAGTCCTGCATGGGCCTTTGGAGAGGGCTCGGGAAGCCGGGCACAGGGTGCGACAGAGGAGAGAGAGCCGGCACCCCAGAAGGTGGGCTGGAGCTTGCGAAGGTTCGGCCCCTCCTGAACGTTCCAGGCCACCGAGGAGGCCCGCGATTGTGGGCGGTACACGTGCGCTCCTGTCCGCTCAGGGGATTTCCGCAGTCTCAAAGTTGGCAGAGGGGCTGGCTGGCGTCCCTGAACAGCTTCGAAGGGAGGACAGGAAGGGAGCAGAGGTGGCTGTCAAGGCCCAAACCGCCCTCTCCTCAGACCCCGCAGCTGCCATCTGCCCGGATGTTTCCAGAGTGGGTGACCTGTCTCCATACCTTGAAGCAAAGGGCCAGAGGCGGGAAGGGGGGTGGGCAGCCTGAGTGAGACCCCTGGCTTGGCCCTGGTGATGAGACCAGAGGGGCTGGAATGTAGATCCCAGGAAAAGCAGAGGATCTTCAGATCCAAGCCCAGAGATGGTGAAGGACTGAGAGGCCTCTCCCACCCTTCCTGGGGACTGGAATGCCTGTCCCCCTCCACCCCACCCCCCAAGAATGTAGTGAGAGTAGACAATGACGTCAGATGGACAGTTTTTATTCTGGTAAAAGACACATGCAATTCTCCGTCTTCACCGTTTTCAAGTGTGCGGTTTAGTGGCATTGAAGACATTTCTACTGTTGAGCAAGCATCACCCCACCCATAGGACACTGTCATTGTCCGAAACTGAAACTCTGTCCCCATTAAACACGGACTCCCTCCCCCAGCCTCCGGCACCCACCTTTATTTTCTGTCTCCATAAATTTGATGACTTTTGAGTCCCTCATATACATGGACGCATACAGTATTTGTCCTTTTGTGACGGGTTTATTTCACTTAATGTTCCTGGTGTATGTGTCAGAACTCGTTAAGGCCGAATCATGATTGATTGTGGTACCTACTCCAATGGCTCAAGGGAAAAGAATCTGCCTGCAATGCAGGAGACTCAGGACACACAGGTTTGATCCCTGGGTCAGGAAGGTACCCTGGAAGAGGGCATGGCAACCCACTCCAGTATTCTTGCCTGGAGAATCCCATGAACAGAGGAGCCTGGCGGGCTATAAGCCATGGAGGTCACAAAGAGTTGAACAGGGCTGAGGCAACTCAGCATGCGTGCACACTCGCAAACCTAATGAAGTAACACTAATAAGGAAAATTGGCTGTGGATTTTAGCAGAGTGGAAACACCCTGATGACTATTTCAAATCTCTACTCTTTCATTTTTGAGTCCAGTTGTACAATCTGGAGAAAATGCCCAAGAGAGAGGGGTACACAGACCTAACACCGTCTATAATCATTTGTAATCACCTCCCTTTTTAATCACAAGCTGGAAAAATGGAAGGGCCATTGTATGAGTGAGTCCTATTCTTTTCTTTGTTTACAGAAGGAGACCAGAGATTCAGCACCTCTTAAGTTGAGAGGAGGGAAGACAGAAAGTGTGTCTGTCTTCTTCCTGGATTCTTTGGTTTATTCCACTTGGAAGAGACACCAGTGTCCCACACACTGGCCACGTGTGGGGGCTGGTAGAAACCTCTGAAGTCCTTTTTCCTGAGAGAGGGCTGAAAAATAGCTAGCGTACAGGGAGGAGGGCGGCTAGTCCACCCCGACCCCCTGGCTGGGAACTGTCTCCCTGCAGGGCAACCTCTGCTTACGCTGCCTCGCTCAGCCCTGGTCACTGGTGCGCTCAGCCAGGCTTATTTAGAAGTTCTCTGTGGCGTATTTAGAAAGTGCCGCGTCCTCCTTTCCACTTCCTTTTAACATTACAGGCTGTGGAGACCGGTCAGTATTTTTATTGCCCACATTTTAAGTGAAAATATCTAGCGTGGGCATATGATAATCAGTGGCAAGGACTGTGGTGCCGGGCTCGGAGGCCCCAGCTCTTGCCCAAGCTCCACCTTGACCACTGAACCACACTGTTTCTTTTATCCAACAGGAGGGCTGGCCCAGGACACAGACGAGAGAAACCAGAGCAGCCAGTGTTGGCAGAGACCACCACTTGCCGTCTGCCTCCAGGCCAACCCTGCCCCTTGCTGCAGGGCCAGAGCTCCGTGGTGGTGCTGGGGTTGTGGAGGGAGGGGCCTGAGCACACCCTTTGGGAAGGCTGATGTGCAGGCTCTGGTGTCACTGTGTCTGGCCCTCTCCTTCAGTTGCAGCGGCTGCTCCCCAGAGAGAAGGATGCACTCACTGCCCATCAGGGGCTCCACGACTTAAGACAAAAGAAAAAAAAATCATGACTGTGCCACACTCATGCACACACAGTCGTTCTCTCTTCCCTTGTTAAAGCTGCTTCCGTGTGAAAGAGAAGATGCTGGGGGATTATGTCCTGGGGCCACTGGGACTGAGGGCATTCTGAAAGGGCTTTGTGGTGTTTGGATCCAAGCCATTTGTTTTCAGAGAGAATCTCATTGGGTAGGAGCCTGCTTTTTCCATTTGCAATGGCTTATTAAGTATAAGCATCTCCCTTCTCTGTTTACTGAGTGATGAGCTCTTCCTCCAATGACCCTGCCAGGGGAGACAGCCAAAGTATATCCTCAACACACGGTTACCCCGCAGAGTGTCCTTCCTGTACACCGGGAGACCACAGGCAGGACTTGTGGGGGAATTTGGGTGTCTTCTTATGATCCCCGATCTCCACTAATGGCACCATGTCACTAATGCCACCCACATCTCCACGTTCTGCTCCAGCCCCAGCAGAGAGACTGAAGGGGTACCTGGTGTAGCGGGCAGTCCTCGGCTGTGCCCTCTGCCAGTGGCTTGGCAGGGAGGCCACAGCCTTGGAGCTCACTTACTGTCACTGAATCTCATCTGTGTTTCCCACGGAAGGCTGTTCTTCCTGTCCCCACTGGGCAGGACAAAGAGAAAGGCAAAAGTTCCTTTCAGCACCTGCATGCAGGCTGTTAAAAACCCTGGAAACTCATGAGCAGTAAAAATTAACCAGACACTGGCTGATTAGTAGCTGGTTGTCTAGCTGAACTGGCTGGCTTCTAGTAGGTCAGTTTAGTATGAGGATGGTCCACCGGGCTCACAGACCCAGCCTTAATGAGCCAGATTCCAAAGGTCAGAGTGAAAACAAAATCCTGCGATTTGCCCAGATTTCAGAGACTGAATTCACTTGTAAGATCTGGTCTGGAAATAAGGATGAATGATTCCAACTAAGTGGATTCTTTTTCCTCTCTGCCAATTTCTTCCTGGTGATATAGAGAAAGCCTAAGACATATCATCAATTTTGTTTTATAAATATTGTCTACCTGCCTATACCTCAGTATGGACTATGGTGAAATAATTACACCAAACTATTTTCAGCCTCTCTCATACTCTCAGTGGAAGCTTGGTTCTTTTATTCTGCGTTCTGCTTTTCTGATGAGGATGCACTGACTCTTCTGCACTTCGAATTCTGTGAGAGCTGCATTTAGTGCACGGATCCAGTCTTCTTTTACTTTTGATAGAATACAGGGCTGAGGCAGGTACTGGATATAGGAGTTGGCATCTCGTCTAAGGGTTGGGATTATTTAATCTGCCAGTCTCTCCGTCCTCACCATCTGAAGAAAAATAGACCTCTCCGATCGAATTACCAACTGGGACGGTTCTGGGGTGGGCGGCAAAGACAGGTTTGAGCTCTGTTGGAGCACAGGATTCATTGCACTGCGTCCCATGATTTGTGTGTGTGTTACACCACACACATACACACACACAACACACACAGCACACACATACACAACACACAGTACACAAACACAACACACAGTACACCCATGCACACACAACACACAGTACACCCATGCACACACAACACACACAGTACACACACACACAACAGTGCACATATGCACACACAGTACACACACACACACACAACATACACGGTACACAAACACACACAGCGCGCACACACACACAACACACACAGTACACAAACACACAACACACAGTACACACACACACACACAACATACATAGTACACACACAACACACAGTGCACACACACAACACACAGTGCACACACACAACACACATAGTGCACACGTGCACACACACTACACACACACACACACAGTACACACATTCATATATACCACACACTGTACACATACACATACATCACACAGTACACACACTCACAACACAGTGCACACATGCACACACACTGCACACATGCACACACAACACACACAGTGCACACACACAGCACATAAAAACATGTGTTTGTGTCTTAAGTTGCATCAGGGCCCCAAGCCCTGGGGTCCTTCTCCCCTGCATGTCCAGGAGATGGGGTCCTTGAAGGGAACGTGAGCTGGCGAGGAGGTGAGGTGACTGCCCAGCCTCGCCGGCCTCTGAGATGAAGCATGGTTGTCCCAGGTGAGACCCCGTAGAAGAGGTGAGAAAGCTGGCCTTTTGTTTGTTGGGAGTTTTGGCCACACTGTGTGGCATGCAGGATCTTAGATCCCCGCCCAGGGATTGAACCCTTGTCCCCTGCAGTGGAAGTTCAGACTCTTAACCACTGGACTGCCAAGGAAGTCCCTTTGGCCTTATTTCTTATACATAATTTGCTATTTGTTCTCTCATTTTTTTTTTCAAATTTTTTGGGGGAAAAAATCACATTACACATCTCAGCCAGGCTAAGAGAAATCCCCAAAAGGAAGTTTTCCCCACATTTGGGCCAGAACACTTCAAGATGACTGCCTAGCCTTTGGTGAGCAGAATGTGGCAAAGGTCAGGAAGTGAGGGGCATCCTCCAGGAGAGGGCACGGGTCCCCTCCTGTCCACGGGGCCTCCTCCCGCCACCGCAGCCTCTGCGCCCTGTGTTCACCACAGGGTCCTGTGTGGTGGCCACCAGGGTTCACTTCACATCTGCCGAGGGTGTAGGTGATGCATCAGGGTCCAAAGACCAGCCATCTGTCCCCCTGGAGCATCAGAGTACCACATGATTCTTTAGGGGACAAGTCAGGTCATTTAACTGATAGATAATTTCAAACTATACCTTTAGATCAAACCCAGCATACAGAACCATCCTGTGATTTAAAACCCCCAAACCAAGACTTCAGCTGCATTTTCTGCTTGGTGACGGTGGCTTGGGACCTGGCCCTCCTTCCAGCTCAAGGCACGTGCGGTTTCTTCTGACATTAATGATATTTTGGTGGAAATTTTTTGAGAACATTGTTTTGCAGCTTATCCCCTCCTTCCTTTATGAGGTTGGGATTGAATTTTCAGGACATTATATTTTAAGATTCATCCTCTCCCCACCCACCTCCATCCCCCCCACCCTCCACATAGACAGATTTGGGGCCACCTGTTCACTCCCCAGCCAGGAGGATGGAAAGATTCCTCCTGCCAGCTTCTCGCCTTCATCCTGCAACAATGCCCTCCAACGTGACGGGAGAAGAAAGCTCCCTTGGCTCCACTTCCAGGTTCTGCTTGGACGGAGCACAGTCTGTACAATGATTAACTCTGTGGGACTGGCTAGAGGGGCACCGTGTTCCGGGGGAGCAGCCCAGCTCCCCGTCCCCAACCCCCTGCACCTTCACGTTTCCCGCCTGCACCACGGCACACTGTGCCCCACCGAGCTCCCTGCCCAGGTCTCTGATCGCCTTTGTATTCATTGCTGGTGTCATCCATTCCTTCCCTAAGAAGTGTTTGCATAACTCGCTGCTTTGTTTCTTGGGCGGCACCATTCATTCCTTTCTGATTTGTTCTCTGTTCTGAACCAAGGAGTGGGTACAGAACCCAGAGAAGAACAACCTCTCCACCCTGTTTTCCCCTTTTCTCTTAAAGATCAGGGTGCGTTTGGCTGGCTGCATCCTCTGAAAACCCGGTGGCCATCACTGTGGTCCAGAGTGATGCCGGTGGGCACGACTCCTGCCTCTTCCCAAGGCCGAGGGTTTGGACAGTTTCTCTGTCTGGGCAGGAATGGGTTGGTGCTACTGCACTAGATAAACCAACACAAGGCTGTGCTGTGCCCTGAGCAGAGACTGTGGAATTAGAATCAGGGTTATCATTCAAACACTCTGAAAAGTCAATGAGGCAAGCACAGTGTATCATAAGCAAATTATTACATGAACAGGGTGAAAATATCATTTCTTAGAGGCTTTAGACTCTTAGAGGATAAAGGACATCTAATGTATTTCACATATAACCTTTTAATTTCACATCTAGCTTATTACACTTATAATGTTTTTAATTGGTATCCAGTCCTCTTTTTTGCCTCTGCAATGGTCACAGTGAAGTTCAGTGTGCCCTGTCTGTCTTTCTGTCTCTGTCTCTCTCACATATATAAATGTATATGTACATGATACATATAGATCTGAGTGCAATCTCTACAAATATATTTTATACTTTTTCAAACTTGCTTCAGCTGGTTGCCTCTACTTTCTTCTGACACAGCCTTAAATGTGTCCATAAAAACTATCATCTTCCTGAATTCAGTAAAATAACCTTGATGCAAACTTTAGACAATGGTGGTTTTTTGGGTGGGTTTACATGGAGGGTCCCACGGGGCTTGGGGGCGCCTCTGATGGGCGGTCAGTGCTAGGTGAACATCCCCTGACATGGCTCACCCCTGGAATATCTGTCACTAGACTGTCACTGTTCTCTCCCCTTCACTGGGTCTCTACGCTGCTCTTCTTTTTCTTCCTTCTTTGAAAATGAGAGAAGAAGAAATAAAACCTGTACTTCTGGGAAAATAATGAAGCAAGTTGATATCTTATTATTGTCCATGATAATTGGTAGCTATTGACTCTCTGGAAGATTATGAGAGCAGATAAAATCTGTGGTTAGGGAAGTTTCTAAGCAGTTTACACTGTTTCAGAGGGAAAGTTTGTTTGTATGTTTTTCAAGTCTTTGTTATTGTTGTTCAGTCGCTCAGTTATGTACGACTCTTTGCGACCCCATGGACTGCAGCATGCCAGGCTTCCCCATCCTTCACCATCTCCTGGAGTTTTCTCAAACTCGTGTCCATCGAGTCGGTGATGCCATGCAACCATCCCATCTTCTGTTGTCCCTTTTCTCCTCCTGCCCTCAATCTTTCCCAGCATCAGGGTCTTCCAGATGCTAAGAGAAGAGAGCTCGGCCAAGAACAAAGAGCTGGAGCAGCTCCAGAGTGGCTGGGTAACCTTTCTGACTCTTCTCTGGCAGACCTTCTCCAAGTGATAGCATGTGACACAAAGCTCCCACTGAGGAAGACCGGCCCAGCCTAGCCCTGCCTAATGACAGACCAACATGAGTTCATGCCCAATTGGAAGGGGAAAATAAAAGCCTGTCAGTGTGCAGCGTCTATGGCCCAAAGTTAATCCAGGGTCTTAAACTGCCTCACAAGGCCCCAAGGCCAAGGCTGCGCTGGGCCAGGGGGCAGGCGCTCCTCGTGGGCTGCTGCGTGACTTTCTAGTGCATTAGCCACCAGGGCATCCTGCCCTTCTGTTGTCCAGGCCGCTGGGGGTGGGCCTCTCACTGCACGCAGGTCAGAAAATGCAAGCACGTTTCCTCCAGGACTTTTCCTTAATCCATTTAGGGAGTAATCCATGCAATTCTCCAAGGGAAAGACCTGCCTTCCACAAAGAAGACACTCTGATCACCCCTCCTCTCAGTGAGGGTCTTGCCTCGGAAACTGATGGGGGGATAGTGTCCCCCCCAGGTCCCAGCCAGGTTCAGAATTACATTTAAATGCTGTTATTTTCTGATACTCAATATTCTCGCTTTCTGCTGCCTGTCATTTTCACCTGTTGTTCTGGTATTCGATTCTTGTCCTAAACACACTTGGCAAAGCTATCATTTCATTCTGTGATATTTCTTCTTGGTCCCCTCCTAGAGGAAGAAAGTTAAATTCCAATTTAGAAAAGAGGAGGAAAGAATCATGTGAAAAGATGGACGTAACTCTCAAAGCACTTAGAGTGTGAATTTGTTTCTGAAGCCAGATTTCTGAGTGTTTCAATCACAGGATATCAGATGAGGATGGAGGAGCTCCTGGGATTACTCAGGCCATCAATGTGTGGAATCTTAAAAGTCAGGACGAACACCATTTTAGTTCCAATATCCTATCTACGGAGAGACCAGGTAAGGCTGAAGGAAGAAAAGGATAAATAAAAACATCCAGGTCTTTTTGCACCCAGAAAGATGGTTCTGATGAGGTCAGATAAGTCAAAGCTATGGTTTTTCTAGTAGTCATATATGGATGTGAGAGTCTGTAAAGGAGGCTGAGCACCAAAGAATTAATGCTTTCTAACTGTGGTGTTGGAGAAGACTCTTGAGAGTCCCTTGGACAGCAAGGAGATCAAACCAGTCGATCCTAAAGGAAATCAACCCTGAATATTCGTTGAAATTCACACACCTTTGCAGGTTTCTGCTAACTTCATGAAGGTTATTGCTAGTCTGAGGAGCAGATGTCACTGCGAAGGATTTTAGTGCTTTTCTAGATATGAGGAGATGCAAGAATGGGGCTCATAAAATCTTCTACTGAAAACATTTAACTATCTGAAGATCTCTTCTGCCAGTTTTTCCCAGATCACAGAGTGCCTCATTCCTGATCTCCCGCCTGAACTCCTTTCAGGGGTGCTGAAGGTCAGCAGTCGTGGCAGCTTGTGATTTAATCTTTGTAGAGGCAGATGGCAAGTGCCAATTTGTAGCTGGCACACAGCACCGTTTTCCTAAGGGGGCAGAGCAGTCCCCATACTGAGGAGGTGCCAGCACTCACTATCTGTCAAAGTGCATCCATTTCAGAGGTAACCTGTCTGCTGTCTAAACATTGCTGGTCTTGGGAAAAACACCTTCTCTGATGATAAACACACTGCTGCATCTTCCTGGGGGCAGCCTGGCTCCATGTGCCGAATGGACACATGTCTACACGCCCTTGGGGGCAAACATTAAATACTTTGTGAAGGCTTAAGGTCCATGAGGAAGGTCTAAGTACTTTCTGCTGTGAGAAAAATACTCCAGGATGAAGGGATGAAAGGGCGGCTGGGACGCCAGGTGGGCAGTGGGCGAACATCGGCCCCTCCTTTGTGCCGCGATTTGGAAAGCTTCTTGAATAGGGTGAGTACATATTTTGTTGTTGTTGATCAAAGATTTCTGCATCTTGGAAAGGATCAGCCTGGATTTTGGGCCGAGAAAGTGAAACGTCTCTCAAGGCATGGTTTTGTTATCTGGACTCTAGAAAATGCTTATGCAAATCCCGCCCCCAGGAGAAGGAAGGAAACAGGGAGGAATATTTGCTAAGATTCATCAGATGGAGCTCGTGGTTTCCAGCCCGGTTTTGCCACTATTTCCCCACCCGTCCACCTACCCACTTCCTTCCCCGATCTCAGGAGAGTCACAGTAACCAATTTGGGGTTTCCATATAACACCTGCGAGTGTTGGCTGAGCGCCCTCCCCTTCTCCTGAAAGTGTCATCCAAACACTTTGAGTCAGCGCTTCCCGAATGATGCCTCTGAAAAGAGGGGGAAAATCTTTCTGCATCAATGCTGCAGAGCCCAAAAATGTTTGTTTCCAGTTGTCCTAGTCGGTGACCTTTCATCAAATTCTGATAATGCTCTTTAAAAATAAACGTCAGGGCGCTCAGGGCTGGTGCACTGGGATGACCCTGAGGAATGGGATTGGGGGGGGAGGTGGGAGGGGGGTTCAGGATGGGAGACACATGTACACCCATGGCTGATTCATGTGAATGTGTGGGGAAAACCACTAAAATATTGTAAAGTAATTAGCCTCCAATTAAAATAAATTAATTAATTTTAAAAAGTAAGCTGTCAAAGGACTTCCCCGGCAGTCCAGGGGTTAAGACTCTACCTGCCAATGCAAGGGGTACAGCTTCGATCCCTGGTTGGGGAACTAAAAGCCCACATGCCTTGCAGTCAAAAAACAAAAATTAAAAACCATGAAACAGAAGGAATATTGTAACAAATTCAATAAAGACTTTAAAAATGGCCCATGAAAAAAAAAATCTATAGAAAATAAAATGTCAAGGACTTGCTCTGTTTGACAGGTATGGGGCTCAGCCTAAGAGGTCAGAGGCCCCCACCTCTTGGCTGGAGTCACAGCAATTACACCTACTAGCAATCAGAGACTATGCTACTGATATTTTCCATGTATGATCTTCTGACTCCTCAAATGCATGTGCAAAAAGGGTATTTATATAAGAAATAATATAAGTGAAGAATTACTTTATAAATAGGTGAAGGTCAGAGGCATTATGTGACATGATGGAGGTCCCCATGGCTAGTCCCTAAGGCCTGTCCCTTGGAAGCCCAGACCCTTTCTTCTTGAGGCATGTGGACCCTCCCCTCCCATACAGTCCTCAGCTGAAAAATGAGCCAGGATTCTGAGCCCAAGACCCACACTGAAATGACCACCATCGTGGTTCAATTATCCAGCAGGTAACTCCTCCTCACCTTGATATTACAATCTGGCACCATGCAGTGTACATAGCAAGTACCTAGGAAATGCACCTAAATGCAATTAAACTGAATTAGCTTGTCAATTTTTACAAAACTCCCAAGTCTTTAGTTCAAGGGAGAAGTTTAACATGTCTAATGAATAGATACTCCTAATGTATAGCAATACTTACTTTGGCCACCTGATGCGAAAAGTTGACTCATTATGTTGGGAAAGATTGAGGGCAGGAGGAATAAGGGGCAGCAGAGGATGAGATGGTTGGATGGCATCACCAACTCAATGGACATGAGTTTGAGCAAACTCTGGGAGATAGTGAAGGACAGGGAAGCCTGGCATGCTGCAGTCCATGAGGTCACAAAGAGTTGGACACGACTTAGCAACTGAACAAAAACAAGGTATAGCAAATGTGTTATTGTATCATCTTTTCTCTTTTTATTCACTGACTGATCAGAATCCATAGGGGAGTCACACACAGACAAAGGGGTGGGGGTGGGGGCTGCTAGGTGAGATCAGGAGCTAATTCGTGCTGGAAGTGTCTGTCCTCACTCGGCTCAGGTTCACCCCTGGTTTTTAAGGGGCACTCCTTGCACGTGTTTTCCTGGTGGCTGATGCTCGGGGCTCTCACATCCACTCCCTGTCCTTTCCGCCTGTGGCCACAGTCAGATGTCCGAGGGACCTCATTAGCCCAACTCCACGTCCAGAACCAGGAGGTTCTGTTTCCCCAAGCACCTGGGGAAAGAAGTGATGCCACCTGCCCCAACTGTCGAAGCTCCCTGGAGCCTGGTGGAGGACACCTTCTCTCTTCTTTCTCTGGCTGTGCTGAGTCAGAGCTGATCAATGACTCTGGGAAGTTCCGAGCCCATCATTTCAAACCCGGGCTTTGACAAGAGTGTGTGGAGACAGAGTCCATCTGGTGTACCCCTCCATGGCCAGGCGCAGGAGGCAGAGAGTGCCCCGCCCACCATGGGCCACAGGAGGCCAGGCCCCGGCTCTGCTTCTCCCTCCAGCCAGGTGGGCCTCTGAGGAAATTTCCAGAGTGGGGCAGGAATGACTACAGGAGGACTAAGAGAATCAGGTTCTAGGGAGCACAAAGAGGGTGAAGGGGTGAGCTCTGGACGCAGACTGGCTGGTTTAACCTGCAGACTCCCACAGCTGTGAGCTGTGCAAACTTGAGGGGCTTCCTCCACCTCTCTGAACTGTTGGCGTCCCTCCAGGAAGCTGGAGAGGGTGGGCTCCACCCCCTAGGTTTTTGTGGATATCACAATGAGATCCTTAGTGAAGCATTGGGCACCTATTTCATATTCAACGGAGACTTCCCAGGTGGAGCTAGTGGTAAAGAACCTGCCTTCCAATGCAGGAGACATGAGAGACTTGGGTTCAATTCCTGGGTTGGGAAGATCTCCTGGAGGAGGCCACCACAACCCACTCTAGTATCCTTGCCTGGAGAATCTCCATGGACAGAGGAGCCTGGCCGGCTACAGTCCATGGTGTCACAAAGAGTCAGACAAAACTGAAGCGACTAAACATGCATGCCATACTCAATATTCAGAGTCTTGTAGATCATAGCTAGCTTTGTAGATAATAGCTAGATCAAGTAGCTTTTCCACAGCTACTTGTCTTGAGAGATGCATTCAATTCAATTTAATATATTTTATATTATTAAATATATATTAATTTATATGAATAGTATTTCACTATGTAACACAATATATGTTAATATTTTAGTACATTAAAATTAATACATATTCAATATTTATTGAATAGGCAATGGCACCCCACTCCAGTACTCTTGCCTAGAAAATCCCATGGATGGAGGAGCCTGCTAGGCTGCAGTCCATGGGGTCGCTACCAGTCGGATGCGACTGAACAACTTCACTTTCAGTTTTCACTTTCACACAATGGAGAAGGAAATGGCAACCCACTCCAGTGTTCTTGTCTGGAGAATCCCAGGGACAGCAGAGCCTGATGGGCTGCTGTCTATGGGGTCGCACAGAGTCGGACACGACTGAAGCAACTTAGCAGCAGCAGCAGCAGCATGTACCTAATGAGTAAATATTGGGCGTCTATTACATGTAAGGCAAGGACGCCAGTAATGGACTATTTTTTGCACCTCAGCTGACAGAATACTCAGGACAGCTTATTTAAAATTATGGCAGCAAATGATCGCAGATGAATTTGAAAACCAGTTCCAAAATGGGATGGAAGTGTTTGATGACAACTGAAATCTAAAGGATTTAGGGGCAGACTCCTAAAGTGGGTGTGGGCACCGGGACTCCGCAAGATGAACCTTTAGTTGATGTGTGAGGCAAGATCATCTCATCCATCATGGAGTTTCTGCTCAGAGTCATTCATCACAATATAAAATATTTATGGAAAAAGAAACTTTATACAAATCTTTTCTCTCCTCCGAGGACTTAAAAGGCACAGTCTCCCCAACATCAAACATTTCTGTGAAAAATTAAAAATTCAGTCAATCAACCAGCTGTTTCTAAATATACAAAAATATGGTACAAATCGTCTAAATGTTGCACTTTGGGGTTGGAGAAATACATCATTTAGACACAGCCTAAAGCACATCACTCACATGGTCCATGAAGTACACAGCCTTCCTGAGGAATAAAGAGAAACACATCAGCAGCAAAATTTTCCCTTCAGGCGACTCAAGTCCACACATGAGCTCAGAGCAAACCCATGGAGGATGTGAGCCTTGGCTCGGGGGCTGGGCAGGAAGCCTGAACCTCCCCTGGGGTCCCTGCACCTGCAGGACTCAGGACCAGGCAGAGCGAGCCGTTCGTCTTCTGTCTGACTCCATCATCTTGTCACTGTCAGGCTCAGTGGTGAAGACAGGCCCCCTGAGAGAGGTGAGAACTTAAAGATGCCTGCGCACCTCCCCGGGCACCGAGAAAGCCCACTTCACGCCCAGAACGCCTCCCCAGGTGCTTCCCCTGGTCTGGGGCTGAATTAGGGGAGCTGCAGCCTGCGAGCTCCTCAGGTCACCTGCGTACTCAGTGATCTTAGTGGTGAAGACACAGCTGTCTCAGACTCAAGCTTCAGATTGATATGCTGGCAGGTGGGTGATGAAGGTCAAAGAGGACAGGCTTCTACATAGTACATTTATGCAAAGGAATATTACTCAGCTGTAAAAAGGAATGGAATTGGATCATTTGTAGAGAAGTGGATGGACCTAGAGACTATCATACAGAGGGAAGTAAGTCAGAAAGAGCAAAACAAATACCGTGTATTAACTCATGTGTGTGGAATCTAGAAAAATGGTATAGATGAACTTATTTGCAAAGTAGAGGTAGGGACAGAGATGTAGAAAACAAATGCATGGACCTCAGGGGGGAAAGAAGGGAGTTGAGATGAACTGGGAGATTGGTATTAATGTGTGTGTGTGTATATATACTATTGATACTATCCAAAAAATAGATAACTAGTAAGAATTTGCTGTATAGCACAGGGAACTCTAATCAACGATCTCTGGTGACCTAAATGGGAAGGCAGTCCAAAAAAGAGCAGATATATGTAGACATAAAACTGATTCACATTGTTGTACAGCAGAAACTAACACAACATTGTAAAGCAATTATACTCCAATTTAAAAAAAAAAAAAAGAAGAAGAGGACAGGTTTCTTTGAGAGGTTTACCTGCACTTAATCTTTACACCAGGCTTCCCAGATGGTGTTAGTGGTGAAGGACCAGCCTGCCAATGCAGAAGACGCAAGAGATGCAGATTCAATCCCTGGGTCAGGAAGATCCCCCTGGAGGAGGGTATGGCAACCCACTCCAGTATTCTTGCCTGGAGAATCCCATGGACAGAGGAGCCTAGAGGGCTACAGTCCATGGGGTCACAAAGAGTCAAACACGACTTAGGGACTAAATAAAAACAACAGCACACAACACTCAATACAGAAATGTGGGGGAATGATGTAGGTGTCTTGCCATTGACTGCACTTGGAGAGACCAAGCTTTGTCTCGCATTGTCTTCATCGCAAGTTTCTGGGGCCATGGGGGTCTTTGATTTAGGATCATATAGTCCAGTTGGAAGTGGACCTGGTCTGGCCCCAAACCTCTGGACTGTGCTGTGCTGCCCAGACCATGCCCCAGCCTGGAAAGAATACGGTAAGTGTGGTGGGTGTGGGAGTGACAGGGACCAGCACCCCAGCCCCCAGCCCCCAGATGCAGGGCTAAGGCAGCAGGTGAATTCAAGGTCCCCTACCCAGCCAGGTCTGGGTCTAACCGGCATGGGAACACAGGAAGGCTGGGAGACAGACAGCCCAGAAATCCCGAGTCCTGAGGCAGCTGATGCCCAGATGGTCCCCACACAGCACCCTGTACTCGTTCCAGCCCTATTCTTGGACAATGTCTTCCACTTCCAAGTTCCCTGCTGCCGAGGCCTACTGATGCTGACTGTCCATCTGCCAAACCCCCTCCTTGAATGTCTTCCCCATCGATTACCTGCCAGAATACACTCAGTGGCTCACCTGTGGTGAGAGCTGCACCCGCCCCAGACTCTGTTCCTCTAGTCTAGACTCCCCCTCTTGACTGTGTTCTAGTTGCATCCCCCTGGGCTTCAGCCTTGTGTCCTGGAGCTTTTCAGCCTGACTGTGCCCGTTTCTGACACCACATACCCGATGTGGCCACAAAAATGCCCAAAACCCCACCCAGACAAGTGTTCTCTCCGATGTGTCTATCCACTGGACCAACTGTACTTCTGAGGTTAAATGAAGCCCTGGGCATAGGAAGTGACAGGTAATGTAAACAGAGGTAGGAGCAGGATGGCAGAATTTCCCATTCTGGGTTGTTTGTTTCTGTGGCTCTGCTGTTTCGCCTGTGTTTGGATGTCTGGGCAGGAATTCATCAAGTTGCATGTTTATTACTGCATTCGTGGCTTCTGTTGCATCAGGCATTTTCAGGAAGCATTACAGGTATAATTTCCAGATTAATAAAACTGGAGACCAAGTTGACCCAGTGGACATAATTTACTTTTCAGAAAGCTTCTGATAAGGCTGCTCAGGAAAGTCTATTAAGGAAAATAACCAACCATACGGTAGAGAGTAAAGTCTTTTAAATTATAGAATCCATAGGAGCTGAACCAGGGGAAGAGATTCACAGTGACCTGGCTGTATCACACTGTTTACCCAAAATACGTGGGCAACTGGAACAGAAGAAATTTTTTAAATAATGACCCTTGAGTTTCCATCAGTCCTGATTGTTATTGTTCAGTTGCTAAGTCGTGTTCAGCTCTTTGCCACCTGATGGACTGCAACTAGCCAGGCTTCACTATCTCCCGGAGTTTGCTCAAACTCATGTCCGTTGAGTGGGTGATGCCATCTAACCATCTCATCCTCTGTCATTCTCTTCTCCTCCTGCCTTCAATCTTTCCCAGCGTCAGGGTCTTTTCCAATGAATTGGCTCTTCTCATCAGGTGGCCAAAGTATTGGAGCTGCAGCTTCAGCAAGCTGATTGTCTCTGAAGAGAAATAGACAGGGGCCCCTGAAGGGCAGCTGCTGTTGGAAGAAGGAAGGTGCTTGAGGGTTGGGTGGGAAGGAATGGAGGAGGATGCTTAGGGATGGACCGGGAAGAATAAGCCACAGTCTGGGTTGGTAGTCTGGGAATTTTTGGTCAAGCTCTAGATAAAGCTTTCCTCCAGGGAAACAGCACTTTTAGGGGGAAAGGTGAGCCCATTCTTCCCCCTAAACAAACCCCAAGCCCACAAGCAGATCCAGCTGCCCCGGAGTAGGCCTGGGAGCCCCTGTGTCCTGCTCCTTCACACACCTGTGGGAGGTGGGGATAGGCAGAGTCTCCAGGACCACATGGGATAAGGCCAGCTGCTCCCAGCTGCCTTTGGTCTGGGGGTCCTTCACCTTTGGAGATGTTACAGACACTGTTTTTCACTGAAATGGCCGGATGCTTTCATGAAAAGACCCCTTATTGCCTGTTTATTAATTTCATCCTGAACAGCACAGCTCAGCTCCCTAGCCAGCCCCTTGGAGGCCCAGTATTTTGGAGGTAATGTAAGAGGCACAGGTTTGACCCCTGGGTCAGGAAGATCCCCTGGAGGAGGGTTTGGCAACCCACTCCAGTAGTCTTGCCTTGAGAATCCCATGGACAGAGGAGCCTGATGGGCTACAGTCCACGGGGTCACGAAAGAGTTGGACAAGATTGAAGTGACTTAACATGGATTGACTGAGGTGGACAAATGCGCTGTCCTTGACCCCTGATGGATGCAGGTCCAGTGGGGAGTGGGGCGGCAAGGCAGGGTGGAGATGAGGGGAAGGGGACCTGCCACCCACCGTGAACTGTGTGACTGCGGAACTCACAGGCCTGAATTTTCACCTGTAAGTGGGAATTCTTGGCTTGAGTCTCTCACAAAGATCATGGGAAAAAATAAATGAACTCTTTCACGGAAGTGTACAAAAGCAGTCTTTAAAGTTAAATCATTAGATGAAAGCCACGTGACTGTATGGTAAACTCTGAGGAGAATGCTTCTCTGTAGAATGATTAATTTAATAATAGCACCTAGCACTCACTGAGTGCGTGCTGTGTGTTACATATTGCTCACTGGCTGTACACACCTAATCTCTTTTAATCCTCACAGAAACTTTTGCAAAACCACATTGGACACACAAAGAAGAAAGAGAAGCTGAGAAATGGGCTCCAGGCTGTGGAACTAATTGGCAGGAACAAAATTTCCACCGGGACAGTCAGATTCTACCACATGAGCCACCATCCTCCACAGCAAATGTTTAGCATAATCAATATGTTAACACATATAACCTTATAATTTCACATAGCATTGTGTATATATATATATATATATATATTACCATGCCATAAGAGATAACATTATTGACGTTGTTTAATTGCTCAGTCACGTCCAACTCTTTGCAACCCCTTGGACTACAGCACACCAGGCTCCTCCATCCTCCACTATCTCCCACAGTTCACTCAAATTCATGTCCAGTGAGTTAGTGATGCCATCCAACCATCTCATCCTCTTCCTCCCCCTTCTCTTTTTGCTTTCAGCCTTCCCAGCATCAGGGTCTCTTCCAATGAGTCAGCTCTTTGCATCAGGTGGTCAAAGCATTGGATCTCCCAGCATCAGTCCTTCCAATGAATATTCAGGGTTGATTTCTTTTCGGATTGACTGGCTTGATCTCCTTACAGTCAAAGGGACTCTCAAGAGTCTTCTTCTCTCTCCCTTTGTTTAGATTAGAGACATACAAATAAGCTCGTAAAATAATAAATCCTCATACAATTGTGAAATATGATACCATCAATTTTAAAGGCAGTAATTGTTAAGTAAAATTTCAATCTATAATAAAAATTCTAGTATCAAAAATGTAAAGTTAGAGGACCTTCCCTGGAGGTCTAGTGGGTAAGAATATGAACTTCCACTGCAGGGGATGTGGGTTCGATCCCTGGTCAGGGAAGTCCTACATATTACACCCGGCAGCCAGAAAAAAATGTAAAATAGTCAGTACTAGAATTTCTATTACATATAAGTAATCTAAATACAGATTCTTACCATATTCTATGACTATTAAATAAACCATGCCACAGTGGTTCTTTAGGTTGATCTTACTAATAAAATGTCCAGATAAAAAATATCTTTAGAAAATGAGAAACTGACTTTTTTCTACTTGAACTTTTGGGTGTTTTCCTAAAGTGTTAGAATAAGATTATTTCCCGCACTTTCTGTACCTCTTCTATCTGAATTAAAATGCTTATTAAAAGGTAAGCATTTTGGAAGCTAATAACCACAGGATAAGGAGAGAATGTATTCCAGTCATCCACTTGGGGAATCGACACTTTTTTTTCCAGTTAAATTTTTCATGGAATTCCTGCTAATAAGGCAACAGGTATCTGACAGCAGAACCAGAAGATAAAATAGATACAGAAAGTTGTTCAATTAGTGATTGGAAGGAAAGAGGTGATCAAGCATTCAGTGACTCCTGGAAACTCTCCTCGCTGGACAAATGCAAGTGAGGTGAACTCACTGGTTTAAGAAATCTGAATTCTAATTAGGGAGTTTATGATGCCAGTGAGACCCCAAAACAACGAACCTCACCCCCTCCCTGATGGCAGAGAATTGGCAGAACCAATACACCACTGGTGAGTGTGAGGTATGGAGGTGTGTGCCTGGCTTCCCAGTGGTAAAAAAAAACATGCCTACTAATGCAGGGGATGTAAGAGACTTGGGTTCAATCCCTGAGTTTGGAAGATCCCCTGGAGGAGGGCATGGCAACCCACAGCAGTATTCTTGCCTAGAAAATCCCATGGACAGAGGAGCTTGGCAGGCTACAGTCCAGTGGGTCGAAAAGAGTTGGACATGACTGAAGCGACTTAGCACGCATGCACGTGTGTGCCTGTATGCCTGTGTACTCACACATGTGGAGGAAACCCCAATGCATGAACCCAGGGGAGACTTCGGGGCAGAGTCAGGTTCTTCCTTCTCCCCTTTCCAACAAAAGGGAGAAACTGGAGAGAGACTCACTTCCCTCCTCCTTGCCTGGGAATCCGGTATTTCTGGTACAACGGAGAGAGAATACAATCCTTGGGCATGAAACCTAGTTCTCGCTATAAAATTTATCTCTGTGTGGTGTGTCACAGTTTATTACGGGTTTGTGTGGGGCTGGATCCGATGAAATACCCTGAATCCAAGTCAGCCTTCAGCATATGAAAATATTGGCTTGGATGTGATACCTCGGTAATGAATATAATGCAGAATAATGAACAGTAGCCAAAAAGAGAAACGATGTAAAGCCAATCAAAGGAAGGGCAGATGTTTAAAGCGTCTTTTGCTATTCAGGATTGTGATCCAACAAAAGCAATTATGTTCCTGCTTTCTCGATTTCCAAACAGGAGAGCGGCGCACTGAGGGTTTCCAAGGCTCTCGCCCATCTCTGCTTGGTGCGCTGGGTGAGACAATCGAGATGCTGTTGTAGCCAGCGGCAACCAGTGCCAAGCGGGGCTTAGAATTTGGGACAGTGAGTTGACGATGCTTCAAACCACGCAGGTGACCTACCTACATTCAGAGACCGCCCGAGAGTGTGTACACGTAGATACACAGACACCAGGCTGCCAATCAAGCTCTGCTTTCCACTGGATGAAGGAATCACAAAAACAAAAAACTTAAGTTTCCCTAGTGGTTCAGTGGATAAGAATCTGCCTGTCAATGCAGGAAGGAGAGACAGGTTCGATCCCTAGTCTGGGAAGATTCCACATGCCGTGAAGACACTAAGCCTGTGCACCACAGCTACCATGCCTGAGCTCTAGAGCCTGGGAGCCACAAATACTGAGCCCACGAGCCCCAGCTACTAAAGCTCACGAGGCTGGAGCCCGTGCTCCACTGCAAGAAGTCCAAGAGAGTAGACTCTGCACCTAGAGAGTAGCCCCGCTCGCCACAACTAGAGAAGCCTGCAGAGCAACAAAGGGGCAGAAGAGCCTAAATAAATACATAAATCTTGAAAACAGAGACAAAGCTGTAGGTCCATCCACAAGTGGAAATGAAATTAAGTCATTGGTCTACAAGTCAAGGAAGAGGGTGGCCTAGGGCTGCTGTCAGAAGTGAGCGAACCTACCCATTGGAGTTTCTGGTGTCTCTGGGGCCCCTGACTCTGTGACTCTCAGGCTTTGCACCAGCGGAGGGCTGGAGAAAATAAAAGCGTTCTGGGTTTGCGCACCTCTCAGGCGAGAGCCATAAAATATGGATATGCATACGTTGGGTTACACATTAGCAACTGACAACTGCACATCAAAAAAAAAAAAGGTGTCCTTCCTCGGCGCAGAACGTGACGGAAGAATCCGGAATGGGTAAAGAAAAAAGAGCCGTGCGCGGGAGAACCGTTTCATTTCATTCCTTATATGTACAAACATGAATAATTTGACATGATGTTTAGACAGTTTCTCCCTAACTTAAGTCTTTTAATTAAAATGAAAGGAAGGAAATATGCTTTAAATATGAATGCGGGAAGGTGTGGGCTGGCACACTTGCCCACGTGCCCCTCTCCCTCCGTCTTTTGAGAACACAATAAACTCTCGTCTTCCCCTGCTGTCTTTTCATAATGTTTACGGCTGTTGTAGGCACCACATAACCCGTGCTGTTTGCGATGCTCCCCATATTAAGTGAGAGCCCGTCCCTTCCTCTGCTATTTACTTTTGTGGCAAATCAGTCAGTGTATTTTCCTCGACTCGCCAGGCAATAACGCAGGGCTGCCTGTGGCCGTAAAGGTAAATGCTAACTTTTCAACCAGTGCCAAACGGCACGCCCCGGGCTGAGCGCCGAGTGAATGAGAGGAGTATATTCTGGGCTGAAAAATGGGCTCGAATGTTAGCCCTCATAAATTACATGATTATTAAAATGCTGCGCAGTCCAGCCCATATGATTTCATTTTACCTTCTGCTGGCTCCCCGTTGACTGCTCCACTTTGTTTTCTGTGCGCTTAACTTGGGAAATGCTAAACAAGTTGTGATATTTACCTGTTTAGGATCAAATTGCGAAATGATCTGCTTAGTTCTGTTCTAAATTAAGGTCTGCGTGAAATGTCATAGCATTTATCTTTCATAAAATGAGACAGCAAGGACACTAATTTCCTAGGTATTCAATCACTGCCCCGCGCCACTTGAGAGACAGCCCAGAAGCAGGCCTGCCCACAGTTCACAGCTCGCTGACAGCCCTGAGATGGAATCATAAAAGTCAATTAATCATTAAAAGCTGTTACAAGCACATATCGAACCAGTCTGGCACAAAATGTTAATCAGTCCAATATCAATATAATAAATTCCCGCAAATTGGAGGGATCGATACATTTAGGACCTAATGAATCAATCGGGGGATGCCGGGCTGCTCCTTGGGGTCCCAGTGACATGGCAGCCGGGCAAGTGCGACGTCTCTAGGCTCGCTGCCAACAGAGGTCACCTCTCCTAACAGGCTGTTCACTTCAGCCGCAGTTACCACGGAGACAGCATGTCACGCTGCCCCAGTGTCCTTCTAGGTGAGGTGGGAACCAATGCATCACTACCCTTGATGGATTTGTCAATAATACTTAGCAGGGGAGGGGACCCGCTCACACAGCCCTCGCAGGTCCGAGTCCCCGGGCAGTTTGGTGTGATTTAATTGTCTGAAGAGGCTTGTGCGTCTGCATATATGCAGCAGCTAACCGGGGGTCACAGGAAGAGGGAGGTGGCAGGCCGGCCAGCTGCACTCAGAAGCCTTGGGAACCCGGCACAGGCAGGAGCCACGGCCAGGCTGGTGTTCCATTAACCAGGTCGCCGTGGAAGTGAGAAGTCACCTGGAGCCTCTCAGATGAAGAATTTATTAGCTACAAAATTTTAATACATTACTCATAAGTGGAAACGGAGTCAGGCATTAATCCCTGCCCGCTGAAGCTCTGAGCCCAGATGCCTGCTGACGGGCGGTGGACTGTCGCCAGGAAAAAAAGTCCATCAAGATCAATTATGGGGCAGCTGGACTAATGGGTGGGGGTCTCTGGCATGCGCTGTCTCTCTGTCCGCACCCTCTCTGTTCCACCTATCGCCGGCAACCTCCCTTTTACCCAGACAGACCCAGGAGTCCTAAAGCTGGATGCAGACAGGACACACACAAGAGGTTTCCCATCAGCCTCTCCATCCTCTGCTTTTAAAAACCAGAGTTTTCAAGTTTCAAACCGTTTTATCTTTTGCTGAGCCTGTTAAAGGGCTTCTCGGGTGGCTTAGCACTAAAAGTCTGCCTCCCAATGCAGGAGACTCGGGTTCAATCCCTGGATCGGGAAGATCCCCTGGAGAAGGGCATGGCAACCCACTCCAGTATTCTTGCCTGGAGAATCCCATGGACAGAGGAGCCATGGACAGCGGGCTACAGTCCATGGGGTCACAAAGAATTGGACACGATTGAACAACTAAACAACAACAACAAACATGACTATTAAGTGAAGGGAAGTGACTCCCTTGACCAGTGAAGGGAGCTAGGAGCAACTTCCACATTGCAGAGGAAACCTCTTTAGAGATAAAAGAAATGTTCGCTACGGGGATTCGGAGGAATCATAGTGTTCCAGAACCTTCACTGTCATTTAACATAAAGGTTAACACTGAATAAAATAATATCCTGGCTGATCATTCTAATGGTCTCCAAGTACAGCTTCTTTTCCTGGGTTGCTGTTCTGGAAAGCATGGACCAGACTTGCTTCCGACGTTTTTAAAACATGTGCCTGCTGCACCAGTGGGATGATCTCATTCAATTTCATCCCCAGCAGTTTCTGGGTGCATCTCTCTTACAGTCATTCATTCCCTTCTAGAAAAATAGAAGCAATCCCATCCAAAGAAATGTTCATTTCCACTAGCCTGTTATTTTTAAAGGTTTTTTTCTCACCTGCTTAAAAAAAAAAAAAAAGAGGACAAAAAATCATTTTTTCTAATGGTGGTCTGAATTATAGGAAACATCAAAATAAATTACAAATTCCACGCTAAAGAAATAACTATTCAACACATTGAGACAGGGTGGTGTTCAGGGTGTGCAGACAAAGGTAGTACAGTGACTTCGCTTAATTGCCCTGACACTGCGCTCCGTTCCTCCAGCTATGATCTGAGAGCTAAAAATCTCTCATTGTTATTAATTGTATTCCTTTTAGAATGTAATGTCACATCGCTCCAGGCTGAGCTAATGAAACATACCCATATTACCAAAATAGGCATATTTCTTTTTGTTCTATGCATTCTATCAAAACTGTCTACCAAAGACATTGTGTTAAAAAATCCTTTTATAGAGCCAGAGAAAGAATATCTCAACTACCTCAACGTTTCTATTACACGATTACTAAAATGCCCAGGAGGACGAAACAATATAGTAGGAATCCAGTTATCCTAGAAGACTCGAGAAGTATCGCTAATTCCTGCGCCTGATTTATGTTAATATTAATGCTAGGTTACACGCTCTGGCTTCTGACTGCATTCCAATTCACACAAAGGCGGGCGCTCCCCTGCACCGCAGCCCCGTGCCTCTATTCTAATGAGAATCTGAATTATTTATCTCTATTTATCCTACAGGAGTTCACTCGACCCCGGTCCCATTTTCTTTGCCGACTGCGCATCAATGCGTGTAAACATGACTTCAGAGCTGTCCTTTTCCAGCCATGAGGCACGGCGATAGACAGTAGTCAAAAATGTTGTGCCACTAACAGAATTCATTTAAGCATTGATTCGAGGTAAACTCTCCTAATTAAGTCAACTTTAACACAGACACGCAAACGGCCGCTCGCATAGGCATCTGGCGCCTAACGATGTCTGGGGAGCCCACAAGAATCGGGAGAGACAGGCCAAGGAGACGGTTAATAAATTCCATCTCTCCTTTCTGTAACCTCTCTGCTGGAAAACCAGTTGTTGGTGAGGGACTCAGAGGTCCTGGGGGCACGGAGGGCTTCTCCTCTTTGCTCCGGTTTTCCACTAGGCCCAGTGGGTAGCCGAATACTTCCTCTGAGTCCCACTTGCCCAAGGATTTGTAGAAGGGCTGCAGGGGAATGGAATGGTTGGAAATCATAGGGAGGATTTGGCCTCAAGGCTATGGAGTGATGTGTGACTCAGGATTCTCCAGAGAAACAGAAACAGTGGGGGCACAGACACACACACACACACACACACACACACACACACAGGTTTATTATAAGGAACTGGTTCATGCAAATATGGAGGCTGCAAACCCAGGAGAGCCAATGGGGTTGCTTCCTGTCCAAGTCCCAAGACCTGAGATCTAGGGAAGCCAGAGGCAGAGGTGCCTGTATGAGGGCCAGAGAAGACCCACGACCCACTTCAAGCTGTCAGGCAGACAGAGAGCATGAATTCTCTCTTCCTCTGGCTTGTGCTGTCTTCATGCCCCAGGTGGATCAGATGATGTCCACCCACATCAGGGAGGGCCAGTTGCTTCACTCAGTCCATCAGTTCAAATGTTCATCTTATCCAAGAACACCCTCATGGAGACACATCTAGAAATAATATTTTACCAGCTCTCTGGACATCCCTTGTTGTTGTTCAGTCACTCAGTCATGTCTTACTCTTTGTGACCCCATGGACTGCAGCACGCCAGGGCTTCCGTGTCCTTCACCATCTCCCAAAATTCACTCAAACTCACATCCATTGAGTTAATGGTACGGTCCAAGCATCTCATCCTCTGTCACCCTCTTCTCCTCCTGCCCTCAATCTTTCCCAGTATCCTTTGACTGAGTCAAATTGACCCATAAAATTAAGTATCTCAAATGTCTAAGCCATTCCTGAAGGCCTAGAGGATGAAATAGGATGGATGAGGAGCTGCAATAACAACGGGACAAAGCTTTACAAAAGTGATGTTTCTGTCAGAAGATGAGTGGTTGTCAGTGACTGGGATTCTCCACTTTCAGGGTGCCTAACGGAACATTACCAGACGCCTTCCAGCCTCTGTTGTTGAGGGGATGTTCCAGAGCTGGTTACTTTGGACTCATTATTGTAGTTGAACGATTATCTGAGCCCACTGAGTAGAGTCTGTCTGATGCCACTGACAGGCCCAGTGTAAAGGAGTACATAAAACAGAACTGAAGTCGGTAAAGCAAAGGTCCTGGAACATGACTTAGTATTTATATACAAAAATTTACCAAAAAAGAACTTATGGCCAACCCAATAATTTCCTTCGGGTTTTTCTTTACAAAAAAGAAAAACCTGAACAAACTTTGGGGCCAGGCCAATATTAATGAGCATATAAGGCAAATAGCAATACAGTAGAATGAATCCAGTTGATAACCAGTAATTTGTGAAAAGTGAATCTAAAACATTAGCGTAGTGGGACTGGAGAGATAATATTATATTACTCTTTTGACTCTTGAGAGTCCCTTGGATTTCAAGGAGATCAAACCAGTCAATCCCAAAGAAAATAAACCCTGAATATTCATTGGAAGGACTGATACTGAAGCTCCAATACTTTGGCCACCTGATGCGAAAAGCCGACTTATTGGAAAAGACCTCGATGCTGGGGAAGATTGAGGGCAGGAGGAGAAGCGGGTGACAAAGGATGAGATGACTGGATGGCATCACTGACTCAATGGACTTGAGTTTGAGCAAGCTCAGGGAGATAGTGGAGGACAGGGAAGCCTGGTGTGCTACAGTCCATTGGGTCTCGAAGAGTCGGACAAGACTGAGAGACTTAACAACAACAACATTATTCTTTAGACAAGTCCTGATACAATATATAATAAAGTACGCACATTTCCTGGCACACTCTGTAGAAACACAAACTCAGATGTGTACTGAGCTTGGCTACTGGTCCCTGACTCTTATGATTCCAAATTCCCAAAGAGGCTAGATTGAGGTTCTCAAGACTGTGGGCTCCATGGTTCCAGGGGGGGGACTGGGGAGCTGAGCAGTCAACTCCATGGTGTGGGGAGGAGAGAAGTTGAGCTGAATCCCTGTGTTGGCTGAATCTCAGGCCCAGTCTCCCCAGCTGGACCCAGAAAGCAGGTGTCAACAAACTGGGAGATTCCAAGGATGGAACCATTATCCCAGGAAGCCCACCCAGCCCCCAGAATTGCAATGAGCCCCATGGATCTTTAATCAGCATATCACCATCATGGCCAGGAGGTTCAGCCGGGACCACCACGGGTTTAGAAATGAGCAGCTGGACACCTGAAGCTCCAAGCTGGCCAGCTGCCCATAGTCATCCTGGTCTGTTAATCTTCTCAAAACAGGACCTTTCATTTCACACAATTGAAACTTTTGGATTCCATTCATGGCATTCTGGCCAGCTTTCACTGTACATTTTCTTTCTTTGAAAATTCCATTCTAATATGAAAGCAAGGCATGCAACGTGTAAGAAGGAGCTTCCCCAGTGGCTCAGTGGTAGGTAATCCACCTGCAATGCAGGAGATTCAGGAGATGCAGGTTCAATTCCTGGGTTGGGAAGATCCCCTGGAGGAGGACACAGCAACCCACTTCAGTATTCTTGTCAGGAGAATCCCATGGACAGAGGAGCCTGGTGGGCTACAGTCCATGGGGTCGCAAAGAATGAGACACTACTAAAGTGACTCAGCATGCACGCACTCACGCAGCTTGTAAAATATTCAGACCATACACATAGGTATACAGCCAAAGTCCCTTCATTCTTAGTCTCCAGAGTTCACTACTGTTACTGTGCTATGTGATGTATGTTATTTAAATTTTTCTATTTATATATATGTTCATGGGTAAAAGTAGAAGAGTTTTGTTTGAATGAAATGAATGTCCATGTGCCATAATATTATACATTAATGTGTGTACTAGCTTCCTGCTGCTGCTGCTGCTGCTACTAAGTCGCTTCAGTCGTATCCGACTCTGTGCGACCCCATAGACAGCAGCCCACCAGGCTCCCCCGTCCCTGGGATTCTCCAGGCAAGAACACTGGAGTGGGTTGCCATTTCCTTCTCCAATGCATGAAAGTGAAAAGTGAAAGTGAAGTCGCTCAGTCGTATCCGACTCTTAGCGACCCCATGGACTGCAGCCTACCAGGCTCCTCCGTCCATGGGATTTTCCAGGCAAAGTACTGGAGTGGGGTGCCATTGCCTTCTCCGAGACGGCAGCCCTAGAACTGCAGTAATGAGTTACAAACCAGGGGGCTTCAAAGGACAGCAATTTGTTCTCTCCTGGTTCTGGAAGCCAGAAGGTCATGATCGAGGTGTCAGCAGGACCACTGGGGAGAAGCTGTTCCATGTCCCTCTTCACGTGACTCTCTTCCTTTTGTGTGTGTGTCTAAATTTTCCTCTTCTTATAAGGACTCCTGGTTATTGAATTAGGGCCCAATCTGATCTAGTGTGACCTCACCTTTTTTAGAAAAATCTTTATTGAAATATGGTTGCTTTACGATGTTGCGTTAGTTTCTGCTGTACAGCATAGTGAATCAGCTACACATATATACACACACACACACACATATATCCCTCTTTCTTAGATTTCTTTCCCATTTAGCTCAGCACAGAGCATTGAGTAGACTTCCTTGTTCTGTACAGTAGGTTCTCATTAGTTATCTATTTTATTAATACATATAATGTCATTAGTGCATATGTGTCAATTCCAATCTCCCAGTTCATCCCACCTCCCTTTCACCTTGATCTCCATATGCTTGTTCTCTACGTCTGTGTTTCTATTTCTGCCTTGCAGATAAGCTCATCTGTACCATTTCTCTAGATTCCACATATAAATGAGATTATATGTGAGTTTTTCTCTTCTGACTGGCTTCACTCTGTGTGACTGTCTCTAGGTCCATCCACACCTCTGCAGATGGCTCTGTTTGTTCTGTTTTACGGTTGAGAAGTATTCCATTGTGTATATGCACCGCATCTTCTTTATCCATTCCTCTGTCAATGGATGCTTAGGTTGCTCCCATATCTTGACTGTTATAAATAGTGCTGCAGTGAACACTGAGGTCTCTGGGAATTACAGTTTTCTCCAGGTGTATGCCCAGAAGAGTATGACTTCCTTTTAACCTCGTCCACCTGCTGTGCACCTGAAACCAATACAACATTGTAAATCAACCTTCTTTTAATACAAAAATAAGTTTTTAAAATGTTTATTATTTACTTGGCTTCACCTGGTCTTCGTTGTGGCATGTGGGATCTAGCTCCGTGACCAGGGATTGAACTCCGGCCACCTGTGTAGGGAGCTCAGCGACTCAGCCACTGGACCATCAGGGAAGTCCCCAAAACAAATTAAAAAAAAAAAACAAAAACACAAAACAAATTATTCTTTTTCCACCCACCCGCCCACAGTCAGTGTCTCTGAATCTGCCAATGCTGTTTCAACACTTCAACTTTCAACAGTTCGTTTACAACACTGAATACAAGCTCCAGCCTCCTGAGTGTCCTGGCCCCCTGCCTCCCCAGCATCTCCCTAAGACGGAGCTCTCTCCCTGAGGCTCCTCCCTGCCCCTGGCTCTCTGCTGAGCAGCTATTCCTCGCTCCTCCTGCCTCTCAGGAGGAGCCCTCCCAGGCCCTGTGTGTCACACGAGCCTCTCGAATCCCACGATCCAGTCTCATTCTTCTCCTGAATTCCTTCCCGGCACTTACCACGCTCTGAACATCTTATTTGTTCATTTCTATGTTTGCTTGTTTATGTTTCATCTCCTCTAATTGTAGGACAACTTACTGGAGAACAAGACTCTGACTTCTTGCAGCTGTGTCCCAGGGGCGCGGCACAAAAGGCTTTCGAGGAAAACGTGTCGGCCGAATGCACACAGGGTTGTTGCCTGCTTTCCCCCTACTCTGTTCTGTTTGTACAGAAAAAAAAGCTGTTAATTTTTTCTTTACTGGGTGGCCACCTATTTCTTTTGCTTTTAAATAAGAATTTTTTTAAAACTCTCATAGGGTTTCTCAGGTGCACAATCGTATCAAATAATCTGCAACTAAGAAATAAATTATCTCCTTATTTTCACTATTTGCACCTCTTATTTTGCTATTTTAATTCCTTTGACAAGTGCTTCTGGAAAAATTTTAAATAATATTGGTAATAACAAGTACCCTTGAGCTGGTATTAACTGTAATAAAAATAGTTCTCTTTTGGGGTTTTACCATAAAACACTATGGGCTTCCCACGCAGCCCTAGTGGTAAAGAACCTGCCTGCCAATGCAGGAGATGTAAGAGATGTGGGTTCAATTCCTGGGTCGGGAAGAGCCCCTGCAGCAGGAAATGGCAACCCTCTTCAGTATTCTTGCCTGGAGGATCCCATGGACTGAGGAACCTGGTGGGCTATAGTCCATGGAGTCAGAAAAAGTCAGACAAAACTAAGCACTGAGCACCATACTATGATGCTGACACCAGAATGAATGTGTGTGTGTACGTGTGTGAGTGTGTGTGTGTGGTTTGATCATGTTAAGAAAATATGGATCTAGAGCCATTATATGAAAGTCTTTTAAAACTCAGAATTGAGTATCATTCTTCAAGCATGTTTTAGCATTTATTCAGATCAACAAATGATTGGTGATGAATTTAGTAGGGTGATGAATTATATTTATTGATTTATTATTGAATTATTACTGAATTTCGGATTGAACTCCATTTGATCTTCCCTTTAATACACTGCAATCTCTCTTTGCTAATAGTTCGTTTAGGATCTTTGCAACAATGCACGTGAGTGCCCGGCCACCTAAGCAGTTACGCACATTTGGTTCCTGCTCTAGGGCTGTCATTACTGAACACACTTTGGAACAAGGTCATCTCTAGAAGTGAAGCTGAGAGAGAGGAGGGGAAAAGAGAGAATTCAGAACTCTTTTCATCATACAAGTTTATGATATGGCAAAAAAAAAAAAATGATGCTTTTGTAGAAATACCTAAAGCTCAACCATAGTTGATAAAATGCCCCAGGAACTCATGTATTTATTCAGAACATGATTACGGATTTGAGGGTTTGGAGAGGGAACAATCATTCTTCAACTAAAGACAGAAATGTAGATGGCAGACTGGAATGACCTTCTAAGAGCACGTGACCACCCTGTCTGAGGAGAAAGGAGCAGCTAACGAACCCACTGGCACAGCGGTCCTCAGGGATGACCTGGGTCCACTGTGACCACATGATCTGCTATGAGTTTATGGTGGTTTATAGGCAGAGTAGAAGCTGAGATAGTCTCCAATCCAGCAAAAGTAAGAAGGATCTCCCTTTCTTCAGCACTGTAGCCACTCAGGTTGAACTAAATCCTATTTAAATACGGTTTCACTAAAGATTTTCCAACTGTCTCCAGCAAAAAAAGATAAGAACCGACCCCTAATGTAAGCACTGCATCAGTTCAGTTCAGTCGCCCAGTCGTGTCCAACTCTTTGCAACCCCGTGGATTGCAGCATGCCAGGCTCCCCTGTCCATCACCAACTCCCAGAGCTTGTTCAGACTCATGTCCATCAAGTTTGTGATGTCATCCAATCATCTCATCCTCTGTCGTCCCCTTCTCCTGCCTTCAGTCTTTCCCAGCATCAGGGTCTTTTCCAAAGCACTGCCTGGAGACATCAGTTCTGCTAAAGCATTTAACTTATTTCATGACATTAAAGTTCATTACAGCCTGCTGATAATACTAGAAAATATTTTGTTTGACAAAATGAACATCAGTATAGCCTTTAAAGCATTCTTTTTTCTTCCTTTCTTCCTCTTTCTTTTTTAAGTACTTGCACTTTATAAAGGGGAGCTTCCCTAATATTTCAGTGGTAAAACAAAAGAAAAACCTTCCTGCCAATGCAGGAGATGCAGGTTTGAAACCTGGGTTGGGAATATCCCCTGGAGAAGGAAATGGCAACCCATTCCAGTATTCTTGCCTGAGAAATCCCATGAATGGAGGAGCCTAGTGGGCTAAAATCTATGGAGTCACAAAAGAACTAGACACGACTTAGTGACTAAACAACAACAATTTGTATAAAGATTCCTGAAGAACCAGATGGGTAACAGAAAATCTCAAAATACCAGGTTTCACGCGTGATACTAATATTAGGAGGAAAAAAACTGACCCTAGAAATTATTTAGTTACTCTGAAATCTGGTACTTCCGGAAAATAAAGAATTCATCCTGTAACACCGTGTTCTTACATTTTTGACACAACTAGTGTGGGAGGTTGGCCCAGGCCCCTGCCTTGCACCTGAGAAAGAATTCCCAAGCTACCTTCTTTGGGGGGAATTTGTCCACAGTCCCAACTGCCCAGAGGGTCCCCTGAGAATCTGGGCAGGATCCAAGGGGTCCCAGGGGGGATGACACACCCATGTCAAGAGGGAAGACTGGCTGAGGTTTGCATGAGTCACCTCAAGAATCTGGTGTCAGACTCGCCTAGTGACACAGTGGATAAGAAGCCACCTGCCAATGTGGGGGACACGGGTTGGATCCCTGCCCCGGGACGATCCCAAGGGCCTCGGAGCAGCTAGGCTGGTGTGCCATACCTACTGAAGCCCTCTCCCCTAAAGCCCGTCCTCTACAAGACAAGCCGCTGCAACAAAGAGTAGCCCCTGCTCCCCACAACTAGAGAAAGCCCAAGCGCAGCAACGAAGACCCAGCGCACCAAAAACAAGCAAATAATAATTTTACAAATATGCCAAAAAAAGAATCTGGTGTCAGGGGCCCACCATACCTGCCGAGCTGGTTTCCCCAGGGCCACCACCTGCGCTGGCCACCCAGCCCCCAGCAGCCCCAGTTCAGCTCCCATTTTGACATGAGACCATTTAAATGGAAATCCAGTTTTACAAAGTGCGAGTGACTGGTAATGAAGACGTGAATGATGCTTATGAGAATTTTATTTAATTTTAAATCAATTGTGTATTCTAATTCATTAATAAAGGGAAGAACAAAGACTACAGGAGTACTTAATCTCAAGTCATTATTCAACGAGGAGGGAGTACATCTTCCTATGAAATTCTTGGGGAAATGGTCAATTTCCCGTTTTCCCTGAAAAATCTATTTTTATGGAAGAATTTGGGCCCAGCTCATTCTGTAAAAATTAGATTTGACTTTATCTGATGTTATATAAACAAGAAAAAAAGGTCCAACCGAGTGCTGGACTGAGTTTTTCACCATCCATTTTTGTTATTGCAAGATGGTCTAAAAATGACATCATTTGCAACAGAAGACTTCTTATTGGTAACAATAAAGTATCTGAAGAAAACATGATAGTCCTTAAGAGAGAACTAAAGGTCAAAAATGTGCTCTAGGGCACTCCCCGGTGGTTCAGTGGTTAAGACGCTGAGTTTCTTCTGCAGGGGATATGGGTTCAAATCCTGGTCAGGGAACTAAGAACCTGCATGCTGCATGGTGCAGCCAAAAATCAAGAAAAACATTTTTAAGAAATAAAAATAAAAGTGTGCTCTAATGGAGAGATTTGGAAGTTCTTGAGGGCGCTGAGGTTCTTGTCTTCCTTGGGGTGCTTGGCTTTCTTTGGGGGTTACGTCAGGGTCAAGGCTGGGCAGTGGTAACCGTTGTAGCTTTCTCTGGCTTCCCTAAGACATAGAAGAATGAAATCCCTAGAAATAGTCTCTTCTCTTGGACTTCCTGGGTGGCACTAGCGGTAAAGAACCTGCCTCAATGCAGGAGATATAAGAGACTCGGGTTTGATCCCTAGTTCGGGAAGATCCCCTGGACGAGGGCATGGCAACCCACTCCAGTATTCTTGCCTGGGAAATCCCATGGACAGAGGAGGCTGGCAGGCTACAGTCCATGGTGGGGTCACAGAAGACTTGGACACAACTGAAGTGACTGAGCACGCTTGCCCGCACCTGGTTTAACTTGGTCTAGAAGCGCTGCGGGCCTGAGGGCTGTGTGCGGCCTGGGTCACGACTGCGGTATCACAGGGCGGAATGTAAATGTGAGGCCGCCCCCCACCTCCAGGGCGACGCACACTGCCCACAGGGTGGGTACGTAGTGATGTCAGTCTCCCTCTGCTTCTGAGTTGTGTGACTGTCCCCCTGTCAAGGCCACCATCCCCTGGCAGGCTCTACCGGATGCGCTCTGGATGGAAGATTCTGGAACGTGTTCAAGCATTACTCATCTTTGGGGCTTATTTTCACCCAATAAAGTTTAGTATGTGAATTATGACTCCCAAGATTCATGGTTTTATTTCATTCTCCTCAATTGAAGAGTAGAAAAAGTAGTGCGGGTCAGTGGGTGGGTGGGTGAACTTCCAAAGGATTTCCAGCATCTCAGAGGCTACAATTCAAGTAGCCCTTCACCTGACCCTTGTCCTCCAGCCCACAGACCAGAGGCGCGTGCTTTGTAAGGAGCAGAGTGGGCTGGTTGGGTTTTTAAAGAATCGAGTCCCCAGCTGCTATTAACGCCACTGTCACTTTTCTCCAGTCTATTAGAGCTTGGAAAGCACTGTGAGAACACGTAGGCTGCCAGCTCTGAAGAAGTCACTCGGTCCAGAAATTAAACCGCTGGAGCTCTGCTTGCTGCAGGGTATAGGATCGAAAGAAGTGTTTGAGCAAAATGTATGTGAATAATGTTGATTTCCCAGGGTCTCGGTGAGAGCTGCAATCGTCAGCACTGCTGTTCTTTAAAACTCTTAATAGAGGTATTTATAATATACATACAGACAAGACACGTCTGTGTCCTAAGTACACAGCTTGATAAATATTCACACTAATTTATTCTTGTCATTTGGATTCAGTCAGTTCAGTTCAGTTCAGTCGCTCAGTCGTGTCTGACTCTTTGTGATCCCATGAATCACAGCATGCCAGGCCTCCCTGTCCATCACCGTCTCCTGGAGTTCACTCAAACTCACGTCCATCGAGTCAGTGATGCCATCCAGCCATCTCATCCTCTATCGTCCCCTTCTCCTCCTGCCCCCAATCCCTCCCAGCATCAGGGTCTTTTCCAATGAGGTGGCCAAAGTACTGGAGTTTCAGCTTTGGCATCAGTCCTTCCAAAGAACACCCAGGGCTGATCTCCTTTAGAATGGACTGGTTGGATCTCCTTGCAGTCCAAGGGGTTCTCAAGAGTCTTCTCCAACACCACAGTTCAAAAGCATCAATTCTTGGGCACTCAGCTTTCTTCACAGTCCAACTCTCACATCCATACATGACCACTGGAAAAACCATAGCCTTGACTAGACAGACCTTTGTGGGCAAAGTAATGTCTCTGCTTTTGAATATGCTATCTAGGTTGGTCATAACTTTCCTTCTAATTTCCTTTTAATTTAATGGCTGCAATCACCATCTGCAGTGATTTTGGAGCCCAAAAAAATAAAGTCTGACACTGTTTCCACTGTTTCCCCATCATTTCCCATGAAGTGATGGGACCAGATGCCATCATCTTCGTTTTCTGAATGTTGAGCTTTAAGCCAACTTTTTCACTCTCCTCTTTCACTTTCATCAAGAGGCTTTTGAGTTCCTCTTCACTTTCTGCCATAAGGGTGGTGTCATCTACATATCTGAGGTTACTGATATTTCTCCCAGCACTCTTGATTCCAGCCTGTGCTTCTTCCAGCCCAGCATTTCTCATGATGTACTCTGCATATGTTAAATAAACAAGGTGACAATATACAGCCTTGATGTACTCCTTTTCCTATTTGGAACCAGTCTGTTGTTCCATGTCCAGTTCTAACTGTTGCTTCCTGACCTGCATATAGGTTTCTCAAGAGGCAGGTCAGGTGGTCTGGTATTCCCATCTCTTGAAGAATTTTCCACAGTTTATTGTGAACCACACGGTCAAAGGCTTTGGCATAGTCAATAAAGCAGAAATAGATGTTTTTCTGGAACTCTCTTGCCTTTTCCATGATCCAGCAGATGTTGGCAATTTGATCTCTGGTTCCTCTGCCTTTTCTAAAACCAGCTTGAACATCTGGAAGTTCACAGTTCATGTGTTGCTGAAGCCTGGCTTGGAGAATTTTGAGCATTACTTTACTAGCATGTGAGATGAGTGCAATTGTGCGGTAGTTTGAGCATTCTTTGGCATTGCCTTTCTTTGGGATTGGAATGAAAACTGACCTTTTCCAGTCCTGTGGCCACTGCTGAGTTTTCCAAATTTGCTGCCATATTGAGTGCAGCACTTTCATAGCATCATCTTTCAGGATTTGAAACAGCTCAACTGGAATTCCATCACCTCCACTAGCTTTGTTCATAGTGATGCTTTCTAAGGCCCACTTGACTTCACATTCCAGGATGTCTGGCTCTAGTTGAGTAATCATTTGGATTAACAGATCTTTATATACTGCCTGGTGCTGGGAAAGATGGAGGGCAGGAGGAGAAGAGGAGGAAAGAGGATGAGATCATCAGATGGCATCACCTATTCCATGGACATGAGTTTGAGCAAACTCTGGGAGATAGTGAAGGACAGGGAAGTCTGGCGTGCTGCAGTTCATGTGGTCTCAAAGAGTCAGACAAAACTTAGCAACTTTCTTCTTGGAAGAAAAACTATGACCAACCTAGACAGCATATTAAAAAGCAGAGACATTACTTTGCCAGCAAAGGTCCATCTAGTCAAAGCAATGGTTTTTCCGGTAGTCATGTATGGATGTGAGAATTGGACTATAAAGAAAGCTGAACGCCCAAGAATTGAAGCTTTTGAACTGTGGTGTTGAAGAAGACTCTTGAGAGTCCCTTGAGCTGCAAGGAGATCCATCCAGTCCATCCTAAAGGAAATCAGCCCTGACTATTCATTGGAAGGACTGATGCTGAAGCTGAAACTCCAATACTTTGGCCACCTGATGCGAAGAGCTGACTCATTGGAAAAGACCCTGATGCTGGGAAACATTGAAGGCAGAAGGAGAAGGGAACAACAGAGGATGAGATGGCTGGATGGCATCACTGATGTGATGGACATGAGTTTATGTAGGCTCCAGGTGTTGGTGATGGACAGGGAAGCCTGGTGTGCTACAGTCCATGGGGTCACAAAGAGTTGGACACAACTGAGCAACTGAACTGAACTGAAACAATACTTCAAATATAAACAGAAGGTCTAAGCATGTTTCAATGATCTTTAATTAAAATGGGAAAAAGTGTCCATATATACAGAACTTCCTTCTTTGAATGGAGTCTCATTGACAACGAATGTCCAGTTTTTGAAACCCATGTGCTGTGTTGTGCTAAGTTGCTTCAGTCGTGCCCAACTCTGTGACCCCATGGACTATAGCCTGAAGGCCTCCTCTGTCCATGTATTTTCCAGGCAAGTATACTGGAGTGGGTTGCCATGCCTTCCTCCAGGCAATCTTCCCAACCCAAGGATTGAACCCGCGTCTCTTATATCTCCTGCGTTGGCAGGTGGGTTCTTTACCACTAGCGTCACCTGGAAACCTATATAGGATGCAGAAATGACGGCTAGATTGTCTTCTGTCCCTCACACATCTCAATGAAAGTGTCCCTCACACTTTCATTTGAGCTCTTCTGACAAAGCTGCATGCTTATTTGTCCTCCCAGCATATGTTCTTGGGATAGTTCTGTTTAGTAGGAAAGCCATTTCATTGAGCTTCTCTGTTTTATTAGATTTGTCAGACAACAGAATACTGGCCAGAATTTGCAAATCTGTTACCATGGCTCTGTCCCAATACAATTCGGAGAAGTGGTTTCCTGACACATTCTAGGGTTCATACTTAAAACAGGTGTTAATCCACTTGCTGACTCCACGGAGGGCCACTGATTGATGCTAAGTCTCGGGGCCTCTGTTCTGTGTTATTGACATTTTTGAGGAAACCTTCTCTACTCCACGTCCTAGCTCCTCTGCTGGGTTGATTCATGATAGGAGTGGATCATTGCTTCTCAAACATTAGAGCTTATATTGAGGATTTCCCTGGTGGTCCAGTAGATAAGAATCCACCTGCCAATGTAGGAGACACGGGTTCCATCCTTGGTCTGGGAAGATCCCACATGCCATGGAGCAACTAAGCCTGTGCAGCAGAACTACTGAGTCTGTGCTCTGGAGCCGGTACTGTGCAACAAGAGAAGTCACCAAAAGAGAAGCCTGCTCACCACAGCTAGAGAATAGCCCCACTTGCCACAACTAGAGAAAAGACTCATGCATCGGTGAAGACCCAGCACAATCAAAAACTAACTAAATAATTTTAAAAAGAAGTTTATATCAAGGAAGTTGAAGGGAGAAAGAATGAAGGAATAAAACTTCTTTTTCATGAGTAAAAGCTAGAGAAAATTCCCATCCTTTACGTGACTTCTGGGTCTGATGTTTTTGGAGAATTGTCTATCAAATCACACTAGGGACCAGAGATGTCAACGTGAGCCTGGGCTGTGTGCATGGTGATGGTTCGAGTGTATTTGGAGATGTCTAGTGATGAGAAGACAGGTTGGAGAGAGCCAAGCTGCATGTAGACTCAGCAGCAGCTGACTGAGAAGGCCAGGGGAGGGGCGAGCTGTGGCCTGAAGTTCCCTGGAAAGGGGGCTGGAGAGGGAGGAGAAAATACCAGTCCATCTCTCTCCTCTCTCCCACCAAGATGAGTTCCAAACCCTCACCATGCTGCCAGCAGCACAAGGCACAAATGTGGAGAGACGCCCTGAGACATAGGGCTCAGGTGACTAAGGTGACGGTGACTTTGGGGAGGGGACAGACTACCAGCCTCTCTGTGCAGCCCTGAGCTCCTGGGGCACGGGGAGGCACTCACACCTCCAGAGCCCATGGGGGTAGCTGACACAGCTGGGCCAGCAATCGGCAATGGGCAATGGACGTGGCGGAGCATCATGGTCACCCAGGAGGTCAGCCAGCCTCAGGACCAACGTGTCACAAGCTGAGGACTTGCATAAATGCAGAGGCCAGATGGAAATCTGATTTATTTCCATCAAATAAATCCCTACCAGGATTCACTCTCTGAGAAAACTGAGAGCAGGTTGAGTTAATTAAGTAATAATTCATTCGTTTTGCAAGTGGAGTTCGTTCCCTGGTAGCTCAGATGGTAAAGAATCTGCCTGCCATGCAGGAGATCCGAGTCTGATCCCTGGGTCAGGTAGATTCCCTGGAGAAGAAAGAAATGGCAATCCACTCCGGTATGCTTGCCTGGAGAACCCCATGGACAGAGGAGTCTGGTGGGCTACACAGTCCACGGGATTGCAAAGAGTTGGACATGACTGGCCAACTAACACTTTCTCCTTTCGTTTTCACTAGTGTTGAGAGTACCCTGTCTAGGGGAGTGAACCGTGCTCCTGTAACACTGCCTTCAAGCCAGCAGGGCCCAGGCTCATCTCTGTGAACTAATCAGAGATAGTACAGTGCTCAAAGCAACATCAGGGCTATACGGCAACTCTGAGTACTGGCCAGTGATCAAAGGTAGAGAAAGGCTATTTGTCTTCTGCCCGCAATCGTTTGTTTTTTTTTTCCAGAGAAAGAAAGACTCAGGCAAAGCATGTATTAAAACTCAGGATGAAAACATCAGAGAGGCCCATTCTGATGAGCTTAAAGAAGCCCCAGTCGTCTGTCCTCAACTTGGTTGAGAGTTTCGCTCTGTGGCTGGTGTGTGGGGTTTACAGCAATGCTGTATAAGACAGTGTGGGGCCCCTGGGCACAAAGCCTTTCTGTGTCCCCCATTTCCTGATGACAGGAAATAGGCTTTGTTCATCTCCTGGGTCCTTCCCTGAGTTCCAATGAGCAGGTTCAAACAGGTGCTAATCAGGGAAGGGAGGGGATGCAGAGATAAGGGAGGAGCAGTCAAGAAACAATAATTCAGCCTTGGGACAGGTCTTGGTTTCCCCCTCAAGGGACACACACAACTATACCTTTGAGCTGCTCTGCAGACACTGAAACCCCCACCAGGTGGGAGCAGTTAACTGTCTGCTGCCCACAGGCAGGGAGACCCCAGACCTGTTGGAACCAGAAGGTTGATGATGCTGACTCCCGCTTACCTCCCCACCCACCAATCAGAAGACTGTCCAGAGCTGACCACGTCCTCTCTGCACCTTGACTGTAACACTCTTCCCTACCCCCTCCAGGGAGGGACATACAGTTTTGAGGGCGTTATCCGGCTGTGGCCGCCTTTGCCTGGCAAAGCAATAATGCTATTCTTTTCTGTGCTCTGTGTGCTTAATTGCTCAGTCGTGCCCAGCTCTTTGCGACCCTGTGGACTGTAGCCCGCCAGGCTCCTCTGTCCATGGAGATTCTCCAGGTAAGAATCCTGAAGTGGGTTGCCATACCCTCCTCCAGGGATGTTCCCCACCCAGGGATCAAACCCAGGGCTCCCGCATTGCAGGTGGATTCTTTATCATCTGAGCCACCAGGAAGGCCCATTCTTTCTATTTTACCCAAAACTCTGTCTCTAAGATTTAATTTGGCATTGGGGTACAGAGGCAGATTCAGTTTCAACAACAGCCCCGCTGGCCTCAACCTCCGAGTTGGCTCAGCGGACAGAGTCCTCCTTGGGGGCACCAGGGCTCACATCTCTCCAGAGCCTTGCTGACATAAGGGCAAAGGAGACCCCCAATATTTCATGCTAACCATGTACCTCGATGTTGCTCAGTGCTGCTGCTGCTGCTGCTAAGTCGCTTCAGTCGTGTCCGACTCTGTGCAACCCCATAGACGGCAGCCCACCAGGCTCCCCCGTCCCTGGGATTCTCCAGGCAAGAACACTGGAGTGGGTTGCCATTTCCTTCTCCAATGCATGAAAGTGAAAAGTGAAAGTGAAGTTGCTCAGTCGTATCCGACTCTTAGCGACCCCATGGACTGCAGCCCACCAGGCTCCTCCGTCCATGGGATTTTCCAGGCAAGAGTACTGGAGTGGGGTGCCATTGCCTTCTCCGATGTTGCTCAATAGAGATAACCAAAGACACACTGTTTACAGCATATATTGTGCTCATTGGCAGACCCCGAGAGCAGACATAGAAATAATTTGAAGACTTTGCCTCTGAAATGTGGGTTCCTGATCAAAGTCTTCACCTTATAACTACTCACCCTGGGGTGTGCATTTCTGATGAGGGTCTTTTAAATGCTAAATAGCCCTTCCCAGGGTTTTCATTGAAAGCAAATGTGCACAGAGACCACACAGCCCCTAGCTGATGATGAAGTGTTTAAAGTAAGTGACCACTTCAGGCCACATGGTGGAGGGTGTGCTGACCACAAGGTGGCCCTCCTCATGCAGCAAAAACCACCCAGGGCCTGCGTCACTTGCAGAACTTTTATAGAAAACACAAATAATCAAGTAAATCCAATATCTGTGCCATGTCTTACAGTTTATAAGATACTCACACGCAGAAGACTTTATTTAATCATTTTCGTCTTGAAGAGCTCAAGATCTAGAAAGATTGGATGCTTCAGGTGAGCTTCTGATTAGCGTGTGTGTGCTAAGTCACTTCAATAATGTCCGACTCTGTGCGACCCTATGGACTGTAGCCCGCCAGGTTCCTCTGTCCACGGGATTCTCCAGGCAAGAATCCTGGAGTGGATTGCCATGCCCTCCTCCAGGGGATCTTCCCAACCCAGGGACTGAACCTGCATCTCTTTCATCTCCTGCATTGGCAGGCAGGTTCTTTACCGCTAGTGACACCTGGGAGAACCCATTAATTCCTACATCATTCATTCAGCCAGTGTTAACCGACAACCTCCTCTATGTAGACATTCATCTAGGCACCGGGCCATGGGAACATGAGGAGGGACCAGGTGATGAATCCACACACTGAGTGAGCCAGAGTTGACCAGCAAACCTCCAGAAGCTGCGAGGGGCACCCAGAGCAGACCCCTCCTCGGAGCCGTCAGAGGCACCAGTCCTGCTGACATCCTGGCCTCCAGAGCAATGCAGTAAAGATCTGTGATGCTATTTTTAGGGCATGAATCCCAGGGATGGGGGAGCCTGGAGGGCTGCCGTCTATGGGGTCGCACAGAGTCAGACACGACTGAAGTGACTTAGCAGCAGCAGCAGCAGCAAACCGATAATAGAGTAACTGTGATAACCTGGATTTAAAAACAGAAAGGTGGGAAATTTACAGTGGTCACTCATTCATTAAAAAAAACTCCTAGAATGATCTACCCTGCGTGGAGCTGAGTGTGTGTGTGTATGTGTGCACTCACAGGCATGTGCACTGTGGATCCACCTACAGCCCGGCCTGCATCTGGGAGAGCCAGCACTCTATCCCCCGGCTCCTAGCCTTTGACCTCTGCAGTCACCCTTTTCCTCCAAGGCGGGGTCCAAGTTGTCCTTGGGCTTTCATGGCCCACTTCCCTCAGCACCCTCTAGGGGCCCTGGAGTGGCTTCAGGAGCTGAATGGTTGCAGGTTTTGGCCAGCCGAACATCTGAATTCTTTGGCAATATAGTGATCTCAAGAAACCCATCACTTTTTGGTTTATTTGCTTCTGGTCAGGCCAGGTACAAATAACTCCAATTACCAAGAGTTCCTGTATTTATTGATATTTCTCCAAGAGTTCCTAAGCCCTAAGAGTCCCTAAGGGTTCCAACCAAGACTTTCTAAGCTCTAAGCCATTGGTTTTTCATGACTAGCCCTGTATTCCAGCCCCTTCTCCATCAACTCAGTGCCAGAGATCAATGAGCTTAAGAAGGAGGCTGTGTTCCGCTGTCCAGCATTTGACCCTGGACAGGCACTGCTCCGTCCTGCTATCTCTTCTGCTCCTTAGTCTCCTCCTCTCTCTCTCAGTGTCTGGCAAAAAGAAAAAAAAAAAATTCACCAGAGCTTCCTGAAAAGGACTCTGGGTCACAAGAGCCCCTCCTCAGCTCTTCACTTTCCTTATGAGGGCTTTATTTACATCCACAGGAACAGCTGGCTTCTCCCTCAAATCTCTCACTCAACCTAGATCTTAGGCTTCTGACATCTAGTCCTGCCCTCTGTAGAACAAAATCCCTGTCCATCCCTGCCAGCCAGCTGACTGCCTCCAGCTTGAGTCCCCCTCTCTCCCAGGCCTCTTGCTATAAAGAGCAGCAAGGAGCAGCCGACATCCATTGGAGTTCTCAGCTTCCTGCCCACTGTCCCTCCAGCTAGGACGTGATGCTATGTGATCTGACTCCCAGGTTACCCCAGGAGATGCTTCTGCCCAGGGTTTGCAGTCTGTGGGAAGACTCACTGGCCCCCCAGCCTGCAGTTTCTGAGTTCTTGAAACCGGAGTCCACCACAAAGACAATGTGTTTATTTTAGACCCCTCTGGTGCTAAATTCTGTGGTTTATTTATTGCCCTCTCAACATTCAGGATCTTAGTTCCCCGACCAGGGATCAAACCTGTGCCTCCTGCATTAGAAGTGTAGAGTCTTTTTTGTAGCCATGTGTTCCGGGAAACAAACTCACTCAGGAGGACAATGCAGATAGTGGAGTGCGGTTCATTACACCGGCGGGCCCAAGGCAGAGTCTCCTCTTAGCCAAGGACCCCGACCAGTTTTTGTGAAAACCTTATATACCTTAAGCGTACGTGCCCAAACCCACCTCCCCAAATTCCCTGAAACTAGTCTGAACAAAGGAAAAAGAAAGATGCAATCAAGTCAACCCGTGATTCATCTGCCTTAAACCTAGGTAATTAACAGTGGACAATTATCAATAGGTTTGTGGTCATTCCCCAATAAGCATTATAGAATGTATGATTCTATTCAGTTACACAGATAATTAGGGTATTCTTTTAGGCAATGGAGAGCCCTGGGTCTCTTCCTTCCAGGGGGCCTGGTTTCCCAGTGGATATGTCATTTCCATAGATACTAGGCATAGAGCTCAAAGTCCACAGTCTGGCCCATGATGGAGTCCTGCTTTCAAGATAGAAACTATTCTGTTTCCTCCTTCATTTTAACATTGGACTTCCAGGGAAATCCTAAATTCTGTTTTATTTGGACATTTGTTGTTGCTGTTGTTCAGTTGCTAAGCCATGTCCAACTCTTTGTGACCCCATAAGACAGCAGTATGCCAGGCTTCCCTGTCCTTCACTATCTCCTGGAGTTTACTCAGACTCACATCTGCTAAGTCAATGATGCCATCCAACCATCTAATCCTAGGCCATCCCCTTCTCTTGCTCTCAATCTTTCCCAGCATCAGGGTCTTTTCCAATGAGTCAGCTCTTTACATCAGGTGGCCAAAGTATTAGAGCTTCAACTTCAGCATCAGTCTTTCCAGGAAATATTCAGGGTTGATTTCCTTTAGGTTTGACTGATTTGATCTCCTTAAAGTCCAAGGACTATCAAGAGTCTTCTCCAGCACCATAGTTTGAAAGCATCAATTTTTTGGCACTCAGCCTTCTTTATGGTCCAACTTTCACATCCGTATACGCCTACTGGAAAAAGCATAGTTTTGACTATACAGAACTTTGTGGGCAAAGTGTTGTCTCTGCTTTTTAATATGCTGTCTAAGTTTGTTGTATAGACTGTATAGAGCTTCTCCATCTTTGGCTGCAAAGAATATAATCAATCTGATTTCGGTGTTGACCATCTGGTGATGTTCATGTGTAGAGTTTTCTCTTGTGTTGTTGGAAGAGGCTGTTTGCTGTGACCAGTAAGTTTTCTTGGAAAAATTCTATTAGCCTTTGCCCTGCTTCAATCTATACTCCAAGGCCAAATTTGCCTGTTACTCCAGGTGTTTCTTGACTTCCTACTTTTGCATTCCAGTCACCTATGATGAAAGGACATCTTTTTGGGGTGTTAGTTCTAAAAGGTCTTATAGGTCTTCAAAGAACCATTCAACTTCAGCTTCTTCAGCATTACTGGTTGGGGCATAGACTTGGATTACTCTGATATTGAATGGTTTGCCTTGGAAACAAACAGAGATCATTCTGTCGTTTTTGAGATTGCATCCAAGTACTGCATTTCGGACTCTTTTGTTGGCCATGATGGCTACTCCATTTCTTCTAAGGGATTCCTGCCCACAGTAGTAGATATAATGGTCATCTGAGTTAAATTCACCCATTCCAGTCCATTTTAGTTCGCTGATTCCTAGAATGTCGACATTCACTCTTGCCATCTCTTGTTTGACCACTTCTAATTTGCCTTGATTCATGGACCTAACATTCCAGGTTCCTATTCGATATTGCTCTTTACAGCATTGGACCTTGCTTCTATCACCAGTCACATCCACAACTGGGTATTGTTTTTGCTTTGGCTCCATCCCTTCATTCTTTCTGGAGTTATTTCTCCACTGATCTCCAGTAGCATATTGGGCACCTACTGACCTGGGGAGTTCCTCTTTCAGTGTCCTATCATTTTGCCTTTTCATACTGTTCATGGGGTTCTCAAGGCAAGAATACTGAAGTGGTTTGCCATTCCCTTCTCCAGTGGACCACATTTTGTCAGACCTCTTCACCATGACCTGCCTGTCTAGGGTGGCCCCACATGGAATGGCTTAGCTTCATTGAGTTAGACAAGGCTGTGGTCTGTGTGATTACATTGGCTAGTTTTCTGTTATTATGGTTTCCGTGTGTCTGCCCTCTGATGCCCTCTTGTAACACCTACCATCTTACTTGGGTTTCTCTTACCTTGGACGAGGGGTATCTCCTCACCGCCACCCCTCCTGACCTTGAACGTGGAGTAGCTCCTCTAGGACCTCCCTTGCCTGCACAGCCACCACTCCTCGGACGTAGGGTTGCTCCTCTCAGCTGCCACCCCTGACCTTGGACGTGGGGTTGCTCCTCTCAGCCACCACCCCTGACCTCGGACGTAGGGTAGCTCCTCTTGGCCACCACCCCTAGGGCATGAGGTCCTCCCGGCTTCTGCCCCTGACCTCAGACATGGGGTAGCTCCTCACACCCTCTTCCAACAACACAAGAGAAGACTCTACACATGTACATCACCATATGGTCAACACTGAAATCAGATTGATTATATTCTTTGCAGCCAAAGATGGAGAAGCTCTATACAGTCAGCAAAAACAAGACCAGAAGCTGACTGTGGCTCAGATCATGAACTCCTTATTGCCAAATTTAGACTGAAATTGAAGAAAGTAGGGAAAACCACTAGACCATTCAGGTATGACCTAAATCAAATCCCTTATGATTATACAGTGGAAGTGAGAAATAGATTTAAGGGACTAGATCTGATAGATAGAGTGCCTGATCAACTATGGACCAAGGTTCGTGACATTGTACAGGAGACAGGGATCAAGACCATCCCCATGGAAAAGAAGTGCAAAAAAGCAAATGGCTGTCTAGGGAGGCCTTACAAATACCTGTGAAAAGAAAAGAAGCAAAAAGCAAACGAGAAAAGGAAAGATATAAGCATTTGAATGCAGAGTCCCAAAAAATAGCAAGAAGAGATAAGAAAGCCTTCCTCAGCGATCAATGCAAAGAAATAGAGGAAAACAACAGAATGGGAAAGACTAGAGATCTCTTCAAGAAAATAGAGATACCAAGGGAACATTTCATGCAACTATGGGCTCGATAAAGGACAGAAATGGTATGGCCCTAACAGAAGCAGAAGATATTAAGAAGAGGTGGCAAGAATACACAGAAGAACTGTACAAAAAAGATCTTCATGACCAAGATAATCACGACAGTATGATCACTGACCTAGAGCCAGACATCCTGGAATGTGAAGTCACGTGGGCCTTAGAAAGCATCACTACGAACAAAGCTAGTGGTGGTGATGGAATTCCAGTTGAGCTGTTTCAAATTCTGAAAGATGATGCTGTGAAAGTTCTGTACTCAATATGCCACCAAATTTGGAAAACTCAGCAGTGGCCATGGGACTGGAAAAAGTCAGTTTTCATTCCAGTCCCAAAGAAAGGCAATGCCAAAGAATGCTCAAACTACTGCACAATTGTACTCATCAATGGCACCCCACTCCAGTACTCTTGCCTGGAAAATCCCATGGATGGAGGAGCCTGGTAGGCTGCAGTCCATGGGTTCGCTGAGAGTCGGACACGACTGAGCGACTTAACTTTCACTTTTCACTTTCATGCACTGGAGAAGGAAATGGCAACCCATTCCAATGTGTTCTTGCCTGGAGAATCCCAGGGACGGGGGAGCCTGGTGGGCTGCCGTCTATGGGGTCGCACAGAGTCGGACACGACTGAAGCGACTTAGCAGCAGCAGCACACACTAGTAAAGTAATGCTCAAAATTCTCCAAGCCAGGCTTTAGCAATACATGAACTGTGAACTTCCAGATGTTCAAGCTGGTTTTAGAAAAGGCAGAAGAACCAGAGATCAAATTGCCAACATCTGCTGGATCATGGAAAAAGCAAGAGAGTTCCAGAAAAACATCTATTTCTGCTTTATTGACTATGCCAAAGCCTTTGACTGTGTGGATCACAACAAACTGTGGAAAATTCTGAAAGAGATGGGAATACCAGACCACCTGATCTGCCTCTTGAGAAACCTATATGCAGGTCAGGAAGCAACAGTTAGAACTGGACATGGAACAAAAGACTGGTTCCAAATAGGAAAAGAAATATGTCAAGGCTGTATATTGTCACCCTGTTTATTTAACTTATATGCAGAGTACATCAGGAGAAATGCTAGGCTGGAAGAAGCACAAGCTGGAATCAAGATTGCCAGGAGAAATATCAATAACCTCGGATATGCGGATGACACCACCCTTATGGCAGAAAGTGAAGAGGAACTAAAAAGCCTCTTGATGAAAGTGAAAGAGGAGAGTGAAAAAGTTGGCTTAAAGCTCAACCTTCAGGAAATGAAGATCATGGCATCTGGTCCCATCACTTCATGGGAAATAGATGGGGAAACAGTGGAAACAGTGTCAGACTTTATTTTTTGGGGCTCCAAAATCACTGCAGGTGGTGATTGCAGCCATGAAATTAAAAGACACTTACTCCTTGGAAGGAAAGTTATGACCAACCTACACAGCATGTTCAAAAGCAGAGACATTACTTTGCCCACAAAGGTCCGTCTAGTCAAGGCTATGGTTTTTCCAGTAGTCACGTATGGATGCAAGAGTTGGACTGTGAGGAAGGCTGAGCACTGAAGAATTGATGCTTTTGAACTGTGGTGTTGGAGAAGACTCTTGAGAGTCCCTTGGACTGCAAGGAGATCCAACCAGTCCATTCTAAAGGAGATCAATCCTGGATGTTCTTTGGAAGGAGTGATGCTAAAGCTGAAACTCCAGTACTTTGGGCACCTCATTTGAAGAGTTGACTCATTGGAAAAGACGCTGATGCTGGGGGGATTGGGGGCAGGAGGAGAAGGGGACGACAGAGGATGTGATGGCTGGATGGCATCACCGACTCAATGGACGTGAATTTGAGTGAACTCTGGGAGATGGTGATGGACAGGGAGGCCTGGCATGCTTCGATTCATGGGGTTGCAAAGAGTCAGACATGACTGAGCGACTGAACTGAACTGAACTGAAGTTTATTGTAGCTTTTCTTCCAAGGAACATGATGTATGTTTATAAAAGAGTGTGAGTTGCTCAGTCATCAACTCTTTGTAACCCCATGGACTGTAGCCCATCAGGCTCCTCTGTTCATGGGATTTCCCAGGCAAGAATACTGAAGTGGTAGCCATTCCCTTCTCTAGGGGATCTTCCCGACCCAGCGATTGAACCCAGATCTCCTGCATTGAAGGTGAATTCTTTACCATCTGAGCCACCAGGGAAGCTCCAAGAGATCCAGAATAAAATTGGGTTAAAGTAGACAGGCATTTATTCTCACTTACATAATGTCCGTAAGTAGGTGACACAGGCCAGGTGTGGTTCTGCTCAGTGTCAGCAGTCAGATTTGCCACCTCTTAGTTCTGTGGTCAGGAAGGCTTAGGTCCACATTCCTGCTCCAGGCAGCAGGAAACAAAAGAGAGAAGAGGATGGACACGGTTTCTCCTTTTCAGGACTTTCTCTGCAGTTTGCATCCATCACTCTGGTGCTAAATCCCACGGCCACACCTCGATGCTGGGGAGAAAAAGTCGCCTTCCCCCACAAGGTCTTGGGCCCAGCAAACAACTGTGGGGGCAGGGCCTGTTACTAAGAGAGAGAAGGGCATGAGCAGCAGGCTGCCTTAAAGGGAGCTATGTGGCAGGGCTGGGCGGGGAGGCCGTGCGCAAGGCTGAGGGAGCAGGCTCGATGGTCTTCACGTTGAAACTGAATCTGGTGGGCGTGAAGGTGCTGCTCTTAAAAGTCACACGGTGACAAGAGGTGCCAACCAGGCCGTCCATCCCAGGCTAGCCTAGCAGCAGGTTTCCTATGAACAGATCATGTTACGAATATGGGATTTTTAGAAGGAGGAGAAGCTACTGGACAGTTCTAACTAGGGTGGGTAATGGACATAGCTGTTTCTAGAGAAGCATATTTGTTGCTATGTAGGAAATTTAAAAGAAAGAAAGTGAAGTCACTCAGTCTTCAGTCTACAATGCTCCTCCGTCCATGGGATTTTCCAGGCAAGAGTACAGGAGTGGGTTGCCAATTCTCCAGAGGATCTTCCCAACCCAGGGATCAAACCTGGGTCTCCCGCACTGTAGGCAGATGCTTTACTATCTGAGCCACCAGGAAATTGATTGGGGTGGGGGGGTAAATTCAAAGCCTTATCTCCCCCATCTCCAGCACCATCAGTTACATAGGGGTTGTAGACAGATTCTGCCTCTGTGTAGCCCCCCTTCCAATTCCCTCTAAAGCTTTCCTTCTCATAGCTCTGGGTCAAGAGTAAGAGTCATCCCCAAGAAGTGTTACAGGTCACAGTTCTGTCCAGACTTACATTAACAGGGTTTTCAATACAATTAAGTAATTACTGAGGTGTCCTCTTTGCAATCTTCACCCAAAAGGGTTTTGCAGCTCACTTCCCATGCTGCGTGAACTCACATCTCCATCTTTTGACCCATATGGCCTTCTCTTTTTTGAATGGATTTGTTACTCTCCTGAAATCTTGTATCTTTGGTCTCAGTTTTGAGCTGCACGTCATTCTTTTCATGTGATGATAAAATGCAGCCCCTTGGACTGCAAGGAGATCCAACCAGTCAATGCTAAAGGAAATCAGTCCTGAATATTCATTGGAAGGACTGATGCTGAAGCTGAAACTCCAATACTTTGGCCATCTAATGTGAAGAACTGACTCACTGGAAAAGACCCTGATGCTGGGAAACATTGAAGGCAGAAGGAGAACGGGATGACAGAGGATGAGACGGTTGGATGGAGACGGTTGGATGGCATCACCGACATGATGGACATGAGTTTGTGTAGGCTCCAGGAGTTGCTGATGGACAGGGAAGCCTGGCGTGCTGCAGTCCATGTGGTCGTAAAGAGTCAGACACGACTGAGTGACTGAACTGAACTGTCGTCCAAGAGCAAAGAGGACCAAACACCAGACACTTCAGTTCAGATGATGCAGAGCTCAGGACTGTCGCGAGCCTGTCAAATGCACCCACATTTGGGTCTTTATGAAAAAAGGGGACGTGGCTTCCCTGGTGACTCAGTGGTAAAGAATCCGTTTGCCAATGCAGGAGATGCAGGAGTCAAATGTTCAATCCCTGGATCAGGAAGATCCACTGGAGGAGGAAATGGCAAAGTACCCCAGTGTTCTTGCCTGGGAAATCCCATGGACAGAGAAGTCTGGCGGGCCACAGTCCATGGGGTCACAAAGAGTTGGACATGATTGGGTGACTAACACTTCACTAATAGTCTTCTGATGTTCAAGACTTATAGAGGTCATTATTTTGTTAAATGTGTTTAAGGAAAACTGGCTGAGAAGTGTGAGCTGCAAATCATGTCCCATGAAGGCTCCTGAGCAAAGCATGCTTCATATTCCCACCACTCTTGATACGGTCAGATATAAATAGCAGCACGGATAGTTAAGAGCTATTCTCACTGAAAAAAAAAGTAATTAATTGGTGTTATACACAAAGGACTTCCCTATTTTTTTTTTTTTGGTAACCAGCACAGCTTTAATTACAAGTAATTGTTCTCAAAATCAGGCTGCTCATAAGTTCTGCATTGTAGACAGTGATCAAGCATCAATACACTAATCTATCACTTTCATTATTTTGGTCATTTGGGTGTGTAAATGTGTATTTCAGACAACAAACCAGGCAGTTTCCACGGTTATTTTCTATCAAAATTTGCCTCTTTTAGGCACAGTTTGGATGATTTAGATTTTCATTCATTTGCTTTTACTTAGGAAAAGAATAGTACATTGTTTTTCTTTTTCCTGATTACTAGCTAAATACAGGGCTTATCAGGTGGCATGGTGATAAAGAAACTGCCTGCGTTGTAGGAGATGCAAGAGACTCCGGTTCAATCTCTGGGCCAGGAAGATCCCCTAGAGGAGGCCATGGCAACCCACTCCAGTATTCTTGTCTGGAGAATCCCATGGACAGAGGAGTCTGGTGTGCGGCAGTCCATGGGGTTGCTAAGAGTCGGACATGACTGAGCCACTGAACAACAACAAAAGGTAAATACAATGGCATCAGTTGTAGCAGCAGCTGGGTTTGTTACCAGTTTCTGGCGAATCTTACTAGGTGTCCCTGTAGAACTTGGGTTGAAGCATGCAGAAACTCCCCTACTGAAATCTCTCCAGGGAATAATTGAAGCCCACTCCTGACTTCATTCAGAGCTTGTACATTTCTTTCCTCCCATACTGGACACAGAAACTGTCACCTGAATTGTTAAAACCTGGCACGCCATTAACTCTCCACCGGGCCTTTATATATGTGCTGAGTCATGTCCGACTCTTTGGGACCCCGTGGACTGTCATCCACCAGGTTCCTCTGCCCATAGGATTATCTCAAGCAAGAATGCTGGAGTGGGCTGCCATTTCCTCCTCCAGGGGATCTTCTCCACCAAGGAATAGAACCCGCGCCCACTGAGTCTTCTATATTGCAGGTGAATTTTTACACATCGAGCCATCAAGCAAGTCTTGAATATGTGGGTAAATTTCAAAACTCAAATTCAAAAGCCTTCCCGGGTCATCTGATGGGAACATATTAGCTCCACTTTAACCTTGTAGATGACTCCACCATTTTCTTTTCTGATCTCTTACACATGCAGAAATTATTTATCTTCTGAATAAAGTAAGTTTTCTTGAATGTAAAAAAAAATGGTGATACCATTTGTTTCTGTTCTAACTTTTTTCGATGTAATAATCCAATTCCTAGCAAGAGAGTTTTAAGTGAAAAAATGAAATTAGAAACTTATCCGTACTTATAAGAAAAAAAAATAAAACAAGTGATATCTTCGGTAAACATTGAATGACTCTTATAGAACATAGACAAAGAAACACTTCAACTAAACATGAGATTACATTGTCTGATGACAGACTATGCTGTAATTCATTTTAAAACCTATTTAAAATTAGAGATTGTAAATCAAAGAAAATTTACAGTTAAAACTACTCATTTTCTCCATTAATTATTTTTTTAATCAGATTCTCTTACTAAATATGCATGCTATAGAGTGAACTGGTCCAGAACTAGGCTGCTCAGTCCTAGCTTTCTTCCCAGATAATGTTTTTATTGAAGTCAGGAGAATTTCGCCTAAAATAGTAACCCGTAACTTGACAACATTTATTGAAGGACCTCGGCAACTGTAGATGTTCAGTGACAATGAGACTCAATGAAAAGAAGAAAAAGAAGACGATAAAGGACATATTTCTGCCCTCCTGCAGGAACTCACAGTCCACATATTAACACAGCAGTGGGTACAGGCACACACAGGTACATACAGCTCAGACCAGAAGACGAATGTGGTACCAACTGGACACCTGAGAATCTAAGTACGGAGAGGACCTCAGAAAGTGGAGGGACCAGATGTACACTGGGGCTAATCCAGGGAGCTTTTTGAAATGTAGTAAACTGAATAACATAGTTGGTCATCAGATGAAGTCAAGCCAAGTTTGATGAAGCCATTTTTATTTCACAAGGGTTATTTAACCAATACTTATCAGTAGTTTACTAGACTTTAAAAAATATATTTATTTCCTTATTTATTTGGCTGCACCAGTCTTAGTTGCGGTATGCAGGATCTTTAGTTGTGGCATGTGGGGTGTGCTTCCTTGATCAAGATTAAACCCAGGCTCCCTGCATTGGGAGCGCAGTCTTAGCCACTGGGCTACTGGGGAAGTCCCTATACTTTTAACTTACATGAAAACTTTAAATAATCATTTTGGGAAGAGAGAAAACGTGACAGGTTGTGGAAACTCTGGAGAGACTGAAAGACACAAGAAAAATTTCCAGGCCAGAAACAGCCAGTCAAGAATGAAAGGAAGCTGGGTTTGGTGAGAACATGGGGTCCGTCTGTGTGGAACTCATGGAGGACAAGGCAGATAATCCCAGATGGATAAATGATAGTGGAAGGAGAGACTTTCAAACCACGGTGGAATTGCTCCAGTTGCCACAGGGCATTTTCACATCACAATTACTCTTGCTTTGTATAGGTTCTTCCTGCAACCACTTAAAGGCAGTTGACCAAACCAAAGATTAGTCAAAGTGAGACATACTGCAGTGATGTGTGTTCAGCCTCTGCCCACAAGATCTCCAAGCACAACACTTTAGTAGAAAATAAGCAGTTATCTGATGTATAGAGAAAAAAAAATGCAAGTGCTCATTTACATTTTAAATTTCCATATTCCCTATTAGTGGATGGGTGTGCACTGCCTAAAACGGCAGTCATCTGGAACGACCCTGTCTTAAAACAGGTAATGAACGCCTGAGGGACACAGCGGCCCAGCTGTGTAAATGGGGCCAATTATTGACACGAACAGGAACAGTGAGCACATTCAGACCAATGTGCTCCATGAGTGGCTTTCCCGTCACTTGCATTCACACATGTTAGGTGCTCAGTGAATTTTTGAACGAAGGAGATTAACTTGCCTATTTACAGTGTGATTTCTAGGACACACAGAGGACTTCAGTGACAAGTCAACTAACTAAGAGAGTTAATGGATGAGAGCCTCGCCCTTCAAGCCACGCCAAGGGCAAAGGCAAAGTTTTGGGGTGCGTGAGCAGCCCCTGTGACTAACCCTTAGCAGAATAAACACATCTCTGTGTAGTATGTTTCCATTTCCAAAAATAAGAAATATATCCCTTTCATAAAAATAAAAGAACTGTAAGTAAAAAGACCAAAGGGTGCTATCAGAATTTTGAGACCCTGGGTCTTCCTTGGAGGTCCAGTGGCTGAGACCCCAAGCTCGCAATGCAGGCGAGCTGAGTTCGATCCCTGGTCAGGGAACTAGATCCCACATGCGGTAACTAAGGTTTCACATCGTTATTGCTATTGTTTAGTCACTGAGTCATGTCTGACTGTTTTGTAAATAAGTTCATTTGTATCATTTCCTTTTAGATTCCACATATAAAGGATGCCATATGATATTTCTCCTTCTCTGTCTGACTTACTTCACTCAGTATGATCCATCCCTGGGTCCATCCATGTTGCTGTAAATGGCCTTATTTTGTTCTTTTTGATAGCTGAATCATATTCTTTTGTATAGATGTACCATATCATCTTTATCCAGGGAAACTTACAATCTTATTAGAAAGATGATGCAGGCACCCAACGTAAAGAGATAATGAAACGTATCCATTTTCTAGGCAGTAAGTCATTTCCACATGAGCAACAGAGGAGTCTCAGAGACGGAAGAGCTTTCTTCAGATGAAATGAGCTTTGCAACAGTGCCAGTGTTTTGCTTCAAGGTGGGTATTATGGAGAGGAGGAGCCCGGGAGAAAGGAAGGCGTCATCTGAGTCAGGTAGGATGCTGGCTGGGAGCAGGTATGCTCAATCGTGTGACACGGCCTGTCTGAGAGGCCTTGTCAGACCAAGAGCAAGTGTTCCTACCTAATCTCAACCTTCCCTTTTCATCAGCTGATCTGCAAATAGGCCAAACTTCAAAGATTGCCTATTCAGCCTTGGCTGTTTATAAGGGCAGGGAACCATTTGTGGTATTATTATTATTGTTTAAAACATTTAATCTTGTGTTTCTATCTTTCCAATAGCATCTGGACAACCTTTTGATTCTTCTCTGGCGATAATGAAATCATTAGAAAAATGTACCAAAATTCTTTTTTTGCTTATATCTGCGCCATTTGGAACATATGTGACTAAATTGAACTCCACTTGCACGTGGGTTTTCTAGCTTTTTCTCTCTCCCCTTGTTTTGAAAAAAGAAAAACCCTGTTGGAATCCCTTCCCTAAAAGAGCAAGGCATCTGAGTCCTGTGTGTGGCTGGAGTTACCCCTCTGCACCCTACACATGTCCTTGCTCTAGATAGCTAGCCACAACCTACCCAGCACATTTTTGTGGCTGAAGTGACCTTGAGTCTGGGGCCCTTTGGTGTTGAAGATTTTCTTTAGGTTCCAAGTTGATTTTATAGCAATAATACACACCCAGTTTGGGCATTTCGCAAAGCATTGCTCGATGACCATGGGGAATCCAGCTAGGCTGTTGGGACGAGTAGCTAAAATACCTTCGAGCGCCTGACATACATCAAAGAAAGTCTTTTCCTTTCTTAGAAGCCCCGTTGCCAGCCGTTCCAGCCACGGGGCCCGAGTTAAGCAGGAGTTAAGCAGGAAAAGAGCAGCTCTCGCTCGTCCCAGGAGAGGCCTCGCTGGAAAGATTTTTCCAGAAGGAGCTTGCACCAAAGCATAAAAGGTTCAGCCTCCAGCCTCTCATTCAAAAAAAGTTTTTAAAGCCTTTTTAAGGAAACAATTTAAACCCAGCTGCACTTATCGATCAGTGATTTGATTTTGCTTTGTTAGGAGGCATTTGTAATCTGCTTTTAAATGTTTTTTGTTCCTGGCCTTCATTGATAGCAAGTTCTGCCGGAGGCTACTTCTCAAAACTTGTCACTGGGGCTTTCCAGGCTCTGAGAACAGCAAGAATAATTTGAATCTGGACCTCCCCCTCCCCCACTTCCCAGCCTTCTCCTCTGAGCACAGAAGCAAATGCTAGCGAGGTGCCTCTTAGCCTAAAACTTTGCAAAAAAAGCCATTTGGCTTTAAAAGGAAAGGGACAGAAAGCGAGCAAATTCTGTTTAGGAAGTCAGAAAGGCAAGTAGATTTTCTTTCTCAAGAGCATCCAGTTCATCTCTAAAACAGTGTTGTTGTTGTTCAGTCACTAAGTAGTGTCCGACTCTTTCTGACCCCATGGACTGCAGCACGCCAGGCTTCCCTGTCCTTCACTGTCTCCTAGAGTTTGCCCAAGTTGATGTCCATTGAATTGGTGATGCTATACAACCGTCTCATCCTCTGCCACCCCCTTCTCCTTTTGCCTGAATTCAGTCTTTCCCAGCTTCAAAGTCTTTTCCAATGAGTTGGCTCTTTGAAGAAGGTACAGCTCCTCAAATCTTGTCCCTGCCTGGTGCTTGGGGCCATAAAAAGCTAAACTTCCCCTGAATTGAAAAAAAAATCTGAATTGCAGCAGAACACCCTATTTCTGCCATAAACAGACTTTATGGAAACTTTTTTTATTTACAGCTTTCAGGGGTTGTCACTGTGCCTATAATGGCATTGTGCAGTGTTAATTTTATGTTCCCCAAAGTGCCATAAACGAGTGGCTCTTCTATTATTATAATATAAACTGAAGAACAGGAACTGTGCTCTTAATTTAACTAATCACTTCTGATATCTCCCAACCTTATAGAAACCCAAAACACTTGTAGGATGTCTGTCCTTTGATTTTTTTTTAATGAAATGCACACATGTTATTTTTTATAATGTAGGCATACGCTTCCACAAGTATGATCTTTATGAGTTTACTTAGCAAGAAACCAAATACGTGAGGAAAACAGACCTTTTTCCAGCGGTGCCTTAATTGTCTTTCCTGCGTGCTCAACAGATCGTTACTGGATGTTTGTGGGGTCCCGCACAGAGCAACTTCACACCCAAGAAAAGAGTAACGTGTCTTTGTTGTTTATAAAAATGACAGCCCCTAATGGGCCATATCAGCTCTAACACAAACTATTAAATCCCCTTCGCTAAACGCTGCTGTGTTCTGTTTCAGCATCTCGGCAGCCCCGGGAAGTAGGTGCAAACTCCAGGACCCCCGCACGCACATTGAGACGATTATAGAGGCTGGTTATTAGATAAGCCTTGGAAGGATGTTTTTCTTGGGCTGCTCACAAGCATTTTGAAAGAGTTGTGCTCCAGGTTTGAGGTCCGCTGTTTTCTTCCTCTTAAACTATGAGCAGCTGTCGCACATGACCTACTTCTGTAGGGCCCTGTAATAATTTCCTTCCTTCGGAGGCTTCAGGAGTCCTCCTCCTGCCCTGTGAAAAAAAAAAAAGGGACAAATATTTTAATCCAAGCAAAATGCTGAAGCAGGTCTTGTTGGTTTCAGGGAAGAAACTCAATCCAGCTCCAGCACCGAGTGAAGGCCTCAAATTGGAACCATCTGGGCTGCAGAAGGGCTCTGGGACCTTTGGGGAGGGCGGGGACGGCCTTGCCTAGGGCTGCAGCCCGTACACCTGCAGAGACCCAGGCATCTGGGCGGGAGGCTGGACTCAGCCCCGAATCTGGCCTTCCAGGCTTTTCAGCTGGTAGCCAGCTCAGAACAGCCGAGAAGCCAAGGTGACCATGCTGAGGTAAAGGTAAATAGCCAGGAAGGCAAGGTGACCACGCTCAGCTTGTCCAATAGAGTCCCCACAACAACGGAACACATCTGACAAAAATCAGTCAGAAACACACACTTTCCAACTCTTTCAGAGGTCAAGGGAGAAAGTCTTCAGGGAATTGTAGGTTGGAACACTTGATATCCTTGGAGTTCTCCATTAAGCTGGGGAGTAAAAGGTGTCGGCAAAGCCTTGAATGTGTCTCATAGTCTCTGCCTTCGTTTTATTTATTTGGTTTCTGTTTGCTTGTTTACCGTGTTGATTGGCTGACTTGACCCTCCAGGGAAGTGAAAGCACTTTTCGAGTATGTTCTAATAGCCAAGCTAGAAGACTTCGGGCAAGCTCCTGGGAGGATATTTTAAATAAAGTATTTTTAACATTTTTGTACAGCTAATCATTTGCTTTTCTAAAAAATTTAAAAACTGGAATAAAAGTTACTTCTTGTTTAATAAAGAGAGTTGTATTCTTTAAGAAAAAAAATTTTTTTTGTACAGCAAAATTTTTGTATCGCTCCATGCATGTTTCAACTCATGTGCCCTCTGCCCCAACTCCCCCATTTTCAAACAAAAAGGATGAGGATCTTTGCTTAGTCAAAGACCAGAAATCTTACTTTGAAATCCAGCTCATGATATATTTTCCGGAAAGAAAATGGGACACAAAGACCGAAATGGGACACAGTTGTTCAAGTAATACATACGTTTTCCAAATATCGGTTGACGAGGAATATGTCATCTTTAATCTGGGTTTTAAATTATTGACTATGGTTAGAAGTATAGTGACTATGATATGGCCCTTACAGAATCCTGAAGAATACAATTAAACAGGGCACTCTGGGGGTGGGAGACCCTGAATCCACCTCAGCACAGAGATCAGAGATCAGAGGGCAATAACGAGAGAAAGAGCCAGTCATTGGAAAAGGTGGTGATTTGGAGAAAACATAGGAAAGGCTGATGAAATTTTGAGTTTAGTCAAATGTGTCAAAGTGTGCATTTATCTGGCTTCTTCTATGTAACTTTTCCAAAGGAACCCATGGACCACAGTTTTTTGCTTGTTGTGATTGAATGTATTAGTTTATTGTAATTAAATGTACTGACTGATGAAAATTATACAGTCAAGATGTAGATAATATACTTGAAGAAAACACTTTATTTGTTTAAAAAAAAACTTTAAAAAATGTGCGCAAGGATTTTTTTTTTAATTCCTAAAGATAAAAGAAACATTTCAAAATAATAATTGGATAGCCAGCCGCACAGGACGTCTTTCTTTTTTGCAAAGTTTTGAAACTAAAAAGGACACATATGGAGCCAGCTTCTGGGACACACCATGATACGGTTCAGCCGTGCCGGGTTTGTGTCAAGAGCGTTCTCCCAGGCACCCCTGACCTGAGGCACCTGGCAGGGCCACAGGAGTGTTGGGCTTACTCTTTCGAAAGTGAAAAAAGTGAAAGTGTTGGTTGATCAGTTGTGCCCAACTTTTTTCGATCTCAAGGACTGTAGCCCGCCAGGCTCCTCGATCCATGAAATTCTCCAGGCAAGAATACTGGAGTGGGTAGCTGATCCCACTCTTTTTACCCCTGTTCCAAATGTATATGCATGAACATTTAGATTTTTAACCAAATCTTTGTTCTCTGAAATCTCCAGGATGCTTCCTATTCCTGCCTACGCACCCAGCTGCAACCAGGCACACCTCCCCCGACCCCCTAGCCTGCCCGCTGCCTGCCCGGCCATGGGACTCAGTGGAGCTGAGTGCCCTTCCTATGAGGTCTCCTGTGGAAAGCCAGTCAGCTGAGACTGGGAAAGGCCCCGTGGAAACAAACGGGGAGCCCAGCCTGGCAGCAGCTGGCCCTCTCAGGCAATTATAGCGACCCTTGATACAAGCTTGTGTTTCTCTGGGAACCCTGGCACCGTCTCACTCCTGGAGCTCCGAGAGGGGCCAGGCCCAGCACAGGGGCCCAACAGGCCGGCCACTTGGACGAGTTGTGAGTTTCTGCAAAGCACCAATGCCTAGAATCAGCAAAAGGAGAAATTCGGTGGGTGTCTTCATTATTTTTAAATACAGGGTGTGATAACATCAACCTACCCCTAAATTAAAGTAATGATTATAACAATCAATCAGCAACAAAGTCAATGTTCTGATGGTTTTATTTGAAAAGCACATTTTCTGCAAATTAGAAATAATTGATATAAATACATTATTATATATAGATATATGTATAATATAATATGGGCTTCCCTGGTGGCTCAGTGGTAAGGAATCCGCCTACCAATGCAGGAGATTCAGAAGAGGAGGGTTTGATCCCTGGGTAGGGAAGATCCCCTGGTAAGGGAAATGGCAACCCACTTCAGTATTCTTGCCTGGAGAATCTCATGGACAGAGGAGACTGGTGGGCTACACAGTTCATAGGGTTGCAAAGAGTTGGACACAACTGAGCAACTGAACAACAGCAACAACATAATATAATATATCCCTACACACACACCTATTTTGACAGAAAGCTCCACTCCCCTCCTCCCCGTTTTGATGAAAGGTAAACAGTTGGAAGTGGGCAATTTCAGATTGATTTCTGAACTGGGATGGGAAAGTGCTTCTGACTGAAAAAGAAAGAATAGTTTTTTGACCAAAATGGTCAGGAGGTGATGAGGACTGACCTCCCCTCCCCCAGCCCTTGGCTGCCAAATCTTAACTGCCTGAAAACTTAGAGAAATGCTTGATTAAAACTAGAATAAAAGTCTCCAGTCGCCTTCAGCAAACCGCAGCGCAAGGGTGGGAGAAGCTGTGCCAGGCTGCAGTCGAGTTACTTGGCGTCTGCTGAAAGCACGGCTCCCTTCCTGTTTAATAATTAATTCAACTTTAAAGCCCCAAGGATCTGGACTCAGCACCAGCTTCACAAAGCGGTACAGAAACAAAATGCTTCCAGAACTGGAGGGGGACAGAGGAAGAAAGAATCTAACATTTCAAGAAACATCACCACATGGGGCCGGGGTGGGGGGTGGGGCTGGGGCTGGGAGGTGGAGAGGAGCAGGGTGGAGAAATTCAAAATTAAATAAATACACACAAAAGCAAGGTTATTCGTCACCATAGGCCCCAGGACTGGGAGGGCACAGGGAGCTAGAAGTCATCTACTTGGGGCACAGGCTGGGTGCTCACAGGCTCATGGGAAGCCAGTGGCCAATGGGCCCTGTATCTGGAGAAGGAAAGACCCAGGCTCTGTTCATTAGTCCGATCAACACACTAGAAAAGGCATTAAAGATGGGCCAGTGCCCCTTGCTCCTCCATCAAGCCCCCAGCCTCACGATTCTCTACGAAGGGATGGCCAGGGAGGAAACATGGACACGCACACCCCCACAGCTGAAAAGAGAGAGGAAGGATTTAGTGAATAGCTGCTCAGCGCTGTAAGAACAACGCAGAAACCCAAGCAAGTTACTAGACTTCAAATTCAGTTACAGAAACTAACACCCAGCATAGCAGCAACCTGCAAAACACATCCTGTTGGGCCCCCTGCACTGGGGCTGGTGATTTTTATAAACCATTCACTTTCTCAAAAGGGGTGAATTCAGGACCGGGGAAAATACACCAAGGATGCTTTAAGGAGGCAGAAGTCATGAACAACTCACCAGATCTCTTATCACACACGGGTGTGTGGAAGAGCGCTTCCAGAAAGACTGAACCTCAACCTGGGAATCCAGTGCCCAACCACACGGACTGAGCCGCTGTATGTGGGACATCTCAGGATCCTAAAGCATCTGAGAGAGGGGACCCCAGTAAGGAACAGATTAAATGAAACAAAGGCCTGGGTGGCCAAGGAAAAGAGGAAAGCAGGTTAAGCACCAAATTGTATTTATTTTTCCCTCATTATTATTATAAAGAAGACAGGGCATAGAAACCCCCCATATCCACTGAGACTCCAGTAGGATATTTTGAAAAAGACATTCACGTAATTAAAGAGTTGATTTCAACAAATACTGGCCTGAATATTTTCCTCAGTCCATAAAAAAGGGGATAATACTCTACAATTATCAAAACGATGTGGATTTTCTTTATATTTTACTTTCTGCACAAATCAGTTACACAATGTTTAAAGACACCTCCTCCACATGTGCTTCCTCCCACGTCAGACCGATGGCATCGCCTTGAAAACAGCTCGAGTGTCTTTGAAAAATAAGCCTGCCTTCCTCGAAACTGTGCCAACCCGAGTTTGAAACCAGTTTCCGGTTACTAAACCATTTCGACATCAGAAAGTCAATTTATCTTCTCTAGTTTTGAGTCAGTGAATGTTCAGCTGGAGTTTTTATCTTTTAATTCCAGGTTCAGATTTGAGCTGATGTCCCTGTTTTCTTCCCAAGCTCATAGCACTTTGGGTCCGTGAGGGAGCCTACCCCACGCCAGTGACTGAATCATTCTGTACCTTAGTTTCCAGGCCTGTGAAATGGGAACGATCTTCGTTCTGAGCTCACCAGTCTGTGATAAGATTTGTGGCCTGATGAGAGGAGCCTGGCGGGCTACAGTCCACAGAATCGCAAAGAGTCAGAGGAGAAGACAAGCGGCTTGGCACGCACGCACGCTCATGGCCCACACAACACACCACCCTTCAAGTTCAAGAGCACAGCCCCTTCTGAGGTGCCCGTGACCCCTCCCTCAGCTACTCTCCCTGGGGGCAGTTATTGAGCCCACTCAGCCCACTTGCTGAGTTCCTGGGTGCCCCTGTCACTTTACAGAATAGATGCGTTTTAAAGGCCTGTAAATTGATTTTCTGTAAAGCCAATCGTATTTCCAGGACTGAGGGAGCTTTTTATTTCAAGGAATGTCCATGGTGAATCCTTTCTGAAAGCAGTAGATTCCTCCATGGCGAGGGCAGTTACCTATCAGCTTATCTTTTTTCTTTTCTCTTTAAAAATAAATCTAGATAGTTACATGAGGCAGGTGGTCTCGTGGAAAGAACGCCGATCGTGAGACAAGCCAGCTCCCGGGTTGGTCCAGCCACTCACGGTGCAAACCCGGGCAAGTCACAGACCAGCTGCCCCTGCAGCTGAGGCAGGGGTTCACAGACTTCCAGGGGCGCCGAGATTCTGCTGCGTAGATGGAGCCCAAGGCAGCGAGGCTTGTTTCTGGGGAGGTGGAGAACTTTCGACGCTCATAGTTCCTGCTGTAACAGCGCTGTGAGTTAAATTAAGTGGGCCCAGGGTTTGCAGGGCCCATCCGGCTCCATGACACCGATTCTGTGTGAATCTGGACTCACGGACGTCCGACTCAGTGCCCCAGTGTCCGACCCCATTCACTAAATGTCACCTGTTCACGCCTGCCCGCTTACCCATTCAGAGCAACTCACAGGAACTGGTGGGGGTCAGGTCATTCGGAATGGACCACCTGTGGAAGTGAACATGCCCTAAAAGGGAAGGGAAGGTGACTCTGTGATCAAAAGAACAGACATGCAGCTTAAGTCTGGGTGGCCAACGTACTTTGCAGGGCAGGTGGATTCTATTCAAAATTCCACACGAGCTTAAAATGCCCTGTTGGAAATTCCAGGATATGAGGACTATGAAGGAAACAGCACAGCCCTCCTAGTACCAAGTCCCCTTCCCAGGACCCTACCTCCCCAAGGTTTGCAAGGCAGCGTCCCTTTCGTAGAGGTGGCCTGTGGCCCCCAGAGTCTCACGGGGCAGGACTCCTCACCTCAGCGTTCTCATCTGAAGACTAGGGGTGACACCCTCATGGTGGGTACACGACTGATGTGTGTAGACCCCTTAGTAACTATACCCAGCACCCATAGAGTCCTCGGCTGGTGTGGGCCATGGTGATGGCAACAGCAGCTGGATTTAACCAAAGAGCCCATTATCAGGATTACGCAGCAAGTATTGCCAAACTGAGGTATCTTAGTCCCTGTATTGGTTTGCTGGGGCTTCCCTGGTGGTGCAGCAGTAAAGAATCTGCCTGCCAATGCAGGGGACACAGGTCCGATCCCTGGGTCGGGAAGATCCCCTGGCGAAGGAAGTGGCAGTCCACTCCAGTATTCTTGCCTGGGGAACCCCATGGACAGAGGAGCCTGGCGGGCTGCAGTCCACAGGATCACAAAAGAGTTGTATACAACTGAGTGGCTGAACAACAGCAATATTGATTTACTAGAGCCGCCATGACACGTTACCACAGACTGGGGGGCTTAAACCTCAGAAACGTGTGTCTTCACCCTTCTGAAGGCCAAGAGTCCCAGACCAGGTGTAGACAGAGCTGGTTCTCCTAAGCCGTCTTCTCCCTGTGTCTCCACAGGGTTGTCCCTCTGGGCCTGTCTGCGTCCCTGCCTCTTCCTATAAGGACATCAGCCACGTCGGATGAGAGCCCACCCTAGTGACTTCAGGGTGGTCACTCGGTAGTGCCCAGCTCTTTTGTGATCCCATGGACCGCAGCAGGCCGGGCTCCCCTCACCTGAGGAGCACGTAATTCCATTAGCTATTGGTCACCACATGGCTCGCGCAGGAAGCTTTCAAAGAAAATTAAAGTAAGGGAGGGAAAAAAGATCTGGCACTGGTTATTAACTCCACCTCAGGGTGACTTCTCTTCAGGGCCAGTTAAATAGTGGCTCTGGGCTGTTAAGTTTACTGGTTTGCTCGTAGGTGCCACACCTTCGTCAAGGACAGTCGAGGCCCAGATCTGCTTCGGTTTCACGAGATGAAGCCAGGGCTCTCTCTGCAAGCCCAAGCTTTATGTGAAATTGTAGGTGTGGCCACCCATGTGTGTGCTGACCTTCCTTCTTTAAGAAACAACTTTTGCATTACCAGGTAAATGCCCTTTTGGTAGAATTTTCATGGAACACTGGTGACATCCTGTGGTCAGCGGTGTTTAAGGCAGCCAGTGTTTCTCAGGAACTATCTCAGGGAAGAAAGAAAATGCCCCCACATAAATCCTAGTTTGTTTTGTAAAACCAAGAAGAAAAAAGAAGTCTATCCTGATTCCTAATTATTTGTAAAATGCAGACGTCTCCTTTTTTGAGTTAACGCAGTTTTCCCATGAATGTGGACAAAAGCAAATCCTGGAATGAGTATCTTTGGTAAGAAGAAGTATGAGGCAGACAGAAATTACAGCTTCATCCAAACAGAGGATGTGTGCCATGACGCCGGTGTCCACCCAACACCACCCCCGCCATCGTACCTGGTTCCCACCACCTGCTTCTTAATTCTCTTCATCTTGGCTCTGAATCCAGAACTTGCAGGAGACAACCTTCTGCAAAAGAGCACACAGCATGGCATATAGGGAAAACAGTGGGTATTTTGGCATTTTTACATCCGTGACAATAAATTGAAGCCATTTAGTTGTAAATGTGATATTACACTTGACGGTTTCCCCTGGCAGAGTGCTGAGCGGCCCATATTGAACAGAGGCAGAGAAGTGGGTCTCGGGGAGCAGAGCCCATCACCAGAGCAACCCACCAAAGGGGCTCGTAAAAGCATTTGTTGGTCGTTTAGAATCACCGCTCAGCTCCACCTTCCCGGTGCCGGGGGCAGCCCCTGCTTGGAGGAAGTCGTGCTGGAGCGGGCGATGGAGTTTATGTTGTTCTTCTGTTTATTAAAAACGGATGGGAGCGCTTGACAGAAAAATCAAACTCTGGTCACGGCTCATTAATCCCTGTTGTATCTGTCAGGGGTGTGAGTCGGCTCCACTGCACCTCTGGAAGGGGTTCACAGCTGAGCTCTGGTGCTCTCTCTCATTTTGAGTGGAAAGGGGTGCCAATTACCTGGAAGGGGAGAGAGCAAGAGGCTATTTTTAACCTACAGGCTTTGGTGGATAGTGAGTATAAGCGACTTGGTTTAAGAGAAAAAGGATTATGGTGGAGAATTTTATTGCTGGTATTTGTCACAGAGAAGAAGGAAGGTAAAAATGGATGTGGCATAGAGTCTACTATTATGGCTCTTTTATGAAAAGCACGCCTCTCGGAGACAGATCTTCGGGCAAATCCTGCAGACTCCTGACATCACATTCGGTCACAGAAACACAGCCCTGCAGGTAGTCATCCTGAGGTACCAGCCTCCTCCCCAGAGATGGAGATGAGACCTTTTACAGCAAGCCAGAGGAACAGACCAGTCCCTCTATTGGGAACAATGACCCGCTTAAGAGAATGCATGTTGAGAGCCCTCCTTCTGTGCCCAACTCAGCCTTACTGGTTAGAAAGACCACAGGATGGGGAGACCACTGATTTTCCTGTTGATTTGGGGTTTGGGTTTGAAGTCTCCCAGAGCCTTGGATTCCTTGTCTATATGAGAAATAAAGGCAATAATTTAGTGTCTGCCCCATGGGATGTCAGAGGGATTAAATGAGATAATGTGTCAATCACTTAAGCAGAGCACCTGGACCCTGGGAAACCTGCAGTAGAAGTTACTCTCAAAATGGTTTCTCAGTTCAGTTCAGTTGCTCAGTCATGTCAGACTCTTTGCAACCTCATGGACCGCAGCACGCTGGGGGTTTCCCTGTCCATCACCAACTCCCAGAGCTTACTCAAACTCATGTCCATCGCATCAGTGATGCCATCCAACCATCTCATCCTCTGTCATCCCCTTCTCTTCCCGCCTTCAATCTTTCCTAGTATCAGGGTCTTTTCAAATGAGTCGGTTCTTCACATCAGGTGCCCAAAGTATTAGAGTTTCAGCTTCAGCATCAGTCCTTCCAATGAATATTCAGGACTGATTTCCTTTAAGATGGACTGGTTGGATCTCCTTGCAGTCCAAGGGACTCTCAAGAATCTTCTCCAACACCACAGTTCAAAAGCATCAATTCTTGGGCACTCAGCTTTCTTTTTTTTTTTTTTTTTAATTTTATTTTATTTTTAAACTTTACATAACTGTATTAGTTTTGCCATGAATCCGCCACAGGTATACATGTGTTCCCCATCCTGAACCCTCCTCCCTCCTCCCTCCCCATTCCATCCCTCTGGGTTGTCCCAGTGCACCAGCCCCAAGCATCCAGTATCGTGCGTCGAACCTGGACTGGCAACTCGTTTCATACATGATATTTTACATGTTTCAATGCCATTCTCCCAAATCTTCCCACCCTCTCCCTCTCTCACAGAGTCCATAAGACTGTTCTATACATCAGTGTCTCTTTTGCTGTCTCGTACACAGGGTTATTGTTACCATCTTTCTAAATTCCATATATATGCGTTAGTATACTGTATTGGTGTTTTTCTTTCTGGCTTACTTCACTCTGTATAATAGGCTCCAGTTTCATCCACCTCATTAGAACTGATTCAAATGTATTCTTTTTAATGGCTGAGTAATACTCCATTGTGTATATGTACCACTGCTTTCTTATCCATTCATCTGCTGATGGACATCTAGGTTGCTTCCATGTCCTGGCTATTATAAACAGTGCTGCGATGAACATTGGGGTACACGTGTCTCTTTCCCTTCTGGTTTCCTCAGTGTGTATGCCCAGCAGTGGGATTGCTGGATCATAAGGCAGTTCTATTTCCAGTTTTTTAAGGAATCTCCACACTGTTCTCCATAGTGGCTGTACTAGTTTGCATTGCCACCAACAGTGTAAGAGGGTTCCCTTTTCTCCACACCCTCTCCAGCATTTATTACTTGTAGACTTTTGGATCGCAGCCATTCTGACTGGTGTGAAATGGTACCTCATAGTGGTTTTGATTTGCATTTCTCTGATAATGAGTGATGTTGAGCATCTTTTCAGCTTTCTTTATAGTCCAACTCTCACATCCATACATGACTACTGGAAAAACCATAGACTTGACTAGACAAAACTTTGTTGGCAAAGTAATGTCTCTGCTTTTTAATATGCTGTCTAGGTTGGTCATGGTTTTCTTCCAAGGTTACTAGTAAGCTCTAATTAGAAAAGGTACATGTACCTTCATAGTAGCACAATTCATAATAGCCAAGACATGGGAACAACTTTAATGTCCATTGACAGATTAATGGATAAAGAAGATGTTGCATGTGTATACAACGGAATACCACTCAGCCATAAAAAAGAATGAAACAATGCCATTTGTAGCAACATGCATGGACCTAGAGATTATCATGCTAATTATGAAGTAAGTCAGAGAAAGACAAATACATGATATTGTTTATAGTGAAAGTGAAAGTCACTCAGTCATGTCCGACTTTTTGTGACCCCATGGACTAAACAGTCCCTGGAATTCTCCAACCCAGAATACTGGAGTGAGCAGTCTTTGCCTTCTCCAGGGGATCTTCCCGACCCAGAGATCGAACCCAGGTTTCCTGCATTTCAGGCAGATTCTTTACCAGCTGAGCCATAAGGGAAGTCCAAGAATACTGTAGTGGGTAGCCTATCCTTTCTTCAGTGGATCTTCCCAACCTGGGAATCAAACTGGGGTCTCCTGCATTGCAGGTGGATTCTTTACCAGCTGAGCTATCAGGGAAGTCCATTGCATATATGTGAAATGTAAAATATGACAAAAATTAGCTTATTGACAAAACAGACTTACAGATACAGAAAACAAACTTATGTTTACCAAAGCGAAACCAGAGGGGAAAGGGAGGATAAATTAGGAGACTGGGATTAACAGATACACTCTACTGTATATAAAATAGATAACCAACAAAGCCCTACTGTATAGCACAGGAAACTCTGCTCAATACCTTGTTGTAACTTATAGCATAAAAGAATCTGAAAAAGAATAAATATGTGTGTGTATATATATATATATATATATGTATATGTATAACGGAATTACTTTGCTGTACACCCGAAACTCATACAACATTGTAAATCAACTTGACTCCACTTAAAAACTAGTGACCCATCACCATCCTCAAGGTCATTACTATTTGCTCCAGGGTGTGCTTGCTCCACAGAGTTCCCGAGGGATAGGCCATGGGCATGTGAAGTGAAGAAGAGAAGAAAGGATGCAGAAAGGTCCAGATGGATCAACTTCTTCCACTGATGGGGGCGACTGTGTAACTAATGATTATGAGCTCCATTCTGGGCTGGGTGCTATGAGTGATAAATAGAAGTTTTAAGTGTAGTGTCTGTATTCAATAAATTTAAATTTAGTCCAAATTAGTGGACACAAAAAGTTTTCTGGGAAGGCAGCCTTAGGTCAACAGCTTTAGAGCAAGGAGGTGAACCCTGGAAGGAGGCTGATGCTGGGCAGAGGGAGGTGCTAAACTGATTCTGGTCACAGCAGGAGCCATACCTCCCACCTGCTACACCCTCTGGAGCCGGGGATTAGCTGGAACCATACCCCTAAGGGTCTCCAGGGGGGCCCATTCCCTCCTCGTGCATTTCCAGTTCTTCTTAATTTTGGTTTTTGTTTAGAAACGTGCCTACAAAGATCCATATAGTCAAAGCTATGGTTTTTTCCAGTATTCCTATAGGAATGTGAGAGCTGGACCATAAAGAACAAGACTTAGCAACTAAACAGTAACAACAACAACTCCAAGTACAGGGCCCAGGGGCCTGGGGCCAAGGCAGTATGGTGTTTATACAGGAAGGAACCTGAGGAAACCTGACCTGCATCCTTGGAAATCTCTCCTTGGCAAAGACAAACAAAGCTATTCCAAGGCATGCTGTCCATGGGAAATTTCATCCTGCTGATCTTGTTGGAACCTGTTCATTCCAACAATCAAGATTTGGGAGTCTAATTAGCCCTGTGGCTTTTGTTTATGTTAGAACTCAAATCTGTTTACCCCCTCCCTCCACCGACCCCTTGCTCAGCAGGAGCTCAGGAATCTGAGGCTGCGATGTCACAATGTCATAAAGCAGTGCCCTGCTCTGAGTTGAATTTTCAATTTTTATTAGCATTTCTTATTTGCCCACAGCCTGAATTTCTTTAGACATCATTTGCATGATAGAGTTAATCAAAGAATGAAATGCAGTAGGGACTGGAGTCAATGGGTGACAGGAAAGGCAGCATTATTAGGACAGAAAAGAGATGGAGCAGATGCTGTCTCCGCAACTCCATGTACAAACGGCCTATATGAGGACACCTGGATCCGGAGCGGGACAAGGACCCTCTGAAGAGTGAGCCATGTGTGCCCTGCGTCCAAGTGAGTTTTCAAGGCACTTCCAAGCTAAATGTTTCTGGCGAGGCTCTGGGTCTGAGTTGGGCCAACATCTCCATGCAGAGACATCACTTTGCTGACAAAGGTCCGTACAGTCAAAGCTATGGTTTTCCAGTAGTCATGTACAGATGTGAGAGTTGGACTATAAAGAAGGCTGAGCATCAAAGAATTGATGCTTTCAAATTGTGGTTCTGGAGAAGATCTTGAGAGTACCTTGGACTGCAAGGAGATCAAATCAGTCAATTCTAAAGGAAATGCACCCTGAATATTCATTGGAAGGACAGATGCTGAAGCTCCAATACTTTGACCAGCTGATGTGAATAGCCAACTCATTGGAAAAGACCCTGATGCTGGTAAAGATTGAGGGCAGGAAGAGAAGGGAGCGACAGAAGATGAGATGGTTGGATAGAGTTACCGACTCAATGCATACGAATTTGAGCAAACTCTGGGAGGCAGTGAAGGACAGAGAAGCCTGGCATGCTGCAGTCCATGGGGTCACAAAGAATCAGACACAACTTAGCGACTAAACAACAACAGCAACAAACTCTGGGATCATAGAGTAATACAATTAAATGGGTTGACACACAATAGCTTAGTCATCAGCACATATACTGAGACTTTAAAAATAAAGTTGACACCAGAAACCTCCCCCACCCCAGCCAACATTTAAAAACCACATCACTAAAAGACATTCCTTTGGGAAAATGTTTTGAATTTAACCGCTTGCTTTTTATATGAAGCTATTGCCTTGGTACTAGAAGATAAAAAAAAAAAGTGTTAAGTTATTATTGGAAACCCTGCATTCAAGTAATGCAAATCTGTCTTCAAGTTCATTTAACAAAGTGACATTTAAATTACTAAGAAGAATGGAATAAACTCTATGTTATTTGCAGTCTCCCAATACACTGGGATGAAATTGTCCTGGGATCAGCAACTGATTAAGCTGATTATATACCTCATACGTGGAGGATGTGGTTTTCAACCGGCCACAATCAAAATACAATTTACTTCTGTTAGTGTAATAATGTAGATGCCATAAAAGGCATCTCCTGGTAAGAGTTTTTCATTTACATTTCTCCTACCATTAGGGGAATTTTCACAGCTCTGCTGCCTTCTCCCTGCCTTGAACTCCAAGTTCTCACTGTAGAATCTGGGCGGCTTCTCTGGGTTAACACGGTAAGGGAAGCTGGCAGGAGGCAGGAGCTAAGCTGTGGGCTCTGGAAAGCCACACACACACACCTGCTAGCCTGCAAAAGGGTGCAAAGGGCGAGGAGCTCCCGGAAAGGTGATGAGGGAAAAGGTGCAAGCCAAGAAACAGCTCAAGCAGGGCCCGGTGGAAATGGATCCACCATCCAAGAGCTGTGTGCTTTATGTTATGAATATTTCACTTCTTATTCTCAGAGATTCCAGTGAACACAGATGCTGTGGAGAATATTTTACAGTAGATAAGGATTACATTTCCATGCATACACACAATGAAAAAAATGCCACCTATATCCACGAGAGTCTTCCTTACCTTGACAAGGACCATTTCTCCAGTTCTCTGAGTGGCAGGATGACTATACTTCCAAAAAGAAGAGTTCACAGTGCATGATCTTAAGGTTCTTACCAAGGAAGGGTTATCCCTTGGTGGTCCAGTGGTTAGGACCCTGTGCTCTCATTGCCAAGGGCCTAGGTTCCATCCCTGGTCAGGAAACTAAAATCTCATAAGGTGCGTGGTGCAGCCAAAAATAAAATGGAAAAAAAAAAAAAAACCTTTAAAAAAAAACAGTGCAGATAGAAAGCACACTTAATAGTAATGAGTATTAAGCTAGTAACAATCTTTCCAGCAAGAATTAGAAGCAGTTTCCTCTGAGGACCACAGTCAGATTGTAAGTTTTAAATGGAACATTTTCTGTGATGTGAGCAAGGTTCCCTGTGAGAAATCTGGCCGTGTGACTGCTGCGGTCCCCCCCATAGAGCGGAGATGGTGGCGGAATTCATCAGACCTAGAAACAGAGAAAGAAAATGCCACCATGAAACCACCAGGAAATGGGAATGTTTGGAGCAGCCACATCAAACAGGTTGGCCCTTTTCACTCTGGCCAGTTGTAAGTGGTTGGGCTGTCTTTCTTTTAATTTTTTTTTTTTTTTTGCTGTGATGCAGGCTTTTGCTACAAGCGGGCTTTCTCTAATTGTGGTGAGCAGGGCTGCTCTCTTCTCGCGGGCTTCTCACGGTGGTGGCTTCTTCTGCTGCACAGCACAGGCTCCAGGGCTTCAGTAGTGGGCTTCAGTAGTTGCAGTGTGTGGGCTTCGTTGCTCCTTGGGATGTGGAAAGAATCTTCCCGGATCAAGGACTGAATCCATGTCCCCTGCACTGCCAGGAGGATTCTCAACCACTGGACCACCAGGGAAGTCCTGAGCTTTCTTTTTCAGATTCAAATGTTTAAGGCAGAGAAATGTAATCTAAGTGGAGCATCTCACTTGGAATTTCTGTAAGTACCTTTCTTTCAAAGCCTTTTGGTCTCATTACGCTCCGTTGAACTCCATGCAGGAAGCAGAGGCAGAGAGGAAACCCGAAGTTCTCCCCAGGCCATCTGATTCCACGTTGAGTTGGAGGCAGGGTCCAGGGCTTTCCACCTTTAAGCAAACACCTAGGCCACATCCACACACCTGTGCCCCCAGTTCTGTGCATTTGGCAGGAAGAAAGCCAGCATTTAGAGCTGAGCCCAGGATAAGCCTGAGTGGTACAGAGGCTGGTTAATTCCTCATTCTCCAATTGAAAAGAATTTTTAAAGGATTTTTTATTAGGAGGATTCTCGCTTTAAAGAGGTACTTCAGGAAGTCATCAACTGTTTTACTGTCAAGATGAGATCAGCACTACTTCTGACTGTATAAACTTGAGTGTCCTGGCCAAGCGCAGGAGGATGCAGCATTTCAGAACAAATTGATGGGAAAGGGGGTTTTATAGCAAAAACCTGCAAGACTTGCTGATCAGGAGAGAACACACACTGATCAAGCAGATGAGATAAGAGGTAAATTGTATTGACATCAGTTTTTCTTATTACTTGGCAAATGAGACAGAGAAAGGAGAGAAAGAGAGAGAAAAAAAGAACGGGGAGGCAAAAATACCCTATTGCCTTCAGTATAAACCACGCCTGCATGGCTCAGAATCATTGTATTCATTCCCTTTACTGATGATTTAAATTTCCTGTGTGCGTGTGTGCTAAGTCGCTTCAGTCGTGTCCGACGCTTTGTGACCCTATGGACCGTAGCCTGCCAGGCTTCTCTGTCCATGGGATTCTCCAGGCAAGAATACTGGAGTGGGTTGCCATGCCCTTCTCTGGGGGATCTTCCCGACCCAGGGATTGAAGCCGTTTCTCTGATATTTCCTGCATTGGCAAGCGGGTTCTTTACCACTAGTGCCACCTGGGAAGCTCTTAAATTTCCTACAGATTTCTAAAATATGTCAAAATATTGAGACCCAGAATTTAGGCTCTTGTGATGTTTAGTTATCACTAAAGCTGACCCTTCAGGATGGAGTCAGACACCTGTGTGAACCCAGGGGCCACAATAAATTCACCACCATGTCCCCCACTGACGCTTTAGCCACATCAAAGTGAAAAGAAAACAAGCTTTCCTCTTTTTTTATTTTATTGAAGTATAGTTTATTTACAATGTTGTGTTTAATTTCTGCTCTATAGCAAAGTGACTCAGCTATACATATATACACTCTTCTCATATTCTTTTCCATTACGGCTTATTCAAGTCATTAAGGCTAGTTTCCTCCGGGAAGGGCATAGTTTCTCTGAAAATGAGCAGAAGGATTCAGAACCAAGTCATACGACAGGTAGGTGACACACGCTGAGATTGGAGGCAACATGATGCACAGAATGGTCTCCAGAACTAGCCTCACAGGTGGAGCTTGGCCCCTAAAAGGGCTATAAGCCCAAATAAACAGCAACCAACATGTAGCCTGAATGAAGTCAAGTCTTCTAGCCCTGTATGATTATCCTGTTCTTTAATAGGTAAATTAAAATGACTATTGGAAGACGTGGTACATATATATGATGGGATATCAGCCATTAAAAGGATGAAATAATGCCATTTGTAGCAACAGGGATAGATCTAGGGATTGTCATACTAAGTAAAGTAAGTCAGACAGAGAAATATCATATGACATTCCTGAAATGTGAAATCTAAGAAGAAATACTACAAATGAACTTATTTACAAAACAGAAAAGACAGGACACTGAAAGAGAAACTCCCCCACGTCGGTAGGTGCCCAATATGCTACTGGAGATCAGTGGAGAAATAACTCCAGAAAGAATGAAGAGATGGAGCCAAAGCAAAAACAACACCCGGTTGTGGATATGACTGGTGTTGGAAGCAAAAGTCTGATGCTGTAAAGAGCAATATTGCATAGGAACCTGGAATGTTAGGTCCCTGAATCAAGGCAAATTGAAAGTACTCAAACAGGAGATGGCAAGAGTGAACATTGACATTTTAGGAATCCGCGAACTAAAATGGACTGGAATGGGTGAATTTAACTCAGGTGACCATTATATCTACTACTGAGGGCAAGAGTCCCTTAGAAGAAATGGAGTAGCCATCATGGTCAACAAAAGAGTCCAAAATGATTTGACTTCATTTCAGAGTCTGAAATGCAGTACTTGGATACAATCTCAAAAATGACAGAATGATCTCTGTTCGTTTCCAAGGCAAACCATTCAATATCACAGTAATCCATGTCTATGGCCCAACCACTAATGCTGAAGAAGCTGAATGGTTCTGTGAAGACCTACAAGACCTTCTAGAACTAACACCCAAAAAAGGACACCCCCAAAAATGTCCTTTTCATTATAGTGGACTGGAATGCAAAAGTAGGAAGTCAAGTAACACCTGGAAAACAGGCAAATTTGGCCTTGGAATACAGAATGAAGCACCAGCAGCAGCTGCTGCTGCTAAGTCACTTCAGTGGTGTCCGACTCTGTGCGACCTCAGAGACGGCAGCCCACCAGGCTCCCCCATCCCTGGGATTCTCCAGGCAAGAACACTGGAGCAGGTTGCCATTTCCTTCTCCAATGCATGAAAGTGAAGTCGCTCAGTCGTGTCCGACTCCTAGCGACCCCATGGACTGCAGCCTACCAGGCTCCTCCGTCCATGGGATTTCCCAGGCAAGAGTACTGGAGTGGGTGGCATTGCCTTCTCCGGAATGAAGCAGGACAAAGGCTAATAGAGTTTTGCCAAGAGAATGCACTGGTCATAGCAAACAACCTCTTTCAACAACACAAGAGAAGACTCTACACATGGACATCACCAGATGGTCAACACCAAAATCAAATTGATTATATTCTTTGCAGTGAAAGATGGAGAAGCTCTATACAGTCAGCAAAAACAAGACTGGGAGCTGACTGTGGCTCAGATCATGGACTCCTTATTGCCAAATTCAGACTTATATTGAAGAAAGTAGGGAAAACCACTAGACCATTCAGGTATGACCTAAATCAGATCCCTTACTATTATACAGTGGAAGTGAGAAATAGATTCAAGGGATTAGATCTGATAGAGTGCCTGAAGAGCTATGGATGAGAGGTTCATGACATTGTACAGGAGACAGGGATCAAGACCATCCCCATGGAAAAGAAATGCAAAAAAGCAAAATGGTTGTCTGAAGAGGCCTTACAAATAGCTCTGAAATTCTGCACATCAAAGGAAACTATTAGCAAGGTGAAAAGACAGCCTTCAGAATGGGAGAAGATAATAGCAAATGAAGCAACTGACAAACAACTAATCTCGAGAATATACAAGCAACTCCTACAGCTCAACTCCAGAAAAATAAATGACCCAATCAGAAAATGGGCCAAAGAACTAAATAGACATTTCTACAAAGAAGACATACAGATGGCTAACAAACACATGAAAAGATGCTCAACATCACTCATTATCAGAGAAATGCAAATCAAAACCACTATGAGGTACCATTTCACACCAGTCAGAATGGCTGCGATCCAAAAGTCTACAAGTAATAAATGCTGGAGAGGGTGTGGAGAAAAGGGAACCCTCTTACACTGTTGGTGGCAATGCAAACTAGTACAGCCACTATGGAGAACAGTGTGGAGATTCCTTAAAAAACTGGAAATAGACCTGCCTTATGATCCAGCAATCCCACTGCTGGGCATACACACTGAGGAAACCAGAAGGGAAAGAGACACGAGTACCCCAATGTTCATCGCAGCACTGTTTATAATAGCCAGGACATGGAAGCAACCTAGATGTCCATCAGCAGATGAATGGATAAGAAAGCAGTGGTACATATACACAATGGAGTATTATTCAGCCATTAAAAAGAATACATTTGAATCAGTTCTAATGAGGTGGATAAAACTGGAGCCTATTATACAGAGTGAAGTAAGCCAGAAAGAAAAACACCAATACAGTATACTAATGCATATATATGGAATTTAGAAAGATGGTAACAATAACCCTGTGTACGAGACAGCAAAAGAGACACTGATGTATAGAACAGTCTTATGGACTCTGTGAGAGAGGGAGAGGGTGGGAAGATTTGGGAGAATGGCATTGAAACATGTAAAACATCATGTATGAAATGAGTTGCCAGTCCAGGTTCAATGCACGATACTGGATGCTTGGGGCTGGTGCACTGGGATGACCCAGAGGGATGGAATGGGGAGGGAGGAGGGAGGAGGGTTCAGGATGGGGAACACATGTATACCTGTGGCAGATTCATTTTGATATTTGGCAAAACTAATACAGTTATGTAAAGTTTAAAAATAAAATAAAATTTAAAAAAAAATAAAAGGCATTGGTGCGGGGAGCTGCCCGTCAGAACGGGGTCCTTTGTCCGAAGGACACAGCTCTGGGAGCTGCCTCAGTCCTTGAGGGTTTGCTTGCAAACATAGCTCTCTGTCCCGCCACCCCAGAGATTAGGCGCTTATTTACTGCAGGCACCTGGAGTTCTGTGCAAACTTCTCATGCACAGAGAAATATTATCTGGTGTAAGAAATAATAACAGGGTGCCATTCCCATGCTCTCAAGATTTCTTGTGACTGTTTGTAAGATGTGTAGGTCAAACAAAGAAAATGTTAACTGTCTTGTCTTTCTCACGCTCTTCTGTATAAATATGAGATGCTGAATAAAGTTGGTGTCAGACTGCGTCCCTTCGTGGAGACGTGTCTGAACCTCTCGACCCCAAAAAAATAAATAAATAAAATAAAATTAATTTAAAAAAAAAAAAAAAGAAAGTCAAAGGAGAAAAGGAAAGATATATCCATTTTAATGCAGAGTTCCAAAGAATAGCAAGGAGAGATAAGAAAGCCTTCCTCAGTGATCAGTGCAAAGAAATAGAGGAAAACAATAGAATGGGAAAGACTAGAGATCTCTTCAAGAAAATCAGAGATACCAAGGGAATATTTGATGCAAAGATGGGCTCAATAAAGGACAGAAATGGAATGGACCTAACAGAAGCAGAAGATACTAAGAAGAGGTAGCAAGAATACACAGAAGAACTGTACAAAAAAGATCTTCATGACCCAGATAATCACGATGATGTGATCACTCAACTAGAGCCAGACATCGTGAAATGTGAAGTCAGGTGGGCCTTAGGAAGCATCACTACAAACAAAGCTAGTGGAGGTGATGGAATTCCAGCTGAGCTATTTCAAATCCTGAAAGATGATGCTGTGAAAGTGTTGTACTCAGTATGCCAGCAAATTTGGAAAGCTCAGCAATGGCCACAGGACTGGAAAACGTTAGTTTTCATTCCAGTCCCAAAGAAAGGCAATGCCAAAGAATGTTTGAACTACTGCACTCATCTCACATGCTAGTAAAGTAATGCTCAAAATTCTCCAAGCTAGGCTTCAACGCTATGTGAATCATGAACTTCTAGATGTTCAAGCTGGTTTTAGAAAAGGCAGAGGAACCAGAGATCAAATTGCCAACATCTGTTGGATCACTGAAAAAGCAAGAGAGTTCCAGAAAAACATTCTGCTTTATTGACTATGCCAAAGCCTTTGACTGTACGAATCACAACAAACTGTGGGAAACTCTTAAAAGATGGGAATACCAGACCATCTGACCTGTCTCTTGAGAAATCTGTATGCAGGTCAGGAAGCAACAGTTAGAACTGGACATGGAACAACAGACTGGTTCCAAACTGGGAAGGGAGTATGTTAAGCCTGTATATTGTCACCCTGCTTATTTAACTTATATGCAGAGTACATCATGAGAAATACTGGGCTGGATGAAGCACAAGCTGGAATCAAGATTGCTGGGAGAAATATCAATAACCTCAGATATGCAGATGACACCACCTTTATGACAGAAGGCGAAGAAGAACTTAAAGAGCCTTTTGATGAAAGTGAAAGAGAAGAGTGAAAAAGTTGGCTTAAAATTCAACATTCAGAAAACTAGGATTATGGCATCCAGTCCCATCATTTCATGGCAAATAGATGACGAAAGAGTAGAAACAGTGACAGACTTTATTTTCTTGGGCTCCAAAATCACTGCAGATGGTGACTGCAGCCATGAAATTAAAAGACGCTTATTCCTTGGAAGAAAAGTTATGACCAACGTAGACAGCATATTGAAAAGCAGAGACAATACTTTGCCAACAAAGGTCCATGTAGTCAAAGCGATGGTTTTTCCAGTAGTCATGTATGGATGTGAGAGTTGGACTATAAAGAAAGCTGAGTGCCCAAGAATTGGTGCTTTTGAACTGTGATGTTGGAGAAGACTCTTGAGAGTCCCTTGGACTGCAAGGAGATCCAACCAGTCCAATCTAAAGGAACTCAGTTCTGAATATTCACTGGAAGGACTCATGTTGAAGCTGAGACTCCAATACTTTGGCCACTTTATTCAAAGAACTGACTCATTTGAAAAGACCCTGATGCTGGGAAAGATTGAAGGCGGGAGGAGAAGGGGACAACAGAGGATGAGATGGTTGGATGGCATCAACAACTCAATGGACATGAGTTTGTAAACCCTGGGAGTTGGTGATGGACAGAGAGGCCTGGCATGCTGCGGTCCATGGGGTCACAAAGAGTCTGACATGATAGCGTAACTGAACTGAACAAAACAGAAGCAGACTTAGAGAACAAACTTATGGTTACCAGAGTTAGGGGAGAGTGGGAGAAAGGGATAGTTAGGAAGTTTGGGATGGACATGTACACACTGCTGTATGTAAAATGGATAACAATAACGTCCTATTTTATAGCACAGAGAACTCTATTCAATGTTCTGTGGCAGCCTGGATGGAAGCAGGCTTTGGGGGAGGATGGATACATGTATATGTGTGGGTGAGTCCCTTTGCTGTTCACGTGAAAGTTTCATAGCTTTGTTAAGCAGCTATACTCCAATACAAAATAAAAAGTTTAAAATTTGGAAAAAAAAAATGCTGTCACATAACTTAGTCCAAGAGATTCATTAAAACCCTTGATCCTCTCAAGCCCAGATTAACATATTAGAAAGTGCTTTGTAAACTTCCAGACATATCAGGCTAGCAAGGAAGTCTAGAGTAGAAAGAATACTTAATTTAGTATCAATACAGTACTTTGCAGTGGTTTAACAAAGTTTTTGCAGTGTGCAAATATGGAGGTGGATCTCAGATTCAGCGTGGACAAGGACCACTCTGGACGACCACAGGGACAAATCTCCTGCCGAAGCCTTTAATCACCAAGCTAACACAATTAGTCCTAAACACCACCTTTCCGCTCACATGTTGAATACATAATAGCACTTTACACGAACTTGAAAATTTCTTTCTCTCAGTTTAAAGTATTTTTTCCTTTCCCAACATTTGTTTATAAAACATGACAACATGCTTACAATAGAGCAGTTCTTTCTCTCCCTCGTATTTTGCAGCCTGAAAACAGAACCGTGATGGGAGTTCCTTGAAATTTCAGAGCAAACTATTGGCAAAGGCAGAAGGAGAAAAAATCCAAAACAAACAAACAAAAATTCCTTTCCACCAGAAAGCAGCGCCTGCAACCCTCCTCGCATCGTTGAAATTCCATCCTGAGCTCAAGTTAACATAAAATTAAGAATTCTCCACTACAGAGAGCTTTGAAAAATGAAGACACATTTCTTACTACATTTGAAAACTTCCTCAAAGCTAGGAATTGTTGTAAAAAAATGTTTCAGCTCATTTTTCATTTGGGGAGTAGTGGAAAAGGATGACAAATGGATACCATCAGCCACAGACTCAAAAATCTGACTTCTCTTGCCTTTCAGGCTCCACAGACACATCAATGTGCCCTGTTAATTATGCTTCAACACCTAGGCGAGCCGGTGTGTGTGTGTGTGTGTGTGTGTGTGTGTGCAGTTGCTCAGTCGTGTCCGATCTTTGGGACCCTATGGACTGTAGCCTGCCAGGCTCCTCTGTCCATGGGGTTTTCCAGGCAAGAATACTGGAGTAGTTGCCATTTCTTTCTCCAAGGTGAGCAAAACCCTCATGCAAATAGTCAGCTTTCTTTCTGCTGAAAATAATGTTTACTTTACATTTCAAGTTGAAGAGTAACATGTCAGCTGTATTCACAGCAATAATCATGGTAGAGATTTTGACTTTTTTTACATTGGAAACATTTTCAAGAGCACAATTACATACTTGTCCCTTATTTGCATGAGGAAGGGCTGTCACTCCAGTCAAAGGAAAGGCATGCTTCCATTCACTGATCTATCCGTTCATGTATCTGTTGGGGTCTAGGGTGTGTTCTAGGCTCTAGGGACATAGCAATGGGGAGAAAATGATGGATATTTACAAGTCCCATGCCCCTCATTGCAGCTGGGGGAGACAGCCCATGATCAAAACAGATGAATACAGAATTGATTAGAAGGGCATCCTAGGTTGGAGGAGAGTTTGGGGGAGAATGGATACATGTGTATGTCTGGCTGAGTCCCTTCGTTATACACCTGAAACTACCACAATGTTATTAATGGCTATACCTCAGTATAAAATAAAAAGGTTTTTTTTTTTTAAAAAAAAAAGTAGATCTGTATTTTTTAAAAAAGCATAAAAAGAAAGAACTGGTAAGAAAAGATAAGTCTTTGAAGAAGAATGAAGTAGAGGAGGAGGATACAGCTGGGGGCTACAATTGAAACAGTATGGAAGGTCCTTAAAAAATTAAAAATAGAATTACCATACGACCCAGCAATCCCACTCCTGGGCAGATATACAGAGAAGGTCATTCCACAAAACACATGCATCGCAATGTTCATTGCACCACTATTTACAATAGCCAGGATTTGGAAGCAACCTAAGTGTTCATTGACAGAGGAATGGATAAAGAAGATGTGGTACACTTATACGTGGAATATTACTCAGCCATAAAAAGGAACAAAATTGGGTCATTTGTAGAGAAGTGGATGGATCCAGAGAATGTCATACTAAGTGAACTAAGTCGAAAAGAGAAAAACAAATATTGTATATTAACACATATCCCCAAAATATGCAAATCAGGATCTCAAAGAGATGTTATAACTCTCAAGTCATAAAAGCCAAGATGTGTAGACCACTTAAATGTTGTCTGATGGATCAATAAACAAAGAAGATGTAGAATATATGCACATACCATCAGTCTTAATAAAGAAAGGAATCCTGCCACATGTGACAATATGGGTGAACTTTGAGGACACAGTGCTAAATGAAATAAGCCAGTTATAGAAAGACAAATAGTACATGATTCCACTTATTGAGGTATTTAAAATAATAACTCCTTAAAGTAGCATTTTAAAAAAATTATAAGCAGCACTTTTGAGGTAATTTAAGATGGCATTATAAATAGTAACATTTTTGAAGTGATCATATGATATCCTCATCATATACTGTTATGTGGGCTGGTTGGGGTAAATATTATCAACTGGGCTTTATCATTTTACGAACAAACTTAGGACTTCCCTGGTGGTCCAATGGCTAAGACTCCGTGCTCCCAATGCAGGGGGGCTGGGTTCCATTCCTGGTCAGGGAACTAGATCCCACATGCCGTAACTTAGAGTTGGTACAGCCAAATAAATAAATAAAAATATACTTTTAAAAGTACAAGTGTCTGCCTTGGAAGGCAACACAGGGAGCAGCCCAGCCGTGCCTCAGAGCTCAGCCCCGCGAATCTGCTTCATGCCCAAATGATGTAAGCACTGCTAGCTAAACCATTATCAGGAATAGAAATGCATGTGCCTGACAGAACATGAGAACCAGTTCAATGCACCAGCTAAATGTTTTATACAGTAAAAGAACATTTTAATGTGCATAACCAAAATATGAACCACAGACACAAATACAGATCTGTCCTACCTATACAAAATACAAAGACAATAATATCAACTATTTAGAACATATCCACACCTATAACCTGCTCTGAAATTTACACACCATTGTTGCTAATGGTCACCAACACCTGTATTGCTGAAATATTGCCCTGATTATGCAGACCCCCCCCCCAAACTGAGGATCAAGGAGGTTTGTAAGTCACTGGCTAGAAAGCGGCCACAGTGGATTACTGCATCTGCCTGCAAAGCCCATGTTTTTTTTTCCCTTTGTACCTTGATACCTTACTAAAAAAAAGAAAAGAAAGACAGAAAGAAGGGAAGAAAGAAAGAAGGAAAGAAAGCAAGCAAGCAGAGACTTTCTATTCACAAAAATCTTCCTGAGACAAATGAGAATTGTGCATCTAAAGAATAGCACCCAACTTAAAAGAAAATGGATCGAGGAAGTTCAGTGTTGAATGTATTCTGCTCATTCTAGCCCAGAAGTCCCAGAAACAGTCATCAACAACAAGCGACGTTCAAATACCTTACGAACTCAGTGGGTTGGTATTTGAACGGTTTCCCTCTAAAGTCACTACAAAGTATTACTGTGTTATAGCCAAAAGTTTTCTAACAGTTTGCACAATTCTGTCATCTACCCAGGGAAGCAAGTATAGATAGTATTCAGTCTGCAGAGTACCAAAATCTAGATGGAAAGGGTCAAGCTTCCATCACGGTATTATACCATGTTACATGGCTATTCCAGCCATAATGTCAGTGATTATACATTGGCGACGTGCCTAAAGGCTGGTTCAAATCTATAATTTAAGCACATATCATGCTAAATAGTGTTGTTATGCCATAGCCAAGAGGCATTTGGTACGTGATGCCTTTCCCCTTCCTGAGACACAAAGAAGCTTATTCTGTACTCCAGTCACAGGTGTGATGTAGGAAAATGCCTTGAAAATTCCACCCGCGCATTTGCCTGGGAAAATAACTGATTTTTCTGAGCTATAAAAATATACCGGCTTTTCCTTCTGATTGGGTTCATGGAAATGGGTAGAAATGTATCACTTCCAGCTGATACCTTTATGTTCCTGAAACCTTGGAAACATTTCAAAATAAACAGCCCTAAATAGGTAGGCTCATAGGCCGAAATGCTTATCACACTGTTTTGCATCGAACCTTCACCCATACACAGGAAGATGAGATTAAGTCGACTTCAGTCCATTTGGAACTTTTCAGAAAGTCACTTGCTGTGGATACTAGGTCGGGAAAAGCTCAAATATATTCTTAAACTCAAGCTCAATGACTTTGTGGCAACAAATTTCAGAAATTAAAAAAAAAATGATGGATGGGAGATGGCAATCATGCTACATACGCTTCCCTTACCCACATGGAGTGTCACACAAACATGAAATATCGTAGCATCTGCATGCAGTATATGTGGTTGAACTTGGACTTGAACTTCATCACAGAATGGCCTTGGTAACAACTTGGGTTTACAGAAAGCCTATTCCATTTCTCCAGAGCCCAAATTAAACAGTCTTAGAATGTGGGAGGAAACAAAAGGTCTATTTATTATTTGACATTGCGAACCAAAAAGAAAAGACATTAAGCGGCATTAATTGTCCATCTTTCTATTCTCGTTCCCCTCATCCAGAACAGCAGTATCATTATCTGAGCGTTCTTGGTTTTAAGTGGTCAGAAAGATGACATTGATGGCCTCTTGTCCAGACTGGCTTGGCTGGGGCTGGCCCTCCCTCTATCTTCTGTCACGTGACTTGTTCTCTCCGGAAATTGAGAAAAAGGCATTTAGGTCTTAATGGGTGTGCTGAGTCACTTCAGTTGCATCCAACTCTTTGTGACCCCATGGACTGTAGCCCGCCAGGCTCTTCTGTCCATGGGATGTCTCAGGCAAGAATACTGGAGTGGGTTGCCATTTCCTTTTCCAGGGGATCTTCCTGACCAGGGATTGAACCTGTGTCTCCTGCACTGGCAGGCAGATTCTTAACCACAGAGCCACTAGGGATGCCCAAGACCAGGTTTTTAAACTTCCAGGACCAGAAAACATAGGCTGTCCTAGGAAAGGACCAAAGAGACTCTATGATTCCCGACTCACCACTATCTGCTCCTTCCACTTTGATGAGTGATGGGGAGCGGAGCTCAGAGGAGATAGAAGGCTGGTCTCCATTTGCTTGGCTTCCATGCACGAGACTGATTCTCCCCATGAAAATTCTCCTGTGAGGACAGACTCAATGAGAGGTCCACCCCTGGTCCAGAAGACAGAGTGAAGCCAGAGGCAAGTCAGCATGTTAGAGGTCAAAGAGAAGAACCCTTCCTGGAGTGAGGGACAAGGTCAGGGAAGAAGCAACAGTCGACAAGAACCTTCGAAGACTGAAATAGAACAGAAAGGAATACCTGATGAACTGAGCATCTGGACAAATGCACAGGTGTGGATGTGCATTCAGGAGGATCTAACAGCAGCATCTGTCCCCAAGGAAGCATGAGCTTTGCTCTAGGGATATTCAGATCTGTAGTCAGATGACTCATCAAATACAAAAGTTTATTTTTTAGTGTGATCCTGTGTTTGAATGTCCTCACTCCTGTATGACACTAGTCCTCTTATAGGCTCTGCAATGTAGATGTTGCAAAAACTGTATTAATAGTATCTGTTCCTATAACCGATAGGAACCTAGTCCCTGGGAAAGTTTTTTTTAAGTCCCACTCTTTCAAGATACTTAAGTGTTTCAGATACTTTCAGGAAAGGGTAAGTACTCCCTTTCACTCTGAAGGTACTCTTGAAGCTTCCTTTAATTTCTCAAAGCATTATAATATAGAGTTTAGCTTTTTCAATCATGTAAGAATAGCATGTCCAAATACAGTGCTTGCCATATATGGGAAGAAGGAGAAACCTCCCACAGGCACGCTGCACTGAATGTCCACCATTGATATTTTGGTGTTTACTTCAAAGATTTCAAGGCACTCCTTAACATCGTGGTGATTACCACACATATTCATGTTATTTCTTGCAAAGAGTATTTTATGTCCATAAAGGTAATTAACTGGACTTCCCTGGTGGCTCAAGGTGACTGGGTTTATTTCCACTTTAAATGGTCAAATTAGGGCTTCCCTGTGACTCAGTGGTAAAGAATCTGCCTGTCAATGCAGGAGACATGGGTTCAATCCCAGGTTGGGAAAGATCCCACATACTATGGAGCAACTAAGCCCGCCTGCCATGACTACTGAGCCCGCCAACCCTAGAGGCTGCACTCCACAGCAAGAGAAGCCACCACAGTGAGAAGCCTGTGCACCTTGACTAGAGGAAACCCATGCAGAAACGCAGACCCAGCACAGCCAAAAATGAATAAATCAAATTATTTTTTAAAAATCTGGGATTTACATCTGCTCAAGTACAATACAAGAGGTCTATCAGTGCATGGTATCATTAAGAGAGAGTTCTCACATGGACATTTGATGGCTGAAGGACAAAAATTAGAGCAGTATTACTCACTGCTAGCATTCAATATTATGATAGCATTCAATATTAAAGCACTCAATAGTAACTCTATTAATATGCTCCATTTAAAATCAGCTAATGGACAGTTACGCATTAGCCAGACCTGTTCTGAACTTAACAAGAATCATCAGCTTCTTGAGAGCCAACTTTGGGCTGGAGGGGTTTTTCAAAGGAAATGTGCACGTCTGATGAATGCTAATTACATGGTTCCAGATCTTCTTTAGCCAATCCGCTGGCAGCTGTTATCCAAGTTATTTTATAAATGTTGGAAACAGCTGTCAACATTCTGAGGGAAACGCTCTTCAATCAATGAATTGACAGAAATGCAATACTTAGATTTTTCCGAGCAGAAGGCAAGAGAACATAATATACATCTATTTAGTGATGTAGCCAGCAATGAAAGGGAAGGATTGATATCACCACTGTGTTTTCAAGTGTTATAGAACATTTTCACGCTCATGGGCATGGAAAAGACATTATGAGATCACACGACGTGGGGGAGACCCGCAAAGTCAAATGGGCTATTTGAGTGTCCTAAGGACACGAAGTGGTGCAATCTTATTTTCCTCCGATAAGAATGCTTCCAGTGGTGTCGAGCAACATTGTAAATCATATTTTAATTAAAATTTTAGTACTTGTTGATGTTATTTGTTTATTGTCTCAATAAAACATTTTTAACAGATGACATCTGGACATTTTGCTTAATTTCTCTCTCTTTTTTTTCTCTATAAAATTCTTTAGTAAATCTCATTGTCAAAAAAAGGCATTAGACTGACAGCTCTGGAAGATGAAGCCTTTTCTTCAGCCTTCGAATCTGTGGGTTTAGAAAGGATCTTATTTGCAGGGTAGGAATGGATACACAGATGTAGGGAATGGACTTGTGGACACATTGAGGAAAGGAGAGAGTGGGATGAAGGGAGAATGTAGCATCGACATATATACACTATCAGGTGTGAGACAGCTGGTGAGAAGCTGCTGTGTGACACAGGGGCACAGCCTGGCATTCTATAATGACCTAGAGGGATGGGGTGGGGCAGAGGAGCGAGGCTTGGGACTGAGGGGATGTCTGTATAATTACGGCTGATTCACAATGTTGTATGACAGAAACCTACACAACATTGTAAACTTAAAAGAAAAAGCACAGATCATAAAATTAGAAAAGAAAGGAGCTGCCTTTGGGCTGTTAAGGCCTCAATTCCAAGTTAGAGAAACGACTGCTTCAGAGAAGGCTCAGGCCACTTTTGACCTTGGTCTAGTATTTGCTTCTTTGCTAAGGCTGCAGGCTTAAGAGCAAAAATAAGCAGTGTTTTCTTGAGCCCCCTGTGTCTAAAATTAGACTGGATCTCCTTTGTCCTTCTATTCGCAAGTGGTCCAAAAATGACTCTTGCATCACCGTGACCCACTTAAAAGTAACCCAATATTTTCTTGCCAAGAAAGGAGGGAAAATGCTATCTGCTCTGACTTCTCATGGAACCGTGTTTCTACATGGGCATGTCATCATTGGTCCCACGCCAGTAGCCAGTAAACAAGGCATCTAGTTAGGGCATGTTAGTTTCACAAGTCTGCCTGGTTAAGTTATCCTGGCAGAATACATGTACTCATCTCTGCAAATTTGATACTGATGATCAAATATATGACAGTCCTTTGCTGTTGATGCTGTTGCCTAATAGGTGGAAACATCAGTAGTTGTGGCATGGGATCTTTGGGCAGTTTTCAAAAACACAGAATAATCTTTTAACTTTCAAATGAAGAATAAAAATAGAATGTCCTCTTTGGTGACTTTGAGGCCTCTTCAAGCATTGCTGAATACATTTGTTCTTTTCCAATTAACATTTCACTCTATGATTTTCTCTTTCCTTCCTTAACGAACATTTTTGTATGGTTGATTAGTTACTCTACGAGGCCACCAAGGAACCGTAGCCTCACTGGGTTCCCAGAAGCAGATCCTGAGACAAGAATGTGTGTGTAAATGATTTATTCAGGAAGTGCTCCCAGGAGGAACCGATCATGAATGGGGTTGCTGGGTGGAGCAAGAGGAAAAGAGCAAAAGTAAGCAAGGATGTGACCTCGGGCAAAGTTCGCTGGAGAGAAGAAACGGGCTGATCCCGCAGAAGAACTGATCTGTGAGTTTTGTCACAGTTTATCCCAAATGGAGCAAGAGAGCTGCGTTTTCACTGGGCCCACCGGTAGCTATTAGCTAAAGGTATGGAGGGCTTCCCAGGTGGCTCAGCAGTAAAGAACCCGCCTGCCATTGCGAGAGACATGAGTTTGATCCCTGGGTTGGGAAGATTCCCTGGAGGAGGGCATGGCAACCCACTCCAGTATTCTTGCCTGGAAAATTTCATGGACAGATGAGCCTGGCAGGCTACAGTCTGTGGAATAGCAAAGAGTCAGACACAACTGAAACGACTTAGCACACATGCATGTCTTCTAAAAATTTCTTCCGTTTCCCTTTTCCCTTTTCATTTTCTTCTTTTGAGAGTCAAACATTTAGGGTCTAGGACATTTTAGAGCAAGTGTATATATGTGGGAACTAAGAAAAGTCATCATGCTTGCCTGAGGAAACAAATATATGACCTTGTGTTTGCATTTCAGGGTGATTATCAGCACAGAGACAGCCTACAGCAATCAAAAAATAACAGAAGTCTCTCCTTATCAGTGAAGAGGGTGAAAGAAGAGAGTAAAAAGCTGGCTTGAAACTCAACATTCAAAAAACTAAGATCATGGCATTTGGTCAAATCACTTCATGAAACAGTTCACTTCCCCACTAGATGGAGAAAAAGTGGAAGCACTGACAGATTTTCTTTTCTTGGACTCCAAAATCACTGCAGACATGAAAGAAAAGCTAAGACAAACCCAGGCAGCATATTAAAAAACAGAGACATTACTTTGCTGATAAAGGTCCATATAGTCAAAGCTGTGGTTTTTCCGGTAGTCATGTATGAATGTGAGAGTTGGACCATAAAGAAGGCTGAGCACCGAAGAATTGATGCTTTTAAACTGTGGTGCTGGAGAAGACTCTTGAGAGCCCCTTGGATAGCAAAGAAATCAAACTAATCAATCCTAAAGAAAATCAACTCTGAATGTTCACTGGAGGGACTGATACTGAAGCTGAAGCTCCAAAACTTTGGCCACCTGATGCAAAGAGCTGACTCATTGGAAAAGACCTTGATGCTGGTAAAGATTGAAGGCAGGAGAAGGGAACAGCAGAGGATGAGATGGTTGGATACCATCATCGGCTGCATGGATATGAATCTGAGCTAACTCTGAAAGATAGTGGCATACATGCATGCTAAGTTGCTTCAGTTATGTCCAACTCATTGCGACCCTATGGACTGTAGCCCACCAGGCTCCTCTGTCCATGGGATTCTCCAGGAAAGAATACTGGCATATGTTGCAATGCCCTCCTCCAGAGGATCTTCCTGACCCAGGGACTGAACCTGCATCTCATTATGTCTCCTGCATTGGCAGCGTTCTTTTTGCCACCAGTCACCTGGGAAGCTGCTGGGAGACAGTGGAGGACAGAGGAATCCGTCATGCTACAGGCCATGAGGTCTCAAAGAGTCGGACATGACTTCGCGATTGAACATCAATTCTTTAACAGTAATTACTTTGAGAGTAAGTGGATTAAACTCTCCAATCAAAAGACAGAGATTGAAGGACACACAGTTTAGAGAGCATTAGCTTGCTGTGGCCCCCTTTGTCTGGCAAAGCAATAAAACTATTCTAAAAAAAAAAAAAAGACAGATTGGCAGAATGGATAAACACATGACCCAACTATATACTATCTACCCAATTCAAGAGGATCACTTTAGATGAAAGATGATAATAGGTTAGAGACAAAAGGTGGAAGAAGATATTCCATGCAAATAATAACTACATAGAAGCACTATTCATAATAGCTAAAATGAAGAGGCACCAAGCAGCCACTGACAGATGAATGGATGAGAAAAATAATATACAATTCAGCCTTCAAAAAGGAAATTCTGACATATGTCATAATATGGATGAGCTTTGAGGCTATCAGGTTAAGTGAGGGGTGTGTGTGTGCTCAATCATGTCTGACTCTGTGACCCCATGGACTGTAGCCCTCCAGGCTCTTCTGTTCATGGGATTTCCCAGGCCAGAATAATGGAGTGGGTAGCCATTTCCTTCTCCAGGAGATCTTCCCAACCCGGAGATTGAACCCGAGTCTCTTGCATATTCTGCATTGCAGGCAGATTCTTTATCACTATGCCATCTGTAAGCCAGTCATAAAAAGACGCGTTCTGTGTGATTCCACTTACATGAGGTTCCTTGAGGTTCAGATTCATAAAGAAAAAATCAATAAGATAGTGGTTGTCAGGAGCTGGGGAGAAGAAGGGATGAAGAGTTACTGTTTTGTGAGTTCAGAGTTTCAGTTTTGCAAGATAAATTTTAAGTTGTGTTTATTTTGCCACAAAAAGAAAGAGAGAGAAAAAGTTTACATGATGAGAACAATAAGGCACTGAAGGACAATGGCAGGGAAGTGATGGAAGAAATGTCGCAGCAGGATGTCCCTGCTGGCTCAGTGCACAGGAATCTGCGTGCCAATACAGGGGACACGGGTTCCATCCCTGGTCCAGGAAGACCCCACATGTGGTGGAGCCGCTAAGCCTGTGCACCACAAAGCTGAGTCCACGCTCTATAGAGCCCATGTTCCTCAACAAGAGAAGCCGTCGCAGTGAGAAGCCTGCACACCATAATGAGAAATAGCCCCCACAAGCAGCAACGAAGACCCAGCACAGCCAAAAATAAATAAAGCATTTTAAAAAGAGTAAAAGAAACATTCAGCCAGTTGTTTTCTGAATCCTTGCTGACTCACTCTTACCCTGAATTTGGAGAATAAGCTTGACTCCCTGGCCAAAGGATCATTTCATGAAACCTGGATATCAATATTTAGGGCAAATTTGTGTTTGTGGTGATGAAATTATTTCAAAAATTATTAAAGGATTTATTTCATCTTATTCAGGGTAATCTTTATTGACTGTGTGTGTACACGTGTGTTTGTGTGTTCTAGAAATTAAGAACATCAAAGAAATGCAAGGAGTAATTCTATTTTTGCAACCAGTCTACCTAATGTTTTATATTTCCTTTGAATACTTTATTTTCATGGTATCAATAGGTGGCTTTTTCTTCTTAAAGCTCAAATAACATTTCTCCATTGTGAATATCAGTTGTTAGCATTTAAAATATCAAGCCAGTGTATCCAAACTTGACACAGTTTCTAGTACACTTGAAATATAATTAGGTTGTTGTGAAAATCAAATGACGTAAAATATGTAAAAATGCTTTAAAAATATATTATTGAATAAATATAAGGTATACTTTCTGCTGTAGATATGGTTGTAAATCTAATTTTGGAAACAAGAAGTCTTATGAAGTGTAAATTTGTGAAATAAAACACAGAATTGTGTATAATGTGCAATAAATTCCCTTTAATTAATTCCTAAAGGTGCTGAATTTGGGGTAATTCGATTAAATAATCATCACAATTCACTGATAGAAATATGCAGAAACTGGGTCTGCACATAAAATGAAATGGAGGTTCCTACAGGTATTGGAACAGAAAATGAAACACCAATGACTTTTCTTTAGGAAAAGAAAAATCAGAGTTTTAAAAATAAAGAATAAAAAAAACTTATGAGTGTAGAAAAAGGGAGGGTATCCTTCACTCCCACTCACAGAAATAAAGCCACAGCAAGGACGTGCTTTTGGAGCACTGACATGATGATCGTCACTTTCTGGTTAATCCTGTGGCATTAGCCTCGCTTCGAGAGCCAAGGTGCCGTTTTCTAGGGTTAGAAGGAAGAAAGCTTCTGTGAGGATAAAGATCTTCCAGGATATTTTTCTGTGCAGTAAAAATAGTGACGGACGCAGCAGACAACAGCACCGTTATTGTAATGGCCAGACTTACTCTGAGTTAACTCAGCAGCAAAATAAAGTCAGCTAACCCAGTGTTGTAAAGCAATGGCACTCCAACAAAAAATAAAATAAACCGCGAGGGTGTATTACACAGAACGAAGAACGCAGTCATCATTTTATAATGTTGTGTATACTGGAGTATAACCTTTAAAAGTATAAGTAAAGTATAATCTAAAAAAATAAATAAATTCAGCTGTCAGCATGAAGAGGAGGTGCACACAGACATACTCACAAACCCTCAGTTTATACACATCCTCTGCTTAGGGAAAGGAAACCAAATGATAAAAGCATCCACTATGATGTCTGTACGATAGCAAACAAAAATAGGAGAATAATCGATATGTAAATCTTGACCACTGAAGAAAGGTAGAGACAGAAGAAAATGACAGCTTATGTTTTTCAACCAGCAAGAGTCTATTGATAGTCTCGTACTGTACCAGGCACAGTCGAGCTGGGGACACAGTATGAACAAAACAGACACAGACTCTGTCCTCCAGGGATTTGACAAAGACCCCAATTCATCTCATCTAAGCATCTGTACACGCTAAACCTCCTTTGCAATATATCCCCACTGAGTATATACCTTTACGATCAGTCGTATCGGATTCTTTGCGACCCCATGAACTGTAGCCCACCATGCTTCTCTGCCCACGGGATTCTCGAGGAAAGAATACAGGAGTAGGTTGCCATTTTCTACTCCAAGGGATCTTCCCAACCCAGGGACTGAACCTGTGTCTCCTGCGTTGGCAGGCAGATTCTTTACCATTGAGCCACCTGGGAAACCCTATCCCCATTGAGTGGATGTGGCAAAAACCATGAATTAGCTTCCAATTTCCTTCCTTCAACAGATGTTTATGTTCCAGGTTCTGGGTACTGTTTGGAAAACTGTTAGGAATAGAGCAGTAAGCAAGATGACAAAAAAAAAAGTCATCCTTCCTGCACAGCGAAAGCTGGGAAGTTAAAAAGCCCCTTGCAGCTAGAGCTCCAGATATGATTTAATTTCTGGCTAATCAGAGGCCGCTGTGTAAGACTTGGATATATAGTTGGATGTAGTGATCCTAGGGGTTTCCCTTGTGATCTAGGGGCTCAGACGGTAAAGAGTCCACCTGTAATGTGGGAGACCCAGGATCAATTTCTGGGTTGGGAAGATTCCCTGGAGAAGGGAAAGGCTACCCACTCCAGTATTCTGGCCTGGAGAATTCCATGGACTGTACAGACTATAGGGTCGCAGAGAATCGGACACAACTGAGCAACTTTCACTTTCACTGGTCCTAGACATCCACTTGGCTGGTGCACATCTTAGCACTCCCAGTGCAGTTCCAGGGAGATGGTGCTTGACTCACCACCCTGTTCCATGATTTCGTCAGTTACTTACTACCAGGTTATACACCCCAGCCACAACTGAGCACAGATTGATGCAACGTTAATAACCCAGTGCTTCCATATGTGGTTTCTTGGGAGTCCCTCCCTGCTGCTGGGAAGATGTAATTCTATAATACTGACTCAAAAAACAAAAGATGAAAACCAAAATCCCATTTCTTTCCTTTCACTTTCTCTTTCCAACAATAGATGAAACATATAACAAAATCTGGAAGTCACACAGGCTCATATTGTCAATTTTATCTCCCCTGTTATAAATTGCATGAACGGTTGAATTCTGAAATTGAACTCGAGTTCTGACTACATAAAGAAACTCATTGCTCTAATTAGATATGAAGTCACAAAGAACATGAATATCTGACAAGTGTGTACCCTGAGGTCAGCAACTTATATCTAAAGAGTGCTGGACACATAAATGACGGAAATCATGGATTTACCATGTAAGCATAGATGTTTCTAAGCTTCAAGGTTATTAAGAATGTAACTCTAATAGCTTCATTTGAAAATTGACATGCTTATTTCAGGAACCTGCGTTTTCCCAGGATAAAATGTTCTTTTGAGTCTAAAGTTAAAATAACAACATGCAGGTGTTTACAATCTAATCACAGTGAACTTTATTCATAAAGAGATGTGATGGTTTAATCACACACTAGGCTGTGATCTGCTCAGTGAAATTGGACACAATTTCAGTTTTCAGGTAGGATACTTGATTTTGGAAAACACTTGGAAAATGGGCCAGGAATGTTTCTTCACTGGAAATAGGAAAGGTGGTGTGCAAATTCTTGAGAGTCATTTAAGGATATTGCAGAATAATTTTTAATCGCCTGATCTGATAAATTGAGATAGAAAATTCCACTTTGTAGGGTTTGTAAAATGGAGTTGGTTAATTGCTTTCAGAGAGAGTTTAGAAGTGGTTCTGCATAATGGTAAAGAAATGAGTTCGATGGTTTCCTTATTTTGATTTGCAGCTCTTTAAAACATTTAGGAAATAAAACCATCTTGATCCATTTGGCAGGGAGTAATGTTTTCCTTTGCAAACTCCCACTTTACTTTGCGATTCTTTCACAACTACATCACAGTATCTCTAGAATGATTAGATTTGTGTAAATATCTTTTTTTCCTATAAGTTAATAAGCTCCTGAAAGACAGGTATCATCTTAATACCCAGATAGTTCCTATCACAGAGCCTCACAAAGTATACATCAATAGATAGTGAGTGATAAAGTAGTCTCTGTGTAGATTAATTTTTTACTTTAATTTTTAACGTACCAAACTCCACTTTCCAGCTGGGTGGCAGTCAGCAGAGTTGTGGGGCAGGTCTATCCAATGTCTTCAAATCACTAAGTATCCACTTCCCTGAAAGTTTGACCTTTTTGGAAGAATTCTTTGAGTCCTAGAACTTGGCCATTCCTAGCTATCTTTGAGTAGGCAAAATCTGAATAATTTGGGGGTTTGTGTTTGTGTTGTTGTTTTTTGGTCACTAAGTCATGTATGACTCTTTGCAATCCTGTGAATTGTAGCTTGCCAGGTTCCTCTGTCCATGGGGATTCTTCAGGCAAGAATACTGGAGCAGTTTGCCATTTTCTCCTCCAGGGGATTTTTCAGACCCAGAAATTGAACCCGGGTCTCCTGCATTGCAAGCAGATTCTTTACCATCTGAACCATCAGGGAAGCCCATATGTACATGCAAGTACGATTTATACAATTCTCTTTTATATTGCTTAGAATCATACCCTGTGGTCCATCTAAATCCATGCACTTTCTCTGATAGAGACCCTAGAGATTTGCTCTCACCTTTACGAGTAAAAGCTGACAATTACCCTTCAGTACATTTTTGAATGAGAACACTTTCATTTTTCAGGTCTGATCACAGTCTTCTTCTACTTATTTACATTTTCAGGTTGCATCAACCTCTTAGGAGTAATGCGCTTTTTAAGTTGCCTCCCTGCTGGGTAAAGTGGTACTTCCTCTCTTGGTCCTAAAATTGTCTCTTTGATGCCTCAAGAAGTACACTTTAGTTCTGGTTTTCTGGAATTTGATTATTGTTTATTTTTGCCATGCCCTTAGTGATTTTATTGATTCCAATTCTATTTCATTCTGCAAGCCCCAGGCTCTTGACTATATCCAGGCTACAATCGTGTTCATTTAGCTCCTCTTTTCTAGGTCTTTTTAACCTTCACTCAGCATCCATCAAAGGGGAGACCTGGATGGAGCCCAAATCCAGGCCACAGGCATGGATAAAGAGACACCCACAATGACATAGAACATTTTTTACACACTATTATTTCAGGTAGGGGAACAACATATAGTCCCACCACTCTATCAGGATAAACACTTTCACTGTCGCAATGCACTTTAAAAAATTACTTTAAACAAACGAATTACAAACATGGTCAAGGAGACCAAGCACATGGTCCCTTGAACTTGTGTGTGTTTGAAGTCATTTTCCATGCACAGCAAATCGTGCGATCAATCCACCTTTATGTTTCATGTAAATTTGTTTTATTTTTGATAATGAAGCCTGAAGGAATGATTCTTGAAGCATCATAACAGCGTTGACTGACAGCTCCCTAAGTGCTGTCTGTTTTATAGCAGACATAACTGACAGCTGGTAGGTAAAGAGCATATGCAGATGGATGGGGTTCACACTGAACACAGTGGGGCAAAAAACCAAAGGAGATATTTATTCTATTTCTTATTTATTAAAATTCAATCAATATGGTAAATATATGCATCTTGGGAGAATACATTTACTTGTGGGCTGAGACAGATTCAGTTTTTAAACTGTAATAGAAGCTTGATCTATAGAAATCATGTACTAAAATTACCTTATAAATATTTTTAAACTCCAGTGAGATGTACATTACTCATTTTCACACCCCATGTATACTATCTGTTTAGCTGGGAGTGGTCAATACAACTAGAACCTTTTTAAGTTGTAGATTTAAATTATCAAGTTATCTTTTATGGGCACCCACTTGTGTTGATTAAGTTAAAAATCTGGCCAAGTTAAAAACAAGAATCTTGCAATGCTGCTTCCAGGTATATACCCCAAAGAACTGAAAGCGGTGATCTGAACAGACACTGTACACTCATGTCTGTAGCACCATTATTTACAAGCTCAAAGGTGAAAGCAACTCAAGTGTCCCTGGACACTTGGATGGATAAACCAAACGTGGCCTGTACATACGATGGAATATTAGGTAGCTTTAAAAGGGAATGAAATTCTGATGCATATCATGAAATAAGTAAACGAGTAAGACTTGAACCCACAACTTTTTCATTAGAATTACTCCTCTCCAATATTACTCAGCCATAAAAAGGAACAGTTTTGAGTCAGTTCAGAGACTACCAATGGGGAGGTCTGTCTTTTGGAGCCAATTTGGCCCTGGCAGGCCCATGAATACCCAGACAGGACCACTGCAGCCTGTGTGTCCAACAGGGGCACTAGGGGGAAGATTGCACTTGATGCACCCTTTGCAAAGAGGTGGGGTATTGGTAGAGGGAATGCGCCAGATGCTAGAGAATATCGGGGGCCCCCTCAGTCACTGACAGTTTTGCGATCAGAAAACTGAAGGAGCCCAAGGCCAAAAGTGATTCTGCCTAGAGATACCATCTACATAACTAATGTCAAGCCTTGGGCGTGCAGTGATGTGGCAGGCCACTGAATAGAGTTTCTGATAGACACTGCAACCTTTCAGTCTTAACCCAAAGGACTGGAAACCTTAGGAACCATAAGGAATATGTAATGGGAGTGTCAGGGAAGAAATCAGGGCACACTTTTCTGGAACCCCTTTTGTGCAGCATCAGTGGCCTGTTATTTTTACAACCCTTTCTGTTTGTGCCTGACTGTCCCATCTCTTTAATGAGAAGAGACTGAGGGGCCGCTCTATTTCTCATGGGGCAAGGGAACCACCTTCATCACCAGATGGTTCTAACAAAGGAACAGTTAATAGTAGACCTTAGTAGACCCTGGAATGTGGGATTTTGAGGTACTGAGCTTGGCCAAAGATACTCAGCTGGTGATTATTAAGTAAAAAGGGTTGTACAGCGTCTAAGTAGAGAACACAAATTTCTTAAACCTAGGGAAGATCCTCAAAAATGTTTGTAAATAGATTATCAAAAGGGGAGGCCACTGGTCTAACTAAACTGTGTGCATGCTCAGTCGTATCCAACTCTCTGTGACCCCATGGACTGTAGACCCCCAGGGTCCTCTGTCCATGGCATTTCCCAGCAAGAATATTGGAGTGGGCTGCCATTTCCTCCTCCAGGGGATCTTCCTAACCCAGGGATCAAACTGGCGTTCTCTGCATTGGCAGGTGGATTCTTTACCACTAGTGCCACCTGGAAAGCCCCTTAAAGTTTTCCATATTGATCAAAAAAGCTCTGCATTTCCAGAGATTTCTAGGAATCCTTTAAAGGTGTCTGTGTGGGGGTTTTTTGTGTTTTTACAAAAGAAAATGATTCTGTACATATTTGCATGCATGTATCCTGATACACTGTGCAAGAATTTCTGCAGGGTATATACCTAGAAACGTAATCAGTGAAGTTATGTGGTGTGTTCATCTTAACATAGATCACTGACTCATTGATTTCAGGAAAACTGTATCAATTTACACCCTCACCAGCGGCACCTAACAGTTTCTGCTGTTCATATCTGGCAGCACTTGTTTTGTTAGTGCAATGTTTGTCTCTCCTGATATTTACATTAGAAGCTGGTTTTAGAACCAAATTTTCATATTTACATGATTCCATCACGTTGGATAGTTGGGATTTTATAATCCTGATATGGGACCAAGAACACCTGACGTCTCCAACATAATGGGTGCTCAGTAAATGAGAAAAGATTAGACGGATCTAAACTTCGGTTGTTTGGTAAAATCACAAGATTTTTTTTTCATATTTTAAACGTTTATCAGTACATTCCTGATTCCACTCTTTCCTTCTGTCTCCAGATTTATGCACCCAGTGTTAACTTACAGTGGTGTATTTCTTCCCAAATTCAAAGGCTACACAGGAAATTGAATGCAGCAGTCTAAGGGTTGCCCCTAGAGATGGGATATGCATTACAGTTACTTTACTAGCTACTTTACTGTAATCTGGTAAATCTAAGGAGAAGACAATGGCACCCCACTCCAGTACTCTTGCCTGGAAAATCCCATGGGCGGAGGAGCCTGGTAGGCTGCAGTCCATGGGGTTACTAAGAGTCGGACATGACTGAGAGACTTCACTTTCACTTTTCACTTTCATGCATTAGAGAAGGAAATGGCAACCCACTCCAGTTTTCTTGCCTGGAGAATCCCAGGGATGGGGGAGCCTGGTGGGCTGCCATCTATGGGGTTGCACAGAGTCGGACACGACTGAAGCGACTTAGCAGTAGCAGCAGCAGCAGTAAATCTAAAGTAAAATATCATAACATGAATTTTAGAAAAAAAAAAAACCCTCCACAATTTCTAACCTTGATTTGAGTACTTCTGTAGTTTTTATGTGCTCTGACATGTTATTTTTTTTAAATAATATAAATTCGGTTCTAACATACTTGATTGTTTTATAAACTTGGTGATTGTTTTATACTTGGTGAAATTGTCATGAGCTAAATCTTGGTTCCCAAATGCTAGTGCATGGGCCTCTGCCAACTTCTGGCCTAAAAAGTAACAACAAAAAGAATAGAAGAGTGAACTTACCATACAACTAAATGGATTCCAATTAAAGGACCACATTTCATTCTGCAATTGTGTCAATTCTACCTTCTTACTAATTAAAATGTTCTATTTTACAAAATAAGTAATAGTAGATGTTTTTATTTGCTTGACAACTTGACCTCAGATTTTCCATATGTGTGTGTGTATTAATTTTACTGATCTTTAAAATCTAAGTGTTTGGGAACATTTTCAGAGCTGTTTACTGCTTCCTTTAATAAGTATTTTCTAGAAAGCATGTTGGGAGTTACCGTCAGGAGCGCACAAGCCTCAGAAGGTAAGGCACGGTCATCAGGATTCATACCTATTTATTAATATTTAGTTCTGATTGGGTTTCCAGGGAGGTTTAGTATTGCTAATAGTAAGGGTTATTGTTGTTGTTCAGTCACTCAGTCCTGTCCCACTCTTTGCAACCCCATGGACAGTAGCCCGCCAGGCTGCTCTGTCCGTGGGGTTTCCCAGGCAAGAATACTGGAGTGGGTTGCCATTTCCTTCTCCAGGGGATCTTTCCAGATCAGGGATCAAAGCCCTGTCCCCTGCATTGGGATGTGAATTCTTTACCACTGAGCCACCAGTAGGGGAAAGGAAGAGTGAAATTTGCTGAGTCGAGTCCGACTCTTTGTGACAGTCCGAGGAATTCTCCAGTGAGTAGCCTTTCCCTTCTCAAGGTGATCTTCCCAACCAGGGATCGAACCCAGGTCTGCCGCATTGCGGGGGTAGATTCTTTACGAGCTGAGCTACAGGGAAGCCCGACAGTTGGGGAGTGTCTGTTCCCGCCGGTGTAAGGGTTAGCCTGTGCATCATACACTTAGGAAATAACGAGTTTCCCGCAGAAGGATGGAGACCCTGGACCCGGACCCAGGTGGGAAGGCTGAAGGAGGGAAAACCCGTGCTCCGACGCGGTCGGCTGGGAGCAGAGGCTCGGAGAGGAGCTGCGTAATAATGGGCGTGAAGTCAGGGCTGCGCAGGGGGAGCTGGCGCCAGGGCAAGTTGGGCGTGGCACGAAAGGGTTGGCGAGAAGCCATGTGGAAGTCGTTCCAAGGAGACTCGGTGAGCCACCGACTTCAGGATGCCCAGAAAGACCAGGATGCCAAGTAGACTAGGGATCCGGACCAGGGGCGGGGGCGGATACGCCCCGCGTGCTCCCGCGCCCAATCAGCGACGAGCCAACTGGGGTGGCGGGACACGCCCCCTGCTCCGCGCCTCTTCCCGGCAGCCTCGCGGACCCGGCGCCCATCTGCGCCGGCGCAGTTTGCAGGCCCTGCCCCATCGCCCTCCGGCCCGCGCTTCCTGTCCCCAACATGGCAGCTCCCTGTGTGTCCTGCGGCGCAGCAGTTTCCTACCGGCTCTTTCTTGCGGGTAGGGTTAGCTTCGCCCGGGAACAAGGCCTCTGGAAAGCCGCGGCTTCTGGGCTGCAGACAGGTCCCAGATGCCAGGTAAGGCTTGAGAAAGGTGGCACTGCTCGTCCCTGTAGCACGCGGTGTGGCCAGGCGCCTCCAGAGTCTTTAGTTTCTCTGAGGATCTTTAGTTGCTGGGTGCCAGATCTCTTTAGTTGCGGCATATGAGGTCTAGTTCCCTGGCGGGAGATCGAACCCCGGCCCCCAGCATTGGGAGCCGGAGCCTGTGGGATCTTAGGTGGTCAACAGAGGTCTCAGGTAAACAAGGTGGAATTGCCTTGCAACGGCCAACCTTTGAGGTTGTGGCTGGTTTTCTCAGGGTGCAGTGAGGGGGAACTTATCTGAGACAGAAACAGAGCGACCCCTCCCTTGACTTGTCCCCTGGGTGGATTATGGGTTCAGCCCTGGCCCCCGAGACCCCGATCAAGAGGGTGGAGGTGGATGAGAACTGGACTCCTGCAGTGGCCCAAAGACTAAATGCAGGAGGTCATACAGTGGAGAGGAGAGAGAAACATTTCTAAAGTGTCTTGCTTCTGAGCAGTTTCCATTCTGTTAATTTTCTCGGTAGTATGTCTCTGATTGATGGAGACCAGAACTTGTAAGTTACATTTAATCCTGGGGCCAGTGGGAAGCCAGGATTCTAGCTTCACAACTGGTTGGATGATAATGCCATTTACTGACATGGGACCTGAATAAAAGGAACAAAATTTGAGAGGGAAAAAAACGAGCTTAGTTTTGGAAATAATTGTATTTATTGCATAGTTATATTTGTGGTGTCCAAGTGGACCCAAAGAGAGGCAAGCCATAGTTCAAGAAGAGAGCTGGTTTACAAGTCCTCTGTTACCTTGTGTGTGATAATTAATGGATTAGATCATTTGGGGGAATGTGCAGTCAGTGAGGAAAAAGAAGAAGGACCAGACCCTGAAGGACAAACAGTAGAGAAAGAAGGGCCCCCAGGAGATTGGGAATGACCTACCAAAGAAGTAGGAGAAAAACCAGGCAGTGTGGAGTCATAGAAAACAGGAGAATGTTGCAAGGAGGGAAAGTGATTAGCAGTACCTGATATTGTAGAGAAGTCAAGTACTATGATCAAAAACTGTTGAAAAAAGGAATACTGTCTTTTTTCATTTTTTCTTCTACATTTTAGCTCACAGCAACCGATCCATCCGCTCATTTACCCATCAAACATTTGTTTTTATTGTTTTTTAACTGGAAAATAGGCTGGAAGTTTTTATTTTCTCATGCATCTCTTTTGAGTATATCCTTTTGTATATACACAATTATCTGTGAAAGGTACTGTAGGTTACAGAATGTCTTTATTGTTGACAGTGTGGGGGAGGCGGCCAAGAGTATTTTTTTCCCTCCCTGGAACTCCCAAACTTGCTAATGCATGTATCCTTCTGTGTCTTTCTTTATGTTTTTTAAATTACATACAGACATACATGAAATGCTTTTTTTTTTTTAAAGAATGGAGTCTTTTCTACTTTTTGTTTCTTTACCTAACATGTATAGTACAAGTCTCTCCAATTATTATTATTATTAAACACCTATTATGTGTCTTTGTTGTTAGTTGCTCAGTCATGTCCAACTCTTTGCAAACCACATGGACTGTAGCCCACTAGCTCTGTCCAAGGAGTTCTCTAGGCAAGAATACTGGAGTGGGTTGCCATTTCCTTTTCCAGAGGTTCTTCCCAACCCAGGCATCGAACCCTCATCTCCTACATTGCAGGCAGATTCTTTACCACTGAGTCACGATGGAAGCCTTCTTACAGAGGGTATTTTTACTTTTTGTTTATTAAGTATAAGTGTGTTCCAGATAGTGATATGAGCAGTAGCTATTACTATGAGTCACAGTCAGAAACGTTTGAGAGACACTGATGCAACAAGGAAAAAGAAATAAGTTCTGTTAAACTGCGACTCCTGGGTGCTCGCTTGGGAGCCTCTGCGATGGGTTTTCTCCTTTGTACCAGAACTGTGGAATCCATGTTTCACATCAATGCTTCAGTACAAGTGCAGATATCTGGGTGTCCCAAATTTGAGTGGAGGAGGGAATATTACTTATGAATGGCCAGATTTTTCTAGTTTTAAACCTGTGAATATCAAGGATCTGCGCACAGTGTACTGTGAGATTTGTAAAGGTAAATACAGAAGAGCACAGACATGCAGAGCCTAATACACATGAGCTGAAATGGATAGAATGACAGCATCCTCTCGAGAAGGTAATGGGAGAGTCTGCCAGGAGTTACATGAGAAAAGAGGGATTCTGTTCCAGGAAGATGCAGTAGGTACCCAAGCACCAGAGATGTGCAGTCAGTGGATTCTGGCAACGACAAATAATTGGTTCTAGCAACTACACTTGGTATAATAACTGATGAGAGAATGGCGAGACGGGATTACAAAGTGTTTTGCTATGCTAAGATAATTGATTTTTTTTATTTATTTTAATTGGAGGCTAATTACTTTACAATGTTGTGGTGGTTTTTGCCATACACTGACATGGATCAGCCACGGGTGTACATGTGTTCCCCATTCCCCCGATCCTGAACCCCACCTCCCTCCCCATCCCTCTCCCTCCCACCTCCCTCCCTATCCCATCCCTCCCGGTTGTCCCAGTGCACTGGCTTTGAATGCCCTATTTTATGCATTGAACTTGAACTGGTCATCTATTTCAAATATGGTAATGTACATGTTTCAGTGCTATTCTCTCAAATCATCCCACCCTCGCCTTCTCCCAGAGTCCAAAAGTCTGTTCTTTATATCTGTGTCTCTTTTGCTGTCTCGCATATAGGGTCGCCATTACCATCTTTCTAAATTCCATATGTGTGCATTAATATACTGTATTGGTGTTTTTCTTTCTGACTTACTTTCTTCTGACTTACTTTCTGATTTACTTTCTTTCTGACTTACTCTGTAAAATAGGCTCCAGTTTCGTCTATCTCATTAGAACTGACTCAAATGCATTCTTTTTTATAGCTGAGTAATACTCCATTGTGTATATGTACCACAACTTTCTTATCTATTCGTCTGCCAATGGACATTTAGGTTGCTTACATGTCCTAGCTGTCGTAAACAGTGCCGCATGGAACATTGGGGTACACATGTCTCTTTTACTGTCACAAATAAAAGTAGTTTTGGCTTTGTTATAAGTAGTTGACAGTCATGGTGTAATACAAAGGTTATCCACGAATTCTTAACGCCTATCAATATAATTTTCTGTAGGAATGCTCATTTAGCTTTCCGTAATTATGACATTCACGATAGGAAAAAGCAGTAGGCCAATCTCTATTTTGAAAACTGTTACTACAAACACCAGCATGTCCTCTTGATTTTCTACTGAGCACTTTCTAAGTTTGTACTGAGCCAACAAGTCTTTGTTGATCGGACTGTCAGCCAGAGAAGAATGCTGGATGATACTCGATGGCTTAGCGCTTGTGTATTTTGCTTTTACTGCAAAAAACATTGCTGCCTCTGTCTTAAGGATCTGTTCTTTTCATCTCTCATCTTGTGGGCTCCTGGAGGTTATAATGTTCTGTGTTTATCACAGCATCCAGTTTGTTTTCAGTAGTCTTAATACTACTGGCAAATTCCTCAAAAGTCTTTGCAAAGCAGATTTGAAAATTGACCGGTGTTTGTAGCAGATGCTTTATACAGCTGTGTGCATTAGTTGTGTTTTCCCCCCAGATAATTTTTGAATTTTTTAAAATTCGATTTTGTTAGCAATGGGAAAGGAAAGCCCTTTGGTAGCAAAGATGTTTTAGTGTGTCCCTTGTCACTTTAATTATGGAAAACACTGGGTCATTAAAACTTTCATTTTCCTCATGTAGTTTACAAAGTTCTTATTTAAAGAAAACTTGATAGTCGTTGCTACCTCTCTTTCCTTATAAAACAGAGTAAGTGAACTTTCTTGTACTCGCCTCTATTGTTGTAATTGGGGTGTTGCTGCTAAGTCGCTTCAATCGTGTCCGACTCTGTGCGACCCCGTAGACGGCAGCCCACCAGGCTCCCCCGTCCCTGGGATTCTCCAGGCAAGAACACTGGAGTGGGTTGCCATTTCCTTCTCCAATGCTTGAAAGTGAAAAGTGAAGGTGAAGTTGCTCAGTCGTGTCCGACCCTCAGCAACCCCATGGACTGCAGCCTACCAGGCTCCTCCGCCCATGGGATTTTCCAGGCAAGAGTACTGGAGTGGGGTGCCATTGCCTTCTCCGAATTGGGGTGTTGAGTGATTATTTATTGCTGTATAGCAAATTAACCTCAAATATAGCAGCTTGAAACAACAGATATTTCCCTCGTGGACTCTGTGAGTCAGGATTCCAGGCACAGTTGCACTGGGCCTTCTGCTCAAGGTCTCCCGCAAGGCAGCAGCCCATGGTCATCTCAGGCCAGGGGTGGAAATCTGCTGCCCACATGCTCAGTGTGGGTGTGGGCAGGATTCACATCCTTGCAGCTGTTGTGCTGGCTGTTGGCCAGAGACCACCCTCAGTTCTTGGCCTGTGGACCTCTGGGGGGCAGCTCACCACGTCTTGCTTTCCTCGGTCTGATCAAGAGAGAGAAGAGGGGGAGGAGAGTCTTGTAACCTGACCTCAGAAGTGTCCTTCTGCTTTGTCAGGGTATTCTGTTCATGAGAAGCGCACACCAGGTCTCTGTCTTCTGCTTGCTGCTTTCTGTCTGCATGTACACAGGCTTATTTTAAGGGGAGTGGTGTTTCTCTTTGGGCTTCCCAGGTGGCGCTAGTGGTGAATAATCCCCCTGTCAGTGCAGGAGACACAGGTTCCATCTTGGGTTGGAAGATCCCCTGGAGGAGGGCACGGCAACCACTCCAGTTTTCTTGCCTGGAGAATCCCAACGGACAGAGGAGCCTGGCAGGTTACAGTTCATGGGATGCAAAGAGTCAGACAAGACTGAGGATGCACTGTACCGTTTAACCCTCATTCACTATATGTCAAGTCCCACAGCAGCTGACATTGACCAGTCGGTATCAAATGTGGATATTTCTAGCAGATAATGGAAGTAGCATATCACCCAGTTTTTTTTATTATTATTTTTAATGTGTTGAAATGTTAGTAGTTTAAACTTCTTTGTGAGCATAGGCTTTTAAAAGCAAGCTTTATCTCGTCTCCAGGCTCCTGTCAATTGGGTACCGTCCTAAAAAGACAATTGTTTGAAATGTCTTCTTTTATTTAGAGACAGTGGCCTATAAGATCATTGTTTAACTTAAAATCTTGTCTTTCCATTTGTATTTTCTGCTAGATATTAAGGCTCAAACATTCCCCGGCTGTAACAACAAAGAAAAATGTTGCAGCCTTAAGACGTGAAAGTTACACGGTGGACTTTATTAAAAAGCAGATTGAAGAGTTCAACATCGGGAAGAGACACTTGGCCAACATGATGGGGGAGGACCCAGAAACTTTTACCCAGGAGGATGTTGATGTAAGTGCAGTGCTTGTTCTGGGAATCACGGGAACAAGGGCAGATCTTTGTTTTTCTAATATTTTTCAGTGAAACATGACTTCTTAACAGTAAAGCCTTTAAACGAAGTGTTAGATGTCAGTTAAAATTCACAAGAATCAGAGATTTTTTTTTATTATACTTTAAAGGATACAAGTTATTTGTTTATTTATTGCATTCAGTTCAGTTCAGTTGCCAGTCGTGTCCGACTCTTTGCGACCCCATGAATCACAGCACGCCAGGCCTCCCTGTCCATCACCAACTCCTGGAGTTCACTCAAACTCACGTCCATCGAGTCGGTGATGCCATCCAGCCATCTCATCCTCTGTCGTCCCCTTCTCCTCCTGCCCCCAATCCCTCCCAGCATCAGAGTCTTTTCCAATGAGTCAACTCTTCGCATGAGGTGGCCAAAGTACTGGAGTTTCAGCTTCAGCATCATTCCTTCCAAAGAAATTGACTTGTTAAACTAGGGGCTTCCCTGGTGGCTCTGAGTAAAGAACCTGCCTGCCAGTGCAGGAGCCAAATGAGACATGGGTTTGATCCCTGGGTTGGGGAGACCCCCTGGAGAAGGAAATGGCAGCCCACTCCAGTATTCTTGCTGACATTTCTGGAAAATCCCATGGACAGAGAACCCTGGCAGGCTACAGCCCATGGGGTCACAATGAGCGGGACCTGACTGAGTGACTGAACACACCTAGTTAAGTCTGGCTCACTGTGTAATTTTACATAGGAAAATTGGGTGCCACTGTATTCACATTAAACCATCTGTTATTATTTTATGTGTTTTAGAGATTGGGTTTTCCTTATTATTAATACTTAGCCAGTTGCTAAAATAATGATCACTGAAATCATTTATGAAATTCATTTAGGCAAAAATAATGAAGATGTAAAACAATTTTTTGCACATATTAAAATAGCTAACTTTTTTTGTTAAGAAGTTTAAAAAAGATATATATTGGTGTCTTTCATCTAGAGTATCCTTCTTATATTATTTAGAGATATCTAAAAGATTCTGTCATTCAGTCAGGTAGAAGCAGTATTATTAGTTCTGCCCCTTAAAAGATTGAGTTGTTTTCCAGAGAAGATGTGTTTAAAATCTTGCTGTAAGTGTGAGAGGGCACAGCTTTCCTGTACTTTTAAAACTGTGTGTGTGTGTTCAGTGAAAGTAAGTTGATAATATTTTGTATCGTTGTGCTAATTGAACATAATAAAAATCCTCTTTAGAGTTAGCCAATAAAGTAGTGAAATCATGAATTAATATGAAAAAAACATACACTATCTTCTTTTAAAATATGTAGAACCTTTTCAAAAAAAATATGTAGAAGCTGGATTTCTTGTGAGGAATATAGATGGAGAACTTTGTTACTAATCTTTCTTTAGAAGAGAAATTTGTTGTAGTTGAAGTGATGTTGTAGAAACATACAGAAGCTGGCGTTAGGAGAGTCCTTGCAGTGTCGTGGACTTACCCGTGTAGCAAGTCACAGCATCGTCACTTGGTTTCCCCATCTCTGAAAGAATAACTCCTGTTTGCAACCTCAGAATCTAAGGAGCAGGAGACTAATGTGTTGTGTCGTTGCTCTCATTGCCATTTGCTGTGATAAATAAAATCCACCGTGACTTGAGTCAGTCACCAGTGCTCCAGTGGCCTCGGTCGCATGACTCTCCATGAGGCGGTGTGTTGGGGAGAAGCCTCTGCGGTCCCGTCGGGAACGTGGATTCATCCTGGGGCCGCTTCATCCCGAGAGCACTCTGTGCTGTGGGCTGGGGCGTGCTCTCGCCTGGCCCGCGTCTGGGAGCCCGTGCGGAAATGGGAACCCTTCTCTGTGACGCAGTGCCACTGCCTTCCACTTTACTGCCGCTGACTGACCAGCTTTACCAAGTCTCACACTTCATGTCCGTTGACTTTTGTGGCGTTGTATTAAACTCTTTGTCATTAGATTAGACGCTAAAGCAGAAGAGGATAGTGACAACCAACCATTACCAAAGCCTTGAAATTGTATGAAAGTGAAAGTGAAGTTGCTCAGTCATGTCAGACTCTTTGTGACCCCATGGACTGTAGCCTACCAGGCTGTCCTGTCCATGGCATTTTCCAGGCAAGAATACTGGAGTGGGTTGCCATTTCCTTCTCCAGGAGATCTTCCCAACCCAGGGATTGAACCTGGGTCGCCCGCGTTGTAGGCAGACGCTTTACCATCTAAGCCACCAGAGAAGTCATGTATCATTTTATAATTCCTGTTTCCATTTATGTTTCTGAAACTATTCTTTCTGCAAGAGGTTTGGCTGTGTGTATCACCAGAAAGAGACAGTATAGTTGATGGGTCTTCTTTAACATTTCCATACTGACAAAATGCTTGTTTCTAAGGACAAAAATAAATAATTTGATATCCAAAGTTCAGTTCAGTTCAGTCGCTCAGTTGTGTCCGACTCTTTGTGACCCCATGAACTACAGCACACCAGGCCTCCCTGTCCATCACCAACTCCCGGAGTTTACTCAAACTCATATCCATTGAGTCAGTGATGCCATCCAACCATCTCATCCTCTGTCATCCCCTTCTCCTCCTGCCCTCAATCTTTCCCAGCGTCAGGGTCTTTTCAAATGAGTCAGCTCTTCGCATCAGGTGGCCAAAGTTTTGGAGTTTCAGCTTCAGCATTAGTCCTTCCAATGAATATTCAGGACTGATTTCCTTTAGGAAGGACTGATTGCATCTCCTTGCAATCCAAGGGACTCTCAAGAGTCTTCTCCAACACCACAGTTCAAAAGCATCAATTCTTCGGCACTCAGCTTTTTTTATAGTCCAACTCTCACATCCATACATGACCACTGGAAAAACCATAGCCCTGACTATATGGACCTTTGTTGGCAAAGTAATGTCTCTGCTTTTCAATATGCTGTCTAGGTTGATCACAACTTTCCTTCCAAGGAGTAAGCGTCTTTCAATTTCATGGCTGCAGTCACCATCTGCAGTGATTTTGGAGCCCCAAAAAACAAAGTCTGCCACTATTTCTACTCTTTCCCTCTATTTGCCATGAAGTGATGGAACCGGATGCCATGATCTTAGTTTTCTGAATGTTGAGCTTTAAGCCAACTTTTTCACTCTCCTTTTTCACTTTCATCAAGAGACTCTTTAGTTCTTCTTCACTTTCTGCCATAGGGTGGTGTCATCTGCATATCTGAGGTTATTGATATTTCTCCCAGCAGTCTTGATTCCAGCTTGTGCTTCCTCCAGCCCAGCGTTTCTCATTATGTGCTCTGCATATAAGTTAAATAAGTAGGGTGACAATATACAGCCTTGACATACTCCTTTTCCTATTTGGAACCAGTCTGTTGTTCCATGTCCAGTTCTAACTGTTGCTTCCTGACCTGCATATGGGTTTCTCAAGAGGCAGGTCAGGTGGTCTGGTATTCCCATCTCCTTCAGAATTTTCCACAGTTGATTGTGATCCACACAGCTTTGGCATAGTCAATAAAGTTAGGAAAATATTTTTAAAAATATTAATTTATTTGACCATGTCAGCTGTTAGTTGCAGCGTGGAGGGCCTTTCATTGTGGTACACAGACTCTGCACTTGCCATGCGTGTGGCTTCAGTTGGTCCACGGCATGTGGCATCTTAGTTCCCCAACCAGGGAAGGAACCTGTGCCTCTTGCATTGGCAGGTGGATTCCTAACCACTGGACCACCAGGGAAGTCCAAAGGGAGAGAAACTCACTTTTCATCGTTATCTGTAACAAAGAATACCGCCACTTACTGAAACCTCCTGTGTGTGCTCACGATGCATCACTGTGTTTCATCTTCAGAAAAACCTCACAGGGCAGGTGTTTATTGTTGCCGATGCCAAGACTATACAAGGCATTCACCCAAAGTCTGCTGTTCCCATGCTTTCAAAGATTTGATTTGGATAATACTTTCTACAATCAGATGCAGCCTCCCTGCCTTACTTAGTAGAACACGGTGAGCGCAATGGACCTTTCAGAGCCGCAGGATTTTCCTTTCTGGGATGGTTGTCAGACTGTGGGGTCCCTGAGGACGTGTTGTCCCTGTACTGGATAACCTGGCACTGCCCTTCTTCCATGCCAACGTGTCCATCTCTGCTTCTGCTTCTTGGCGCTCCTTCACCTGCCTGCCTTTGGCACAGCTCAGGTTGTTAGGTGTGTGAGTTAGAACCAAGAGCCCCTGGACTCGGCATGAGGACCCATATGCCCTTCCTTCTAAGTAAAATCACAGATTTATGTCAGCTCATTTATAGGCCTTTTTCATTGGCTTCTAGGTTTACAACTTTATTCCAGAAGGTTGAGCTGGACTAGAAGTCTGGCCTCTGGCCTCAGTGAAAGAAGCATATATAACGTAAAAGTATGAAAACTACACCTCGCTAATCTTGCATGTTGGTATACCCTTAATTTAATAAGCCTTTAAAAAAAGAGTGCTGAGGTGGATTAGTGAACTGAAGAAGAAATGTCATCGGTAGAATTTATGAATAAAAATAATTCTGCTTGTCACTGTTGATATTTAAAGTTACATTATTTAGAAATTTTATTATTATTAATAAAGCTCCAGCATTGTATATCTGCTGGAAATGTTTTTGCAAAATATTTAATGCTGAATTTATATGAAAAATACCCTGTTAGTTGGTAAAATAGCAAATTCACTAGAAAGAAATTAGGTGTAGACGTTCTCCATTTCAAAATAGTTTGAATTTTGTCTAACTTCTTCAGTTATATTGAAAAGAAAGGAGCCGCGCACCATTCTTCATTCCCAAATCACTGGTGCTGCTGGTGACAGGAAAAGCAGTCCCTCTGACGAGCAGCGTGCTGTGCTGTGCTCAGTCGCTCAGTTGTGTCTGACTCTTTGCAGCCCCATAGACTGTAGCCTGCCAGGCTTCTCTGTCCGTGGGATTCCAGAGGCAAGAATACTGCAGTGGGTTGCCATGCCCTCCTCCAGGGGATCTTCCCAATCCAAGGATTGAACCCAAGTCTCCTGCATTGGCAGGCAGGTCCTTTACCACTGAGCTGCCAGGGAACCCCGTGACGAGCAGTGGTAGTCTGTGTATGTGGCATCTTGCTGAAAAAGTACTTAAATGCATGCTAAATATTTTGAAGGTAGACCTTAATGGTGTGGACCTCAACTCCTGTGCCATAAATCTTTCCCAGGTGACTGCCAGATGTTGATCAGACGAGTGTTCTCATCTGAGAATACTGTGCGCTGGGTTGGGGTGGTCGGGGGTGGTAGTGTCTGTCAGATGAACACTGAGTTGCGTGGGGTTGTAATTCAATGTCAAGCAGTTGTAGTTTGGCCAAGAGAGAGTCTTTTTGTACAGAAACTGAGAAATAGCCCCGTCATATATAACAGGAGTGGGGTAGAAATATTTTCTGCAAATCTTGACCCAGGGCTGCAGACTGGTCAGGTGAGTGGTGGTCAGGGCCCCAGAAATCATAGACACAGTCACATGTTGCTTGCTGGAGTAGACAGACCTTTGTAGTATTGCTGACTGACTCTTAACCCTTTTTGATGGTTCACATGGATCATCAAAATTCCTTTTCTCAAAGTCATGCTGCAAATACACAAAAAGGTGAGGACCACCAGTATTTGCATCTTTCTTTTTGATTCAGCATATCAGTTTTAAGTTTGGAGATATTTGAGTTATCCTAAATATTACAGATACAGAATTGCACTTGCATTTACTAATGAGTGTATTTGGGAATTAAAAGTTAAGTTCTGCGTTAATTGAGAAATTCAGGAAAAAAGCCAGCAAATTGATATATAATACTGCTGAAGTCTACCAATTACTTTTTAATTGGTATTATAGACCTCCTTCCGAAACCTGAGTGTTTTATTCTCCTAAGTGCGAATCTGCTGTGTGAAGTTTCTCTAATTGATTTGCTGTGCCCATTCCATTTGATGTATCATTTTTCACAATATTTCATAATTTGTGCTCACTTCTAATGAACAGAGTCGTTAGGACAGGCATGTCTAAGTACAACTGACAGCCAACATTAGGTGCCAGATGCAGTTTATAAAGCTGTGTAGCGCTGCAGAGAACAGTTTAAATAAATTAGCACCTGTACATTAGTCTCACTTGCTGGTAATTTATAAGCGAATCAGTAGAGATGACATGTAGGTAAGTCATTGATCACGTTAACAGCTGCAGACCCACTGCCCAGCTGGGATCCCTAATTAATAGGGATTGCAGTCCTGACCCAGGGCTTCCATGTCCCGCATGGCATCTGCAGTCCTTTCATACTTTGACATAAAGCCTGAGAATATATACTTACATATTTAGCCTTCATGGGAGGGAACACTCCAGTCACCAGTATTATCATGAAACTTTGAAGATGTAAGCAGCATGTTTACAAATGAGGAATACCTACTTTACTCTGTGACACTTGGGTTAATTTGTTTTTTTTACATTCTTTTGTTTTGGGTTTAGATAAGCCACGCTGTAGTCTTATACATTTCTAAAGGACTCTATGTTGCTGTCGTTCGGTCGCTGAGTCGTGTCTAACTCTGCGACCCCATGGGCTATCGCCTGGCAGGCTTCTCTGTCCATGGGATTCTCCAGGCAAGAATATTGGAATGGGTTGCCATGCCCTCCTCCAGGGGATCTTCCAGACTCAGAGATCGAACCCAAGGCTCCTCCTGCATTGCAGGCAGATTCTTTACCTCCGGGCCACCAGGGGAGGCCCTGACGGAACTCATCCATGTTGTCTTCTGGTACTGGTTTGACTTCGTTTTCCACCTTTGGCTCTCTGACTCATCTGGAGTTTACTCAGATATGTGGTGTAAGGTTTGGGTCCAGTTTTATCTTTTCCATTTGGCGACCACTTGTCTCAACATCATTTATGAAATAAAAAGTCCACCTTCTGCAGAGAAGGAGAGAGAGGAGCCCCTGGTTTTTTCAAAAAGAAAAAAATTCACAAAAGTAGCACTCTGGTGTTTGACCTGAGGTTTGTTGTGGTTTTTTGTTTTTTAGTGTTGGTTTTATTGCCAGAAGGCAGAATGAGTAAAATTTGACCCAGAGACACACCTAGGCTCCTTAATGTAATTGAATTTGCCCCCCCAGAATTTATAGGCCCTACTTCTAGGGACAGGATCTGGTCTAGCACATTTTCTTTAAAAAAAAAAAAAAAATTTCTTTGATTGCTTCGAGCCTTGATTGTGGCATGTGGGATCTAGTTCCCTGACCAGAGATTGAACCCGAGCCCCTGCATTGGGAGCACAGAGTTTAGTCCCTGGACCACCAGGGACGTCCCCAGCATGTTTTCTGTGCAGAAGAAACAGGTTCTGAAAGAAGAGTGCTGGTGCTGCAGGGGCTGCCAGTCCATCCCAAACTCAGGGAGGGTGTAGGGTCCACAGGCTTTTCATCTGATGATGTGCAGCAGAGATGAAGACCCGTGCTCTTTGTGTTTGCTTTTCCCTCTGATTGTGAGGAGGGTGCTGGAGAAGACTGCAGGGGCTTACGTGGTCCCTCTCAGTTTGGGGGCAGTACTGCCCCCAGGAGGTGAAAGGCGTTGGAAACGTGTGGGGGCGAGATTTGTAAGAGCACTGGGTATGTTCCTGGCGGAGGTTTTGGGAGAAGGACCAGGGATGACAGAATGACCCGCTGTATGGGGGAAGTTAGCCTACAGGGCAGCCTCACGTTCACAATGCCAAGAGCACCCCATTGAGAAGCAGGCTCTGAAGAGAACGCGCTTGGGAAAACATAGTTGAAAAGCCTCTCCCAAGTTCGAGGAAAAGTTCAGAGAGCTTCTGAAAACATCCAGGTGTCACGGTGGCGGGGGATCCGGCCTGCCCTTTGGGGAATGTATGTGTGGTGGTTTTATTAATTCACTTAAAAGACTGCACAGTGAGATGCACGTGAAACCCTTGGTTCACTATCTGGCACGTAGTAAGCACTCAGTTACTATTAGTCATAAACGTGAACTTGATTTTACAACTGGTGTTAATTTTGTGTGTCTTTTCAGAAGGCGATCACTTACCTTTTTCCCAGTGGTTTGTTTGAGAAGCGAGCCCGGCCCATAATGAAGGTAGTTCTCTATCAATACTTTTTACTAATTTCACTTAGCTTTATATGTTACAGTAATTACCTAATGCATTTTTAATTTGTTTTACAGCATCCCGAAGAGATTTTTCCAAAACAGAGAGGTGAGTTTGTTCAAGAATAAACTAGCTCTTTCTTTCCACAGTGCTGTTAGGTATCCTCAGTCACTCAGGTGTGTGGAAATCTGTGTCATGGTTGTTGTGAAAGAAGTCAGGAATATTTTATAACTAATAATGAATAACTGGACTTTGCAGATTGTTTCCTTTTCACTAAATAATATTAAAATTAGATCAGGTTAGAGTTTACGCCTATACTGATGTCAGTTTATTTGCATTCTGATATGCCTTTTTGAAGAAGAATTGGGTATAGATCTGCTGGAGACAAATTCAGCTTTTTTAAATATGAGAATTTTTAAATGTTCTTCATTTTGTAAGCATATTTTCACTAAGTACAGATTTTTGGTCTTATTTATGTGATCTGTTGTTTCTGATGAGCAGTCAGCCATCACAGTTCTCTTGCCCTCTGTCTTCTCTAGTTTCTAAGATTTTCTCTTTATCTTTTAAATATGTCAACTGAAACTTGGAGAAAGCATGGGGCAAGCTTTAAGGTCACCAGGAAATAGCATATATACTATTTTCTAATTCAGATTAGAAGCTTCTTGGATAAGCTTGGGGGGGAGGTGGGTTGTCAGTTACTTTAAAAAGTATTAAAGCCAGAAATCATTTCTTGAAAACATTTGAAATAGAGATTTGTATTGAGCAGACTTTTGCTGTAACCCTGGAGAGTTTGCCTTTGAGGGTGTGTCTGTCCCTCCTTGTTTCTTTCATGCGTCTTTGCCGCTGATGTGCCATCCAAGGTTTCAGTTTCGGTTTCCTTATGCTGGAGCAAAGAACTTAAACTTCCTTAAGAAATCTGAGAGAGCAATATGTTTATATTTCTGCAGGTGTCCCCCCAACCACACTGAAGTTGAACAAACCTTTTTTTTTTTTTAGTAACTTGCCTTTGAATCTTTCTAAAGCATTCAACTTAGTCTTCAGAGAAGCAGCTACTGTCTTTTTCTGTTTTCACCCAGATTTCATCTGTTTATAGAATACTTAATTCATGTAATTGTAGGAGAGAGTACAATTGTAATAAACACGTTTGGGAATAAACACAACTGACTCTTGGTAAGCGTGTACCTCAGCAGTGAAAATGTGTGGAGACACTGGAGGGCCGCCTTCTGGCCAGAGATGCTCAGTTGGTGGGTGGCATTAGGGTGTTTCAGAGCCAATAAATTGATTGGTAAGAGAGTAGATATTTCTATTAAAAATCAATTTGTTCCAAATTGCTGTTTTTGCTGAATGTTCACCTCTGTTCAAAGCTAGGCATTCTGCCATTCTCTCCTTCACTCTTTTCAGGATAACTTTTATTTTGGATCTTGCTAGAGGTATTTTGAATCTTCTAATAAATATTTTCTGTCTTTTATATTTTCTGAACTCTTACATGTGGTTGATAATAAACTGTGACATCAATTAATAGTTTCTGGGAAGATAATAAATGAAGGCTATATTTAGAATGTAAATCAAAGACACAACTCAGCTTTCTAGAAGTAAAACTGAAGGCATAGCGCACGGTAGCTTACACTTAGAGCTTTTCTGTAGATGATCGTAACGATAGTGATACTCCCCCGTCTTTTAGTGGTTTTTCCATTTTTTTCAGCCTCAGAGGCTCCTCACTTGTGTTCTTCCTCTCTTTGTTCTGAGTCTCTGTTAGTTGCATCTCTTGTGTATCTGCCCCTCTGAGCCTGGCCCTTTGATGTCACACCAGCTCCTCAGTAGCAGGAAGTTTTGCTACTGTCAGCTGGATGTAACCACTGAGATGGCCCTGTGTCCCTGCAGAACGCCCATGTGTTATCCTGGAAACGTGTCCGTGTTGGTAGGATTTCTTACATTTCAGTTAAGTACATTTATCTGTGTTTTGGGGGCTCCCCTGGTGGCTCAGATGGTAAAGAATCCACCTGCAATGCAGGAAACCCAGGTTCGATCCCTGGGTTCGAAAAATCCCCTGGAGATGGGCGTGGCTACCCACTCCAGCATTCCTGGCCTGGAGTATTCCATGGACAGAGGAGCCTGGGCTACCTACAGTCCATGGGGTCACAAAGAGTCAGACACAACTGAGCAAGTAACACTCACTTTCACTTCAAACACTATACCTTTAGAATCAGCTAGAATTTGCCATCTGTCTATTGACCTACTTAACCAATTTTGCTATACTTTGTAAATACAGAACAAATTGATTTGTATGTTAAAAAGTGTCATTGAATTTTAGATTTGAATAGATTATGGCACTTTGAATGTGCTCCCACTCCCCTTATCAAAAGATGGAAGCTTCTAGATTGAGTTAACATAAAATCCTGCTCTGCTGTTTAAAGCAAGTGATTAAAAAATTATTGGGAAAAACAAAGATATGTACCCAGTTGATGACAGAAGCAAAGAGGAACACCTAATACCAGACAGAATGGAACTCAGGGAGCTTAGGGAAGGGTTCAGTGAGGCAGGAATGTTAATTTATATTGATAAAACCTAATATCCATTAAGTGGCTTTGACGACCATGAACCTTTTTGCACCAGATATTTAGCATGGAAACATTTAAAGCAAAAAGCTGTTAACTAAGGCTCTAAAGAATTCGAGTAACACAGCATGATTTTATAGCTACAGATTGAAGTACAAAGAATACATTTTCTATGCAGATGCCAGTGGAATATTAATAGAATTATGATGCAGTAGGTTGTAGAGAAAACCCAACAAATTATAAAAATAGAAATTATGTGGATTAGAACTGTAAAACTTTGGGGTTAAAGTGAAATCAAAATTGAGATTACAGACTGTTCAAAAATATATGACAGTTCATATTAAACCCTATGGGATATGGACAGTGTTTAACACAGAGGCAAACGTATTTATTAAGCTTTGAGAAAGACTAGAAATAAAATGAACAGTAGTCAGTTCAAGAAGGCAGAAAAAGAATGAAATGGATGATTGAATTAAAGGAATTTAAAAGAAAAGGTAGGACAGATAAAACCAACTAACCCTTTGAAAAATTGGTGAAATTGATCAAGTGCTAGCAAGTCTGGTGAATGGAAGAAGAAAACCTAAGAGGAAAACATAATGTCCATAGTGATATTCAGAGGGTATTTAAAAGTATAAAATTGTCATGGGTAACTTGATTCTAATTGATTTGAAAAGTGTCCTGAATAATACAGCAAGTGGTATTTATTGAAACTTAGAGCAGACCAGGTACAGTTCCCAGTGTTGTGCATACATTAACTCATAATTTTCACAACAGCTTTAGTGAGTAGATAACTGTTGTTTTTCTTGTTTTCCGATGTGGGAGGTTAAATGCTATCCATAGCTCCTTTTGCTAAGGTTTCCCTGGTCATCTGTTGGTTGAATGCAGTTCATTCATTTCCTGGTAGATTTTCCAAAAGGGCTCACAGATACAAATTCTTGAGTTTTTAAAATTGTTTTTTCATAGCTTTGATACTTGAAGGACAGCTTCGCTGAAGGAGAAAGTCTCTGGTTCGTACTTCTTTTCTTGAGTTACTGAAACTGCTGCTCCGTTGTTGCCTTGCCTTGCCTGCAGCTTTTGAGGAGTTTTGGGCTAGTCATCTTCCCCCGGTGGGCTAAAGGGTTTTTTGTCTATTTAGTAGCTTTGTGAAAGTGTGGCATCAGTTGATTATTATTGAGGGTTAGATTACAGTGGTGATAGTTCTTAATAGGTAGATTCAAGTCCTTACATCCAGAAATAGTTCTCTTAACAGTTACAAATTTTAGTTCTGTTCCACTTTTAATTCTTTTCCTTTGGACTCCAATTATATAAGTGTTATTCCTTCCTTGGTTGCCTTCCAGATCGGTCACACCAACTCTGACTCTTAACTTCTTTATCTCATTTTCATTTCTTTGGTTGTTTCCTTTTTTTTTTTTTTTTAATATATTGTATTATGTTTTAGTCTATTCTCTTTTAAGTTACTTATAAGCTAGTCTACATTCCTGATTCTTTTAACTTTTTCTGTCTCTCCCCTGAATTTAATCAAGCTGTCTCATTTCTTTGAGTTTTTTGTCCATTCTGTTTTCAGTTTTGAACTGTTGATTCAAAGTGTTCTCCAAAAACTCCATATGTTGGCTTGAGGATATTTAATTCAGTTTGGAGGGTTGTGTTTCAGTTTCCTTGTTTTACCAGAAGTTTCCTTCAGTTTACCTTGTTTTGGTGAGGATGAATTTTCATCAGCAGAGCATTTGGATTATTCTCACTTTCTGGGTTTTAAAAAAATTTTTAATTTATTTTATTTATTCATTTATGACTGTGTTGGGTCTTTGCTGCTGTGTGGACTTTCCCTAGTTGCAGCAAGTAGGGGCTACTCTCTACTTATGGTATGTAGGCTTCTCATTGCAGCGGCTTCTCCTTGGGGCTCAAGGCTCCTGCAAGGTGGGGATGGGGCACAGACATTCATCCTGCAGCAGGTGTGTGATGTGAATGCAGCTGGATGCCATCTGTGTTTTTTAATATGTGTTCTAAGTATTGTTCATTTATTCTCATAATCCTCGTGATTATTTTGTGGTTTTATTTCTTTTCTTTTTTTTTTTTTTTTTCCACAAATGAGCAGCCTGATTCACGAAAGAGTTAATAACCCAGTTAAGGTCACAACTATTAAGTAAAGAAGCTAAAAAACAAACCAAGGAAGTTTGACTTTGCAGCCTAAGTTCTTTCAATTATACACTCTCTAATAGAGGGACAAATAGTTGCATGGATCAAGACATGCCACTTGTACTTATAAACAGACACAACAAGCCTCTCTGTCTCAGAAGGTGGGCATATGTAAATGCAGTGAAGGAGTCCAGAGCAATAATCTCGAAGCTTGCTTCTGTTGGGGGAAGTCTAATATCTGAAAGATTATAAAGATAAGAAGAGTGGACCAAAGCCGTGCTCAGAGGGAAATCTGTAGCACTGAATGCATGTATTAGAGAAGAAGGAAAATCTAAATTCAGTTATCTAAACATCCATCTGAGGAAAGTAGAAAAAGAAGAGCAAGTGAAATCAGAGTAAGCAGAAGAAAAGAGACATTAAACGTTAGAAGAGAAGTCAGTGAAATTGAAAAAAAGGAAATTAAGGGAGAAAATGAACAAAACCAAAAGTTGGTTCTTTGAGGAGACAGTAAAACTGATAATCTTCTAGCCAGGCATAGCTGGTAAAAAGGAGAGAGGACACAATACTGTTATCAGCAAAGGAAGGGGGCAGCAATTCTGGTCCTAGGACATTAAAAGGATAATCAGGGAATACTGTGAACAGCTCTGTGCCCACCCACTTGATAACCCAGATGGAGTGGGCCAGTTCACTGAAAGGCCATGTGCTGAAATTTGAGCACGAGGAAGTAGTGTGAACTGGCCTGTACCTGTTAGAGAAACTGAACCAGTACTGAGCAACCTAGAAGACGGGTTTGCCCCTGGCTTTTTAGATACACCACTGAAGCCATGGTTCATGACAGAATTGATGAATTGGATATCATTACAGTTAAAATGTTCTGCTCTATGAGCGACACGGTCAAGAGAATGAAAAGACAAGCCATAGGACGGTAGAAAAATATTTAGAAAGGACACATCTGTTAAAGGACTGTTACCTAAAATGTATGAAGAACTCTTAAAACTCAACAATAAGAAAACAACCACCTGATTTAAAAATGAGCCAGAGACCGTAGCACACATCACCAGAGAACATACTCAGATGGTGGAAACTAAGCGGATGAAAAGATGCTTCAGGAAGACACAAACTAAAGCAACAGTGATATACCAGTACACACCTGTTTTCCACCATTTATTATAAAATGGCCTTCATTTTAAGTGTATTCACTTAAATTGGCCTGTGTATAATCCAGTTATCCCAGAGGAGGAAGATACCCTACATGCTGTACAGGTGACATTTCAAAAGAAAAGAGCATATTATCTTTAAAAAACTGATAGAGTAATGACCCTCTTTATTGGACAGAATAGGTCGTACTTGGATTTCTGCCTCGCAGATGTATTAATAAATTGCATATTGATTAAATTTCTGATCAGAAAAACATAGAAAAATTCCAGAAGATAGTATATAGGAAAATAGTTTTTAGACAGCCCAGAGTCTTAGAGCAGGTTTTCTCAATGAGGGTGGTATTTCCCCCAAGGGAGTGTAAATTGGTTCATAGGAGGCAAAAAAATCTTAGCTGTTACTATGTTTGTGGCCCTGGAAAGGGCCACAGTGCGTGTCAGCAGATATTCGGTGCATCTGCAGTGTTCAGCTTTCCTGGGGAGACAGGAGATGAGGGAGAAAGTGTCTAGTAAGGGTTCCTTAGTAGGGATGATAATGAAAAAGCAGTTGAGAAGCACCGCCATAAAGGACAGGGACAGAGTCCACTGCCACACTGTGACTTTCTCGACTGTGAAGGACACCCCAGACAAGGTCGGAAGGCCGCAGATTGGGAGAAAAGCGTTTACAATTCGTGCAGTAGAGAGTGTAACCTCCGTGTTTGGAGTTCTTGCCAGTGGTTAACAGAGTAACATTGCCATACACACACAAGGACGTGGAGTTAGCGTTGGCTTCATCTGCTGCTGCAACGCCATTTCTCAGCTTGTTTGCTGTTTATTGGTTGTGAATGATTATCTGTATTTCAAAAGGAACCACACATAACATCCTGTGTGGGGCCCCTTCTATTTTAGACTTCTTAAACTCTGGGAGGTATGTCTCCACAGAGTTGAAACAGAGTGGCACAGACAAATCCATTTCGTTCTCTTCTGTGTTATATTTTCCTAACTGTATTACATTTGACTTTTTTGGTGTTCCTTTTTAAGATTATGGGAGTGCATTATATTAATAACCAAACAAATCATTTTGTTCTAGCAAGATAATACTGGTATTTTGTGTGTTAATTTAAAACAAATTATGGAAACCCTCATGGTGAAATGTTTAGGAATGTTTTATGGAATATAAACATTGTTTTGTATCAATGGGTATGAAATATTAAATATCCCAAATTTAGGTTAAACCTGCCAAACTCAATTCTAATTATTAATGCTTTTTTTGGTTATTTTAAAAGTTAATCAGAATTAAAAGCATGTCTTATTGCAGAATTACAAAACCGCAATTAAATGCAGGCTCTTTGGTCTCTGTATTTTTATTTCTTCTTATTTGTTTTCATTTGGTTTTTATTAGCTATCCAGTGGGGAGAAGATGGCCGCCCGTTTCATTTTCTCTTTTACACTGGCAAACAGTCATACTATTCATTAATGCATGTAAGTATATCACACTTATGGTAAATAACATGACTGTTAGTAACTAACTAATGATACCAGGGATTTTGCTCAGCTTCAGAATTTACCTAGTACGTTTCATAACAGACAAAAAGTAAGACTTCTAGAGGTAAGACAGTATGTTAAAAGGCTTTAAATCTTATTAATTTATCTTTGCTAAAGGTAAGCACTAGAGAATTTATGTCAGAATGGCTTGTCCTTAAAACGCTTTTACTTCCAAAGGTTGTGTTGAGAAAGAGATGCTCAGGTCAGTATCCAGGTGTGGGTGTACATCACAGGGCCAGAATCAGGAAAGACACCATCGGGTGATCAGGCACTCACTCACCTGGGAAGAGGCAAAGTCCTTCCCTCTCGTTGTTCAGTCACTAAGTCATCTCGTCCTCTGTCCCCCTCTTCTCCTTCTGCCCCCCATCTTTCCCAGTATCAGGATCTTTCCCAGTGAGTCAGCTCTTTGCATCAAGTGGCTGGCGTATTGGAGCTTCCTCATCAGTCCTTCCAATGAACACCCAGGACTGATTTCCTTTAGGATGGACTGGTTTGATCTCCTTGCAGTCCAAGGGACTCTCAAGAGTCTGCTCCAGCACCGCAGTTTGAAAGCATCAGTTCTTTGGTGCTCAGCCTTCTTTATGGTCCAGCTCTCACATCCATACATGACTACTGGAAAAACCATAGCTTTGACTGTACAGACCTTTGTTGGCAAAGGGATATCTCTGCTTTTCATATGCTGTCTAGGTTTGTCATAGCTTTCCTTCCGAGGAGCAAGCGTCTTTTAATTTCATGGCTGTAGGCACTGCAGTGATTCTGGAGCCCAAGAAAAGAAAATATGTCATTGCTTCCACTGTTTCCCCATCTATTTGCCATGAAATGATTAGTTACTCAAATACAATTTGTTTTTCATAGGCCAGCACAGTGTATGAGGCTAGAATCAGGGTCTAGAGGACCCACAGAGAAGTGATTTCACTACATTTTGACCCCCCACCGCATTTGCCTGTCCTGAGAACAGGTTGTATTTTCTTGCGGAGCCCAGGTGTTTGCTGGTGTACACACTGGGGCATCTCCTGCAGTTACTGTGACAAAAGGCTGGATGCCAGTTCCCAGTTTTAAACAACAGAACCCACTTCATCTTTAGAACACGGTGTCAAGTTTTATTTTATTCATAGTATGATTTCTCCTAGTTAACAGAAACAGTCTCCAGGCCTCCGTGGCCCCAGTGCACTCTCAGGCAGCGTGGCCCGCAGGCTCATTGGTACTCTGCTTTGTCAAGCTGCCTGGTGTTTGCGCTCTGCAAAGCCAGAGGATAGAATCCCCAGTTGTCAGGTGCATTTATTTCTTGGGGAGGGGCGTGGAAAAAAAGAAAACCTTCCTTTCACTTTCTGTTGACCTTGGGCAAATGAGCTTCTTGCCCCAGCAGAAATGAAATGAATGATGGATGCGGAGGGCATCTTTGCTGAGTAATGGAGCCGGCCGCGCTCTCTGCCCAGGCTCTCCGCACCGCCCGCGGCCGCCCGGGGACCCCTGCCGCTCATTTAAATAGGTATGTCAAATCTGCCTCCCGACGCCGCTGGTTTGATCTGTGGTAATATTTGTGAAGGTTCCATATGGACTCGAGCCCCCCGCAGAGCTCAGAAATAATGTACAACGCTTCATGGTACAGACGCAAATTCACCCTGAAAAGGGGCGCAGCGCGCGCAGTAGCTGTCGGAGAGGTGATGGAGCTGGCGCGCTCGGCTGTCAGCTTGTTACACGGATGGCTTGCACGCAGCGAAGCTGTGGAAAATCTGTGCCTTTTAACTTTTCTACTTAATCACGGTTGTAGCATTGCCTTTAGACTGTATGCTACATTAATTCTCTTCCTGCCTTCTGCCTTTCATCCCAAGTTTCACGGGAAAAAGTAAAGCGTGCGGGTCGTGGAGAGGAGCCTTATCAAACAGCTGTCACCCGACAAGCCATTTGCATTTGTCTGGGCTGAAACCGAGCAACCTCAGGGCATGGCATTCGGTTGCATTCCATCATAATGAAGAAATTACACATCGGAGAAGAGGCCTAACTTTAGTTTATATGTTTTTAAAAGGGATCGCTCAAGAATCTGGTCGGTTTCTCAGCCGATCAGATACTACCCTAGTCTAAACTCAAATGTCAGATTGCACTCAGTTTATCAATGGTCTTCCTTTATGCATCATGTAGTTTCATTACATACAGGAGAGTTCTTCGGGCTTTTGCATTTTAGTTAAATCTAGTAATTTAGGTCTGTCTTGTCTGTTGCGTGTTTTGACCCCCAAACACTGTGGGTTTGGTATTTGTTTTTGTTGTCCATCAGAACAGTTTACACCTGTGAATTACAGATGTTTTGGTTAAATTTGAGCATATTAATTCAGATAATTAATAAAATTTGTATTTTCAAAAAATGCACCTTAAGAAATTTTAAACTAATTATATGTATGGAAAAGAGGATAGGAGTTTCCCTAAGTGCATGCCAAGCGCTTGCACCTCATGCAGGGCAGATGTTGTTAATCACACTTGTGGTCCTTGCTGGGCCGGTGTGGGTCAGCGTCATGCGAGAAGCTGCTTGTAACCCTGAACTGTGTATGTGACTAACTCCCTGTTTGTGGTGAATCAGGCATTGCATGTGATATAAGACAATGTACCTCGAAGCTGCTCCCTGTGTTGCTCTGCCCTCTCTCGGTGGGGAGGGGTGCCCGTCCCTCTGTGGGAGGGGAGTCCCCCCCACTACCATCCACCACAGCCCAGGGCATCGAACCCCCGAAGACTGAGGGGGGCGGGACGTGAATCGCTGTTGTCGCCGTCTCTTGCCGTCGGTGTCACTTCTTCCCGTGTGACAGCGTGAAAGACTCTAAGCCAAACTCTGCTTCCCCCGTGTCCCGGGCAGTCTGTGATGGTGTGAGCCATGGGCGTCCTCCGCCAGGCTTTTTGGCAGAAGAGCACCAATCCCAAGCCTGTGTGCGGCTCTGCCGGGGGGCCTGTGTGCGGCTCTGCCGGGGGCCTCTGTGGCATCTATTGACCTTCTGTAATGACGCCAGAGCCGCTTTCCCATGTCTGATCACTGCCTGCCTGTTAAAGTTATGCAACACGGGCCTGCTGCAGCTTCCAGTTGAGGATGAGACCTAAAGCTTTAGTGAGCACTGTTTCCACTGGCCTGAAGTTAGTCCATCCGGTTCTTTTGTGGAGGAGTTGGGGGAGTTTTGAGGGAAGAGGAGGATTCTCAGAAAGAAGCAGCTCGTTGTTTTGCCCGGAAGTGAAGCTACTGGGAGAATGTAAGGTGCAGGAGCACGTCCTGGTCCTCTGAGGTTGCACCCTGAGTGTGTTACACCCTGAGTGAGCGTGTTATACCCTGAGTGAGCGTGTTATACCCTGAGTGTGTTACACCCTGAGTGAGTGTGTTATACCCTGAGTGTGTTACACCGAGTGAGCATGTTATACCCTGAGTGTGTTACACCCTGAGTGAGTGTGTTACACCCTGAGTGTGTTACACCGAGTGAGCATGTTATACCCTGAGTGTGTTTCACCCAGAGAGTTCACAGGCAGGTTGGCTGGAACTCCCTCCTGTGGGCACAGCCATGCACCTGTCTCCAGGTTCCTGGGAAAGTCAATAAAAACCATCTATTTTACAAAATAGTGAGTAAGATGTAGGTATGTAGTGAATGAAGTGTGAAACAGTACTAATGAGTAAATTCTTTAACAGTAAAGGTCGTTTTAAGTAAGAGGAGATGAGAGCCTTATGGTTTCTCAAAGGATCACTGAAGATTAAGGGGCTACATGCTGGACAGCCCTGCTCATCTGTCTTTTTTACCCAAAGCAGATGACTTTCCATCTCCTTAACAGCCACTCACCAGCAGAACTTGTGTACTTCTCAGACATGATTTAAGCTTTCAGGAGCAGAATGAAAAAAGATAGTAAAGGAAGTAACCTGAAACCTCTCCACCCAGACACCTTTTCATGTCCCATGAAACCAGAGCTCGGGAAAGGGTGTGAGACACTTCAAAAACACTGTAAGCTGTCAGAAACATTCAGCATTTATTGAAATTTTCCATCAGCTCTCCCCACCATAACCTTTAAAATAAGGTTCTTCATCTCTAAAAGCTACACTGGGAATTTAGAAACCTCATTTATATTTCATGACTTGTCTTACAGTAAACATTGGAGTATTGCCAGAATATTTCTATAATTCAAAGCAAGTATATGGCCACAGATGAAATTTTTACCCAAAGAAGGAGCAAATTAAGGAATAAGTAGATTGGAGAGGGCAATGGCAACCCACTCCAGTTCTCTTGCCTGGTAGGCTGCAGTCCATGGGGTTGCTAAGAGTCAGACACGACTGAGCGACTTCACTTTCACTTTTCACTTTCATGCATTGGAGAAGGAAATGGTAACCCACTCCAGTGTTCTTCCCTGGAGAATCCCAGGGGCAGGAGAGCCTGGTGGGCTACCGTCTATGGGGTCGCACAGAGTTGGACACGAGTGAAGCGACTTAGCAGCAGCAGCTTCAGATTATTATATACTTAAACTATTCTACACAATTAGGGGGGAGAAAGTTTAAAATGTGAAAAAAAAAGATGTGATTCTAATCCTGATAATGTAGGTATAAATAGGATTCATTTGCCTGGCTCATGTAGAAATTCTCCAGTTTAAGTGACTTAAATAACTTCTGGGTTCACACAGCAGCCCCAGAGGGGTGTGTATCTCCACTTATGTTGCGGACCCAACTAACGAAAGTTCCAGGGACCTGGCACCCAGATTCTTCCTTAGTCCACATCCTCTCTGCCACCGGGCAGTGCACGTTGAGAACTTTGGAAGCAGCACTTCTTAAAAATGGACTTAAAGCAGTGACCCATCCCACAGTGAGGTGTTACAGAATTCCGCTTTACAGCTACATTAAGGGCTTCCTTTTAGAAAGCCGCAGACCAAGCTGACATGCATCTGCATGCTGTTTGCAGTCCTTTCTTGACATGCGTCTGTGCGTGCTGTGTCGCTTCAGTTGTGTCCATCCGTGCAGCCTTTTGGACTGTATGTAGCCCACCAGGCTCCTCTGTCCATGGGATTCTCCAGGCAAGAACACTGGAGAGTTACTTTGGTAACTAATTCAGTAACAGAATCTGCTGTTCTGGAAGTATCTTTAATATACGTTTTCCTCACATGTGAATAATTACTGTTGTGGATCTTGTATGTTGGAAAATCAGTTTTTAAAAACCGATTCAACTTACCGCCTCTGTTGATTTCAATCAGATCACTTCTTTTATAAGATTATTTTTCTAAATATATGATGGAGCTTTAGGTAGTGAAAATGTATGGTATCAAGTCACAAGCACTCCTGTGTAATTACTCCTGGGGTGTACTTTCCCAGAGGACTTGTCTCTGTGACCTGTATGTGAGGCTGTTTTGTTTGTGCTGAATAGCATTACATGAAGTGTACCTGTATAGCATACTGTGTTCATGAAGTGATAGCCGTGGTCTCCTGTGGAAATAGGTCTCTTGGAACTCTAGATAAATAGCATGATGAAATCCATGAGAAATGAATTATATGTATGTTTATTTCAGTTGGTTTTGTATATGTCAGTAGCCAAAAAATTTTGAGAAGATTGTTATTTAGGAAATTTATTTTCTGTGATTTTCCTTTTCCCAACAAACATTTTAAAGTCTCAACTGTATTGAACTAGTAGCTAAGATGGTAATTACTGTTAGTTGTATATATTTTGTATATCAAAAAAAAATATATATATATACAGACTTTTTCTGTATCACCCTCCTAAGAAATGTTATTTGTTTGCCCTTCCTAAAATTGGAACTTCTACATGATTAATAAACCAACACAGATTTAGGAAGACTAAAATCAGATTTCTTTAGACTAAAAATCGTATTGCTCATGCTCTTGGAAGAGTTTAGTTTAAGCATTTCTTTTTTGCACCCTGAGCATCTGGTATTTTCAAATTAGGCACCTTCTAAATGCGACTCATACATTATGGAAATCTGATGACATGAGGGGTGGATAGACTGGCTTTGATTTTATGAAATATTAATCATAGCTGTGATTAATGATTCAGCATTTCACATCTGGGTTATTCCTGTCATATTTGAAAATTATACTATTAAATACAGTATATAAACTTAGCATAGCTGGGGTCACGGCTAATCCTCTGGCGCCCCTTAAAAATTAAGTGGAAATTGAACAATAGACCAGAAGCCAGTCCTGATAATCTGTGATGTTGACAGTGCCTGGCGTATTTTATACTCTCGAGGATTTTCTGATGTAAATTAGTACACACACCTCTTCAGGGAGCTGAAGCTGTAGGGTGTACTTTCCAGACGACTCTTGTCTCAGAGTAGCCAGGACAGGCTCTGAAGAGCAGGCTTATTATTTAGAAGGGAAAGAAAGGTAGAAACGGCGTGCACATAAAGTGGTTTCGCTTATTTGACACCCAAACGCCATACCTCACCCCTGTGTCCTTTCTTGGCCATTGCTATAGGCCAGGCACTGTGCCAAGAACTTCACATATATTTTCCTAAATATGTAGAGAACTGAATGAGGGGCTTTAATGTGAGTATTATATGACTTGATGGATCACAACTGTCAAAGCACATCTGAGCCACCAGGGAAGCTCCATAAATGATTAGAACTTAGCATGTTTGAAATTTGACGTGTACCTTCATGGGTGGTTTTTCTCATTTTTGACGTTTTTTTCTGGTGATTTTACATACACTATTTATGCATTTTTATGGAACTAAATATGAAATGCAGAAGATAAAAGCAAAGTGAAAAGTTTAAGAAAAATGTGGACTTAATGTTAAAATTGCTCAGAAGTCACCGGCAAACGATAACAACATTAGCAGCCCAAACTTTGACTTGAAACTTACCTATGAAGCAGGTCAACTATTTTTGTTTTTGTTGCCTTGGTTATTCCAGAAAACTAAATAGGTCTTTAGCAAGCTGGGTGTGTTAGTTGCTCGGTCATGTTCAACTCTTGGTGACTGCATGGCTGCAGCGTGCCGGGCTTCTCTGTGTTTCACCATCTCCCAGAGGCTGCTCAAACTCAGGTCCACTGAGTCAGCGATGCCATGCAAACATCTCATCCTCTCTTGTCCCCTTCTTTTCCTGCCTTCAGTCTTTCCCAGCGTCAGGGTCTTTTCCAGTGAGTTGGCTTTTTGCATCAGGCGGCCAAAGTATTGGAGCTTCAGCATCAGTCTTTCCAATGAATATTCAGGGTTTATTTCCTTTAGGATTGACTGGTTTGATCATCTTGCTGTCCAAGTTGTAGAGGTAGTTATTTTTAATCTGGACAATAGAACTGAATTAGCCTAATTTCTTTCTGTAGTTCCAGTATTTAAACTCAGACTTCAGTGTACATTACTCTGGGGCATGGTTCTAACAGATCAGTGAGCCCATGTCAGAGGTTCCTCTCCCGGAAGTCTGGGGTGGAGCCTGAGACGGTGCATTTCTGACCTGGTATTTAGCTTTACTGATGGGGCCTTAGCTGTAGAACCTCTGACTCGTTAGTGATTCTTCACCATTTTGGAGATGCTCAGCCCGGCTTCACAGTTTCTACATGTGGCTGCTTTTCTTCTTCTCGTCTAAGTTATCAGTTCTACTCTCCTTCCAAGAACAAACAACACAAAACACACTCTCAGGAGTCTCCCAGCCACAGGAAATGAGCTCTGTCCTCGTCTCACCATTCCTAGCCCTTGGAGTATGATCTGGGCTTTTCTCACCTATGTTTATGCAAATTAAAGGTGCAGTCCTCACATCCTTTCTTCCTTCATCTTCCCGTTCTCCCTTTTCCACTTGAAAGAAATGGATTCCTGAGAAAAGGTTGCAGAATGAAGATAATAAAATGTAAGTACTGGTCAGTACAGAGGCAGCAGCCAGGGACACTCCTGTTCTTAGAGCAGACTCTCTATCGGCAGCTTTGAATATAAAATAGTGCTCTGATCAGCCCCCACACAAGGTTGTCCCCCAAGCTGGAGATTATTAAAACTGTTTGAAATACAGACAGGCATCTCGGAGTAACCAGTTGCGCCTTCTGAGATTAGTGGATGTTCTCATGATTTAGCAAGAAAAAAAATATATCATTTCTAGTTCATCCTTTGAGCGTGTCTGTTCCGTCGATTAGTATATTATAAACGAACATGCACATGAAATTAGTACGAAATGATGAATGAATACACACCAATTCAACATGAGTCTTCACATAGACTCAGTCAAAAAAAACTGGGAGACGGTTGCAGTATTCTGCTTGTTGTAAACTCATTTCCTGGAAAAATGTATTTTATTAATCACCTTTGTTGCCAGATTATTGCTTTTTTACAATTCTAACAAAATGGTAAATTTCCCTTACTTGCATTACAGTGTAACAGGTGACATAGATTTGAAGTCTTTGTTAGAAAGTAAATTAATAGAAATCAAATAATGAGAAGTAAATATTAATAGAGAACTTTTAAAGACAGACTACATGGTGAAGACTTAACTATTACATAAGTATTAAATATTAGAAAAGTTGTTCAGTGCTAAGTATAATTTTTAGTGGTATTTCTCCAAGTTTAAAGGCATATTGCTATATAAGTAGGAATTTTTTAAGGAAAGTTTTTGGTTCTGTTTGAGGAATTCTTAAGGAAAATCATTTATAACTTTATTTTGTGTTTAATATCCTCACTGAGCTAGTTATAAACCTTTTATAGTTATTTAAATCCAGTTGAAGTGTGTTACTCTGCAGAATGCTAAAGTCTCATTGAAATTACTCTACCATGCTTCAGTTCGAGTGAGAAACAGTATTGTGGAAGAGCATTTTCAGCAGTACTTGCTGTGCAGCTGTGACTTGAGAATTGAGGAGGGGTACTTTTGAGATGAGGGGACTCAAGGGAGGTAGAAAGTAGTGGTGAGAACGAGCTGCCTCCCGGTCTAGTGTGTTTTACTTGCCACAGGAAGCGTATGGAAAGGTGCTCCACGCAGAGGAACGGCAGGACCAGCTGCGAGCCAAGGGTCTGTTTTCAGAAAAATCTAAATCCAAGTAAGTTCTTCTTGGCGTTAAAATACTAACTAAAAACATTCCACTTATCATTGGTGCTTCTTAGGCATTACATAAAGCTTAAAAATGTGTTCATTATTTTAGCATTAATCTTTATAATTTGTTTTTTTTGTTTGGGAGGATGTAAATATTAAGGTTATTATTTTTATATTACTTCATTCCAGATTTATATATTAAACGGCACTTAATTACTATATTTGAATATTATTTCTTCAGAATTTTTGTGCTTATGTATGTGTGTGTGTGTGTGTGTGTGTGTGTGTGTGTGTTTTATGTATTTTGTGTTTAAAGATTTGTGCATCCACTTAGCAAACAGTGATAGACTAGATCCATCAACTTGACCAACTGGTTTTAAATTTTGGACTGGTTAGTCATATATTTCCTGTTATTCAAAAGACACAAATTTTTGACCCAGATGACACAGTGGTAAAGAACCTGCCTGCCAATGCAGGGGAGACACAAGAGATGTGGGGTCAATCCCTGGGTTGGGAAGATCTCCTGGAGAAGGAGTAGCAACCCACTCCAGCATTCTTGCCTGGAGAACCCCAGGGACAGAGGAGCCTGGCGGGCTGGAGGCCATGCGGTCACAGAGACCTGACTGAGCACACAGAGCACAGCACGTTCCTGTGTTCTCTCTTATTCAAAAGACCCCGGTTTTGGAACATGGCTAGTTTAAGCTGTAAGTACTACCCCTAGCCTTTTCTTTGTATTCATTACTACTTTAGTCCACTCACAGATTACTGTGCTTCCATAACCTCTCCTTTCAAACAAATTATGAAAAGCAAGCACAATTTGAATTTTTGAGAAATCTGGTGACTTGAATATCCAGCAAGTTTCACACTGCTGAGTCTAACTCGGCCAACGGGACATTTGCTAGACTGGGTATCTCTTCTTTTAAAGTAGACTGCTGCTGCTGCTGCTGAATCGCTTCAGTCGTGTCCGACTCTGTGCGACCCCGTAGATGGCAGCCCACCAGGCTCCCCCATCCCTGGGATTCTCCAGGCAAGAACACTGGAGTGGGTTGCCATTTCCTTCTCCAGTGTATGAAAGTGAAAAGTGAAAGGGAAGTCGCTCAGTCGTGTCTGACTCTTAGCGACCCCATGGACTGCAGCCTACCAGGCTCCTCCGTCCATGAGATTTTCCAGGCAAGAGTACTGGAGTGGGGTGCCATTGCCTTCTCCGAAAGTAGACTGAGGAAATGTAATAACCTATCTCAAAAAACTATTCACTTGGATGGAATTTTACAGCTGTGTAATATTAATACAAAAGTGTGTTCCCCTGTCAAGAATCACTACCACTTGTGAGATCTTTCATGATGTAACTCTCATTGCATGGTTAATTTAAAAGAGAATACATGTGATATTTTAACAGAGACCCAATTGGCAGCAGATGGCTGATTAAGGAGGAACTGGAAGAAATGTTAGTAGAAAAACTGTCAGATCAAGACGTGAGTAATTAATCTTTTTAATTTAAGGGGACCTGTGCCGTAAGATTGTAGACAATTACTATATTAATATTTAGGATCCTAATAGTAACGTTCCTCAAGAGGCATGTGTTCCTAAGACAGTTTTCCTTTAAAAAAAAAAACATTTGGAGCTGATTCTGCCCGTAGGCCAAGAAGGCGGCAGCCTAGAAGACCCAGACCCTCCCCTGCAAGTGCGCTGGCCGTCTCTCTGCCCGTTGTCTTGGGGGAGTGTGGCTGGTGTCCTTTTTTGCATCCTTCAGTAGAGCAGGTGTTAATTTTACAGGCCAATGGTAAGTATAAGCAGCCGTTACAGATGAAATAGGAAAGAAACGAAGCACAGGGCGCCCTTCCTGCTAGCACATGCAGTGTCTGTGTGGCCAGTCCTTAGAATCGGCAAAACCACCAATGTCAGGATCACCTGGAATGCTGGGAGCAGAATGCGGTTGCCCACGGTCCAGGCCTTGCTCAGAATTCCCACCGGCCTCACCCAGGAATATACATTTTTAGCAGGCTCCCAAAAGCCTATAAAGATGATGATCCTTGGTTAGGTCTCAGCCAGATTCTTATTTTGCTCAGTATTCTAGCATATTTCAAAATTATCAGAGGAAATCTGATGTTTTAAATATGTTGATGTTCTGGATTTAGATTATTTCTAGAAGATGAGAGTATAGATAAATTTCACAAATTGTTTCAAGAAAGGTTTTTTCCCTCCCATGGCAGTGACTGACGTTAGTACCTTGCCACCATGTAGATTTTAAGTCATATGCTTAAATTTCTCTGTTCTTCATTTAAGTTATTACAGAAATTAATGTGTTGGAAAAGTTGCAATTTGCTAAACTGAGGTGTTGGACATTTGGTGAGTGGTAGAGCCAGAATTAATTTCTAATAGCCTGACTGCCAAGTCGGTATCGCTGCATTGGATGCAGCTGAAAAAAAATCTGTCTTTTACCTCTTAACTGACTGCATCGTTTCTGTGTTTCCCATTTCCTGGCTCCTTTCATTTTTTAATAAAATAACAAGTTTGTTTTCATTTTGGAAATATCCCAAAGACTTTGTTAAAGGTGCACAGCCATGAAAACAAAACAATCAAATATATAGGCTCATCTATTCATCTGTCTGTAAATATATGGGGCCTTTGTACTTTGGACAAATGGAAGAAATCCTGAAGCTGACAACTGGTGTTGAGATGAAGGAGGCAGGAGTGGTCAGTGATAGCTCGACTCATGATCTCAGTTCCTGAGGCCGGCTGCGTCACACCTGTAGTTACCTGCTTGTGGGTTCGAGGGTGTCACGGCACATTCAGGGGAACTGAGAGCAGCTGGGGAAGGACAGCTGTGAATGGAGGTGATGGAGCTCCACCAGGCTGGGTGCCTAAGTATCTCACCCTTCCTTAGACCGCTTCTCTCCTAACCTCCTTGGAGGCAATCATTGAAGCAGCCCTTTGAATCTTACATGTGTGATTTTTATATATTTCAAATCATTAGTGGCAGATTTTCACTATAAAGGCAGAGGTCATAAAGGCGAGCCTGATTTTTAGGGTTGGCAAAAACATAAATCAGGTTATCAAAAAGCTGGGTTTCACACTCTGTGCTCACCAAGGATGTCAAGTGTCAGTTGTTTCCTTCTGCATAAACACTTTAGAGTGATTACTCTGGCTTCTAATTTTAAGGGGTTAATACCAAGTTGTTTACTTTCTAATCACATGTTCAAGAACTATTAAAAACATGCACAGAGTAGCAAGGATAATTTATTTCAAGAGGTTGCCCTTTAAGTCAAGTATCTCTTGAATTTTTAAATAGCTTGATTGTTCAGTTTTAAAGGAAATCATAAACATTAAAGTAACACAGCTTGAACAGCTAAAGATATATTTGCCAAGTGTATTATGAAATATAATTTAAGAGGTACATTTTCTCAAAATCAGACTCTCCCCATTTTACTGTGCGAAACTCACTGGAAATTATTTATGAAGCTCCTCTTGATAGCAATTCTAGTAAAAGAGTAGAAGTCACACTCAAAGATCATCTAAATATTTTTTTGAAACAGAATTTAAATTTCACTTTCTTGTAATATCCCAAGTCAGAGAAATGGATTTTTCTTTGAAAGGTTCATCTCTTTGTTTCTCGAAAGGAAAGATTGAGACCAGAGGCGCCCAGGGAGAATGCCACGCCCGCTCGCTGTTTCAGAAGCAGTGCGCGTGCCATCCTGTCAGAATTCATCAGGAAAAGCAACACTGGAAAGATCAAGTATATAAAAATAGAAAAACTTAGCAAATGCAATTACACTCCCATCTCCTAATGAATTTTTATTGTCTGCAGTATGCACAGTTCATCCGGCTGCTGGAAAGGTTATCAGCCTTGCCGTGCGATGCAGTTGAAGAGGAATTTGTGGGCAGGTTCCGCAGGACAGTGACCGTTCAGTCAAAGAAACATCTGATCGAGCCTCTGCAGTATGATGAGCAGGGCATGGCCTTCAGCACAGGCCAAGGTAAGGCGCGCTGGAGAGGACGCGCGCCCCCGAGCGCGGGGCGACGATGGGGCGTGTGTGCGCTCTTGCCCTGTGCTGTTCATTTTGTCCGTTTGTTTATTTTTGCTGTTGTTACACTGGATTTCCGAGGTTTTAAGATTCTTGTTGACATTTTGAAAAACGGAACCCTTTAATGTCCCAAGGAAAGATGTGGACCCATAGCCTGCACAATCACATTAGCACTTGGTTATTTTCACATTTTCAGCTGGTGGAAACAACAATGTGTTTATCACAGAGCATCTTAGATTCACTGAAAATGTTCAGTGAATCTGCCCGTCAGACGCCAAAACTATGAAACCCGAAAACTTTCGGTCCTCAGCTCACGTCTTCCTTGTAGATGCCCAGAGCCATTTGACATGGTGTCACTTTAAAGAATCGAGCTATTAAATGATCCATCTGCAACTCTAAAAAGTTTAACATCACTTCCTTTGTCATTTTCAGTTAATATTTTCAAAGAAGTGTAACCTTCCCTGAGGATTCCTTGTATTTCAACCTTTTATTCCTTTTCTTTTAGTTATACTTTATTATACTGTTCATGTATTGTAAAAATTTACAGTTGAGATTCAGGTATATTCTTATTAATTTAAAAAATACTAGGTAAATTTAATTAAAAAAAAATAATGTAAACAAATGTGAATTACTTGGTTGTAGTACTTCTAAAATGGGATCAAAGAACAAAACACCCCCACAATAAGTTCATTACATCAATTATGGTGTCGTTTGCCTGTTTTATTTTTGTGTGACGTATAATAATTATAGAACTTTCCTATATAGGGTGTTAGGTATTGTTACTCTGAGGGAAGGAAGTTAATGTAGTTTTGCCTCACTCAGAGCACTGGTCTTCAAGATGTTTACCGCATAGATGTCTTGTGTTTTTCAAGGTAAGAGAAAGACTGCAAATGCGGAGGCGGTTGTTTATGGCCATGGCAGTGGGAAGATAGAAATCAATGGGGTCGACTACCTGCTCTACTTCCCAGTGACCCAAGACAGGTGAGATCTGTGTTTGGGTTTGGCTTTTTGATCTTCAAGGAAATACACTTGATGATACATCCCGATCAACAAGGCTTATGATTTCCTGGCGTTTGCCCGATTGCTTCTCTTTGTTGTTTGTTGTTTAGTTGCTAAGTCATGTCTGACTGCTTTGCGACCCCATGGACCATAGCCCACCAGGCTCCTCTGTCCGTGGGGTTTCTCAGGCAAGGATGCTAAAGTGGGTTGCCATTCCCTTCTCCGAGGGATCTTCCCCACCCAGGGATCACACCTGCACCTCCTGCATTAGCAGGCTCGTTCTTTATCACTGAGCCACCAGGGAAGCTCCAGTCCAGGTTAATTCAGATCACTAGTGGAGGGACCGTTTTCAGCTGCTCCCCTTTGGGTGTGGTTCCCTGTCCTCATAGACTTTTGCTGTATTCTGGGTACCTGCCTCCTGACTGTGCAGACCCCGCCTCCTGGGGGTTCTTTCTCACCTTGACCACCCTGATGCAAATGCTCTCATATCTCCTGATTTTTTTCTCAATTTTAGTCTCAGTTTCTTGATGTTTATAAGCATTTGCTTGGGAATCTTAAAAGTTTCAGGAATTAAAGCAGATACATATTTAAGCTCCCAAACGAGCAGGTGAGCAGAGCTTCCCTGAGTAGTATTGCCACTCCCGTCACTCACCCTCAGTGAGGCAGGGTGTGCCGCTGCACCCGAAAAAAAGAGACTGACCCCACTCTCACGGTGTCTGAGTATCCTAAACAGCAGTGTCTCTGCGTGTGTTGTGGTTCCTATAAACGACTAGAGTGTGAGCGTTCTGTGAAGTCATGTGTATATGCTGCAAATCTAACTCCATCTCTTGTGATGTCCTCAGAGAGCAGCTCATGTTCCCCTTTCATTTCCTCGACCGGCTTGGGAAGCACGACGTGACCTGCACGGTGTCGGGGGGCGGGCGGTCGTCGCAGGCGGGGGCCATCCGCCTGGCCATGGCCAGAGCCCTGTGCAGCTTCATCACCGAGGATGAGGTTGAATGGATGCGCCAAGGTATGGCTAGTTTGAGTTTCTGTGAGCCCTGAAAAGTAATAAAGCGTCATCACTTTTCTTTTCAGCTAGAATTTAGACAGGTCTGGTTTGCCTTCCATGCAAGCTTGTTGTTTTTTTCCACACCTTTTAAGTCGAGTACGTGCAAAAGCCATGGGTATATGGTTAAGTGAAGTTTTGCCTTTGCTGTGTGGCCATTAAAAGTACAATGGCACCCCACTCCAGTACTCTTGCCTGGAAAATCCCATGGACGGAGCCTGGTGGGCTGCAGTCCATGGGGTCGCTAAGAGTCAGACACGACTGAGCAACTTCACTTTCACTTTTCACTTTCATGCATTGGAGAAAGAAATGGCAACCCACTCCAGTGTTCTTGCCTGGAGAACCCTAGGGACAGGGGAGCCTGGTGGGCTGCCGTCTATGGGGTCGCACAGAGTTGGACACGACTGAAGCGACTTAGCAGCAGCAGCAGCATTAAAAGTACTCTTAACAAAATATGTGAGCCCGGCACACAGGGGAAAGGAGTGCTAGTGTTGGAGGAGTGAAGAAAACACTGAAAAACTCCAGCCTGTGTAATACTTATAAACACATCAGGAACGGAGGCTGAGAGTGACTCGTAATCACTCCTGAGGACTGGGAGAGTGGAAGCCACCAGCAAAACTGACTTTACTCTCCCAGAATGGAAGTCTTGTGCTGAGAACACAACTCTAAAACTTTTTTTCTTAGATCTTAAAACAAAGTCCCAAGAAGTACTATTGTCACACAAATTTAAAAATGTAAGTTTCTTTTCTCAAATGTGTTCGTGAAGTCATATGTTACTTGTACATAATGGAGACCAGAGGTAGAAAAGAAAAACCTCCTGGAGGGTGAAGTGTGTGGCAGTATAGACACCTTTACAGTTGCAGTGTCTGTAGAACTTCCGCTTCTGTAACGGTAAGCGCGCCAGGCGGCTTTCCTTGCAGTGATTAGTGATGCCAAACAGGAACAGCTTTGTCCTTAGTTGAACAAGTTTTAAAACCAAAAAGGAATTGATCATAGCTCTCAGAGCAGAAGACAAGCAGACTCAAATAATGTGCCTGGTGTTTGTCCCGGAAATCAGGAAGATAGCCCCGAAGAGGGAAAGCACGCTGCTGTCTGGAGGTTTATGTGAGGCTGGAGTCGGCTGTGGGCCTGGGTGCTTCCTCTTACCCCAGGGGCTGTCGGTTCACGCGACTCACCTGCCTCCCTGCATTTTCCGTGGTTCCTAAAGGCGTCTCTTTTTATGCTGCAGCTGGACTGCTCACCACGGATCCCCGTGTCCGAGAGCGTAAGAAGCCAGGCCAGGAGGGCGCCCGCAGGAAGTTCACCTGGAAGAAGCGCTGAGTGTCCCTCGCGGGAAAGCGAGGGGCGCACGGGAGACCAGGGCCGGCTGGGCGGCTGCCTCGTGAGATGCGATGCTGTGAAGGTCACCTTCTGAAAAGAGTTACTTAAAATGTTTTAGCTTGTTTTGCTGCTTCACTTTTAAAACTTTTTCAGAAGAGAGTTTTCAAAGCCTAACTCAGACTCTTGGCATATTCGATCTGAAAGGAACATTCAGCAAAACCCAGCCAGGAGACCTTTCTCAAATGGGAAGGCCCAGCCCACGGATCTGAGCTCTGGAGCCACACTGCTGACCTAAGAGCAGCACAGACTTGAACTCCATCCTCCACATGCTGTCGCTTTTCCAGACAGCTACACGTTGTTCACAATTGAGGGGTGAGATGCTTGTCGAAAAGAGAGGAGCCAGCGCAGCGTCTTTGTCAGGAGCCCCGCCGAGTCGCTGACGGCGACAGGCCCGCCTCTCCCGGGGCCCCCGGCAGCCACCGGTCCTCTGTCTGTTTCTATGAGTTTGACTTTTGTTTTTTTTCTTTAAGATTCTACGTATAAGTGATACCACGCAGTGTTTGTCTTTCTCTGTCTGGCTTATTTCACGGAGCACGGTACCCTCCAGGTTGGACACGGACTTGCACTCACAGGATGAATCAGTTCCGAGGCTCTGGGCTCGCACGATGCCCTGGGAGTCCCTCCCTGTGACGCTGGGAACCGCGGGCATGAGGCGGGTTTGGGGTTTTGTAAAGGACAGTAAGTCTGGTCTTCCTGTGCAGCCCTGGATACAGCAGACAGTGTGGTGAGAGGGCCTGGCCCAGGGGGAGCAGGGGTTGAGGGCCCTGGGCGTGATCTCTGCCTGTCTGGGAGGGGAGGACACGAGTGTCCACTTTACCTTCCAAATGTGATACAGGCATTGGGGGGTCAGGACAGTCTGCAGGCCCGCAGGGCCCCAGTAGGTGCCTGGTCATCGTGGGTTGTGATTCTCATCATGAAACCCACCCACCCCCAACCCCCATATCCTCTATTGTTCAGTTATCCACGTGTGTGCAGGGGTCTCAGTCTGGATGGGTGGGGGGAGTCATGGTGTGAACAGGCAGTGTCCTTGAAAATGAAGGATGCTTCATTGCCTTGGCCCCTCAGAACAAACAGAAGCACGATGCTCTGGATGGAATAGCTAGCTGGACGCTACAGACCCAGAGCTTCCACGTCTGTTACGACGTCCAGGCTACACCCCACTTGACAGCCCCATAGACACGGGTGTGTAGCCCGCATACACGAGGGAGGTGGCCAACTACGAGGACCTCTCAGTATCTATAAGGGAAGGTCAGCCCATCGTGTTTTCACGATGCTGACATCAGGCACCTCTATCATGAAGGCTGTGACCCTTTCCACCAAATTAACTGTCAAGGAGGGGCTTCCCTGGTGGTCCAGTGGTAAAGAATCCGCCTTCCACTGGAGGGAGGGGACGCAGGCCTCTTCCTTGATAGGGGAACTGAGACCACACATCTGGGGGCCTGCCAAGCCTGCACGCTACAACTCGAGAATCCCATTCTCTGCAATGAAGACCCCACCCAGCCAAAAAAAGAAAAAGTTTAAAAATGTCATCAAGGAGCCATAAAAATCAACATCTCACAAAAATACTGCCACCTTCTTTGGTGACCAGCCTTGGGATATAGAAATTTTTCTTACTATATGTAAACCCTTGGATAAGAAACAATAAACTCATTATTAAAAATTGGCAGTCGTCTTTGAGTGCTAAGCTGTAAAAACTCCTGAGCTTCAGCACTGAGCAAGATCTTGTCAATTTTCTCCTGTCATTTCTTAGAAAATATAAATTACTACAGAGGTGCAAAGTGTAGGAAAAAAGGAATTCAAAGTCATATCACTGTGTTCCTTCAACTCAGGCCATCAGTTTTTTAAAACAAAGTGATAAAATTCATGTTTTTTAAAAGAAACCATAGGTGGAATTAGATATCAGAATCGGAAGACACGCAAGGGTCATGATGTAATGGACCGAGGGCCTGCTCTAACTTTGTGTTTCTAAGCTTCTGGGGGCCTCGGGGTCCACAGGGAGGGCCTCGCCCAGGCTTGCCAGTCCCTGGAGACGGTAACCACACGCCTGCTCCACGCCTTCCAAGCAGTCGCTCCTGGTCTGTTGGATTCCTCATACCTGATAATGAAAAAACCTAGGTTTTACTCCGGGCCTGGCCTTTCAGGCTCTGTTCCTGCAGTAGCAGCATGGAGGGTCGCAGTCTAGCCTTGCTATGTGAGTGCCTCTTCGTACTCAAGTTTTGTTCACCAAACATCTACTTTCTACATTATAAATACCAGCCAGATAGGTTCCTTCTGGGAAATTTTCTTTAAAGCATGGGAGGAGACCCCTTCATGAAAATGGTAAATTCCTGTTGCATGCATGCTTAGTCGCTCAGTCGTATCCGACTCTGCAATCTTTTGGATGACAGCCTGCCAGGTTCCTCTGACCATGGGATTTTCCAGGCAATGATACTGGAGTGGGTTGCTATTTCCCACGAAATCACGGCTGCTTAAAGCTTTCACAAAAGTTAGGACCGCTTTTGGATCCTCTATGAAAACTTCTCATGAGAAATGCAAATTTACTCCTTTTTCATTTTCCCAACACCTGATTGAAACCTGCCCGGGGAGCCGGCCTTGTAGTGTGGGGTCTTCCTCTCCATGTGGAGAGTGAGGGGTTCACCCGAGCTCTCCTGATTGAGTCTCACCTGCCATCAGCCTCTCCACCAGAGATGGCATCATCACTGTTCCCTCGCAGCTTCCCCACTGTTGCTTGAATTTTTCTCCCGTGATTTCAGTATGCTACCTTGAAGTGAGGGGCAGGAGGTGGGAGGGGCATTTTTCACGATGGTGATTAATGAAGCAGAATATTGCAGGTCAGTTACATGAGGACCTCAGTTGCAGGTTGCAGAAGCCCCAAACTTGGACTTGACACTGAAAAGGAGGGTCTTCTTGGGAGGCTGCCGGGGTATGTGACCCCTGAGGGAGGGGCTGGGCAGACATCCTGCAGGGCAGGAAAGGGGCTGTGTCCCCCGTCTCTGGGGTGCTCAGCTCCCAATCCAGGCTCTTGCTTGTTCCTTGGGGTTCTTCCCACAGACTAGGGATCTAGGGTCACTTGGGACCGAGGGCCACCCCCACGGAAGCTGTAGTGGAGCAGGGACAGACCTGGCAGACAGTCCTGTGCCTGGAGGTGGGACCTGGGTGCCAGGGTCGGGCTTGGGTCCCTCGCCTCAGGGCTGTGCAGAGTGGTCTGGGGCCCCTCACCCCTGGCCCCAGGCTCAGCCCTGCCTGCAGCTCCCCAACCAGCGCCAGCGGGGTGGCCGACCCCTGACACTGCCACCAGGTCCAACTCTGACCCTCCACCCGGCCACCCTGCCCTGCCCTGCCCGGTGCCCATGAGCGGCCCAGCCGCTGGCCCCAGCATCCGTCCTGCCCTCGCATCCGCCCATCCTCAGCCCAAGCATGGCGTGTGGTGCTGGTCTGTGCACCTGTCTCCTCCATTAGACGCGGGCTGTGGACTCTGCTTCCTGCCCAGCACCTGGCTTGCGGGGGACGCGGGAGTGAGCAGGCCACCTCGGGGAGAGCTGTCACTGCAGACCTGTTGCTGGGTGGTTCAGGTAACTCAGGAGCTGGGCCCGTCTGCCTGTCTGACCCGGATCGTCCATCTGCCCGCGGCGTCTTCACTGGGGACGCTTTGGGGTCCCGCAGGACAGGGGTTGCAGAAAACCCTCGATGGAGTTCCTGTCCTCCAAGCCGTAAGTGTGTGTCTAATTAGAGACACACAACAAACAGAGAAAACAATTAGACGGCAATTAGGCCCTGCTGGGAAATGTCGACTGAGATAATGACTCGGAGCCAAAGATGGGCCGCCCTCACCTGGCAGGTCGGCTCAAAGCCTGGGGTGAGAGCTGCTCAGGAGACCGCTGTCCTCTGTCCCCACGGCCTCTGCCCTCTGGCCTGAAAAATGGGGCAGAATCCTGGCATTCCAGGGCTCCTTGGACCCCTCAGAACCAAAGTGAGACACGGGGCAGTCTCAGGCATCTAGTCCTAGAGAATCACTGTGACCGGCAATTTGACCAGAAACATCAAAACTGCCCAGAGAAGGAGGTGGGTCCTGCCCACAGGGCAGCAGCCAGAGACTGCACCCTAGCTGCTCCTGGCAGTCGCCCCCCTGCACACCACCCGCCTGCCTGAGGAAATGACAGGAAGTCAGTGCCCACTGTTGCTGCCTGGCACTGTGCCCTGGGCGTTCCCGTGTCCCGAGGTGGGCTGACCTCGCCAGGCTGGCTGGATTCCTGGTGAGGTCCCTCTTCCAGGCCCTCTTGGATCTGGCTTCCCTTCGCTCTGGCCTGGCTGCCCACAGACGGCGACAAGGGCATCAGTGAACCGTGGCCTGTCACACAGCGCAGGGGGCTCTCCCTGGAGGCATCTCTGCACACACATGCTGAGCAAGCTGGAGGCCCGCACGCACATTGGCACCAGGGCTTCTCTCTCAAGATGATGCAAATTGAAACCATGAAACTTCTAATCCATGTGGGAACCATGGATCCATGTGGGAACCAGGGTATGAGATGGAAGCACAGGCCCCTCGCCCTGGAGAGACGTCAGGTAGGAGAGTACCACTGGGGAGGATGGAGCATCGTCCAGTGGGCGGGAGCCTGGGGCTCGTTCGGTCCAGCGGTCACCAACCAGAGGCTCCCCACATGGGAACCAGGAGGTCAGGGGCCAGACTCGGGGTCCCACTGGGGTGCAACCTCTGACACCTCTGACCATTTCTCAGATGGGGACACCGAGGTGCACCAAGGGGGTGGCTTCCCTTATTGCTGGGTGACAGGGTTCCGAGTTTTTATTCCAACATGCCAACTGATCAAATCCTGACCAGCTCTCATTCCTGAATCATCTGGAGACGTTGATTCGTTGAAAGTGAAGAAGCCGAGTGATGACTATTTCTCTTCTATCAAAGGATATTAATTTATTATGTGCCTATATTTGATTTATAGAATCTACTTGTGTCTAGATATCTTTAGGCGGTGAAATTATGGATAATTTTTCACTTTCTCCTTTTATGTGTGGTTTGAACTTTTTAAAGCTCATTCATAACTTCTATCACATAAAATAGTGATTTTTCACCGTGACGTGTCGATTTCTAGCGGGCAGTACCCTTGTTTAACCACAAGGTGGAGTAGTTTACAACAGAATAAGCAACTCCATGCGGTGAGGTGAAGGGGTGGATTTCCCTGCTCCTCCCCAGGTTCACCTAGGTGATCCATGGATGTTCTAAGGCCCTTGGAAACAACAGGCGTATTAATTATATTTTAAGATCCATCTGTTGCAGGTGAAACTAAATTCTTATATATTTTCATATGCTTACATTTGAATATATAATTATCTCACTTATAAAATTGATTCCTTTTTACTATATTAGTTTTAGGTGTGCAACATAATGATTTGATATTTGCACACAGGCATACCTCATTATTTTACTGTGCTTCCCAGATACTGCATTTTTTTTTTTTTTTACAAATGGAAGGTTTGTGGCAAACCCGTGTCGAGCAAGGCTGTCAGTGCCATTTCCCCAAAGCATCTCCTCTCTTTGTGTTTCTGTGTCCCGTTTTGGTACTTCTCTCGATGTTTCCAACATTTTCATTATTATTAAATTTGCTAGGGTGACGTGCGATCAGTGACCTTTGATGCTTTTGTACTGTAATTGTCTTGGGCTGCCATGAGCCATACCCACAAAAGACAGGAACCTCATGGATTAGTGTGTGTGCGGTGAGTGCTGCACTCACCGGCCGTTACTGACCTCTCTCCTCCTCCTTGGGCCTCCGCCTTTTCAGAGACACAGCAATATTGAAATTAGGCCAATTGATAGCTCTTCAGTGGCCTCTAGTGTTCAAGTGAAAGGAAGATCCACATCTCTCTCACTTGAAATAAAAATTTAGAAATGGGGCTTTCCTGGTGGTCCAGTGGTTGAGAATCCTCCTGCCAATGCAGGAGACATGGGTTCAATCCCTGACCCGGGAAGATCCCACCTCCCGCGGAGCAACTAACCCCATGCGCCTCAACAGCTGACCCTGTGCTCTGCAACAAGAGAAGCCACTGGCATGAGAGGCCCACACACCGAATCGAAGAAGCCCCGCTCGCCGCAACTAGAGAAAGCCTGCACACAGTAACAAAGATCCAGTGCAGCCAAAAATAAATAAATACATCTTTTAAAAAAAAATGCCAAAAATGATTAAGCTTAACGAAGAAAGCACATCAGAAGCCACGGCAGGCTGACAGCTAACATTCTTGTGCCAAACGGCCTGCTAGTGGATGCAAAGGAAAGGTCCTTAGAGAAAATGAAAAGTGCTCCAGTGAACACACACAGATGATAAGACATTCTTGCCTCGGAGCAACTCAACCCGAGAGTCACAACTATCAAGCCTGTGCTCCAGAGCCTGGGAGCCACAGCCACTGAAGCCCATGCACACCGGAGCCTGTGCTCTGCAACCAGAGAGCTCACTGCAATGGGAAGCCTGTGGATTGCAACTAGAGAAAACTCTCGCAGCAATGAAGACCCAAAAATCAAATGAATAAATAAATAATTTTGTTTAAGTTTCTTTCAGAATAATGCTGCTTACTGACAGTGACCCAAGAGTATCTCTGATGGAGACAATGAGATTAAAGTTGTTTTCATGCCGGCTAGCACAGCATCCATCCTGCGGTCCATGAAATTACTCAAAGAGTAATTACTCAAAGAGAAATTACTCTTTGAGTAATTTCAACTTTCAAGTCATTATTTATGAAAAACATTTTTTAAGGCTATAGCCACCATTGATAGTGACTCCTCCAATGGGTCTGAGAAAAAAAGAAAATAAGACTGAGGGCTCAGATGATGGTTCGCATTTTTAATTAAGGTTTGTACATTTCTTACACATGATGCTACCCTTAATAGACTATAGTATAGCATAAATGTGACTTTTATGCACTGGGAAACCAAACATTTCATGTGACCCACTTTATTGTGATATTTGCTGCACCCATGGAGGTCTGGAAACAAACCCACAGCACCTCCGAGGTCTGCCTGTATTGCAAAAGGATCACCGTAAGAGGTTGAGTTCCCATATGTTGCTGCTGCTGCTGCTGCTGCTGCTAAGTCACTTCAGTCATGTCCAACTCTGTGGGACCCCATAGATGGCAGCCCACCAGGCTCCCCCGTCCCTGGGATTCTCCAGGCAAAAATACTGGAGTGGGTTGCCATTTCCTTCTCCAATGCATGAAAGTGAAAAGTGAAAGTGAAGTCGCTCAGTCATGTCTGACTCTTAGCAACCCCATGGACTGCAGCCTACCAGGCTCCTCTGTCCATGGGATTTTCCAGGCAAGAGTACTGGAGTGGGGTGCCATTGCCTTCTCTGTTGCCGCACATAGTGACAAATAAATGATTTTTGTGATGAGGATAAACTGGTTCCTTTTCCGAGAGGTGGATTGTTGGAGACAACCAAGATCTGCCTTCGCAGGACTTGGCCACAGCATCCGGCAGAGAAGGAAGTTTCCTGCAGAGGGAAGGCTGGATGCCCCAGCTGCCTCCTCTAGCCGCCACCCCCAGGACAGCATGGCTCCCCTGAGACGTTGAGTTGCTATTTCAAAACATACATTTACATCAGCGTTTTGAATATTAATAAACTGTCTAAATGCTAGTTTACAAAAAAAAAGGCCATCTCTCCACTTCCCTGCCCTCCGCCCACAATCCATCCTGGCAGGACATGTGACGGAGAGTGGCAGCAATTTAATCAGCATGTTTTCTGCCAGAAGCATCCAGGCGCCTGCGGGGTGACCCGGGCTGCACTGGAGAAGGAGACAGCCCTGGCCGGAAACACTCAGCCTCCCCCATCCAAGGCAGATGTGAGCGGATTCTCTGTGTCACAGAAACGCCTTCTTCTTAGACCTCCGTACTGTCAGAGGACCGAGGGGAAGAATTCAGCCATGACCCCATAGATGGCAGCCCACCAGGCTTCCCCGTCCCTGGGATTCTCCAGGCAAGAACACTGGAGTGGGTTGCCATTTCCTTCTCCAATGCATGAAAGTGAAAAGTGAAAGGGAAGTCGCTCAGTCGTGTCCGACTCCTATCGACCCCATGGACTGCAGCCCACCAGGCTCCTCCATCCATGGGATTTTCTAGGCAAGAGTACTGGAGTGGGTTGCCATTGGTCACACAGAGTCAGACACACTGAAGCGACTTAGCAGCAGCAGCAGCTCTTTCCAATAGGCTGAGAACTAATAAGATATAAAGCTGCTTTTCTGTTGTTCTAACCAGCGCTGGCAGCACTCAGATTCAAAGTGAATTTACCAAATGGAGAAAGAGAAAAACCCATCTGGGCTTCCCAGGTGGCTTGGTGGTAAAGAACCCATCTACCAATGCAAGAGACTCAGGAGATGCAGGTTTGATTCCTGGGTCAGGAAGATCCCCCGTAGGGGAAATGGCAACCCACTCCAGTGTTCTTGCCTTGGAAATCCCATGGACAGAGAAGCCTGGTAGGCTATAGTCCTTGGAGTTGGAAGCAGTCAGACATGACTTAGTGATTGAATAATAAATCTTCCCATGATCCCCAACTGACAGCTAGTAGCATTTTCAGGAGTTCTACTTTGCATATTTTCACATGAAAGCATATTTTCCGTAGTGGTAATTGCAGCATACATACGATTTTAAAACAGATTTTCATTTACTATCGTAACCACTGTGAACTTCATAATTATCATTTTAATGACCTCATAATGGTCCATCTACTGAGCATATGCTCCCTCATGGACTTAGCTAGTTTCCATACTGTTGGTCACGTGGGCTTGTTACAAATGATACTGTAAATAATGTGTCGCCAGCATTCTTGGATGTCTATTTTTTCTTTCATTTACCCTTAGGGCCGGGCTTCCCTGGTGGCTCAGATGGTAAATAATCGCCTGCAGTGCAGGAGACCTGGGTTCAATCCCTGGGTTGGGAGGATCCCCTGAAGGAGGACATGGCAACCCACTCCAGTATTCTTGCCTGGAGGATCCCCAGGGACAGAGGACCCTGGTGGGCTACAGTCTATGGGGTCGCAAAGAGTCAGACATGACTGAGCGACTAAGCACACCCTCCGGGTCAGTGCCCTGAACTACCTCTATCAGGTCAATGGCATGAATTGTGACTTGATCCCCAGAGCACCCTGCCATTTCTGGGGTGCATGTGCCAGCCCCATGGCCAAGGTCAACACCGACCATTCCCTTTTTCAAAGACTCCGGCTTTCCCATGGGCTCTGCCTGGTGGACACGGACACCCAGCTGTTCCTCCAGCCCCATTCTGTTCTCAGGCATCCCTCTGCTGAGAGTCTTGTCTGGTCAGCCTGTCCTCTGGTCTCCCAGACCCAGGAGGTCTGCACAGCTCCTTTCCTTGCTGGGAGTGTGCCTGTTGCTCCCCAGGGCCCCCCCGCAGCCCTGCCCACTTCCCTTCCTCCTGGTGCCCGTCCATATCCTTCCACACCCCACACACACCCTGCTCTGCCAGGCCCTGGCCCAGGATGCTTCCACCACATGGGGGACTGGCTTTTTCCAGTATCACCAGGGTGTTAACTGCAGAGGCCCTTTCACTTTGTCTCTGTGAGGCCTGGATCTCATCCTTCCAGACACTTTCCCTCACCTTGGAGCCTGTGTCCTCCTGCCGCTTCTCTGTAAGTGTCAGCTGTCTCCTCTTTTTTGACCCAGTTGCTAACCATCAGTGTCCCCCAGGTAGGATGGATGGCTCGTGGGGCAGTGCAGTGGGGCCTCACCCCTCTCTCCAGGCTGTTGTATCGGTTCTAAAATTTACAGAAAGGGGTCACAACCCAAGTGCCCATCGACAGATGATGAGAAACAAAATGCTGTGTGCATGCGATGGAGTACCAAGTGTGGAGTCCCGGAGGTTTTAGCTCATTCTGGTGCTCACGTGTCTCTGAGTTTGAAATTAACTAAGACGAATGCAAGATTTCAAGCAATATTCTGATACTATGCAAATAAGACAGCAAAGTTTGTTGAAAAACATTTGCATAAGTAACAGGTAAAGTTTATGGGTTTTTCTAATGAGAAAGGCAAGAGATAAAGCTGAGTGTTAATTCCTGCCGATTCATCTATATGATGAGAGGCGTCAGGATGCTATCAAGAAGGAAGCGTACGGCTCCTAGCGAGTCTGGCAGCACCTCTGCATTTAAATCGGAGGGATGTCCCCGGCCTCTCATGTCTCAAAACTTTGTTCAGGGGTTAGAAAGTCCTGGAACATGAATACATTAAATGGAAAACTTCCCCTTTCATCACACAAGAACTTTCCCTCATCGTCTGCTGGTTTGCACCAACTACAAAGCAGGAAAGAGCTCATAAAAGGCATTTTTAAGCTACTGACTTTATTTTGTTGTGTGTGGGGGAGGCTATTTTTGCACATAATGGTGAATATGGCTAATTTTTTTTTTTTTTAACTTACAGTGCAGCTGTGGAACTGATGATCTTTCTTTATTTTTTTTCTTTATTTTTTTATTATTATTTTTTTCTCTTTATTTTATTTTTTTTAATTTTATTTTATTTTTAAACTTTACATAATTGTATTAGTTTTGAATATGGCTAATTTTTAATTGTTTCCCTAACTTGAAACTCCAGTTTTAACTGGAGTCTTTCCTCCAGTCTGAGATCAAACAAAACTGTTGTGAGCCTCTAGGTACGTATTTTTGTGTGAACCTAAGTCTTCTTTGGAGAAGGAAATGGTAGCCCACTCCAGTACTCTTGCCTGGAAAATCCCATGGACAGGGGAGCCTGGTAGGCTACAGTCTATGGAGTTGCAAAGAGTTGGACATGACTGAGCGACTTCACTTTCACTTTCAAATCTTCATTTCTCTGAACAGAGACCCAAGCGTGCGGGTCACATGGTCACTGCCTATTTGGTTTTATGAGAAACTGCTGAACTGTTAGAGGCTTCCCTGGTGGCATAGTGGTAAAGAATCCACCTGCCAATGCAGAAGATGCGGGTTCGATCCTGGGTTGGGAAGATCCCCTGGAGAAGGGAATGGCAACCCACTACAGTATTCTTGCCTGGAGAATCCCATGGACAGAGGAGCCTGGCGGGCTACAGTCCATGCGGTTGAAAAGAGTCGGACACGACTGAACTATTGGCTGGGGGGCTGAATCATTTTACGTTCCCTCTAGCCAGGTGTGAGAGGTCCAGCGTCTCTGCATTCGATGTTGTCACTGGTTTTTATTTTAGCCATTCTGTGTTGTTTCAGTGTAGATTTATTTTGTGTTTCCATAATGGCAAAAGGAAGTGAAGGTGCGGGGAGGAAGTGAAGATGGAGGAAGCGTAGGTGGGGAAGGAAGTGAAGGGGGGAAAGAGAAGAAGATGTTAGGAAAGGGGGTAACATGGAGGAGAGAAGCCCTGGGGAAGCCAGGGAAGTGAGGACAGAGGAGGCTGTAACCGCAGACAGGAGAAAGCTCCCTTCTTCTGTTAGACTGGAGGGAGGCCGAGCGCAGATGCGGATCACAGGTGCATTTGATGGTGAAAGTGGTATGGACCAGTGGCTCTTTCCAGGACAGAAAATGGGGGGGAGGCCTTTGGGGGGGGTGTGGTTCTCAGTGATTGAGGGGTAATGCTGGTGTTTCCTGCACCAGGGCCAGGAGGCCAGGTGACCTGCAGTGCTAAGACAGGAACTCACCTTTTCAGAAAATGATCCACTGGAAACGGTGCTTGCCGATACAGCCGCTGCTCACAGCTGTGCGCACAACCGTACTCAACCTGATTTCTAAATACTATTTTGTACTAAAAATGAATCAGGGCTTGTTGGAGAAGTCGCTGCTGTGTCCAAGGCAGGGAATGTATGTGGTGACCTTGGGTGGCCTTGTGCCAGTATCTATACAGTTCAGTTCAGTCACTCAGTCATGTCCAACTCTGCAACCCATGGACTGCACTATACAGGCTTCCCTGTCCATCACCAACTCCCCGAGCTTGCTCAAACTCATGTCCATCAAGTTGGTGATGCCATCCCACTATCTCATCATCTGTCATCCCCTTCTCCTGCCTTCAATCTTTCCCAGCCTCAGGGTCTTTTCCAATGAGTCAGTTCTTCATATCAGGTGCCAAAGTATTGGAGTTTCAGCTTCAGCATCAGTCCTTCCAATGAATATTCAGGACTGATTTCCTTTAGGATTGACTGGTTGGATCTCCTTGGAGTCCAAGGGACTCTCAAGAGTCTTCTCCAACACCACAGTTCAAAAGCATCAATTCTTCAGCGTTCAGCCTTCTTTATGGTCCAACTCTCACATCCATACATGACTACTGGAAAAACTATAGCTTTGACTAGACAGACCTTTGTCAGCAAAGTAATATCTCTGCTTTTGAATATGCTGTCTAGGTTGCTCAAAGCTTTTCTTCCAAGGAGCAAGCATCTTTTAATTTCATGGCTGCACTCACCATCTGCAATGATTTTGGAGCCTCCCAAAATAAAGTTTGTCACTGTTTCCATTGTTTTCCCATCTATTTTCCATGAAGTGATGGGACCAGATGCCATGAAATGATGGGACCGGATGCCATGAAGTGATGGGACCAGATGCCATGATCTTCGTTTTCTGAATGTTGAGCTTTAAGCCTACTTTTCCACTCTCATCTTTCACTTTCATCAAGAGGCTCTTTAGTTCTTTTTTGGTTTTTGTTATAAGGGTGGTGTCATCTGCATATCTGAGGTTATTGATATTTCTCCCAGCAATCTTGATTCCAGCTTTTGCTTCATCCAGCCCAGTGTTTCTCATTATGTACTCTGCATATAAGTTGAATAAGCAGGGTGACAATATACAGCCTTGAAATACTCCTTTCCCAATTTGGAACCAGTCTCTTGTTCCATGTCCAGTTCTAACTGTTGCTTCTTGACCTGCATACAGATTTCTCAAGAGGCAGGTCAGGTGGTCTGGTATTCCCATCTCTTTCAGGATTTTCCACAGTTTATTGTGATCCACACAGTCAAAGGCTTTGGCATAGTCAATAAAGCAGAAATAGATGTTTTTCTGGAACTCTCTTGCTTTTTCCATGATCCAGAGGATGTTGGCAATTTCATCTCTTGAGAAAGGCTCTGAATCTTTAATATCATACATGTATACACACTGTGTGGATCACGATAAACTGTGGAAAATTCTGAAAGAGATGGGAATACCAGACCACCTGACCTGCCTCTTGAGAAACCTATGAGACTTCCCTGGTGGCCCAGTGGATGGGAATCCGCCTGCCAGTGCAGGGGACACGGGTTTGATCCCTGGTCTAGGGAGATTCCACATGCCTCAGAGCAACTAATCCCACGGGCCACAACTACTAAAGCCTGCATGCCCTTGAGGCCATGCTCTGCAACAAGAGAAGCCCACCCACACACTGAAACGAGAGGAGCCGCCTCTCACCACAACTCAAAAAGCCTTAGCAGCAACGAAGACCCAGCACAGAACAGTGAATAAGTCAATTATAGAGAAGAAAAGCACGTGGAGGCTGCAGGTGAAGTCTGGGGCTGTGGGTGGGGAGCCAGCGGGGCCTTTGGGTGCTGGTGGAGTTCTCTTTCTTGGTCTCCACAGTGATGGCACGCAGTGTCCCCAGGAGAATTATCCGTTCAGCTGCACATGCCTGAACGGATGTTGTGTCCCACAATAAGAAGCGACCTTCCGTGTTCAGAGAAGCAGCAGAAATCCAGGTGGCCCACATAGAAATGCTATTTCAACCCACGGATTCCATTTCACTAATCAAAGTACCTGTTGTCTTTGACAAGGGGAGATGCCTGTGCAATGTAAAATAGAACTAGTTCTTATATAAATGTTATTGAGAAAGCCAGTTTTGAAAATACAGATAGGGCTTCTTAGATAAGCCAAGATAAGAGATACCAAGTTGTCAGAACATAAACAGTTTTCTAATTTGTTGTTGTTTTGTAGTCCCTTCAGTAGTATCCAACTCTCTGTGGCCCAATGGACTGTGGCCCACCAGGCTCCTCTGTCCATGGGACCCTCCAGGCAAGAATACTGGAGTGAGTGGCCATTTCTTTCTCCAGGGGATCGACCTGGGATCAAACCCTCATCTCCTGCATTGGCAGGCGGATTCTTTACTGCTGAGCCACTTGGGAAGCCCTTTTAATAATTTATCTCTCCCCAGTTTAGAAGGCTTCCAAGATGCCTTGAGCTAGAAAAGGTCTATGTGCGTGCATGCTCAGACGCTCAGTCGTGTCTGAATCTTTGTGACCCCATGGATTGTAGGCCACCAGACTGCTCTGTCCATGGGATTTCCCAGGCAAGAATACTGGAGTGGGTTTCCCTGCCCACCTCTAGGGGATCTTCCTGAGCCAGGGATTGAACCCAGGTTCCCACATTGCAGGTCTGCTGAGCCACTAGGGATATCCAGAAAATGTCTACTCTTTTCTAAAAATGGAACGAGGACACGAACTTCAGAATCTCCTTTATTTGCATTAACATCCAGCTAACTTAGGGTCTTAAGTGAGAAGTGGCTTTCTCAGGCTTCCTCTGAACATACTAATTATCAAGCAAAATTTGGTTTTCATAAGAACCTTGAGGGGGGCTGCTTGGAGGCTGCTGTTTCCCAGGGTTCAGGCCCGGGGCTGTTTTGGCCTCATCCTCCCTTCGAGATGTTCTGTGCAGCCTTATCATTACACCGATGACAGAGGGCTGGATCATCAAAATGGAAAGTAACAGGCAGATTCCATCTCTCCTGTCTCCATCTTGGGGGAAACCTCTTCATTTTCAGAGGCTTGGTGGTTTTTTTTTCTTTTTTTTTCCCCTTCATTTTAACACATTCATTCTGCTTTGCCCAGAAAATTATTTCAGTCTCAGACAACTCTTATTTATTCATTCCCACGGATGAAAGCAGAAGCCTGGATAATGCAAAATGATACAAATGCAGAAACTCTTTATATTTGACTTTCAAATGTGAGCTTGTACTTACATTTGATTATGCGTGTGTTTAATATTCTGGGGATTCGATTCAGACAAAATAACCAAGTCACAGGATGAGCATCTAACCGGCAAAGTGCGAGCTGCCTCGCTGGGTCCGGACCATGTTCCTGAGCACATTGACAGCCCGGAGGACGAGGGTGGGCAGGACTCCAGACAGACAGAGCCTCCCAGCCCACCCTCTTCTGGCTTCCTGGGCATCCCGATGCTCTGCGCCCCCAAACCTGCTGTTCACCTGAGAGCAGGTACCGCACGTGCTCTGAGCTCCGCGGTGGGAGCTTCGCCACCGAGCTGATTGCTTTACACACGTCCAAAGATCACACATCTTTCTTTCCTTCCTGTCCAAACTGAGGTTCGGTTGTTTGCACCAGTCCCCCACAGTCAGGAGAGCAAGTTCTACCCCTTGGGGGTGGGGGTGGGCATCACAGGGCCATCCTGGAGTAGTCTGTCCCCTGTATTACCTGTGTTTATAACCAGCCTGTCCCGCAGAGTAAAACCAACACCTGTGCAAACAGGGTGTGAGGAATTGCTCTGGGCCAGCCCCTCCATCCCGCCCCCCTACCCTTGCCATCCACACTGAGACCCTTGTCCTGATGGTACACCAGCATCCCCTGGCTGGCACCAAGGTCCTCCCCAGCTTTCCTCTCCCCCTCACACCTCCTGTTCTAGAAACTGCAAAGGTTTATGTGTGGCAAAGGTTTCTGCTGGGATTTTATCACCAGGAAAGAACTGGAGGATGCTGGCAGGAAGCTGACATCATTGGCTATATATCAGAGAGGGGTCGGGTCTTAAAAATGGAAATTACTAGAGAAGGGAAAAGGAAAGACAAGAAGGAAAAAGAAGGGAGAAAGAGACACACAGGGAGGAAGAGAGCTTGAAGGCTGGGCCCCAGAATCTCTGGGAGGCAACTGGGCTGGGAGGGAGGGCTCGAAGTCTGGGACTGCTGATCTGGGCACCTCTTGTGACCTTTCCATGTGGCTCAGACTTCTCCCAGCTGGATGGCCATGTTCTGCATGGGCTTATCCCAAGAGGGAGCACTGGAGGGTGAGTGCTCCAAATGACCCAGATGGAGGCTACATGCCTCTGACGATCCGGTCCCAGGAGACCCCACTGGACCCTTCCTCCGTTCTCTGTTGGCCGAAGGCACCCTAAGCCCATCCAGATTCAGTGGGTGGGGACGCAGACCACACCTCACCCCATATGATCATCTCTACTTTCTTAGTTTCCAGCTAAGGTGTGAAAGCTCCCTTGTCAGGACAGCCGATTTCCTCTGATGTAGGAACGTGAGGGTTCAGGTTCCTGTGATGCACGGAGCACTTGGTGGTTAATAATCTGCGGCTCATTATGATGATCTGTGGTCTCTATAACAGTCAATGGGCTGGAACCACAGATGTATTTACTGCCTTCATTTAATTGCTAACATTAGGCTTATTTTCAAGTATTTTCTCTCCATTTGGATGGAGTGCCTTTTATCTGAGCTTATCTTCAGTGTCAATAAGTTTCCCATTTCTCGACAGCTGGACGCCCCGATAACATACAGCTCTCCTCCTATTAATCTTCTGTGAACTGACCATTAGGGTTGTGAAATCCATTCATCGCCAAGAGTTGTCCTGTCACAACTGCATGGGCTTCCATTAGCTAAACCAAACCCTATTTCTTTACCACGACTAAGGCTCTTTGTCATTTTAATAGTTCTTCCTTAGAGCTGGCACAGAGTGTCAGACTGTCCCCCAAAGAACAAGCAGACGCCGGCAACACTCCGTTACCTTGGGTGGTAGTTGTTCAATCACTGAGTCATGTCTTTTGCATGCTGGACTGCAGCACACCAGGCTTCCCTGTCCTTCACTATGTCCCGGAGTTTGCTCAAATCCATGTCCGTTGAGTTGGTATTGCTAACCATCTCATCCTCTGTCGCCCCCTTCTCCTGCCTTCAATCCTTCCCAGCATCAGGGTCTTTTCTAATAAGTCAGCTCATTGGAAGGGTTACCTTGGGAGCCTTTGGTAAATTTATTCCCGAGAAGACCCATAGACCTGAATATCCCTCAGATATTCTCCACTGAAGTCTTTCTGTTGGGCTGCTCTCCCCTGAGTAGAATTGGACGCTGAGTGTCACTAGTCCATCTCACTCCACAAAAACTTTAATCTTGGTTTTATTCACCTACATCGTCCCTCATTGATACAAGCAAAGTACATCAAATAGTTTTAAAAACCAGTACAATCCGGATTGTGAGATAGGAAAAGAAAACAGGAAGTCGTGAGTGGGGGAAGGGAGGGGGAGAATAGAGAGAGGAGAGGAGACTTCCCACTCAGGGCGAGTGATACAGAGCAACCAGGAGGAGAAGAGGCATGGTCAAGCGGTCACAATCAGGGAGACTGGGACACCCCAGCCCAGGGCACGTTCCTTCCCCCTCCGGCCCTGTCCTGCCCCCAGGAAGGGTTTGGGGAAGTGCACAGGTGTGAGTTGCCCAAGCTAATGGCTGGGAGGTCCTGGCTTGGGCCGAAACCTCTTGGGAGGGTGGCCTGTGATCTGTGTGCACGCTACACGAGGCACCCCTTGCACCAATCTAGTGGATGACGGATAGGTGTCTGGGTGATGCTGATATTGTTCGTTGGGCTTCCCCAGTGGCTCAGTGGTAAAAAATCTGCCTGCCAATGCAGGAGACGCAGGTTTGATCCCTGGGTCGGGAAGATCCCCTGGAGAATGAAATGGCAACCCACTCCAGTATTCTCGCCTGAGATAAGATGCCATCCAACCATCTCATCCTTTAGGTCCTTGTTATTTATCTATTTAATAAGTGTGAAACTCCTGGAATTTAAATAAAAATTCTTTGTGTGCCTTTTTTCTGGAAGGATGGCCTTCAATCAAAATTCTCAAGGCGTTCAGGCCCAGAAAGGAGTGTCTGGGCCTGGGATGGGGTCACTGTTCTCTGATTCCTGCTCCACAAACTATTGCAGGCAGGTAATTGCCAGCTCACCGCCTGTTCCACCACCAGCTTTAGCGAAAGTCAGGGCCCACCAAGGCTGAGCCACACAGGTAAAGCGCTAGAACAGACCAGGCAGATGACACAGTCAGCTGTCAATAAATCAAAGTTAGATGATATTAAGAAATTATTCTTAATTTTGTAACAGGATAATGATACTGTGATCATGGTTTTTTAAAGTCTTTAGTTAGCCTGGGGGAGTGGGGAGCAGATCAAAGAAGAAAGAAAATGTTGACAATCTTTCAGGCTGGAGCTGAGCACTCCTGGGTTCAGGATACAATTTTTTCTCCTTTTGATTTTTAAAATGCCGTAATAAAAAAGTTTAAAAAATAAAAATAAATCCAAGCTACTCTTCATAACAAGATGCAAATCACTCAGCCAGGCGGAAGTGTAACTTCTCCCAGAGAGGGCAAGTTCAGTCGCCAGCCTGCACCTTGCCGGCCTGTCTGTCCGACAGGTGCCACGCTTTCGGAAGGAAAACAGGTAAAAGGTGGGTCCCGCTCTTAAAGAGCTGGCGCCCCTCCTCCTCCCCCGCAGCAAGCCCCTCCTGGCCTCGGTTTTGCTCTCCCTGAAATGGGCTGACGTCCCTCTTGGAAGAGGCGCGGGCAGTGAAGGGGGGTGGGTTGGGAGCGCCTCCAGGGTTGCCCAGGTGAAGCAGACGCCGGCATTTTCCAAAGCTGGCTGGGGACGCGGGGGCGGATGGAGAGACTCGTGATTGGGAAGGAGGAAAACACACACACACACACACACACACACACACACACACACACACACTCATTTCCCTCCATCCTCTTCCTCTCACTCCGCCCCCCGAGGGGCGGTACCCTGGTCCCTGGGGGAGGTTTAGGCCGAGGACCCGGGAGCGCGGCGGGCCGGGGAGAAGGGCTTGGGTCTCGCAGCCCCGGCCGGGAGGCCGGTGGTGCGGCGGCCCCTCCCCTGCGATCCTTTCCCCTCCTCCCCGTCTCCTCCGCCCCATCCTCCTCCGGGTCCCCGGCAGCCGAGGCTCTGGGAGCAGCCGGCGGCGCAGCGGCCGCGCAGCCTTTGTCTCGGGGCAGCCGGGCGGAGGGCCCAGCGCAGGCGTAAGTGACCGGTGGCCGGGCGGGGGGGCTCGGCAGGGAGCGGGCCCGGGTCGGGGGCACTCCCTGCGGGGGATGCGGGCCAGCCCGGTTGTCCGGGGCTCGGGCTGTGCGCGCCCGGCCAGGCGGTGCCGGGGCGCGGTGGGCGCGGAGGGGCCACCGCCGAGAGGGGCGCGGGAGTGCGCGGAGGAGGCGCAGGGGTCGTGGGGAAGGTGCCGAGCCGCCGCGCTCGGGGACACTGTGCGCTTTCGCTGGGCGCCGCAGCCTTGCGCCTGCGGACGTGCGGCTTGGGTGCGAGTCCTGTCGGCCGTGTTTCTCAGGGCAGAGGCCACACGGGGACGCAGGAGGCAGAGGACAGGCAGTGATGAAACAACGGGAGAGGACCGGGCCGGCGTCACCAGCACCATCACCATCACCACCATCACCATCACTGACCTGCGCCCATCCCGGCTTCCCCCACCTCCTCCCCGGTGTAAAGACAACTTTATCAGATTATTTCCTTTTCACGGGTAGTACTTTGAAAAAGCGTCGGAGCTCCTCAAATCAGAGATCAGAGGGGCTTGCAGTCATCTGTCCGGGGCCGGTTAACTAAGGTAGCAATCAGGCTTCGATGCTCTCGGTTTTTCTAATTCTGGTGCTGGAGAGGTCTGATTAAAAACTCCCCCTCGCTTGGTAATGATGATGCTGATGATGATGATCAAGTATAAAATAATATCCTCACTAAATTAGATAATCAGGAGTTTAATTTTTTCTCTCTCTCTTTTAATTTTTGGGTGTGAAAATACCAGCAGTAAGTGGAGACATAAGGAAAATGAAGCTTTTCCAAAAATAATAACCAGGAATAGGGGTAAAAGAGGTCCTTTGTAGAAGTCACCCAAGTGGGCTGAAGGCAGTGAGCCCATCCATCAGGTGCGGAAAGTGCTTTTGGCGGTTGGTGGATCTCGATCTCATTACTCTGGATGTGTGTAGTTTCTCACGCTGCCCCAAGAATGTTTCCGTTGCTGTTTCAAACTGGCCTTTCCTTGGTCCAAGGGACCACAGATCGGACCAAAGGACGCACGCGGCTCTGGAGCCATCAGGGCTGTTAGGGCGCCCAAGGTGAGCTCCACAAAACCGGCTCCGTACGAAAAGTGACTTTCAGAAAATAGGCAGCTAAGTCCCCTCTGTTTTTGCCCACTGGTTAGAAATGAGCCTTGGACATCTGGGTTTTGTGTTCTCGCCCAACTAGACATAAACTAGACAACCCTACATATCTTGATATGCTTGGAAATTTTCTTGCCCAAAAGTCAGGATAGCAGGACTCCTTTTTTAAAGATGATGTTTATGTATTACCTATTTGTGGCTGCACTGGGTCTTCATTGCTGCACGGTCTCTTCTCTGGTTGTGGCCAGCGGCGGCTATTCTCTGGAGGCAGTACTCGAGCGTCTCATTGTGGTGGCATCTCTTGTTGTAGAGCACAGGCTCTAGAGTGTGGGCTTCAGAAGTTGTGGCTCACAGGCTCAGCTGCTCCACAGCAGGTGGGATCTTCCCAGACCAGGGATCAAACCCATGTCTCCTGCATTGGCAGGTGAATTCTGAGTCACCAGGGAAGCCCTAACTTCTTTCTGTTTACTGAAGTATCATTTATACACTTAACTCACTGCACAGCTGAAACTTTACCTATGTTGACCCCCACAAAACCTGCTCCCAGAGTAAGAGATAGAAAATCTCTGTGGTCCATGAGTGTTCCTCTGTGTCCTTTTCCAGATATAACTTCTTTGGCTGTTCCCAACATAGAAAAATAATTTCTTTTAAAATAATTTCTTTTCAGTGTCTTTCAGTCACTCAGTTGTGTCCAACTCTTTGTGACCCCATGGACTGCAGCACTCCAGGCTTCCCTGTCCTTCACCATCTCCCAGAGCTTGCTGAAACTCATGTCCATTGAGTCGGTGATGCCATCCAACCATCTCATCCTCCGTCGTCCCCTTCTCCTCCTGCCCTCAGTCTTTTCCAGCATCAGGGTCTTTTCCAATGAGTCGGCTCTTCACATCAGGTGGCCAAAGTGTTGGAGCTTCAGCTTCAGCATCAGTCCTTCCAGTGAATATTTCAGGACTGATTTCCTTTTGGATTGATTTCTTTTCAGTATCTCACATTAAATCTGGTTGGCCTCTTCCTTTAGCAAATAGGACTGGGAACTTCCTTGGTGGCTTAGTAGTAAAGAATCTGCCTGCCAATACAGGAGACATTGGTTCAATCCCTGGTCTGGGAAGATTCCACATGCCGAGGAGCAACTAAGCCCAGGAGCCACAACTATGGAACCCATGCACCCTAGAGCCCATGCTTTGCAACAAGAGAAGCCACTGCAGTGAGAAGCCCACACTCCACAGCTAGAGAGTAGCTCCCACTCGCCGCAGCTAGAGAAAGCCCATGCAGCAACAAAGACCCAGCACAGCCAAAAATCTAAATAAACAAATAATTTTTTTTTTTAGAAATTTATGACTGAGTCCCAGCCCTGGGCCCAGCACTGCATGGACAGGAGCTCCCCATGGACAGGCAGATAAACCAGATAATTAGACAAGCAGGGGTGACACTATATGCAGATACAGAATGTTCCAGGCCATATCCTAGTTTTTGTTTTTTTTTTTTTTTTTTTCCTGAGGGGGAAAGGGAAGGCTTCTTGGAGGATGTGAATCTTCAAGTTGAGAACTGAAACATGAGCACAAGATCATCAGTAAAACGTGGTCAGAGGAAAAGGAAAGTCTGTTCCGAGTGGCAGGAAGGTCATGCATCATGGTTCAGAAAGAAGAGAGCATGGAGGGTTTGAAGAACAAAAACTCATTGAGGCTGATTGGAGCACAGTCTGGGGGAGGAGTGTGTAGACAGCCAGGGGGTCAGCAGGGCCACCAGGAGACTCAGGCCGGGGCAGGGGTGGTGGTGGTTTTCTGGCAGGGAGGAGGCCTGGACGCGCATGGAGGGTGAGATCTGATTGTCAGCTGGCTGCTGTGCGGTGGGGAGACTACAGAAGGGATGGGGGCCGGGTGACTGCCGTGGCATCCCAGCGAGACACCAAGGTGGCCTAGCCAGGCAGTGGCAATGGGAATCAAGGACTGAAAGAGACTTAGGGGAACTTCTCTGATGGTTCAGTGGTTAAGAATCCACCTCGCAATGCAAAGACCAAGGGTTTGATCCTTGATCAGGAAACTTAAGATCCCATATGCGGCAGAGCGACTAAACCCAGGGCCACAACTACTGAACCCATGCACCGCAGATGGAGAGTCCATGCGTTGCCATTAAGACCCACATAAAAAGATAACATAGATAAATATTTAACAAAGAAAGAAACTTAGCAGGCAAAATCAACACGTGTTTGACCTGTGAAGATTCAAGGATGCCCCTTTGGTTTCTTAGATCTCACAAAACTGGTGGACGATGGAGCCATTGGAGATACTGGTGGGGGGAGAATCTAGTTTATATAATATCCTTTTGTGATATATAACTCTCTGAATACACCTGATCTCAGTTGCCAGTTAGCTTGTGGGATATGTAGGTAGAAATGTCTCCCAGGAAGTTGTAACAGATGTTTATGGAGCATGTGCTATGTGCCAGGCATTCTGGGGTCACCTAGATGCAGCTCTGAATGAACCACAATGCAAGGTTCAACCATGACCTTGTGAGGCTCACATATATCAGGCCAGAGCTGCAGTCTGGGGGCTTCTGGGTGTAGGTGGTGATGAAGGCTTCAGAGAGAATGGATTTGTTTGGTAAGATTCTAGTGAAAGAGTAGAAGCCAAGGGTAAAGTCTCAAGGGACACCAGCAGACTAAAAAGGGGAGATGGCAGAGAAAGCAAAAAAGGTGTGATGTTCCGAGGTCCAGGGAGAGGTCCCCAGAGCCACCTGCAGCTAAGTTATGTAAGGTGAGGTCTAGAGGGACTTCCCTGGTGATCAGTGGCTAAAGCTCTGAGCTCCCAATGCAGGGGTCTGGGTTCCATCCCTGGCCAGTGAACCAGATCCCACGTGCCACAGCCAAGACCCGGTGCTGCCAAATAAAATAAGTAAATAGTAGGAGAAAAAGATGAGGATCAGCAGCAGCAGCTGACACCAGAAATTTAGAAATGCAAGTTCTTTTTAAAATTTATAATTAAAAATTATAAATTTATAAATTATAATTTATAATTGCTCTACAATGCTATGTGTTTCTGCTGTACAACAAAGTGAGTCAGCTCTATGAACACATATATCCACTGCCTCTTGAGCCTCCCACTCCCACCCCCATCCACCCTCGGGGTCATCACAGAGCACCGAGCTGAGCTCTCTGCGCTCTTCAGCAGCTTCCCGCTAGCTGGCTGTGTTACACCTGGGAGTGTATATATGTCCATGCTGCGCTCTCACTCGACCCCTCCGTGTCCACAAGTCTGTTTTCGACATCTGTTTCTCTGTTCCTTCCCTGCAAAAAGTTCATCAGTGCCTTTTTTCTAGATTTCATTTATGTATATTAGTATACGATGTTTGTTTTTCTCTTTCTTGCTGAAGTACACTTTGTATGACAGACTCTGGGTTCATCCACATCACTGCAAATGACTCCATTTCAGTCCTTTTTATGGCTGTATATTTCCATTGTATGTATGTATTACATCTTCTTTATCCATTCATCTGTCTGTGGACATCTGGGTTGCTTCCATGTCCTGGATATTTTAAATAATGCTGCTACGAACATGTGGGGTGCATGTGTCTTTTTGAATTATGATTTTCTCAGGGTGTATGTCCAGGAGTGGGGTTGCTGGGTCATATCGTAGTTTTATTCCTAGTTTCTTGAGGAACCTCCGTAGGTTCTTCTTAGTGGCTGTGTTAATCAGCAGTCTCCCAGGACCACCTGAATCTGAAACTGACCCTCTGAATGCTAACCAGACTTCCAGGTGATTCACACGCCCCACCCCACCCCCGAGTTTGAGAGCCACTGCTCCACGTATTAACTAATAAGAAAGTCAGTCACAGGTGCCTGAGAGACTTGGTGAGAGTAATTTCATTGGTGTTACAGCCTGGTTAGGCAAATTTTTAAAAATTTTAACGAATGTTCAGTTTTTTATTGGGAAATTTCCAATGTTTTATTTTCTTTTGCATGTTTGAGTTTTTTCCCTTCTATATAGTAGTTGATCACAGATTGATGTTTTGTTTCACCCTGTTCCATATGATTTGCGAAGTTTTGTTTTTATCTACTTTGAAACACATTATTATATATGAACGTCCACCTACATCTCTGATAATTGATTCGCTGCCTTCGGGTCTGAAATGGAGGAATGAAAACAGTGAAGCAGAGTGAAGGTGGGTGAATCTCAGCTCTGAATGGCAGCCTGAGAAAGCACCTAGACACCTAAAGTTGTTTCTTCCAGAAAGTTCCAAGACACTGGGGTGTATTTCTAATTATTTGCACTTGTCGTCATGTGAAGTAATTGGATATGCGTCCTTTTCATCAAAGTGGGCCAACAGCATAACCTTAATTGTTGTACTTCTGGTGTGCTAATAAGGAGGAGGGCTGCTAGGAACTGGGTCTTCCCCTGACTTTGCTGTCAGATCCCCAAGTATTTCATTTCATTTGATGGGAAGAATTGGAGCATATCACTCTGGTTTGCTGTCATTAGGGGAAATCGGTGGTTGATGTTCAAGTGAGAAGAGACTAAGGCAGACCTCCAGGCACAGGTCCAGGATGCTGTGGACTTGGACCCAGACCCACCCCCACCCCAAGTAAAGCGAATGCCGCAGTGAAGCAAGTCACACAAATCTTTTGGTCTTCCAGTGCATATAAAAGTGATTGGAGGGGGGGACTTCCCTGGTGGTCCAGTGGCTAAGATTTGGCTTTCCCAATGCAGGTGGCCGGGTTTGCTCCCTTACCAGGAAACTAAATCCTGCATGCTTCAACTAAGACCCAGCACAGGTATGGGGAGGGAGGTGGGAGGGGGGTTCAGGATGGGGAACATGTCTACACCTGTGGCGGATTCATGTTGATGTATGGCAAAACCAATACAATATTGTAAAGTAATTAGCCTCCAATTAAAATAAATTTATATTAAAAAAAAGATTTAAAGATTATCGATACATTGACACTACACTGCAGTCTGTTCAGTGTGCACTGGCATTGTGTCTAAGAAGACAATGTGTATACCTTAATTATAAACACTTTATTGCTGAAAACTGCTAACCATCACCTGCACCTTCATCGAGTCGTGATCTTTCTGCTGGCAGAGGGTCTTGCCTTGATGTGACGGCTGCCGCCTGACCAGGGTGGTAGTTGCTCCCAGTGTAATAACAGAAATAAAATCTCACTGAAAGTAAACAATTAGCCTCCTTAACCAGAAGCTGAACAAAGTATTAGTTTGTGCACTTGCTCATTTTTCCCATCTGCTGGGTCAGAGGAACCAAATGGACAAAACAGAACATGTTTCACACTTTTCCTGCTAATGACTGTTGACATTCAGTGCCCATGACTTTGGGCCTCAGGCAACAAATGAACTGAGAACAGCTCAAGGCACGGAAGCGCTGTGTTCTATACCTCCACAGGTTTCATTAGCGAACTCGTTGCCTTGTGGAAAGTTTTCTAGAATATTCTACCTTATGCAGTTGTCCAGGGACATTGGGTAGAAAAGAGTTTGAACAGGAGAGACAGACCTGGGTTTTGGTTCTGACTCCACTCTGTCCATCCCTGGTGGCTCAGACAGGAAAGACTCTGCCTGCAATGTAGGAGACCCGAATTCAATCCCTGGATTGGGAAGATCCCCTGGAGACGGGAATGGCTACCCACTCCAGTATTCTTGCCTGGAGAATTCAATGGACAGAAGAGCCTGGTGGGCTACAGTTCAGGGAGTCAAGAAAGAGTCGGACATGACTAAGTGACTAACATCTTCACGTTTTTTCCACCTCCATCTAAGTGTCTGACATTTGCAGGTCACTTACCCCCACCCAGCCCACCCCCACCATCTTGAGCCTCCATTTCCTCTTTTGTTAGCAGGAAGGAAGGTACACAATTGTTCTTCCCAACCCTGCGATGCTGCGATTCTGTGCTTCTCTTCCTTCGTGTGCCTTTTCCCATCTTTTTTCTCTTATTCTGAACTTGACACCCGCATACTGGATGCTGTTACCATAATTACCCAATCACAGAGCGCCCCGTGATGGAGAATAAAGTTGCTACTATTTATGCTAAAACTGTTTGGTTATTTTGGAGGGAGGGCGGGTAAGAGCTCCATGCATGAAGCTCTAATTACAGTAATATAGTACATTAGATTATAGCTCTCTTTTGCCCTATTTTATTGATGATCATAGCTCAGGAAATCCAAGCCAAGATTTTTATTTCCATGCTCACATTCTCTAGATCCCAGGCGTCCAAGAAAAGTCCAGCTCTTGAAATGAGAAAAGCTGGACTGAGGTTGTGGCTCCCAGTTGAGGGAGGAACAGGGAACGGGGTGGTGGCCCTGCACGGCTCTCACCAGTGAAACGCACCTTCCAGTGCCAGCGTGGGCACCCACCCTCTGTATCCTTGGCTCCAGGTCCCCTGGCTGTGCCCCTCACTCAAGCCCATGTCGAGGGGCAACATGGAGGTGTCTACCTAGAGTGTACTTTTTCCTTAAATACATTTGCAAAAGAAATGTTGTTCAGTCGCTAAGTTGTGTCCAACTCTTTGTGACCCCATGGAGTGTAGCACGCCAGGCTCCTCTGTTCTCCAGTCTCCCAGAGTCTGCTCAAATTAATGTCCATTGAGTCAGTAATGCCATTTAACCATCTCAACCTCTGCTGCCCCCTTCTCCTTTTGCCTCCCATCTTCCCCAGCATCAGGGTCTTATTACTAGAAACATATTAATACATCTTTTGTTACCCAAATGTTATTGACCAGAGTGTTTCAATGTTCACTTCCATAATAAATCGCCAGCTGCAGGCATTAGTTTCTGCAAAAATCCCTCAGTAAAAAATGTGTTAAAAAAAATACTCAACCTTATAATGGAGTAGAATGCAAAACTTGCATAAATATTTAACATGAGATAGAATGCTTAAGGGCTTCCCAGGTGGCTCAATGGGTAAAGAATCCACCTGCAATGCAGGAGACTCAGGAGACATGGGTTCATTTCCTGGTTTGAGAGGATCCCCTGGAGGAGGGCATGGCAACCCACTCCAGTATTCTTGCCTGAAGAATCCCATGGACAAAGTAGCCTGGTAGGCTATAGCCCATGGGATCACAAAGAATTGAACACGACTGAAGTGTTTGAGCATGCACGCAAACAGAATGCTTAAAAGAAACGTCCAGTAGATAGAGGCTAATTTGGGGTCTCTCCCCAGATCCTTACTCATATTCTTCTACTGTTTAGGGCACTTTGGTGGAAATCATTGAAAATGCTAACCAGTAACATTTATGGAGTGCTGTGAGTGGTTCTAAGCATTTGAATGTGATTCTCTGGAAGTTTTATACTTATCCCCATTTTTCAGAGGAGGAATCTGAGATACAAAGAGAAGTTCAATAATTTGTCCAGAGTCCACAGAGCTTGTAAGTGGCAGAGCTAAGACTTAACCCCACCAACTTCTCCCTTCCCTTACTCCTCATGCTGCCAACACCCCCCTTACAGAGAAAACAGCTGCATCCCAAAGGATGAATTGTCCACATCATGGTCATGACAGGTGGATCTAATGAAGGGCGGGGAACCTTGCTCTAGACAGTCTGCACAACTGACCTCAAGACAAATATGGTGAACACATCTCTAAAGAATCTTCCTGGACCTTCAGAACAGCCAGACACAGAGCAGAATCTCCCGATGAAGGTACACTTTCTAGAAGTAGCAGATGCTTCTCTGCATACCCCCTGCTTCCGGATGAAGCCAGCTCTGGTCTCCCATCGCTGATGGGCCTGCTCTCCTCCCTGGACCACTGAGCCAAGAAGGCCTGAAGAGACCCTGCAAGGAGTACACATTCTGTCCTGCGAAATGGATTGAAAATGTGCTCAGAGAAAGATGAGTAAAAGGCTATGTGTGAATGTCAGTGTGGAGAAGCCATCGGTTCTGCCTTGGGTGATCAAGGAAGGTTCCCTCGAGAGAGTGGGCAAGGAGGGGCATTCTGAGTGGAGGCAAGGCATGCGTGAAGACCCAGAAGCAACTGCACAGCATGTGTCTGGAATCCAGCAGTGATGCATTTTAGGGCAGCAGCAGATCACATGGGAGAGCAGATGAAGAGAAGGCAGTGGATGTGAGGTGGAGCCATTGAATTGCTGGCTTTGAAGGCGAAGGAGGTTGAGTTTTAGGATGAAGCCAGAGATGAGCTGCCAACAGTTATGGAGGAACAGAAAGGAAGGCTAGAGATTGATGTCTTTGCCCACAATCTGCAGAACAGAGGAGCCTGGAAGAGAGGGAGAGGTTGTCAGCTTGGAGACTAATTTGGGAACCATTTAAAGAATGCAGGCAAGAGATAGTGAGTGGGCAAACAGGACCAAGGCACAGAATATGGAAAGAGCATACTCTTAACTCAAGGCTTATTAAGGAGGTAGCATCTTCACTATACACACACACACACACACACACACACACACCCACACACACACACATATATAGATTCCTGCTTCTAGGAAGATGATGTACAAGTAATTGTTCTTATTCTTCCTACTAGGTAGAACTAAACATCTCTGAACACTCTGTGTAAAATAAGCATAAGAAGACTCTGCAAGTGGCAAGAAGGAGGTAGACCCACCAGGGACCTTAGGACATGGAGGATAACACTGCTGTGAGTTCCCTGGGTGTTATTTCATCTCTGGCATCCCAGAGTCCCATAACACGACACCCAACACATCTAGGCTTCAACCTCAAATCACTCGTCATACAAAGAATCAGGAAAATCTCAACCTGATTGAAAAACCTCAAGCAATAGATGCTGACACCAACATAATACATGTGTTAGAATTACCCAACAAGGATTTTAAACGAGTCATCAGAAAAGTGCTCACGGAAGTTATGGTACGCTTTGCTCAAATGAAAAACGAAAAAAATCTCAGTGAAGAAATAGAAAATACGAAAAAGAATGAAATGGAAATTTTAGAACTGAAAGGCACAATAAATAAAAGAAAAATCTCAGTGGATGAAGTTAACAGCAGAGTGGACGAGACAGAGGAGGAAAATTAGTGAACTGGAAGATAATAAAAAAGTACCTAAAGCAAATAAGAAAAAAATAGACAAAAGGAAAGAAAGAAAGAAGGAAGGAAGAAAGACTTAGAGGTCCATGGGACTATTAGAAAAGACCTAACATTCATGTCATTGGAGCTCTAGAAGGAGAAGAGAAAAAGGTCAGGACTGAAAAAGTTCTCAAGGAAATAATGGCCACTATTATTCAAACTAGAAATCAATAACAGAAAGATAACAGGAAGGTCTAAACACTTCAAAACTAAATAACACTTCCAAGTAATTCACAAGTCAAAGAGTAAGTCTCAAGGGAAATGTAAAGACACACTTAATCAAAATGAAAATAAAACATATCAAAATTTGTGGGATGCAGCTAATTCAATGCTGAGAGAGAAATTTACATCATTAAATACTTAGAAAAGAGGCAAAGTCTCAAACCAATAATCTAAGCTTCCATCTCAAGAAACTTAAAAAACAGCAAAATAAACCCAAAGCAAATAGAAGGAAGAAAATGATATTCAATCAGAAATCTACGAACTTAAGGAGATTAAGAGATATAAAATAAAAGCTATTATCTATGAAATAAAACTATTCTGTATAAAATAAAAAACTGTAATATATAAAATTTAAAAAGCCACAGGGATATATTGTAAAACCCAGGGAATATAGGCAATACTTTATAATAACTATAAATGGAGAATAACCTTTAAAAATTGTGAATCACTATGTTGTACACCTGAAACTTATATACTATTATACATTAACTATACTTCAAGAAAGGAAGAAAGGAAAAGAAAAGAAGAAAGAAATTTGTGAATTTGAAAATAGAAAATCAACGAAACAATTGAACAAAAAGCTGGCCATTTGAAAAGATAAAGTTACTGACAAATCTCTATCATGACTGACAAAGAGAAAAGGAGATCAGATCAGATCAGATCAGTCGCTCAGTCGTGTCCGACTCTTGGCGACCCTATGAATTGCAGCACGCCAGGCCTCCCTGTCCATCACCATCTCCCAGAGTTTACTCAGACTCACGTCCATCGAGTCAGTGATGCCATCCAGCCATCTCATCCTCTGTCGCCCCCTTCTCCTCCTGCCCCCAATCCCTCCCAGCATCAGAGTCTTTTCCAATGAGTCAACTCTTCGCATGCGGTGGCCAAAGTACTGGAGTTTCAGCTTGAGCATCATTCCTTCCAAAGAAATCCCAGGGCTGATCTCCTTCAGAATGGACTGGTTGAATCTCCTTGCAGTCCAAGGGACTCTCAAGAGTCGTCTCCAACACCACAGTTCAAAAGCATCAATTCTTTGGCGCTCAGCCTTCTTCATAGTCCAACTCTCACAAAAGGAGAGAACATGCCAATTCTAATACCAGAAATGAAATAACACTATAAATCCTTCAGGCGTCAAAAAAAGTGGTAAGAGACTAGTACAAGCAACTCTTTACACATAAATCTGGCAAGTGGGATGAAATAGACCAGTTTCTGAAAGAGTGCAACCTACCACAACTGCCTCAATATGAAACAGATAATTTTAACAGTCCTACAGCTATTAAGGGAATGAAATTCCTAATTTAAAATCTCCAGACCAGACGGCTTCACCGGAGAATTATACCAAACATTTAAAGAATAGCGGATCAATTCTAACTAATGTCTTCCAGAAAAAAATAGAAAAAGAGAGAACTCTTCTCGGGCCTCTTTATGAAGGCATGATTTCTCTGCTATCAAAACCAGAAAACAACAGAACAAAAAAGGAAAGCTAGACACTATGAAAATAGGTGAATCTTCTTCAGAGAAATGCCCTTTCAGCTCCTTTATCTGTGTTGGAATCAGGCTGTTTGTTTTTACTGTTGAGTTGTAGGGGTTCTTTGTCTATTCTAGACATTAATTCCTTGCTGGGTGTTTGCTTTTATAAGTATTTCCCATCGGTGGGCTTTTCATTCTATTGTTAGTGTCTTTGGATGCACAAAAGTTGTAAATTTGAACGTCCAGTCTAATTTTCCTTTTGTTTCCGTCGCCTCTGAAGTTTCCTTGTGGGGGAGGGGTCGTGTGGGAATATATCGTCTTTCCTGCTTGACATCCACACTCCACACTCTTCCGTGGCCCCCATCGGGCCCCCTCCCCACCGAGCAGAGCCTGTGGGGTGCAGCGTTGTATGAATTCTCTCCCCTACTCGCGTCTCCCACCAGACGGATGGCAGGGGGTTCCTATGCATCCTGGGGCTTCCCAAATACTGCACAGCACAGAGTAGGGCTGAAAAAGTGTTGGATGAGTAAATGAAGGGGTGACTGAATAAACGGCTCCTGGAAGGAAAAAGTTGGCCTCTCAGCAGGGCTGCAGAGCCTCAGACCTGGCTGCTTTCAGAAGCTCTTTCTTTCCTTCCTTAGTTCTGGGAGGTTGCCTGTCAGTGGGGTCTGACTTTTATGTAATTGTTTGGAGCATCACAGTACAGCTCTAAAGCTCTAAGGTCGGAGTCTAATCCTCCCCCTTCTCTAATGAAGAGGACGTGTCTTCTGTGGCAAATGGGTGATTTATTGAGTGACCAAAGACTGTTTGTACTCTTGATAGAAGCTAGAGCAGACAGGCTGCTGGCTAGAAGGAATGAGACCAGCTTCTTCTGAATAGGAAATTGCTTTCATCGCCCCTGGTGTGTCCTTGCTAATGTTGAGCTGGGTGCGTCCTGTGTTCTCCTTCAGATGAACGGCCCTCCTCAGGACATCCTGTCCAGACACCTTTTTAAATGAGCTCCGTGCACGTAACTCTCCTGCCAGCGCCCAAGGCGCCTGGAACACACATTCAATCTGAAGTCACAATTGAGAGCCTACTTTCCGTAATAAAAGAAAATCTCCCAAATGAAGCATGAATCGTTGTTAAGGATCCTTTCCTAATTTTTCATCCCTTTTAGGACTGCTGACGTCAGTATCCAATAAGGGGTAGCAGGCACCAAAAGCCTTAGGAAAAAAATAAGGAGAAAAAACATGAAATTAAGAAAATTCAATTAATCCTGGTGAAACGGGGAAAAGACTGTTAATGTAAATAATTATTTTATTTTAGCGGTGAAACTCCGCAAAATCAGTCTTTCCTGTCTGTCTGGAGTAAGTCTGGAAAGTCATGTCATTCCAGAAGGAGCAGAACTCAGACAGACCTGAACGTGCATCTGTGGGGTCACTCCCTTCTCTCCATATGATGTTGTACATGTTATGGAACCAGTTGTAGCTTCTGTTTGCTCCTCTGTAAAAGAGGGATGCGATGAAAAATGCCTTACAGAGCTGGTAGAAGATGGAAAAAAACAGCATGTTTAAGGCACTTGCTCAATAAATAACCCGTCCCTTCCTCTCCCCGCTCCTCCCCCTTCTACTATGCAAGGCTTTTGTTGTGGGTACAGCCATTGAGGATGGAGTTACTTGTTAGGTGATTACTAATTTAAAAAGTGTTAGACTCTTTAGAGAACAATCTTATGGTTACCAGGGGAGAAGGATGTGGGGAAGGGATAGTTACGGAGTTTGGGGTGGACGTGTACACACTGCTGTATTTAAAATGGATAACCAACAAGGACCTGCTGTACAGCACAGGGAACTCTGCACAACGTTACGTGGCAGCCTGGATGGGAGGGGGCTTGGGGGAGAATGGATACGTGTATATGTATGGCTGAGTCCCTTCGCTGTCCACCAGAAACTATCACAGCATTGTTAATTGGCTCTACCCCAATACAAAATAAAAAGTATTTTTTTTTAGGTAGTAAAAATGGTAGTCTAGTGGTAGATCAGATGACCGAGACCCTGAGGATGAGAAAATGGTATTTTTTTCTAACAAGATGTCATCTCTTTTATCCACTCATTCTTTCATCAAACATTCGTGTCTGATGCCTTGAGAAAGCAGCTGGTGGCAGTGAAGGTTTAAAAACTGAGCTTGTCCCCTGGAAGCTTGACCTGATTTGCAGTTTGCTTTTTCTCCCATGACTGATTCCAAATTGTCGCTAGACATTTGGTTGGTCTGGGCGAGCTGTTGTGGCTGCAGCCGTCAATGTGTGAGCCCCCGGCTTTACTGTACGCCCCAAGGTTGGGCTCCATGGGTGTCGTCCGAGGCTGCGTCCTGGCGCCCAGCTCCCCGTCAAGAGAGCCCTCAGCATCACCACTGACCACTGACCCACATCCAGCAAAGAACACTTTTTTGGTTTATATACTTCAGTATGCTTTCCTCTATCTCCAGTCCCTTTCATGTCACTGGGGCAGGAAGGAAGTGCCATGCACTCCTCAAGGTCCTATTTCTGCCTTCATGAAAGAGCAGAGAGACACAGCAGCATATTTGGGAAGAATTTTGTACAGTTAAAGGGTTTCTAAAAAACTGTAAACAGTGTGGAGCCTGAAGGCAAGTGGAGATAATTGGAATCCCGTTCCCCAAAGAGACACAAGGCTCTACCCTATTTTTTATCACAAATATTTCCATGTTTATTCCCTGTGGAGGAATCTATCTCCAGAGAGAGTTACAGCTCAGTCTCCAGAGGGTGGATGCCTCTGGCCTTGCTGCTCAGAGTTGTCTTCTGCTAACAGAATGGAGTGGAGATGCTGACCAGTCCAGGAGGGTGGAGATACCACGAGGCCCCGAGCCAGCTGGGTCTTCAGGCGGGAGGGGACATTTCTATCTTCACTTTGGAAAAGCAGATTCCCAGCAGAGACATTTCCATGGTCTGTTCTCATGGACCAGCATCCATCCAGTTTTAAAGAACTTACAAGGGCTTCCCTGGTGGCTCAGTGGGAAAGAATCCGCCTGCCAATGCAGGAGACACGGGTTCACTCCCTGATCTGGGAAGATCCCACATGACTCAGAACCGTTTGGAGGGACGTTGGGAGGTCCCGGGGAGAGGATATTGGGGAGCGAGGTGGGGACAGGTCAGGGAGAGGCACACAGAGCCCAGCAGAGACAGGGTTCACTCAGAGACAGCAGGTGGGCAGAGCTCTTCGGGTGGGTCTGAGGGTGTTTGCACCCAGTCAGGGCTGTAGAGGCTCGGGCCTGGGTGCAGCACTGTGTCTGCTTTGCGTCCTCTCTAATAATTAGTGCTGTTGAGCATCCTTTCATGTTCCCGTTGGCTACCTGTATGCCTTCTTTGGAGAAATGTCTATTCAGATCTTCTGCCCATCTTTTGATTGAGGTTTTTTTTTTATATATATATTCAGTTTTATGAGCTGCTTATATAGTTTGGATATTAACCCCTTGTCGGTCATGTCACTTGCAAATAATTTCTCCCATTTGGAAGTGAGGTGTGTTGAGCTTCGGGTGTCACCGGCGAATTTTTGGGGACATATGCGCAAACCTGGAGAAGGCAATGGCACCCCATTCCAGTACTTTGCCTGGAAAATCCCATGGACGGAGGAGCCTGGTAGGCTGCAGTCCATGGGGTCGCTAAGAGTCGGACACGACTGAGCGACTTCACTTTCACTTTTCACTTTCATGCATTGGAGAAGGAAATGGCAACCCACTCCAGAGTTCTTGCCTGGAGAATCCCAGGGACAGGGGAGCCTGGCGGCTGCCGTCTATGGGGTCACACAGAGTCAGACACGACTGAAGCGATTTAGCAGCAGCAGCACATGCAAACCAGAAGCGAGGCCTTGGGTGGATGCCGGACTTAGGAGTCATGATTTTTGTTAGGAAGCCATCAGGTATTTGATCAAGGGAGGAACCAAAAGACCCAGGGTTTAGGGGAACAAGCATCACATGTCATTTTGGGAGTCAGCTGGAGAGAGGTGATCCTGAAATGGGATTGTTTAGGAGCTATTACGCTGACCTAGAAGACTTGGCAGAGGATAGAGCCATAAGCTGTCTTACAGACTCAGAAGCTGATTGGACGGGAGGAAAGAGGCAGAGGGAGGAGTCAGGGATGACTCAGGTGACAATCTAAGTGCTCCACGAGAGTGAGGAGGCCATTTCTAGACGAGGCAGGAGGAGGGACAGACCTCTCATAGGGTGAGTGGATAAGGGGCTGGGTGGAGAGGAGGGGGAGGAACTTGGTTTTAGGTGTTTGAGTACAAGGTGCTGAGGGTCCCCCGACTGGCAGTGGATGGAGTGGACGGTGGGGAAGGCTCAGGCTTGGTGTCAGAGCTCAGAGTTCAAATCCAGGTCCTGAAGCTTCTAAGCCATGTGACCTTGATCAAGTGTATGCCACTCCTGCATGCCACCCACCCCCACCCCAAATAAGAATAAGAGGACTCCTAAGAAGGATTGTATGGGTTTCCCTGGTGGCTCAGTGATGAAGAACCAACTGTCAATGCAGGGATGCAGGAGTCATGGGTTTGAGCCCTGGGTCAGGAAAATCCCCTGGAGAAGGAAGTGGCAACCTACTCCAGTATTCTTGCTTGGAGAATCCCATGGACAGAGGAGCCTGGTGGGTACAGTCCATGGGGTTGCAAAGTCAGACATGACTTAGTGACTAAACAACAACCAAAGGAGGATGGCATGCATACTGTCAAACACACACATAATAAATGCTGGTATTGTTTGGATTTTATTATTACAATCGCTAATACTAAGCTGTTTGACTGGTGGCTAGAAATACAGCCAAAACTCAGACAATGGGCTGGAGATCAAGAGTCAGGAGTCCTTGCAGCAAGGTGGGGTGTTTCAGCCGGGCAGGGGAGAGGTGGAGGCAGGAGACCCCTTGGGGAGCATGCACATGTGGAAGGGAGCCCTCCACCCCACCCCCAGCATAGCCATGGTCTCTGCAACGTGGACATCACTTCCTCAGCTCGATCCAGCCTTTCCATTTTCCAGGAGTCGCCTGGTGGTTCCATTAAGTCTGTTTCCCAGTGGACTCCATGAGGCAGGCCCCTAGCTGCACCCCAGCACCCAGCACAGTGCCCCGCACACAGTAGGTGCTATGCTGTAATTATTTGTTGTTTGAAGGAATCTGGTTGGAGGGGGAAATTTGCTGGAGAAGGAGGTGTCTGCAAATATTTGGGTTGCCCTGAGAGACCACCTGATGGAGAGGAAAACGTAACAGAGACTCTGAAGGTGAGGGCTGGGGGCTGGGGATAGTAAACCTTGACCTGGCTCCCTGCAATCCACCCTGCCACGGCCTACTCAGGCTTAATAAATGGCAAAACGGTTTTCCTGAGAATGGAGCCTTGAAAGACTGTCAGCCAGGCAGATCTAATCACATAAGCAAGTGAAAAATAAACAACCGGAGTCTGGAACAGCTGATCAGAAGCTGGGGGGAGGCGTGTGGCTCTCCCCAGGGTCTCCTGGCCCCTCCCAGGCACATCCCTGAATCTCACGTCACTTCCAGCGACTCCCGCCACTGATTTATGGCAGGGCACCACCAAGGGCTCTGTGAGCATCATAAATGATCCTCAGGGCAGGGAAACGATCGTTCGTCTCTTCCAAGAAGGAAGAAGGCACAGCCGGGCAGTCCGCGTCCGCCTTCAGTCATCCTTCGCTGTTGACACAGAGGCAAACGCTCTGGGCTCAGACTTTGCAACGTGACAGCGTAAACGGCTCCGAGTGGATCACAGATGAGGCAGGCAGGGCCCTCAGGGACTGTCCCCTCCAACCTCACAGCCTCATTTCATGACAGGAAACCGAAGCCTGGGAGGGAACCCGAGGATTAGAGACTGAGCTTCACCAAGCACCTAGATGGGCCAGCACTGAGCTGGCCACTCCTCAGCCCTGTGGTGTGTTTTTCACTTAAGCCTCCTAACTATTTTCTGTAGGTTGATGGAAGCATTACTATGTATGTCGTACTCAATGAAGGCAGCCCGCTTGTCCAAACACCCAGGGAGTGGCAGAGATGTGACCTGAACCCCAAGTCCTTGTCGGGAGGACGAGGTTATGCAGTCGCTGCTTGTCCTTTGTGCTCCATGACCGCCGAGGGTGGCTGGGCTCTCCTGCTGGTCACCTTCACGCAGGGAAGGCTCCAGCCTCAAGGGCTTGGAGTGGGGAGAGAGTCAGGGGCTCACCTGCTATTCAGCATCAGTCGGAGGGCACCCCTCACGCTTACTGGCCAAGGAGGGCCATTTGCCACACTCAACCTCAGGGAGCAGAGAGGGTGACCCTGTAGTGTGGCTGGAGACATACAGGAAATGCCTGGGGGCTGCACCAGTAACCCCCCACCTCGACACCCCCCCATCCTTCCAGCCCCTGACAAGCGCTGAGACACTCCCCAGGTGGCAGATCCCCCACTCCTCTCCTGCACCCCATTTTCTGCTCTCTCAGACTACCTCCCCCTGCTTGGCTGGGGAAAAAAAAAAAGTAAAACCTTTGTTCTTTATTATGGCAACTGAATAAATATAAATATATTGGTAAATACTTACAGCCCCCAGAGCTGAAAGATGATATGCAAAGGGAATTAAATTACAGGCTGCAAGGTATAATAAAACAGTACTTGGGTTTCCCAGACTCTTGACAGTAATGTTTATTTTCTACAATATATGATGCTGCAAAGACATCCTTTTCTAGTCAACTTCTTTTTATCTGCCTTTTTTTTTTTTGCCTCCAAAGTGCATGCAAAACTTTTGCATTAATTGGAAATTCATTTCAGGCAGTAGAGGGACTTCCCAAATAGCGTTTCTACTTTTGCACTTGCATCTTTCAGAAAGTTATTTCTTTTATTCTGGGCTTTGCACTTGCTAAAATATCGGTGGTAACTCAGAAGAGCTTTCCTGGTGGCTCAGTGGTAAAGAATCTGCCTGCAATGCAGGAGCCACAGGGGATGCAGGTTCAATCCCTAGGTTGGGAAGATCCCCTGGAGGAGGGCATGGCAACACACTCCAGTATTCTTGCCCAAGAATCCCATGGACAGAGGAGCCTCACGGGCAAAGGTTCATAGGTTCGCAAAGAGTCGGACATGACTGAAGAGACTTAACACTCACGCATGGTAACTCAGGAAGTCCCCACCACTCTAGCAAGAACCTGTTTATCAGAGTCCTGCCCTGTAGGACAGGACTGAGGACAGCCAGGGAGCCAGAAGGAGGGGCGCCTTCAGGCAGCGTGTTCCTGGGGGCCTCTCCGTCCTTTAGGGTGTGCTGGAGGTGGCGGAAGCACAGAGCTTTGGGGATGGGTTGTGAGATTGGGTGTGAGTGGTCCTTGCACCCCAAACCTTCACAGTGGCTCTTCTGCAACCAGTCAGGGGGTCCTGGCAGGACAATCCACCCCACCGCAGGTCCCCACACATCCCTAACCAGACCCCGCCCACCTGCACAGATGCCCAGTTACCTGGACCAGACCCAAGTTCTCTTGGTGGGAGAAGAGGAGAGATGCCCAGTGCTGGGGCAGAGGGGCAGGGGTTCAGTTCCCTGGCCCCGTTGGTGACATGGTCACACCCACGGCTTCTTCAGACAGCTCTGGCTGGGATCGCCACAATAACAACAGCTTTATTTCTATGGAAAAGAAAATTAGCTTTAGGATAATCTGCTTTACAACTGCTTCTGGGAAATTCCCTGGACAAAATGTGGGGCCAGGCTTCCCTGGTGGTCCAGTGGTTAAGAACTCACACTACAAAGGACACGGGTAGTGTCTAGAGCCTGTGCTCTGCAGCAAGAGAAATCACTGCAGGGAGAAATCGGCACACAGCTGGAGAGTAGCCCCGGCAGCGATGAAGACCCAGCACAGCCAGAAATAAAGATCTTTAAAAAAAAACGCAGGGCTGGCCCCCGTTTTACCCCCACCCCACGCAAGGGGCACCTCGCTGGGGGCCTGTTGTGAGCGAGCCTGGGGTCCTCAGAACAGTGGTCCCCATCGATGCAGAGGGTCTGGTGCGCAAGATGGGGAGAAGGAGGGTCTCCATGGAAACCTGTGGGGACCAGCTGCCCCCAGGTGAAGCATCCATTGAGGTCCATCCAGCCAGGGCCTGGCTACTGACAGAAAGCCACTGCCCATCTCCACTGCCTAATCCCAGAGGCTTCAGCTGCTGTTCCAGATTCTCCAGCAGAGACGTCTGTCCATCACAGCCTAGTGTAGATGCCAGAACCTGGGCAAGTGGGCAGAGCAGTGCAGGTGAGACAGGGAAAGTAAAGGTGTGCACTGCATGAGAGTCTGTTGAAGAGAAGAGAGATAAATGGGCAACAGAAGCTGGAGGAATGAAAATATTTTTAAAACATTGTAGGCTGCAGGCAGTGGCACTGCCCAAGGTAGCCTGCTGTGGGAAGCAAACACAGGGTGTGGAGCTTGGCAACCCTGCTTCTGACATTTATGACGTGTGTGCTTTGGGATGAGGAGCCTAATTTCTCTGAGCCTCAGTTTCCTCATCTGTAAATGGAGATAGTACCTTCCGTGTAGGGCTACATGAAGATTAAAGACTTGGACATGCGATACAGTAAAATAATGGAGACATTTTCTATCTTGTGCATGCATGCTAAGTTGTTAATATGTGTCCAACTCTTTTGTGACCCTATGGACTGTAGCCCGCCAGGCTCCTCTGCCCATGGGATTCTCCAGGCAAGAATATTGGAGTGGGTTACCATGCCCTCCTCTAGGGGATCTTCCCGACGCAGGGATTGAACTGGCATCTCCCACATTACAAGCAGATTTTTTACTGTCTGAGCCACCAGGGAAGCCCGATAAACATAATATTTCAATGTGATATTTAAAAAATAAAAACGAATGCAAAGAAACCCACGATGAGCAAAATAGCAAAATGTTTAAATAAAGACAGGACAATCAGTGTTGTGGAGCCATATCAGAGCCTGAAACAAAAGTAAAAATTGTTAGCTATCATCTTCTATTTAGAAAGTGAGGCCCCTCTCTCCCCCCAACCCTCGCCCCTCTCTCCCCCCACCCTTGCCCCATCCTCCACCCCTTGCACCTCTTCTGGGGCCCAGTGGCTCTCAACCCCCTGCACGGTGCAAACAGTTGTACTTTTAAAAAACGCAGGTGCCTTAGGCTTCCCTGGTGGCTCAGTGGTAAATAATCTGCCTGCCAATGCAGGAAACATGCGTTTGATCCCTGATTCGGGAAGATCCCACATGCCACAGAGCATCTAAGCCAGTATGCCACAGCCACTGAGCCTGTGCTCTGGAGTCTGGGGGCCACAGCTACTGCCCAGACATCCTAAAGTCCATGCTCCACACCAAGAGAGTAGCCCCTACTCTCTGCAATTAGCGAAAGACCCAGCACAGCCAAAGATGAAATCAGTCAGTCAATCAATAAATTAAAAAAAAATGCAGATACCAGGGCGCAGCCCCGGACCAGTGCAAACAGAATGCGAGGGGGTGGGGCCTGAGCATCTGACTGCTCAAACTCCCTAGGTGGTTCTCCTGGGCCCCAGGGTGGTGGTCACTGTGTCTGCGGGCATCTGGAGGGTCCCTGGAAAGCCAGCTGTCCCTCCTGTGTGGCTTCTCTTAGCAGAGAGAGGAAGAAGCAAGTAACTGGACTCTTTTCTGCACAGAAACTGGAGAAAAGCCAACGTGCTCGGAATGGTTCTGTCCATCCCAGATCGGCTGGTTCCCGGAGAGCCTCCTGTGGGTGTGGACTGCCATCCAGCTCCCTTGGCTCCCCTGTCAGCTTGGGCAGTCCTGAGTCTGCTCCTCAGTGGCTGTTCCCTAAGCATCCCTTCTCCCCAGAGACCTGAACCTCCCCAGAAGGTAGTCGTGAGACACAAACTCAGTGCCAGGACCACTCAGTCCCAGGGATGGGCTGAGGGCAGCTGTAGTTACCAGTACTGCTTAGCAACATCTGTAACAGCAACGCTGAGCGTGAAGACGTGCTTTCCTTTAGCTGAGTCAACAAATTCCCCAGATGCGTCTATTCACGCCTTTGACATGTTCAATCCATGGGTTGGGAAGATCCTCTGGAGAAGGAAATGGCAACCCACTCCAGTATTCTTGCCTAGAGAATCCCATGGACAGAGGAGCCTGGCAGGCTACAGTCAGTGAGGTCTCAAAGAGTCAGACATGACTGAGCGACTGAGCACGAACTCAGTACAGTGTTGAGTAGAGGTTATGTTTTGTTCTGAAGAAAAATAAAGCCCAGTAGAAGCACAGAGAGTGTCTGGAGATTCTGTGTCAGTGAGGGTGTCTGAGCGGAGCTGAGAACGAGGTGGAGTGAGCCCTGGCATCATTTGGAGACGTCTTCAGGCAGGGAACCACAGTGCAAAGGCCCGGGGGTGGAAATGCTGTAGGCTGTTCCAGGAACCACAGGTTTTTGCATCATTAATACTCACATGTGAACTGAATTTTGTAAATTTGTGATTTTTATTCTCACCAACTGTAAGAGAACTCAGCCTTTGGGGTGCTTCTGGAAAAGCAATCATTTGCTCTTGGAAATTGCATCAGCTTCACTCTTTTGTGTCGTTGTTCAGCCACTGAGTCATGTCTGACTCTTTGCAACCCCCTGGACTGCTTCATGCCAGGCTTCCCTGTCCATAACCAACTCCCAGAGTTTGCTCAGACTGGTGTCCATTGATCAGTAATGCTATCCAACCATCTCATCTCACTTTTCTGTATCCATAGAGAATTTCTCCCCTTCTTTCAGCCTTTGCTGTTTGGTCCTATATCATCTTCTTCTTGGGGAAATCAGTTGGAGGTTGCTTTTTATAACTTTTCTCATTCTGGTTGATTTAGCTATTATTGGACCATTTTTATTTCCTCCTAAAAGATTCAGATTTAATTACATGTTTTTCTTCTGCCTTCGGTTCAAGTGTGCTAATTATGTGGTGTTTAGTCTGTCTCAAGTTTATTATTAGACTTTTCATTGTCCCTGAATTTGCTCAGTTGTAGAGAATTTATGTTTTTAGGGTTCTTTCCATTCATGGTGTCATTCCTTAAGGAAAGTTTTTAAAAAAATGTATATAAAAAGTAGGCCGAACTCAGTATTTCCAACTCCAAGTGTAGAATCCTGCTTAGTGAATGAGGCTGGTGATTCTGTGGTCAGCCAGCTGGTAAGTGTTACTTTAGGGAAGTTACTCAGTCCTAGAGCTTTTTCTTAAACGAATGGTTGGAAAACCAGGACAATTGAGAGACTGAAGTGATGTCTCCTCACTGGCCTTTGGTATGTGTGCTCTGGCTCCTGGTTTAGCATCTGACTGTGAGGACCATTTCCTAATGGGGAGCAGTGTCCCCAGGTCATCGCTGGGACTGATGGAGGTGCCCGGGGTTTTAGAGGAGGAAGCTGGCGTCGGTTAAACCCGGGAAGCAGCTTGCATTGAGGACAGAGTGGAAGTGCTGGGGAACCCCCAGGGAGGTCAGAGGTGTTTCCCAAAGAGTATCCCATGAGGCATAGTTTTGGGAGATGTGGTGGAGGGGCCGAGTATTCCAGGACCGCATAGGATTTGGAAAGGCTGGGTTAACTGTGCCAATGGTTTCTTTCGTGCAGGACTTCTCAGGGCCTTTATGTGTTAATTCAGGTCAAAACTCATGCAGGGGTTGTGGTGTAGAGCAGGGTCCCCAGCCTCCAGGCCATGGACCAGTACCTCCTGTCACATCAGCGGTGGCATTAGATTAGAAATAAAGGGCACAATTCAGTATTCTCCTCTGGGAAATCCCATGGACAGAGGCGCCTGGTGGGCTACAGCCCATGGGGGTCACAAAGAGTCAGACATGGCTGAGTGACTAAATAACAACAACCAAGAGCATAATAAATGTGATGCACTGAGTCATCCCCGAGCCCCCCCCCCCCCCCCCCCCCCACCGCTGCCATCCACACCGCCCCCACCCGTCCTGGTCCATGGAAAAGTTGTTTTCCAGGAAACCAGTCCATGGTGTCAGAAAGGTTGGGGACGGCTAGTCTAGAGAGACAAGAATAAAAGCAGCAGGCGCTGGTGATGAACTGGCAGGAAGGACAGTGTCCAGCCTGACCCCAGGGGTCTTTGGCTCATGCAGTCAGTGGGCAGTGGGGGCGTTTGCTGAGGGGCACTTCTTTCGCGGGGAAGAGAATGAACAAAGTTTGAGAAGGCTAATGGTGTTCCCTGACTTGCTTCTGCCTTTGAGAGATGCAAGAAGAGATGACAGTCAGAACAGAGGAGACTTCGGACTCAAGGGAGACTGTTGTTCTGCAGACTTGGGAGTAAGGAGGGACCCCGAGCTCATCTGAGGGCCTCTGGGGAACCCTGGTGCCATCAGCCATCCCTGGAGGGACAGTTTGGGACTCCAGAGCCAACATTTCCCATTACCCCAACCTGTCTGAGACCCTTGACCCTTCCCATAAAGTACAACTAGAACTCAGGAATCCAGCGTAAGAACTAAATGCAGACGTCGAGCTATTTTTAAACACCATGTCAGGCATGTAAGGTCCTCAAGGCACCTTGTTGTTGCCCCAGAATATTAAAGTTCTGAGCAAGCCAAGGACTTCATATCTATTTCATATGAAATTTTATATGACATGTAAGCATAATTTTCATATAACAATGTTCTATGCAATACAAGATTTCCATGCTGGAAATCAATGCTTGAGTCCCGCATTTGGGCTCGAGGAGGTTTTGTTTGATTTATTTTGGGTCTGAAAGGGTCTCCCTTAAGCACCCGGCATCACCCACAGGAAGCTGTGCTCCTGAACTTGCTCTTCCCTGGGGAGCAGTGGTCCCTGGGGAGCAGTGGTCCTGATGCAGAGGTCTGGAAGATGTTACCTCTGGATTCTGGGCAGTCATGCTGCCTTGTTTGTTTGTGTGTCCACAGGGCCAGTGCAGCAGAGGGGCTCAGGCAACACATAAGGCTTGAATTAACAGACAGGCTCAAGCGTCTGTTCATTCAGCACGTGGTCACTGAGTGCCTGCTCCATGTACTGCGTGCCAGGAGCAGGGAAGGAAAAGTGAAAGTGAAAGTCACTCAGTCGTGTCTGACTCTCTGTGACCCCATGGACTGTAGCCCACCAGTTTCCTCTGTCCGTGGGATTCTCCAGGCAAGAATACTGGAGTGGGTTGCCATTTCCTTCTCCAGGGCAATCTTCCCAACCCAGGGATCAAACCCAGGTCTCCTTCATTGTAGGCACACTCTTTACCATCTGAGCCACCAGGGAGTCACAGAGGGGAAAGACAGACATAATTCCTGCCTTGGTGGAGTCAATAGCGGGAAAGCAGATGCAAACCACTGCTCTGCACTGTGATGTGGGCAACAGTGGGGAAGGGAAGGTGACATGGGGTAGGGGACCCACCCAGTCAGGGCTTCCACGAGGGAAGGACATTTCAGCTGAGATTTGAGGAGTGAGAATTGGACGTGCAAGTCCCGAGTGGGGCAAGCGAAGAGAAGAGCCTGTGCAAAAGGCCAGGGGCAGTGGGCAACTGAGTCCGAAGGTGACTAGAGTACCTCGAAGCAGGCGACGAGGAGGGGCCTGGAGAGTCAGGCCGGGGCCAGCTCACCAAAGGTCTCATCCACTAGCGTTTCTCAAACTAGTCTTCACTATAGCCCAGAGTGAGAAATGCATTTACGTCGTAGCTCAGGACACCCAGGGAGGTAGGACTCAGCCTTCACCAGCCGTACTCGCCTGCACAAAGACCTCCACGTCCATCTTGTTCTATTTTCGTCAGCACTGGTTATGACCCCAGACTTGATCTCATCACCTTCACGGGGTGTCTGCACACACTCTTGGATGTTCAGGCAGGGAGGCTGCCCTTCATCCCAAGGTCGGTAGGGAGCTGTCCATGGGTTTTCAGCTGGAAGTGGCTGGGTCTCGTCTCTTTCTCAGGGCTGGTCGGTGGCCGTGACCTTGTTGAGAGGTGGCAGCCCTCCAAACTGGAGCAGCAGCAGAGTGGGTGGAGAGAAGTGGGTTCAGTTCAGTGGTTCTTTTTTTTTTCCTCTTAATTTTATTTATTTTGGGCTGCTCTACGTCTTCACTGCTGTGCAGGCTTTTCTGTAGTTGTGGCCTGTGGGGTCACTCTCGAGTTGTGGTGCGTGCGTTTCTTACTGTGGTGGCTTGTCTTGTTGCGGAGCAAGGGCTCTAGGGACACCTGGCTCAGTAATTGCAGCTCATGGGCTTTGTTGCTCAGTGGCATGTGGGATCTTCCCAGATCAGGGATCAAACCCACGTGTCCTGCAGTAGCAGGTGAATTCCTAACCACTGAGCCTCCAGGAAAGACCCTGCAATTCTTAAGACAGAGACTAGATGATTAGATGGTAGCATGGAGTGGGGGGGAAGCAGGGGTCAAAGATGACCCTGCAGGGCTGGTGGGGCTGGTTATTGAGATGTGGAGTGATGAGGGGACAACCTCGTTTGGAGTGAAGATGCTGAGTTCTGATTCAGGCAGGCTGGGCAGAAAACAGACCAAGAGTTGATGTTCCGAGGACCCTGGGAGTCAAGAAAGGGGGCTGGATGTGGCTTCTAGAATTGGGCCTGAGCAGTCTCTTGGGACGTTAGGAGTCTTGGAAGAGAAGGGATCTTTTCAGGTGAGTGTGTGAAAAAAGCCAGGGCAGACCCCGGGACCCTCATGGTTCCTGCTCCAGAGATTTTTGTCTCCAAGTAAGAAGGCAGCCCTCACCTTCCACACACTGGAGACGTCTGGATAATATTACCTGAGGAGGTTAATGCAGAACAGGCCTGTGTGTCTGAGTGGACTGTTAAACATCGTCTCAAGAAACCTGAACCCAAGCTCCCTTATAGTAAATGAACTATTCCCGGCTGATTCTGGGGGAAGCCCAGGTGGAACTCGATGACCTGTGGGCCCAATCACCCTCCGGCTTTGTGTGTTTCGAATGTTTTCCGTCTTGGCTGGTTTTGAACTAAATGTGTTCCTCATGCAGGGGAGGACGTGTTTGATGTTATTACCATCCTAAGCAATAAAAAGATGTTGCGAATTTTTAGAAGTTGGAGCAGCTGGTATTGAAATCTTTTGGCCCTGGGTTCAAATTAGTGAGTTGCCTTTCTTGATAAGAAGTCATATTAAATTCCAGGCCTTTGATTTAGTAAAGGATTTGCTTGCTGTCTAGGAAATGGCCAGAAATAGTGGATTGTGCCTGTCCCCTCTACCTGCCTCCCTCTCAACTGTCTGTTCCCCCCAACACCATACCCATCATATCCATGATTCTTGAGTTCAAAACATACATAGTGTAAAATTGAAACATACGGATAAAATGCTGTGAAATGAAGTGTTAGTCACTCAGTCATGTCCAACTCTTTGTAACCCCATGGACTGTAGCCCACCAGACCCTGCTGTCCATGGAATTCTCCAGGAAAGAATACTGGCCTGGGTAGCCATTCCCTTCTCCAGGGGATCTTCCTGACCCAGGGATTTAACCCGCATGTCCTGCATTGCAGATTCTTTACAGTCTGAGCTACCAGGGAAGCCCATAAATGCTATACATTTAAAAAAATGAAACTTTTATGGAAAAAAAATGTGGCCTGTTATCTGCAGAAAGTTTAGAATATATAGATTTGCAATGGAAGAGAAGTAAAATCATTCACTCAATGAATGTTTGTTTTTTAAAATTATTTTATTTTTGGCTGCACTGGATCTTTGTTCTGCATGCTGCTTTCTCTACTAGCAGCGAGCAGGGGCTACTGTCTAGGTGGTGTGTGGGCTTCTTGTTGCAGTTGCCTCTCTTGTTTCGGAGCACAGCCTCTAGGGCGAGAGGGCTCAGAGCTTGCAGGCTCGCAGGCTCTAGAGCAGGGACTCAATAGCTGTGGCGCACGGGCTTAGTTGCCCCACAGCAGGTGGGATCTTCCCGGACCAGGGATGAAACCGGCATCCCCTGCACTGCAGCATGGATCCTTAACCACCAGGGAAGCCCCACTGAATGAATGTTGAAGAACAGCTTCTAAGCTGCCTGAGTTGCTGGAGACATGTGGGCAGGGTCCCCGCCGAGAGGACGTGCAGGCTGCACTCCCGGTTGGATGTTGTCAACGTCAGTGGGCAGCAAAGGACACACCGCGGTGGGCTTTTGAAGAAACACTTGCAGGAAGTAAGGGAGAAGGAGAGTGAAAAGGCTGGCTTAAAATTCAACATTCAAAAAAACTAAGATCATGCATCCAGACCCATCACTTCATGGCAAATAGATGGGGAAAACCTGGAAACAGTGACAGACTTTATTTTCTTGGGCTCCAGAATCACTGTGAATGGTGACAGCAGTCACGAGATTAAAAGATACTTGCTCCTTGGAAGGAGAGCTATGAGAAACCTAGACCTATCCCCTGGAGAGGGGAATGGGTACCCACTCCAGTTTTCTTGCCTGGAGAATTCCATGCACAGAGCAGCCTGGTAGGCTATAGTCCAAGGGGTCGCAAAGGGTCAGACATGACTGAGTGACCAACACTTCACTTCATAAGGGACATCATATGATATTTCTCTTCAAGAAGGCATGCTATCTTTTAAGGAGTTGTCTTGGTGCTAGGAGAATGTTGCTATTTATGGTTGAGCAAGGAGAAGACTCTTGAGAGTCCCTTGGAATGCAAGGAGATCAAACCAGTCAGTCCTAAAGGAAATCAACCTGGAATATTCATTGGAAGGACTGATGCTGAAGCTGAAGCTCCAGTACTTTGGCCACCTGATTGGAAGAGTCAACTCATTAGAAAAGACCCAGATGCTGGGAAAGATTGAAGGCTGGAGGAGAAGGGGACGACAGAGGATGAGATGGTTGAATGGCATCACTAACTCAATGGATGTGAATCTGAGCAAACTCCGGGAGATAGTGAAGGACAGAGGAGCCTGGCGTACTGCAGTCCATGGGGTTGCAAAGAGTCAGACATGATTGAGCAACTGAACAACAGCATGGTTGAGCAGGTATTCCTGCTGATGGAGGAAGTTTGGTCAATATGTAATGCAGAGACCAATGCACTCTTTCTCTGTCTGACTGACTTCATTCAGTGTGGTGGTCTCTGGGTCCAGTTTCCCAGGCTGAGAAGCAGAGGCAGAACGATGCTTTAGGTCTGGAGTTCCCTGACTGGACCCATGCCAAAGCCTCCTGTACATCACTGGTCCATCTCAACTCCGTGATGGTTGGGTGGTGGTTTGGTGGAGGCAGGGGCGAAGGAGTTAAGCTCCCTGCTCAACTGATACTTGTTCACTCAAGGGTCACGAATTTCCACATGGGCCGAGGCTGCAGGACTGACATGGTTCCAGTGCTGTTTCATCTTTATCACAAAGGTGGTCCCTTCGATACCACTTCCCTCATGGGTGGACCCAGCTGGGATTGTCAGCGCGGGGCTGCCAGATTAATAGCCCTCCAGACAACAGTGTTAGGGACTCTGGGAAAATAAATTTAAAACACTAGGCCTTCCCTGGTGGCTCTGACATAAAGACCCCACCTGCCAATGATGGAGACAAGGGCCAGGAAGATCCCACATGCTGTGGAGCAACTGAGCCTGGGTGCCACAACCACTGAGCCTGTGCTCCAGAGCCTGGGAGCCACGACTGCTGAGATCACGTGCCACAAGTACTGAGGCCCAAGCGCCCTGGAGCCCATGCCCTGCAACAAGAGAAGCCACCGCAGTGAGAAGCCCGCACACCACAGCTAGCGAGTAGCCCCTCCTTGCCACAACCAGGGAAAAGCCCATGCAGCAACAAGGACCCAGCATAACCAAAAATAAAATTAAATGAAATTAAATGAAACACAATCAGTCGCCTGCAAACAGACGCAACGGGTCTTTTTTGGGGCGACGGAAGTGTTCCAGAAGTGGACTGTGGTGAGAGTTGCCTAACATTATAAATTGACTAAAAATCATTGAATTGTAAACTTACAATGGGCAGGTTTTATGATATGTAAATCGTGCTTCAGTAAAGCTGTTAAAACATTAAAATGTTATCAAAAGTCATTTTAATAGAATTTATCAGCTGTGTTTTCATTATTACTAATGAAAAAGCATATATATATATATATTTTTTTTTTAATCAGAGTCAGGGTTTTCTTTTTTCAGAATAGGGGGATAAAATGTTAGAAAAATTGCAAAGGTACCCAAGAGTTTAAAAATAGTTTCAGAGGAAGTCAAGTTCAAGGGAAGGATGGGCACCTGCAGATGTGATTTTGGAGAAGGAAAAAGGCTTTGCCAAGCAGCCAGGCTGCAAGGCTGAGAAGTCTGAGGAGCCCGCGTGCATCCAGGGTTTCTAGAATTTAAAGGAGCCGCAGCTGCACTGGGAGCCTGGTTGGGTGGGGGCCGGTGGTAGGTGGCAAGTGGCTTGGGACATCACCTGTTCTACATGGAGAAACTCGACATTGGCAGATCTTATTTTTTAGCATCTTGAAAAAGTGCTAAGTGTCTCAGATCTCATTAAAACATCAAACTGTGTCTATTTTTAAAGAAGCACCATATGCTTTGTGCCTCTAGCAAAATCTTTATACCTGGTTCAGAGACTTTAAACACCACCCCTTAGATGCAATACTTCTAAATCAGAGAGGGGGGAAGTTGGCTTTTCACAGTGGAATGCATAAATACAATTTTTAAGAATCACTTGGAGCCTAAGGTCCCTAAGTGAGCCATATGCTTAAAGGTGATATAAAGATACAAAGGGTTTCTCAGGTGGCAGTAGTGGTAAAGAACCCGCCTGCCGATGCAAGAGAAACACAAGAGATGTGGGTTCAATCTCTGGGTCTGGAAGATCCCCTGGAGAAGGGAATGGCAACCCACTCCAGTATTCTTGCCTGGAGAATCCCATGGACCGAGGAGCCTGGTGGGCTATAGTCCATGGGGTCGAAAGCAGTCAGACACGACTGAGCAACTAAAGATAAAGATGAAAAAAATGGGCATTTGGTAAAGGTTGGGTGGGCTATTTGGACTTCTCAGAAGGACGTATAACACCAACTGTTCTATGTCATGACTAGAGCAAGTGTAGGTAGCCAGTGGATCCAAGTCGGCATCTGAGTCTGTAGAAAGGGATTCGTCTGCACAATGAAACCCACCTGCATGCACCCTGAGTGGGCACCGCTAACAAGGCCCCAGAACAGAGCAGGGATCAGGGCCCAAGAGGAGGCAGAAGTGACCGGAGGCCCTCAGTCCACTTGACTGTTTTCTCATCTTTAAATGGGAATATTAATGCAATCGAATGGCTGTGAACATTTTGTATATTTTTAAAATTTTGTTTTTAAAAATTATTTATTTTGGAGATGGGAGGGTGGTTCGAGAGGGAGGGGATATACGTATGCCTCTGGTTGATTCATGTTGAGGTTTGACAGAAAACAACAACATTCTGTAAAGCAATTATCCTTCAATTAAAAAATAAATAAAATTAAAAAAAATAAAGTTATTCCCTATGAAAAAAGTATTTGTTTCTTTTGGCTGGTGCTGCGTGTGGGCTTTTCCCTAGTGTGGTGAGTGGGGCCTCTCTCGTTGATGTGCGAGAGCTGCTCACTGCTGTGGCTTCTCTTGTTTCAGAGCACGGGCCCCAGGCTCATGGGCTTCAGCACAGGCTCAGTAGTTGTAGAGCACGGGCTTAGTTGCTCCGCAGCACACGGGATCTTCCGGGACCAGGGATCGAACCTGTGTCTCCTGCATTGATGGTCAGATGCTGATCCAGTGAGCCACCAGGGAAGTCCCATTTTGTGCATTTGAAATCTTATCCAAACAGTAGGTATTATTACTGTTTCTTTGGTCCGAGCAAGAATTCAGTCTGTCTTAGACCCCCGTGTTCACACAGAGTCCTGCAGCCTGGTTCCACAGACTAGAATTTCCCAACTGGGTGCCTGACCCCAAAGCAATGCCCAGGCTGCCAGTGTGTCCAGGCTTTAGCCCCCTCAGGCCCAAGCCTGGTCACTCCACGGAGCCATATGAATGCTCTTTGTACATATCCTCGGGGTGGCATTGGGGACTGAACAAACCAGATAGTGTCCAAATCCTGGTGCTTCCCTGTATCTCCCGTGGATGTGGCAGTCATCCTACATTCTCTGCAGCCAGCAGCGTTAACTCCAGGGGGACAAGGAGTTCTCACCCACTTCTCTCCAGAAGCACCCGGGAGAGCTCAGATATGCGTGTCCTACGCGTTCAAGGGCAGCCAGAGTCCTGGGGTCCGTCCACGGCTGCCGTGGCCCCATGTGCTCCTGCCCCTCTCTGTTCCCACAGAGCCTCCAAGCTACTTTGTTCCTACCTCCTCCTATTCCTGCTGAAAGACTTCACTGCTCCTGTCCCAAAATACTAACTCACTGCTAATATGAAAGACCCGTGTGGCTTCCCTAGTGGTCCAGTGGTTAGGAATCCTTGCAATGCAGGGGGCGCTGCTTCAATCCCTGGTCTGGGAAGATCCCACATGCCAAGGGCAACAAGCCTGTGAGCCACAACTACTGAGCCTGTGCCCTTGGGCCCGGGAGCTGCCACTACTGTGCCCATGTGCTACAACAAGAGCAGCCGCTGCAATGGGAAGCTCAGGCATGGAAGCTAGAGAAAGCCTGCAAGCAGCAATCAAGACCCAGTGCAGCCAAAAATAAATAAAGAATAATAGTTTTAAAAAACCCATGTATGTGAACGCCCACCTAAATCTCATGGAAGTGGCCCAGCTCAGGGTTAAGCCAGCCCTCCTGGGTCCTAATGTGGGCGTCTCTTGCCACCACTTTCTAGGTGAAGGACGCGTCTCTTGCCACCACTTTCTAGGTGAAGGACTGCAGTCTATAAAACTGCATCAGTGGCAGGGTTCTACAAGGTAGGCTGTCAGCAGCTCCCAAAATTGAGGTTTGAGAACTTTAAATTCTCTAGAGCCATAGTTAACAGAAGGCTTGCTGGGCCCCCAACCCTGGGGTTGTGATTCAGCAGGTCTGGTGGCCCTGATAACCTGCATTTTTAACAAGTTTCTATATCCTGGCCAATGCAGGTTCAGAGGACCCCTGAGCTATCACAGGGCTAAGCCTGGCAGTAATAATGCACACAATACATTTCAGGTGATCCTAAGAATCCTCAGTAAAGCTGTGCTTCATTAAAAGTCTCCCCGATTCTGTTCTCTCCCCCTTCCCCCACTTTTTTTTCTGGCCACACCATGGGGCATGCAGGATCTTAAGTTCCCCAACCAGAGATGGAACCCACACACACCCCTTGAAGTGGAAGCACAAAGTCTTAACCAGGGAAGTCCCTCCAATTTTGTTCTGTTTGAAAATTTTCCTCCCAGGAGTCTTGCCTGAGCCGAGAAATAAAAAATCTGGTCTCTCTCAGCTCCCTTTTCTTAGAAGCTGAGACATGTAGCCTAACACCTGTTTCTAAGCAAAGCTATTGATGAATTACTTCTGGCAGCTCTTGCCTAGTTTTTCATTGCCAATAAAGTTATTGAAATTGGGATATACCATCTGTTTGAGAGTTTGTATCAAAAAGACAGGTGACGCGGCTGCAGGTAAAGACAGACTCAAGCTGTTTCCACGGTAGACTTCCCCATCTGCCCAAGCTGACATCACTCCTTAGATCCGGCATTTGTGAACCAGCATTTTCCTGGAGTAAAGGATGAAAAGTCCTGTATCACAAATGTGATTGGTTACTGGAAGCAATAACCACAGCTTCAGAGAAAGAACTCACCAATTCCCCACCAGCAGAGACAGCAAGTTCTACTGGAGATTACCATGCCCGACTCTTTGCAGTCTGCCAGGCTCCTCTGTCCATGAGATTCTCCAGGCAAGAATGCTGGAGTGGACTGCCATTCCCTTCTCCAGGTAGATCTTCCTGACCCAGGGATTGAACGCACGTCTCCTAGATTGCAGGCAGATTCTTTACCACTGAGCCACCAAGGAAGCCCCAGAGATTATATACATATTTCTAAATCTGTGAATTAAAATGTAGATGTGCCGCTGTGAAGTGACTATTAGAATTATTTTTAATATTTCTGGAAAATAGTTCCCTAAGAAGTGCTTGCTCCCCAACCCAGTGCTTTGAGAGTTTATTCTTCAAAGTGGATGGTGGCCCCACCCCAGGGAGACTCTCCGGACACCCAGGGCACAGATTGAGGAAGGCCAGCGCCCACCTTTGCTTGAAGGACGTAGAGGAGCAGCATCTATGGGGGCAGCCAGAGCAGCAGCGGGGTTCTGAAGATAGTGGGACTAGTGGGCAGCTGCTGTTGCCGTCGTGTGGGGAGGGTCAGTCGTTTTTCTGAACACCCAATGGTGATTCGGGCTTTCTGGGCCGGACCAACCTCAGACTTGTGTGAACTGCCAATGCCACCAGCCATATCGGTAAACATCAGGCCATCACATTACAGCCACCTTGGTGATGCACCCTGAAGGGGCTCAGGATGTGCAAACACAGGATACTGGCCGTGGAGAGCTGAGGTGCACATCAAAGGGCTGATTTCAGTGAGCCCAGGCTCTTGCACCTCCTCGCACTTAGAAAAGCGGTAAATTCTTTAACTTGAGATGTCTGGTTTTCTTTAACTAACAGTAATCTCTGGTTCTGACTACCTGGTCTTTGTTGTAAAAACTCCTGCATATCCTGGCTTCCTGCCGTCGGTCCTCTCCCCAAACCCTGGCACTTCTTCAGAGCAGCCCCTCTGAGACTGCAGAGAGGCAGTCTCCTGGGCATAAGACCTCAGTTCTGTCCTCCGAATAAAACGTAACTCTCAACGTTTAGGTTGCACATTTCTTTTTTTTCCAGTTAACACGTGTAATAAGACGATCTGCTGCCTCCACGCAGACCCACCTTTGGACAGTCCTGCTTTAGTCGTGACAAGAAAGGAGGCATGAGCCTCTGTTGAAAACCCTTTGTGGGTGCTAAGTTGCTAAGTCATGTCCGACTCTTTGCAACCCTACGAGCTGCAGACAACAAATGCCGTGCTCCGGTCAGTGTCTTCTCTCTGCTCACTGCCAGTGGCTCCTTCCCGGGTGTAGACACAGCTCACTAAGCATGCCGCCAGTGGACCCCTGCTCACAGCGGAGCACAGTCTGTCACCTCCCCTTAGTAAATGAAACCTCAGTTTACAATGCTTGTTATTTTTTCTCAACTTTTTCTTTATTCTTTAAAATATGCCAACAATTTTTTAATTGGAGTACAGTTGTACGATGTTGTGTTAGTTTCCACTGTACAGTGAAATGAATCAGCTATATATATACACGGGGGCTTCCCAGGTGGTACCAGTGGTAAGCAACCCACCTGCCAATGCAGGAAACAGAAGAGACACGGGTTTGATCCCTGGGTCGGGAAGGTCCCCTGGAGGAGGAAATGGCAACCCACTCCAGTATTCTTGCCTGGAGAATCCCATAGACAGAGGAGCCTGGCAGGCTAAAGTCCACGGGGTTGCAAAGAGTCGGACATGACTGCAGCAACTTAGCACAGCACATGTGTGTACGTATATCCCCTGCACCTTGAACCTCCCACTCACCTCCCACATCCCACCTCTCCCCTCTAGATCAATAGAAAATGGACATGTGGACCCAGTAGGGGAAGGGAGGGTGGGATGAATTCAGAGAGTAGGATTGACATCAATACACGACCATGTGTAAAACACGTAGCTAGTGGCAAGTTGCTGTACAGCACAGGGAGCTCAGCTCGGTTCTCTGTGAGACCGAGATGCTTATTTATCTTCAACACCTGCACGTCTACTTAGCCCCAGGGTGGGATCAATTGCATGGGGACTACAGTCAGTGCCTTGAAATGGTTCCGTTCCCAGCTCGATGCTTCCTGGGCTTACAATTCCCATCACGACCCCTCTCTTCCACATACAAGCCGCAGGAGAGATGCTGAGAGCTGCTTCAGACTGAAGAAGGCCCCAGAACATCCCCTGTTCGCCTTTTACCTCTTACTTTGATCTTTAATGTGCCCGAGCACTTGCTAAGAAAAACGCTGTTGATCTGGGGACGAACAACAGGACTGTGACCAAAACGCTGAATTAAAATATCTGAGACAAGTTGTTGCCCAGAAGCCCAAACAATTTTAATCTGATTCAACCTCAAGACACATATTTAAAAAAAAATTCCTTGCACCATCTGTTCCTTTGGTTAAGCATGAAATCGCTCCCTATAATTACGTTGCAGGAAAGATCCACTCTTACAGCATGGAGACGGGGGCAGGTGAAAGGCTCAGCCAGGATTGATAAACACATGGACACGCAGGGGTTTGTCTTTTTCTCAGTGGCCCGTATTCTGTGCTCCAAGAGGGACTTGATCCACCAGGGCTTCAAGCATACCTGTCATGGTTCCTGTTCTTTAATTCAAGAGACAGAAATCCATGAACTCGAAACAATGAGGGATGTGGAATTAACTTACTAATTACTAGTTGGTGAGTTACTGACTAATGCCCTTCTTTGTACCCGGCCTTGCACATGTTCTTACAACTCTGGGGGTAGACACGTGGTTGGTTTCATTTCATAGATTGGAAGACAGAGGCACGGGAGTATTGTTTCGTGCTAACACAAGTATCTGTGATCTGCAGAGAGCTATTTCTCACTTATAGAATAACACAGAAGATCTCTACTTATATAGCTCAACCTCCACAGTTTTGGATAACTGCTTCCACCATTGAGATAAGCCTGTTCTGGCCATGCTCAGAACTGGAGCTCAGACCGTGGGGTCTACCCTGGAGCACTGAGGACCAGGCGGACCTGAGCTGAAGTAACATCACCAAGACATTGTCACTGGCTGAGCCTTTAGACTATGTGGTGTGAGACCTCCTGAATTCCTTTGCCACCCCAGTCCTTCAACTTGAGATCTCTATGATATTGACTCTAAGGAATCTGGAAAAAAAGATGCTTCTCACCAGCACAGAGGAAGAAGTGGGCGCAAATAAGTGGAAAGCCACAGGGCTTCCAAAAGAGAGAAGCTGCCATATCCCTAACGTGTCTCTAGGACCGTCTACAGGTCTGATTCACACCTGGCTCATGCATTTTGTTTCTGGCAGAAGGTAGTGGAAAGAAGAAACAATTCAGTTCTCCTTCGAATGTTTTCATTCCTGGACCGCTGCCGATGGCAGGGGGCTCCAGTCGGTCAAGTGTGTTCTTCTGGCTCCTTGTGGGCCCTGCCTACGCTAGCCCAAGCGAGGGACTGCCCATGTGATCCCTCCCTACAGCCAGTGGGGCTTCCTCTGCGGGAGCCTGAGGAACCCAGAGCTGATGCTGCCTCCCCTCCTGGTTCCATGGCCACCTCAGTCACCTACATGCTCCACTGCAACAATCTTTTTACTGAAATTATGAAACATTTATTTCTCAGGGGAAATAAAGATTGGGCCTATAAAAAGAAAATTGAGTCAAATTGTTGGCTCATTAAGTCTTATATTTTTAAACTGCTTTATCCTTTTAGGTAATTTTTAAATAAAGTATATAATTGATATCTTGTTTAATAATTCAAAAGTGCTTCCATTATATATACACACACACACACGCACATATGAAAATATCTTTATTCATCCATCAATGGACATTTAGCTTGTTTTCATGCCTTGGATACTGTGAATAATGTCCAGCATGGTGAGTACAATTCACAAGATTGTATTATACACTTGAAATTTGCTGTAAAGAATGGAAATCGTAATTTCATGACCACATACACACACACCCCAAAACTGATAATTACATGAAGAGATGGAGCTATTAACTAACTTTACTGTGGGCATCAGTTCACAGTATATATGTGTATCACATCATCACCCTAAAGTGACACGTGTGATATGTCGACAGTCTCTCAGTAAAAGCTCAGGTACAAGAAGAAAACAAAAGAGCAGCTAGGGGAGTGACCTGCTTGCCTTGCTCCCAGCACTGAGGGCCAGTCCCCGCCTGTGCTCCCCGTAACAGCCCTCCCTGGGGGGCACGTCACAGGCAAAGAAAGATTTAGAGAAATTAAGAAACAAAATCAACCCAGTTGGTAGGATCTATCTGACTCCCAGGCTGGGTTCTTACCCCAACTATTATATACTTGTGTGTGTGTGTGTGTGCGCGCGCACGCGCGCGTGTGTGTGTGTGTGGTGTGATCAATCACTCAGTTGAGTCCGACTCTTTTGTGACCCCATGCACTGTAGCCCTCCAGGCTCCTCTGTCCATGGGATTTCCCAGACTTAAGAATACTGGAGTGGGTTGCCATGCCCTCCTCCTGGGGATTTTTCCAATTCAGGGATTGACCCTGCATCTCCTGCATTGCAGGCAGATTCTTCACCATCTGAGCCACCAGGGAAGCCCAACACTCTGGCAGCACCACAGTTATCTGGAGTGTTACCACAGTGGAAACTGGGGGAAGAAGACATGCGATCCCGCTGGATTATTTATTACAACTGCTTTAGGTCAAACAAGCTTCCCAGGTGGCTCTGCAGTAAAGAACCCGCCTGCCAATGCAGGAGATGCAGGTTCAATCCCTGGGTCAGGAAGATCCCCCGGAGGAGGAAATGGCAATCCAGTCCAGTATCTTGCCTGGAGAATCCCATGGACAGAGGAGTCTGGCGGGCTATAGCCTATAGCATCCCAAGAGAGACAGACATGACTGAGTGACTAAACAACAAAAAGGCTAAACAAGGAGTGGCGGCATACACCAACATTTATTTACTCAACAAAGTTTCTGTTGAGCATCTTCTCTGCTGGGGACACAGCAAACAACACACACAAAGCCCTGCCCTCACAAAGCTGGCTTTGCTCCAGCAGTGCCTCATTCAAAGCTTCGCTGGATCAGGGTGCTTATAATTCAGGTTAATAAATTGCTGTTCGGTTGCTCAGTCGTGTCTGACTCTTTGCAACCCTATGGACGGCTCACTAGGCGTCCCTGTCCTCTACCATCTCCTGGAGTTTGCTCAAACTCATGTCCATTGAGTGATGCCATCCAACCATCTCATCCTCTGGCACCCTCTTCTCCTGCCACTCTCAATCTTTCCCAGCATCAGGGTCTATTCCAATGAGCTGGCTCTTCACATCAGGTGGCCAAAGTATTGGAGCTTCAGCTTCAGCATCAGTCCTTCCAATGAGTATTCAGGGTTGATTTCCTTTAGGATGTATTAAATAAATGCTGATTATGGAAATGTTGATTGCAAACTCTGGTCCCCCACAAGGCGGGTCTGATTAGGTTTCCCAGGTGATGTGACAAGGCTTGTCATACTTGTGAAGACCCAGCCTTGGTCCAAGTGGTAAATAAGTGAGTCATCTCCACTCCGATGCTTAAAATACCTGTAAAAGGTAAAAAAACTGTTCTATTCCACACATGCTTGGAAGGTCTAACCCCCTTTTCTTTCCTGCTTCTTTGCTCCAGGCCATCCAGAGCCCACGAAGTTGCACAGCCAGTTGTCACGAAGACGATGAGGCTGTGATTGATGAATCGCAAGTCCCAGCCTGTTGCTCCCAAAGACAGGCTCCTCCCAGCCCTTCCAGCTCCCCTGAGATCCAAGCCAGCAGGAGGAACATGCAGCCCCCGAATCGCTGAGGCCCCTCCTATTCCGCTTCTGCCTCACCGCCAGGGCCTCTTCCACGATGGCCTGTAACCAATCGTCCATCGAGACCTACGAATACCTGCTGCCCAACGGGAGCCACGAAGGGGACTCCAGGATGCCCCCACCGCCCGCCACGCTCAGGATGTCCCTGGCGGTCCTCATGATGCTGATGGTCGTGGTGGGGTTCCTAGGCAACGCGGTGGTCTGCATCATCGTGTACCAGAGGCCGACCATGCGCTCCGCCATCAACCTGCTGCTGGCCACGCTGGCCTTCTCGGACATCATGCTGTGCTTGTGCTGCATGCCCTTCACGGCCGTCACCCTCGTCACTGTCCACTGGCACTTTGGGGACTCCTTCTGCCGGCTCTCAGCCGCGCTCTACTGGTTCTTCGTCCTGGAGGGCGTGTCCATCCTGCTCATCGTCAGCGTGGACCGCTTCCTCATCATCGCGCAGCGCCAGGACCGGCTGAATCCCCGCCGGGCCAAAGTAATCATCGCCGCGTCCTGGGCGCTGTCCTTCTGCGTCTCGGCGCCGGCGCTGGCCGGCTGGACGCTGGTGGAGGTGCCGGCGCGGGCCCCACAGTGTGTGCTGGGCTATACCGAACTCCCGGCCGGCCGCGCCTACGTGCTGACTCTGGTGGGCGCCGCCTTCTTCATTCCCTTTGCGGTGATGCTCGGCGCCCACTTGGGCGTCCTGCACGCGGTGCGCAAGAACGCGGTGCGTGTGCACAACCAGTCCGAGCGCCTGGACCTGCGCCGGCTGCCCCGCGCCTGCCTGCGGCGGCTGCGGCGGCAGCAGCAGCAGGCCAGCCTGGACCTGAGTTTCAAGACCAAGGCCTTCACCACCATCTTGATCCTCTTCGTGGGCTTCTCGCTGTGCTGGCTGCCGCACTCGGTGTACAGCCTGCTGTCCGTGTTCAGCCGGCGCTTCTACTGCGGCCCCTCTTTCTACGCCACCAGCTCCTGCGTGCTGGGGCTGAGCTACCTCAAGTCCGTCTTCAACCCTATCGTCTACTGCTGGCGGATCAAGAAGTTCCGCGAGGCCTGTCTGGAGCTGCTGCCCCCCACCTTCCAGATCCTCCCCAAAGTGCCTGAGCGGATCCGGAGGCGAATCCAGCCGAGCACCGTGTACGCGTGCACGGAGAACCAGTCCGCGGTTTAGGGGAGGGCCGAGCAATAGCCACCATCTACCCCTCACTTGACTTCCTGGGACTCCCGAGCAGTCAGCGCTTAGCACAAAGGGACCCGCTGGTCACCAGGGAAACGGGCTCCCGCGTTTGCACGATGAATTATTTCTGTTTCTTGCTGCGGAACATTAGTGCAGACCTGCTGGAAACCCGAAGGCCATCAGGACCAAAGGGGAGATGCGTGCAGTGATGCAGGTGGTGGCGGTTTAGTCGCTAAGTCGTGTCCGACTATTTCGACCCCATGGACTGTAGCCTCCCAGGCTCCTCTGTCCATGGGATTTTCCAGGCAAGAATACTGGAGTGGGTTGCTATTTCCTTCTCCAATGAACCTTCCTGACCCAGGGATCAAACCCGGGGCCTTCTGCACTGCAGGCAGATTCCTTACCAACTAAGCTATGAGTGATGCCTGAGTTGGGCTGAAAGTTAGGGAGGAAGGGGAGCAGTAGGGAGGTTGGCTGAGTGGCAGGAGGAAGGCTCTGTGAGCCCTCTCCAGGCCTGCCTTGGAGACACCAGGGTGCCCTGTTCTGATGTGAGAAACCCCGGTGCGTCCATCTCTGGGTGGTCAGGCATTGTCCGCGGCGCCAGCATCCTCCACAGGCGTTGGTGTCTGTGTGTGTGTGGTGGAAGCATGCAGAGTTCTTTATGTTGGTCAGATGGGCATTTGGGGTGATCCCAAACCATCATTTCTGGAAACCAAAGTCACATAGGAGGCAGAGGGGCCCTGGGCCTTTCAGCTCCCGTGTGACACAGGGGAGACCTTGGTGGCTCGAAGCCCAGAGAATGTTCGAGGGCAGCTCAGCTGAGAGGAGAAGCCCACCCCACTGCTCATGCATGTCCTCAACCCTCCTCCCCGCCATGGCCCCTTACCTGAAGCCACCTCTGGGCCAGCGGTGACAGCCCTGCCCCTTCTCTTCTTCCTGCTTCCTGCCCCGCCCCACCTGGCCCTCCTTCCATCTGACCAATGAGCGGGTACCACATGCCTTGTCCTGCTGATTCATCATTTCAGTACTTGTGTTGACTTGCTTTCAGGCTCAGAAGTGGCTGGGGGCTTTGTTTACATGTTTCTCGTGATGCCCTGAGGCCCGCCACATCACCCTGTCACAGCGGCGGGAATACAACCCCCACTGGGCTGCCTTTGTGACCTCTGTGTTCCTCTACCTCACGCAGGGCTGCAGGAGTCTGACCGCTGTAGCCTGGGCCACCTCCCCGGGACCCTGGGACCCCGGTCCCCCAGCCCAGGCAGGACCGTGATCCAGAGGGCAGATGCTTGGAGGGGACCCTTCTGCTTGTCCTGGGCACTGGGCCTCTACGCCCTGGGCCACTGTTACCACCAGGAGCTTCCACTGCTGAGAGTGACTTTCCTGAGTTCAGGGCACACGGTTGGTTCTGTGGACTGTCCTTACACTTTCAGATCTGAAGAGAGTGGGAGATTTAAAGAGAAATGTAGAAAACATGATTCCAAGCCCAACTCAGTTAGAAACTAGTCATGCGACCTTGCTGGTTTCTCCCCAGTTTCTCTGGGCTTTGGTTTCCCCATCCCTGAGAAAGCAGGTCTAGAAGGTCTCCAAGGTCCCAGCCACCTCTCACACACTCTCATTCTGAAATGCGTATGTTTTCCACTCGTCGACACCACACCCCCCGCCTGCGTTTATCTATCATTAATTAAGTGCCTAAGAGGTGCAAGGCACTGTGTGGTTGGGGGGGTGGGAGGGGCTGGGCCTGGAGGCAGATGTCAGAGTTATCTCAGGATAATCAGGACTCACATTTGGCGCAAGAACTCAGATGCTCCCCGTGTGTATTTCTTCTCGTTTCCTTTCCAAGGCTGTATCACCAGACTAGCTCCTCATTCTCCTCCTGTGACAGAAGCAAAAAAGAAAGATAACACAGTTTACACTCCTCTAAGCCCAGAGGAGTTCTTTTCCAGAAAATAGTTGGCACTTTTCTCACCAACCTCACCCTCCCTTTATACACTGACCCAGAGCCCCTGGACCCTTTTATACTCAGAGAGGGAGAGAGAAGTGACAGAGAGAGAGCTGAGAGAGAGGTTGATTGAAGATGGGCAGTTGGTGTGTGATTGATTGAGGTGTGTCCCTCACGTCTGTGTCCTGTGAGCCCCCAGCAAGGTCAGGGTTTGCCCTCAGTCCCCACGAGGCAGAGCTGCATGGCCTTGGTGGTGTCCGAGAGCACAGCCCGCCCGCCAAAGGGACGGAGCCTCTGGGCACCTCCCCACTGGTGGCCGTTTAAGAGAATGTTCTTCAGGAGCCTTGAGTAAAAGAGAAATCCCCAAACTTAATGAATGAAGGTACCAAAATTTACATCAATCAGTGTTATATGATGTGTGTTGGACAGTAATATATATGTTTCAAAGTAATAATTTTGTATATATTTTAAATAAAGTATTATTGTTCTTTCCGTGTAGAAGGCTGTGTTCTTGCCAAAATTAGTGCCAGGGCCATGATAGCAAGACAGGTATCTGGGGTCAAACATCTCCTAAGACACAATCACTTCCTAGAACTTGTAAGCTATTAACGGAGCTGCAACGACTGAAAGACATTACTGATTAGATGACCAATGGGAGATTCAGCAGTAGGGAATCTCCTACTGCAAGGCAGCACCCATGGTTTTAATAAAACTCTCCACCCTGCTCAGTAATTCCAACTAGCTAGTTTCACCTCTGACTTTTTTTTTTTTTTTTTTTTTTGGCTGTGGTGGGTCCTCCTTGTGGCAGCAGGCTTCTCTTGTGGAGCACAGGCTCTATAGCACACGGGCTCAGTAGCTGTGGCTTGTGGGATCTTAGTTCCCGGACCAGGGATCGAACCTGCATCCTCTCCCTTGGAAGGCAGATTCTGAACCCCTGGACCTCCAGGGAAGTCCCTTACCTCTGACTTTCATTTTGCCGCCTTCATGATTCCCTCCAGCCTCGCTGAGCCTTCAGTGAACCTTGTCCTAAAATCCTATGTAAATAGCAAGCTCTTGTTTCCTTCCCTGCCACCCGCAGGGTGACCACAGCTTCTTCATTCTTACACGATCTGGATGTAACCTCCCCTAGGGTCCCTAGCCCTCCCTTTTCTTGAGCAGTTTGAGAGCACTGGCCTGGTGAAAGATGTTGGAACACAAGAGCATGGTGGGTGTGTGTGTTTCTGTGAGTGTGTGAGTGTGCACTTGCATGCACATGTATGCAATATTTGGGGTGGGCATCCAAGGTCACTCACTGCACCAGGCAGTCCTAGTTCACCTCCCGCTGTCTGCCCTGTGGTCCTGGAGGAGCCGGGGATAAGGTGTTCCAGGAATAGGAGAAGTGCTGGAGCACGCCTAGCTCCAAGGGAACCAGGGAGAGACTCACAGGGCATTTTCCTACTTAGCCCGATGGGAGCAGAAAGAACTCGTCCGAATGGAAACGAGGTGTGACTGGAACAATACCTTCTGCATCAGGAATCCGAGGATGCCAATACACCGGCTCAGGCTGGATGTGTCCAGGTAAACTCCTAACGACCCCCAAGGCTGGGGTGGTAAGGATGATTCCTTTCCCAGGATCCACGTGGTCCAGCTCCCCTGGCTCCCTCCTGCTGCCTCTGGTCTGGCAGCCGCTGTCCCTTCACCAACTATCCCAGCTGGAAAAAAAATAGCCAACTTCGTTTTCAGAAGCATGTTTGAAAAGACAGGTTTGCTGCTCCTTATGAAGTGTCCTCTGGGGACTCGTTTCTCATTTCCTCCCTCATTGAAATGCTGCCATCGTCTCCCCTCCTGACGGTGTTTGGCTGCAGTGTCATGACGACTTCGAATGTTTTATTAAACCGTGAAGAGAGGGTCAGGCACCTCTCCATAAAAGACAAACAGGACTGAATAATTTTAGAAATGCACATGGAAAAGTGCAAAGCCCTAATTTGCTTTCAAGGCGTACAGAGAGGTAAGGGAGAAACAGTGTGGGAGGCAGGAGGCTCTGACTCCCCAAGGCTGCCACCGGCTCGGATTTGCGGGCCCTCCCAGGAATTAGGCGGTCCAGGCTGCTGGGAAGTGCTCCCGGGGAGCAGGCAGCTGAGGTGCAACTGCTCAGGCCACACTCTGTGTGGTCACTCGTGGGGTCTCCCTTGCTCTCTTAGGGTGATATTCCACCCAACTTTTGTCCACCAGCGTCTAAATCTTCATTATACCTTTGTAAAATCTCCATTATACCCTCTCCTGCCCTCAGATCCTTTTCACTGTCTGGCCCCCTTCTCCGTTTTCCTTGAGTCTTCCCTTCTCAAATGATGCAATAAGCAGGTATAGGCAGGTTCTTAACTAGACACAAGGTGATGCTATACTTTAAAGTTTAGATTTAGATTCTGTAAGAGAATGGCGTACTTGCCATCCTTATGAATGAATGTTCCCTAGGTTTAAGACAAGTTTTAAAAATAATACCTAATGATTTTTTTAAAAAATTATTATAGAGGTAATTTTCTCCTTGTAGAATGAAACCTCTTTTTTACCCAAAGTTGAAGATTCTCTAGTTTAAAAAAATTACATTAAAAGTAGATTTTTTTTTTTTTTTTTGGTAAAATTTAGATTATACTCTTCCACAACTTGGGCTTCCATGGTGGCTTAGTGGTAAAGAATCTGCCTGCCAATGCAGGAGACACAGGTTCTATCCCTGGGTCTGATAGTTCCCATGGAGAAAGAAATGGCAATCCACTCCAGTATTCTTCCCTGGGTAATCTCATGGACAGAGGAGCCTGGTGGGCCACAGTCCATGGGGTTGCAAAGAGTCAGACACTACTTAAGGACCAAACAACAACTTCAACAGCACTGTTTTGAAAAAGAATCTAGAAATCGATCTGGGGGCTTCCTTATAGTGAATATTCATTGGAAGGACTGGTGCTGAAGCTGAAGCTCCAATACTTTGGCCACCTGATGTGAACAGCCAACTCACTGGAAAAGACCCTGATGCTGGGGAAGATTGAGGGCAGGAGAAGTGGGTGACAGAGGATGAGACTGTGATGGACATAATTTGAGCAAACGCTGGAAGACAGTTAAGGACAGGGAAGCCTGGCGTGTTGTAGTCCTTGGGGTGGCAAAGGGCTGGACACGACTTGGCGACCACGCACACACAAACATCCTCGGAATATATTCAGGGCCAGAAAGCGAAGGGCAGAAAGTTTCTTTAGGAATATCTGGCTAAAGGTGACCTGTCAGAGAAGTAACCAGAAATCTCCTTTGTTGAACTGTGCAGGGCAGGATGAATCCAAAGGCCTTAAGGTGTCCAGGAGCACCTAAAGACTTCGCAGGAGACAGAAGTGCATCGCTTACAATTTAGTGAAGTAACACCTAAGGATTTTCGAGGCGGCCAACACAAGTCCTTGATGGAGCTGGGAGGGGCCGCCAGGGCGGAGGACTAAGTTCTAGGAGCCCCTTAGGCTGGATGCCCTGGGGGTGGAAGCCATCCTCTCACCAAGACAGCTTTTATTTAAAAAAACAACTACAGGAGGAACAAAGAATTAAAAGGATTTTTAATAAAATCAACAAGTTTACATTTGTACATCTTGTGTATTTCGGACCCATCCAGGGGTTAAAGGGTAAAGGGCCAGGTCTCCATAGGAGGGCGAGCAGGAAGCCCAGGCCACCCTGGCTGTGTGATGGGCAGGGACTTGAGGGCGGGACCCAAGGCCCCGGATCCCCTTCAAGCACACCCTGGGTCCTTCCAGCTCGGAGCACAGGCCCAAGGCTCCATAGCCCACGCGACCCTCCCATGGGGATGCCTGATAAGCTACAGCAGATTAACAGCTCATGAAATTAAAGTCTTGCCCAGAGAATATTAATGTCAGCTGTGTCCACTTCATGCTGTTTTAACTAGGTAGGTGACACCAAACTGACCCAGGGAGGAAAGGAACGAGTGATGGTTCTAATTCCTCTAATCAACGGTACGATCACAAAAGAGCAGGCCTCTGGAAAGAACCATGAACATTTAAAAATATAATTTGAGAAAGGGGCCTGGTCAGTGGGGGTGCTGATTAGAGAGGCAAGGTTTTTACAATTCAGCACAGGGTCACAGAATCCTGCTGCATTTGAGGGCTCAGTAGAGATAGAAAACTGTTCAACTTTAGTTCCATTATTCTAAAGGATAACAAACGTCAAAATATCGATCAAAGTGTGGAACAAAGAAAGACCTGTGCCCCCGAGTTAGGAACCAGGAGGCTTTTCCGGGATTGTGCCCATCTTGTGGAGAGAAACAGTGCCTTCAGAAGTGCAGAATTCCAAGTCCTAGCTGCTCGTTCTCTGAGGCATAAACCCAAACTCACAAGCTGTAAGGATAGCGTCCCCAGGAACAGGACCGTGCCTTCACAGCCGCCTGCAGGGCAAGACTCGTGACTCGGCTTTGACTGCCAGTATTGCACACAGCACGCAGCCGAGCCGCAAGAATTTCTTCATCATTGACTCTTTATAGAGACTGAGACACAGCAGGGAGGGTGAGTGGGTGCCTGTGCTTCCCGGCCCCTTCGAATCACAAGAGGGATGAGAACACGGACGGTTATTAGTACAGATCCTTTCTACAGGTGGGTGAGCTCTACACCTGGTCCATAAGGCCTGGGCTGAGGACACAGGCCAGGTCTGGGGGTCCTCCCATCACACACACAGGCTGATGCATATCTGCCAAGCTTCATGGTAGGGGTCATGGCATCTTTCTTCTTAGTCCCTGATGGTCGGTCAGTCATCAGCAGGACGAAATTCAGAGGAGGGCAGTGAAGTAACCACAGCGTCAGCTTCCCCGAGATGCTGGACAGAGAGGCAAGAGTGGATGCGGGCCTGCGATGCCGAGGTTGCGGGAGACTTGTGTCCTGTGTGTCTGGGAAGCCGCAGGACAGGCGTGTAAAGTGCTGGGAGGTAAGGCAGCCTGCCTGGGCTTCCTTGTGGGGGCAGCGCTCCCCCGGGAAGGGTGACGACCCCCAGTGCAGGAGAAGCTGTCACCCACAGCCCAGCCCGCCCAGCATGGAGGCGACCACCAGCAGCCCCAGCAAACACACCCGGCTTGTGCTCACACCTTTCCCTTTTAACTTCCCAAGTGATCAAGGGCAGATATGTTTTCATAAGGAAAACTGTCCCTAGTGAACATGATGGGTGAATTTCCAAACTAGAGAAAAACCACGAAGAGAACAGAACTTCAAATAAAAGGTTCTGCTCGACCATGTGAATCGTGGAGTTTCAAACCAGCAGGCCACACGCCGTGGGTTCCCACCCCCGCCGACGACTCCAGACCCGAGAGCAGCTCTTCCAGGCGCGTCCGCGGCTTCTCGGAGCCTCATTCTCGAGACAGCCAGAAGGGAACGAATTTACCCCAAAAGGAAGGGTGGGGCACCCAGGCAGATCTTTTGGGGGCTGGTAGCCAGATGGGAAGTGGAAAGGAACAAAAATTCCTCCCCAAGGTCAGCCGTCCTGCAGGGCAGAGGCAGAGCCCAGGTGTGGCCGGTGGGCAGGCAATCAGGATGGAGAGCTGGGTTCTCCAGCCACTCACCGACCAGGATGAGATCACCGCTGTTACCCTGGAGCAGACGATTCCAGTGTGGACACGCGTCTACAGATCAGGGCGAGGGGTGGGGGTCTGACTTGTTTGGGCTGTACAGGAAGGCTCACTTCCTCAGGGAGCAGACGTCTGTTGTGGGCGGCGAGGTCCCTGGACGCGGAAACCTGGCATGTCTCTATTGGAGGGACTGTCCATTTCCATCCGAGGTAGGGGGCTGGCCCCAGCCTGTTTCCCGTGGACCGAATTCCCCCAGCACCCAGTGACGGCCGACAGAGCACAGTCACAGCCTCCCATCTGCACACCCGGCAGGCTAGCTGAGGACCCAAGGCCCTGCCTCTTCAAGTCCGAGCCCCGGCGCTGGGGGAGCTGGGCTCTGTGTGTCTGCTGGCCGCGCAGTGGGTGTGGACGAGACCGCCGTTGGGGTACCTAATGAACACAGGCTCGAGGAAGGGGTTTTGGCACATCTGGCAAAGCTTTTTGTCTGAGAGTCGAACGAAGCTTCCTTTCAGCTTCATCTGCAGAAAGAAAAGATGGAGATGTCTGTGACCAGTTTTCAGAGCTGATGAGCATCACCCCCTGGGTAGTTATTAAAGTCATCCCTGGTGGGGACAGCTTGAACATCAAATTCTGGAAACAGAATCTCAGCAGTGAAAATAAACAAAACTATCCTCAGGAACTAGAAAAATCAAAAAAGCTACAAAACTGCCTTCTTATTTTTCAAAAGTAATTGCTTCTTCTCTGGTTGAGGCATTGTTCACCAAGATCCTCTCTCAAACGTTCTCTGAGCCCTGATGCTTTCAAAAAAGTCATTATGCAGTCATGGGGCGTTAGCGCTGACGAGGCCAAGAAAGTCATCTAATTCCTGCTACCCCTGTCTGCACACCAGAAAAGTGAGGCCAGATAAGAGACGCGGTCCAAGCCACGTGGTCTGTCCATAGCACATTCATGACCTGTCCCAGGACACTTAATTTCCTTTCTTTAAAGGTAATTAACGAAACTAATACAACTTTATCATTTCCTGTCTGAAACACAGGACTTGAGTTCTGTAAGTTAAAAGCCTTTCTGCACAATTCACGTGAGTAAACCCAGCAAGTCAGCCTGTTGGTGGCTTGGGGAATCACCATATTTGTTAGTTTCTTTAGTCGTTCAACAACATTTGATGCCGTCAAGACGACACCAGCCTTGGCTCAGGAATGTGGAGATCAGTAAAGGAAGCTCCTGCCCTCAGAGTACCCAAAGCCTCACAGGGGAAGGGACACCACAGGCGCGGCACTGGGTGAGCACACGGGGTGCTAGTCTGCTTAGAGGGATGGGAAGGCTTCACAGGGGAGAGAGGTTAGCTTGGGTTTCAAGGAGGCATTCACCAGGCACAAAAGGAAGAGATGGGACACAGGCAGAGGAACCGGTGGACATCAAGGCTGTCTGAATGGAACAGCAGGCCCACTGCTCCTTCCACGTGTCCTGGAAACAGTGAGATGGGCAAGGACTGGTCAGAGGAGGGAGGCCAGATCCTCCAGACCTCAGCTTCTCCACTGGGGGAGGTCAAGGATGTCTCCCCAGCGGGAGAAACCTGCAGATTCCTGCTCTGGAGGGACATCCTGCCAGCCGCAGGGCACACGCAGGGCCTCACCAGAGAGGAGCTTCTGATGACCTGGGGCTGCTATGGACTGAATGCCTGTATCTCTCCCTACGTGGACGCCCTGACTCCCAGCGGGACGGTGTTTTGAGGCGGGGCCCCCATGATGGCTGCACGGCCCTTAGAGGAGGCTGGTGCCCACGCCTGGACATGTGCACATAGCAAGGATGGGGCCTCCCAAAGCACTGAATCAGTCGGCACCTTGACTCCAGGCTTCCAGCCTCCAGACAGGGAGAACTGTTTGTGAGTCATCTGAGCCCCTGGCCTGTGGGGTTTGCTCTTATCTGTTACAGAAGCCCTGGAGGATGGAGACAGGATGAAGAATGGGGCTCTGAACCGGCCTGTGGTCCACACCTGGCTCCTGTGTGCTTTCTGTGACACCCCACATCCCTGCACCCCCTTCTGTGAAAGGGGACAGTAACAGCCAATTCTGCACGGACGTGCTGGATGGACGGAGTGACACCGTGACCTGCGGTGTGGACTGGGGCCTGGCCACAACCTCCCCCTGTTCTCCTGATCGCTGGTGTCTGCAGGGCGGGAGACTGCCCCGACCTCACCACTGCCAGCCTAGCTCCCACAGCTGTGTCTGCATGAGTAACCCACACATGCCCTGTGTCGAAGTCATAGAGAAGAAAACAGACCAAGACTGTTTTTCCAGGGTTAACATCAACGTTAAACGTCTCAACCAGGAGGGCCGAGCTCTCACCTTGTCATATTTGTGGATGAGGTTTTCCGATCTGGCCAGGCCCACGGCCACCTGCGCGGTCCTCCGGGCGTGGATGCCGTCCCGCATGGCGCCCATCAGGAACGGGCGGAGCAGCTGCACTGACCACGTGCCCGGCAGTAGCTGCAGCACCTGGGCTGCGTCGAACTCCACGGCGCGGCGGTTCAGCAGGTCCACGGCAGCCACGGTCCGCGCGGGTGGGGCAGGGCCAGGGCCCAGGTAGACAGCCAGCAGCAGGTGGAAGAGCCGCTGGCGGTAGGGTGGGTCGCGGCCCTCAGAGCGCCAGAGGCAGTAGTCCTCTGCTGCCGGGAAGTCCGCCAGCTCGTGGACCAGGATGCGCAATGCCTCCTCATGCTGCTCCAGTTTCCCGTGCAGGATGGCGCTCTCCAGGGGCAGCCCGGCGCCCCGGGTCCTGTCTGCGGGGTGGGACCTGCCAGTGAGGGACTGAAGCGCCCGTGCCAGGCGGGGGACATCCAGCCTTGCACCTGCCCGCCAGCACCGTGAGCTTAAGAGTGCCCAAAGCAACTCTGGCTACATGGAAACCCCGAGACACCACCACCCAGGCTGCCTGTGCTCAGCTGCTCAGTCGTCCAACTCTTTTGCGACCCCATAGACTGTAGCCCACCAGGCTCCTCTGTTCATGGGATTTCCTGGGCATGAATTCTAGAATGGGTTGCCATTTCCTCCTCCAGGGGATCTTCCCGACCCGGGGATCAAACCTGTGTCTCCTGCAGTGGCAGGCAGATTCTTTACTGCTGAGCCACTGAGAAGTCCCCCAGGCTGCCCAGACACCCCTAAACACTGCCACTCTGGCTACCTGGACACCACCTTGGGTAACAGAGTTTGGGGGTGTCTAGGTACAGGAGGACTGCCAGGTGCCTTGGGACAAAGTTCTTCACGGGAACATCATTCAGGCCTGAGTCATGTACTTCTTTCCGGCCATGAGGTCAGTGTCAGTGAATCAACAATATACACTAAATACAGCATTTTCAACAGAACACACATAAACAAGGTTAGGTATGGATGGAAACATGTGGCCAGTGGTTTGCCAGGCCTGATGGTGTAGTGCCTGTGAGTTCAATTGTGGGGTCTATACAGGACACACCTCCCATGAACCATGAGAAAGGACTGTAGCTAATGCTCAAAAACTAGAGTTAAATGCTGCTAAAGAGAAATATTTTAACCCAGTAAGGACAACTTGGAAATCCCACAGTGCCCATAGAGTAGGAGACAGTTCACTCTGCCAGACAACATGGACACTGTGGCCCCTGCCCTGGAGGAAGTGAAAACTGGACCCCCTCCAGGAAGGATGCCTTCCTCCCAGCCTGGAGTGGCTGAGTGGGCTGCTGGGGGTAGTGCCAGCCAGCAAAGTCATGGTTACAGCCTGAGCCTCAGAAGGAACTGATCAGAGGGCTTCAAAGCCGAGTGAGCAAGTTCAAAGCAGCTCTGCTCAGCGAATGCACAGACCTCCCAGCACCCTGCGCAGCCTCTGGGTCATTGGCTAAAGGGCCTATCTGTGGCCAGAGGGCAGAGGACAGATGGGAGGCACCCCTGGCCTCCGGGAGGCTGACTCGGTGCCACAGAGGCTCACAGACCGCCGCCTTGTCCCCCCCGCACCCTGTGACGTTTATCCACAGAGGCTACGTGGGTCCACTCACCCATCAGAAAGTGGACTCGGTAGAGATCAGATTCCTGGAGCAGGCGTCGCAGCTTCGCCTGCGTCTCAGTCACTTCTGCATCCTTGTCGGGGGTGCAGGGCCTCTGCTGCAGCACCTCGTCCAGGTAGAGGACAGCCAGGTGCGTATGGTACTCCTCCTTCTGCAGGACAGGGGCGAGCAGACCGGCAGCATGTGCAGGGGGCCTGAAGACCACCCCACCCCCACCCCTGACGGCATGTGTGGGAGCCCAGATGTGTGACGTGAGCAGGGGCTCCAGGTCAATAGAATGCAAGTACTGGAGAGAAAGCTTTCAGAAAGCATGATGGAGGAGCTGAATATAAACTTTATGGGAGACTGCCCTGGGGTCCGGTGGTCAAGGCTTCACCTTCCAACGCAGGGGACGCAGGTTTGATCCCTAGTCGGGGAGCTAGGACCCACATGCTGGGGGGCAACTAAGCCCACAGGAAAGAGCCCGCATGCCACAAGGAAGATGCCACGTGCCACAACTGAGACCCAGTGCAGCCTAATAAATAATAAATAGAATGAAACAGAATCTAGGGGAAAGTATCTCATTCTGAGAAGTAAGGGCCACAGGATTTAGGTAAGGCCCACAAGATTTAGCTGCCTCCAAAGAAAGGAAGCTTCACTAATTTCCTTTAAGAATAATAACAAGGAAGAAAAACAAAGAAGAAAAATGAAAGTGGATGGGACAAGAGGTGGAGGGTGAAAACAAGCCACCTGGGCCTCTGGTCTCTTTCACAAATGTCTGGTTCCCTCTCTGACCTCCCACAAGTACAGATTGAGCGCCAGGAACATAAGACGTTCAGTTAGACCCATTGGCCAAGTTCAGGTCCCCATGGGGCCCCTGCAAACCCACGACGTTGGCCTGAGAGCCGGGCCTCACCTGCAGTCTCCTTTCTGTGACGAGATGCTCCAGGTACTTAACCAGGGCTTGAGGGTATTTCTTAAGGCAACTGATGATATCATCTGGGTTAAAACCACTCTGCTGTTCGTCTAGTGGTCTCTTGGTGAAAACCTGAACTCCGACCTGAAAGAAAAGTAGCCATTTGGTCAGCGTGCTTTTCAAAGACCCCATCTTATCTTTATTGTGAGCGCTGCATGCTTTGGGTAAAAGCACTGTCAAAATCGTGATGATTCAGAAAACCAGAGCAGTGTGGAGTGCTGACAGAGACAGGAAATGACCCAGAGCTCCCGCTGGGCCTTCTAAAAAAGCTGGGGGTGGACTTCCCTGGTGGTCTAGTGGTTAAGGCTCCGCCTTTCAAGGCAGGGTGTGCAGGTTCAATCCTTGGCTGGGGAGTGAAGATCCCACACACCTCAGGGGCAAAAGACCCCACACATAAGACAGAAGCAATACTGTAACAAATTCAATGAAGACTGTGAAAGTGGTTCACATTAAAAAAAAAAATCTTAAAAATAAATAAATAAAAGGCTTGGAAACTAAAGAACCACACATTTATATAGCGGGTTTCCACAATCTGTGAAACGACAGCTTTGTTACACTCAGATCAAGCAAAAGAAAGACGTCCACTTATGGTAAGTGAAAGAGGATATAAGCGGCTGAAGATTCAGTCAACTTGGTTCTCCAGATGCCCCGACAGACTGTGTGCCTGACCCGCGAGGGACCCCAGCATCTCCAGGCCGCCTCCCGACAGTCACTGGAGCTCGTAGTACAACACTATCTTCCAAGAAATGCTACTGAGGTGGTGGGGGTCGGGGGGAGCGTGTCCCTGGACTTACACATGCACGCTCCGTCTCTCACACACACACACACACTCCACAACCCCAAAACACAGCATAGCTCTGATGAGCATGGACTCCGAGTTCTATGAGCCAGGACCCAAGTCTCAGTTCCACCATGTGACCAGCCTGGAGACGCTTCCCCAGCCCGTCTGAACACACCGCCCGCCTGCAAAGGCACTGCTGAAGCACGAACCTCCTGACTCCTCTGCAGGGCCCAGTCGGCATGCCGCCACACGAGGTCGGGGTCAGTGTTGTAGGTGAGGAAGTCCACGATGTACTCGTACAGGTCTGAGCGCGTGGAGTCCTGAACGTCCCCGTTCACGATGCTCACCCAGAGCTGGAGGGGCGGAGCCGGGACGGGTGGGATCGAAGGACACAGACAGCTTAGAACCAGCTTAGAGAGGATGTGCGTGTGCTTACTTGGCCTTGAAATATTTCAGAGTGGTAACACAAACTTTAAAGGCTTAAGTCCATCTTAATTTTTTTCTAATAAATGAAAAAAATACAGAGGACATGGCCTAAGAAATAAAGAACATAAAGCATCAAGTTCTTTCTTTTCTTTCTCGTGAGATCTCAGTAATACAAATAGTAAATATAAAATATGGGGAGACGTGGATGCATTATAAAACGTCTTTTCCTGAAATAAAATAATCATTGACAATGTTTGGACAGAGACGAAATTGACCTGCACCCATCAGCTAGGCGTTTCCACCTTCTCCATCATAGGAATTCCTGATTTTGAAGCCCCTTTTGGGCTGCCGTACTCAGATGTGCTTTCTAACACTTCAGTGACCCTGTGCCCTGGTGTTCCCACCCCTGTGGGCACGAGGCTCAGGGTAGATTCTCATAATAAAGGCCTTTGCTATTTCACTCAGGCACTTCCTTGCCGTGTAGATGGAATCTTACTTTGAGACTCAGAATGAATTGGCATCACGAGGGGTGGAAGAGATGGGCGCTGTCTGGGAGCCTGTCTTGCATCATCCCTGTGCCGCAGACCTCACCCACCTGTCCACACTGACCTTTGAACCACACCCCCAGCAAGAAGCCCAAGAAACAGGTGGGCAGTGTAAACGCTGCAATTCTGATACAAGTGTACAAACGTTTTCTATATTACTAATTTCTTCAGTGCTGAATTCCCTAAACCCAACTACTCACACAATCATTGAAATGTGTCATTAAAAAAATTCTGCCATAGATGGAGATTTATTCCTAATTACTTCAGTTTTATAAATTCTTCTCTATGCAGCTCTGCTAATGTTATTAATACATTTAAAGCAAACTACAATTCTTACAACTTGGTGTTTAAAAAAATGAAAATGCTATCTTAGACTCCCAAATCTGTTCTTAGCCATGGGGGTACATGTTGATGGGAATTTTTTTTTTTTACCTATTCCACAATCACATTATCATGGTAGTTTCTCAAAGCAACCAGGCATGTTTGGTGAGTTTGTGAGCACTGCCGTGTTCCCAGCCACTCACAAAAGACGTAAGAGACAGGCCGAGACATCTGAGCACAGAACCCCTGCCAAGGCCCGGAGCACTGGCTCAGACCCCAGTTCCCCCCTGACCAGTGGTGTCCCACGGGCAAGCGACTGGCCTTAATCAGCTTTAGTTTTGTCGCAGATGATGTGCAACTCAGCTGCCTGCAAAACTTGCTGTCATTAATGGTAGAAATCACAAACTACTACTCACAGTCTCAATTTCTGATGAGGCAATGATGTCACAGGCCTCGTGGCTCAGTATGAAATCCTATTTTTCTCACATTTAAAAAAACTCAGTCTTAACAATGTTCTTTAGAGAGACAGAAAGGCAAAGACAAGAAAATCCTTGGCTGGTGTTTCTCAGGGAATTTACTTTCTAAAACGGTGTCACTTTTGTTCTGTAAAAAGGGCTATGATCAGGCAAGAGCGGTCTCTACCAAGCTGTGATTTTTTTTTTTTTTTTTTTCAAGTAACTCGGAGTTAAACGTGGTTTTACAGCAACACCTAGAAGCCTCTGAACTCACCTGAACCGCAGCGGCGTCTTGGTGGTTGTAATGGTAGAGCAGGCCCAGAGCAAAGTACCTGCAAGAAAGCTCAGGGTCAGGGCACCCTCTCCTGACCGCAAACTGCGGGTGGCACCCCCACAGCGATGCCCCAGCCCTCTCCCCAGCCCCGCGTGTTCTATTCAACTCAGATCAGCAACACATTTCAAGCAGCAAGAAGACCCCCACCTCTGTTTATTTACGTATCATATGAAAATGTATTCCCTATCAACTTCCATAAAGGACCATATTCAAATCTAAGATAAGCTGAAAAGTAAAACTACAATTATACGATGGAAACTCGCATTGGGAATTGCTTTATTTACTTCCAATACTAGTATGATTTCCCATCTCTTGAGGGAAATTAAAATCATCACAGGGAATTAAGACTGTTTGGAAGGGAGGCTGTGTGAGCTATTCTGGAAGGGGGGATTCTGAACTGCAAGAAAGGCCAACAGCATGCAGGCATGGCAGAGAACAGGTCAGGGAGAGTCAGGGTGGCAGGGGCAGGGGGGCACCCACAGTCCTGGGCCCTGAGTTTCAATCCAGGTTTCATCACTCATGGACTGTATGACCCTGAGCAAGCAGCTCACCCTCTGTGGCCCTTGTGTTCTCATTTCTAAGTGGACAGGATCAATGAGAAGACGGGACTGCCTGGATCGAGAGCTGTTCCCACCTCCCCGGCTCTTAGGGGTGTCCCCTCCTGGTCCCCCTCCTCTCCCGGCAAGCTGCCTCAGGGACTGTCAGGCTTCTCCCCTCAAAGAGCAAAGACACTACACTATCCCCTGGAACCCTTCTCTTCTCTAGGGAGATTTTAGAGCGTTACACTGACTCGCCGGACCCTCCCGTCCCAAGTCGCAGCGTCGCTGCCACCAGAGGGCAGGGCATTGTCTGGTTCCTTCATAAATCACTCTGCTCCACAGTGCATTCTGGAAACTCAGGGAAACGGCCGAAGAAGACACCGCCTGCGTGGAGACCAGTCACCGGCCCGTGATGTCCCGCCTCTGAACGGGGTTTGGGCTGTGAGCCCGTCCCCCAGGATTTGACCAGCACCTCGGCCACGTCACATGCTCAACAAAGGTCACAGACAGAGACTCTTACAGGGAGCACCCAACACCCTCATTCTTAAAGAAACCCCCAGCCCAGGCCCGGAAGGCTTAGACCCCTGCCCCCAGGATGAAGCTGGTCTAGTCGGGTCATCGCTGCAGACAGGCCCGCATGGTACCCGGCGGTCAGTCAGCAAGGGGATGGGTGCTGACCAGCTCATGCCTGTAATGAAGGCAGAGTTTGATCCCTTTTGCCCACAGGATCAGGAAGCCTGCCTTTCTATCTACTTATCCAGGTATCCGCCTCTCTATTCAATCTGGTCATCAGTGGCTGAAGTGAGTTGTCATTTTACCAACACACATGTGGCAGCTAGCACAGGCCAATCCCATTGAGAAGGAACACGGAGAAGATGGGACGATGCGCGGACTCACAAGGCCCATGACTGCATGTTCTGTCATTAACGAGTTAGTATGGAGGGGCTTTCCTGGTGGCTCGGACGGTGAAGAATCTGCCTGCAGTGCAGGAGATGCGGGTTCAGTCCCTGGGTCAGGAAGATCCCCTGGAGAAGGGAATGGCAACCCACTCCAGTATTCTTGTCTGGGAAATCCCATGGACAGAGGAGCCTGGCGGGCTACAGTCCATGTGGTTGCCTAGAGATGGACCCATCTGAGTGACTGACATGGGAGCTGAGTGGTCTCTGAGACCCCTTTGGCCAGTCTGCAGACCGTGATGGGGCTGACGAACCCAAGGGTGACAGGTGGTCCCTGGAGGAAGGTGTGGGACTCGGAAGTCACTCTGGTTCATCAGTAGCACAACAGCATCCGAAGGTGGGGGGCAGGGAAGGGCCAGGCGGGGAGCCCCTGGGGAGCGTCTGGGGTGGGGATGGAAAGACACTCACTTTTTGTGCTTCTCCAGCCAGGCGGCGCTGTCGGGCAGCAGACAAAAGTTCTCGGTGACCAGCAGGTCCAGCAGGCTGTCGTGGTTGGCCTCGGCGTACAGCTTGAGCAGGGCCGTGTCGATGTCCTCCTTGTAGCCGTTGGCCACCTCTGTGCTGCGGACCTCATTCAGGTAACTCATGAGGAAGCGCTTGCATTTGGCCACCTTGTCCTGGTCACCCTGTGTCAGCTGGTTGAGGTCTGCGAACTCGTGCAGGGGCGGGTGGGAGCGGGTGAACGAGGAGGACGTGGGCAGCAGGAGCGGGTACAGGGAAATGAGCTCCCGCACGTCGAGTTGGCCGCTCCTGCAACCACAGGGGCGGAGTTTGTGAAGCATAGACAGAGAAGGGTGCAAGCCAACCGGGAGTGGACCCCACCACTGCCCGCAGAGCCCAGCACCATGCTCCGCCAACCTCAGGCCCCACAATGGAACAGGGGGCTCGGCCGCCGAGGACATCACACCCCCAGGGCTGAGGGTGGTCCCTGCAAGCCCGGGCAGGAAGGAACGGCAGTGGCACTGCACCTCTGATCCAAGGCGGATTCCGAGGCTCGGTGCACACCTCCTCCTTCACGGCTTGGAAGTGCAAAGTCTGTTCTACTTGGACGTTTAGAAAACTTACTCTACAGACCACACCTTCGTGGGACATTTAAGGGCTATCATAGCAGGTGCAATTTGATCTTCTGCATGAGTGCTGAGCGAACATAAACAGCTGCTGACCCCAGAGCACACACCTGACCACCCCCTCTTGCTCCCCCCCACCAGAAGAAGGGCTGCTGGGGATGGGGTGCTGGGCCATGTAGGGAGTGGGGGTGGGAGGGCCCCCGTGTGCAGGATTCATGACATACAGAAGGGACCATGGCTTCCTAAGACACTGAGTCAGGAGCACATGGTTCACAGTGTCTCTAGAACAAGAACAGTTCTCATAAATCCACCTGCTCTCTCTCTAGACTCACAGCCTTTAGTTAAAATCTCTGGAGCAAAGGGAAACCAAGCCCTCAGGGAATCCACAGGTCATCACATGTGCTCTTTAGAACTGCTGTCTCCTCTCTCCGAGGACCACTCTGTACGCCTCTCATCAGCCCCACCCTGAAGACACACGACAGTGACCCCTGGGCTAAGGGGGGCGGGGGCCTCCCCACTCCTCCCAGAGCACTGCAGCTATGCGACTCTCCCGTCACAGCATCCCAGTGACGACGGAGGTCCAACCGCAGACCCGACTGCAGGGACACAGGAGGGCTCGCTGCCAACACCTCGAGTTACCTGAAGAGTTCTTTAGCTTCCAGGAACTGGAGCTGTGCAAACTGTATGAAGCCCGCCTGCAGCAGGATCCGCCGGTACATGACCTGCAGGGGACACAGGCGTCGTCGCTCAGACCAGCTGGAGTCACTCACCAAGGGAGGGAAACTGAGGTCCTGGTCACAACCCAGACTACATGTTAATTATTACAGGGAATCCTGAAGTTATATGGTAAGGAAGAAACAAGGTTTATTCGAAACTATTCTCAACATGTTAGTACACACACACATATATGTCAATCCACCCCTTGTTCCTGAGATCAAGTTGTTCTCTGAATAATTATTGCTCCTTCTTCTTCATGATTTCCCATCCATCCTGGTCTGTATCACAGAGTCACTAACATACTTTGGGCTTCCCTGGTGGCTCTGTGGTAAAGCATCCACCTGCAGAGTAGGAGACACAGGTTTGATCCCTGAGTCGGGAGGATCCCCTGGAGAAGGGAATGGCAACCCGCTCTTAGTATTCTTGCTGGAGAATCCCATGGTCAGGGTAGCCTGGTGGGCTACAGTCCATGGGGTCACAAAGAGTCGGACACAAATGAGTGACAAACACTTTCACTTTTTCCCACTGGTCCGTATTCCTCCTCCCACCCTCCCTGGCTTTCTTGATCGCTGCTACCTCGAGTGCTCAGATGGATGTCAACAAGGCCAGTGTTCCCGGCAGCCTAGAAGCTGCCCACCCCTCTTCACTCTTGCGGAACTCTCTTCACAGCAGCATTTCTGAGCATCCCTCAGAACACGGGGTCCATCTCATTTAACGACAGATCAATAAGCAGGCTTTCCTGCTGAAGCTGGAGAGATGCTGTGCCTTCCGTCCCCTCCCCCAGCAGTGACGCACATTCAGGCCCACAGTCAGTCTGAGGATTCCTGCAGTACAAGCGCCGCTTATCTCTGTCTCATCTGGTCCTACCCAGATTTCCTGGACCACGAGCCCCTGGTTCTGGAAACTTCCAGGAATAGCAGCACACTCAGGGAAGATGCCCTGAGTCCCTTCCTCATTCACCTGAAAACTATCACCCTGTTGTTCGTCGGCTATTCTCCAATACGAAATCAAAAATTCAAAAGAAAAAAAAAAAAAGATGCCCTGTGGTGTCTTCAATTCCACCGCGACCCTGTCACTGCCCGGCTGATCAGCCGTGAGCTCTGTCCACCTTTGTCTGAAAGGCTCTGGGGAGCCGTCTCTGCTGTGTCCTCCCTGGCTCCAGCACCTCAGCTCACGCCTGCACCGCCTCACAACTGAAGACTCCAATCACGTTTAGATTCCTCCCCCTTCCAGAACACCCTGCTGCTCAAGAAGCTATCACTTCCTTGAAGCCACTCCACTATTTACCTTAGCATCCTCACATCCTGGCATGGTACCTGCTGTTTTGTAATCACCCACTGACCTGATCAGTTTTTATGAAACTCCACTTTGAGGACCCCCCTGGTGGTCCAGTGGTTAAGAAGCCACCTTGCCATGCAGGGGACGTGGGTTGGATCCCTGGTCAGCGAGCTTGGTCAGCGAGCTAAGATCCCACATGCTGCAAAGCAACTCAGTCCGTGTGCCACAGCTACCGAGCTCGAGCTCAGAAGCCAGGGAACCACAACTACTGAAGCCCGCACGCCTGGAGCCAGTGCTCCACGTGAGAAACCACGGCAATGAGAAGCCTGCACACCCCAGCTAGAGAGCATCCCCTGCTTGGCGGACTAGAGAAAGCCCATGCACAGCAACAAAGACCCAGCATGGCCAAAAATAAATAAATAAAGCAATCTTTATAAAACCAAAGTCCAGGAGCTGACTGTGGCTCAGATCATGAACTCCTTATTGCCAAATTCAGACTTAAATTGAAGAAAGTAGGGAAAACCACTAGACCATTCAGGTATGACCTAAATCAAATCCCTTACGATTATACAGTAGAAGTGAGAAACAGATTCAAGGGACTATATCTGATAGACAGAGTGCCTGATGAACTATGGATGGAGGTTCGTGACATTGTACAGGAGACAGGGATCAAGAACATCCCCATGGAAAAGAAATGCATAAAAGCAAAATGGCTGTCTGAGGAGGCCTTACAAATAGCTGTGAAAAGAAGAGAAGCGAAAAGCAAAGGAGAAAAGGAAAGATATAAGCATCTGAATGCAGAGTTCCAAAGAATAGCAAGAAGAGATAAGAAAGCCTTCTCCAGTGATCAATGCAAAGAAATAGAAGAAAACAACAGAATGGGAAAGACTAGAGATTTAAGAAAATTAGAGATATCAAGGGAACATTTCATGCAAAGATGGGCTCAATAAAGGACAGAAATGGTACGGACCTAACAGAAGCAGAAGATATTAAGAAGAGGTGGCAAGAATACACAGAAGAACTGTACAAAAAAGATCTTCACGACCAACATAATCATGATGGTGTGATCACTCACCTAGAGCCAGACATCCTGGTATGTGGAGTCAAGTGGGCCTTAGAAAGCATCACTATGAACAAAGCTAGTGGAGGTGATGGAATTCAGTTGAGCTATTCCAAATCCTGAAAGATGATGCTGTGAAAGTGCTGCACTAAATATGCCAGCAAATTTGGAAAACTCAGCAGTGGCCACAGGACTGGAAAAGGTCTCATTGAACTCTGAAAAAGTTTTCATTCCAATCCCAAAGAAAGGCAATGCCAAAGAATGCTCAAACTACCACACAATTGCACTCATCTCACATGCTAGTAAAGTAATGCTCAAAATTCTCCAAGCCAGGCTTCAACGCTATGTGAACCGTGAACTTCCAGATGTTCAAGCTGGCTTTAGAAAAGGCAGAGGAACCAGAGATCAAATTGCCAACATCCGCTGGATCGTGGAAAAAGCAAGAGAGTTCCAGAAAAACATCTATTTCTGCTTTATTGACTATGCCAAAGCCTTTGACTGTGTGGATCACAATAAACTGTGGAAAATTCTGAAAGAGATGGGAATAACAGACCACCTGACCTGCCTCTTGAGAAACCTATATGCAGGTCAGGAAGCAACAGGTAGAACTAGACATGGAACAACAGACTGGTTCCAAATAGGCAAAGGAATATGTCAAAGCTGTATGTTGTCACCCTGCTTATTTAACTTCTATGCAGAGTACATCATGAGAAATGCTGAGCTGGAAGAAGCACAAGCTGGAATCAAGATTGCCGGGAGAAATATCAATAACCTCAGATATGCAGATGACACCACCCTTATGGCAGAAAGTGAAGAGGAACTAAAAAGCATCTTGATGAAAGTGAAAGTAGAGAGAGAAAATGTTGGCTTAAAGCTCAACATTCAGAAAATGAAGATCATGGCATCTGGTTCCATCACTTCATGGGAAATAGATGGGGAAACAGTGGAAACAGTGTCAGACTTTATTTTTTTGGGCTCCAAAATCACTGCAGATGGTGACTGCAGCCATGAAATTAAAAGATGCTTACTCCTTGCAAGGAAAGTTATGGCCAACCTAGATAGTATATTAAAAAGCAGAGACATTACTTTGCCAACAAAGGTCCGTCTAGTCAAGGCTATGGTTTTCCAGTGGTCATGTATCAATGTGAGAGTTGGACTGTGAAGAAAGCTGAGTGCCAAAGAATTGATGCTTTTGAACTGTGGTGTTGGAGAAGACTCTTGAGAGTCCCTTGGATTGCAAGGAGATCCAACCAGTCCAATCTGAAGAAGATCAGCCCTGGGATTTCTTTGGAAGGAATGATGCTAAAGCTGAAACTCCAGTACTTTGGCCACCTTATGCGAAGAGTTGACTCATTGGAAAAAACTCTGATGCTGGGAGGGATTGGGGGCAGGAGGAGAAGGGGATGACAGAGGATGAGATAGCTGGATGGCATCACCGACTCGATGGACGTGAGTCTGAGTGAACTCCGGGAGTTAGTGATAGACAGGGAGGCCTGGCGTGCTGCGATTCATGGGGTGGCAAAGAGTCGGACACGACTGAGTGACTGAATTGAACTGAACTGAAGTATCTACAGGAAAGAGTAGGTGGCAGACCAGCTCAGAGAACTGGGCCCCATGACTCTGAAACAGAGAAATCTTTTGGTGCAGCCCTAACAGGATTTCCCTCCAGGATTAAAAGGATGCAAGATGCAAACATTTACGGGACAACTGGGGACACTTGGGCAGATGGGACGCCCCAGCCTAGGAAGGAATCAGTGTTTATTTCGGAGATGTATGTGACACTTATGTTTCAAAGGCAGGCTTTCTTGTCTTTTGAAGACACACAGTGAAATAGTTTTAGATGAAATGGGAAAAAAAAAAAGGAACAGGTATCAAAGCCCAAGCTTAAAATGGGAAAAAAAAAAAAAAGAACAGGTATCAAAGCCCAAGCTTAAATATGACACTATCCATACTACATGATACACATCAAACAAGCTTTCTATAAGACACACACCTATGTCTGTAAATACCCCCTCACTGCCTCTGTCTTTACAACATCCCAAACCTTAATATAATTTAAGCTTGGCTTCTTAAAGATCTAAGCCTTCTCACCGTTTGGATCTCTGGAAGGAATATTCCTTTAATCCGAGTCCCACAGTTAAACTTCTCCATAAATCCCTCCCTAATTCAGAACTCAGTGAAGCAAAACCAACACTTGCTTTAATGGAGAGAAAGGCGAACTGTGAAAAGCCAGTCCCCTCGACTTCTGGTCTCTTTCCCTCCCCACTTTCTGGTTTTCCTGAGCCCAGGGTCTAGCATGTGGTTGCAAAGCCTCCTAAAGTTAAAATAACTAACATCCCTAATCCTTGTAAGAGTCACAGTCAACCCTTAAAAACACATTAATATGAATGAGACATTATCTCTGAACCTTTTTGTCAATACTGTCTTCTTTTCCTCTCATAGTTCTATTTTAAACCAAAACTCCTCTGCTCCCCGATCCACAGAGCCTAGCTGTTTGAAGACCAGTTCAAAGCTCTGAATCAACCATCACTCATTCCTCGATGTTCAGCCCCAGGCGCGAGCAGGGGCCGAGGGAAATGGAGGCGAGTGTCTGCCCAGGACTGGGGGAGGAGTGAGCTGGAGCTGGGGAGTAAACGGCTGTGTGTTATAGGTTAACAGGGATAACCGTGGGAGCTCAGAGGAGTCAGTGCTGCCTGGAGGATGGGGCAGATTCAGAGAAGAGACATATGTAAGCACAGTATAGAAACCATATTTTAGGGGACTTCCCCAGTGGTTCAGTGGTTAAGACTTCGCCTTCTAAGGCAAGGGGTGCGGGTTCAATCCCTGGTTGGGGAACTAAGATCCCACAAGCTTTGCAGCCAAAAAACCAAATAAAAAATCAGAAACAATACTGTAACAAATTCAATAAAGATTTTTAAAATGGCCCACATTAAAAAAAAAAAAATCTAAAAAAACCAAAAACCCTGTATTTGGTGGATGATGGATGTTTTCTCCACTGACAAAAAATAGCACAAACAACAAGGGAAGAAAGCAATGGCGCAGGGGCGGAGACCAGCCGAGACTCCCCAGGGACGCCCAGAGGCAGCTGTCTTCCCCAGCACCCTCCGTCTTTGGTCGGTGACGCTGCTTATTTCTGACCTGTTCTCAGGGTGCTTCTGGAGTGCCTACCCAGTACACAGGCGGCAGGTGGCTCAGGCCCAGTCACAGGGGGACAGAGGCGGTGGGAGAGGCTGGGGATGTGGGCAGGGTCCAGCCACCAAGGCCACCTGGTGTGGACCTGATCTGGCCAGGAGGTGCCCGCTGTAGGCCCTACAGCAAGGGGTGTGGACACGTCAGAAAGCTCCTTTGGCGGTGGCGTGGTGGATGGGCTGCAGACATGCAGGAGGGGGCTGTGAACACAATTCCAGCAAAAAGGGAGGAGGGCTCCCCATGGTCATGCAGGCACGAGAACCAGGGCCAAGTTCAAGGTCATTGAGGCTGCATATCCTGGGCCCAAATAGGAGTCTAAAACAACAGGGGGTGGGGGGAGACAGGGGTTTGCCAGATGGACAGACCCCAACAGGGACATCACACAGGAGGGCAGGATAAGGGCCAACACTAGCCAGTGCCCACTGTCCGGGTGCTCATGGGAAAACAAGGGGGAGGCAAAAATTCAACACGGGAAGCCTCTTTAAGACACATTTGAGGTATGTCCCTGGGTGTGTCCAAGAGGGGATCCTGATATGTGCCCGTCCCCCCGAGGCCACTCCCAGGGGAGAGGAGCTGAGAGCAGAGGCCGCCAGAGCCCCACTGGCCTTCCCACCAGGATGCAATGTACTGGGCAGAAACAGGTGCTCTCCGCTCGGAAACTCGCCCTGAACCGACAGCTTCCTTCTCTGTGCTTTGCTGCCCCCTGCTGAAAGTTCACAGATCATCTCACTTGAAAAACACGGAATAGGGCTAGGGTGAGGGGAGGCCTGGGAGTTTGGGATTAGCAGACGCCAGCACACAGGATAGATAAACAAGGTCCTGCTGCATAGCACAGGCTGCATGTGTGCTAAATCACTCAGTCATGTCCAGGTCTTTGCGACCCCGTGGACTGTAGCCCACCAGGCTCCTCTCTCTGTCCGTGGGATTCTCTAGGCAAGAATATTGGAGTGGGTTGCCATTTCCTTCTCCAGGGGATCTTCCAGACCCAGGGATCGAACCCACACCTCTTCTGTCTTCTGCATTGACAGGCAGGTTCTTTACCACTAGCGCAACCTGGGAACTACAGTCAAAATCCTGCAATAACAATAATGGAAAAGAATATGAATAAGAATGTATATATATTTATAACTGAGTCACAGTAGTTAACACAACACTATAAATCAATTATACTTCAATAAAACTTTTTAAAATAAGGAATAAAGATGAAAAGTTTATCAATATTTATCCTGTGACCATAAATGACAGGTTCTGACTTTTTCCACCTTTAGTCTACCTTCTGCTGCAAAAAGCCACGGAGGCCAGAAAGCACAGCTTCATCCCACAAACCATATCGTCCTGAAAATCTGGCCAGCAGGTAACAAGAGGGGGATCACTCTGACTTCATGAGAATCTTTCATGAGTGACTTAGATGTTTGTAAGAAGCGTGCATGCACCAATATTACACTTCGCTGCTGAGTCACTTCAGCCGTGTCCGACTCTGTGCGACCCCATAGACGGCAGCCCACCAGGCTCCCCCGTCCCTGGGATTCTCCAGGCAAGAACACTGGAGTGGGTTGCCATTTCCTTCTCCAGTGCATGAAAGTGAAAAGTGAAAGTGAAGTCGCTCAGTCGTCATCATTCTCAAATACACAGAGTGACCTGAACTCACCTTGCAACCAATCAAGAAGCAAATTTGAGAAAACCTGATTTCATCAGATGTGAGAATAATTCATGATTGTTTCATCAACTATATTGATCATACCAACGATATTAAAGCTAGCATTTCTTAAATGCATTACAAGCTTTCTCCTAAGGAAATTAATTATATGGATTTCAGCAATATTAGACGATTTATGAGTATGGTTCACAAAGCTTTTCCTACAGATAACAGAAACTTAAAAAATTAAACCCCATCCCAACAAATACAAATTCTACATTGGGAAACCAATTACGCTGAGGATCTCTTGGCTTGTAATCACAGTGCCCGTAGTCTACTCTGGAGGAACACGATTGGAAATACAATGTGGTGTATTAAGCATGGGAATCATGTCAGAGGCTCAAATCCTGGCTTGGCCTCTGCCGGCATCGTGACCCCCTCCCGCAGCCTGCGTCCTTATCTGTATGACGTGGACGCACAGAGAACTTGAATGACAGACACAAAGTGGTCTGCAGGGCCTGGCGCCCTTAGATCCTAACATTTTCTAATGTTAGCTTGGAGGCACGCTTCCACATGGCTAGCTGACTACAAACCTGAAATTTTTCCTTTGGGATGTTCCTCCGAGCGCCTTTCGCTAGAACTAGAGCCTCCTCCACTCGGTGGCTGGCTAACAGGTCCTGTATTTGTTTTTCCAGAGGTAGCGGAACCAAGATGTAAACACCTTTACTCGTGGCAACGATCACTCTTCCTGGGAAGAAATGGAACAGGTTGGAGAGGAAACAGACACTGTGCTGGCAAGAAAACACCCCGCTTTCACCCCACACAGGAGCGTAAGCTGACGTTTGAACAATGTCATCACAGTTCTCCCAACAGAGAATCGCCACGGCAATCAGAAATTAATGCTTCTCTTATCTTCTTTCCATCATGAGAAAAAGGCAAACTCTTAACACTACATTTTTGAAGTATAAGACATAAAGATGCTTTGCCTTTTTTTATTCTATGATGCTGATAAATTTAAAGCCAGTTGAATAGATCCATATGAGTCTGTAGAGCTCCATCACAGAAAATGAGCAATAAGAATTATGCTACTCCTCATATAAGGCTGGGGCTTCCCTGGTGGCTCAGATGGAAAAGAATCTGTGTGCAAAGCGGGAGACCTGGGTTTGATCCCTCGGTCTGGAAGATCCCCTGGAGGAGGTCATGGCAACCCATGCCAGTGCTCTTGCCTGGCAAACGCCATGGATAGAGGAGCCTGGTGGGCTACAGTCCATGGATCACAAAAGTGCTGGACATGACTGAGCAACTAACACTTTCACTTTTTCAAATAAAGCTGTTCAAAATTCTTTTCTCTCCAGGTTGGTCAGTTTACAAGAAACTAAGATTACAAGGTGACATTCTGAACCATAAGCTAACATCTCACACTTGCCCACTATGGTCAAGATCACCGAGTCCCAGGGTTATGGTCTCCATCCCATGAGAGACCCTGACCCTCGGCACCATGAGGTCCTGCACAATCCAAAGGAGAGTCAGACTTGCGCCCAAGAGAACTCCTCCTGCCAAGCATTGAGAGCGAGTTCTGTTCTCTCTGGAGGTGCATTTCAACTAAATTAATGCCTATTCCCAGGAAGCAGTGGAATGGCCTTGTCTTTCTGTCTGAAGGTTGTTCAGGGTCAGCCATACCTTCCTGCTCCCTCTGCTCCCCACTCCTTGGGATCTATCACCTTCAGCCCAGGCCCACCACCTGGTCTCTCCCGCCAGATGCCCCCGCACCTCCCTTCCTGGGCTCCCTGCCTGGCGGTCTTGTCTGCGTCCTCTGTCTCCATGCCACCCAGCATCATCCCCCAACACTTGGGAGATTCAGCCCCTGCTCTGCGTTGGGTCCTCCTTCCAGGAGGCTTCCCACGTTCCCGCCTGGGGTAGTTATGCCACCAGCCTCCCTGTGCCGGTGACCCCCGGGGCTGCCTCCACCCTCAGCCCACGGAGGATGTAACATTGTTGTGAATAAGCTCTCCCATGTGTGTGCATGTTGGAGCCCAAGCTGAACATTGACACACTCATGTGGGATGACAAGTCTCAGCAGGCTGTGTCCCTAGCACCTAACACAGGAAGGGCAGTGTCTGGGGAGCCCTGGGGGCAAAGGCAATGACTGCACAGATAGACATGAGCTCCTGGCTTCAAAGCAACCTCACAAGCGGTGTTCTTAGGAAGCCGGGAAATCTGGCCAGGGGCAGGGCTGAGAGCGCATTTCCGAGGTATGGAAAGGGCTCTGGGGTTATGTGGAAAAATGCCTGCTGCAGGGTTCTGGATTCAGTATCATGATCTCTTCTACACACTTCCAGACAGCTCAGCTGAAAGTGAACCAGTACCAAATCCAGGTGAACAGGGGATGGGAAGTCACTTTGCTTCTCTTTCAACTTTTCAGTACATGTGAAGATGCTCATAATGAAATTGTTGTTCTTGTTGTTTAGTTGCTAAGTCATGTCTGACTCTTCTGAGACCCTGTGGACTAGAGCCCACTGGGCTCCTCTGTCTATGGGCTTTCCCAGGCAAGAACACTGGAGTGGGTTGCCATTTCCTTCTCCAGGGGATCTTCCAGACCCAGGGATGGAAGCCGCATCTCCTGCTTGGCAGGCGGTTTCTTTACCACTGAGCCACAATAGATCCCTCATGTGGTTCGCTCCCTGGTTGCCCTGATCTGCTGAGGCCTCATCCCCTGCTTGCCCTCCTCACATACTGGGCACCGCAGTCATGCTGAATGACCTACACAGTCCGGGACCTGGGCTTCCCTCCTGTGCAGACTCACATGTGCCTTTCTCTCTGCCTAAAGGTTCCTTCATACCATACGTGCTTGGCTGATTCCAGCTCATCCTCAAAAGTTTGGCTCAAATGCCACCTCCTGCAGGAAGCCCTCCTTGGTATAGTTAGGAAATACTTCCTACTCTGTTCTCCTAGGTGGCCTTATTTGTTGCTGTCAAGCTCTCAAATGCTGCAGCTATTTTTTTAAATGCCTCTTTCCCTTTAATCTCCGTGCCCCTGAAGCTCAAAGACTGTATCACCATTGCCTATGGAATTTCTGTGTTCAGCAAGAGGCCATGTTCCCAGTGGTTCCTTAATAGCATTTAGTGAAGAAATAGCATCACAAAAGACCTAAAGATTCGGTGGAAACTCGTACCTTCAAAATCCTGGAGGATGTGGCCTTCCTTGAAGGGCAGGGTCTGCTTCTGCTGCTGATCCAGCATGCTGTGCACGGTGATGAACTCGTCGTCCAGGGCGACGACGTACGGGAAGCACACAGCCGCTCCGATCACGTTCTCCGACCAGCGAACAGGCGCACGCTGGGAGATCCCAGCCACCGTGGCGAACATGCCTGGGAAAACAGGGAGCGTCAGGGGGCTTCAGAGAGCTGTGGTTTGCTTGCCTGTTTTCTGCAGAGGTGTCTGGACGTGGAATACCTGTTCTCTTCATCACATTTCAGGATGGGAGAGATGATATACCAGCCTGCGTGGACAGAAGACCCTCGTATCTGTTCTAATGAAGGGAACCTCTCTCCCCAGAATGTCCACCTTATACCTCCTTCTAATTAAACATAGAATTAAAAGATGCTTGTTCCTTGGAAGAGAAGCTATGAGCAACCTAGACAGCATATTAAAAAGCAGAGACATTACTTTGTCAACAAAGATCCGTCTAGTCAAAGCTAAGGTTTTTCCAGTAGTCAGGTATGGATGTGAGAGTTGGATCATAAAGGAAACTGAGCGCTGAAGAATTGATGCTTTTGAACTGTGGTATTGAAGAAGACTCTTGAGAGTCCTTTGGAATGCAAGGAGATCCAACCAGTCAATTCTACAGGAAATCAGTCATGAATATTCATTGGAAGGACTGATGCTGAAGCTGAAGCTCCAATATTTCGGCCACCTAATGTGAAGAACTGACTCATTTGAAAAGACCCTGATGCTGGGAAATATTGAAGGCAGGAGGAGAAGGGGACGACAGGGGATGAGATGTTTGGATGGCATCACCGACTCTATGGACATGAGTCTGAGCAAGCTCCAGGAGTTGGTGATGGACAGGGAAGCCTGGTGTGCTGCAGTCCATGGGGTCGCAAAGAGTCAGACACAATTGAGTGACTGAGCTGAACTAAATTAAACATAAGGTTAAAAAATGTGCACATGGGTCTTCCCTGGTGACTCAAGTGGTAAAAAATCCACCTGCCAATGCAAGAGACAGGGTTTCATCCCCAATCCGGGAAGATCCTACATGCCTTGGAGCAACTAAGCTCACATGCTCTAACTACGGAAACCCACACGCCCTAGAGCACGTGTTCTGCAACAAGAGAAGCCACCGCAGTGAGAAGCCCATGAACCACAATTAAAGAGTCGCCCTTGCTCACTGCAACTACAGAGAGGCCCTTGCAAGCAATGAAAACCCAGCACAGCCATATAAACAAACAAACAAAAACAAAATAAAAAACAAACCAAAAATAGTGTACACACACCCACATGAAGGTATACGCTGCTCGTGTCCTCACATGTGGGGAAGAGAGAATTCCGCACAATTTAAGAAGCTTCACAAGCTTTCTGCCACATCCAGTCCTCCCATGGGTTTGCGTCTCTGCTACTGCTAAGTCACTTCAGTCGTGTCTGACTCTATGTGACCCCATAGACGGCAGCCCACCAGGCTCCTCCGTCCCTGGGATTCTCCAGGCAAGAACACTGGAGTGGGTTGCCATTTCCTTCTCCAATGCATGAAAGTGAAAAGTGAAAGTGAAGTTGCTCAGTCATGTCTGACTCTTAGCGACCCCATGGACTGCAGCCTACCAGGCTCTTCCATCCATGGGATTTTCCAGGCAAGAGTACTGGAGTGGGGTGCCATTGCCTTCTCCGCACCAGCTTTTCCCTAGACATTCACTCCACACTGAACGCATTCATTCAGATACTTATTGAGCACCTACTGTATGTGGGCCACTCGACAAGATGTCCCATACGGAACTCTCGTCCTGTTCCCCCTGCCACCACTGAGAGTTCAGGTATAATTCTGGTTCCACATTTTCTCTGATACAGGGGTACAATTAACTCTGCAATTCAAGACAGTCTGCTGTTGAGTGTTTGTCAATGATAACATCCATACTCACTGACGGTTTATCTACTTTGTACTTAAAGCGCTAACTGCTGCTGTTCAGTCCTTAAGTCGTGTCTGACTTTTTTGACTCCTGAAGCAGGTGTGGGGATATATACAGACAAGCAAACAAAACACAGTTGATCTGGAAAACCTATCATCCTAATTCCCAGCTTGCAGGAAACAAAGCTCTGCCTGACACTGTGTGTCATCCATGCCTACAACCAAAAACGACGCGGCTAGCTATGATTCTCAGGAGGTGATGCCGAGAATAGAAAGGCCACAGGACACAAGGAAAGCCCTTCCAAGAAGCTGGCGACTAAACTAGATGCTTTTTGGTAGCATGAAACTGCAGTCAATAAGAGAAAATCAGGGCCATGACCTTGGAGCCTCCACACTTCAAAATATCTAGAAGTGAGCTCCCCCAACTCCTTTTTAGAATGGAGAATAAACACAGAACAGGTGGAAACCCATACACAGAAGAAAATCCTATAAGGAAGTCTTACAGATTCTTATTTTTGCTCTTATCCCCTTACAGGAATTCTCTCTGGAGCCATCTTCAGGCTCTACTTTGTACTGTGCTCAGTCGTGTCCGATTCTTTGCAACCCCAAGGACTGCAGCCTGCCAGGCTCCTCTGTCCCTGGGATCTCCCAGGCAAGGATACTGGAGTGGGTGGCCATTTCCTTCTCCAGAATCTTCCCGACCCAGGGATTGAACCTGCATCTCCTGAGGCTCCTGCATTGACAGGCAGGTTCTTCACCACTGAGCCACTTGGGAAGTTCCTCAGGCTGTACTTTAGCACAAAATAGGTGATGCTATGACTGGCCTATTTTTGTGCCATGAAACCCACACTCACAAAACAGTCTAATGAAAACTGAGCAGACACTGGGCATGCGATTGTTTGCCTGTTGCCTCAATGTCGCCAAACACAGTCCACGAGTGTCTGCTTTTCACAACCACAACCTCCCTCTCCAACCTCAGCATGAAAGCAAGGACAGAAGGTGGAGAGACAGGGCAGAGAGTGGCAAGGTTAGTGGAGGCGCCTGGGCGCCCTGCTCACCCAGGCCCCCAGGGCCTGCCAGAAGGAACTCCTGTCTCCCGATCCTCTTGACGATGGGCCGCCTCTCCTCGCTGCAGAACGGGAACAGGTCCTGGGCGGCGCCCGTGCTGTAGTTGAGGATGATGTACTGGGTGGTGAGGGCCAGGCACAGGAAGTGGCCGTCCACAGCCACGGCCAGCGGCTGCTCCGGCGTGGACACCTCCCTGACAATCTGCACGCGGTCCTCGTACACCAGGAAGACCTGGATGGTCCTGCGCTTGACCGAGATGATGCACACCTCCACGCAGAAGGGGTCCCCGCTCACCGGGTTCTCATTCAAGGCGAAGGCCGTGGCCCCCTTGATGCGGGCACCCGAGGGCACGGGCTCCAGGCTCAGCATGTGGACCAGGCTGATGCAGCCGTCGCACAGCACCAGCAGCCTGCTGAGGGCCGACGCGGCCCGCAGCTCGCTCACTGCCTTCTTGAAACCCAGGTGTCTGTGCAGCTGCCTGGTGGCCGTGAACGTGGCTGACCCGCCGGGCAAGGTCTTCTCCTCCAGCAGGAAGTGGTACACGAAGCAGTCGCTGGTGCCCACGTAGAGGTTCCGGCCGCAGCACTCCACACACTCCAGCGACCCCCGGTCCCGGTCGCCCAGCAGCTGCTCCCGCTCGATGGCGGGGACCAGGGTGAAGGCCTTGGTGCTCATCATGTTGGCGGCGGCTCTGAGGGACAGGAAAGGAAAGGGAGGTTAGAGGAATGAGGGACGGACAGAACCATTTCCGGGCGTGACAAATAAACGTCAATTCCCAGTTGTAACTTCAGAGAAAGGAAATCATTTGACACTTGTGAAAAATACTGAAAGAAAGACTTCTGACTTGGCTTTCTCCCACAGGCAAACAGAGACCCTGGCAGGAGAGCACACACGTGCTTGTAAGTAACTGCCAACTCTCTTCAACAGTCATTCAGCCGCTAAGTCAAGTCTGACTCTCTTTGAACCCAAGGACTACAGCATGCCAGGCTCCCCTGTCCTCCACTCTCTCTCTGAGTTTGCTCAATCTCATGTTCATTGAGTCGGTGATGCTTTCTAACTATCTCATCCTCTGCTGCCCTCTTCTGTTGCCTTTAATCTTTCCCAGCATCAGGGTCTTTCCCAATGAGTCGGCTCTTCACATCAGGTGGCCAAAGGATTGGAGCTTCGGCAGCAGTCCTTCCAACGAATATTCAACTCTCAACAGAGCTGAGATTTATTATATACGGAGTCTCCCTACATGGTTCTTCAGAAACAAACCTCTGGGTAGAAGAAGAGCACGTCTACTCACCCACAGACAACACAAGACAAACATTTTGGAAAAAGACAAAAATGATCGCCACTAATGTGCCCCCAAACCCCACCAGCCACCTGACTGGATGTCTAAGTGAATGGTGGAGCACAGCTCCATGGTGGGGTTCACTCCTGCCCCTTGGATCTCACAGGAGTCAGAAGCAGGGACCACACCCCCAATTCCCTTGCATTCTTCTCACTGAGGTGTGCGCATTGCCCCAGAGCCATGTTTGGCTCCCAGAATCAATCTGTTGGTGTGGAGCGGTAAAGATGTGCCTTGAATCTCCAAGGCTTGCAGGTGGAGAGTTGAGGTACTTAGCAAATTTGTGAGAAGGTCAGTTAATAGATTACTCCCATTGGAAGACACACTGTCCCAAACTTGAAGCCTGGGCTTCTTACTTCTTCCTCTGGAAAGGACTCTGGTTTCACAAATTAGAAGCAGCAGAAACAAAGGCACCAGTGCAATTCAGTGGGGAAAAATAAAGTCATTTCAATCAATGGCTGCTGGAACATGTGGTTAACATTGAAAGTGAAAAGTCAAAGTGTTAGCAGCTCAGTCAGGTTTGACTCTGCGACCCAATATACTGTAGCCCGATAGGCTCCCCTGTTCATGGAATTCTCCAGGTAAGAATACTGGGGTGGGTAGTCATTCCCTTCTCCAGGGGATCTTCCAGTTAACCTCGGTTATCCCTACCTCATATCATCTCTTAATATAAAAATTAATTTGAGATGCATCAAGTTATTTTAAAAACAAAAGCTAAAACTACAAATCTTCTAGAAGAAAAGATAGGAGAACATCTTTGGGATCTTGGGGTACATAAAGATTTTTTTAGGTTACGAAAAGCACTAACCATAAAAGAGAAAAAGCTGGTAAACAGGATTTTATAGAAATTTAAAAAGAGTGTACACTGAAAGACACCACTAGGGAAATGAATAGGCAAGGCCCAGACTGGGAGAAAAATCTGTGATAGCCATCTCAGACAAAGGGCTCACATTCAGAAGAGAAAACATGATGATCAACAGCCATGGGGGAGAGATCAACCTGCAGAACCACCTGTAATTGCAAACTGTAGCTACAAGCAGACTTCATCTCATACCCATCAAATGGACACCTCCCAAGTCTGATGATGCTGGGGGTTTGCAAGAATCCGGATCCATGGGCATGCCCCTGCTGCTGGTGGAGGCTTCTGGGCTGGCCAGACCACGTGGGTGACGGAGGAAGCCCTTGGCAACTGGGGAGCCGGGGATTCTCCTTTTGGCTTCACTGATGTTCAGCAGGACATGAGCAAGGAAGCTAGCAGCAGTCCTGTTTGCAACTGGGGGGAAATGGAAATGCCACGATGGATGGATGGACGGATGGAGCACCACGCAGCAGTGAGGGCATGCACTGCAGCCCACCCATGACTCGGTAAACCTCCCTGGAAAGGGGAGCTGCGGATGCTATATTCGGCCTGATACTTCAGGCCTTGTAAGATGCAGAAACATGGAAGTCCCAACTAATGTACTATTTAGAGCTGCAGCCCTACATAGTGAGATCATAAAGAAAAGTAAGGGAATAAAGAACAGAAACCCAAGGGGGATAGGATGTGAGTGGGCAGAAGCTGATCTCAAAGTATTAGTCATGTCTGTTTCCCTATGCCAAGTTGCTTTTATTGCTCCTCTCTACATCTCATGTGAATTGTAAATGTTCTTTTCAATATATAAAATATTAATTTAAAAATATTTATAAAAAATATACTCATTTCCCCAAACCAGCTTACCCTGGAAACATAATAGATACAGAGCCTCGGTTAAATAAGCTTGGTGTGCACGCATGCTCAGTCGTGTCTTTGCAACCCTATGAACTGTAGCCTACCAGGCTCCTCTGTTCATGGGATTCCCTAGGCAAGAGTAGTGCAGTGCGTTGCTATTCCCTTCTCCAGGGGATCTTCCCCACCCAGGGATCAAACCTTCATCAACTGCATTGCAGGAGGGTTCTTTACCACTGAGCCACTGGGGAAGCCCTTAATAAGCCTGGCAGGAATCATAAAATGCACGTTCCTTGTTTACAATCTCACTTCACGGAAACATTTACAACCCATGTCAATGATTAACTTGTCATTTCTTAGTTCATCTAAATCCAGAGCTTAGTTCATCTGAATCTGTATTTACAAAGTCTGAATATTTCCATACATCCCGGGTTACTGGAAGATGGGGAACGGTCCAGCAGAGTCAGAAGCCCTGCAAGGGGCAGTGTGGGCACCTTTCAGGGCCCCAGCCTCTTACTTCCCGACCTCTGCTCAGCCTCTGCTACCCCGGCCACACAAATGCCTCCATTTCTATCCACAGCCAGCTGGAGCTGCATGCTGTGTTACTCCGGGCCTGGCTTCCCTCTGCATTCTCTCTGAACTAAATCTCACCAAGGCCAGGCTGCATTAAAGGTCACCACTCAAAGAATAAAAACAGAATAAAGGCAATGTTTGAAGTAGACAGATTATCTATTTGCAGAAACTGGCTAATAGACTCAAGGTCACAAGATTAAAGAAAGGGAAAGGACTTCCCTGGTGGTTCAGTAGCAAAGAATCTGCCTGCCAGTGCTGGAGATACGAGTTCAATTCCTGGTCTGGGAGGATCCCACATGCCGTGGAGCAACTAAGCCCGTGCACCACAACTACTGAAGCCTGTGTGCCCTAGAGCCTGTGCTCCACAACAAGAGAAGCCTCCACCATGAGAACCCCACTTACCACACTAGAGAAAAGCCCATGCAGCAATAAAGACCCAGCATAGCCAAAAATAAAATTATACAGAAAGGAAAAAAAAATATATATATATATAGAAAGAGAGAGACTCCTGATCTGAGACAGAAATAAATATATCCTAAAATAATGCTATGACAAAGTGCAGTTGATTGAAATGGGATCCTCGCCAATGTTTATTTTTTGGAGGACTTCCCTGGTGGTCCAGTGGTTAAGATCCTGAGCTGTCAATGCAGGGGACACGGGTTTGATCCCTGGCCAGAGAACTAAGATCCCCTGAGAGGTGCAGCCAAAAATAATAGCAATGATTATTTTTCTTGAACCAAAGGACAGTCACCTCCTGTCATACAATGCGCACGTGATATGAGAACGGCCTTGAGATGGGCGTGGCGTCCCATGTGTCTGCAAAGGATCACACACTCGAGAATTACACCAACCCTTTAAAATGAAACAAACCCTTTAGAGCCCCACACAGCTGTGTGTGCACCAGAGAGGCATCACTTTAGAGGTAAAGACCCATTGATGGGTATCACAGCCCTGTAACAGGAGGCTCTTCCTATGAATCCACTAAAGATGAATTCTAATGTGCATTTTAAAAAGGACCTTCTACCTAAAGTTGGGCTTCCCAGGTGACTCAGTGGTAAAGAACCCGCCTGCCAATACAGGAGATGTGAGTTGGATCCCTGGGTTGGGAAGATCCCCTGGAGGAGGAAATGGGAACCCGCTCCAGTATTCTTCCCTGGGAAATCCCATGGACAGAGGAGCCTGGCGGGGTACAGTCCATGGGGTCACACAAGAGTCGGACAGGACTGAGCAACTGAGCACACACGCAAGTGTATGTACACATACACAGATACACCATTTATACACACCACCTGTATACACATACATGCACACAGTGTGTGTCTATATATCTATCCTATGGATCCTATAAGAGCAACAGCAACAGTTACAAGCAAAATAGGGATCTGGAGAGGGCAGGGTAGGTGGGCCAGGAGCAGGGGTGGGGGGTAGGAGGGTGGTCTGGGTCTCCAGGGCATTGCCTTTGTAACATCTTCCTCAATCTTGGACTTTCAAACAGCTGTTAAGAATTATTGAGGGCCTTCTGGATGCTAGGCAATTGTCCCCTTTTACATGTTCTTTTTCCTGAATGTTTATTTCCTCAACAAAGCTACCTGACCATCAAGACAAGATCTTGACCTCAAATCACCTGCAAGATTTCACAGCACGCTCAGTGACTCCTCCTGCCCTTCTGCATGAGGCATTTCAGCTCACTCAGGGTAGCCCCAGATTAACTTGCTTCTTCTGCCTTCATTTAGTAGTACAGTGTTTTTTAATAAAGAAAAACGAGTCAGGTTTGCCACAGAAGAGATGAGTTGTAAAGTATGGGCCAAATTCTTGGGCAGTCTCCAAACACCTGGCCACCACAAATGATTACTTTAATGTATTTCTAATGAGAACTGGGCTCAGGCCAAGATGAAGATGCTTAACCTATTAAGGAAAATTTCCTCGAGTTTTCTTAAAGGATCACATGATCCTTTAGCATGAAGGAATAGCCATAATGTTTTGTGTAAGAACAGAGAGGTTAGCTGCAAATCAGGCCTGGAAAGTTTAGCGTTTTTTAAACACTGATCTCTGTGCTTTTAAAACTTGTCCACTGGATCTGCCTGAAGGAGAAAGGGACCCCAGGCAAACCCCTGTCGCTGGAGGCTTAGGCAGAGGCTGGAGTGTCCCGGGAGCCTGCAGTGGAGGGCAAGCTGCCTCCAGGACCAGAGGGCTGAGGCTCACTGTCGAGTGGAAAAGGGGCAGAGGACGGACCTGCAGGTGACGGCCACCACACCTGTCCCCCCAGGTCTTTGGAAAATGAGCACAGAAAATGCGCACTCTGAGTTCAGAGTCCAGGAGGGGTCTACTAACTGCAGAGGGAGCCCTCACCTGGTTAACAATTACTCAGAGCCGAGCCCACCCACTTCAGAGCCCAGACAGCTCTGGCCCCATGACTTCTGTTTATGAACTGTAATTTATCTAGCAGCTACTAAGTGCCAGGCTCTGTGCCACATGCACATTCTCTTTATGCGTTGCATGTATCTTTTCTCATATTTCCCTGGTTTTGATTGAGAAAATTGAGGCTCAGAATGTCCAGTGAATGCCCAGGGCTCCCAGTTAGAAGGGGCAGGGTCAGCGTTTGAACCCACAACTCCATCCCCCCACTCCCACCACACAGTGGCTCTGCCCCTGTTAAGCGAAGAACCCAGCCTGGGAAGGTCATACACCAGACAGGCCGCTTCAGTGACCGCGGAGGCAGCAGGGCTGGCAGAAGTGGAAGGAAAAAGAAAAGGAAGCAGCTGTCCAGCTCTTCCTTCCTATCCGACCATAAAGCTGGAGCTTCCTGCTGACCAACAGAGAAGGGAGGCCAGAGGAGGGCAGTGGGCTCGGTGCCCCCTCCAGCCGTGAGCTCCCGGCCGGGCTGCCGGCTCCCACCTTGGTGGACCCTCCACACACGTTCTCCCTGGGTCTCCACCTGCCACCACTGTCCCCACGGCTGCTTGCCCTCCCCGGGCACTTGCTCAAGGATGGAACCCTGATCCGACAGGTTGGGACCCCTGAACTCAATACGGCCTATGTGCATGAAGAAGAGCTGTGTGAAACCCCATTTCCTGCAGCCAGCTAGGACCTAGGAGGGGGGTTTGATGGTCACCCGAAGCCTTTGGCGGGAGTGATGGCAGGTGCGAGCAACCAGAGGTGACAGCTTCTGTCTTGAAAGCCACCTCTTAAAACACAGAAGGCGGGCAGAGGAGAAGCCAACTTCCATAGCACCTGCGTCCCAGGACAGAACGGCGGCGAGGAATCCCCGCCTCCCATCACACACCCCTGCCCGGTCTCCCAGTTCAGGCCAGACATTCGGCCCCGACTGTGGCCCGGAATTTGCGCTCTCAAATCCCAGGAGCTCCAGGAAATGTCAACCACAGCGACGAAACGATCGCATGCTCGGGTGGAGGGGCAGGGGGCGCGGGGCGTCGTCCTGCTGGGTTCCTCCCCCCAGAACAGCTCACTCAAACCCGGACGAGGTCTCGGGTCTTCCCAGCCCCGAACACGCGCACGCCGCACACCCGCCGGGTCCCCGCGCAGCGCGCCCACCCCCAGCTCGGCCGCAGTCCCCTCCTCGCCACCTGCCCGCGCGCACCTGCTAGTACCCGCCGCCCCCTAACCCCCTTCCCGCCCCCGCTCCGCCCCTGGGCCCGCTCACCGGCCGCGCTCCGGCCGCTCCGGGCCCCGCGCCCCGGGCCGCGCGCTCCTGAGCCCCGGCCCCGGCCCCGGCTTCGGCTCCGGCCCGGCCCGGCCCCGCCGCTTCCCGTCACGTGGGTGGCCGGGGCGGGAGCGCCGGTCCCCGTCCGGCCTGCGCCCCGCGTCGGCTGCAGACCCCGCCCTGGGCCGGGCCGCGGGAGGGGGCGCCCCTCCGGCCTCGGATGCCCCGGGTTTGGGAGGCCCGGAGCGCCTGCCTCGGGGCTCGCGGGGGCGGTGGGCGGGGAGACGCGCAGATCTCCGCGGCGCACGAGCTGAGCCTGCCGGGCCCTGGGCGGGGTCGGTAACGCTGCAAGGCTGCAGCTGCCGGGACCGCGCTTTCTCCTCCCCCGGGCCTGCTGGACACGCTCGCCGCCCTATTTCTAGCACCGCGACGGCGCTGGGCAGTGTACTTGCTGAACGAACAAGTGAATGAACCCATCCCTCCATCCCGGGAAAGGCTGGACCGCACGGCCACCTTACATAGTTGGACTGGAGGAGCGAGTGGATGGCGGCTGGTGGCCCCGGTAGGGCTGAAATGGACTGGCCGGGCACGAGCCGCCCGCCGCCCGCCCCAGGCCCACAGCTAGCCCCGAGCCCCAGGGGCGGTGAATTCGCAGGGTGTCCTTACTGAAGCAGGGAGTCCTGGACTATTTACCCACTCCTTCAGGAGCGCCAATCGATAGCTATCCCTGTGGGTCAAACTACAGCGTAGAGTCCTAGGTTAGGATGAATCCATGGGCCTCTCTTCAACATATAGTCAAACTCCAGTTCCACAGAGAAAAAGATTCCCCCTACAGCCGCCAGTGCGCAACTGTCAGCATGTGAAAAGCCCAATTTTCTCAATGATTTTCCTGACGTTAAGAGCCCCCAAGACCTCAGGTTTCCTCCAGCCCCTGGAGAATATAAAACAAAGACGTAGTCCCCTATCTAGAGGCAGATACCAGCTACTACTCTGCAGCCTTCTGTTTCAAAGGGAGAAAAACAAATGACCCCCCAAAAAGTCAAGTGAAGCAAATAATCATCAGGAATTAATTTTCTGTGACCTCTTACGTCCATCCTTTCTGGCTACACACGTCCCACCACACCCAGACAAGAGTTTCAGTCCTGACCCTGTGGATCCAGCATCACTGGCCCAACCTCCAGGTGGGTAAGGGGTTTCCAGAGTGTACAGCTACCTGAGCTTCAAAGGCAAGTGCAGGTCTGGTGGAGCCAGCTCTCTGGCTCCACCTGAGTTTTCATCCATCTCATTTTGCCCAGGCCCATGGAGAATGTGTGACTCAGCTCATCACTGGCCCACTTGGCCTAGAATCCACTCTGCTTTGTCGTTTCAGGGCTCTGCCATGCCCTGGCATGAGATTAGGTAGAGGTGACACCTACTGACTGCCAGCCAGACACAGGGCTAAGGGACTTACCGTGGTGGCCTCATTTAAGCAATATCCTTATGAAGTAAGCCCTATTGATTTCTACATTGTACACAGGAATTAACAGACACAAAGTGAAAGACTTCTCCTACATTCCACAGAGTAAGAACAGAGCAAGGATAAGAACTCAACACCATGGTGAAATTTTTTATACATAAAATTAAGCTCTGTTGGTTGAAATACTTTATGGAACATTTGTGTTCTGCTTTACACAATCTAGGAGTGAAGATGTGTTAACAAAGAGGAGCAAAAGAAGATAATTCAGAAATAGTTATTTCCTTTTTGAAAAAATTTGTCAGAAGATTCTTAAAATGGCAAACTCTACACGTGCATGTTATTCCATCTACAAACCTTCCTGAAGTTTTTGAGAAGTCTATTTCACACGTCTGGCAGCTGTATGTAACTAATCCATAAACATGCAAAGATCTGCACATGGCTAATTCTATACTCCTCATGTTGTCTTGATTCATCATATTTAAGAATATAAAGTTTTCAAAGGAATTATCAATTAACTTCATTTAAAGATGGAGAAGGTCTATACAGTCAGCAAAAACAAGACCGGGAGCTGACTGTGGCTCAGATCATGAACTCCTTATTGCCAAATTCAGACTTAAATTGAAGAAAGTAGGGAAAACCACTAGACCATTCAGGTATGACCTAAATCAAATCCCTTATGATTATACAGTGGAAGTGAGAAATAGATTTAAGGGACTAGATCTGATAAGAGTACCTGATGAACTATGGACAGAGGTTCGTGACATTGTACAGGAGACAGGGATCAAGATCATCCCCATGGAAAAGAAATGCAAAAAAAGCAAAATGGCTTTCTTGGGAGGCCTTACAAATAGCTGTGAAAAGACGAGAAGCAAAAAGCAAAGGAGAAAAGGAAAGATATAAGCATCTGAATGCAGAGTCCCAAAGAATAGCAAAGAGAGATAAGAAAGCCTACCTCAGCGATCAATGCAAAGAAATAGAGGAAAACAACAGAATGGGAAAGACTAGAGATCTCTTCAAGAAAATTAGAGATACCAAGGGAACATTTCATGCAAAGATGGGCTCAATAAAGGACAGAAATGGTATGGACCTAACAGAAGCAGAAGATATTAAGAGGTGGCAAGAATACACAGAAGAACTGTACAAAAAAGAGCTTCATGACCCAGATAATCACGATGGTGTGATCACTCACCTAGAGCCAGACATCCTGGAATGTGAAGTCAAGTGGGCCTTAGAAAGCATCACTACAAACAAAGCTAGTGGAGGTGAAGCTATTTCAAATCCTGAAAGATGATGCTGTGAAAGTGCTGCACTCAATATGCCAGCAAATTTGGAAAACTCAGCAGTGGCCACAGGACTGGAAAAGGTCAGTTTTCAGTCCAGTCCCAAAGAAAGGCAATGCCAAAGAATGCTCAAACTACTGCACAATTGCACTCATCTCACACACTAGTCAAGTAATGCTCAAAATTCTCCAAGCCAGGTTTCAGCAATATGTGAACCGTGAACTTCCTGATGTTCAAGCTGGTTTTAGAAAAGGCAGAGGAACCAGAGATCCAATTGCCAACATCCGCTGGATCATGGAAAAAGCAAGAGAGTTCCAGAAAAACATCTATTTCTGCTTTATTGACTATGCCAAAGCCTTTGACTGTGTGGATCACAATAAACTGTGGAAAATTCTGAAAGAGATGGGAATACCAGACCACCTGACCTGCCTCTTGAGAAACCTATATGCAGTCAGGAAGCAACAGTTAGAACTGGACATGGAACAACAGACTGGTTCCAAATAGGAAAAGGAGTACGTCAAGGCTGTATATTGTCACCCTGCTTATTTAACTTCTATGCAGAGTACATCATGAGAAACGCTGGGCTGGAAGAAGCACAAGCTGGAATCAAGACTGCCGGGAGAAATATCAATAACCTCAGATATGCAGATGACACCACCCTTATGGCAGAAAGTGAAGAGGAACTAAAAAGCCTCTTGATGAAAGTGAAAGAGGAGAGTGAAAAAGTTGGCTTAAAGCTCAACATTCAAAAAACAAAGATCATGGCATCTGGTCCCATCACTTCATGGGAAATAGATGGGCAAACAGTGGAAACAGTATCAGACTTTATTTTGGGGGGCTCCAAAATCACTGCAGATGGTGATTGCAGCCATGAAATTAAGATGTTTACTCCTTGGAAGGAAAGTTATGACCAATCTAGATAGCATATTCAAAAGCAGAGACATTACTTTGCCAACAAAGGTCTGTCTAATCAAGACTATGGTTTTTCCAGTAGTCATGTATGGATGTGCGAGTTGGACTGTGAAGAAAGCTGAGCGCTGAAGAAATGATGCTTTTAGACTGTGGTGTTGGAGAAGACTCTTGAGAGTCCCTTGCACTGCAAGGAGATCCAGCCAGTCCATTCTAAAGGAGATCAGTCCTGGGATTTCTTTGGAAGGAATGATTCTAAAGCTGAAGCTCTAGTACTTTGGCTACCTCATACGAAGTGTTGACTCATTGGAAAAGACTCTGATGCTGGGAGGGATTAGGGGCAGGAGGAGAAGGGGACGACAGAGGATAAGATGGCTGGATGGCATCACTGACTCGATGGACGTCAGTTTGAGTGAACTCCGGGAGTTGGTGATGGACAGGGAGGCCTGGTGAGCTGCAATTCATGGGGTCGCAAAGAGTTGGACACGACTGAGTGATGGAACTGAACTGAACTGATGATACTTATTTATTTTTGGCTGTGCTGGGTCTTCGTTGCTGCACAAAGGCTTTCTCTGGTTGCAGCAAGCAGAGGCTATTCTCTAGCTGTGTGTGAGCTTCTCATTGTGGTGGCTTCTCTTGTGCAGCACCAGCTCTAAGCTCATGGACTTCGGTAATTGCAGCACATGGGCTCAGTAGTTGCATCCCACAGGCTCTGGAGTGTGGGCTTAGTAGCTGTGGAACAAAGGCTTTAGTCGCTTGCAGCATGTGGCATCTTTCCAGACCAAGGATCAAACCCATGTACCCTGCACTGGCAGACAGATTCCCATCCACTGTACCACCAGGGAAGTAATTATTATCCTTATTATATATCCCTTTGGTCCATACTAAACAAGTTCTATGGAGTGTGAAAAAGATGGCCTAAAACATTAATGAAGATTAAGCATTGAATAGATACAACTGAATTCTTAGTATTATACTGCTAATAAGAGAAATCAACACCCCAGGTTCTCATTATATATCTTGTTCATGATTCATTCATTCAGTAGACACTGAATACTTACGCATACTTAAGCGTATGCACTGTGTTGCTAGGGCCGAGGCAGGGGGTCAGGGTGGGGTGGTGGACTATGTTCCAGAGGAGCTCATAACCAGTGAGGTGACGACACCAAGCAGGGCAGTGTTTGTTGTTTTTCCTCAGCTTTGTTCTTGACAACTACAGGCCCCAAATAAAAATGTTAATGAAAACCTCATGATCTCTGAGGAAGGGGAAATTCTCATAATAAAACCTGAGCATTTTCGGTTACTATATAACACAGATAATACTGTTGTAGCAGGAATGAACTTCAGTCTAGAAACTCAAATGTGGAACAAATGGAACTTTTTTTCTGTAACTGAACTTTATTTCTACTTTAAGCCCCACTTAGCTGCCAGTGACAATAATCTTATCACGGGTGGCCAGCGCTCTTCCTCAGGGCTGTGTCTGGTTAGGGAATGTGTAAGGTGCCAGGACAAGGAGAAGCAGGAGATGTCTGGTCCTCACATCTCTGGTCCCGCACGAATTCAGAGGCGCTCTTTGTCCATTCTGGGGTTTGGTTTTCAGTCTTGTGGTTTAGGTGCTGACAAGCCCGGCCTGAAGCCTCCAATCACGGTGTCTGCCTGGCTTGCAGGTCAGATGCCTGTAGCTTCCTTGCTTTGATGTGGCAGAAGTCTCTTTCAGGTGGCCCTTCTGCCTGTACACATTCGAAACAGCACCTCAAAAATCGTTAGAAAGGCAAATTATCCCCCACCCTACTTCTGCATCAGAAACTGATTAAAACACAGCAGACCACCTGTTTTCAGAGGCTCTTCTCTCTAAGGCTCTTCCTAGGATGGAGTGAGGGCAGGCATTACCAAAGACCCTGTCTCTCCTTCCCCTGGAGTGGGGAGGGCACGGGAACTTTACCAATACTTCCTCCTCTCTGACTCTTGATTTTATTCTTCTGCCCTGGTGACACTCCTATCCTGAAACGTTTGTTTCAGAGGCACCAATAGTTATCTTAAAGGATTTCGTTTTAACCAGGGAAGTACTTCTAGTTTTAAACTGGAAAATACGAGGAAAAAAATAAAAAGCACAGGTCTTACCTGCCATAAAACGTTTTTGCTGATGAAGCGCTTGAGACATCAAGTTAAGTCCTGAAAACCACAGGGGGAAAAAAAAAAAAAAAACAAGAACCGGTAGTCACATTTCCAGGTAGCCAGAGGTAACAGGCAATGGCACCCCACTCCAGTACTCTTGCCTGGATAATCCCATGGGCGGAGGAGCCTGGTAGGCTGCAGCCCATGGGGTCACTAAGAGTCGGACACGACTGAGCGACTTCACTTTCTCTTTTCACCTTCATGCATTGAAGAAGGAAATGGCAACCCACTCCAGTGTTCTTGCCTGGAGAATCCCAGGGACGGGGGAGCCTGGTGGGCTGCCGTCTATGGGGTCGCACAGAGTCGGACACGACAGAAGCGACTTAGCAGTAGCAGCAGCAGAGGTAACAGGGGAGGGATTTGCCCTACTTTGGCTCCATCTTCACAACAGTGTGAGGGGCGTTATTCCCATTTCACAACTGGGGAAACTAAACTAACGTGCGTCTGTGTCCCCGGCACTTCTCGGTTGCTCTTACTTTCATGTGTGAGTAGGTTCATTCTAAGTTCGGGAACAAATATTTGAGTGCCTACTATGTGCCAGGCGCTGGGTTCCAGGGAATTAAAGCCTTTGGCCTTACATCATATTGAAGGAAGATTAGGAAACAAACAATAAAAAGGTTCAAAAAATAAAGCCAAGACGCTTTCATAACACTACTCACCATCTTTACACTAACTTCTACCGTCCTCCCTCGCCGTCTTCCCGCGAGGCTGCCCTTGGGCTCCCATTGGTTTCTGTCTATGACGCCATAGGAAGCGCGACCAGGCGCGACCAATCGTGGCTCGTGAACTTCGCCTTTCCCTCTCTTCCTGCCAGACTGGAAACGCCAGTTTCCTCTGCAGGGAGCTCTTTCACTTCTTTATGCCTCCGGGGATAGTCCCCGGTTAGAGCCCGCCCAGCACCCTAGCCTGCCCGGAGAGGCGGAGCGCGACGCGCGGCACACACAGAGTGACTACACACCCGAGGCCGCCGCGCCTGCGTGACGTCACTTCCGGGACGCTTGCTCGCGGGAGACTTGTGGGTAGCCGGCCGGGGTCTCCTGGCGACGACGATGGCGGGGGATGTGGGCGGTCGCAGCTGCACGGATTCGGAGCTACTGCTGCACCCGGAGCTGCTGTCCCAGGAGTTCCTTCTCCTCACCCTAGAGCAGGTGCGGCGCGCTGCTGCGGGCGGGCCTGCTTCGGGGAGGCGCTGGGACTTGAGCTCGCCCCGAGTAGTCCTCGGCGGCACCCGACACACCCGTCGCCGCCGTGCCAGCCGCCGGATCGAGCCGTTCTCTGCCCCGCGCGGACCGGCCGGGTCTCCGCCCTCGCCTGTCGAGAGAGAGACGTCTTCAGAGTTCTAGGGACTCCTGGGGGTTAGGAATACTCTTTTGGGATTCCGATGGCTCGGAAAGGGGAGTCCAGACGGCCCCCGCGGCCTGGGTGTGATCAAGGGCCTGCCAAGAGGGGCTGGGGAAGGTCGTGGAAGAATGGGAACAAGGGGTGGCGGTCCCCGGCTGCCGGCCTGGAGGGCATCGGAGAAGTCGTCAGTTCTCCACACTCACTGAGTTCAAAGATGGGGAAACTGAGCCCCAGACAGGTGGAGTGACTTCTGTGTTCACACCGCCGTTAGATGGTGCAGCCGGAGAACTCAGGGCTCCTGGCTCTCAAAGCAGCGTTTGCTCTTTTTCAGCTGTTGTGACCTCTGATAGCAGACGAAAGATAAGACCAAAAAAAAAAAAAGTGTTGAGTTTTGTCGTACTCTAGAGCACCGGGCGTGCTGCGATTCATGGGGTCGCAAAGAGTCGGACACGACTGAGCGACTGATCTGATCTGAGAGCACCGGGAACTGTGTTCAGTGTTGTGCAGCAGCCTGAATGGGAGGGGGATTTGGGGGAGAATGGATCTGTGTATATGTACGGCTGGATCCCTTTGCTGTCCACCTGAAACTATCACAATATTGTTAATCGTCCAGTATAAAAAAGTTTTTGTTTTTTGTTTTTTAAGTGATGAGTTTTGTTTAAAGTGGTGGAGAATTGCTGAAAACTTTGGGGGGGCGGTTTAAGTGGCATGTTTTGTTATTTTCCTTTTGTTTTTCCCCTCAATACTCTTTCTCTGGTTTCCTCAAACCGGGCCCTCTCACCTCCCACCCCCCACCCCACACCCCGGGAGAATTTTTTAGAGATACCAATTACCTTTTTTCCCTGTGGTTGTGAAACGTTTTAGGTCCCTCACAGTCACCCCAGCATGTGTGAAAACACAGACTGCTGGGTTCAATGCACAGAGTTTCTGGTTCAGTAATTTTGAAGTGTGGCCTAAGGAGTGCCATATTTAACGAGTTCTTGCAGCTGGTCCAGAGACCACAGTTTGAGAATCGCTTTGAGGTCTGGGTGGTGAGCTCAGGTTTAATATAGTTTCCCAAGGAGGAAAACTAGGGGAAGAACATAGGGGGTGAGACCTCCAGCCTGCCGATCTGCTCATGACAGTAACTCTCTAGATACCTTTCTGACAGGATGGAGTAACTGTTATCATTGCTTGCTTGCTTTTGTCTGGTCTCCCCAGACAGTTCCCAGTTTGCAGTTGCATTCATAGGTTAAGATGCTGCTACTGGAAATGGCCTTTATGCCTCCTGTGTGGGTTGAGCAGTGTGGACTGCTGTCCTTCCACACTGAGGACACATGACCATTGTCTTTAGGATGAAGCTGGACAGAAAACTTGAAGAGCTTAGCCTTTCTATAGTACCGCTTCTTGCAGCAGCATACAGGATGTTAGGCATGTGTCCAAACATGGAAGGGGCTTCATACTTGTTATCTCAGCACTCATGTCTTACCCTGTTGGATAGGTGCTTAAAATGAAGGCTGTTGTTTGGAAATTGCTTTTGCTTCCTTTTCCACAGAAGAACATAACTGTTGAAAATGACATGAGAGTAAACAAAGACAGCCTGACCGACCTTTATGTTCAGCATGCAATACCACTGCCTCAGAGGGATTTGCCAAAGAGTAGATGGGGGAAAATGATGGAAAAGAAGAGAGAACAACACGAGATAAAAAAGGAGACAAAAAGGTACTTTTTCTGTGGTTCTGGTTATTGTTTTATATGACTGAACAATCTTGCTTTTCTTTTTTTCCCCAGGTGAATTTAAGTAAAAAAAATACTTACTCAGCTGCTGTTTATTGAGCATAGGCATTGTGCTGTAGTGTAAATCAAACTGCCCGAACTCCTTGCTCAAATTTGAATTGGGAGAAACACAGTAAAAAAGTTAAGTCAAATACAGGGCATACTGCCGTGAAGGAGAAAAGTGACATGGGAAGAGGGTGACAACTGTGGGTGAAGTGCCCAGGGACAGCCTCGCTGAGAAGTGACATTTCAGTGGAGAGACCTGTGGAAAGTAGGGGGTGAGCCAGGTTCTGGGCTGAACACGAGCGCCAGGCCAGGGGTGTGTCCGCACGATGGCCAGGAGCAGCCTGGAGGCAGGTGGGGCCGAGCAGGGAAGGCGGCGCAGAGGGTGAGTGCGCCAGGACCTGGGCTGCCCTGAGATGAGCAGCCACCGCAGGATTTCGAGCAGAGAGATAATGCCATCTGATGCACGTGTTAAGAGGTTTACTCTGGCTGCTATACTGAGACGTGGTTTAAGGTTGGGGGAGGGTGACGGAACCAGGCCGGGTGTTGTTCTGTATTCCTGGCAGTAGACAGTGGTGATTCTGGGGGAGGTACTGGACTTGGTCAGAAGTATTTGGGGTCTGGTTGTGTTTTGGAGGCAGAGCCAACAAGATTTATTAAAGTAGGAGAAAAAAGCGGAGTCAGATAAGGCCATGAGGTCTGTGAATAAAATAGAAATAAAGTTGTATCACTTCCATAAACCCCAGAAAAGTCCAGAAAATTTTAAATTCCAGAAAATTTTTTGTAAAACCACAAGCAGATGAATTTCCTTTTGTACATTTAATTAGTCAGCATAGTTAGTTAGGACGAAGTATCTTAAGATCTCTAAGTGGCCTAATTAATTATTTTCCTGTGTCTATTTCATTACATGTGGGTGCTGTTGATTAATCACTGAATATTTTTTGTAGAGCCTCACTGTCCTAGGCAGTGCAGACAATGGGAGAAGATGGCATAAGAGGGCTGCATAAGGAGCACCTTAGCTCTGAGTTAGTGGTTTTAATCTCTAGTGACGAAGAAAGATTCCTGACTGATGGGTGATTATTTCCCACTTCTGAGAAGAGCGGAAGAACATAACACGTGTGTCGTCTGTGTATAGTCTTTTGGTGAACAGATGTGTATACAGTCTCAGTGTTGATCAGAACACAGTCAGCTCAGGATGAGCGTATTTCTTATAAGCTCCCGAGATGGTGCTGATGCTGCTGGTCCCTACTAGGACTCTCAGTAGCAAAGCTGAAGTGTTTTTCCTAATAACTGGTTGTTCAAGTTCTTTTAACATGTCTAACTGAAAGTGCCCCCCCCACCCCGTCCCGGCCAAGACGTTTGTTTCACTTGAGGTCTAATTAATACTGAACAAATGAATGCTTTTATTATTTATACTTACAATTAAGAGTGGAAATTAGGTTTTCAGAAACTGAATGTGAAGACTTGGCAGTTACAAACTTAAAATTATATAAATGTTACAGTTAGATTGGAAAATGCCTGGACTTAAGGACTTTTAATGAGTGGGGTCAGATGTCCTGTCAGTTCCTTGTTTGTAAGCTGCCAGTATGGTGATTAGTGTAGTTTTGTAGTTTGTTAGCCTTTCTAAATAATCAGTGATACATGGGCAGGATAACTCTGTAAACAGGATGGTAATTTTTAAAAGTTAAAATTTGTTGTTGTTGTTCAGTCAATGAGTTATAACCAAGTCTCTGTCCATGGACTGTAGCATACCAGGCTTCCCTGTCCTTCACCATCTCCCTGAGTTTGCTCAAACTCATGTCCATTGAGTCAGTGATATCATCCAACCATCTCATCCTCTGTTGTCCCCTTCTCCTGCCCCCAATCTTTCCCAGCATCAGGGTCTTTTCCAGTGAGTCGGTTCTTTACATGAGGTGGCTAAAGTATTAAAGCTTCAGCTTTGGCATCAGTCCTTCAAATGAATATTCCGGGTTGATTTCCTTTAGGATTGACTGGTTTGATCTCCTTGCTATCCAAGGGACTCTCAAGAGTTCTCCAGCATCACAGTTCGAAAGCATCAGTTCTTCAGCACTCAGCCTTATTTATGGTCCAGTTCTCACACTGGTACATGACTACTGGAAAAGCCATAGCTTTGACTATAGGGACCTTTGTTGGCAAAGTGATGTCTCTGCTTTTTAATGTGCTGCCTAGCTTTGTCATAGCTTTTCTTCCAAGGAGCAAGAGTCTTTCAATTTCATGGCTGCAATTACCATCCATAGTGATTTTGGAACCCAAGAAAATAGTCTATCACTGTTTCCATTGTTTCCCTATCTCTTTGCCATGAAGTGATGGGACTGGATGCCATGATCTTAGTTTTGTGAATGTTGAGTTTTAAGCCAGCTTTTTTCACTCTCCTCTTTCACTTTCATCAAGAGGCTTTTTAGTTCCTCTTCACTTTCTGCCATAAGGGTGGTGTCATCTGCATATCTGAAGTTGTTGATGTTTCTCCCGGCAATCTTGATTCCAGCTTGTGAGTCATCCAGCCTGGCATTTCGCATGTTGTACTCTGCATAGAAGTTAAATAAGCAGGGTAACAATATACAGCCTTGATGTACTCCTTTGCCAGTTTTGAACCAGTTCATTATTTCATGTCCAGTTCTAACTGTTGCTTCTTGTCTTTTATGCAGGTTTCTTAGGAGACAGGTAAGGTGGTGTGGTGTTCGATCTTTTGAAGAGTTTTCCACAGTTTGTTATGATCCACACAGTCAAAGACTTTAGCTTTGTCAATGAAGCAGAAATAGATGTTTTTTGGAATTCCCTTGCTTTTACTATGATCCAGTGAATGTTGGCAATTTGATCTCTGGTTCCTCTGCTTTTTCTAAATCCAACTTGTACATCTGGAAGTTCTTAGTTCATGTATTGTTGAAACCTATCTTGAAGGATTTTGAGCACTACCTTGCTAGCATGTGAAATGAGTGCAGTTGTGCGGTCGTTTGAACATTCTTTGCCTTTCTTTGGGATTGGAATGGAAACTGACCTTTTCCAGTCTTGTGGCCACTGCTGAGTTTTCCAAGTTTGCTGGCATATTGAGTGCAGCACTTTCAAAGCATTATCTTTTAGGATTTGACACAGCTCAACTGAAATTCCATCACCTCCACTAGCTTTGTTCGTATAATGCTTCATAAGGCCCACTTGAAGTTTTAGGGTTAGTTGATGGATTGATGCTCTAAAAATAACTATGTCTTTTGTATACATGAAAGATAACTAAATTTTTGTTGATAAATTTTGTAAAGTTCAAAGCAGCAGAAAGTTATTTCATTTAGGGTAAACATAGAAAACTTCATTTCCAGTAGTCCTACTTGGATTAGGCAAGTCTTTTTTGATCATTTTAGCTTTGAGTTCCAGGGAACTGGTTTGCCATTCAAAGAGTACTTTTCATGAATACATCTCTGTGATTTCAGGAGTAGCCCTGCAGATGGGTTGCGGAAAAGACCCCTCATTGTGTTTGACGGAAGTTCAACAAGTACAAGCATAAAAGTGAAGAAGACGGAGAACGGGGATAATGACCGGCTCAGGCCCCCGCCCCAGGCGAGCGCTACCAGTAATGCCTTTAGAAAATCGTCAAATTCCTCCTCAAGTGTTTCACCCCTAGTTTTGTCTTCCAATTTGCCTACGAACAATAAAATGGAACACGATAATAATGACACTAAGCAGAACCATGACTTAACACATAGGAAAAGTCCCTTGGGCCCTGTGAGGTCGCCGCCTTTGTCGCCTATGGGAGCCACTCCCGTGAAGTTAAAGCGAGCTGCTCCCAAGGAGGAGGCCGAGGCCTCGGTGAGTGCTGCTTCGCGGTCTGCGCCAGCTGCATGCCTGGGGTCCGCTCTGCAGAGATGTCTCGTTTCTATGTCTCAGTCCCTGTGTGTGGCCCTGGGATCCATGATAAGCTAATGTCTTTTAAAGTGCACTCAGTTTATTTCTGCTTAAAACATGTAAAGGGAGTGCCTTTTGGGCACTTTTCCTAGATTGTGCTCTTGGAACTAAAGGAGGGAAGTAGTCCTGTGTTAGCAAGACTCAGAATGTTAACTCGGTTGGGCAGGCTTACACATTTATTAAGCGGCATTGTAGATATTGACCTTGAATCGGTCTGTTTTGCATTTACCTTAAAATCACACCAGAGTCTTTAGGGTTTACCAGTTGCCTCCCCCTCCCGCCTCACATGCACCTGTCTTTAGGAGGATGGAGGTGGTTTGGGAGACTCTGCTCTGTTAGGCTCCACTAGACTTACTGTCTGAATGCTTGCATTTCAAATGGCAGATCTGTATAGTTGCCAGAATATATTGAGTTTAATTATGAGATTTTACATATATATATATGTGCAGTTTTATAGCTTTCACTCCTTGTCTTAGTTCATTCAGGCCGATATTAACAACAGACGCCACTGACTGGGTGGCTCCAACAGTAAACGTTCGTTTCCTGCAGCCCTGGAGACTGGGGCCCACAGTCAAGGCAGACTCAGCGTCTGGTCAGGGCCCACTTCCTGGTTCAGAGTCAGCCGCTCCCTCTGCGTCCTCTCCTGGCAGAAGGGGCAGGATGCTCTCTGGGGTCTGTTTTATGGGGGCAGGCACTCATCCCCTTCATGACCTAACTGCCTCCCATAGGCCCCCCTCCAGCACCGCCACCTTGTGGGTCAGGATTCAGCACAGGGAGTTTGAGGGACAAAGGTATTCAGTCCACAGCATTCCTGTATATTCTTCAGCTTTGTTATCATCTTCATGTTCTATGTCAAAGAGATCAAGACTGACTAGTTGAGACCTAAATAGCAGACCCCGGAGAGAGAGCTGCAGTGACCTGACCAGCCCACAGTTCTCGTTTCAGTTCATTGTTCAGACTCCTTTCAGCCACCCCCTGCAGTGGGTACAGTAGCTCTTCCCATTTCACAGATGAGGAGGAAGCCGCCTCAATAATTTAAACTAGTCTAGGGCTGCAGTCTGTAGTTGAGTTCAGGTCTGCTTGACCCCAGCACACGCACTTCTCATGGCACCACACTGCGTCTGTCCTCAGTCACTGCGGGGCGCGGGGGGAGAGGAGAGGTGGAACTGTGAGGGAGGCCCTTGAATATTATGGTCAGTGAGCACTGAGGATTTTTTTTTCCCCCCAAGCTCTTGGAAAGCATTTTTCTACTCAGAAAACTTTCATTCTTTCAGAGGTGTGACTTTTCTTTTAAATCTTGTACTCAGATCGTAGACTGTGAGGTTGGGGTGCGATGGGCCCCGCAGGGAGGAAGCAGGTCTGGAATGGCTGTCGTTCTCAGCTCTGAGTGTAACTGGGGGCGCTTCCAGAAAACCCCGCTGGGGTCAGGGTCGCATTCCAGCACCTCCTGAGGGTGTTGGTTGAGTTGGCTCTGGGGTGAGGTCCAAGCCTGGGCATGTTGTCTGTGCCCCGGGCCAGTCTGTCCAACAGACCTCTGAGAACGCAGCTGTAAACACAGGACTGGGGGCTGGCCTTCTTTCTTGCTGCCTCCAGTTCCCCCACCAGGCGGCAGCAGCGCGCCACCATTCCTGTGTCAGCCGTCAGTCTTGGTGTAAAATACGCCTTTGGGGTATCCTTCGACATTTCTGCAAGTGTGCACTGACTTCTGCTCCTGTGTTTTCAGATTAACCTGAAACCCCCAGAAGCCAAGAGGAAGATACAGCATGTGACATGGCCGTGAAGGAAAGTTTCCAAAAATGTAAATATAACTGTAACTGTAGTTTTTCAAGCAAGTTCACATATATTGACAGTATTTACAGAGATCTTGATTATTGTGGAATTTTCTTAAGAGGTTTAAATTAGGTTCAAAAAAATAAAGTCCTTTTCTTTCCCTTTCTCCCTCCTTTCCTTCCTGTGGGGGGGGAAAATCTTGCCTTTCATGCTCTGATTAGGAAGGAATTTCTTTTTAAACAAGCAGTGTAATAAAGTCATTTATATTGGCCCTAGTCACATAATTAGCTGCAAGTCTTGTTGAATTTTAAGAATTATGCTCAATTGTCTGTTTTGGTCTTTGGGGAAATTTGAGGGTTTTTTTAAACTCAAATACATTAGAAATTCATGATTTTTATTATTTTTCCCAATCAAAAGAATATAGCGGTCCATCACAGTGTTTAGTGAGTACTGCCAGCGTCCTCTTCAGGGCCCCCACGGAGAGCATGCCTGCAGAACGTTCAGAGGACACTGCTGTCCTTGACGCCCATGCTGCCTCTTTTCATAGAAGCCAAAAGGGAGCCCAGTGCTTCTTCCTGCTCCTTCTTCCCTGTAATTGTGAGTTGCTTTTTGGAGAGTAAAGTGCCCAGCCCTTGGATGCTCCTGCCATGTAGTCATGGCGGCTCTGACCTCCCTCTCAGTCAGGAATCACTCCCTCCTGGGAGCGTAGTCTTTTCCAAGTGAAGCTGGCTTTAAGCTCTTGAGGGGAGTGATCCTGTTGGAGGTGGTATCTGATGGCAGGAGACTCGGGGGATAGGAAGACGGGGTAGAAGGCCAGAGCCTGAGGATCCAGGAAGCCTGGGAGACAGCCAGGGGGCTCAGTGCCACGTGCAGTTGGCAGGAGAGAGGCCGCTGAGTCTGGGGGTCGCTCAGAGCAGCGCGGGGCAGTGGGGGTACCGCGGAGGCACCGGAGGTTTCATGGTGTGTGAAGTGGCGTCACTCCAGTCCGCTAGCAGAAGTCAGTGGGGAGACACGCTAGCCTCGTGCTCATGAGTTCCCAGGTCCGCGTTCTGCCGTGTGTTTCTGACCAAGGTCAAGGGCACTTCGCATTCTTCCCTCGTATGAGTGACCCTCAGATTGGAGTTTTCCTTCCTAGAGCAGTTCATCCCTTTGTTGATTTGTTAAAACAAGCATTTTAGCTCTTGAATCGCCTTACAAAACATTCATTCAGCCTTGAAGATAGGTACTATACCCAAACTTTAACCCTACATTTTTCAGCCTTTCTGCTTTTATCCAGACTGTAAATCCGTACACATAAGACAAAACTGACAGACACTAGTGCTGTGTCAGTTGTTAATGTTACGGGAAATTGTTAAACATGCTTTGTTATCTGCAGGGCTGACATCTGGGTATGTTAAAGGACAACCATAATCCTATACATACTGTGCCTAAAGGGAGATTTTGCAAGTGCAGATTTTAGGGTAGAATGGCAGATTGTATTTTATGTTCTGCTGTCTCCTTTCCCATTTGCATCTCTCTCCTAGTTAAGAGAGAGTTAGCTGTTTGACAGTTTTACGTCAGTGGAAACTTGTTTTTAGTTACTCAATAAAAATAATTTTTAATTTGTATGTTTAACTTACAGAGTAGGTTGGTAATAACAGCTGAACTGTGTAACATTGTTGCTTCAAATTGAAGTTTATATTATGAACATTCAGCGTCAGTGCTCATATAGCAGCATATTATTGAGCCGTTTTGAGTTTGAAGAGTGGAGAAGCCTCGGCCAAGTACTGTGGGTCACGTTCGCCAAATCCGAGCACAGAGTGGACACGGCTCCGTGGGCGATGACAGCGGTCCCAGAGTCACTGTATGGGCTTGTCTCCAGGCCTTGACCTGAGCAGCGCTCATGGGGACCACCCCTTGCTCCTTGGCATGGGGCCATCTGGTGGCTTGGATGAAGTGAGTGGAGGGTGGGTGGTCAAGTCAGGTGTCTCCCGATGTAGGCACATGTCTACTTCCTAGGCACGTGGGCTCCTATGCCTCTCCCTCTTTGCTCCCTGGTTTCCTTTTTCGTACTCTCCTCTCCCACAGTTCTACTTTCTCTGCTCCTTCTCCTTTACCCTATAGATCCTGAACTCCAGGCTTACATTTATTTGCAAGAGAGATTGCTTGGCCCGCTGATCACTGAGGCCGGAGCTAGGTGAGCCCCGAGCTCCTTGGCGGACCAGACGCTGGTGCAGGGGTCTGAGAGGGTCTGTCGCCCAGTGGCCGAGGAGGCGAGCAGTTCACCAGAATATCTATGGGCAGCGACCAGGCACTTTGCAAATACCACTATGAGGCCATCATATCTCTGCTAGTATTAAAATTCTTCAGAATTGTAATTCTTATTTGAAATAGCATTTTGGTTGACTTAAGTTTTGAGAGATGATTCTAAAACTGATCTAGAGACTCATTCAATAGCAACGACCTTCTAAAAACTTACATTAAGTGAAACTTCCTGTAGGTGAAATCATAGGTCTGTGAGACATCCTTCCTTTGTTGATTGCTGTGGAACTTGTCATCCTTAGAGGCTCCAGAATGGCCATGATGTTTTAAGTGTGCTCTTTTATTACATGCTTGTTTTGTAATTCGGTACAGAGAGTTTACAGAGAGTTTAACCTTGTAATATACATTTTTGTATGTCAACAGTCTTTTAAGTAGCCTTATCCTTATTTAAATAAAAGGAGTAAAATTACTGAGTAGGTCTGTCATTCATAACAAAAATAAAATGTAAAAACATGTAGTGATTTGATTTTTTTTTTTTTTTTTTTTTTACTGTATAGAAACTTGTTTATTCCTTATAGTACAACCTTCTGTACCTGGATCGACTTCTCAGTAGTCTAGCCACATCCTGGGCCTGCGTGAGGGGCTGAGTGGGGGTCCTTGGGCTACCCACTGGTGGCCCCTGTGCTTCCAGGGATGGAACCACCAGCCCCCATGTGTCCTCGGTCAGCTCTCCTGGCAAACGTGGACTGACCAGAGGTTCAGCTGAGCGGTGATTTGTTTCTGGAGTAATCTTGAACAAGTTATCTCTTATTTTTTTACTGATGTTTTACTGTTGGAAATTGAAGCTCTAAATTAACTAATGACTTTGGAAAAGCCTCAGGTGACTTTCTACCTTGAACTTAAACGTAGATCTTTTCTTTTGTCTGGACAGAAGAGACCAAAAAAATCTCATTTCCATTTAGATCAGTTTTACCAAAGTGCCTTTTGCTGACTGATGTACTCTGTGCTATCTGTACTGAACTCGGTTGTCTTCCTTGTTGTGGCAGAAAAGATAAAGATGCGAGTTAGTTAAGTTCCTGCTCAGTGGATGGTAGATAATAGCAATGATAGGAGGAAACTCAGACTCTGCAGTTGAACAGTGAGGGATGGGGGTGGTGAGGAGTGTTAGGGAAGGTCCTCCAGGAAGAGATGGTGCTTTAAGGGGAGGCAGCTTGGAAAGCTTTCAGAAGAGTCCTGTTTGTCATGGGGTTCAAAGGACTGTGTGGTCGTTGCTGCTCTGCCCATAAAAGGCAGAGTCTGCGTCCCACTGCTGGGTGTGGAACCAGTCAAGTGCTCATGCTTGGACCCATGCTACAGCTGTGGGAAAAGCCCACTGGAGAACTGTGTCCCAGCCAGCAGTCAGCATGCCCCCAGACCCCTGACTGTGGGTCACCCTTCTCCACTGCCAGATGAGACCAGCGCCAGCAGCTGACTCGGAATCATGAGGAGCAGAAAGTGTTGGGGTTCTTTGCTCCCAGCCCTGGATAACTCAGACACCAGCTAGGTGCATAATGAGGGTCTCATGGCAGAAAGGCCGCTGTGGCTCAGATCAGTGAGAGCAGGTAGCCTATTATGAAATTACCCAGAAACCAGGGTGGGGGCGGAGGGCAGGGGCCAGATAACCTAGGATTTACACAGCCGTGTAGGAATTAGGATTTGATTCTAAGGGTAACTGGAAACTGTTAACTGTGTCCAGCCTTAACTAAGCGTTCAGTTTAATCAAAGAATAGATATAAGACTAGTTCAGTAAGTACATAATAGCTCTATACATTTTTTCTAGTAAAAATTATTGATCTTTTTTAAGCATATTTGAACTTATATATATATAGGCTAATAATTAAAGCTTTTGTTGTTGCTATTTGGTTGCTAAGTTCTGTCCAACTCTTTGCAACCCTGTAGCCTGCCAGGCCCATGCATGGGATTTCCTAGGCAATAATACGGGAGTGGGTTACCATTTCTCCCCCCGGGGGATCTTCCCGACCCAGGCATTGAACCTGTGTGGCATGCGGAATCTGAATTCCCTGAGCAGGGATTGAACCCATGGCCCCTGGAAGGGGGACATGGAAGCGCAGAGTCTTAACCAGTGGACTATCAGGGAAGTCCCGTAAAGTGTTGTTGATACTCAGAACCTGCATGTTTCATCACCAGATCACACACTGCGCCTGGCAAAAGATTTTGCCCTGGATACCTTTATTGTAAGCCATGTCATCTTGCTTGCAGCCCCACACAGCAGGAAGTTACACCGGAAGTACCAGCTCCTTATTACTTTACCATAGTTAAGAAACGGTCAAGTTTGTGACAGACTGATTGCACTTAAATACGCGTGAAAGAAACGTTTATAAAGATATCACTCAAAATGATTTTTACACTCGGATTGGTCTCGCTTGATTACAGAGTCAAAACCCTTTCCCGCCTAAGGTTCCCATGAGTTTTCTCCTTCCCATGCACAGAGTGTGGATTAAAGGACTTAAACAGGTGAGTATCGCTGAGAAGCGCAGAGGAAAGTCCCGCAGTGGCCAGGGGACCGGGTTGCAGCATTGCCCGGTGGCAGGCGGAGGAAGCAAACAGCATCTGCGTGCAGCTCGAGCAGGGACCTGGGTAGGTGGGGGAGTCAGAGTAGTGGGGGGTCGCTCAGATGTCCTTCCCGCAGTCGGGGCACAGGATGTCATCCCTCTCTGTGAGGAAGCCTCGCCCCACCAGCGACAGCGAGCACTTCTTGCAGTTGAAGCAGTCGTTATGCCACTGCCGCTCCTCGAAGGAGATGTACTTGGTGCCGCCCAGTCCTGCGGAGGCAGGAAGAAGACACGGGTGAAGATGAAGAGGGAGCCGGGCGGCCTGGCTCCTGCACTATAGACAGTGTGAACCTCTTACAACTTCGAGGGGCTGGGCTCCACGTTTAAATCAGATTCCACACTCAGGTTGGGGAGCTCTTGAGCCTCAGAAAAATACGACGGGCTCCAGCACTACATGGTCATCACTCGTCATGAGACTCCTGCTGTGTGTGTGTATTCCTCCTACTGTGCGTCTGGGAACTGATTTCTGTTACTCCTTCACTGTGCACCTCAGGTCTGGTGCTCAGAAATTCTTGATGTAAAGAATGAGGGAGAAGAGAGGTGGAACGTGGCCTCACGGAGGAGACGCTGCGTGGGCCGGGGTGGGGTGGACTCTCCTGCACAGGGTGGTGGAGCTGAGAGCGGGTTAGGAGGCTGTGTGCAGAGAAAACCATCCTTTACTGAAACAAAAGGACCTTGTTTCAGTCTAGACACAGGCCCGGTTGCAAGCTAACACAGGACACCCGCGGGGAGGGGCGGGTTAGGGTTAGTGCCCGGAGGGGACACTCACCGCTGATGGGGTTGGCGCAGCCGGCACACTTCTTGGCGTACAGGTCGCAGAAACAGCCCAGGCAGTAGGCGAACTCGTCGCGGGACGTGAAGCGCTGGCCCGACAGCGGCTTCTTGCAGGCGGTGCACACGAAGCACTCGCGGTGCCAGGGCTGCTCCCGGTACGTGACGCCCCCGGTGGTGATGGGCTGCAGGTAGAGGGACCTCAGCTCCCGCCGTGCCCACTCCTCTGGAGGACGTGCGGTCCTCGCCCCAGACACGCTCTCCAGACGGAAGGGCACCCCCCCCAGCCCCGTCCCAATGCCCTCCACTGCAGACCCGGGTCCCCATCTGTGACCGGGTTACCAGGGTATCTGCCCAGGAAAGCGCCGCCTACTGGCTGGCAGGAGGGCAAAGCTGGAGACTAGCTCCAGCTAGAATGCAATGTCACCCGCCGTCCTCGGCAGCCCCGCCCGCGCGCAGGTCCCTTTGAGCATCTCTCTACCTCCAGGGGTACCTCCTTCAATAGTCTATTCAGCTACTCGGGCGTTAGAAGAGCCTTAACAGACACCTGGGGTCAGTCAGCACCACCGTGGAACCGGCTTCTTGGAAGGCGTGGGGAATGAGCCCAGGGCCTGCCTCCCTACCGTGTCTAGTGGTGTTAGGACACAGCCCTGGACAGTATGATGAGTGGTCTGCTTCCACCCCCACCCCCACCCCCACCCCGAGACCTTTCCAGTTTCCTTGTTTCCTCCCTGACCCGGTCCAGGGCTGGTTTCTCATTTATTCAAGGAGAGCGGTGAGCAGAGGGACCCTGGGGATGGGAGGACGCTGTTTAGGAAAGGATGCCAGACAGACAGGCCGGGCGAGTAAGAGGTACCTTCTTGCACTGCACGCACTGCAGGGCATACTGCCTCTCATAGCAGGGCACGCAGAAGTTCTCACTGTCCTTCGGGATGAAGCTCTTGGTTCCAATGGGCTGCTGGCAGCGGTGGCAGATGAAGCAGGTCTCGTGCCAGCTGCTGCCCTTGTACTCCATCTTGCGGGTGCCTGTCGGGGGTCAAGGAGACAGCAGCTGCGTCGTTACTAACCACCCGGGAGGCCCAGTGACTGACGTTGAGAACCTGCCGCCCTCCAGTCCTGGGACCCGCATAGAGTCACTCCAGCTCGGAAGGCTTGCCTCTCAACCAGCATCTTTCCTATTTAGTCGATTCACAGCCACACACCTGGCTCCTGGAACAGAATCTGTACGTAGTCGGTACTTAGGTGTTAAACAGGACGATTATGAACATTAAGTGGAAAAAATACTTGTCTCTCAGCTTGTGAAATATTGACAGACACCTGGCACAGCTCAGATTCATCCTTAGGGAACATAAATCTGGAGCACGGGGACCAGAGGATGAACACCCGTCTGGTTCCCAGCGGGGTGGAAACTGGCGGCTGTAAGTGACCTATAGTCTAATGCCTGCTTCAGGGAGGAGCCTTAGTCTCTCTCACATGATGCAGCCGGCCATGTAGACTGAGCTGTGATGAATCTTAGTGGTTAAAACCCACCTGCCTCACTTGTACTTCCATTGAACAATTTTCTGATCTTATCTCGATATTCCATTTCCTTCCGGAAAAAGTTCTATCAGCTGAGAGGTTACATTATTTCTCAAGCAGACTAGAAATCAAGAAAACGCTGTTGGTTCACCTCCCCCCCCACCCCCCATCAGGCTTGATTCACAGCAGGGAGGGCTGTATTTGTTTGGACTTCTTCCCTATATTTGCCAAAAAAAGAGCATGTGTCTGTTTATAGAAAGAGATGGTTTAAGTAAAAGAAATGTGTATGCGAGCTCCCTTTGTGAAGTACTACAGAAGAATTTGCAGGCTTACCAGGTGGCGCTAGTGGTAAAGAACTGCTTCCCAATGCAGGAGACACTGGGGTTTGATCCTTGGGTGGGGAAGATCCCCTAGAGGAGGAAATGGCAACCCACTCTAGTATTCTTGCGTGGAGAGTCCCCAGGGACAGAGCAGCCTGGTGGGCTACAGTCCATGGGGTCACAAAGAGTTGGACGTGACTGAAGCAACTTAGCAAGCACTTAGCATGCTCACAAGGAAGGACTTAGGGAGAAGGAGCTTCTTGGGTGAGGAAACAGAAGGGTTCCTGGTCCTTGGGCAGCTCAGGGGCAGACCGGACTCCGCAGGTCATCACCAAGGTCTTCCCAGACACAGCCGCAACCCACCCGCTGGCTCATCCTCGACCATGGGCGCTGCTTTGTGGTTCTCTCCTCTCTGGCCACCCCCTGGGCGCACCTGAAGGACGGAGCTTACAGATAGAAGACGTGAGTCAGACTGAACTCAGATCAGGGAGCAAGGAGGGAGGCGGCTCTGGAGCTGGAGGCGGGGTGTGGGGGGCTTTGTGTTGGGACGCAGGCGTTGGGTAACTAGGTTTTAGCACTGAGGCTGAAATGACACAGCCAAATTGTAGCTGGTTGGAAAGAGTTGAGCATCGCTCCAGAATCACGGCCTGCTTGTTTTAGCAGGTGTCATTTTTTTCAGGTTCACTTTCTCAGCTTCCTGGCCTTTTAGACTCTCTCTGGGAGGTGGTGCCTCCCAGAGAGAGTACAAAACACTCAGAGTGTGTGTGCAGGGGGTAGGGAGCAAATGGTGATCTTCACAACTATGTGATTAAATTGTGAGGCAATGAATCCTGAAAGTGGCAAAAATTACACCAAGCAATTAAATTTCAGGTAAAAATGATGGAAGAACTTTGCTGTAAATTCTAGAACCAAAATCTCCTTTGGTCTCTGGGATTTTAATCTCCCATGTACACCTCTGACGCTAGTTCTTTTAACCTCTGACCTTCCCTCTGGTCACTCAGCCCAAAGAATTTGTCCATAAATACCCGACAATCCTGAGTCTCACTAAAGCCCCCAAACAAGACCACACATGCCTTCTGCATGTTCAGAATGAGCCTTCTGTCCACCCCGGAGCTCAGGGAGATGTCCAGTCCTAGGTCCCAGATCCCACCCAGGTTGGGTACCCACAGACCTGGGGCAGACCTTGTGGTCCTTGCGCAGAGTCGCCAGCAGGGGGCGGCAAAGCTCCTCCTTCTAAGGACGTGCGGATAAGGAGGAGCCAGGGGACAGAGACCACCTGGAGGAAGGGGTGTCTTTCTGATTCAAAGGAGCAAGTGAGGAATCTGAAAACCAGTGAAGGCCTGGCAACAGCATGAGGCTGCCTGGAAGCCGTGGTGCGCCTTCAAGCCAGGGCTCAGCATCCCTGCGTGGGCTCGGGAGCCTCGTACCTCAGATTGGTGACTCACAGCTGTGGGTGCTGAGTGGGGACGCCTGCAGAAGCCGTGCTGCCAGTCTGCATTGCTCTCATCTGGATTTGGTTGTAGCACTTTTGAAAACCAAACCAAGGAAGGAAGCTAGCGCTCTGATCTAGTTTTGTGGGTTTTTTCCTGTTTGGTTTTTTTAAGTATCTAGTACTTGTTTTATTTTTGCAGGCCTTTTTGGGCACACCACCTCTGATGCCCGGTCCATTTCCTCTGCCAGATGTGCCCTCTTCTGACTTTTCCATCCGCTGACATCAGGTCGACCTTGAGACTGCTCAAAGGTCACATCCCCAAGGGCCCCTTTCCTGGCTGCCCTGCTCTGACTTACTGCCTCCATCAAAGTAGACACCAGCCAGGCTTCTCCTAAAAACCCCAACAGCAGAGATGGTGAGATGCATGTCCCTGGGGAGAAAGCGGGGCAGGGGGAGGGGGAGCAGCCCTCAGAGACCAGCCTGCCAGAATCAAGAATCATCTTGGTGGCCTCAGGAATTTTAGGAAAAATTCACCTCTTATTCTAAGGTATATTTGTCTTTGTCAAAATGGCAGTGAACATTTTTCTTCCCAATCTGGACTGCTGCCCTGGAAAGCTGTGTCTTTCACCATACGCATGGCCCTGGCTCGGGTCCCGGCGGCTGGGCATCCCCTGGGTCAGTCTCCTTGCAGAGTCAGGAGTCTGACTCTAAATGATCCCTGCAGCCTAAGTTCTCTGAATGTGTCGGCGCAACCCCAGCTGCTGTGTGGACTAGCATGACTCTGCAGGGCACCTAGGTTTCTACAAGCTGACATTCATTCTACTGAAGCTGAAAATTGAAAACCCTCCATCGAACTTCACCCTGCACATCTTATCAGCGTGTTCACGGATACAGCACATTTTAAAAATCACTCTTAAGGGGCATGACTTTATGTTTGGTTCCATTCACCAATGTAGTGAAGTCCTTTAAAAGGACACTTAGAATTTAATGATCCCGATGCTGGAAAAGATTGCAGGCAAGTGGAGAAAGGGGTGACAGAGGATGAGATGGTTGGATGGCATCACCGAATTAATGGATATGAGTCTGGGCAAACTCCGGGAGATGGTGAAGGACAGAGAAGCCTGGCGTGCTGCAGTCCATGAGGCTGCAAAGAGTCAGACAGGACTCAGTGAATGAACAACAAAATTTAATGTATTTGATATCCCTTCTAAGTTCGATGCCAAGGAGGACCTTGGCAAACTGGACCTCAGGTTCTTAAGTAATTGTCGATGAAGTTAGCTAAATATATAAATACAGTGGACAGATAATGATGGACAAACATGGACCGTTATTCACAACCTTAAAAACTAAGGTATCTTAAATGTCAAAAACATTTACAGATTAAGAAAATCCCTGTATAAAACCACAAACCTAAATCACTCAATTGCACACTTTTAGTTAGAATCAAAAAATTAACCCTTGAGACCAATTTTTTTTCCTAAACTTCACTCATGCTTTATCAGATTATTTAACACAATATTATTGCTCTGGGTTGGATTCTCCTGATAAGTGTGCCCTTAATTCTAAAGCTTCTCAGGACTGAAGGAAGCGCATCCTCCAAGAAGCCATCTTGAGGACAGACACTTTCTTGAGCAATTTGAGGGCTCCCCAGGCAGCAGCATCCAGCTTTCCAAGAGCTGGGGACCCTAGACCTGTGCCCTGCTCCTACCACCCTGAGCCTGGTTTGGGGGCACACCCCCAGAAGACAGTCAAAGGACAGAGGCCTCTCTTGATTTTATGTGGCTGTCTGGCAGAGAAGCCAGATTAACGAGGGCTCAAGTGGGATCGGCTGAAATTCCAGTTTACCTGGGAGTCCTGTATTTTATTCGCTAAGTCTGGCAAGGTTATGTCCAGTCACCCCTTACTGGTCATACAGAGGAAGTTACTGACCCTCCGTGGCCGATGAACTATCCAGGGTCCAGATCTTAGGTTCTTCTTGCCCTCGCTTTGTGTGTCTAACAAGATTCATTTTTTGAATACTGTGTTGAAATATTTCATATAGCATTTTTGTCCATTCTGTTCTTTAAAAGAAGATTCCTCTCTCCCATAAAGCAAAGAACCCCCCCCACCCCACCAAAAGCAAGGGACACAGTCCCATCCCCCCATCAAAAGACAGGTCATTCATCTCTGGCCACTAGACCCAGCTGCGGTCAAGTCTGCCAGGATGTCACCCGCATGGGGCGCAGCACCCAGCTCCAGATCCAGCACGAGTGTGCGGGGGGTGGAGGAGGGCATGGGGAGGGATTCGGGGGTTAGGGCTTGGGAACTCCACGCATGTGCAAAAGGCAGAATCATGGCACCCACCTGGCATGATGCTCTTCTTGCACTCCTGGCATCGCGACGAGTACTCCTGGGAGTAGCAGTCAGTGCAGAGCAGCTGGTCCTCCTTGGCAGCGAATGGCTTGTCCACGAGGGAGCCCCGGCACCGTGAGCAATGGAAACAGGCCTCGTGCCAATGCCGGTCCTTGTAAGACAAGTCCTGCAGACCCAGAGCAGAGAGACAGAGACATGAGAGGGACTGGGGGGCAGGGAAATGGAACTCGAGGGGCTGGAACGGGTCAGGTGGGGTACGGAGCCACTGTTTAGAAGCTGCTGAAAAACAGGTGGCTTTCCCTGGGAACTCTCTGTAAGAAAGAGAAGCTGCGCATGAAACTCATCAGTGCTTCAGCTGGACGCACAGACCTTGGGGGTCCAGTGGCCACAAGCACGTGGGGCAGAGCCAACCATGCCCGAGGGGTGGTTGTGATTCCCAGGGGAGGGAGGCTGGGCTGCGGGAACCTCAGAGACAGAGCCTGGGGTGGGGGCCCTGGGTCAACCTGCAGAAGGCAGGTAGAACACTTCCAGGAAGTGCCACCAGCTGAACATCAAAGACCAGAGGATGCGTGAGCTGGGCAGAGAAAGGGCACAGACCAGGAGGGTCAGACGGAGGGGCGCCGGCTGGGAGAGTTCCCACTGGGCTGGACTAGGAGGCCAGATGAATGTACCCAGGTGAGTACAGTTCAGCTCTGTCTTTGTTGAGAATTTGAATAAAGACGACAAACCATCTAAAGTCCTCTCCACTGAGGACAGTAATCAGCCTAATTAAAGACGAGTTGGGGTTTGGATCACGTGGTCACTGTTGTAATGCTGATTATGGAATAAATGAATTTAACAATTTTTTCTTTTTGGTATGGAGAACAGTATGGCAGGCAGTTCCTCAAAAAATTAAACAGAGAATTACCCCATGACCCAGCAATTCTACTTCCGGGTACATGTCCCAAAGAATTGAAAGCGGGAATCTGTAGACCCAGATTCTGTAGAGCCCTCAAGAAGCCAAAAGGTGGAAGCCACCGAAGTGTCCATCACGGAGTGGACAGATAGTGATGGACAAACATGGACTCTTATTCACAGAGTCCAAAATGAAAGAAATTCTGACACACACTGCATGAGTGTGTGCTAAGCTGACTGCACCACCATGGACTGCAGACCACCGGGCTCCTCTGTCCATGGGATTTCCCAAGCAAGAATACTGGAGTGGGTTGCCATCCCCTTTTCCAGGGGATCTTCCTAACCCCAGGGATCAAACCTGGGTCTCCTGTATTGCAGGCAGATTCTCTACCAACTGAGCCACTAAGAAAGCCCCCTTGACACTAGAAAGTTCCCTCTAAATCTGATACTACGCCCTGTCCTGACTAGATCCTCCAGAGGGAGGTCCAGCTCCTGGCCTCCACCCTCCTGAGGCTGTTGGTCATTTGGTAGCTCGCTGTCCCGAGTCCCACGTCCTGCGTTCAAGGGAGGGACTGATCACACCCTGGCTATGGCATGGCCCTCCAGGCTGGTGACAGCAGCTGCCTGGAACCCTCGCCCGCCCCCATCCCACACCCGCTCCGGGGGGCTGGTCACCATCCTGCCGAGATTCCTGCCGAGCTGAGTCACCAGCCATCCCTTCCCTGGGGCATCCTCACCCCCCTGCACAGCTGCTCCCTCTGTCTGCCCTCTCTTGCACACACGCACACGCGCACACACACGTTTCTGCATTAACACACAACAGCCCTGAACTGTCCATTCAAAGACATTTGATAATTCTTCAACCTTCTGACAAAAATGTTTTTCTTGAAGATAAATACCAATCTACGCCCACGCTCTCAGGAGCCATGGTGAGTCACAACTCTCTCTGAACAAGCTGGCATCACCATCAGTGGGGCGGGGAGGGGGGTGGGTTGAGGTGGGACAGCTCACCCACCCCTGTTCCAGTTGCAGTCAGCGGCGCCCGCGCCAGGCCGAGGAAACCTGGCTTGCAGGCAGGTGGGGAACCTCGAGCCACCACCCTGCACACCGCCATGCCACTAGTGCCCTTGGGGACCCTGGGAGCACGTGTCTAAAACGCCTGATGTATTTCACCCCAGCGATTAAACTTGAAGGCTCCAGACTCAAGTCCTGGCTCTGCCGCACACCTGCTGCATGGCGGCGGGTGAGGGGGTGGTGGGTGGGTGGGTGGGGTCAGTAACCTGACCCCTTCCAGCCTCAGATGCCACCCAGGAAGCAGAGATGATGGTGAAGACTTGACCACAGTCCTGGCACACTGTAACTGCTCAGCTAACATTGGTCTTCGATCCCAGCTCATGGTGACAGCAGGTGCCCCAAAGCGTCACTTGCTGGGGTCACCTTTACTCATGAGACGAAGATGGATTCCATGCCCTCCTCTAAGAGCTCCAGGTTCCTGGGCTCAGTCACTCTACCCTGTACAGCACTTTCAGCCTCCGCGGCCCTTCTAACTCTAAAATTCCCTTAATCCCCTCTTGTTTTGAACCACACAATGACGCCATGGAATAACGTTTTATTCCGATTTTATAGGTGAGAAAGTTTAACTGAATGATGCTAAGATGCCGTGAACCCGGTCCCCTGCATCCCTCTTCCTGGTCTGCATCTGGCAGGGCATAGACCTTTACCTGGCCTGGCAGCATCTTTACAAGCAGGCCCCAGCATGCTCACCCAGACTCACCTTCTGCCACAGCCTCCTCTCTGCTACGCTCCCCTCTCCCCTGACCATACCCCGGCTTGCACTGTCCTGGCCTCTGAAGGCCCTCACCCTCATCCCCCTTAGCTATGAGGCCGGGCTAGAACATCAGTTGCTCGGTGATGCCCGTGTGGCCACGAGTGTACCACCCCCACGGGCACACCTGGAAAAGCCACATCCCGCAGCTTGCTCAGGGGCACTTGTGGGAAGCCCCATCTGAGGCCGTGCTGTCAGCTTCCCTAAGAATCCTCCTTCTGTCGTGCCGTCCTTACACGTCAGTCTGAGTCAAGTTGATACTTCACGTCCCCACCTCCTCTGGGACTCCCTTCTGTGGAAAAGTCCACACTGCACGGGCGCCAAGGTGGGAAAAGGCTTTGCTGGCTCGGGGCTCGTGGGGCTGGACTGCAAGTCGGCACAGAAAGGCCGAGGCATCTGGTCTGCTTAGGTGATCCGACTTGGTGCCTGAATCAGGCTGACGCCTGCTCTAAACGTGTGTCTGTAAACTGGGCTCTGAGTGACTCTTCTCTCCGCTGGCATTTGCTGCTCCAAATGGAGTTTCAGTCTTGTAGTACTGAGCTAGTCTTGTCTCGCTGAATTCTGTTGTGCGTCGAGCCTACCGGGTGGTCCCCAGAGACACCACTGAGATGCCAGAGGTTCAAGGCTAAGAAGTAGGGGCTCGCTGACTAACTTTCAAGAACTTTGAAACATCCTAGAAAATGCCCCTGTTTTAAAGGTTCTCTAGAGAGAGAGTGCATGAAGGGGTGAAAAAGAAAGGAAGAAAAAAAAAATCTTCAACACATCCCAGAAAAACTAGCAAGGTAATCTTATGCACACAGAATGTCATAAATTGCTGTAAAATGTTTGATAAACAATGTGAGATTAGCCGCAAACACTTCCTTTCAGATTTCCCATTTTTCCATTTCAGAGACACTCCTAATGTGGGAAGGGCTTGTGGCTTTGCTCTGCCCTTGTTGAGGCCTCGGCTGAGCCGTGGGTGGAGTCAGTGGCCTGGAGGGACCCCGCACCCCCCAGTTAACGGGGGCGGCCCAGGGTGGTGGGGTCCCTCGCCGTCTTCCGGCCCCTGTCTGTCTCTCCTGGGCTGGGGGAAGCTCAGCTGCTGATTCCCGAGCTACCCAGTCCTCAGGCCCACAGGATCCCGCCGTGTCGGGGGGTGCGCCATGCCACTCGGCTCAGCACTTTGCAAAGATGTTCCGTGCTTTGTGCCAGTCAGGCCACTACGTCCCCATCCGTATGGTCTCTCAAATCCTTGAAGAAAGACTCTGGCAGAAACCCTGCCACTTACCCTGTTGCCAGGCTCAGGGTTCGCTTCCTGAAAGGCAGGGACGTTTCTCCTGCCATCACTTTCTCCACAAAGCCAACTTCGTAATTATTTCCGAAAGCCAAGAAAACAGTTCCAAACATTCAAAACCCCACATGCTGAGGTCTAACTGCAAGTTCACTTCTTTGTTTCCTTCCCAAATGCACAGAATCACATGCTGAGACTCCACAGTGGACCGTTATCCGGGTTGAAAAGTTCAGCGTGATTGACTGAACAGCAGTCTTCACTCTGCAGCAGTCTTGTTGATTTTGGCCGCTCTGGGGGGATTCTTGTTTATTTACTCATAAAGCATGTGCGGAAGGATAAGCAGTTTCAAGGGCCTGTCCACTAAATCATACTGAAGAAACGATCAGTGACTTTAGTTTTGTTTTCACTTTAGCTCCCAGCCAAGGATGACTAGCCCCAAATCTCCAAAACATCTCCTTCAAATCAGAGTTGATAAGCCAGAAAAAGACAAACATCGTATATGAATATACACATATGTGGAATCTAGAAAGATGGTACTGACGGACCTATTTGCAGGGCAGGAGTAAAGACGCAGATGTAGAAACCAGATTTGTGGACACGGAGTGGGGAAAAGGAGGGTGGGATGAACTGGGAGATTGGGATTGACGTATCTACACGACCATGTGTGAGACAGACAGCTAGTGGGAAGGAAGATGCTGTATGGCACAGGGAGCAGCCTGGTGCTCTGGGATGACCTAGAGGAACAGGATGTGGAGGGTGACTCACTTTCTTGTACACAGAAACCAACACAACACTAAAGCAATTATGCTCCAAAAGACCCCCCAAAACCCAGAGCTGTTCTTTGTCAGAATGATATCCAAAACGCTCACCTATTTACATCTTTTCCGGGGACAGCCTTTAGAAAATAATGTTTCTCTCTGCCTATTAGTTCTCCCTCAAAGCACACATTCTTACTGATGTTTCTCTAGTGCAAACTGATAGGGTGAAGCTTCAGGAGGCCTGGGGAGGGACTGAGCTGCAGAAAGAGCAGGGGTGCAGTCGGCAGAGAAGAGGGGACTGGAGTTCACACCACCAGCACCTGCTCCCTGGGCTTCCCAGGTCACGCTAGTGGTTAAGAACCCACCTGACCACGCAGGAGACATAAGAGACTCGGGTTTGATCCCTGGGTTGGAAAGATCCCCTGGAGAAGGAAATGCCAAAGCACTCCAGTATTCTTGCCTGGGAAATCCCATGGACAGAGGGGTCTGGCGGGCTACCGTCCATGGGGTTGCAAAGAGTCGGACACAACTAAGCACACACGTAGCTGCTCCTTAGAATTCTGGCTGCTTCGTAGCTGCACATTTGAGAACCCATGACCCAGGCTTCCTTGTCATGGCTCCATTTTGTAAACAGGTAGACGGACACTGAGGGAGTCAAGACATGGGCCTGAGATCACACAGCCAGTGAGACAGAGCCGGGCTGGAACAGGGCAACTTGGTGTCTGAGCTCTCCTGCTTGGCCTGGAGATGGATGCGGAGGAACTCAGACACACATGCCCCCAGAGCTGGAGGCCGGAGGGCCAGCAGATTTCAGGTGAGCAAAACCAGCTGTTTTTGCTCTTGGTTGTAGCCAAAGCTCTAGTTGTTTTGAGGGTCCCCATGTCCCTTCCTCTCAGAATCCACCCTGCTCTGGAGCCAGGATGCGTGACTGCAGCGGCTGGCATCCCACGCCCCTTGTCTCTGCTCAAGGCAAAGTCTGCCTTCCTCACCAGATGGAAATCATTCCTAGACTGTTACTAAACACACAGAGACAGAAGCTGGTGTGCGACCAGCTGCTCACCGCGGGACCTCGGAAGGATGAGATGCAAGATAGACCCGGGGCAGACACGCAGTAGAGCCAGCCGCACGCGCTCAGCCAGCAGCTACACAAGCTGACCCTCCCCACGAAGACCAGAAGCTCCCCGGATGCCCCAGGGCAGGCAGAGCCTCTGAAACCCTCCACCCAAGAGGCGGGTGCCGTGTCACCCGCACCACACTCACTTCGCAAATATTGACCTCGCACACCTGCCCTGTGAGTCAGCCCAGGAGGAGAGCTGGGAGCCTCAGGGGAGCAAGGGATTGGGCGGCAGGTGTCTGGTTAGATAAGGATGCTGACCTGGGGCCATCAGAAGTGTACCTGGGAGGCCAGGCGCACACTTCCTGGAAAGCCCTGAGCAGGCACGAATGGGAGAGGGCAGAGACTGAGCCTGCAGGGGGAAGCTAGCAAGGGCTCATGCAGGGTCCCAGCCCAACAGAATGGGGCTCGGGAGTGTTCAAGGTGATGGGAACCAGGACTTGAGTGCAAACTATGCAGAGAAACATAGGCAGCCAAGGTGGGGCCCAGGGAAGCCAGGGGGTGAGGGAGGACGTGGGGAGCACAGGGGGTCCCCCAAGGGGCCGGGGTACCTTGCAGTCACAGCCGATCAACTTCCCGCACTCCTCACAGGTGCTGGCGAACAGGGCTTCAAAGCAGGCCACACAGTAGGGCTGCTCCTCCCGAAGTACGTACTTCCTGCCGAAGAGCGAGTCCTCGCAGTGGTGGCAGTCAAAGCGCTCGGTCATCCTGGCCCCGGATGTCTGTCACCTACCAGGGAGGAGAGAAGGACAGGTTCCAGCGAGCGTTCACATGGCATGACTGTCCCCTCCATCACGGTCACCTTGACCATCACTTTTACCATCAGTGGCTCGTCTCCTGGCTGAGCAATCGACACTCACCCCTGAAACACCTTGTCATTTTCAATAGTACTTTAAAAAAAAAATTATCTGGGGGAAGTTCTGTGTCTGAGCACATTCCGCTTCCTTTAAAGTCCTAGCTCTTGGTGACCATGTCAGAAAAAGTGGTCTTGATGTTGGACACAAGTCAAGAGTTGGAGCCAGAGCCCTCATCCCCCAGGAGTGCCTGCCCCAGACAGGATGGACCTGCACATCGCATCTTCTCCATCTGCTGCCCCCAGAATAGCTCGGCAGGGATAGAAACAATATGCTCATGTCTATAAAAAGACTTTCCATGCGCTCCTCCATGATTCATGGATTTGAATAAGGAGAGACCACAGAAGCCAGGGGAGGGTTGTCGGAGCTGGAAACCTGAGGCCACAGGAGCACACCTGGACGGGTGGCACCAGGAAGCACACCATGCCCCCTGCCCTCGCACGAGAGGAGCCGCCCTGCCCCCCCGCTGCAGCCCGGGCAGCCAGCAAGCAGGGTACAGGGAAGGCTGGCCGCCAGGCACAGGGATTATCAGGTTGGAAACTCGGTGACCGCAATCAACCGTCTCCCCAGGCGACACCCCGACTTGCATGTTTCCAAGATGAGTATGGCGTGTGTGTGAGCAGAACGGACTGGGTGGGGATAGAGGGAGGCAGGACTTCCCCTCCTCCTCCTCCCACGCGGTTCCTGCACCAACATGTCAGAGCCACCCCACAAAGAACCCGTCTACCCTGGGAAGCCCAGGTGTGGAGAAACGCCTCCACGCCATGAGAAACACCGTCCAGCTTCTTCAGAAATAGCTTTTCAGGTGGCAATATTTAATTGACTGAAAAGTGAAAAGCTTTATAAATGATTAAATCTGGAGACAGGTTGACCATACAACTCCTGAGGGATGTTTCACAAACTGATGAAACTCAATTCGATTTTCGGTCATCTCCACCCACTGAAGAGTGAAATTCCAAAATGATACCCTAGGGTGCAAATAAAATATTGCTGGCTGGTTTACGATAATAGTGAATTTCACCATGTTTATTAATTTTGTACTTTGTGTATACAAGATTCTGACGACTGTAAGCAAAGAAACAGACAACTTTCAGGCACCCATACTTGGTGACTTCTGTGTTTATAGGACAGTCTTTTTTCCCGAAAGTATTAAACTCGCAGCTGGACACATGTGGCAAGATCCATCCCTCTAAATCGCTCTTCCTGGAGTTAAAGAAAACACTGCCGGGATATTCTTAAGATAACATCACAAGATGAGGCTCTTGAGTGCTTGATCTTTGTGCTGAAACCCAGTGTATGAATATCATCTGTCCTAAGGCCATCTCAGGTTTCAGCTGCTAAGTTGGCAGAAGACGTGATGCTTTTCTGAAATCTGTTACTAGCCTTGAAAGTGGCCACCATTCAGTTCATTGCAATTAAGCACCATCCTTCCAACCTATGAATTTTTCCACAGAGACTATGATTTAACTGCAGAATCTTATTCCCTATACGGGTCAAACAATTTTCAGAATAATGACCTGAAGATTTGAAATAAGAACAAGGAAAGGAGATAGGGCTACAAAAAATAAAATTTTTAAATCTGGGAACAACCCAGGAGATTATCTATTAATACAACTACCTTGTTTTATGGGCTTCCCTTGTGGCTCAATGGTAAAGAATCCGCCTGCCAGTGCAGGATACTGAGGGTTTGATCCCTAAGTTTGTAAGATCCCCTGGAGAAGAAAATGGCAACCCACTGCAGTATTCTTGCCTGGGAAACCCCATGGACAGAGGAGCCTACTGGGCTACAGTCCATACGCTTATAAAGAATTGGATATGACTGAGCGACTAAACAACAACAACCTCATTTTATGGGCGGAAAAATGGGAAGCCAGAAACATTCACGAAAACAGAAGACTATATGGGCATTGGTTTCCAAACAGCCCTCTCACTTAGAACAAAATAAACTTCCAGTCAACATGGAAAAGCGGTTCCATGTGGGTTTGGAAGAGCACAGGCCCTTCTGGGGGAAGGAGACAGGCTGTACCAGTAACCCCCATCGAGAGCCATTCCTGTGCTCTGGAGCTATGAAAGGGGGCTTTGTTTCCTTCAGGATATTGCCCCAACAATGCTCATATGCCTGGGATGTGCTTTCTGCCTCCTCTGACTCCTCGGGATTGTGACAGAAGTCATCAGAAGTCAACTGTGAGCACACGCAGGGCCCCATGGCGGATGAAGACGGCTGAGGTGGCCCCAGCGCAGCCCCCGTCGCTGATCCTGACTTCTGGCAGGACGAGTGACGTCCCCACCTGCCCTCCAGGTCCTATGGCCCCCACTTCTGCAGATCGTTTCAGGTGCTGGTGGGTCTCTCTCCTACCTTGCTCCTTATCTCCTCTAAAGAGTCACAACAGCTTTATTGATCAGGACAGTGCTTCTGCTTAAACCAACAGGTTGGGGCGGAAAGCAAGACCACCACTAATCAGAAGCAGAGCAGACGGACATGAATCTGAACCCATTTCCAGTGAGTTCCACGAAGCACAAGCCCTGAGTCTCAGAACAAGCAGCACACGAGCTCCTAAGGAATCTAAGAGCCTCCCTTCTCCTGCAGAGTTTGAAACCAGTTCTTTAATCTAATGCTACTAAACAGAAAATGACACAATTGTGTATCCAAAGTTGCACTATCAATCTTAAGCCTCTGTTTAATGGGAAAAACTTTAACTATAGTCTTGCATTAGACATCCCCTGAACTGTGGTGTTGGAGAAGACTCTTGAGAGTCCCTTGGACTGCAAGGAGATCCAACCAGTCCATTCTGAAGGAGATCAGCCCTGGGATTTCTTTGGAAGGACTGATGCTAAAGCTGAAACTCCAGTACTTTGGCCACCTCATGCGAAGAGTTGACTCATTGGAAAAGACTCTGATGCTGGGAGGGATTGGGGGCAGGAGGAGAAGGGGATGACAGAGAATGAGATGGCTGGATGGCATCACTAACTCGATGGACGTGAGTCTAGGTGAACTCTGGGAATTGGTGATGGACAGGGAGGCCTAGCGTGCTGCGATTCATGGGGTCGCAGAGTCGGATACGACTGAGAGACTGAACTGATAACTCCACTTTTAAATCTTATAAAATGCCTGATTTTTATTTATTTATTTGAATGGGGCTTTCCCTGGTGGCTCAGACGGTAAACAGTCTGCCTGCAATGCAGGAGACCCGGGTATGACCCTGGGTCAGGAAGATCCCCTGGAGAAGGGAATGGCTACCCTCTCCAGTATTCCTGCCTGGAAAATCCCATGGACAGAGGAGCCTGGCAGGCTACAGTCCAATCTTCTTAAGCTTCTGTTTAATGGGAAATTTTTAGCTACAGCCTTGCTTTAGACACCCCCTATAACTCCATTTTTAAATTTTATAAAATGACTTATTTTTATTTAATTAAAATTGTTTCTTTTTTTTTTTTTACTTAAAAAATTTTTTTTCTGGGGGGATGCACCACACGGCATGCAGGATCTTATTCCCGAGACTAGGGATCAACCCATGCCCCCTACATTGGAAGTGCAGAGTCTTAACCAGTGGGCCGCCAGGGAAGTTCTAAAATGCTTGGTTATTCATTCATTCTAGAGGCATCAGCTGAGCTGGAACTGTGTGAGATGTTATCCAAAAAGCTGAAGCTATAAAGATGAGTAAGATACGGGACCTCCCAGAGGGAATTTGTTTAGTGAGAAACAGATGCATGGTGTGTATCCAACAGACTAAGTTCCATGCTCAGCACCCTGAGGGAGAGACCCGAAGGGTACCAGGGGAAGCGGGAGGAGCAGCCCCTGAGTCACCTGTCCTGGAAGGGTGGACAGGCTTCCTAAGATGTTACCTGTGCCGGGAAAGAGTTATCCAGGTGATGATGTAGGCAGAAAGTGGAGGCTCAGGGACAGGAATCACGGAGAGGGGGGAGAGCAGACACCCCAGGAAGATGGGAGTGACTCGGGTCATTCCAGGAGTATTCAAGATGAAGCTGAAGAGATAGCCAGAGGCCAGGGGAAGGAGGGCCTGTGACCATGACCCTGAACACAGATGGGCCCCACGGGCAGTTAGCTGTAGCACGTGAACTCCTCAGCCTGCAGTGAATGAAGATTTACTGTGTGGAAGCCTGACTTCACTCTGTGGGGCTGCGGGAGACAAAACCAAGAGGCAGTGACTCTTTCAAAATGTTTTTGGGGTGTCTAAGACCACTTCTGAATCATTTCCTCAAACAAAACCAGAACATCTTGTTTTGTTTTTTACCTAATTGTGCACAACCTGCTTACCCTCACCAAACCACCACATCCCTCCCTGTGGGTTACCTGTCACTCAGACCATCGCCTGTGCACAGATGCTAAGCGTACAAAGCAGCAGCCAAGGAGACCCTGGACCTCAGGGATGACTGCTGACTTGTCATTCATGGACTGAACCCAGATCCCAGTGTCGAGGCGTTCTTACCCCTCCCCCAGGTTAAGTCATCCTCTGATGTCATCCCCCTTTGGCTCTGAACAAGAAGCCGATCTTAGGGGACAGGTTTACAGATGTGGCTGCAGGCCCAGCTGACGGTGCTGGGAGTAGACAGTCCTGGGGCAGCTGGCAGGCCGGGGGTGGTAGGAGGGAGAGTGCTTTGATCCAAGTCTCTCCACCTGTGCTGACTCAGGTGTGAGGATGCAGGTTCAGAGAGTGCAGAGGGCTCCCCACAGAAAATGAGGACTGCACAAGGTCCACAGGCTTGTATGTGTGAGCTATTTTTATCTTCTCAGATGTAAGAATTGTCAAAGTCTGGGGTGGGAGGGGAGTGTGAGAGCCAGGAAGAGAAGAGAAATGAGAAGAAAAGGGAGGAGGAAAGGAAGTGGAGGAGGGAGGAAGGCATTTAGGGCCGGGAAGAACACACCTCATTTTAAAAAACTTTTCATTTTGTATTGGGGTATAGCTGACCAACAATGATGTGATAGTTTCTGGTGAACAGTGAAGAAACAGAAATATGATCCAAAAGGATACACACAGCCCAATGTTCACTGGAGCGCTATTTACAACAGCCAAGACATGGGAGCAACCTAGAGAAATGGATAGAGATGTGATACATACACACAATGGAATATTACTCAGCCGTCAAAAAGAACGAAACAATGCCATCTGCAGTAACATGGATGGGCCTAGAGATGATCATACTGAGGGAAGTAAGTCAGAGAAGCAGAAATATCGTGTGACATACCTTATATGTGGACTCTAAAAAGAAATGATACCAATGAACTTACAAAACAGAAACAGACTCACGGACTTAGAGAACAAACTTACGGTTGCGGGAGTGGGGAAGCATGTGGGGAAGGGATAGTTAGGGAGTTTGGGATGGACAAGCACACACTGCTATATTTAAATGGATAACCAACAAGGGCCTACTACAGAGCCCAGGGAATTCTGCTCAATGTTATGTGGCAGCCTGGATGGAAGAGGAGTTTGGGGGAGAATGGATACATGTTATGTATGGCTGAGTCCCTTTGCATTTTTTTTTTTCCCAGAAAGATTTCCTGGGAATCAGGAGAGGGCCAGAGTTCCAGGCGTCCGGCTTGTCCTTCCGGAACAGTGGGCCTTCCATTCAGCCTTCTCTTCAGGGCTCCCCTTGCCAACTAAGCACCTCAACCTGACTTCAGAGATGCCATGTGCCTCCATCCCCCATGATGCCTGTGCGTCTTTATCCATGCTGCCTGATGAGCCTGGTCTAACAGCCTTGATTCCTCCTGAGAAATCTGCAAACATCCCCGGAACCGTCCCACAACCTGCGACACAGCCTCAGCAAGTCATCCTGATGAATCCCCGCCCAGCTTTCACTGACAGCCAGGTTCCAGGTGGGGACCGCCATTGCTTACCAGCATCTGGAGCTTTCTAGGGAGGATTAAGAAAACCAGTCTGCGGCATGTGGGCTCTTTTAAGGAATATATTTGAAAATGCAATGTTTTTCTGACACCACCCTCAACCGTAAGCCCTGCAAGGGTGTCACCAGGTGACAAGCACGGGTCCGGGGCTTCAGGGACAACATGGAGAATGAATGAATGGACATGCAACGGCTGGTGGGTGAACACGTACATCCCAGAGCACACACACGTGGGCAACATCCCCAGAGGAAACGAGGCCTGTGTTATGTGAACAACCCACTTTGCATAGCAAACCCCAGATGTAATGTGGTTTGGCATCCGACACCGTTGCAATTTCTAAAGCAACAGATTTAAGCTTCATTCTTTCTTCTCCGCCTCTGGCCTCGTCCCTCTTCCAGATAAACTGCTGCTTCCTCAGCGGGTAGAATTGTTCTTATTGTGCTTGGATCCACACCCATGTGAGCACACAGCTGCATGGCCCCCAAATGAGGCTGGCCAGGTCAAGAAGCCCACATCCCCCCAGGAGATGCCCCCAATATCTTTGTGCGGAACTACCAGCTCCCTGGACGCAGGCTCCAGGCACCAGGGGGAGCCCGGGGTGTCCCACACAGACACAGTAGCTATAAACCAGAGGTCTCTGTCCAAAGGCACAAGCTCTCACACCAGCAGAGAAGCCAGAGAACACTCTGCACCAGTCTGTTTTTCCGTGGACAGAAGGATCAGACACACAGGCCAGCTCACCCCAAAGCTCTTGCCATTAGTCCAGCTGAATTGTTTCTTTTAAACAGAAAGTCTGCTGAAAGGGAGAGGGACACCATCTCAAAGGATGTTGCTATTTTTAAAAGTATTATAATGTATTTTAAATCCTTCTGAAATCCATTTTGGGATTCTTGGTAAGAATGACTATACCTTGTGCGCGTGTGTGTGTGAGCTCAGTTGCATACAACTCTTAGTGATCCCATGGACTGTAGCCTACCAGGCTCCTCTGTCCATGGGATTCTCCAGATAAGAATATTAGAGTGGGCTGCTAACTCCTTCTCGAGGGGTTCTTCCCGACCCAGGGATCGAACCTGCATCTCCTGCATTGGCAGGCAGACTCTTTACCACTGAGCCACCTGGGCAGCCATACCTGTTGTATATTTAAGAGTTCACTTACTGAGTCTTCAGTGAGTATATAGGCAGGGGTCATGAATGTATTATAACTTGGTATATTAACTAGTAACTTTCAGAAACATTTAAAAAGCTTGAGTCGTTTATGATCGTATTAAGAAATATTTTGTGTGAGAGACAGGGTTGGATAAGGTGAGCTGATGTCTTTGGAATTATCTTTTGGGTAGTACTGAATAATGAAACGGCCCCGGGAGACTGAGATGAAACACACAGTCTCCGGAAGAGTTGTCTAGTTCTAGCTCCAAAGAATTTAAATCACCTTTAAGAGTCTATCTGGCAATTTAATCTCAAAACATATCAGCTCTGTCTGCACAGGACAAGCATAATTACACAGGCTAGAATGGTTGGAGGCCTCGGGTCCTCAACTGGCATCAACGTGTGTAGGGGAGCCCAGCCTCTTTCCCTCCGCTTCCTGGTTACGTGTGGCCCAATTAACCCACGTTGGGTTTCACAAAAACAAAAGGAGAAACCCGCACTCCCCTTCACGCGTCTCCTCCTATCTCCAGAAGGCAGCTCGCAGTTTACTCTCGTCTGCCTCTCTGCCTCCATCTGCTATGACCCCAACTTCCACAAAAGACCAGCCCCGCTCCCTGTTCGCACAGCCCCGCACCCCTTGGTGTTTTTCTAGCACAGCCTGCAGAATCTTGTCACGACAGGCATGCACTCCTCCTGCCGTTCCCACCACTGCCTAAACTGGCTGATTCTCATTTGTTCCAAAGGTTGTACCATCAAACAGACAGACCTGCTCTCTTGAAACACAAACGTTTACAGGCTTCAAGGATGCCCTTCAACACTGGTTTTACTTACCAAAACAGGGCAGCCACTTCACCCATGGGCTCAGACATCACTGGTCTCACTTAGAAACACTTAAAGGAGATCTTTAAGTCACAAACTAATTTAGGGCCAGCAAGGTACCACTTACACAGGCGAAGGATGAGCAGGGTGATATGTGATGTCCAAAGCTCAGACGGGGCGTGAGAATCACCCATGAGAACCAGACTGAAGATCAACAGACCAGAGGCTGCCCCCAAACAGCTCATCAGAGACCCAAGAGGGCGGGCAACCACCTTTTACAGCGAAGGGAATGTGAGGACCACCAGTGGCAGTGGGATGACGGAATCTTTAAAAAGCAAGATGGGGGCAGGGGAGGAACTGGGAGATTGAGATAGATACACATACACTATTGATACTAGGTATAAAATAGACGGTTAGATGGCATCACCTACTCAATGGATATGAGCTTGAGCAAACTCTGGGAGGTCGTGGAGGACAGGGAAGCCTGACATGCTGCAGTCTGTGGGGTCACAAAGAGTCGAACACAATTTAGCAACTGAACAACATAAAATAGATAACTAATGAGAACCTACTGTAGGGGACAGGGAACGCTACTCGATTCTTGTGATGCCCTAAATGGCTGCTACTGCAGCTAAGTCACGTCAGTCGGGTCCGACTCTGTGCAACCCCATAGGCCACAGCCCACCAGGCTCCTGTCCCTGGGATTCTCCAGGCAAGAATACTGGAGTGGGTTGCCATGGCAAGGAAGTTCAAAAAAGAGGGCATCCATGTATACAAAAAGCTGAATCATGCTGCTGTACAGCAGAAACTAACATAATGTTGTAAAGCAACGGTACTCCAATAAAAATTAAAAAAAGCAAAACTGAGCGTATGGAGAGAATTGTGAAGCAAAGTTACTGAGAAATGGTAGTATTCAGGGTTCTCCAGAGAAGCAGAACTGAAAGTATATATTATATGAAGAGGCTGATTATTAGGAATTGGATCATATTATTATGGAGGCTGGAAGTCCCAAGCAGCTGGCAAGCTGGAGACCTACTGGCAAAGCACAGCTACGAGGTCTTGAGTCTGAAGTTCCAGTCTGAGTCTGAAGGCCTGAGAACCAGGGACCAGAGGTGTAAATTCTAGCTCAAAAGCCAGCAGGCTCAAGACCCAGGATGAGCTGAAGTTCCAGCTGTGACCAGAGCCTGGAAAGGACCGGGTCCCAGCTCCACAGTTAGGCACAGGGTGTCGCCTCCTGCTCAGCCTTCTGTTCTACTCAGGTCTCCAGCTGACTGCACGAGGCCACCCCAGCTGGGCAGGGCGACTCAGGCTACTGATTAAATAAATGTTAATCACATCCACAAACAGCCTCCCAGACACATCCAGAAGTTACATTTATGTCTTGGCACCGGGTGACCCAATCAGGTTGACGCAAAATGAACCACCGAAAGAGCTAACGCTGCAATCCACCAGTCAGGACAAGAGAGGCCATTCACATAACTCACCCCAAAGTCACTGCCAGCCTCCGGCTCTGGAAGACTGGGCTCACAGTCCCTAGAGATGGGCCTGTGCATTCAGTTCCAGGTGGTCATCTTCAGGAAGTGACCGCTTAGTGTAAGTCCATGTGACAATGTGGCTCTGATAAATCTGGTGTAAGAGAATGACCAGGAAGTCTCCAATGGCTCGTTCTGTTCATGGGAGCTCACGGAACTGGGTTATCTCCTGGTCTGAGTTATCTGAGATAACTGGGTTATCTCCTGCTGAGTCAGAGCAGCTTAGGTAAGCTACCTCCTCCAGCCTCCTGCTGATAAGGCAGCCGGAGCCCCAGAGGCTGGGAAACAGGCCCTCGGGGCAGGACAGGAAGAGAACCCAGGCTTCCTGAGCCCAGTCTTCAGTCTTTTTTTTTTCAATATCCTGCTGGGCTACAATTAGATTCTTTCAGTACTAGAAGTGACTTAACAACAACCATGGGTGAAGGTATGCAGTTACACCCTCATTGAAATGTTCAGGTTCCCCCACCCCAACCCCACCCTCAGCTTAGTGGTTAGAACTCAGGCTCTCAAATTAAAGCTGTCTGGGGTCTGCTCTTGAAGTCACCGCTTCTAAGCTAGGAAACCTTGAGAAAAGTTACTTCGATCTCTCTGTGTTCCAGTGTATCTGTAAAACAAGGGTAATATCCATTTTGTGTACACTGCTTCTGATGGGCAGGCTTTATAACAAACCCTGCAAGCAAGCCACCAATCCTGTGTTTTCAGGTTGTGGAAACCAAAGCACCATGAGTTTAGATGACCTGGCCAAGACTGCACAGCTTGAGGTTGAGGGATGGGGAGCAACGGGAACCTAAGCCCAGGCAGCCTAGCTCCAGCCTAAGCACACAGGCTATGAGCCACACCTGCCTCAAAGCACGTCCATACCTGAGCCTACCCCACCATGCCTGGCTGGTGGGAAGCCAACACAGCCCTGCGAACACGTAGCTCTGCAGAAGCATCGAAGCTCACCAGATAATAGACACTGTGGAAACCCCATTCCATCTATTAACTCATGACGCTTAAAAATACAGGCTGGAAAACACTGTGAAAAAATTCATACAGCTGCACAATGAAATATTCTTCATTGTTTGCTTTTGTAGGACTTTTAAGTGTCAGCCTAGGAATGCCTGTACTTCTCAGACTCTCCTCACTTGTTTCTTAGTCGAAATCACCTTCAGGATATGAAAGCCTCCTCCCTCTAAGGTATTATTACAAAACACACATCAGCGGGGTTAGCGCCAAGGGGGTGGATCCTAAACACAGTTCTTGGGATTCTAAGTCCCAGAGGTGGGTGGGTTACTGCCTCCCAAGTGCCCTAATGCAGCACAGGTGACCAGGCTAGACTAATGGGAATGGAAAGCCAAGTGGGGATCTGAAAGTCAAGAGAATTAATCCTTCCTTTAAAATGGAAACATTTAACACTTTGTTCCTGCAATTTCAGGTATGCTAAGATATCACAGGAGTCAGTTTAAGATGAGTACTGTGTTGTTTTTTTTTTAAGCCCGTTTTGGTTTTATTCTGCTCTGATGTTTCAGGTTCTGATCTATGCTTGAGGTCACCAGCAAGGTCCACTCCTTTCTACCCCAGGAAAAGCCTGGTGCCCAGAGCAGACTCACTCGGCCAGCGTGCTAAGACCACTGGCTTGGTGGCCCTCCTCTCCAGGAGGCTGGCTGCCCTCCTCCCTTCAGGATGAGGTGGGGTCCATCCCCGGCAGGGTCTCTCCCACCTAAGGTACCTCTAAGGTGTCCCCGTGGGTCAACTCCCCTGTTCCTGGATCCCCCCCATGGCCGGCTCCCCTCTCTCTGGGTATCCCCAGCACCAGACCTCCCGTCCCCAGATCCCCCACCGCCAGCTGTCCCCAAGTCCTCTTCTGTCCCTGGGCTCCCCTGCTCCCAGGTTCCCCACCACCCCCAGCCACACACTGTCCACAGATCTCCCTCCTCCTCCCGGGTTCCCTTGTTCCCAGGTCCCCCACCGACAGCCCCCAGTCCCTGGCCCGACTGGAGCTCACTCACCGCGCGGCGGCTCGCGGACAGACGGCGGACGGGAGCGGAGGTCCGCGCGGCTGGGCCCGCGGAGAGGCGCGCCCCGCCCGGAGAACCCCGCGTGTCATTTGACCAAATAAGGAGACGCTCGCTGGGCGGCGCGGGCCAGGCGGGCGGGCGCCCCCGGGCTCAGGGCGGCGCTGGGGACCCCGGCCCTTTGTCTGCCGCGGGCGTTTCCTGCGTCCCCGGGCGTCGCGGGCGCGGGTTCCAGGGCTCCCGCCAGGTCCCTGGCGCGCGGCGACCCCGCCGGGAAGGTGCGGGGCGGCGGTGGAGGGGCGTCCACTTACCCGGTCTGCAGGAGCTGAGGGAGCGCCGGGGCGCGGGGTGGGGCTGGGGGTCTCTACTCAGTCCCCGCGGCTCCCGTGCCTCCAAGTAAGCCGGCCGATGGCAGGAAGAATGGGGAAGGCCGGGTCTTTGTCCTGCGGGGGAGGGGACGGGAAGGACCAGTCCCCACGCTCCAGGCCGGAGGAGCGCTCTTTGATGTTCTGTGGTCCCTCCGGGGCAGGGAGACCCAGTTGAGCTGGAGAAAGCGCCTCCCCCACTGGATCCCAGACCCCCGAGCCCGGCCTGGGGGCTCAGCGGCACGGCTTGCGGGCGAGAGCCACAGCAGCCCGGCCAGGACCCGGCGCGCGGGGCTGGAATTGTCCTAGCGCGTAGCCGGGGTGCAAGGTGGGCGGATGGAGGCCTAGGCAGCACAGAAGGCCCGGGGGTGGACGTGGCGCGTTCAGCAGGAGTGGGCCTCGGAGAAGGGAAGCAGTCTGGTTGATTTCTCCTGTTCGATGCTCTGTGTCCCCTGATGTGTCAGCGGGTCCCCATCGTAGAATCACAGAACCCCAGCGCCATCCTGTTAGCTGTCACCTACTGAGATGTAGCTCTAACAGGGCATCTCATTGGACCCTCGCCCCTTTAAGGTAAGGGTTAACACTCCTGCTTGAGGGTAAAGACATTTCTCTCAGAGGGATCTGCTTAAGGCCTCCCGAGCAATGAATGATTCTGGCAGTGGTGATCTGACCTGGAGCCTGAGGAAGGCAAAGCCCTGTATCCCACAGGGGAGGAGATGCTCTCCGCCCAGCAGTCACTCCAGGGCCGCGGGGGCTGCGACTCGCCCCAGACCTGACCCCTCAAGATTCCCTTCCCCGCTTCCTCCCTGATCCTTGAAGTTTTTCACCAAGAACCTAAGTGTGGGTTCGGACCTGATTTCTTACTAACAGTCAAAGCAGGCCTCATCTTGAAATCCAGAGCAAACTGGGTATAAAAGCCTTTTCCCTCTGACAGTTAACCTAGGTTATGGTGTCAGGTGTGGCGGTTTAGTCTCTTAGTCGTGTCCCACTCTTTGCGACCCCATGGACTGTAGCCCACCAGGCTCCTTTGTCCATGGGATTCTACAGGCAAGAATACTGGTGTGGGTGGCCATTTCTTTCTCCAGGGGATCTTCCCAACCCGGGGATCAAACCCCTATCTCCTGTATTGGCAGGCGAATTCTTTACCACTGAGCCACCAGGGAAGTACCATTTGTTGTCTATTTAGTTGTAAATCACAAAATGACCACCTAGGTCTGGAATGATGATCCTAAATCTTTTCAGCAAGTTGAAAAAAATAATAAAACATTAATTTCTGTATTTTATCTTCTTTCTGCTTTTTTTTGCTTACTTAATTTTTTATTGCTATATTTTTCAGCTTTCTAAGTTGAATGTTTAATTCATTTATTTTAATTTTTTGATTGATATATTTAGTTCTCTATGTTTTCTTTTAATAACTACTTTAGTTATGCCACACAGATTCGGATATGTTTTTTCTTGATCATTTTAAGAAATTCTACAGTTTAATTTTACATTTTTCCTTTGATCTAAAGGATAGAGGAGCTTTTTAAATGTCCCTATGGGGATGTAACCAGAAAAATCCAGCCTCTGGAAGCAAATTCACTCAGTTTCTACAGTAATATCACTCAGGAAGAAGAAGAAAAAAGAAGAAAGAAAGAAAGAGAGGTGAAGGAGAAAACCAATAGATTAAAAAAATAAAACTTAACCAACTGCAGTGAATGGATGAAACTTATTGAGATTCTGACTCAAAGAACAAGCTGTTGAAAAAATAATTTTTCATGAGACAATCTGGGGAAATGTGATACTAACAAATGATGACATTAATGAAATAATATTAATTTATTTTAGATATGCTAATGAAATTACACACACACATTCTTTAAGCCCTTACTTTTCAGAAATATTTACCCATGGAAAAAATACTATGTCAGGATTGTTTCAGAATAATTTGGGATGAAGGGGATAAGTAGGACCTAACTATATACACATATATATATAGTATGTATGATATAGTATCAGCCATAGATTAATGATAACAATTGAAAAGTGGTGGAGTGTGTATAGAAGTCCATTGTACTTGTCTCTTTGCTTACTGAATGCTTGAAATATTCAGTAATCAAAAATTTTAATTACAAATGCACATATCATTTGCCCTTAACCCAGCATTTCCCCTTAAAGTAAATTATCTTATAGGTGGACTTGCTCATGTGTAAGTTCATATACACACAAGAGTAGTCAGCATAGAACTGTTTGTCATAGCAAAATACTGGACCATGTAATAGGTTCATCAACAGGGCCTAATTCAGTATCACATGGTTCCTTTTAGAATTGTTTCTATATGCAGCTGTGAAGAAGAACAAGGTAACTGTTTATTGAAGTGGCACTTTGTAAAGAGCTTCCCAGGCGGTGCTAGTGGTAAAGAACCCCCCTGCCAATGTAGGAGACAGAAGAGACAAACATTCATTCCCTGGCTGGAGAAGATCCCCTGGAGGAGGGCATGGCAACGCACTCCAGAATTCTTGCCTGCAGAATCCCAGGGACGGGGGAGCCTGGCAAGCTACCGTACATAGGGTCGTGACTGAAAGCGACTTAACATGCGCAATAGTAACCAACCATTTGTGTTGATAAGGAAAGAAGGGAGAGACAGTATATACGTATATAATAATGGTTGTTCTGGGGAGATTTGGAGGGGTTGAGGGCCAGGAGAAGAGAGACATGTTTACTATGCATCCTTTGTTTTCTTAAAAATTTCATCTCTATAAATGCTCTGTTCCTTCAAAAATAAAAATATTTTATTTATTTGACTGCATTGGGTCTTAGTTGTGGCACACAGGCTTAGTTGCCTCTCAGCATGTGGATTCTCCCGGGACGAGGGATCAAACCTGTGTCCCCTGCATTGCAAGGCGGACTCTTAACCAGTGGGCTACCAGAGAAATCCTAAAAATATTTTAAAAATTAAAGCAATGCATGTTCCTTCATTAGGAGGAATAGGAAACAAATTTATCAAACTAAGTTATTAGAAACTCAAACATGTTTTGCCAGAAAACAAATTGAAGACAGAGGAATGCATTCTGGGCCTAATGATAGAGGTAATTTTCTGAACAACTTGAACCAGAGGACAAACTACTAAAAAATAAAATTTCACCAGGCATTCTGGGAAACTATTTTGTAAAATTCTCTCTTGTATTGAAGGAGGAAACAGACAGAACAGGCTCTATCTTGAAAGCAAGGCTCCATCTTGGGCCTGACTGTGGACTTTGAGCTGTATGCCCAGTATCTATGGAAACAACATACCAACTGGAAAACCAGAGTCCCCTGAGGGAAGAGCCCCAGGGCTTGTACCTAGACTCTCCGTTGCCAGAAGAATACCCTAATTATCTGTGTAACTGAATAGAATCATACATTCTATTATGCTTATTGGGGTATGACCACAGGCCTATTGATAATTGTCCACTGTTAACTACCTAGGCTGAAGGCATATGAATCACGGGTTAACTTTGATTGTATCTTTGTTTTCCTTTGTTCAGACTAGTTTCAGGGAATCAGGGGAGGTGGATTTGGGCAGGTACACTTAAGGTATATAAGGTTTTCACAAAACTGGTCGAAGTCCTTGGCTAAGAGGAGACTCGGCCTTGGGCCTGCCGTTGTAATGAACTGCACTCCACTATCTGCATCGTCCTCCTGAGTGAGTTTGTTTTCTGGAACTTGTGGCTACAGCAGAACATCATTGTACAGTTGTTTTATCCATGTCGGAGGATATTGGTTCCATGACCCCTTAGAACTCCAAAATCCAAGGATGCTCAAGTTCCTTATATAAAATGCTTATATCCTCCTGTATACTTTAAATCATCTCTGGGTTACTTAACAGGGCTTCCCAGGTGGCTCGGTGGTAAAGAATCCACCTGCCAATGCAGGAGACACGAGTTCAATCCCTGGGTGGGGAAGATCCCCTGAAGAAGGAAATGGTAACCCGCTCCAGTATTCTTGCCTGGAGAATCCCACAGACAGAGGAGCCTGGCCTGCTGCTGCAGGCCATGGGTTCCCAAAGAGTGGACATGACTTAGCAACTATGAAACAACAAGATTATTTATAATACATAGACTATGTAACTAGTTGTAAATGCTCTGTAACTAGTTATCAGCCTGGCAAATTCAGTTTTCGCTTTTGGGAACTTTCTGAGATTTAATTTGTTGTTTTTTTTAAGTATTTACCATCTGAGGTTGGTTGAATTTTCAGATGCTGAACCCTTTGATAGGGGGCCAGCTGTAATCCCAGGACCTGACTGCAACACATGGCGCATGGTAGGTGCTTACTAAATAAAGAATTTGAATAAATGGATGGATCATAGAAGAACTGTAATATGTGACATCTCTCATTTTGTAATTTGTTAGTTCATAGGATAGCCGATGGAATATTATAGAAAACAGACCACTGGCATCAGACCCCGCTTTGAACCCCTGTCCTACCTGTGACTGGCTTGGTAGCCCCAAGCAAACACAAAACCCTAAACCTCAGTTTGCTCATGTGTAAGACAGACCAGTGACATATTATTTGCAAAACTGTTGGGAAGATCCCTTGACACGGTGCCCATGAACCACTTCCCAGTAGTACACACTTGGCACATAGTAGGCCCTCAGTAAACACTAGCTTTTATTCCATGGCTAAAGGAGAGACGACTCCAGGATAAGAAGGGAATGTGAAGGTGGTTAAATGGTACAATTGTTTTTTTTCTCAGTAACAGTAAGTTCCCAACATATGAACTAATTCCGTTCTGAGAGCACATTCGTAAGTCCCCTTTGTTTCTAAGTCCAAAGTTAGCCTAGGTACCCATGTAACATAATCGGCTATAGAGTACTGTACTGTCGTAGGTTTGTAATACTCTTCACACAAATAATGCATGAGAAACACAAAATATAGAAGCGTTTTTCATCTTATGGTTGAGTACTTTGATAAGTACAGTAGTACCAGCTACATCACCAGGGCTTTGACATTTGCTTCCAGACATCCTGGCCTTCAAATAAAGATACTGTACGACTCTTCTCTGTACAGTAGCAAGTAAAGTGCACGAAAGCACAACCATTTGTAGAGGACGCACGCACATGACAACACACGCCAGGCGTGCAAACCAAGTCACGTGACTGGACGTGTGAACGCACGCTCACACCTCCGAAAGTTCATAACCTGAAGGCTTGTATGTAGGGGACTTGCTGCGTGAGATAAGTAAGTCCTGGGGATCTGATGTACAGCACAGTGACCACGGTTAACAGCGCTGTGTGGTGTACTTGAACGTAACACGGTGCACACAAGAGACGTCAGGACTTAAAAGTTCTTGTAAACAGAAACTGAGAAGTTCTGTTTACAAGAAAAACTGTGAGGCAAGGGATGTTAACTCAACTTACTGCGGTCATCACTTCACAATATATGCCAATGTCAAATCACGCTGAAAGTAGTATAAGGTTATATGTCAATTGCATCTCCACAAACAAAAATCAGTAAACAGACTTCATTCTTGTCGGAAGGAAGGATGACACTTTAGATCCTGCTTTCAAGATAAAAGACTGTCTTTTTGAGAGAACAATTCTCTGATATAGATCTGAGTCGAGTGCATAGAAGGACAAAATTAAGAAATTCCCTCTCCTGGGACAGGGATTCTGTGGCAATGCGGATGGGTCATTCAGCTTGTTCTTGGGTTTATTTCGCTTCTCCTGAAATCCTGCCCCAGCCAACACTGCAGAGCTTTGGGAGAGGCGCAGCAAGGAACGTGAAGGAGAGGGAAGACTTTGTGGGGCTGTTGTTGTTTAGTCGCTCAGTCGTGTCTAACTCTTCGCAACCCCATAGACTGCAGCCCGCCAGGCTCCACTGTCCAGGGATTCTTCAGGGAATCTTCCTGACCCAGGAATCAAACCTTCGTCTTCTGCATTGGCAGGCAGGTTCTCTACTGTTGAGCCAGCAGGGAAGCCCAGCCAGTGGTCCTCTGGGTGATCTGGAACCAGAAGCGTTAGGATCACTGGAAACTTGGTGAAAGGAAACTTCTCAGGCGGGTTCTGTTTGAACAAGCCTCCAGCGATACTGACGACTGCTCATGCTTTGAGGTGAAACGCTCACCAAGGACTCCTATCTCTGGACTCAGTAATTTACCAGAGACTTCTATGGGGGGCGGGGAGCATCGACTAATCACAGACCAGGCCCAGGGACTCGGATCCAAGTGCAAGTACCACTTAGGCAGGTAGGCACGGCTTGTGAAGGAAGTACAAGGTGCAACCCGTACAGGCAAGAAGTTCCAGATGCGTCTCGGTGATGCAAACGCTGAAGCTGAGCTCTCTCCTCCTGACCCCTAGAGGAGGGCCAGCTTCCCAGAGAGTGGGCCCACTCAGACCTCTGTGGCACCCCCTCCCTCACCCCCACCAGGAGGAGAGGGTTAGTCACCCTAAACCACCATCTCAACAGAGATCTTCAGAGTAGATTAAAGAGATATTTCTCACTGGCAGTTGGTTCCACCCACGGCAACCTGGGGCAGGAAGCTGCTGGATGATCTGCCCCTGATTCAGAGGTAATCATCTGTAATTGCCTCGTGGTTGGGCAGGGAGTAAGTGTCTCAGAACTAAAGGCTGGCCCTGTTCCCAGGAGGGGAGGGGAGGGGAGAAGGGAGGAGCGGGGAGGAAAAAGGAGAGGGGAAGGGAGCAGGCTCAGGAGGCAGGGCCTGTGGCTGTTCAGGGCACTGGTGCTCCCTCTTCCTGAAATCACAGGAAACCCTCTCTGGGACCTGGCCCCAAAGGCAGGGTGGCACACTGCTGGTGCCCCTGAGCTGGTGGAGCAAAAGGAAGGAACCTGGTCGGGTTACAGTGGTTCCACATAGCTCACTCCTGAAGGACCCATGTTGTTCCTGTGCCTGGCAGTCGGTCAGAAAAAGCTCTGCTCTCCCAGGTGGCTCAGTGGTAAAGAATCCACATGCCAACACAGGAGATTCGGGATCGATCCCTGGGTCAGGAAGATCCCCTGGAGGATCCCACTCCATTATTCTTGCCTGGGAAATCTCCTGGACAGACGAGCCTGACTGGCTGCAGTCCAGGGAGTTTCAAAGAGTCTGGATGGGACTGGCATACAGCATAGGTGGGCATAAAAGATAGACACTGCCCCTACCCCTTCCTAACCACCCTCTGGTTAGGAAGAAAGACGCCTGCTTTCCCACATCCTATTTCTGCACACTCCCCTTTCCATAAACTGACTTACTGGGTGCAAACAGTCAGTATGTAAAGCAGGGGGTCCCCAATCTCACCCTGGATGTCCAAGGCAAGACTGTCTTCCATGAAATTGGTCCCTGATGCCAAAAAGGTTGGGGACTGCTGCCGTAAAGCCCCCAGACATGTCTGACTTGGATCCACAAGCAGTGCCAGGATCGAACTTTGCATCGTTGGTTGGTTCCTGCGTGTTTGAGCAACTGACACAAGTCCCCGGGAGCCTTGCTAAGTCAGGAGGAACTGCCTCTGTCTGAGGCTTAACATCCAGCGAGAGGAGGCCGTCACACCATGGCTCCTCTGGGTCCGCCTCGGAGCAGGAAATGCTGGGCTGTGATGGATGAAGCTATTTGTACTCTAGGCCCAGAAGAACTCTGCTTCTTTCTTTTCCTTTGGGATCATTTCTTTTCTGATTCCAGCCCTTTTCTGTAGCAATCCATTCGCCTCTCTGCATGCTGTGCTCAGTTGATTCAGTCATGTCTGACTGTTTGCAACTCTATGGACTATAGCCCACCACAGACTCCTCTATCCATGGGATTCGCCAGGCAAGAATACTGGAGTGGGCTGCCATGCCCTCCTCCAGGAGATCTCCTCAACCCAGGGATTGAACCCGTGTCTCTTATGTCTCCTGCATTGGTAGGCAGCTTCTTTACCCACTGAGCCACCTGGGAAGCCCCGATTCACCTCTCTGCTTGCCAGCAATTGTTTTTTTCCATGTGTCTGTTAGTCTAGAATCTATTTAAAGGACATATACATATCCTAGGTCTGTGCAAACCTGGCAAAACCCTGTTTTAAAGGCACCATGTCAGGGTCCCCCAAAGCACTTTACCTGCAGCCTCTGATGATCCTTCCTGGCATCCCTGCCAAGGGGGCCCCTCATGCCTCACTTATTTCTCAGAATGTCGATTTTAAACCACACTGAAATCACAATTGTTCTTTGTGAAGTAACTTTATGAGTCAACACTAAAACTTTAAAATCCCAAAGTTCTTTTGTACTATTTCCGCCTAGATCAGGGTCATTAACAGAAAACCTGTGGCCTAGCCAGGAAGAGCCGGGTGCCAGGCCCTGGGGGGGCGGAGTTGGGTGGGCATGGGCAGGGCTCCAAGCCAGGAGCTCTGATGGAGGATGTGTATATATGACCACAGGCAAGAGACCTTCGCTGGAAAAGACCCTGATGCTGGGAGGGATTGGGGGCAGGAGGAGAAGGGGACGACAGAGGAGGAGATGGCTGGATGGCGTCACCCACTCCATACACATGAACTTGGGCAAATTTCAGTAGATAGTGAAGGACAGGGAAGCCTGGCGTGCTGCAGTCCATGGGGTTGCAAAAAGTCAGACACGACTAAGTGATGAACAATAAGAGACGCCCTCAACCCCACCTGACCTGTGAGACAAAGAATATACCACTCACTTCTTACCTTAAAGGGTTAATCTAGTTTTTCTTCAACTCATTTTCATGGCTAATCAATAACTGAAAGATTTCTGTAATGTCTCCCATGAGTGGTTCTTTACCACCGTGCAAATTTGAATATACCAAAGAATTGTATTTTAAGTTGATTTCTGTTCTTCTAAATAAAACAAGTTAAGGACTATTTTCCACCTCTTTCAGAAAGTGCTTTGACTCCAGACCTCAGAGCCATGGCAGGGCTTTCCGAAACAGCCAAGCTTCTTTCTACATCATTGCAACAGTAGACTGTTCAAAAACCAGGAAAAGATTTTCTAAAACATCTGACCTTCAGCCTCTCCTTGAAGGGACTCTTTGTCCCCCAAAACATCTTTTAAAATTCTGGTCCAACCTTGCTGCATAAACATTTTTGGAAACTTCTGTCCAGTTAGATGCTGAGCAATTACCCTATAATCGCACAAGATTGGTCACACGCCTCCTGCAGGGATGCGCCAGGGGCAAGTTACTGTCAGGCATCCAAACGTTCGTCTCACTGTCCTAGCATTCAAGGTGCTTCCCTCCCTCCCTCTCTCTCTTCCTTCCTTCCTTCTTATCCTCCTTCCTTTCTTTGTTTCCCCTTCTTCTCAGCAGTTGAAGCTCTCTTTTCACCTGGCAGGTGGCCTTGCCATACACAGGCTCCCTGACCTCTTTAAACTTGCATGGGCTCAAATCCATCTTCCTCCCTTTTTTTGGTGGTGCATCTAGTTCCCTACATGAGTATTGGGTCCCTCGAGTCCCCAGGACTTGCGGCAAGCAGTTGAAGGAAACGCCGAGAGTCAATGGATGTCCACTTGATATCCCTGATTCACCATCACCGTTCAACACGTTTTCTTTTCTTTCTTGCTCCTTTTTATTTATTTATTTATTTTTGACTGCCGTTGTGATGCCTGTTTGGCAGAGGAAGGTGAGATGGGTATGGATTCAGATTTAGGGTCTGGGAGGATTCTTTTCTGCCTGAAACTCCAGGAGGGGAGGCGATGGGAGGCGGGCCTTGCAGTCAAGATGATGCAGGAGAGCAGAGCAAGGGTGGGAGTCCATGGTGGCCAGGGTGACTGTGGGGTCCCTCCTGGTGGGGCCAGGAAGCAGCTGGATGTAGTGGCAGGAAAAGCCTTGGGACTCAGTGAAGGGTCTGCAGGGGCCTGCTGTGATGGATGCATGAGGGGACAGTGTTGGCAAGACAGACAGACAGAAGTGAGGGAAGGAAGGTGGGAAGGTGGCCAGAGCAAGTGAAAGGAAGCTTCCACTGGGGAAGTGGGAGAGGGCTGCTTTAGCTGCTTCATTTTTTTTAAGACTTTTTTTTTTTTTTTGATGTGGACCATTTTTAAAGCCTTTATTGAGTTTGTTACAATATTGCTTCTGCTTTATGTTTTGGTTTTCTGGACAGGAGACATGTGGAATCTAGCTACCCGACCAGGGATCGAACCAGCAATCCCTGCACTGGAAGCCAAAGTCTTAACCACTCGACCACCAGGGAAGTCCCATGGCTGCTTCATTTCTGAGGGCAAATAAGGCCACTGTTCACAAGCAATGTCTGGAAATCAGGGTGGTTTCCAAGGATGAGATGGTTAAATAGTCTCACCGACTCAATAGACATGAATTTGAGCAAACTCCAGGAGATAGTGAAGGACAGGGAAGCCTGGTATGCTGCAGTCCTTGGGGGTCACAAAGAGTCGGACACAACTTAGTGACTGAATAATCAAAAACCAATCCGAGGACAAAGAGGAAGTTACCCCAAATCTCCCCACACTTTAGCTTCACACTCAGCTCCAGCCTTTCCAAGCAAGGCCAGGACACTGTAAGCCCCGTGGGAGAGCAGCTGAGGAAAGAGAGAGGGCATCTATCAGCTTGGAGCGGCCTCAAGTTCATGGTGACTTACATCTTTGTTGAACGAAATGGTTAGTACAGTTGAGCCCAGGACTAATCAGGTTAGTTCGCACTTGGTCTGCTCTTACAGAGACCTATTTAGGAAGCTAGTAAATCATGTGATACTATTTTTGAAGTGCCTATGGAGGACTCTTCGCCCAAGAAAGAGGAGGCAGAGAGGGGATGAAAGATCCACCTGCAGCATCCCAGTTCCGTCTGGCCTCCCCCGGGGTCTGGAGCCACATGGAAGTGCCCCACTGTGCTTTTCCAACAAGCAGATAATTCAGCTCAGCTCTCTCCTCTGCCAAGAGGACAAGCTGACTCCTGCCTGGTTCGGCTTGTGAATGATTGTTCAAAAATTTGTGAAGGGTCTTGGAATTTGGCACTGCTTCGATATTAGAAGCTCAGACGACATCCTTCTCAAAGCCATTGGATTGAAGGTGGGGGGAGGCAAGAGGAAGTGATTGAGCAGGAACTTGCTGTTTGCCGAGTGAGTCATCCTCAGCAAGCCACTGAGATGAATAAAGCCTGGGCTATCGCTCCCAGAGCCCACAGTCCAGCTCGACTAGAAAGGAGGGTGCCAGCGTGGTAGAGATGAAATCCCAATACAATCCCATCTGGGTTAAGATACAGGAAGTGTATCCCACCCCTGGGTATATATTCAAAAGAGTCGAAAGCAGAGTCTAAAGAAACACTTGCGTGTTTATAGCAGCAGAGTTCCCAACAGCCAAGAGATGGGAGCAACTCAAAGATTCATAGTGCTCAGTGGCTCAGTTGTGTCTCTTTGCTGACCCCATGCACTGTAGCCAGCCAGGCTCCTCTGTCCATGGGATTCTCCAGGCAAGAATACTGGAGTGGGTTGCCATTCCCTCCTCCGAGTATTCACCAGTAGATGAATACATAAACCAAATATAGTCTATACAAACAGTGGAAGATTATCCAGTCTTGAAAAGGAAGAGAATCCCGTTCATGAAAAGCTACAACACAGATGAACCTTGAGGACATTGCTGTGCAGATGTGTGCACTCAGTCCTGTCCGACTCTCTGCGACCCCATGGAGTGTAGCCTGCCAGGCTCCTCTGTTCATGGGATTTCCCAGGCAAGAATAATGGAGTGGGTTGCCATTTCCTCCTCCAGGGGATCTTCCCAACCCAGGGATTGAACCTGTGTCTCCTGCATCTCCTGCATTAACAGGAGGATTCTTTACCACTGATCCACTGAGGAAGACCTTAAGAACATTATGCTCAGTGAAATAAACCAGTCACAAAAGGAAAAATGCTGAATGATTCTACTTATAGGAGGGATCTACAATATTCAAATTTATAGAGGCAGGAAGTAGACGGTGGATGTCGGGGGTTGGGGAGAGAAGAGGACAGGGAGCTGTTTAATGAATATAGAGTTTCAGTTTTGCAAGAAGAAAATGTTCTGCAGCTTTGTTGTACAACAATGTGAATATTTCTAACACTACTACAGTGTACACTTATAACCAAAGATGGTTAAGAAAAATTACAGAAAAGTGCATTCATAGAAAGTGATGAGAATACAAAAGGCCCTTAGCCCAACCTGAGGGTCTGTGATGGCTAATTTTATGTGTTAAGTTGGTGGGACCACAGGCTGCCCAGATATTCAGTTAAACATTATTCTGGGGGGTTTTGGATGCGATGAGTATAGGAACCTGTAGAGTTAATCAGCTTGCCCTCCCTATGCGGGATAGATCCCATCCTACTGGTAGATACCATCAGACTGACTGAAGGTCTGCAGAGAACAAAAAGCCTGCCTCTCCCCTGAGGAGGAGACAATTCTTTTTGCGTGATGACCTTCAAGCTGGGACATCAGTATTCATCTTGCTTTTGTACTAGACCTGAAACACAGGCTCTCTTGGGGTGTAACCTGTCAATTCAGTCTTCGGGGCTGGGAACTTCTCGGGCTTCATAAGCACATGAGCCATTTTTTTTCCCCCAATAATAAATCCCTGGAGATTTATTTCTGGAGAATGCTGACTGGCTGACTGAGACATGGTCCTGGAGGAGACCTCTGGATGGACCTCTGGAGGAGACGTCATTGGATCTGAGTCTTGACAGTGGGGCACGAGGTGGCCAGTTGGCTGACAAAAACGGGGCACCGAGGTCCCCGTGGCACGTCAAGCGTGACACAGCCAGGAAAGAGGCTGGGAGTGCAGGCGGGCTGTGGAAATCCCAAGTGCCACCTCAGGGAGTTTTATCCTGTGGGCGAGGGTTTCCCACTCAGGTCTATAGATATCAGTGTCAACATGGCCTCACCCAAGACACACACCAGTGAGCACTCAAGGCTGAGATCAGAGAGGGCTGGTCATTCCCAGGTTAAATGAGTCTCTAGCTGGTGATCACAGCTGCCTCTGCAGAGGAGACTGAGCCTGGAGATGGGGAAGGAATCACTTTTCACTACATCAAGTCCCCCACATACAACCTTCAAGTTGAGAATTTTCAAAGATGTGAATTTGTATTTACATGTCCAGTCACGTAAGTTAGTTCACATGTCTGGTGTACATTGTCACATGCGTGCATCCTCTATAAGTGCTAAAATCACGGCATCCAGTCCCATCACTTCATGGCAAATACATGGGGAAACAATGGAAACGGTGACAGACTTTATTTTCTTGAGCTTCAAAATCACTGCATATCGTGCCTGCAGCCATGAAATTAAAAGATTCTTGCTCCTCAGAAGAAAAGCTATGACAAACTTAGTTCAGTTCAGTTGCTCAGTCATGTCCGACTCTTTGCAACCCCATGAACCGCAGCACACCAGGTCTCCCTGTCCATCACCAACTCCCGGAGTTCACCCAAACTCATGTCTATTGAGTCGGTGATGCCATCCAACCATCTTATCCTCTGTCATCCCCTTCTCCTTCTGCCCTCAATCTCTCCCAGCATCGGGGTCTTTTCAAATGAGTCAGCTCTTCACATCAGGTGGCCAAAGTATTGGAATTTCAACTTCAACATCAGTCCTTCCAAAGAACACTCACGACTGATTTCCTTTAGGATGGACTGGTTGGATCTTCTTGCAGTCCAAGGGACTCTCAAGAGTCTTCTCCAACACCACAGTTCAAAAGCATCAATTCTTTGGTGCTCAGCTTTCTTCACGGTCCAACTCTCACATCCATACATGACTACTGGAAAAAACATAGCCTTGACTAGCCAGACCTTTGTTGACAAAGTAACATCTCTGCTTTTTAATATGCTGCCTAGGTTAGTCATAACTTTCCTTCCAAGGAGTAAGTGTCTTTTAACTTCATGGCTGCAGTCACCATCTGCAGTGACCTTGGAGCCCCCCAAAATAAAGTGAGGCACTGTTTCCACTGTTTCCCCATTTATTTGTCATGAAGTGATGGGACTGGATGCCATGACAAACATAGACAGCATATTAAAAAGCAGTGACATCACTTTGCTGACAAAAGTCTGTCTAGTCAAAACTATGGTTTTTCCAGTGGTCATGTATGGATGTGAGAGTTGGACCATAAAAAAGGCTAAGCACCGAAGAATTGATGCTTTTGAACTGTGGTGTTGGAGAAGACTCTTGAGAGTCCCTTGGACTGCAAGGAGATCCAACCAGTCCATCCTAAAGGAGATCAGTCTTGAGTGTTCATTGGAAGGACTGATGTTGAAGCTGAAACTCCAATACTTGGCCACCTGATGCAAAGAGCTGACTCATTGGAAAAAGCTCAGATGCTGGGAAAGACTGAAGGCAGGAGGAGAAGGGGAGGACAGAGGATGAGATGGTTGGATGGCATCACCGACTTGATGGATATGAGTTTGAGCAAGCTCTGGGAGATGATGAAGGACAGGGAAGCCTGGCGTGCTGTAGTCCATGGGGTTGCAAAGACTCAGACACAACTAAGCAACTGAACAGCAAATAGAGTACAATAGTATGACATCTTTATTTCAAGCCCAGGATGTCCAGAAACAAGTGTAGAAGTAGCAGTGATGTAACTGGTACTACTGTTCTTTTAGAGGTATTGGACTATAAGATTAAAGATGCTTCCCTTATTTTTTGTGTTTGCTTTTTAATGTATTATTTATATGAAAAGTGTTATGAATCTATTACAGTACAGTATTTTATAGCAGATTTTGTAATTGGGTGCCTAGGCTAACTTCTTCAGACTTAAGGAGCAAATTGAACTTACAAACGCACTCTTAGAACTCATTCGTTGCAGGGGATTTACTGTATTCCTCCTTTTGTACCTTTTGAATTTTGCAACCATGTTCATTGATATCTACTCAACAAAATAGAATAATGAATGAAAATTCCTGTTATCAGAGCAATGACAATTGAAATAGTCTTTAAAGAATAAAATTTATTAATGCCTTTAAAGAGAGAAAGAAGGATTCCCTGGTGACTCAGTGGTAAAGAATCCACCTGCCAATGCAGGAGACAGAGGTTTGATCCCCGATCTGGGAAGATCCCGCATACCATGGAGCAACTAAGCCCATGCTCCACAACTACTGAGCCTGTACTTTAAAGCCTGTGCTCTGCAACAAGAAAAGCCACCAAAAAGACAACCTGCTCACTGCAACTATGGTACCCCCAACCCCTGCAACTAAAGAAAAGCCCATGCAGCAACGAAGACCCAGCACAGCCAAAAATAAATAAAATAACTAATTAAAAAAAAAAAAAAAGAGAGACAAAGAAAGTGATTCCACAATAGGCAGTGGAATAATCTGTTTGCAAGAACAAAAACTGTGTGTGAAAACCACATTAGTCTGTATTGGGAAAATAAGGTTGATGAGCTTTTGTTCCTAAAATAGATCACAACAACAAAAAATAGTCGCCAAAGCAAATTCCTTAAAGGCACAAGAGATTCCAGCTCCCCTGAAGGATTCCTCTGTGGTCTTCACCCAAGTGGAACAACAGGGGTCACTGGCAATAAGGACACATCCTGTACAGTCCCGTTGTCTAGATTATTTAAGCCCAAACATGTGCTTCTGACAAAGTGCTTCACACGATGGGGTAGGTGAGGGACATTAAGGGAGCTGAAACTCCATGTGTGCAATCATATTTAACCAATTTCAAGTTTAATTAAGCCAGTTATCCTCAACCTTTGTTCTCAGAACCCCTTCACTCACTCTAATATTATTCAGGATCCCAAAGGAGAGCTTTTGTTTCTGTGAGTTAGTCCAATAGCTTTTTTCTTTTTTTAACTACATTAAAAATTAAAATGGAGAAAGAAAAAGTTAATTCATTTAAAAATTACAAAGGGACTTCTCTGGTGGTCCAGTGGTAAGACTTCACTTTCCAGATGGGGAGGAGGGCTAGTTAGGGAGTTTGGGATGCATGTACACACAGCTGTATTTAAAATGAATAACCCGCAAGGTCCTACTCTACAGCACAGGGAACTCTGCTCAATGTTATGTGGCAGCCTGGATGGGAGGGGAGTTTGGGGGAAGAATAGATCCGTGTATATGTATGGCTGAGTCCCTTTGCTGTGCATCTGAAACTATCATGACATTGTTAATCAGCTATAGCCAATATAAAATAAAAAGTTAAAAAAAATAGATAGCCAAGAAGGACCTACTGTATAGTAAAAAAAAAAAAAAAAAAGAAAAGTATTTTGCAAATCTCTTTCATGTATCAGTCTTAATAGAAGATAGCTGGATGGCTGGCGGGTCTCATACCAGCTTCTACATTTCATCTTTTGAGAGATGTGTTTACAGTCAAAGTATAGTGCAGCTTCACACAGATATATGGTTGGAAAAGAGAGCTGTTGCATAGCCATCTCAGGTACTTGTCAACATAAACTTTTACTTCTGAATTTCCCCTGTGGCTCAATGGTAAAAAATCCACCTGCCAATGCAGGAGATGCAGGAGACACGGGTTCAGTCTCTGGGTCAGAAGATCCCCTGCATGAGGAAATGGCAACCCACTCCGGTATTCTTGCCTGGGAAACCCCATGGACAGAGGAGCCTGGCGGGCTACAGTCCATTGGGTTGCAGAGTGGACATGACTGAGTAACAACACAACACAATGATGAGCATGCACATCACTGGTGAGAATAACAAACTATAACCAATTCCCTGCTTTCCCAAGTTGGTGTCAAGGTGGATGCAGAGATGAAGGTCACGTGTGCACACATGTGGGAATGGCTGGGACTGGCGTTCATGGACAGTGAGTGCTTCTCAGAGAAGATAGAGCGTGGAGGAAGCAAAACCGAGACGTGAACCCTAGGTCATGAACGAGGACGGACTATTTTTTTTCGTCAGTCTCCTCATGTTTTGATTCACCTTTTCATTACAGGATGATAGCTCTAGATTAGACATGAATCTATAGCCACTTAAAACCATCAAGACTATTAAAATAAATTTTCTACCAATTTCCTTTCGCCCAAACAGATGTGTCTTATCTCTGACAACAGAATGCCCCAGATGAAAGAAATCTCAGTGAAATTACATATGGTCTGCAGTTTAAGATTGAAGAAGGCAATGGCACCCCACTCCAGTACTCTTGCCTGGAAAATCCCGTGGATGGAGGAGCCTGGCGGGCTACAGTCCATGGGGTCGCTAAGAGTCAGACATGACTGAGCGACTTCACTTTCACTTTTCATTTTCATACATTGGAGAAGGAAATGGCAACCCATTCCAGTGTTCTTGCCTGGAGAATCCCAGGGACGGGGGAGCCTGCTGGGCTGCCATCTATGGGGTCGCACAGAGTAGAACACGACTGAAGCGACTTAGCAGCAGCAGCAGCAGTTTAAGATAGCAATCAAATTATGTCTCGAGGGTGATTTTTGTGTCCTCTTTATTTGATGACTGATTGAGACAATAATTGTCTGGATCAGTTATTCTATGGGTTGCATTGATCAAGATACCAAAATCTTTGCAGTCTGACTGTTTTTCATGTGACTTCTCCATTCAGTAGACACTGTGTTCCCCAAGTGTCTAGGGAACTATGGTGAGGTCTTCCGTAGCAGGGCTTTAATTTTTCTCTGTCACTTCTTGCCCTTTACCTGCAGTTCAGATGGGCCAGATCCAGGCAGTGGTGTCCCTGGGCCCCTCTTCCCTCTCCTTCTCTGATCTTCGCTCCCAGAGGAGTAAAGATGCTTCTATATTTTGCCACAGAACTAGGTAGCTGCCAGAACTGGGCTTCCTTGGTGGCTCAGACAGTAAAGACTCAGCCTTCCATATAGAAGACTCAGATTCAGTCTCTGGGTCAGGAAGATCCCCTGGAGTAGGAAACGACAACCCACCACAGTATTCTTGCCTGGAGAATTTCATGGACAGAGGAGTTTGGCAGGCTACGTTCATGGGGTTGCACGGACATGACTGAGTGACTGACACTTTCACTTTTCAGGTAGTTCCCGAGACCTGGATGCTAGGAAAGTCCGGGAGAGCAACAGGGCTCCAACACAGGCCATGGGGCAGCTCACCGAAACCTGGACACAGGAGCTCAACTGTCAGCTATTCAGAAGCCACTCGAGGATCTCAAAAGCGTATTTCATGACACTTGACAAATATAACTCCTCCTGTTTAGAGGAGAAGAGTGGAAGTGCTTGCTGAGCCTTAGGGTGTGTACACCATATTCCTGCAGTGGGGGGTTGCTTGTCCCCATGTCCTGCGCCTCTGGGGAGAGGGCTGCTTCCTCTTTAGCAGAAGGGCCCCACCATCACACCATCGGCGCTTCCACTATGGATGTGTTCTACCATCTGTATTGATCAAAGTCCCCTGGGTTTTGCAAATAGACATTCTCTAGTTCCACCAGAAAGAGGGAGAGGGAATTCCCTGCCTTCTGAAAGGCGACACACTTTCTGTCTTGGTCACTTACCACCAACCTCAGCCCCACTCTGAAAAAGTCAGTATTCATTTTTGAGGTAGAAAACCAGTAGCAAAGTTTACGTGGTGGTAAAGAATCTGCCTGCCAATGCAGGAGACACGGGTGTGATCCCTGGTCTGGGAAGGGACGCTGTGAAGCAACTAAGCCCATGCACCCCAACTACTGAGCCTGTGCTCTAGAGCCCGGGAGCCACAATTGCCAGAGCTCATGAGCCCCAGAGCCTGTGCTCTGCAACAAGAGAAGTCACTGCAATGAGACGTCCAACAACACAACAAAACGTAGCCCCAACTCACTGCAGTGAGAGAAAAGCCCGTGAAGCAACGAAGACCTAGAACAGCCAAAAATAAAGTTATAAAAAAGGAAAAGCCATTGCATCTAAGTCACCTAAACCAAGAAACAAAGCTCCATAACTCAAGGCAAGAGTAACCAAAATCAGAATGAGAAACACATGGCCAGGAATGAGACCAGCACGTCTATTAAAATACCTTGGCAGTGTGCTTCTTCCTCCTCCCAGACAGCCTGCTCCCTTCAGCTCTGCACCCCCTCTTCTCCCTTCCCCTGGCCAGCAGTCACAGAAAAGGCAGTCTTTGATGTGGGGGTAACCCATGAGCACACCCCCTACCCCTGTGCCGCCCCCCCCACCCCAGCCCTTCCGCCCAAATTACAGGAAGAGGCTGGAAGCCCAGCACGGCTGCAGAGACCCTGAAACAAGGCCTAAGGGGCCGGGTCCTCAGGCTGCGTGTTTTAACTCATTTGGGGGCATAGAAGGAAAGTGAATTATGCAGTGGGGAGGGAGACGCTGCAGGGGAAGGGTGGAGTCTCGCTCCCCCCAGACTTCTACCCATACGGCCCTTCCCTCTTGGGGAAATGGCACAGGTTGCTGTGTTTTGTTCTGTGTTTTTTTGGTTGCCTTTTCCCTTTTCGGTGAAGACTCCCATTTGTAGAGCTGACCAGAAGGGAAAGCATTTCCTCAGCTCCTGCCTGAAGGACGGCGCAAAGCCCTGTACAGAGAGGGGGATGTTTGAGGGGGGCTCACTTGAGTCGGTAAAGATTCAGGAGAAAAGAAATCTGTCTCCAAGACTTCGTTGTTGTTGTTCAGCTGCTCAGTTCAGTTCAGTTCAGTTCAGTCGCTCAGTCGTGTCCAACTCTTTGTGACCCCATGAATCGCAGCACGCCAGGCCTCCCTGTCCATCACCAACTCCCGGAGTTCACCCAGACTCACGTCCATCGAGTCAGTGATGCCATCTAGCCATCTCATCCTCTGGTATCCCCTTCTCCTCCTGCCCCCAATCCCTCCCAGCTACTCAGTCGTGTCCTAATCTTTGTGACTCCATGGACCGCAGCACGCCAGGCTCCCCTGTCCTTCACTATCCCCTGGAGTTTGCTCAAACTCATGTCCATTGGGTCAGTGATTCCATCCAATCATCTCATCCTCTGTCACCCCCTTCTCCGCCTGCCCTCAATCTTTCCCAGCATCAGGGTCTTTTCCAATAAGGAGAAGAGAATTTAAAATCAGTGCATTTTGGACATCTATCTTTAAATATGGAATGTTTTAGGGACCAGTAGGAGTGTTTTGGGCTTCCCTGGGGGCTCAAAGTAAAGAATCCGTGTGCAAGGCAGGAGCCACAGGAGACAAGCGTTCGATTCCAGAGTCGGGAAGATCCCCTGGAGAAGGGTACAGCAACCCACTCCAGTGTTCTTGCCTGCAGAATCCCATGGACAGAAGAGCCTGGCGGGCTACAGTCCGTAGCGTTGCAAAGAGTTGGACATGACTGAAGTGACTTAGCATGCATGCACACACAGGAGTATTTTAGGTACTCTTGAGGGTCCCTTGGATATTGAGGAGATCAAACCAGTCAATCCTAAAGGAAATCAACCTTGAGTATTTACTAAAGGACTGATGCTGAAGCTCCAGTGCTTTGGCTACCTGATGCGAAGAGCCAGCTCATTGGAAAAGACTCTAATGCTGGGAAAGATTGAAGGCAAAAGGGAAAGGGGGTGAGAGAGGATTAAATGGTTAGATAGCATCACCAACTCAGTGGATGAATTTGAACAAACTCCAGGAAAGAGTGGGAGACAGAAGATCCCAGACTGCTACAGTCCGTGAGGTCACAGAGTCGGACCTGACTTAGCAGCTGAACAACAACAGGAAGTGTGTAGGTGCCTGTGTGGAGCAGAAGGAAGCAGAGAGAAATGTGCGGCCCAGCCTCAGGGACCCCAGCTCATCAGAAACACTAACAGTACGACGAAACCCAAATTTTCACAATGTCCTCAAAGACAGGTGAGATAGGGGTCAGCAGTCATGGTACACTTTATGGGAAAGTATTCAGCTTTGCAGGAGAGTGTGACATTAATATTTCCTTAATATTAAAAAGGGGCTCTACAGTGCAATCATTTGAGTTGATTCGTTGGCTACTCCATTAAAAACAAAATATTTTTCTGATAGAATGGATCCCAAAATGTAATCGACTTTATAACAGCTCATCTTGTTGTTATAAACCCAATAATAAAACAAGACTCAAATAGCATTCCTCAAGAAACAAACAATAAAACTAAAAGAATCTGCCTGCAGTACAGGGTTTGATCCCCAGGTTGGGAAGATCCCCTGGAGGAGGGAATAGCACCCCACTCCAGTATTCTTGCCTGGGAAATCCCACGGACAGAGGAGCCTGGTGGGCAACAGTTCATGGGGTCGCATAGAGTAGGCACGACTGAGTGACTAACACTTTCACTTTTCACATGAGATGAAGTAGCATTAGCCCAATAACACAGACATTCATTTCTCTTTTGACCTCAGAATTATTTTTAAATAACTGAGCTCAATTCTTTTTCTTTTTAGGTTGGACTTGATCAAATGCCCTGCTCAGGGTCTGGCTAGAGGATGTTTATACCTGTTATACCTTTTATCAGGTATGTGCCATTCTATCAGTATTCAGCCTGAACATTAGAGCATTACTAAGTATTTTGCCTTTTGCCTGTATCCCACTCTAGAAATTAGTAAGTTATTAATGCGTTTCCTTTTGAAAGCACACCACAGTGATCTGTACTTTTAAACCATCAGCCGTAACCAGTCATTTTGTATACACACCTTTCCCCAGCATAATCAGACTCATCAGTAACTGACCTTTCTACCCCAGGCCATTCAGAAATTCTGTCAGGGAGAAATGGCTCACCATGGTTTTTCCCCCTTTCAATGTTGATTTAATGTTTTTTTTTGTTTTTTTTTTTTTAAGATTTCGGTGTTCAAAACTCGGTGCAAATTCCTGATTCTCACTGAGAGACAGTAAGATGCAAGAGGCACAGTGGTGCTCTCGTGTTCTCTGTGTTCCCGTGTGTCCCTCCTGTGGCTCTGGGAACAGCTGGAGCTTTGCTGCAGGAGAGCCAGCTCCCCCTGCCTATCCTCGGGGTCCCTGCTTGGAGCCTGCAGTCCACAGGGCCAGCAAGCTCCTTCCCCGGGCTGGGACACACCCCTGCACAGCTAGGATGTAGGCTGTACATATAGAGAGGGAGAATTGTGAGGGAGGGGACAAAGGAGAGAACTGGGCACCTTACCTGTCTTGTTTCTGCCTTCCAGCCTGACCAGAGTGGAGGACAGGAGCCTGGGGCCACCAGCCTGTGGGTTCACCCCAATGTTCAGGCAGCGGCCGGCCAACTGGGCTATAAATAAGGCTGGTCCAGCGCACAGGAGATAAGAACCCAACCCCTGGCTCCTGCAAGCCTTTTAAGGTATGCAAATTAAAGGAGCCTCAGCCCCTAGATGAGAGGGACTGCCAGCTCCCCATCTGGCCCTCCAGCCTCAAGGACATCCCAGGCCTGGCACGTACTGATGCAGCGGGAGGGGCAGGAGAACCAGAGCACCAGGAAGCAATCTCCCCATGTCCAAAAAGTGGCAGAGCTTCTGAGGCCCCCAGGCGGTGAGCCGCTTGGGCTAGGGGGCTGTCACTGAGACCCAGGAGCCAGAGGAAGCTCCCCCAGCACACACAGCCCTCTGTGGTCCCCATGGGTTTTCAGCTGATTACTCCCCATCCCCCCACCACTCCATCCCTAGCTTTAAGGGTGTTTGTTTGTGTGAAGATTCTGGGAAGACCAGGAATGGGTCTAATCAATCCTGGGCATCCGGGAAGCTTGGATACATTTACAGAAAGTCCTGGCCCCAATCTCTCCACCCCAGGCTAATAGAGCCTCGAGTAATTTTCTCTAAAGAAAATGAAATCTTACGAAAGTCTTTCAAAATAATATGCTGGAAGAGAAGGGAGAAGATTAACTGGGGGGAGCAGCCATGTCTCATTCATCCCTACATTTCTTACTCACTGAATTTCTTCCTAAAAGCATTTCATCTGGGACTGCCGTCTGTGTGAAGTCAGGGGTCCCAGGTCTGGGAGTTTATTCTAAGAAGGGAGCCATGGATGTGAACATAGATGCAGCAAAGAGGACATTTCTTTCTTTTAAAAATATTTTTTGATGTGGGCCATTTTTAGAGTCAAGTTTCTCAGGTGGCACTAGCAGTAAAGAATCTGCCTGCCAATGCAGGAAATGCAAGAGACAAGGGTTCGATCCCTGGGTGGGGAAGATTCACTGGAGGAGGGCATTGCAATCCACTCCAGTATTCTTGCCTGGGAAATCCATGAACAGAGGAGCCTGGTGGGCTATAGTCCATAGGGTCACACAAAGGCGGACATGACTGAAATGACTTAGCATGCAAACACACACATTTTAAAGTCTTTGTTGAATTCGTTACAATATTGTCTCTGTTTTATGTTTTGCTTTTTTGGCTGCAAGACATCTGGTACCTTAGCCCCCTTATTAGGGATCAAACCTGCACCTCCTGCTTTGGAAAGCATGTATCTTAATTGCTGAGCTGCTCGGGAAGTCCTAAGGGGACATTTCTTGCAGTTCATTTCATAATTGGGAAAAGCTGGAAGCAACTGGAATCACTAAAAACAGAGGGCTGGTTACACAAGGAAAAGTAAGTCCATAAAGGAAACACATGGCAAACTTCAGCCAGGCTGTGGAAGAGGGTTTAATGATGTAGAAACAGTATACGATCACCGGTACTAAGCAAGTAGCCACTTGAAGGGGAACATGGGGTACTTGCTGTAACAGGCTGCATTCACTTGTCCACCCGCTTCTGAAAGGATGCCTGCTGGATAGTGGAATTATGACTGATTTTACTTTCTTCTTTGGCTTATGCACCATCTCTAAATTGTTTACAATGCTCTCATATTGCTTTTATAATAAGAACTTCAACTCCTTTTAAAATCTAAATTTCTGAGACTGAGAAGAGAGCTTGCTGCACCTCTGCATTAAGGAACCACATTTATTTCAGAATTATGGGATTCCTCAGGGTCTCCCCAGCCTCTGGAAAGACCTCCATAGCACTCAGCAGCTCTTCTTTATGTTGGTGCCGACCATGTGATGTAGTAAGACCGAGAGGGCCTCCAGAGCCCCCACCAAGGCCAAGGTAGGTAAGTCAGCAGGAGAGAGGAAAGAAAACAAAAACACTAAGAGAAAGAGCAGTTCGAGCGTAAGAGCGTGTATGTAATAGGGGTGATAGAGAACACCCATAGCCCAGGTCACACCATCTGACTTAACATCCCCACTCATGCTCTAACAGGACAGGACAAAGGCGCTTCGTGCCTTTTATTTGTAGGATTTGTATGCCTGATGACAACTTCCTTTTACGTGTTTGACCTCCACACCTGTGTGGGTAGAGCAGATTTCACTGCTGTGTGTAATGGTAAGGGGCCTCCCCTCCCGCTGGGCTCCAGGGGTTGTGGTACAGAGGGGCCCCACCCTCTGAAACTTCCTTTTCTAGATGCAGAGACTAGAGCGGGTCTGCCCCCTCTATAAACAGGACCTGGTCTAAGGCACAGAATGTGCTGTGTGCTACGCTAAGTCGCTTCAGTCACGTCTGTCTGTTTGGGACCCCACCGACTATAGCCCGCCAGGCTTCTCGGTCCATGGAATTCTCCAGACAAGAATACTGGAGTGGGTTGCCATCTCCTCCTCCAGGGAATCTTCCGGACACAGTGAGTGAACCTGCGTCTCCTGCACTGGCAGGCGGGTTGTTTTATTTTTTATTATTTTTTACCACTAGCACCACCTGGGAAGCCCTCAGGCACAGAATGGGTGGTTTCAAAGAGCTATGTTGAGAACTTGCCTGGTTGTCCAGTGGAGAAGGCAATGGCACCCCACTCCAGTACTCTTGTCTGGAAAATCCCATGGATGGAGGAGCCTGGTAGGCTGCAGTCCATGGGGTTGCAAAGAGTCGGACATGACTGGGCGACTTCCCTTTCACTTTTCACTTTCATGCATTGGAGAAGGAAATGGCAACCCACTCCAGTGTTCTTGCCTGGAGAATCCCAGGGATGTGGGAGCCTGGTAGGCTACAGTCCATGGGGTCGCAAAGAGTCGGACACAACTGAAGCGACTTAGCAGCAGCAGCCAGTGGCTAAGACTCCAGGCTCCCAATGCAGGGGACCCTGGTTTGATCCCTGGTCAGGGAACTAGACCCTGCATGCCATAACAAGACCCAGAGAAGCAAAAAAAAAAGCTCTGTGTCAAGTCACTGATACAGGAGGGGGCCTATACAGATTTCCCCAGGGCCAGAGCCTGGAGGCTGAGCTACCCTCCAGACAGTTCCAAGCCCAAGTCCCACTTGGACAGTCCCTCTAAAGCCTACCTGCCTCTGACTTCAGGGCTACTCATGGGTTCAGCTGAGAAGGGGTGCTTCCAGTCTCAGGCCAGTTTCCCAAACATGGGAAGAAATCAGAGCAGGGTCGGGGTGAAGGGGGGTTGGAGGAAGCAGACCTGAGGTGCCCACGGAGCATGCGTCCTCCATAAGGGCTGGTTTAAGTCTCTTCTCTGAGTTCCAGGACGCGCTCGGCAGCACCCAGTGCTGGCTCCCTCCTCTCGGGGGCACCTGGCCCTCAGGGAGAGAGGTGGGCTGGGACAGACTGTGTCCCCTGGAGCAGACACAGGTGGGGGCTGTGGCCCAGGATGCTGGGGTGTGGCCAGGACTGGGGGTGCAGGGAGACGCACTGACTGTTGACGAGGTGCCACCTCACTTCCATAACATCACAGAGAAAGGCTGTCCGGCCTTTCTTGGTCCAGTTTTCAAAAACTCAGGGACCAAAACTGAAGGACACCTTGGTCTGGGACAAACACTGTCATTCATCCTTTATCTGTGTATTGAGCCCTGCCCCCTGCTGCCCTGCCCCAGGGACCAAGACGGGAGGGGCATGGATGGAGACCCTCATCCCGGGACTTCCGGGACTTTGTCCCTGGTCACCTGCACTGCCAGCATTTTGGCTGTCGGGCCCTCTGCCCATGAGGTCATGAGATCTCCTTGTTCATTCATCTGTACTATTCATTTTTTAAAAAATATTCGTTGACCTTTTTCCACGTGTCAAGCACTGTGATAGATCTGGGGCCTCAGCTCTCGCCTTGAGGCTCTTAAGGATCTCTTGAGTGCTGTCGTCAGAGCCCGAGCCTCTCACCTGGAACCTGGGGCATCTTTCTCTCCTGGTCACAGTCGAGGCCGTGTCCTGCTGGGCCTCCACTGTCACCTTTTCATGGGATTGCTGCTCTAGGGTGGGCAGCCTTCACCCGTTTGTGGCCCTGGCTGCTCCTGGAACTTGCCAGGGCTGAGTTTTATAAGTGGTATGGGCACCTCCCTCAGCTGCCTGAGTGCAGCCAGGGGACCCTGCTGCTGAGGCCAGAAGTCCACCCAGCCTGATTGCTGCTGGAACGGCCTTTTCCTCCTTGTCCTCTTGGAGTGGGAAAGCACGGGGCCTGATGCACCTGCCCCTAGCGGGAGGGAGCTTGTCTCTTCTGCCCCAGACAGATTTTCCCTGGTTGGATTAGGGGATTTCAAGATGATGGAAGATGAGCTAACCAGGCAGCCAGAGAAGGACAGACAGAGGGCATGAGGAGGGGAACCTAGGGATGAGGCCCACGGGCACAGAGAGCAGCTTCACGTAGGAGGGGAGGAATAGCATCAGCTCCTGAGCTGGGCCATGCAGGGGTGCCTGATGCCGCTCATCTGCTGAGGGAGCCATGAGGACAAGCCCGGCATTTGCTGTGTGTCCTTGTCTGCTCCAAGCGCTAGGGCTGAAATCTCTCTATAAACATTCCTTCCGCACTTCCCAGAACAAGAAACAGGCAGGAATGGCTGCGTCACCGTTCGGTAGTGTAAATATGGCTGGAAACAGCTCTGGAAAATTTCAACCCGAAAAACAGCATCAGCATTTGTTGGGAGTGAGAAAATCCAGGCATCTCTTCTTTTGCACTTGGCTTCTGCTGAGCTAGTCTGGGTGTTGAAATGAACCAAATTACAGAGTGGGGAAGCTAAGTCAGTGATGGCAGGGTCTCGGGGTCCTGGTCACTACTGAAAGTGCAGGAAGAAATCTCAGGTGTGTCCAGGACAGGGCTAAGCACTCCACATTTAAGAACCCTGAGTTCGACCCATCACTCTGCTGCAAGTGACACTCCAATGGCACACCAAGTGCTACCCAAGGTGGGAGGCATCATTCCTCCAACTGCACACACGATGGACTCTGATGTCCTCTCCTCTAAGCTCTGGCTCAGTCGCTCAGTCGTGTCTCTTTGCGACCTTATGGACTGAAACCCTCCAGGCTCCTCTGTCCATGGGATTCCTCAGACAAGAATACTGGAGTGGGTTGCCATTTCCTCCTCCAGAGGATCTTCCTGACCCATGGATAGAACCTGCGTCTCCTGCATTACAGGTGGATTCTTCACTGTTTTGCCATCCTTTCTCCTCTAAAAGCCCCTATCAAATCTGCTCTTACCATCTTCATCCACAACAGTTCACCTTGTTGATAGCAGTGCCGTGATTCTCTGCCTAAGCTTCTCCTCTGCATTTGTTCTCTAGCTTTTGGTTGGGTTTGGCCAGTAGATGAGACCAGCGGAGAGCAGAAGACAGGAGAGTGAGGTCAGGTCCCGTGGTTGGCTCTGTCCACCTGGGGACGCCCACAGCACCCTTGGGCCCCTCTCGGGGCTCTGGTGCCAGTCCCTTCTCATGAACTCTGAGGGCTGAGGGTGTGAAGACTTCCACAGTCACCAGCTCCAAGATCCTCAACCATCCTTACTGGTTTCTCTCACCACCCACACCTTAGGAGAAAGAACCTTTGGCTTCCCAGCTGACTCAGACAGTGAAGAATCTGCCTGCATTGCAGCAGAGGCAGGTTCGATCTGAGTGGAGAAGATTCCCTGGAGAAGAGAATGGCAACCCACTCCAGTATTCTTGCCTGGAAAATCCCATGGATAGAGGAGCCTGGTAGGCATGGCAAAGAGGCAGACACAACTGAGAACTACACTTTAACTTTCACGCCTCCAGTTACCTGGATCAGGTGCAACCTCTCTGCAGCCTGGACCCAGACAGGCACAGAAAGTATCTTCCTTAGCGGGCGGGGCCCTGTCCCCCAGCCCACAGGGCTGTGAATGAAGGGACAGCTGGGGTGTGGTCAGGAGCTCACATCCAAGAATGGACTGCCTCACCCACGACTCAGGGCCACACAGCCTGTAGGCTCTGGAGCAGCAAAGGTCAGAAAAGAACTCAGAGCCTCGTGGGAGAACTTCCTCCTGTGTTGTGGGAGTGGGTGCCCCAGGTCCTCATTAAATTGCTTTATAGGAAATGAAGCAATATTTCCTGCACAGCTGTGTTTCTAGACCAAGATGTACAATGCCCCCTGCCATTTCATGCACTCTTGCCATACACCAGGAGCCATCCATGTGGTGGAGCGTGCCCTGAAGGCCATGTCCACGAGCCTCATGGTCCTGCTGGTGAAAGCCAGGCTGCCCATCCCTTCCCCCCAGAGGAAGCCTGGGGAAACGCCAGTGTTCTGACTGTGGAGGCCCTCACTCTTCACCTGCCTCATCTTCCTCTGAGGGGATGAGGGGACCTCTGAGCTGCAGGAGACTGAGGGTCTTCAGGCAAACCCAGCTCAGCCCAGAGAGAGAGGGGACTCCACCGGCAGCGGCTTCACAGGTGCCTCCCAAGTTCCTGGAAACTCTCCATCTGCTTGAGTGCCATTCGCTGTCCCCAAGGGGGTGACATTTGAAGCCAGACCAATGACAAAATAGAGAAGACAGAGAGGAAACCCTCTGCAGGTGGGGCTCCCTCCCACCTCCCAGGCCTACCCCTCAGTTCTGCTCTCTCCCACATTCATAAAAGCTGAAACTGAAGAGCAGAGAGAGGAAGCACTCACTCACCTCATGCTTCCTGCTGCATCAGAGGAGAGGCACGCCTCATTCCTTCCCCCGGTGCCTGAAGCATTTACCAAGTCTGTGTGCACCACCATTCTGATGGCGGCTCCATCTGCGCGGACCTGGGCAGGGCCACCTTCTCCAGGACCAGTGGAGCATCGCCTGACTGCGAATGGCCAGAGTGCCCGCCTGATTGTAAGCAAGAGCGTTTCAGGAGTCACTCAAAGCGCAGTCCTCATGACTCACACTGTACCCGCAGAGTCATTTCAGAAGATCCTAAATGCCTGGGATTATGGGCTTGTATACGTTCAGGAGGAAAGCTGCAAGGTGGGGCTTCCCTGGTGGTCCAGGGCTTAACACCTCACCTTTCACAGCAGGGGGTGCAGGTTCGATTCCTGACAGAAGCAATATTGTAACAAATCCAATAAAGATTTTTTTAAAAAATCACAAGGTAGATACATTTTAAAATGCGAGGCTTTTTATTGCAGTAGAACATACATAACACACAATCAGGTGGCGTGGTGGTAAAGAATCTTCCAGGCAATGCAGGAGATGAGGGTTTGATCCCTGGGTTGGGAAGATTCCCTGGAGTAGGAAATGGCAACCCGCTCCAGTATTCTTGCCTGGACAATCCCATGGACAGAGAAGCCTGGTGAGTTACAGTCCACAGGACGGCAAAGAGTCAGACACAGCTGAGTACTGAGCACATACATAGCATACAGTCAACCAGTCTAACCATTTTAAATGGATAGCTTAGTGGCATTAAGTACATTCATGTCACTGTGCAGCCTTTCCCACCACCCAGCCTCATAACTGGCCACCTTTCCTAACGGAAGCTCTGCACCTATTGACTCCTTCTTCTCTCCTTCCCCAGCCCCTGGCAACCAGCATTCTCCTTAGGTACCTTGGTAAGTGGAATTTTATGCAGGATTTGTCCTTTTGCACTGAGCTAAAGGGAACAACACTGTTTCCCCTTTATGCTCTCGCATTTCACTTCCGGCACCAAATGTGTTTTCTTTAGTCCTCATCAACCAGTTCTCCAATGCTCTGTGGACACCAGCTGAGTGTCCTACGAGTCACGTCCGTTCTGACACCGTCCTGCTGGACGTGGCGTCAGATTACACAGCCGAAGGGCTCAGGCCCCCAAGGCCACCCCAGTTTCAGCAATATCCCTCTGACTTTTCCCATGACCACCTCCCTTGGCTCTATGGTTTGTTAGGATGGCAAACACTTTCCTTATGTTTACCTGTTTAATATGAAGGCCAGAACTCAGGAACAGCCAGAGAGAAGAGATACATGGGCAAGGTGTGGGTGGGTGGGGGCATGGGCCTGGCGTGAGTAACCCCAGGTGCACCACCCTCCCCTTTTCACCAGGTAGATACATTTTAAAATGCCAGGATTTTTATTGCAGTAGAATATATACAACACACAATCAGATGGTGTGGTAGTAAAGAATCCGTTCTTTACCTCCATGTTTAGAGAGGTGAAGAACCTCTGTGTTCTCTGAACCCCCTCCCTCTAAGAAGTAAAATGGAATTTTAATTGATGGAAGAAGTTTTCCATCTCCAGTGGGTTTTCTGGAGGCTTTATTACAAGTGCAATCGATTAAGTCAATGACTTCAGGAGAGAGAAACTCAATCTCTCCTTCTTTGAGGTCGGGAGTAGGACTGAAAGTGCCAAACCCTAATCACAGGACTGGTTCCCTTGGCAACAAGCAGCCCGCATCCTTAGGGGCTTTCCAGAAAGTCATCTCACTGACATAAATTCAGGTTTGGTTGAAAGAGGCTTGTTGTGAACATCAGGACCTTGTTTTCACCTTTACCCTCTGGAGCTATTTTAGGACCTGGGACAAAACCCAAATATTATAACAAAAGATGCCTCTTTTGTTCCTATCTCTTAGAAATTCTAAGGGCTTTAGGTGGTCTGGCCATAAACTGGCAACCATGTGGTCTGTACATATATGCGACTGTTCATTCACACTGGCTTTCGTCAGGTAGCACAGGTCTCCAGTGTTCATCATGCTTCAGCAGGTGTCAAGAGTTTCCTTTCTTTTTTTTATGATTTTTTTTTTAAGCTCTTAATTGAATTTGTTACAATATTGTTTCTGTTTTCTGTTTTGGTGTTTTGGCCACCAGGTATGCTGGATCTTGGCTCCCAGACCTGGGGATCAAAACCATGGCCCCTGTACTGGAAGACGAAGTCCTAACCGTGGACCAAAAGCGAAGTCCCTCCCTCCTTTTTAAGGCTCAATAATATTTCATTGCATGTATATACACATTCTGTTGATCCTGTTAGAAAGAAACCATAGGATCCCTTTGCCTCCAGGATGAGGTCATTTGCCTCCAGGACAGCAATTAAGACTAAAACTGCAATTTTAACCTCTCCCAGAAACATAACCTTTAAACAGACAATCTGAAACTTCCTCGTCAGCCCTAGAATGCAGTCATCTGCACAGTAAGACCCCTGCCTGTCCCCTTAAGGGGAGGTGATCTGGCCTGAAACAGCTCTTTTCTTTTGCTACTGATTTCCTTGCCCCACCCCGCCTCCACCCGTAGTAACCTTCCATTTATTATAACTCCCTGGGGCACAATTCTAGCTACTGGGATTCACCAGTTGTTGGGAAAAGCCAGTAAGATCTTCAGATTTTGTTTTCTAACATCTGAATTTTGTTTTCTAACATTCGTATATTGGTCGATGGATGGTGGGTGGCACAGGTAACAATTTACTTTCTTAAGTCACCTTGTACGCTTTTTTAGAATAAATACACTGAAGCACAACTTAAGAATCCGAAAAGTCTGGCTGGCCTCTGTGCCTCAGTTGGGAGAAATGTCAGAAGAGTGGGTGTTTTGTGGACATTTCCCTGCCTTGAAGTCTGCAACAGCACTGAGGGAGTGTTAACGCGAGTTTCTGTGACCAACGAGCAGTGAGACCAAACAAACCAAAGCCTCAGAGTTTAGAGCAGAGAAAGGTTTACTGCACGGCCTAGCAAGGAGTGTGGCTCAGGCACCAGAAGCCCCAAGGTCCCCAGAGGATTTCAGCAAAACACTTTTAAAGCAGGTGACGGAGGAGGGTCTCAGGGTGTGTGATCAGCTCATGCACAGTCCTCTGGTTGACTGATGGTGCGGCAGCCCGTGGTGTCATGGGGATGAACACCATCAGTCTTTAGGCTCCAGGAGGCCTGGGGCTGTGTGCTCAACATTGTCAAGTAGTTAACATCTTTCATTTGGTGGAAAGTGAAAGTGAAAGTCACTCAGTCCTGCCCAACTCTTCGCAACCCCATGGACTATACAGTCCATGGAATTCTCCAGGCCAGAATACTGGAATGGGTAGCCTTTCTCTTCTCCAGGGGATCTTTCCAACTCAGGGATCAAACCCAGGTCTCCCGCATTGCAGGTGGATACTTTACCAGCTGAGCTACGAGGGAAGCTCATTTGGTGGAGAGGGTGGTTTTTCACATCTGCAAAATAACTCAGGAAATGTGTATGTGTATCATTTACTATCATCCAGGTGTTTCTGCAAACAGCTAAAGCAGAAGATGCGGGGGGAAGGCCTGGTCTCCTGCCACAGGAGATGAATAGACCCGACTCCCAGGAATTCTTGGTCCTTGCTCCCCACATCATGTCTGTGTTGGTCCATGATGACAGGGAGGACCGGGATGCTGGCTCTGGATCTCCTCGCTTAGATCCACCCTCACCCCTGCCCCTGCCATACCACCAGGGCCATATGCCCGAGTCCGAGGGACTCTCAAGAGTCTTCTCCAGCACCACAATTAGAAAGCATCAATTCTTCAGTGCTCAGCCTTCTTTATGGTCCAACTCTCACATCTGTACATGACTACCAGAAAAATCATAGCTTTGACTATATGGACTTTATTGGCAAAGTGATGTTTCTGCTTTTTAATATGCTGTTTAGGTTTGTCGTACCATTCCTTCCAAAGTGTCTTTTAATTTCATGGCTATAGTCACTGTCCACAGTGGTTTTGGAGCCCAGGAAAATAAAATCTGTCAGTGCTTCCACTTTTTCCTTCTATTTGTCATGAAGTGGTGGGACAAGATGCCCATCTCAAAGGCACTTAAAACAACCCTCTCTTTAGAGGAAACTAGAATCCTTTGCATTCCTTTATCATGACCTGCCCCAGTATAGAATTTAAGCCCTTATGTAGCAATAGTGTAGTGTAGCTTGGGAGTCATCATCATTCATTCCTGCATTATTCATGCTTTCATCATTCAGGAAATTCTTACAGTTACCTCTTATGAGAAAGGTGATGCTGTCTTGCACAGCGCGGGGCATTCATTCCTAATAACGGCTTCCCATGACCTCAGAGAACCTTTGTTCTGCTGCACTAAGGAGAAACCTCAGGTGAAAGTCATGTTTAGTGAGTCATTGCTGACCCCCGATTGAATCTGAATCACCTCGTATCTCTAGCCACTCTTTAGCTTTGTGTAGTGGGATTCAAAGCTTGGGTCTCAGACAGATGAAATCATAGAGGAAGAAACAAGCAACCACCATGAGCACTCTGAGGTCCCAGGAGAAGCTGACTTTTCAGACTCCGTCACCAACATTAGCTTGAGCTCAGCATACGAGCCCAATTCAAGATGAGTGGACCCAAATGAGAAGCAGGTCTTGGAGGCTGGGCCACAGCAACTGTTGCTGTGATAACTGGTGTTTATTTTCTGTGATCATGTGCAAGTCAGTTCTGGCCCGTAGCTGGTAACCCGAGCCTGGCATTGGCCTGGCCGAGCGCTGATGGAGAGCTGCAGCCATGGTGACAGGGAGAGAGAGGCTGCCCATGATCCCCCAGCACCATGAAGAGAATTCAGGAACAGGAATGGAGACTTGCTCAGGAGCAAAAACTAGAGTGAGTGTAAGTTACCAAGTGAAACACAGATTTATTTTATTTTTTCCTATTTTTAAAAAAATTATTATTATTTTTTTTACTTTACAATATGGTATTGGTTTTGCCATACATCAACATGCATCCACCATGGGTGTACACGTGAAACACAGATTTCTGACTTGAGAAGCTGGATCCATCTAATCGTCAGACACAAACATCCAATGGGCTATTTTGGGGTTGAAATAAGGGAAGACATGAAATATTGAAGCTATAAATGAGAACATTGAATTGGGCCACATTAAATGTGAGCCAAAAAATACCTTATGCAAAGCTTAAAAAAGGCAAACACAAATTAGGAGAAATATTTATAATAGGACATAGTATTAACATACCAGATGGTGACTGCAGCCATGAAATTAAAAGATGCTTACTTCTTGGAAAGAAAGTTATGACCAACCTAGATAGCATATTAAAAAGTAGAGACATTACTTTGCCAATAAAGATTCCTCTAGTCAAGGCTATGGTTTTTCCTGTGGTCATGTATGGATGTGAGAGTTGGACTGTGAAGAAGGCTGAGCACCAAAGAATTGATACTTTTGAACTGTGGTGTTGGAGAAGACTCTTGAGAGTCCCTTGGACTGCAAGGAGATCTAACCAGTCCATTCTAAAGGAGATCAGTCCTGGGTGTTCATTGGAAGGACTGATGCTAAAGCTCAAACTCCAGTACTTTGGCCACCTCATGCGAAGAGTTGACTCATTGGAAAAGACTCTGATGCTGGGAGGGATTGGGGGCAGGAGGAGAAAGGGAAGACAGAGGATGAGATGGCTGGATGGCATCACCAACTCAATGGACGTGAGTTTGAGTGAACTCTGGGAGTTGGTGATGAACAAGGAGGCCTGGCGTGCTTTGATTCATGGGGTTGCAAAGAGTCGAACATGACTGAGTGACTGAACTGAACTGAACTGAACTAACATACCCAATGCACTTTGTATAAATTAAAAAGACAAGGTAAACAACCCAATAGAAGAAAAGGTTGAGTACATAAAGCTGATAATTTAGCAACCACCAGAAAAAAAGTCAATGATCTTATTTAAAGATGCCAATCTCACTAGTGATAAAGTGCAAATAAAAGCAAAACTGAGATGCCATTTCTTTCTATAAAATTGGTAAAGATTGAAAGTTGAAATTACTCGAGACTTCCCTGATGGTCCAGTGGTTAGGACTCCGAGCTTCTAATACAGGGGATATGGGTTTGATCCCTGGTTGGGGAACTAAGATCCCACGAGCTGCATGACCAAAGAAAAATGATGTCACTCAATGTTGATGGCACCACAATTAAAAGGTAATTACCACATAACAGTTGGTGGGAGTATAAATCAGGTCAAATTTATGGAGGGCAGTTTGACAATGTTTACTGTAAAATTTAACATAAGCATGCCATTTCATGTAGAAATTCCTTTTCTAGAATTCTGTTCTAAGAAGATATTTGATAATTGTGAAAAGATATAGATGAGAGGATTTTCATCATTTACTGACTTGTAGTAGAAAGAATGGGAACAACCAAAATGGTCATCTGCAGTTTTAGTCAAATAAATGATTGTACATCGAAGCGATATGACACTGAACATAATTCAACCTAGAACTATGTATGTTGACTGAGTAAATCACCTACAACATGTATTATGTTTAAAAAGCATAACATAAAATAGCATGTAAGGCAGGATTCCGTGGATGTAAAGTGGCATGGTAAGTGCTGTGCGCATATACATGGACCATGGAGAGAGCTGCCCAGAGATACTTTGAAAAGTATGCCCATTGGATTGTTCACATCAGACTCTGGTTTTCTTTCTGGGGCTGGTGGAAAATTGGGCCGTTTTTATTTTATGTTTTCTGTTGAGAAATGGAATATTTCCTGCCTTACTCACTTTCACTTTTGCATTTCCCTGGTGGCTTAGACGGTAAAGCATCTGCTTACAACTTGGGAGACCTGGGTTCAATCCCTGGGTCGGGAAGATCCCATGGAGAAGGATATGGCTACCCACTCCAGTACTCTTGCCTGGAAAATCCCATGGACAGAGGAGCCTAGAAGGCTGCAGTCCACGGGGTTGCAGAGTCGGACATGACTGAGCGACTTCATTTTCACTTTCTTTCACTTATCAGTAAATAAGGATATCCTTGTTTATCAGATCAGATCAGATCAGTCGCTCAGTTGTGTCCGACTCTTTGCGACCCCATGAATTGCAGCACGCCAGGCCTCCCTGTCCATCACCAACTCCCGGAGTTCACTCAGACTCACGTCCATCGAGTCAGTGATGCCACTCAGACATCTCATCCTCTGTCGTCCCCTTCTCCTCCTGCCCCTAATCCCTCCCAGCATCAGAGTCTTTTCCGATGAGTCAACTCTTCACATGAGGTGGCCAAAGTACTGGAGTTTCAGCTTTAGCATCATTCCTTCCAAAGAAATCCCAGGGCTGATCTCCTTCAGAATGGACTGGTTGGATCTCCTTGCAGTCCAAGGGACTCTCAAGAGTCTTCTCCAGCACCATAGTTCAAAAGCATCAATTCTTTGGTGCTCAGCCTTCTTCACAGTCCAACTCTCACATCCATACATGACCACTGGAAAAACCATAGCCTTGACTAGACGGACCTTTGTTGGCAAAGTAATGTCTCTGTTTTTCAATATGCTACCTAGGTTGGTCATAACTTTCCTTCCAAGGAGTAAGCATCTTTTAATTTCATGGCTGCAGTCACCATCTGCAGTGATTTTGGAGCCCCCAAAAATAAAGTCTGACACTGTTTCCACTGTTTCCCCATCTATTTCCCACGAAGTGATGGGACCGGATGCCATGATCTTCGTTTTCTGAATGTTGAGCTTTAAGCCAACTTTTTCACTCTCCACTTTCACTTTCATCAAGAGGCTTTTGAGTTCCTCTTCACTTTCTGCCATAAGGGTGGTGTCATCTGCATATCTGAGGTTATTGATATTTCTCCTGGCAATCTTGATTCCAGCTTGTGTTTCTTCCAGTCCAGCGTTTCTCATGATGTACACTGCATATAAGTTAAATAAACAGGGTGACAATATATAGCCTTGACGTACTCCTTTTCCTATTTGGAACCAGTCTGTTGTTCCATGTCCAGTTCTAACTGTTGCTTCCTGACCTGCATACAAATTTCTCAAGAGGCAGGTCAGGTGGTCTGGTATTCCCATCTCTTTCAGAATTTTCCACGGTTTATTGTGATCCACACAGTCAAAGGCTTTGGCATAGTCAATAAAGCAGAAATAGATGTTTTTCTGGAACGCTCTTGTTTTTTCGATGATCCAGCGGATGTTGGCAACTTGATCTCTGGTTCCTTTGCCTTTTCTAAAACCAGCTTGAACATCAGGAAGTTCACGGTTCACATATTGCTGAGGCCTGGCTTGGAGAATTTTGAGCATTACTTTACTAGCGTGTGAGATGAGTGCAATTGTGCGGTAGTTTGAGCATTCTTTGGCATTGCCTTTCTTTGGGATTGGAATGAAAACTGACCTTTTCCAGTCCTGTGGCCACTGCTATGTTTTCCAAATGTGCTGGCATATTGAGTGCAGCACTTTCACAGCATCATCTTTCAGAATTTGGAATAGCTCACCTGGAATTCCATCACCTCCACTAGCTTTGTTCATAGTGACGCTTTCTAAGGCCCACTTGACTTCACATTCCAGGATGTCTGGCTCTAGGTCAGTGATCACACCATCGTGATTATCTGGGTGGTGAAGATCTTTTTTGTACAGTTCTTCTGTGTATTCTTGCCGTCTCTTCTTAATATCTTCAGCTTCTGTTAGGTCCATACCATTTCTGTCCTTTATCGAGCCCATCCTTGCATGAAATGTTCCTTTGGTATCTCTGATTTTCTTGAAGAGATCTCTAGTCTTTCCCATTCTGTTGTTTTTCGCTATTTCTTTGCATTGATCACTGAAGAAGGTTTTATTATCTCTTCTTGCTATTCTTTGGAACTCTGCATGCAGATGTTTATATCTTTCCTTTTCTCCTTTGCTTTTCACTTCTCTTCTTTTCACAGCTATTTGTAAGGCCTCCCCAGACAGCCATTTTGCTTTTTTGCATTTCTTTTCCATGGGGATGGTCTTGATCCCTGTCTCCTGTACAATGTCACGAACCTCCGTCCATAGTTCATCAGGCACTCTATCTATCAGATCTAGGCCCTTAAATCTATTTCTCACTTCCACTGTATAATCATAAGGGATTTGATTTAGGTCATACCTGAATGGTCTAGTGGTTTTCCCTACTTTCTTCAATTTAAGTCTGAATTTGGCAATAAGGAGTTCATGGTCTGAGCCACAGTCAGCTCCTGGTCTTGTTTTTGCTGACTGTATAGAGCTTCTCCATCTTTGGCTGCAAAAAATATAATCAATCTGATATCGGTGTTGACCATCTGGTGATGTCCATGTATAGAGTCTTCTCTTGTGTTGTTGGAAGAGGATGTTTGTTATGACCAGTGCATTTTCTTGGCAAAACTCTATTAGTCTTTGCCCTGCTTCATTCTGTATTCCAAGGCCAAATTTGCCTGTTACTCCAGGTGTTTCTTGACTTCCTTGTTTATCAGTCATCAGCAATTGCAGCCACAACACATTCCTTTGATGTACATCTCAGCTATCTGGGGCCGTTATCCTGTGTTCTCACATCTGGAGATCCCTCAGGGCTCAGCAGGGGGAGTGGCTGCAGTCTATGGCAGCTAAAGGGCAAGTATTCGTTCCTTCCTCAATACCTGCCATTTAGCTGCCATAGACTGCAGCCACTCCCCATGCTGAGCCCTGAGGGAACTCCAGGTGTGAGAACACAGGATACTGGCCCCAGAGAGCTGAGATGTATATCAAAGGAATGTGTTTACGGAACTTGGGGTATTTGGTTTTATTTAATTAACAATCATCTTTTGACGTTCAGATTATGTGCCCTTTGTTGTAAAAGTTCTATATAACCTAGCTCCTCCCCTTGGCTCCTCTGAGCTGTTCTCTCAGGGTTGCTTGAGAGGCTGTCTCCTCAACTTAAGTCCTAAAAAATTCTTACTGAATAAAACATAACTCTCAACTTTAGGTTGTGAATACTTTCGGACACAACTGAGCGACTGAACTGAACTGAAATTTTTAAGTACACAACATTTTTCTGGGTTATCATTCATTACTTTTTATAATGAACATGTATAATTTTTAAACAGAAAAAGGGACCATAATACATTTTCATGGAGATTTAACTGCTGAACTAGAACTCAAATTCCACTGATGGATCCCCTGTCCCCTCCTCCTACTGCTGCTTTGCCTTCAAGCAATCCGGAGCCTTAGGCTCTGCCCGTGGGGATGTTTGTGTGTATGTGTGTGGGTTGAGGGGCAAGGGACGAAAAGCAGCAAGATTCCCCAGTTCCTCCTCTGTCAGTGGGTGGGGAATTTCCCTTACCTTCTGAACAGCACCCTGTCAACAGTGACTGTGATGACGAAAGCATCTGCTGTCTATGGGGAGGCATCACCCCCAGTTCAAAATTCTGTTTTTGTAAAGGAAATTCTCTTTCTTAAGATTGGAACAGCTGTGCTCAAAGTCACACATTAAAGGTAGCCATGGGCCACTTCTTGGGATGGAATGAAAGTCATTTGGGTTCAGGGATATGTGGGAATGAATAGAAAAATTCTACATGCTGCACATCTGTGCACGTGCTGCTGTGTGTGTGTGTGTGTGTGTGTGTGTGTGTGTGTCTAAGTGTACACACTTGCAGAGCATCAAGAGATGCTCAGGAGCTAAGTGTGAATGCTTCTCTAAGTGTGTTGTTGGCACACATGAAAAAGGAACGTTTTGACCAGAGTCATTTTCTTTACTTTTTTTGTTTTTATTTTTTTAAACTTTTTATTTTATATTGGGATACAGCCGAAGAATTGATGCTTTTGAACTGTGGTGTTGGAGAAGACTCTTGAGAGTCCCTTGGACTGCAAGGAGATCCAACCAGTCCATTCTGAAGGAGATCAGCCCTGGGATTTCTTTGGAAGGAATGATGCTAAAGCTGAAACTTCAGTACTTTGGCCACCTCATGCCAAGAGTTGACTCATTGGAAAATTCTCTGATGCTGGGAGGGATTGGGGGCAGGAGGAGAAGGGGACGACAGAGGATGAGATGGCTGGATGGCATCACTGACTCGATGGACGTGAGTCTCAGTGAACTCCAGGAGTTGGTGATGGACAGGGAGGCCTGGCGTGCTGCGATTCATGGGGTTGCAAAGAGTCGGACACGACTGAGCGACTGATCTGAGGCACGACTGAGCGACTTCACTTTCGCTTTTCACTTTCATGCATTGGAGAAGGCAATGGCAACCCACTCCAGTGTCCTTGCCTGGAGGATCCAAGGGACGGGGGAGCCTGGTGGGCTGCCGTCTATGGGGTCGCACAGAGTCAGACATGACTGAAGCGACTTAGCAGCAGCAGCAGGCATACTGCAAATGAGTTTTTCAATGGCATTCTGAGCTTGGAAACCAATTTAGCTAACACAGTGAAGCAATCAGTTATGAAACTGTGCAAATGGTATTCAGATGGAGGAGACTAGACACTAGAGAGTGTCAGAAAGTCCGATAGCAGTGGGTTCTCAGTGCGCCATGAGATGGCTTCTCTTACACATCAGGCATGTCCTGATTTACATGTTAGTCTTATCATACATAATGCAAAGCTCCTTATTAGCTATGCTTGCATGTTGATGAAAGAACTGTGCACAGACCTTAACGCTGAAGTTCAAAAGACAGTATTAAATTAGAGAGAGATGTAAAGATCTATGGGCTTCTTGGTGGCTCAGACTGTAAAGGCACTGTCTGCACTGCAGGAGACCCAGGTTTGATCCCTGCGTCACGAAGATGCCCTGGAGAAGGGAATGGTTACCCACTCCAGTATTCTTGCCTGGAGAATTCCATGGACAGAGGAGAATTGTGGGCTATAGTCTATGAGGTCGCAAAGAGTCAGACACGACTGAGCAACTGTCTACATACGCACACACACACTCACACACAAATATCTATAATGCACTTATATACTGTATTGATCATGTTATATACACAATGCATATAAGATTATAAACTTGAGAATTTCACATCTGTACCCTTTCAAACTGGAGGAAACAGAGCATATTTTGTCAAATTTAAGAGCCTCTTTACTCATGTCGGGTGCTTGGCATGAAGCCACACTAGAACTTTGGAAGCTATAAAATCTGTTTACCCTGAGTAAAATACAATTTCCTGTTTAGGGGCCTGGGAGGAAGCAAGCTTTTCAAAAGGGGCTTGTTGAAATCCCTTAAAGTGTTCTTGGACATTAGGAAAAAAATAGCTGGCTGTATTAAGCGCAAGTGTGGTAGAAACATAGGGATTATATTTCACCTAAAGTACACATAAATTTGCAAGTCCAGGAAGGGAGAGATTTGGTTTTGCTGAACTAAAACAGTTGAAAAATAGTTGATGACATTTGACAAAAATCAAGATGCTACCATATTTGTCAACTTTTCGTGGAAATGAAATCTTACCTGCATAAAACAAGCAGCCCCGATCTTTAAATCGCACCACAGTACTGGTCATCATAATTTATGAAAACATGGAAGGTTTCAGGGCAATGCAAATTCACCAGTAAGACTCTCCAGACACACAGGGAGGGAGCTCGGAGTTAACTGATCCTTTGACGTTTCATGGGTTCTACAGCAAAGACATTTTAACCCAGGCACAGGTCAAGGGTGGTGAAAGAGGTTAGCAATCCTTTCAGACTGGACTCCTACCATCGGTGGGGAAGTCATGGGCTTAGGGTCTAACAGGAGGCGCTGGGAGGGTCAGGAACAGACACAGGGGGGAAGGAAGCCCTGGGGAAGTGAGAGAAAGAAATGAAAGCTGTGCCAACAGGAGGAAGGGGTGAGAATCATTCCATCCGGGTTTAGAAGATATCATACAATAGAGTGAAAATGCTACAACTCCCTAACAATTAACTTGGCAAGGAGATAGGGCCGCTCCTCCAGGAAACAGAAAGATGAAAGTAGGTAACAACTCTTCCTTCCTAAGCGTAGGGTGAGGGGCTCCTGTCCTCTGCCCGCACTTCCTTCCTCCCTTCCTTCCACACAGGTTCTGGGCTGTCTCAGAAATAAAAGACATCTGCTGAACAGATGAGACAGTGACACAAGCCTTCTTAAAATGCACAGTCAATGCCCTGTTTTTCCATCATTATCTGTTTCATCACAAGAGATCAAGAGGAAGAAGACCTCCCAGATCACTGTTCTATTTTGGGAGGAATCCGAGTGGGCTTTGAGCAAGGAGTCAAAATCTGTTTTCTCTCGTGAAGGTATTCATTAATTTTCAGGTGGGCAGGAAGTAGAAAAGGAGGTCAGATGAAAGCAAAAAAAAAAAAAAAACAAAAACAAAAACGAAAGCATCCTATTTCTTTCTTTCAAAAACCAATCTCCCCCAAAGAGGGTGGGTCAGTCAGTGGGGGTGGGGTGAGGAACACCCATCAAGAGTCACTTCTACGAGTTCTGAAGCCCAGGATGGAAAACTCAACTATGATCTGAAGGTCATAAGTGACTACTATGAACACTGTAAATATATGCTAACAAACTGGATGGCCTAGGCAAGTGGATAAATTCCTAGAGACGTATGACTTACCAAGGCCAACCAGTGAAGAAACAGAAAGTCTGAACAGATCTATAACTAGCTTGGGGATTGAATCGATAATCAATAACCTTCCAACAATCTAAAAAGAAATGATACAAATGAAGTGAATAAGTGAAAGTCACTCAGTTGTGTCCAACTCTTTGTGACTCCCTGGACTATACAGTCCATGGAAATCTCCTGGCCAGAATACTGGGATGGGTAACCAACCGTTTGCTTCTCTGGGGGATCTTCCCATCCCAGGGATAGAACCCAGGTCTCCCGCACTGCAGGCGGATTCTTTACCAGCTGAGCCACCAGGAAATCCCAATGAACTTACTTACAAAACAGAAAGAGACTCACGGACGTAGAGAACAAACTTATGGTTGCCGGAGGGAAGGGATAGTTGGGTAGTTTGGGATGGACATGTGCACACTGCTATATTTAAGATGAATAACCAACAAGGACCCAATGTACAGCACAGGAAACTCTGCTCAGTGTTATGTGGCAGCCTGGATGGGAGGGGGGTTTGGGGAAAATGGATATATGCATATGTGTGTCTGAGTCCCTTCGTTGTTCAACTGAAATTATCATAACATTGTTAATCAGCTATCAGTTCAGTTCAGTCGCTCAGTCGTGTCCAACTCCTTGCGACCCCATGAATTGCAGCACGCCAGGCCTCCCTGTTCATCACCACCTCCCGGAGTTCACCCAAACTAATGTCCATTGAGTCGGTGATGCCATCCAGACATCTCATCCTCTGTTGTCCCCTTCTCCTCCTGCCCTCAATCCCTCCCAGCATCAGAGAATTTTCCAATGAGTCAACTCTTCGCATGAGGTGGCCAAAGTGTTGGAGTTTCAGCTTTAGCATCAGTCCTTCCAAAGGACACCCAGGACTGGTCTTTAGAATGGACTGGTTGGATCTCCTTACGGCTCAAGGGACTCTCAAGAGTGTTCTCCAACACCACAGTTCAAAAGCATCAATTCTTCAGCGCTCAGCTTTCTTCACAGTCCAACTCTCACATCCATACATGACCACTGGAAAAACCATAGCCTTGACTAGACGGACCTTTGTTGGCAAAGTAATGTCTCTGCTTTTGAATATGCTATCTAGGTTGGTCATAACTTTCCTTCCAGGGAGTAAGCGTCTTTTAATTTCATGGCTGCAATCACCATCTGGAGAGATTTTGGAGCCCCAAAAAATAAAGTCTGACACTGTTTCCCCATTGAATTCCCATGATGTGATGGGACCAGATGCCATGATCTTAGTTTTCTGAATGTTGAGCTTTAAGCCAACTTTTTCAGTCTCCTCTTTCACTTTCATCAAGAGGCTTTTTAATTCCTCTTCACTTTCTGCCGTAAGGGTGGTGTCATCTGCATATCTGAGGTTATTGATATTTCTCCTGGCAATCTTGATTCCAGCTTGTGCTTCTTCCAGCCCAGCGTTTCTCATGATGTACTCTGTATATGAGTTAAATAAGCAGGGTGGCAGTATACAGCCTTGACATACTCCTTTTCCTAGTCCAGTACAAAATTTAAAAGTTTTTCAAAAAAACCTTCCAACAAAGAAAACCCAGGACCAGATGGCTTCACTGGTGAATTCCATCAATTTGTTCCTTATTCTGGAAACTTTAAGTGTCTCTCTATTCTTCAACTGTGCCTATTCCCACAGATCGGTAGGTGAAGGTATCAGACAATCTTTCCTTCTTTCATCTTTTTTTCAGACATATTGAAGTATAACCAAAAAGAGGAATTCTAATTCTGAGTGTCATTAACTCCAGTTTCCTTATGTGGATAATAACTTTCCTGCTTACTCCTGTCAGTGTGGGCTTCTCTAGTGATTCAGACAGTAAGGAATCTGCCTGCAATGTGGGAGACCCAGGTTCAGTCCCTGGGTCAGGAAGGAAATGGCAGCCCACTCCAGTATTCTTGCCTGGAGAATCCCATGGGCAGAGGAGCCTGGGGGGCTTCAGTCCACGGGGTCTCAGAGTTGGACACGACTGAGCCAATGTCGCTTTCACTTCACTTTCTTCTGTCAGTATAAACTCTTTTAACTTAAGGGATTCTGGTCAGAACTCTGGAACTAATGTTCAGAGCTGAAAAGATATGTCCGTCAGATCATCGTGCCCTTGAGAGAGTCAAACAAACAAAAACAAATCAGGAATGTCTACAACCCCTGTTATCATGTTCTGTCATTTAGAAATGGGTGTATTTATGGAAAGTTAGCTTTTCTGAGTAAGCTATTTTCAGTCACATTTCAGAAGCAAGAAATTCAAGGTCTGTTTTGCTTAAATTGAAAGAAAAATGTAGGAGGCAGGGGAAAAGGCGGAAAAGTGGAGCAAACAATTGACCAAATGCTGAAGAATGTAACCTTATATGATGGAGCTCATGTTCTGCTTAAAGTTTTGTGTTTTGCCCTCTGGTGGTGCTAGTGGTAAAGAACTCCCCCTGCCAAGGCAGGAGACATGAGAGATGATGGTTCAGTCCCTGGGTGGGGAAGATATGCTGGGGAAGGAAATGGCAACTCTCTCCAGTGTTCTTGCCTGGGAAATCCAGTGAACAGAGGAGCCTGGAGGGCTGCAGTCCATAGGGTCACACAGAGTTGGATCCAACTGAGCGACTTAGCATACATGCACGCCAAACCTCCAGTCCTAGCCTGAGTCTCCAGGGCCTTTATGACCTGAGCTGATCAACCTGACCTTCGGTTTACCTCCAGGGTCACCCATCTGCAGCTGGATGGCTGCTTCCTGTGCACAGGGTCTCTGAGGTTCCACCAGTCTAGCTCAGGTCTCCCTACTTATACCTATGGCTTACTTCCCACATTCCTACACCGCCTGGCCACTGTAGGTGTGAGACTCCGCAACCCCGGGACCCTCTCTGAAGTGTGGTAGACAGTACACACATGCGTGCAATGTTGTTTCAGTCATTTCCAACCCTCTGTGACCCTGTATGTTATAGCTCACCAGGCTCCTCTGTCCATGGGAGTCTCCAGGCAAGAATACTGGAGTGGGTTGCCCTGCCCTCCTCTAGGGGATCTTCTCCACCCAGGATCAAACCCATGTCTTTTATGTCTCCTGCTTTGGGAGATGGGTTCTTTACCACTAGCACCACCTGGGAAAGCCCCCTAGGAATGTTGGAATGTAGAATTGTTGACAAACAGGGTGCTGGGAAATATTCAAGGCAAAAGGAGAAAAGCGTGGCAAAGGATGAGATGGTGGATGGCATCACCGATTCAGTGGACATGAACTTGGGCAAACTACAGGAGATAGTGAAGGACAGGGAAGCCTGGCATGCTGCAGCCCATGGGGTTGTGAAGAGTCGGACACAGCTTGGCAGCTGAGCAACAGTAAGGGCACTTGCCGTTGTAGTAGTCCAGGAGTTTGAGACCCTGGGTTTAGGACTGGTCTTAAGCCCAACGATGGTGTCTTAAACCCAAGAGGAAGGTGAGAGAGGTTTGGACACAGAGATAGGAGGTAGTAGGAAACGGGGACAAAGGTTGGAGCTGTGCTTCCAGCAGCCAAAGAAACCTGAGGTTCTTCCCAGATCTTGGCGGGAGTGCAGACCTGCTGGCATCTTGATTTTGGACTTTTGATTTCCCCCCCCAAAAAGTGAGAGAATAAATTTCTATTGTTTTAAGTAAATTTGCAGTGATCTGTTACAGCAGCAAGTAAGGTACTTGTTGAGCCAGTCTGAGCGCGGGTTGGGAAAGAATTCCCAGACACAGAGCGCTGTAGAAGGGAGTGAGTTTATTAAGAGCAAAGGGCAGAGATAAAGAGAGCACCGCCAAGTGCCGTGGGCTGACAACTAGTGACAGGCCGCGGAGAGCGGACAGTTTTTGTGGGTTAATAGCCAATTTTTATAGCCTCAAGACAAAGAAAATTCCTGCTGGAAGGTTGGCGTTAGGTGATTGGTTGAGGTGCGATAGGGTGTTTATCGGAGTGGGCATCTTTGTCTAATTGGGAGTCAGGAAGTTTGTTAGGGGCTTTTGGCAACATTACAAAGGGGCTGAGTCAGCTTTGGAGGTGACCTTGGTTCTGAGCTCTGCTTCTGTGACCTTGCTGCAAGGCCTCGAATCTGTGGCTCTGGGCAGGACTCAACAGTACTCATTAAGCATTGGTCACACACACGTGTCATCACAGAAACGCTGGCCCGTTTCTGCATCATCTTTTCAGCAAAACTGTCTCAAGGTCCAGGCAAGCCTGGAAGCTCAGGCCAGAGAAGACAGCGGCCCACATCAGTCCCCACCTGCCTGGAGCTCGCTGCTCCATGAGAGACCAGTAACCAAATCCTATCCCTGAGAGGGCGATCTACGTGGAGATGAACGACGACGACAGGAGGGAGGGAAACCAGGGAACACAAGGGCATCTCTCTAGTGGAGGCTGCAGCGGGGTCCCGGGCTGTAGAGGCTCGGAGATGGCCCGTGGAGGACATCCACCTTGACCAACGGGTCCTGCGGGAATGGACCATGAAAGTGACAACAGTTGGCAGAGACGACACTTTTGAGGACTTGCACTGTGAGGGGAGCAGGAAAATAGAGAAGTGATGAAAGGGGCCCTCTGGGTCAGTTTCTCTATTTTTCCATTAAGGTTGAAGGTATCACAGCACCTCTATGCTCTCTGGTCAAGGACTAACACTTTCCTCTGCTTCTGAACCCAACTCTGTCTTGGTCTAGCGGTGGGAGCGATGCCCCGCAGGAGGACCCTTGCTGGACCCAGCTGGGAAGGTGGCACGCTGGCTGCAGCTTGAGGCAGCCCCGTGGGCACTGTGAGGAGCTGTCCTGCCCTGGAACCTCAGGCCTGGCAATGCCAGGCCCTCCCTTTTCCCCAGAGAATCTGAAAATCTAGGGCATCCTGTAAAAACTCATGTTTCAATAGCAGTTTAGCCTTTCCATAACGCACCACAAGCTGTAGCAAAACCACCGGCTGGCTGGATCCAGGCTGCAAGGCCTGGGTTTGCTGCCTCTGGGTTTTCAGAGCCTGTTCTGCATCCCTGCAACCTCTGCCTTGACCTCAACCGTCTTCCCCCGGTGCTGGGAGATCCCTGCTCCCCAGAACATCTGGTGAACACGTGGTCCCAAAGCAGAGACCCCAGGGCTAATACTAGGGTTCCTGGCCCATTTCGGGGATGGGGGGCAGTCAGTGTGGGGCATCTCCTCCTGCCCCATCTTGGGCACCTAGCTGCCTCACCTGGCAGGTGAGCACGTGACCAAAGCTGTAAGGGACCAGGAGCTGTCAATCTCTATCAAGTGGTTGTCACCCCTGCTCTTCCCAGGCTGGGCTGATGGTCATTCTAGAGGCGGACCTGACCCCCATATGGACACAACTCCTCGCTCCCTTGTGTGGGCCCCACTTGATGCTGGACAGAAGTGTCGTGCGGGCAGCTCCTGTCTGTGTGACGTGGTGACCACAGGCCGACCAGACCTCCAGGTCCAGAAAGCAGGCGTGTGCTCTGCGTGTCCCTGAGGGCAGCCTGGTCTGGCGGGGGTGGGCTGCCGTGTTTGTTGGAGGAGTAACTGTGACCCCAGGGCCTGTCTGCGGCCCTGGCTTGCCTCCTGAGCGCTGCCTGGGAGCTGCTGTTCATTTTTTCTCTCTTTCTCTTGTGGCCCCTCTGCAAGTCCTGAGCTGGTTCTCTTCCTTCCAGTTGGATTTGCAAGATGACTTCTATCAACAGTGTTTTGGTTTTTTTTTTTTTTTTTTTCCCTGAATATTTCGACAATTCTTCTGGGAGCAGATGGATTCCAGATAACCCAGGGCCAAACATTTAGCAGGAAAAAATGTTGTGTGAACTGTTCTATTCTGGTTGTCAGCCCTCTTCCTCTCTACCCCCAGCAAACATAAATTGTCCCTAAAACTTTGCCAGGAGAACAACCTGGTTAAACAGAAGCAGAGAGACAGTCACTGAGGAGGGGAGTCTGCAGGGTGGAGGGAGGAGGCAGGTTCAAAATGTTGGGGATTCCCTGGCAGTACAGTGGCTAAGAATCTGCCTGCCACGTGGGAGACCAGGACTTGATCCCTGGGTTGGGAAGATCCCCTGGAAGAGGGCATGGCAGCCCACTCCAGTATTCTTGCCTGGAGAATCCCATGGACAGAGGAGCCTGGTGGGCTACATGCAGTCCATGGGGTCACAGAGCTGGACATGACTGAGCGACTAAGCACATACAGCCCAGCACAGCAGGGTTTAAGACTTCGGCTTCTAACACAGGGGTGAGGGTTCAATCCCTGATCAGGGAACTAAGATCCCACATGCCTAGGGGCCAAAAATCCAAAACATAAAACAGAAGCAATGTTGTAACAAACCCAACAGACTTAAAACATGGTCCACATCAAAAAAAAAAATATATCTTTAACGCAGCCTAATAGTAGGAGATGCCAAAATAAATTATGATTTACCCACAAGACAGGGCTCAGGAAGCCAGCAACACAAGAATGTGCTTCCTGGACATTTTAAATGACAGAAGCTGGATATAAAAATGTACATGGAACACAACTCCACCCATGTAAGGTAGAAACACATGCATGTAAAAGAAACTGTGTTCATATACATTCAAACGTTGAAAACATCATTGTTTGGACTGATTGCAGCTGATTTTTTACTATTTTACTAATAATTTTCTCTGGTTTTCTTTCTTGAACAAATGTTTGTTATTTCTATATTAAAGACACGTCAGTGTTTGCATCTGTGTTCATATTATGCTCATCTTAGTGAAAGTCAGTCAGCAGGAATATCAAAGAGTTTCAAGACCATCTCGCCAGGTGTTCTTCCCTGGAAGTAAAACACGGTATTATTTATATATTGACTTTTATTCTATGATAAGTACTACTTGGATCAAGTTTTAAATAGGAATGAAAGTGAAACCCTGGGCCATGTTCACAGATGAAGAAGCCATCCAAACTCCCAGTTGCTGTTTTTTCCCTTCCCTCCCAGAAGGACCTCGATGCCCCATCTCCAGCTGGTCTGCATCCTGAGTCTGTGGCCTCATGGGCTGGGTCGGGGGCCTCATGACTGGGCCATGTGGGTTCGGCCAGTGGGAGCCCAGAGGGAGACTTCAGATAGTGAAGCTACAGTTCCTGTGTCCTTCCGTATTTCTTTATAGGGCCCTGGGCACAGCATCACCTCTTTCTGGGTCCTCACCCACCCCTTGCAGTCCTGGCTGCTGCTGCTGCTAATTCACTTCAGTCGTGTCCGACTCTGTGCAACCCCATAGACGGCAGCCCACCAGGTTCCTCTGTCCCTGGGATTCTCCAGGCAGTCCTGGGGAGGATATTCAACGCTGTCCCTCGTAGCTGGCCTGGGGACCCTTACCATCCCTGGGGACAGCCCCTTGAGAATAGTCCCCTTATTAAACTAGCTGCAATTTCCTGTTTCAGAGGCCATCTGCTTCCCCTGACCAGTCTCACGTCTCTGGTCCCCTGGGGCCACCATCAAGCCCGATGACACACACGCTCCTCAGAGGGGACAAAGGTTCTATCATGCAGACAGCTGGACAAAGGCCACAGCAGAGGCAAAGATTTTAACTCCGCTCAAGTTCCTCAGAGGGACAATGGTTCTACCAAGTGGACAACTGGACAAAGGCCACAGCAGAGGCAAATATTTTAACTGCGCTTGAGTTCAGAGACCTGTGGAGCCAGCCAGACACCGGAACAGAGAAGCCAGAATAGCATTTCCCAGCATTTCTCTGGCAACAAATTTAAGAGACGAACAGCCACCAGACTGGCTGGCTTCCTGAGTTCATGCTGGGACAGCCCTGAATCCGGGCAAAAACCATCAGGTCCTCACCGCCCTCATCTCCTCGCCCTGGGGTCTTCACCCTACAGGGGACCCTATCTGTGCTGACATCCAGTGAGGCTCAAAAAGCTCCAAAACTGCTGCTTCTCTGAGGTCCAGCTTGTCTCTGAACTCCGATCAGCTCATCACAACTCACTTTTCCTCCCTGAGTCCGTGAAATCCTGTCTTACCGGATCCCCATCAGCACCTCCCAGGTGCTGGGTGCACGACTGAGGCGTCCTGAGGAATAGGCAGGGGGTTTGCTGTGGCCCCTGTAGCCAAAATGATGCCTGGATGTTGGAACAGCAGACCAGACCCCAGGTCTGCCCTGCATTTCCTGTGTTTCCTCCACTGTCCTGACCTATAGCTCAACTTCCACTTTATAGACCATGAGACTCAGCTTGGAAAGTCCAGCCCATGCCAATAGCCACATAGTCGTAGACCAGAGACTGACGCTTGGGTCCCTCCCCGGTCATTCTCCTTCAGTGACCTTCCCCACTCCCCAGTCAGAGGACTGTCCCATCACGTGAGTGGTTTAACAGGAGAATCTGAGTTTACCCGTGTTCACACCTGCCAGGGGACCAGCAATCTTGTTCAACTGCTGGTCGCATTTGCTGTGTGCAGACCCTGGCATGGGCCGTCCTATCTGGCCTGCTCCGCGTGAACCCAGAGCCTCTTTCTTGGCCTCCCAGGGCCCTGCCCGAGCTTGTCCAGCCCTGGAGCGGACACTCTTCTTCAGGCCTGGTCCTCTCTTCAGTGCACATTAGAAGCTCTTTTGAAACTCCCAATTTCAGAACCGAACAGAAAAGTGACGACTAAAGAATTCTGTGAATGTTGCCTCTTGGCCAAGCAGCCCTGGGACGTCTCCAAGGCACAGAAGTAGCTCATGCCCTGGGCTCGCCCAGGTTCGTGCGTGGTGGACCCGAGATGGGAGATGAAGGTGGTTTGGAGGGTGTGGGGTTAAGATTTGGGCCACAAGACCACATCAAATAGTCGGTCCCCAAATACTTTTTTCTGAAGTCCTGGCATGGAAAGTCTGACTAGATGTTCGTGAAAGTAGTCCCGAGAGTTATGAAAAGAACAAGCGTGGTTGAATTATTGTTCACATCCCCTGACCTGGGGTGGGGATTCTGATCTGGGGTATGGGTGAGCAGAGACCTGTGAAGCCAAGCATGTGAGGCCCTTGATGGTTTCCAAATAGGTGGTCAGTTCGGTTATTAATACCTGGTGGACCAGTGAGAATTTGAGAGAAGGAATCTGGGTTTCATTGCTCAGTTTTGAAAAGCATACCTTTTCTAAGAACTTGGCAGTTCTGGCTCTCATTAATTGCATTCCTCAGGCTCAGAAATCATGGAAATGCATGCAAAAGCTTTGTTAGTTTTTCTCAGAACAGGAAGGAATTCTTTGAGATGAAAAGTAAACAGAATGATTAAGAACATTAACCTACATTCACTTCTCTATTTTTAATTTTTGGGAGGAAAAATACAATACCCTCTTCACTTTCACTGATATGAGTAGTGCTTATAGTGGAATACATGCTTTCCACTATGGGCTTCCCAGACAGTGAGTGGTAAAGAGCTCGCCTGGCAACGCAGAAGACATGAGACACAGGTTTGATCCCTGGGTGGGGAAGATCCCCAGGAGAAAATGGCAACCGACTCCAGTATTCTTTCCTGGGAAATCCCATGGACAGAGGAGCCCTGGCGGGCTACAGTCTATAGTGTGGCAAAGAGTTGGACATGACTAAAATGACTTAGCATGCACACATGCATGCTTTCCATTAAACACATCTATGGATCCATGTCTGTGGGTACATCCCTGGCCTGTGAGAGCCACAAATATCTATACCAACAGAACCAAGTCTGCTTCACCAACTAACCCCTGGTCCGTTTTCCACTGGTGCCTTTGTCACCACGTGCTAAGATATACCCAACCCAAAGTTCAGTGGCGTTAAGTACATTCACAAATTGGCACAACCACCACTCACCCCCAGAATGTGCTCATCCTCCCAAACAGAAATTCTATACCTGCTAACTCACCACTGCCCTGCCCATAGTCCCTGATACCCCCCATTCTACCTTCTGTCTTCCTGAATCTGCCTGTTCTAGGGACCTCAGACTAGCGGAATCAGACAGCATTTGTCCTTTGTGACTGGCTTACTTCACTCAGCATAATGTCTTCAAAGTTCATCCATATCATAGCCGGGTGTCAGAATTTTCTCCCTTTTCAGGGCTGAATAATATTCCATTGTCTCAATAGGCCACATTTTGTTTATTTGTTCATCTGGAGATGGAGACTTGGTTGCTTCCACCTTATATCTCTTGTGAACAATGCTTCTGTAAACATGGGGTGCAAATATCTGTTTGAATTCCTACTTTTGATTCTTTGGGGTTTATACCCACAGTGGATGGCTAGATCATGTGGTAGCTCTATATTTAATTCTTTGAAATAAATTTATTTGTTTCTTTTTGGCTATTCTGAGTTCTCGTTGCTTTGTGCGGTCTGCACGTGGACTTTCTCCAGCTGCAGCAAGCGGGGACTTCTGTAATTGCAATGCTCAGTCTTCTCATGGAGGTGGCCTCTCTGTTGTGGAGCACAGGCTGCAAAGAGCTCAGGCTTAATAGTTGTGGTGCGTGGGCTTCGTTGCCCCTCACGGCATGTGGAATCTTCCTGGATGAGGGATTAAACCCATGTCCTCTGCATTGGCAGGTGGATTCCTAACCCATGGACCACCAGGGGCATCCTTAATTTTTTGAGGACCTGTGTTCTATAGATACTGCACCATTTTACACTCCCATCATGGATGCTTGTGAATTCCTACACTGACTCCTTCCGTAGACTAGTCATTACTTGCCTCTCATTGCCTTAGAATCAGAATTTGCTTGAAACGATGGTCTGGTGAGTGTTAAATATCCTGCCATTGCCTGCTTTGTTTTCTCTGAGATCTTAAGATCTTAAGAGGATGACTTCTCTTCGGACATCACTTGTTCCAAGAAAGCAAATGAAAACTTCGTAATTGGGTGTTTTGGAGGAATGTGTGTTCATCTCTGCCTTCCCGGAACCCACTGCATTCTTCAAGTCTCCTGGGTCTCCTGAACACTCAGGCCAAAGGATCCTGAAGCTATTTCTCTAACCACAACGATCCAAATCATGTTTTGTTTTCCATTTCCTTTCTGAGAACTCAACTCCAGTCACTTAGGTTTTGTGAGGGCAGCAAAGCCCTTCAGGGCAGGAGTGTTTTCCCCGGCGGGGATACTCTGTGTGAGGGCCATCTGCTGGGGGACGAGGTCAGTCCATGGCTTCAGTGTTCAGCACCTTCGAGGCCACCTGCCAGGACCACCTTATCCCTAACCTGAGCCCACATGGCTGCCTGTGGGTATGTGGAGGGCAGTAGAGGGGAGGCAGGCTGCTTGGTGTCCCCCCGGTCACTTGCCGAAACTGCTGCAATGCTGCTTCCTCCATGTTGGTCAGGACCCCCCACTCCCCAGCCCCACCCAGGCCTCTGTTTTTGGTGAGCATCAGTCATCAGCGGTATCTGGGAGACCTTGCCTTGGCAGGATGCTTGAAAGCCAGCACCTGCCATAGGGATGGAGAAAGGGCGCCCTTGTGCCTGGTTTGGACTTTGATAAGAGGTGTGTCCTGCTTCCAGGGCTGACGTGAACCTGGCATTCGAGGCTTTGTGATTAGAAGCCTGTGGAACGTGGGAAACTGTCAGCGAGGGAGGAACATTCTGGCGTGCGGCCTCTTCCAGAGCAAGAATCCAGTGTCCCCTCGTTATGCCAGCAAAACCACCTTCGAGCCCGAGTGTCTGGAACTCATCCACTATCGCCCTTCTCATCCTTCTGAGAATTTGTCCACCTTTATTATTTTCTCATTAATATAAAAACTTTGCCCCCAGAGGAGACAGACTTATCAAGAAAGACTAGGGATTTCCCTGGTGGTCCAGTGGTTAAGACTTTGCCTTTCAAGGCAGGACTGTGGATTCCATCCCTGGTTGGGGAGCTAAGACCACATGCCTGGTGGCCAAGTATACAAAACATAAAACAGAAACAATATTGTAACAAATTCAATAAAGACATTAAAAATGGTTCACTAAAAAGAAAAATCTAAAAAAAAAAAAAAAAAGATAAATCTAAAAAACAAAAGAGAGTCTAAAAAATAACAGGAAAATAAAAGCAATATTTGCTCAGCCACGCTGGGAAAGTGTGAAGAGGTGTATACAGAACACCTGGAATTATAAAATGACAAAAACATGTCACAGGACAAGGTGAGTCTGCTCCCCGGGGCCTCTTTCCCTCTGATGGTGTCTTACTAGGTCCCTTGATGTCCACACACTTGCAGGGAGGGGTTGTTTCTGCTTCTCCAACAACGAACGCCACCCCAGACTCCCTCTCCGTTAGATCATTTGGCAGAATTTGCTTGTGGTTGGTATCAGTCACTGAAGTGGAGTCTCTTAAAATAGGCTTTGGGGACTCAGTGACATGACAGCTAAGTGCTATGTAAAAATAGACAGGTGTGCGGGGTCTGCGCTGGCCCTGAGGTGTGCTCACCACCCCCTCCAGGCTGTCAGCACCTCCATCCTCTGGCGTCCCACCTCCTCCCTGTTCCCGCCTCCCTCTTGACTCCACTTGCTCTCTTCCTGGTAGCAGAACCCCTGCCCGAGTTCTGAGCAAGACACCATAAATATAACACGGCCACCAGGCTTCCCAAGCCTGGCATTTGGAGACTAAGGTGCATAGTTAGATATCCGCTCATGAGAAACATTATATATTTCTACTTTGCCAGTAAGATCATCGATACAATTTTTTTTTTCAGAGTGCACTTATGTATGTTAATAGACCATCTTATTTACAAAACAGAAGTAGAGACACAGACGTAGAGAACAAACATCTGGATACCAACGGTAAAGGAGGTGGGGTGGATGAATTGGGAGGCTGGGATTGACATGTATATACTATTGATACTATATATTGTCAGTTGCTAAGTTGTGTCTGACTCTTCGCGACCCCATGGACTGCAGCACACCAGGCTTCGCTGTCCTTAACCATCTCCCAGAGTTTGCTCAAACACATGTCCACTGAGTTAGTGATGCCATCCAACCATCTCATCCTCTGAACGCTACTCAGTACTCTATGGTGACCTAAATGGGAAAGAAATCCAAAAAAGAGAGGATATGTGTATACATACAGCTAATTCACTTTGCTGTATAGCAGGAACTAACAAACATGGTAAAACAATTATACTCCAACAACATTTTTTTAAAAAAGAAACACGATACAGGTCTGTATAGTTAATCTGGGTCCCCAAGTGTAATCAACCCCAAGATTAGAATAGTACCATGTAACTTAGAACAGTCTAGCAAGTAGGCAAATCTTAAATTTGAATATGTTTTGAGGAATCTGGTTGTCGTTACTGCTGTTTTTTTCTGGGATTTTGATATCCTTCTCTCCCTCCTTGTTTCTGAGCAAGTATAAAGAAACGCCCCCCTGCCTGACCAGCATCTCCCAGGACCACTATGACCTGCTGTGTGGGTTGTGTTTGGGTTAATTGCTGCCTTTCATGCTAGAGATGTTCTTAAATCCTCGACCATTTGAAATCTGATTCCTTACTCAGGAAGGTGCGCGTACCTTCTTGTACACGTCACTGTTTGGGTTCTGGCCCCAATCAGGCAACACCAGCTTTTCCCAGAGTGGCTGAAACCCCATGAGCTCTGTATTTACGATGCAGTTTTCTTTGCGATGAGGCTTGCTTGAACTCTCTTCTAAGGCAGGCAGCAGCTTCTTTTTGCCTGTTATCTGGGATGTTGCTTTCACAAATCCACACCACTCTGGTCCTTCAGAGGCAGCTGGAGTCTGGGCTTTGTTGGCCAGTTGCTTTGCTGATCGTTTTTCCAAGCTGATGAGCTGTGCGTGAAGGCCCCCTTCAGACTGCAGTCCCCGTGAGCGTATCACCCACCTGGGAGTGTGTGCAGTGATTAAAATCAGGTTTGTATTAATAGTTTTGAATTACCAGGGTGTACAATTTTCCCTTGTGCCCTTTCACAGACATGGGCTTGATCATTAGTCACACACGGACTGGCATCAGAATTTCTGAGCCATAAATGGCAAGTGACCAGCTGGCAAAGGAGACCACAGTATCCCCCTGCCAGGGGAGGTGAGAGTCCCTTTCTTGGGCTGTGCTGTGCTAAGTCGCTCAGTCCTATCTGACTCTGTGACCCCATGGACCATAGACCGCCAGGCTCCTCTGTCCATGGGATTCTCCAGGCAAGAATACTGGAGTGGGTTGCCATGCCCTCCTCCAGGGGATCTTCCTGACCCAGGGATTGAACCAGGTCTCCTGCATTGGTAGACGGATTCTTTACCACTGAGCCACCTGGGAAGACCTTTCTTGGGCTAGAAAATTTAAACACACAGTGGAAGCCTGACTTTGAAGTTTTAAAACTCTAGGACAGAATCATCTTTATTCTCTTGAGTTCTGCCAGCTCCTGAAGTAGAAATCAGCTAATTCCTTCCCATTGCCTCTAGGGATACAGAGCTCGTGGGAGCATCACGGATGAACCCCCTGGAGGGCTGCCTCTCAGGGACTCATTCCAGGGTTTCGTCCTAGAAATTTAATTTTTGCTTAAAAAGCCAAGGCCCACACTTGCAGGAAAGACTTTGCAGTCAGAGTCTGAAGCCTCTGCTGTCTTCAGCAAGGCGCTCTCAGACTGTCTGGGGGACAGTGAACGTCCTGACCTTGGGGGCCGGCGTGCCTCAGAGGGGAGCTGATGGCCTGAGGCGTTACTGTTATAAATAGTCAGCCCCCGCTCTCCAAACAGAGGCCTGGGTGGCTATCTCAAGTTGCATGTTAACAGAGTTCTCGAGAAAGCAAAGTTTCCAGTCGCCTTTTTGATAAACACATTCTTGGAAAGGGCAGCCTGCTACCTCATGAGGACCCCGGGGAGGATATTTTGAGCCGGTCTGAGGCCCTTTGTCTGCGCTCTGTGTGCTCGCAGTTTGAAGGACTCTCTAGCTGCATCCTCGATGGTGATGAGTTTGGGTCCAACCTGCAGTGTTTATCAAGGCCTGCGCAGCCATCTAATCTGTGGGATCTTGGTGTAGCTGAAAGTGGGATCTGACTGCTCACCACTCAAAAGTCAATAAAGAGGCCAGGCTGGTGGAAAGGAAAGTTTGCTTTATTTAGGATGCCAGCAACCTGGGGGCAGGGAAGGTGGACTCCTGTCCAAAGGCTGACTCCCCCACTGACAAAAGGGGGCAAGTGCTTTTATAGATGGAGGAACAGGGCTATATGCAGAAACAGCACAGTCAGCTCTGACAGTCATCTTGAAACTGGTCATTGGTGGAGTGACCAGAGTCACCTGTTTTAAATAGAGTTAGTCTTCAGTTCCAGGGTCAGTTTGTTCCCATTTCTTTGAGGCCAGTTCTTGGAACTGTGGCAGCTCATATCATGGTTACAGTCTGGTCATCATGGAGTTAACGTCTTCCATCTGGTGGGGGTTTTAGTATCTATAAGACAGCTCACAGGACATGGCTAAGAATATTATCTATATTCCTTGAGAAGGAACTAAAAGTCCTTGACTTTGTTTAAGGACTAACCTATTATTATTTCATAATAAAATTTTGTCCTATTTGACTGCTTTGCTTTGCTTCTACATTTTCTCACTTCCCTGATTAAACTTATTCTTTGGCTAAAGATTTTCCAGAGGCAAAAGGCAGGCAGAGAACTTTTGGAGGGTGACCAGAGGGTCCTGCTCCATTTCACCAGGACATGGAACTTCCTATGGTCTTTTCTCAGGCTGGACATAAGGCTACAGAGATGTACGGAGAGGGGTAAGAGCATCTCTTCCAAAGCCCACAGCCCTGGTTTCTGCTCTGTCGGCTTTCACTTGCCCTTTTGTCTGAACTCTCCTGTCTGTTGACACCCAGCATACATGGTCAGGTCTTTTACTGGAGTAGGAGATGCTTGAGAATCGGTTATGAGATGGGTCCCAGTTACATGTTATCTGGGGGCATTTCAGGGTCTGTGTGTGTGTGTGTGTGTGTATGTGTGTGTGTGTATGTGTCTGTGGCCTCAGAGGCACGTTAACACTCATTTACATTTTTTTTTTACTCATATCCAGCTCGATGGACATGAGTTTGAGTAAGCTCCAGGAATTGGTGATGGACAGGGAAGCCTGGTGGGCTGCAATTCATGGGATCGCAAAGAGTCGGACACGACTGAGAGACTGAACTGAATTGACATTTTTTTTTTTTAAACAAAAGGATGACCTTGTACCTGGGAATATAATAAAAGACTTTTCTGAATCGTCTAAGAGGAGCATTGTGGCCCTGGATGTGCAAGCTGTCCAGCTCCACCATATCCTAGCTGGGTAACCTGGGCTTTGTCCATTCAACACTTCTACACTTAGCCTGTTCTGTGATATGTTGTTTTGGGTAAAATGAGTAAAGAAAATCTGGGCTCACACAGACATTTAGCTGGAAAAAGGAGTATTTTTTATCAGCCTTTTCAGAAAATTGTAGATAATACCCTCTTATTCTACATGGAAGATTGGCGAGTGTCAGCTCTTTGATATTTGTTGCAACGTCAAAGTGGAAACTGTATTAATGAACTTTTGTGCTCTATTACACTAAAACCCACAGGTCTGTCTTGGACTTTGAATAAGTCTTTTAGCCACATATAATTCCTAACTTTTGTGTTGGCCATTTGGAAAAATATTGGTTTACAAGTATTGTGAGTTTAGCTCTGCTGCTGCTGCTGCTGCTAAGTCGCTGTAGTCGTGTCTGACTCTGTGCGACCCCATGGATGGCAGCTCACCAGGCTCCCCCGTCCCTGGGATTCTCCAGGCAAGAACACTAGAGTGGGTTGCTGCAATAAAGCAAATATCACAATAAAGCAAGTCACATAAATGTTTTGGTTTCTCAGTGCACATAAAAGTTACATTCACACTATACTGTAGTCTATTAAGTGTGCAGTAGCATTATATCTCAAAAAATACATATCTCAAAAAATACTTTATTGCAAAAAACTTTTGCCATCTCATGTGTAAAATAGATAGCTAATGGGAAGCTGCTGTGTAGCACAGGGAGTTCAGCTCGTTGCTCTGTGATGACCTAGAGGGGTGGGATAGCGGGGGTGTGAGGGATGCTCCAGAAGGAAGAAATATCTGTATGCTGATAGTTAATTCATGTTGTTGTACAACAGAAACCAACACAACATTGTAAAGCAATTATATTTGAATTAAAAAAGTTTTAAATGTCATCTTAGCCAACTTTAGCAACTCTTTTGTTGGCAATAACATTTTCAGTTCAGTTCAATCGCTCAGTCGTGTCCGACTCTTTGTGACCCTATGGACTGACGCATGCCAGGCTTCCCTGTCCATCACTAATTCCCAGATCCTACTCAAACTTATGTCCATTGCATCAGTGAGGCTATCCAACCATCTCTCTCTCTGTTGTCCCCTTCTCCTCCTGCCTCCAATCTTTCCCAGCATCAGGGTCTTTTCCAATGAATTGGTTCTTCCCATCAGGTGGCCAAAGAATTGGAGTTTCAGCTTCAGCATCAGTCCTTCCAATGAATATTCAGGACTGATTTCCTTTAGGATGAACTGGTTGGACCTCTTTGCAGTCCAAGGGACTCTCAAGAGTCTTCTTCAACACCACAGTTCAAAAGCATCAATTCTTTGGCACTCAGCTTTCTTTATAGTCCAACTCCCATATCCATATATGACTACTGGAAAAACCACAGCTTTGACTAAATGGACCTTTGTTGGTAAAGTAATGTCTCTGCTTTTTAATATGCTGTCTAGGTTTTAGTGACATTATAAAATTAGTTTGGACCTTAAGGACTCCTTGAAAGGGTCTTGGGGCCTGTGGATCACACTTTGAGAACCACTGTTCTAGAGCAAAAGAAGACCAGAGGCTGAACAGGTATTATTAGAACATTTTCATCTTCACTTGGGCTATTCTTTCACACCCAAATCAATCATTTGAAAAGTGTATAAGTGCCCATGTGCCCGGTTGGGTACCTTCACCTTCTTAGAATGTACCTGTCTAGCTGGGACAAGACATGGTAAAGAATTAGCAAGTTATGAAGACACTAGAGATTGTGCCCTCTCTCTGTTTTACAAAAGTAAAGCACACAATACCTGTGTGTTCAGTAACACACAATATACCAACTTACTTTATTGCCTATTCTTTGTTGTTGCTCCATGCGTCAATGTTGTCCTGTTGATGAGATCCTTTCTGATCTGAGCTCAGGTTTCTAGCCCTTGTCAGAATCTCTTAACTGCAGTGCTCGAGTTTAAATCCTTTGAACCTATTGACCTCAGTGACAGAGTTAGTAGGCTCAAGTTCAAGCAGTGACAGCCTCATCCGTGATCTGGAGGAAAACCTACCGCATCCCCATGTGCATTGGCAGCCTGAAATAAGACACCAGAAGCTACGACTTCAGCTTTCTTTATTAGCATACAATAACACAGTGACCTTTTCCCTATTTCCTTTTTCTGGAGCCTAGGGATCACAGCCCCACTCCAGTACTCTTGCCTGGAAAATCCCATGGATGGAGGAGCCTGGTAGGCTGCAGTCCATGGGGTCGCTAATAGTCGGACACGACTGAGCAACTTCATTTTCACTTTTCACTTTCATGCATTGGAGAAGGAAATAGCAACCCACTCCAGTGTTCTTGCCTGGAGAATCCCAGGGACGGGGGAGCCTGGTGGGCTGCCGTCTATGGGGTCGCACAGAGTCGGACACGACTGAAGTGACTTAGCAGCAGCAGTAGGGATCACAGCAATATGCACCTTTTTTTTTTTTTTTTAACCATATTATAGATGCATACAATCTGAGCTAGTGGGTAAAACACGGCTTCTTATCAGACGGTCCTGGGATTGGATTTCAGCTTCAACTCACACCAGCTTTGAGCATTTGGACAAACTATTCAATCTTTGTGATTCTTGATTTTATGAATTAGTAAACACGGATAGTGATGTGTGTGTGTGTGTATACAGTTGATCAGTCAGTTCTGACTCTTTGTGACCTCATGGACCGTAGCCTGCCAGGATCCTCTATGGAATCTCCCAGGCAGGAATACTGGAGTGAGTTGCGATTTCCTCCTCCAGGGGATCTTCCTAACCTAAGGATCGAACCCACATCTCCTGCATTGGCAGGAGGATTCTACTCATCTGCACTACCTGAGAAGCCTGTGGGTAGTGATGTTTAACCCTAAATTTGTTAGGTGATTCAATGATATAATTCACTGCCATCCTCATGATGGAGATTTTTCTAGCCCAGATAGGAATTTTATTATTTAGACAGACCTAACCCTGTGCTTACCTTTTCAGATCTTGGATTTACACAAGGACTTATAGGTTCTAGAATCACTGCGTGTGCGTCTTGGTCACTCAGTCATGTCCCACTCTTTGCGACCCCATGAACTGTAGCTTTCCAAGCTCCTCAGTCCATGGAATTCTCCAGGCAAGAATAATGGAGTGGGTTGCCATTCCTTTCTCCAGGGATCACTATCTGATGAATATTTGCTGTGTGAGGCATTTTGGGAAATCAAGCAAACTAAAACACAGAGCATGACCTTAAGGAACAAATATAATCTAGCACAAGAGACAGAATTTATAGAGAGATGCTGATACCATTTATAGAATGTTGAAATTTGGAGAAGAATTTTAGAGGTCATCTGTTACAAACTTTTTGCCAAAGAAGAGAGTTGTTTATTATTTAAAAAAAAAAAAAGCTTGATCAAACTTTTTGTGTAATGAAGAGATAAATGAAACATAGTGCTTTTTTTTTTTTTTTTTTTTTTTTGGAAGGTTTGAGACTGCAAGTCTGTAGCTTTCACAGGGAGAATATACTGCTCTTGCCATCAGGCCCCAATATCCATGCTCACAAATTTAGCTTTCCCTGCAGTTTTCAAGCAACGTAAAAGACACATCTAGGACACACAGCATTTTTTAATGAGTGAAGATGTCTGGGGAAAGTGTTTTGTAAGTGTTGACTGCCATACCTATGATTTCCCTGATAGGCGAAACTGTACTGTCTGATGTCTTCCCAGCAAGCTGTGGCAAGCAGCCTGTTTCTTTTAGAAAGCTCAAAATCTTGACCACATTTTTGCTGTAATGAAAAAATAAAAGAAGCAGAGTGTTTTTCTGACTGGTTTGAGGTTGCAACTCTAGTTTTCCAGGGGGAACATACTGCTTTTGCCATCATGCCCTGAAATCCAGGTTCACAAAAACACCTTTCCCTGTAGCTTCTGAGCAGTGAAAAAGATGCCCATTAGGACACACTGCAATCTTTCATGAGTAAAGATATCTGGGGAGAGTGTTTTGTGAGTGTTGTCTGTCATACCTGTTGTTCCCTTTTTTTAGATGAAACTGGACTGTCTGATGACTTCCAAGCAAGTAGGGGAAAGTGGCCTATTTCTTTTTGAAAACTCAAATGCTTGACCAAACTTTTTGCTGTAATGAAGAGATAAATGATCCAGAGTGTTTTTCTGGCTAGTTTGAGGCTGCAACTCTCCAGCTTTCATAGGGGAAAAAACCTACTTTTGCCATCTGACCCCAAAACCCAGGCCCCCCAAATCAGCTTGCCCTGCAGTTTCAGAGCAGTGTATAAGACACGCCCAGGACACACTGCACCCTTCCACGAGGAGAGATGTATGGGGAGAGAGTTCTGTGAGTGTTGACTGCCATACCTGTGGTTACCCTGATTTGGCCAAACAGTACTGTGTGATGACTTCCCAGAGAGTCGTGGAAAGCAACCTGTTTCATTCAGAAATCTCATGTTCTGACCAAAGTTGCTGCTATAAAGAAGTGATAAAAGAACCAGAGTGCTTGCCAAGGCCCGCTGGAAACTGCAGCTTACAGAAGGTAAAATGAATGCTTTTGCTATCAGGCACCAATATTCAGGCTCACAAAAGTAGTTTTCCTACAGTTTCTGAGTAGTGTGCAAGACACATTTAGGGCACACTGAACGTTTTCATGAGTAAATATGTCTGGGGAGAGTGTTCTGAGAGTGTTGACTGCCATATATGTTGTTATCTTGATTAGGCAAAACTGAACTGTACTGTTAGGTCCATGGGTCAGGGTCAAACAGGAAATGGCGAGAGTGAGCATCAACGTTTTAGGAATCAGTGAACTAAAATGGACAGGAATGGGCGAATTTAATTCAGACGACCATTATATCTACTACTGTGGGCAAGAATCTCTTAGAAGAAATGGAGTAGCCCTCATAGACAACAAAAGAGTCTAAAATGCAGCACTTGGGTGCACTCTCAAAAATGATAGAATGATCTCAGTTTGTTTCCAAGGCAAACCATTTAATATTGCAGTAATCTAAGTCTGTGCCCCAACCACTAACACCAAAAAGAGAAGTCTTTTTCATCATAGGGGCCTGGAATGCAAAAGTAGGAAGTCAAGAAATACCTGGAGTAACGGGCAAGTTTGACCTTGGAGTATAGAATGAAGCAGGGCAAAGACTAATAGAGTTTTGCTCAAGATGAAGAAGCTCTATACAGTCAACAGAAACAAGACCAGGAGCTGACATGGCTCATATCATGAACTCCTTATTGCCAAATTCAGACTTAAATTGAAGAAAGTAGGGAACACCACTAAGCCATTCAGGTATGACTTCAGTCAAATCCCTTATGATTAAACAGTGGAAGTGAAAAATAGATTCAAGGGATCAGATCTGATGCTGCTGCTGCTGCTGCTAAGTCACTTCAGTTGTGTCCGACTCTGTGCAACCCCATAGATGGCAGCCCACCAGGCTCCACCATCCCTGGGATTTGATGAGTGCCTGAAGAACTATGGATGGAGGTTTGTAACACTGTACAGGCGGCAGTGATCAAAACCATCCCCAAGAACAAGAAATGCAAAAAAGCAAAAAGGCTGTCTGAGGAGGCCTTACAAATAGCTGAGAAAAGAAGAGAAGCGAAAGGCAAAGGAGAAGAGGAAAGATATATCCATCTGAATGCAGAGTTCCAAAGAACAGCAAGGAGAGATAAGAAAGCCTTCCTCAATGATCAATGCAAAGAAATACAGGAAAACAACAGAATGGGAAAGACTAGAGATCTCTTCAAGAAAATTAGAGATACCAAGGGAATATTTCATGCAAGGATGGCCACAATAAAGGACAGAAACGGTATGGACCTAACTGAAGCAAAAATATTAAGAAGAGGTGGAAGGAATACACAGAAGAATTATACAAAAAAATTTTAATGACCCATATAACCACAATGGTGTGATCACTCACTTAGAGCCAGATGTCCTGGAGTGTGAAGTCAAGTGGGCCTTAGGAAGCATCACTATGAACAAAGCTAGTGGAGGTGATGGAATTCCAACTGAGCTATTTCAAATCCTAAAAGATGATGCTGTGAAAGTGCTGCACTCAATATGCCAGCAAATTTGGAAAACTCAGCAGTGGCCACAGGACTGGAACAGGTCAGTTTTCATTCCAATCCCAAAAAAAGGCAATGCCAAAGAATGCTCAGACTACCACACAATTGCACTCATCTCACACGCTAACAAAGAAATGTTCAAAGTTCTCCAAGCTGGGCTTCGACAGTATGTGAACCGTGAACTTCCAGATGCTCAAGCTGGATTTAGAAAAGGCAGAGGAACCAAAGATCACATTGCCAATGTCCATTGGATGATAGGAAAAGCAAGAGAATTTCAGAAAAACATCTACTACTGCTTCTTTGACTATGCCAACTCCTTCAACTGTGTGGATTACAACAAACTGGAATATTCTTCAAGAGATGGGAATACCAGAACACCTTACCTGACTCCTGATAAATCTGCATGCAGGTCAAGAAGCAACAGTTAGAACCAGATGTAGAACAGCAGACTGATTCCAAATTGGGAAAGGAGTATGTCAAAGCTAGATATTGTCACCCTGCTTAGTTAACTTATATGCAGAATACATTATGAGAAATGCTGGGCTGGAGGAAGCACAAGCTGGAATCAAGATTGCTGGGAGAAATATCAATAACCTCAGATATGCAGATGACACACCCTTATGGCAGAAAGTGAAGAGGAACTAAAGAGCCTCTTGATGAAAGTAAAAGAGTGAAAGTGAAAAAGTGGAGAAAAGTGAAACTGAAAAATCTGGCTTAAACCTCAACATTCAAAAAACTAAGAACATGGCATCTGATCCCATCACTTCATGGCAAATAATGGGAAAACAAAGAAAACAGTGACGGACTTTATTTTCTTGGGCTCCAAAATTACTGCAGATGGTGAGTGCAATCATGAAATTAAAAGATGCTTGCTCCTTGGAAGAAGAGCTATGACCAACCTAGACAGCATATTAAAAAGCAGAGACATTACTTTGCTGACAAAGGTCCATCTAGTCAAAGCTATGGTTTTTCCAGTGGTCATGTATGCATGTGAGAGTTGGACCATAAAGAAAGCCAAGCCCTGAAGAATTGATGCTTTTGGACTGTGGTGTTGGAGAAGACTCTTGAGAGTCCTTTGGACTGCAAGGAGATCCAATCACTCAGTCCTAAAGGAAATCAGCCCTGAATATTCATTGGAAGAACTGATGCTGAAGCTGAAGCTGAAGCTCCAATACTTTGGCCACCTGATGCGAATAACTGACTCATTGGAAAAAACCCTGATGGTGGGAAAGATTGAGGGCTGGAAGAGAAGGGGACCACAGAGGATGAGATGGTTGGATGGCATCACTGACTCAATGGACATGAGTTTGAACAAGCTCAGGGAGATGCTGAAGGATAGGGAGGCCTAACATGCTATAGTCCATGTGGTTGCAAAGAGTTGTACGTGACTGAGCAACAACAACAACAATAACCAGCATATTTCCCTGCAGTGACCCAGCACTGAAAATATACACTTGGAACAAACTGAAATTTATCATGAGGGAAGTGGTTTGCAGTGGTTATTCTCTGTGTGGTGAGTGACATACATATACAGTGCATTATAAACCTAGGTGTTCTATTACCTGAGGTATTAGAGAGGAGATCCAAGTACAGTGTTTCCTTCAATAAAAAACTCGCTTGCACCCAGAATTGACTGTACTGAGAAGAGAATCAGCTCATAAAACCCTGCATTGTTTTCAGCCTGGATATAAGGTCTAATTACCGCTTGAATTAGACATGTACCAGGTATGAGTTCCTAGAACGAGTAGTAAGCACGGAGGCTTTTTTCACTGCAGCGAGGTTTCTGCACTGAGACACACTTGCACTGCACTTAAGACCTGCTGGAACTGTGTGTCTGAGGCTGATTGAAACCTGTAGAAATTTAGCTATCCAAGGAAGAAAGCAGCGCTTGGCTCTTCATTCTGTATTCATAGAGTTGATCCCAACAGCCTTTGTTTTTTGATGCTCCTCACAAGTCGAAGAAAAGACTTTGGTGTCCATTGTTCTTTCAGGGAAAAATGTGCAGACCAAGAAGCTTTTGATTCTTGCAAGACATACTAGAGTTACTGCACGAGATTTACCAAGGCTTCTTGGAAACTGCAGCGTGCCTAAATTTGTTGGTGGGTAAAGTTGGACCTTAATACTTTAAGGTTGCTGATCACCTTTAGTTTTCCCTTTCACTAGAGAGAAGTGTGAAATAAGATCCTAGCAAGGAGTTGCAAGCACTCTGTTTTTTCAAGAAAACTCACAGGTATTCACACAAACATTCCTGTGCTGAAGAGAAGACAGGCAAAAACAGTGTTTTTCAGGCAGCTTTGAGGCTACCACTGTCTAGCTTTCATGTGGGGATATAATGATTTTGTCATCAGGCACCATATTCAAAGTTGACACAGCATATTGATCTGCAGTTTCTGACCAGCGAAAAGATCCCTGGGACACAGAGAGCCATCCATGAAACCTGTGCATGCAGGAAGTTCTGCAGGTGGTGAACGACATACCTGAATACTGCCCTAGTTTGGCCTAGCTGCATCTGGATCGTCCCAAGGTCTAACAATATTCACTGAAAATCTGCCTTGCTTTCAGGCTGGATCTAAAGTCTAGTTTCTGCTTGAAGTAGATAGGCATCAGGTTTGAGTTCCCAGAATGAATTGTAAGCACAGAATTTCTTTTCACTGCAGCACAGGTGTCCTCACTGAGGCAGACAACCATTGTACTAATGACCTGCTGAAACTGTGTTCCTGAGGTTGTTTGAATGCTGTGGAACTCTAGCTATCCAGGGAAGAAAGCTCTGCTTTACTCTTCACTGTGCATGCAGAGTGTTGATCGTATTGGCCTTTGTTGTTTGATGCTGTTTAGCAATTGAAGAAAAGGCTTCGTTTTCCAGTTTCTTCCACGCAAAGCAGTGCAGATGTGAGAGGCCCACCAGCCCTGAAAGGCCTGCTAGAGTCATTACACTGGATTTTTATCAAGGTTTCTTGAAAACGTCAGCATGCCTAACTTTGTTGATGGGTGAAACCAGATCTTAGTTTGAGGCTACTAATCATGTTTAGTTTGCCCTTTAGTGACAGTGCTTTGGGATGAACTCCAAACTCGGAGTTGCAAGTATCCTGTTTCTGTCTAGAAAACTCACTTCATTCACAGAGGCATTCCTGCATTGAAGAGAAGAGGGGCTCAACAATGTTCTTCAGGCAGCTTTGAGGCCACAGCTCTCCAGCTTTCAAATGGGAAAAATGCTACTTTTGCCATCAGGCCTCTAAGGTTGACACACACCATACTGACCTGCAATTTCTGACAAGCAAAAGTAGACCCCTGGGAGGCACTGGGAGCTGCTATGCTTAAACTTTTGTGGGCGAGGAGTGCTATATGTGGTAGATTGAGGCCCTGTTTAGATATTGGTACATTTGGAACTTCCAAAGGCCTATTAATGTTCAGAGGAAAATCGCATCATTTTCACACTGAGTATAATGTCCAGACTCCCCTGGAGGGAGAGAGACATCAGAATGAGCTTCCAGGATGGCTGAAAACAACAGTGTTCTCTTATTACTATTTTTTAAATCAGTGCTGCTCAGGTTGACACTTTAAGGCAAACTGGTACTGCACCTAAGACCAGCTACAAGAGTGTTCTTGACCCTTTTGAAAGCTTTGGAAGTCTAGCTATCCAAGGAATAAAGCAGTGCCCTGAACTTCACTCAGCATGAAAAAGAGTTGATCTTAACAGCTAGCGTCACAGGATGCTGACTAGGAGCCGCAGAAAAGACTTCTAGTTCACAGCGCTCCTTCAGGGAGAACAGCGCTGCAGGGAGTCACGGGAATCTTGCAGCACATGCCAGATTTACTGCCCTGGAGTAAGTAAGGCTTCATGCAAACTGCCGTGTGCCTTACTTGGTTGGAGAGAAAGATGGCCCTTCCTTTGAGGTCAGTGGTCATGTTTAGTTTGCTCTTAGCTAGAGAGTCTCCCAGGATGAGCTCCTAGCAAGGGATTGCTTCCTTCCAGAAACCTCCATTGTCCTTCCAGAGGCATTCCAGTGGTTAACACAAGATGGGGAACCACAGGGTCTAGGCAGCTTGAAGGCAATGACTCTTTAGAATTCAAATGAGGAAAATACTGCTTTTGCCATCAGGCTTCAAACTCAGGTTGACACACAGCAGACTTGCCTGCAGTTTCTGACTAGTCAAAAGATACCTGGACACACTGGGCCCTTCCACGAATAAACTTGCATAAGCCGGGAGTGCTGCGTGAAGTGAAGTACATGCTTGGTACTGCCCTGGTTAGGCCTCGGTGCCTTAGGATCTTACAAAGGCCTAGCAATGTACGTGGAAAAACCACAATTTTCACACTGGATCTAATGTGTAATTTCTGCTTGAGGGGGGAAAATATCAGGTATGAGTTCTCAGGATTAATGGAAAGAAGTGTTTTTTTTGTTTTTTGTTTTTTTTTTTTAAATCAGTACAACTCAGGTTTACTTTTTGAGGCAGACTGGAATTGTACCTGAGACCAAATACAACTGTATTCTCTGACTGTTTGGAAGCTCTGGACACCTAGCTCTCCAAGGGAGAAAGCAGTGTGTTGACCTTCACTCTGGATACAAAGAGTTGGTCCCAAAGCCTACGTAACTTTCTGCTGCCCAGAAGCTGCAAAAAAGCCTTATGGTATACAGTGTTCTTCTAGGGAAAATGGTGCTGCTGCGAGAGTCTTAGGAGCCTTGAAATGCAAGCCAAAGTTACTGCACTAGATTCAGCAGGGCTTCAAGGAAACTGCTGAATGCCTACCTTGATTGCATGGAAAAACTGGACATTCCTTTGAAGTTAGTGGTCACGTTTAGTCTGCCCTTTAGCTAGGGAGTGCTGTGGATGAGCTCCTAGGAAGGGATTACAAGCACCCTTTTCTTTTGAGAAATCTTACTTGCTCTCACAGAATCATTCCAGTGGTGAACACAAGACAGACAACAGCAGTATTTCTCAGGCAGCTTGGAGGTTGCAGCACTCTAGCTTTCAAACGAGGGAAATACTGGCTTTTCCCATCAGACCCCAACCTCAAGTTGACAGATGCTAAATTTGCCTGCAGTTTCTGAGCAGTGAAAATAGATGCCTGGGACACACTTGACCCTTGCATGAATAAACCTGTGTACACGAGGAGCACCACATGTGCTCAGGTGAAATATATACCTGAGTTACTGCGCTGGTTAGGCCTAGGTGTTTTTGGGTCTTCCAAAGGACTAGCAATGTTCAGGGAAATACTGCATGGTTTTCAAGCTGGATCTAATATCTAGTTTCCACTTGATGTACTGCACAGACTTTTTTTCTCCTACAAGGGAATGATAAATTGCATTTGTATTAATTCCTATTTGAAAGAAAACACAAACATTTTGTAGTGTGAACAAGGCTTTTCTGACACACTATTAGGCTTTGAGTTCTCCTATCCTACAGAGCACAAAACTGATAGCATTTGCTCATTCTTTTTAGAAACAGAGGTCTTCAGGTGTCTAAAACCATTCATCACCTGTGAAAAGATTCTCTCCAATTCTGTAGAAAGAAATGTCACTGGCTATAAACTGCTTTTATCTGAGTTTGAAGAGACATGTTCTTAGCTTCCTGGGGAAACTGACTTCCTCTGCTGTCTTAACGGGTTTCATTCCAAATCACCCTTGAAACGCTGTGCTTAAGACAGCTATAACAGAAGCTGTGGAATGGCAGTTTCACAAGTACCACAAACTATTTATGAGCAACTGAAAACTGTGGGAATACCTGCCTATTCATAACCACCTTTGTCTCTAACATTGTTTGTCTGGCTTCTTAGGACTTTTCCTCTACCAGATATAATAGCTTATACCTGAATAGCTTCCACTCAAAGTGTTTTCTTGAGTCCTATGTCCTGATGAGATTCACTTTTGTTTAAAATATGATGTGTTGTTTCATGTCTTTGGTATAAGTCAACACAAGCTTCTGAAGTCAAGTATATTTTCCCAGGCAAAGAACAATGTGCTTAGCATAACCACAGCCTAGAAAAAAACCAAACTGTCTTCCCTATAAACACATTTAGGGGTGAGACATACCATTTGGAGGACTTTGATTACCACTTGTTTTAGATACTGGAGCTCTGGTCATGTTCACAAGAACATTAACAAATATTCATTTAAGAGTTGATCAGAGCAGTCCCTAAAGTAATCATACTTTGTGTAGCCCTCTTGTAAAACTGCCAGGATTCCCATGGTATGAGTTCTTCAAAGCTGGGTATTTCAGAGGACTCCTTCATAATCTGAGAAACTCACTGTACTCTGCAGCAGGAAGAGGTGTTAGCCGCCATTCTCACGTTGAGGCCTGGGTACAAGAGAAAATCAACATCTCTCAGGGAAACACCAGGAAGATAGGCTCTTTCCTTAAGGTGTTAGGGCCTACAGCCAGAGGGTTGTGTTTGAGCTCCTACAGGGAAACAATAGATTGTATTTCTATAATTCCCATTTTAAAGAAAACAGAAATGTCCACATCAAGTGAAACAATGTTGTCCCAACACACAATTAGGCTTTGAGCTCTCCTCTCCGATAGAGCACAAATCAGATAGTATTTGCTCATTCCCCCTTAGAAACAGACATCTTTCAGATGTCTCAAACCATTCAAGATTGTCTCTAAGTTTTGTAGAGAGAAGCATCCCTGTGTTTAGTTTTTTTTCAATCTAGGTTGGAAAAGATACTTTCTTCATTCCATGAGACACCTGACTTTTTGCTGTCGGAATGGGTTTCCTTTAAACTTACCCTTGGAACACAACGCTTAAGGCAGCTATAACACAAGGTGTGGAATGGCAATATTACAGGTCCCTCAAACAGTGTATGAGCTGCTTCCCATTGGAGGCCAAACCTGCATATTCAGAACCCGTCCTGTGTCTCTGTTGTCATTCCTCTGGTTTGTGAGAAGCTTGGACTTTTTTTCTCCTTGATACAAGGCTTGCCATCAATGAATAGTTTTCAATCTAAATGTGTGTAGGGTGCTGAGTCTAGCACGGGTTCACTCTTGTGTAAATATGGTACCTAGACTTCCATGTCCATGGTACAAGTTAATACACGCCTCTGAAGTCAAGTATATCTTTCCCCCCAGCAAAGCTCATGGAGAAGGCAGTGGCACCCCACTCCAGTACTCTTGCCTGGAAAATCCCATAGACTGAGGAGCCTGGTGGGCTGCAGTCCATGGGGTCACTAAGAGTCGGACACGACTGAGTGACTTCACTTTCACTTTTCACTTTCATGCATTGGAGAAGGAAATGGCATCCCACTCCAGTGTTCTTGCCTGGAGAATCCCAGGGACGGGGGAGCCTGGTGGGCTTCCGTCTATGGGGTCGCACAGAGTCGGACACGACTGAAGTGACTTAGCAGCAGTAGCAGCAGCAAAGCTCATTGTGCTTGACATAGCCACAGCTTAGAAGATGACCAAACTGCCCTTCCTATAAAACTGTCCAGAACTAGAGCATACTCATGACAGGCTTTGATTACCAACTGTCTTCAGCAACTGAAGCTGTGATCAGGTTCACAGGAACATGTGTAACAAACATTCCTTTAAAAGTTGATCAGAGTAGTCCCTAAAGTAATCACATATTGTGTAACTCTCTGACAAAACTGCTAGAACTCCCACAGTACAAATTCTTCAGAGCTGGGTGTTTTAGACAACTCCTGGATAATCTGAGAACCTCATCGTACTCTGTAGCTGGAAGAGGCTTGGGCTCCCATTCTAATTTGAGGGCTGTATAGAGGGGAGTGTCAAGGTCTCTCAGGGAAACACTAGGAAGACAGGAACTTTTCTTAAGATCTTGGGCCTAGAGTCAGAGAACTAAGTTAGAGCTCTTGCAGGGATATGATGCATTCCATTTGTATGAATTCTTGTTTAAAAACGCAGAACACACGCAAAAGTCCACTTAGTGTGAAACAAGCCTGTCCCAACACACTGATAGGCTTTGAGTCCACCTTTCCAATAAACACAAAGCTGATTCCAGGTGCTCATTTCCCTTTGAAAACAGAAGTGTTTCAGGTGTCTCAAACCATTCACCTCCAGCTGTAAGACTAAATTTTCTATCTAAATCCGGTACATAAAAACATCACTGTGTATAACTATTTTTTTCAGTCACATTTAAAGAGCTTCGTTCCTTTCTTACATGGGACACCTGCCTTAGTATGTCCTCTGAATGGGTTTTAGATTGCTGAGTTTAGAGAGCAGGTTCACTTTTGTGTAAATATTGAAATGGTGGCACACAGTTCAGAAAAAGTCAGTACATGACTCAGAAGTCAATTATATCTTTCATCCAAGGAAAACACACATGCTTAATGGGCTTTCAGTTCAGTTGCTCAGTCGTGTCCAATTCTTTGTGATCCCATGGACTGTAGCAGGCCAGGCCTCCCTGTCCCTCACCAACTCCCGGAGCTTACTCAAACTCATGTCCATCGAGTCAGCGATGCCATCCAACCATCTTATCCTCTGTCGTCCCTTCTCCTCCCGCCTTCAATCTTTCCCAGCACCAGGGTCTTTTCAAATGAGTCAACTCTTCACATCAGGTGGCCAAAGTATTGGAGTTTCAGCTTCAGCATCAGTCCTTCCAATGAATATTCAGGGCTGATTTCCTTTAGGATGTGCTTTAGCCTACAAGAATACCAGAGTGAGTGTCTTTCCCATATAATAGTCCCAGACTGAAGCCTACCTTCTAAAATTTTTGATATTCACTTGCTTTTAGCCACCAAAGCTGCAGTCAGGTTCTTAGGAGCATTTACAAACACCTCATTTAGGGGTTTATGAGAAAATTCCCTGGAATAATGCAACATTGTGTAGTCTTCTTCCCAAACCTGCCAAATTTACTGTACAAGGTCTCATTGTTGGGTATTTCAGAGGATACCTGGATAATCTAAGAATCTCATTATACTTTATAGATGGAAAAGGGCTTGGGTTCCATTCTCATTTTGAGGCTGTGTAAAGGAGAACATCAAGATCACTCAGAGAAATACAAGGAAGACAAAAACTTTCCTTAAGGCTTAAGGGGTTAGAGCCAATAGGCCTAAGTTCGAGCTCTTTCAGGGATATAATATAATATATTTCTATTATTTCTTATTTAAAAAAATAAAAATTTCCATTTTGTAGGAAAAAAGCCTGTCCCAACACACCAAAAGGCTCTTAGTTCCCCTGTCTTCTGGAACACAAACATGACTACAGTTGTTCTTTCCTCTGTGGAGCCAGAAATCTTGCTGGTATCTCAAACCAGCTACAAGATTGACCTTAAGTTCTGTAGAGAGAAATATCACTGTATATAAAATCTTCATCATCCGGGTTTGAAGAGACGCAGTCCTTTGCTATATGGGACACTTGCTTTCCCATGCCCTCTGAACAATTTTCACTTCAGGTCACCCTTGGAATACCACTTATAAGGCAGCTATAACACAAGCTGTGGAAAGGCAGTATTACAGGCCCCTCAAATCATTTGTGAGCAGCTACACAGTGGGGACCCTTCATGGATCACAGCTTTGTTGTGGTGAAGGGGCTTGCATAACTCAGTGAAACTATGAGCCATGCCATGCAGGTCCACCCAGGACAATTGGGTCATAGTGAAGAGTTCTGACAAAACATGTTCCATTGGAGAAGGAAATGGCAACTCACTCCAGTATTCTTGCCTGGAGAAGCCCATGAACAGTTGAAAAGGCAAAAAGATAAGGTGTCAGAAGATGAGCCCCCCAGGTCAGAAGATGTCCAATATACTACTGGGGAATACTGGGGAAGAGCAGAGGGCAATTACTAATAGCTCCAGAAAGAATGAAGGGGTTGGGCCAAAGCAGGAGTGATGTTCAGCTGCGGATGTGTCTGGTGGTGAAAGTAAAGTCTGATGCTGTAAAGAACAATATTGCATAGGAATTTGGAATGTTAGGTCCATGAATCAAGGTAAATTGGATGTAGTCAAGCAGGAGGTGCAAGAGTGAACATTGACATCTTAGGAATCAGTGAACTAATGGATTCAGAGAATCCATGGATGAGAATGGGAGAATTTAATTCAGATGGCCATTATATCTGCTACTGTGGGCAAGAATCCCTTAGAAGAAATGGATCCCTTAGAAGAAATGGAGCAGCCCTCAGCCAACAAGAGTCTGAAATGCAGTACTTGGATGCAGTATCAAAAACTGTAGAATTATTTCGGTCATTTCCAAGGCAAACAAATCTACGTCAGAGTAATCCAAGTCTATGCCCCAACATGGACTTGAAAACAAGCTGAAGCTGACTAGTTCTATGAAGACTTTCAACACCTTCTAGAACTAACAACAAAAAGGATATCCTTTTCGTCACAGAGGATTGGAATGCAAAAGATACCCAGAAAAACAGGCAAGTTTGGCTTTGGAGTACAAATTCAATATGTCAGCAAATTTGGAAAACTTAGCAGTGGCCGCAGGACTGGAAAAGGTCAGTTTTCAATCCAATCCCAAAGAAAGGCTATGCCAAAGAAACTATTATACAATCATGCTCATTTCATATGCTAGCAAGGATATACTCAAAATCCTACAAGCTAGTCTTCAGCAGTACATGAACTGAGAACTTCCAGATGTACAAGCTCAGGTTCAAAGAGGCAGAGGAACCAGAGATCAAACTGCCAACATTCCTTGGATCATGGATCAAGCAAGGAAATTCCAGAATAACATCTACTTCTGTTTCATTGATTATGCTAAAGCCTTTGACTGTGTACATCACAACAAACTTTGAAAAATTCTTAAAGAGATGGTAATAAGCAGACCACCATTCCTGCCTCCTGAGAAACCTATATGCATGTCAAGAAGCAACAGTTAGAACTGTACATGGAACAATGGACTGGTTCCAAATTGTGAAAGGAGTAGGACAAAGCTGTATATTATCACCCTGCTTATTTGACTTCTATGCAGAATACATCATGTGAAATGCTGGGCTGGATGAATCACAAGCTGGAATCAAGATTGCTGGGAGAATGCACCTATGGCCAATTAATCTATGACAAGTAAGACTGCACAATGTTGGAAAGACAGTCTCTTCAACAAATGGTGCTGGGAAAATGACAGCAACATGTTAAAAAATGAAATTAGATTATTCTTTAACTCCATACACAAAAATAAGCTCAAAATGGTTTAAAGACCTAAATATGAGGCCAGAAACTATAAAACTCCTGGAGGAAAACATAGGCAGAACACTCTCTGACATAAATCACAGCAATAACTTTTTTGATCCATTTCCCATATTAATGGAAATAAAAACAAAAGTAAACAAATAGGACCTAAGGCTTCCCTGGTAGCTCAGAGGTTAAAGCATCTATCTGCAATGATGGAGAGCTGGGTTCGATCCCTGGGTTGGAAAGATCCCCTGGAGAAGGAAATGGCAACCCACTCCAGTATTCTTGCCTGGAAAACCCCATGGACAGAGGAGCCTGGTGGGCTATACTCCACGGGGTAGCAAAGAGTCGGACATGACTGAGCGACTGCACTACGAAGCTGAAAAGCTTTCACGTATCAAAGGATGCAATAAACAAAATGAAAAGACAACCCAAAGACTGGGAGAAAATATTTGCAGATGTTGTGATCAGTAAGGGATTCGTTTCCAAAATTTGCAAACAGCTCATGATGCTTAACCACATCAAAACAAAGAATCCAATCAAAAATTCTCCAGGCCAGAATATTGGAGTGGGTAGCCTTTCCCTTCTCCAGGGGATCTTCCCAATCCATGGATCAAACCCAGGTCTCCCACATTGCAGGCAGATACTTAACCAGTTGAGCCACAAGGGAAGCCCAAGAATAGTGGAGTGGATAGCCTTTCCCCTTCTCTAGGGGATCTTCCCGACCCAAGAATTGAACCAAGGTCTCCTGCATTGCAGGCAGATTCTTTACCAACTGAGCTATCAGGGAAGCTTCCCCTCAAAATGGGCAAAAGACCTAAATTGACATTTCCCCAAAGAAGACATATGGATGGCCAAGAGGTATATGAAAACACATTCAACATGGCTAATTACTAGAGAAATGCAAATCAAAACTACAATGAGATATCACCTCACACCAGCCAGAATGGCTATCATCAAAAAATCCACAATAAATGCTGGAAAGGGTGTGGAAAGAAGGGAACCCTTCTATTGAGTGTATGTAAATTGGAGCAGTCACTATGGAGAACGGTATGGAAGTCCCTTAAAAAACTAGATCTACCATATGACCCTGCAATCCCACTCCTGGGCATATATCCAGAGAAAGACATGATCCAAAAGGATACATGCATCCCATGTGTCACTGAAGCATCATTTACAACAGCCAAGAGGTGGAAGCAACCTAAATGTCCATCAGCAGAGGAAAGGATAAAGAAGATGTGATACATATTTACAATGGAATATCACTCAGCCTTAAAAATGATTAAATAATGCCATTTGTAGCAACACTGACTCACTTAGAGAGTATCATACAGAGTGAACCAAGTCAAACAGAGAAGGGAAAATATTGTATGACATCCTTTACACATGGAATCTAAAAAAAAAAAGACACAAATGAACTTAATTACAAAATAGAAAGAGACTCACAGACTTAGAGAATGAACTTATGGTTGCCTGTGGGAAAGGGATAGTTAGAGATTTAGAGGTGGACGTGTACACACTGCTATATTTAAAATGGATAGCCAACAAGGACCTACTGTATAGCACATGGAACTCTGCTCAATGTTATGTAGCAGCTGGATGGGAGGGGGGTTTGGGGAAGAATGGAGACATGTATATGTATGGCTGAGGCCCTTTGCTGTTCCCCTGAAACTATCACAATATTGTTAATCAGCTATACTCTAATACAAAAGAAAAAGTTCAAAAAAAAAATAAAGATTGCTTGCAGCAATGCAAGCATCCTCAGATATGCAGATGATACCATTCTAATAGCAGAAAGTGAATAGGAACTAAAGAACCTCTTGATGGGAGTGAAAGAGGAGAATGAAAAAGCTGGCTTGAAATTCAGCATTCAAAAAATTATTAAATAAGATCATGGTATCTGGTCCCATCACTTCATGGCAAATTGAAGGGGGAAAGTGGAAGCAGTGATAGATTTTGTTTTCTTGGACTTCAAAATCACCACGGACGGTGACTGCAGCCATAAAATTAAAAGACTCTTGCTTCTTGGAAGAAAAGCTATGATAAACCTAGACAGTGTATTAAAAAACAGAGACATCACTTTGCCCATAAAGGTCCACATAGTCAAAGCTATGGTTTTTCCAGTAGTCATGTATGGATGTGAGAGTTGGACCATAAAGAAGGCTGAGCACCAAAGAATTGATGCTTTTGAACTGTAGTGTTAGAGAAGACTCCTGAGAGTCCCTTGGACTGCAAGGACATCAAACCAGTCAATCCTAAAGGAAATCAGACCTGAATATTCATTGGAAGGACTGATGTTGAAGCTGAAGCTCCAATACTCTGGGCACCTGATGTGAGGAGCTGACTCATTGGAAATGACCCTGATGCTGGGAAAGATTGAAGGCAGGAGGAGAAGGGGATGACAAAGGATGAGATGGTTGGATGGCATCACCGACTTGATGGACATGAGTTTGAGTAAACTCTGGGACATGGTGAAGGACGGGAAAGCCTGGGGTGCTGCTGCCCATGTGGTTGCAAAGAGCCAGACACGACTGAGCTACTGAGCAGCAGACAACAACCATACTGCTCTCCATAGTGACTCTACCAATTGACATTCCCACCAATAGTGCAAGAGAGTTCTCTTCTCTCCACACCCTCTCCAGCATTTATTGAAGACCGCTCACAGTTTAAGTTGATTCTGTGGTTCATTAACACAGTCAGAATATAGGAAAGGGAGTGAAGTGAAGTCTCTCAGTCGTGTCTAACTCTTTGTGACACCATGGACCCCATGTAGCCTACCACGCTCCTCTGTCCATGGGATTTTCCAGGCAAGAATACTGGAGTGGACTGCCATTTCCTTCACCAGAGGATCTTCCCAACCCAGGGATCGAACCTGGGTCTCCTGCATTGTAGGCAGACGCTTTACTGTCTGAGCCGCCAGAGAATATAGGAAGACGCATCCATATCTAGAGGAGGCCATGAGAGCATCACATCTAATGTACTGTGGGCATGACAGCTACAATGTCTAGAGTGATGGTCCAGCTCTTGGACTAGAATCGGGTCCCAGGAATTGTGTCTTCTTCATTCATTGAGTTATTTTAGTGTGTAGAAAAATATCTGCATGTCATAGATACTTAATATCTTTTGTTGAATGAATAAACCCCAGTCAGAACATTTCAGTTATCCAAGTGGGCTTGGGGCTCCTCTACCTATCCCCAGAGATCCCTAATCTGGCCACGTCAAGGATAAGGGCCAGGAGTAGCTAGATAGAATCTCAAATAAGAAAGCAAGTTGCTTTCCATGAACTTTTGCAAGCTCAGAAAAGCCACAGGCCAGAGAGGGATGAGGCAGAAAGCAACTTCATTTGGGAGAGCTGTAATAGACGTGAAGAGGCACTGTCATGACCATCAGGCTTCCCTGCAGAGCCAGGTAGCAGGCAAGCACCTACCATGCTGCTGCTGCTGCTGCTAAGTTGCTTCAGTCAGACTCTATGCGACCCCATAGACGGCAGCCCACCAGGCTCCCCCGTCCTTGGGATTCTCCAGGCAGGAACACTGGAGTGGGTTGCCATTTCCTTTTCCAATGCATGAAAGTGAAAAGTGAAAGTGAAGTCACTCAGCCGTGTCCATAGGTTATGCCATTTTCCTACAGTAACCCTTTATGAGGTTTGTTCTTTCACCACCCTACATATCAAAGAACAAAGTGAAACTCAGAGAGATGTAATGAGACTCCAAGGACACAGGTGAAGGTGGGTTACTCACCATGATGCTATGAATGAGGCAGACGCTCATCTAGTTAACTGTTGGTGCAGGACCTATTGGGCAGTAGGCCTCATGGGAGTATAGGAAGGTGGTGAGATAGGTGGTGTTTCTACTCAAGAAGGTTGGTATCAGGGACTCTATTAGCTTCTGCACCTGGCCTTCATTGAGGATCATCACTGAGTAGGTCTCATCCGGAGACCCAGTTGTCTCCTCTTCGTACCAGGTAGACGATGAGGGGCAGTAGTTAGCAGCTTCATCATGAGCCGCCAGGAGAATCAAGGTCTGGAGCTGAGGCCAGAAACTCCTAGCACCTCAAGAACTTGTACAAGGAAAGGACATGAGTATGTACTTTGAAAAAGGTTCTAGTTTTAAAAGCACAATTTGATTTGGCGGGCGTGATATGCACTTGGTACCTTCAATGCATTCTGTTCTCTGAGAAACAATAACATCCCCTGTTTTAAGAGCATTATGCAGTGAGCCATAAAGAAATGTCCCACTATAGATATGAGAAAACGAAAGATGGGAACTTCAAATGACTGTTCACATCACACAGGTCAAAAATGAGAACTGTCCAAAACATGGGTGGCATGACATTCTCTCCAAGATACACAGAGCTTGGTTTGCTCCTGATGTGAGGCAGAAGGCTCTGGAGAATCCATGTTCCTTAGAGTGCCCCAGGGAGTGGTCAGGTCTGAATCTAGGTTTCAGGCCCACCCTGATTGTCTCTAGGTCCTGCGAGTTAAGAGCCTTTTGTGTCCATTCTTACCTCAGACCAGCATTGGATTTTGATGATGGCCTGGTTCACCTGTCAATTGTCTTAGAGTGGTCGAACCTGTCAACCAGCTCCTTTAAGATGTCATGGATGGAGTTCTACAAACACAGAGCCTGATATCCTGACTAGTAAGTACCAGGGCCCTTACCAGTCTGTGATTCTATGTTACGTCAGGTCTAGCAAACTAATGCAGACTATTAGGATGAGTCTAAGATATTCCCTGCAAGATATTCCCTGCAGCACCAATGAAATGGCAACAAAATTGAATCATTGAGTTCTACATGTCTGGCCTTATATTTAGATCCTTAATAAGGAAAGCATAGGCAGACACTCTCTAACTTAAATCCCAGCAAGATCTTTTTTGATCCATCTCCTAGAGTAACAAAAATAAAAAACAAAAATAAACAAACAGGGCCTAATTAAATTTGAAAGCTTTTGCAAAGCAAAGGAAACCATAAACAAGATGAAAAGACAACCTCAGAATGGGAGAAAATATTTGCAAGCAAAGCAACTGACAAGGGATCAATCTCCAAAATATACAAACAGCTCATGCAGCTCAATATCAAAAACACTAAATAACCAAATAAAAAAATGGGTGGAAAAGTAGACATTTCTCTAAAGGAGACATACAAATGGCCAAGAAGCACATGAAAAGCTGTTCAATATCACGAATTATTGTTGTTATTCAGTGGCTAAGTCGTGTCTGACTCTCTGGGACCCCATGGACAGCAGTATGACAGGCTTCCCTGTCCTTCATTTCCACATTGCCCAGAGTTTGCTCAAACTCATTTCCATTGTGTCGATGATGTCATCCAACCATCTTATCCTCTATTCAGTTCAGTCACTCAGTCATGTCCAACTCTTTGCAACCCCATGGACTGTGGCATGTCAAGCTTTCCTGTCCATCACCAACTCCTGGAGCTTATTCAAACTTATGTCCATCAAGTCAGTGATGCCATTCAACCATCTCATCCTCTGTCGTCCCCTTCTCCTCCTGCTTTCAATCTTTCTCAGCATCAGGCTCTTTCCCAATGAGTCCGTTCTTCATATCAGGTGGCCAAAGTATTGAAGTTTCAGCTTCAGCATCAGTCCTTCCAATGAGTACTCAGGACTGATTTCCTTTAGGACTGACTGGTTTGATCTCCTTGCAGTTCAAGGGACTCTCAAGAGTCTTCTCCAACACCACAATTCAAAAGCATCAATTCTTCAGCGCTCAGCTTTCTTTATGGTTCAACTCTCACATCCATACATGACTACTGAAATACTACTACATAGCTTTGACTAGACCGACCTTTGTCAGTTATTAGAGAAATGTAAAACAAAACTCAAAAACTTAAAAAATATCAAAACAGTACATCCTCTATTCAATTCAATTCAGTTCAGTTCAGTTGCTCAGTCGTGTCCGACTTTTTGTGACCCCATGAATTGCAGCACACCAGGCCTCCCTGTCCATCACCAACTCCCAGAGTTCACTCAAACTCATATCCATCGAGTCGGTGATGCCATCCAGCCATCTGATCCTCTGTCTTCCCCTTCTCCTCCTGCCCCCAATCCCTCCCAGCATCACAGTCTTTTCCAGTGAGTCAACTCTTCGCCTGAGGTGGCCAAAGTACTGGAGTTTCAGCTTTAGCATCATTCAGAATGGACTGGTTGGATCTCCTTGCAGTCCAAGGGACTCTCAAGAGTCTTCTCCAACACCACAGTTCAAAACCATCAATTCTTTAGCGCTCAGCTTTCTTCACAGTCCAATTCTCACATCCATACATGGCCACTGGAAAAACCGTAGCCTTGACTAGTCGGACTTTGTTGGCAAAGTAATGTCTCTGCTTTTGAATATGCTATCTAGGTTGGTCATAACTTTCCTTCCAAGGAGTAAGCATCTTTTAATTTCATGGCTGCAGTCACCGTCTGCAGTGATTTTGGAGCCCAAAAAAATAAAGCCTGACAGTGTTTCTACTGTTTCCCTATCTATTTCCCATGAAGTGATAGAGAAATGTAAATCAAAACTACAATGAGGTATTAGCTCACCCCAGCCAGAATGGCCATCATCAAAAAATCTACAAATGATAAATGCTGGGGCTGGTATGAAGAAAAGGAAATCCTCTTACACTGTTGTTGGGGGTGTAAATTGATACAGCCACTATGGAGAACAGTATGAAGTTTCCTTAAAAAACTAAAAATAGAACTACCATATGACCCAGCAATTCCACTTATGTGCATATACTCAGAGAAAAACCATAATTCCCAAAGATATATGTACCCCAGTATTTACTGCAGCATTATTTACAAGAGCTAGGATAGAAGCAATCTAAATGTCTGTTGACAGAGGAATGAATAAAGCAGATATGGTATATTTAGCCTTTTAATATTATTGGATGTTTCAGCAGTATTTAATTCAGTGATTTAATTAAAAAATATTTTGGTGTATAGTTAACTGCTTTACAATGGTATTATTTTCTGCTGTATAGCAAAAGTGAATCAAAGGATACATATATATCCTGTTTTAAATGGCTGAATTGCTGTAGCAATTGACTGACTTCCTTTATGGGGTATTTTGAAGGCAAGTCAAAACACAGCTCCTGAACGTTTGGGCCTACAATGAATCGATGTGTCTGTGACATAACAAGTTGCAGACAAACTTATAAAATAGCTTAACCCCATACCCTATGTCCCTACTAAAAGATGATTTGCAAGGCTTGGAACATGTCTGCCAGGCAGTGGAGCTGATGGCTATTAGAATACCTAAGGTGTATACTTAAAAAAAAAAAAAAACAGTAGCAATATGCAAGGGTATATATGGCCTCATGAAAAGTAAAAACAACATTAAATAATTCCTTACTATTTCAACAAATATGTGAAAAGTGTCTTTCTACACTACCATATAGCTGGTGCAAAGGAGTGGAGATCCAGATTCTTTGAGAGTAGTCCTGGGGGACACTCATATGGAAAAGTCTTAAAAAGGCCTCAAGGAACCCCCCAGAATTGAATCTGGGTTTTAGGCTTACCCCAGTTACCTTTGGGTCCTGAGTATGGAGAGACCTCTATGCCCTTTCTTACCTTAGACCAGCACTGGATGTTGTTGGTGTCTTTGCCCCCTGTTGGTACCTGCCCCCTGCATGAGAATTTGGAATAGTTGAAACCATTTGACCAGCTTCTCAAAGATCTCCTGGGTGGAGCTCTGCAAAGACAGGGCCTGGGACATTGTCACAGGGAGACACCCTCGTGAGAAAGTCTGTTCCCCCCTTAGAGGACAGTAGGGGCGTTTTCCAAGTCATCTTGCCTGTGGCCTGAATCCTCTGAGGCTCAGGATTAAGATATGGGTTAGCTGAACTTGATCCCCAGCACTCCTTGTCTCATCCTGCCAGCTATGGCCTGGGGTATGAACATGACAGGTCCACTAGGCTTCCAACAACTAACAACCTGCTTTGGCCAGGAAGGACAGTCCCTTCATCCTCTGCTACTACTACCCCAACAGACACACACCATGAAGGAAAAGGGGATTGGTGTTGTCAGGGTGGTTACATGTGTGGCCTGGCCTGCACTGGGCTTCCTTGCCTTATGTTTGGGTGCCTCCTGCCAAATGGCCAGAGTTGTAGGTGATGAGGGCTGAGCCAAAGTCTATAGCAACAGAAAAGTCTCTCATTCTGGACTTTTCTCAGCCTGGTCTCTGAATGTCTGGATACAACAGCACATCTTGTTCTTTTCAGTGCTTCTGTTTAAGTGAGTTGATTAGGCAGCTGACTGTAGAATGTGGGTGCCTGGTTCTAAGTTCTGCTGGACCCTATGACCGAGGAAGTAAGGTTTCTTTTTCAGGATTCCATTTCTTATGGTCCCTATTCCAATCAAATCTAGTTATTTCTGAAGCAGGGGGACACCCACACTCTTTCTGCACCAGTTCCTCCTGTGGAGCTTAGTGGGCACCAATGGCATAGCATGCTGCCTGCCTCTTGGTGGCCAGTGCTAGAAATACAAGCCTAGACAGGAACACCACCAGACAAGCTGGCACCTTTGCTTGGGTGTCCTTAAGTTGGTGGCTCTCCTTATAAGGGCAAAGGAGTAGAATCTACAGGCTCCAAGTGCAATCAATTTTAGGAGCTTCCTTTTCCCACTTTTCTGTCCATCTGTGAGGTGTCCTCTTTCTTCATGAAGCATCACCTTACCTGAAACAATTATATCCTCATATATTCAAATGAAGACCCCGAAGGTCCAACAAGGAGTAGTCTTTTCCCTGGATCCCAGACTTTGATCTACAGAGTTGTAGTATACTCTTCTCTATCCCAAGTTCCTAAACCAGAACTGTCAGCTCTAAAAACCTCTTGGTAGTAGGAAGCATTTTTCCAAAGACTTCAGAGCACAGTGGGTCACAGATTGGTGATTGGTATTGCCAGGGGGATCACATTTGTGGCCTGGCCTGCATTGGGCTGCCCTGGGTTATGTTTGGGTGCCTCCTGCCAAATGGTCAAAGGTGTAGGTGATGAGGGTTGAGCACAGCAAGAGAAAGTCTGTTAAGAGCCAAGGCCAAGAGACAATCTATGAACCCCTGGGTTCACCCCCTTTAAGCACCCTTATTTACACAGAAAGATACCAAGGCCTTCTCTCCTGTAACCACTGTCTACTAGGGAGTATGGGCTTGCAGTTTCAGGTGCTAATACAGGTGAACTGCAGAACACAAGTCCTATCCTATTGAGCCTGGACCAAGAATGTCCTGGACAACACAGATCCCCAGGAACCTTAAGAATTCCTCTTCCTATCTCTGGGACTGTGAGCATGTAGCTAGGAAAACAGATGCCACTGTCCCATTCCAAAGCTACCCCCAACCTTTCTTCTTTCCCTGTTGCTACTACTTCTCCAGCGTCTGCCTTTATTTAACCACAGACCCAGTTTGCATGCTTCTGTGCACCCGTGGGTACACAGAGGTGTCCACAGGATGGATGGATGTGTGGATGCACAGAGGACACTGACCACAGATGGAGATGACATGCGTAGCATTCTCCCGAGGACTTTGATCTTTCATTTTTTCATGGTGTGGGCTGAGCACTGGCCTACACAAAATTGTAACACTTGCTAATCTGAACTCTTACCACCTCCTAGAGTCTGGGTCAGTTCAGTTCAGTTCAGTTGCTCAGTCATGTCCGACTCTTTGCAACCCCAGAAACCGCAGCACGCCAGGCCTCTCTGTACATCACCAACTCCTAGAGTTTATCCAAACTCAAGTTCATTGAGTGGATGATGCCATTCAACCATCTCACCCTCCGTAATCCCCTTCTCCTCCTGCCTTCAATCTTTACCAGCATCAGGGTCTTTTCCAATGAGTCAGTTCTTCGCATCACGTGGCCAAAGTACTGGAGTTTCAGCTTCAACATCAGTCCTTCCAGTGAACATTCAGGACTGATCTCCTTTAGGATGGACTGGTTGGATCTCCTTGCAGTCCAAGGGACTTTCAAGAGTCTTCTCCAACACCACAGATCAAAAGCATAAATTCTTCGCTGCTCAGCTTTCTTTATAGTCCAATTCTCACATCCATACATGACCACTGGAAAAATCATAGCCTGGACTAGATGGATCTTTGTTGACAAAGTAATGTCTCTGGTTGTTCATAACTGTTTTTCCAAGGAGTAAGCGTCTTTTTATTGTGTGGCTGCAGTCACCACCTGCAGTGATTTTGGAGCCCAAGAAAATAAAGTCTGACACTGTTTCTACTGTTTCTCCATCTATTTCCCATGAAGTAATGGGACCAGATGCCATGATCTTTGTTTTCTGAATATTGAGCTTTAAGCCAACTTTTTTACTCTCCTCTTTCACTTTCAAGAGGTTTTTGTTCCTCTTCACTTTCTGCCATAAGGATGGTGTCATCTGCATATCTGAGGTTATTGATATTTCTCCTGGCAATCTTGATTCCAGCTTGTGTTTCTTCCAGTCCAGCATTTCTCATGATGTACTCTGCACAGAAGTTAAATAAGCAGGGTGACAATATACAGCCTTGACGTACTCCTTTTCCTATTTGGAACCAGTCTGTTGTTCCATGTCCAGTTCTAACTGTTGCTTCCTGACCTGCATATAGATTTTTCAAGAGGCAGGTCAGGTGGTCTGGTATTCCCATCTCTTTCAGAATTTTCCACAGTTTATTGTGATCCACACAGTCAAAAGCTTTGGCATAGTCAATAAAGCAGAAATAGATGTTTTTCTGGAACTCTCTTGCTTTTTCGATGGTCCAGAGGATGTTGGCAATTTGATCTCTGATTCTTCTGCGTTTTCTAAAACCAGCTTGAACATCTGGAATTTCATGGTTCATATACTGTTGAAGCCTGGCTTGGAGAATTTTGAGCATTACTTTGTCAGCATGTGAAATGAGTACAATTGTGTGGTAGTTTGAGCATTCTTTGGCATTGTCTTGCTTTGGGACTGGAATGAAAATTGACCTGTTCCAGTCCTGTGGCCAACTGCTGAATTTTCCAAATTTGCTGGCATATTGAGTACAGCACTTTCACAGCATCATCTTTTAGGATTTGAAATAGCTCAACTGGAATTCCATCACCTCCACTGGCTTTGTTCATAGTGATGCTTCCTAAGGCCCACTTGACTTCACATTCCGGAATGTCTGGCTCTAGGTGAGTGATCACACCATCATGATTACCTGGGTCGTGAAGATCTTTTTTGTACAGTTCTTCTGTGTATTCTTGCCACCTCTTCTTAATATCTTCTGCTTCTGTTAGGTCTATACCATCTCTGTCCTTTATTGAGCCCATCATTGTATGGAATGTTCCCTTGGTATCTCTAGTTTTCTTGAAGAGATCTCTAGTCTTTCCCACTCTATTATTTTCCTCTATTTCTTTGTATTGATCACTAAGGAAGGCTTTCTTATCTCTCCTTGCTATTCTTTGGAACTCCGCATTCAAATGGGTTTATCTCTCCTTTTCTCCTTTGCTTTTCTCTTCTCTTCTTTTCACAGCTATTTGTAATGCCTCCTCAGACGGCCATTTTGCTTTTTTGCATTTCTTTTTCTTCGGGATAATCTTGCTCCCTGTCTCCTGTACAATGTCACGAATGTCCGTCCATAGTTCATCAGGCACTCTGTCTATCAAATCTAGTCCCTTAAATCTATTTCTCACTTCCACTGTATAGTCATAAGGGATTTGATTTAGGTCATACCTTAATGGTCTAGTGGTTTTTCCCACTTTCTTCAATTTAAGCCTGAAGTTGGCAATAAGGAATTCATGATCTGAGCCACAGCCAGCTCCTGGTCTTGTTTTTGCTGACTGTATAGAGCTTCTCCATCTTTGGCTTCAGAGAATATAATCAATCTGATTTCGGTGTTGACCATCTGGTGATGTCCATGTGTAGAGTCTTCTTTTGTGTTGTTGGAAGAGAGCGTTTGCTATGACCAGTGCATTTTCTTGGCAAAACTCTATTACCCTTTGCCCTGCTTCATTCTGTACTCCAAGGCCAAATTTGCCTATTAATCCAGGTGTTTCTTGACTTACTTTGCATCCCAGTCCCCTATAATGAAAAGGACATCTTTTTTGGGTGTTAGTTCTAGAAGGCCTTGTAGGGCCTTGCTCGCTGGAGTGGCAAGCGGTGGCTCTGGTGCTAGGTCAGTACTTGGCTCTTTTTGGACCTCGGTTTTCAAATTATACAGTGAAAGGTTAGATATACAGTTGCATAAGCATATGCTTAGGGGCTTTCCTGATAGCCCAGTTGTTAAAGAATCCACCTGCATTTCAGGGGACCCTGGTTTGATTCCTGGGTTGGGAAGATCTACTGGAGAAGGGATAGGCTACCCACTCCAATATTCTTGGGCTTCCCTTGTGGCTCAACTGGTAAAGAATCCACCTGCAATGTGGGAGACCTGGGTTTGATCCCTGGGTTGGGAAGATCCCCTGGAGAAGGGAAAGGCTACCCACTCCAGTATTCTGGCCTAGAGAAGTCCTTGGACTGTATAGTCCATGGGGTTGCAAAGTGTCGGACAAGACTGAGCGACTTTCACTCACAAGCAAATGACAGCCAGGAGACGTTGTCAGGCTTCATATATACTGGATGGAATGTCACACTGGAGTGCTACTCAAGTGCTCATAAGCACTAAATGCTCCTTAACACTGGGGCACATGGGGCAAAAATCCCCCAATCAACCAGCCCCTATGTCCATGTGAAGGCCAGAAGAAAGCCCTGTCACGTGAGCCCTGTTTTCCAAGCATGCATGGGCAACACACAAAGGTTCTGCTCATGAGGCAAATTTAGAGGCCCTGCCCCCCTGCCCCCCCGCCCCCAACCCCCACATCACCCTTTGCCCTCCTTCTATCCTCAATCTAACAAAACATGAATGTCAGTCAGGCAAAAGCATCAGGTATCAAAATTGTACAATCTGCTTCCACATTTGCCTCTGTGATGTTGGGTAGGGGGATATGTCCCAAAGAAGGGACCTCTCTTCTCCGAGGTCAAACAGTTACTCTATGGAAAACTTGTATTAATACTTGCCGAGGTCCAGCCCCGGCTGATCCAGGGTATTCGAAGGAGAGATGGCTAGGCGACCTATTCAAATGTTAATTAGAGATATAAAGAGTAATAAAATGAGGATAGCTCAGTAGGAAAATTCAGTGGAGAAAAGAAGCTGAGTGGCTTGGTTTACGCGGAAAATCAATATAACCCATGACACCAGGTTAGCTCTGACCACGGAGGCCGCAGGCGCCCTCTCGAATAGCGGAAGGTGCCCCACCTTAGACACCTTCTCGAGTGGGTCTTAGAAGCCCAGGCAAATAAATGGTCACAGAGGATATCCGCGCTCCAGATGGACACTCAGCTGGAAGTTAAAGGGAAGAATGACATGGGGAGACCAAGCGTTGGTGAGCAAGGCCCATAGCTTTATTTTCAACAGGGGTTTTTATACCCTAAGTTACACATAGAGGATAATAGGGGATGCAAAGTCAGCAGTCTTTGATGCTTATCAAAAACCAGGGTTTCTTTCCTGCAAATTTATCGTATACAAATGGTTTAGGTGATTTACATCATCTTCTGGCCAGAAGGCCTATTAACATTTTATGACTCTTGACAAGGACTTAACAACAAAGACTTATTTTCTCTAAGAGTAATTATTTTAAGGTTTGGCGCCATCTTTCGAAGATAAAATTACATTCCTATAGGGCGGATGTGTAATGGGTTTACAAAGGAAATAATTTATTACCTTAAGGGTCTAAAGTTACTAACACCAAGGCCACTAGTTATTTTTTCTACATACCAACTATATTAATTAATACACATTCAAGGATACAATACAGGGGATATGGAAACTTGGCAGCAAGCATTGGCTCATCAATGAAATCTTTTACTAGTTTTATTCTGACAGTTTCTAACTCTCTGAGAGGCTCTAAGCTATTTGAATATCTTAAGCTTCCCGTGCCTCTCGAGGCTGGGAGACTGTAAACAATCATATGCATAGCTGTAGGTGTCCGGGTAAACTTGTCAGGCGAGTTAGAGAGCCATCTGAGGGGTTTGGATTTAAACACTCCTAATTGCCCAGGAACTTTATTAATTGGAGCTGTAAGTTAACTCTTTGACAGAGAGAGCGAGATGGTGGTGGGGGACAGCCCCCAGTAAAGTCAGAGGTGAGAGCACAAAGCAATAAAGTAGGCAGACTCTGGTTTTTTGGGGGTAGATGCTCGAGAATATCCGGGGGCACTCCCGAGGCTCGATCCCGCCTTTGCGTATGCCGAGCCTCCTTCCTCATGACCTTTGTCACGAGTGGAATGTCTCTCGCCGGCTCCCGGCAAATACTTTTCTTAGAATTAGAGTTAGCTACATAGTCTAGAAATGTATATATTAATGCCACAATTAGGAAAGAGCTGTTTCTTTTCGTATCAGATCAGATCAGATCAGTCGCTCAGCCGTGTCCGACTCTTTACGACCCCATGAATCGCAGCACTCCAGGCCTCCCTGTCCATTACCAACTCCCGGAGTTCACTCAGACTCACGTCCATCGAATTAGTGATACCATCCAGCCATCTCATTCTCTGTCATTCCCTTCTCCTCCTGCCCCCAATCCCTCCCAGCATCAGAGTCTTTTCCAAGTCAACTCTTCACATGAGGTGGCCAAAGTACTGGAGTTTCAGCTTTAACATCATTCCTTTCAAAGAAATCTCAGGGCTGATCTCCTTCAGAATGGACTGGTTGGATCTCCTTGCAGTCCAAGGGACTCTAAAGAGTCTTCTCCAACACCACAGTTCAAAAGCATCAATTCTTCAGCCCTCAGCCTTCTTCACAGTCCAACTCTCATATCCATACATGACCACAGGAAAAACCATAGCCTTGACTAGATGAACCTTTGTTGGCAAAGTAATGTCTTTGCTTTTGAATATGCTATCTAGGTTGGTCATAACTTTCCTTCCAAGGAGTAAGTGTCTTTTAATTTCATGGCTGCAGTCACCATCTGTAGTGATTTTGGAGCCCAGAAAAATAAAGTCTGACACTGTTTCCACTGTTTCCCCATAACAAACAAAAAACCCTAGAGACAGGCAGTCCAAATTAATCCTAGAATTTCCATCATGTCAGTCCACAGATCATCTGTCTTTCTGCTCCAGAATCTTAATATGTACTTTCCATTATTAAGGCTGTTCATGGTCCAGGATGGCCGTTGGATCTCCTGCCTGGACAAGGCATTGCATCTCAATCTGTCTCAGCTCCCTTTGGTTCAGTCGCTCAGTAGTGTCTGACTCTTTGCAACTCCATGGACTGCAGCACGCCGGGTCTCTCAGTCCATCACCAACTCCTGGAGCCTACCCAAACTCATGTCCATTGAGTTGGCGATGCCATCCAACCATCTCATCCTTTGTCATCCCCTTCTCCTCCTGCTGTCAATCCTTCCCAGCATCAGGGTCTTTTCCAGTGAGTCAGTTCTTCACATCAGGTGGCCAAAGTATTGGAGTTTCAGCCTCAACATCAGTCCTTCCAATGAACACCCAGGGCTGATCTCCTTTAGGAGGACTGGTTGGATCTCCTTGCAGTCCAAGGGACTCTCAAGAGTCTTCTCCAACACCACAGATCAAAAGCATCAGTTCTTCACCGCTCAGCTTTCTTTATAGTCCAACTCTCACATCCATACGTGAATACTGGAAAAACAATAGCCTTGACTAGACGGACCTTTGTTGGCAAAGTAACAGCTCTGCTTTTTAATATGCTGTCTAGGTTGGTCATAACTTCCCTTCCAAGGAGTAAACGTCTTTTAATTTCATGGCTGCAGTCACCATCTGCAGTGATTTTGGAGCCCCCCCCCCCAAATAAAGTCAGCCACTGTTTCCACTGTTTCCCCATCTTTTTGCCATGAAGTGATGATCTCAGACTAGGGATAAGAATAATAGAGGGCAAAGCAGGCCCTCCCAGCTGTATTAGTTTCTGTTGAGCAGCCTCCCCAAAGGCCCATATTTTCATCTGGGCACACACCATTGGCCTGAAATTTGTCTGGTAATCCTGAATTGTAAGTGAGGCCAAGAATTTTATCTTCATTGAACTGATGTCTGAAAGAAAACTAAGTCTCTTCTCTCAAGGATATGCTATGCTGTGCTTAGTCACTCAGTCGTGTCCAACTCTATGTGACCCCATGGACTGTAGACCACCAGGCTCCTCTGTCCATGGGGAATCTCCACGCAAGAATACTGGAGTGGGTTGCTGTGCCCTCCTCCAGGGGATCTTCCCCACCCAAGAATTGAACCAGGGTCTCCTGCATTGCAGGCAGATTCCTTACCAACTGAGCTACCAGGGAAGTCCCCTCTCAAGGATAAAGGAGAATAAAAACAGTGGAAACTGTGAGTATTCTCTTACCTACAGGCTGAAGAGGAGATGATAAAATCGTCAGACAAACTGGATAATTTTTTCTCCTATTACAACCTCTCTTTTCTAGTTTTTAAGTCCATTCACAGAAAACAAAGTTATCACCATAGGGAGTGGCTGTAGTCTGATGGCTACTAGTTGGGATATTCTTTTCCTTCCTGAGTTCTCTCAGGGCTCACCCGCTCACTTTCCTTGGTGGCTGCAATTACGGATAACTGTGACATCCTTGTTTACTGATATGGCAGTAAATATTCCATTTCTCAGATATATAGGAGTTTTGCAATAAAGAACAGGTAGTTGGGAATATAACAAGATTATTAGTAATTAAAGAAAACCAGATTGAAATATCAAAGGCAAGAGAAGGGTATGACAGAGGATGAGATAGTTGGATGGCATCACCAACTCAATGGACATGGGTTTGAGCAAGCTCTGGGAGATGGTGATGGACAGGGAAGCCTGGCATGCTGCACCCTATGGGGTCGCAAAGTGTCAGACACGACTGAGTGACTGAACTGAAAGAAAACCAGATATAGCAAGCTGTTACCAAGTCCAAGCTTACTCTCCTTGCTGCATGACAGGACAATTAACCATGAGATGAGGTGTTGAGGTGTTGGAAAGCTGGCTGACAAAGAATATGGCAGACAAATGTCTCAAAATAACCATCTTATTGGGGTCTGGTTGCCAGGTTCTTTTATAAAACAGAGAGTGATGGAAATGAGGAAGTAAAGTGAAAGTTGTTCACTCATGTCTACCTTTTTGTGACCCCATGGACTATACAGTCTGTGCAATTCTCCAAGCCAAAATACTAGAGTGGCTAGCCTTTCCCTTATACAGTGGATCTTCCAAACGCAGGTCTCCCCCATTGCAGGTGGATTCTTAACCAGCTGAGACACCAGGGAAGCTCCAGAATACTGAAATGAATAGCTTATCTCTTCTCCAGCGGATCTTCCCAACCCAGAATGGAACCGGGATCTCCTGCATTGCAGGAGGCTTCTTTACCAGGTGAGCTACCAGGAATCCCAAGTAAAGTAAAAAGGTCATTAATCCTGAAAATTTCTCCTGGAGTGGCCAGCCTTGGGGAGGGATGTGTTCATTTCTTCCTTCCTGTAGCCATCTATGGGTAGACAGGGTCTTAAGGCATTTCGGTTTAACATTCAGGCAGAGGGACAAGGTTCCCTGAGGCAGGCCACTATGTACCGACAGTATCTCTTTGGTGAACAAAAGCAACAGGAAGTAAAGTCAACAAAAAAGATCCATTAGGGCATCATAACTGGCTCTTCCCTATAACAAAGTTAAGGAATTTGGCACTTTTCTATGTATGGGAAGATGCCAGAGTTTGGGGACACTGAAATCATCCTTTTGATATGCACCTCACCTTTCTGGGGCCAGTCTCCCGTGCTTTCACACCCTGAGTTTCCCCAAGGCTCACCACAAGGAGTGGTTCCAGTCTGATGGCTGCCAGATGGCAGGCATTCTTTTCCTTGTGAGTTCCCTCCAGGCTCCCCAGCTCCCTGTTGGCAGTGGCTGCGACCACACCAGTGAGTCTAACATCCTTTGTTTACTGACACAGCGAGCAACATTCCGTTTATCACTATGGGCCTCTCACCACGTTGCTGGTGGGATGGAGGTCTCTGACCCATGACACGGCTAGCTCCAAGCTTTCTCCTTTCTCCCTTGTCGCTTACAGGGTCTCTTCTTCCTTAATCACCCTCTCATGGTGCCCAGGGGCACAGTCTATTTCAGCACACCTAAGTGCTGTATCTTAGGGTCTTTCATTTCCAGACTAAACTTAATAAAGGGATTGAGGACTGGCCGAGGATGCTGGAATTCTTACTTTTCTTTTGGGTTCTGCCCACATACTGTGCCCTAAACCAGTACTTCCTTCTGGGTCTCAGCTTTCCAATTATACAAACAGAGTTTATTTGGATGCAAAATTGCTTGAGCGTGTGAATGAATGTGAATGTGTTAGGCTCCGTCAACACTGGCTGGGCTGCTGGTGTAAGGGAGCTCGGGCGGGCACAGGCGCACAGCTTCCTGACATGGCCCCGTGTAGGTGGACGCGTAGGAGGAGCGGCCGGGGCTCCTGTCACCAGTGCCACCAGCATCACGGCATCCGGTCCCATCACTTCATGGCAGATAGACGGGGAGACGGTGGAAACAGTGGCTGACGTTATTTGTGGGTTCCAAAATCACTGCAGGTGGTGACTGCAGCCATGAAATTAAAAGACGCCGAATCCTTGGCAGGAAAGTTGGACCAACCTAGAGAGCATATTAAAAAGCAGAGACGTTACTTTGCCAACAAAGGTCTGCCTAGTCAAGGCTATGGTTTTTCCAGTGGTCATGTATGGATGTGAGAGTTGGACTATAAAGAAAGCTGAGTGGCGAAGAATTGATGCTTTTGATCTGTGGTGTTGGAGCAGACTCTTGAGAGTCCCTTGGACTGCAAGGAGATCCAACCAGTCCTCCTAAAGGAGATCAGCCCTGGGTGTTCATTGGAAGGACTGATGTTGAAGCTGAAACTCCAATACTTTGGCCACGTGATGTGAAGAACTGACTCATTTAAAAAGACCCTGATGCTGGGAAAGATTGAAGGCGAGAGATTAAGGGGATGACAGAGGATGAGATGGTTGGACGGCATCACCGACTCAATGAACATGAGCTTCAGTAGGCTCCGGGAGTTGGTGATGGACAGGGAGGCCTGGCGTCCTGCTGTCCATGGGGTCGCAAAGAGTCTGACACGACTGAGTGACTGAACTGAACTGAACTGGACTGGGGACACTGACATTGCGCGATTTATAATCTGAGTACCCCGCTCTGCCTTTAGTGGCCAGCAGGTGGCGCACGAACCCATCCTTTCGTCTGTGTGCAGCGGCTCAGGCGCAACCTGCCCACATACTTGGTAGCCATTCTACTCTGAGGCCAAGAGACATTTTCCCCCTCAGGACCGCCTGAGGGGACAAGTGGCTTTGGGACAAGTGCCTGCATATGACAACATCTGCAGGAAAAAGAGTGCTTCCCATCTGTGCCCTGACATCTGAGGAGGGGTCCTGCCAACTTCTATCCAGGCTGGTTTTTTTTCTTTTTTTTTCCTTAAACAGCAGCACAGAATCATCCTTTTCTGGAAGTTCCTACGTGGGTTACTTTATTTTCTTGGGTAATATTTTAACGGAGCTTATTTTTCAGCAGGCCTGGGTCTTTAAAGGGCATAGTGGGAGGCAATGCATGTTGTGGGATTTGTCACAGACTCAGAGTTGTTTTGTGGGAGAAAACTTTGCACAGATTTAGAGAGACAGAAAGACGTGTATAAGAAAAATACAAGTTATAGGGACCTTCTAGTCCAGTGAATTGAATGATTTGGGGACACAGGGATGTGCCTGGCAAGATCAACAGTATCCCTGGGTGAAAGGAAAGAAGTTTACAATTATGAACATGCTTTCCTCATTTTTTCCTCATATGACCTCTGGAAGGTTATAAAAATGTCGATTTCATTAGTGGCATAGAAGAGTATTTGCCTCCCCTTATCGTCACGGGGCGCTGGACACATGTTCATTGGTGCATAGATCACTAGTAAAATATCTTTATGAGCAAACAATATAGAAAGACTGTAAACGTAGTTGAAAAAATAATGAAAAAGTAAAGAGGCAGTGTATTAAGACACATTATTTTAAGTTTCATATCTTAAGTATGTGAAAACCAGAATTTACTACAATTTTACTTTCCCGGCTTTAAAGGAATACCAGTTATCTATAATATATTTAAAATATACTTCTTATCTTGTTTTCAAATTAAAATATTGCATGCTTGATATTTCTTCATAACACAGTGACAATCTTAAATATTTATAAATATTACCCCATTGAAACATCTTTTGTATGATTTCAGTGTGGCTAGTATTATTAAAAATAATAATATTCAGGTCACTACCAAATTTTTTATGAAAGTGAAAGTGAAATCGCTCAGTTGTGTCTGACTCTTTGCAACCCCATGGACTGTAGCCCACCAGGCTCCTCCCTCCATGAGAATGTTATAAATATATTGTGAATCACCTTTAGAAGATCAAAACACAATTGTTATTTTTAAAATACTAGCCATTGCATAGGAGAAGGCAATGGCACCCCACTCCAGTACTCTTGTCTGGAAAATCCCATGGATGGAGGAGCCTGGTAGGCTCCAGTCCAGGGGGTCACTAAAAGTTGGGCACGACTGAGTGACTTCACTTGCACTTTTCACTTTCCTGCATTTGAGAAGGAAATGGCAACTCACTCCAGTGTTCTTACCTGGAGAATCCCAGGGACGGGGGAGCCTGGTGGGCTGCTGTCTACAGGGTCGCACAGAGTCAGATACGACTGAAGCGACTTAGCAGCAGCAGCAGCAGCCATTGCATACTATTTAAGGTCATTTAAGCTGAATGTATTAAAATCTAAAACTACATATTTAAGAACCAAAGCAATTGCTTCTTTTTGTAAATTAGGTACATTCATTGCAAATAAACTTTCTCCTAACAAATTTAAAATATGAAGGCATTTATCTTAATTTTGTATGAACGTGTGTTAATCTCTCTGTCGTGTCCGACTTTTTGTGACCACATGGACTATAGCCCACCAGGCTCCCCTGTCTATGGAATTCTCCAGGCAAGAATACTGGAGTGAGTAGCCATTCCCTTCTTTTTTTTTGATTTGCACTTTTATTTTTGTTTTTTAAAATATAAATTTATTTATTTTAATTGGAGGCTAATTACTTTACAATATTGTATTGGTTTTGCCATACATCAACATGAATCTGCCACGGGTGTACACATGTTCCCCATCCTGAACCCCCCACCTACCTCCCTCCCCATACCATCCCTCTGGGTCATCCCAGTACACCAGCCCCAAGCATCCTGTATCATGCATCGAACCTGGACTGGCGATCCGTTTCACATATGATATTATACATTCTCCCAAAATCATCCCACCCTCGCCCTCTCCCACAGAGTCCAAAAGACTGTTCTATACATCTGTGTCTCTTTTGCTGTCTCGCATACAGGGTTATCGTTACCATCTTTCTAAATCCCATATATATGCGTTAGTATACCGTATTGGTGTTTTTCTTTCTGGCTTACTTCACTCTGTATAATAGGCTCCAGTTTCATCCACCTCATTAGAACTGATTCAAATGTATTCTTTTTTAATGGCTCCTTTGTGTATATGTACCATAGCTTTCTTATCCATTTGTCTGCTGATGGACATCTAGGTTGCTTCCATGTCCTGGCTATTATAAACAGTGCTGCGATGAGCACTGGGGTACACATGTCTCTTTCAATTCTGGTTTCCTCGGTGTGTATGCCCAGCAGTGGGATTGCTGGGTCGTATGGCAGTTCTATTTCCAGTTTTTTAAGGAATCTCCACACTATTCTTCATAGTGGCTGTACTAGTTTGCATTCCCACCAACAGTGTAAGAGGGTTCTCTTTTCTCCACACCCTCTCCAGCATTTATTGCTTGTAGACTTTTGGATCGCAGCCATTCTGACTGGCTTGAAATGGTCCCTCATTGTGGTTTTGATTTGCATTTCTCTGATAATGAGTGATGTTGAGCATCTTTTCATGTGTTTGTTAGCCATCTGTATGTCTTCTTTGGAGAAATGTCTGTTTAGTTCTTTGGCCCATTTTTTGATTGGGTCTTTTATTTTTCTGGAATTGAGCTGCAGGAGTTGCTTGTATATTTTTGAGATTAATTCTTTGTCAGTTGCTTCATTTGCTATTATTTTCTCCCATTCTGAAGGCTGTCTTTTCACCTTGCTTATAGTTTCCTTTGTTGTGCAGAAGCTTTTAATTTTAATTAGGTCCCATTTGTTTATTTTTGCTTTTATTTCCAATATTCTGGGAGGTGGGTCATAGAGGATCCTGCTGTGATTTATGTCGGAGAGTGTTTTGCCTATGTTCTCCTCTAGGAGCTTTATAGTTTCTGGTCTTATGTTTAGATCTTTAATCCATTTTGAGTTTATTTTTGTGTATGGTGTTAGAAAGTGTTCTAGTTTCATTCTTTTACAAGTGGTTGACCGGTTTTCCCAGCACCACTTGTTAAAGAGATTGTCTTTTCTCCATTGTATATTCTTGCCTCCTTTGTCAAAGATAAAGTGTCCATAGATGTGTGGGTTTCTTAGAAGGCAATGGCAAGCCACATCAGTACTCTTTCCTAGAAAGTCCCATGGATGGAGGAGCCTGTAGGCTGTACCTGAGCTCATGGCTCTTGTGAGGACAGGAATTCCCTCACTGAGCCAGGAAGATCTGGGCAGAAAACAGAAACCACTCAAGATTTGTGGTGAAGAAAGAGGATTTATTGAAAAGAAACAAAGAAGACTTCTGACATAGACATCAGAAGGGGATAAAAGAGAATACTCTGCTCATTAACTTGAACATGGGGTTGCTATGAGTTGGTCGCGACTGAGCAACTTCACTTTCACTTTTCACTTTCACGCAATGGAGAAGGAAATGGCAACCCACTCCAGTGTTCTTGCCTGGAGAATCCCAGGGATGGTAGAGCCTGGTGGGCTGCCGTCTATGGGGTCGCACAGAGTCGGACACGACTGAAGCGACTTAGCAGCAGCAGGAGCAGCAGGTGTGTGGGTTTATCTCTGGGCTTTCTATTTTGTTCCATTGATCTATATTTCTGTCTTTATGTCAGTACCATACTGTCTTGATGACTGTGGCTTTGTAGTAGAGCCTGAAGTCAGGCAGGTTGATTCCTCCAGTTCCATTCTTCTTTCTCAAGATTGCTTTGGCTATTCAAGGTTTTTTGTATTTCCATACAAATTGTGAAATTATTTGTTCTAGCTCTGTGAAAAATACCGTTGGTAGCTTGATAGGGATTGCATTGAATCTATAGATTGCTTTGGGTAGTATACTCATTTTCACTACATTCCCTTTTTTAGGGGATCATCCTGACCAAGGGATTGAACCCAGGTCTCCTGCACTGTTGGCAAATTCTTTGTATGTCTCTATTCAAATGGTGAAACAGATACCTATGATTTCTTTTTTTTAAAAATCAAAGTCCTTTCCCCATACAAATTGATATTTTTCTTTGTTGATTTTTAATTGCCCATTTCTTTACTTTTCCTTTTTGCTCATTTTCTGTTAATATACCAGAAAGTATATTCCTATATCTTGTTAAAGATTTTTGATCTTATAACGTATTTCAAAGGTACTTTTTCCCATTGTAAGCCAGAGGAGAGAGCTTCTAATAAGCATGCGTTTCATATACAGTTGGGGCTTCCCCGATGGCCGACTGATGCGACTTCACAGCAGCAGCAATGGCTCAAATGATAAAGAATCTGCCTGCGATGCAGAAGACACAGGAGACGTGGGTTTGAAACCAGTCCCGATATCATCAAGTCTCAGAGTGTAGGCCGTACCTGAGCTCAGGGCTCTGTGAGGAGAGGAATTCCCTCACTGAGCCAGGAAGATCTGGGCAGAGAACAGAAACCACTCAAGACTTGTGGTGAAGAAAGAGAATTTATTGAAAAGAAACAAAGAAGACTTCTGACATAGACATCAGAAGGGGATAAAAGAGAATACTCCGCTCATTAACTTGAACAGAGCCTTATATACTTTTTGATTGGTTACCAGCAATAGGTCAAAAGAATATCTCAAGGTTGTAAAAGTTTTACCAGATCCCTTTCCCATGGCATACATCCTGAGTATACATCAGTGCAAGATTAGCCAAAAGGAACAGATTTCTGTTAAGAAGGAGAAACGTGCCCTCAAACAAGACATATTGTTGTCATATAATCATTAGCACGGGACTTAAGGACAAACATGTTCTCAGGCAAGATATATTGTTCCTATATAATCACTAACACAGAGCCTAAGGAAAAAATATCCTTGAGCAGGATGTATTGATTGGGGTGCTTACGGGGCCTACGCCACTTAGGCAAAGACTGTATACCTCTTCCTTAAGGGGGCCTTGGACTACTTATCAACCTGCCTAAAGTTAATTATATCAGGCTCAATCCCTGGGTCACAAAGATTTACCCTGGAGGAGAAAATGGCAACCCACTCCAGTATTCTTGCCTGGAAAATCCCATGGACAGAGGAGCCTGGTGGTCTATAGTCCTTAGGGTTGCAAAGCTTGGAATGTGACCGAGCATGCATGCACTCCTTGTATATAGTCAGGAATTTCTCATGGGGAGTTTTGTTAACAGTTTCCACTTGGTTCACAATACCATCCCATCATGAAGCCTGCATAAATATTTGTAATCTATTTATAACGTGATGCTTCTGATTTTACCATGGCACAATACTAACATGATTTTATTTTAAATATTAATATAATAATATGGTATTTGATTTTATGTATTATATGCTTACATATGTTTTTAATATATGGATACACATATTAATATTTACTAAATGTCATTAGTTTGCGTGGGACAGCAGCTGATTGCATTTCATCTTGATGACCATTGGGTATTCTTATAAGTGTTTTAAGTGCTTTTTAGAATGGACATGAAAATATTTACTTGTTGAATTCACAAAACATGTTTATAAATTGTACAATATTTTAAATGTTATTGTATATTAACTTACTGGGGCAGAAATTTTGTCTCTTAGGAATATGACCTGAACAAGTCACACATTTGTCATTTTCATATACAGTTGAGGAATACTGGCTTCTACTTCTTTGTACAACTGCCGCCGTTACTTATGGACAGTGGTTGTGATGATAATTATTTTTATGTCAACATTATCTTTTTCCAATTTACAACATTTTGGTTTTTTTCTTTCATTTGAATACAATCAATAAATCTTTCCTCTGTGTTAACTGAGGTGTTCTTAAAATTAATATATCTTGCCAGGTGACATATTTGTTTAACATGGGCTATTTCTCTTGTACAATCAAAACAAGGGAAAATATTTGCTTTTTATACTTTCAACAGTATTTGAGACCTAACTTGATTTCTTAGGAGCACTATATATTTTTTTGAATTATGTTAATCATATAGGAAGATATCACTTTTTTCTTAACTTACATTGCTAACTATATGGACATTGCCATAACATGCAATTTTGACTAAGTAAAGAAACATACCAGGGTTTGAAAGTTGAGTAATTCCATGTGGTCATCTACAAGGCAGCTTATTTCTGACAAAAATATAGCAGCATCTGAAATCACTTGCAAGATGAAATCTGAATACTAACCTATATCTATGGTAATAATTTTTTTAGAGCGAGAATCTAAGACACAGCTATAACAGTAAAACAACAACAACCAGGAAAACCCCTAAATAACACAATTTATGACAAATAATTATACACTGAGCATTAATAATTTAAAATGAAATATGTAATACAGATGCTGGGGGAAATTATGTATTAGCCTGCATTATTTACTTCACTGTATTATAAATACAATTTTTAAAAAATAAAGCACTAGAGCTAGGTGAAAGGGGATATTATAGTGACAATAATAAATAGTAAGGGATAGAAATAGTACTTGTTAGGGGGCAGAGCCAAGATGGAGGAGCAGGAGGACATGGGATCTGCATATTCCCAAAACTAGGGCACCCACCAGACACTGGTGGGGGACCTCGACATGCACGTGGATGGGCAGACCCCTGAGCAAACTCGTAGGACATGCAGGGGAGCAGAGAAGGGGGAGAAGTGGACGTAGGATGAGACAGGCACCTTGAGGGGCGGCTGGGGGATGCGAGGGGTTCATACACCTGGAGAGGCCCATGTACCTCAAGAGGATCAACTGGAATGGGGACAGACACTCTGGGATTTGGGGGATTGGAGGGGGACATGGCTAGCTTTTTCCTCTGCCCAGTCAGGCACCATGGAGCCTGCTAGGGTCCTGAGGCTGGTCTTCTGCCCTCCGAGGCCCTTTCTGGCTCCCTGGATCCTTGGGGCATGAGGCGGGGAGGGAGGGAGAGCAAAGGCAGATGGAGAGGGACCTTAAGGGGTCAGAGGATCATGAAAAATGCAGCTAGCATCCCCTTGCCTCCAACCATGTGGGCCCTAGTGAGCCTTCTGAGGTCCTGGGCCTGATTCTCCGCATTCTGTGGCCGAGGGCCCCCTCCAGCTGTGCTGAGCCTAGGGCCTGCCCCCCAGTCCCCTCAGGGCCTTTTCTGGTCGTGTGTTCAGTCATGCTCAGTCCCTCAGTTATGTCTGCCTTTCTGTGCGCCCATAGCCTGTAGCTCACCAGGCTCCTCTGTCCATGGAATTTTCCAGGTAAGAATACTGGATTGGATTGCCATTACCTACTCCAGGGGTTCTTCCCTACCCAGGGATCAAACCTGCATCTCTTGCATCTCCTGCATTGACAGGCAATTTCTTTACCACTGTGCTTCCTAGGAAGCCCCTTTTGGGTCAGAACAAAGGCCCACCCCACTCAAACCCTGCCCTGACTGAATCCCACACCCTCACCTGAGCTCCACTCCCACCCCCCACAGATAGGGACTTTTCAGGCTGTGTGTTTCCTTGCTATTGTGGTTCTGTTTGTTTCATTTATATTTTCAATTTTCTAATGTCTATGTTAGTTTTCCAAGTTTATGTTTTTTAATTCTTTGTTATTGTTCTACTCCTTTTTTTTTTTTTTTTTTAACAGCACCACATGACTTGTGGGATCTTGGTTCATGGCCTGGATGTTGAGCATGAACTTCCATGGTGGGAATGCTCAGTCCAAACTACTGGACAGAGAACCTCAGACCACAGGGAACATTAATCAGAGTGAGGTCTCCCACAGGTCCTCATTCAGCACCAAGACTTGGCTCCACCTAACAGCCTGTAAACTCCAGTGCTGGAAGCCCAGGAAAACAGTAAGACAGCAACACAGTCTCACTTATAAAAAAAAAAAAAAAGACAAGAAAAAACTATGCTACAGACAAAAGAGAAAGGTAAAAATCTACAAGACCAAATAAATGAAGAAGAAATAGGCAACATGTTTCCTGAAAAAGAATTTAGAGTAATGATAGTAAAGATGATTCAAAATCTCAGGGTTGGGAGGAGAGCAGCAATAGTTGAAGACACTTAAGAGGTACAAACTCCTAGGATAAAATAAATAAGGTACTAAGATATAATGTACAGAACAGGAAATATAGTCAATATTTTGTAATAACCTTATGAAGAATATTATTGATTCATTATGTTTATATGTGAAACTTGTATAATATTGTAAGCCAATTACATTTTAATTTAAAAAAAAAAAAAGAAAAGAAAGAAAGAGCAGGGAATAGAACCTAAATCTTATGATTCTGCTTAAGCAGAAACATATTCTGAGAGTCAAAGACAGTATCAATCCAAGTTTACTAGAAGGCTTTCTTAAGAGGCCTATGATGTTAAATCATACATAAGTTGCCCTTTTAAACTCTAAGAAGAAAAGCAAAATTATGGCCAATTAAGTATTTCAAGTTTTTCTAACTCATAAATTGATTTTAGGTTAAATTCATTCCGCCTATGGCTATTTTCTTATTCAGTGGAAACTCAGTACACATTCTCATGGCTGCATGAGGATTTGAATGGGTATGTGGGCTCATTTAACCATCTGTAATAATTAAAGAAGTGTTTGGTTGTTTGGGGTACTCCATATGTTTTGTCAACTATTGGTCATATTACAGTTTCATTTGATTTTTGGTCTTGAACTTCTTAATTACAATATTATCACAAAAAATGATGATTTACAGCTTTTCATAAGACCTTGATTCTGTTTTGTTTAGGTAAATATTTTCAGAATACTTTTCTATCATGCATTAGAAAAGTAGGTCTGTTCCTTTTAAGATAAAGAGTGTTGTGCCAGACTGATAGGGAAGGAAAGAAGAAACAGCTGGAAGCCATCTAAATTGTTAGAAAAGAGGTTAATTTTATGTAAATGTAGGTAATTAATCAGCAATCACCTCAAAAATAAATACCTGATGTGAAGAGCTTTCTTCTGAGAGGAGAAAATTGCTCTCCTCTATTTAAAGTAGACTGTTGGACAGCATTTCAGTAGAACATATTCCCCCTCCCACCCTGTTCTGATACAAAAAGAAAAGAGAAGCTGCAGGACTTAAGCCATGGCTTAAGAGAAAGTTAAGAGCTGTCCAGGGAGCTTAGAGCTGTGGACTAACACCAGGGAGACATGTCACAGCAAGTTGTAGAACATCCAAAACTACTGAAGGAAGGATTTAGTATATCTATCTTCCCCTTTGCCTGACCCAGTATTCATTTCCTTTTCATCCAAGACAGACTCTCTAACCTGATGAGCATGAACTCTGGTGATGGTGGAGGGCAGCTGCTTCATATTTATTCTGCTAATGGGATGTGAATATGTCCTGCGAGTGGAATCTGCGTACATCTCATCTTCCCATCCTCAGGAATTGAGTCACAAATGGGTTGATTTGAGCCCTCCCTGGTGGCTTTACTCTGAGAGATAACCCTTTATTTACTGGGATTGCTGTCTGGTAGGCCACCTACACTTAGAGCTGCCATAGGTGTATTTCTGAGCATGGGAAGAGGTCCTTCCAAAGAACAAAGCCAGTGTGCAAGAAAGAAGATTTAAAAGATGAAATGAAAATGATAGGATCCTGATAACAGTTTTTGTGATCCTGACATATTTGCAGATGAGCTGTTCAATGCACAGACCCTACCCCTAACCTCCTTCAGTTTTCTCAAATCAATTTGAGTTTCTATTACTTGTAACAACTGTTACAGAGTTTTCCAAAGGTTGCACAGGCATCTGAACTTGACTTGTCTATTGGTTGCTTTTTTGTGTGCTTAATTAAAATTTTATGTAAATGTATGTGCCCATACCTATGAGAGTCTTGGAGGATAAAAAAGATATAAAGGTTAATTTTTTTGTATTCACAGTATGGGGGAAGAAAATATTTTTCTCAATGCTCTTATGGTCTCTGGCTGGGTCTGAAAATTAAACTGTCAGAAACAGAGTAACAGCAAAAAAGAATACAAATTTGTTTAATATGTTTCACTTGACATAGGAGCCTTCATAAGGAAATGAAAACCTGAAGAAACAGTTAAACCTGAGTATTAATACCAGTTTGGTGAAGCTGAAACTCCAATACTTTGGCCACCTCATGTGAAGAGCTGACTCATTTGAAAAGACCCTGATGCTGGGAAAGATTGAGGGCAGGAGGAGAAGATGACGACAGAGGATGAGATGGTAGGATGGCATCACCAACTCAATGGACATGAGTTTGGGTGAACTCTGGGAGTTGGTGATGGGCAGGGAGGCCTGGAGTGCTGTGGTTCATGGGGTCGCAAAGAGTTGGACATGACTGAGCAACTGAACTGAACTGAACTGAATAGTCTATGACAGGCCAAAGAATAAGTAATTGTAATAAACAGAAAGAAACTTAGCAAAGCCTATTTGTTCAGATTCCTGTAGGTATCTATATGTCTTCAGATATGAGGATACTCCTTTCTTCCCTATATAGGGAGACCGCCTCTCACATGAGAATTTTATGACCCATTTCAGGAATGTGTGTGTGGGAAGGGCAGAGTAATCTTCCTGCTTCTCTTGTTTTCTCAAACTCATTTAGCTTAAAATATTCAGTATGCCATATTTTGGAGTAGTGTGTCATTAACATGTTACACAATTGGACAAAATAAATCAGCGTAATCAGAACAGCAGAAAGAAAAAGCATTTTAAAAAGAGTTTAAGAGACCTCTGGGACAATACCAAGCATGCAAAAATTTTCAACATAGGGGTCCCAGAAATAGAAGAGAGAAAAAAGTAACAGAGAATCTATTAGAAGAAAAAATAGCTAAAAAATTCCATAACCTGGGGAATGAAACAAACATACTGGTCCAGGAAGCATCAGTTCAGTTCAGTCCCTCAGTCATGTCTGACTCTTTGCGACCCCATGAATCACAGCACGCCAGGCCTCCCTGTCCATCACCAACTCCCAGAGTTCACTCAGACTCACGTCCATCGAGTCAGTGATGCCATCCAGCCACCTCATCCTCTGTCGTCCCCTTCTCCTCCTGCCCCCAATCCCTCCCAGCATCAGAGTCTTTTCCAATGAGTCAACTCTTCACATGAGGTGGCCAAAGTACTGGAGTTTCAGCTTTAGCATCATTCCTTCCAAAGAACCAGGACTGATCTCCTTTAGGATGGACTGGTTGGATCTCCTTGTAGTCCAAGGGACTCTCAAGAGTCTTCTCCAACACCACAGTTCAAAAGCATCAATTCTTCGGTGCTCAGCTTTCTTCACAGTCCAACTTTCATATCCATACATGACCACTGGAAAAACCATAGCCTTGACTAGATGGATCTTTGTTGGCAAAGTAATGTCTCTGCTTTTGAATATGCTATCTAGGTTGGTCATAACTTTCCTTCCAAGGAGTAAGCATCTTTTAATTTCATGGCTTCAGTCACCATCTGCAGTGATTTTGGAACCCCCAAAAATAAAGTCTGACACTGTTTCCACTGTTTCCCCAACTATTTCCCATGAAGTGATGAGACCAGATGCCATGATCTTCGTTTTCTGAATGTTGAGCTTTAAGCCAACTTTTTCACTCTCCTTTTTCACTTTCATCAAGAGGCTTTTGAGTTCCTCTTCACTTTCTGCCATAAGGGTGGTGTCATCTGCATATCTGAGGTTATTGATATTTCTCCTGGCAATCTTGATTCCAGCTCGTGCTTATTCCAGCCTAGCATTTCTCCATGATGTACTCTGTGTATAAGTTAAATAAACCTGGTGACAATATACAGCCTCGATGTACTCCTTTTCGTATTTGGAACCAGTCTGTTGTTCCATGTCCAGTTCTAACTGTTGCTTCCTGACCTGCATACAGGTTTCTCAAGAGGCAGGTCAGGTGGTCTGGTATTCCCATCTCTTTCAGAATTTTCCACAGTTTATTGTGATCCACACAGTCAAAAGCTTTGGCATAGTCAATAAAGCAGAAATAGATGTTTTTCTGGAACTCTCTTGCTTTTTCATAGACGGTCCCAAACAAGATACAGTGAAAGAGGTCAAAACCAAAACACATTATAATTAATATGTCAAAAATCAAGACAAAAATTTAAATGCTGCAAATGAAAAGACAGAAACTTAAAGGCAACAAGTGAGAACTAGGTATATAAAAGGGAACTATCAACTGGTTTTTCAGCAGAAATTTTCCAGACCAGAAGGGCGTGGCACAATATATTCAAAACAATGAAATGGAAAAACCCTAAAATCAAGAATACTTTGTTTATAAAGACCAACGTTCAGATTTGCAGGAGAGATTGAGACTTTTACAGACAACCAAATCTTAAAGAGTGAAGTACAACTAAACTGGCTTTACAATACATGTAAAAGGGAACCCTCTAGGGAGGAAAGAGGACAACTGCATACTTGAAAATTACAAAAGTAAAATCTCACTGGTAAACTGAAATACAATGAAGGTGGTGAATAGCAGGGAGGTTAAAAACAGCAGTAGTAACATCACCTACATTTGCAACAAGTGGTTTCATGATAGACAAAAACAGCCAAGAAAAGAAAGAAAGAAATAAAAAATACAATGCCAAAATATTAAAACTGGACAGGGAAGGAAAATGCAGGGTTGTTAAAGTACATTTGAACTTAAGGTAACATAAACTCAAAATCATCGTGTGTGTGTGTGTGTATAATTCAAGATAACCCTAAACCAAAACCTATTAATACGTACGCACACAAAAAAGGAGAAAGAATCCAAACAACACTAAAGAGAGTCATCAAATCACAAGAGAAGAGAGAAAAAGAAGAAGAATGTAAACAACAATAACAAAATAAATCAACAAAACAGCAATAGTACATACCTGTCAATAATTGCTTTAAGGAAAGATGGATTAAATGCGCCAGTCAAAAGACATAGAATGGCTGAATGGGTAAAACACAAGAATCATACACACGCTGCCTCCAAGAGATTCACTTGAGATCTAAAGATACACAGAGACTGGAAGTGAAGGTCTGGAAAAGATATTCTATGAAACAGGAATGAAGAAAAGTTGGGGTAGTGATGTTTGTTTCAGATAAAGTAGACTTTAAAATAAAGACAGTAACCGGAGATGAATAAAGAAACTACAGAGTGATACAGAAATAAATCAAATAAGAAGACATAACAATTGTAAATGTGTATGCAACCAACATAGGCTTCCCAGATGGCCCAGTGGTAAAGATTCTGTCTGTAATGCCAGAGATGTGGTTTCAGCCCCTGGGTCAGGAAGAATCCCAGGAGAAGGAAATGGCAACCCACTCCAGTATTTTTGTCTGGGAAATCCCAAGGATAGAGGAGTCTGGCAGGACACAGTCCATGGGTTCGCAAAAGGGTCAGACACAACTTAGTGACTAAACAAAAAAAACAACGCACCCAATATAGGAGCACCTAAATACACAAAGCAAATTTAACAAACACAAAGGGAGAAATTTACAGTAATAATAATATTAGTTGAGTTCAGTTCAGTTCAGTTGCTCAGTCGTGTCCGACTCTTTGCGATCCCATGAATCGCAGCACGCCAGGCCTCCCTGTCCATCACCAACTCCTGGAGTGCCGGGGTCCATCCCTGGTGGACCCAGGGAATTCGAAGGGGGGACGGCGTTGGCGAGGATCAGGAAACAACAGCTTATTTAAATGTTAATTAAAGATATAAAGAGTGGTTAAAAAAGGATAGCTCAGTGAGGAAGTTCAGTGGAGAAAAGAGGCTGAAATAAGGATAGCTCAGTGAGGAAATTCAGTGGAGAAAAGAGGCTGAATAATTCAGCCAGAAGGTGAGAGAAAGAACGACATGTGGAGACCAAGTTTCGGTGAACAAGGCCCGCACTTTATTTTCCAAAGTAGTTTTTATACCTTAAGTTATGCATAGAGGATAATGGGGGAAGGGGTAGAGTCATGCAGTAAGCCAGGCTTTCTTCCTGCAAACTTATCTTATGCAAAAGTTTAGGTGATTTGCATCATCTTCTGGCCCAGAGGCCTGTTAACATTTTAAGATCCTTTCTTCAGAAAACTTATTTTTCTCTGAAGGTGATTAGTCAGGCACCACCCTCCAAAAGCATTAGATAAAGTTGCATTCCTACAGGGCAAAGGTGTGGTGGGCTATAACAAGAAAAAGAATTAACTCAAGGGTCCAAGGTTACAAACATTAAAGCTACTACTTACACGAATTACATTAATCAATACACTGCCAGGGACACAGCAGGTAAGGGATATGGAAACTTAGCAGCAAACATTGGCCCAACAAGTGAAAAACCCTTCACCAATACAATTTCTAATCAATCTTTTAACTGCTCAAAGAAATCTGTATTTAGACAGTTTAGAACATCTCATGCCTCTCACAGTTGGGAGGCTCTGAGCAATCACATGTGGCCGGAAAAAACCTATTCAGGCAGGCTAGAAGACTTCCAAAGGAGTTTGTAGGTTGAAACACTATCACACCCAGGAACTTTATTAACTGGAGCTGTTAAGTTAACTCTTTTTTCAGAGAGAGGTAGGGGGGGGACAGGCCCCCATAAAGTCAGAGGTGTAGGTGAGAGCACAAAGCAGAAAATAGGCAGACTCTGGTTTTGGGGGTAGATGCTCGAGAATTTCCAGGGGGACTCCTGAGGCTCGATCCCGTCTTTGAGTATGCCGAGCCTCTTTCCTCATGACCTTTGCCACGGGCAGAGCTCCTCAGGCTGGCTCCCAGCACAGGAGTTCACTCAGACTCGTCCATCGAGTTGGATATGCCATCTAGCCATTTCATCCACTGTTGCCCCCTTCTCCTCCTGCCCCCAATCCCTCCCAGCATCAGAGTCTTTTCCAATGAGTCAACTCTTCGCATGAGGTGGCCAAAGAACTGGAGTTTCAGCTTCAGCATCAGTCCTTCCAATGAACACCCAGGACTGATCTCCTTTAGGATGGACTGGTTGGATCTCCTTGCAGTCCAAGGAACTCTCAAGAGTCTTCTCCAACACCACAGTTCAAAAGCATCAATTCTTCCGCGCTCAGCTTTCTTCACAGTCCAACTCTCAAATCCATACATGACCACAGGAAAAACCATAGCCTTGGCTAGACGAACTTTTGTTGGCAAAGTAATGTCTCTGCTTTTGAATATGCTATCTAGGTTGGTCATAAACTTTCCTTCCAAGGAGTAAGTGTCTTTTAATTTCATGGCTGCAGTCACCATCTGTAGTGATTTTGGAGCCCAGAAAAATAAAGTCTGACACTGTTTCCACTGTTTCCCCATCTATTTCCCGTGAAGTGGTGGGACCGGATGCCATGATCTTCGTTTTCTGAATGGTGAGCTTTAAGCCAACTTTTTCACTCTCTACTTTCACTTTCATCAAGAGGCTTTTGAGTTCCTCTTCACTTTCTGCCATACGGGTGGTGTTATCTGCATATCTGAAGTTATTGATATTTCTCCTGGCAATCTTGATTCCAGCTTGTGTTTCTTCCAGTCCAGCGTTTCTCATGATGTACTCTGCATAAAAGTTAAATAAGCAGGGTGACGATATATAGCCTTGACATACTCCTTTTCCTATTTGGAACCAGACTGTTGTTCCATGTCCACTTCTAACTGTTTCTTCCTGACCTGTATATACGTTTCTCAAGAGGCAGATCAGGTGGTCTGGTATTCCCATCTCTTGAAGAATTTTCCACAGTTTATTGTGAACCACACAGTCAAAGGCTTTGGCATAGTCAATAAAGCAGAAATAGATGTTTTTCTCGAACTCTCTTGCTTTTTCGATGCTCCAGCAGATGTTGGCAATTTGATCTCTGGTTCCTCTGCCTTTTCTAAAACCAGCTTGAATATCTGGAAGTTCACGGTTCATGTACTGTTGAAGCCTGGCTTGGAGAATTTTGAGCATTACTTTACTAGCGAGTGAGATGAGTGCAACTGTGTGGTAGTTTGAGCATTCTTTGGCATTACCTTTCTTTGGGATTGGAATGAAAACTGACCTTTTCCAGTCCTGTGGCCACTGCTGAATTTTCCAAATTTGCTGGCATGTTGAGTGCAGCACTTTCACAGCATCATCTTTTAGGATTTGAAATAGCTCAACTGGAATTCCATTACCTCCACTAGCTTTATTCGTAGTGATGCATTCTAAGGTCCACTTGACTTCACATTCCAGGATGTCTGGCTCTAGGTCAGTGATCACACCATCGTGATTATCTGGGTCGTGAAGATCTTTTTTGTACAGTTCTTCTGTGTATTCTTGCCACCTCTTCTTAATATCTTCAGCTTCTGTTAGGTCCATACCATTTCTGTCCTTTATCGAGCCCATCTTTGCATGAAATGTTCCCTTGGTATCTCTAATTTTCTTGAAGAGAGCTCTAGTCTTTCCCATTCTGTTGTTTTCCTCTATTTCTTTGCATTGATTGCTGAAGAAGGCTTTCTTATCTCTTCTTGCTATTCTTTGGAACTCTGCATTCAGATGCTTTCCTTTTCTCCTTTGCTTTTTGCTTCTCTTCTTTTCACAGGTATTTGTAAGGCCTCCCCAGACAGCCATTTTGCTTTTTTGCATTTCTTTTCCATGGGGATGGTCTTGATCCGTCTCCTGTACAATGTCATGAACCTCATTCCATAGTTCATCAGGCACTCTATCTATCAGATCTAGGCCCTGAAATCTATATCTCACTTCCACTGTATAATCATAAGGGATTTGATTTAGGTCATACTTGAATGGTCTAGTGGTTTTCCCTACTTTCTTCAATTTAAGTCTGAATTTGGCAGTAAGGAGTTCATGATGTGAGCCACAGTCAGCTCCTGGTCTTGTTTTTGCTGACTGTATAGAGCTTCTCCATCTTTGGCTGCAAAGAATATAATCAATCTGATTTTGGTCTGTAAAAATATTAAATCACTATTTGTACATCTGAAACTAATATAACATTGTAAATCAACTATACTTCAGTGAAAAAAAATTACGTGATACAAATGAAGGTGAAAACACAATAATCAAAAATTTATGTCTGTCCATATGCATGCTCAGTTGTGTGCGACCCCATGGACTTTAGCCCACCAGGCTCTTCTGTCCATGAAATTTTCCAGGCAAGCATACTTGAGTGGGTTACCATTTTCTTCTCCAGTGAATCTTCCTGACCCAGGGATTGAACCTGCAACTCTAGCCTACATTGGCAAGCGAATTCATTACCACTGTGCCACGTTGAGAAGCCCTGGGTTGTAACAAAAGCAGTTCCAAAATTATACTGATAATAGCCTACCTCAGGAAACAAGAAAAATATAAAGTAAGCTATCTAAGCTTATATCTAAAGGAACTAGAAAAAGGACAAACAAGACATAGAATTAGTATAAGGGGAAAAATAATAAAGATTAGAGCAGAAATAAATGAAGATGAAAAAGAATTAGAAAAGTTCAATGAAATTAAGAGCTGATTCTTTAGAAAGATAAAATGGAAAACCCGTTAGCCAAACTCATCAGGAAAAAAAGAATGGGTAAATTAAATAAAATCATAAATGAAAAGAAAATTGGTACTGATCAGATCAGATAAGATCAGTTGCTCAGTCATGTCCGACTCTTTGCGACCCCATGAATTGCAGCACGCCAGGCCTCCCTGTCCATCACCAACTCCCGGAGTTCACTGAGACTCACATCCATCGAGTCAGTGATGCCATCCAGCCATCTCATCCTCTGTCGTCCCCTTCTCCTCCTGCTCCCAATCCCTCCCAGCATCAGAGTCTTTTCCAATGAGTCAACTCTTCACATGAGGTGGCCAAAGTACTGGAGTTTCAGCTTTAGCATCAGTCCTTCCAAAGAAATCCCAGGGCTGATCTCCTTCAGAATGGACTGGTTGGATCTCCTTGCAGTCCAAGGGACTCTCAAGAGTCTTCTCCAACACCACAGATTAAAAGCATCAATTCTTCGGTGCTCGGCCTTCTTCACAGTCCAACTCTCACATCCATACATGACCACTGGAAAAACCATAGCCTTGACTAGACGAACCTTTGTTGGCAAAGTAATGTCTCTGCCTCTGAATATGTTATCTAGGTTGGTCATAACTTTCCTTCCAAGGAGTAAGCGTCTTTTAATTTCATGGCTGCAGTCACCATCTGCAGTGATTTTGGAGCCCAGAAAAATAAAGTCTGACCCTGTTTCCACTGTTTCCCCATTTATTTCCCATGAAGTGGTGGGACTGGATGCCATGATCTTCGTTTTCTGAATGTTGAGCTTTAAGCCAACCTTTTCACTCTCCTCTTTCACTTTCATCAAGAGGCTTTTGAGTTCCTCTTCACTTTCTGCCATAAGGGTGGTGTCATCTGCATATCTGAGGTTATTGATATTTCTCCCGGCAATCTTGATTCCAGCATGTGTTTCTTCCAGTCCAGTGTTTCTCATGATGTACTCTGCATATAAGTTAAATAAACAGGGTGACAATATACAGCCTTGACGAACTCCTTTTCCTATTTGGAACCAGTCTGTTGTTCCATGTCCAGTTCTAACTGTTGCTTCCTGACCTGCATACAAATTTCTCAAGAGGCAGATCAGGTGTTATGGTATTCCCATCTCTTTCAGAATTGGAACTGATAGAAGAGAAATAAAAGGATCATAAGCAATTATGGACAATATACACCAATAAAATGGACAATGTAGAAAAAATGGATCAACTCATAAAAATGTACAAACTCCCAAAAGTAATTCAAAAGGTAATACAAAATATGAACAGAACAATTACCAATAATGAAATTGAATCAGTAGTAAAAATCCCAACAAACAAAAGCGTAGGAACAGAAAGCATCACAGGTGAATTCTACCAAATATTTGAAGAAGAGTAAATATTTAGCCTAATCAAACTACTCAGAAAACTGAAGAGTAAGGAAATTTTCTGAGCTCATTTTGCAAAATCAACATCACCCTGGTACCAAAAACAAAGACATCACACTAAAAAGTAAATAGGCCAATGTCACTGATAAACATAGATACAAAAATTATCAATAAATTATTAGTAATTGAATTTAACAATACATTTAAAGGATTATAAATCATAATCAAGTAGGATCTATCCCAGGGATACAAGAATGGTTCAATATCCACAAATTCATGTTCATGTGCTATACCACATTAACAAATAAAGAATAAAAATCATATAATAATCTCAATGGGCTTCCCAGGTAGCTCAGTGGTAAATAATCTGCCTGCCAATATAGGAGACATGGCTTTGGTCCCTGGGTCAGGAATATCCCCTGGAGAAGGAAATAGTAACCCATTCCAGTATTCTTGCCTGGGAAATCCCATGGAAAGAGGAACCTGGTGGGCTGAAGCCCATGGGGACACAAATGAGTCTGACATGATTTTGCAACTAAACAACAACAAAATCATTTCAATAGATGCAGAAAAACTTTTGACAAAATTCAGCATCCATTTATGATAAAAAACTCTCAAGAAAGTGGGTCTAGAGAGAACATATTTCAAAATAATAAAGACTATATAAGACAATCCCATAGCTAACTTCTCACTCAATGGTGAAAAGCTGATGTGTTTTCCCTGAGATTAGGAATAAGACAGAGAATAACACTGTCTCTTCTATTTAACATAGTATTGGAAGTCTTTGGGGGCTTCCCTGGAGGATCAGACAGCAAAGAATCTGCCTGCAATGCAGGAGACATGGCTTTGATTCCTAGGTTGGGAAGATCCCCTGGAGAAGGAAATGGCAACTCACTCTAGTATTCTTCTCTGGGAAATCCCATGGACAGAGGAGCTTGGTGGGCTACAGTCCATGGGGTCACCAACAGCTGGACATGCCCGGTGACTAACACTTTCAGTTTTAATTTTTTTGGAAGTCTTTGCCACAACAATCAAACAAGAAAAAGAAATAAAAGTATCCAAATTGGAAGGGGAAAAATAAAACTGTTACTGTTTACAAACAACATAATAGTACATACAGAAACCTCACAAATTTCACAAAAAAACTATTCAAACTAGTAAATGACATTAGTGAAGTTGAAGGATTAAAGATTAATATGTAGAAATCTGTAGAAATTTCTATACACTTTCTATACACTAATAATGAGCTATTAGAAAGAGAATTTAATAAACAATCCCATTTACAATCAAATCAAAAATAGTAAAATGCCCAAGAATAAAACTAATTAACTAAGAATAAAACTAAGGAAATACCTGTACTCAGAATTCTGTAAGATGCTGATAAAAGAAATTGAAGAAGACAGGAGCAAATGGAAAGATACATATGCTCCTGAGTTGAAATAAATAATATTATTAAAATGACTACACTACCCAAGGCAATCTATAGCTTTAAGGCAATCCCTATCAAAATACCAGTGGACTTTGTCAAAGAACGAAAATAAATAATTATAAAATGTGCATGAAAAACAAGACCCTGAACAGCAAAACAATCTTGTGAAAGGAGAAAAAGCTGAAGGTATCATGATCTCTGACTTCAAACTATTCTACAAAATAGTAATCAAAAGAGTGTGGTATTGGCACAAAAACAAGTGCATAGATCGATAGAACAAAGTAGAGAGCTCAAATATAACTCACAGTTAAATGATGAGGCAAGTATACGGCAAGGGGAAGTAAATGATTGTAGGGAAATCATTTGCTGAAACTGGACAGGAACATGCAAAAGAATCAAACTGGGCTGCTTTCTTACACCATATACCAAAGTGAAATCAAAATGCTTTAAAGAACCAAGGTAAAATCTGAAATCATAAAACTCTTAGAAGGAAGCATAGGCAGTATGCTATTCGAAACCAGTCTTAGCGATAATTTGTTGGCTACGTCTCCGCAGGCAAGGGAAGCAAAAGTAATAATAAACAATAGTGATTACATCAAACTAAAATGCTCTTGCACAGCACAGGAAACTGCAAATAAAATGAAAAGGAAGCCTACTGAATGAGAGAAAATATTTTCAAATGATATGTCTGATAAGGGATTAAGCTCCAAAATATATAGAGAAATCGTACAACACAACATCATAAAAAAATGAACAACTGAATTAAAAAATGGGTAGAGGACCACAATAGACATTTTTCTAAAGAAGACATACAGCTGGCCACCAGTCACATGATAAGATGCTCTATATCACTAATTATCAGGGAGATACAAACCAGAACCACAGTAAGATATCACCTTGCACATGTCTGAATGGCTATTATCAAAAACACAACAAATAACAAATGCTGGAGAAGATGTGGAGAAAAGGGAACTCTTGTGCATTGTTGGTGGGATTGTAAATTAGTGTAGCCACTCTGGAAAAGAGTATGAAGTTTTCCAAAAAATTAAAAATAGAACTTATATATGATCCAAATACTCCTTGTTATTGTTTAGTTGCTAAGTCATGTCCAACTCTTCTGCGGCCCCATAGACTGTAGCCCACCAGACTCCTCTGTCCATGGGATTTCCCAGGCAAGAATACTAGATTGGGTTGCCATTTCCGTCTCCAGGGGATCTTCCCGATCCAGGGATCAAACCTGTGTCTCCTGCATTAGCAGGCAGATTCTTGACCATTGAGTCACCAGGGAAGCCCAACAATTCCACTTCAGGACATTTATCCAAAGCAACAAAAACACTAATACCAAATGATGTATGCACCTCTACGTCATTGCATTCATAACAACCGAGATATGGCAGGAACCTAAGTACCTATCAACAGATGAATGGATAAAGAATATGAGAGGTTATACATGGATAGATATATAAACAAGAATACTACTCATCCATAAAAAATGAATGAAATCTTGTCGTTTGGAACGTGGATGGACCCATAGGGTATTAGGCTAAGTGAAATAAGTCAGACAGAGAAAGACAAACACCATATGATTTCACTTATATGTGGAATGTAGAAAATAATTCAAATGAGCAAACACAGAAAAAACAGAGTTATAGACACAGAGAACAAACAGTTGTTGTTAGAGTGAAGAGCAGTAGGGATTTGAATGAATTAGGTGAGCTAGATTAAGAGGTGTAGACTCCCACTTCCAAAACAAGTGAGTCATGAAGATAAAATACATAGCATTTGGAATATAGCCAACAATAATATAATATTTTTGTATGGTGACATCATTTTAACTTAACCGGTTAAGCTTTACTGGTTTAGACTTAACATGGTGATCATTTAGTAATGTATAGGAATATCAAATCACTATGCTGTATACCAGAAACTAACATAGTATTGTAGGTCAATTACACTTCAAGAAACAAAGTCACAGAAACGGAGATCAGACTGCAGGTGGGTTGTAGGGGGAAGGGGACCAGGGTGAAGGTGGTCAAAAGGTACAAACCACCAGTTACAAGGAAGATAAGTACTAGGGATGTAATAGATAATAAGAGTAATATAATTAACATGGTCTCATGTTATATTAAAAGCTAAGAGAGAAAATTATGAGTTATCACGTGGAAAAAATATTAAAATTTTTTTTCTTTCATTTTGTGCTGATATAAATGATAGTTCACTAAACTTATTGTGATAATCGTTTCATGATAAGTCAAATCATGATGCTATACATCTTAAATTTACACTGTGATTTACTGTGATTTATGTCATTTGTATCTCTAAAATTAGTAGAATATTAAAAAAGACAAAAAGACTTGGAGTTAAAAATATAGCAAAAACATGTAATTTTGTAAAGTTAACATTTTCCCCCCCAAATTTATTTATTCCTGTATTTTTCAGTTGAAATTCTAAAGGGAGAATTTAGAAATTTGAAATGCTATACATCTTGAATTTGAAATGCTATACATCTTAAATTTACACAGTGATTTATGTCATTTGTATCTCTGAAATTGGTAGAATATTAAAAAAGACAAAGACTTGGAGTTAAAAATATAGCAAAAACATGTACTTTTGTAAAGTTAACATTTTTTAAAGTTAACATTTTCCCCCCAAATTTATTTATTCCTGTATTTTTCAGTTGAAATTCTAAAGGGAGAATTTAGAAATTTGACATACTTAGATCTTTCTGAAGGAAGAAAAAGCCAAGACTATCTAATAATATTTTGAAAAGAAAACTAATAAAATGATTTGTCTTACAAAATAATAAAATTTCTTTTGAAAATAATTATTATTATGGATTTTAAAATATTTTTAATCCACAAGTAATCTAGTCACACTATAGGAAAGATCATTTTTATGTGAAGAAAAGGAAATTTTATAGTTTTATATTTATACTAATATAATTGCTTTTAGCAACAATTGTTTTAGTAATTTTTAAAAAGGCCTTTACATTTTTCACATCTTTGATAACAACATGGGCATTGTTATAAGATTTTCACATTCTGAGGTACTTTGAAGGGCTTAGATTAAAACATGCTTATTTTTACATATATGTTTACATATATATTTTTTAAGAATCAAAGTACAAACAGAAACCACAGCAATGATTTTGTTCTTTTTTTCCTGCTGACTAAGGTACTCAGTTTCCTCCAGCAATTTAAAGAAATATTGACAATTCTCTCATGGCTGGTAAGAACTTGAAGAAGGAGATAGATTTATGAGATGAATGCAAATTGTCACTCTTTCAATATGTCTTTAAAGTTCATTTTGCCTGCTGATAACGGTGGCACTTTCCAAAGAGTCCACTTAGAAAACTTTAAAAACTGTTTCTGCAAAGGATGCTTTCCTATTGATGCCCCTTTGGAGATAATGCAACAAATCACTTCTTTTTACAGGGAATGATTTACCAAACAAGGCAATAAAGTATATTCAGAAGAAACTGAACTCAGCATGCCCAGTCATCACTGCTTGGCTCTGCAATTTCAAGTCTATAATTAGATATACTGTTAGGTTTTTCCAGGCTTTAATAACTTCCATTCTATTTATGACAAATACTAGAGAGCCACCTCCTAGGGCAATTGCTGGAGAGCAGGGCAGGGTTGGGGGATGGTGAGGAGAAAGATGAGATGATGAGGGATTGTTTTATTGAAGATACAGTTTCCTCATTTTCAGGTTGTTCCGTATCCCAGTAGGTCAGAAAAAGCGTAGGTGCATTGTCTGTGGATGTGTGTGGTGGATAGCGTAGGTGGAGAATGTGGGACAGCTTGCTGCTACTGCTGCTAAGTCGCTTCAGTCGTGTCCGACTCTATGTGACCCCATAGACGGCAGCCCACCAGGCTCCCCTGTCCCTGGGATTCTCCAGGCAAGAATACTGGAGTGGGTTGCCATTTCCTTCTCCAATGCATGAAAGTGAAAAGTCAAAGTGAAGTCGCTCATTCGTGTCCGACTCTTTGGAACCCCATGGACCGCAGCCCACCAGGCTCCTCCGTCCATGGGATTTTCCAGGCAAGAGTACTGGAGTGGGGTGCCATCGCCTTCTCCAGTGGGACAGCTTAGGGAGCTGTTAAGCTGAAGCACTAAACAAAGCAAAGTATGGGGTGGAAGTTTTATCTAGATGCTTCTCCTTGGGGCTATGCACTTCATTGTTGTACTTTGATTCTCATGAGGTGGTTAATGAATGCTGCTGCTGCTGCTAAGTTGTTTCAGTCGTGTCCAACTCTATGCGACCCCATAGACGGCAGCCCATTAGGCTTCTCTGTCCCTGGGATTCTCCAGGCAAGAGTGGGTTGCCATTTCCTTCTCCAATGCATGAAAGTAAAAAGTGAAAGTGAAGTCATTCAGTCATGTCTGACTCTTAGCAACCCCATGGACTGCAGCCTACCAGGTTCCTCCATCCATGGATTTTCTAGGCAAGAGTACTGGAGTGGGTGAATAGCTGGGCAGAAATATGTTTCGTTATGGCTATTAATAACTTGGCAAACGTTTATTCAGTACCTAGTACATGTGACGGAGAAGGCAATGGCACCTCACTCCAGTACTCTTTCCTGGAAAATCCCATGACGGAGGAGCCTGGTAGGCTGCAGTCCATGGGGTCGCTAAGAGTCAGACACGACTGAGTGACTTCCCTTTTACTTTTCACTTTCATGCATTGGAGAAGGAAATGGCAACCCACTCCAGTGTTCTTGCCTGGAGAATCCCAGGGATGAAGGAGCCTGGTGGGCTGCATTCTATGGGGTCACACAGAGTCGGACACGACGAAGTGACTTAGCAGCAGCAGCAGCAATACATGTGAAGTTTTTTGCCGGAAGTTTGAGGGACAAAACAACTCTTCATAATCTACTTGGGGAAAAAAACACTGTCGAAAACAAAATCAATAGTGGTGAAGCAGGCAATGAAAGCTCCTCAGGGGAGCTGACCTCTCTAGCCTCAACCAAATCTTTGTCCAAGTGTTATTTTGATGCTTTGTACACTGAAATGACTTTTTTTTTTTTTTGTACACTTGCTTTATTCACTAGACAATGAGCTTCTTGAGAATGGATTGTTTTTAATGGATATTCCATTTCTTAGTGTCTTACATGATCCTGACATGAAGTGTATACTCAGAAAACGGGAGTGATTGTGTCAGTTAATGAACATTGAGTAGAGCCTCCTCTATATTGGAGAAATGGTACCAATGGCTGTTGGTAGAGAAGGTCAGAGAAGGAAGTCTGTGAGGGTGGCTCAGGATGCACAAGGGAGTCTTTGTATCCACTCTAGATGAAAGGGCACTGACTGAAGGAGTGATGTAAGTGTAATATACTTTCAATCATGTGGGGTTGTTATGTTAAGTCACTTTAGTCATGTCTGACTCTTTGTGACCCTATGGATCTTAACCTGCCATGCTCCTCTGTCCATGGGGTTCTCCAGGCAAGAATACTGCAGTGGGTTGCCATGACCTCCTCCAGGAGATCTTCCCGACCCAGGGAATGAATCCACGTCTCTTAACTCTCCTGCTTTGGCAGATGGATTCTTTTAGTGCCACATGGGAAGATCCGAAAAGAAGTGAAGGTGTTGGGCTCACTGAAATCTTTCCTTTCATACATATCTCAGCTATCTGGGGGCCAATATCCTGCATTTTTTACACCATGAGTTCCTCAGTGCTCACCATAGGGAGTGGTTGCAGCTTGCAGGTATTGTTCTCCTTCTTGGGAGCCCTTAGGGCTCAGAAATTCACATTTGAAAGGCCAGAATCGCTGATTACTGTGACATCTTTGTTTGCTGATACGGCAGGAAAGACTCCATTTCTCAATACATGAGGGCCCTGTCATTTGGGAGGTTTGTACTTAACTCTTGCCTAAACCTAAAGATATGGGAAGCTATATCAGATAAAACTTTCTGGCATTTCTTTTACATCTCCATTCCATCTTTACAGATAACTAATAAAAGTTAGTAAGGAAAAAAAGAGCTTAATTAAATAAGAAAAACATCAGTTTGAATAAGAAACCAGTAATAAATACTTAAATCCAAGTCTCACCACTGCCAAATCTCTCGTATCCTAGATCTCTTCTGAGACAAAAAAGAGATTTGGGTTCAAGGTTTTTTCTTTCTCCTCTTGCTTCTCACTGGATTCACCTGCAGCAGAATATGCTTCAGGAAGCAGGAAGTAGACCGTTACATTAATGAGTACAAGTGTTTACTTAGAGATGGGAGGAACTCAGGCAAAACCTTGACACAGAAATGAGAAGGCATATAGAGAATGGGGTCTAAGCTTTGGAATCTGGAATAGGGATAAAATAAGATGAATAAAAGAATTGAGGGATTGAGAGAGAATGCCAGACTACCGTGAGAAAAAATTCATGGAGTTCCTGAGGTGGGCTAATAATTTGACACCCTTTCAAATGATGTACCAGCGTTAGCTCACCCTAATGTAACCCACTCTATCTGTACTTAACAGCTCTTGTAACATATCAGCAAATTACACTTGTTTATATTTACAATTTCATTATATACTCAAACAACCTCCTTTTTTTTTCTCAGTTACAACTTCAAGAAAGCCAGTGATAGCTCTTGAAAACCCCACAGAATGGTTTCAGCAAATTCCTTCAAAAGTCTGCCTTTGCACCTTGATGATCATTGAAAAAACTAAGCAGATAAGGTGTTCTTTTGAATAAGGCAAACATTTTTTAATCACATCTTGAAATGCAAAGCTCACGTGATAGGAGAACATTCTCCAAGTCCACCTCAGTACTTGATCTTCCAGCCATTTTCTGTTTGCTCTTCTTTGTTGATTACAGCCAGTTGATTACTTATATCTCTTTCTCTTTTTGAAAGGGAAAGGGAAAGTCTCTCAGTTGGTATCTGACTCTTTGAGACCCCAGGGACTATACAGTCCATGGAACTCCCCAGGCCAGAATACTGGAGTAGGTAGCCTTTTCCCTCTCCAGGGGATCTTCCCAACCCAGGGATCTAACCCAGGTCTCCCACATTGCAAGCAGATTCTTTACCAGCTGAGCCACAAGGGAAGCCCAAGAATACTAGAGTGGGTAGGCTATCCCTTCTCCAGAGGCTCTTCCTGACCCAGGAGTCTACCTGGGGTCTCCTGCAGTGCAGACGGATTCTTTACCAACTGAGCCATCAGGGAGGCCTCTCTTTTTAATTAACCCATCACATTTGGTGATTCTTTTCAGTTTTGATTGTTCTTTAGTTTCCAGTTCATCCTATTTTACAGTCTTACTTTATCACCATGTTCTGTTTTTCACTGGCTCACCATTTTCAGTGCTTGCTTGGTAGTGAACAGGTACAAGTGTCTGAGTAGTTATGAAAAACTTTAGACATGAGAAATCATGCCTAAACTTTCAGGAAGCATACCAAACCACTTGGTATGTACAGATAGTTATTCAGTTTTTAAAACTGAAGGTGAGATAAATTTACCACTAGTAGTTTGCACCCCATTTTTAATTTAAAAATAAGAAATGTATTGCAAGTCATTTGCATAATAGGCCTATTATGATTTTAGTTAACACAATTTATCACTTTAACATAGGTATGAATCACTTGGTTTCAGACTTGCAGTTCACCTGAATGCTGGCTTTGCTGGTCTCTAAGTTAGAGGTACAGCCTTAGGTTGCCCCATGCCACTCAAATGTCTGCTTTGTAGAAATAGATAAGGACAACATGAAAAAGTGCTGGAAAGAAACACTTTTCCAAAACTTTCTGTGAAGGCTTGTGGAAAGAGATTCCAATCTAGATTTCCCTACTGGGGAATTTGAATTAATTGACATCATTATTCAGATTTGCATCAGCAATTTTTAAAAAAGATATTACCTGTCAAAGTACTGCTTAAGTTGACCAACTGTTTTATCAAAAATGTCAGTTTTAATTAAATACTCCACCAGAAAATTAGTTTCATTAAACCACCTTTGGTTGACTCCAATGGATTTTGTAAAGTATAGACATATTCAGCCCTTTCAACATTTCTTATAGAAAGACTTCATGAAAATATTTGAAAAATTTTCCTCCCTTTCAAAATCAACATCTCCCAATCCTGACCCAAATGTGACTACATTGATTCCAAATAAAGCTTAAATCTCTTAGAAATGTAAACATTTATTGTTTAACACAGTGAGGAATTAGCAGCTGCTGATTCTGTATCTTTAAACTAAATTTAAGACATAAACTTTAAATTTATAGTTACCTCACAGCTACCTCAATGAGTGCTGAAAAGAGACCATTCATCTTTTACCCCCATACTGTCCTTATTTAGGCTGCCTAACCAATGGATTTTATAAATAAAGAGGAGAAAAGAAAAAGAAAAGAGAGATCATCATTGAAAAGGTTTATCAGTAAACCTGGTCAACATCCTTACTTTCTGATCATGTGTTGAGCAGGATTGAGTTGCACTATTGAAAGTGGTAAACTATCAATGGAGATGGGGTAGGGTGGGGTTGATGTGATGACGCTCTTGGTGTGTGCTTGTTTGGGGAACCATTTGGTTCTTTCAGCAAAAATCAGGTCCTGTTGCTGAGAAAGTGTTTACCAATGACACTGTAGTGTGACGGCTGCAAAGCTGGTGTTTTGGGGTCTTCGTCCAGCCCATCAGACTTGCTTGTTTGACCTTCACAGTCTTAAAAACCTGATCCCAGACTTACAGAGCAGATGATTTTACATAAAAACTCTCTCATTTCTTGCTCTCTTGAAAAATCAAAGTAAGATAAAATTTGATAAGACAGCAATGGTCTGTATTTCCCCGAAATTTGAATTGCATAAAACTGAAGAGCAGTTGTATACCCCAGTCTGTCCTAATCTCATCATTCATGGCTCTATCCTTGACACTGGGTTTCATTTTCTATTTAGCATCATGCTTACACTGCTGTTTTTCTTAGTGATAGTGAAATAAAGCTTGAAGTGGGAAGATGAATAGCAGGCTAAGAATTTTTTTTTCCCACCAAAACAAACAACAAGCCATGTTTATTTGTGCAAGTGAAAAAAAATCTATATGTTTAATAAGCTAACAAGGGTCTACATCATAAGAAGACAAGTCAAGTTGCCAGGCCATCATATTAATTTATGTTGCCTTCATGCCCTGTATAGGCATTGCAGTTGGAACCCCTGAATTTATTACATTCTTTACATCAGTGGTTCTCAACAAAGGGTGTAGAGGAATATTGGAATCACAGAATGACTTTTTCAAGTACATATCCTTCCACAGTGGCCTTTCTGGGGTGCCAGTCCCTTCTGGAGGACTTATCTCATTGCAAAAGCTGTCTAGGAGATTCTGATATGATTATCTGGTGGAGAACTCCACATCTGGTGTATTGAAAGTCATCACGATGCTTTTATCATAATTTCTCTTCCGTATCCATCCAAAAATAAAACGCTCGACAGCCCTAGTGTTCAAGCCTCAGGCCCAATGTCCTTAACAGAGCTAAAGTTACCTGTATACAAGTTGAGAAACTGCCAATAAGATGCTTCTGACTGTGAAGTTCTTGTTTAAATGGTATTTGGGGGTTAGTTGGTGTAAAAAGTACCTGACACCTTTGAAAATGCATTAGAACAGTTAGCTTGAAGTCAGGATATCTCTAGATGGGTGGTTCACAAATTTTTAAAACTGAGGAGCTTAATTAAAACTTCAGGCTCTACTACAAAGCCACAGTCATCAAGACAGTATGGTACTGGCACAAAGACAGAAATATAGATCAATGGAACAAAATAGAAAGCCCAGAGATAAATCCATGCACCTATGGACACCTTATCTTTGACAAAGGAGGCAAGAATATACAATGGAGAAAAGACAATCTCTTTAACAAGTGGTGCTGGGAAACCTGGTCAACCACTTGTAAAAGAATGAAACTAGAACACTTTCTAACACTGTACACAAAAATAAACTCAAAATGGACTAAAGATCTAAACGTAAGACCAGAAACTATAAAACTCCTAGAGGAGAACATAGGCAAAACACTCTCCAACATACATCACAGCAGGATCCTCTATGACCCACCTCCCAGAATATTGGAAATAAAAGCAAAAATAAACAAATGGGACCTAATTAAAATTAAAAGCTTCTGCACAACAAAGGAAACTATAAGCAAGGTGAAAAGACAGCCTTCAGAATGGGAAAAAATAATAGCAAATGAAGCAACTGACAAAGAATTAATCTCAAAAATATACAAGCAACTCCTGCAGCTCAATTCCAGAAAAATAAAAGACCCAATCAAAAAATGGGCCAAAGAACTAAACAGACATTTCTCCAAAGAAGACATACAGATGGCTAACAAACACATGAAAAGATGCTCAACATCACTCATTATCAGAGAAATGCAAATCAAAACCACAATGAGGGACCATTTCACGCCAGTCAGAATGGCTGCGATCCAAAAGTCTACAAGCAATAAATGCTGGAGAGGGTGTGGAGTGTAGAGAGAACCCTCATACACTGTTGGTGGGAATGCAAACTAGTACAGCCACTATGGAGAACAGTGTGGAGATTCCTTAAAAAACTGGAAATAGAACTGCCTTATGACCCAGCAATCCCACTGCTGGGCATACACACCAAGGAAACCAGAAGGGAAAGAGACACGTGTACCCCAATGTTCATCGCAGCACCGTTTATAATAGCCAGGACATGGAAGCAACCTAGATGTCCATCAGCAGAGGAATGGATAAGAAAGCAGTGGTACATATACACAATGGAGTATTACTCAGCTATTAAAAAGAATACATTTGAATCAGTTCTAATGAGGTGGATGAAACTGGAGCCTATTATACAGAGTGAAGTAAGCCAGAAAGAAAAACACCAATACAGTATACTAACACATATATATGGAATTTAGAAAGATGGTAATGATAACCCTGTATGTGAGACAGCAAAAGAGACACAGATGTATAGAACAGTCTTTTGGACTCTGTGGGAGAGGGCGAGGGTGGGATGATTTGGGAGAATGGCATGGAAACATGTATAATATCATATAAGGAATGAATTGCCAGTCCAGGTTTGATACAGGATCCTTGGGGCTGGTGCACTGGGATGACCCGGGGGATGGTACGGGGAGGGAGGTGGTTGGGGGGTTCAGGATGGGGAACACGCGTATGCCTGTGGAGGATTCATGTTGATGTGTGGCAGAACCAATACAATATTGTAAAGTAAAAAAAAAAAACTAAAAACCAAAAAACAATGTTCAGGCCTCATGTCATTGCTTCTGCTTGGTAATTTTGTGTGGTTGTTGAGAGACAACTGACAGTATCAACATCAGCCACAATATATACAAATAGAGCTCTGACCCACAAACACTGCAGCAACCAGTCCAGCCAAGCCAAAGCATGACTTCTTTTATGTCTGCTTCCAACTTAACAGTAACCTGAGAATGCCAAATATGCTCTCCTAAATAACCTCATAGGATGCCCCAGTTCTAGTTAGTTGACCTCCAACTTCCCTGTGCCAACAACTTTCAAACAGCTTATAACAGAATCTTTCCCTTTTTCTCTATAACCTTTTACATTGCCCTGCTTACCTTTGTGTTTCTGCCAAATGCAAATGATGCTGTCTAACTTCTTTACTACAGTAAACTCTGATCAAATAACCTTTGTTTGTTCTGAGAAATGGAATATTTCCTGCCGTGTTAATAAACAAATAATGCCACAGTCATCAGCAATTGCAGCCACCGTGGATGGTGAGCTAGTGAGCCCTGCGGGAACTTGGGAAGAAAAAAATATCTGCCATCTAGCAGCCATCAGACTGCAGTAATTCCCCATGGTGAGCCCTGAAGAAACTCAGGATGTAAAAACACAGAATACTGGCTCCAGGTAGGTGAGGTGCTTATCAAGGAATTATTTCAGCAAGCCCAAACTCTTGCATCTTCCCATACATAGAAAAGCACTTTATTCCTTAACTTGAAATATCTGGTTTTCCTTTATTTACAATGATCTTTTTATGTTCAGATTACTGGTCTTTGTTGCAAAACTTCTATATAACATTGTTCCCCCACTCACATCCTTGGAGCAATTCTCTCAGAGTTACTTGAGATGCTGTCTCCCCGGCTCAAAGTCCTACAAATTCCCATTGAATAAAACATAACTGTGATGCTTTTGAACTGTGGTGTTGGAGAAGACTCTTGAGAGTCCCTTGGACTGCAAGGACATCAAACCAGTCCATTCTAAAGGAGATAAGTCCTGAGTGTTCATTGGAAGGACTGATGTTGAAGCTGAAACTCCAATACTTTGGACACCTGATGCGAAGAGCTGACTCATTTGAAAAGACCCTGATGCTGGGAAAGATTGAAGATTGAAGGCAAGAGGAGAAGGGGATGACAGAAGATGAGATGGTTGGATGGTATCACCGACTCAATGGAGATGAGTTTGAATAGACTCTGGGAGTTGGTGATAGACAGGGAGGCTTGACATGCTGTGGTCCATGGGGTCACAAAGAGTCGGACATGACTGAGCTGAACTGTCAACTATTAGACTGTGAATATTTTTCAAGCCCACAGTTCTCTTTATTTTCACAGGTTCCAGATAAGTAACATGTCAGAATCTCTTGTATGTATACGTGTATGGAAAGGAGGCACTGATTCTCATGTTCCCCAAACCCCACTCATAGTCTCAGTTGAAACAGAATCTCTGGGAAGAGGACGGGGAAGTAAAAAAATAAAAGTCTTTCTCCATCATAATAATCAAGGAAATTAGGGACACTCTAGACTATGCTGCTGTCCACAGGTCTGTGCCAAGATGCTGGAATTTAAAACACCTAGAAAACTTATTCCAAATAGAAATTTCCAGGTTCCATCCTTAGAGATTCTAATGTTACAAGTCTAGGCTCCCCTAGTGAGTCTGATGAATAGCGTGTTTTGGGAAACAACACTCTACCTGTGTGATTCTCAAACAGCAACATGCATACAAATCTCCTCGAGATTTTGTAGAAAGGCAGATTCTGATTCCATAGGTCGGAAGTAGGGCTGAGATTCTGCAGATCTAACAAGCTCCCATGTGGTGCTTCTGCTGCTGGCCTGCTAACTCTACACAGAGCAGTCAACGCTGGCTACACAGCAGAGCCAAACAGCCTTGGGAGTGAGACTCAGGCACCAGGCGATCCCAGTGTGCAACCAACGGTAACACTGGTTCATCTGCATATTGCTGAGCCACATGACTGTAGCAGTGTTTTCACAGGAGTGTCAGCACAAACAATCTGATTAGACTTCTGTTGAAATCATCACTGACATATCACTCACATTTCAGGATGGTTTTGAGGTTCTTGCAATTGCCTGTAGGCATGAAGGCACCTAGAAGTCCACCAAATGCACTGAGGAAAGTTTATTTCATGGAATATCTGTTGAACTACCTTGTTTTGAGAGACTTCCTGCTAAGGGGGAGGTATAACAGTTATTTGAAATATCCCATGTGGGATTTTGAGAGATTTCCATAAGTTAAATTTGTTTTCATCTCAGAGTTGGGTGTGATTGGGTGCTACCAACTTAGACACACACACACAACACTGGTGATGAGATTTTTCATTTTCCTTTTCTATGGTTTCATGCTTATAAGGATGAGGAAGATGATAGTATGATAGCGTTGTTGATGAGAAGGAACATTTGCATGGGTTATAATTATAATTTATCGTTCACCAGATGGCTTCATCCTGTTGCCAGGCATTTGATGAGCTATTTCATGAACACTGTTGCTGGGATGTATTAATGCCTGAGAGATTGCTCATTTAGTAGACAAATGTGAAGGTGCCTAACAGATCTTTGGATGCTTAGCTCGTTTTTGCTTAGAGGATAAATGAGCTCACGCATAATTAAATCTAAGAGAGCTACTCCAGAAGAAAAAGTACCTCATACCAAAGGATTGTGTGGGTTTCAAGCAAGTATGGATGACAAGAGAATTGAGCAAATTTGTGATAACAGACTTGGAATCACTTTATCATGAGTTAAATGGACACAAGATTTTAAAAACCATCTATTCAAAATGCACCATAACAGGTCTCATGGCTGATAAATATTCTCACCTGTTTGTGCACTGTAATTATTCAGAGGTAAACAGCCTCTGTATAATGAATGTCTGTTATTTTCAATCATATCTTGGTGTATGGACAGAAGATATCTCTAAGAAATATTCAGGCATCTGAAAACTGGGTCTCATTAGAATCAACCAAGATGAGCAAAAGGCTGTGTTTAATTACTGTGATTTAGTACCCAATTCTCAGACAGAGGCTGGGAACTTAGCAGGAAGAAGGCAGCAAAATACCCAAGTGAAAAAAATCTTTATCATCGACAAACCAGTGCAGGTCTGCTTTCAAAAGATCAAGTTAGCTCTAAAATAATGATATCCAGATATCCAGCTGTGTGCCTAGTGCTGTGAGTTGTTGTCCATGAGTCATGGACAGTTTTATATGCACACACACACACACACACACACATATATATAGCCAATATCTTAACAACATACCTTATTTTACAAAATATCTTTATATATATTTATATATATATATGATATACCATGTACCTTTATGTTAACAACAAATTTGATGTGAATTCAAAACTTTTCTGAGCAGAGAACTCTAAAAGATAAAATGGGTAGCAAATAGGCTGACTTTTATATCAATGTTTAGCCAATTGTGGTGTAGCAACTCCAAATCAAACAAAGGAAACAAATTTGAAATTAGTATCTTACATTATAATGTAGTAATAGGCTAATACTCTTTATTTCATCATTGTACTTTAATACTCAAGGAGAAAACTAGCAAAGGCACTAAAGCTGAAGATAAATCTATATAACACAATCTGGAGAATTTCTAATGACTACTTTATCAATGGGTTTAGCTTGTGAAACACAATATTGTGTTTAAACAGCTTTACTTTATCCCCATCATCCACCCCAATGATAAACACAGGGATCCCACCACTGACCACAGCCTAGGCATTTCTTCTAAGGGCCCAGGGTCCAGTCCTCTCCATTGCACCAACTACAGAGCAGCATGTCTATTTCCATTCAGACCCAACTTTGAGAAAAGGGCACGGCTAAAAGAACTGACTATTCCACTCGTTTCTGGAAAATGTAGTCATCTCAGAAAAGCCTGGGAACTGTGAATATTGGCGCACTACATATATAAAGATAAGAGCTACAGATTAGAGCTGACTCTCTTTCACCTTTAGAGAACTCTATGAACCAAACATGGGTCCACTTATCCATATGCAGTAAAGCCAATCTACCGATCCTGGGTTGTGGTAAAGGAAAGTGCAGGGGTATTGTAAGGCATGATACAAGGAGTTCAGAAGAGCTAGTGCTCAAAACCTAGAACTCCCTGAGGGTTTCAGCAAAGCATTTTTTAATTAATTAATTTTCAAAAATTCAAGTATAGTTCTTTTACAATGATTTGTTAGTTTCTGGTGTATAGCAGTGTTACAGTTGGGCACACACACACACACACACACACACACACAGACTTTTTACTTTTTCTTAGTCATTATCATTATAGGATATTAGAAGATATTGAATAAAATCCCATATGCTATATAGTAACTCCTTGTTGTTTATTATATAGATAGTAGTATGTATCTGTTAATCACAAGCTCCTAATTTATCCCTCTCCTTTTCCCCTTTGGTAACCATAAGACTTTTTTTTATGTCTGTGAGTCTGTTTCTGTTTTATAAGTTCATTCGTGTCATTTTTTAGATTCCACATATATGTGACATCATATAATATTTGTCTTTGTCTGGCTTACTTCACTTAGTATGATAATCTCTAGATCCATCCATGTTGTGCAAATGGCATGATTTCATTCTTTCTTATGGTTTATTAATATTCCATTCTGTGTGTGTGTGTATGTATACATGCACAGTGGAATATTATCTCTATATATGTATATTATATATATATATATACTATGTATATACAATATATACATACAATGTATTATATGTAATATATATACTATATACAATACTATACATACAATATTCCATTGTGTGTATATATAATATACACATATACACATCTTCTTTATCCATTCATCTTTTGATGGACCCTTGCTGCTGCTGCTGCATCACTAAGTTGCTTCTATATCTTAGTTGTTGTAAACATGCTGCAATGAACGTTGTATTGCATGTATATTTTCAAATTATAGTTTTCTCTGGATATATGCCCAGGAGTGGGATCGCTGGATCCTATGGTAACTTTATTTTTTTTTTAAGCCAAGGTGAAGAAGAGGAGTCCTAGGCTATGTGAACAGCTTGTGCACAATTCTCTGGGTTGACGGCCAGGTACAGGGTGGTGTCACAGGGGTTAACATTGTCAATCCTTAGGCTCCAATAGGCCTCAGCCATGGTCAGTAAGTGCTCATGATCAGCTCATGATCAACAAGTAAACAGTCTTTCAATACTTGAAGGTTTTAGCTTCTGTAAAACAACTCAGGAAATGGGCTTCAGATACTGTTGTCTAGATACTTCAGATAGGAGCTAACGCAGAGGATATGGGGAAGGGGGTCTGTCCTAGGAAGGCCCCGTAGGTCCTTCTCAGTTACAACTTGAGAGAAGAAGGTTAATCTCAATCCAGTAGAATTCTTTAGGGACATTTCTGGCCAATCCCAAGAATTTGGGCCAGGAACTCCCTAAAACAAAACCCTCTAAAATTCTGTGGGTAGCTGCTTCTTAAAGCATTAGCTAACTAAAATATAATAGTAATATGATAAATTTACCATATGAAGGCCCTAAGGAAAATTCAGGTAAACAGAAGTATTTGAAGCTATGGAAAGAGTAAATATTTGCAAATTAGTTGTTATAGGAAGCAGAATTAAAACTTAAAAGATATTTGTTTGAGTGTTAATTGACAAACCAGTAGCTTCCAGGGCTCAGTTAGACACTGTGCTCAGTCTCTTAACACTGATATCAAACATGGTTATGTTATTTACCAAAGACATTTCAACCAATCAATGTAAGTCCTGACACACACAAACAACAAACATAGCCTCTCAAGCTTAATACCAGACAAGATGTAGTCTAGAGATTTAATTTCCACTCCCAGACTGAGGACTCAAAGTGGCTCTCAGTAGCAGGTAGAATTTTCCTATCCTGCACAAACCTGAGAAGCTCACTCCAAAACAATACACAGAAAAACATACCACAGATAAGATGTGGCTGCACAGATAGAACAATCAGAGAAAATATAGTTTAAAAATCCTATTTCCATTTCTAGACAAAGGTTTTCAAACAGACTGGCTCAGGGTCAACTTGCAACTCTCATGTGGTACATTTTTTTTAAATCAACCGGATGAACTCAGAGTTGGCTCTGAGGGAGCCTAGACTGGCTCAGTTCCTGCAAGAGAGTGAGCCCTGAGTGGCTAGCCCAGATGGAGTGGAGTCTTTCTATTCCTGTAACAAGATAGTTCTAACTCAAGGTAATAATTTAGGCTACCATACAAAGGATATCTTTCCTCACATTTAAGAATATATATTGGCCAAAGAGAATTACAGTAAAATCATGGGTTCATAATGAATAGGCTGGCCAGTCTGCCATAATTTTCCCCAGGGTGCTGTCAGATGGGACTAAAGAAGCACTGCCCATATTCAATTAAAAAACACTCATGTGAAGGCTGAAAACAAACCAGAACCCTTGCCAGCAGATGCCTCCTTGCCAGATGGAAGACTTACACCAGGAAAAACAATAACAACAAAGAGCAAAAATTAAGAACACAGGGGAGAGACAAGACGTTGGAAGTGTAAGTGGACATGAACTACATTTTTCTCCACAGATGCAACAGGAATGTATCTTCAAACACAGAAGGTCTCACAGAGCACCAGCTGAGAGCTGGCAGGAATCCTTGGCCACCAGAAAGGAATACACGGATACACACAAAACGTGGTAGAATGAAGGAAGTAAGGGAAAAAGAGGAGGAGAGTGGGTGAACTGAACCTGCGCCCATGCGGTATGAGAGCTGCAGCAAGGGGGAGATCCCCAGTGGGCAATCAGTTGGGACAGAGAGAAAGCATTTGAGGCTTTCAGAGGGTAAAGCAGCTAATCTGTGACAGTCTGAGTGGAGTGAGAACCACACGGACAATCCTTGCCATGGCCCTACATACCATGGACAGGGACACAAGTCCACCAGAATATGTAGCTGGGAGCTGGAGCATAGGGATTGGAGAGAAATCCCAGGGTGAGGACTGCTGTTGACTGCAGGGAGACAGCCCAAGGGACAAGAGGAAGGAGATAGCAGTGGGGAATGTCTTTGGAGGAAAGCCAGGCAGCCATGGAGGCAGGGTGCCACTGCTGAGTCACACACAGAGGGTGGAGCCAGCATGAAAGCCTCTCTCTCTCCACATGCTTGCTGCTAGCAGCTGACTTAGAGAGAAAGACCCCAGAGAGGATGGCCCATTGATTGCCTGCTGTACCAAGCAACAGAGTAGGACCAGCCAGGGAGGCCCTTTGAATGTCAGCTGCCAGAAGCTAGAAAAAGATTCTACCAGCACCATATCTTCTGTACCCATGGCCGCTGGCTTCCCTGTACGCTTGGAGCCAACAGGGTCCCTGCTGTCCAGGAGCTGTGCTACCTCCATGCTTAGTTCTCACTGGGGCAGAGCTGCCAGAGGCTAGAGAAAAACCTATTAGCACCATATTTCCTGCACCCATGGCTCCTGGCTTCCCTGTGTACTTGGCACCATCAGGGTCCCTGGATCCAAGCAGCTGCACCACATCCATACTCAGTCCTCACTGGGGCAGACACAAGTCCTCCAGGGCAGCTTCAAGAGCAAACTCCTGTAGATGACCCACAGTGGAGGTGGGAATAAACCCACAATTGAGCTCCAGAGGTGGAGTGGCTATGGAGGAGAATCAAAAAGCTTTCCACCAGCTGTACAAGCTAGAGAATAAATCCACATGATCAACTAGGTAGACTACCTACAAAAAGACAAGGACTGTTCTCACAAAAGAAAGGGCCCTCGCTCTGGCAGCTGTGGACACTGGTGGCAAGAACCTGTGGAGGTCAGGCCAGATTAGAGTTTGAGCTGTCCCCACAGCAGGTCCAGAGACCAGTCCCCCCAGTATTGGAGGGCCTCCTAGCGAGGTGGAGGTGGGTTATGAATCACAAAGGGGGAAAGATGCTGGCATCTGAGACCTGAGAAAAATATTATTCTTCTTATATTTTGATGTGTTCTGTAGTTTATTCTGGACTTCCTTGCTCTTTCTTGCCCTCTGTTGCTGTGGTTGTTGGTTTTATTATTATATCTATTTAAGCTTTTGAGATGTTTTTCATATTAATCACATTTCTTATTTCCTTTATATGCTTTTACTTCTGCATTGAGTTTTTGTGATTCTGTGGGGGTTTTGGTGTTTTGGTTGTTTTCACTTGTTTTGTTTTCTTATTGTTCATTGCTGGTGTAGTTATTCTTTAATATATAAAAATTTTTTATATATCTCTGTTTAAATTTGCTTTTCTATTTTTTTCACCATGTTCGTTTTGCTTTCTTGTTTTACTTCTCATTTGGCTTGCTGCTTTGGTCTTGTTTTCTGTTTTGTGTTTTAGTCAGTTTTATTTTTAATTGGTTGATATCATTTTTGCTTTCCTTTGCTCACTGAATCACTCTCCTGTACTTTGTTTTCTTTGGACTGTTTTGATTTTGTTTGTGTGTATGTATTCCTTTGTTTTTCTATTTGTCTGATATTGCATTAACCGTTTGTCTAGGGTATATTTTTTTCTAACTTTTTTTTACTGGTGTGTGTGTTCATTTTAATCCCCTTTATTGCTATAACATCACCAGATGGTCACTACTGAAATCAGATTGATTATATTCTTTGCAGATGAAGATGGAGAAGCTCTATACAGTCAGCAAAAACAAGACCAGGAGATGACTCTGGCTCACATCATGAGATCCTTAATGCAAAATTTAGACTTTAGTTGAAGAAAATAGGGAAAACCACTAGACCATTCAAGTATGACCTAAATCAAATTCCTTACAATTATACAGTGGAAGTGACAAATAGGTTCAAAGGATTAGATCTGATATACAGAGTGTCTGAAGAACTATGGATGGAGATTCATAACATTGTACAGGAAAATTTATACAACAAACTGGAAAATTCTTAAAGAAATGAGAATATCAGACTACCTTACCTGCGTCCTGAGAAACCTGTATGCAGGTCAAAAAGCAACAGTAAGAACTGGACATAAACAATGGATTGGTTCCCAGTTGGGAAAGGAGTACATCAAGGCTGTATATTGTCACCCTGCTTATTTAACTTATATGCATAGTACATCATGTGAAATGCCTGGCTGGATGAAGCACAAGCTGGAATCAAGATTGCCAGGAGAAATATCAATAACCTCAGATATGCAGATGACACCACCTTATGGCAGAAAGTGAAGAGCAACTAAGAAACCTCTTGATGAAGGTGAAAGAGGAGAGTGAAGAAGCTGGCTTAAAACTCAACATTCATAAAGCTAAGATCATGGCATGCGATCTCATCTTCTCAAGTGCACATGGAACATTCTCCAGGATAGATCACATCTTGGCTCAAAAATGAAGCCTTGATAAATTTAAGAAAATTGAAATCATGTCAAGCATCTCTTTCTGACCACAACACTATGAGACTAAACATCAATTACAGAAAAAAGGCTGTAAAAAACACAAACATCTGGAGATTGAAAAATACATTTCTAAATAGCCAACAGGCTACTGAAAAAATAAGAGAGGAAATTTTAAAAAAACCTAGAAACAAATGACAACAAATACATGATGACTCAAAACCTACTGGATGTAGCAAAACAGTTCTAAGAAGGAAGTTTATAGCAATCCAAGCCCACGTCAAGAAACAAGGAAAACGTTGCATAGACAGCATAACCTTACACCTAAAGCAACTGAAAAAAAGAATACAAAACCCCCAAAGTTAGCAGAAGGAAAGAAATCAAAGATGAGAGTAGAAATGAAAAAGAAATAAAGGAGCTTATAGCAAAGTTCAATAAAACTAAAAGCTGGTTCTTTTAGAAGATAAACAAAATCAACAAATCATTAGCCAGACTTATCAAGGAAAAAAGGGAGAAGGCTCAAATCAACAAAATTAGAAAGAAAAAGGAGAGATTACAACAGACATCTCAGAAATATGAAGGATCATGAAACTATTATGAGCAACTATATGTCAATAAAATGGACAACCTGGAGGAAAAGGACAGATTCTTAGAAAAATTCAACCTCCCAAGACTGAACCAGAGAGAAATAGAAATTATGAACAAGCCAATCACAGCCCTGAAATTGAAACTGTGGTCAAAAATCTCTCAAAAAACAAAAACTTAGAGCAGATGGCTTCACAGGTGATTTCTATCAAACACATAGGGAAGAGAGAATGCCTATTCTTCTCATTCTCTTTCAAAAAGTTACAGAGGAAGGAGCACTTCAACACTCATTCCATGAGGCCACTATCCCCCTGATACCAAAGCCAGACAAAGACATCATGAAAAAGAAAATTACAGGTCAATATCACTGATATTGGTATATTCACGCATATTTATGAAAACTAGAAAAGTGGTACTGATGAGCCTATTTTCAGGGCAGGAATAGAGACAGACATAGAGAAGAGACTTATGGGCATGGGGCATGGTGGGTGGGGGAGGAGAGATTGGGACCAACTGAGAGAGTAGCATTGAAATATATACATCATCGTATGTAAAATAGATAGCTAATGAGAAGTTGCTGCATAATGCCAGGTGCTCAACCTGGTATTCTGTGACCACCTAGACAGGTGGGATGGGGTGGGAAAGGAGTTTCAAGAGGAAGGGGACATACATATGCCTATGGCTGACTCATGTTGATGTATGCAGAAATCAACACTTACTGTAAAGCAACTATCCTCCAATTGAAAAGAAATAAATTAAAAAAACAAAGAACAAAACAGGCAGCAAAAATTTCAGAGTAGCTGCTTCCAAGTTCCATTAAACCACTGAACTTCATCTAAGTGGTGCTTTACAGATGCAAGTTCCAAAATGAAGAATCCCGAAGTGGGAAATGTTCTTCAGATGGAACCAAAAGTTCTTCAGATGGACAAGATGGAAGGAGCCTGGGAGTGTGCTCCAGGGGACTTATCCAGATTCTGGCAGCAATGTCATGACTTCAGATGCTATTTTTATTCTTCCCCCAAATAACTCCTTAGAGTAGAAAGTTCAGAATGGCTGGGGAAGGAGGAATAAGGGAGTGTCTTCAAGGCCAAAGTGGCCTTGGCAGCTGTTAGTATGGTCCTTTTTCACTGCCCACTCCCACCTTGAAGTTCCGACTACCAGGACCAGGTATGACCAGGGCTTGGCCTTTCCAGGCAATGGTTCCAAGCAATCTGGCCTCCAATGAAATTCTTCTATGCTCTACTCTCAAGAGATACTGGCCTGAAGAAAACCTTGGAGTGTCTGATCTAGCCAGAGGAAACTCCTGGGGCCATCCCCAAATTGGCCCCACATTGGGCTCCAATTTGAAGTCAAATCCAGCCTCTGTACTCTAACACTGAATTAAATCTTGGAGACAGAGTTTTGGCTAACGTCGAAAAAAATAGCTTTATTTCTTTGCCAGGCAAAGAGGGCCACAGCAGGCTAATGCTCTCAAAACTGTGTGTCCCAACTTGGAGAGTATAGTGAGAAGTTTTATAGTAATGGCTCAAAAAGGGTGTGACCAGTTGTGGGCATTCTTCTGATCAGTTGGTGGTGAGGAAAGTAGAAGTCAGCATCATCAACATTCAGCATCCACCTGGTGTGGGCTCTGCATGCTTATGGACAGCATAGCACCACCAATCATTAACTTCTCACACATAGAGGAGGTTTCTATATCTGCAAAACACCTCTAAGATATTGTTGTGTATATCCATTGATGGGGAACCAGAACCTTGCCCCAAGACTGCATTATCGTTTCTCTTGACTGTATGTTTCTCTCTTGTCTGCATCCCCTCCCTTCCCTAATTAACAACTGCTTGAATCTGCCCTTTGGAACTCAGTGAAGGTCAAGCAGGCTGAATGAAAGCTATGGCTTATAATCAAGAAATGGGTGACACGGGAAGGCTTTGTGCACAGGAACCCACAGGACCTTGCTCATTATCAACATCTGTGATTTAACACACTCTGCAAGGAAATCAAACCAGTTAATCCTGAAAGAAATCGACCCTGAATATTCATTGGAAGGACTGTTGCCAAAGCTCCAATTCTTGAGCCACCTGATGTGAAGAGATGACTTATTGGCAAAGACCCTGATACTGGGAGATATTGAAGGCAAAAGGAGAAGGGGGCGGCAGAGGTTGAGATGGTTAGATAGTCATTGAGATGGTTAGGTAGTCACTGACTCAATGGACATGAATTTGAGCAAACTCTGGGAGATAGTGGAGGACAGAGCAGCTGGTGTGCTACAGTCCATGGGGTCACAGAGTCAGATACAACTTAAAGACCAAACAACGACAAGGAACCAATAAGCCCCTGCCTGGTGGCCCTGAGTCAAGTCTAACCCAGGGGCTGGCAGAGAGAAGGCAACAGCTATCCCAGAAATCAGATGCAGCTGTGGAAAACCAGGGAGAAATCAGGATTTGAATTCAGGCTTACTTTAATCACAAGCCATTTCTGCCACACAGTCTCAAAACAACACAATCCCACTTATCTGTCTTCTGGTTAAACTGATCTCCTAGGCAGAATTACAGTTCTTAGTTACTTCCCTTAATGGCTCCCTTTTCTAATTCTCGTGGGTCAATTTGCTATGCCTGTTTGAGCCTATACTCTGAAAGTTACTTTTTCTTTGGCACACATTCACTAATTAGGGCCAGTCACAATTGGCTGGTGATTGTCAGACAATTAGTAACCAATTATCATCAACCTAATAGCAATTCACCAGATGAAGAATATTAAGGTAATATCAAGGAGAGAAAAATGTGCCCTTCTTTTCCAGTCTCTATCACAGAAGAAACTTTAAGGAAGTTTCTTTTGTGACTTTGACGAGTCACCTCAATAGATATGATTTTCTAAGAAAATCAAATCCACTTTCAAAGGGCAAAAGATTGGCATAACTCAGATAGTCAAAGGAATGCAATGTAGATTCTGAAAGTAATTCCAAGTTAGCTTAAAAATAAACTCTGAGCAATGATGGTATGGTTGGAAAAAATACAAAGTCTTTCAAAGTAACCATGTTAAAATGCAACATTCTTTGGAATACAAATTTTCTGACATGTTATAAAAAATGTCGTTATTTTCTTATTCATTCTCATTCTTTAAAAACTATGCTTCAGTTCAGTTCAATCGCTCAGTCGTGTCAACTGTTTGTGACCCCATGAACCGCAGCAGGCCAGGCCTCCCTGTCCATCACCAACTCCCGAAGTTCACTCAAACTCATGTCCATCGAGTCAGTGATGCCATCCAGCCATCTCATCCTCTGTCGTCCCCTTCTTCTCCTGCCCCCAATCCCTCCCAGCATCAGAGTCTTTTCCAATGAGTCAACTCTTCGCATGAGGTGGCCAAAGTACTGGAGTTTCAGCTTTAGCATCAGTCCTTCCAAAGAAATCCCAGGGCTGATCTCCTTCAGAATGGACTGGCTGGATCTCCTTGCAGTCCAAGGGACTCTCAAGAGTCTTCTCCAACACCACAGTTCAAAAGCATCAATTCTTTGGTGCTCAGCTTTCTTCACAGTCCAACTCTCACATCCATACATGACCACTGGAAAAACCATAGCCTGGACTAGACAGACTTTTGTTAGCAAAGTAATGTCTCTGCTTTTGAATATGCTGTCTAGGTTAGTCATAACTTTCCTTCCAAGGAGTAAGCGTCTTTTAATTTCATGGCTGCAATCACCATCTGAAGTGATTTTGGAGCCCCCCAAAATAAAGTCTGACAGTGTTTCCACTGTTTCCCCATCTATTTCCCATGAAATGATGGGACTGGATGCCATGATCTTAGTTTTCTGAATGTTGAGCTTTAAGCCAACTTTTTCACTCTCTTCTTTCACTTTCATCAAGAGGCTTTTTAGTTCCTCTTCACTTTCTGCCATAAGGGTGGTGTCACCTGCATATCTGAGGTTATTGATATTTCTCCTGGCAATCTTGATTCCAGCTTGTGCTTCTTCCAGCCCAGCGTTTCTCATGATGTACTCTGCATAGAAGTTAAATAAGCAGGGTGACAATATACCATTCCAATAAATATTGCTTTATGCCTAAACTGAACAGAGTTGCCTTATGTTACTTAAAATTAAAAACACTAATTGATACACAATTTTGAAACTGAAAAGTTCAAGTGACAGACCTTAAAATGTGGCCTTAAGTATAAAACTTGCATTACTCAAAGCATGCAGTGTGATCCATTATATTCTGTCTCAGATTCATGTAACTATGATCATATACCTCACATAGAGCTTCAGGGGACTTAGCAGAAAATGTTGCATTATTAAGGGATATTGGCTACTTCTTGTGACTTCCAGAAAGGATGTTATTCAGAATTTGGTTAACAACAGGTATATCCCTGGGCTCATCAATCAGAATGGATGCTGGGTATGGAGCTGAGTCCCTGCAGAGCCACACATCACCTTTAGCCGCTGGTCATGATGTCCTCTAAGACCTCCTGGGGAGGGGCCATGGAAGGATGGAGGGTAGTAAAGGTACTAGAAAGAAGATTAAAGCTATAATTCTTAGAATGCTTTACCAATAGTTTTGGTAAACTAGTTGAATTTCACTTTGGGCCTTCAAGAAGATCTTGCAAGAAAAAACTCTTGTCTAAGTTGATATATTTGATAGGAGCAGAAAGAGATTAGAATGCAACTGAACTTTCTCTATGACCAGTAATCCAGGATCTCTGAAAACGAGAGTTAAACTGACAAAGAAAATCCAGCTTAGGCAAAAAGCCTATGATACTCAATTCCTAAAACATTTCCCAGGCTCCAAAATCATCAGGGAGGCGATTGTTGAAAAAGTTCCCAGAAGAGGAATCTTCCCCCATGTTTTTTAGTCACAGTCCTGAAAGTCAAACATACACAGGAAACTTCACCAGGATACGAATCAGGGACCAGGCACAGGAAGAGGGGATATATTACGAACCAATATGGCACAGATCATGCATTTTCAGTTTCCCCCTCCATATATGGGGGCTCCTGTTGGGGTTAGCCTGCTTTTCCTCCACTGTTGGTTATTCAAGTTAGAGGTGATTAAATTTATCAGTTAGCCATAAAGTGGAAGACAGAAGCCATAACCAGACTATACCTATCACCTAGAGGTCTTGGTTTTAGAGCGAAAGGAGGATCTGTATGTGATTTGGGGTGATCTCCCTTTCAGAGGATAGAGGTGAATGTGTATGTGATTTCACATGAGACAGCTGTTACACTGTATTGTGAGTGTGGGAATAAAGTCCTGGGCAGCCTTGAGGTAGAATGTACAGCCTACAGTAGCTGCCTTTATCTGCCTAACAAACCTTTCCTTCTGTTAAGAGCTTCTGCTTCCGTGGTCACCAAAGCATCCAGTGAGACAATGCCTGGCTAACCAAAGTCCTCATGGTCCAGAGAAATGATCCCTTCTGGTGAAGTCACTTGACTCAAGTAGACATGGGGAGAAATTGGAAATAAAAACAACAATAAACAAATGGGACCTAATTAAACTTAAAAGTTTTTGTGCAAAGAAGGAAATGATAAGCAAGTTGAAAAGACAGCCCTCAGAAGGGGAGAAAATAATAGCAAGTGAAACAACTGACAAAGAATCTCCAAAATATACAAGCAGCTCATGCAGCTCAATATCAGAAAAACAAACAACCCCAAAAGTGGGCAAAAGACCTAAACAAATGTTTCTCCAAGGAAGACATCCAGATGGCTAATAAAGACATGAAAAGATGCTCAACGTCACTCATTATTAGACAATACAAATCAGAACCACACTGAGGTATCATCTCACACTGGTCAGAATGTCCATCATCAAAAGGTCTATAAACAATAAATGCTGGCGAGGGTGTGGAGAAAAAGGAACCCTTCTTACACTGTTGGTGAGAATGCAAACTGATACAACCACTATGGAGAACAGTGTGGAGATTCCTTAAACAAACGAGGGAGAAAATTGCCATACAACCAGCAATCCCACTGCTGGGCCTACACCCCAAGGAAACCAGAACTGAAAGAGACACATGGACCTCAGTGTTCATTGCAGCACTGTCTACAATAGCTAGAACATGGAAGCAACCCGGATGTCCATTGGCAGATGAATGAATAAGGAAGTTGTGTACATATACACGATGGAATACTACTCAGCTATAAAAAGGAACGTGTTTGAGTCAGTTCTAGTGAGGTAGATGAACCTAGAGCCTATTATACAAGTTGAGTAAGTCAGAAAGTGAAAGACAAATACTGTATATTAACCCATATATATGGAATCTAGAAAGATGGTACCAATGATCCTATGTACAGGGCAGAAAGGAGACACAGACATAAAGAACAGACTTTTGGGCCCAGCAGGAGAAGGAGAGGGTAGAATGATTTGACAGAATAGTATTGAAACATGTACATTGCTGCTGCTGCTGCTGCTAAATCGCTTCAGTTGTGCCCGACTCTGTGCAACCCCATAGACGGCAGCCCACCAGGCTCCCCCGTCCCTGGGATTCTCCAGGCAAGAACACTGGAGTGGGTTGCCATTGCCTTCTTTGAACATGTACATTAACCATATGTAAAATAGATAATCAGTGGGAGTTCGATGAATGGATGATAATCTAGAGGGATAGGGTGGGGAGGGAGGTGTAAGGGGGATTCAGGATGGAGGGGACACATGTATACCTATGGCAGATTCATATTGATGTATGGCAAAAACCATTACAATATTGTAAAGTAATTATCCTCCAATTAAAATGATAAATTAAAAAATAAAATAAAGCTTATTAGAACAGAATTAATATACAATGTGTCTTGCCTTGTTGGTCTTCTGATTAATGGTGTTTTGCCCTTAGAGCTGGGCACTCATCTCCAATAAATATTTATTTGGTCCAACTTGGTGTGTGTAATCTTCTGAATCAGGACGTTGTCTTCAAGGATATCTGCTGTCTCGAAATCCACTTGCTGTAAACTTGGAGGCAAGTTACTTCCTGCTCAACAGCATCAAGAAAACACTTTGATTTTATTGAAAGTTAATTCTCTATTATTTCTTATTTGCTCATAGCTTCTCATATTGGTTTCTCTGACACTGCTTAACTTGAATGTTTGTGTGTGAAGTGGACCCCACTAGACAGCATATAAGTTCTGAGAACCAGTGGGGAGAATGTGCCTACTGATGGATGCAAATTCTGACCTGGTTGCCTCTGCTCGTCCCCTCTTCCTGCTTTATAAAAGTGTCCTCTCCCTCAGGGGAGATGAGAATTGCCAACTAAGAATTGGCCTTTGCCATTTGCCTCTACAAGGATTAGGTCACTAGTCACAACAGTTGCTGATTTTCAGCATACCCTGAAAGTTTAGGGTGAACAGGAATGAGGCATTCTGTGTTCTGGGAAAAACTGGCAGAACAGACCTTCACACAGTTGCATATTTTCAGGAGAATATTTTATAAACTCAAATTTTTGCATTTTCTAGTGTATAGAAAAGTACTAAAATCATTAAAGGAGACTTCTGCTCCTCAAGACTAGCAGTAACCTTCACGAGAGGGCAGAGACTTTGTGCGAAACTCTGTGCTTGATCGCATGCATCACCCTTCACTAAAATCATATATCGGGTTGGCCAAAAAGTTCCTTTGGTCTGTTAAGTAAAAATTAAATACACATTTTTCATCAAGAACTTTATAGGACAATGTATTCATTGATTGGGCTTCCCTGGTAGCTCAGCAGGAAAGAATCCACCTGCGATGCAGGAGCTACAGGAGACATGAGTTTGATCCCTGAGTCAGGAAGATCCCTTGAAGGAGGGGATGGCAACCCACTCCAGTATTCTTGCCTGGAGAATTCCATGGATAGAGGAGACTGGTGGGCTACGGGGTCACAAAGAGTTGGACATGACTGAAGTGACTTGGCATGCATGCAGGCATTCATAATTCTGTTCCACTACCTTCTGCCATTTTTCAGGCAATTTAAAAATTCCATCTTCCCAAAACTTTTAATCTTTTTGAGCAAAGAACTGTTTCAGGTACCTTTTACAGTCTTCCAGGGAATTGAAATTTCTTCCATTAAGAGAATTTTGTAAAGACGAAAATAAGTGGCTGTCTGAAGGTGCAGTGTCTGGGGATTTCAGTGGATAAATCAGAACTTCCCACCCAAGCTGTAACAGCTTTTGCCTGGTCATCAAAGAAACATGCTTTTTTGTCCTGATAGGAGATTATGCATTTTCTGTTGACTAATTCCAGATGCTTTTCATGGAGTGCTGCGTTCAGTTGGCTGAACTGGGAGCAGTACATGTTTGAATTAATTGTTTGGTTTTGCAGAAGGAGTTATTCATAATAGAGGATTCCCTTCTAATCCCACCATATACACAACAACACCTTCTTTGGCTAAAGACCCAACTTTGGAGTGACTGGTGGCAGCTTATTTTGCTTGCCCCATGCTCTCTTCCATTCTACATTACTGTATAATATCCCGGCAATCTTGATTCCAGCTATTGCTTCATCCAGCCCATCATTTCACATGATGCACTCTGCATATAAGTTAAATAAGCAGGATGACAATATACAGCTTTATATACTCCTTTCCCTATTTGGAACCAGTCTGTTGTTCCATGTTCAGTTTTAACTGTTGTTTCCTGACCGGCATACAGATTTCTCAAGAGGCAGGTCAGGTCGTCTGGTATTCCCATCTCTTTAAGAATTTTCCAGAGTTTGTTGTGGTCCACACAGTCAAAGCTTTGGGATCGTCAATAAAACAGAAGTAGATGTTTTTCTGGAACTCTCTTGCTTTTTCGATGACCACTCTTGGCAATTTGATCTCTGGTTCCTCTGCCTTTTTTTAATCCAGTTTGAACATCTGAAAGTTCCCAGTTCACATACTGTTGAAGCCTGGCGTGGGGAATATTGAGCATTACTTTACTAGCGTGTGAGATGGGTGTAATTGTGCAGTAGTCTGAGCATTCTTTGGCATTGCCTTTCTTTGGGATTGGAATGAAAACTGACCTTTTCCAGTCCTGTGGCCACTGCTGAGTTTTCCAAATTTGCTGGCATATTGAGTGCAGCACTTTCACAGCATCATCTTTTAGGATTTGAAATAGCTCAACTGGAATTCCATCACCTCCACTAGCTTTGTTCATCGTGATGCTTTCTAAGGCCCAGTTGAATTCACATTCCAGAATGTCTGGCTCTAGGTGAGTGATCACACCATTGTGATTATCTTGGTTGTGAAGATCTTTTTTGTATAGTTATTCTGCGTATTCTTGCCAACTCTCCTTAATATCCTCTGCTTCTGTTAGGTCCATACCATTTCTGGGCTGAATGAAGCACAAGCTGGAATCAAGATTGCTGGGAGAAATATCAATAACCTCAGATATGCAGATGACACCACTCTTATGGCAGAAAGTGAAGAAGAACTGAAGAGCCTCTTGATGAAAGTGAAAGAGGAGAGTAAAAAAGTTGGCTTAAAACTCAACATTCAGAAAACTGAGATGATGGCATCTGGTTCCATCACTTCATGGCAAATAGGTGGGAAAACAGTGGAAACAGTGACAGATTTTATTTTGGGGGGGCTCCAAAATCACTGCAAATGGTGACTGTAGCCATGAAATTAAAAGATGCTTGCTTCTTGGAGGAAAATTTATGACCAACCTAGACAGCATATTGGCAGCCCACTCCAGTGTTCTTGCCTGGAGAATCCCAGGGACGGGGGAGCCTGGTGGGCTGCCATCTATGGGGTCGCACAGAATCGGACATGACTGAAGTGACTTAGCAGCAGCAGCAGCAGACAGCATGTTAAAAAGCAGAGACATTACTTTGCCAACAAAGGTCCATCTAGTCAAAGCCATGATTTTTCCAATAGTCATGTATGGATGTGAGAGTTGGACTATAAAGAAAGCTGAGCACTGAAGAATTGATGCTTTTGAGCTGTGGTCTTGAAGAAGACTCTTGAGAGTCCCTTGGACTGCAAGGAAATCCAACCAGTCCATCCTAAAGAAGATCAGTCCTGAGTGTTTGTTGGAAGGACTGATGCTGAGGCTGAAACGCCAATACTTTGGTCCCCCGCTGCAAAGAACTGACTCATTGGAAAAGACTCTGATGCTGGGAAAGATTGAAGGCAGGAGAAGAGGCGACAGAGGATGAGATAGTTGGATGGCATCACCGAATTGATGGACATGGGTTTGAGTGAACTCTAGGAGTTGGTGATGGACAGGGAGGCCTGGCGTACTGCAGTCCATGGGGTCACAAACAGTCAGACACGACTGAGTGACTGAACAGAACTGAACTGTACAATATCCACTTTTCATTGCCCATCACAATTTGTTTTTAAACAGGGTGTCTTTGTCACTCAGGATGTTTTCATTACATTTAAGCAGAGAATTGCAAGCAGAAATATACTCAAGAGGTTTTTGGTTTTTTGTTTTTGTTTTTTTTTTTGCTTATGTGGAACCCAAACATCAAAGTGATTAAGGAAATCAAGCTGGTACAAGTAATTTTCAACCTTTGATTTGAATATTTTGAGTATGTAGGCTATCTCCCTCATTATATAACATCAATTGTTCTTAATTAATGTCTTTTTTTAAATTTTATTTTATTTTTAAACTTTACATAATTGTATTAGTTTTGCCAAATATCAAAATGAATCCGCCACAGGTATACATGTGTTCCCTATCCTGAACCCTCCTCCCTCCTCTCTCCCCATTCCATCCCTCTGGGTCGTCCCAGTGCACCAGCCCCAAGCATCCAGTATTGTGCATCGAACCTGGACTGGCAACTTGTTTCATACATGATATTTTACATGTTTCAATGCCATTCTCCCAAATCTTCCCACCCTCTCCCTCTCTCACAGAGTCCATAAGACTGTTCTATACATCAGTGTCTCTTTTGCTGTCTCGTACACAGGGTTATTGTTACCATCTTTCTAAATTCCATATATATGCATTAGTATACTGTATTGGTGTTTTTCTTTCTGGCTTACTTCACTCTGTATAATAGGCTCCAGTTTCATCCACCTCATTAGAACTGCTTCAAATGTATTCTTTTTAATGGCTGAGTAGTACTCCATTGTGTATATGTACCACAGCTTTCTTATCCATTCGTCTGCTGATGGACATCTAGGTTGCTTCCATGTCCTGGCTATTATAAACAGTGCTGTGATGAACATTGGGGTACACGTGTCTCTTTCCCTTCTGGTTTCCTCAGTGTGTATGCCCAGCAGTGGGATTGCTGGATCATAAGGCAGTTCTAGTTCCAGTTTTTTAAGGAATCTCCACACTGTTCTCCATAGTGGCTGTACTAGTTTGCATTCCCACCAACAGTGTACGAGGGTTCCCTTTTCTCCACACCCTCTCCAGCATTTATTACTTGTAGACTTTTGGATCGCAGCCATTCTGACTGGTATGAAATGGTACCTCAGGGTGGTTTTGATTTGCATTTCTCTGATAATGAGTGATGTTGAGCATCTTTTCATGTGTTTGTTAGCCATCTGTATGTCTTCTTTGGAGAAATGTCTATTTAGTTCTTTGGCCCATTTTTTGATTGGGTCATTTATTTTTCTGGAGTTGAGCTGTAGGAGTTGCTTGTATATTCTCGAGATTAGTTGTTTGTCAGTTGCTTCATTTGCTATTATCTTCTCCCATTCTGAAGGCTGTCTTTTCACCTTGCTAATAGTTTCCTTTGATGTGCAGAAGCTTTTAAGTTTAATTAGGTCCCATTTGTTTATTTTTGCTTTTATTTCCAATATTCTGGGAGGTGGGTCATAGAGGATCCTGCTCTGATGTATGTCAGGGAGTGTTTTGCCTATGTTCTCCTCTAGGAGTTTTATAGTTTCTGGTCTTACGTTTAGCTCTTTACTCCATTTTGAGTTTATTTTTGTGTATGGTGTTAGGAAGTGTTCTAGTTTCATTCTTTTACAAGTGGTTGACCAGATTTCCCAGCACCACTTGTTAAAGAGATTGTCTTTAATCCATTGTATATTCTTGCCTCCTTTGTCAAAGATAAGGTGTCCATATGTGCGTGGATTTATCTCTGGGCTTTCTATTTTGTTCCATTGATCTATATTTCTGTCTTTGTGCCAGTAGCATACTGTCTTGATAACTGTGGCTTTGTAGTAGAGCCTGAAGTCAGGTAGGTTGATTCCTCCAGTTCCATTCTTCTTTCTCAAGATCGCTTTGGCTATTCGAGGTTTTTTGTATTTCCATACAAATTGTGAAATTATTTGTTCTAGCTCTGTGAAGAATGCTGTTAGTAGCTTGATAGGGATTGCATTGAATCTATAGATTGCTTTAGGTAGTATACTCATTTTCACTATATTGATTCTTCCAATCCATGAACATGGTATATTTCTCCATCTGTTAGTGTCCTCTTTGATTTCTTTCACCAGTGTTTTATAGCTTTCTATATATAGGTCTTTAGTTTCTTTAGGTAGATATATTCCTAAGTATTTTATTCTTTCTGTTGCAATGGTGAATGGAATTGTTTCCTTAATTTCTCTTTCTGTTTTCTCATTATTAGTGTATAGGAATGCAAGTGATTTCTGTGTGTTGATTTTATATCCTGCAACTTTACTATAGTCATTGATTAGTTCTAGTAATTTTCTGGTGGAGTCTTTAGGGTTTTCTATGTAGAGGATCATGTCATCTGCAAACAGTGAGAGCTTTACTTCTTCTTTTCCAATTTGGATTCCTTTTATTTCTTTTTCTGCTCTGATTGCTGTGGCCAAAACTTCCAAAACTATGTTGAATAGTGATGGTGAAAGTGGGCACCCTTGTCTTGTTCCTGACTTTAGAGGAAATGCTTTCAATTTTTCACCATTGAGGATAATGTTTGCTGTGGGTTTGTCATATATAGCTTTTATTATGTTGAGGTATGTTCCTTCTATTCCTGCTTTCTGGAGAGTTTTTATCATAAATGGATGTTGAATTTTGTCAAAGGCTTTCTCTGCATCTATTGAGATAATCATATGGTTTTTATTTTTCAATTTGTTAATGTGGTGTATTACATTGATTGATTTGCAGATATTGAAGAATCCTTGCATCCCTGGGATAAAGCCCACTTGGTCATGGTGTATGATCTTTTTAATGTGTTGTTGGATTCTGATTGCTAGAATTTTGTTAAGGATTTTTGCATCTATGTTCATCAGTGATATTGGCCTGTAGTTTTCTTTTTTTGTGGGATCTTTGTCAGGTTTTGGTATTAGGGTGATGGTGGCCTCATAGAATGAGTTTGGAAGTTTACCATCCTCTGCAATTTTCTGGAAGAGTTTCAGCAGGATAGGTGTTAGCTCTTCTCTAAATTTTTGGTAGAATTCAGCTGTGAAACCATCTGGACCTGGGCTTTTGTTTGCTGGAAGATTTTTGATTACAGTTTCAATTTCCGTGCTTGTGATGGGTCTGTTAAGATTTTCTATTTCTTCCTGGTCCAGTTTTGGAAGGTTGTACTTTTCTAAGAATTTGTCCATTTCTTCCACGTTGTCCATTTTATTGGCATATAATTGTTGATAGTACTCTCTTATGATCCTTTGTATTTCTGTGTTGTCTGTTGTGATCTCTCCATTTTCATTTCTAATTTTATGGATTTGATTTTTCTCCCTTTGTTTCTTGATGAGTCTGGCTAATGGTTTGTCAATTTTATTTATCCTTTCAAAAAACCAGCTTTTGGTTTTGTTGATTTTTGCTATGATCTCTTTTGTTTCTTTTGCATTTATTTCTGCTCTAAGTTTTAAGATTTCTTTCCTTCTACTAACCCTGGGGTTCTTCATTTCTTCCTTTTCTAGTTGCTTTAGGTGTAGAGTTAGGTTATTTATTTGACTTTTTTCTTGTTTCTTGAGGTGTGCCTGTATTGCTATGAACTTTCCCCTTAGGACTGCTTTTACCATGTCCCACAGGTTTTGGGTTGTTGTGTTTTCATTTTCATTCGTTTCTATGCAAATTTTGATTTCTTTTTTGATTTCTTCTGTGATTTGTTGGTTATTCAGCAGCATGTTGTTCAGCTTCCATATGTTGGCATTTTTAATAGTTTTTCTCTTGTAATTGAGATCTAATCTTACTGCATTGTGGTCAGAAAAGATGCTTGGAATGATTTCTATTTTTTTGAATTTACCAAGGCTAGCTTTATGGCCCAGGATGTGATCTATCCTGGAGAAGGTTCCATGTGCACTTGAGAAAAAGGTGAAATTCATTGTTTTGGGATGAAATGTCCTATAGATATCAATTAGGTCTAACTGGTCTATTGTATCATTTAAAGTTTGTGTTTCCTTGTTAATTTTCTGTTTAGTTGATCTATCCATAGGTGTGAGTGGGGTATTAAAGTCTCCCGCTATTATTGTGTTATTGTTAATTTCTCCTTTCATATTTGTTAGCATTTGTCTTACATACTGCGGTGCTCCCATGTTGGGTGCATATATATTTATAATTGTTATATCTTCTTGGATTGATCCTTTGATCATTATGTAGTGACCATCTTTGTCTCTTTTCACAGTCTTTGTTTTAAAGTCTATTTTATCTGATATGAGTATTGCTACTCCTGCTTTCTTTTGGTCCCTATTTGCATGGAAAATCTTTTTCCAGCCCTTCACTTTCAGTCTGTATGTGTCCCCTGTTTTGAGGTGGGTCTCTTGTAGATAACATATGTAGGGGTCTTGTTTTTGTATCCATTCAGCCAGTCTTTGTCTTTTGGTTGGGGCATTCAACCCATTTACGTTTAAGGTAATTACTAATAGGTATGATCCGGTTGCCATTTACTTTATTGTTTTGGGTTCGAATTTATACACCGTTTTTGTGTTTCCTGTCTAGAGAATATCCTTTAGTATTTGTTGGAGAGCTGGTTTGGTGGTGCAGAATTCTCTCAGCTTTTGCTTGTCTGAAAAGCTTTTGATTTCTCCTTCATACTTGAATGAGATCCTTGCTGGGTACAATAATCTGGGCTGTAGGTTATTTTCTTTCATCATTTTAAGTATGTCTTGCCATTCCCTCCTGGCTTGAAGAGTTTCTATTGAAAGATCAGCTGTTATCCTTATGGGTATTCCCTTGTGTGTTATTTGTTGTTTTTCCCTTGCTGCTTTTAATATTTGTTCTTTGTGTTTGATCTTTGTTAATTTGATTAATATGTGTCTTGGGGTGTTTCGCCTTGGGTTTATCCTGTTTGGGACTCTCTGGGTTTCTTGGACTTGGGTGATTATTTCCTTCCCCATTTTAGGGAAGTTTTCAACTATTATCTCCTCAAGTATTTTCTCATGGTCTTTCTTTTTGTCTTCTTCTTCTGGGACCCCTATGATCGGAATGTTGTAGCGTTTAATATTGTCCTGGAGGTCTCTGAGATTGTCCTCATTTCTTTTAATTCGTTTTTCTTTTATCCTCTCTGATTCATTTATTTCTACCATTCTATCTTCTAATTCACTAATCCTATCTTCTGCCTCTGTTATTCTACTATTTGTTGCCTCCAGAGTGTTTTTAATTTCACTTATTGCATTATTCATTATATATTGACTCTTTTTTATTTCTTCTAAGTCCTTGTTAAACCTTTCTTGCATCTTCTCAATCCTTGCCTCCAGGCTATTTATCTGTGATTCCATTTTAATTTCAAGATTTTGGATCAATTTCACTATCATTATTCGGAATTCTTTATCAGGTAGATTCCCTATCTCTTCCTCTTTTGTTTGGTTTGGTGGGCATTTATCCTGTTCCTTTATCTGCTGGCTATTCCTCTGTCTCTTCATCTTGTTTAAATTGCTGAGTTTGAGGTGTCCTTTCTGTATTCTGGCAGTTTGTGGAGTTCTCTTTATTGTGGCGTTTCCTTGCTCTGTGTGGGTTTGTACAGGTGGCTTGTCAAGGTTTCTTGGTTAGGGAAGCTTGTGTCGGTGTTCTGGTGGGTGGAGCTGTATTTCTTCTCTCTCCTTTCGAAGAGTTGGGTTGCTTTTCTGGGTGCCTGATGTCCTCTGCCGGCATTCAGAAGTTGTTTTGTGGAATTTACTCGACGTTTAAATGCTCTTTTGATGAATTTGTGGGGGAGAAAGTGTTCTCCCCGTCCTACTCCTCCGCCATCTTGGCTCCTCCCTCCTGTTCTTAATTAATGTCTTGACTTGTTCACTATCAACTTCAACTGGTCTACCTAACCATGGAGCATCATCCAGTGAGAAATACCAAGCACAAAACTTTACAAACCACTTTTGACACATTCAATCAGTCACAGCACCATCTCCATGCACTGACAAATCTTTTTTTCTTTTTGGTTTCGGTTGTGATTTTAACTTTCTGGAAATAATAAAGCATAATATGCTTAAAATTTTACTTTTTCTTCCATTTTCAATATTAAAATGGCTACAAATTTCATCAATTTTGATGCTTTTTATTGCATGTTGATAAGGCAGCTGTCACAATACAATCTAACAAAACTAATTTAAATGAAGCTAAAGACAAATAAGCACTTGTTCATTCAGTCTTGTCCAGCTCTTTGGGACCCCAGGGACTGCAGCACACCAGGCTTCACTGTCATTTACAGTCTCCCAGAGCTTGCTCAAACTCATGTGCATTGAGTTGGTGATGCCATCCAACCGTCTTGTCCTCTGTTGATCCCTTCTCCTCCTGCCTTCAATCTTTCCCAGCCTTAGGGTCTTTTCCAATGATTCGGCTCTTCGCAGCAGAGTATTGGCCAAAGTATTGGAGCTTCAGCTTCAGCATCAATCCCTCCAATGAATATTCAGGATTGATTTCCTTTAGGATTGACTCGTTTGATTTTCTTGCAGTCCGAGGGTCTCTCAAGAGTCTTTTCCAACACTACAGTTCAAAAGCATCAGTTCTTTGGTGCTCAGCCTTCTTTATGTTCCAACACTCACATCCATACATGACTACTAGAAAAAAATCATAGCTTTGACTATACAGACCTTTGTAGGCAAGGTAATGTCTTTGCTTTTTAATACGCTATCTAGGTTTGTCATAGCTTTTCTTCCAAGGAGCAAATGTTTTTAATTTCATGGCTGCAATCACTATCTGCAGTGATTTTGGAGCCCAAGAAAATAAAATCTGCAACTGTTTCCATTGAAGTGAAGTGAAACTCACTCAGTCATGTCCAACTCTTTATGAACCCATGGACTGTAGCCTGCCAGGCTCCTCTGTCCATGGAATTCTCTAGGCAAGAATACTGGAGTGGGTTGCCATTCCCTTCTCCAACTGTTTCCATTGTTTCCCCACTATTTTCTATGAAGTGATGGGGCTGGATGCCATGATCTTAGTTTTCTGAATGTTGAATTTTAAGCCAGCTTTTTCACTCTCCTCTTTCACCTTAATCAAGAGGTTCTTTAGTTCCTCTTCACTTTCTGCCATAAGGATGGTGTCATCTGCATATCTGAGGTTATTGATATTTCTCCCAGCAATCTTGATTCTAGCTAGTGTTTCATCCAGACTGGCATTTTGCATGATGCACTCTGTATATAAGTTAAATAAGCAGGGTGACAATATACAGCCTTGATGTACTACTTTCCCAATTTTGAACCAGTTGGCTGTTTCATGTCTGGTTCTTGTTGCATCTTGTCCTGCATACAGTTTTCTAAGGAGGCAGGTAAAGCAGTCTGATATTCACATCGCTTTAACAATTTTCCACAGCTTGTTATGATCCATACAGTCAAAGGCTTTAACATAGTCAACGAAGCACAAATAGATGTTTTTCTGGAATTCTCTTGCTTTTTATGATCCAAAGGATGTTGGCAGTTTGTTCCCCTGCCTTTTCTAAATTCAGCTTGTACATCTGGAAGTTCTCAGTTCACATACTGTTGAGGCCTAGCTTGAAGGATTTGGAGCATGACTTGGCTAGCTTGTGAAATGAGTGCAACTGTACAGTAGTTTGAACACTCTTTGAAATTGCCCTTCTCAGGGATTGGAATGAAAGCTGACTTTTTCCTGATCTGTGGTTACTGCTGAGTTTTCCAAATTTGCTGGCATACTGAGTGCAGCACTTTAACAGCATTATCTTTTAGGTTTTGAAATAACTCAGCTGGAACTCCATCATCTCCACTAACTTTGTAGTGATGTTTCCTAAGGCCCACTTAACTTCACACTCCAAGATGTCTGGCTCTAGATGACTGATCACACCATTTTGATAATCCAGATCATTAAGGTCTTTTTTGTCTATGGAAATGGGTGAATTTAATTCAGATGACCATCTTGTACTGCGGGCAAGAATCCCTTAGAAGAAATGGAGTAGCCCTTGTAGTCAACAAAAGAGTCCAAAATGCAGTACTTAAGTGCAATCTCAAAAATGACAGAATGATCTTGGTCATTTCCAAGGCAAACCATTCATACCAAAGTAATCCAAGTCTATGCCCCATTCATGCTGAAGAAACTAAAGTTGAATGGTTCTGTGAAGACCTACAAGACCTTCTAGAAGTAATACCAAAAAAAGATGTCCTTTTCCTCATAGAGGACTAGAATGCAAAAGTTGGAAGTCAAGAGATACCTGGATTAACAGGCAAGTTTGGCTTTGGAGTACAAAATGAAGCAGGAAAAAGCTAACAGTGTTTTGACAAGAGAATGCACTGGTCATAGCAAACATCCCCTTCCAACAACACAAGAGACAACTCTACACATGGACATCAACAGATGGTCAATACTGAAATCAGTTCAGTTCAGTTCAGTTCAGTCACTCAGCCATGTCAGACTCTTTGTGACCCCATGAACCACAGCAGGCCAGGCCTTCCTGTCCATCACCAACTCCTGGAGTCCACCCAAACCCATGTCCATTGAGTCAGTGATGCCATCCAACCATATCATCCTCTGTCATCCCCTTCTCCTCCTGCCCTCAAGCTTTCCCAGCATCAGGGTCTTTTCCAATGAGTGAGCTCTTTGCATCAGGTGGCCAAAGTATTGGAGTTTCAGTTTCAAAATCAGTCCTACCAATGAACACCCAGGACTGCTCTCCTTTAGGATGGACTGGTTGGATCTCCTTGCAGTCCAAGGGACTCTCAAGAGTCTTCTCCAACACCACAGTTCAAAAGCATCAATTCTTCGGTGCTCAGCTTTCTTTATAGTTCAACTCTCACATCCATACTGGATGCCATGATCTTAGTTTTCTGAATGTTGAGCTTTAAGCCAACTTTTTCACTCTCCTCTTTCACTTTCATCAAAAGGCTCTTTGGTTCTTCTTCACTTTCTTCCATAAGGGTGGTGCTATCTGCATATCTGAGGTTATTGATATTTCTCCCAGCAATCTTGATTCCAGCTTGTGCTTCCTCCAGCCCAGCATTTCTCATGATGCACTCTGCATAGAAGTTAAATAAGCAGGGTGACAATATACAGCCTTGACGTACTCCTTTTCCTATTTGGAACCAGTCTGTTGTTCCATGTCCAGTTCTAACTGTTGCTTCCTGACCTGCATACAGGTTTCTCAATGCTATGGTTTTTCCAGTAGTCATAAATCAGATTGGTTATATTCGTTGTTGCTGAAGATGGAGAAGTTCTATACAGTCAGCAAAAAAAGACCAGGAGGTGACTGTGGCTAACATCATGAACTTCTCATTGCAAAATTCAGCCTTTAGTTGAAGAAAGTAGCGGAAACCACTAGGCCATTCATGTATGACTTAAATCAAATCCCTTATGATTATTCATTGGACGTGACATATAGATTCAAGGGATTAGATCTGATAGTGCCCAAGGGACTATGAATAGAGGTTTATAACTGTACGGGATTTTAAGGATTGCTCAGGATTAAAAAAAAATTGAAGTTATCTTTAACTCTTTCTCCCATGCATATATCCAAGCTATTGGTAAATTTAGTTGGTGCTTTATTCAAAATATGTCCAGCATAAGACCCTGTCTCCTTCCCTCTATGTGGTGGCTCAAGCCACTGTCATTTGTTAGATTATGCAGTGATCTCTTGACTGGTCTCCTTGCTTTCACCCTTGCCGTCATCTCAGCTTTTCATATAACTTCTTGAGGAATAATTCTAAAAACAAAGTCTAAGTTGCTCCTTTGCTCCAAACCTTCCAGTGTCTTCTCATTTCACAGAGTAAAATCCAAGGTCCTTGCCAGGCCCCCAAAGACCAGCTTCTGGTCATGTCTACAAATTCATTCCCATTCCTTCCCACCCTACTAGTTTCCTTCCCATTCCTCAGACAGTCGGCCAGGCTCTTTTCTTAGGCTCTTGCACTTGCTTGTCTACCTGTTTGGGAAATTCTTCCAGCAGGTCTTGAATGGCTGACTTTTTCATTGCTTTATATAATGACATTTTTCATCTTCTCAGGAAGAACTTTCCTAACTCCCCTGTGTGAAATAACATCCTTTCCCTGTCCTGTCTCTTTCATCTCTGCCTTATTTTTCTGCATTGCATGTTTCACTGCCTAAAATGTGAGGTTTTCGTTTACTTGGCTATTGTCTCTCTTTCCTATGCTGGAGTGAAAGCTTCACAAGAGCAGAAACGTGGTTGTGTCACTGCTATATTTTCAGCCCCTGGCTCATAGGAGGCTCCCAGCAAATGTTTGCTGAATGAATGAGTAACCCTGCAATAAAGAGGACAGGTTCCTGGCCTACTGAAATACCTGGCACAGTTGACCCCGTACCTGGCCCTCTCCAACTGTCTTCCTTTACATGGACCACTTTAACCCTCCAGCTCTTGGTGATATATCACTGAAAAGGACAGTAATGTGCAATCTTTATCCCTGTAGCTTGCCTTGATGGTTGTGAAATGAAGCCAAAGTATTTGTGGAGTCTAACAAATTATTCAAGTCATTGAGTCCAGAATTCAAATGCATATTTTGTTTTCCTATAACTGAACTTAATTTAGCTGTTAAGACTGCATTTCCACTAATGGTTGAAAACTTAATCTTATCGATTCAAGGTAGCTCAGATAGTCTGGCTTTATAGCAATTCAAGATTTTATACCTCCTTTCATTTTTGTCCTTCTGTTTAGGACAAGATGAGGGTTGGGGAGGCTGAGCTATCTTCCTGTCTTTAAGGAGGGAACTTCTGTTCTGTGAGCCATCCTCTCTCCTTGTTGGCCCCAGTAAGCTTCTCTTGTCAGATCCATACTCCTGCCTTGACCTCGGGCCTAAAACACCACATATGTTTCTCCTTCCTCATTCCAAGCACAGACCTCTTTGGGACACTGCCTCTCAGAATTTCTTGCAATACCTTTGCATGGCTCAGGAAGTCTAGGCTGAAAGTTATGGATGTATTCTGATTTTATGTAACCTATACTTTATGTAAGTTGGGGATGGGGGCTTTTTAAAGAAAAAAAGCATATGAAATTAGGAAAAATGTGAATTTTTACTTAGAATGAGAAAAGAAATCACAACAACTTTCACATTTTGAAAAGTTGAGCTGCCACAAACATTGTAAAAACTAGAAAAATACTTTTACTTAATCTACTCCTTTAGCTTAGTAGTACTTTTGTCCCATTTTTTGGCATGTTCTTCCATTACCTAAGTGAAAACGATTTTAGATTATTTTTTAATAAGTAGAACAGAAAGATAATTCAGTGTTTCCTTTAGAATGGTTGATAAAACATGTGGCTTCACATGCAAGCATATGTTTTCTTGAAAGTATTAATACAAGCTGTGCCTTACTAAGAAATTCTGGTAAATTCTATTTTGTGTCATTCTCACTTTAAAAAAGAAAGTTGAGTATGTTTCCAAGAGGAGGGTGTGTCTATGTTAATAAGATGGCAATGAGAATCAAACTCTTGGTTTACAGTTTTACACATTGCTGTTTAGAAGAATTTCCCACAGATTAGCTTCTGGTGCCATACATTTCAGATATGGTTTCTTCTCCACTACTCGCATTTTCCAGTAGTTCTGGGCACTGTAAGGTATGTTCATATTATAAAATGTTCTTTGACCCCTTGTCTTTCCTTCATGATGGCAGAGTGGATGGCAGAGTTTAAGGTAATGAGTCTTCCTGGAAGCTATTTATATACTAGGATGTGAAGTGAGTGAAGTTGCTCAGTCGTGTCCGACTCTTTGCGACCCCATGGACACCAGGCTCCTCTGTCCATGGGATTTTCTAGGCAAGGGTACTGGAGTGGGTTGCCATTTCCTTCTCCAGGGAATCTTCCGACCCAGGGATCGAACCCAGGTCTCCCGCATTGTAGGCAGACGCTGTACTGTCTGAGCTGGATGACTATACCCAAACCCTTCCCTGGACACTGCCACTTCCCCATTCAAGAGCAATGCAGGATGAGGTTTGAGTCTCCCAGGCTATGCTCTGACAAACAAATCCCAAGGAGATATCCTCTCCTCTCATATTGGCCCTAAAATATATCTTAAGTTCCCATCACATATACAGCACCTGAAATTTGAGGTGAAGGTCTGAGTCTATTCTTGGATATCCCAGCAGCATCAAAATTCTCATTAACTTGCCTCTAATTTTCCCTTATTGCTGGCTGGAACTCTTACCTTATTCAAAGAAGAAAAAACATAACACTACATCTTTTCTTTTTCCGACTCTGTATATTGTATAAATGCCACATCTTTTCCAAGCTCAGTTCTTTTTTTTTTTTTTTTACATAATCACAATAGTTTATCAGTTTTCACAATCGATAGCCAGATAAAAATTAACAGACAATTACAGTTGCAAGCCATAATGGAAACAATTAACCTAACAATATAAAACAATTACATACAATTTGGGGGATAGAACAGAGTGATGTGGTAAGTGCATACATTTACATGTCTTCATCCACTCCGCCAGTCTATGTCTTTTGTTTGGTGCATTTAATCAATTTACATTTAAGGTAATAATTGAAATGTAAGATCCTATTACCATTTTCTTGATTGCTTTGGGTTTATTTTCTGTAGGTATGTCTTTTCCTTCTCTTTCTTCTTGCCTAGAGAAATTCCTTTAGCATTGTTGTAAAGCTTGTTTGGTGGTGCTAAATTCTCTTAACTGTTGCTTCTCTGGAAAGCTTTTGATTTCACCAGCAAATATGAAGAAAAGTCATGCTGAGCAGAGCATTCATGATTGTAGGTTCTTTCCTTTCACCCTTAAATGTGTCATGCCATTCCCTTTTGGCTTCTAGTTTCTTTTCTTTCTTTTTTTTTTTTTTTTTTCCTCTCTTTTTTTTTTAATTTTTTTTAATTTTTTTTATTTTTTATTTTTTTATTTTTAAATTTTATTTTATTTTTAAACTTTACATAACTGTATTAGTTTTGCCAAATATCAAAATGAATCCGCCACAGGTATACATGTGTTCCCCATCCTGAACCCTCCTCCCTCCTCCCTCCCCATTCCATCCCTCTGGGTCGTCCCAGTGCACCAGCCCCAAGCATCCAGTATCATGCATCGAACCTGGACTGGCAACTCATTTCATACATGATATTTTAATGCTTCAATGCCATTCTCCCAAATCTTCCCACCCTCTCCCTCTCCCACAGAGTCCATAAGACTGTTCTATACATCAGTGTCTCTCTTGCCAAGCTCAGTTCTTGTTCCTTCTATACTAGACCACTTTTTTAAGAATTCAAAATAAAACCTATTCTCTCTCATAAACCTTGCTCTTATAATCAATAGTACTTTAACTTTCAAGACTATTCTCTTAACCAAAGATTTGAAAGTCTGTTTGAGAACCCAAAAGTTAAGAAAATGGCTTTTCATTATCATGTGTTTGCTTCCTCGGAATGCTCTTCAGAAAAAAAAAAAAAAAAGAAGAAGAAAGAAAGAAAACAGAAAAAAGCTACTTCTGAAGCCTAAAGTTATGGGACAGGAAAAAGCAATCTATCAATATCTCAACATATGTTTCTGTTCTAGAAAGTACTGATTTAGAATTCTAGGTACCAGAAAGACTAGCTAGAATAAGTGTGATGTATTATTATCAATGGGGGAGCTATCAGTAAGTAAACTATCAGATATCATCAGTAAGGATCCCATTAGACCCAAATAGAAAGGGATTTAAGTGCATACATGTTTTTGCAAAGGTTTAAAAAAGCAGGTTCTAGGACAGGTCTATAGCAATGACTTTTGGAACAAGACTGACTAAAAGATCTATACTTGTGCCGTAATTAGAAATTTGGTAAGTCAGGAAGCCATTGTACCCTTTGCTGGCTCTGGAATCACACACCATTCCATCTCTAACTGAGGATCAAACAACTGCCACCAGAGGAATTGGTTCCTGGGCACTTAACATGCCAATTAGACCAACATTAGTAACGTGGATGTCTCACGTGCTGCTGTCCTATTTTTCCCTTAGAATTCGATTCTAAACTCAGGTCTCACATAATGTATCATATCATTTTCATGCAGAGAAGTCTGGAACATATGGTTTTCAGCTTCTCAGCTTCTGTAGCAGAAAAGAGGAAAGCACATTAGGAAGAGGCTGGAAGAGATGTCAGTGTCCCAACCTGTCATCTATCTGTCAGAACTGTGTATATTATCCTACCTGTGGGAGATACATCTTTGCCTCATCCCTTCCATTTGGCATATAACCCTTTCCACCTTGGCCCTTCACTCAGGTAAGCCTCCGTCTTCTTTCAACTGATGGAATTTCTATAGATAGCCCTATGATTGTTCATCCTCATGAGATAGCCTTGAATGTAGATGTGTTCTTCCATTTCCGGCCAGTTTGTCTTAGTTTTGGGGGTGTAACTTACAATAACATTTTGATGTTGGAAATAATCAAGCTTTACTTTCCAAATAACAAGCTTTTAAAAAACTTCATTTTGCTACCAAAAATGCTGTCACAGAAGGGTCCTAATATCCATGATTGAAATTCTGATTTCTTGAGGACAAAATAGGAGAGGTTCATCCTATTGGTTATTTACACTGTGAGAATCTTTCCTCGATAAACATGCATCTTGGCTATAAAATATTGTGTGGGGTCATGATCATATGAATTTCTGTAAATTAAATTTCAATTGTTTATTGTAATAAATGATGTCAGATCAAGACTAAATGAGTTTGTAGAAACAATCATCATTCAATCATAGAAGAACTGAAAGCATTTTATTTGTGACTGAACATAAATAACATGTCTAGATTTCATTATTTAATTAAAATTGGTATAAATCAGCTTTTCTCCTAATTTAGTCTCATTCAGGCATACTATTTAACTCCTCTTAATTCATTCCTAGAGTCAGTATAGAAAAGTAAGAAACATGTTAATCTTAATCTCATAATAATTTTAGCAAAAGTCCCTTATTCGCGTCTAGGTAGTATTTTACTTCCTTCCACTATGACACTAAATTAAACTCAGTATGTTGGTAGGATATGTGGGAGGAGAAATGGACACAGGTTACAACAATGCATGTGATTACCTGGGGTCTCCCAACAATGTCATTCGGCGTCCTCTGGGACATGACCATGTTTCCATCACCCTCTACCACCTGGCACTCAATACGAGGGTCGTACTCACATGAAGGGATTTCGCACCCTCCTCCTCACTACAGCACACATGGAACCTTTGTGACTGTGCCTAGAAGCTGCACACTGCTGCCTCCTGCACTTCTCCATCGTCCAGATCAATATGCCGTTCTGCCCTGGGCCTTCTGACTCTTGAGAATGTACTAGGGTGGTGTGCGCCTCAAGAACTGTGTACGTGTCCCTTGGAAGGAGGGAATCCCACGTCCATGTGGATCAGGACTCTTGTCCACTTTTTTCCCTTCTGGCTGGAGCGTGGCCGCTGCTATACTTCCTACGGTGTTGCTCTCCCTTGTCTGTGAACATGGACATGGAGCCAAGGTGTTACTGGGTAAGGAAAGGCTGAAAGGATTTGTCTCTGTACCAGTGAGGTCGAAAATAGACAGACTCCTGGTTGGACCTTTACAATCAGGCAGCCTCCACTTTGCATTTCCTGAGATAAGACATAGGTGAGCTCCAGTTGAGGAATTTACAACCAGTCTCCTGTTCGCTCTCAGAAATGGAAGTGACAACAGAAACAGGATAAACAGCCAGTCTTTGTCTCTTGTAAACACCTCAAGGGTATAATCATGGCAAGCACACAGAGAGGCAAAAGCCCTGTCTGAGTAAAGGGCAAGGGAGACTCGACGCAGAGAGGCTCCTTGGACTCAAAAGTCAAGGGATAACTCCAGGCCATATAGAGTCTTGCTCCTCTCAGAAGCCTTTACTTCAAGATCCATCTTGGCTGAGGGGTGCATGCCCACCCCCGGCAAGGGTCCCAGGGTGGGTCAGGTGTGGAAAAAGAAACCAGATAATTGGCCTGAAGGAAGACAAACATCTGCAAGAACTGACCCATGTAAATGACTTACTGGCCTCTTTTCTGTGCTCCTCCTCACTAGGGGGGATGCCCACACCCTTTCTCTCTGGGTATGCATCTCTGCCTGGGCGCTCTCTCAGCTAAACAAACTGTCTCTCTATGTGTTGCTGTGCTATGTCTCTAATAATTCAGTCGTGTCCGACTCTGTGCGACCCCATGGACTGCAGCCTACCAGGCTCCTCCGTCCATGGGATTTTCCAGGCAAGAGTACTGGAGTGGGTTGCCAATGCCTTCTCCGAATAATAAACTTAGTACCTGCATTTACAGTTTTGGTCTCTGTGATAAACGCATTTTTCACTGGGGGCAAAGGTCCAGGGAAAAACAGCTTCTAGCCTCTAGCCCTTGCTGGTCTGGAGGCTAGGATTCTTGGTTTTCATCCAGGCTACCCAGGTTCAATTCCTGGGCAGGGAATTAAGATCTTGCTTCATGTCACCACTCCCTGCTGCCTCGCCAAGGTCAGAGCCAGGCTATATACAAATTTGCAGCAAGGGGCAGGTAATCTGAATATTAAAAGATTACTGTTAGTTAGGGAAACATCTCATCCTCTGTTATACCCTTTTCCTCTCGCCCTCAATCTTTCCTAGCATCAGGATCTTTTCCAATGAGTCATTTCTTTGCATCAGGTGATCAGAGGATTGAAGCTTCAGCTTCAGCATTAGTTCTTCCAAAGAATATTCAGGGTTGATTTCCTTGAGGATTGACTGGTTTGATCTGCTCGCAGGCCAAGGGATGCTCAAGAGTCTTCTCTAACAGCACAATTGGATTTCTTGTATTAACAGATTTAGCGTTCTTCTATGCATGGGAAGATGCAAATGTCTGGGCTTACTGAAATCATTTCTTTTATAGGCATCTGGGCTATCTGAAGCCAAAGCCTGCTTTTTGATTCTTCACATCCTAATTCATTTTTTGCTGTAAGGGGCGGCAGGTGTGGCAGATGACTTCCTCTTGTGTGTCTCACATCTCCCCAGCTCCTCAGTGCTTACCACGGAGGAAGTGGTTGCTGCTGAATAGCTGGTGTTTGTTTTTTTAACCTGGGCTCAGAAATTTACATTTGAAAGGCTAGGATCCCAGATGGCAGTGACATGGCTTGTTTACTGGGATAGCAGAAAATATTTCATTTCTCAGAAATATTTCATTTCACACCACCTACTCCTGAATACACACATACACACACACTCACAGAGCTCCATAAGCTATGAGAAGAGATAATTTTGAAATCTCATATACCAGAGCAGAGTTACTGGGTGACAGTGTGAGCTGCTACCTCTGCACAGATGAACCTGCTATTTTTTTTACTGAGGTATAACTGATGTACAATATTATATAAGTTACAAGTATACAATATAGTGATTCACAATTTTTAAAGGTTATACTCCATTTATAGTTATTATAAAATACTGGCTATATTTCCTGTGTTATAAAGATATATTTATTCTTATAGCTTGTTTCATACATAATAGTTTGTACCTCATAATCTCCTACTGCTACATTGCTCCTCCTCCATCGCCTCTTCCCTTTGGTAACCCAGCTGCTTGTTCTCTATATCTGTATGACTATGTGTGTGTGTGTGTTTTTTAATTTTTAGTTTGTTGAATATTTTAGATTCCACACATGAGTGGTATCACATAGTACTTGAAATGTTATTTTTCAAAAGTCCATTTCCTGCTTTCAGTCAACATATGCTAATATTTGCGTATGACCTCACCATTACTCTCTTACTAACTTACTTTTGCTTGGCTTTAATTTAAAGCACTGTTTTCATTTTGCATGGAAAATAAAAAACAAAAAAACACAAAAAAGAAACATCTCTAAATTCTTACATCTATCTCTTGAGCCCAAGATGTCACAGTTCTTTCACAGATTATTGCTTCTGCCTAGAAGAGTACTTTGCTGTTCACTCACTAAGTCTTGTCCAACTCTTTGCGACCCCATGGGCTGCAGCATTTCAGGCTTCCTTGTCCTTCACTATCTCCTGGAGTTTGCTTTAACTCATGTCTATTGTGTCCGTGATGCCATCTCATCATCTCATCCTCTGTTATACCCTTCTCCTCCTGCCTTCAATCTTTCCCAGGATCAGGGTCTTTTCCAGTGAGTCACCTCTTTGCATCATGTGGCCAAAGGATTGAAGCTTCAGCTTCAGGATCAATTCTTCCAAAGAATATTCAGAGTTGATTTCCAGGAGGATTGACTGGTTTGATCTGCTCAGGCCAAGGTTCTCTCAAGAGTCTTCTCCAGCACCACAATTTGAAAGCATCCATTTTCAGCACTCAGCCTTCTTTATGGTTCACTTCTCACATCCATACATGACTAATGAAAAAACCATAGATTTGACAATCCAGACGTTTGTCAGCAAAGTGATGCCTCTGCTTTTTAATATGCTGTCTAGGTTTTTCATAGCTTTCCTTTCAAGGAGAAAGTGTCTTTTAATTTTGCTGCCTCAGTCACAATCCACAGTGATTTTGGAGCCCAAGAAAGTCAAATCTGCCACTGGTTCCACCTCTTCCCCATCTATTTGCCATGAAGTGATGGAACCAGATGCCACAATCTTCATTTTTTGAATGTTGAGCTTTAAGCCAGCTTTTCACTCTTCTCTCTCACCTTCATAAAGAGGCTCTTTATTTCCTCTTCACTTTCTGCCATTAGAGTGGTATCATCTGTATATAGGAGATTATTGATATTTCTCCCAGCAATCTTGATTCCAGGTTGTGATTCATCCAGCCTGGCATTTCACACGATGTACTCTGCATATATATTAAATAAACAAGGTGACAATATACAGCCTCGATGTACTCCTTTCCCACTTTAGAACCAGTCCATTGTTCCATGTTTAGTTCTGTAGCTCCTTAACATGCATACATGTTTCTCAGGAGTCAGGTAGGGTAGTCTGGTATTCCCATCTCTCTAAGAATTTTCCACAGTTTGTTGTGATCCACAGAGTCAAAGACTTTAACCTAGTCAATGAAGTAGAAATAGACGTTTTTCTGGAATTCTCTTGCTTTTTTCTTTGATTCAATGGATGTTGGAAATTTGATTTCTGGGTCCTCTGCCTTTTCTAAGTCCAACTTGTACATCTGGAAGTTCTTGGTTCACAAAGTGCTGAAGCCTAGCTTGAAGGATTTTGAACATTACCTTGCTGGCATGTGAAATGAGTGCAACTGTGTGGTAGTTTGAACATTCTTTGGAATTGCCTTTCTTTGCTTTGGAACGAAAACTGACCTTTTTGAGTCCTGTGGCTATTGTTGAGTTTTCCAAATTTGCTGGCATATTGAGTGCACTACTTTATCAGCATCATCTTTTAGGATTTGAAATACCTCAGCTGGAATTCCATCACCCCCACTAACTTTGTTTGTAGTAATGCTTCCTAAGGCCCATTTGACTTAACAATCCAAGATGTGTAGCTGTAGCTGAATGATCACACCATCGTGGTTATCTGGGTCATTAGTACCTTTTTTGTACAAATCTTCTGTGTATTCTTGCCACTACTTCTTAATCTCTTCTGCTTCTGTTAGGTTCTTGCTGTTTCTATCCTTTATTGAGCCCATCTTTGCATGAAATGTTCCCTTGGTATCTCCAATTTTCTTGAAGAGATCTCTAGTCTTTCCCATTTACTTGTTTTCCTCTATTTCTTTGCATTGTTCATTGAAGAAGGCCTTCTTATCTCTCCTTTTTATTCTCTGGAACTCTGCATTCAGATGGGTATATCTTTCCTTTTCTCCTTTGCCTTTCATTTCTTTTCTCAGCCATGTAAGGCCTCTTCAGACAATCACTTTGCCTTCTTGCATTTCTTTTTCTTTGGGGTGGTTTTGGTCAGTGCCTCCTGCACAATGTTATGAGCCTCTGTCCCTAGTTCTTCAGGCACTCTGTCTACCAGATGTAATGCCTGGAATCTGTTTGTTACCTCCACTGTGTAATCATAAGGGATTTCATTTAGGTCATACCTGAATGGTCTAGTGGTTTTCCCTGCTTTCTTCAATGTAAGCCTCAATTTTGCAATAAACAGCTGATGGTCTGAGCCACAATCAGCTTCAGGTTTTCTTTTTGCTGACTGTATAGAGCTTCTCCATCTTTGACTGCAAAGAATGCAATCAATCTGAATTCAGTATTGACCATCTGGTGATGTCCATGTGTAGAGATGTCTCTTGTGCTGTTGGAAAAGGGTGTTTGCTATGACCAGTGCATTCTCTAGGCAAAACTCTGTTAGCCTTTGCCCTGCTTCGTATTGTACTCCAAGCCCAAACTTGCCTGTTATTCCAGGTATCCCTTGACTTCCTACTTTTGCATCACAATCCCCTCTGATGAAAAGGGCATCTTTTGTTTGTATTAGTTCTTGAAGGTCTTGTAGGTCTTCATAGAATTGTTCAACTTCAGCTTCTTTGGCATTATTGGTTGGTTCATAGACTTGGATTACTGTGATGCTCACTGGTTCCCTAAGAAACAAACTGAGATTATTCTGTCGTTTTTGAGATTGCACCCACGTACAGCATTTTGGACTCTTTTGTTGACCATGAGGGCTACTCCGTTTCTTCTAAGGGCTTTTTGCTGGTACTGGTGGATATAATGGCCATCTGTATTAAATTCTCCCATTGCCATCCTTTTTAGTTCACTGATACCTGAAAGAATGTAGAGGCTGGGCAAAAGCAGAAATAATGCTCATTGTGGACTTGTCTGTTGGTGAAAGTAAAGTCAGATAAGCAAAGTAATATGTCTTTTCAAATATTATGAAATATTCCAGTGTGAAATGAAACATTTCTTACCATATTGGTAAACAAGGACATGATAGTCATCAGAGATTCCTTTCAAGTGTAAGTTACTGAGGCCAGGAAGTGATACCAGCTATCAGGTAGCCATCACCTGCCTTCCCAGTAAGCGTGAGGAGCTGGGGGTGGGAGTAGGGATGCAGGAAAGCACAGGGGGCAGCCATCTGCCACAACTGCCACTGCTTATGGTGAATAAAGAATTAAGGATATGAACAATCAAAAAGCAGGAGTTGGCCCCAAATAGATGAGATGCCTATGAAAGAAATGATTCCAGTAAGCCCAGACACTTATATCCTCCCATATATAGAAGTGTGTTAAATTCCTTAGGGCAAGATTTCTAGTTTTCCTTAATTAGCAATGATCTTTAATATTCATATTACCTGCCCCTTACTGCAAAGGTTCTATATAGCCTGACTCCTCCCCCATCCATTTTGGAAACAGTTCTCTCGAGGCCCTCTGAGATGCTGTCTCCCAGGCTTGAAGTCCTCATGATTTCTGCTAAGTCTAACCCTCAACTTTTAGGCTGTATGTATTTTTTTTCAGTCCCCCTGACACACAGAGAGGTATAACAAATGGCCAAGTACCTACCATCTATCTGCCTTAAGATGTAAAATATTATCAACACATTTGAAGACTCCTGTATACTTCCTGATGAAATTTTCCTCTCCCCCACAGCTATTCTGATTTTCGTGACACATATTTCTAAACTTTTCCTCTGCATTTTGGTCTATTTATTTCTAATAATTCAGTTAAACTGAATATTCCTTGGCGCTCCTTTGCCCCAGTATCTGGTTTCAGCGTGGACCTGCATAGCATCAGGAAATAGGGGGCGGTATGGTCTTGATTTGCAACTGAAAACCTGATGTCTAGGGTGTCTCAGCAGACCCTCAGCCCTGTCCACTTTCTAACAGGAGGACGTTGAGATACCTCTATATCCTACCAAACCTTGATATCCTATATATCCTCTATATCGTACCAAACCCTGACAGTTGTCGCTCTGCCCTCTGCTGGCCATGAACTTCTCTAGGACTCAGGGCTCCCTTTCAAACCTCTCTGAAAATAAAAATCTCTTTTGAGGGTGCTCCGGGAGGCATCCTCTCTGATTCAACCAAAGTTTCACAAACTGTGCTTTGCATTTCCATCTGAAGAACATGGCTTTGATTTTTAAAAAATGTGCCAAAGAAACTGAGCTATTTAACTTCCATTCTTGCATATGCATATACTTCTGTATGTACAGATTAGTCCACAGTATAAATTTCTAGATATAAAATATCAGGATTAAAGAAGATACATATTTCAAAAAATGTTGTACATATTACCAAATTACCCTCTGTAAAAATTGTGCCTATGCACACATCAATGTTTAAGGGCATCCATGGATTGATTATTTGGTTTAGGTTATGCCCTTTGCTACATATCAATTATGGAATCAAGATTGCCGGGAGAAATATCAATAATCTCAGATATGCAGATGACACCACCCTTATGGCAGAAAGTGAAGAACTAAAGAGCCTCTTGAAGAAAGTGAAAGAGGAGAGTGAAAAAGTTGGCTTAAATCTCAACATTCAGAAAATTAAGATCATGGCATCTGGTCCCATCACTTCATGGCAAATAGATGGGGAAATAATGGAAACAGTGAGAGACTTTATCTTTTGGGTCTCCAAAATCACTGCAGATGGTGATTGCAGCCATGAAATTAAAAGACACTTGCGCCTTGAAAGAAAAGCTATGATGAACCTAGACAGCTTATTAAAAAGCAGAGACATTACTTTGCCAACAAAAGTCCATCTAGTCAAAGCTATGGATTTTCCAGTAGTCATGTATGGATGTGAGAGTTGGACTATAAAGAAAGCTGAGTGCCAAAGAACTGATGCTTTTGAACTGTGTTGTTGGAGAAGACTCTTGAGAGTCCCTTGGACTGCAAAGAGATCCAACAAGTCCATCCTGAAGAAAATCAGTCCTGAATATTCATCGGAAGGACTGATGCTGAAGCTGGAACTCCAATACTTTGGTCACCTGATATGAAGCACTGACTCATTTGAAAAGACCCTGATGTTGGGAAAGATTGAAGGTGAAAGGAGAAGGGAACGACAGAGGATGAGATGGTTGGATGGCATCACCAACTCAATGGACATGAATTTGAGCAAGCTCCGGGAGTTGATGATGGACAGGGAAGCCTGGAGTGCTGCAGTCCATGGGGTTCCAAACAGTTGGACACAACTGAGCGACTGAATTGAATGGACATCTCAATTAACTTAAATTTATTGGTTGCATTATTAAAATTCTCTAACATTGGTTTACCAAATTGATTGGTGGCATGTCAAACTATCTGGCTACTTTCTTTCATCTTATGTTTATCTTACTAACAATGTACACTATTTGCACAGAATGATTTTTATAACTTCATGTGACCTACTGTTGTTGTTTAGTCGCTGAATTGTGTCCGAATCTTCGAGACCCCATAGACTGCAGCATTCCGGGCCTCTCTGTCCCTCACCATCACCTGAAATTTGCCCAAGTTCATGTCCATGGTTTCAGTGATGCCATCCAGTCATCTCATCCTCTGACACCCTCTTCTCCTTCAGCCCTCAATCTTTCCCAGCATCAGGGACTTTTCGAATGAGCAGTTTGCATCAGATGACCAAAATGCTGGAGTTTCAGCTTCAGCATCAGTCCTTCCAACAAGTATTCAGGGTTGATTTCCCTTGAGACTGACTGGCTTGATCTTATTGTCCAAGGGACTTTCAGGAGTCTTCTCCAGCACCACCATTTAAAGGCATCAATTATTCAGTGCTCCGCCTTCTTTACGGTCCAGCTCTCACAACCGTACATGACCACTGGGAAGACCATAGCCTTGACTATACAGACCTTTGTCAGCAGAGTAATGTCTCTGCTTTCCAACACACTGTCTAGGCTTGTCACAGCTTTCCTGCCAAGAAGCAAACATCTTCTGATTTCATGGCTTCAGTCACCATCCATAGTGATTTTAGAGCCCAAGAAGAGGAAATCTGTCACGACTTCCACCTATTTCCTTTCTACTTGCCATGAACTAATGAGGCCATATGTTGTGATCTTAGTTTTTTCTTTTTTAATATTCAGTTTTAAGCTGGCTCTTTCACTGTCCTCCTTCACCCTCATCAAGAGGCTCTTTAGTTCCTCTTTACTTTCTGCCCAGTGGTATCATCTGCATATCTGAGGTTTTGATATTTCTCCCACCTATCTTGATTCCAGCTTGTAACTCAGCCTGGCATTTCTCATGATGTGCTCAGCATACAGGTTAAGCAAACAGGGTGATAGCAGACAGCCCTGTCATACTCCTTTCTCAATCTTGAACAAGGGTTCTAACTGTTGCTTCTTGATCAGCATTCAGGTTTCTCAGGAGACAGGTAAGATGGCATCTCTTTAAGAGCTTTCCACAGTTTATTATGATCCACCCAGTCAAAGGCTTTGCTGTAGTCGATGAAATAGAAGTAGATATTTTTCTGCAATTCCCTTGCTTTCTCTATTATCCAACAAATATTGGCAATTTGACCTCTGGTTCCTCTCACTTTTTCTAAACCCAGCTTGGATATCTGGAAGTTCTTGGTTTGCATATTGCTGAAAACTAGCATGCAAGACTTTAAGCATGACCTTACTAGCATGAGAGGTGAGTGCAATTGTCCGATGGTTAGCACATGCTTTAGTACTACCTGTCTTGGGAATTGGATGAGGATTGCCTTTACCAGTCCTGTGGTCACCTCTGGGTCTCTCAGATTTGCTGACATATTGAATGCAACACCCTGATGCCTTATACATGTCATCAATTATTAAATGATCTTATGTATTCCATTTCATGTGTCTGAGCTTGAATTCGTGTATGTGTGTGTATGTATGTGTGTGTGTGTGTGTATTGTAAATGTTGTTGAAGAAATGAATGACAGTGACTAGCCACGTTCTGAGTGTGAGGTTCATTAGAAACAAACCCTACCTACAGACTTTCCAGGTGACTCAGTGATAAAGAATCCACCAGTCAATGAAGAAGATTTGATCCCTGAAGCAGGTTTGATCCCTAAGTCAGGAAGATCCCCTGGAGAAGGAAATGGCAGCCCACTCATATTCTTGTCTGGGAAATCCCAGGGACAGAAGGAGCTTTGTGGGCTACACAAAGAGTCTAGTGAGCTACTACAAAATCACAAAGTCAGACATGACTTAATGACTAAACAAAAACATTTCAAGAGTGCTTTCTGTTATGAGAGTGGGCTGTCTCCCTTCATAATAGACTCTTTGAAAAGCTCCCTCATTTTGAATGTGATTTCCTAATCTTCATATTTTGGAGCCCTATACCAAGGTCACAGGTGGGGAACCTTGTACTGAGGTCACAGGTGTGGAACCCTGTACCAACGTCGCAGGACAAAGATTTCTGGAACTGACTGAGCCCCATAGCAACTGTTGGCATGAGCCTCCAGATTTAAACTGGCCAGTTAGTTCCCCAGCCCCATCTTAGGTAAAATACCCACCCTCTAGCATTCTAATCAGTCACCTAATGCCACCCTTCCAGTAGGAATTTTCTCTCTTGAGCTAATAAAAATTGGCTACTAGCCCAGAAATCCTGTATGCAGGTAAAGAAGCAACAGTTAGAAAAGGACATGGAATAACAAACTGGTTCCAATTGGGAAAGGAATACATCAAGGCAAGGCTGTATATTGTCACCCTGCTAATTTAACTTAGTACATCATGAGAAATGCTGGGCTGAATGAAGCACAATCTGGAATCAAGATTGCCAGCAGAAATGTCAATAACCTCAGATATGCAGATGACAACACCCTTATGGCAGAAAGCGAAGAAGAATTAAAGAACCTCTTAAAGAAAGTGAAAGAGGAGAGTGAAAAAGCTGGCTTAAAATTCAACATTCAAAAAAAGAAGATCATGGCATCTGGTCTCATCACTTCATGGCAAATAGACGGGGAAACAGTGACAGACTTTATTTTCTTGGGCTCCAGAATCACTGTAGATGGTGCTACAGCCATGAAATTAAAAGATGCTTGCTCCTTGGAAGAAAAGCTGTGACCAACCTAGACAGCATGTTAAAAAGTACAGACATTACTTTGCCAACAAAGTTCCATCTAGTCAAAGCTATGGTTTTTCCAGTAGTCATGTATGGATGTGAGAGTTGGACTATAAAGAAAGCTGAGCACTGAAGAATTGATGCTTTTGAACTGTGGTGTTGGAGAAGACTCTTGAGAGTCCCTTGGACAGCAAGGAGACCAAACCAGCCAATCCTAAAGGAAATCAATCCTGAATATTCATTGGAAGAACTGATGCTGAAGCTAAAGCTCCAGTACTTTGGCCACTTGCTGTAAATAGCTGACTCATTAGAAAACACCCAGATGCTGGGAAAGATTGAGGACAGGAGAAGAGGATGACAGACGATGAGATGGTTGGACGGCATCACCGACTCAATGGACATGGGTTTGAGGAAGCTCCAGGAGATGCTGAAGCACAGGGAAGCCTGGCGTGTCACAGTCCATGGGATCACAAAGAGTCAGATATAACTGAGTGAATGAGCAACAACAAGAGCTCACAAAAGATGTCAGCTCTCCCTCGAGCCAGTTCTAACCCGCTGTTCTAACAGCATCTCCCACTCTAATAAGCTTTATTTTCCTCTCATTCTGCCTCATGTCTGGAAATTATTTTCCAACCCATGTACAGAACATGACACATATGAGTGTTTCCTCCTCCCTTGTATTCTTCTTTCATATTCTTTAGGCTCTTTTATCTAATCAAACGGTGAGATAAGGCTAACCACCTTCCCACTTTGCCAGCCTGAAATTTGAGACTTTGGTGGCTGCTTACAAAGCAGGAATGAAGACCCTGTGGGCATGGGTGTTATAACTTTCTGTGTAAGAATCACCCAGAAAGCTTGTTAAAGTTCAAACTTGTGGACCTCCCCACTATAGAAGCTAATTTTTTATGTTGAGAGTTGGATCCTGAAATCTGTATTTTAGAGCACAGTCAGGAGTTTTTGATATAAGTGGTCTTCAGATGACACTTTGAGCAGCACTCTCCGTAGGACCCAATTTCTCCCACTATTTGGGGATTTCGGGAGTGCCAAAGCTTGGTAGTTCAGTGTGGGTTGACTTTTTCCCTTCACTAGTATCTCAGATGACTTACATTTGTTAATTTACAAGGGTAATCTTAATCTGCAAAAGAAAATTAATTTCTGAAAGCTAATTAAGGGTGTTATAATCCTGCCTTCAGACACCAACAGCTGTAGGGATCTACTTTTCTAATTAGTGAGCTCAGGCCAGATTGCCTTTCCAGAGTGTCTGCATGGGTATTGGTTTTAAAAGCCAAAGAGGAACCTAGGGAATTTGACGTTGCAGAAGAAATTTCTAAAATACAAGATACTAATAACTAAGTCATAAGTTTGGGCTTTAATAATTGCTGTAAAGCCATGTGCCCCCTTACAGAAGAATGACCATTTCAACATTCAAAGCTTGTTGGGAGAATGGGGAGATAACAGAGGGCAAAGAAACAAATCAAGGTGTGCTGCCCCAGTGCCTGTGTCTGGAACCTGGGTGGAGGATGGGGTCACCTGTAAATCTGAAGAAAGAAAAAGGGGGAGCTATCCAGAATTACAAAGCCGTTGAGGCCAAATGGTAAATCCTATAAAATTTCTCTGATTCCTCCCAAACATCTTTTGTACCACATGGTGAATGCTTGATTAGAGTCACAAAGACAAGTATTCTTACTTTTAGAGAACATGCATCGTACATGGACATGAGTTTTGAAAGACAACGGTGTTTCCATGTTTCCGGAATTAACTGATCACACTGAAACACTGTGATTTCACATAAAAATCTGGGTTTATGGTTTTCCCTGGAAAATGGGAATATCTGACCACATTGAACCCTAACTCTGTCTGATAACCACAGTTGGAGCTAAGGAACCAGCTGTCTCTGCCAGAAGCTTCTCCATCTGCCACATCTACATTCCTCAGGTACTGCTTTACCTACCAGTCCCTTTGTGTTTTTGGATTTACACATAATACTTAAAAGCTGTCTTTCACATATGCTGACTTCTTCACAACTCATCCAAGGGGATATGATCTCACAGTCTTACAGTGAAGTTCCTGTCTTCTAGTCACTGTCTCTGTGGAAAAGGCCAAGGGGACCAAAGGTGTTCCCAAGTCAGTCCTTGCCTGCCTAGCAGAGATGCCTATCAATCCCCTCCTCTTGTACTCTAACAACGACCTCCAGCAAGTGTGACTTCCAGCACGAGTGACCAACATATCCTGGTTTGTTGGAACCATTCCTCATCTGAGCACTGAAAATCCCACTTTCTGGAAAATTCCTCAGTCCCGGCAATCTGGCACAGTTGCTCAACCTATCTCTAGTAGATCTAAAGGGATTTTGGAATTTGGAGTTGTGGGCATCAGGCTCTGAAGCAGATTCTTGAGCTCCACTCGCCCTAGCTTTGGAAAGCTCAAAGAGTTGTAGGGAGAAGTTCTAAGCAGCCTATCATAAGAACTCTTGTATGCTGGCAGGGGAGAAGAATTTAGGACGTGCTCTGTCTTTCTGTAGGAACAGGAACATTAGATTTCTTTCTATCCCTTGGTTTTATCTTTCATACAACTAAACAAGGAATTAATGGTTGAAGATGGCCAACCATCTTAGCTGGCCTGGGATTGTCTGCATCTGCCTCTTGCCCAGCTAGACACTCAATGTGTATCTGGTCTCCTAGACCCAAGGGAGAGGGCTTTTCCTATAAATTATAAGGATGGTAAATAGAGATTGTGAAAAAGACTGCCTTCATGACACTCGCATCCAACTTTTGACTCTTAGACATTTGTCCTTCAATTGTTTTTAGGGCTAATATATATGAAAGTGGAGGCTAGCCTGAACCAGTTTATAAGATCCAGATATATACTAGGGTATAGTATAAACCTATGACTCTATCCATCTATGAGTTTTATTTTGTTCACATACTTATATTTCTTTATGGTCGTAAAATCAGCATGTGCTTTTTATGGAACTATAACAAAAAAGTTCAGATGAAGTGTGAAAAAAAATAATCCATTATTTCCCACATAAACTAAGCTTTATCAACTTTATAACTTTATTTAAATTTTTATTGAAGTATAGTTGCTTTATAATGTTGTGTTAGTTTCTGCTGTACAGTGAAGTGATTCAGTTACACACACATTTTTTTTTCTTTTTCACAGATTTCATATTCCTTTTCCATTTTTTCAATATACATTATTATAAGATATTGATTATAGTTCCCTATGCTATACAATAATGCCTTACTGCTTATCTATTTTATATATAGCAGTATTTGTTAATCACAAGTTCCTAATTTATCCTTCTCCTTTTGCCTTTCCCCTTTGGTAATCATAAGTTTGTTTTCTATGTCTGGAAATTGACTGGCTGTGATCTGGTCCAGGATGGTCTTGGTACAACTGGGATCTCCTGTACATGGCCTTTTATCTACGAACTGGCTAGTGTGGGCTCATTTTAATGTGGTTAGCAGAGTGTGTGTGCATGCATATGTGTGTGAGAGAGAGAGAAAGAGAGAGAGAAAAGGAGTTCATAACGCCTCATGAGGTTTAAGCTCAGAACTGTGTCTGCCTCCCTTTAAGAAACAAAGGCTTTGCAGACCACAGAGTCTGTTCCTTCTATGGCTGAGCAGACCACATTGCCCACTCCCATCACCTTCAATTCAATTCAGGGGCATCTCATAACTCAGAACACCATGAGGATCAAGGGTCTGTGTGGAAAACAGTTGGATTGAGAAAAATGTTTCTCATGCCTGGAGAAGTAGGAGAGGAATAACATCCACAAACAGTTATAATCATAGTACTACTGTTGTTATGTAAGAAGCGCTGACACAAGAACAAATAAAGTGACTATATGTGCAGCACATAGGACGTGGCCTGGCATATAGTAATTACTGGTTGAATGCCAGAGGCTCCTCTTCTTCTCCCTGCCTCCTGTTATTGTTTATTGTTATTTTGTGGTGAGAAGACTTATAATTTAATGATTTCTGATCTGTTGTTGCCTCCCTGAATTTCTAAATTCATTTTTGTATAATTCAATCCAATTAAATATATATATATATATATATATATGAAGGACAAGGAAGCCTGGTATGCTGCAGTCCATGGGGTCACAAAGGTCAGGCTTGACTTAGTGACTGAACAACAACAATAGATCAGCCACTGTGGGCAGAACACTATATGGAAGGGAGTACTAACAAATACATAGTTAAACAATATTTTTCCTGCCTTCCGAGAGCTAACAGTCTAATTTGAAAGACGTGTAATGCACACCAGTTTGTCTTGTGAAAGGATGGCTGAAGAAGGGAGCCAATGACTGACTGTAACTAACCGACACTTGAAGCAGGGGAGGAGATGCTTCCATCCTAGTGGTTTCAGGGGATCAGTGCTTATGGGGGCCTGCAGGCAACTGCCCTCCCTTTCTCAGCCAATTCCAGTGTCCTCTCTCATTATCTAAGTGGCTTCAGGACTTAGGGGTAGCTGTTGTTGTTCAGTCACTCAGTCATGTCTAACTCTGTGTAACCCCATGGACTGTAGCATTCCAGGCTTCCCTGTCATTCACCATCTCCCAGAGCTTGTTCAAACTCATAACCATTGACTTGGCAATTCCATCCAACCATCTCATCCTCTGTCATCCCCGTCTCCTCCTGCCTTCAATTTTTCACAGCATCAGGGTCTTTTCAAATGAGTTGGCTCTTCACAGCAGGTGGCCAAAGTATTGGAGCATCAGATTCAGCATTAGTCCTTCCAATGAATATTCAGGGTTGATTTCCCTTAGGATTGACTGGTTGGATCTCCTTGCAGTCCAAGGGACTCTCAAGAGTCTTCTCCAACATCACAGTTCAAAAGCATCAACTCTTCAGCACTCAGCCTTCCTCATAGGCCAACTCTCACATCCATACATGACTACTGAAAAAACCATAGCTTTGACTAGACAGACCTTTGTCGGCAAAGTAATGTCTCTGCTTTTTAATACGCTGTCTAGGTTGGTCATAGCTTTTCTTCCAAGGAGCAAGTGTCTTTTAATTTCATGGTTGCAGTCACCATCTGCAGTGATTTTGAAGCCCCCAAAATAAAGTATCTCACTGCTTCAATTTTTTTCCCATCCATTTGCCATGAAGTGATGAGACCAGATGCCATGATCTCAGTTTTTTGAATGTTGAATTTTAAGCCAGCTTTTTCACTCTCCTCTTTCACCTTCATCAAGAGGTTCTTTAGTTCCTCTTCAATTTATGCCATAAGGGTGTTGTCATCTGCATATCTGAGGTTATTGATATTTCTCCCAACAATCTTGATTCCAACTTGTGCTTTATCCAGTCCAGCATTTCACATGATGCACTCTGCATATGAGTTAAATAAGCAAGGTGACAGTATACAGCCTTGATGTACTCCATTCCAAATTTGGAATCAGTCCATTGTTCGATGTCCAGTTCTAACTGTTGCTTCTTGACCTGCATTCAGGTTTTGCAGGAGGCAGGTAAAGTGGTCTGGTATTCCCATCTTTTTTAAGAACTTTCCACAGTTTCTTGTGATCCACACAGTAAAAGGCTTTAGTGTAGTCAATGAAGCAGAAGTAGATGTTAGATGTTTTTCTGGAATCCCCTTGCTTTTTTGATGATCCAGCAGATGTTGGCAATTTGATCTCTGGCTCCTCTGCCTTTTCTAAATCCAGCTTGACATCTGGTAGTTCACAGTTCATATACTGTTGAAGCCTGGCTTGAAGAATTTTGAGCATTATTTTGCTAGCTTGTGAAATGAGTGCAATTGTGCAGTAGTTTGAGCATTCTTTGCAATTGGGATTCTTTGGGATTGGAATGAAAGCTGACATTTTCCAGTCCTGTAGCCACTGCTGAGTTTTCCAAATTTGCTGGTATATTGAGTGCAGCACTTTCACAGCATTATCTTTTAGGATTTGAAATAGCTCAACTGGAATTCCATCACCTCCACCAGCTTTGTTCATCGTGACGCTTTCTAAGACCCATTTGACTTCTCACTCCAAGATGTTTGTCTCTAGGTGAGTGATCACACCGTTGTGGTTATCTGGGTCATTATGATCTTTTTTATATAGTTCTGTGTACTCTTGCCACCTCTTCTTAACCTCTTCTGCTTCTGTTAGGTCCTTACTGTTTCTGTCCTTTATTGTGCACATCTTTGCATGAAATATTCCCTTGGTAACTCTAATTTTCTTGAGGAGATCTCTAGTCTTTCCCATTCTATTGTTTTCCTCCATTTATTTGCATTGTTCACTTAGGAAGGCTTTCTTATCTTTCCTTGATATTCTTTGGAATAAAGTAAATCCTGGGGCTCTGTTGGGGGTTGAACTAAGATAACAGTAGAACTGGGCAGAGCTTCCTCTAGCAGACTAGACTTTATTGGGAGATCAGCATGAAAACTTGGAGGAAGAACTGAAACAGGAACCTGAGTACTCAGGTCTGAAAATAGGGGCAGTATCTGCCCTAGGCTGCTGTGCCAGGGAGTCTCCCTGATGCTCAAAAGGCCTAGAGGAAATAGAAAGGATAAAGTAGGTCTCCCTGCACTGAGGCAGGAAATGGAAGTCATGGGCTGGGAGAATGGAAGACAGGGAGGCTCCCTGGTGGTATCACAGCAGAACTTTGACAGCCCAGTTGTGAGGGGAGGGAGGGGCTAACCCTAATCATAATCCCACAGCTTCTTTGATGACCTGGGTACCCAGTAAATGTCCACTGTTTAAATGCTTCAACCTGAGCCCTGGTAACACAAGAAACAAAACAGCAATCTATGCAAGGGAATCTAGCAGCCAAAAAAACTCGAAGCTAGACAATCAGAAAACAAGCTCAGGTAAGACAGCTGCTGAAGGAGTTACATAAACATTTGAATACAACACTATAAAACAGTAAGTGTCCATCGAGAGATTCAAGAAACTAAGCAAAAACATTTTGGCTAAGATATTCTGCATCTGTATTAAAAGACACAAGGGAAAGAAAATCAAGTACAAGAAATACATCTAAACACAAAGCAGATAAATAAAAAAGATGGAAACCATGAGAAAAATTTAAAGAAACTTTCAGAATTCCTTTCAAACTTAAAAAAAAAAAACCCACCAAAACTGCAATCCACATAGGGCTGTAATGGAAATAAAAATTCACAAAACAATACTTACGCTTCCTTATCCTATGTGTCATGCATTCTGACATTTTATAGTTTGTTATTTCATTTTTAAAATACTAGTTACCACATTTGTGGAATGAATACAGGAGACATAGCACCCCAAAAATAAGAGTCCCAAAGGAGGAAAAAAGAGCTAATGCAGAAGTAATAGTCTCCAAAAACATTAGAAGACAACCTTCTTACTATGAAGGAAGGACTCATCTAGTTTCATACTGGATTTTAAATAACAGACTCATTTAGTTCCAAAACTTGCTTAAATAGAAGACTGACCCAAAATACTTGACAAAAATACAGATCACTGAGCCCAATCCAGACCTACCAATTAGATTTTTCAGGGGGAAAATTATAATATGTACATTTAATAAGCAATTTAAGATATTCTTATCATCTGAGAAATTTGGATAACACTTAGGCCTATTTTGGAGAAGGAAATGGCAACCCACTCCACGGTTCTTGCCTGGAGAATCCCAGGGACGGGGGAGCCTGGTGGGCTGCCGTCTCTGGGGTCGCACAGAGTTGGACACAACTGAAGCGACTTAGCAGCAGTTGGCTTATTTTAAGTTCTCCAAACTCTAATCTACATATGAATTGACTACAGTCTTATTAAAATGTCTACCTAGATTTTTAGTTCTGTATTGGTCCAAGAAGTTACATTTTCAGGCAGCTTCTGGGTGATGTCAGTGCTTCTGTTTCAGGTATGATGACTAATATTTCTGGCCACAGTTAAAGATAAGCTGCTTCGTGTTTCATTTTTTGATGTATAACACTGATACCAAAACTGATACCATGACAAAAAAAAAAAAAAAAGGAAAAGAGGGGGGAAAGCTATACATCAGTCTCACTTAGCAAATAGATACAAAAATGTTAAATAAAACACCAGCAAGTTGATTCCAGCAGTATATCAAAGTGTCACACGAGTGTATGCCCCTCGGTTTTTGTCTCGTCACAACAAAGACTTGGAGTGACGGACATTAAAGCCCCCTCGGCGTGTCACATCTCTCGGGTCTTGGACAGACCATGTTATAGCTCTCAGGCCTCGAACGGACTGTGTTATAGGTCTTAGACAAATCAGTGTTACAGCTCAGTGTTACAGCTCTATTTTATTTAGAAGACAGCAGGAAAATCCATCTTCGAGGCGTGAGGGCAAGTTGATCCAAAGACGTGAAGAGAAGAGCGCCCCAGCGTGCGGGGGGGCGGGACAGAGAGAGAGAGAGAGAGAGAGAGAGAGAGAGAGACAGCGAGCTAGCTTTGGCTCCTCTTTTTATGTTTTTTTTTTTTGCCCCTGGGCCTGTCCTATGTAAATTGGGTCAGCCAGGTGTGTTGTTTGTTTTACCTGAGGTCCTCACTCCGGTCCTCAGACCTTCCTTTGTTCTATTTTCACGGGCTTTTCTCTTCCTTATCTTTTAGCCACCACCATTCTGGACTCCTTTTCCCTATTCTGACTACCTAACAAAAGGAACGATATAGCCCTGGCCAAGCAGAATTTCCAAGCTGAGTTTGGAAAACTCAGCAGTGGCCACAGGACTGGAAAAGGTCAGTTTTCATTTCAATCCCAAAGAAGGGCAATGCCAAAGAATGTTCAAACTACCACACAATTGCACTCATCTCACACGCTAGCAAAGTAATGCTCAAAATTCTCCAAGCCAGGCTTCAACAGTATGTGAACTGTGAACTTCCAGATGTTCAAGCCGGATTTAGAAAAGGCAAAGGAGCTAGAGATCAAATTGCCAACATCCACTGAATCATAGAAAAAGCAAGAGAATTCCAGAAAAACATCTACTTCTGCTGTATGGACTACACCAAAGCCTTTGACTGTGGAATACCAGACCACCTACCAGCCTCCTGAGAAATCTGTATGCAAGTCAAGTAGCAACTGTTAGAACTGGACATGGAACAACAGACAGATTCCAAACAGGAAAAGGAATACATCAAGGCTGTATATTGTCACCCTACTTATTTAACTTATATGCAGAGTACATCATGAGAAACGCTGGGATGGAAGAAGCACATGCTGGAATCAAGATTGCTGGGAGAAATATCAATAACCTCAGATATGCAGATGACACCACTCTTATGGCAGAAAGTGAAGAGGAACTAAAGAACCTCTTGATGAAGGTGAAAGAGGAGAGTGAAAAAGCTGGCTTAAAACTCAACATTCAAAAACTAAGATCATGGCATCTGGTCCCATCACTCCATGGCAAATAGATGGAGAAACAATGGAAGCAGTGAGATACTTTATTTTGGGGGCTCCAAAATCACTGCAGATGGTGATTGCAGCCATGAAATTAAAAGACGCTTGCTCCTTGGAAGAAAATACCTAGACAACATATTAAAAAAGAGAGACATTACTTTGATGACAAAGGTCCGTCTAGTCAAAGTTGTGGTTTTTCCAGGAGTCATGTATGGATGTGAGAGCTGGACCATAAAGAAAGCTGAGCACTGAAGAATTGATGCTTTTGAACTGTGATGTTGGAGAAGACTCTTGAGAGTCCCTTGGACTGCAAGGAGACCAAACCAGCCAATCCTAAAGGAAATCAACCCTGAATATTCATTGGAAAGACTAATGCTGAAGCTGAAGCTCCAATACTTTGGCCACCTGATGTGAAGAAATAATTCATTGGAAAAGACCCTGATGCTGGGAAAGATTGAAGGGAGGAGAAGGGGACAACAGAGAATGAGATGGTTGGATGGCGTTTGAGCAAGCTCTGGGAGTTGGTGAAGGACAGGGAAGCCTGGTGTGCTGCAGTCCATGGGGTCCCAAAGAGTCACACATGACTGAGCGACTGATCTGAACTGAACTGAAGCAGAATTCATGTCAGAAAGGTTAGGGTAGGTGAGTGTTTGGAAATCTATCCAGTTAATCCACTGCACCGAGTTAGTTAGGAAAAAAAAAAAATTTACACAAATCCTGAAAAGGGCATTTAAAAAAAGATATTACAAGACATTCTAATGCAAATTTCAAGGCAAAGTAAAGTAGAATGAAGCTATTTAAACATAAAAGACTATTTAGCCAATTTAATAACAAATATCTTATATGTTAAAAAATCAAAGACATCCTAATTATCTTCAGAAACTGTATGAAAATAACTGTCATCACTGTTTTGAATTCAACTTTGTCTTGGAAGCACAGGAAATTCGATAAGACAAGAAAAAGTTAACGACGTGATTGAAAACTAAAGAAATTTAAGTGAAAAACACTAGAATGAATGAGAAATTTAGAAAGATGCCTAGGATATACACACAGACACATACAAACAAGTACACATATGCAGAAGTCAATAGCTTTTCTTTAGGGTAAAAAAGGAAAATATTTTATTTATATGGGAAAAAAGCACATGGAAATACACTTAATCCAAAGACTGGATCTACTTTAACCAAAATTATAAAACCTTTTTGAAAGGAATAAAGGAAGACTAGAAGAAATAGACAGGCATCTCATGTTCTTCAAAGAAAAAGTTTAGAATAAAAAATGTCAATTTTGTCAAAATTAAGTAAATTCAAGGCAGTTCCAGTTAGAATACCAATGTACTTTATTTTGTTTGGAATCTTTTAAATTGGATTAAAAATACTAAAATTTAAATATGATGTCCCCAAATAGATAAGAAAAGCATGAAGTAAGCACTTATGTGAACTTGCCTTATTTTATTTCTGTATTAGTCAGGTTAAGCTACTATATCAGGATGAGTAACAAATGAATCCCAAACCCTGGTGGGGTTTACTGGTAACTATTTTTTTATTGGAGTATAATTGCTTTACAATGTTGTGTTAGTCGTGTTGGTACATATATACTGTGGGATATTAGCCATAAAAGGGAACAAAATTGGGCCATTTGTAGTGATATGGATGAACCTAGAGTCTGTCATACACAGTGAAGTAAGTCAGAAAGAGAAAAACAAATATTGTGTATTAACGCACATATATATGGAATCTAGAAAAATGGTACTGATGAACCTAGTTTCAGGATAGGAATAGAGACACAGATGTAGAGAATGAACTTGCAAACCCTGATGGATTCTCAGGTGGCACAGAGTTAAAGAATCTACCTGCAGGAGACGCGGGCTTGATCCTTGGGTCAGGAAAATCCCCTGGAGAAGGGAATGGTTACCAACTCCAGTATTCTTGCCTAGAGAATCCCATGGACACAGGAGCCTGGCGGGCTACAGTCCATGGGATTCCATAGAATCGGACGCAACTGAGCACGCATAGACAGTGTATTAACACAACAAGAATTCACTTCTTGTTTGTGCTACTTGTCCAAAATGATTTGGCAGGGGTCTGTGTTACACAGTAGCCCAGGAACTCCAGGTGATCAGGACTTGTGCTCATGCAGCTGCATCATTTGGGACTTAGCAGGTGACATCATATGAAGTCTCTCTCTCTTACTCTCTTTTTCTTTTGCTGTCCCTTAGCCCTCACACACTAATATGTTTCAGCCTGAAAGTGACACATATCATTTCCACTAACAATCTATTGGCTGAATTAGTCATAAAATAAAGTGATAAAGTGAAAGTTGCTCAGTCATGTCTGAATCTTTGTGACCACATGGACTATACAGCCCATGGAATTCTGCAGGCCAGAATACTGGAGTGGGTTGCCATTCACTTCTCCAGGGGATCTTCCCAACCCAGGGATGGATCCCAGGTTGCGCATTGCAGGTGGATTCCTTACCAGCTGAGCCACCAGGGAAGCCTGAATTAGTCATAAGGCTCTGCCTAATTGCAAGGGGGCTAGGAAAAGTAAATTATATGTATATGAATTATATGTATAATGTTGCTGTAGGAATACATAAATAGATCAGTGGGAAAGACTGGAGAAAGAATATAAATATTAAATCACATATATTAAAAAATGTATTCTGTGACAAGGATAATTATTTAATTCACTAGGAAAATGGAGCTGTGGAAACGAGCATGCAGTATGAAAAAAGTATTTTACATAATATAAAATAAGAAACTCCAGGTGAATTAAAGACCTAAATGTCACCAGAAAAAATATTTGAAATATTCATGACATAAAAAGTGTTCATACATATAACATACAAAGAGCACTGAGAAAAAAAAAAATGACCACAAAGCAATCCAACACAGAAAGGAACAAAGGAATATGAATAGACAGTTTAGAGAAGGGAAAATCCACACAGCCAAAAAATATTGCTATGCTATGCTATGCTAAGTTGCTTCAGTCGTGTCCAACTCTGTGCGACCCCATAGATGGCAGCCCACCAGGCTCCCCCGTCCCTGGGATTCTCCAGGCAAGAGTACTGGAGTGGGGTGCCATTTCCTTCTCCAGTGCATGAAAGTGAAAAGTGAAAATGAGGTCGCTCAGTCGTGTCCGACTCCTAGCGACCCCATGGACTGCAGCCTTCCAGGCTCCTCCGTCCATGGATTTTCCAGGCAAGAGTACTGGAGTGGGGTGCCATTGTCTTAAGAAGTCCAAATTCTCTAGTAATCAGAAAATAGACACCATGTATTAACAAAGTTATCATACTTTGCATATTTTAGACTGACAAAACCCTTAATATATATTACTGTAGGTGATGTGAGAAAACAGTGATTTAGTCATTAGTGATATTAATAGTATGATACCCTTTTAGAATGCAATCTGGCAACATAAAATAGAAACACACAACACATACGCATATGTGCATATAAATATAAATACAATCCATTACCTAACAATTCTACTTGGAGTTTATCCCATTGAAAAAAAGTATTGAACTGCAAAAACATAAAAATGTTTATTGTAGCCTTGTCTTTAGTAGCAAAAACTGGAAGCAAAGTAAATTTTCATATGACTCTGAAGCATCCAAACAATGTTTTGAGTGAGAAAAATAAGATTCAGACAATAGTGAAAACCCTATATTTGTATATTATGGATATTGTGGTTTGCAGGTCTGTCTATATAGTATTAAAGGGCCTGGACTAATGAGAAAGAATTTATATTAGATTGTAAACAGAATTTTCTTTGAGGCTGATGGGTCTGTATTGTATGTCAATGAGGAGGTTGAGTAGAAAACAAAAAAATATCAACTCTTGGAGAATAAAAACATATATAGGATCTTTTTGATACAGTTTTGCAAAATTACTCCCTGAATAATGGTAAACACTGAAATGTGAGAATTCAACAAAATCAGTGTTAATTAGCAGATTCCCCGAAATCATCTGATTTTAGCCCAGTATAAATCCATATAATACATTTCTGAACATTAAAGCCCTTCCTGGAGATATTTTGCTTGCTGGAAGGAGAGATATATCTGAAAGGCAATATCTGAAATAGGAATTTTTCAGGAATTCTGAAGGAATCTGCAAAGGAATCTGAAAGGAAATATCTGAAAAAAAAAATCAGATATATCTGAAAGGAAAGATATACCCATTTGAATGCAGAGTTCCTCCAAAGAATAGCAAGGAGAGATAAGAAAGCCTTCCTCAGTGATCAATGCAAAGAAATAGAGAAAAACAATAGAACAGGAAAGACTAGAGATCTCTTCAAGAAAACTAGAGATACTAAGGGAACATTTCATGCAAAGATGGGCACAATAAAGGACAGAAATGGTAGGGACCTAACAGAAGCAGAAGATATTAAGAAGAGGTGGCAAGAATACACAGAAGAACTGTACAAAAAACATCTTAATGATCCAGATAACCACAATGGTGTGATCACTTACCTAGAGCCAGACATCCTGGAATGCGAAGTCAGGTGAGCCTTAGGAAGCATCACTATGAACAAAGCTGGTGGAGGTGATGGAATTCCAGTTGAGCTATTTCAAATCCTAAAAGATGATGCTGTCAAAGTGCTACACCCAACATGCCAGCAAATTTGGAAAACTCAGCAGTGGCCACAGGACTGGAAAATGTCAGTTTCATTTCAATCCCCAAAAAGGTCAATGCCAAAGAGTGCTCAAACTACCACACAATTGCACTCATCTCACATGCTAGCAAAGTAATGCTCAAAATTCTCCAAGCTAGGTTTCAGCAGTAGGTAAACCGTGAACTCCCAGATGTTCAGGCTGGATTTAAGAAAAGGCAGAGGAACCAGAGATCAAATTGCCAACATCTGCTGGATCATTGAAAAAGAAAGAGTTCCAGAAAAACATCTATTTCTGCTTTATTGACTATGCCAAAGCCTTCGACTGTGTGGATCACAAGAAACTGGAAAATTCTTAAAGAGATGGGAGTACCAGACCACCTTACCTGCCTCCTGAGAAACCTGTATGCAGGTCAGGAAGCCACAACTAGAATCGGACATGGAACAATAGACTGGTTCCAAGTAGGGAAAGGAATACATCAAAGCCATATATTGTCACCCTGCTTATTCAACTTAAATGCAGAGTACATTATATGAAATGCCGGGCCGGATGAAGCATAAGCTGGAATCAAGATTTTTGGGAGAAATATCAATAACCTCAGATATGCAGATGACATGACCCTTATGGCAGAAAGTGAAGAGGAACTAAAGAGCCTCATGATTAAAGTGAAAGAGGAGAGTGAGAAAGTTGGCTTAAAAGTCAACATTCAAAAAACTAAGATCATGACATTCAGTCCCATCACTTCATGGCAGATAGTTGGGGAAACAATGGAAGCAGTCACTACAGGTGGTGACTGCAGCCATCAAATTAAAAGACCATTGCTCCTTGGAAGAGAAGCTATGACCAAGCTAGACAGTGTATTCAAAAGCAAAGGCATTACTTTGCCAACAAATGTCCATCTAGTCAAAGCTATGGTTTTTCCAGTAGTCATGTATGGATGTAAAAGTTGGACTATAAAGAAAGCTGAGTGGCAAAGAATTGATGCTTTTGAACTGTAGTGTTGGAGAAGACTCTTGAGAGTCTCTTGGACTGCAAGGAGACCAAACCAGTCCATCCTAAAGGAAATTAACACTGAATGTTCATTGGAAGGACTGATGCTGAAGCTGGAACTCCAATACTTTTGCCATCAGATGAAAAGAACTGACTCATTTGAAAAGACCCTGATCCTGGGAAAGATTGAAGGCAGGAGGAGAAGGGGATGACAGGCGATGAGATGGTTGGATTGCATCACCAACTCAATGGACGTGAGTTTGAGCAAATTGAGGGAGATAGTGAAGGACAGGGAAGCCCAATATGCTTCTGGTGCCCAATATGCCCAATTGGACAGGTGCCCAATATGCTACTGGAGATCAGTGGAGAAATAACTCCAGAAAGAAGGAAAGGATGGAGCCAAAGCAAAAACAATACCCAGTTGTGGATGTGACTGGTGATAGAAGCAAGGTCCAATGCTGTAAAGAGCAATATTGCATAGGAACCTGGAATGTTAGGTCCATGAATCAAGGCAAATTGGAAGTGGTCAAACAGCGGATGGCAAGAGTGAACGTCGACATTCTAGGAATCAGTGAACTAGGATGGACTGGAATGGGTGAATTTAACTCAGATGACCATTATATCTACTACTGTGGGCAGGAATCCCTTGGAAGAAATGGAGTAGCCATCATGGTCAACAGAAGAGTCCAAAATGCAGTACTTAGATGCAATCTCAAAAACAACAGAATGGTCTCTGTTCATTTCCAAGGCAAACCATTCAATATCATGATAATTCAAGTCTATGCCCTGACCAGTAACGCCAAAGAAGGTGAAGTTGAATGGTTCTATGAAGACCTACAAGACCTTTTAGAACTAACACCCAAAAAAGATGTCCTTTTCATCATAGGGAACTGGAATGCAAAAGTAGGAAGACAAGAGATACCTGGAGTAACAGGCAAATTTGACCTTGGAGTACAGAATGAAACAGTGCAAAGGCTAACTTAATTTTGCCTAGAGAACGCACTGGTCATAGCAAACACTCTCTTCCAACAACACAAGAGAAGACTCTACATATGGACATCACCAGATGGTCAACACCAAAATCAGATTGATTATAACTTTACAGCCAAAGATGGATAGAAGCTCTATACAGTCAGCAAAAACAAGACCGGAAGCTGACTGTGGCTCCTATCATGAACTCCTTGTTGCCAAATTCAGATTTAAATTGAAGAAAGTGGGGGAAACCACTAGACCATTCAGGTATGACCTAAATCAAATCCCTTATGATTATACAGTGGAAGTGAGAAATAGATTTAAGGGACTAGATCTGATAGACAGAGTGCCTGATGAACTATGGACGGAGGTTCATGACATTGTACAAGAGACAGGGATCAAGACCATCCCCATGGAAAAGAAATGCAAAAAAGCAAAATGGCTGTCTGGGGAGGCCTTACAAACAGCTGTGAAAAGAAGAGAAGTGAAAGGCAAAGGAGAAAAGGAAAGATATACCCATTTGAATGCAGAGTTCCAAAGAATAGCAAGGAGAGATAAGAAAGCCTTCCTCAGCGATCAATGCAAAGAAATAAAGGAAAACAATAGAACAGGAAAGACTAGAGATCTCTTCAAGAAAACTAGAGATACTAAGGGAACATTTCATGCAAAGATGGGCACAATAAAGGACAGAAATGGTAGGGACCTAACAGAAGCAGAAGATATTAAGAAGAGGTGGCAAGAATACACATTAGAACGGTACAAAAAAGATCTTCATGATCCAGATAACCATGAAGGTGTGATCACTCACCTAGAGCCAGACATCCTGGAATATGAAGTCAAGTGGGCCTTAGGAAGTATCACTATGAACAAGGCTAGTGGAGGTGATGGAATTCCAGTGGAGCTATTTCAAATCCTAAAAGATGATGCTGTGAAAGTGCTGCACCCAGCATGCCAGCAAATTTGGAAAACTCATCAGTGGCCACAGGACTGGAAAAGGTCAGTTTTCATTCCAATCCCAAAGAAAGGCAAGGCCAAAGAACGCTCAAACTACCGCACAGTTGTACTCATCTCACACGCTAGTAAAGTAATGCTCAAAATTCTCCAAGCCAGGCTTCAGCAATACGTGAACCGTGAACTTCCAGTTGTTCAAGCTGGCTTTAGAAAAGGCAGAGGAACCAGAGATCAAATTGCCAACATCCACTGGAGCATTGAAAAAGCAAGAGAGTTCCAGAAAAACATCTATTTCTGCTTTATTGACTATGCCAAAGTCTTTGTGTGAATCACAATAAACTGTGGAAAAATCTTCAAGGGATGGGAATACCAGACCACCTAACCTGCCTCTTGAGAAACCTGTATGCAGGTCAGGAAGCAACAGTTAGAACTGGACATGGAACAACAGACTGGTTCCAAATAGGCAAAGGAGTATGTCAAGGCTGTATATTGTCACCCTGCTTATTTAACTTTTATGCAGAGTACATCATGAGAAACACCAGGCTGGATGAAGCATAAGCTGGAATCAAGATTGCTGGGAGAAATATCAATAACCTCAGATATGCAGATGAAACCACCCTTATGGCAGAAAGTGAAGAAGAACTAAAGAGCCTCTTGATGAAAGTGAAAGTGGAGAGTGAAAAAGTTGGCTTAAAGCTCAACATTCAGAAAACTAAGATCATGGCACCTGGTCCCATCACTTCATGGCAAATAGATGGGGAAACAGTGGCTGACTTAATTTTTCTGGGCTCCAAAATAAATGCAGATGGTGATTGCAGCCATGAAATTAAAAGACGCTTACTCCTTGGAAGGACAGTTATGACTAACCTAGACAGCATATTGAAAAGCAGAGACATTACTTTGTCCACAAAGGTCCATCTAGTCAAGGCTATGGTTTTTCCTGTGGTCATGTATGGATGTGAGAGTTGGACTATAAAGAAAGCTGAGCACCGAAGAATTGATGCTTTTGAACTGTGGTGTTGGAGAGGACTCTTGAGAGTCCCCTGGACTGCAGGAGATCAAACCAGTCCATCCTAAAGGAAATCAGTCCTGGGCGTTCATTGGAAGGACTGATGTTGAAGCTGAAACTCCAATATTTTGGCCACCTGATGCGAAGTGCTGACTCATTTGAAAAGACCCTGATGTTGGGAAAGATTGAAAGCAGGAGGAGAAGGGGATGACAGAGGATGAGATCGTTGGATGGCATCACCGCCTCAATGGACATGAGTTTGGATAAACTCCGGGAGTTGGTGATGGACAGGGAGGCCTGGCGTGCATGGGGTCGCAAAGAGTCGGACAGGACTGAGCGAGTGAACTGAACTGAACTACTAGGGAGCCCTTCCTACTGCTTCTCTGGACCCTGTTCCAGCTTGGCCATTTGAAATGGCCTTGGAGACAAGGTCTTAAAGCCCGCCAGGGCTGGGGATGGAGTGGGGAGCGAAGACTGGCAGACCTCTCCTCCAGTGCTTATGCAAACTTGGCAGCGGGTTGGTGAGAGGAAGACGAATCCCCGACGCTACCGGGGATGGACTCTGGCCCACAGTCCCGGGAGGCTCAGAGGCAGAGGTTGCAGGTTGCCGGACCGCGAACTCGAGACAGGGGTTGCTGGCAGAGAGCCCAGAGCTGCGCGTCTGGGAAACACACTGGTTAGCAGAGAGCTCAGCCCAGTCCCCACTGCCTGCGCAGGGGCTTCATCTGGAGAGCTTAGCTGGGGCTTTTCACGGAGCAAGGGGCCAAGCTCCCAGGGGAGCTGAGGAAGCTGTTCTCCAAAGCTTAGAACCTATCACTGCCTCCAGGGATTCGGTCTACTAGTGAAAGGAACCAAGTATTTGGGGAGTGTTTCGGGCTGGAGCGAGGTGGGGAGCGCAGCGTCGGCACGTTACCCCCACACATCGCCAACTCCAACCTCCAGAGGCAGGGGCCTCTGCAGAGTTACGGCAGCATTCCCGCCCTCTTTGGATGTTGGGTGTCCATCCCTGCAGCTCCTTCCCAAATCCTTCTTTTCCCCTTTGGTTCATCTGTGCTTGCAGCTGCGGACCCCATCTGGCGCAGTTACTCCAAGGCGACCTAGCTAGCGCCCCCTCCAGGATTGTGTTGGGAGCACGCACGGTTTGCAGACTCCCACAGCAGGTAGCAGCAAAAGGCTTGGTGGCTGTGATGGTGCAGTGAGCCGGTTGTCAACAGATAGTGCAGCTGCGGCCCTGTGAAAGAGGGCCGGCGAGTACGCAGCCCAGGTACTGCCCCTTCTCGGTGACGTCGCTACAGCCTGTTATAAAGACCTCGGGCGCAGCCTGCCAAGGTTCTGCTAACTCCCAAGCTGAGCAGGACTTGAGCCAAGAGGCGCCTGCAAAGCTGCAGGCGGCGGCGGCGGCAGCGGCGGCGGCGGTAATGAAAGCAGAGGAAAAAAATCTCCAGCTGGACCCAGGGCCCCAGAATCCCGGCCACAGACTCTGACTTTTACAGGTTGTACTGTGACTAATACCTCCCAGCCTTATCTTCGCCCCCAGGTCCTCACGCAGCATAGGGCTTTGCCTTTCTCGCTGCAGGCAGGAAGAACAGCACTTGGAAGCAGCAGCAGGTGCAGTAAGGTGGGGGGGTGTCTCCTGCCTCCTGGAACCGTGACCCGTGGAATTTCTTTCTCTGTTCCAGCTCAACGCGGGAGAGACGCTGTTTGCAGATTACAGAACTCAAGTGCTTCCTGAAGCTTAAAAGTGGAGGAATTCAAAGCCAAGGATATACAGCACATCTAGAAGATTTTATTTGAGCGTCAAGCCTTCTTGTAAGGAAGGGGTTCTGTCCAGAAAGAGCCTACGAGCCCTCCCGTCTGGGTTAAACAGGGCTTTTTGATCTCAGGCGCTGGCTCAGGACCCTGCTGCAAAAGGGTCCGTGTGTGTATAGAGAGGAGGGTTTAATCGCTTAGCAGAAGAATGGATAACGTCCTCCCAGTGGACTCAGACCTCTTCTCAAACATCTCCACCAACATCTCGGAGCCTAACCAGTTTGTGCAGCCAGCCTGGCAAATTGTCCTTTGGGCAGCTGCCTACACTGTCATCGTGGTGACCTCTGTGGTGGGCAACGTGGTGGTTATGTGGATCATCTTGGCCCACAAGAGAATGAGGACAGTTACTAACTACTTCCTGGTGAACCTGGCCTTCGCAGAGGCCTCCATGGCTGCATTCAATACAGTGGTGAACTTCACCTACGCAGTCCACAATGAGTGGTACTATGGCCTGTTCTACTGCAAATTCCACAACTTCTTCCCCATTGCTGCTGTCTTTGCCAGTATTTACTCCATGACGGCTGTGGCCTTCGATAGGTGAGCTTGACATTTGTGGAAAAAGGGAAAAAGTATCTTTAAAGGAAGATAGCACTGCTATGGAGCTTCAGGGTGGAATAGTGCATGGTTCAAGGTGGAGATTGACCACTTGTACCACTGGATTTGTACTGACAGCTAGCCGAGTCAGTTATTGATGGGGGATTTTAATCTTATCTGATGCTTTTCTTTTCTATCTCTCTTTCCTTTTCTACTCCTTTCCATTTTTCTGTCTCCTTTCCATTACATGTACATATGTGTGTACAATCACTCAGTCATGTCCGACTCTTTGCAACCCCATGGATTGTAGCCCGCCAGGCTCCTCTGTCCATGGGATTTTCCAGGCAAGAATACTGGAGTGGGTTGCCGTTCTCGTCTCCAGTGCATCGTTCCCACATAGGGAGTGAACTTGCATCTCCTGCATCTCCTGCATTGGCAGGTGGATTCTTTACCACTGAGCTGCCTGGAAACATCCCCCCCCCCCTTTTTTTCCTTCATTTAACTCTTTTTTTCCCCTTCTCCACTCATCTCCCTGACATTTTTCCTTTCAACTCCTACTTTGCTTCTTTCCATATATTCCTTCTGTCTTCTGCCTTTACAGCCTAAAGGGGATACCTAGGGTATAGCCAAGGGTCTGGCCCCTGACTGGGGTACTGTGAATCCTTGCAGGGCTGCTCTTCTGCTGTTCAACCTTTGGATGCTTTCGAGTTTTGAGTACATGTAGGCAAAATTCCTCATTTTCACTTTTTCCTGAAGATTCAGGGGCTTTTTGCTCCCGTCTTACCCCTCTAATATTATTTGGATGTTAAGAGCATTCAATTAGAATCATAAAATGCAGAATTCTAATTAAGCTCTGTCTATGCTGCTAGGAGTTCTCATTCAGGAATGAGAGGCAGCTATGTTGTTCTTAAGAAACTCCACATATAGGGATCCAGGAGTTTTTCAAAATTTCTCTTGCCATGTAAGGTCAATGTTTTTAGACTGTCTGTATCCATAGAGAAACATGCTTGGCAAAGGCAATCAAAGGCAATTGAGAGCTTTTTCCTGCATTCGACAGGCTAGGGTTCCAGAAGCTGATTAATAGTGAAAATGTTGGCATTTTCAAGTGGGTCCTAAGATGGCATGATGGAAAACTAATTATTAGAGCATAGCTCTATTTGTATTGACTTTTTGTGAGTGCCCTAGGTCTCTAATGTGTATATCTATAGATTCACAAGTGTTAAATGTTTACCTAGGATGTGGAGGTATGCTTAAAACACCTGCCACTGTGATTTTGAAATGGGTCCTTCTGATGGCCTTGCTGAGATAAATAAATATGAGAAACCCAAAGAAGAAGCTATGAGAAAAGCTTCAAAAATTTTTTCCCAAAATTATTGAACTCTTTTGCATAAAATTTGGAATTGATTTGAGCGGATTCTATAGCCAAATCTCTTTTTAAATCAGAGGAAACTATGTTTCTTTTGCAGTGATATCCAAATGCTGATTTTTAAATTCCCTTTATGCAACTCTTATGTGCTTAATATGTAATGTGAAAAATAAATTGTGGTGAGTCAATTTATATTTTAAATGTAGGAGAGAAACCAATTACTCAAAGTGGTACTGAAATGAATTTTTTTGAGAATTTATCTCTTATGCTACTCTGGTTTTTAGATATTTGTTTTGCTGGATGTCAGGTACACCTGTAAGTCTTTCTGCAGTGACTTGCTCCCTTAACTTCTCAGCCCCCTTAAACTTAGAAAACTCACAGCATGATGCATAACTGATTTTATGTGCAGTGAAGCCTGATGCTATTTCAGCTTTACACATACTATCTTGATTATCCCTAACTTAGAGGGAAAGTTGATATTTTTACTTCATTGGGTACTTGTGAGCTCAAGGGAGACCCGACAGTCAGTGTGAGCCCAAGCATTCAGTAGCTGATGGAGCCCCAGCAGACAGCTCTCCTGCTCTGGCTTATACAGCAATGACATGCTCCATAGCTCTTCTCTTTCTCTTTGCGCTTAGAAGGTGCGGGGTAGGATTCAGGGTCAAGGTCTTCACAGTGGGTTGAGAAAGGAGCCCGATTTTGGCTGCCTTGACTCTGACATCTCAGGCTCCACTGTTTGTCTCTAGGCAAACCACACACAGGACCCTGACTCTCTGTGACACCCTCAGGAAGATCAGAAGATCTCTGGTGTCAGAGCTGAGGGAAATGACAAGAAATGCCACTTGTGCCTGATGTGCAGGTTATCAACGGCATGCTCAGGGTTAGAGTTCAAGGAGAGTTAGGGATGCTGCTTCAAGGCTGTGTCTCTAGGTTCTCCAATGCTCCTTCTGTTTTTCCTTGCTCAGCCTCGTGAGCAGAGTGAATTAATCCCCTTAGGCCCTCCAATGAATCTAGCTTCCCTACAGGCATGGTCATCCATTTTTTCCCTAGAGTGTTTTAGAGAGGAAGAGGCCTCCATATGAATGATCTCTTCTTTACTCCGCCAAGGCGATGCAGACTTGGAGGAAATGTTAAATTACCTTTTTGTATGCTCCTTGAATTTTTAACAGATAATCTTTGAATTATCTTAAAAAATTAAAGCAACATGGTTTTCCTGATTGTAAAATTAAACCTCATTCATGAAGAACATAGACACAAAAATACAAATCACCCATGACTCCACCATGCAAAAGTAACACCTGTTAACATTTGAATTTCTCTTTTTATGACTATTTCATTACATTATTGAAGTAAGATTCTAGGTAATTTGGTAGGTTATTTTTTTTTATATTAATGGAAAACATGAATAATATTTTCTCATGTAATTAACACTCTTCAGTAACATAATGGCAGTGGCTTCCTCTTAATATTATTCCATTACACGAATATGCTATTATTACTTTAACCATCTCCCTACTGTTGAGAATCTGCTAATTCTGTATGATAATTTTATTTTGTTTTCTTGATTGTTTCCTTAGGGTAGATTCCCAGAAATAAAATTACTGGGTCAAATGAAATGAAATTTTAAAGAATGCTGCTTCTAATTTTAAAGGATTCTAAACCCTGGGCAGAGCAAGGAGCGTGTCTTTTCTGTTTTGTTTACTTTTATCTCCTCAGAACGAAGAAGAGTGCTTGGTACTTAGAAGTCACTATATGCTTACTGATTAAATGAATGAACAAATAAAATAATACATGCTCCTATAAAAACATTTGGAAGAACATTATCAATGGCACCCTCAGGGTTTATAACTATTTTCAAGGTAGAGTTAGGAATAAGGCCTCAAGGCTGTATTTCCAAGACCTCCATTTTAAAAAGTGTAAACAATCTACCATTCCAATACAGAAAACTAGATATAGGTCTGGAACGCTATACTTACTTTTTCTGTGTTACTTATGCCACATAGAGTCACTCATATTCAATATACATTTTGGATCATAATAAAAACAGTTTCAATGGTTGTTTTTTTGTGTGTGTTTTGTTTTGTTTCATTTTCCAAATCATGAAATAGTTTTCAAAATAAGATTTTTAAAGGATGCATTATATTGCATAGCTATAATCATTTATTTAATCATTCCTCTATTTTTAGATGTATATTGTTTCCATTTTGAATGATTACAGGTAACTCTGAAATTAATATTCTTGACAGAAATCTGAGAGCATCCCTTGTTCTTTTCATAGAATAAACTCCTGAAAATTGAATAGCTGGGTCAAACTGTCTTGGTAAGCTTTGCCCAATTTCCTTCTAGAAACAAAGTGTAGGCAGAGAAAAAGACTTGAGCTGCAGATGGTAGAACTGATTTCAGTCTTTCCTATAAACTTTCCATAGAGTGAAGGGAGAGAGACAGAGAGAGATAATGAGAGTCCCTTCAGAAAGAATACCCATTTACTGAAGGCAATGGCTACCTAGAATTTTTTAACATTGCAGAGACAAATATACTAAATAATATTAGGTTTACTAATTAAACTCCAACAAATACCAAGGATTTTTCTTTTTAAAACTCTGTAATTTCTCCCACTCAAAACAAAATTTTAAAATTCGTATTTTAAAAACTAAAAGGTATGTGTGTGATGTTTCATGAAATTGGAAGTTGAAAGACGCTGAGAGGGGCACCTTCACTCCTCAGGACCCAGTGACGATGACTGGTTCCAGTTCTCTGGAGCAGCATCCAAGAAGAGAGGAGGGGGAACCAATCCTTAAGCCCCACAAAAGGGGCGGTAGAAGCGAATGGGGACCTGACTTGGAACCCAGCTCACAGCAGCTAGAGGCTCAGAAAAGTGCTAGTCTGATAACACTGTTTCTTTACCTGGCAGGGGCTGTTTTAATTTCAGCAAATGAAAGGTAAATGTTGCTTACTTCTCAGACTGGGTCTAAATAGATATATTGTATTTGAGTGAAAGAAAACATCCAAATGATGATGGTCTCTGGACAATATGAAATTTGTTCAGGACCAAAAAAATATTTCCTCATATAGGGGTAATGATTGAAGGTAAAAGAGGGAATGAACTCTCTGAGAGATTAAAAGAGGAACCAAGACATGCATAAATAACAAAACTCTGCTTACTGATTCCCTGGTATCTATCCAACTCCCAGTCATATGCAGCTACAAGTCTAAATAACCTGCTTCCCAAGTCTCTGCTAGACCTGCAGTCTGTCCTTGAACCTCACCTTGTTGACAGACTTGGATCCCATTGTATATCTCAGGGCAGTCCTTCTCCATCACACCCAGAGGCAAGTCTTTCCACTAATTTTTTTTTAATTAGTTTATTTTAATTGGAGGCTAATTACTTTACAATATTGTATTGGTTTTGCCATACATCAACATGAATCTGCCACAGGTGTACATGTGTTCCCCATCCTGAACCCCCCTCCCAACTCCCTCCCCGTACCATCCCTCTGGGGCATCCCAGTGCACCAGCCCCAAGCATTAGATAGATCTTACAGTCCATGACTAAGCACCCAGGTGTTGCTGAGAATGTTCATTCACTAGAAGTTCATCCATGGTAACTGATCCTGTCTTTTCAAATCATGAATCTTGAATATATAAGGGTTGATACAGACCTTCTTGAGTTTTTTACATCTTGGATGAACCATTTTGGCTGCAGGACCTTTCCTGGAGAGGTCTGCTGCCCACCTACTTTGGAGTTGCCCCACTGCCCTTGCCACATCCTCTCCCAAATCATAGGAGCCCCCAGGGTCCTGAATGGTCAAAGCCCTTGTTTTGGTGGGGGTGGGGGGTTGGCTGTCAGAAACATATATGGGTTCAACTGGGGGAAAATAAAGAGTAATTTTCAATGTAAAAGCACATCATAGGACCACTTGACTACTATTACTGTTGTTCAATTAGAAAATAGTAGAATAGAGATTGTAAGCGAGAAACACTCACTGTTAAACTGGAAAAAGATCTCCAGTCCATCAAGGGATGGTGCCACCAGGTACGTGGTTCCTGAATCAGGGCCTCATGCTTTCCCTCAAAGGGCTTATGATACATAATGATTTAAAGGTAACTATAACATACGGTGTTATATGATAGGTTTCATAAGTATTGTAGAAATTCTATAGGAGTGAGGAGGCAGGAGGTAATCTAGCAGTGATGATCAAGAAAGGCTTCAAAAGGTGATAACTGATTTGAGCCTTGAAGATTGGATAAGGTTTTTAAAGAAAATTAAGTTAAGGAAAGGTGATATTTTAGGTAAAACAAACTATACAACAGCAATATGGAAATAAAAAGTTGCGAAGTATTTGGGGAGAATGACAGGCTGACTCAATTTGAGTGAATTCACAAGTGAATCAAGAAATGGATGGAGGAGTTGGTCAGAGGAAAATGAGTATAGTTTTTGTTGGATTTTACGTGAAAATATAATGATTAGTTTGAAATGCCCAACAAGCAATTTGAGAGGTGGGGGTAGAGAATAAGAGCCTAGGGAAACAAAATCTATATTTAGGAATTTTCTGAACAGATGGCTTATTGGAAATTTGAAAGTAGAGAATATCTCTTTTACCTATATATGTTTCTGGAAAAGAAGCCAGGGATTCATGGAAATGTTCTATCAGGTATTAGAAGGGAAAAAATAAGAAACAGAGAGGTAGTGGAATAATCAGAATATGTGGAGTGACAAAAATTAAGAGAGGTGAGTTATGATGGGTTATATTATAGTGTCATTAGAATCCGAGGATGATGACATTAGTTTTGGCAATTAGAGGACATTGGTGAGCTGTTAGAGACTGTAAGCACAGTATGAAGGGGGGGGGCGGGGGTTGGATAAAATTACATGCAATGAGGGAAATGGCCTCTTATTCATCCATTTGTCCATTCAGCAAAGCTTTATTGAGCACTTACTATGTACCAGATGCTAATGCAGTGAAATATTGCCTTTGCCCATCTGCTCTCAATCTTCAACTATCAACAAAGTTACGAACACCGTTATAACCCAATGCAATTAGTACCACGCAGAGGGAGTTCGGAGACAAAGGAATGGTCTACCCTTGGCAATGTGGGAAAGGCTTAGAGTAAAATAAAGAAAAGGAAGAGGAGGGGAAGAGGAAATAAACAGCAAAGTACAGAGAAAACAATGTGAAGTTTGGGTTTTTAAAATAAACTTCAAGAGCATTGGATTGGGGATCATCATAATGATTTATTCATGTTTGTCACCTGGAAACTAGAAAGAGGATTTTATATTAATACAGTTTATAATGATCCGTTATGGTGCATGTTCTCCAATACACTGTCTCATCTAAGCCTTGATACCAATGGGGATTTTGTTTCTACTTTGGATAGACTATTAAAAACAATTTTTTTAGCATCATCCTCATACTCGCCACTCCCTAGTAACTTGGAGACCCATGCAATTTGCATTCATGTGCCTTAGACGTCTGCCTGTACGCTCCTGCTCAAGGTGGCTTTTGAAATCCGTATAGTCTAAGGAAAGTGATATAAGGGTCCTACTGTTTCAGAGAGGATGTTAGAGCCCTTTTAACAAATTTTCACTCAAATAATAATTCAACCCCACAACCTTCTAGACAGCATCATTGTAAGAAGATCAAATTCTGCTTAAATATTTCACTCAAGTTGTCTCATTTGTTAAATTCATTCCATTTTGAAGCATTATAAAATCATTCCTTTTATTGAAGGAATAATGACCCTGATTTGGGGCTGCCCTTACTAATATAATGCCTCTTCCCTGTGGCCATCTCTCTGATAGATCCATCCTGAAGCTTCTCTATTTTGGTTAACTGTCCCTAGTTCCTTCATCTTTCCATCCTCATTGTCTCTACTTGCTATTCCCATTCGCTCAAGTCAAAGTCGCTCAGTCGTGTCCGACTCTTTATGACCCCATGGACTATACAGTCCGTGGAATTCTCCAGGCCAGAATACTGGAATGGATAGCCTTTCCCTTCTCCAGGGGATCTTCCCAACCCAAGGATCAAACCCAGGTCTCCCGCATTGCAGGCAGATTCTTTACCAGTTGAAGCACCAGGGAAGCCCTGTGGTCCTTTTAACTGAGAGTTTAAATAATGCCCAGAACTGAGCATTACCCTATTACCATTACCTTGTCCAGATCCGCCTGCTATAGGGCTGGTGTACTACCTCTTGACTTTGTCTTCTTAGACTTAGTTCAGGTGCTGCCTCTACTAAGAAGCTGACCTTAATCTGCAGGTCTAGTGAGGTGTCCTTCCTGTGTATTCCTGTCATTCATGCAAGATATTTGTATATCATTTATGCAACTCTCTGTAACTTGATCTTTCCCACACCCTCCCACCCACTAAACTGCAAGCACCATGAGAACAGGAATGCTTTATCTGGTTTCCTGTTACCTGGCACAGAATAGGAACTTATTAAAGTGTGTATATAGTGGTTGATATGACTGTACTTCTCTTCTGCACACACCAACCAAAATCTGAAAACCAGACATCAGACAGACTTCAAAGCACACCTATGATCCTATGCCTTGAAGCAAAAGAAAAATCAGATCAAATTTCTGTCTACCATGATGTTTTGCTACAAAATAGAAAACTTTTGGTTTCAAATCCCTGTTCAAGAATAACTACATGTTCTAATTCACCTGTCTCTTCCAGACTTCACTTGACTGGTCCCCACTGGATTCCCAACCCACACCCTGTCCCCAACAGGTATTATACCCCAGAAGAATACCTTTGATTGATTTCTACCTTGGTATTTATCCTTTCTCCTTTAGCTCCAATCTATCAAGGCATACTGAAAACTCTGAGATATTTCATGGACCCTTTTGAGGTCCAACTATTGCCATCCCACTGGCTTTTTCTTCAACACCCTTGCTAGCAAGAGGGTGTTTTACTTGTCTCTGCTTTACTTGTCTTTCCTGAGGCAGGACCAGCAAAATCTGTCCTGCATCCAGCCCTCCAAGTGCTATATCTACAGTATTTGTTGAAGACCTAGACTGTACCATATTAAAATACCATCACAGACACAGGAAGATTTCAGCAGAGTGGCCTAAGGAAGTCATAGACCTTGAGGGCAGACTGGGAAACTGACTTACTTTAGAAACTGATTTGCCACCTTTAGAAGCTGTGTTTCCAACTTTCAGAAGGACTATGAAGCTCTATGGATAAGGAAACCCAGGGATGAAAAGATGCTTTAATGACAGCCATGTGACATAAACCTCAGTGTGAGTGTTAATGTGTGAACTGCCCGTTTAATATTTGGGACTCTCCGTGGAGTGCATTTCATGTCTTTCACATATGAGTGTCTTTCAATAACCTTACATCTGACTTTTGATAATGGAGTTCAGTGTAGGAAAGGTTCCAACAGTGGTTCTACACTTACTAGTTATGTGAATATGGGCAAGATACTTAACCTCTCTGGGCCTCAATTTTCCCACCTGATCAAAAGGATATTAATAAAAGTTACCCTGTGGAGTATTGTTGCAAGGAGAGAGGGAAAAGGAAAGGAATGGAACTGCATGAAAAGTTCCTAATCTGCAATCTCTAATAACCCACGACACACCATTATTCTGTCACAGCATCCTCTTGGATGCTTTCTACATCAGGTGTAACAGCAGCAAGATGAAACATTTATATCCTTCCCCACTCCCCCCATAAATATAAACTATAAAATACTTCTAATTGAGTCAGCAAACCTGTTTCCAAATGCCATCCAGCATCCTTCCCATCTGTGGAGGTGCACATACTCTTTACCAGAAGCCAAGTATTTGGATATTATATACAGCTGACTCTTGAATGACAGGAGTTTGAATTGCATGAGTCCATTTATACCCAAATTTTTTCAATAGTAAATAATATAGTTCTACACCGTCAGCAATTGGTTGAACCCACAAATATGGAGGAATAGAGGGCAAGCTATAAATAACACTGTGGATTTTCAAGTGTTGGTGCCTCTAATCCCTGCATTGTCCAAGAGTCAACTGTGTTACAGCCCAGAAAAACCAAATCATTTTCTTTTATACCATCTCCGAAATTACATGCCACATCCCACATCCTACATGTCCCAAAGACACCACCCTCACATTAAGCTTCATTTGTGTGTTATATGTTTGAGGGAGAACTTGGTCATACCAAAAAACGTTAACTTCCTGCTTGTGTTTCACTGATATTCAATTTGTTAAGTTGTGTTTCTTTTGCCTTTGAACACTTCTCAGTCTTGAAAGTTTTCTTATAAACCTAGGTTGCATGTGTTAAATATCAACTTTCTCTTGTCCTGTGACCAATGCTCCATTTGGTGTTGTTTTTCTGTTGCTAAGTCATGTTTCACTCTCTGTGGCCGCATGAACTGCAGCAAGTCAGGCTTCCCGGTCTTTCTCCTGGAATTTGCTCAAACTCACGTCCATTGAATCAGTGACACCATCCAACCATCTCATTCTCTGTCATCCCTTCTCCTTTTGTCCCCAATCTTTCCCAGCATTAGGGTCTTTTCCAGTGAGTCGGTTCTTCACATCAAGTGGCCAAAGTGTTGGAGCTTCAGCTCCAATGAATATTCTTCCAATGAATATTCAGGGATAATTTCCTTTAGGATAGACTGGTTTAATCTCTTTGCTGTACAAGGGAGTCTCAAGAGTTTTCTCTAGTATCACAGTTGGAAAGCATCAGTTCTTCAGCACTCAGCTTTCCTTCTGGTCCACCTTTCATATCTGTACATGACAACTGGTAAAACCATAGCTTTGACTATGTGGAACTTTATTTGACAAAGTAATATCTCTGCTTTTTAATATGCTGTCTAGGTTTGTCATAGTTTTTCTTCCAAGAAGCCAGCGTCTTTTAATTTTGTGGCTGCAGTCACCATCCACATTGATTTTGGAGGCCAAGAATGTGAAATCTGACACTGTTTCCACTTTTGCCCTATCCATTTGCTATGAAGTGGTAGGACCAGATGCCATGGTCTTCATTTTTAACTGTTTAGTTTTAAGCCAACTTTTTCACTCTCTTCTTTCACCTTCATCAAGAAGCTCCTTAGTTTCTCTTCACTTTCTGCCATTAAAGTGGTAGCATCTGCATATATGAGGTTGTTGATATTTCTACAGGCAATCTTGATTCCAGCTGGTGAGTCCCCCAGCCCAGCATTTCGTATGATGTACTCTGCATATAAGTTAAATAAGCAAGGTGACAATATACAGCCTTGATGTACTCCTTTCCCAATTTGGAACCAGTCTGTTCCACATCCCGTTCTAACTGTTGCTTCTTGTCCTGCATACAGGTTCCTTAGGAGGCAGGTAATGTGGTTTGCCTCCACATTATGAATATTCCTGCTTCCTCCTTTATGAATATTCTATAGTTTGTTGTGATTCACACAGTCAAAGGCTTTAGCGTAGTCAATGAAGCAGAAGTAGATGTTTTTTGGAATTCCCTTGCTTTTTCTATGATCCAGCAGATGTTGGCAATTTGATCTCTGGTTCCTCTGTGTTTTCCAAATCTAGTTTCTACATCTGAAAGTTCTCAGTTCACATACTGCTGAACCCTAGCTTGAAGGATTTTGAGCATAATCTTGCTAGTATGTGAAATGAGTGCAATTGTATGGTAATTTGAACATCCCTTGGCATTGTCCTTCTTTGGGATTGGAATGAAAACTGACCTTCCCCAGTCCTGTGGCCACTGCTGAGTTTTCCACATTTGCGGGCATATTGAGTGCAGCACTTTAACAGCATCGTCTTTTAGGATTTGAAATAGTTCAGCTGGAATTTCATCACTTTCACTAACTTATTCATAGTAATGCTTCTTAAGGCCCATTTGACTTCACACGCCAGGATGTCTGGCTCTAAGTGAGTGACCACACCATCATGGTTATCTGGGCTTCTTCGTACAGATGTTCTGTGTATTCTTGCCATTTCTTCTTAATCTCTTCTGCTTCTGCTAGGTCCTTGTCGTTTTTGTCCTTTTTTTGTGTCTATCTTTATATGAAATATTTCCTTGGTGTCTCCAGTTTTCTTAAAGAGATCTCTAGTCTTTCCCATTCTACTTTTTCCCTCTATTTCCCTACATTATTCACTTAAGAAAGCTTTCTTATCTCTCCTTGCTATTCTCTGGAATTCTGCTTCAATTGGGTATATCATTAAGCAGAAAGTATTATGTTTAATGTACACAGACATATAAACAGAAAAACTAGATATCCTATGGTTTCATGTTAAAAAATTAAAATGTTCTGAATCAGGTATTATGAGATAAACTTACAAGTTTATAAACAATAGCTGCAATAGTTAAATTCACTTGTTCAGATAGTTAAGGCTTTACTATTTATAGTAAGACTTTTAAGATATATATTTGTCCTTTGTAGATCCTAAGGAAGCTGAGAATTAGCTTTGGGGTGATGGAACCTTTCCGGTAGTTTGAGTTTCAAAAGGCTTTCTCCTTTTATTTCCTTCAGTCTCAGGTTTTACCTGATTGAGCTCCTTTGGCTCAGCCTCAGGTTATTGTGCACAGTATTTGCATTTCTGATTTACAGAGATTTGCAAGACAAAGATGGAGACAGTTGTTTTATTTCCCCCTGAGAACTGGTCTGCCACTAAATGATATTAAAAGAATGATTTGCCCAACAATATTTAAAAAAAATTTTTTTATATCCGTGAGAAAATTTTCAACTAAACTGCAAATCGAGGGTTCTATTTGCTACAGAGTTAGGGTTCAATTTATCATGCCTTCAAAAGTTAGCACAAGACTTTCAACAAAGACCCTCTTAAGCCCAGAGCTAAAATCACTAATATTATCTTTATTACCCCCCGAATATGAGCTTTCAATTTTAATTTCATATTATGAGGGTTCAGGTAACACTGCTGGTTTCTTTTGGTATGTTTAATTAATGTTGTTAAGGGGCAGGTTTATATGCCCTGTCTTATAATATCAGGCAGGGGAAGCATTCCCCAATGAGATTCATAATATTTATCCTACATTATAATTAGGCACAAGAGATGTAACCATCTTATATAAATCCATTTAAATATACCAGTTTATATAAATTTTCATTTTATTTGTGCCAATTATTATACCTTCAACTTTTGTTTCCATTAGAATCCCATCAGCAAGTTTTTTTCCAGTCTTAAAAGATGTATGTGTTTATGTATATACATATACATGTGACATATTTTGTTGTTTACTTGCTAAGTCATATCTGACTCTTTTGCCATCCCATGGCCTCTAGCCTGCCAGGTTCCTCTGTTCATGGAATTCTCCAGGCAAGAATACTGAAGTGAATAGCCATTCCCTTCTCCAGGGGATCTTCTCTACCCAGGGATTGAACCTGCATCTCCTGCATCGGCAGGCAGATTCTGTACCACTGAGCCACCAGGGAAGCCCATTGAACATACATATCTAAGTATATATATGGGATGTACTTGACTGGTGCCCTTTGATGCTGGGGACTAATGGGAGGTTTCCTTTTGGTTCATTCAACTGTAGTGCTCTTGCCACCAAAACCTTGGCTTCCTCTGCCTCTAAAGTTGAATACAAATTACAGAGACAGAATTTGGAAGAAATAGAAAGATGACTTAAATCTTCAACCAGTAGGGGAGAGAACACAGTAGGCTCGTGCCTCAGGAACTGTGCCCCGCCTCCTCTGAAATCTGAGAGACTGCATGTAGCCTGGGTCTCATGGTCTTAGAGTAAATGATAGGCTCAAAGTAATGAAAGTCTTGCATTCTTCTTCTTGTTTTGTTTCAAAAGTCATAGCTGGCATCAGGTAACCCAGTAATTGGGTTTGTCTTCCTCTGGTGTATTGTACTATGGCTTTCTTTCTGAAATGAAAAAAGAAAGAAAACTACAAGGGAAAGCTGCCTTAAAGGTAAGCTCCAGGTACAGGATGTAATTAGCATAGAGTTAAAGGGTAATAGGTGCAGGATATAACTCATGCGGAGTTAGGGAGGTGATAGGTGCTGGTAGTAGTTTATATAGTAGCAGGTTGGTTTTGAGAAAAGCAAACTTAGTTACAGACTACAGATTAGGAACAGTTAAAGTAAAAACAAGTGATCAGGCCTGCTCACTGTTCTCTATATCTTCTTTGTTCTCAGGAAAAGGAAAGAAACAAAAGAAAAACTCATTCCTCTTTTTTTCTATTTCACTGCAACAAATTCCCTCTGTTAGTTTATTCCCTCCATATCAATGCAGGAGGGGAAATAGGTATCATTCTTGCTTGGCTGAGGACAGAACCTTAGTTTTGCTCGATTTGATGATCACCAGCTCTCGGGCCCAGGGGCTCATCTATCTCTTACTTTAAATTTCCCTATTTGAACCCCAAGAAATCTTTATTAGGAGGATGAGGGATAATAGTCTGTCTTCTGTAGCTTCTTCAGGCTGGCACATGATTCATAGACCCCACCTAGATGGGGTCATGGAGTTCTTGCCCTGTTCATTAAGGGGCTGCAGGGTGGGTTTTGTAGTTATTCCTGCAGGATCTGTTCTGAGGAGTGGCTGTAATGTCTGCATCATTTTTACCTTGAATTGAGTCTGTTGTAGTCTGGAGGAGACAAAACTTAGCAAGTGGTTTAAAAAAAGAGAGGCCAATGATCAGTAAAAGAATTATTGCAACTAGTTAGGGGTCAGAGAAGGAGTAATAACCAAGTTACATTTGATAACAATTTTGATTATTGTCACAATAGGGTCAGTGCTTGGGTTATCCTGTACAAACAAGTGGAGACATTTGGAATCAGTAGTTGGAGGAGTTAAAACCAGATATTAATAGACAAAATAGATCTTATTTCTTTTTAGGAATATAGGCCTGATTCCTAATCTAGACTTAACACTTTGAGGAGATGTAGCCAGTTGTCTCGGTTCATCCAAGTAGGTTTTAACCTTTAATGTGGCTATTGGTCACTACATATGTGTTTTTTCTTTTTGCTAACATATGATCTAAAGCAACTTCATCATCTAAACATATTAGATTTACATGGGAAAACCTTTCAAAGGTAAGATTGTAGTTACCAGGGCTAGCAGACATTGCTTTGAGAATGCCTGATGGCATTTCAAGTCTGACACAGCTCGGAAAACTCAGGTTCTTAATGATACAAGGGCTTGTCTGAAATCACACCATAGTGTCACCTATTTATTTCCTTAGATGTCTGAACAACACTCTCTTTTGACTTTTAATAGTAATTTTCCCCTTAATAGCCAATCACTGTCATTGATGTTAGCATTTCTCTAGGTATGAGAAGACATAAGAACCAGAGCCCATAAAATCTTCTCTTAAAAGTATCTTTCTGAAGGCCTATTCTACCAGTTTTTCCAGAGCACAGAGGGCCTCATTCCTGATCTCCACCAGGAAATCCTTTCAGGGGGTATTCATGGTCGGTAGATGTAGTGACCATGATTTAATCTTTGTAGAGGTAGATGGTGAATGCCAATTTCCAGTTGGAAGAGCCTCTTCTGGGTCACAAATTTGACCATAGTTTGGGGAGCATTTCATGACAGTTTTGTCCCATGGCGCTAGGAATCTCATTCCCAAATCTAGTGATTTCATTGACAGGGCACTCAATGCTCTGTTACTGGTTTAGTCCATAAAACAGTATTCAAAATTCTCTGGGCTACCCATGCTTATTAGTCCCTTGTGGTCCAGGAAAATATTTGTTTTTGTTGCTTCTTCCCATATCTAGAGTTACACTGTTACAATCATTGATCTCATACAGAACTACATATCTAATCAACTACTTCAAGTCACCTAGTTATCATTATTATCCTGCTTATGCACTGGGTACTGTAAGAGACAATAATTTTATAAAATAGGCAGGATATAAGTAAAGTAGCTAGTGACATTGGCAAAGTCATAGTGTAGCAGGGAGACAAAAGCATAAACAGTTTGAAAACAAAGAACAAGTTATAACAATGACTAGAATGACTAACTATAATCCAGTTTGCAGTAAACCATCGAGTCCATAGGAAAGCCAGTTGGAGAAGCCAAATTCTGGCAGGAACAGGTAGACAGAAAAACATAAATTTTTCATCTTTGTTTACAAAGGCATACTTTATCAATTTGTTGTAAACCACAGCATAAGAGAAAAGGTTTTTCTGAAAAACAAAGATTCAAGCTAGTATATTTTCCGAAGTCATAAAGTTATAAATCATATTCATCAGTTCATTCAGTTCCAGGTTGATCCTGTTGATCTAGATGAAGTAATCAAGTTTTCTATCAGAATTTTGTCAGTGGTATTTTTGTCAGTTGAGTGGTATTTTCTAAGACTATCAGAAACTTATATTTGCTTAGAAAGTTCTTTTTATGAGTCTTCTTGAAAATCTTCATTTTTGTAACAGCATCAATATAAAATAATTGTCTATAAAGGACAAAACTTAAAATAGCATGGCTAGAGATTTGATGAGCAGGAAATTTGGATATTTCCCTAACATATAGCAAAGAGTGAAAAAGCTGGCTTAAAACTCAACATTAAAAAAAAAAAAAAAAACCCTAAGATCATGGCATCCAGTCCCATCACTTCATGGCAAATAGAAAGGGAATAAAGTGGAAATAGTGACAGATTTATTTTCTTGGGTTCCAGAATCACTGCAGATAGTGACTGCAGCCATGAAATTAAAAGATGTTTGCTGCTTGGGAGGAAAGCTATGACAAATCTAGACAGTATATTAAAAAGCAAGGACTTCACTTTGCTGACAAATGTCTGTATAGTCAAGGCTATGGTTTTTCCAGTAGTCATGTATGGATGTGAGAGTTGGACCATAAAGAAGGCTGAGCACTGAGGAATTGGTGCTTTCAAATTGTGGTGCTGGAGAAAACTCCTGAGAGTCCCTTAAGCTTCAAGGAGATCAAACCAGTCACTGCTAAAGGAAATCAACCCTGAATATTCATTGGAAGCACTGATGTTGAAGCTAAAGCTTCAATACTTTGGCCACCTGATGGGAAGAGCCAACTCACTGGAAAAGATCCTGATGTTGGGAAAGACTGAAGGCAAAAGGACAAGGGAGTGGCAGAGGATGAGATGAATAGATAACATCACTGACTCAATGGATATGAATTCGAGCAAACCCTGGGAGATAGTGGAGGACAAAGGAGTCTAGTGTGCTTCAGTTCAGAGGGTGGCAAAGAGTTGAACATGACTTAGCAACTAAATAACAGCAACAAACAACATTTTATGTTAACAACTAGAATGAGGACTGATAACATATATTATATATAAATTCTGAAATACCTATATTAATGACATTTATCCATACACTATAGCCTAAAATTCACCTCCAATCATTTGGCAATGCTTATGAATTTAAAATACCAAATAAACTTAAAACATTCCTCTCTAAGATGTCTCAGAGATGTTTCTTTGAAGCATCCCAGAGTCAGCTGGAGGTTAAAATAGCTTTAGTTAGATTTTGATACTTGGGAAGTTTGTTAGGACTATCAAAAAGGTTTTAAAACAAAACAGGGTCATAGGTCACTGAAACACTACTTTTTTAACCAAAGCCACAAAATGTTTAAAAGAAAACAAATGCAAATCATTCAAGGGCCCAGAAATTCACACAATATCTTATCAAAGAGGAGCACTTCTAACACAGAGAAATCAAATTCCAGTCTTGCATTAGCTTACTTAACAAAATCCATTAACTTAGTTAACTCCAATCTAAATTTAGTTAATCCTGACCATGTATGAAACTTTTTACTCCTCATCATTTTCTGTATCCAGCCTGTCTCTCATTTTCCATCCAAATAAAATCAATCAGATCATTCTTTTTTCTCACTAAAATATCCTTTCATTCCTCATACCTTCTTTACTGAAAATATACACTTTCAGTAAACACTTTCAGTCTCTTACTGTACACTGAAATGTCTGTTATTCCACTAGCTTTAATTATATGTTTAAATTAGAATCTTCAACTCTTAAGACACTAATTTTTAATGAAAGCTAAGAAGTAAGCAATTATGAACTCTCTTTTACATTTGCATTCTATAGATTGGTAAGCACAAATATCAGTGGTAATTTCTTAAAACACTTGCTTTCTGATAGAGAACAACAACTCAGGCTAACACCAAATATTTTCATTTATATTCCTAAATATGTTAATTTCTCTGTTTAGTAATTGATATTTCAGTATCCTCTAGCTAGTTAATAAACTTCCATCACTTAAATTAACATAACTCTAGAACTTAAGGTTACAAAGTACCTGGAAAGATCATCTTAAACAGACATTTCTAAAATACAATTATTTAATGGGTTACCCCAAATCTCTTATCTCATTTACATTTGAAGTTTTATCAAAGAAAGTTATTTTTCTTGCAACAGATATAATAAGGTCTTATTTATTAAATCTAGGTACAGTAAAGTAGTATACCTAATTTTGATGACTTTAAAGATGACTATATCAATTGGATCCACAAACTTAAACTTTAATACCAGGTATCAAGTTAATTTTGAGAATTTCTGAGTTCACATGAACCTGAAATTTCTTTAGGCAGGTTTCTTTACATTTAATTTGTGAGCATTTACTTTTTAATTGAATGGAGCATTTTATAAATTTAGTTTTGATAATACTTTTCAAAGGTAGAGTTATTGCATATGTATAATGTGTACACAGACATAAACAGGCAAAACTAGAGATCTCATGACTTCATTTAAAAAAAAAAGTTATGAATTAGGTATTATAAACTTGAAGAGATTTCTAGTCTTCCCCATTCTATCGTTTTCCTCTATTTCTTTGCATTGTTTACTTAGGAAGTCTTTCTTATTTCTCCTTGCTATTCTTTGGAACTCTGCATTCAGATGGGTTTATCTTTCCCTTTCTCTTTTGCCTTTTTCTTCTCTTCTTTTCTTAGCTCAGTTGGTAAAGAATCCACCTGCAATGCAGAAGACCCTGGTTCAATTTCTGGGTCAGGAAGATCCCCTGGAGAAGGATCAGGCTACCCACTCCAATATTCTTGGGTTTCCCTTGTGACTCAGCTATCCATGGGTTGGGAAGATCCCCTGGAGACGGGAAAGGCTATACCCACTCTAGTATTCTGGCCTGGAGAATTCCATGGACTGTATAGTCCACAGGGTCACAAAGAGTCAGAGACAACTGAGCAACTTTCACTTTTTCTTTTCTCTTCTTTTCTCAGCTATTTGTAAGGCCTCCTCAGACACCCTTTTTGCATTTCTTTTTCTTGGGGATGGTTTTAATCACCATCTCCTGTACAATATTACAAACATCTGTCCATAGTTCTTCAGGTACTCTATCAGATCTAATCCCTTGAATCTGTCATGTCTACTGTATAATTGTAAGGGATTTTACAATTATACAGTAGAAGTTTACAAACAGTTTACAAACAGTTGAAATACATTAAAGTTGCTTGCTCAGATGACTAAGGCTTACTATCTGTAAGGATTGGCTGAGGGAGCATCCCAGAAGTTTGAATTTTAAACTGCTACTTTCTTTCTTTGATTTTAGGTCTTATCTGTTTGAGCTAATTAGGCTTAATCTCAGGTCCTTGTGGCCTGTTATCACTCTGGTTTGTAGAGATTAGCAAGAGAAAGTCAGTTGCTTTTAGTTCCCCAAAGAACAGCTCTGTCACCCAAAAGATACTAAAAGATTTTATCAGTGACAAGATTTCTAATTAAACTGAAATTAATTTTGTAAGTGCTATGTTCTACAATTTTAGAGTTTAATTTGTCATGCCTTCAAAGGTTTGTATAAGGCATTCAGCAAAGACCTTCTTTGTTTACAAATTAAGCCTAAAGCACAATCACTATTTTATTTTTATTAGTCTTTGCACGTTAGTTCCTAGTTTTTACTTACTTCGTATGGTTCAGGTAACTACTGATTTCCTTTAGCATGTTTGGTTAATATTTTCTGAGACACAGATTTATATGCCTTGTTTTATTCATATACTACTGTTGCAGGACCTCCTGTCATAAAACAACTCATGCAGATGGTTACCATGGTGCCTGGCCAGGGTGGGCAGTTTCAGTCAGTGTGCTTCCCCTAACAACTCCTCCCAAGAGACTTTATACTCAAGATACTTCTTGGGAATTGGCGCAGAGGTCTCTTTCTTCTGTAACTTCTTCCTGCTGTGCATGGGCGTAGTCCTGCCTAGCGGAGTAGAAGTCTCTCTTTACTTGATCTAAGTTGAGGTATTCTGTATCTGAAACCAGCTTCCACCCTTGTAGTAACAGCAATTTAGCCTGAAACTGTTGGACCTTAACATGGGCCAAACAGGAGACCTAACAGGATGGTCATTACCTGTCCCTGGGATTCTCCAGGCAAGAACACTGGAGTGGGTTGCCATTTCCTTCTCCAATGCATGAAAGTGAAAAGTGAAAGTGAAGTCGCTCAGTTGTGTCCGACTCTTAGCGACCCCATGGACTGCAGCCTACCAGGCTCCTCCATCCATGGGATTTTCCAGGCAAGAGTACTGGAGTGGGTTGCCATAGTACTGCAGAAGAACTCAAAGATTTTGTTATGTGTATTTCTTGAGAAGAAACCAAGACCCTGCCCCAAGGCAGTACCATCACTTGACTCTTCTTCTGTATGTTTCTGTATTCCTTCCCTTTCCTGGTTAGCAAGTGTTTGAATTTTCCTTTTGGAACTCAGGGAAGGTCAAGGAGACTGAATGAAGCTTATATTCTACAGATAAGAAACAGAAATGATCTGTACATCAAAGCCCCACAGAGTCCTGCTCAGTTTTAATTCAGGGAACTAGGCAACTATGCTCCAGTAACTTCCTTTCAAAATGAGACATAGTGATGCCTCAATTTGGAGAACAGACACTGAATTGAAAGTATTTCTGAGTTCCAAGTCCTAGATCTGAATCTTGTATGATTAAAATCTGAGTCTCTTGGTCTGCCATTTTGGTGTTAAGAGACCCAATGAGAAGTAGAGAGAGGAGAGACAACTGGAATTTTAATAGATAAAATATATCTCATTTCTTTTCAGAAGAATAAGCCTGAAATCCAATCTGGACCTGGCATTTCAGGTCCAGGCAGTTGGTAGCTGGGTAACCAGTTGCCTAGTTTTATAAAAAGTAAGGTTGTAGTTACTAGCTGCTAGCACAGACATTGTTTTGAGAATGTCTGGTAGCATCCAAGTTGGTATATAACTCAGAAAGCTACAATAACTAGTCTGAAATTGCATCTATATTGTCACCTAGTTATTTTCTTGGATGTCTGAACAATAGCTACTCTATTTTGACTTTTAATATTTGTAATATTTGTAATATTCTTCTTAATAGCCAAAGCAGATGTCACAGTTAACAATGTTAGTGTTTTTCTAGGTATGAAAAGATGCAAGAATTGGGACTTCTAAAATTTTTTCCTCAAAATACCTATCTGAAGTCCTGTCCTGCCAGCTTCCCAGAGCACAGAGTGCCTCATTCCTGATTTCTGTCCTGAGCTCCTTGCAGGTGTGCTGAAGGTCAGCAGCTGCAGTGGCCATGAATTTATCTTGGTAGAGGTCAGTGGCAAGTGCCAATTTCCAGTCAGCAGAGCCCCTTCTTGGTCATAAACTTGACCATGAATTTTTTTGGAGGGGAGGAAGGTGGCATTTCATGACTATTTCATCCCATAGAGCTGAGAATGCTCATTCTCAGGTCTGGCAAAGATTTTGCTGATAGGCCACTCAATGTGCTGTTACCGGACTAAGCAATAAAGCAGTATCCAAAATTCTTTGGACCACCTGTCTTACTAGCCTCTTAGTCCAGGAAAACATTTCCTCTTCTTCCCATATCTAGAGTTACACTGTTATCATCATCGATCTCATATGGAGCTATGTATTATTTTGTCAGAGACTCAGTCACACACTTGGCAGTGTAAGAAACAGCAATCTGCAAAACAGATGAACTACAAATAACATAGGCTAGCAGTATTAGTAAAGTCTTAAGTAAAAAAAAAGTCTTAAGTGGAAAAAAAAAAGTTAAGCCAAAAGCTTCCATTATGTGCAGTCCAGTAATATCCCAAGCCATCTGACTTAGTCTATCCTGTATCAATCCTTATCTTCCAGGGAAATTATATATTGGCACTGTCTATAAGGCACATAGCCCAGTTTCCTAGTGTTGTTAGACTGATTATCTTTAGTATGATTTAATTGTTCCCAACACAGAGGAGGCTTTAAACTTAAATTACCATAGCTTGGTGTTATGTACATAAATCCATCCCATAGTTGTGGCAGTTTTCCTTTTAATAGATGAGAGGTTACAGTTTTTTGATTGAGACTTAGCTTGTCACTGAGTTTGAATGACCCTAAGAGAAAACTAAATCTATGGCCAGGGTCAGAGCAGGTATTATAAATTTGCCAGGTGAGAGGAATATCAATAGTGACCTGAACATGACTATAATTGTCATTTTAAAGTAAATTTCCTTAGAGCCAGTCAATTAGAGCCTTTGAGTAGAGAAATTCCCCAAGATAACACAGAACTAGACACAGGTAATTGGACTCAAACCCAACAATTGGTTTGATTTCTAAAACTAGCATAGGAACGTGCCTATGATAGAAAAACATTCTATCCATGTGTAATGATTCAAGAAGTCAAGAAAACATTATAAATGATCATACGAGTCATGTCAAGGATCTTGGGCAAGCTGTCTACTTCTGATATCATCTTCTTGTCCTAGTATAGTGCAGTTTCCTCTATTTGAGCGTTGTTTTAAGGTGAATGCAGGTCGGCAGTCCTCTCTATAGAGTAGTCCACTGTAGGGGCTGTTCAGTTCAGTTCAGTCACTCAGTTGCATCTGACTCTTTGCGACACCATGGACTGCAGCACGCCAGCCCTCCCTGTCCATCGCCAACTCCCAGAGTTTACTCAAACTCATGTCCATTGAGTTGGTGATGCCATCCAACCATCTTATCCTCTGTCCTCCCCTTCTCCTCCTGCCTTCAATCTTTCCCAGCATCACGGTCTTTGCAAATGAGTCAGTTCTTCACATCAGGTGGCCAAAGTATTGGAGTTTCAGCTTCAGCATCAGTCCTTCCAATGAACTCTCAGACTGATCTCCTTTAGGATTAACTGGTTGGATCTCCTTGCAGTCCAAGGGACTCTTAAGAGTCTTCTCCAACACCACAATTCAAAAGCATCAATTTTTTGGCACTCAGCTTTCTTTATAGTCCAACTCTCACATCCATACATGACTACTGGAAAAACCATAGCTTTGACTAGATGGACCTTTGTCGGAAAAGTAATGTCTCTGCTTTTTAATACGCTGTCTAGGTTGGTCATAACTTTTCTTCCAAGGAGCAAGCATCTTTTAATTTCATGGCTGCAGGAAGTGGGAATTAATCTAAGAGTCAATTTCCCTTCAATTTCACAGTGCATGAGCTAGTTAAGAGTACCTGATAAAAAGGTCTGTCTATCCAGGTTGCAGACAGGCCCTTAAATTATGTCTTTTCCCAGTCTTGGAGAAGGAAACGGCAACCCACTCCTGTGTTCTTGCCTGGAGAATCCCAGGGACTGGGGAGCCTGGTGGGCTGTCGTCTATGGGATCTCATAGAGTCGGACACGACTGAAGCGACTCAGCAGCAGCCAGTCTTGGTTGCAGGTTGTGAGGCATCTGATCTTCATTCAAAGACAGAGTACTGAGATAAGCTTCAGAAGCAAACTTAGGGTATACTTAAAGAGTTCAATTAAATTTTACATTAATACGCATAATAGCAAAGAACTACCCAGAACATGAGTCTTAGTAGACAGACCTCCAACAACAAACTGGAATTTAACATTCATTGAAACATCTTTTTCTCCCTAAAATCACCCTCATTTTTTACCAAATATAACCAAATTAAGACTAGTTTGTTTGCAAAATAGGTCTGGTCTCAGTAAATTTGGCTTGATAATTTATATAACCATAACTGATCATAGACTTTTTTGCTTTGCTGAAACTTTTTAGAAGTCTCAGATTGAACTTTTAAAATAAAACCTTTCAGGGATAGGAAAGTCACACCAAAGGCTTATCACAGATTTCATCTAACAGATTTATGAATTCCTCCCTTCTCAAGTTCTCAAAAATTCATTGAGATTTCTGTACCTGTTAATGAGATAACCTTCCTAACTTATCTGATAAAGTTACTGGAAACCTAAGAGCATCCAATCTCTGGAGAGGTCAGGTAGAGAGGAAAGATAAATGTTTCAATTTGTTTATAAAGTATAATTTTACCAAATTACTGTCATAATTAGTTTGAGGGGAAAGTTTTCTTTACTCATGGGAAACAGAGATTCAAACCCATAATTTTTCAGATAGAATCCATAAAAGTTATAAGTATATTTGACAGTTCATTCAGTCCTTTTGCTAACCTTTGTGAAATCATCAGGTTTCCCATTAGAATACCAGGACATATCAGAATTTTAGGAACTCCATATAATTTCTAGGATATCTATAAAAGTAATGTTTACCATACAATATAACCTCAGAGGATTACTGGTTTGATAATATTCCCATGCAATTTAACCAACCAAATAAACTCAGTTAGTTTAATATGTCTTTGGAATGTTTCAGGGGCCCTTTGAAGCATCCCAAAGGTAGCTAGAGGTCAAAAGAACTTCAATAGAATTTGATTTAGAAAGTTTTGTCAAAAAATCTAGGGGTTTAGAACACCCCGTCAGATTTAGCCTGTGCTGGTTAGTGTATCACTTAACTTGCTGATATGTCGCAATGGGCGTATATACTGAGGCTCAAGGTCTAATGAAAGCTGACTCCACCATCTTGGATCTAGTTGGCTCTAACCAGTTTTCCTATGGCTGTGTCATTCCTAACCAAATCCATTTACCCAACTAATTGCAATCCAATTTTAGAAAATACTGATCATGCATAACTCACTCATTTTAGTACTTTTTCATGTCTCACACCTTCATTTCCTGAAAATACTTCCCTTAAGTTTTTTTTTTCCACAGTGAGTTCCTTTTCCTGTTGACACATTTGTAACAGAATAAGTCTTATTTGAACTCTTGTAAACCTAGGTACAACAGAAGTATTATACTTTCTGATGACTCTAAAGACACATGTATAATATTTCCTAGTTCACATGAACCTGAAATTCATTTGGCTTAATTTGGAATTGTTTGAGTTGTAAGCACTTATTTTTCTTTAGGTCAGTTAAATAGTGTTCATTTATAAATTAATCTCAACAGTATTATCTAGAGATAAAGACACATACTGAGATACACACATATCCATACAGCCACAAGAGATGTAGCTTTGTTTTCTTAGTCGTGAATCAGATATTACAATGTAAAATTTACTATTTTATAACAATTGGAATAAATAAATTTTTTAAAGGCTTCTACCCATTTTTCCCTTAGTGTCAGGAGTTACAGATGGTCTAAGTAAGTGTTCCTGAGAGCCCTGGTCTCAAGGCAAGGGGAGAGAAAATTAAGTTCTACTTGGTTTTCCGACCTCAGGGTCAGAATTCTAAAAAGCTGTTTGATCAAGCTTGCTTTTACGAATTACATATGCAGAAAAAAAAACAGTTTTGGAACCAATTTTGAAGACTTTTGCTTAAACTTACTTTCTCTGAGGTATAAACAAATGGTGGCAGTCTAAACAAAATGGGAGCCACATAAAGCAAAATGGCCATCACAGATCATAACACAGAACAGAGTATAAAGCACACACACAGACCCAGCAGTCCTAATCAAGCACTCCCTTAAATACAAGATTATGGCCTCTCAGTAAGCCTCCTTTAGAGACACAGAACTTCAGATCCAAGTACTAACAGTGAGAAAAATATCTCAGGTCTTCAAAGATTTCAAAGGGAGGAAAGGAAGCCAGGTTGAGAGAAGAGGGGGAAGGAGGCAAGAGAGTGGGGTAAAGGGGGTGGCCTTATAGAAGTCTCTTGCCATCTACAGATACTCAGGCATTACAGGACTGTACCCCAGGCCTCCATGGAACAGAAGACTGGAACTCGGCCCCACCAGAAACCAGATCAGAACAGAATCAGAATTCAAACTAAAAACCAGACCAGAACAAAGCTAGAATCCGAGATCTGCCAAGCAGAAATGATCAGCCTCCTATCCTCAGCTCAGGCTGAGGCCCTTCAACCAGATTCTTGCATCCAGGACTAGGGGCGGGGGCGGGGGGGAGGACTAGAAAAATGGGTAAGTTAGGAAGGAGTAAGAGGAAAGAGAGAGGGAAGGGGAAAGAGTTCAATAACGTCTCTTGTTTCTTTAGCCAGTTGGGGCACTCTGGTCAGTCATTTGCAATAGAAGGATTCCAAGGAAAAAAGGGGCCCTGTTGCAGCTATTGGGTCTGGTCCATCAGCAGGTTAGCTGGCCCCTGAGTACCCTGAGTGGTCAGGATGTCAATTGCAGTGAAGAAGAGTCCCCACCAAAGTTGCCATTTGTTGCAGGAAGGGAAATCCCTTCCGGGGCCCGAGAGCGAGCTCTTGTCTAGCACTTGGAAATGAATTGTCCAAAGAGACATGAGCTGACAAGGCAAGAGATTTTATTGGAAAGGGCACCCAGGCAGAGAACAGTAGGGTAAGGGAACCCAGGAGAGCTACTCTGCCCTGTGGCTCGCAGTCTAGGTTTTACGGTGATGGGATTAGTTTCCAGGTTGTCTTTGGCTTGTCGCCCTGACTGAGAGTCATTGCTGGTGGTGCACGCATTGCTTAGCCAAGGCGGATGCCAGCAAGGATTCTGGAGGTGGTCAGACACGTGGTGTCTCCTTTTGACCTTTCCTGAACTCTTCTGGTTGGTGGTGGCTTATTAGTTCCGAGTTCTTTACCAGGACCTCCTGTCATAAAGTAACTTCATGCAAATGGCTATTATAGTGTCTGGCCAGGGTGGGCGGTTTCAGTCAGTGTGTTTCCCTTGATAATACCAAGCAGGGGAAGAATACCCCTGTGAAACATGTTTATCCCATAATATAGTTAAACAAAAGAGATGGAACTATCTTTAAGTTCAGTTCAGCTCAGTTCAGTTGCTCAGTCTTGTCCTACTCTTTGCGACCCCATGGATTGCAGCATGCCAGACCTCCCTGTCCATCACCAACTCCCAGAGTTTACCCAAACTCATGTCCATTGAGTCAGTGATGCCATCCAACCATCTCATCCTCTGTCCTCCCCTCTCCTCCCACCTTCAATCTTTCCCAGTATCAGGGTCTTTTCAAATGAGTCAGTTCTTTGAATCAGGTGGCCAAAGTATTGGAGTTTCAGCTTCAACATTAATCCTTCCAATGAACACTCAGGACTGATCTCTTTTAGGAAGGACTGGTTGGATCTCCTTGCAGTCCAAGGGACTCTGAAAAGTCTTATCCAACAACACAGTTCAATAACATCAATTCTTCGGTGCTCAGCTTTCTTTATAGAAAGCTTTATAGAACTACCTTTTAAAGCCCACTTAAATATACCAATTTTATATACTTCCATCTCAAATCTGTCAACTTTTTATCTTCAACATCAGTTTTCATTAAGATTTAATCAACAAGCTTTGGTCTTACAGGAGGAGTTTTAGAAGCCTTTTTTAAATTTTAATTTTTGTTCCCTGTCCATATTATCTATTTGTATAGAGACGGCTCTGGGATTGAGAGTGGGCTTGACCTGAGGAAATCAGGCCCTTTGGCCTAACTGTTGCCCCCAATAATTACTTATCAAATACTTCAGTGTAAATTTAAAACTGGGGTAAATAGAACAGACTTATTTGGCTTTTAATGCTGGGGAACAGTAGGGGGTCCCTTTCTTCCCATTTAACCTTAGATTATATTGATGTTCAGTTGCTCAGTTGTGTCCAACTCTTCAAGACCCCATGGACTACAGTGTGCCAGGCTTCCCTGTCCTTCACTATCTCCCAGAGTATGCTCAAACTGAAGTCCATTGAGTCAATGATGTCATCCAACCATATCATCCTCTGTCATCCCCTTCTCCTCCTGACCTCAATCTTTCCCAGCATCATGGTCTTTTCCAATGAGTCGGCTCTTCCCAGCAGGTGGCCAAAGGATTGGAACTTTAACTTCATCATCAGTCCTTCCAATGAATATTCAGGCTTGATTTCCTTTAGGGTTGACTGGTTTGGTCTTTTTGCAGTCCAAGGGACTCTCAAGAGTCTTCTCCAACACCACAATTTGAAAGCATCAATCAATTCTTTGGTGCTCACCCTTATTTATGGTCCAACTCTCACATCCATACACGATTACTGGAAAAACCATAGCTCTGACTATATGGACCTTTGTCAGCAGAGTGATGTCTCTGTTTTTTAATATACTGTCTAGGTTTGTCATAGCTTTCCTTCCAAGGAGCAAGCATTTTTAATTTCATGGCTGCATTCACCATCTGCAGTGATTTTGGAGCCCAAGAAAATAAAGTCTGTCACTGTTTCCATTACTTCCCCATCTATTTGCCATGAAGTGATGGGACCAGATGCCATGATCTTCATTTTTTAAATGTTGAGTTTTAAGCCAGCTTTTTCACTCTCCCCTTGCACCTTCATCAAGAGGCTCTTTAGTTCCTCTTTGCTTTCTGTCATTAGGGTGGTGTCATCTGCATATCTGAGGTTATTGATATTTCTCCTGGCAATCTTGATTCCAGCATGTGATTCAACCAGTCCAGTGTTTCACATGATGTACTCTGCATATAAATTAAATAAGCAGGGTGATGATACACAGCCTTGATGTACTCCTTTTCCAATTTTGGACCAGTTAATTGGTCATGTTTGTGTGTGTGCTTAGTCGCTCAGTTGTGTCTGACTGGTTGTGAGCCCATGGACAGTAGCCTGCCAGGCTCCTCTGTTCATGGGATTTCCCAGGCAAAAATATTGGAGTGGGAAGCCAAGTCCTTCTCCAGGGAATCTTCCCAACCCAGGGATTGAACCTGGGTCTCTTGCATTACAGATGGATTCTTTACAGTCTGAGCCACCAGGGAAGCCCTCGTTGGTTGTGTGTGTGTGTTAGTTACTCAGTTGTGTCTGACTCTTTGCGATCCCATAGACTGTAGCCTGCAAGGCTCCTCTGTCCATGGAATTCTCCAGGCAAGAATACTGGAGTAGGTTGGGTTGCCATTTCCGTCTCCATGGGATCTTCCCATCCCAGGGATCGAACCCTGGTCTCCTGCATTGGAGGCAGATTCTTTACCATCTGAGCTGCCGGGAAAGCCCTGGTAGCTCAGACAGTGATGTGGTGTACTACATGCTGCTAGTATAGTAATATCAAATCTTATTTTAATCACATAAATGTCCATTTTATTTATCCCCTTCTAAATAATTATATATCTAAAGATTTCCTTATCCATTTGAAATAATTCCTTTATCAGCTGAGCCACAAGGGAAGCCCAAGAATACTGGAGCGGGTAGCTGATTATCCCTTCTCCAGTGGATCTTTCCAACCCACGAACTGAACCAGGGTCTCCTGCATTGCAGGCGGATTCTTTACCAACTGAGCTATCAGGGAAGCACTCAAAGATTACTTTATCCATTTGAATGAATTCCTTTAAATTTTTTACCTTGCTGGAAATAGTAGCTAAACTTTCCAAGTTTTTTAAAAAGTTAACATTAATTATTCTAATGCTCTTATTAGCATCTGTAAAACTCTGTGAGGTGAAGAAACACCACAAATGAAGCTTCCCAAAGTAGTATTCTTACTTGTTTTAAACAACAGACTTTCTTGGGCTAATGATTAGATTTTTTTCTCACCTTTAATTTGATTTTTTTTTTTTTTTTTTTGGTTACAGGTGCCAATAAAACAGTTGTTTATGATGAGTCCTCTAGATTCACTAAATTGTTAGTTTCTCAAATTTTAAAAGTATTCATCATTTTGAAATCAATTATATGTATACCTATACTTATATGTGTATACATATATCCAAAATCACTACAGATGGTGACTGCAGCCATAAAATTAAAAGATTTGGAAGGAAAGGATTTCCTTGGAAGGAAAGTTATGACCAACCTAGATAGCATATTGAAAAGCAGAGACATTACTTTGCCAACAAAGGTTCGTCTAGTCAAGGCTATGGTTTTTCCTGTGGTCATGTATGGATGTGAGAGTTGGACTGTGAAGAAGGCTGAGCACCGAAGAATTGATGCTTTTGAACTGTGGTGTTGGAGAAGACTCCTGAGAGTCCCTTGGACTGCAAGGAGATCCAACCAGTCCATTCTGAAGGAGATCAGCCATGGGATTTCTTTGGAGGGAATGATGCTAAAGCTGAAACTCCAGTACTTTGGCCACCTCATGCAAAGAGTTGACTCATTGGAAAAGACTCTGATGCTGGGAGGGATTGGGGGCAGGAGGAGAAGGGGACGACAGAGGATGAGATAGCTGGATGGCATCACTGACTCGATGGACATGAATCTGGGTGAACTCCAGGAGTTGGTGATGGACAGGGAGGCCTGGCGTGCTGCAATTCATGGGGTCACAAAGAGTCGGACACGACTGAGCGACTGATCTGATCTGATCTGATACATATATATAGATACACACACACATATATATATTATATATATATATAGATCCCTGGAGAAGGTATGAAAACCCACTCTAGTATTCTTGCCTGGAGAATCTGATGGACAGAGGAGCCTGGTGGATTACAGTCAGACAGGACTGAAGTGACTTAGCACATAGATAGATAGATAGATAATGATCCGAACCACTAAGAGGCCTCCCCATAAGAGACTGGTGAATGATATAACCTAAATCTGGAGAGTTTATTCTCAAAATATTATGGCAAAGGTCATGTTTTCAAAACACATACACAGTCACACATAGAATGTCCTGCTGCTGCTAAGTCACTTCAGTCGTGTCCGACTCTATGCGACCCCATAGACAGCAGCCCACCAGGCTCCCCCATCCCTGGGATTCTCCAGGCAAGAACACTGGAGTGGGTTGCCATTTCCTTCTCCAATGCATGAAAGTGAAAAGTGAAAGTGAAGTCGCTCAGTTGTGTCTGACTCCTAGCCACCCCATGGACTGCAGCCTACCAGGTTCCTCCATCCATGGGATTTTCCAGGCAAGAGTACTGGAGTGGGGTGCCATTGCCTTCTCCATAGAATGTCCTAGGATAAAGTAAAACAGTTACATCTCAAATACACAGGAAGAGAAGTGCAAGTCCCCACTCCAAGAAAGCCTTTGTTTAAAGTCAGAATTCTGAACAGATATTATTATAAAGACAGCTTTTTAACCTTCAGTTCAGTTCAGTTCAGTCACTCAGTCTTGTTCGTCTCTTTGCGACCCCATGGACTGCAGCATGCCAGCCTCCCTATCCATCACCAACTCTCAGAGTTCCCTTAACCTCATGTCCATTCAGTCGATGATGCCATCCAACCATCTCATCCTCTGTCCTCCCCTTCTCCTCCCACCTTCAATCTTTCCCAACATCAGGGTCTTTTCCAATGAGTCAACTCTTCACATGAGGTGGCCAAAGTACTGGAGTTTCAGCTTTAGCATCATTGCCTCTAAAGAAATCCCAGGGCTGATCTCCTTCAGAATGGAGTGGTTGGATCTCCTTGCAGTCCAAGGGACTCTCAAGAGTCTTCTCCAACACCACAGTTCAAAACCATCAATTCTTCGGCGCTCAGCTTTCTTCACAGTCCAACTCTCACATCCATACATGACCACTGGAAAAAGCATAGCCTTGATTAGACGGACCTTTGTTGGCAAAGTAATGTCTCTGCTTTTGAGTATGCTATCTAGGTTGGTCATAACTTTCCTTCCAAGGAGTAAGTGTCCTTTAATAAGGTTTTTAACATTAATTTAACTTAATTGTGTACACAGTAAAAGAGCCCCCTCAGTATTTAGGATGTGATTTCCTTTAGTTAAGTAAATAGGTTGATCAGTCAGAATTGTCCTAGGGGACTCTGAGATGGAACCTTAGAGGAAGCACTCCCCATTCTAGCTTGAGCATTTAGTGCCAGATCTCTGTAGACTCAAACCAAAGTAAACAAATTAGACCAAACAGCACCACTGGGAAGTCACTAAAAACAAAGCAAATGGCAAAGAGATGCCCAGAAATCAAAAGTAAAGGGGCAGAATGTGCCTCAAAAGGATGGCAAGAGATACCCAGAAATGAAAAAGCCAAATGACAAGAATGCCCCAAAGGTCACTCCCAAGTCCCACTAAACCTGTGACATTCGTCCAAAGAGGTGCTTTGCAAAAGGGATTTCCCAAAGTGGAATGCAGCAGTTTCCTAAACAGGAAACGTCAAGAGGTCTCCAAGTGCAGCTTGGGAGCTTGCCAAAATGGTGGCCAGTGTGTCACAATGCCCCAGATGCCCTCCTTCTGATCCTCCAAAAGAGTTAATGTGTTTTCGGAGTAGAGGTCCAGGTCAGAATGGACAAGGGAAGAGAAGGCATACTAAGGCAAAAGAAACCTTGGCAGATTCTTGGACAGCCTTCCCTCATTTTCCACCACAGCCTCCGAGTTCTGCAGCCAAGTTGGCAGGTGGGGCACAGCCCTACTGCAGGTAGTCCCTGGTGATCTCACCTCAGGAAAATCAACCTGTTAATCAACCTAATTAACATTAATCAATGTTATACTAGCACCTGCAAGATTTATTGAGGTGAAGTGAAGACCAAAAATAAGGCTTCTTAAATAATATTTTGTTTGTTTTAAACTAAGAGTTTTTAGGTTAGCTGTTATATATGTGTATATATGTGTGTGTTTGTATATATATATATTGCGTATATATTTATCCACCTTCTAGGGCTTCCCAGGTGGCTCATGGTAAAGAATCTGCCTGCCGGTGCAGGAGACACAGGAGATGTATGTTTGATCCCTGGGTCAGGAATATCCCCTAGAGAAGGAAAAGGAAACCCACTCCAATATTCTTCCCTGGGAAACCCCATGGACAGAGGAGCCTGATGGGCTATAGTCCATGATGTCAAAAACAGTTGAACACTCAGTTCAGTTCAGTTCAGTTGCTCAGTCGTGTCTGATTCTCTGTGACCCCATGAATCGCACCACGCCAGGCCTCCCTGTCCATCACTATCTCCCGGAGTTCACTCAAACTCACGTCCATCGAGTCGGTGATGCCATCCAGCCATCTCATCCTCTGTCATCCCGTTTTCCTCCTGCCCCCCTGCTGCCTCCCAGCATCAGAATCTTTTCCAATGAGTCAACTCTTCGCATGAGGTGGCCAAAGTACTGGAGTTTCAGCTTTAGCATCAGTCCTTCTGAAGAAATCCCAGGGCTGATCTCTTTCAGAATGGACTGGTTGGATCTCCTTGCAGTCCAAGGGACTCTCAGGAGTCTTCTCCAACACCACAGTTCAAAAGCATCAATTCTTTGGCGCTCAGCCTTCTTCACAGTCCAACTCTCACATCCATACATGACCACAGGAAAAACCATAGCCATGACTAGACGGACCTTTGTTGACAAAGTAATGTCTCTGCTTTTCAATATGCTATCTAGGTTGGTCATAACTTTCCTTCCAAGGAGAAAGCTTCTTTTCATTTCATGGCTGCAGTCACCATCTGCAGTGATTTTGGAGCCCAGAAAAATAAAGTCTGCCACTGTTTCCACTGTTTCCCCATCTATTTCCCACGAAGTGATGGGACCGGATGCCATGATCTTCGTTTTCTGAATGTTGAGCTTTAAGCCAACTTTTTCACTCTCCACTTTCACTTTCATCAAGAGGCTTTTGAGTTCCTCTTCACTTTCTGCCATAAGGCTGGTATCATCTGCATATCTGAGGTTATTGATATTTCTTCCAGCAGTCTCGATTCCAGCTTGTGTTTCTTCCAGTCCAGTGTTTCTCATGATGTACTCTGCATATAAGTTAAATAAGCAGGGTGACAATATACAGCCTTGACGTACTCCTTTTCCTATTTGGAACCAGTCTGTTGTTCCATGTCCAGTTCTAACTGTTGCTTCTCAACCTGCATATAGGTTTCTCAAGAGGCAGGTCAGGTGGTCTGGTATTCCCATCTCTTGAAGAATTTTCCACAGTTTATTGTGATCCACACAGTCAAAGGCTTTGGCGTAGTCAATAAAGCAGAAATAGATGTTTTTCTGGAACTCTCTTGCTTTTTCTATGATCCAGCGGATGTTGGCAATTTGATCTCTGGTTCCTCTGCCTTTTCTAAAACCAGCTTGAACATCTGGTAGTTCACGGTTCACGTATTGCTGAAGCCTGGCTTGGAGAATTTTGAGCATTTCTTTACTAGCGTGTGAGATGAGTGCAATTGTGTGGTAGTCTGAGCATTCTTTGGCATTGCCTTTCTTTGGGATTGGAATGAAAACTGACCTTTTCCAGTTCTGTGGCCACTGCTGAGTTTTCCAAATTTGCTGACATATTGAGTGCAGCACTTTCACAGCATCATCTTTAAGGATTTGAAATAGTTCAACTGGAATTCCATCACCTCCACTAGCTTTGTTCATAGTGATGCTTTCTAAGGCCCACTTGACTTCACATTCCAGGATGTCTGGCTCTAGGTGAGTGATCACACCATTGTGATTATCTGGGTTGTGAAGATCTCTTTTGTACAGTTCTTCTGTGTATTCCTGCCCCCTCTTCTTAATATCTTCTGCTTCTGCTAGGTCCATACCATTTCTGTCCTTTATCGAGCCCATCTTTGCATGAAATGTTCCCTTGCTATCTCAATTTTCTTGAAGAGATCTCTAGTCTTTCCCATTCTGTTGTTTTCCTCTATTTCTTTGCATTGATCGCTGAGGAAGGCTTTCGTCTCTCTTCTTGCGAGTCTTTGGGACTCTGCATTCAGATGGTTATATCTTTTCTTTTCTCCTTTGCTTTTCGCTTCTCTGCGTCTCACGGCTATGTGGAAGGCCTTCCCAGACAGCCATGTTGCTTTTTGGCGTTTCTTTTCCATGGGGATGGTCTTGATCCCTGTCTCCTGTACAGTGTCACAAACCTCATTCCATAGTTCATCAGGCACTCTATCTATCAGATCTAGGCCCTTAAATCTATTTTTCACTTCCACTGTATAATCATAAGGGATTTGATTTAGATCATACCTGAATGGTCTAGTGGTTTTCCCTACACTACTTCATGACTAAACAACAACAATCCATCTTCTAGTTTTTTTTTTCATAGGTTCTAATAAAAGTTGTTTATAATGAAAATTGTCTAAAAATTTACCAACTTAGAAGTTTCTCCAATTTAAAAGATTCATCCTTCAGCATTCATCCTTCAGTTAAGATGAGATATAGCTTAACAACAATTTAAACCAGTAAGACTCAAAGAGAATCCTCATTACAGAATGCAAAAGATAGAGCCTTCACAATATTCAGGAAGTTTATTCCTAAAAACAGTCTAAGAAAGTGAAGGGCCTTCACTGCACAGGTGGACACAATGAAGGTTAAGATGACAAAGGCTCCCAAGAGTTGGCTCAACCCGACAAAAGATTGTTGGGAATTCCACTCTATTTGATTGGCTGCCAAATGTGCACCATTTATGTACCTTCTGGATGGCAGAAACTGAGCTCTGAAAACAAAGGGGGAAAAAGCCTATGAGGTTCAAGTGGAACATTTACACTTCAAAGACAGGGGGAGAAAATACCAGTTCCCCCTAGAAGGGCTTCTTTTCCTTTAAGGTCAGAATTCCCAGTTTATCAAGCAGTGCTTTTTAGCATGCATGTGTGCAAAGTCACTTTAACCTTGTCCAGCTGTTTGTGACCCTATGGACTGTAGACCACCAGGCTCCTCTATCCTGGAATTCTCCAGGCCAGGATACTGGAGTGGGTAGACTTTCCCTTCTCCAGGGGATCTTTCCAACCCAGGGATCGAACCCAGGTCTCCTGCATTGCAGGCAGATTCTTTACCATCTGAGCCACAAGGGAAGCCCAAGAACACTGGAGTGGGTAGCCTATCCCTTCTCCAGGGGATCTTCCTGTTCCAGGAATTGAACCAGGGTTTCCTGCATTGCAGGCAGATTCTTTACCAACTGAGCTATAAGGGAAGTCACAGACCTCAATAGGTCACTAAATAAACCATAATTCTCAACTTTTAGGTTGTGAATATTTTTCAGTCAATAGTTTTGGAATCAATGGCGAAAACCATAGCAGACTTCTCTCCTTCACCTGAACTCTATGAGGAGCCAGGCCCTGGTACTAGCACAGGCCTCTTGTGCCTATCTGCTTACTTGGAGAGTCTAGATGAATTTGTGTAAGTCTTTTCTGGGTCTTGGATCTTCTCCTATTGTCAGATGATTCTAAGGTTGATTCAATGGTGTTTAGCTCCTCTCTCTGAAGGAGTAAGTTTTCCTTTGAACAGTTTCAAGAAGAGGTATTGGGGTTATTCTCATTGGAAAGACATTGAGAAATTTTATTATCTATATACAGAATTTACATTTGCAAATACTTGCTTAATAAGGAATTAAAGGAAATCTTGTCTTAAAAATAGCCAAATTGGGTTTCTCTTGACATATCAAAATTATTATTTTTTTTTTTTTGTATGAACAGCTAAAAAATAAAAGGGTTTCCCAGGTGGCGCTAGTGGTAAAAAAACAAACAAACAAAACAAAACAAAAAAACCCACTTGCCAATGCAGGAGATGCCTGAGACAGGGGTTTGATTCCTGGGTCAGGATGATCTCCTGGAGGAGGGCATGTCTACCCACTCTAGTATGTTTATATGGTCCATGGGGTTGACTGAGCGACTTTCACTTTCACTTTCATTGAGGTCTGTAGTCCAGTATATACAGCCTCTCAGATAACTCTGCAGAACTGTTCCAAAGAGAAAAGGGAGGAGTCGGGATACACAGGAGTTTTTACTTAAAAAGAAACACACATAGCTGAACATCAAAAGAGTAATGATGATCACAAAAAATAGACATCTCAAGTAAATTATTTTAGTGCTTTTCTATATACTGCTGCTGCTGCTGCTAGGTCACTTCTGTCGTGTCCGACTCTGTGTGACCCCATAGACAGCAGCCCACCAGGCTCCCCCGTCCCTGGGATTCTCCAGGCAAGAACACTGGAGTGGGTTGTCATTTCCTTCTCCAATGCATGAAAGTGAAAAGTGACAGTGAAGTCGCTCAGTCGTGTCTGACTCTTCGCAACCCCATGGACTGCAGCCTACCAGGCTCCTCCATCCATGGGATTTTCCAGGCAAGAATACTGGAGTGGGGTGCCATCACCTTCTCCGTTTCTGTATACGGGAAGATGCAAAAGTCTATGTGCAAAGAAATTATTTCTTTGATACGCATCTTAACTATCTAGGGCCAGTTTCTTGTTTTCCTCTATTCTGAATTTCCCACAAAATGCAACATTGGGAGGGGTTACAGGGATTGATGCCTTGATGGTGGGGCAACATTTATTGTTTACTGAAATGACAGAAAACATTGTTTTTATCCATACTACTATTGACTTTAAAAATAGTCACAATCTAGAAGTTAAGATTTATGTTTTATTTGGTGGGAATTTTTAGAACTTCAAGCCCAGCAAACAAAATTTCAAGTGACCCTAAGAGAACTGTTCTGAGAAGGCAAGGGAAGGAGTCAGGTTATACAGAAGCTTGCAACAAGGTGCAATTAGTCTGAACATCAAAAGATTATCAAGAATTAAGGAAAATCAGATACCTCAAGTTAAGGAATTTAGTGCTTTTTTATGTATGGGAAGATGTAAGAGTCTAGGCTTAGGGAAACATTTTTTTTTTTTCCATGTGCATTTCAGCTATCTGGGGCCAGCATCTTGCAATTTGATTATTCATGTACTTAGTTCCTTGCCCACCGTAGAGTGGCAGCTGGGAGAAGATTGGGGCAGCAGCTTGGTGGGTGAAAGACAGCAGGCATTGTTCTTCCTGGGCTCAGAAATTCACATTTGGAGGGCCAGAATCCCTGATGACTGTGACATCTTTGTTTACTGTTATGGCAGTAAATATGCCATTTCACAATCCTTCTCCATGGTAAGAAATTCAAACAATATTTTGGAGACATTTCAAGACCATTTTTTTTTTTTTTGTCCCCTGGTGCTGGGAGTCTCATTCCAGATCAGGCAAAATTTTTTGTTGATATGTTACTCCAGGTGTTAATTTCTTGATTAGGCCCATTGATAGATAATAAAAGATTCCCTGGATCCTCTATCTTCTAACCTATTATGATCCAGGAAGTATTTCCTTTGTTGCTTCTTCTCATACCTAGAATCACACTATTGGAATTATTAGTTGTATACAGAACTATATATCTGATCAATTTCTTTAAGTTCCCTAGTCACCATTACATTTATTGGAGGCCTGGTTACACATTGTTTAAGAGCCAACAAACTTATTAAATAGATATAAGCAATGGAGTTAGTAACATTACATGACAAAGTTATACTGTAGCAGAGAGACAAAGGCATAAAGAACTTGGAAACAAAGAACAAATTAAAACAGCTATTATTATAGCTAGTTGTAATCCAGTTGCAGTAAACCATCAAGTCCATAGAAGAGCCAGCTGGAGAAGCCAAATTTTGGCAGGATCAAGTAGAGAGAAAAGACAAATGTTTCATCTTTGTTTACAAAGGCATACTTTATCAACTTGGAGATCACAGCATAAGAGAAAAAATTGTTACCTAGGAAACAGTTTCAAGTTTCTAGTATGTTTTCTACAGTCAAAATTATAAATCATATCTATCAGTTCATTCACTCCCATATAACTGATTCCTGTTGATTCACATGAAGTAATCAGGTTTTCCATTACAGCTTGTCATTTGCTGCCCTGTTCAGTGGTCTCTGGGCTTCCCTGGTGGCTCAGCTGATAAAGAATCTGCCTGCAATGTTGGAGACCTGGGTTCTATCTCAGGGTTGGGAAGAACCCCTGGAGAAGGGAAAGTCTACCCACTCCAGTATTCTGGCCTGGAGAATTCCATGGACTGTATAGTCCATGGGGTCGCAAAGAGTCAGATGCAACTGAGCGACTTTCACTTCAACTCACTCAGTGGCCTTTACCAAAAGGCTATCAGAAACATATCTGTTTAAAAGTACTTTTTATGAGTTTTCTTGAAAACTTTCATTTTTTAAAGTCAATGTAAAATTATGATAATCTATAGAGGACAAAATTTAAAGTAGCATGGTTAAAGATTTGAGTAAAATGCAATTAGAAAACTTGGATATTTCTGCAACATGTAACATTTTAGTATTATCACTAGAATTATGACTCATAACACTATAAAATTAAATCAGGGTATATTGGATTATAGGGATTCCATATGAAATTTGGGGATATCAGTATTAATGACATCAATCCATATGTTACAACCTAAAGTCTACTTCTAATCATTTTCCAAAATTTCTGAATTAAAAATATCAACAAAACTTAGTTTAACATTCCTCTCTGAAATGTTTCAGGGGTGTTTCTTCTTAGCATCTGTCCCAGAGTCATCTGGAGGCTAAAAGAGCTTAGATTTTGATATTTTAAAAGTTTGTTAGAAATATCAAAAAAGGTTTGAAAACACAACAGAATCATAGATCACGGAAACAATACTTGTTCAACCAAAGTCACAAAATAATTAAAAGAAAACAAATATACATCACTTAAGTTCCTCATCTAAGGTAAGGAGCAATGGCTGCGCTTTGCTGGAGCAGCCGTGAAGAGAGACCCCACCCCCAAGGTAAGAGAAACCCAAGTAAGACAGTAGGTATTGCAAGAGGGCATCAGAGGGCAGACATACTGAAACCATACTCACAGAAAACTAGTCAATTTAATCACACTAGGACCACAGCCTTGTCTAACTCAATGAAACTAAGCCATGCCCATGGGGCAACCCAAGATGGGCAGGTCATGGTGGACAGATCTGACAGAATGTGGTCCACTGGAGAAGGGAATGACAAACCACTTCAGTATTCTTGCCTTGAGAACCCCATGAACAGTATGAAAAGGCAAAATGATAGGATACTGAAGGAGAAACTCCCAAGGTCAGTAGGTGCCCAATATGCTACTGGAGATCAGTGGAGAAATAACTCCAGAAAGAATGAAGGGATGGAACCAAAGCAAAAAGAATACCCAGCTGTGGATGTGACTGGTGATAGAAGCAAGGTCCGATGCTGTAAAGAGCAATATTGCATAGGAACCTGGAATGTCAGGTCCATGAATTAAGGCAAATTGGAAGTGGTCAAACAAGAGATGGCAAGAGTGAATGTCGACATTCTAGGAACCAGCGAACTAAAATGGACTGGAATGGGTGAATTTAACTCAGATGACCATTATATCTACTACTGTGGGCAGGAATCCCTCAGAAGAAATGGAGTGGCCATCATGGTCAACAAAAGAGTCCAAATGCAGTACTTGGATGCAATCTCAAAAACGACAGAATGATCTCTGTTTGTTTCCAAGGCAAACCATTCAATATCACAGTAATCCAAGTCTATGCCCCAACCAGTAATGCTGAAGAAGCTGAAGTTGAATGGTTCTATGAAGACCTACAAGATCTTTTAGAACTAACACCCAAAAAAGATATCCTTTTCATTATAGGGGACTGGAATGCAAAAGTAGGAAGTCAAGAAACACCTGGAGTAACAGGCAAATTAGGCCTTGGAATATGGAATGAAGCAGGGCAAAGACTAATAGAGTTTTGCCAAGAAAATGCACTGGTCATAGCAAACACCCTCTTCCAACAACACAAGAGAAGACTCTACACATGGACTTCACCAGATGGTCAACACTGAAATCAGATTGATTATATTCTTTGCAGCCAAAGATGGAGAAGCTCTATACAGTCAACAAAAACAAGACCAGGAGCTGACTGTGGCTCAGATCATGAATCCCTTATTACCAAATTCAGACTTAAATTGAAGAAAGTAGGGAAAACCACTAGACCGTTCAGGTATGACCTAAATCAAATCCCTTATGATTTTACAGTGGAAGTGAGAAATAGATTTAAGGGCCTAGATCTGATAGATAGAGTGCCTGATGAACTATGGAATGAGGTTCGTGACATTGTACAGGAGACAGGGATCAAGACCATCCCCATGGAAAAGAAATGCAAAAAAGCAAAATGGCTGTCTGGGGAGGCCTTACAAATAGCTGTGAAAAGAAGAGAAGCGAAAAGCAAAGGAGAAAAGGAAAGATATAAGCATCTGAATGCAGAGTTCCAAAGAATAGCAAGAAGAGATAAGAAAGCCTTCTTCAGCGATCAATGCAAAGAAATAGAGGAAAACAACAGAATGGGAAAGACTAGAGATCTCTTCAAGAAAATTGAGATACCAAGGGAACATTTCATGCAAAGATGGGCTTGATAAAGGACAGAAATAGTATGGACCTAACAGAAGCAGAAGATATTAAGAAGAGGTGGCAAGAATATACATTAGAACTGTACAAAAAGGATCTTCATGACCCAGATAATCACGATGGTGTGATCACTGACCTAGAGCCAGACATCCTGGAATGTGAAGTCAAGTGGGTCTTAGAAAGCATCACTATGAACAAAGCTAGTGGAGGTGATAGAATTCCAGTTGAGCTATTTCAAATCCTGAAAGATGATGCTGTGAAAGTGCTGCACTCAATCTACCAGCAAATTTGGAAAACTCAGCAGTGGCCACAGGACTGGAAAAGGTCAGTTTTCATTCCAATCCCAAAGAAAGGCAATTCCAAAGAATGCTCAAACTACCGCACAATTGCACTCATCTCACATGCTAGTAATGTTCAAAATTCTCCAAGCCAGGCTTCAGCAATACGTGAACCATGAACTTCCAGATGTTCAAGCTGGTTTTAGAAAAGGCAGAGGAACCAGAGATCAAATTGCCAACATCCGCTGGATCATAGAAAAAGCAAGAGAGTTCCAGAAAAACATCTATTTCTGCTTTATTGACTACGCCAAAGCCTTTGACTATGTGGATCACAATAAACTGTGGAAAATTCTTCAAGAGATGGGAATACCAGACCACCTGACCTGCCTCTTGAGAAACCTATATGCAGGTTGGGAAGCAACAGTTAGAACTGGACATGGAACAACAGACTGGTTCCAAATAGGAAAAGGAGTACGTCAAGGCTGTATATTGTCACCCTGCTTATTTAACTTCTATGCAGAGTACATCATGAGAAACGCTGGACTGGAAGAAACACAAGCTGGAATCAAGATTGCCAGGAGAAATATCAATAACCTCAGATATGCAGATGACACCACCCTTATGGCAGAAAGTGAAGAGGAACTAAAAAGCCTCTTGAAAGTGAAAGAGGAGAGTGAAAAAGTTGGCTTAAAGTTCAACATTCAGAAAACGAAGATCATGGCATCTGGTCCCATCACTTCATGGCAAATAGATGGGGAAACAGTGGAAACAGTGTCAGACTGTATTTTTTTGAGCTCCAAAATCACTGCAGATGGTGACTGCAGCCATGAAATTAAAAGACACTTACTCCTTGGAAGGAAAGTTATGTCCAACCTAGATAACATATTGAAAAGCAGAGACATTACTTTGCCAACAAATGTCCGTCTAGTCAGGGCTATGGTTTTTCCTGTGGTCATGTATGGATGTGAGAGTTGGACTGTGAAGAAGGCTGAGTGCTGAAGAATTGACGCTTTTGAACTGTGGTGTTGGAGAAGACTCTTGAGCATCCCTTGGACTGCAAGGAGATTCAACCAGTCCATTCTGAAGGAGATCAGCCCTGGGATTTCTTTGGAAGGAATGATGCTAAAGCTGAAATTCCAGTACTTTGGCCACCTCATGTGAAGAGTTGACTCATTGGAAAAGACTCTGATGCTGGGAAGGATTGGGGGCAGGAGGAGAAGGGGATGACAGAGGATGAGATGGCTGGATGGCATCACTGACTCAATGGACGTGAGTCTGGGTGAACTCCAGGAGTTGGTGATGGACAGGGAGGCCTGGCGTGCTGTTCATGGGGTCACAAAGAGTCAGACACGACTGAGCGACTGAACTGACTGAACTGAAGGCCACAGAAACACAAAATTTGTTATCAAAAAGAAGTTTTGTTATCAAAAACTTTTAACAGAAAGAGAAATTAAATTTCAGTCTTGCACTAGCTTATTTAATACAATCCATTTAGTTAACTTCAATCTAAATTTAGTTAATCCTGACTATGCATGACATTTCTCACTCTTCAGGGTTCCTTTTCCACAATCTCTCATTACTTTCCATATCCAACCTATCTCTCAATTTCCATCCAAATACGATTAACCAGTTCTTTCCTTCTTTTTCCTCAGTAAAATGTAATTCCGTTTATCATACCTTCTTCTGGTCAAGATGACTTTTAGGTTTATGTGAACTGGAAAAATATTCAATTAAGTTGATATATGATATTAATGTTTGTTTGTTGATTTAATGTGTTAAGTCCATGAATCAAGATAAATTGGATGTGGTCAAACAGGAGATGGCAAGAGTGAATATTGACATTTTAGGAATCAGTGAACTAAAAGGGATGGGAATGGAGGAGTTTAATTCAGATGATCATTATATATTATTTCTCCTACTCTAGGCAAAAATTCATTAGAAAAAATGAAGTAACCCTCATAGTTTTGCATTTCACAAAAGAGTCCAAAATGCAGTACTTGGATGCAATCTCAAAAACAACAGAATGATCTCAGTTTCTTTCCAAGGCAATCCATTCAATATCACAGTGATCCAAGTCTATGCCCCAATCACTAATCCTAAAGATGAAGTTATGTGGTTCTATGAAGACCTACAAGACCTTTTAGAACTAATACCAAAAACAGATGTCCTTTTCATCACAGGGCACTGAAACACAAAAGTAGGAAGTCAAGAGATACCGGGAGTAACAGGCAAGTTTGGCCTTGGAGTACAAAATGAAGTAGGGCAAAGGCTAACAGAGTTTTGCCAAGAGAACGCACTGGTCATAGCAAACACCCTCTTCCAACAACCCAGGAGACTACTCTACACTTGGATATCCTCAGATGGTCAATATTGAAATCAGATTAATTATATTCTTTGCAGACAAAGATGGAGAAGCTCTAATCAGTCAGCAAAAACAAGACCTGGAACTGACTGGGTCAAATAATGAGCTCCTTATTGCTAGGTCATATGGTAGAAGGCATTGGCACCCTACTCCAGTACTCTTGCCTGGAAAATCCCATGGACGGAGGAACCTGGTAGGCTGCAGTCCATGGGGTCGCTAGGAGTCGGACACGACTGAGCGACTTCACTTTCACTTTTCCCTTTCATGCATTGGAGAAGGAAATGGCAACCCACTCCAGTGTTCTTGCCTGGAGAATCCCAGGGATGGGGGAGCCTGGTGGGGTGCCATCTATGGGATCACACAGAGTCGGACACGACTGAAGTGACTTAGCAGCAGCAGCATGGTAGTTTTAGCTCTAGTCTTTTAAGCAATGTCCATACTGTTCTCCCCAGTGACTATATCAGTTTACATTACCATCAAAAGTGCAAGTCAGTCTCCTTTTCTCCACACCCCTTCCATTATCTGTTGTTTGTTTAGGTTTTTCCTGTATATATTTATTTTGGGTTTTTCTCTGGGCTTCCTGAACATAGGTGGAGGCTTCTTCTCCTGTGTTAAGGAACTTTTCAACTGCAATCTCTTCAAGTATTTTCTCACATGCTTTCTTTTTCTCTTCTTCTTCTGGGACGCCTATAATTTGAATGTTGGTGTGTTTAATACTGTCCAAGAGGTCTCTGAGACTGTCTTCACTTTTTTCATTCTTTTTTCTTTCTTCTGCTCCTCAGCAGTTATTTCTATCTTCCAGTTCACTTATCTGTTCTTCTGCCTTAGTTATTTTGCTATTGATTTCTTCTAGAGTATTTTTGCATTGGAGAAGGAAATGGCAACCCACTCCAGTGTTCTTGCCTGGAGAATCCTAGGGACGGGAGACCCTGGTGGGCTGCCGTCTATGGGGTCACACAGAGTCGGACACGACTTAAGTGACTTAGCAGTAGCAGCAGCAGAGTATTTTTAATTTCAGTAATTGTGCTGCTCATCACTGTTTGTTTATTCTTTATTTCTTCTAGGTTAAATGTTTCTTGTATTTTCTCCATCTGTTTTTCATATCTTGAAATGTCTTTGTTATCATTACTTTAAATTCTTTTTCAGGTATGTTTCCTATTTCCTCTTCACTTATTTGGTCTTGTAGGTTTTTACATTGCTCTTTTGTCTGTAACATATTTGCTATCATTTCTTTCTTTCTTTTTCTTCTTTTTTGTTTTGGTTTTTGTTGAGTGGGACTGTGTCCTGTCTTACTAGTTGTTTGGCCTTCAGGTTCTAGCAGTGGAGTTTCCAGGCAGTTTGGTCGAGGTGGGTCTTGGTATTGAGAGTGGTCTTTTGCTATTGTTAGTAGATCCAGAACTGTTGGCCGTTGACCTGAATTAGTTAATGCATGCTACACTGTGTGCTGCTACCACATTTTTGTAAAATGCCCTCATTTTTCTTAAAGATATGGCTAGACTGGGACATGAAAACATGACTTGGGGATGACTCTCATCTGTATAAATCTGATTTTGTAAACTTTTAATTTCGTGGCTATATTCCAAATCTGTAGGTATGACAAATGTCCTGCCACCATTTTCCTTTCTAAGGCCTGTAAGTTTTCTCAGAACTTTGGTTAATGGAAATTCTTTGTTTCCTGGCATATACTCAAGGCATATTAATAGTTTCCAGCTTTAATAAAACTAGTTTCTTGGAGTTGAAGTTGGAGGAGAAAAAAAAAACCCATAATTTATTAGATTTAAAAGATAACACAAAAATTAATAATTATTTAGATTTAACTGAGTTCTATTATTTCTATACTTTCATAACACAACTTCCTCATTTGAATTCTTTACTTTGATTTGTGTCTTAGCTGGTCCAAGTACTTAATTCTTTCAATGATGTAACTTAGGAAGGCATATTGTTGGGATCTGCTTTCTGAAACCTTACAGGTCTAGAATTAGTTAATAGCCAAACTGGACTAGAAATCATGTCTCCTATTCCTTGGCCTTTCCTCCAAATTAGCTGCTTTACTTATCCCTCGGGGGAAAAAAAAAGTACCAATAAAAAGTCTTTTTATCAGCTCTTCTAAAACCTGTATGAGAAAATATGTCTAAAGCACTCAGTACAACACCCTTAGAGGTGCTATCTCTCTTCTACAAATGCATTAACAGATGCTCAGAGATTGACAACTTGCTGCAAGCCACAAAGTTGGTCAGAGGCAGAGCCTGGGCTTGGACATGGGACCATCAGAATTCAGAGCAGAGGCTCAAACCTCACTGAATAGCCAGCAAGCATCTCCCAGAGCACCGGTTCCTTTTTTTAGTTCTGCCATCCTCTAGCATGTTAATTTAAGGAATACTCAGCTTTCAGGGCTCAGCTGCCAAATTAGATTATGTTGCAAACAGTCAGCTGTCTCCCTGCGCTACAGCACACACTCAGCAGGCATTTCAACAAAAATTAATTGATGAAAAGATATGACAATCACCCAAAGCTGACAGAAACAACTTTTACCCCTGCTGATAAAAACTAACAGATTCTAAGGTTAGAACTTTATTTGAAGCTTGGGATAGAGACCCACTCTAAGAACATTTTCATTTATCTATTTAAATATGTATTTTATCTTGGATGATAACTGTGTTAATGCTGCCCCTTATAGTAATCCCTTTTATTAAGTCAGACCCTAAAAATACACAATATGCCTGCTCTACCCAGGAAAAAGGCAGAGAATAAAGGAAAGTTAGGAAACTTTGGAAATCTTTCCTGGTCCACTATTTCTAATCAAAATTATGCTGATAGGTAATTAACTGGAATAATGGTTTTCCCCACAAATGCCTAGGTCTTCATCCACTTGAAGATCTCTGAGACATTAACCTGAAGTGAATTAGATCCCAAAACAGTGAGGAATATCGAAGAACCAACTTGGGTCATGGAACCTCTTATTTTCTCTGTCCTCAACTATCTCTGTGATCTTCGATAAATTCGCATAGCTAGGCCTCCATTTTCTCATACATAAAATAAAGTTTAGACCTAACATATGTCTGTGTGTCTGTCCAAGTTCTCTGAGAAATCAGTTTTGAACTACAGCTTATTTCCAAGGGAACTTGGACTCAGAAAGCTCCTATTTCCCTGTCTCCAGGTAGAAACACCATAAATTGCTCCACTGTTGTGAATTCTCTCTCAATAGTAAGACAATTTTCATTCAGTCTCCTTCCCACATCTTTCTGATGATGGCCATTAACCAGAACTGAAAGAATAGAATAAAATATTTAAATAATTCACTTCTTTTTGATATTTGGCAAAACTAATACAATTATGTAAAGTTTAAAAATAAAATAAAATTAAAAAAAAATAATTCACTTCTTAAATTACTTATCTCTTCCTGAATAGCACACAGTTGTGTATTTTTCTGTCTCTCCTTTTGTTTTGGAAGGACAGTTCCCCTGGGAGTGCAGGCAGCGCCTCCTTGTGCCTAGCCTCTGCCTTGGGGTTCCGACTGATGTCATTCGCCATGGTCCTGGCACAGGGCTATTTGGGAGCTCCCTGGTCTACTTTTCTTCCCTTGTATGGTACATCATACGTGAACAAGTGGGGAACCAGGTGAATGTAACCTTCTTCCTCAGCTCTTACCCATACCTTCTCCGAGCCCACTAAGTCAAACACTTGGCTTTGCAGGTCCTTATGCTGTCTGACTCCTCTCTCTTGGGAGTGTAAAGGAGAGAAATGTGGGCACCTAATCAAGTAGCCAGGTGGCATTTACTTCCTGGCTAAGGATGGATGAGTGGATACTCATGAAGTGGATACAATGAAGGATAAGTGGATGAGGAAACTACAGTGGGCAGGTGGTACAAAGGAAAATGGAAGGAAAGATGATTTGTTCAGCCTTGGTGGAGTGGGGGTCTAGTCTTCCTCCAAGTCTCAGCTACCAGTCTTTCCAAGTTAGCATCCTTCTTCATTCATTTTCCTCCTCAATACTTCCCCAAGCCCATCCTACCACTAGTGCAAAGTTGAATAAAATCTTGGGAGAAAATCCCTTCCAGCTTCTGTTCCAGTCACCATTGATCCCAGGCAGTGGCTGATAAGCATTGGAGAGATGAGTTCTTTGGAGAGATGGATGGAGCACTCAGCGCCTGCTCCCATTCCCACAACAAGGAAAGAAAGGCATCAGCATCACCCTGTGGACATACAAAGGGTTTCTCATTTTCTTAATCAAATTAATAGAAATGCAATATATCCTTGCATTGTGTTATCTCTACTCCATTCAGGAGAAAACTAAATTTGAATGAACATAACAAAATACTATGTAAAAATACAAATTGAAGCAAGGGTTGGCAATATTTCTGACAAAGGTCAGTGTATTAGTTTCCTAGATTTTACCACCAGCTGAGTGGCTTAAAACAACAGATACTAGTTTCTCACAGTTTGGGAGAAGCTGAAAAAAGAAAAGAAGTGAAAACTAAAGGAGAAAAGGAAGATATAGCCATCTGAATACAGAGTTCCAAAGAATAGCAAAGAGAGATAAGAAAGTCTTTTTAAATGAACAATGCAAAGATACAGAGGAAAACAATAGAATGGGAAAGACTAGAGATCTCTTCAAGAAGTTTAGAGATATCAAGAGACTATTTCATGCAAAGATGGGCACAATAAAGAACAGAAATGGTAGGGACCTAACAGAAGCAGAAGATATTAAGAAGACATGGCAAGAATACACAGAAGAACTATACAAAAAAATATCTTCATGACCCAGATAACCATGATGATGTGATCACTCACCTAGAGCCAGACATTCTGGAGTGTAAAGTCAACTAGGCCTTAGAAAACATCACTACAAACAAAGCTAGTGGAGGTGATAGAATTCCATTTGAGCTATTTCAAATCCTAAAAGATGACGCTGTGAAAGTGCTGCACTCATTATGCCAGCAAATTTGGACAATTCAGCAATGGCCACAGGACTGAAAAAGGTCAATTTTCATTTCAATCTCAAAGAAAGGCAATGACAAAGAATGTTCAAACTACTGCACAATTGCAGTCATTTCACAAGCTAGCAAAGTAAAGGTCAAAATCTTTCAAGCTAGACTTCAACAGTATGTGAACCAAGAACTTACAGATGTACAAGCTGGATTTAGAAAACAGAGGAACCAGACATCAAATTACCAACTTCCGTTGGATCATAGAAAAAACAAGAGAATTCAAGAAAAACATCTACTTCTGCTTTATTGACTGTGTTAAAACCTTTGAGTGTGTGGATTACAACACACTGTGGAAAATTCTTGAAGAGATGGGAATATCAGACCACCTTACCTCCTGTGAAACCTCTATGCAGGTCAATAAACAACAGTTAGAACTGGACATGGAACAAGGGACTGGTTCCAAATAGGGAAAGGAATTACATCAAGCCTGTATATTGTCATGCTGCTTATTTAACTTATATCCAGAGTACATCATGAGAAATGCCGGGGTGGATGAAGCACAAGCCGAAATCAAGATTTCCAGGAGAAATATCAATAACCTCAGATATGCAGATGACACCATCCTAATGGCAGGAAGTGAAGAGGAACTAAAGAGCCTCTCGATGAAGGTGAAAGGGGAGAGTGAAAAAGTTACCTTAAAACTCAACTTTCAAAAAAATGAAGATTATGGCATCTGGTCCCATCATTTCATGGCAATAGATGGGGAAACAATGGAAACAATGCCAGACTTTATTTTCCTGGGCTTCAAAATCACTGCAGACTGTGACTACAGCCATGAAATCAAAAAATGCTTACTCCTTGGAAGAAAAGCTATGGCAAACCTAGATAGTATATTAAAAAGCAGAGATATTACTTTGTCTACAAATGTCCATCTAGTCAAAGCCTGGCTTTCCCAGTAGTCATGTATGGCTCTGAGAGCTGGACAATAAAAAAGGCTGAATGCTGAAGAATTGATGCCTTCGAACTGTGGTGCTGGAGAAGATCCTTAAGAGTCCCTTGGATAGCAAGGAGATCAAACCAGTCAATCCTAAAAGAAATCAGTCTTGAATATTCATTGGAAGGACTGATGCTGAAGCTGAAGCTCTGATACTTTGGCCACTGATGCGAAGAGCCAACTCATTAAAAAAGACCCTGATGCTGGGAAAGATTGAAGGCAGGAGGAGAAGAGGATGACAAAGGACAAGATGTTTGGATGGCATCACCGACTCGATGCACATGAGTTTGAGCAAGCTCCGGGAGTTGGTGATGGACAGGGAAGCCTGGCGTGCTGCAGTCCATGGGGTCACAAAGAGTGGGACACAACTGTGTGACCGAACAACAACAACAATACAGTTCTGGGGATCAGAAGCATAAAAGCAAAGTCTTAGCAGGTGTGCATTTCCAGCACACCACAGGTCTAGGAGAGAAATCCTTAACTGCCTCTTCCAGCTTCTGATGGTTCCAGGAATTTCTTGACTTGTAGATATGTAATTTCAGTTTCAGCCTCCATTGTCATATGGCCTTCTCTCTGTCCATGTGCATCCTCACCCCTATCTCTTATTAGAAAATTTGTTACTGGATTTGAGGCCCACCTGGATAAATCTAGGATGCTCTCATCTTAAAATCCTTAATTCCATCTGCAAAGACTTTTTAGAAATTAGGTGACATTTGCAGTTACTGGATACCAGGGTTGAATGTGTCTTTTGAGAGGCTACCATTCAACCCATTACAGACAGATAGTAAGTATGTTAGGTTTTATGGGACATAAATGTCACAACTACTTTATGTCCCAGCTACTTGACTCTGCCATTGCAGCACAAAGGCAGACATAAACAGTCTATAAGTAAATGTTTAGCTATAGTCCAGAAGAATTTAATTTATGAACACTGAGATTCAAATTCCACAGATTTTCACACTTTATGAAATATTTTTCTTTTTATTGTTTATCAACCATTAAAAAATATAAAAACTATTTTTTGTCCATAGACTGTACAGAAACAGGCAGCAGGTCAGATTCGGCCCATAGTCTGTAATTTGTTGATCTTGGGTTAGAATTATAGAATATATTTCAAATCACCTTGATTTCTTTTTTGAAGACTTCCATTAACCTTAACTTATATGCAGAGTACATCATGAGAAACGCTGGACTGGAAGAAACACAAACTGAAATCAAGATTGCTGGGAGAAATATCAGTAACTTCAGATATGCAGATGACACCAGCCTTATGGCAGAAAGTGAAGAGGAGTTAAAAAGCCTCTTGATGAAAGTGCAAGTGGAGAGTGACAAAGTTGGCTTATAGCTCAACATTCAGAAAACGAAGATCATGGCATCTGGTCCCATCACTTCATGGCAAATAGATGGCTAAATAGTGGAAACAGTGTCAGATTTTATTTTTTTGGGCTCCAAAATCACTGCAGATGGTGACTGCAGCCATGAAATTAAAAGACACTTACTCCTTGGAAGGAAAGTTATGTCCAACCTAGATAGCATATTCAAAAGCAGAGACATTACTTTGCCAACAAAGGTCTGTCTAGTCAAGGCTATGGTTTTTCCAGTGGTCATGTATGGATGTGAGAGTTGGACTGTGAAGAAGGCTGAGTGCCGAACAATTGATGCTTTTGAACTGTGGTGTTGGATAAGACTTTTGAGAGTCCCTTGGACTGCAAGGAGATCCAACCCGTCCATTCTAAAGGAGATCAGCCCTGGGATTTCTTTGGAAGGAATGATGCTAAAGCTGAAACTCCAGTACTTTGGCCACCTCATACGAAGAGTTGACTCATTGGAAAAGACTCTGATGCTGGGAGGGATTGGGGGCAGGAGGCAAAGGGGACGACAGAGGATGAGATGGCTGGATCGCATCACTGACTCGATGGATGTGAGTCTGAGTGAACTCCGGGAGTTGGTGATGGACAGGGAGGCCTGGTGTGCTGCGATTCATGGGGTCGGAAAGAATCGGACACAACTGAGCGACTGAACTGAACTGATTAACCTTAAAATGAGGTCAACTATCTTTTCTGTATCTTCATTATTCTAGAAGTTTCCATGTCTTTTGACACACTTTGTGGTTGCTCTCCTTTTCAAAATCCTTCCTCTAGTCATGTGGATATGATGAAACATAAAAGTGGCTTCACAAGAAATATGATGATAGAGGGTAACACGGTGACTTTTGAAGGCAGGAAGGTGATGGTCCTGACCTCATTTATGTGTATCTGAGCTATGTGACCCCTAAGAACAGGATATGGTGACTACTATGGAAGGAATAGAACCCTCTTCAAGTGAGTTGGCCAGATGTACCATTGTGGATGGAAGATGAATGGAGTTAATGACATTAGAGAAAGACAGACAGAGAGAGGAGGAAAAGGGGAAAGAAGGGCATGTAAACAGGGAAAGGGAGATGGGAAAAGAAGGGAGAGAGAGAAAGATAAAGCGAGGTTGCTAGAGGCAGAAGAGGAAGCTAAGTTCAAATGATGCTAAGGTAGTTTGAAACTTATTAGACCATCACAGGAGAGAAGGCAATTAGAAACATCTTAGCGCTGAAGAGAATTAAGACATTTTAGGAGCTGAAATCTCAAGAATGAAGAGAACATCCTTAAAGGCCAAGGGCAGAATGCACAAGAACATTCGTCTGTCTGTTCCTGACTGTTTGGACATTTGTTTTCGTTAGTTTTTAAATAGCAGACAAGGTGTAAAGCATCTTTCCAAAATTAACAAAGTCAATTATATTTAGTAGCCCTTTCCTTTGATATGGAGAGGTAGGGTCCAGGAGGATTGTGCTTGGTATAAATTTCCGTGAGCAAAAGAATGGGGAGAACATAGATTTCTGGGGAAGAGGGGTGCCTCTTTAGGCTACTGTGACTGAGGTGGGAGTGGACTGGACATGGCCTCTGAAGCCCGCAGCCCAGAGTGGGCCAGAAGAGGTGGTGGGGTCATAACAGGAGCTGAGCAGTGCTTTGGAGACAGTTTCAGGGCATTCTCTGACAGCAAGGATGAAGGGTGGATGGACAAGGAGAGACTGATGCAGAGAACATAGGAAAATCAGAGAACACAGGACAATTAGGAGTGCTGGGGAGGAAGAAATTTTCTTCAGCTCTTCTAGTTTCTCCTGGCTGGTCTAAGAGTTAAATTGATACGAGACAGATTAACAAGAGAAAATCAAAGAAAAGTTTAATAACAGGTATACATGGAAGAGATCCAGGAGAACTGAGTAACTCCCCAAAATGGCCACAACTCTTACCTTAAATACCATCTTCAGCTAAAGATAAAAGAGGATATTGGGGGTAGGGGTTTGGGACTTCAAAGGGGAGGAAGGCCATTCATATGGAGATGTAAAAGACAATGTTTGATTAAAAAAAATAAAAATGTTTGCTAGGCCAGGCAGAGATAATGGGACACAGGGAAGAATCTTAACAAATGGACTTTGCTAGTTTCCTCCCTGTCTACACACCTAGTTCATTCTATTAATATAATTATCTATTCGCTCTTTTCCTAGAACAGGTCCTCTGTCTACATTTGTTTAGGCAGTTAGGGGGAAGGTCAAAATTTCTTACTGATTCTTTTGAGATTTGAATGTTTTCAGTTTGAAATAATCTGCATGTCAGAGATATTTGGGGCGGCAAGTTTTGCTTCCCTATAGTTCAGGCAGGAAACCTTAAGGGCCTGATTCACACGTGATGAAAGGGAGAAGATGCGAAACCCTTCTCAAAGAGGGAGCGTGGCTGGGTGGCTAACAGGCTGGCATTTTCACTCAGCTGTTCTGGCTTTCGTCCTGAATCCCCAGTGGTTTTTGCTTGACTGATTATCTCCATGGGGCCAAACTTCCAATTAGAAATCTCCCAGAGCAGCTGGCTTCAGCAATGCAGCCCTTCCCTCATGACACGCTTAGTCTGGAGAGTCTAACTACTCCCCAGTGGGCTCCTCAGAAGTGGTGTTTTTTGGGGGTTTTCAGGAAAAATACATTCATAGCTCAGCAGCAATAGTGTGATCCTGACTGTTGGAATCCTAAGGAAAGCCAGGAGCGTGGGATGAAGGCAGTATCAGGCTCAGCATTCCTATGGGCCAAGCACTGTTTTGGGCATTACTAGGGGCACCCATGGAGAAGGCAATGGCACCCCACTCCAGTACTCTTGCCTGGAAAATCCATGGACGGAGGAGCCTGGTAGGCTGTAGTCCATGGGGTCGCTAAGAGTCAGACACGATGGAGCGACTTCACTTTCACTTTTTACTTGCATGCATTGGAGAAGGAAATGGCAACCCACTCCAGTATTCTTGCCTGGAGAATCCCAGGGACAGAGGAGCCTAATGGGCTGCCGTCTGTGGGGTCGAACAGAGTCGGACACGACTAAAGTGACTTAGCAGCAGGGGCACCCAAGAGAAATAGCATTCTGCACAGTCAGCTCCCAACCTCCACACTTCAATAAACCTCCATCTTTCAGTTAACCAGCAAGCTTAGCCTTTATTGAAGTCGTCCAGCCAGGCTAGCCCTTTACCAAGGCTCATGATGTCCTTCTGTAGCAAGGACCACCCTAGTTTTCTCTGCACAACACCCTGAATAAAGCTGAATAGTACTGTACACAGTCAGAAGCTTCAGTAGAAAGTTTAATGAGCCTGGATAGAGTATTTAAATGATACTGATGACCTATAATCAGCACGAGTAGGATAAAGAATGTGCAAGGAGTCATATAGGAGATGAAACTGTCTCTATTTTGCTTCCTAGGTTTTCCTGCCTGGATCTTCTGCCCTCATAAGTTAAAAGGATTAGCAGCCACGTGAAAGGAAATGAAGGATGCATTAGGTGAATTTTAAGGATCTTGCTCCTGCTTCTTCCCCAGTTATATACACCTACTCTAAGAATTAAGAGATTTGTTGTAATAGTCTTTGTTCTGATTCTAAAATAAATCCTAGGTTCATAGATCTAGAAGAGATCCCAGAGCACATCCAGCCAACATTCATATGTGATAAATAGGATCAGTGATTCTCAGAAGGGAGTAACCTCATTTCAATGTCAGGACTGTCTTCCTTTTGGGCAATCTTTCATGATGTCCCACTGAGGTATAGGTGAAGTCAGAAGATTCCTGCCCACTCTGCTTTCATGCCACATGCAAGTATCTCCTTAGATTCAGTCAAAGTGACTTTGACATTTGCATCATTTCCAGTCTGCAATCCTACTGAACTTCTGCTTAAAACAACTCTTTCAAGCGGTTTTGGCCTCCTCTCTCTTTTTGAGGATGGCAGACTGTGTGTAATGTAGTCTGCTCTCCTAGGGAGGATGTCACTATCCCCTTAGAAATGGATTATACCAAGGAGAAAGAGTTCAGTGATGAGGAGAGCTGCCATCTAAAGTCATGTGTAGTGGTATTTATCAATTATACTCTATTTTCAGAATCAGAAGGAGTCAGACTTCTGACACTTCAACTCTCAGACTTTTGGCTGAACTGAGAGTCTGGATGGCCATTTCCAGGGTTTCCATAGTCCTCTGGGAGATATCAAGGGAAGATTTCATGCAAGGATGGGCGTGATAAAGGACAGAAATGGTAAGGACCTAACAGAAGCAGAAGAGATTAAGAAGACATGGTAAGAATACACAGAAGAACTATACGAAAAATGTCTTAATGACACAGATACCCATAATGGTATGGTCACTCACCTAGAGCCGGACATTCTGGAGCATGAAGTCAAGTGGGCCCTAGGAAGCATTACTACAAACAAAGCTAGTGAAAGTGACAGAATTCCAACTGAACTACTTAAAATCCTAAAATACAATACCATTAAAGTGCTACACTTAATATGTCAGCAAATTTGGAAAACTCAGCAGTAAGTTAGTTTTCATTCCAATCTCAAAGAAGGGCAATGCCAAAGAATATTCAAACTACTGTACAATTTTGCTCATTTCACATACTAGCAAGATTATGCTCAAAATCCTTCAAGCTAGGCGTTAGCAGAATGCAAACTGAGAACTTCCAGATGTTCAAGCTGGATTTATAAAAGGCAGAAGAACCAGAGGTCAAATTGCCAACATTTGTTGGATCATGGAGAAAGCAAGAGAATTTCAGAAAAATATCTACTTCAGCTTCATTGACTCTACTAAAGCCTTTGACTGTGTGATCACAATGAACTATGGAAAATTCTTCAAGAGATGGGGATACCAGACTACCTTACCTATCTACTGAGAAACCTGTATGCAGTTCTAGAAGCAACCAGACACGGAACAACTGACTGGTTCTAAATTGGGAAAGGAGTAAGATAAGGATGTATACTGTCACCCTGCTTATTTAACTTATATGCAGAGTATCTTGTGCAAAATGCTGGGCTGGATGAATCACAAGCTGGAATCAAGATTGCTGGGAGAGAGATCAACAACTTCAGACATGCAGATGCCTAATGGCAGAAAACAAAGAGGAACTAAAGAGCCTTTTGGTGCAGGTGAAAGAGGACAGTGTAAAAGTTGGGCTGAGACACAGCATTCAAAAAACTAAGATCATGGCATCTGGTCCCATCACTCCACCCATGGGAAGGAGAAATAGAAGGGGAAAAGGAGCAGAAGAGATTAAGAGATGGCAAGAATACACAGAAGAACTATACAAAAAGGTCTTAATCACCCAGCCATAACCATGATGGTTCAGTTCAGTTCAGTCGCTCAGTCTTGTCCAATTCTTTGCGACCCTATGGACTGTAGCATGCCAGGCTTCCCTGTACATCACCAACTCCCGGAACTTACTCAATCTCATATCCATTGAGCTGGTGATGCTATCCAACAATCTCATCATTTGTCGTCCCCTTCTCCTCCTGCCTTCAATCTTTCCTAGCATCAAGGTCTTTTCCAATGAGTCAGTTCTTTGCATGAAGTGGCCAAAGTATTGGAGTTTCAGCCCCAGTGTCAGTCCTTCCAATGAATATCCAGGACAGATTTCCTTTAGGATTGTCTGGTTCGATCTCCTTGCACTCCAAGGGACTCTCAAGAATCACTCATATAAAGGGGGAAAAGTGGAAGCAGTGACAGGTTTTATTTTCTTAGGCTCCAAAGTCATTGTGGATGGTGACTGCAGCCATGAAATTAAAAGACGCTTGCTCCTTGGAAGGAAAGCTATGACAAACCTAGACAGTGTATTAAAAAGCAGACACATTTTGCCGACAAGAGTCTGTATAAGTCAAAGCTATAGTTTTTCCAGTAGTCATGTGAGAGTTGGACCGTAAAGAAGGCTGAGCACTGAAGAATTGATTCTTTCGAATTGCGATGTTGGAGAAGACTCTTAAGAGTCCCTTGGACAGCAAGGACATCCAACCAGTCCAGCCTAAAGGAAATCAGTCCTGAATATTCATTGGAAGGACTGATGCTGAAGCTGAAACTCCAATACCTTGGCCACTGATGCTGGAAACTGACTCATTTGAAAAGACCCTGATGCTGGGAAAGATTGAAGGTGGGAGGAGAAGGGGAGGACAGAGGATGAGATGGTTGGATGGCATCACTTATTGACTCAATGGACATGAGTTTGAGTAAGCTCTGGGAGTTGGTGATGGACAGAGAAGCCTGGTGTGCTGCAGTCCATGGGGTCACAAAGAGTTGGACACGACTGAGCGACTGAACTGAACTGAACTGAACTGGGAGATAGTGTAGGTAGGACAGAGGAGCCTGATGTACTGCAGTCCATGGGACTGCAGAGTTGGACAGGACTTAGCGACTAAACAACAACCACAACAACAAATAGTCAACATACATTTGATGCTTTTGAACTGTAGTGTTGGAGAAGACTCTTGAGAGTCCCTTGGACTGCAAGGAGATCCAACCAGTCCATTCTGAAGGCGATCAGCCCTGGGATTTCTTTGGAAGGAATGATGCTGAAGCTGAAACTCCAGTACTTTGGCCACCTCATGCGAAGTGTTGACTCATTGGAAAAGACTCTGATGCTGGGAGGGATTGGGGGCAAGAGGAGAAGGGGACGACAGAGGATGAGATGGCTGGATGGCATCACTGACTCGATGGACGTGAGTCTCAGTGAACTCCGGGAGTTGGTGATGGACAGGGAGGCCTGGCGTGCTGCGATTCATGGGGTTGCAAAGAGTCAGACACAACTGAGCAACTGATCTGATCTGATCTGATCTGATCCCACTGTATTGCAATTCAGTGCTACCATGTTTCTCTCTTTCTTTGTTTTTTTTTTTTTTTTCCTGACTAGACTTCAAGCTCTTCAAGAGCAACTCAGTTGTCATTCATCTCTGTGAACCTTATTCCTACAAAGTGCCTGGTATTTAATAGATGATTAATGAACACATTTTGTAGGAATGGATGAAAGAATGATGGATGTGGGACTAAGCCCATTATGTTATTACTACTTGACACTTGTCATTGAAATTAAGGGTTTGGAGAAATGTCCATGTTATGAATATTTGAAATCACAATAGAGGGGAAGGACAATTGAAATGTCATCTGGTTTGGGCCATGTGCCAAACATCCTAGGAGGTGTTTGGTGGGGATGCTTTCCAGCTAAGTTCTGGGAAGGAACACAGTATTTATATAAGGTCAGGCATCTGTTTATACAAAAAGAAAGTGCTCCACTACTTCACTTGACTGGAACTGGAATTCTGGTCTCCATTTGATGACTGAAACAATGCAGGGCATTGTAAAACATTTCAGATCCGTTGGTTTCCCTGGCAGCTTAGTTTGCGTCACTGCAGAAGCACAGAGCAGATCATGTGTCTGTGTTAACAAGCCTGTAGAACCGGCCTTGGGTGGAAAAACTGTAACTACAGAGGAAGTGATGGGAAATTTTTTTCAGAGCCATCAGGTAACACATTTCACGTTAAAACATTGCCTGGAAGTTGGCCAGAACTAAAAATAACATCATCTGTTGTATAATGGTTTACAGTTTATATTAAAAAAAAATATTTCACAATCATTATTACACTTCTTTTTTTTTTTTTCCCCTGGTAACTGCAACTCCACTTTATAGAAGAGGAAATTGAGACTCGTTAGGATTTGTTGTCTATGGGGTCTCACAGACTCAGACACAACTGAAGCGACTTAGCAGCAGCAGCAGCAGGATTTGTTGACTTCACACAATAACTGGTAGATTCCATGTATACTAGGGACTTCCCTGTAGTTCAAACAGTAAAGAATCTGCCTGCTATGCAGGAGACCCGGGCTTGATTCCTGGGTTGGGAAGACTCCCTGGAGGTGGACATAGCAACCCACTCCAGTATTCTTGCCTGGAGAAACCCATGGACAGAGAAGTCTGGCAGGCTACAGTTCGTGGGGTCGCAAAGAGTCGGACACAACTGAGTGACTAATACTTTGCTTTACTTCCATGTATACTGTCTTCTCCACGGTTATTAGCATCACAAAAAATTCAAGTATCCTTCTCTCGACTTTTGTTGTTGTTGTTAGTTAGTCTCCAAGTTGTGCCTGACTGTTTTACAACCCTATGAACTCGAACCTGCCAGGCTCCCCTGTCCATGTGATTTCCCAGGCAAGAATACTGGAGTGGGTTGCCATTTTTTTCTCCAGGGGATCTTCCTGACTTAGGGAGTGAACCCACATCTCCCACTTGACAGGAGGATTCTTTGCCACTAAGCTACCAGGGAAGTCCTTATCTCAAATTTGTTGTTCTTTTCTATGATTTGGTCTTTGGCCCTTTTCTCTTTGCAACCCACCCTTTCCTAGATGATCTCATTTGTGTTCATGGTTATAACCATTAACTTCACAGTGGTAACTCCTAAATTTCTGTTGCCAGATCTCTTATCTTAATTCAAGTTATATAGCCAACGTGATTTCTGCATCTCCCCACCTAGGTGTGCAGATCCTGCACACTAGCTTGTTCTAACGTAACAGTATTTGATACGACTGTTGAGCCGGGTATAATGTTTCTTCACTTATTCAACTTTTTATTATTTCTTTCAGTAAAGGAATATTAAGCAGTTTTCTTCATATAGATTTTGCATAACTCAATTTTCTTTGATGTATTATATACTTTCATGACCATTGTGATATGATCTTGTCTATAGAAAAATCATTTGGCATGACATTAAAGATTTTGCCTGCAATGCAGGAGACCAAAGTTCGATCCCTGGGTCAGGAAGATCCCCTGGAGAAGGAAATGGCAACCCACTCCAGTATTCTTGCCTGGAGAATTCCATGAACAGGGGATCCTGAAAGGCTACAGTCCATGGGATCTCAAAGAGTCAGACACAACTGAGTAAAGGAATATTAAGTAGTTTTCTTCATACAGATTTTACATAACTCAATTTACTTCTAAGTATTATATATCATGACCATTGTGATATGACTTTACTTCCATATGTTTATAAATGGCTATGCTAAAATGTAAATGTGTAATTTTTACACATTTGTTTTGAAACCATCTTCTGAAATGTCAAATTAGTTTTATCTGTTTTTCAGTTGATTCTTTTTGGTTTTGTAGATACACTGTTATCTTAAAATAATGATAATTTTCTCTTACTTTACACTACTTAAGTCTCTTATTCCTTTCCTTATCTTAATTGCATTGGTTGGCCTAAAACAATATTACCACCACCAATAGTCATCATTAGGTGATTCAGTTTCTCATCATAAAACTTAATAGCTTTTCACCACTGAATAAAATCTATGTAGATATTTTATTGATAGAATATCAATCTGTTTCCATTTTATATTAGTAAATGATGTTAATTTTTTATGTGCCTTTTAATTATCCAAATAAAAAATATTTTTCTCCTTTGATCTAGTCATATGATAGATGATATTAATAGAATTTCTGATATTGAATTTTCTTTTTAGTAATTTTTTTCTAGAAAAGTCCCCATTTAATTTAAAAACAAAATTTTATTTAGTTCAGGGACTACATTCTAAATTTACTAATTATTGCTTCCCCTTCTAGAATTCCTATTATACTATGTTTTATTTCCTAAACCCACTTCTCATATCTCTTACATGTTAATGTATTATATTTGTTTTGTCTTTTAGTTCTGGGTTTTGGGAAAATTTCTCAAGCCGAACTTTTGAATCACTGATGTGATTTTCTATAATGTCTAATCTGTTACTCACTACTATCACTGGCAAATAAAACTTGACATTTAAAACTTGAATTCAGAAACATAAATGTACATTAAAAATTAAATTAGTTTAAAATTTTAAATGTTTAAAAACAATATTTCCTGACCTCTGATTACTGCTTTTAGATGGAGTGGTTGCTTAAATCCAAGTTTATTGAGAATATGAATCAATTTTGTTTTGTTTCTTATCATAACTTACTTTTTGGAGTAAACTTCCTTCAGAGAACATTTCTGATTGTTCAGATGTATTTTCTTCATTCAAACTTTTGAGTCATTTCATATATCTGGTTTTTCTGTGCTTGCCCGGCTTTCCTGAGGAAGTCCTTTTATATTTGTGAGTTACAATGGTTTCTGTCAGAAATCATGGGGATACTTATTCCAATCTTAAGTTTAGAAAAAGAGAAAAGGAGAAGTCTGCAGCTTTAGTTTTGTAGGACTACAGTTGACTGTGAAGATTGGGAAAAGGTTACACTTAGAAACATCTGCACAAAAGAGAACCTCTTGTTGTGATAAATAAATTCTTCCAGGCCATAGTGAAGTCCATGGTTATCTCGGAGCCCCATAGACTGTGCCCATACTTTTAATTATCATACCTCTCAAGGCTGAAAGAATTCTATCAGCTCCCACTGTAGTTCCTGTCCCAGTCATGGCCCCATAGAGTCCTGGGCCTGCTACTCAAAGTTAAGAACATTTGTGCCAAGTCAGAATTCCCCTAAACTGTTGAAACTAAGAAAGTAATTACAAAGGAAGTTTCATGCCAGAGAACTTCACTGATAAGCAGATGTCTGAAACTAAAAAAAATCTAAGACCTACAAAAGTCAAAAATATTTACTGTTTAGCCTTTTTGCCCACATCTGGGTTAGCAGAAGGAGACTGAGTTTAGAAAAACAGATTCAAGTTTTCACTCCAGTATTAAGTGTGAGGTATTGGCTTACCAGGTGGTGTTAGTGGTAAAGAACCTGCCTGCCAATGCAAGAGACGTAGGAGACCCAGGTTCCATCCCTGGATTGGGAAGATCCCCTGCAGGAGGACATAGCAACCCACTCCAGTATTCTTGCCTGGAGAAGCCCATGGACAGAGGCGCCTGAGGGGCTACATTACATAGGGTCACAAAGAGTCAGACACGACTAAAGCGACTTAGCACACATGCATGCACATTGAAGGGGGCAGAAATCTTACTGAGCCCAAGTTTCCTTATCTGTCAAGTGATAATGCTGGTACTAGCCTCAAAGGGCTGAGTTGGCATTAAGCAATATAAAATGTATAAGGTGTCTCAGCATTTTGAAAAAACTCTGGTTCTTCTTATATTTCTTTTAATGGATAAATGTAAGGAAAGATAAAAATCATAATTTTGAATCAAGATCTTAGAAGTAATCTGCTTCATTCTTGAGACTCTTCAAAAGTATCAATTTCTGAAACTCTTCCCAGAAATTCTGATTATGGTAGGTCTGAGTAGAGAGGATGGTGTTTATCTTTTGTTTACAGTTCTTTGGATCATTGTTGACCAGGTGGGGAAGCCAGTCAGCAAATACAAAGTTATTGCAGTCTCCAAGGAACCAAGTCCCTGGGTCAGAGGTGGTCAGAGGTGTGGAGAATGCGGATGTCCCTTCTGTGTGTCCCTCCCATTACAGTGAAAAGACATGGTGAATGGACTTCTTAATGCCTGCAGAGGCTTCATTCAGACTCTTAGGATCTGTACCTTCTGTAGTTCTTGTTAAAGCCCTAAACTCTAGAACCCTGAGTCCAAAGGATTTGGGAGACTGCAGTTTTATAACAGAGCATAATTCTTACCGCATGTGTACATGTCCTGGGAGGGCATGTGGACTAGAGGCAGAGGGTCTAAGATGAACTCAAAGCTGTCATTCACCAAGCAGAGTTCATTGAGCCAGAATAGACTGTTTAGGGTACAAACCTGGCCACCTCACCCCTTGACTGAAGAAAATACAATGATTTCCCATTCCCATCTGGATAGATACCTCTTCATCCTGCTCACTACTCTGGAGTTAGGCTATCTGAAGATTCAAATGTATGACTTTGGGTAGATTACTTAATCTTTCTGTGACTGTTCTCTCATATGTGAAATGTAGGTCATAATAGCATTTATCTCTTTGGGTCTTTACAAGGATTAAGTGAGTTCATATATATAAAACTTTTCAAAAAACACCTGGTATGTGGGAGACCTGGGTTTGATCCTCGGGTTGGGAAGATCCCCTGGAGAAGGGAAAGGGTACCCACTCCAGTATTCTGGCCTGGAGAATTCCATGGTCTTTAGTCCATGGGGCTGCAAAGAGTCAGACATGACTGAGTGACTTTCACTTTCATAGAGTATGAACCCAGTGGTGTGAGCTGCAATCGTTACCATGCACCATTCTCCCTCTCACTCCAGTTCCCTCTTCCTCTTTGGAATGACTCCACCTGCGTGTCATTCCTCCCCTACCAGAGCCAACTCATCTTAAAGATTTCAGCTCAAATGCCGCTTCCTCAGAGATTCTTTCTCTGCCTTCCCTGGCTGTGCAAGCCCTTTCTTACATGAACTTCTAACTTTTCTTCTTCATAGAATTTAACACAACTAGAGCTCCCTGAGATCATGGGTGGTAGTCATGATCTCTGCCTTTACATCTCTAGCCCCTTCCATAGTACCTCTCTCTAATAAGCATTCAGTAATTACCTGAATAAAAGCATCCAGGCTGCCAACCAGTGACGGGTAAGGACCTCAACAGTAGCCAGTGGGGAGAGGCAGATATCAGACCCTTTGACAGTACTCCAATCCTGCATGAGTTTGTTTGCCATAGTGTATAGTCATGCAGTACAGGCCAAGGCTACATGGGATGTCTTCAATGGATGTCTTAAAACACCCACTGCCCCCCCTCAATTTTGGGTCAGTGAAATGAATCAACTCTTCGTGGGTGAGAGATCATTTCAGCCCTGAAATCTATTCTTGCTTGAGTAGCAATCACCTTCCTTGGGAAGAAAGCAAAAGTTCAAGGTAGGTAGCTTCAGCTGTGGGTGAAAAGCAAAGTCTGTGACGAACTTGTTCACTTACTGCTCTACCCAAAGCAGATCTCTCTCAGGGCACACACAGTACCTGGCATGTAGCTCAAATAAATATCTGCCAGTGCTAAAATCTGTGACTGTGTCATTCCCAGTCCTGTTTATTTTTTAATGGGATCTTTGAACTGGGGAGGACTCTGCATTTCTCTTACAAAGCTTAGGTTTTGAAATGGGACAGAACTAATGGGCAGGGGCCTTATCTTTACATTTAACTTCTGTGTATCTGCGAACTCCAGTTTTCTCACATACTGTCAAAGGATAGTGTAATCGTAAGTACATCCATCTTTCCCAGTACTGGTGTTTGGAGCCACTTTATTCAAAGCTATTAAGTTGTCTTAGATGTGTTAATGTCCTGCAGCACGGGTAAAACTCGGCATTGTATATTTAATACTCTACAATGTTTAATGTCAAGATCCCATTATGAACAGACACATTAAAGATCTAGTGGTGTGGAGCAAGTGGATATGTACAGGAAAGACAAAGACACACTAACATATCAATCATTGGAAGATATTTTGAGCCAAAGTTTTCCATAAGCAACTGAATCTCTAAGGAATATTTTCCTTTTAAACCTAGAGGAGAAAGGGAATTAGAGGTAGCAACGTGCGTGGCCACTCTACCTACATAGCTAATATTTTGTTTATAGAAACTGTTTTGTAGATACTAATTTTAAATAATGTGTAGAGATGGACTAAAATAAGCAGTTCTTCCTACTGGAAAACTTGGCCTTGCTTTTAAGCTCTGTAAAGCACTGGAATGAGTTGTTTGACATCCTAAGGATGTCAGAGATGAAAATTCTGGGGACACCTATTGTCTCCTCAAAACACCAAGCTGGTGCATGGGAACTGGCATCTAGGTTAAGACTTGGGCTTACCACGTAAGTATGGCAGGACAACAATCTTACCACTTTCCAAGGATGCAGTTGTACACCCACCACTTGTAATTACTTCACTTGAGTCCAAGAGCAGTCAATGATTTTCAGCCCAGCAATGTTTCAAATTACAAACCTCTCATAACAAAGCTGATTTCCATCTTAGTTCTGTGTGTAGCTTCTCTGGCTCTTGCCTGAGTTCATTGCTCTCATAGGACTTTACAAAAACAGCAAGAACCCATGACCGCCTAATGCCTCAGGCTGTAGAAATGTGTCCTGTTTTGACCAAATATGTTTCTGCTGCACAATGAGAGTCACCAAGTTTTCAACCTGCAGTGACTGAGTCCTTAATATCTGCCTTCCCTTTCTCTAACAATCAGATGTCTTATTTTAGGTTCTATTATTTACAATATGCAGGGGCTTCCTGGGTGGCTTAGTGGTAAAGAATCTTCCTGTCAATGTAGGAGCTGCAAGAGATGCAGATTCAGTTCTTGGATCAGGAAGATCCCTAAAGGAGGCAATGGCAACCCATTCCAGTAAAGTTGCCAGGAAAATCCCACGGACAGAGGAAACTGAGGAGCTACACTCCATGGGGTAACAAAGGTTCAGACATTACTGAGTGACTGACCATGCACACATGTATGTACAGTAGCCATTCATAAGTGCTAAAGATTGCTGTCAGAATTCAAATCAGATGAGAGTAACTGAGACCTGACTGCTGTGTCTTAAACACAAAAAGGTTTAAAACAACCTCAGTAGGAGGCAGGTCAACATTCTAAGGATGCTGCTGCTGCTGCTAAGTTGCTTCAGTTGTGTCTGCCTCTGTGCAACCCCATGGACTGCAGCCTACCAGGCTCCTCTGTCCATGGGATTTTCCAGGCAAGAGTACTGGAGCGGGGTGACATTGCCTTCTCCCTAAGGATGCTAGAGACATGCAAGTGCTAGACTTACCTAAAGCCATGGCCAGAGTTACCGGGGTCCAGCCCCGGTTGGATCCAGGGATTCCCTCGGGAGGACGGTGTCGGTGAAAGGATAGATAAAGAGATAAGGAAAGAATTTTTCAATTAAGAAAATAAAGAAGAGAAAAGAGGCTGATATTCCTTGGTTTATGCAGAAAGCCAATAAAGCCCCAGCACAGGACTTGCTCTGTTCACGTAGGCCACAGGCGCCCTCTTGAATAGCTGAAGTTGCCCCACCCTGGGCACCTTCTCGAGTGGGTCTTAGAAGCCCAGGCAGGAAAGTGAATGCAGAGAGCTCCTGCGCTTCAGGGGATCACCCTGAAAAGGAAAAGGAAAGAGAAAGAACGACATGGGGAGACCAAGCTTCGGTGAGCAAGGCCTGCACTTTATTTTCCAAAGTAGTTTTTATACCTTAAGTTGTGCATAGAGGATAATGTGGTGGGGGGGGGGGGGGGGGCAGGTAGAGTCATGCAAGGTCAGCAGTCCTTGATCCTTATCGAAGCCAGGCTTTCTTTCTGCAAACTTATCATATGCAAAAGCTTTAGGTGATTTATATCATCTTCTGGCCAGGAGGCCTGTTAACATTTTATGACCCTTTCTTCAGAAAACTTATTTTTCTTTAAAGGTGATTATTCTAAAGTCAGGCGCCACCCTCCCGAAAGCATTAGATAAAGTTGCATTCCTATAGCGCAAAAGTGTGGTGGGCTATAACAAGAAAAGAATTAACTCAAGGGTCCAAGGTTACAAACATTAAAGGTACTACTTACATTTCTATACACCAACTATATTACTCAATACACTCCCAGGGACACAGTAGGTAAGGGATATGGAAACTTGGCAGCAAGCATAAGCTCAACAAAGAAATCCTCTACTAGTTCTATTCTAATACAATTTTAACTCTCTGAGAAGCTCTGCATTGTTAGAATATATTAAGCTTCCCGTGCCTCTCATGATTGGGAGGCTGTGAATCTGAACAAACCTGTCAGGCAAGCTAGAAAGTCATCAGAGGGGTTTGAATTGAAACACTCCTATTATGCCCAGGAGACTTATTAACTAGAGTTTTAAGTTGATTTTCTTACAAAGAAAGGTGGTTTGGGATAGTCCCCCATTAATGTCAGAAGAGTTGGTGAAAGTCGTGAAATAGTAACACAGACAGATTTTGGTTTGGGGGTAGATGCTCGGGTAGGTCCAGGGAGGCCCCTTGAGCCCTGACTCGCCTTTGCATATCAGGCCTCTCGGCATGACCTTTGTCATGGGTGGGAACTCCCGTGCTGGCTCCTGGCACAGAGTAGGACAGGTATGGTGGTTTGATGAAACCATCAGACACCTGGGCTCCTTCTATCTTTTTGCTCCCTCTCATGTGTCTTCCATTCTCAAGTCATCTGTTGGTCGAAAATGAATGCTGAGATTTCAGACACTTCATCCACATTCTAAGCAGCAAAAGGGATGAAGGAAGAAGGGAGAAAGGTGCCTCCTCATGGAATTCTTACAGAAACTTCCACTTATGTCTCTTTAAAAGATGATGCTGTTAAAGTGATACACTCAATATGCCAGCAAATTTGGAAAACTCAGCAGTGACCACAGGACTGGAAAAGTTCAGTTTTCATTGTAATCCCGAAGAAGGGCAATGCCAAAAAATGTTCCAACTACTGTAAAATTGCACTCATTTCACATACTAGCAAGGTAATGCTCAATATTCTTCAAGCTAGGCTTCAACAGTATGCAAACTGAGAACTTTCAAATGTATAAGTTGGATTTAGAAAAGGCAGAGGAACCAGAGATCAAATTGCCAACATCCAGGGATCACAGAAAAAGCAAGAGAATTCCAGAATAAAACATCTACTTCTGCTTTATTAACTATGTGAAAGCCTTTGAGTGCATAGATAACAACAACTGTGGGAAATTCTTAAAGAGATGGGAATACCAGACCACCTTACCTGCCTCTTGAGAAGCCTGAATGAAGGTCAAGAAGCAACAGTTAAAACCAGACATGGAACAACAGACTGGTTCCAAATTGGGAAAGGAGTGCATCAAGGCTGTATATCGTCACCCGGTAACTTCTGTGCAGTGTGCCGCAGCCAGCGCAGCAGGTAGGGATCGAAAATGGTCAACGCACAGTTTGGGAAAAAGAAACTAGAGACAGAATTAAAGTTTTAAAGATGGGACTGGGGGACTCAAGACCTCTTGGATTAAGAGCCCTGTTCCTCAGAGCCACGTAACTTTTATTTAGTGTCTTGGCAAGCAGGAAGTATCTGTTGCGCTAAGATGAAGTCAGCCTCCTGTGTCCCCAGTCACGTCTCCCATTTTACTGAATACTTTAAACTATCTTTGTTATTTTCTTGGACAAGGGCTATCACCTGCCTGGAGGTCACAGACCCACATATGCCTTGGGAAAACGTCTCAGTGTGTGCACAAGCAGCGTTCTGAACTTGCGCTGACCTGGTGTTCCAAGGTCCACACTATGTTTTTCCTTAGCCTAACAGGATATGCCGACCCCAACTAATCAACCCGGTGTACTTTTATTTGGGTTATGCTGTATTGCTATATTTTGCTTTTATTCTTTTCCCATGGTGATTTTCTCATGGCTTAGCCAGAACAACAGGCGGCTGACTACTAACCCTGTCATAACCCACTTTTTGTTTTTGTAGCAGAAGATATGTTGATCTTGCAACTTCTTTCTTTATTAGTTTTCAGAGGGCTTTTTGTGTGCATCTGAGGACTAAAGAGAAGATTATAGTGAAACAGCAAAACATAGTTAGTATTTTAATGAGACGAAGTACTCTTGCCTGGAGAATCCCATGGATGGAGGAGCCTGGTGGGCTGCAGTCCATGGGGTCGCGAAGAGTCGGACATGACTGAGCGACTTCACTTTCACTTTTCACTTTCCTGCATTGGAGAAGGAAATGGCAACCCACTCCAGTGTTCTTGCCTGGAGAATCCCAGGGATGGGGGAGCCTGGTGGGCTGCTGTCTATGGGGTCACACAGAGTCGGACACGACTGAAGTGAGTTAGCAGCAGCAGCAGCAGCACCTCTGATACCTTTGATCCACTCAAGAGGAACTCAATGAGTTAAGGCCCTCTGTTATCCCTTGAAGTGTATCTGTATCTGGTAATAGTCTAGGAGAAGCATGCTACTTGTCAATGATTCTTGTTTGTAGCTTTTTAACACCTAGAGTAAGGTTGTCAGCCATATGGCCCTGCAAGTGCCATCTAACATTTTCCAGGTGTGTTCAGATTGGCTAAATTTCTGGGGGGTTACACAGAAAGTAGTAATGTTACAGTCACACTTTAAATGTATTTGTAATTTAAGATTTTGTACTTCTTTTCCTAAGAGTAGCACTGCATTTTCTAAATCCACCAACCTGTTGTTAATCTCTTCATCTATATGAGTTTGGGCTCCCCAGTGATTTTTGTAAATGTCTGGAGACAGTTTTTTACCTTGATGAGGCTGTTCAGAACTCAAATGTATCCAGTTTGTGGAGGGAGGAGGCAGAGAGAAAAGAAAAATATTTTAATTTTGCCCATAGGTATAAATCACTAAATTGTTTTAAGTTATCAGTGACTTGAGGAGAAGAGTTTTTTTTAATATCTGAAAACAAAGATTAGAAGCCAGTAATATGTCAGACAAAAAGTCGTGAAAATTGTATTCATATTTAGCAGTTTGTTCAATCTCATGTAACCAATTCCTTTGTTCTGTGGTCCTTGTGTGATGACAAAGGACATCAGTGAAAGTGACAGTCTCCAAGAAGCTCAAGAAAATTTTGCCAGTGTCTGTGTCTGTACGACCTATTTAGCAAAGTGGGTGCCCTGGCCACTGGAGATTGCAGAAAATGCATTTTAACCATTTTTTCCATTGTGAGCTATTAACCCTGCAGCCAGGAAAGGCTTTATCCTATCAAATAGAAGTGAGGCTTGTCAGGGAGCCGGGAAAAGCAAAGTGGCCATCTTGGACTTCCCATAGCCCTGACTCTTTGGTTTATAGCCATTGTTTATCCATTTTAAATTTTCTGATGAGGGGTTAATTTTGTAGAAGCAGAAAGAGCTTTGTCTATGTGTGGCATAGTTTCCATAGATCATTGTGAAATAGCACTCATTTATTTTATCAAAGTAACAAAAGATTTTAAAAGCAAGTATGAATCACTTAAAGACAAATTTACATAGTCTGTTATCAAAAACCATATTTCAAGAAAACTTTGTTTTTAACAAGAAGAGAAAACCAAATTTCAGATGGGTACCAGCTTATATTCACTGTGAAACAATAATTATTTACTTACTCAAAGTAACAATAAGACTTTAAAGGCAGTTTAATGTCTTAAGAAATTTGTACCATGCACAAAACTCTTTTTTCACTTGTCATAAACCTTTTTTTACATTTTTTTGTAGTCATCACTTCATTTATCTATTTAGAGACTATTTCAAGATGGCACCAAATATATTTATTAACAGTCCAAAATCTCTTTAGTTTCTCTGTTAGTGTTCAGTAATTAATGTTGCAAAATCTTATTTTATTTGGAAATGACTTAGCTATTTAATCAACTTTGTCATTTAGTTTAATACAATTCTAGAAATTTGTTACCCCAATCCTCAGAGATTATTTTAGATAGACATTTCTAAAATATAATTATTTTAAATAAAGTTTATCTAAATATTTTCATCTCATTTATATATATAAAAAGTCACTGTCTTTGTTGACAAATTTAGTTTACCTTAAACCTAAGCACAATAAAAGTATTACACAATGTTGATGACTTAAGACATGTTTTAATTAGATTAGCAAACAAACATTAATGTTAGATATTTAATATTGAATATTTTTCAGTTCATGTGAACCTGGATTTAAATAGAGCTCATTTACAAATTAACCTCATATTATCCAAAAGCAAAGACACACACTGAGACACAGATAAATTTAGACAGAGAGATCTCATAGTTTTCCACTTGAAATTTAAAATGTCTCTTTGTCCATTCTTTCTTTTCTTGGTTTGAATTCTACCAATTTGTTCATGGCTGGAGTCCCAGATAGAGTGGGCTATGTATCCCAAGGACATGATAAGAGTTAACTTCAGGTTTTTTCCCAGGCCTGTTTTTTGTTTCTCAGGCAGAATTGGAGCTCCAAAAAAGTATTTTAACAATTCAACTTTTTCTTAATTGCACATGCAAAAGGAATTGGTTTTGCAATTTCAAAAAAGATTTTAACCAGTTTTCTCTGGAGTCTAAAGAATATCATGGCCATTCAGTGTCAAAAATGTCATCTCTCTTTTTTGTAGTCATAGTTTTATAACTAAATATTGAACTAAGGAATGCTCAAATTGGCTCTGAAAATAGGGGTTCAGTTCAGTTCAGTCGCTCAGTTGTGTCCGACTGTTTGCGACCCCATGAATCGCAGCACGCCAGGCCTCCCTGTCCATCACCAACTCCTGGAGTTCACACATACTCACATCCATCTAGTCAGTGATGCCATCCAGCCATCTCATTCTCTGTCGTCCCCTTCTCCTCCTGCCCCGAATCCCTCCCAGCATCAGAGTCTTTTCCAATGAGTCAACTCTTCGCATGAGGTGGCCAAAGTACTGCAGTTTCAGCTTTAGCATCATTCCTTCCAAAGAAATCCCAGGGCTGATCTCCTTCAGAATGGACTGCTTGGATCTCCTTGCAGTCCAAGGGACTCTCAAGAGTCTTCTCCAACACCACAGTTCAAAAGCATCAATTCTTTGGCGCTCAGCCTTCTTCACAGTCCAACTCTCACATCCATACATGACCACAGGAAAAAACCATAGCCTTGACTAGATGGACCTTGGTTGGCAAAGTAATGTCTCTGCTTTTGAATATGCTATCTAGGTTGGTCAAAACTTTCCTTCCAAGGAGTAAGCGTCTTTTAATTTCATGGCTGCAGTCACCATCTGCAGTGATTTTGGAGCCCAAAAAAATACAGTCTGACACTGTATCCACTGTTTCCCCATCTATTTGCCATGAAGTGATGGGACCATATGCCATGATCTTCGTTTTCTGAATGTTGAGCTTTAAGCCAACTTTTTCACTCTCCACTTACAGGGGTAGCCTGACTGATAAGATGTTGTCCCAGCAGGGATTGTCTCTCTGGGGAGGTGACTTCTCTTAAAGTAAAGAAAACCTGTCCCTTAACCTCTATTTTCTCCCAAGCTCTTATGTAGTATCACCTCACTTGTTCTATAGCCTGATCTTCCATAAGCACTTGATCTTGAGTTCTCCCCCAATTTCCACCGTCTATTAATTGATCTAAAGAGATGGGGATCTGCCTGGCTTGGTCATGAGCCATCATAATCAAATGAGAACCCTCAGCTAGTCCCTGTACTAGTCCCAAGGTAAAAGGAGAATTTACTCCATAATTCTGAACAGCTTGCTTAAGTTCCTTTAGTATTTTGAAGGGAATCTGTCTGTGCATAGCCTCATATACCCCATTAGGATTATTAGGATCTGTCCCAGGAGGTGTCCGTCCATGTGTTGTTGTCACTGGAAATGCCATAGTCATAGCTTCCAAGTCACCCTCCTGTCGAGTCCGACAAATGCCTTTCTGGAGGGGTAACAGAACTGCTGTCTGCTGTAAGGAAGGAAAAGCCTGAGCCTCTACAGCGGTTAAGCCAGGAGAGGGAGGAAGAGGAGGCAAAGGAAATTCATCTTCCCCAAAAAAAGGCGCAGAAGAAACTGCAGCTTTAAGAGCCTCCTGAGTTTTTTGTTTTACCCCTTGGGCTCTGCATATTCAGGTCCTCCCTCTAATGGGGTTTTACATTTACCTTTACTCCCTTTTGAGCTTTCAGGGGTCTGAAGAGGTTCCAAAATGGACTTTGTCAGTGTCCAAATTGACCAGATAGATACAGACGAGGGCACTTCCTTGCAAAGAAGTTTCTTTAATTCCCTACCTACCTTCTCCCATGTTCCTAAACCTAAAGTACCGAGAGAAGGGAATCATGAGCAATATTTCTCAGTGGTTTGTGAAAGCTCCAATAGCCGACCCTCGCATGTTTTTGTTCCCCCTGCTTTCAAAAGCTGCCTTAAGAGGCATATATGTGGCCGGTATTCTTCTGAGCTTTCTGAATTTCCCATGCTTAACCCCGTTTCAATGTCTGAGAGAGTATTACTTGCCACAAAGGAGGATTTTTAGGGGCCTCACCCCACTCTTGGAGAAGGAAATGGCAACCCACTCCAGTGTTCTTGCCTGGAGAATCCCAGGGATGGGGGAGCCTGGTGGGCTGCTGTCTGTGGGGTCACACAGAGTCAGACACAACTGAAGTGACTTAGCAGCAGCAGCAGCAGCACTCCACTCTTCTTCAGGACTGTGCGCGGATATTTTAACTTTAGCTTTGCTCTCAGTGATCCTTCACTTGTGAGCCCCACGATGGGCACCACTTGCTGCAGCCAGCACAGTAGGTAGGGATTGAAAGTGGTCGACACACAGTTTGGGGAAAAGAAACTAGAGACAGAATTAAAGTTTTAAAGATGGGATCGGGGGGACTCAAGACCTCTTGGATCAAGAGCCCTGTTCCTCGGAGCTACATCACTTTTATTTAATATCTTGACAAGCAGGAAGTATCTGTTGTGCTATGATAAAGTTAGCCTCCTGTGTCCCCAGTCACATCTCCCATTTTACTGATTACTTTAAACTATCTTTATTATTTTCTTGTACAAGGGCTATCACCTGCCTGGAGGTCACAGACCCACATATGCCTTGGGAAAACGTTTTAGTGTGTGTGCACAAGCAGCATTCTGAACTTGTGCTGATCCGGCGTTCCAAGGTCCACACTGTTTTTCCTTAGCTTAGCAGGGTACACTGACCCCAACTAATCAACCTGGTGTACTTTTATTTGGGCTATCCTGTATTGCTATATTTTGCTTTTACTTTTTTCCCATGGTGATTTTCTCATGGCTTAGCCAGAGCAACAGGTGGCTGAGTATTAACCCCTGCAGCAGAGTGCATCATGAGAAATGCTGGGCTGGATGAATCATAAGCTGGAATCAAGATTGCCAGCAGAAACATCAATAACCCCAGATATGCAGATGATACCACCCTAATGACAGAAAGCAAAGAGGAACTAAAGAGCCTCTTGATGAATGTGAAAGAGGAGAGTGAAAAAGTTGGCTTAAAACTCAACATTCCAAAAACTAGGATTATGGCATCCGATCCCATCACTCCATGGCAAATAGATGGGCAAACAGTGGAAACAGTGACAGACTTTATTTTCCTGGGCTCCAAAATCACTGCAAACGGTGACTGCAGCCATGAAATTAAAAGACACTTACCCCTTGGAAGGAAAGCTACGTCAAACCTAGACAGTGACATCACTGCCACTGTCGTCATTAAAAAGCAGAGACATCACTTGCCAACAAAGATCCATATAGTCAAAGCTTTGGTTTTTCCAGTAATCATGTACAGATTTGATAGTTGAACCATAAAGAAGACTAAGCACCAATGAATTGATGCTTTTGAACTGTGGTGTTGGAAAAGACTCTTAAGAGTCTCTTGGACAGCAAGGAGATCCAACCAGTCCATCCTAAAGGAAATCAGTCCTGAATAGTCATTGGAAGGACTGATGCTGAATCTGATACTCCAATACTTTGGCCACCTGATGCAAAGAGCTGACTAATTGCAAAAGACTCTGATGCTGGGAAAGATTGAAAGCAGGAGGAGAAGGGAATAACAAAGGATGAGACGGTTCGATGGCATCACCGACTCAATGGACTTGAGTTTGAGCAAGCTCCAGGAGACAGTGAAGGATAGGGAAGCCTGGTGTACCACAGTCCAGGGGGTCACAAAGAGTCAGATACAACTGAGCAACTGAACAGCAACACAAAAGTCAGAACTTGCCTTACTCAAATTAGAGTTTTATAACTGAAGAAGAAAGGGAGAATAGAGATATGAGCGAGTCATCAGCTAGCTGGCTGTACTCCAGACAGTGATTAGCTATTAATTATATAGAGGATGGTGAATTAGATATCTGATATAACAGCCACCATTCTCAGAGAATCTGAGGGAAGCACTCTTTCCCAGAGGAGAAGTGGGTGGTGGGTTACCCATTAGATATCTAGGAATAAACAATTATAAATGGATAAAACTTGACAACAAAGACATGTTGATATTACTTGAAATCAAGTCATTATTTATCCAGGTGTTTTAATAGGCTTCTTTATCCCCTTCCTGGACCCCATCCCATCTATCCTCCCCACATCATCACCAAACCTCCCTTAAAGCCTGAGAGATGTAGGGGTAATGGAGAGGGACTTGCTTGGATATGAAGAAGTAATTTTCTGCACATTACTTGATATTAGAAAATCATTTCTACATGGTGACCCCACCATGTTAAAGAAGTCATATAAATCTGTTGAATCAAACCGCCCTGCTTCATTTAAGTGAGGTACAAGCTCGATGACAGGACTTCACTGAAATTTCAGGAGCCACTTGTACTGTAAACCATCCAGTTCCATTTAAGACGTCAGATATGCAGATATGCAATAACCTCAGATATGCAGATGACACCACCCTTCTGGCAGAAAGTGAAGAGAAACTAAAGAGCCTCTTGATGAAAGTGAGAGTGAAAAAGCTGGCTTAAAACTCAACATTCACAAAACGAAGATCAAGGCCTCTGGTCCCATCACTTCATGGCAAATAGATGGGGAAACAATGGAAAGAGTGACAGACTTTATTTTCTTGGGCTCCAAAATCACTGCAGATGGTGATGGCAGCCATGAAATTAAAAGATGCTTGCTCCTTGGAAGAAAAGCTATGACAAACCTAGAGAGCATATTAAAAAGCAGAGATGTTACTTTGCCGACAAAGGTCTGTTTAGTCAAAGCTATGGTTTTTCCAGGAGTCATGTATGGATGTGAGAGTTGCGCCCTAAAGAAAACTGAGCACCAAAGAATTGATGCTTTTGAACTGTGTTGTTGGAGAAGACCCTTGAGAGTCCCTTGGACTGCAAGTATATCCAGTCAGTCAATCCTAAAGGAAATCAAACCTGAATATTCATTGGAAGGACTGATGCTGAAGCTGAACCTAATGGGAGGAACTACTCATTGGAAAAGACCCTGATGCTGGGAAAGACTGAAGGCAGGAGGAGAAGGGAATGACAGAGGATGAAATGGTTGGATGGCATCACCAACTTGATGGACATGAGTTTGAGCAAGCTCGGGGATTTGATGGACAGGGAAGCCCGGCATGCTGCAGTCCATGGGATTGCAAAGAGTCAGACATGAATGAGGGACTGAACTAAACTTGTCTTTAACAGTTGGCTGGTCACCCAGGAGACTTGCAATCAGGCAGAATAAATAGTCAAAAAAAGAAAAGAAAGAGAAAGTTGGGAGGCAAAGCCTCAAATTTGGCTGGGTAGCCATGAAACAAAAAAAGGCCATTGAGGATGTTCAAACAAATGTCTTTAATTTGCTTATGACATCTGCCTTAGGAATAGAAAAGGCCCTGAAAGGTCAAGAAACAGTGGGAACAAGAATCCTTCCACCATTTCTCTCCACAAGGGCATTGTAAATCTGGGCATAAATCATAATCTTTTCTGTTTATAATTATTACTATCAGTAAAGTCCCATTTTAATCAATTCTTTCAGCCTTCCAAACGTTTGGTCATAGAGGTTGGTACTAATGAGTCTATTGCTAGAAATCACCTCCCCAGTCTCCTTAATCTGGGCATAAGATGTAGATACCTGCATGTCTCTGTAGTGAACATCTATTGCCAAGGCTGGAACCAACTCTGGTCCTCACCATTGCTTCCCCGAACCCTGGGCAGGACATGTCCTGACCTGCCTCATCCAGAGGGTGGGCTCATTGTTGTGTGGATCTGCCTTCTTCTCCCTTCATCTAAAAATGTTCATATGGCCACATATAGTGGAGAAAGGCATGAGAAAAGAGTTCTTGGGCATCAAGCTGTGTTGGTACCAAAGATTGGCTTTAGTTCTCTCCCATCTTCATGAGCTCTTCCCTTATATTTTTTTATAATAAACTTTGTTTTTTTTTTTTTAATTTTATTTTATTTTTAAACTTAACATAATTGTATTAGTTTTGCCAAATATCAAAATGAATCCGCCACCGGTATACATGTGTTCCCCATCCTGAACCCTCCTCCCTCCTCCCTCCCCATACCATCCCTCTGGGTCGTCCCAGTGCACCAGCCCCAAGCATCCAGTATCGTGCATCGAACCTGGACTGGCAACTCGTTTCATACATGATATTTTACATGTTTCAATGCCATTCTCCCAAATCTTCCCACCCTCTCCCTCTCCCACAGAGTCCATAAGACTGTTCTATACATCAGTGTCTCTTTTGCTGTCTCGTACACAGGGTTATTGTTACCATCTTTCTAAATTCCATATATATGCATTAGTATACTGTATTGGTGTTTTTCTTTCTGGCTTACTTCACTCTGTATAATAGGCTCCAGTTTCATCCACCTCATTAGAACTGATTCAAATGTATTCTTTTTAATGGCTGAGTAATACTCCATTGTGTATATGTACCACAGCTTTCTTATCCATTCATCTGCTGATGGACATCTAGGTTGCTTCCATGTCCTGGCTATTGTAGACAGTGCTGCGATGAACATTGGGGTACACGTGCCTTTCAATTCTGGTTTCCTCAGTGTGTATGCCCAGCAGTGGGATTGCTGGATCATAAGGCAGTTCTATTTCCAGTTTTTTAAGGAATCTCCACACTGTTCTCCATAGTGGCTGTACTAGTTTGCATTGCCACCAACAGTGTAAGAGGGTTCCCTTTTCTCCACACCCTCTCCAGCATTTATTACTTGTAGACTTTTGGATCGCAGCCATTCTGACTGGTGTGAAATGGTACCTCATAGTGGTTTTGATTTGCATTTCTCTGATAATGAGTGATGTTGAGCATCTTTTGATGTGTTTGTTAGCCATCTGTATGTCTTCTTTGGAGAGATGTCTCTTTAGTTCTTTGGCCCATTTTTTGATTGGGTCATTTATTTTTCTGGAGTTGAGCTGTAGGAGTTGCTTGTATAATAAACTTTGACAATTTTTTAATCGTATGTAAAGTCTTACACAAAAGCAGCTTCAAGACAGCCTTCTCCCATTCCCTAAGCCTGATTTTGTCCTCTAGCCCTTCCAATACAAAAATTCTGGAGCCACCACTGGCTTTAAGTACAACTTGACCTCAGATTGGACCTTGATTATTAATGCTACTCTCTGGGCCCCAGTGTCCTCATGTGTCTAGTGGAGGGACTGGATTACACAACCTGTAATCCTTCTTCTCATCCTAACAGCCTGCCTGGTCACTGTGGTCCTGTGTGTCATCTGTATGCAAGGAGCACAGATACACTCAACCTGATTCCTGGGTCAAGCTGCTTCTCAGTTCAGTTCAGTCATTCCTTTCAGTTGCTCAGTTCAGTCATGTCCAACTCTTTGTAACCCCATGGACTGCAGCACGCCAGCCTTCCTTGTCCATCACCAACTCCCAGAGCTTGTTCAAACTCATGTCCATCGAGTCAGTGATGCCATCCAACCATCTCATCCTCTGTCCCCTTCTCCTCCTGCCTTCAGTCTTTTCCAGCACCAGGGTTTTTTCTAATGAGTAGTTCTTCACAACAGGCGGTCAACATATTGGAGCTTCAGCTTTACATCAGTCCTTCCAATGAATATTCAGGGCTGATTTCTTTTAGGATTGATTGGTTTGTTCTCTTTGCTGTCCAAAGGACTCTCAAGAGTCTTCTCCAACACCACAGTTCAAAAGCATCAATTCTTTAGCACTTAGCCTTCTTTATGGTCCAACTCTCACATCCATACATGACTCCTGGAAAAACCATAGCTCTGACTAGATGGATCTTTGTCGGTAAGGTCCATCTATTTCAAGGATAGTGAAATACCGTTGACCTAACAATTTTTCCTTGAAGTCCAGGCTGAGGGGTCATTATAAATTAATGGTTAGGACATCCTTATCTATTGAGACCTGCTCTGCTGTCATCCATCCCAGATATCTGTGATCTTTCTAAAGCTCTGGATGTGACATAGCTCACCTTGACGAACTTCTTCCTGTCTTTCCTGGGCCTGAATATCTGTTTGGTAAGTATTCCTAACAATGCATAAACGACAATCAAAAATCCTAAATTTTTGTCTTATTTGGTCCTCACAATATTTACATGAAATAAAATTAAACTGCTAGTTAGGAATTGGCCATTTCTGATTGGAGTAAGGAAATTTTGAGAGACAGTGGCTAAGAGGTCCCATAAAATGTGACAAAGATGAGGGAAGGAACAAACCTCCCAGCGGCTAAGAGAAGCAGCCCAGCTCCACCGCGAGGGCCAAGACTCACAGCTAAACTAGTACTTGGACTTTACAGAACATATACAAAAATTGTTCACCAATAAGGAACCAAGACTCAAGAAGAGATGACTTTCCAGAAGCTCTCACTAGTCAGTGGCAGAAAAAGAAAAGACTACAATTCAGTCCTTTCTGACTTGTTGTCAGAGAAGTAGTGCAGCATTGTTACACTACAGTGGTAAGTGCAAATTCTGCATTTCTTCTGCTGTGGGTTGTTGAATAAAGAATTGAGTGCCAAGCCTCTTGGAGCTTGGATCTGTCAAAGGAGCACCCACTGCCCTTTCTGCCCAGGGCAGAAAGAATGGCCAGAGAGATAGCTGTATGGAGGACTGCAGAAGCACGAGGAGGCTGAGCTGTGCCCTGTCCGATGACATGCCTGGGCCCTCTCCCAACCCCTGCCCTCCCTGTGCACTGTCTTCTTCCCTGTGGATATGCTTTTCTTCTCTTGGGCAGTCCCGCACATGCAGTCTATGCGTTTAGCCTTCTGACAATGCCCCTATTTGTTCCTGGTGTCACAATAGCTCTCTCGTGAGCCTCTGACAAAGAAATGAGATCTACAAGAAGGCAGTAAGGCAGGATGCTGAATAAAGGAGGAGGATTGGCTATGCGGGGAAGGAGGGAGAAGGTGAATCAGATTCCTCCTTCATAGGGGAACCTGATCTTGTCCTCCTGAGAGGAGTACAGTTTATTCCAGCAAACCCTATAGGAGGTCTGATGTGTAGTTGTCTACATTTTAGTGCCCTTTTACCAGTCTGTGACAGCATGTTTCAGAGACTGTCATGCTTGAATGTCTCAGTGGAATCCACATGTGGGGACTGGGGGATGAATAATACTACTCCAATTTTTTTTTAAACTATGAAATATGATTTAAGTTGTAAATTGAGTACTTCCAGATTTGACAGCAGCTATTAAACTGATGCCACTGCTTCATTGTCCTTTTGCTATCTGAGCATCCTTTGGGTGTCTAGTCCCGGATTCAGCCAGTCACATACGATTTACACAGTTGAAGTGTCTCATGCTCTAGGTACCCGGGGTTAAGCTAGACACTGAGCCTCTGAGAAGGTATCATGCTGCCTCTGGTCATGAGCCTTACAAAGATGGTAGGGAAAAAATGAACCTGTATCATGTGCCTACTGCACACCAGGCTCTGTCCTTTTCTCTTATCACATGTTATCTCAGTCAACCATCATTACCCAGTGAATAGTATGTGGCATGAGAAACCACTTCAAGTGAGATTAGGTAGCAGGAAAAATGAAAAGTGAAAGAGGGGAAGAGGGAAAGAGGTATGTTCTGTGCTGTGAGCCTCATGGGAGGAGGAAAGTCATTACTCTGACAATAAGGGCTCTAGTGCCCAGGAATGCAGACCGAGGAAGCCCTAGATCACCAGCAGAACGGGCCAGCCACAGGATGGCCTATAAACACAAGCCTGCGTAGAGTTTACTTTCTGGAAAGCATGTTTTCCTCTCTTGAGCTCTTACTCTGTGTTTGACAGGCCTGGTCCCAGCATCCTTCATACATTTCCTTAGAGGGTAACAATCTCCCTGGGCATTTTCCCCAGCAGAGATTCAAAGACCACGTCCTTCTTCATCCAACTTTCTATCCTTGTTTTCCCATCAACATCTGGAAGAGGCCAACATCTGCATGTTTAATAGATGGAGTCATTAAATTAATTAGATGGTAGTCACTATGGGGCCATGTTTATCTGGCCAGGTGTCATGGGAACACAAAAGAAACAGTACTTGTTTATTCCTGATAAGCATTTAATAGCATGTTAGAAATTATTATAAACAAGCCATTACTTTTCAGGTCCCTAGAGCTTTGTATATTCTGAGGCTTCCTCCTAGAAAGCATAGCGTTCTCCAGAGACATACATAACGACTCATCCTTCAAGGTCAAATTCGAATACCAGCTCCATTAAGATGTGATTTTCCTGCCCAGACTGAAATGGCCTTCTGTCTGTTCTATGCTTCCTATGCATTGTAACTCTACTGCAGCACAGAGCAACGTTGTATCTTCACTATCACGAAGTGTGTGCCTCTCCCTCAAGACTCCTTCAAAAATGAATATACTGAGCTCTGATCTGACACATAGAAGAGGTAAAATAATGCTTCTTGAGTAAATGAGTAAAAACTAAATTAGGAAATGTATGTGTATATAGGCTTGAATGTGCAAAGAAAGAAAGATTTCACTCATTGTTGACAGTGAATGTGCGAGTCCTGGATAGTGCTATGATTAAAAGCAAAGCAAACGCAGTGAAGAGAAGGAAGACAAAGGTTCTGAAGCCACACTGCCAAGTTCAAACCCAGCCCCATCACTTGATGGATGAGTCATTTAAATTCTCTGAGCCTTGATTTCTTCATATGAAAAAAGGGAGTCATAAAAGTAGACTATCAAAGAGATAGTAAAAGATAAAACGAGTTAATAAACAGAAAACACATACAATAAATCATATCAGTTCCCAAGCATGTTAGTGTGTTAGCTAGATATTTGTGTTAGGAAATGGAAGTAAGAAAAAGGCTTTTCTCTTTATGTTTTCCTATATTATTTGAATTTTCACTTCAAATATTTAGACAAGAAAAAGAAAACCAAGACAGCAGAACTTCTGTTTCCAGCAAAATGGCAGACTAGATACTCTGATTTATGCTCTTGAAATTAACCAAAAAATTCTGTAGGAGATACCACCATCATTAAAAAACCCTCTCCTTTTTTAAAGTTAATTTTTATTGGCATGCAGAGGAGCCTGGCAGGCTAAAGTCCATGGGGTTGCAAAGCAGATGCAATGTGGTGACTAAACAACTACATGGTTGTTTTACAATACTACGTTAATTTCTGGGTTGTTTTCTTTTTTAAAAAATATTTTTAAAAAACCTTCTTATATGCAATAATTATCTGCTAAGAAAGTGAGGACTACTCAGGTCAAATTTAAATGAAGACAATATTTCTAAGTATTGGACAGAGCAGCAAAACTACCTTTGGTCTCCAGGGCATTTGACCTTGTTTGGCTTACAGGGTGTGGGGACAAGACAGGAAGCCTTGGACTTGCCCAAGATGGATTGTCTAATAGGATACCTTATCTTAAAGTTGGAAAGCAAAGGGAAACACTCTCAAGTATTTAAAAGAGCTAGAAATGTCTACCCTGTCGGGGACTTCAAGGAAATTTGCTCATCCCAACCTTGGTGCTCAGTCAATAGTCCTTTTTTTGTGCCCATCCTTTCATGAAATGCTTCCTTGGTATCTCCACTTTTCTTGAAGAGATCTCTAGTCTTTCCCATTCTATTGTTTTCCTCTGTTTCTTTGCATTGTTCATTTAAGAAGGCCTTCTTATCTCTCCTTGCTATTTTCTGGAGTTGTGCATTCAGTTGGACATATCTTCCCTTTCTCCTTTGCTTTCCACTTCTCTTCTTTCCTCAGCTATTTGTAAAGCCTCCTCAGACAACCACTTTACCTTCTTGCATTTCTTTTTCTCTGATTAATTGATCATATAATTGTGAAATCAGTTAGGGCTCTCTATTCTTGTCTGTTGATTAATGTTTACTTTTACCTCAGTGCCATACAGTTTTGTTTACCATATCTTTCTAGTATAGCTTGAAATCAGAGAGCATTATACCTTCAACTTTGTTCTTCTTTCTCAAGATTGTTTGGGTTACTTGGGATCTGTTGTGTTTCCACAGAAATTTGAAAATTACTTGCTCTAGTTCTATGAAAAATGCCATTTGTGTTTTGAAAGAAATTGCATTGAATCTGTAGATTTGCTTGGATAATATGATCATTTTAACAATATTATCTTTTCCAATTTATGAACATGGTATATTTTTCCATCTGTGTCACCTTCAATTTACTCCATCAGAGTTTTGTAGTTTTTGGAGCTGAAACCTCCCTTGGTTAGGTTTATTCTTAGCTCTTTTATTCTTTTTGATGTTATTTTAAGTGAGATTGTTTTCTTAATTTCTCTTTCTGATAGTTCATTGTTATAATATAGAAACACAGCAGATACCTGTATTAATTTGGGGCTTTCTCCTCTACTGAATTTATTTAATAATTTGAATATTTATTGGTGGTGTTTTTAGGATTTTCTATATAGTATCATGCCATCAGCAAACAGTGACAACTTCATTTGTTCCTTTCCAATGTTTATTTCTTTGATTTGTTTTTCTTGTTTGATTGCTATGTCTAGGACTTACAATGCTACTTTGAATATAAAGGGCAAAGGTGGACATCCTTGCCTTATTCCTGATCTCAGAGGGAATGCTTCCAGCATTTTACCATGAAGTCTGATGTTAATGGTGGGCTTGTCATATATGGCCTTTAATATACTGCGGTGTATTCCCTCCATACACAGTTGTTTGAGGTGTTTTTTTTTTTTTTATCATAAATGGATGCTTAATTTTGCAAAAGATCTTTCTGCATCTATGGAAATGATCTGATCATTTTTATTCTTTTGTTAACACAGGTGTCACATTGACTGATTTGTTGATCTTGAATCATTTTGCATCCCTGTGATAAATTCCACTGGATCATAGTGAATGATCCTATTAATGTTTTGTCCTATTAGGTTGGCTAATTTTTTCTTGGGGATTTTGTATGTATGTTCATCAGTAATATTGACCCAAAATATGATTTTCTGTGGTATCTTTGGTATCATGATGATGTTAACCTCATATATGACTTTGGAATTGTTTCTTCCTCTTCAGTATTTTGGAATAATTTGAAAAGGATAGGTATTAACTCTTCTTTAAAGGTTTTGTAAAGTTCATATATGAAGCCACCTGGATATGCACTTTGGTTAGTTTGGAGTTTTAAAATTTTCAGAGAACCAGATCTTAGTTTCATTGATCTTTTCTATTGTTTTTCAATCTCTATTTCATTTATTTCTGCTTTAATATTTTTTTATTTCTTCTCTCTTACCAACTTTGGATTTTATTTATTTTCTTTTTCTAGTTCCTTTAAGTGTGAATTTTAACTCAAAATTTTTCTTGTTTCCCGCTTAGCTTTCTATATACTTCCCTCTTATAAATGATTTTGCTGTATCTCATGGATTTTGGATCTCCATATTTCCATTTTAATTTTCTTTCCGGATATTTTTTATTTCCTCTTGGATTTCTTCAGGAACCCATTGGTTATTTTCTAGCATATTGTTTAGCCTCCATGTGTTTGTGTTTTTACAGTATTTTTTCTTGTAGTTGGTTTCTACTCTCATACCACTGTGGTCAGAAGAGATGCATGGTATGATTTCAATCTTTTTAAATTTATTGAGACTTGATTTGTGGCTCAGTATGCCATTGATTTTTAGAAAGTGTTCCATGCATACTTGAAAAGAATTTGTATTCTGCTTTTGGATGGAATGTTATATATATATTTATTAGAGTCATCTGATCTAATGTATGGTTTCTTTAATGTGTTGTTCTCAGTGTTTTCTTGTTGATTTCTGTCTCAAAGATCTGTCCATTAATATAAGTGGGGTTTTAAAATTCCCTGATACTATTGTATTAGTATCAAAAATTTGAACCATGCATTCAGTTCTTTGATGTTCTCCACTACACCTATTTCTTTTTCTGGAGTTTTAACTTGTTCCATCATTTGGAACATATTTCTTTGTTGTCTTCCTTTGCCTAAGACTCTATGTTTATTTGTATATATTTGTAAGGTCAGTTACTTTTCCCAATCTTAGAGAAATGAACTTTTATAGCAGATTCCAGTGTGCCCCAGCAACGTACTCCCATCTGGGTGCCAGAACTATAACATCTTGGTATGTCCTCTATGTGGGCTGAATGGGCCTATCTGTTGTGGTGGGACCAACCACTATGAATGCGCTGGATGGCAGGGCTGTTTTCCAGCCAATCCTGTCTAATGATTAGGCTACCCATCACTGTTGAGTGACTCCTGATCTCAGGATGGCTGCCTACCTGTGCTGGATTGTGCCAGTCCTGATGCTGGCCCACTATTGAATAGGCCTAGGGCCTTGGCTGCCCTGGGGCTGGTGCAGGCCTGTGGGGTAGTTCTGAATCCCTGAATGGCTGTGTGTCTCAGGAGGTCATGGGGCTGTTTCTAGTATACAAATGGGTAGTATAGGGCCTAGGAATGGCTGGTTATGTGGCCCAAGGTGTCCCTGGGCTGATCCCATCTTACTGGTGGGTACTGTTGGATCCTGGTATAGTTGACTGCATAAGTCTCAGGGATGATCTTGGACTTCTGGTGCAAGGGGCCTTGCCCCAGGGTTAACAGGCTAGAAGGAAGATGCCAAATCATGGTAGACAGCACCAGTGTTCTTGTGGTAGAGTGAGCTCTCAAATATAGCTGCTTTGGAGACTTGCCAGCAAGAAGGTGGAGTAGAAGGATGTCAGCTCACCTCTTTTTACAAAAACACCAAAATCACAGCTACTGCTAAACAACCATCATCAACAAAAAGAATGCTGGAACCTACCAAAAAGATATCTTATATCTAAAGACAAAGAAAAAGTCACAATGAGATGGTAAGAGGGATACAACTGTGATAAAAGCAAATCCCATACCTGCCAGGTAGGTGACCTATAAACTGGAAAGTAATGATACCACAGAAGTTATCCCAGAAGAGTGAAAGTCCTGAGCCCCACATTAGGCTTCTCAGCCTAGGGATCTGGCAATGGGAGGAAGAGCTATCAGAGAACCTGGCTTTTAAGGTCAGTGGGGTTGGATTGCAAGAATTCCACAAGATTGAGGGAAAGAGAAACTTTATTCTTGGAGGGTGCACACAAGGTCTAGTGTGCACCAGGACCAGGAGAAAAAGAGTGATCTCATAAGAGACAGGGCCAGACCTACCTGCTAGTCCTGGAGGGTCTCCTGCAGAGGCAAGAGGTGGCTATGGCTCCCTGCAGGGACAACAATAGTGGCAGCAGCAGCTGCGGTGAGTAGTCATTGGCATGAGCCCTCCTAGAGACTTCCATTTCCCACCAAGACCTACACCCACCCAATAGTCTGTAGGCACCAGTGCTGGGACACTCAGGCCAAACAACCAACAGGGCAGGAACACAGCCCAACCCATCAAGAGTCAGGCCACATAAAGTCTTCCCAAGCATAGCTCTGCCACCAGAGGGATAAGATCCAGCTCCACACACCAGCAGGCAGGAACCAGTCCCTCCCACTAGTAAGCCAGTACAAGGCTCTTTGGCAGCTTTATCCACCAGAGGGCAGATGCCAGAAGCAAGAAAAACTACAACTCTGCAGGCTGTGTTAAGGAAATAACAATCGGAAAGATAGACAAGATGAGATGGTAGAGGAATACGTCTCAGGTGAACAATGATATAAAACCATAGAACAACAACTAAGTGAAATGGAGATAGGCAATCTACTCAAAAAAGAATTCAGAGTAATGATAGTAAAGGTGATCCAAGATCTCAGAAAAAGATGGAGGCACAGTTGGAGGAGATACAAGAAATGTTAATGAAGACCTGAAAGAACTAAAGAACAAACAAGCAGAAGTGAAAAATACAGTAATCAAAATGAAAAATACACTAGAAGATATCAATGGCAGAGTAACTGAGGAAGAGGAGCAAATAACTGACCTGAAAAATAGAATGGTGGATGTCAATACCATAGGAAAAAATTTGAAAAAAGATGAAAGGAAAACAATCTAAGAGACTTATGCTGTGCTGTGCTGTGCTTAGTTGTTCAGTTATGTTTGACTTTGTGACCCCCATGGACTGCAGCCCGCAAGGCTCCTCTGTCCATGAAGATTCTCCAGGCAACAATGCTAGAGTGGGTTGCCATGCCCTCCTCTGGGGAAGAGACTTACGGGACAACATTAAATGCACCAACATTCACATTATAGGGCTCCCAGAAGAAGAAGAGAGAGAGAAAGGACCTGAGAAGATATTTGAAGATAATAGCTGATTGTTTCCCTAACATGGGAAATGAAACAGTCATCAAAATCCAGAATGCACAGAGAGTCCCAGGCAGAATGCCCAAGGAGAAACACTCTGAGACATACAGTAATCAAACTGACAAAAATTAAAGACAAAGAAAAAATTTAAAAAGCAACAAGGGAAAATCAACAAATAAGATACAAGGGAATCCCATAAGGTTATCCCCTGCTTTATCAGGAGAAACTCTACAGATCAGAAAGGAGGGAGATAATATATTTTAACTGGTCAATGGGGGAAAAAACTACAACAGAATACTCTACCCAGGAAAGCTCTTTTTTAGATTAGACAGATAAATCAAAACACTTACAGACAAGCAAAAGCTAAGAGAATTCAGCACCACCAGATGAGATTTGCAACAAATGCTAAAGGAACTTCTCTAAGCAAAATAAAAGACAACTACTAAAAACAACAAAATTATTAATAGAAAATTCAATGGTAAAGGCAAAAAAAAAGTAAATGTAGGAAATCATCTGCACACAAATAGGATATCAAAACCAGCAATTGTGACAAGACAAGAGTACAAATGCAGGATATTCAGAACGCATCCAAAAGTAAGAGGCCAGCAACTGAAAATGATCTTGTTTATATAGAGACTGTTAAATCAAATCCTCTATGGAACTACAAGCTGAAAATCTACAACAGACAAAAATGAGTCAAAACACATCATTAAAGTTAGTCATCAAATTACAAGAGAAGGAAACAAAAGAGGAAAGGAAGAAAAAGATCTAAAAAAATTAAAAAGAAATAAGAAAATGGCAATAGGAGCATTGTTGTTGTTATTGTTCAACAATGTGGCCAGCTCTTTGTAGTCCTATGACTGCAGCATGCCAGGCTCTTCTGTCCTGCACTATCTCCTAGAATTTGTTCAAATTCATGTATATTGAGTCTGTGGTGCTATCTAACCAGCTCAACCTCCTCTATCCCCTTCTCCTTTTGACTTCAGTTTTTCCCAGCATCTGGGAAAAATTGTGAGTTCCTCTTTGCATCAAGTGGCCAGATTCAGCTTTAGCATCAGTTCTTCCAAATGAACATTCAGAGTTGATTTCCTTTAGGATTGACTGGTTTGATCTCCTTGCAGTCCAAGGAACTCTCAAGAGTCTTCTCCAACATCACAGTTCAAAAGCCTCAATTCTTCAGTGCTCAGCTTTGTTTATGATCCTAGTCTCACATCCATACATGACTACTGGAAAATCATAGCTTTGACTATATAAACCTTTGTCAGCAGAGTGATGTCTCTGCTTTTTACCACACTGCCTAGGTTTGGCATAGCTTTCCTTTAAAGGAGCAAGTGTCTTTATTTTCATGGCTGCAGTCAACATCCACAGTTATTTTGGAGCCCCAGAAAGTAAAATCTATCATTGCTTCCACTTTTTCCTCTTTTATTTGCCATGAAGTGATGGGACTGGATACCATACTATGATCTTAGTTTTTGTAATGCTGAGTTGACCAAGCTAGCTTTTTCACTCTCCTCTTTCACCCTCATCAAGAGGCTCTTTAGTTCCTCTTCTCTTTCTGCAGTTAGAGTGATATCATCTGCATATCTGAGGTTGTTGATATTTCTCCTGGCAATCTTGATTCCAGCTTATGATTCATCCAGCCTGGCATTTCACATGATGTACTCTGCATATAAGTTAAATAAGCAGGGTGACAATACACAGCCTTGACATACTCCTTTCCCAATTTTGAACCAGTTCATTGTTTCATGTCAGGTTCCAAATGTTGCTTCTTAACCTGCATATAGATTTCTCAGGAGACAAGTAAAGTGGTCTGGTACTCCCACTTCTTGAAGAATTTTCCAGTTTTTGTGATCCACACAGTCTAAGGCTTTATCAAAGTCAATAAAGCAGTTTTTCTTGAATTCCCTTGCTTTCTCCATAATCCAACGAATGTTGGCAATTTGATCTCTGATTTCTCTGCCTTTCCTAAACTCAGCTTGTACATCTGGAAGTTCTCGTTCAAGTATCGCTGGAGCCTAACTTGAAGGATTTTGAGAATGACTTTGCTAGCATGTGAAAAGCGTGCAATTGTATGGTAGTTTGAATATTTTTTGGCGATAAAAGCATTATTGTTCATTTTCTCAGTCGTGTCCAACTCTTTGCAACACCATGGACTGCAGCATTCCAGGCTTCCCTGTCCTTCACCATCTCCCAAAGCTTGCTCAAACTTATGTCCATTGAGTCAGTGATGCCAAACAACAGTTTCATCTTCTGTTGTCCCCTTCTCTTCCTGCCTTCAATCCTTCCAAGCACCATGGTCTTTTCCAGTGAGTGAGTCGGCTCTTCACATCAGGTGGCCAAAGTATTGGAGCTTCAGCATCAGTCCTTCCAATGAATATTCAGGGTTGATTTCCTTTAGGATTGACTGGTTTGATCTCCTTGCAGTCCAAGGGGCTCTCAAGAGTCTTTTCCAAAACCACAGTTCAAAAGCATCAATTCTTTGGCGCTCAGCCTTCTTTATGGTCCAACTCTCACATTGGTACACGACTACTGGAAAAACTATAGCTTTGACTATATGGACCTTTCTCGGCAAAGTCATGTCTCTGCTTTTAAATATGCTTTCTAGATTTTCCATAGCTTTTCTTCCAAGAAGTAAGCATCTTTTAATTTCATAGCTGTAGTCACCATCTCTAGTGATTTTTGGAGCCCAAGAAAATAAAGTCTGTCACTGTATCCATTTTTTTTTTCCTGTCTATTTGCCATGAAGTGATGGGACCAGATGCCACGATCTTTGTTTTTTGAATGTTGAGTTTTAAGCAAGCTTTTGCAAATGCTAAATAAGAGCATGAATATCAATAATTACATTAAATGTAAATGGATTAAGTGTTCCAACCTAAAGTTTACCTGAATGAATACAAAAACAAGACCCATATATATGCTGCCTACAAAAGACCCACTTCAGATATATGGACACATACTGACTGAAAATAACAGGATGGAAACAATTAGTCCATACAAATGGAAATTAAAAGAAAGCTGGAATAGCAATACTCATATCAGACAAAATAGATTTTCAAATAAAGACCGTAACAAGAGACAAAGAAGTATACTACATAATGATCATGGGATCCATCTAAGAAGAAGATATAACAATTGTAAATATTAATATATATGCACCCAACATAGAAGCAATTCAATATATAAAGCAATTACAAACAGTTGTAAATGGATAGGTTGACGTTAACATAATAACAGAGGGGGAATTTAACACCCCACTTTCATCAATGGACAAGTCATAAAGACAGAAAATCAATAAGTACTGGTGTCCAGCCCCGGTTGGATCCAGGGATTCCCTTGGGAGGACGGCGTCGGTGAAAAAATAGGTAAAGAGATAAGGAAGGAATTTTGCAGTTAAGAAAATAGAGGAGAGAAAAGAGGCTGATATTCCTTGGTTTACGCAGAAAGCCAATAAAGCCCCAGCATGGGACTTGCTCTGTTCACGTAGGCCACAGGCGCCCTCTCTAATCGTGGAAGGTGCCCCACCTTAGGCACCTTCTCGAGTGGGTCTTAGAAGCCTGGGCAGGAAAGTGAATGCAGAGAGCCCCTGTGCTCCATGGAATCAGCCTGAATAGGAAAAGGAAAGAGAGAGAACGACATGGGGAGACCAAGCTTCAGTGAGCAAGGCCCGCACTTTATTTTCCAAAGTAGTTTTTATACCTTAAGTTGTGCATAGAGGATAATGGGGGAAGGGGTAGAGTCATGCAAGGTCAGCAGTCCTTGATCTTTATCGAAGCCAGGCTTTCTTTCTGCAAACTTATCATATGCAAAAGCTTTAGGTGATTTACATCATATTCTGGCCAGGAAGCCTGTTAACGTTTTATGACCCTTTCTTCAGAAAACTTATTTTTCTCTAAAGCTGATTATTCTTAAGTCAGGCGTCACCCTCCAAAAGCATTAGATAAAGTTGCATACCAATAGGGCAAAAAGTGGTGGGCTATAACAAGAAAAGAATTAATTCAAGGGTCCAAGGTTACAAACATTAAAGCTACTACTTACATTTCTATACACCAACTATATTAATCAATACACTCCCAGGGACACAGTAGGAAAGGGATATGGAAACTTGGCAGCAAGCATTAGCTCAACAAAGAAATCCTCTACTAGTTCTATTTAACAATTTTAACTCTCTGAGAAGCTCTGCATTGTTAGAATATCTTAAGCTTCCAATGCCTCTTGTGGTTGGGAGGCTGTGAATCTGAACAAACCTGTCAGGCAAGCTAGAAAGTCATCAGAGGGGTTTGAATTGAAACACTCTTATTATGTCCAGGAGACTTATTAACCGGAGCTTTAAGTTGATTTTCTTACAGAGAAAGGTGGTCGGGGATAGCCCCCTGTTAATGTCAGAGGAGTTGGTGAAAGTCATGAAATAGTAAAACTTTTTTTTGGCTTGGGGGTAGATGCTCAGGCAGGCCCAGAGGGGCACCTCTCGAGTTCTGGCTCACCTTGCCCACCAGAACTCTCCCACATGGTCTTGTCATGGGTGGGGACTCCCGTGCTGGCTTCCGGCAAATAAGGAAACACAGACCTTAAATGATACATTAGATTAGATAGGCTTTCCCAGGTGGCACTAGAGGTGAAGAACCTGCTTGCCAATGCCTAAGACATAAGAGATACAGGTTTGATCCCTGGGTTGGGAAGATCCCCTGGAGAAGGGCATGGCAACCCACTCCAGTATTCTTGCCTGGAGAATCCCACGGGTAGAGGAGTCCAGCAGGCTACATCACAAAGAGTTGGATATGACAGAAGCAACTCAGCAAGCAAGCCATAATTATGGAGCCTTTGATCCCAAAGCAGAAGAATATACATTCTTCTCAGTGGCACATGGAATATTCTCCAGGATTGACCACATGCTGAGCCACAAAATGAGTCTTGGTAAATTTAAGAAGATTGAAATCATATTGAGCATTTTTTCCAACCACAACTCCATGAGATTAGAAATCAACTACAAGAAAAATGCAAACAAACAAACAAAAAAGCAACACAAACACGTGGTGGTCAGACAGTATGCTACTCAACAATGGATGACTAAGGAAATAAAAAAGTATCTAGAGAAAAAAGAAGATGAAAAGTCAATAATCCAAAACCTATGGAACATGGCAAAAGCAGTTCTAGGAAGGAAGCTTAGAAAACTCACAAATAAACAACCTAACCTTACACCTGAAGCAACTAGAGGAAGAACAAACAAAATTCGAAGCTAGTAGGTGGAAAGCAATTATAAAGATAAAAAATAAACAGAAACTAAGAAAACAAAAGAAAAGATCAATTTAAACTTTTGGTCAAAAGATCAAAAGCTGATGTTTTGAAAAAAAAAAAACTGACAAATCTTTTTTTAGCTAAACTTATCAAGAAAAATCAATAAAATTAGAAATGAAAAAGGAGAAATTTACAATGGACACCACAAAAATACAAAGGATTGTAAGAGGCTATTAGAAACAACTCTATGCCAATAAAATGCATGACCTGGAAGAAATGGACAAATTCTTAGAAAGATATAATCTCCCAAGAATGAACCAGGAAGAAATAGAAAATGTGAACAGGTCAATCACAAGTACTAAAATTGAAAAAGTGATGTAAAAACTCCCAAGAAACAAAAGTACAGGCCCAAATGGCTTCACAGGCAAATTCTATCAAGCATTAGAGATGAGTTAACATATATTCTTTTAAAACTGTTCCAAAAAACTGCAAAGGAAGAAATATTTGCAAACTCATTCTATGAGGCCACCATTACTCTGATACCAAAATCAAAGATCACACACACAAAAAAATTACAGGCCAATATCACTGATGAACATAAACACAGGAAATCCTCAACAAAATGCTAGCAATCCAAATCCAACAATACATTAAAAGAATCATACACCATAGGAGATTTATCTCAGGAATACAAGGATTTTTCAACATCTGTAAATCAATCAGTGTGATATCAGATCAGATCAGTCGCTCAGTCGTGTCTGACTCTTTGCGACCCCATGAATTGCAACACGCCAGGCCTCCCTGTCCATCACCAACTCCCGGAGTTCACTGAGACTCACGTCCATCGAGTCAGCAATGCCATCCAGCCATCTCATCCTATGTCGTCCCCTTCTCCTCCTGCCCCCAATCCCTCCCAGCATCAGTCTTTTCCAATGAGTCAACTCTTCGCATGAGGTGGCCAAAGTACTGGAGTTTCAGCTTCAGCATCATTCCTTCCAAAGAAATCCCAGGGCTGATCTCCTTCAGAATGGACTGGTTGGATCTCCTTGCAGTCCAAGGGACTCTGAAGAGTCTTCTCCAACACCACACTTCAAAAGCATCAATTCTTTGGTGCTCAGCCTTCTTCACAGTCCAACTCTCACATCCATATATGACCACAGGAAAAACCATAGCCTTGATTAGATGGACCATTGTTGGCAAAGTAATGTCTCTGCTTTTCAATATGCTATCTAGGTTGGTCATAACTTTCCTTCCAAGGAGTAAGCGTCTTTTAATTTCACGGCTGCAGTCACCATCTGCAGCGATTTTGGAGCCCAGAAAAATAAAGTCTGACACTGTTTCCCCATCTATTTCCCATGAAGTGATGGGACCAGATGCCATGATCTTCGTTTTCTGAATGTTGAGCTTTAAGCCAACTTTTTCACTCTCCACTTTCACTTTCATCAAGAGGCTTTTGAGTTCCTCTTCACTTTCTGCCTTAAGGGTGGTGTTATCTGCATATCTGAGGTTATTGATATTTCTCCTGGCAATCTTGATTCCAGCTTGTGTTTCTTCCAGTCCAGCGTTTCTCATGATGTACTCTGCATAGAAGTTAAATAAACAGGGTGACAATATACAGCCCTGACGAACTCCTTTTCCTATTTGGAACCAGTCTGTTGTTCCATGTCCAGTTCTAACTGTTGCTTCCTGACCTGCATACAAATTTCGCAAGAGGCAGATCAGGTGCTCTGGTATTCCCATCTCTTTCAGAATTTTCCACAGTTTATTGTGATCCACACAGTCAAAGGCTGTGCCATAGTCAATAAAGCAGAAATAGATGTTTTTCTGGAACTCTCTTGCTTTTTCCATGATCCAGCGGATGTTGGCAACTTGATCTCTGGTTCCTCTGCCTTTTCTAAAACCAGCTTGAACATCAGGAAGTTCATGGTTCACGTATTGCTGAAGCCTGGCTTGGAGAATTTTGAGCATTATTTTACTAGTGTGTGAGATGAGTGCAATTGTGCGGTAGTTTGAGCATTCTTTGGAATTGCCTTTCTTTGGGATTGGAATGAAAACTGACCTTTTCCAGTCCTGTGGCCACTGCTGAGTTTTCCAAATTTGCTGGCATATTGAGTGCAGCACTTTCACAGCATCGTCGTTCAGGATTTGAAATAGCTCACCTGGAATTCCATCACCTCCACTAGCTTTGTTCGTAGTGATGCTTTCTAAGGCCCACTTGACTTCACATTCCAGGATGTCTGGCTCTAGGTCAGTGATCACACCACTGTGATTATCTGGGTCATGAAGATCTTTTTTGTACAGTTCTTCTGTGTATTCTTGCCATCTCTTCTTAATATCTTCTGCTTCTGTTAGGTCCATACCATTTCTGTCCTTTATCGAGCCCATCTTTGCATGAAATGTTCCTTTGGTATCTCTGATTTTCTTGAAGAGATCTCTAGTCTTTCCCATTCTGTTGTTTTCCTCTATTTCTTTGCATTGATCGCTGAAGAAGGCTTTCTTATCTCTTCTTGCTATTCTTTGGAACTCTGCATTCAGATGTTTATATCTTTCCTTTTCTCCTTTGCTTTTCGTTTCTCTTCTTTTCACAGCTATTTATAAGGCCTCCCCAGACAGGCATTTTACTTTTTTGAATTTCTTTTCTATGGGAATGGTCTTGATCCCTGTGTCCTGTACAATGTCACGAACCTCATTCCATAGTTCATCAGGCACTCTATCTATCAGATCTAGGCCCTTAAATCTATTTCTCACTTCCACTGTATAATTATAAGGGATTTGATTTAGGTCATACCTGAATGGTCTAGTGGTTTTCCCTACTTTCTTCAATTTAAGTCTGAATTTGGTAATAAGGCGTTCATGGTCTGAGCCACAGTCATCTCCTGGTCTTGTTTTTGCTGACTGTATAGAGCTTCTCCATCTTTGGCTACAAAGAATATAATCAGTCTGATTTCGGTGTTGACCATCTGGTGATGTCCATGTATAGAGTCTTCTCTTGTGTTGTTGGAAGAGGGTGTTTGTTATGACCAGTGCACTTTCTTGGCAAAACTCTATTAGTCTTTGCCCTGCTTCATTCCATATTCCAAGGCCTAATTTGCCTGTTACTCCAGGTGTTTCTTGACTTCCTACTTTTGCATTCCAGTCCCCTATAATGAAAAGGACATCTTTTTTGGGTGTTAGTTCTAAAAGGTCTTGTAGGTCTTCATAGAACTGTTCGACTTCAGCTTCTTCAGCGTTACTGGTTGGGCATAGATTTAGATTACTGTGATATTGAATGGTTTGCCTTGGAAACAAACAGAGATCATTCTGTCATTTTTGAGATTGCATCCAAGTACTGCATTTCAGACTCTTTTGTTGACCATGATGGCTACTCCATTTCTTCTGAGGGATTCCTGCCTGCAGTAGTAGATATAATGGTCATCTGAGTTAAAGTCACCCATTCCAGTCCATTTCAGTTCGCTGATTCCTAGAATGTTGACATTCACTCTTGCCATCTCTTGTTTCACCACTTCCAGTTTGCCTTGATTCATGGACCTGACATTCCAGGTTCCTATGCAATATTGCTCTTTACAGCATCGGACCTTGCTTCTATCACCAGTCACATCCACAGCTGGGTATTCTTTTTGCTTTGGCTCCATCCCTTCATTCTTTCTGGAGTTATTTCTCCACTGATCTCCAGTAGCATATTGGGCACCTACTGACCTGGGGAGTTCCTCTTTCAGTATCCTATCATTTTGCCTTTTCATACTGTTCATGGGGATCTCAAGGCAAGATTACTGAAGTGGTTTGCCATTCCCTTCTCCAGTGGACCACATTCTGTCAGATCTCTCCATCATGACCCGCCCACCTTGGGTTGCCCCACGGGTATGGCTTAGTTTCATTGAGTTAGACAAGGCTGTGGTCCTAGTGTGATTAGATTGACTAGTTTTCCATGAGTATGGTTTCAGTGTGTTTGCCCTCTGATGCCCCCTTGCAACACCTACCGTCTTACTTGGGTTTCTCTTAACTTGGGTGTGGGGTATCTCTTCACGGCTGCTCCAGCAAAGCGCAGCCATTGCTCCTTACCTTGCACGAGGGGTATCTCCTCACCGCTGCCCGTCCTGACCTTCCATGTGGGATAGATCCTCTAGGCCCTCCTGCGCCCGTGCAGCCACGGCTCCTTGGATGTGTGGTTGCTCCTCCCTGCCGCCGCCCTTGACCTCGGGCTTAGGGGTGTGGGGTAGCTCCTCCCGCCCGTCGCCCCTGACCTCGGGCTTAGGGGCGTGGGGTAGCTCCTCCCAGCCGCTGCCCCTGACTTCGACGCGGGGTAACTCCTCTCATCGCCACCCTTGACCTTGGGCGTGGGGTATCTCTTCACGGCTGCTCCAGCAAAGCGCAGCCATTTCTCCTTACCTTGGACGAGGGGTATCTCCTCACCGCTGCCCTTCCTGACCTTCCATGTGGGATAGATCCTCTAGGCCCTCCTGCGCCCGTGCAGCCACGGCTCCTTGGATGTGTGGTTGCTCCTCCCCGCCGCCGCCCTTGACCTCGGGCTTAGGGGTGTGGGGTAGCTCCTCCCAGCCGCTGCCCCTGACCTCAGACGTGGGGTAACTCCTCTCATCGCCACCCTTGACCTTGGATGCTTGGTATGTCCTCTCAGCCGCCCCCCTGACCTCAGACGCGGGGTAGCTCCTCTCGGTCGTTCCTGCGCTGTGGCAGTCTGATACTCTCGGCCGCTGCCCCTGACCTCGGGCGTGGGGTAACTCCTCTTGGCCGCCGCCTTTCGGGCATGGGGTCCTCCCGGCTTCTGCCCCTGACCTCGGACTTGGGGTGGCTCCTCTCGGCCACGCTATGGCACGCCCGTCACAGCCGCCTGTGCAGTGTGATATACTACATCAAAAATTGAAGAATTTAAGCCATATGATCATCTTAATAGTTGCAAAAATCTTTTGACAAAACTCAATACCACCTTATGATTAAAAAAACTCTTCAGAAAGAGGTCACAGAGGGAACATACCTCAACACAATAAAGGCCATGCATGTCAAACCTACAGCCAACATCATAGTGGTGAAAAGGTGAAAGCATTTCCTCTAAGATAAGAAATGAGACAAAGATGTCCACTCTTGACAGTTTTATTCAGCATAGTTTTGGAAGTCCTAGCCATGGCAATTAGAGAAGAAAAGGAAATAAAAGGAATGCAAACTGGAAACGAAGATGTTAAGTGGTCACAGTTCGTAGATGCCATGATACTATACATAGAAAATCCTAAAGATGCTACCAGAAAACTAGTAGAGCTCATCAATGATTTTTGTAAAGTTGAAGGATACAAATTTAATACACATAAATTGTTGTATATCTATACATTAACAACAAAAGATCAGAAAGAGAAGTATACCTATCTAAGAAGACCGAAGACCTGTATTCTGGAAACTATTAGATGCTCATGAAAGAAATCAGAGCTTACACAAACAGATGGAAAGATATACCATGTTCTTTGACTGGAAGAATCAATATTGTCAAAATGATTATAACACCCATAGTCATGTCCCACCCACAGAGGGTGGGACAAATTGAGAGAGTAGCATTGGCATATAAACATTACCATGTGTGAAACAGATAGCTCATTGGAAGTTGCTGTATAACACAGGGAGCTCAGCCTGGTGCTCAGTAATGACCTAGATGGGTGGAATAAGAGGCTCAAGAAGGCAGGGATATATGTATATTAATGGTTGGTTCATATTGTTGTACAGCAGAAACCAACACAACATTGTAAAGCAATTATCCTCCAGTTAAAATTTTTTTTAAATCTGCTGACATCAGCTATCCTGGCCCCTTTTAAAGCTTTCATTATAGAAAGTAGGATTGCTTAAAAGCCCTCATTACAAACAGCTTGGTAGATTAAAATATCAGTGTCCTTACTGACATCAGGTGGTGTGTGGTTTTAACTTGTTTGGTTGCTTTTTATTTGTTTGCTTTTAATATGAAATAAACATCATTGTTCATTTTTCTTTTTAAATGGCTGCCTTGACAGTCTCTGTTTCCAACAGGAATTCCAGTTCCCTTCTGCCTCTCTGAAAGGCTCTCCAAGATCAGAAACTGGATCTGATCCAGGTTCCTTTCAGTTTACTGCTTCTGTATCTGGTCTGGGAGTGTGAAATTTTGCATGCACCCTTTAAGGCCAGACAGAGTCTGTTTCCTCAGGCCCTCTAGCTCTTCCATATGCAAACTTGGATAGCCTTCAAAGCCCAGTGTTTGGGGACTCACCTTCCTGGTAAAGGACCACAATCCACATAGGGTTTGGGAGCTCTGTGTGGGGCTTGGACTCCTCACTCTTTGGAAAGAACCTCTACTATTGTGATTATCCTCCTGTTTGTTGGCTACTTCCCCAGTGTTGTGGGTCTTGACTATATCATGTCTTGCCCACCCACCACATGTCACCTTCTTTTTTTTAAAAAAAATTAATTAATTTTAATTGGAGGCTAATTACTTTACAATATTGTAGTGGTTTTGGCCATACATTGACATGAATCAGCCATGGGTGAACATGTGTCCCCCATCCTGAACACCCCCCACCTCCCTCCCCATCCCATCCCTCAGGGTTGTCCCAGGGCATTGGCTTTGAGTGCCCCGTTTCATGCATTGAACTTGGACTGGTGATGTATTTCACATATGGTAATATACATGTTATATATTAACATGTTATATGCTGTTCTTTCAAATCATCCCACCCTTATCTTCTCCCAGAGTCCAAAAGTCTGTTCTTTATATCTGTGTCTCTTTTGATGTCTCTCATATAGAGTCATCATTCTCATCTTTCCAAATTCCATATATATGTGTTAATGTACTGTACTGGTGTTTTTCTTTCTGACTTACTTCACTCTGTATAATAGACTCCAGTTTCACCCACCTCATTAGAACTGATTCAAATGTGTTCTTTTTAATAGCTGAGTAATATTCCATTGTGTATATGTACTACAGCTTTCTTATCCATTCATCTGGTGATGGACATATAGGTTGCTTCCACATCCTAGCTATTGTAAACAGTGCTGCGATGAACATCGGGGTACATGTGTCTCTTTCAATTCTGGTTTCCTTGGTGTGTATGCCCAGCAGTGGGATTGCTGGGTCGTATGGCAGTTCTATTTCTGTTCTCCATAGTGGCTGTACTAGTTTGCATTCCCACTAGCAGTATAAGAGGATTCCTTTTTCTCCATACCTTCTCCAGCATTTATTGTTTGTAGACTTTTTGATAGAAGCCATTCTAACTGGTGGGAGATGGTACCTCATTGTTGTTTTGATTTGCATTTCTCTGATAATGAGTGATGTTGAGCATCTTTTCATGTGTTTGTTCGCCATCTGTATGTCTTCTTTGGAGAAATGTCTGTTTAGTTCCTTGACCCATTTTTTGATTGGGTCATTTATTTTTCTGGTATTGAGCTGCATGAGCTGCTTGTATATCTTTGAGATTAATTCTTTGTCAGTTGCTTCAGTAGCAAATAGCCATTTGCTATTATTTTCTCCCATTCTGAAGGCTGTCTTTTCACCTTGCTTACAGTTTCCTTTGTTGTGCAAAAGCTTATAAGTTTAATCAGGTCCCATCTGTTTATTTTTGTTTTTATTTCCATTACTCTGGGAGGTGGGTCATAGAGGATCCTTCTGTGATTTATGTCAGAGAGTGTTTTGCCTGTTTTCCTCTAGGAGTTTTATAGTTTCTGGTCTTATGTTTAGATCTTTAATCCATTTTGAGTTTATTTTTGTGTATGGTGTTAGAAAGTGTTCTAGTTTCATTCTTTTACAGGTGGTTGATCAGTTTTCCCAGCACCACTTGTTAAAGAGATTGTCTTTTCTCCATTGTATATTCTTGCCTCCTTTGTCAAAGATATGGTGTCCATATGTGCATGGATTTATCTCTGGGCTTTCTATTTTGTTCCATTGATCTATATTTCTGTCTTTGTGCCAGTACCATACTGTCTTGATGACTGTGGCTTTGTAGTAGAGCCTGAAGTCAGGCAGGTTGATTCCTCCAGTTCCGTTCTCCTTTCTCAAGATTGCTTTGGCTATTCAAGGTTTTTGGTATTTACATACAAATTGTGAAATTATTTGTTCTAGTTCTCTGAAAAATATCATTGTTAGCATAGGGATTGCATTGAATCTATAGATTGCTTTGGGTAGTATACTCATTTTCACTATATTGATTCTTCTGATCCATGAACATGGTATATTTCTCCACCTATTAGTGTCCTCTTTGATTTCTTTCATCAGTGTTTTATAGTTTTCTATACATAGGTCTTTTGTTTCTTTAGGTAGATATATTCCTAAGTATTTTATTCTTTTGGTGGCAATGGTGAATGGAATTGTTTCCTTAATTTCTGTTTCTATTTTCTCATTATTAGTGTATAGGAATGCAAGGGACTTCTGTGTATTAATTTTATATCCTGCAACTTTACTATATTCATTGATTAGTTCTAGTAATTTTCTGGTGGTGTCTTTAGGGTTTTCTTTGTAGAGGATCATGTCTTCTGCAGTGAGAGTTTTACTTCTTTTCTAATCTGTATTCCTTTTATTTCATTTTCTTCTCTGATTGCTGTGGCTAAAACTTCCAAAACTATGTTGAGTAGTAGTGGTGAGAGTGGGCACCCTTGTCTTGTTCCTGACTTTAGGGGAAATGTATTATTCATTATTGATTGACTCTTTTCTATTTCTTCTAGGTCCTTGTTAAACATTTCTTGCATCTTCTCAATCCTTGTCTCTAGTCTATTTATCTGTAAGTCCATTTTGTTTTTAAGATGTTGGATCGTCTTTACTATCATTATTCTGAATTCTTTTTCAGGTAGACTCCCTATCTCCTCCTCTTTGGTTTGGTTTGGTGGGCATTTATCATGTTCCTTTACCTGTTGAATATTTATTTGCCTTTTCATTTTGTTTAGATTGCTGTGTTTGGGGTGGTTTTTCTGTAGGCTGGAAGTTTGTAGTTCCACTTTATTGTGGAGCTTGCTCCCTTTGGGTGGGTTTAGATTAGTGGCTTGTCAAGGTTTCCTGGCTAGAGGAGCTTTCGTTTGTGTTCTGGTGGGTGGAGCTGGATCTCTTCTCTCTGGAGTGCAATGAAGTGTCCAGTAGTGAGTTTTTCGGTGTCTGTGGGTTTGGCATGGCTTTGGGCAGCCTGTATTTTAGTTCTTGGGGCTGTGTTCTTGTGTTGCTGGAGAATTAGTGTGGTATGTCTTGCTCTGGAACTTGTAGGCTCTTGGGTGGAGCTTGGTTTCAGTGTAGATATGGAGGCTTTTGGATGAGCTCTTGTCTATTAATGTTCTCTGGAATCAAGAGTTTTCTGGTGTTCTCAAGTTATGGATTTAAGCCTCCTGCCTATGGCTTTCAGTCTTATTCTTACATTAGCCTCAAAACTTCTCCATCCATACAGCACAGATGATAAAACATCTAAGTTAATGGTGAAAAACTTATTCACAGTGAGGGACACCCAGAGAGGTTCACAGAGTTACATGGAGAAGAGAAGAAGGAAGAGGGAGATAGAGGTGACCAGGAGGAGAAGAGCGGGAGTCAACAGAGGAGAGAGCAAGCTAGCCAGTAATCAATTCCCTATGTGCTCTTCACAGTCTGGAACACCCAAAGAGGTTCATGGAGTTATATAGAGAAGAGAAGAGGGAGGAGGGAAATAGAGGTGACCAGGAGGAGAAGATAGTGTCTCCTGCTTCTTTATATATTTAGTTATGGGAAATCATGCCATTATCACAGACAAATAGTTCTAATTTTTGTGTGCCCATGGGAGGAATTGAGCTCAGGGTCTTCCTACTCTGTCATCTTAGCTGCTCCTGAAAACACTCAGGGTATTATATTTGGTTTAGACATTTATTGCATTTTACCCATAGTTCATTTCAGGCCTTAGTCATATGTACTTTTATGGTAGCCCTGGTTCAAAACTTTATATTTGAATCATCTTTGAACTACATTGGTCCTTCTTTGATCACACCTGAACAGGAGAGCTTGGACAAGAATCAGCCACATCCCTTCCTTCAGTTCACTCTAAATTGTCACAAGCTCTTGAGGCCATCTTGTCTTTGAAATCTTCCCAGGCTTCCCAGGTTGCTCAGTGTTAAAGAATCCACCTGCCAATGCAAGAAATGCCAGAGACTTGGGTTCAATTCATGAGTCGGGAAGATTCCCTGGAGAAGGAAATGGCAACCCACTCCAGTATTCTTGCCTGGAAAATCCCATGGACAGAGGAGCCTGACGTGCTACAGTCCATGGGGTCTCAAGAGCTGGACATGATTAAGCACACATACTGCACACCTCTTGAAATTTTATGGTCTGGTTTACTGCAATCTTGTCATTTGCTACTTTTTGAAATGAGTTCACTAACAGTGTTACAAATCTACTGGGGCTTGGAGGCAAAAAACTCAGGCTATTTGGAGTTATGCATAGCATAGCAGTGAGAATGTAAGGGCCTCTGCCATTACCACAATGCTTTAGTAGGCATGTGAACTCTTGTCATCTCTATTGGCTGCTCAAAAACCTCTTCATTTATAGTTTGTAAGCATGGTCTTAGTTAAATAGACAAAGTTTCTGGTCAAGTGATCTGGCTAAATGAGGTCCCTGAATTTTGTAATTAAAGAAATGTCCTAGCAAAAACCCAAACTGACAAAGCATAGTGGCCTTGGGTAGAAAACTGTGTGTTCCTTACAGTGGAATGGTGGTCCTTATAATGGAATGGAGGGGACTAGAAGAAAGGATGAAGTGACCTCTTGTTCGGAGGAAGAGCCAAGGGGAGATACCATGTAGAAAGACTGAGTTTTGTACAGTTTCCAACAAAGTGGTCAATGCAAAAATTATTTGACAAATACTTACTGAGAATTTAAGAGTTAAATGTTAAGGCCTAGGAGATTCTGAAAGACCTGGATCCAGTGAGATCATTCCTGCAAGGATGATCTCAAATGTCTGTATGACAGAAACACATTATTCTCACATATGTTCATACTGTGAGAAACAAAGGTATAATATGCATGTGCTTTTCCTGCTGCATGTGTTATTATTCAACAACCTTTATGGAGTTCCTGCTATGTGTCATGAAATTTACACATTCATTTATTCAATTAAGTGTTCAGTGAGTGTTTACTATATTCTAGGCACTGAGAAAGCCAAAGATAGTAACATGCAACTACCTTCCTCAGGTAGCCATGCTCTCAACTGTCACTCCTCCTGGTCATTTGAACCCAGGGAGATTCAGTCCATTAAAAAAAAACAAACAAACAAAAAAAAAACTTGTACCATCACAGGAAGATGTGAGTGGGAATAAGGAGGGCAAGGACCAGAATTGGAGGGGATAGTGTAGAAGAAAGACCGGTAAGACAGATCTCCTAGAAAAGGAAAAACATTCTCTTTGCCAAATGACTAAGGGCTAGCATAGGAGAAAGTTATGATACTGCAGCTTGTCAGAAGAATCCTTTCTCATAATAAGGTTGTTCCACTCTGTGATTTTTAAGATATGCAAACTTGTATTTTGCCAGATTTAAGGGGCTAGATGGAGAGTTCTTTTTATAAGCAAAATCATGCAAAAGGAAGATAGAACCTCAAGTTTTCATCTGAGAGGCCACATACAATTCAAATCAGAGCCGATGGCCCTCATGGGACTGAAACAGCCTGAAGTGGAGAACACACCCCACCTCCCACACAGCCTCTGGACAGTCTCTGACAGCCTGATGATTAATGCATAAACTGGAAAGACATTTCATTGACTGCCTTGTAGTCTCATGAACACAATGCAGTCAATAAATATTTATTGAATGTAATTTCCTGGGGCTTGCAGCACTTACTCTGCAATAACTTGCAACTGAATAAGCAAGAATTATTCAGGGTGGTTACAAATAAATATATAAGTATATGAAAATGGAATCCAAACTACAAATGTACTGCTAGAAAGAAAATGTGCACCCATCTACAGACAAGTCATCCAAGTGGTACTAGACTTGAGGTAATTAAGAAAGAAGTGTGTCACATAAGCCCCAGAAGTGAGAATTGAAAGAGAAAGAAGAAAGGGGAAAAGAAAGGAGAGGAGAGAGATTTATAAATAGCTCTATTTCATACAAATGAAAATACACATGTTTGACTTTAGAAGTTAATCTTTTTTATTTCCTCTGGCTTTCTATGTACAATATTTTCATCTGTGACTGAAATATCTCCTACACTTAAGAAATGGCAGAGTTAACTGAAATGGGCTTCCAAATTGCAGTTTTTGCAATAAAAATAAAATATGGCTTTCTGCCACCTATTTGGAGCTACAGCACCAATATGCTGATGCAATCCCTGTTAAGCCCCAGTCACATTACATTCTAAGTGATATATCACCAGGTTGGGCATCAGGATGAGTATTAGATTACATTTACTTATGTTTTAACATTTGTTCTGAGTTAGAAAAGGCAGAGGAACCAGAGATCAAATTGCCAACATCCACTGGATCATTGAAAAAGCGAGAGAGTTTCAGAAAAACATCTATTTCTGCTTTATTGACTATGTCAAAGCCTTTGACTGTGTGGATCACAATAAACTGTGGAAAATTGTGAAAGAGATGGGAATACCAGACCACCTGACCTGCCTCTTGAGAAATCTGTATGCAGGTCAGGAAGCAGCAGTTAGAACTGGACATGGAACAACAAACTGGTTCCAAATAGGAAAAGGAGTATGTCAAAGCTGCATATTGTCACCCTGCTTATTTAACTTCTATGCAGAGTACATCAAGAGAAGTGCTGGACTGGAAGAAGCACAAGCTGAAATCAAGATTGCTAAGAGAAATATTAACAACCTAGATATGCAGATGACACCACAGTTATGGCAGAAAGTGAAGAGGAACTAAAAAGCCTCTTGATGAAAGTGAAAAAGGAGAGTGAAAAAGTTGGCTTAAAGCTCAACATTCAGAAAATGAAGATCATGGCCTCTGGTCCCATCACTTCGTGGGAAATAGATGGGGAACAGTGGAAACAGTGTCAGACTTTATTCTTTTTGTTCCAAAATCACTGCAGATGGTGATTGCAGCCACGAAATTAAAAGACGCTTACTCCTTGGAAGGACAGTTTGATCAACCTAGACAGCATATTCAAAAGCAGAGACATTACTTTGCCAACAAAGGTCCATCTAGTCGAGGCTATGGTTTTTCCAGTAGTCATGTACAGATGTGATAGTTGGACTATGAAGAAAGCTGAGCACCGAAGAATTGATGCTTTTGAACTGTGGTGTTGGAGAAGACTCTTGAGAGTCCCTTGGACTGCAAGGAGATCCAACCAGTCCATTCTGAAGGAGATCAGCCCTGGGATTTCTTTGGAAGGAATGATGCTGAAGCTGAAACTCCAGTACTTTGGCCACCTCATGCGAAGAGTTGACTCATTGGAAAAGACTGATGCTGGCAGGGATTGGGGGCAAGAGGAGAAGGGGACGACAGAGGATGAGATGGCTGGATGGCATCACCGACTGGATGGACATGAGTTTGAGTGAACTCCAGGAGTTGGTGATGGACAGGGAGGCCTGGCGTGCTGCGATTCATGGGGTTGCAAAGAGTTGGACATGACTGAGCAACTGAACTGAACTGAAAAGTAAATTAAAACTTTGTATTTGAGATAACATCCAAAAGGGACAGTGTAATTACTGTGTTCTCCCTTATGCATTCTCCTTAAGCTCCTGTGAAGTCTGAGAATGCACAGCCACAGTGAAAGCAGGGGCCTGGGAGATGCTGAAGCTGAGACAGGCATCTTCATAGCTGCAGGTCCAGCATTGGAGATGAAAGATCTTTCCTCTGGGAAATGCTTCAGTAAACAATTCTGCAACAGTAATGCAAACACTCAAAAAGACACTAGCCATGACCATCCAGGTTCAGTCATTGGCCAAATTCGAAAGATCAGATCAGATCAGTCACTCAGTCGTGACCGACTCTTTGCGACCCCATGAATCACAGCATGCCAGGCCTCCCTGTCCATCACCAACTCCAGGAGTTCACCCAGACTCACGTCCATCGAGTCAGTGATGCCATCCAGCCATCTCATCCTCTGTCGTCCCCTTCTCCTCTTGCCCCCAATCCCTGCCAGCATCAGTCTTTTCCAATGAGTCAACTCTTCGCATGAGGTGGCCAAAGTACTGGAGTTTCAGCTTCAGCATCATTCCTTCCAAAGAAATCCCAGGGCTGATCTCCTTCAGAATGGACTGGTTGGATCTCCTTGCAGTCCAAGGGACTCTCAAGAGTCTTCTCCAACACCACAGTTCAAAAGCATCAATTCTTCGGCACTCAGCCTTCTTCACAATCCAACTCTCACATCCATACATAACCACAGTAAAAACCATAGCCTTGACTAGACAAACCTTTGTTGGCAAAGTAATGTCTCTGCTTTTGAATATGCTATCTAGGTTGGTCATAACTTTCCTTCCAAGGAGTAAGCGTCTTTTAATTTCATGGCTGCAGTCACCATCTGCAGTGATTTTGGAGCCCCCCAAAATAAAGTCTGACACTGTTTCCACTGTTTCCCCATCTATTTCCCATGAAGTGATGGGACCAGAGGCCATGATCTTCATTCTCTGAATGTTGAGCTTTAAGCCAACTTTTTCACTCTCCAATTTCACCCTCATCAAGAGGCTTTTCAGTTCCTCTTCACTTTCTGTCATAAGAGTGCTGTCATCTGCATATCTGAGGTTATTGATATTTCTCCCAGCAATCTTGATTCCAGCTTGTGCTTCTTCCAGTCCAGCATTTCTCATGATGTACTCTGCATATAAGTTAAATAAACAGGGTGACAATATACAGCCTTGATGTACTCCTTTGCCTATTTGGAACAAGTCTGTTGTTCCATGTCCAGTTCTAACTGTTGCTTCCTGACCTGCATACAAATTTCTCAAGAGGCAGGTCAGGTGATCTGGTATTCCCATCTCTTTCACAATTTTCCACAGTTTATTGTGATCCACACAGTCAAAGGCTTTGGCATAGTCAATAAAGCAGAAATAGATGTTTTTCTGGAACTCTCTTGCTTTTTCCATGATCCAGCGGATGTTGGCAATTTGATCGCTGGTTCCTCTGCCTTTTCTAAAACCAGCTTGAACATCAGGAAGTTCACGGTTCACGTATTGCTGAAGCCTGGCTTGGAGAATTTTGAGCATTACTTTACTAGTGTGTGAGGTGAATGCAATTGTGCAGTAGTTTGAGCATTCTTTGGCATTGCCTTTCTTTGGGATTGGAATGAAAACTGACCTTTTCCAGTCCTGTGGCCACTGCTGAGTTTTCCAAATTTGCTGGCATATTGAGTGCAGCACTTTCACAGCATCATCTTTCAGGACTTGGAATAGCTCACCTGGAATTCCATCACCTCCACTAGCTTTGTTCGTAGTGATGCTTTCTAAGGCCCACTTGACTTCACATTCCAGGATGTCTGGCTCTAGGTCAGTGATCACACCATTGTGATTATCTGTGTCGTGAAGATATTTTTGGACAGTTCTTCTGTGTATTCTTGCCATCTCTTCTTAATATCTTCTGCTTCTGTTAGGTCCATACTGTTTCTGTCCTTTATCGAGCCCATCTTTGCATGAAATGTTCCTTTGGTATCTCTGATTTTCTTGAAGAGATCTCTAGTCTTTCCCATTCTGTTGTTTTCCTCTATTTCTTTGCATTGATCTCTGAAGAAGGCTTTCTTATCTCTTCTTGCTATTCTTTGGAACTCTGCATTCAGATGCTTATATCTTTCCTTTGCTCCTTTGCTTTTCACTTCTCTTCTTTTCACAGCTATTTGTAAGGCCTCCCCAGACAGCCATTTTGCTTTTTTGCATTTCTTTTCCATGGGGATGGTCTTGATCCCTGTGTCCTTACAATGTCACGAACCTCATTCCATAGTTCATCAGGCACTCTATCTATCAGATCTAGGCCCTTAAATCTATTTCTCACTTCCACTGTATAATCATAAAGGATTTGATTTAGGTCCTACCTGAATGGTCTAGTGGTTTCCCCGACTTTCTTCAATTTGAGTCTGAATTTGGCAATAAGGAGTTCATGGTCTGAGCCACAGTCAGCTCCTTGTCTTGTTTTTGCTGACTGTATAGAGCTTCTCCATCTTTGGCTGCAAAGAATATAATCAATCTGATTTCGGTGTTGACCATCTGGTGATGTCCATGTATAGAGTCTTCTCTTGTGTTATTGGAAGAGGTTGTTTATTATGACCAGTGCATTTTCTTGGCAAAACTCTATTAGTCTTTGCCCTGCTTCATTCCTTATTCCAAGGCCAAATTTGCCTGTTACTCCAGGTGTTTCTTGACTTCCTACTTTTGCATTCCAGTCCCCTATAATGAAAAGGACATCATTTTGGGGTGTTAGTTCTAAAAGGTCTTGTAGGTCTTCATAGAACCATTCAACTCAGCTTCTTCAGCGTTACTGGTTGGGCATAGACTTAGATTACTGTGATATTGAATGGTTTGCCTTGGAAACGAACAGAGATCATTCTGTTGTTTTTGAGATTGCATCCAAGTACTGCATTTCAGACTCTTTTGTTGACCATGATGGCTACTCCATTTCTTCTGAGGGATTCCTGCCCGCAGTAGTAGATATAATGGTCATCTGAGTTAAAGTCACCCATTCCAGTCCATTTCAGTTCGCTAATTCCTAGAATGTCGACATTCACTCTTGCCATCTCTTGTTTCACCACTTCCAGTTTGCCTTGATTCATGGACCTGACATTCCAGGTTCCTATGCAATATTGCTCTTTACAGCATCGGACCTTGCTTCTATCACCAGTCACATCCACAGCTGGGTATTCTTTTTGCTTTGGCTCCATCCCTTCATTCTTTCTGGAGTTATTTCTCCACTGATCTCCAGTAGCATATTGGGCACCTACTGACCTGGGGAGTTCCTCTTTCAGTATCCTATCATTTTGCCTTTTCATACTGTTCATGGGGATCTCAAGGCAAGATTACTGAAGTGGTTTGCCATTCCCTCCTCCAGTGGACCACATTCTGTCAGATCTCTCCACCATGACCCGCCCATCTTGGGTTGCCCCACGGGCCTGGCTTAGTTTCATTGAGTTAGACAAGGCTGTGGTCCTAGTGTGATTAGATTGACTAGTTTTCCATGAGTATGGTTTCAGTGTGTTTGCCCTCTGATGCCCTCTTGCAACACCTACTGTCTTACTTAGGTTTCTCTTACCTTGGACGAGGGGTATCTCCTCACTGCCGCCCTTCCTGACCTTTAATGTGGGATAGCTCCTCTAGGCCTTCCTGCACCCTCGCAGCCACCAAGACAATCGTAGTTGCACAAATCCACTTCTGTTGGCTCTGATTCTAGGGTTGCCACAACCGTTCCATGACCTAAGAGGAAACCAATACTTTATTGCTGTCAGGCAGCACAAAAAGAGGCAGAACCAGGAGAGAATTCAAGACTTCTCAAGATTCTTTTTAGAATACCACCACAAGTATGGAAGGTCATCAGGTCTGCAGTTCACTGAACCTCCCTTGGAAGTAGCCAGACAATGTTTGATTCACTGCATGTTGAGAGTTGTTTTTGCCCTTTTGATGCTCTGTAGTTGGCAGCTGAGTGACAAACTTTATAGCCACCAATTCAACCAAGAGATTTATAGATTATTACTCACCTCCACCACAATATCTTTTGCAAGTCTCTTTCTGATTCAACCCTCTCCTGACTTCAAGTCTATCTCCCCTTAGTGTCCTTTTGTTAAGGCATAATTTTATTTCCCAAATAGGTGATAAAGTTTTCAGGGTCATGCTGACACTGTGTTTGGCAAAGGGGGGGCACAATGACTGTAATATTTAAACAAGAGTAGAGACAGGGGTATGAAATATACAGTGTGGGGAGTCAATAATTATGTAATATATTTGTATGTGACACGTTGTAACTAGATTTCTTAAGGTTATTATTTTAAACTGCACACAAATATCTAATCACAGTGTTGTATACCAAGAATGAACATAGTGTTGTAGGCCAATTATACTTCAAAAACAAACAAAAACAAACTCATAGAAAAAAATGATCAGATTTATGGTTATCAGAGGTGGGGATTTGGGGGGAAGGAGGAATTGGATCATCCTAGAGATTCTAGATTCTGAACACTGTAAAAGAGAATTACATGGAGACAGCTGGCAGCTATTCTATTTGTCTGCTCATTTCTGTCTCCATTGACTTTTCAGTCCCATGGAAGTCAGAAACACCTGCATGTCAGAGAATTAAATGCATGATTCTGAGACTTTCTTGGATACCTAAATCCCAAAGGCAGTGTAAGATATAATTCAAAGGGATGGATCCATGAACTTTGCAAGAAAGAAAATTGTTTTTCAGTGTAGACAGTAGTTATTGGCAGGTATTAAGAGTGCAAAATAGTAACAAAGGGATGTGAAAGGATGTGAGGCATGGCTCCTTTTCCCCCTGTGAGGACTCTGTATCTAGGCCAGTGAGGTAGGAGTACTTGACAGTGGCCCCTTTGAGTCCACCACCCTCTCAAGAACAAGCTTCCTGACTTCCAGTCAGGAGTCCTTACAACCTGGGAGAAGGGAGCAGCACCCTAGAAGGGGCATGGGCTATGTTCCACCCCAAGCTGCTTGGTTGCTGCCTACCATGCACCTCAGTAGCTCAGGGTAGTAGTGTTATGGGACTAGGCTAAACCTATTCTTCAAAAGGTATTTGACTTTTTAAATGTAATAGGCAGAATTGATATGATTATAACTGATATGAAATGCTGATTGGAATATTTGTTATTTCTAAACTCTCTGCTGAATTTGAAAAGCAACACACAAATCTGGACATGGGCACTCATTCAGATGACACCATTTGTTGTTCAATACCAAGCAAGAGATGGAGAAATGGCTCCAGGCCTGAAGTCATCCTTCATTTTCCTTCACTCTTCCTACAAAAGGTTTCATCCTCCCTGGCCTTTAATATGCAAAAGTGTGTCTGTCTCAGAAGGTGGAGAGTCTCTTTCTTTTCATGAAGCATACTTTTTTTTAACCACACTGAATTGGTGAAGTTTTCTCCAGGAACCATTGCTTTTTGTTGGCTTTAGGTCACTGCTTTCTCATTCATACACATTCACTTGCCTTCAAATTGTATGGACCTGTACAGGATTGCTAGCCTTTTAAATCATCATACCAGGACTTTAAAAACTACTATTTCTATCATGATTATTCCTTAATCTAAAAAAGATATAGACTTTATGTTGAATAAATTCACAAATTGTTCTTATTTTTCTGATTTTGCTGTAAGCCACCAACCTATACCGGGGCATCATGTGCCTAGCATAAGAGTTACAAGTGTGAAAATGTCTCTCCTTGGATATTGCCAGATGGGTTCTAAAATATTAAAACATCTGGCTGATTTTTCTTACAGGTTTTTGCATTCATGTCATAAAAATCACATAGCTTAAGGTTAGAATAGTCATAAAAATCACCAGGACTCAAAGGGTTTCTAAGGAATTTTTCACTGGGCAGGAACAATGCATATCCCTAATGCAGATTTTGGTGACCAAACTGGAATTTTGTCCTTTCTTCTCCATTCCAGGTACATGGCCATCATCCACCCCCTCCAGCCCAGGTTGTCGGCCACAGCCACCAAGGTGGTCATCTGTGTCATCTGGATCCTGGCTCTCCTCCTGGCCTTCCCCCAGGGCTACTATTCAACCACGGAGACCATGCCCAACAGAGTGGTGTGCATGATCGAATGGCCAGAGCATCCCAACAAGATTTATGAGAAAGTGTGAGTAGAGATGACTCCCAGTGCCTTCTTTGCCTTCTCTTGTTCCTTCTTTCTTTCCATGTTCTTTTGTTGATCAGGATTTAATTTGTATCTGTAAGTATTCTCACAACCACTCTGATTTCAGGTTGGTATGTCCATAGTTATGAGGGAACTATTATGTCCCAAATACTATTCTGGACTTTGAATGAAAAGTTTTATAGTATAAGACCTAGGTCATTTGGGTGCACTTCCATATTCTTCCTGCCAATGAACCAAATGAACACTAAAAAACCAGTTACTTTGCCCTGCCAATGTCTGCATTTCTTTGCCTTGAAATCTCTTCTTCACCTATAGAATGCCACTTTGCCCTCTTGCACAGCATGCCAGAGAGTGAGGGAATTAACACCAACCCTTACTCCCAGCAGTTCTCAAAAAATGACTGATGGGAGTTGGCATATGAACACGCCAGCTCCCTCACCCTTCAGGTGGAATGTCTCTGTGGAGTGTGTGTTTACTGTGTTCAGGCTTTCCTCTTACAATTAAGCTCCAGTCACCCTGGTGATAGTTGGCTCAGTGACACAGCCTTTGATATCTACTCCCTACTGTCATTTCTCCTTCCAAATAAGTCATTTGCACTTGATTATTTATCTCAAGATCTGTCTCTAGGGAAAACTAAACCAAAAACCTACCTTCCGGGATTTTTCAGCTGGAAAAATACCCATGCATGTGAAATGCATGGAAGGCAAGGCTAGCACATTGAGATCATACGAGTTACAGGTCCCCAACAGGCAGACCTACTTCTCTTCCAGGGACTTGACTGGTCACATTTAAGGTTTTTTGAAGCTATTCTGGCATATTTTTCCAAGAGTTCTTATCTTAGAGGCAACATTAAAATGGTCTTTTCTTTGTTTTGTTCCAAGTGAGCAGCAATATGACATTTATATTACACCAGTTTTCTGGACTCAAAGCACATTGATAATGTGATTCCTTTTGAAAGACCTCTATAATTTCCAATCTTGGGTTTATTAAGGAAATTGTAAAAGACCACTGGTTAGGATCCAGAAGATCTGGGTTTAATTACAAGATTGCCAGTTAACTAGCTATGTGACCCTGGGCAAGATCACAATCTCCCCTGGTTGTTAAATGGAGCATAATAAGGCACTCCTTCCAGTAAACAATCATTTTGAACAGCAAACAAGAGAATATATTCTCACTTTGTAAGCTATTCAGTGCCATATGAAAGATATTTTTATTGAAACAAATTCATTAGATAGTATAATCATTATAGACCTTTGGACTTCTTAAGTGGTAAAATGAAACACTGTACCTGTTGGCCCCCTATATTGAGGGTCCAAAAGCCTGTTGCACAGAGTTACACTGCTGCACCTGTTCCATGGAAACTGCAGTGTGGCTTACCAGAAAGCAATATGTAAAGCTCAGACTTTGCCTTCCAGACACAGACAGTGGGATTTAACTGATCAAGCGGTGGGAGCATTAACACTCAGCCTAGGAGGTAGTGAACATTTTTCTTTCAAATGAAACTACAAGCCTGAGCAGAGTCACAGCAGGAGAAAGAGCATAGCTTTACAAGCTGTTCAGGACCCATGAACATGTTCAAGCCAGAAGGTTCCCTCAAAGGTGGGGTGGCCCTCTGAAATAAAGCTCTTTATATAAACTGCTTCAGAAATTGCCATCAACTTCATGAACTGGAGTTCAGTTCTTAGCTCTTGTGATCTTTTCAAAGTCTGATCACACCTTTCTTCAGCTTTTTGTTTCAAATAAGCACAGTTCTTCTGTCTTCTAACAAATTCAAATTTTAACTTGGAAATAAAGGTTTCTTTTCTCATAGACGTCTATGACCTCATCCAAGAAACGGTAGTGTTTGGTGTTTTACCTTTAAACACTTCGCTGTTTTATGCTTACTAATGCTGCAATTCATGGGGTCGCAAAGAGTCGGACACAACTGAGCGACTGAACTGAACTGAACTAAATGAATAGGAAGTCCCTCTGAGACTCAACGTTTTAGGCCATCTTTTCAAGTTACCTTTCAAGAATTTAGGGTAACTGCTATTGGACTCATGGTTAGGTTTGCTGCTATTGTTTATTTTATAATTTTAACCTAAAATATGAGGCTAGATTAAGAGAATCTGATTTTGTCTATTCAAGATGTATAAAATGTTTACAGATGCAGTAACAAGTTGACAGAGATTTGCCATGCACATATTGTCTTACAAACATAAGTGTAAGCTTTATGCCAACCTATTTTGTGTCTGTCAGTATCTGCCATAATGCATTATGATATATTTTTAGGCAACTTAAATTTTACCAGTTCTAAACTAAGCACATAGTTATATTCTTTTCTCTTCTATTAAAACTAATGATTGCAATTTCCACAATACATGATAATTCCAAATTTGAAACCTGAAGGAAACTTTGCTTTGAGACAAAGTAATAATTAGGGTAATAACATAGGCTCCAGTTAAATGAGGGATCAACTCCCAGCTACATCACTCTCAAATTGAGTCATAATGATCAAGTTATTCAAGCTTCTAAGACTAATAGTATAGTCCATATAGAGGTGTTGACAGAACTAATTAAGATATGTGCTTGCCTAGTGCCGCACACATTGTGAAGAATCCAGTGAATGTTATCTACTGCAATTAGCATAGCTCATTGATCTGAGTACATACCATTGGCAGATGGTGGGCAGACGGGCAGCAGACAGTGTGGTGGGCAAATGTTTAGGCCCATCTTGTCTGATGAATAACTTCTGCCAGATAATTATACTAAAAGATTTTGTGAAAGTCTTAGTTTGCTACATTTGCCTTCTGGCTGCATGGTTAACCTCTAACCCTGATCATTTATCATTTCAGTTCAGTTCAGTTCAGTCACTCAGTCGTGTCCAACTCTTTTAGACTCTTATTAATACATGCATTAAATTAGACACTTTTAAAGAAAGATAACCCAATAAAAGAATAGACAAAAGTGTTGAACATGTGCCTCACAAAAAGAGATATCCAAATGACCAATTAATTTATAAGGAGGCACAAAACTTCAATTGTCACCAGTGAAATGCAAATTAAAACCATAATGAAACCTTCCTGCCTACTCATTAGACTTACAAATGTTCAGAAGTCTGACTAAGCTAAGCATTTAGAACTTTGGGTGAAGAACCTATTGTAGACTGCTAGAAGCATATGGCAACCCACTCCAGTATTCTTGCCTAGAGAATCCTGTGGACGGAAGAGCCTGGTAGGCTGCTGTCCATAGCGTTGCACGGAGTTGGACATGACTGAGGCGACTTAGCGTGCACGAATGCATTGGAGAAGGAAATGGCAACCCACTCCAGTATTCTTGCCTGATGAATCCCAGGGACGGAGGAGCCTGATGGGCTGCACAGAGTCGGATACGACTGAATTGACTTAGCAGCAGCAGCAGCAGCACAAGCAAACATTGATAAAACCACATTGGAAAACATTTTGTGGTATTTGGAAAAGAAGAAACTATTAATTCCATAAATAGGTAGTAATACTACAACGTCAAGCAAAGAAGTAGTCACCATGAAAATGAAGACTATGATTATCTCTCAAGGGAAGGAAAGGAATGTGATCAAGAAGGGACACATGGAAGTGCTTCTGAGGAAATGGCATATTTCTTCAGTTCAGTGATAGGTAGTAGCATGAGTGTTTGCTTTAAAATTACTCATAATACCAGGAAGTTTGGTTTATGCACTTTTTCTGGAAGTATGTTTCATTTTTTAAAATATTTATTCATTTGGCAGCATAAATCTTTAGTTGCAGCATGCTAACTCTTAGGTGCAGCACGTGAGATCTAGTTCCCTGACCAGGGATTGAACCTGGGCCCCCTGCACTGGGATCATAGGAGTCTCAGCCATTGGAACACAAAGGAAGTCCTATGGAATGTATGCCTCATTTTTATTTAACTTAAAATCGAATGCTATTCAAAGGCGGTTGCTTTTACAAACTCTCAAGAAACTGCTTCCATGGGGATAATCCCAAAATGTCCTCCATAAGAAATTTCTTCTAAGGTGTGGGGCTTTTCCTGGGAGTGACAATCATAGGTACTCATCTCTGGATAAGCCAAAGTATCAATGGGCATACTTCATTCTCATGTTTACTTGCATTTTGCCTTTTGCTGACTCCTATGTTGCAGAGATTTGGAATTTTTCCAATTGGTCTAAGGGTTTTAAGACAAATTATTGAGCTCGGAGGTATGTGACAATGTTAATAAGAGAACAAGCCCATAGCTCTCCATAGTACTCATCCCCTGCTGCTATTATTCATAAGTACATACATCTGGATTACAAAATGTTACATATAAACTTGGTTAATCTTCCTTGGAAATCATTTAAAACTTTACGAGTAAATCACAAAGTATGGTGAAAATTCTAACAATTTCTTTAATCACCCGTATTCCCATCATTTATAAAGGCTCAATCATTTTGATGAATTTCCATCCAGGGAATTATTGCTCTTAGTTTCTTTTGAAGTGTCTTGTGTACATACAGGTCAACACAAATAAAGATTGTTGCCATTTTTGTAACACAAATTAAGATTATTATGTGTATTGTTCTGTACCTTGTTTTTTATTTAACTTAATACATCTTAGAGATCTTTCCATAAGAGTTCATAAAGAGCTTCTAAATGGCCAATATCCATTGGATTATAGGAAAAGCAAGAGAGTTCCAGAAAAACAACTACTTCTGCTTCATTGACTATGCTAAAGCCTTTGACTGTGTGGATCACAACAAACTGTGGAAAATTCTTCAAGAGATGGGAATATCAGACTACCTTACCTGCTTCCTGAGAAACCTGTATGCAGGTCAAGAAGCAATAGTTACAACACGACAGGAACTGGTTCCAAATTGGGAAAGGGGTATGTCAAGGCTGCATATTGTCACCCTGCTTATTTACCTTATATACAAAATACATCATGTGAAATTCTGGGCTGGATGGAACACAAGCTGGAATCAAGATTGCTGGGAAAATATCAATAACCTCAGACATGCAGATGACACCTCTTTAATGGCAGAAAGAGAAAAGTGAAAGTGAAAGTGAAAATGAAGTTGCTCAGTCGTGTCCGACTCTTTGCGACCCCATGGACTATAGCCTACCAGGTTCCCCCGTCCATGGGATTTTCCAGGCAGGAATACTGGAGTGGGTTGTTATTTCCTGGAACTAAAAATCCTCTCGATGAAAGTAAAAGAGGAGAGTGAAAAAGCTGGCTTAAAACTCAACATTCACAAAACAAAGATCATGGCATCCAGTCTCCTCACTTCCTGGCAAATAGATGGGGAAACAATGGAAACAGTGATACACTTTATTTTCTTGGGCTCCAAAATCACTGCAGGCAGTGCAGAAATTAAAAGATGCTTGCTTCTTGGAAGAAAAGCTACGGCAAACCTAGACAGTGTATTAAAAACCAGAGATTTTTTTTTTGCTGACAGAGGTCCATATTGTCAAAGCTGTGGTTTTTCCAATAGTCATATATCAATGTGAGAGTTGGACCATAAAGATGGCTGAGCACCAAAGAATTGATGCTTTTGAACTGTGGTGTTGGAGAAGACTCTTGAGAGCCCCTTGGACAGCAGGGAGACCAAAAAAGTCAATCTTAAAGGAAATCAATCCTGAATATTTACTGGAAGGACTGATGCTGTAGCTGAAGCTCCAATACTTTGGCCACCTGATGCGAAGGACTGACTCATTTGAAAAGACCTTGATGCTGGGAAAGATTGAAGGCAGGAGGAGAAGGGGATGACAGAGGAGGATGAGATGGTTGGATGGAATCACTGACTTGGTGAAGGACAGGGAGGCCTGGCATGCTGCGGTTCATGGGGTTGCAAAGAGTAGGACATGACTGAGCGACTGAACTGAACTGAAAGTTAAAAATGCATGTTTCTTATTAGGAGTGGGGTTGAATTTTTTCACAATTTTTATATTTATCTTGTAATCTGCTTAATTCATTTGCCATATCATAAAAAATTTCCTATTATTTTCATGTGTCATTAAACATGTTTCTACAATTTGATGTGAATGTATGTGTGTGTGCATTTGTAAATAATAGTTTTGTTAGCTAAACTGCTATGAAAATTGATTACTCCAGTGGCTTCTCATAGCTGACTCGTAAGATAAAACAGCAAACTTCATAAGTATGCTGCTTTTAGCTATATCCTCAGATACCTGGAGGGATAGGTTTAATGTCCTCTGCCATCACTGTTTATGTCTACAATCTGCAACTACAGACTGCTATTCGAATATTCTAACATTCATGAAAGTGAAGACTTGGGCTTATTATTAATGCAATATTGTCATAGTTTACAATTGATTCCTGCCATAATTTTAGCAAGTTGGTAGCTGTGGCCCCTCTAGTGAAACCGTGATACTATGTAGGAACTTTTATAATGATGCAGTGATTGACTGGTGAGGAAGAAAAATTTCATGGGTAACCAAAAGTGATTCTTCTTGGTGGAGAAAAAAAGCATATTAAAAAGAAAAAAAAGTATAAAGATGAGATATTTGGCTTTGCAAGATGCAAATTCAGTAATTTTCAAAGTTATTTGGACCCAAGCACACTCTTGAGGATGCTATACAGACTGTCAAGTTGCCGTGGTCCTGTAGGGTTATAGGCAATACTCCTGAGGACAAGGAAGATGAATGAGGACTCTTCATCAGAGGGTCACCAACATAGCCAAGAAATAAGGATGAAAAATGAGAAATATACCCCCACAGAATGAGATTTAGATAGCCCGGGGAATTTCAGCTTCCCTGAATCATTTATAATATTGGTTATATGTCATTTTCTGTTAATTAAATTTCTTAACACATAACTTTGTGGTAAAGCTTTAGCAGGAAGTAAGATGTGGCTATTCTGGATTCCAAATATCATCAATAGTTCTGGAAAGGGAAGCTATGTCAGAAAACTGCATCACTCAATGACTCTAATTCCCTGAAGATTTTGTGGAAATGTATATGAATGTGGATATATTAACTCTAATATAATTCTCTATTAGAACCAATATAACAGAAGACTGTCTTCACTTATAGCATTTGGTCTTTTGTATGTCATGACTCATCATCTTACCTGACATTTTTATTTTTATGTGTATTCTTTACTTTCATTAACAATATTGAAAATTAAAAATCAACTAATTGATAGAGAATAAAAAAGAAAGAAAGAATACTGGAAAAAGGACCCGTGGTGTTACTCCCTGATTTTCCACATTCTTCATTATTTCACAAATGTGAAATAATGTGAAAAAAAAATGTAGCTTCTTTGCCAAGCTACTCAAGTCCTCAGCCAAAAGGGTGTCAGCATATTTGTGGTTCCAGGATTGTTTATTCTAGCTGCTATGATTAATCTCCTCCCTGACACCCACTACATTTATACAGCCCGGCATTCCTGGTGTTGTCACCAATGTTGATGGAAAGCAGTTAATTCAATAATGAATAGTGCATTGACATTTTAGGGGGAAAGAGTTGCATGAAAACAAGCCTTATACTCTGACTCCCAGAAAAAAAGCTACAGAAGGAGGAGAAAGAGAAGCCTACATTAATGTAGAAACTAGAAAGGTTGTCATAAAACTGCCACAAATTTCACTACTGGTGGATAGTGCACGGATAGAGACAAAGAGGACGCAGTAGCCACCATGGGCAGTCGGGGGCAATCCATGTGGCAATCCCTGATCAGGAGGTGAAAGCGCACCTGAGAAAGATGGGACCGCCTAATCTGGGATTCTTTTGTGCTGTCACGATAGGTTTCGGAGGCTGCTGAACTTACTGGGAAAGAGAAAGCAAAACCAGGCCTACATGCATATTTGAGTGCAAGATAAAATGCACTATTTTCTGCAAACCTGTAAATAATCACACTGATGCAGCTTGAGAGAAGAGGAATGAAAATACTGCTGAAAAGTTACATTGATAAAAGGCAATTGAATCAAAATCTGTGCAGTTTCTTTTAAATACCTCATAAGCTCTTAATGAGTTCAGAACCATATGGACAACTTGCTAATTTCTATGATCTAAATGTAAAATGTAAGATCCAAAAATAAACAGTCAGCTTAATTTCATTACAAACTATAGATACAAGATTCACACCAAAAATTCAAAATTGTGCTAAAAGAGCAATGGTTTATTTTTTGAGCCTGACTTTTCCAGCAAATAAGGTTAGTAAGTTATCAGGAAATTGTTATTTTATTTTAGCAAATTAATTGGTCAATATAAAAAAATTGGTATTATATATTTGCCTCAATAAATGACAAAAATAATATTTATTAAAGAAAAATAGCTTATCCCAGCAATAATCTTTGAGAAAATGAAAGTGAATAACACTTCTTCTTTACAACAAAAACAAAACTCAGAAAACTAAGAAATAGATATTCTATGAAGAAAATTTAAAAATCGTCTGATTTTAGACTTTTGTTGTTGTTCAGTCCCTCAGTCATGTCCAGCTCTTTGTGATTCCATGGACTATAGCACACCAGTCCTCCCTGTCCTTCACTGTCTGCTGGAGTTTGCTCAAACTCATGTTGATTGAATCAATGATGCCATCCAACCATTTCATCCTCTGTCACTCCCTTCCCCTCCTGTCCTCAGTCTTTTGCAGCATCAGGGTCTTTTCCAATGAGTCGGCTCTTCACATCAGGTGCCCAAAGTATTGGAGCTTCAGCTTCAGCATCAGTCCTTCCAATGAATATTCAGGACTGATTTCCTTTAGGATGGACTGGTTGGATTTCCTTGCAGTCCAAGGGACTCTCAAGAGTCTTGTCCAACACCAAGGTTCAGAAGCATCAATTCTTCAGTGCTCATCCTTCTTTATGGTCCAATTCTCACACCCATACATGACCACTGGAAAAACCATAGCTTTGACTACATGGATTTTTATCAGCAAAATAATGTCTCTGCTTTTTAATATGCTGTCTAGGTTTGTCGTAGCTTTTCTTCTAAGGAGCAAATATCTTTTAATTTCATGGCTGCAGTCACCATCTGTGGTGATTTTGGAGCCCCCCAAAATAAAGTCTCTCACTGTTTCCATTGTTTCCCCATCTATCTACCATGAAGTGATGGGACCAGATGCCTTCGTTTTTTGAATGTTGAATTTTAAGCCAGCTTTTTCACTCTCTTCTTTCACCTTCATCAAGAGGTTCTTTAGTCCCTCTTCGCTTTCTGCTGTTAAGGTGGTGTCATCTGCGTATCTAAGGTTATTGATATTTCTCCCAGCAACCTTACTTTCAGCTTCTGCTTCATCCAGCCTGGCATTTCGAATGATGTACTCTGCATATAAGTTAAATAAGCAGGGTGACAATATACAGCCTTGACATACTCCTTTCCCAATTTGGAACCAGTCCCTTGTTCCATGTCTGGTTCTAACTGTTGCTTCTTGACCTGTATACAGGTTTCAAGGAGGCAAGTAAGGTGGTCTGGTTGGTGACATTGGTAACTTCCATATACCCTTACAACAATCCTAAGAGGTAAAGAATACTCCTATTATTTTTGTCTAGAAGTATGAAACAATGAAACACTTATTCAAACTCACAGGTTAGTGAATGCTCCTGCTGCTGCTAAGTCGTGTCAGTCGTGTCCGACTCTGTGCAACCCCATAGACTGCAGCCCACCAAGCTCCCCTGTCCCTGGGATTCTCCAGGCAAGAACACTGGAGTGGATAGCCATTTCCTTCTCCAATCCACAAAAGTGAAAAGTGAAAGTGAAGTTGCTCAGTAGTGTCCGACTCTTAGCGACCCCATGGACTGCAGCCCACCAGGCTCCTCTGTTCACGGGATTTTCCAGGCAAGAGCACTGGAGTGGGGTGCCAGTGCCTTCTCCAGGTTAGTGAATAGAAGAGCCAAAATTGAAGGTCTGGTCTTCTGTCCTCTCGAGTTAAAAGTTTTCCTCCCTAAACCAAGAGATGACTCTAGACAGCTCATTATCTTCCTGAGCCAGCTAAAAATGCTATTGTATGGTGGGTAATTCAATAATTTCTAAAGTTCTGAGTTAGAAATATTGTAAAGTGTAGTCATAACTGGCCCAATGGATGAGTAATTTTGCAAATACTGAAAGTCCAAGCGAATAGCTATTTCTGAGTATATCAATGATGAGTGCTCAGAGGAAAAGATGATAGTGTATGTGTATATGAGTGTGTTTTTATGCATGTGCTCTGTGTGCCTTGAGTTACCGAGTACTGCCTTTTTCTTCCTCATCTCATACAAAAAGACATTCAGTGTTTTAGCCATTTGAAATATGCCTTATGCTCCTATAAATATTTATGCTATTAGAAAGCAATAATCCCATTTTGATTTCTAAATTCAGTAAGGATTATCTTTGTCTCAATCCTGAAACATGAGTAATAGGCTGAGGAGTAATTACTTTCTCTAGTGCTGTGATCTGCGGACAGATCAGCTTAACTACTTCAAAATCAACTTCCGTCACAAATATAGAAAACAAACTAATGGTTACCAAAGGGGAGAGGGAAGGGGGAAAGGATAAATTAGAAGTATGGGGCTAACAGATATGAATTACTATATGTACAAACTACTATATATATATTAGATAAGCAACAAGGATCTATTGTATAGAGTAGGGACTATGGCCATTATCTATGGTAATAATTTATAATGGAGTATAAAATATTCTAAAGCTACTTAATCATTATGCTCTACTCCTGAAGCTAGTATAATATCATAAATCAACACTACTTTAATAAGTAGATTGATAAATAGAGAAGGACACCAACTTCTCACAACCTGCTCTGCACTTTGTGTTGCAATAACCTGCCTGAGGTGACAGAACTGCTTAGGAAATGTAAAAATTTCATATTCTTTAGACATATACCCAGAAGTGGATTGCTACTTTTATTTCATTTGAGGAAGCTCCATACTGTTTTCCATAGTGGCTGCACCAATATACATTCCCACCAATAGTGCACAAGAGTTTTTCTCCACATCCTCTCCAACACTTGCTGTTTCTTGCCTTTTTGATACCAGTTATTTTAATGGGCATTAGGTGTTATCTCACTGTGGTTTTGATCTGCATTTCCCTGATGATTATTGATGTCGAGCATCGTTTCATATGCATGTTGGCCAGCTGTATGTCTTCTTTGAAAAAAATGTCTATTTAGGTCCTCTGACCATTTTTTAATCACATTTTTTACATTGAGTTGTATGTGTTCCTTATATATTTTTGATATTAACCCCTTGATGGGTATATGATTTGCAAATATTTTATCTTGTTTGGTAAGACCTCAAGCAAAGACAGGATTTTGATGCTTTAATGCATTTGTCAGAGAATTCGTGGGCGTATGATTCAATGTTTATGTTCACTTTACATGAACATTAGAATTACTTTGCCTTATTTTCCCCATAATAATCCTGAGAATCTTCAGGATTTGTTACTAAATAGATTAAAAATATGGTAGGTAGTGTAAGAACTACAAAAAAAGAAAAAAAGAACTCTCACTAAGATGCTATAGGAGACAAGTCATGGTGCTAAACGTTTTGCACACAGTATGAGTATCAGAAAAGGAACAAATGAAGCCAAAGGATATTTACGGTTTGAAAAGCATATAGAGTTACTATTTGCTTTTTTGATGCTCAAAGAGGACCCTCAGTTCCCCTGAATACATCCCGACTAGGGCCCTGGTTGCATCTCTGTGCTACCTCCATGATTTGGGAAGTGGAGTAGATGGTGTGATTGGAACATATTGGAGCAGAATGTGGGAAAGCAAATCAATTGGAGCAGAACATAGAAAAGCAAACCAAGATGTCTTTGGACATTTTGCCTAGAAAAAGAGTCTTCATAGAGAGGAAAATAATAAAGTGGAGGCAAAGGGAAACTAAGAGAAATGAAAATCGTATTAGTTGGAATGACATTAAGTTTTTGTCAAGTTCTTATATGAGCCAGGCACTATGCTAAGCACTTTAAACGAGTCATCTCTGTTCTTTCCTCCTTGGTGGTGGTCAGGGCCTTCCTTGGGTGATCTAAGGAGCCCTTCCCACTCCCAGTTGGGAACATTTCCCTGCTCTTATAATAGTAGTTGCACCAATAGAGCAGTGGTTCACTTGCTATCAGGAGGCCCAGGTTAAAATTCAGACTTTCCAGAAGGGGCAATGCAGTAGATGTGGATGAGCTTTCCATTCTGAGTGGGTTGATGTGAGTTTGATTATTGGAGGAAAGAAAGATGAACATAGAGCTGAAACCAAAAAAAAAAAAAAAAAAAGGACATAATAATGAGAAAGAAAAGAGGATGGACTGCTAATGGATTATGTTCCTGGAAGCTTTTCCTGAACTCTCCATATTGTCTTCTGTGTGTGTTCTCAGTGGCTTCAGCTATGTCTGGCTCTTTGTGACCCATGTAGCCCACCAGGCTCCTCTGTCCATGGGGATTCTCCAGGCAAGAATACTGGAGTAGGTTGCCATGCCCTCCTCCAGGGGCTCTTCCCAACCCAGCAATGGAACCCAGGTCTCCTGTATTGCAGGTGGATTCTTTACCAGCTGAGCTACCCGGGAAGCCCTGTCTCCTATATAAATACTCCGTAATTCATTTATCCATTCTCTTAATTGTTATCACTTAGGTGGTTTCCAGTATTTTTTTACTCTGAAATTATTGTGAATGATTTCTGAGGCCCAAGTATAGAAGAGTTTCTCTAAGGCATCTTAAAGTGAAACTAACTTCAGTTTGCACATGTTCAACTTTATAAGAGAAAGTTTATATGATAATTATTTTTCAAAGTAGGTGTACCAACCTATGTACCCACCAGCAGTAAATAAAATTCTTAGTGTTCCATGTCCTTGTCAACACTTGGTATTGTCAGACTTCTTTATTTTTTGCCTTCTCTATTTTTTACATTTAGTAAACATAAAATGCTATCTTGTTGTCATCTTAATTTGCATTTCCATAAGGAAGAAGACAATTGTTTCTAGAGGAGGGAGTGATTAGCTATGTAGAATGCTGCTTCCAGCTTTAGTAGTTTAATGGGTCACCTCTCTCAAAGATGCTTACATTTTAATATGGGACAATGTTTTGACTCAAAGGAATGGATTTGAAATCATGTACAATCAGCCCTATTATAGCCCGTGAAAGAGGGGACAGCTGGGAAGAGGAACAGGCTCACAGCAACCTTAAATCTAAGGTGAACAACCATACTCATTTATCTAGAACTGAGGGGTTTCCCTGAATGTAGGACTTTTCATTTTAAAATCAGGAAAATTCCAGGCAAGCCAAGCCAAGTTGGTCATCTACTTACAGTACACATATAGATGCTCTCCAGCCTTATTAGTACTAAAGCATTTTATTCCATGCAGAAAGACTAATCCTGCACACACACTCCATATCAGCCTGGCCTCTGTACAGCAGAGAGCAGCATAGAGACTGCAATTTGAAGCTACCATCTTGCCTGAAAATATTGTTTGTTATTAATGAATAAGGTGAATGAAATAACGTTATTTCTTATTTTAAAACAGAAATCTGGGGGGAGGGGAGGAATTTAAAGAGAAATCTGGGTCATATTGCATTTGTATCAGTGCATTCCTCAATAGCTATTTTTACAAAAATTCCTATCTCCCCATACTAGGGGAAAACATCTCAAAATGATACAGGTTCCAGGGCCAGTCTACCTGGGAAAATCAGCCACATTCTACAAAGTCATGTTACCTTCTATAAAGTTACATTCTATAGAGTTATGTTACATTCTATAGAATCATCAAGTTTGTGTTCGGTCTCACCCACAAGGCAGAGTATTCCTAAGAGGTTAACAGGACTTCAGAGTTAAGAAGCATGGAAAGGTGGCTCAGATGGTAAAGTGTCTGCCTACAATGTGGAAGACCCAGGTTTGATCCCTGGGTCAGGAAGATCCCCTAGAGAAGGAAATGGCAACCCACTCCAGTACTCTTGCCTGGAAAATCCCATGGACAGAAAAGCCTGGTAGGTTACAGTCCATGGGGTCTCAAAAAGTCAGACATGACTGAGCTACTTCACTTTTACACAGGAATGGGGAAACAGACTCTGGGAGGGCACAAACAGAACATTGTGTACACCAGGACCCAGGAGAAAGGAGCAGTGACCCCACAGGAACCTCACCCAGACTTGCCCGGGAGTATCCAGGTGTCTCTGGTGGGGGCGTGGGTCAGTGGTGGCCTGCTGCAGGGTGGGGGGCACTTAGTGTAGCAGTGCCTGCATGGGACCTTTTGAAGGAGGTCACCATTATCTTCATTACCTCCACTTTAGTTTGGCCCCAGGTCAAATAACAGGGAGGGAACACAGCTCTGCCCTTCAAAAGAAAATTGGATTAAAGATTTACTGTTCATGGCCCCACCCATGAGAACAAGATCCAGTTTCCCCCTCAGTCAGTCTTTCCCATCAGGAAGCTTCCATAAGCCTCATATCCTTCTCCATCAGAGGGCAGACAGATTGAAAAATGATAGTCACAGAAAACTAACCAATCTGATCACATGGACCACAGCCTTCTCTAACTCAATGAAACTATGAGCCATGCCATGTAGGGCCACCCAAGACAGATGGGTCATGGTGGAGAGTTCTGACAAAACGTGGTACATTGGAGAAGGGAATGGCAAACCATTCCACTATTCTTGCCTTGAGAACCCCATGAATAGTATGAACAGGCAAAAAGATAGTACACTGAAAGACCCCAGGTGGTAGGTACCCAATATGCTACTGGAGATCAGTGGAGAAATAACTCCAGAAAGAATGAAGAGATGGAGCCAAAGCAAAAACAGCACCCAGTTGTGGATGTGACAGGTGATGGAAGGAAAGTCCGATGCTGTAAAGATCAATATAGCACAGGAACCAGTAATATTAGGTCCATGAATCAAGACAAATTGGAAGTGGTCAAAGAGGAGATGGCAAGAGTGAACATTGACATTTTAGGAATCAGCAAACTAAAATGGACTGGAATGGGTGAATTTAACTCAGATGACCATTATATCTATTACTGTGGGCAAGAATCCCTTAGAAGAAATGGAATAGCCATCATAGTCAACAAAAAAGTCTGAAATGCAGTACTTGGATGCAATCTCAAAAATTACAGAATGATCTCTGTTCATTTCCAAGGCAAATCATTCAATATCACAGTAATCCAAGTCTATGCCCTGACCAATAATGCTGAAGAAGCTGAAGTTGAATGGCTCTGTGAAGATCTACAAGAACTTCTAGAGCTAATACCCAAAAAAGATGTGCTTTTCATCATAGGGGACTAAAATGCAAAAGCAGGGAGTCAGAAATACCTGGAATAATGGGCAAATTTGACCTTGTAATACAGAATGAAGCAGGGCAAAGGCTAATAGCGTTTTGCCAAGAGAATGCACTGGTCATAGGAAACACCCTCTTCCAACAAAACAAGAGAAGACTACACATGGACATCACCAGATGGTCAATACTGAAATCAGATTGATTATATTCTTTACAGCCAAAGATGGAGAAGCTCTATACAGTCAGCAAAAACAAGACCAGGAGCTGACTGTGGCTCAGATCATGAACTCCTTATTGCCAAATTCAGACTTAAATTGAAGAAAGTGGGGAAAACCACTCAGGTATGACCTAAATCAAATCCCTTATGATTATACAGTGGAAGTGACAGATAGATTCAGGGGATTAGATCTGATAGACAGAATTCCTGAAGAATGATGGATGGAGGTTTATGACATTGTACAGGAGGCAGGGATCAAGACCATCCCCAAGAAAAAGAAATCCAAAAAGGCAAAATGGTTGTCTGAGGAGGTCTTACAAACAGCTATGAAAAGAAGAGAAGTGAAAGGCAAAGGAGAAAAAGAAAGATATACCCATTGAATGCAGAGTTCCAAAGAATAGCAAGCAAGGAGAGATAAGAAAGCCCTCCTCAGCAATCAATGCAAAGAAATAGAGGAAATCAGTAGGATGGCAAAGACTAGAGATCTCTTCAAGAAAATTAGAGATACCAAGGGAACATTGCATGCAAAGATGGGCACAATAAAGGACAGAAATGGTATGGACCTAACAGAAGCAGAAGATATTAAGAAGAGGTGGCAAGAATACACAGAAGAACTATACAAAAAATATCTTCTCAATGCAGATGATCACGATGGTGTGATCACTCACCTAGAGCCAGACATCCTGGAAGGTGAAGTCAAGTGGGCCTTAGGAAGCCTTAGGAAGCATCACTAGGAACAAAGCTAGTGGAGGTGATGGAAATCTAGTTGAGCTATTTCAAATCCTAAAAGATGATACTGTGAAAGTGCTGCACTCAATATGCCAGCAAATTTGGAAAACTCAGCAGAGGCCACAGGACTGGAAAATGTCAGTTTTCATTCAAATCCAAAGAAAGGCAATTCCAAAGAATGCTCAGACTACCACACAACTGCACTCATCTCACACACTAGCAAAGTAATGTTCAAAATTCTCCAAGTCAGACTTCAACAGTACATGAACCATGAACTTCCAGATGTTTAAGGTGGATTTAGAAAAGGCAGAGGAACCAGAGATCAAATTGCCAGCATCTGGTGGATCATCAAAAAAGCAAGAGAGTTCCAGAAAATCATCTACTTCTGCTTTATTGACTATGCCAAAGCCTTTGACTGTGTGGATCACAACAAACTGTGAAAAATTCTTCAAGAGATGGGGATACCAGACCACCTGACCCACCTCCTGAGAAATCTGTATGCAGGTCAGGAAGCAACAGTTAGAACTGGACATGGAACAACAGACTGGTTCCAAATTGGGAAAGGAGTACGTCAAGGCTGTATATTGTCACCCTGCTTATTTAACTTCTATGCAGAGTACATCATGAGAAACGCTGGACTGGACGAAGCACAACCTGGAATTAAGATTGCTGGGAGGAATATCAATAGCCTCAGATATGCAGATGACACCACCCTTATGGCAGAAAGCGAAGAAGAACTGAAGTGCCTCTTGATGAAAGTGAAAGAGGAGAGTGAAAAAGTCGGCTTAAAACTCAACATTCAGAAAACGAAGATTATGGCATCTGGTCCCATCACTTCATGGCAAATAGATGGGGAAATAGTGGAAACAGTAACAGACTTTATTTTGGGGGCTCCAAAATCATTGTAGATGGTGACTGCAGCCATGAAATTAAAAGACACTTGCTCTTTGGAAGAAAAGTTATGACCAACCTAGACAGCTTATTAAAAAGCAGAGAAGAGTTAAGAGACCGAACAGGGTTTTGCTAGAGGCTGGAGCCTCAGGGAACAAAAATGACAAAAGAACCCCATTGTCAGTTTTTCTCCTAGCAACAACACTTTATGACAGCACCTGGCAACGCTTGTGTTGGTAGTTTCTCATCTTGCAAATAAGCTGGGTGCTCCTCGTGAGCTGGACTGGCATTCAGCAGAAGCACACAGGTATAGCAGCATGATTGTTAAAATATTTTGACACTTTCTTTCATTTAGAAGATAGTATAACACCTGGGTTTCCCAGGTGGCCCTGAGAAAGAATCTGCGTGGTAAGAATTCTTTAGTGGTAAAGAATCTGGGTGCTGATGCAGGAGACTCAGGAGATGCAGTTTCGATTCTTGGGTTGGAAAGATCCCCTGGAGGAGGAAATGGCAACCCACTCCAGTATTCTTGCCTGGAAAATCCCACGGACAGAGAAGCCTGGTGGGCAACAGTCCATAGGGTCGCAAATAGTTGGAGATTACCGAAGAGACTTAACATGCATGCATGCATAACACAGTAGGTGGTTTTTTTAAAAACTACTTAATAATATAAACTTCAAATGTGTGGTTTATCTCAGACACTATACATGCCATATAATTCCAAGAACTGTTTTGGGTTTGGATAGAACACAAAAAAAGGTGAAGGTGTCCTTTATTTTAGGGTGAGTGAAAATGCCTTCAGGTTCAACGCCCTTGAGTAGGAAAGGGCCTCAAAGCTGAGCTGAGAAGAGCCTATTCTGTAAATGCCTCATCCTTCCCAGCAGAAATTGTCTTCTAGGTGGGTTTGGGGACTCTTGCTTTATTTGGAAATAGATCTTTTGGAAAGAGGTGGTCATTCACATGTAAGGCTGTGAAAAAATCCTGTTAAAGGAAAATGTCAGAGGATTTCTTTCTCTGTCCCATTTCCTCCATTGACTAGTCTCCAGATAGAGGAGCCTTATGTCACCCTGGTCTACTCACAGATTGCTCCCTCCTCCCAGACCAGCCTCAGTGGGTGCTCACCTAACTCCAGACAGGGAAAGACCCATAGCACACTCTGACTTGTGAGCAAACACCATGCCCATATCCTTTATATCCTCTAGTTTCTTTATTTCTTCTGCCTTAGTCACACTTAGTAACTGGACTCAAAACAGTTACTGCCTTACCAGCCAACACCAACATCATGTGTGGCCCCCTCGTCACACACCCTTCCACAGAGTAAAGATGCAGATTCCAAGTCCTGGTGATCAGTACCAGCCAGTTATCACCCTTCTTCCTCTTGCAAAGAAAGTTACGCTCTGAGACTTCCACTGGGAGCTTCCACAGTAAAGAGTAAAGAGGATGCTGAAGCTATCTTTACATCAGGAGCTTGTCTGTACAAGTGACACTACCAAGTCTGAGAACGCCTTAGGGCTTCCCAAGTGTTCTAGTGGTAAAGAATCTGCCTGCCAATGCAGGAGACACAAGAGACGCCAGTTTGATCCCTAGGTTGGGACATTCCCCCGGAGTAGGAAATGGTAACTCACACCAATATTCTGGCCTGGAAAATTCCATAGACAAAGGAGCCTGGCAGGCTACAGTCCATGCAGTCCAAAGAGTCAGACACAACTGAGCAAATGAGAACACACACAAAACCTTAATCAGGGTGATCACAAAGGCGGGACTGGACTGTGATTGTGAGTAGATGGAAATGAAATCAGTCTGATTGTGGCTTGTCTGGAGTGTGACTGCAGGCAAAGAAAGAGAATGATTGCCCAGATTCCCAGGTGTTTCAAAAAACTGGGTCTGTGTTTGTGAGTAGTGCTGTCATTCAGTTGCTAAGTCACGTCTGACTCGTTGGGACCTCACGGACTGTACCACACCAGGCTCCTCTGTCCTCCACTATCTCCCAGTTTGCTCAAATTCATGTCCATTGAGTCAGTGATGCTATCTAATCATCTCATCCTCTGCCACCCCCTTCTTTTGTCTTGAATCTCTCCCAGGGTCTTTTCCAATGAGTCAGCTCTTTCCATCAGGTGGCCAAAGTATTGGAGTTTCAGCTTCAGCATCAGTCCTTCCAATGAATATTCAAGGTTGAGTTCCTTTAGGATTGACTAGTTTGATCTCTTTGCAATCCAAGAGACTGTCAAGGGTCTTCTCCAGCACCACCACATTTTCGAAAACATTAATTCTTTGGCGCTCAGTCTCCTTTATGATCCAACTCTCACATCCATACATGACTACTGGAAAAACAGCTTTGACTATACGGATCTTTGTCAGCAAAATGATGTCTCTGCTTTTTTTTTTTTTTAATTTGTTTATTTTATTTTAAATTTTATTTTCTTTTTTAACTTTACAATATTGTATTGGTTTTGCCGTATATCGAAATGAATCCGCCACAGGCATACATGTGTTCCCCATCCTGAACCCTCCTCCCTCCTCCCTCCCCATACCATCCCTCTGGGTCGTCCCAGTGCACCAGCCCCAAGCATCCAGTATCGTGCATCGAACCTGGACTGGCGACTCGTTTCATATATGATATTATACATGTTTCAATGCCATTTATTTATTTTAATTGGAGGATAATTATTTTACAACATTGTGATAGTTTTTGCCATATATCAACATGAATCAGCGTGTCTCTGCTTTTTAATACTCTGCCGAGCTTTGTCATAATGTTCATTCCAAGTAGCAAGGGTCTTTTAATTTCATGGCTGCAGTCACAGTCCACAGTGATTTTGCAGCTCAAGAGAATAAAATCTGCCACTGCTTCCACCTTTTCCCCTTCTATTTGCTATGAAGTGATGGGAACAAATGCCATTATCTTAATTGTTTTAATGTTGAGCTTCAAGCCAACTTTTCACTCTCCTCTTGCATCTTCACCAAGAGTCTCTTTAGTTCCTCTTCACATTCTGCCTTAGAATGTGAAGAGGACTTTCACATGCAGATTCCAAGCCCTGGTGGAATCAATTCTTTAGCCATCAGCCTTCTTCATGAAGGTTGAGGTTGTTGATATTTCTCCTGGCAATCTTGATTCCAGCTTGTGATTCATCCATCCTGGCATTTCACATGATGTAATCAGCATAAAGGGCTTCCCTGGTGGCTCAGTGTTAAAGAATTCACCTCCCAGTGCAGGAGATGCAGGTTTGATCTCTGGTCAGGAAAATCCCCTAGAGTAGGAAATGGCAACCGACTCCTGTATTCAAAAGTATTCCAACCAGTAAAATTCCATTGACAGAGGATCCTGGCAGGTTGCAGTCCATGGGGTCACAAAGAGTGGGACATGACTGAGTACATAGACACACACTCTGCATATAAGTTAAATAACGGTGACAATTTATAGCCTTATTGTACTCTTTTCCCAATTTAGAACCAGTCAGTTGTTCCATGTATGGTTCCAACTAGTGCTTCTAGATCCACATAGAGGTTTCTCAGGAGACAGGTAAGATGGTCTGGTGTTCCATTTCTTTAAGAATTTTCCACAGTTTGCTGTGATCCACACAAAGGCTTTAGCATAGTCAATGAGGTAGAAGTAGATGTTTTTCTGGAATTCTCTTGTTTTTTCTATGATCCAATCAGTTCAGTAAGTTCAGTCACTCAGTCGTGTCTGACTCTTTGTGACCCCATGAATTGCAGCATGCCAGGCTTCCCTGTCTATCACCAACTCCCAGAGTTTACCCAAACTCACGTCTATCGAGTCAGTGATGCCATCCAGTCATCTCATCCTCTGTCGTCCCCTTCTCCTCCTGCTCCCAATCCCTCCCAGCATCAGAGTCTTTTCCAGTGAGTCAACTCTTCGCATGAGGTGGCCAAAGTATTGGAGTTTCAGCTTCAGCATCAGTCCTTCCAATGAACATCCAGGACCGATCTCCTTTAGGATGAACTGGTTAGACCTCCTTGCAGTCCAAGGGACTCTCAAGAGTCTTCTCCAACACCACAGTTCAAAAGCATCAATTCTTCGGTGCTCAGCTTTCTTCACAGTCCAACTCTCACATCCATACATGACCACAGGAAAAACCATAGCCTTGACTAGACGGACCTTTGTTGGCAAAGTAAGGTCTCTGCTTTTCAATATGCTGTCTAGGTTGGTCATAACTTTCCTTCCAAGGAGTAAGCGTCTTTTAATTTCATGGCTGAAGTCACCATCTGCAGTGATTTTGGAGCCCAGAAAAATAAAGTCTGACACTGTTTCCACTGTTTCCCCATCTATTTCCCATGAAGTGATGGGACCAGATGCCATGATCTTCGTTTTCTGAATGTTGAGCTTTAAGCCAACTTTTTCACTCTCCACTTTCACTTTCATCAAGAGGCTTTTTAGTTGCTCTTCTCTTTCTGCCCTAAGGGTGTTGTCATCTGCATATCTGAGGTTATTGATACTTCTCCCAGCAATCTTGATTCCAGCTTGGCTTCTTCCAGCCCAGTGTTTCTCATGATATATTTTGTATATAAATTAAATAAGCAGGCCTTGATGTACTCCTTTTCCTATTTGGAACCAGTCTGTTGTTCCATGTCCAGTTCTAACTGTTGCTTCCTGACCTGCATATAAGTTTCTCAAGAGGCAGGTCAGGTGGCCTGGTATTCCCATCTCTTTCAGAATTTTCCACAGTTTATTGTGATCCACACAGTCAAAGGCTGTGGCATAGTCAATAAAGCAGAAATAGATGTTTTTCTGGAACTCTCTTGTTTTTTCCATGATCCAGTGGATGTTGGCAATTTGATCTCTGGTTCCTCTGCCTTTTCTAAAACCAGCTTGAACATCTGGAAGTTCACAGTTCACGTGTTGCTGAAGCCTGGCTTGGAGAATTTTGAGCATTACCTTACTAGCGTGTGAGATGAGTGCAATTGTGCGGTAGTTTGAGCATTCTTTGGCATTGCCTTTCTTTGGGACTGGAATGAAAACTGACCTTTTCCAGTCCTGTGGCCACTGCTGAGTTTTCCAAATGTGCTGGTATATTGAGTGCAGCACTTTCACAGCATCATCTTTCAGGATTTGAAATAGCTCACCTGGAATTCTAATACCTCCACTAGCTTTGTTCATAATGATGCTTTCTAAGGCCCACTTGACTTCACCTTCCAGGATGTCTGGCTCTAGGTGAGTGATCACACCATCATGATTATCTTGGTCGTGAAGCTCTTTTTTATACAGTTCTTCTGTGTATTCTTGCCGCCTCTTCTTAATATCTTCTGCTTCTGTTAGGTCCATACCATTTCTGTCCTTTATTATGCCCATCTTTGCATGCAATGTTCCCTTGATATCTCTAATTTTCTTGAAGAGATCTCTAGTCTTTCCCATTCTGTTGTTTTCCTCTATTTCTTTGCATTGATTGCTGAGGAAGGCTTTCTTATCTCTCCTTGCTATTCTTTGGAACTCTGCATTCAGATGCTTATATCTTTCCTTTTCTCCTTTACTTTTTGTTTCTCTTCTTTTCACAGCTATTTGTAAGACCTCCTCAGACAGCCATTTTGCTTTTTTGCATTTCTTTTCCATGGGGATGGTCTTGATCCCTGCCCCCTGTACAATGTCATGAACCTCCATCCATAGTCCATCAGGCACTCTGTCTATCAGATCTAGTCCCTTAAATCTATTTCTCACTTCCACTGTATAATTGTAAGGGATTTGATTTAGGTCATACCTGAATGGTCTAGTGGTTTTTCCCACTTTCTTCAATTTAAGTCTGAAGTTGGCAATAAGGAATTCATGATCTGAGCCACAGTCAGCTCCCAGTCTTGTTTTTGGTGACTGTATAGAGCTTCTCCATTTTTGGCTGCAAAAAATATAATCAATCTGATTTTGGTGTTTACCATCTGGTGATATCCATGTGTAGAGTCTTCTCTTGTGTTGTTGGAAGAGGGTGTTTGCTATGACCAGTGCATTCTCTTGGCAAAACTCTATGAGCCTTTGCCCTGTTTCATTCCGTACTCCAAGGCCAAATTTGCGTGTTACTCCGGGTGTTTCTTGACTTCCTACTTTTGCATTCCAGTCCCCTATAATGAAAAGGACATCTTTTTTGGGTGTTAGTTCTAAAAGATCTGTAGGTCTTCATAGAACCGTTCAACATCAGCTTCTTCAGCATTACTGGTTGGGACATAGGCTTGGATTACCGTGATATTGAATGGTTTGCCTTGGAAACGAACAGAGATCATTCTGTCGTTTTTGAGATTGCATCCAAGTACTGCATTTCGGACTCTTTTGTTGACCATGATTGCTACTCCATTTCTTCTAAGGGATTCCTGCCCACAGTAGTAGATATAATGGTCATTTGAGTTAAATTCACCCATTCAAGTCCATTTTAGTTCTCTGATTCCTAGAATGTCAACGTTCACTCTTGCCATCTCCTGTTTGACCACTTTCAATTAGCCTTGATTCATAGACCTGACATTCCAGGTTCTTACGCAATATTGTTCTTTTCAGCATCGGACCTTGCTTCTATCACCAGTCACATCCACAGCTGGGTATTCTTTTTGCTTTGGCTCCATCCCTTCATTCTTTTTGGAATTATTTCTCCACTGATCTCCAGTAGCATATTGGGCACTTACTGACCCGGGGAGTTCCCCTTTCAGTATCCTATCATTTTGACTTTTCATACTGTTCATGGGGTTCTCAAGGGAAGAATACTGAAGTGGTTTGCCATTCTCTTCTCCAGTGGACCACATTCTGTCAGACCTCTCCCCCATAACCCGTCTGTCCTGGGTGGCCCCACATGGCATGACTTATGATCCAATGAACATTGGCAATTTGATTTCTGGTTCCTCTGCCTCTTTGAAACCCCAGCTTGTATATCTGGAAGTTCTCAATTCATGTATTGCTGAAGCCCAGCTTGAAGGATTTTGAATTAACCTTAATAGCATGTGGGACTTCCATGGTGGCTCATATGGTAAAGTGTCTGCCTACAATGCGGGAGACCCAGGTTTGATCCCTGGGTTGGGAAGATCCCCTGGAGAAGGAAATGGCAACCCACTCCAGTACTCTTGCCTGGAAAATCCCTTGGACAGAGGATCCTGGTAGGCTACAGTCTATGAGGTTGCAAACAGTTGGACACGACTGAGTGAATTCACTTTTACTTTCACTTTAATAGCATGTGAAATGAGCACAATTGTATGGTAGTTTGAACATTCTTTGGCATTTCCCTTCTTTGAAATTAGAACGAAAACTGACCTTTTCCAGTCCTGTGGCCATTGCTGAGTTTTCCAAATTTGCTGACATATTAATGAGTGCAGCACTTTAACAGCATTTTCTTTCAGGACTTCAAGTAGCTCAGAAAAATTTCATCACCTCCACGAGTTTTGCTAGTAGTAATGCTTCCTAAGGCCCACTAGACTTCACATTCCAGGATGTCCAGCTCTAGGTGAGTGACCAAACCCTTGTGGTTATCTGGGTCATTAAGACTCTTTTTGTATAGTTTTTCTGTATATTCTTGCCACCCTTTCTTAATCTCTTCTGCTTCTGTTTAGGTCTTTATTGTTTCTGTCCTTTATCATGCCTGCTTTTGTGTGAAATGTTCCCTTGATATCTCCAACTTTCTTGAAGTCATCTTTAGTCTTTCCCATTCTATTGTTTTCCTCTATTTCTTTTCATTGTTCATTGAAGAAGGCCTTCTTATCTTTCCTTGCTATTCTCTGGAACTCTTCATTTAAACGTTTGCTTTTTATGCTTAAATTATGCCCACTCTTCTTTTCTGTTAGTAAAATATTCTTTGCCAAATGTACCATATATGATAAGCCTACAGCAAACATTATTCTCAATGGTGAAAAACTGAAAGCATTCCCCCTAAGATCAAGAACAAGACAAGGGTGTCCACTTTCCCAGCTATTATTCAACATAGTTCTGGAAGTCCTAGCTACAAGTATCAGAGAAAAAAAGAAAGAAAAGGAATCCAGATCAGAAAAGAAGTAAAGCTCTCACTGTTTTCAGATGACACGACACTGTACATAGAAAACCCTAAAGATTGTGCCAGAAAATTACTATAGCTAATCAGTGAATTTAGCAAAGTTGCAAGATACAAAATCAATACACAGAAATCACTTGCATTTCTATATACTAACAACGAAAAATCAGAAAGAGAAATTAAGGAATCAATCCCATTTACCATTGCAACAAAAAGAATTAAATATCTAGGAATAAACTTACCTAAGGAGACAAAAGAACTGTACACAGAAAATTATAAGACACTAATGAAAGAAATCAAAGATGACATAAACAGATGGAGAGATATTCCATGTTCCTGGGTAGGAAGAATCAATACTGTGAAAATGACTATAATATTAAATGCAATCTACAGATTCAATGTGATCCCTATCAAATTACCAGTGACATTTTTCACAGAACTAGAATAAAAAATTTCACAATTCATATGGAGACACAAAAGACACCGAATAGTAAAAGCAGTCTTGAGAAAGAAGAATGGAGCTGGAGGAATCAACCTTCCTGACTTCAGATTATACTTCAAAGCTGCAGTCATCAAGACAGTATGGTACTGGCACAAAAATGGAAATATAGACCAATGGAACAAGACAGAAAGCCCAGAAGTAAACCCATGCACCTATGGGTACCTTATTTTTGACAAAGGAGTCAAGAAATACAATGGGGCAAAGACAGACTTTTCAATAAATGGTGCTGGGGAAACTGGACAATTCAGTTCAGTTCAGTTCAGTCGGTCAGTCGTGTCCGACTCTTTGCGACCTCATGAATTGCAGCACACCAGGCCTCCCTGTCCATCACCATCTCCCGGAGTTCACTCAAACTCACAACTACATGTGAAAGAATTAAATTAGAACACTTCCTAACATCATACACAAAGATAAACTCGAAATAGGTTAAAGATCTAAATATAAGACCAGAAACTATAAAACTCTCAGAGGAAAACATAGGCAGAACACTCAGTTACATAAATCAAAGCAAGATCCTCTATGACCCACCTCCTAGAGTAATGGAAATAAAACAAAAGTAAACAAGTGGGACCTGATTAAACTTAAAAGCTTTTGCACATCAAAGGAAACTATAAGCAAGGTGAAAAGACAACCCTCAGAATGGGAGAAAATAGTAAGAAATGAAACAAGTGACAAAGGATTAATTTCCAAAATATACAAGCAGCTCATACAAGTCAATACCAGAAAAACAAACAATCCAATCAAAAAATGGGGAAAAGACCTAAACAGACATTTCTCCAAAGAAGACATACAGATGGCTAACAAACACATGAAAAGATGTTTAACATCGCTTATTATCAGAAAAATGCAAATCAAAACCACCATAAGATATCACCTCACAGCAGTCAGAATGGGCATCATCAAAAAGTCTACAAACAATAAATACTGGAGAGGGTGTGGAGAAAAGGGAACGCTCTGCACTGTTGATGGGAATGTAAATTGATACAGCCACTATGGAAAGGTAGGGAGATTCTTCTAAAAAAAAAACTAGGAATAAAGCCACCATATGACCCAGAAATTCCACTCCTAGGCATATATCCTGAGGAAACCAAAACTGAAAAAGACACATGTATTACATTGTTCATTGCAGCACTATTTACAATGGCTAGAATATGAAGCAACCCAGATGTCCATTGACAGATGAATAGATAAAAAAGTTGTGGTATGTATACATAATGGAGTATTACTCAACCATAAAAAGGAATGCATTTGAGTCAGTTCTGATGAGGTGGATGAACCTAGAACCTATTATACAGAGTGAAGTAAGTCAGAAAGGAAAGATAAATATCATATTCTAATGCATATATACAGAATCTAGAAAAATGATACTGAAGAATTTAATTACGGGGCAGCAGTGGAGAAACAGACATAGAGAACAGACTTGTTGATGTGGGGAAATGGGAGGAGAGGGTGAGATGTATGGAAAGAGTAACATGGAAATTTACATTCAGTTCAGTTCAGTTCAGTTCAGTTCAGTTGCTCAGTCGTGTCTGACTCTTTGCAACCCCATGAATTGCAGCACACCAGGCCTCCCTGTCCATCACCAACTCCTGGAGTTCACTCAAACTCATGTCCATCCAGTCGGTGATGCCATCCAGCCATCTCATCCTCTGTCGTCCCCTTCTCCTGCCTCCAATCCCTCCCAGCATCAGAGTCTTTTCCAATGAGTCAACTCTTCGCATGAGGTGGCCAAAGTACTGGAGTTTCAGCTTTAGCATCATTCCTTCCAAAGAAATCCAGGGCTAATCTCTCTTAGAATGGACTGGTTGGATCTCCTTGCAGTCCATGGGACTCTCAAGAGTCTTCTCCAACACCACAGTTCAAAAGCATCAATTCTTCGGCGTTCAGCTTTCTTCACAGTCCAACTCTCACATCCATACATGACCACTGGAAAAACCATAGCCTTGACTAGACAGACCTTTGTTGGCAAAGTAAGGTCTCTGCTTTTCAATATGCTATCTAGGTTGATCATAACTTTTCTTCCAAGGAGTAAGCGTCTTTTAATTTCATGGCTGCAGTCACCATCTGCAGCAATTTTGCAGCCCCCAAAAAATAAAGTCTGACATTGTTTCCACTGTTTCCCATCTATTTCCCATGAAGTGATGGGCCCAGATGCCATGATCTTCATTTTCTGAATGTTGAGCTTTAAACCGACTTTTTCACTCTCCTCTTTCACTTTCATCAAGAGGCTTTTGAGTTCCTCTTCACTTTCTGCCATAAGGGTGGTGTCATTGCATATCTGAGCTTATTGATATTTCTCCCAGCAATCTTGATTCCAGCTTGTGCTTCTTCCAGACCAGTGTTTCTCATGGTGTACTCTGCATAGAAGTTAAATAAGCAGGGTGACAATATACAGCCTTGACGTACTCCTTTTCCTATTTGGAACCAGTCTGTTGTTCCATGTCCAGTTCTAACTCTTTCTTCCTGACCTGCATATAGGTTTCTCAAGAGGCAGATCAGGTGGTCTGGTATTCCCATCTCTTGAAGAATTTTCCACAGTTTATTGTGATCCACACAGTCAAAGGCTTTGGCATAGTCAATAAAGCAGAAATAGATGTTTTTCTGGAACTCTCTTGTTTTTTCGATGATCCAGCAGATGTCGGCAATTTGATCTCTGGTTCTTCTGCCTTTTCTAAAACCAACTTGAACATCTGGAAGTTCATGGTTCAAGTATTGCTGAAGCCTGGCTTGGAGACTTTTGAGCATTACTTTACTACCACATGTAAAATAGATAGCCAACGGGAAAATGCTGTATGGCTAAGGAAACTCAAACAGGGGCTCTGTATCAACCCAGAGAGGTGGGAAGGGGAGGGAGATGGGAGTGAAGTTCAAAAGGGAGGGGATTTATGTATACCTATGGCTGATTCATGTTGAAGTTTTATAGAAAACAACAAAATTCTGTAAAGCAATCATCCTTCAATGAAAAATAAATTAATTAAAAAAATACACATATACTTTGCCAGATGTAGTGACAATGATAATCAGCAGTAGCTTAGTTTAGTTTAGTTTAGCTTAGGTTAATTTTCAATATCCTTACTTGATGCAGTAAGACACTGAAAAAAAAAAAAACCTATATCAGTTCTCAAATTTTATTTAAAATTTTTACATGAAATATGGAAGTCTTATAGATCTTGAGGTTTTAAGCAAAGGAGTCCTAAAGTTGGCCTCACCACGCTAAGCCACCTTTAGGACACTAATTGTGTGCTACGCACTAGTGAAGGGCAGGTATCCCCTCAAGAACAGGTGTGTCCATCCCCCTGACAAATAGATCCTACTGTGGAAGGGGGTGCACCGGCCTTTTAAGCTCTAAAAGTCTGATGTCAGGGAGGCCCTGGATTGAGCCAGCCAATCCGCCTGGTGCTGAATCTGTTTAATGATCTATAGCCTTTTGATCCTCCAGTACTCTTGCCTAGAAAATCCCATGGACAGAGGAGCCTGGTAGGCTGCAGTCCATGGGGTCGCTAAGAGTCAGACATGACTGAGCGACTTCACTTTCACTTTTCACTTTCATGCATTGGAGAAGGAAATGGGAACCCACTCCAGTGTTCTTGCCTGGAAAATCCCAGGGATGGGGGAGCCTGGTGGGCTGCCGTCTATGGGGTCACAGAGAGTCGGACATGACTGAAGCAACTTAGCAGCAGCAGCAGCAGTAGCAGCAGCAGCCTTTTGATTAGACCAGCCCCAATACCCAGTTTATTTAGTGGTTGTATTTCCCCCTAAAATGGTTTATGTATCAGATGCCTGAGGGGTGGTTAGTATGTGCATACGTGTGAAGCTATGTGTGCGGGCAAAAGGAGGGTTCTGGGGCTCAGAGACTGAGGCCAGCCCCTACACTGGCCTTTTCCAAACCTATTAAGGAAAATGCCCTTGGGAGTCCCTTGGTGCCTGGCCAGTCAGCCATCCCCTGAGACACATTTGTGTACCACAGAAACACATTTTCTTCCAAAATGCAGCAAACTGCACTAGTGAGTCTGTCTCTAAGGAGGAATTTGGGTAACTGCCCTAAACTAGATGCCACTGAGGATTTAAACTATTTAAAACTGGTGAATTGGGGTTCCCTCTCAGAGTATTGTCTTTTCACATGTAGGAGTCACCTGCCTCAGAATCGCTGAGGGACTTACTAAAATTCATGTTCCCAGGCTTTCCCTCAGAATTTCTAGGGTAGGGCAAAGAAATCAGCATTTTTAAAGCTGACTCACAGTGATTTTTTTTTTTTTTTCTTTACACGTTCTGAGACTATTTGCCATGAAGGTGGAAGAAACGGGGTTAAATATCATGGGAATCTCTTGTCTTTCTGCTTCTAACCCAGGAAATCACCTCCTTATCTTAAGAAACGTTTTTATTGCTATTGTCAGGGTGGCACCAAAACAATTTTTCAGCAACCAAAACAGGTTTTCACCAGCAAATTGTACTCAGAGAGAGTCTGAAATAAACAGGGGTTACCTTAATTTGGGCTGCTGTAACAAATTACCATAGGCTAGGTGGCTTAAAAAACATTTCTTTCTCACAGTTTTGAAGGCTGGTTAAGTCCAAGATCAAGGTGCTAGCCCATTCTGTTCCTGTGAGAACCTTCCTCCTGGTTTGTGGAGGGACACCTTTTGCTGTATCCTTCATGGCAGAGAGAGATCATTTCTGTCCTGTTTTAAGAGCACTACTCTCATGATGAGGGCTCCACCCTCATGACCCAGTTACCTCCCAAAGACTCCTGTCTTCTAAAACCAGCCCACTGCGGGTTAGAGTTTCAACAGCCCTTTGGGGGAACACAAACATTCAGTTCATAACAGAGGTCTTTCTTGGGAGCCATAGTGAAGAGCAAAGGGGTCTCGAGGTTGAACCCTTGCTTGTCCCCTTCCCACTCCTGATTTTCTTGTCCTAGGGAGAGGGGAAAGTAAGGAGTGACCTGCACTACCCATGGTTTCCCCAGGTGGACACTGGTATCCTCAGGGCTCCACTTTTCAGACAAATTCAGCACAAAACAAGCACAACTCATGTGACTGGTGACAACTCATGGACCAGGAGGGGTTAGATAAATAGTGTCACAATGACGAAGGATATGCGATTTGATAGAAATGAGGATGCTAAAGAATCTTAGCCTTTCAAGGTTTCACTTATCCCTCCAATCTGTGGTACCCTGGGGCTTCCTGGGACACTATTTCTATAGTATGAAAGTACAACGATAGAGTGGAAAAATAAACACCTGTATTAAAACCCTAGCTCAAACCACATTAGTCAAGGAATATATTTGAACCCCAAATTAAATTGCAAAATTGGGGTGATAAAGCCCAATCTTAACAGAATTATTTAAACAGAGTAACACATGGTAATTTTTTGGACTGCAGTTGGTGCTAAATCAAGGTAGCTCAAGCCAACGTATTCACCCAGGCCTTGTTCCCAAGGTTTCCCGTGGTTCCATGGCCATCTCCAACCTCAACTCTCCCACCTTATATTTTCTCCTGATATTTTCTCCCCTCTCAAGCCCAGCTCTTCAAGGAATTCTAGGAAACCAGGCTACTTGTGGTCATATTAATTTATGCTGCTTGTTTTGCTGCTGCTGCTAAGTCTCTTCAGTCGTGTCCGACTCTGTGCAACCCCATAGACGGCAGCCCACTAGGCTCCTCTGTCCCTGGGATTCTCCAGGCAAGAATACTGGAGTGGGATGCCATTTCCTTCTCCATGCTGCTTGTTTTAGCACTTCTGTTATTGATGTCATCAACTGCTTTCCTGTGGCCAGTCTTCTCAGATCTCTAATTCGGCCCCACCTCCATCCTTGACTCAGTAGATGGCTCATGTCAACCACACTGAGAAAACAAAAAGTGAAACTTCCTTCTCTTCTCTCTCCCCCTCTGCAATTGAGCCCTGTTTCTGCTCCTTCTGAACTCTTCCTAGCTAACCTCCTCATCATATTGAAATTGACTCCAGTCATTCACCCACAGATCATGCAGTGCTCACCACAAACTAAAAATTGGCCTTCTGATTGCCTCCCCACCTTCTCCTTCTCATCACAAACATCTGTACTATGCTTGTTGCAGTTATTTTTTTCATTGATATATTTCTTTGTTCTTGCTTTCTGGCTTTGTTCCCAACATGATACTGAAATTGCTCATTACTGACCTCATCATTGTCAAATCCAGAACTCTTCCAATGTTGTAAGAGCATAATAAAAAGTAAAGTAAAGGAAGACAGAAAATACCATTTCCCAAGCAGCCACTATTTTCTAAGCACTAATCTGGGGACTAGTTAGGTGGTAAGATTAGGGGTTTAAAGTTTTAAATGTTGTGGTAAGAAGTCCGTGCTTAATCTGGTAGGCAATTGGAAGCCTAAACAGGGAGGTCATTTGTATCGGAGATTACACCTAAGTAGCAGAAAACTTAATCCATGGTTGATAATATAGGGACAAGAAAGATATCCATGGTCCCTGCTTTCATGGAGCTTATAGATAACTTGGAAGACAAAGCTAAGGTGCCTGAAATGAAGAACTGTATGAGGCATCAAGTAATCAAAAACTAAGATGTTCAAACCAGTCAATCATAAAGGAAATCAGTCTTGAACATTCATTGAGAGGACTGATGCTGAAGCTGAAGCTCCAATACTTTGGCCACCTGATGCGAAGAACTGACTCATTTGAAAAGACCCTGACGCTGGGAAAGATTGAAGGCAGGAGGAAAAGGAGATGACAGAGGATGAGATGGTTGGATGGCATTATCGACTCAGTGGACATGAGGTTGAGCAAGCTTGGGGAGATGGTGATGGACAGGGAAGTCTGGGGTGCTGAAGCCCGTGAGGTGGCAGAGTTGGACATGACTGAATGACTTAACTGAACTAAGTAGATCTTAAGTGGTAAAGGAGATTAAAGGAAGAGGAGGAATTATGAGGACTAGAATGGTCTAGAGAAGCTCCTAGTATCAGGAGATGGACTTTGAAGAAGGGTAGGTGTTGGATTGATGCCAGAAGAAGGGAGAGAATCACAATAGCATTAATAATATAAGTGAAGGTACAGTATTAGTCTTACTTCTGTAATCGTAGCTCAGCCTCTTCTCTATGCAGTACAGTGAAGCAGAGTAGGCAAAGTTTAAGAGGCCAGGTAATAAATATTTTAGGCTTTGTAGTCCCTATGGCCTCTGTCACAACTATTCCTCTCAGCAGAAGGGGGAAGCAGCTACTAACTAGATTCTCTTTGGCCAATTTAAGGCGGTATGATAATCTTCAACACTCCCTCATTAAAAATGTCTGTCCTCTCACATATGACTCACAACAGGCTTTAAACTGAGTATTGTAGTCTCCTTGATAATTTCTTGTGAACACACAAATTGCATTGCTCAATTTGTTAATGAAAACTATAGACTAGCAGCCTGTGTGGGTCATGTCATAATGGTCTATTCTCTATGCTGAGAAATTCTGGTTGAGGTACAAAAAGTAAAGCATTTGTCTTTCCCAAATATTTCAGCCAACTGAGAGTCTTTGGGTTTAGGGTTCAAGATAGGAAAAAGCTGTGGAAATACAAAAATGAATCCAGATGTAAGCTGGAAAACAAGGTATGACCACATTCCAAGTCACCGATGTAGACACAATTAAATTCTGTGTCTGAGTTTTTTTTTTTTTAATTTATTTATTTTAATTGGTGGCTAATTACTTTACAATGTGTATGATGTTTTAAGCTATGCCACTTTTCAGTGAATTACCTGTATTATTAAATGCTGTGAAAATTTTTGTACTTCACATATGAGCTTACTCTTGAAAACTGTGTTTTCCCTGCTGTAAGAGAAAAGTATCCATTTTTATTCAGAGCTTATTTAAACAGAAATGATAGAAATGTAAAGGGCTGAAATAAGAAGAGATCTGTTTTCCATTCCCATTTCAACCCTGAGTGACTTGAACGAAGCAATCACCTTCCCTGTACTTCATTTTTTCAATTTAAAATGGAGTCAGCAATATCTGTCCTGTACCTCAAGTCCCCTAGAAGTAATGAGATGAAGTCAAATCCACTTTTCAGAACACCTTTACAATGAAACTACTGCGCATAGAAAATGTGAAGTTTCTGCACCTTCTGCAAGCCAATGACTGTTCATGTTGTTCCACACTTGATAAACTAAATTTCACTGGACTTTATCACAAGAAAAGAAAAATGGCCACTACCTGGCCATCTGTTAGTGGTTACTATGCCAAGATTTTCTTTGTAGAGAGAAAATACTATCAGGGCACAGTCAGGAAAGGGGGCACTCAGCATGAGGGCCAAGAGTCTGGGCACTTCATCCAAACTTGAGGACGTAAATGGTTATTAGTCACCAAATATTGTGACTAGGATTACTTTGGTTATTTTAAGTGCTTTTCAGGTGCCAGAGACTAGAGTACAAAAACACCCACATTTATAAGCAACTTACTTTATAAAGAAATGTTTACTAATACCAGTAAGCATCAATCAAAGTAATTTTAAACAGTACCCCACCAAAAATAGCAGCATTTTAAATGCTCAACAGAATGGTGAAGTACAAGCTTCATTTCTGCTGCATGTATAGTCCCCCTTGACTCAGTGTTCATCACAATCTCCAACAGCCACGACAGAAGCTCATCCCAGATCTGTCCCTGATCGTTAATACAGCAAGGAATATTCCACTGCAGTGATAGTCAGTTAAGCTAACATCGAGGCGACCAAAACATGTAGAATTCAGAACTATCTAGAGAGGTTGAAGGTGGATAAGTTATATAAACAAAACATTTATCAATGTCCACTGATACTCAGAAAAAAGCAAATCTTGGATAAAATGCAGTCTTGTTCTTGATGGGATTATAATTATCTGAGGAAGTTTGCAAAGCCCATGCCATGGTGGTAAAGACTGGACCAAGGTAAACACCAGAAAATGACATCATGACATGGTAAGGAACTGATGAGATGGCTGGATGGCATCACTGACTCGATGGACGTGAGTCTGAGTGAATTCCGGGAGTTGGTGATGGACAGGGAGGCCTGGCGTGCTGTGATTCATGGGGTCACAAAGAGTTGGACACGACTGAGTGACTGAACGGAAATGAAAGGAACTGGGAGGTGGGGTGTGCAGTGTACAATTAATTCAAACACATAAAAATGCATGTTGTTCTATTAATGAGTTATTGAGATACCAGTTGCCTAAATGAAATACTGAGTGCTCCAGGTCCCAGCTGAAGTTTGGGGCCACCTGGTGGCAATATCTATTCAGACGTCAATTATCTGTGCCCTGTGGCTGAGGCCTTAAAAATAGCTGAGAAAAGAAGAGCAGCCAAAGGCAAAGGAGAAAAAGAAAGATATACCCATTGAATGCAGAGTTTCAAAGAATAGCAACGAGAGACAAGAAAGCCTTCCTCAGTGATCAATGCAAAGAAATAGAGGAAAACAATAAAATGGGAAAGACTAGAGGTCTCTTCAAGAAAATTAGAGATACCAGGGGAACATTTCATGTAAAGAAGGGCTCAGTAAAGGATAGAAATGGTATGGACCTAACAGAAGCGGAAGCTATTAAGAAGAGGTGGCAAGAATACAGAAGGTCTATACAAAAAAGAACTTCATGACCCAGATAACCATGATGGCATGATGACTCACCTAGAGCCAGACATCATGGAATGAGAAGTCAGTCAGCCTTAGGAAACCTTGGAAAGCATCACTAGGAACAAAGCTAGTGGAAGTGATAGAATTCTAGTTGAGCTATTTCAAATCCTAAAAGACGATGCTGTGAAAGTACGCACTCAATATGCCAGCAAATTTGGAAAACTCAGCAGAGGCCACAGGACTGGAAAAGGTCCATTTCCATTCCAATCCCAAAGAAAGGCAATGCCAAAGAATGCTCAGACTACCACACAACTGCACTCATCTCACACACTAGCAAAGTAATGTTCAAAATTCTTCAAGCCAGACTTCAACAGTTTATGAACTGTGAACTTCCAGATGTTTAAGGTGGATTTAGAAAAGGCAGAGGAACCAGAGCTCAAATTGCCACCATCTGTTGGATCATCAAAAAAGCAAAAGAGTTCCAGAAAAACATCTATTTCTGCTTTATTGACTATGACAAAGCCTTTGACTGTGTGGATCACAACAAACTGTGAAAAATTCTTCAAGAGATGGGGATACCAGATCACCTGACCTGCCTCTTGAGAAATCTGTATGCAGATCAAGAAGCAACAGTTAGAACTGGACATGGAACAACAGACTGGTTCCAAATCGGGAAAGGAGTACATCAAGGCTGTATATTGTCACCCTGCTTATTTAACTTATATGCAGAGTACATCATGCAAAATGCCAGGTTGGATGAAGCACAACCTGGAATTAAGATTGCTTGGAGAAATATCAATTACCTCATATATGCAGATGACACCACACTTATGGCAGAAAGCAAAGAAGAACTAAAGAGCCTCTTGATGAAAGTGAAAGAAGAGAGTGAAAAAATCGGCTTAAAGCTCAACATTCAGAAAACTAAGATCATAGTATCTGGTCCTTTCACTTCATGGCAAATAGTTGGGGAAACAATGGAAACAGTGACAAACTTTATTTTTTTTGGCTCCAAAATCACTGCAGATGGTGATGGCAGCCATCAAATTAAAAGACACTTGCTCTTTGGAAGAAAAGTTATGACCAACCTAGACAGCATATTAAAAAGCAGAGATATTACTTTTCCAACAAAGATCCATCTAGTCAAAGCTATCATTTTTCCAGTAGTCATGTACAGATGTGATAGTTGGACTATAAAGAAAGCTGAGCAGCAAAGAATTGATGCTTTTGAACTGTGGTACTGGAGAAGACTTTTGAGAGTCCCTTGGACTGCAAGGAGATCCAACCAGTAAATCCTAAAGGAAATCAGTCCTGAATATTCATTGGAAGGACTGATGTTGAAGCTGAAACTCCAATACTTTGGCCACCTGATGGGAAGAACTGACTCATTGGAAAAGACCCTGATGTTGGGAAAGATTGAAGGTGGGAGGAGAAGGGGATGACAGAGGATGAGATGGCTGGATGGCATCACTGACTTGGTGGACATGAGTTTGAGTAAGCTCCAGGAGTTGGTAATGGATAGGGAAGCCTGGTGTGCTGCAGTCCATGGGGTCTCAAAGAGTCATACACGACTGAGCCACTGAACTGAACTGAACTGTGGCTGAATGGGGTTTCTAGAACTACCATAGAAATTCAAGGATATCTATCTATGTGATCTGATGTTGTTACTGAGTTAGAGTTCACTCTACTCACCACATGACAGGCCAGTAATCTGAGAGATGAGGTGTTAAGGCAAGGAATATGAATTTATTTGGAAACCCAGCAGATTGAGAAGATGGCAGACTAATATCTTAAAATAACTGTCTCATTGGGGTCTGAATGCCAGATTCTTTTACAGAACAGAGAGGGAAAGGAGGTGAGGAAAGAAGTCTTGCAACTATCTCCTGGAATGTCCAGCCTCAGGGAAGGAATGTGTTAATTTTTTCTTTCCTACAGCCATTCATGGGTGGACAGGGTCCTGAACTTTGGTTTAACATTCAGGTAGAGGGGCAGGGTTCCCAGAGACAGGCCATTATGTATGATTATAATAACAAAAGCGATGAAAAGCAAAGGTTAAACTCAATTAAATGGATCCAATATGGAGTCAAAATTGACTCTTCTCTGTAACAATGTCATCTGCCAGACTGGGAAGTTTGACCAGGGAGCATAGTACAGATTCAGGAAACCTGTGTCTGTCTCCGTGCTTCCTGAGGCAGAGACTTCATCTCCACCACATCTTCTACCCCAAACAAGGTAGTGCGAACTTTGTGGACAACACCATCTCTGGCCAGCCTTCTTGGCTTCACTCTGGAAACCAATTCTCTTCATTTGTTTCCTCAAAGTCCCACTGACATGGAGTTGTTGGGTGAGGCATATTTTACTGAAGATTTTGGGAGTGGTTAGAGAAATCAGAGATTTATAGCATAGGACAGGATTGTACTTTCTTGAATTTACTCCCAGAGACCAGTGTTCCTACAATATATAGCGCAATCCTTGCCAAAGTAAATTTCTTGCTAGCTGTGTCCTTTTGCAAGTCCCTGCTGCCAACCAAGGGGTCTCAATCTCTCTCTCTCATTTCCCTCTCCTTGTTACCTGTATTCTTGACATTCTTCTACCACACAGACACCAATTTGCAGTTTTCATCCCATTTCAACATGGCCTATCTTTTCTTATCACAAAACATGTTGATATCCCCAGCCAAACCAACCACCATCTAATTTGTTCTCCTCTCTCGGATATATGAAGCATATAGAAGATTTGTAACTTATGGTTTCTTTTTATTTAACATATCCACTAAATAAAGGGCTTCTCTGATGTCTCACACAGTCAAGAATCTGCCTGCCATGCAGGAGGCCTGGGTACAATCCCTGGGTCAGGAAGATCCCCTGGAGAAGGGGATGCCACCCCACCCCAGTATTCTTGCCTGGAGAATTTCAAGGACAGAGAAGCCTTGAAGGCTTCAGTCCATAGAATAGCACACAGTCAGACACAGCTGAGTGAGTAACACACACACACACACACACTAAATAAAATTTTCAGGTGGGATTATTAGCCACCTGCCTCCACCCAAATCCCTGCCCTGACCCTAAGAGGACAGGAAAGAGGAAGGGTAGAGTAAGTGAGTTTCTTTCTGCTGGAGTCTAATGCATAAATATTTCTTATTAGAACATTTCCAAACTCTGGAGCCATTCCTGGCAGCACATCTTTTCTCTTTGCCTGAAAGAGCTGACCAAAAAAAGAACCTGAAATAAGGACATAAGAGACTGAGCAGATCAATAGCACCTGCTAAACTTTATCATGAGAATCAATGTTGAGATGGGCCAGGGAACTCAGCCATCTGATATCTTCTGGGAAGCTGCAGGCCTGGCTACAAATAACTGAAACCATCCCCTGATGCTCTTTTAAGAAATGTGTATTATAACAGACATCCTTTATTTTTTGGAACTAAGTAAAATAATAAGAGATTTGCACTGCCATGACATTAAAAAAATAATATATACTACAAAGCCACAAAAATTGAGATTGTGTGGAGCTGATACCACAAAGGAGGGATAGGTCCAGGAAACAGAGCAAAAGCCAGGAAATAGAGCTATATGAGTGTACAGACATATGTGCAATTTTAAAGCATCAGGAAAGGATGGAATATCCAATAGGGTTGCTTGGGAAACTATAAACAATTGTTGGAGAAAGAAATTTGGAGCCTTTTCTCATAATATCAAAGTATAGCCTTGATAGCCTAATCAGTTAAATGCAAATACATAAATAAACCAGGAGAAAGCATAAGTGAGTGTTTTCATGATGTTTATATGGAAGAGACATTTTAATCATAATATGATAGAATCCATAGAGACTTCTTAGAAAATAGTAAAGATAATATGAGCACCTCAATGTAAAATTGAGTAAATTAAGCAGGCGATCAATCCACAAAAGAAATGACAATGACTAAATAGAAAAATTATAATATTTCAATTTACAATGAATCAAGAATACTAAAGTAAGTAAAGTAAGGAATCGTGTATAAACTATTATGTTGTCAAAGACAAAAAGACTTACTAATACCCAGTACAGGCATGAAGAGGAAACAGAAATCTCATAAATTGTTGCTGGTTGTATAAATTGGCATATATTTTCTGAAGAGTATAAATATACACCAAATCCTTAAAAACACTGTGACTTAATCCTGACTAATTCTTGGGAAATAAGAAATAGAGAGAAGACATTTATCTGAAGGTGTTAATTATAGTATCAGGTATATATCAAGACATTATAAATGACTCAAATGTTCACATTAGAATACTGATTAAATGACCATATACCTTCATGAAAATTGCTTCATGAATCATAGCTTTGTCATGGCAAAGGGGCTTGTGTAACTCAATGAAGCTATGAGCCATGGCATGAAGGGCAACCCAAGATGGACAGGTTATAGTGGAGAGATCTGACAAAATGTGGTCTCCTAGAGGAGAGAATGGCAAATCCCTCCAGTGTACTTGCCTTGAGAACCTCATGAACAGTTTGAAAAGAAGATATGACACCAGAAGATAAGCCCCCTGGGTCAGAAATTGTCCAATATGCTACTAGGAAAGAGTGGAGAAATAGCTTTGGCTGGGCCAAAGCAGAAACAATACACAGTTGCTGACTTGTCTGGTGGTGAAAGTAAAGTTCAATGCTGTAAAGAACAATATTGGAATTAGAATATTAGGTCCATGAATCAAGGTAAATTGGATGTGGTCAAGCAGGAGATGGAAAGAGAAGACATCAACAATTTGAAATCAGTGAACTAAAATGGATAGGAATGGGTGTATCTATTACTGAGGGCAAGAATCCCTTAGAAGAAATGGGGTAGCCCTCATAGTCAACAAAAGAGTCCGAAATGCAGTACTTGGGTACAATCTCAAAAACAACAGAATGATCTTGGTTCATTTCCAAGGCAAACCATTCAATATCACACTAATCCAAGTCTATGCCCCAGGCACTAATGCTGAAGAAGCTAAAGTTGACCAGTCCCATGAAGACCAATGAGACCTTTCAGAGCTAAAGCCAAAAAAAACAAAACAAAACAAAAGTCCTTTTCATCATAGGGGATTGGAATGCAAACATAGGAAGGCAAGAGATCAAGAGATACATGGAATAATAAGCAAGTTTAGCCTTGGAGTACAAAATGAAGCAGGGCAAAGGCTAACAAAGTTTTGCAAAGAGAACACACTGGTCATAGCAAACACCCTCTACCAACAACACAAGAGATGACGCTACTACACGTGGATATCACCAGATGGTCAATACTGAAATCAGATTAATTATAGTCTTTACTGCTGCATAGGAGAAGCTCTATACAGTCAACAAAAATAAGACCTGGAGCAGACTGTGGCTCAGATCATGAGCTCCTTATTGCAAAACTCAGGCTTAAATTGAAGAAAGTCAGGAAAATCACTAGGCCATTCAGGTATAACCTAAATCAAATCCTTTATGATTATACAGTGGAAGTGATGAATAGATTGAAGGGATTAGATATGAGAGATAGAACGCCTAAAAAACTATGGACACAAGTTTGTAACATTGTACAGGAGGCAGTGACCAAAACCAACCCAAAGAAAAAGAAACAAAAGAAGACAAAGTGATTGTCTGAGGAGAATTTACAAATAGCTAAGGAAAGAAGCGGAGAAGGCAATGGCAACCCACTCCAGTACTCTTGCCTGGAGAATCCCAGGGACGGAGGAGCCTGGTAGGCTGCCGTCTCTGGGGTCGCACAGAGTCAGACAAGACTGAAGCGAGAAGCAAAAGGCAAGGGAGAAAGGGAAAGATACACCCAACTGAATGCAGAGTTACAAAGAATAGCAAGAAGAGATAGAAACCCTTCTTAAGTGAACAATGCAAAGAAATGGAGGAAAACAATAGAATGGAAAAGACTAGAGATCTCCTCAAATTGGAGAATTAAGAGAACATTTCATGCAAGGATGGGCACACTAAGGGACAGAAATGGTAAGGACCTAATAGAAGCAGAAGAGATTGAGAATAGGTGGCAAGAATACACAAAATATATACAAAATATACAAAAAAAGTCTTAATGACCCAGAAAACCAAGATGCTATAGTCACTCACCTAGAGCCAGACATCCTGAAGTGTGAAGTCAAGTGGGCCTTAGGAAGCATTACTATGAACAAAGTTAGTGGAGATGATGGAATTCCGATCGAGCTATTTCAAATCATAGAAGATGATGCTGTTAAAGTGATGCACTAAATATGTCAGCAAATTTGGAAAACTCATCAGTGGCCACAAGCCTGGGAAAGGTCAGTTTTCATTCCAATCCCAAAGAAAGACAATACCAAAGAATGTTCAAACTACTGTACACTTTTGCTTATTTCACATGCTTGTAAAGTTATGTTCAAAATCCTTCAAACTGGGTTTCAGTTGTATGTGAACCTAGAACTTTCAGATATACATGTTGGGTTTAGATAAGGCGGAGGAACCAGAGATCAAATTGCCAACATCTGTTAGATCATAGACAAAGCAAGGGAATACCAGAAAAACATCTATTTCTGCTTCATTGACTGTGTTAAAGATTTTGACTCTGTCGATTATAGCGAACTCACATTCAAAAAACTAAGATCATGGCATCCAGTCCCATCACATCATGGCAAATAAATGGGAAAACAATGGAAACAGTGACAGACTTTATTTTCTTGGGCCCCAAAATCATTGCAGATGATGACTGCAGCCATGAAATTAAAAGACGCTTGCTCCTTGGAAGGAAAACTATGACCAACCAAGACAGTGTACTAAAAAGTAGAGATATCACTTTGCTGACAAAAGTCTGCCTAGTCAAAGCTATGGTTTTTCCAGTAGTCATGTATGGATATGAGACTTGGACAATAAAGAAGGCTGAGCCCAATGAGTTTCTGCTTTGAACTGGGTGCTGGAGAAGACTCTTGAGAGTTCCCTGGACTCGAGGAGATCAAGCCAGTCAATTCTAAGGAAAATCAACCCTGAATATTCCTTGGAAGGACTGATGCTGAAGCTGAAGCTTTGGCCATCCATAGGAAGAGTTGACTCATTGGAAAAGACCTTGATGCTGGGAAAGATTGAGGGCAGGAGGAGAAGGGGGAGACAGAGGATAAGATGGTTGGATGGCATCACTGACTCAATGGACATGAGTTTGAAAAAACTCTGAGAGAGAGTGAAAGACAAGAGAGCCTATCTGGCTGCAATCAATGGAGTCACAAAGAGTCAGACATTACTTAGCAACCGAACAACAACTGGGCTCTGCCTCTAAGAACCATGTCATGTAATCAAGCAGATAAGGAGGGAGATCAAGATTGCATAGCAGGGAGACACAGAGCTTAGTTCCCCCCACAAACAGATCAAAAATAACATCTTCATATGGAGCAATCCTCACTTAAAACTAACTGGAAAGTGGCAGAAGTCATGTGTAACCAAAGCTATAACGAAGATCGACAAAGAATTGAGTTGGAAGGGAAGAAAATTAACCAGGTCAGTCCCTGTGGGAAGAGAATCAGAGAAAAAGAGCAATTACACAGGGATCCTTACTGGGAAGTGAGCAGTTTGAGTCACATACTAGCCACTCCAACCCTGGGTTCCAATGCCAGGAAGATGAGCCTCCTTGGCTGGTTGGAGGGCTGGTGGGCAGCTCCAGAAGGGCAGAAGAAAGCCAGGACTCTGCTCATAAGGCATGCATAATGATTTGCTTACCCCTGAAGTAGGGCAAAGGGGACAAATGGAAACTGCACCCATGACTGACTGGTTTCCTGCAATCTCCTAGGCTTGCCACCCAGCCTGAACTGAGTGAACCTTCCAACACCACTTGCCTGGCATCACAGCTCCACGCTGGAGCAAGGACTGGTACAACCAGCCAAAAAGCTGGACTGTGAGATCTGAAGTAGCTCAAACCCCAAGTGGTGTCTCAGCAGGGAAAGGGCAGCCATTATTTGCAATTGTACAGGCGACACACCAGAGGCAGTCTGGATCTCTGACAGTAGCCAAACGGCCACAACCCAGCCCCAAACCTTGCTAACTACCCACAACAACCCTTCTTGCTCCAGCACAGCTGGGTGCAGGAGCTGGGAAGGAGAAGAGCACACACTTAAAGGAAACAGAGCCAGTTCAGACCCAAAGTCCAGGACTTCTGCTCCAGTGACTTGAGATCTGGCCCAGTACCGAGGGGCATCAACATTTATTAAGCATAGGGGAAACCCTGCCTCACACTTGACTCTGGCCCCAGTCTCCCAAGCTTCAGCTCCACTTCCTTTTAAGGTGATAGCTGCCTGCACACCCTGAGGAAGATGTGACTTGCGTTCACATCAAAGTCAGCTCTCTGACCAAAGCCACAGATGCTCCTTACCTTGGACCAGTGGTTCTTAAACTTAAACCAGCCTCAGAATCATATAGAGGGCTTATGCAAATATGGAGGGCTGGGCCCCACCCAGTTTCCAACTTAGCGAGACTGAGAATCTGCATTTATAACAAGTTCCAAGGTGATAACTGCTATTGGTTCTGTTTCAGACTTTGAAAAACACTGTCTTAGATAAGTCTTTCTCAAGCTCAGAATCACATGAGAATAACGGGGAAATTTTAAAATAATCAGTGTCCAGAGATACTCATGTACTTGGTTGTGGAAACACAAAACCACAGTTCAGAAAATTCTTCAAGCTATTCTGGAATATAGCTAGCGTTGAGAACTGCCTTTTCAGATCCAAGGCCTACAAGCCTGTTGGAACTACATTATTGTCTGTAATAGTTTCATTTATTTATTTTTGGCTGTGCTGGGTCTTCACTGTTGCACAGCAGGCTTTTCTCTAGTTGTGGTGAGTGGGGCCTACTCCCTAGTTGCGGTGCTCAGGCTTCTCATGTGGTGGCTTCTCTTGTTGGGAGTCACAGGCTCTGGGGCATGCAGGCTTTAATAGTTGTGGCGCATGAGCTTCGCAGTTGTGGCTCCTGGGCTCTAGAGCGCAGGCTCAATAGTTATGGCACACATGTGTAGTTGTTCTGCAGCATGTGCGTGGGATCTTTCTCGATCAGTGATCAAACCCATGTCTCCTGCACTGGCAGGCAGATTCTTCACCACTGAGCCACCAGGGTAGTCCCTGGAACTACGTTGTTGTTTGAGATTTAATGACATCACTAAAGTGTGTATTAACCATTTTTTCTAGTTTCTGTATCTGATGCTTTGCTATCTTGGGTCTTGTTGATGATCTAAGAGGGACTGCCTGTCCAGGGCTAGATAACTCCTAGGGATAACTCTTGCTAGTGTGCTTCCATATGCAAACTAAACAACCCAAAGCCCCTACCCATCACCTGTCTGCTTTTTTGGGGCTCTTATACTGCAAGACACTATCCTCTGCCCTAATCACCCCAGGGCCACGTCTGACATCTATGGGCAGTCCCTACACTGGGCCCCACTGAAACGATTCAAACGAGACCATCCTAGGCCTGTTTATCCTGCCTCACTGATTCTTTTCCTCAAAACACATAGTAGAAGACTTTCCTACATTTTCTCCATGCTCTCTGCCTGTAACCGTCTGTAAGACTGTATGCTCCTTTCTCTTGGGAAATATGACTAATAAACTATCTTTTCAATGGAAAACTTGTCTTGATCTGTTAGTGATAGCATTTCTTAGGCAGGTGGATGAGGAGTCCATGGACCCAGTCATGTAGTCATCCATGTCCTGGAATTTATGGCCATTTGGAATTTATGGCCATTCACCCACATCAGAGATGGGAGCTACGGAGCTGGTTAATCGATAACATCAGAGCCATAGGAACAGGTTCCTTGGCGTTGTCAGGAGATCAACCTTTGTTACAAGATCTAAGGGAAACAAACTGACCTAATCCTATGCCAAAACTATTTTTAGTAACAGGTCAAAAGGTATATATAATAAGATGTCTTAAAAGCTGTATGTGGATTTCTTCCTAAGCCCTCTGGTATCTGTGCCAGAAGCTGTCCCTATTACTTTCTGACTTTTAATAAAGTTGTTACACTGCTGCAAACACGTAAGAGACTGTGTTCCTTTGGTCCTGCAGAGAAATCTTTCCTTTGAAGACTATGAACTCATAGCTGACACCGAACATCACAGAACATAGGCCTCACTACTCCTGAATTTAAAAAAGTAAAATCTATATTTTAAAACAACGTGCTCTTTGGAAAAATCACAGATCAGACCATTTGGAAAATCCTAAGCTTAATCAGTCAACCTAGTTTATCAGTCTCTTTTTTAAGAAGGAAAAGTTATTTTGTTATTCATTTGTGAGCAATAAAAAGTATAGATTTCATTTCAACTGAAAAGAATTATAGACAGGTTCATACTCAAACATGGATAATTAATAACTTAATTATTATTAAATTATTCTTAATAATAAGACCCAGCAATTTCACTTCTAGATATATACTCAGAATTGAATGCAGGGCCTCAAACAAATACTTATACACCAAAGAGTACAAAGTTTATTCACAATAGCCAAAAGGTGGAAACAACTCAGTTGCTCCTCATTAGATGAATGAATATTCAAAATGTTATAAATATATATATGGAATATTATTTAGCCTTAAAAAAGAATGAAGTTCTGATACATGCTGTAACATGGATGAACCTTGCAAACATAATGCTAAGTGAATAAGCCAGACAGAAAAGGACAAATATTGTATGATTCCACTTATCTAAAATATTTAGAATAGACAAATTCAAAGAGACAGAAAATCTAGCTCAGACAAACCCCTTTCACATAGAAACTGCAAATGCTCAATCCAATATCCAAATTTAAATGAATGTAGGTCAAATGATTGAAATTTAATCATTAGAAAAGATGAAAATAAACATTTCTTCCATCTTGACATCTTCTTGGAGAAGTTTTACCACATTCTTGCAGTTCATTGGAGATAAACTTACATTTTAATATTTTGCCAAAATCACTATTTTAGAGAATTGATCAATATTTTGTACAGCTTCATGAAGGATTTTTTTGGCTCTCAAATCTGAGAGTCAGCTCTCAGAATTAATATCGGCCTTGGAAGAAGAGCTCAAAGATCAGGGATCAGGGATGCGCCAAAGTGAGCCAGAGAATAAATTGAGAGTGACTACAATAGTCTGTGACAGAAGGGACTGCTTTGGTTCCCACATGATGAGAGAGATGAGATTTATGCATTGAAGTTTTGTGTTTTTATTTGGTCTTTTTAAAAGATTGTAGTACAGTTGATTAATAATATTATATATTTTAGTGCAGCATGCTGCTGATGCTGCTAAGTCGCTTCAGTTGGGTTCGACTCTGTGTGACCCCATAGACGGCAGGCCACCAGACTCCCCCGTCCCTGGGATTCTCCAGGCAAGAACACTGGAGTGGGTTGCCATTTCCTTCTCCAACGCATGAAAGTGAAAAGTGAAAGTGAAGTCACTCAGTCGTCTCTGGCTCTTAGCGACCCCATGGACTGCAGCCTACCAGGCTCCTCAGTCCATGGGATTTTCCAGGCAAGAGCACTGGAGTGGGGTGCCATTGCCTTCTCCATAGTGCAGCATAGTGATTCACAATTTTAGAAGTTATACTCCACTTATAGTTATTATATAATATTGGCTATATCACCTATACTTTGCAATATATCCTTGTAGCTTATTTATTTTATATATAGTAATTTGTACCTCTTAATCCTATACGTGAGTCTGGGTGAACTCCGGGAGTTGGTGATGGACAGGGAGGCCTAGCGTGCTGCAGTTCATGGGGTCACAAAGAGTCGGACATGACTGAGCGATTGAACTGAATTGAATCCTATACTTCTATCTTGCCCCTCCACTCTTGCCTCTCACCACTGGTAAGCACTAGGTTGTTGTTATACCTATGAGTATTTTCTTTGTTGTTACATTCATTAATTTGTTTTATTTTTTAGATTCCACGTATAAGGGATAACATACAGTATTTTTCTTTCTGTCTGACTTATTTCACTAAGTACGCTCCAAGTCCATCCGTGTTGTTGCAAGTGGCAAAATTTAATTATTTTTATGGCTAAGTAGTATTTCATATTTATATACCACATCTTCTTTATTCATTCATCTGTTGATGAATACTTAGGTGGTTTCCATAGCTTGGCTATGGTCAATAATGCTGCCATGAACATTGGGATGCATGTATTCTTTTGAATTAGTTTTTTTTATTTTTGGACATACATTCAAGAGTAAAATTGCTAGGTCATATATTAGTTCTACTTTTAGTTTTTTGAGGAACCTCCTTTCTGTTTTCTATAGTGGCTTCACTGATTCACATTCCTACCAAGAGTGTAGGAGCATTCCCTTTTCTCCACATCCTCACCATTTGTTATCTGTAGATTTTTTGATGATTTTTGTTTAGTTATTCAGTCGTGTCCGACTCTTTGCAACACCATGGACTGCAGCACACCAGGCTTCCCTGTCCTTCACCATCTCCTGGAATTTGCTCAAACTCATGTCCATTGAGTCAGTGATACCATCCAACCATTTCATCCTCTGTCTTCAATCTTTCCCAGCATCAGGGTCTTTTCCAATGAGTCAGCTCTTCACATCAGGTGGCCAAAGTATTGGAGCTTCAGCAACAGCCCCTCCATTGAATATTCAGGACTGATTTCCTTTAGGATTGACTGGTTTGATCTCCTAGAAGTCCAAGGGACTCTCAAAAGTCTTCTCCCACACCACAGTTCAAAAGCATCAATTCTTTGGCGCTGAGCCTTATTTATGGTCCAACACTCACATCCATACATGACTGCTGCAAAAACCATAACTTTGACTAGATGGACCTTTGTTGGCAAAGTAATGTCTCTGCTTTTTAATATACTGTATAGGTTTGTCATAGCTTTTCTTCTAAGGAGCAAGTGTCTTTTAATTTCATGGCTGCAGTCACCATCTGCAGTGATTTTGGAACCCAAGAAAATAAAGTCTCTCACTGTTTCTACTGTTTCCCCATCTATTTGCCATGAAGTGATGAGACTGGAAGCCATGATCTTAGTTTCTTTTAAATGTTGAGTTTTAAGCCACCATTTTGACTCTCTTCTTTCACCTTTATCAAAATGCTCTTTAGTTCCTCTTTGATGATAGCCATTCTGATAGTGGTGAGATGATATCTCACTACGGTTTCGACGTGTTTTTCTGATGATTAGTGATGTTAAGCATGTTTTCATGTGCCTGTTAGCTATCTATGTCTTCCTTGAAATATGTCTATTCAGGTCTTCTTCTGTATATTTTTTAATTGGGTTATTTCTTGATATTGAGTTGTATGAACTGTTTATATATTTTGAATATTGAACCATTATCAGTTATATCATTTATAAATATTTTCCCCCATTCAGCAGTTTGCATTTTCATTTTGTCCATGGTTCTGTCAGGGGAGTGTGTCATTTCCTCGGGTCTGTCCCATCACAGCAAAAATTTGAAGTGACGGACGTTAAAGCCTTCAGTGTGTCATGGCTCTTGGACAGACTGTGTCACAGCTCTTGGACAGATCAGTGTTATGGCTCTCAAACAGATCTGTACAGAGTGTTACAGCTCTGTGTTACAGCTCAGTTTTATTTAGAAAATAAAGGAAAATACATCCCTGAGGCATGAGGGCATGCCAACCCAAAAGATGCAAAGAGAAGAGAGAGAGAGCGTGCATGAGAGAGAGACCCCCAGCCTTTTGGCTCCTCTTTTTATATGTTTTTTCCTCCCCTGGGCCTGCCCTGTGTAAACTGGGCTAGCCAGAGTGCTGTTTGTTCTACCTGAGGTCCTCACTCCTGTCCTCAGACCTTCCTTTGTTCTCTTTTCGTGGGCTTTTCCCTTTCTTGTCTTTTAGCCACCGCCATTCTGGACTCCTTTTTCCTATTCTAACTGCCTAACAGTTCCCTTTGCAATACAAAAACTTTTAAGTTTAATTAGATCCTGTTTATTTATTTTATTTTTTTTCCATTTGTTTATTTTTGTTTTAATTTCTTTTATCTTGTTTTCCCATCAATTTGCCATGAAGTGATGGGACCAGACACCATGATCTTAGTTTTGTTTTGTTTTGATCTTAGTTTTTTGAATGTTGAGTTTTAAGCCAGCTTTTTCACTCTCCTGTTTCACCTTCATCAAGAGGCTGTTTAGTTCCTCTTTTACTTTCTACCATTAGGGTGGTGTCATCTGCATATCTGAGCTTGTTAATATTTCTCCCAGCAATCTTGATTCCACCTTGTGATTCATTCAGCCTCTTTAATATATATTATAAAACCTGAGGTAAATAGGATGGGCTCGTTTGGCTTTTAATGTTGGGAACCAGTAGGTGTCCCTTTTGGACCATTCAGCTTTAGGTAATGTAGTAATATCAAATCTTGTTTTAACCACATTTTATTGGTCCCATTTTAAGTAATCATCCAAATATTTCTTTATTCATTTGAGATAACACCTTAAAGAAATTCTAACTTGTTGGGAATTATAGTCAGACTTTCCTTACATGTTTTTCATGCTTATATTATAATTATTTTAATACTCTTTTTAGACATTGTAAAACCCATTGAGAAGAAGCACAGACCACAAATGAAGCTTCTCAAGCCAGTTTTTTTAACTTGTTTTAAATAAACTATGGAAGTCCTTAGTTTAATTATTAGATACATAATTTCACCTTTAGTTTGATTTTTGTTTATAGGTACCAGTGAGACCGCAGGCTGTGATGAGCATACTTTAGATTTACCAGTTAGTTTTTCCAATTTTAAATGATCTATCAATTGGCCACCAATAAAATATATCTCAATAGAAATTCAAACCATTAAGATGCAAAAGACATCCCCATAAGAGAATGGGAGAGGATGTAACCTAAACCCAGAGAATTTTACTCTCAAGACCAAGTTTTCAAAAACACAAACAAACAAATCAAACAAGTACAGGTCGACCTGGGAAGATAGGGCAGAACATTTACATCTCAAAGACACAGAGAAATGCAAGTTTCCCTCTAGAAAGTCTTTGTTTAAAGGCTGAAAATATATTTTTTTATTAAGCCAGCTTTTCACCTTAATGAAACTTAATTGCATAGGCAATGAAAGAGCCCACTCAATGTCCATGGTGAGATTTCCTCCAATTTCCAATCAAGTAAACACCTGTAAGTTTGGTATGGATATTGGCAATTTTTCATTCCTTTTTATTTTGAAACCTTTATTTTCCATTTTGAAGTCAGTTTGTTGAGACAAAATTGCATGTGTTGGGCCAGTGTGTGCTTTTGGGAGCTTAAGTTCTCTGGTTTTGCTCCAGAGTTGTTTAAGCCCCATCTTATGTGCCTCGGGTTTCCTAGTGGAGTATAAGACTTCCATGGATGCTCAGATTGTGGGATAGCCAGTTCTTATGTGTGTCCCCTGTTGAGCAGTTTGTTAATTACATGAGTGGGTTTTTCTGTAGGAACAAGCTGCATGGCATGAGGTCTTGTTCCTGCAAATTTCTCAGTCATCTGAGAAAGCCGTTGCCAGCCAGGAAGAGAGTCCCTTTTTGGAGCTCAGAAGCTCTCAGAAGATTTCCGTTTTATTTTGACAAACTCTATTAAGGTAGCCAGGTCAAGGAAAAACAACAAGCCAGTCTTCCCCACTAATAACTCAGTCCTCCCCGCTAATAACTCAGTCCCACCTTGCCCAGTGTTTGAGCAGTCTTCTCAGTCTCTAAACTGAGGCTAACCACTCAGTATCCAAAATGAGTCTTCCCAGGGCTTTAACACTGAGGATCCCCTGCTTGAGCAAAATCTTCCCAGTGCCTTAACACTGAGGATATCCTACTCAGCACCTAAATTGAGAAAAATCCTCCCAGTACTTTGAGGGTGTCCCACCCAATGTCTAAACTGAGAAACCCAGGTACCTCTTTTTGAAACCAAGTTTCAAAGATAACATTTTCCCCCAAATAAAACTCAAGGTCATCAACCAATACAGGAGATCTGAGATCCAGGAAGATTCACTCAAATCTGTCTGGATTTCAAGGAGGCAGATGGACACAAGAGGCCTCTGCTGGTACCAAGGCTCCAGATTCTCGTAGAGTTCAGGTCAAGGATAGGAATCCATTCTGGATCCCTTTGTTGGTTGCCAAAACTGTCCATTTAAAAAATAATCACAACCTGGAAGTTGCAAGTTATGTTTTATTTGATGGGAATTTTTAGGACTTTGAGGCTTCTCTGGTGGCTCAGAGGTTAAAGCATCTGCCGGCAATGTGGGAGACCTGGGTTCGATCCCTGGGTCAGGAAGATCCCCTGGAGAAGGAAATGTCAACCCACTCCAGTATTCTTGCCTGGAGAATCCCATGGGCGGAGGAGCCTGGTGGGCTACAGTCCATGGGGTCGCAAAGAGTTGGACACGACTGAGCGACTTCACTTTCACTTTAGGACTTCAAGTCCAGAAGACAGCATCTCAAGTAACCCTGAGAGAACTGCTCTCAGGAGGCAGGAGGAGGAGTCAAGTTATATAGAAGTTTGCAACAAGGGGCAAGTAGTCCGAACATCAAAAGATTATTGTTAATTAAAGAAAACCAGGTATCTCAAGTAATTTAGTGCCTTTTTATATGTGAGCAGATACAAGAGCCTGGGCTCACTGAAGTCATTTCTTTCATATATATCTCAGCTATCTGGGGCCAGTTTCTAATGCTTTTCACACACACACACCCCAGCTCCTCAGTGCTCACCATGGGGAGTGGCTGAGGCTGCTGGATAGTAGGTATTGTTCTTTCTGGGTGGCCTGCAGGCTCAGAAATTCACATTTGGAGGGATGGAATTGCTGATGACTGCGACATACTTGTTTGTTGATATGGCAGGAAATATTCCATTTCTCACTACCCTTGTTTTGAGGGTTAAAGAAAATATTGCCAGTAAAGTCCTTGGCATTGTGTTCTTCACTAAACAAAATCTAACTTCCAGTTCTGCTATTAACACTATCATTAATGTAATTATTAACACAGTGACCTAGAGTAAACCTCCCCAAATATTAGCTGTTCTCATGTTATTATATTAGAAATTCTGAGCTTTTGCATTACATGCACATCAGAGGGAAAGCCTTATAACTAGCCACATCTCCCAAGGACCCTCTGAGAACAAATATTCTTTCTCAAAATTCAAATAACATTTAAATGTCCAACTTACAATGACCCTCAAGTTATGCCATTGTAGGAAATCTCAGAATCTGTGGGCTAACACTGCAAAGGTTTGTTTCTTGTTTATGTTCCAGTCAGATTCAAATCCTTTGGTAACTGTCTTTCAAGCAGTAACTCAGAGACCCAGACAGCTTCCATCAAGAGATATATATTTAAGAATTATGCTTAGAAGTAGCTTAACCTTTGTAGCTCTCACCTACTGATCCTAATTCTGGGATAAGTTTTGTCTCTCTCCGAGATAATTATACTTACATCTGTGAATCCATTTGTCATTTAGAATAGCTTAACTCAGTGGTAAAGAATTCACTTGCCAATGCACGACACATGAGTTTGATCTTTGGGTCAGGAAGATCCAGCTGGAAAAAGTAATGGCAATCTACTCCAGTATTCTTGCCTGGGAAATCCCATGGACAGAGGAGCCTGGCTGGCTACACTCCATGGAACTGCAAAATATTAAGACAAAAGTTAGCAACTAAACAAGTCTTATTAACCATCACAATTGTTCTCACATGAATGTACTAGTTGTTCTATTGATCCGTGTCCCTGCATCAAAACTAAGCCTAAGTTTAAATCTGACAAGTACTATTGAGTGGTACAATCACCTTCTTTATTCTAGAAAATATACTATTAATTCAGCCCAAGTTTGTATTTTTCTTTGGAGGGAGCAGTAAGCAATACTGAACTAAAATTGCCATAAATGTTCAACAAATTCAGTTCCCTTTCATTATGTTCTTTTCATTCTGAACAGGAATCTCCATTATGGAAAAGTCTACAAGAAAAACATGTCAAAAAGATTTGCTTTCTCTACTTTATCCACTAATGGATCACCTACTTATTCATGCAAGTAACTAGTCTGAGACAGGTAACCGTCAAGGCTTGACCAGCCCTGTTACTTCTTGAACTGACTACTCTCACTCACCTTCTTGCAGGTACCACATCTGCGTGACTGTGCTGATCTACTTCCTCCCCCTGCTGGTGATAGGTTATGCTTACACTGTCGTGGGCATCACACTGTGGGCCAGTGAGATCCCTGGGGACTCCTCTGACCGCTACCACGAGCAAGTCTCTGCCAAGCGCAAGGTGAGCAAAGGGCTAGCAGCACTTAACCCATCCTGGCACAGATGACAGACTGGTAAGCATATGAGCCCCAGAGCCTCAGGAGTCCCGGAGGCAGTCCCTGGGTCCCCAGAACTGTAGAAAGGAGGGGAGGAAAGGGGAGGGGAGGAAGAAATCTTCCTTCAATGTGTTGTAACCTAGGCCTGCCTATACAGGCAAAAGCCTCCTCATTCTCACCCTAAAACTAACAGAAAACTGTCAATTCATAAAACACAAGCACACAGATTTACCTACAGAAGCATGAAGAGCTATTCAGTTCTCTTTAGTTATTACAATTTGACAAAATAATACATTCATTTCATTCAAACATTAAAAAGCACTAAAAGAAATAAAACTATGGTGATTGGGAACAAACTGGGAATTGCCAGGATTAGTACTGGGGGAAGAATCTGCCTACAAAGGGATTGCATGAGTCAATTTCCTTGCAATAATGGAGCAGTTCTGTATCCTGATTACTGTGGGTTTTTTTACTTATCTCTGCATATGATAAAATTTCATAGAATTATACACCAAAAAAGTGCATGTAAAAGCTGGCAAATTCCAAGTACAGCCTGTAGTTTAGTTAATAGTACTGTACTAGCATCGGTTTCTTGATTTTGATGGTGTGGCATAGCTATGTAAGATGGTATCACTGGGAGAAGCTTTGTGATGGGTATCTGAGAATTCTCTGTCCGATTTTTGCAACTTCCTGGGAGTCTTAAATTGCTTGGAAATTAAAAGTCAAAAAATATATTGAGTCTTAACCATGAAAAGGCTCACTCCTTTCTAGGTCCTCTATTGAGTTCCCAAATGTTTATGCACTTACGTGTGCGCGCGCGCGCACACACACACACACACACACACACTCACCATGGTAACCACCGTTATTTGTTATTAATCCTTTCAGATATTGTAATGTATTTATAAGCCAAATAAACATATGTTCTTTTCTTTTTTACATAAATAGTAAATATGCACTTTTCTTCCCCTCATTCTTAAATTTAACAGTATCCACAAAATCTTCAAAACGCAATATAGAAACAGCTTTCTCATTCTTTTTTCCCCTCTTTTAGTACCACCTTGCATAGTATTTCATTGTGCAGATGCTAGATAGCTTTTTTTTTATTGAAATATAGTCGACTTACAATAGTATTTAGTTTCAGGCGTACTGCATAATGATTGGACATTTGCATCCATTATCACCACAATAATTCCAGTAACTCTCTGTCCCTCAGTTCAGTTCAGTTCAGTCGCTCAGTCGTGTCCAACTTTTTGCGACCCCATGAATCGCAGCACGCCAGGCCTGCCTGTCCATCACCAACTCCCGGATTTCACTCAAACTTAATCCATCGAGTCAGTGATGCCATCCAGCCATCTCATCCTCTGTCGTCCCCTTTTCCTCCTGCCCCCAATCCCTCCCAGCATCAGAGTCTTTTCCAATGAGTCAACTCTTCACATGAGGTGGCCAAAGTACTGGAGTTTCAGCTTTAGCATCATTCCTTCCAAAGAACACCCAGGGCTGATCTCCTTTAGAATGGACTGGTTGGATCTTCTTGCAGTCCAAGGGACTCTCAAGAGTCTTCTCCAACACCACAGTTCAAAAGCATCAATTCTTCGGTGCTCAGCCTTCTTCACAGTCCAACTCTCATATCCATACATTACCACAGGAAAAACCATAGCCTTGACTAGACGGACCTTGGTTGGCAAAGTAATGTCTCTGCTTTTGAATATGCTATCTAGGTTGGTCATAACTTTCCTTCCAAGCAGTAAGCGTCTTTTAATTTCATGGCTGCAGTCACCATCTGCAGTGATTTTGGAGCCCAGAAAAATAAAGTCTGACGCTGTTTCCACTGTTTCCCTATTTATTTCCCATGAAGTGATGGGACCGGATGCCATGATCTTCGTTTTCTGAATGTTGAGCTTTAAGCCAACTTTTCACTCTCCACTTTCACTTTCATCAAGAGGCTTTTCAGTTCCTCTTCACTTTCTGCCATAAGGGTGGTGTCATCTGCATATATGAGGTTATTGATATTTCTCCCGGCAATCTTGATTCCAGCTTGTGCTTCTTCCAGACCAGCGTTTCTCATGATGTACTCTGCCTATAAGTTAAATAAGCAGGGTGACAATATACAGCCTTGATGTACTCCTTTTCCTATTTGGAACCAGTCTGTTGTTCCATGTCCCGTTCTAACTGTTGCTTCCTGACCTGCATATAGGTTTCTCAAGAGGCAGGTCAGGTGGTCTGGTATTCCCATCTCTTGAAGAATTTTCCACAGTTTATTGTGATCCACACAGTCATAGGCTTTGGCATAGTCAATAAAGCAGAAATAGATGTTTTTCTGGAACTCTCTTGCTTTTTCTATGATCCAGCGGATGTTGGCAATTTGATCTCTGGTTCCTCTGCCTTTTCTAAAACCAGCTTGAACATCTGGAAGTTCACGGTTCATGTATTGCTGAAGCCTGACTTGGAGAATTTTGAGCATTACTTTTATATGTATTTTTATACCCATTCCTCTATCAAGGGACACTTAAGTTGCTTTCATATCTTCACCATTGTAGGTAATGTTGCTCTAAACATCAGGGTGCATGTACCTTTTCAAGGTGTCTTTGTTTCCTTTGGATAAATACCCAGGAGTGGAGTGGCTGGATCCTATGGTGTTCTATTTTCAATTTGTTAAGGAATCTTCATACTGTTTTCCAGCGCGGCTACACCAGCTTCTGTTTCCACTAACAGCTTCTCCTCGCCAGCACTTCGTTGTTGTCTTTGTGATATAGCCTTATGATACATGTGAGTGATATCTCATTGTGGTTTGGTTTGCAGTTCCCTATTGATTAGTGATATTGGGGATCTTTACATGTGCCACTTGGTCACCTGTATATCTTCTTGGGGAAAAAAAAATCTATACAAGTCCCTGCTTATTTTTTAATGCAGTTGTATGGTTTTCTTGATGTTGAGTTATATGAGTTCTTTGCATATTTTGGATATTAATCTCCTAACAGATATATCGTTTGCAAATATCTTCTTCAATTCAGTAGGTTGCCTTTTTGCTTTGTTTGTGGTTTCCCTCACTGTGCCAAAGCTTTTCACTTTGATGTAGTCCCACTTACTTATTTTTGCTTTTGTTTCCCTTGCCTGAGGAGACAAATAAAAAACCAGCTAAGACCAGTGTCAAAAAGGGTGGTACTTATGGTTTCTTCTAGAAGTTTTATGGTTTTGGGTCTTTTTCATTTAAGTTTTTCATCCACTTTGAATTTATTTATTCCATCCACTTTGATTTTATGTCCAATCATTATGTGACAATGTGATCCAGTTTCATTATTTTGTATGCAGCCGTCAACTTTCCCAACATATTTTGTTGAAGAGGCTTACTTTTCCCCCATGTAGATTCTCGCTTCTGTTGTCATAGATTAATTGACCATATGAGTGTGGGTTTATTTCTGGGTTCTCTATTCTATTCTATTGAGCTCTGTGTCTGCTTTGTGCCAGTACCATACTGTTTTGATCACTATAGGTTTTAGCATAGCTTTTTGAAATTAGGAGCATAATACCCTTAGCTTTGTTCTTCTTTCTCAAAATTGTTATGTCTATTTGGAGTCTTTTGTGTGCCCATATAAATTTTAGAATTATTAGTTCTAGTTCTGTGAGATTGTCTCTGATATTTTGAGAAATTACATTGAGTCTGTATGTTGCCTTGAGTAGTATGGTCATTTTAACAATATTAATTCTTCCGATCTGTAAGTATGCTATATATTGGTCTATATTGAATTCTGTTTGTGTCTTCTTCAATTTATTTCATCAATGTTTTATAGTTTTCCATGTACAATTCTTCTATATCCTTGGTTCAGTTTATCCTTAAATATTTAAGTCTTTTTGATGCAATTGTAAATGGGATTCTTTTCTCAATTTCTCCTCTGATAGTTCATTAGTAGTATATAGAAATGCAACAAATCTGTGTGTGTTCCTTATCTACCTCTATTTAACTTTACACTTCTATTCTGTTGTTCTTTTCTTTCTTTTTCTCACCATATGATTGGTTTGTTCTGTTTTCGTTGTTTTTTTCCCAGTTGGCACCTTGTTTTAGTCTTGTGTTCCAGTTCGTGCTTTAGTGAGCTTTGTTCTTAACTGGTGGATATCATTTTTGGTTTCCTTTGTTCAATAGGTCTATCTATGGTACATTTTTTAAATTACTGTTTTGGATTTGTTTATGAGTGTATACGTATGTGTGTATATGCTATTATTTTAGTTATTATTTGCCTGATTTTGTAATTGCTATTGGTCTGGGGTGCATCTTTTGTTTCTCATTTCTGTATATTCATTTTAATCCCATTTAATGCCATACCAAACCACTTCTGGAATCTCTATTCCCTGGAGAATCTCCAAACCCTGAGCCTTTGGAGTGGGAGCACTGACTCCAAGACACTAGACTACCAGAGAACTCCTAACCCTAGGGAGTACTAAATAGTGAGAACTACCACAAAAGCAACCACTTGTATACAGGACCCAGCATCACCCAACTGCCAGTAGCACCCTGCGCAAGATGCCTCATCCAAACAAAAAACAAGACAAAAACACAAACCCAATCATCAGCAGACAGAATTACCACTTCACTCAGTGCTGCCCATCAGAAGGATAAAAAAAACTCACCCCCTTCCAAAAGGATGCAAGCATAAGTCACACCCTACATGAAGCTTACACAACCCCCTGGACCAACTTTACAAGGGCAGAAACCAAAGGAAGGAAGAATTCAACCTCAAAGCCTGGGAAAAGGAGACCTCAAACACAACAAGTTAAAAAAAGAAAAGAAAAGGCAGAGAAATACTGCACAAATGAAGGAACAACCTAGAAACACACAAGTCCAAATAAATGAAGAGGAAATAGACAAACTATCAGAAAAGAATTCAGAATAATGATAGAAAAGATGATCCAAAACTTCAAAAATAGAATGTAGAGGATGCAAGAATCAATTAACAAAGGTATAGAAGAAATAAAGAATAAACATACGGAGACAAACAACACAATTACTGGAATTAAAAATACTCTAGAAGGAATCAATAGCAGAATATCTGAGGCAGAAGAATGGATAAGTGAGCTGGAAGATAGAATGGCGTAAAATAACCGCTGAATAGCAGAATAATGGAAAAAAAATGAAAAGAACTAAGGATAGTCTCAGAGACCTCTGGAACAATATTAAATGCACCAATATTCGAAGAAAAAGGAGAGAAAAGAAAGAGTATGAGAAGATTTTTGAAGAGATTAGAGTTGAAAATTTCCCCAGCATGGGAAAGGAAATAGTCAATCAAGTTCAAGAAGCACAGAGTCCCATACAGGATAAACCCAAAGAGAAACATGCCAAGACATATACTAATCAATCTAACAAAGATTAAAGACAAAGAAAGAATATTAAAAGCAGCAAGGGAAAAGCAACAAGTAACATACAAAGGAAACTCCATACATTTAACAGTTAATCTTTCAGAAGAAACTCTGCAGGCCAGAAGGGAATGACAGGATATATTTTAAATACTGAAAGTGAAAAATCTACAACCAAAATTACTCTAAGCAAGGATCTCATTCAAAATTGATGGAGAAATCAAAAGGTTTACAGACAAGCAAAAGTTAAGAGAATATACTACCACCAAATCAGCTTTACAACAAATGTTAAAGGGACTTACGTAGTCAGGAAATATAAGAGAAGAAAAAGATCTACAAAAACAAACCCCAAGCAATTAAGAAAATGGCAATTTGTTGTTCAGTTGCTCAGCCATGTCCAACTCTGTAATCCCATGGACTGCAGCACACCAGGCTTCCCTGTCCTTCATCATTTCCCAGAGCTTGCTGAAAGTTGTGTCCATTGAGTCAGTGATGCCATCCAACCATCTCACTCTCTGTTGTCCCCTTCTCCTTCTGCCTTCAATTCTTCCCAGCATCAGGGTCTTTTTCAATGAGTCGGCTCTTCACATCAGGTGGCCAAAGTATTGCAGTTTCAGCTTTAGCATCAGTCCTTCCAGTGAATATCCAAGACTGATCTCCTTTAGGATTGATTTATTTGATCTCCTTGCAGGCCAAGGGATTCTCAAGAGTCTTCTCCAACACCACAGTGAAAAGCATCCATTCTTCAGTGCTCAGCCTTCTTTATGGTCCAACTCTCATATCCATACATGACTACTGAAAAAGTCATAGATTTGACTTTACGGACCTGTTGGCAAAGTAACGTCTCTGCTTTTTAATATGCTGTCTAGGTTTGTTATAGCTTTTCTTCCAAAGATCAAGTGTCTTTCAATTTCATGGTTGTGATCACCATCTGCAGTGACAAAAACAAACCCCAAACAATTAAGAAAATGGCAATAGGAACATATATATCAATAATTACTTTAAATGTAAATCGATTAAATGTTCCAGCCAAATGACACAGGCTGGATGAATGGATACAAAAAAGAGACCCATATATATGCTGTCTACAAGCAACCCACTTCAGACCTAAAGATACATATAGCCTGAAAGTGAGAGGATGGAAAAATATATTCCTTGCAAATGGAAATCAAAAGAAAGCTGGAGTAGCAACCATCCTATAAGACAAAATAGACATTCAAATAAAGAATATTACAAGAGATAAGAAAGGACACTACATAAAGATTCGAATATATTCAATGCACTCCCTATGAAACTACCAAGGGTATTTTTCACAGAACTACAACAAATAATTAAGCAATCTGTATGGAAACACAAAAGAGCCCAAATAGCCAAAGCAGTCTTGAGAAAGAAGAATGGAGCTGGAGGAATCAACTTTCCTGACTTCAGATTATACTACAAAGCTACAGTCCTTAAGACACTATGGTACTGGCACAAAAACAGAAATATAGACCAAAGAACAAGATAGAGAGCCCCGAGATAAATCCATGCACCTATGGGTACCTTATTTTTGACAAAGGAGGCAAGAATATACAATTGGGCAAAGATAACCTCTTCAATAAGTGGTGCTGTGAAAACTGGATAGCTACATGTAAAAGAATGAAATTAGAACACTTCCTAACAACATACACAAAGATAAACTCAAAATGGATTAAAGACCTAAATGTAAGACCAGAAACTATAAAACTCTTAGAGGAAAACATAGTCAGAACACTCATAGGCAAAACATAGCAGAACACTCATTGACATAAATCAAAGCAAGATCCTTTATGACCCATCTCCTAGGGTAATGGAAATAAAAGAAAAAAGTGGGACCTAATTAGGCTTAAAAGCTTTTGCACAGCAAAGGAAACTATAAACAAGGTGAAAAGGCAACCCTCAGAGTGGGAGAAAATAATAGCAAATGAAACAACTGACAATGGATTATTCTCCAAAATATACAAGCAGCTCATACAAGTCAATACCAGAAAAACAAAAAACCCAATCAAAACAAGGGGGAAAGACCTAAACAGAAATTTCTCCAAAGAAGACATACAAATGGCTAACAAACACATGAAAAGATGCTCAACATCACACATTATTAGGGAACTTCGTATCAAAACTACAATGAGATATCACCTCACTCCAGTCAGAATGGCCATCATCAAAAAGTCTACAAACAATAAATGCTGGAGAAGGTGTGGAAAGAAGGGAACCCTCTTGCACTGTAGACTGATACAGCCACTATGGAAAACAGTATGGAGATTTCTTTAAAAAACTAGAAAACATAAAACATAAAACCTATGACTCAGCAATCCCACTCCTAGGCATATACCCCTGAGGAAACCAAAACCAAAAAAGATACATGAACCCCAATGCTCATCGCAGCACTATTTACAATAGATAAAACATGGAAGCAACCTAGATGTCCATCAACAGATGAATGGATAAAGAAGTTTTATAAAGTTGTACCACAACTTCTTTATATATATACACACACACAATGGAATATTACTCAGCCATAAAAAAGAACTCATTTAAGTCAGTTCTAATAGGTAGATGAAACTAGATCTTATTTATACACAGGGAACTAAGTCAGAAAAAGAAAGATAAATATTGTACACTAACACATATATATGGAATCTAAAAAGATGGTATTGATGACTTTATATGCAGGGCAGCAGTGGAGAGACAGACATAGAGAACAGACTTATGGACACAGTGTAGGGGGCACGTGGAAGGAGAGAGTGAGATGTATGGAGAGAGTAACACGGAAATACATACGCTATGCTATGCTAAGTCACTTCAGTCATGTCCGACTCTGTGCAACCCCATAGACAGCAGCCCACCAGGCTCCCCCATCCCTGGGATTCTCCAGGCAAGAACACTGGAGTGGGTTGCCATTTCCTTCTCCAATGCATGAAAGTGAAAAGTGAAAGTGAAGTTGCTCAGTTGTGTCCGACTCTTAGCGACCCCATGGACTGCAGCCTAACAGGCTCCTCCGTCCATGGGATTTTCCAAGCAAGAGTACTGGAGTGGGGTGCCATTGCCTTCTCCAACATATGCTAACATATGCAAAATAGATAGCCAATGGGAATTTGCTGAATGACTCAGGGAACTCAAACAGGGGCTGTGTAACCTAGAGGGGTGGGATGGGGAGAGAGACAGGAGGGAGGTTCAAGAGAGAGGGGACATATGGATAACTATGGCTGATTCATGCTGATATTTGGCAGAAAGCAACAATTCTGTAAAACAATTATTCTTCAATTAAAAAATAAATTTAAAAAATACCACACACACACACAAAAAAGACCTAAATGTTAGACTAGGCACTATAAAACTCCTAGAAGAAAACAGGCAGAACACTCTCTGATATAAATCACAGCAATAATATCTTTTTCAATCCATCTCCCAAAATAATGGAAACAAAAACAAAAATAAACAAATGGGACTAACTTAAATTCAAAAGCTTCTGCACAGCAAAGGAAACAATAAGCAAAACAAAAAGACAAACCACAGATTAGGAGAAAATATTTGCCAGTGATGTGACCAACAAGGGATTAGTCTTCAATATTTACAAACAACTCATAATGCTTAACAGCATCAAAACTAGCAATCCAATCAAAAAATGGGCAGAAGACCTGAATAGACATTTCTCCAAACAAGACACATTGATGGCCAAGAGACATATGAAAAGATGTTCAACATTGCTAAGTATTCAGTTCAGTTCAGTCGCTCAGTCGTGTCCGACTCTCTGCAACCCCATGAATCACAGCACGCCAGGCCTCCCTGTCCATCACCAACTCCCGGAGTTTACTCAGACTCACGTCCATCAAGTCAGGGATACCATCCAGCCATCTCATCCTCTGTCGTCCCCATCTCCTCCTGCCCCCAATCCCTCCCAGCATCAGAGTCTTTTCCAATGAGTCAACTCTTCACATGAGGTGGCCAAAGTACTGGAGTTTCAGCTTCAGCATTATTCCCTCCAAAGAAATCCCAGGGCTGATCTCCTGTAAATCAAAACTACAATGAGATATCACTTCACACCAGCTAGAACAGCTATCATCAAAAAAAAAATCCACAAACAATAAATGCTGGAGAGAGTGTGGAGAGAAAGGAACCCTCCTACACTGTTGTTTTGAATGTAAATTGGTACAGCCACTATGGAGAACAGTATGGAATTCCTTTGGTTCAGTTCAGTTCAGTTTAGTTGCTCAGTCATGTCTGACTCTTTGCGACCCCATGGACTGCAGCATGCCAGGCCTCCCTGTCCATCACCAACTCCTGGAGTTTACCCAAACTCATGTCCATTGAGTCAGTGATGCCATCCAACCATCTCATTCTCTGTCATCCCCTTCTCCTCCTGCCTTCAATCTTTCCCAACATCAGGGTCTTTTCAAATGAGTCAGCTCTTCGCATCAGGTGGCCAAAGTCTTGGAGTTTCAGCTTTAGCATCAGTCCTTCCAATGAATATTCAATTCCTTTAGGATTGATTGGTTTGATCTCCTAGCAGTCCAAGAGACTCTCAAGAGTCTTCTCCAACACCACAGTTCAAAAGCATCAAATCTTCGGTACTCAGCTTCCTTTATAGTCCAACTCTCATATCCATACATGACTACTGGAAAAACAATAGCCTTGACTAGATGGACCTTTGTTGGCAAAGTAATGTCTGTTTTTTAATATGCCTTCTAGGTTGGTCATAACTTTCCTGCCAAGGAGTAAGCATCTTTTAATTTCATGGCTGCAGTCACCATCTGCAGTGATTTCGGGGCCCCCCAAAAAATAAAGTCCGCCACTGTTTCCACTGTTTCCCCATCTCTTTGCCATGAAGTGATGGGACCAGATGCCATGATCTTCGTTTTTTGAATGTCGAGTTTTAAGCCAGCTTAAATGTTGTGTATTTATTTCTCTGTGCCTATTTCTATATATCAGGTAAGTTGATTACAAGTTCTGACCTTGGAGAAGTGGCTTTATGTTGGAGCCGTCCGGCGGGACCCAGCAGCACACTCCTGTCTGGTCAGCAGAGCTATATGCTCTAAGGGTGCCCCTGTGTGTGCTTTGTGTGCCCTTCCGTTGTGGTGGACCTGACTACTGTGGGCACGCCTGTCGGTGAGGCTCCCAGCCCAGTTCACTGCCAGACCTGCCTTGTGTGGTGACTGTTGGCTACTGGTGCAAGGGATAGGTTCTAGGGCATGTGGCTATGGGCCAGTGAGGGCTCTGGGGCTGATATCAGCCCACTGGTGTGTGGGTAAGCGCCCAGACCTGAGAGGCTATAGGAGAACTCCAAAATGACATTTGCCAAATGCCTAAAATGGCTGCCACCGGTATTTTCATCCCAGAGGTGGTCCCAATTGCCTCCTGCCTCTCCAGGAAACTCTTCAAGGTCAGCAGGTAGGTCTGACTCAGGCTCTCTTAGGAACAGAATCTCTGTTTCCTACGATCTTCTCGCACTCCTGTGTATAAGCCCTGGTGGCTTTCAAAGTCAGAGAGTCTTGGGTGTTGTCTTCCCAGTCCAGGACCCACCAGGAACCCAGCATGGGGCTCAGGCCTCTTGTTCTTTGGGGAGGAACTGTGCAATTGTGATTATCTTTCCGTTTGTGGTTTACCTTCCCAAGGGTATGGATCTTCACTACATTGCATCTCTATTCCTCCTACCCATCTCATTGTGATTCCTTCTTTATATCTTTAGTTGTAGAAAATCTTTTCTGCTAGTCTTCAGCTTCTCCCATATATAGTTGCTTTGTAACTAGTTGTAATTCTGGTGTGCCCATGTGAGGGGATGAACTCACTGCCTTCCTATTCTACTATGTTGGCCACACATCTTCTAGGTCATTCTTTCTCTTAAGATGTCTTGGGAATGAAAAGGAGTGGGTTGTATCACCCTATATTCATAAAGCCATTTTATGAATATTCCCTTTAAACATCTGACAGTCCCTTGCTGCAGCTATCCAAATCCTACCCATTCTCTTTCCTTCCCCCAGAGTCTTCAAGTCTAGCAGCCTACTCTGACTCATGGCCCTTTTCCTTCTGCTGCTTTCTCCCCATTGTGGGATCTCTTCCTCCTGAACACCCGTTGCTCATTAATCTGGCCTCCCTTGACTTCTCCAGCCATTGCCTAGAAGTATGATATGATATTCTCAAACATGAATGCACATGGGAATAATCAGCAGGGCTTCTCAAACACTGAATTCTGAGTTTCACATTCAAAGTTTCTGATTCAGTTAGATTGGAATGCAGTCTGAGGACTTTTGCATTCCTGACAACTTCTCAAGTGATATTTATGTTCCTGGTCCTGGGGCCACTCTCTGGGAATCACTGATACAACCAAAGTCCTTTGGTACCACATATAAGTGGTCCTTCCTCCACCTTGAAAGGTGTTACTATATCATTAGTTACTTTATATCACATATCACACTGTGCATAGTAAGTGGGCAGGATAAGAGAGAAAATAACCATTATAAAGGGAAGACGTGCTGCTAGTCTTACCTGTCTCACTCTCTTGCCAGGTGGTTAAGATGATGATCGTTGTTGTATGTACCTTTGCCATCTGCTGGTTGCCCTTCCACATCTTCTTCCTCTTGCCTTACATCAACCCTGATCTCTACCTGGAGAAGTTTATTCAGCAGGTTTACCTGGCCATCATGTGGCTGGCCATGAGCTCTACCATGTACAACCCCATTATCTACTGCTGTCTCAATGACAGGTAAGACCCTCATCCCCCATACTCTCTCCAGGACAAGAACCTAATAATCCCTCTGTTGAATCCCTGCTGACTGAACCATGTGATGATTAGTTTTCTATAGTCTGCACCACTCACTCCTCTCTCACAGCTGGCTCTGCTCAATTAGGTTGGCTGCTTGGGGACTACAAAGACAAATGGTCTTGTCACCATGCAGGAATAGGAGCCATGAGAAGACCGTTTTTCCTTTCCAAGGGGAGCCAGAAACACATACCCGTATTTCAAATCTTCAGACTTTTAAGCACTAGTTACCTCAGCATTGGAGGGTCGGGTGCAGGGCAGATAAAAACTCTCTGTAATTAATACACATAAATCAGGTTGCCAGCTGGATCAAGTTAATAAATTTGTTCAATCTGCTCTAAGGATCCCATTCACAGAGAGTTGTGCATGCAGAAAGAGACAAAGAATCAGTGAGAGAGTCAGAGAATGAATGAGTCAGAGAATGAGAGAGAACAAGAGAGAGAGAGATTGATGCCATTCGAATGTTATCCACCACATGGCATTTTTTCCCCTTCTCTGGTCTCTCATTTTCCTCTTCCCAGCCCATCTGGGCAGGGACTTCCCTGGCAGTCCAGTGGTCAAGACCTCACTTTCCAATGCAGCAGGGGTGGGGCGGGTTCAATTCCAGGTCGGGGAGCTAAGATCCTACATGCCTCGCAGTCGGAAAACCAAAACAAAATCAATATTGTAACAAATTCAATAGACTTTAAAAATTGTCCACATGAAAAAAAAATCTTAAAAAATTTTTTTTAGGTAGCTTTGTCCAGTTTCTTCCAGCACTTCTAGCAGGACAGGGTAAGCAAAAGGAAGTCAGGGCCTCAAAGGCCTGATTCTGCCTTTGTTTGGCCACAGGGGCCAGGAGAGCCTCCCCTGAAGTGGCAGCCAACTTCAGACAAGTAAGAAAAGAAAGAACCCTCAGGAATGGTGATCAGCAATAAGGATGCCACCACAGAGTGCAGAGTCTCCAAAAGGGAGAGCTGTGGGAAGCTGCGGTGGCATTCGGTTATCTGGAGCACCGCTGCAGCCTCTGTGTGAAGAGGGGAGACAGGAGAAGGAGGGGGAGGGATAAAAGATTTCTCACATTTATAGCCAACAGTTATCAGCCTATAAGGAGCCTCCCATGAATGAGACACTCAGGGGCTATGACTTTGAAGACAGATAGTCCCTGGGACTTGTCCAAATGGTCTTTGTTTAACTCACCAATGTATCTTTCTTCTAAGAGCCTCACAACCTGCCTAAACATTTCTAGGTTAAATCTCTCAGCACATCTTTTAAGTAAAAGCTGATTCTTCCTGCTCAAAACACAGGGAAACTGAGGCACACTGAAGGGACACGATTGGTAGAAAGTCAGTGGGCTACTTGAGGGACAGGACTGGGTCTTGACACTGTATTGTACACGTAATGAACACTTGGTGAATGTTTTTACTGATGCTGAACTGACCCAGAGCCGGTGGAGGCAGCATATTTCAACTGCCACCCTCAGTACAGACTTGCATTTCACATGAACTTGGGTTCTAATCCTGGAGTTGACCTTGATGACTGGCCTTTGAATCTTTTTCCCTTAGCATCTCCAGTTATCAATTAATTAAAAAAAAATAAGAAGACAGAGTCTCATTTGGGTATACCCTCATATTAAACAGCTTCTGCAATGGTGGGAACACTCCTGATAGCAGGCCATACTCAAGCTTTACTTGTCCATCCACTCTCTTTCCAGGTTCCGTCTGGGCTTCAAGCATGCCTTTCGGTGCTGCCCTTTCATCAGTACTGGTGACCATGAAGGGTTCGAAATGAAATCCACTAGGTATCTCCAGACTCAAGGCAGCATCTATAAAGTCAGCCGCCTGGAGACCACTGTCTCCACAGTGGTGGGGGCCCATGACGAAGACCTGGAGGAAGGCCCCAAGGCCGTGCCCTCATCCCTGGACCAGATCTCCAATGACCCCTCTCACAGCGACTCTAAGACCACAATGGAGAGCTTCAGCTTCTACTCCAACATGCTCTCCTAGACCACGGGGCTTTCAGCAGGCACGGCCACCTCTATCTTTGTCTTGCTTCATTTCATGCATGGATAAATTTTTGGTATAAAATCCATAAGAAACACCCTTGGGGCTTGTGAAAGTTGAGAATAGTTTGAGTAAAACATTCCATTCTGGAGTTAAAAACCTACATTCTTCTATATCTTTGTCACACACACGTTGCGTGACCCAAAAAAAATCATTGACTTCTCTGAGCCTGTACAATGAGAAGGTTAAACTTGATTTTCTCTACAATCCATTCCAAGATTCTAGAATTAATTTCAATTGCATGTGCTCATTTCAGGGTGATGCCTGCAGTGCAGAAACAAATCAAACTGATCTGAAGTAAGACCCTGTCTTACTTCAATAAAGATGTTCTCAGTCTTGCTTAGATTATTTTCCTTTAGCTGGTGGCTCACACTGCATCAGCCTCTGCTTGATAATGTAAACAAAAGGAGAAACCAGCTAAAATCTGAATGAAAGATTTAACCTTCTCTTCTAAGCACCAATGAAAATAAGGTGTACTTCTGAAGCCCCTTTTGGCATCTCAGTAAATCAATGTATCATGGGATTGGGATTGAGAGTTTCAAATTCATCTGTATTATCTCCTGAGCCACCAATGCAAACAGAATATGTCCACTGATACTAGTTAATGTCTGTGATGAACCAAGACTCAGGAGAACTGTGCAACACTTAATCTGATCCTCTCTTTCCTTATTTGTAAAACTAAGAAGCTGAATGACATCATCTACGTGTCCCTTCAAATTTTAACATTCATCGGTTCAATGATTGTATGTGTTTTTTTGTTTGTTTAACCAAAAACGGAATAATAGGAGCAGTAAGTCTAGTGACTTAATGCCCAGCTCTTTGAGATGTAGCAACTGCTAAGACCATGTATCAATATCCATATATGACATTCTCTGATTTGTCCTGGAACTGTGAGTATTTTCCTTCTCCTGAAAGATTTTTGCCTTTGACAGAGCAGAGGACTTTGTGTCAAGACTTGCATCTCTCTATCAGGCCTTAGCAGGCTAGGTCTCACAGCTAGAGAATACCACTGGGAAAGACAAACACGTGGGCTTCCTGCTCTGGCCTTTTGGTTATCTTAAGGCAGGGGACTCATGCAGATTTTTCTTTATACTAGCATTAGGCATGTGCTGAGATGCTCAATGACTGAGGAGGCTGTGCCCTGCAACCACATTTGAGGGAAGAGGCCACCTTACATCTCTCTTTAGACTCTGAATCTCCCCTTCCTGCCACTGGCTTTGCTGACCTCCTGCCTAAAAGAGGTAGAATGATCAATAAACCCTAAAGAAGAAGAGTCGGTCAACAAAGAGTCATGAACCAGGAGAACTTCATGTCCTAACACAGTTTTGGGGTTACAGCAGGTGAGCATGGAATTTCTTTCTGTCTCCAGATCTGTGCTTTGACCAGATGTGGCTGAAAGCAGAGACAACATGTAACCATATAAATGCCTTCCTCATGGTTTGAAGAATGCATGCACAAGTCCTGCGTCCATCGTGTTGAAGAACAGTGATGCACATCAGGTTTACAGCCCTTACCAGCTGTGCTGGCCCTAGCCCTGCTAGGGCATTGGCAGGCCAGGAAGAAGCTGTATAGCAATAGTAGAAGCCAGAAGGACCTGACAGCCACATTCGCCAAAGCAGAACAAGGAGGATTAAACTAAGGAAACCAGCTCAGTGTAAACATGTGGATGGAATACTTAATTTAGGGGCAACAAAAGTCAGTGCCCAAAACATTTTAGTCATACTTCTAATAAAGAATCAGGCCATGTATGGATTATTCACGTCAGAGGGATGTAAAGAACTGGCATGATTATGAGATGTACCCAAGAAGAAAATGCTAAGGAGTAGGGGGACTTTCTCTCTATGGAAGAGGTTAGAGTTGAATTTAACAAGGACTGTTGAACACTTGATCTGGACTTGGCCCTGAGCTGGGGGCACACAGCTTCTTCTGTTCTTGAGAAAACCTATCAGTCAGGCCATTGCTAACTCACCAGTCTTAGTTGATCTAGGCTGCCCAGCAGGCATGGAGGCAGTTGAGAAGCAGATTCTCCACAGGATTCTAAAGACCCACACTCAACATACGTAATGGGGTCAAAGTCAAAGACCTTTAGATAGCCTTTTGCAATGGAAGTTCTTTGAGATAATTCCAAAGAGAGCATCAGCCAATCTAGAGGAACTGAAGGGATGTGGTTGGACAGCATCATCGCTGCACATTGTAGGAGGGGGCAGTGTCAAATATGGCAGAACGTTTCCTCTGAGAGAGAGAGCCCATCAAGCCTTCCCCTGCCCCACCCTCCAACACCCACTTACCTGATAAAAGTGCTGTCTTCTCCCCTGTGAGGAACACCATGATTTGTACTGTGTGTGGGTCTCACTCTTGTAGAAATGTGTCACCCTGTGTTTATCTCCTAAGTGGTTTTCCTTGATATTCTGTTCAGTAGGGATAAAATAGAAGGCATCATTGGGCCATCTTTGTTATGTTACTTCCAAAATGCGGGATCCAGTTGCTGTCAGTGAGCTATTTATACTGTGCCAATTCCTCCTTGTTCTTTCACAGACAGAAATTGATGTATATCATAGACACACAGTAGGACCATTGCAACTGAGGGATGGGGAGGAAGACTAAATGGGAAGAACTAAAAGATAAGAGTTCTTATCTTCCTTACCTCCCACTAAAGCGCTAAGACATAGTGGAATTTCCTTTTTCTCGGAAAGACTAGGTGGAACCCTAGGAAAAGGGGACTTGGGAGCTAAACTTATTGACCTGGCTTTCAGGAAGAATCATGTAAGCAAAGACAGGTAGTTCTTAAGGTTTCTATACTTTCCAACCTGGGATCCTGGAAAAATCTCCATACAGAAATAAAGTATGTTTTTGACTACTTCTTGCCTCTGTCTCATCTCTACAAAAACTAAGCACCCTATAAGATACTGAATGGGGTGGTACAATGAACCCTAACAAATGGCACAGACAAAAGAACGGAGCCCAACGCCCAGCAAACTCCTACCTTTGTGACAAAATGGGTCGGCAAGATGTGAGAACGATTTCTGGGTGGGGATCTGGGAAGGCAGTATGGGATTGTGTGAAGTGACCAACAGAGTCGCCTATGAGTAGAATTGTGTCAGTTCAGGTCCTCCCAGAAGCAGACACCAGGACAGAGTTAGAAGTGCAAGAGACTCGTTGAGGGAACACTTGGGAAAGATAAGGGGTGAGGAGGACAGGTTGGGGGGGGTGCTTGAGACTCTGGAAATCTGATGCCTGTGAAAAAGATGGAGGGAGATTGAGCAGGAGGAGCTTCCATATGAGGTACAGCCCTGGGAAAGCCTCAGCTGGCCCACCAGCTTGCATGCAAAGGGGGCCCCCACACTAGCAGAAATGGCCAGGCCTCGAACCCCCAACAGACTCTCACTGACTGGGAGCTATCTGGGGAGAGAGTAGTCTGGATTTGAACACTATGGCGGGTCCTGAAGGTACCGCAGCTAGAGGCAGGCAGCTGACTACACTCCCACGGCCAGCTCTCTCCTGAAGAGAGATCTGTGCCGTCACTCCCACAGCCACCACCAGAGCTTTGGTCCAGCCCTCTGTGTTTGAAAACATGTCAGGAAGCCCTTGGCAGTATTAGAAACATCAGTGGTTAATCTCTGTGAGCCCTGGCAACCTGGAAGAGAGCCCAGGAAGCAGGGGCCACCCTGTACTGCCTCATCCCTCAGGCACGCCCCCTCAAAAGAGTGATGAGCAGCTGGTGAAGGCATGCAATGAGACTGTAAGGCTTTAAGAGGGTGAATTTTGAGGAAAATCTAGATACCTATGCAACATGGTGAGTATCAGAAACAAATAATAAGGATGTTCATGTTAAAACTAAGATGACTTAAATTGAGACGCCTGGATAAGCTTCAAGGAATCCACAAATTCCCTTCAAGTTCCCCACAAATCATATGTAAAACATTGTGTGTGTGTGTGTGTGTGTGTGTAATAAAGGGTGCAAAACCTGAATCGCCTCAGAAGAAATCATTCTCACTCTTCTCTCCAGAGAAAGAGAGAAAATAAACTGTTTACAAGAGAGGGAACAGGAGCCCCGAGGCCTTCAGAACACAGTGAGAGGTAGGGGAGCCCCGGGAGAACCAGAATGGCTGCCAGGAAGCTTCAAACAACTTTGGAACAAAACCATAATTCACTTCAGGCACCCAGATGAGTTAAAGTTGTAGAACATCTTTAAAGATGTTTGTAACAGTAAAAGCACCCAATTCAGGATTAAGGGCTGGGCTTACTCTTCATTGGAGAGATGAATATTTGTTAGCTGAAGAAAATACTAAGCTTAATTATAGGTCAAGAAATAATATCAGCTGTGGAGTATGGACATTCTTGCAGAAATTCAAAGACATTTTCATTTAGTCCTGTGTAGGCACGTGGCCTCATACACCATGAAGGTGACTTAAGAGCCATTCCGGCTTTGGTAATTCTCCCTGCATAGCTGCATCAGATCCTTTTCATGAGTAAATGGATCTTCCCAGCTCTAAAACCCAAGAAGGGGTTTCAGTCAAGTCCTCAAACAAAGGCAGGCAAGGTGGAGACACATCAAAAATGTTATCCATCTTCAAAGGTGAAGGGAAGGGGCTTCCCTGCTGGCTCCACAGAAAAGAATCCACCTGCCAATGCAAAAGACATAGGTTTGATCCCTGGTCTGGGAAGATCCCACATGCTGCAACTTCTGAAGCCTGCAACAAGAGAGGCCACCACAATGAGAAGCTGCGCACCTCAACTAGAGAGAAGCCCAAGAAGCAGCAAAGATCCCGAAGGGACAAAAATAAATAAAAAAGTGAAGGGAGAATCTGACTGCAGAAACTGCTTTCCTGAATCCCATAGGCAATGCTCTGAAAAGCCCTCATTTATCTGTATTTAGTTAGGAAAACAGGGAGGAAGAGGAATGAGGCCATGTACGTGAGTGCTAAGTTGCTTCAGTCACGTCCGACTCTTTGAGTCTATGGACTATAGCCCACCAGGCTCCTCTGTTCATGGGATCCTCTAAGCAAGAATATTGGAGTGGGTTGCCATGTCCTCCTCCAGGAGATCTTCCCAACCCAGGGATCTAACCCATGTCTCTTATGTACGTCTCCTGCACTGGCAGATGGATTCTTTACCACTAGCACCACATGGGATTCAACATAAAGTGATTGTGATCTTTGGTTCTTTCTCAAGCAGTGCAGTTAGGAAAAAAGGCTGCTAACTAGAAATGTGACCTACTGTATCAGCAACAGCAATGACATGAGCCCCACTGTGGTTGCTGCCCTGAGCCTGCCTTTCTCTGCTGCATGTTAGCAGCATCTATTCCGCTAGCTTCAGAGATTTTCACACCGACAGATTCTAACCCAAGTCCTCTGCATTCTGTGCATGTCCTTTGTCTCTTTCCTCTTCTTTTTATGTCCAGTTTCCTTTTGTTCTCCATTCTTTATTCCAACATTATTTTTATCCCTAGACACTCTCTCCTCCTAACACACACCCTGCTGAAATCTCTGTTTTAATCCCACTACTCTGGATGCCTTCTTGGTACACACTTTAATAAAGAGAGTGAGGCATAATAGTGAAACCCCACCATCCCTAACAAATTTCCTTTCCCATCTCAAGTTCGCTCTTGCTCCCTCATGTACCTGCTCACCCACTCTTTTCTTTAATCCTCTTCCCAGCTTCACCGCCCACTCACCCATTTTCCGAAACTAAGAGGACTTTCAGAGCAGGGCTCCTGAGTTAGTGCTAAAACTCAAAAGAAACAGCTGCAGCAAGAAATCCAGACACTAGATTGGGCTGAGAGAATAGCAGGCTCCAGAGGGACTCCAGGATCCAGTACTGTCATCTCCTAATCATGCCAATATATGAATTTAAAGAACAATGTTAGCACATGAAGAGGCCATGGGACAGAGTGGAGGAAGTAAGGTAAGGCAGTGCATGCTCACTGCTCACAAAGCTCTTTCTGGATTTGGTCGTACATTTCCTCATTGAAGAGGGACTCATTGACCCATGCCCATTGCCCTCTTGTTCTACCACCTGGAGAAGTACCTGTTTTGGCAGAAGGGACAGTAACTATTCCTCAAAGATGGCAGCCACCTGGGTTGGTCCAGACAGTCCAAAAAAAAAAAAAAAAGATTATCTTATGGATGATTATGAATGTGATTCTGTGTTGACCTCAAGAATTTGGGGACAAGCCAAACACTATCTCACAAAGAGAGCCAGAACTTTTCTGCTAATTTTATACCTGTAAGAATTTGACAGCTGATGGGGGAAGGATGAGAGGAAGGAATAGTCAGGAGTTTGGGATGGGCATGTACACACTGTTATATTTAAAAAGAATAGCCAATAAGGTCTATTGTTTAGAACATGGAATTTTGCTCAAATGTTATGTGGCAGCCTGGATGGGAGAGGCATTTAGGGGAGAATGGATACATGTGCATGTATGGCTGAGTCCCTTTGCTGTTCACCTGAAACTATCCCAACATTGTTAATCAACTATGCTGCTGCTGCTGCTAAGTCGCTTCAGTCATGTCTGACTCTGTGCGACCCCAGAGACGGAAGCCTACCAGGCTCCCCCATCCTTGGGATTCTCCAGGCAAGAACACTGGAGTGGGTTGCCATTTCCTTAATCAACTATACCACTATACAAAATAAAAAGTTAAAAAAAAAAAAAGGATTTGCTAGCAGATGATTCAACTTCATCCACTGGAGACTTGTCATGATATAGCAGGCACTCTGTGGGGGAGGGGAGGGTTGGAAATGTAAATTTCAATAGCACATGGTGTCTGCCCTCAATAAATTCACAGTCCAGAGGGGTAGACAGATGTTCATCATAGTCCAGGGGGAGGAATGTAAAAACAGAGATGCTAGAAAGAATTCTTGATGTCTCACCACACAAAATGTTGTGAAAAGATAACAAAATCTTAAGTCCAATGTTTTCCTCAATGGCAATGCACATACAGTCACTCACAGAAATGTTTTCCCATTGATTTATTTATATTTATATTTATTTTTTATTTATACTTATTTATATTGATTTATTTTCTCATTGATTTATTTCCACAAACTTCTAAGTTTTCTCATATCAGATGGACACCCTTGCTTTAACCCTTTTTCAATTGTTGATTTTTCAATTGGGTTTATTGTTGACTTTAAATCCTCCCAAATCAAAAGACAGTCCCTTCACAGTCCCAGTAGAATCTGACCACCACTGCCTCTGCTCTCACCCCTCTCCAGGTTCCACCTTTGGGCCACAGGACTGGTCTTGGGTGCCCTCTGAAGGACTCTATTAAAATATACAGGTTATGGATTCAAATGAAAGGAGTATCCAACACTAAAGCCAAATGCCCTCTACCAGCGGGGACATCACTTTAAAGTGTCCCAAGAGCCAGTGCCAAGAACATAACTTTCCTAGGCCTAGGTGTTGCTTGGGTTATAGATTTGAAGAAAAAAAGACCACATTAGAAGATGCCAGTCCGGAAATGGGGAGTTCTCATACAACTGTGCTCATCACACATACAATCACTTCTGCTTCTGTTCCCACCAGGAGAACTCCTGATCTGATTGGGGGAGGTAATCATGAGGCTCCCCCATTGACTCCTCACATCATTATCCTTCTGCCCTCTCTGATTTGAAGATCCCACATCACTAACTATGGCAGGCGTTCTGCCAAGTCCTCAATATCTCTGCATTGATCCTAATATTCCACTAGGAGTTTTCACAATGGGAATAGACAGCTATGCCCACTACCAGGGATAAGCAGAGTGGGGGACATGGACAGCAAGCTGCAATTTCACTCATACCTGACCTTGATGGCACAGGTTCCTGTTGCTTGCTGGAGTCCGTTCTATCCACTCTCTTGAAAAAATGATCCAGTGATGTCTAGGTAGTAGCTCCTTTTTCCTCATCACAAATGACACAGTAGCACTGGATTACATTCTGAACAGCTGCTGCAACTTTCATGTAGCATTCTACATCTGGATCCTGTGCCTCACAAACTAACGGTGCCTCCTCAAATAAAGAAATCTCCTTGCCATTTCCTGCATCATGAATCTCTTTGGTGCTTCCGTTATTTCTTTCTCTGTCTTCATCCTTTCTTGGTACTTGGCATCTCTGAGCAGTACCAGCTGCATCACCTCTCCTTTTTATACTTGCTTTTGGACATCCTGGGCCTGAAATAAAGATACTGTATTAATGTACTCTACCCAGCACTGTACGCAAAAGCACAACCACTTGTAGAGGACGTATGCACATGACAATGTACACCAGACATGCTAACTAACTTATACGATTGCACAAGCAAGAGTACATGTGCATCTTTGAAAGCTTGCAACTTGAAGGTTCTTGTGTGGGGGACTTACTGTACCTTTTTCCATCCCCTCACTTTCAGTTTGTATGTGTCCCTAGGACTGAAGTGGGTCTCTTGTAGACACAGTATATACAGGACTTGTTTTCTATCCAGTCAGCCAGTCTTTATCTTTTGGTTGGAGCATTTAATCTGTTTCTTAATGCATTTATGGTAACGATTATGTTCTTACTGCCATTTTCTTAACTGTTTTGGGTTTGTTTTCCTAGGTCTTTTTTCTCTCCTTCCTCTCTTGTTCTCTCCACTTGAGGTGAGAGGACCATCTTTAGTGTTGTGTTTGGGCTGCTTTTGTGTGTGTGTGTGTTGTAGTCTGGGGATTTGCTATTTTCATAAGGTTTCGCTATAGCAGTCTATATATGTACAAGATTGTTTTAAGTTGCTGGTCTCTTGCCCCTCTAGAGAAGTTCATTTGGCATTTGTTCCAAAGTGGCCTATTGGTGCTGAATTCTCTTAGGTATTGTGTGTCTGTAAACCTTTTGATTTCTCCGTTAAATCTGAATGAGAGCCTTGGTGGGTAGAATAATCTTGGTTGTAGGTTCTTCCCTTTCATCACTTTGAATATATCATGCCACTCCCAACTGGCCTGCAGAGTCTGAGCTGAGAAATCAGTTGATAACTTTATGGGAGTTCCCTTGTATATTGTCACTTTCTCCTGGTTACTTTTAATATTTTATCTTGGTCTTTAATTTTTGTCAGTTTGATTGCTATGTGTCTCAGCATGTTCCTTCTTGGGTTTATCCTGTCTGGTACTCTCTGTGCTTCTTGGACTTTGATGAATGTTTCTTTTCCAATATTAGGGAAGTCTTCAGCAATTATCTCTTCAAATATTTTCTGAGATCCCATTTCTCTTCTCCTTATGGGAACCCTATTTTGTGAATGTTGGTGCGTTTAATATTGTCTAAGAGTTCTCTAAAGGTTTCTTCATTTCTTATTTCTCTTTTCCTTATTCTGTTCTCTGGTGGTGATTTCTACTGCTCTGTCTCCCGGGCCACTTATTCATTTTTCTCCCTCAATTATTCTGCTAGTGATTCCTTCCAGTGCATTTTTTCATTTACTTACTGTATTGTTCATCTGTTTGTTTATTCTTATTTCTCCTAAGTCTTTGTTAAGCATTTTTTGCATTTTCTCAATCTTACCTCCATTTTTCCCCAAGATCTTGGATTACCTTCACTGTAATAATTCTAAATTCTTTTTCCAATAAATTGCCTAAAATCACTCCATGTAGTTCTTTTTGGGTGTAATCTTGATCCTTCATCTGGGATATATTACTCAGCTGTTTCATTTTGTTTAACTTTCTATGAGTGTGGTTTCCATTCCACAGGATTCAGGCATGTTGTTCTTCTTGCTTCTGTTCAAATCTGCGTTTCTTCCTTTATAATTCTTTCCATTGTTTTCTACATGGAGATCCCTTACCTGTTCAGGGATTAAGTACATATTCATTTGTTTTCACCAAATTTATGAAAGGATTTATATGCACTTTTAAGTGACATTCTCAATACTTTTATTATTGTTCAGTCACTAAGTCATGTTCAACTCTCTACCACCACATGGATTGCAGTACATCAGGCTCCAATGTCCTCTACTATCTCGCAGAGTTTGCTCAAACTCATGTCCATTGATTCAGTGATGCTATCTAGTCACCTAATCCTCTGCCACCCCCTTCTCATTCTGTCTTCAATCTTTTCTAGCATCTGGGTCATTTCCAATGAATCAGCTTTTCACATCAGATGACCAAAGTATTGGAGCTTCAGCTTCAGTATCAGTCCTTCCAATGAATATTCAGGGTTAATTTCCTTTAGGATTGACTAGTTTGATCTACTTGCAGTCTAAGGGACTCTCAAGAGTCTTCTCTAGCAACACAATTTGAAAGCATCAATTCTTCGGCACTCAGCCTTCTTTATGGTCCAACTCACACATCAGTACATGACTATTGGAAAAGCCATAGCTTTGACTATACAGATCTTTGTTGGCAAAGGCTTTAGTATAATCAATGAAGCAAAAGTAGATGTTTTTATGGAACTCCCTTGCTTGCTCCATGATCCAATGAATGTTGGCAATTTGATCTCTGGTTCCTCTGCCTCTTTGAAACCCAGCTTGTACATCTGGAAGTTCTAGATTCGTGTACTGCTGAAGCCTAGTTTGAAGGATTTTGAGCATAATCCTGCTAGCATGTAAAAAGAGCACAGTTGTTCAGTAGTTTGAACATTCTTTGGTATTGTCCTACTTTGGGATTAGAATGAAAATGTAACTTTTCCAGTCCTGTGACCCCTGCTGAGTTTTCCAAATTTGCTAACATATTAACTGCAGCACCTTAACAGAATCATCTTCTAGGATTTGAAATAGCTCAGGTGGAATTCCATCACCTCCACAGCTTTGTTCATAGTAATGCTTCCTAAGGCCCACTTGACTATACACATTCCAGGATGTCTGGTTCTAGGTGAGTGACCACACCATCAAAGTTATCCAGATCATTAAGACCTTTTTTGTATAGTTCTTCTGTCTATTCTTGTCACCTCTTCTTTATCTCTTCTACTTCTTTTAGGTCCTTACCATTTCTGTCCATTATTGTGCCCACCCTCACATAAAATGTCCCCTTGATATCTCCAATTTCCTTGAAAAGATTGCTAGTCTGTCCTATTCTAGTGTTTTCCTCTATTTCTGTTTTCCTCTATTTCTGTACTTTGTTCATTAAAAAAGGCCTTTTCCCTCCTTGCTATTCTCTGGAACTCTGCATTCAGTTGAATATATCTTTCCCTTTCTCCCTTGCCTTTTGCTTCTTTTCTTTCCTCATCTATTTGCAAAAGGAGGTTCTAAGATTATTATTTTTGAAAATAACCAATGTCTCAACATCAGTTATTAAATAATTCATCTCTCATTGATTTTTGATGCTTCATTTACTGTATTTTAATCTATTTTGTGTTCTAGAATATGGATGTCTATATTTTGAATCAATACCATGAAATTAAATTGTAAACACTTTATAATATTTTTATATATTATTTATACATTTAGTAAGATAAGTCTTCTCATATAACTTCTTTTCTTTTTTTATTTTTTTAAATTTAATTTTATTTTTAAACTTTACATAATTGTATTAGTTTTGCCAAATATCAAAATGAATCTGCCACAGGTATACATGTGTTCCCCATCCTGAACCCTCCTCCCTCCTCCCACTTTTCTCTATTTACTCATTCTATTTTTTCTTAGTTTGTCTATTTTATTGAATTAGAGTTGACTTACAATTCAGGTGCATTGCAAGGTGATTCAGGTATGCATATATACATATATTATTTTTCAGACAATTTTCCATTATAGGTTATTACAAGGTACTGACTATAGATCACTGTGATATATAGTAAGCCTTTGTTGCTTTTTGCAAATTTTTAATTAGAAATGTAGTCTTCTAGTCATACTAAGACAAACAAGTGGAATCAAAATGTCATAAATTTTGCAGTTAGGCAAAAATTCATGCTTTCTAAAATATGTATGTTATACATACTATTTATATGTGTGTATACAAAAGCTTTTCTACTACACTTGATAAAGATTTGAGAAAGAACATCAAAAATAGAAGAGATGGAGAAACTGGAAAACATAAACTAGATGAGGTGGGAGCACTGGATATGAAATATAAAACAGACCAATCACAAATGTGGAAATCAAAACTGTAATCAAAAATCCTCCAACAAACAAAAACCCAAGACCACATAGCTTCACAGGTGAATTTTACCAAAAATTTAGAGAAGAGCTAATACCTGTCTTACTCAGACTCGTCCAGAAAACTGCAGAGGAAGGAAAACTCCCAAACTCATTCCATGAGGCCACCATCACCCTGATTCCAAAACCAAGATGCCACAAAAAAAGGAAAACTACAGACCAATATCACTGATGAACATAGATGCAAAAATCCTCAACAAAATTCTAGCAAACATAATCTAACAACATATTTAAAAGATCATACATCATGATCAAGTGGGCTTTATCCCAGGGACGCAAGGATTCTTCAGTATTCACAGATCAATCAATCTGATACACCATATTAACAAATCAAAAGATTTAAAACATACAATTATTTCAATAGATGCAGAGAAAGCCTTTGGCAAAATTCAACACCCATTTATGATTAAAAAAAATCTCCAGAAAGTAGGCATAGAAGGAACATACCTAAACATAATAAAAGCTATATATGACAAACCCACAGCATACATTTCCTCAATGGCAAAAAATTGAAAGCATTTCCTCTAAAATCAGGAACAAGACAAACGTGCCCACTCTCACCACTATTATTCAACATAGTTTTGGAAGTCCTAGTTATGGCAATCAGAGAAGAAAAAGAAATGAAAGGAATCCAGATTGGAAAAGAAGAAGTAAAACTCCACTGTTTACAGATGACATGATACTCTGCATAGAAAACCCTAAAGATGCCAGGGTTTTAAAAGAAAATTACTGGAGCTAATCAATGAAGATACTAAAATCACTGGATACAAAATTAATACATAGAAATCCTTTGCATTCCTATACACTAATAATGTAAAACCAGAAAGAGAAATTAAAAAAACAATCCCATTCACCAATGCGATGAAAAGAATAAAATGCTTAAAAGTAAATTTACCTTAAAAAAATAAAACACCTGTGTACAGAAAACTATAAAACACTGAGGAAAGAAATCAAAGATGACACAAATAGATGGAGAAATATATTATGTTCATGGGTTGGAAGAATCAATATAGTGAAAATAGCTATACTACCCAAAGCAGTCTATATATTCAATGCAATCCCTATGAAACTACCAAAGGTATTTTTTACAGAACTAGAACAAACAATTTGGAGAAGGCAATGGCACCCCACTCCAGTACTCTTGCTTGGAAAATCCCATGGATGGAGGAGCCTGGTAGGCTGCAGTCCATGGGGTCGCTAGAGTCAGACACGACTGAGCAACTTCACTTTCACTTTTCACTTTCATGCATTGGAGAAGGAAATGGCAACCCACTCCAGTACTCTTGCTTGGAAAATCCCATGGATGGAGGAGCCTGGTAGGCTGCAGTCCATGGGGTCGCTAGAGTCAGACACGACTGAGCAACTTCACTTTCACTTTTCACTTTCATGCATTGGAGAAGGAAATGGCAACCCACTCCAGTGTTCTTGCCTGGAGAATCCCAGGGACGGTGGAGCCTGGTGGGCTGCCATCTCTGGGGTTGCACAGTGTCGGACACGACTGAAGTGACTTAGCAGTAGTAGCAGAACAAACAATTAAGCAATTTGTATGGAAACACAAAAGACCCCAAATAACCAAAGCAATCTTGAGAAAGAATAGAACTGGAGGAATCAACTTTCCTGATTTCAGACTGTACTACAAAGCTATAGTCATCAAGACAGTATGGTATTGACACAAAGACAGAAATATAGGTCAATGGAACAAAATAGAAAACCCAGAGATAAATCCCCACACCTATGGACATCTTATCTTTGACAAAGGAGGCAAAAATACACAATGAAGAAAAGACAGTCTCTTCAACCAGTGGTGCTGGGAAAACTGGTCAACTACATGTAAAAGATTGAAACTAGAACACTTGCTAGTTTATACATACACAAAAATAAACTCAAAATAGATTGAAGATCAAAACACAGGACCAGAAACCATAAAACTTTTAGAGGAAAACATCGGAAGAACACTCTCTGATATAAATCACAGCAAGATCCTCCATGATCCACCTCCCCAAGTAATGGAAATAAAGACAAAAATAAATAAATGGGACCTAAGTACAAAAATAAACAAATAGGACCTAAGTAAACCTAAAAGCTTTTGCACAACGAAGGAAACTATAAGCAAGGTGAAAAGACAGCTCTCAGAATGGGACAAAGTAAAAGCAAATGAAACAACTGACAAAGAATTAATCTCCAAAATATACAAAGATCCTATACATAGGGTAGCAAAGGAGATGCAGATGTAAAGACTAGACATTTGGACTCAGTGGGAGAAGGTGAAGGTGGGATGCTTTGAGAGAATAGCATTGAAACAGATATATTAACATTTGTAAAATAGATGACTAGTACAAGTTCTATGCATGAAGCAGGGCACCCAAAGCCGGTGCTCTGGGACAACCCAGAGGGATAGGGTGGGGAGGGAGGTGGGTGGGGGGATTCAGGATGGAGGGATACATGCATACCTATGGCCAATTCATATTAATGTATGACCTAAACCATAACAATATTGTAAAGTAATTATCCTCCAATCAAAAGAAATTTATTTTAAAAAATAAAATATAAATTAAAAAAATAAAATGATTGCATACAATTTTGAGGGCTCAAGCAGAGTGATGTGGTAAGCAAAATTATGTACATGCACAGGTTTTCATCCACCCAGCCAGTCTATGTCTTTTGATTGGTGCTTTTAATCTATTTACATTTGAGGTAATTATTGATATGTATGATCCTATTAGTATTTTGTTTATTGTTTTGGGTTTATTTTTTGGGTAGATCTTTTCCTTCTCTTGTGTTTCCTGCCTAGAGAAGTTCCTTTAGCATTCATTGTAAAGCTGGTTTAGTAGTGCTGAATTCTCTTAACCTTTGCTTGTCTGAAAAGCTTTTGATTTCTCCATCAAATCTTCAGGAACACTTTCTGATTCTCTTCATATAGAAGCAGTATATTATTAATTTCATTCCTAGGTATTTTATATTTTTATAGTATTTAAATATGATAAACTTCATATTCCATTTTTTAACTAGTTTTGCTAATATATTATAAAGTTATTAACATTGTAGCTGGTCATACAGTTTTTCAACTGGGATTTTCTTAAATTTTCTAGAGAAACAAACTCTCATATCATCTAAAAATAATTATTTTGCAAATAAATGTATAGCTCTACCTTTTGACTTTCCTTTTTAGTTCTTGTTCATTGAATTCCCTACAACAGTGTTGTCCAATCTATGGTCTGCAGAACTCTAGCGACCCGTGAATTTGGAAAATGCTGGGTACTTTATTTTCCCCTTACAGGTTCACAACTTACCTTTCAGTGTTGAGGGCAGGCCGAGTCTCAAATATCTCCATCCCACAAGCATGTATCCTCCTAACCTTTCCTACTTAGAAATTCTACAGCCACCACTTCTTGTAATACCTGTATTTAAAAAATGAAGTTAGGGTAATTCTAGACAACAATTTCTGAACAATTTTGAAAAAGCATCTTCAAATTATTAAATGTTATATCATAACAGTTAACTCTGCTCATTTATGCTCTCTTTATTTCTTGAATAGACTTGTCAGAAGTTTGTTTTTAAAAAGAATCTTATGTTTGCTTTATCAATTCTATATCTCTGTGGGTTTTAATTCATCAATTTCTGCCGTTATCTTTTTCCACATTTTCCTCTTGCTTTCCTTGAATGACTTTGCCATCATTTTTTTCTAATTCAGGTCCTTAGTTCATTTATTTTCATATTTTCAACTACTTATCAAAATGTATAGATATTAACCAAATGTTAAATAAAGGGATGGGAAGGGGAAATAAAGGAGTGGGGGGAAGGGGAGATATACTGGTTAAATTTCAAGCTTATTGTTTATTTCATAGACTGCCATGTACTAATTAAACTTTATATCTGAAAAGCTACTTTAGATAAGAATAAAAACTGACAGCTTCTGGAAACAACTTTGAAAAATAGTGAGGTATGAAGAACTCAAACATCCTTTCAGCTATGGGCAAATCAAAGTTATTTGACAGGCGAAGAACTCAGCTGAAATGAATACACCATTTTCAAGGGCTCTTTTGGAAATAAAAAGTGGCATTATATTCAGCTCAAATTTTTCTTATGATTTTAGAGGCTGTCTTCATTTGGGTTCCTCCAGAAGCCAATCCTGAGGCAAAAATTCTCAACTAAGTGGTTTATTTTGGAAGCCATCCCCAGAAACAGCACTAGGGGAGTGGGGAAGTGAGCCAAGGAAGGAAAGAAGATAATAAAGGAAGTGTTGTCGTGCAAGTTCCTACTATGGGCCACTGGAGCTTGATTCTGCTCCAGAACCCTGGGGGTCAGTGTGAAGCTTGGGTGTCAGACTGTCACCCCAGAAGCGAGGGAGCTGAGGTAGTTATCTACACACCAGCTGCATCAGTTGGCAGAAGGCTGCTAAACATAAAGACCACTACTGGCCTGCAGCTTGCACGAGAAAAGCCCGCAGGAAAGGCTATTCGGATGCTGGCAGTCAGAAATCAGACCACAAGCATTACATGAAAAGGTGAGGGGATGTGACGGGGGTAAAGAGTGGGGGTATAAGGACTGTCCTGACAGCTGTCATAGGGGCACTGGATTTCTTTCCATTCGACAAACCCTAAATTTCTCACTCAGGCTTGAGAATCAGTGTCTGGAGTTACTCTGGGGCTAATTTGTTTTCTGGGAGACATGAAACTTTAAAAGGGGTTTGTTTATAGTCCAAGTGAGACTACGACCTACTATAGTCTCAATATCAGAGAAGCATTGTCTGGAAATGCAACCAAGAAAGTACAAAGACTGAGCCCACGGATGCTGTCCAGAAGCGGAAAAGCTGCATGGGAGCCAGGATGGCTCTTCAAAGTTAGGACACACAGAGACCTCTGTGGAGTTACTGCTAAAGTGATTCGAACTTCAGGGGACTGAGGTTGTCAAAGAAGTTTAAAAAGCAAAGGACTTAAATTGCACCTTCATGACAATTTTATTGTCTTAATAATTACTTTACTATTCTAGGGACTCCCAATATTTAAAGAACCTAAACCATCATTAAGAAAAAAAAAAAAAATCACCTCTCCTAGCTCTAGTTCAATCTAGAGGGTCTTAAGTCAATTTCACCTCTGAATAGGGAAAGAAACAAAAACTGCTACACCCAGGGAGTAGTGGTAACAAATTTGCTAATAAAAGCAAGTAGTTCTCATAAGAATTTACTCAGCTTAATTAATGTGGCAATCCATTCTCCAAAGCACAATGCAAATGCAGTATAAGCAAAAGGGATCTGACCCTATTTTTCTTGCCAATTTCCCAAGAGTAGAGAATAATAACATCTAGCTTCCAACTATCTCTTTTACACTGATGAATTTACTCTCCAAAGTGATATTTTGAAAACTACAATGTGTTTCCATCAATACAACGCCCTTTTCATAAATATAGCTCTCTTGCATTCATTAGTTGAATTTTATAAGCTACTTACTACAGTCACAGTAGAATAGTAACCAATAATACTGGCCTTTATGTATCAATACTTTGCTTGTGAAACTCTGAGTAGGTACTATCAAGATGCTTTTCCTCTGCAGAAAATATTTTACCTAGGTCATCATCACCTGTTTGCTTTTTTGAGGAGTGGCTTTCTCAACTAAAGCCCTTACACACTAATTTGCAATTCTTCCTTTTCCTCATCATTTCTGAGGACTGTGTTCCCACACAACTCCTTCCTGATTTCAGCTTGAATTTAGAGAGCACGGGGACATTGTACAGGCTCAGTTTCTGTGTCACTCCAATCAGCCCATGTACCTTGCTTCCTGGATCTAGAGACAGCTTGTGATTGTGGAGCCAGTCACTGCTGCTGCTCCCATTGGTGCAGATCAAGAAGCCCCCCACTCAGCACAGACAAAGAGAGACCGCTGTCCCTGAAAACCAGACAACTACTTGGAGAGGCCAGGTGACAGAAGCTGAAAGCACGGTGGAGTTACACCCTATAGGGTGACTGACCAGTGGAAGACAGAGTGGACCTGGCCAGTCCATTGGACCTGGGAGACAGTTGGACCTGGGAGAGAACTCCTTTCCTCTTTTTCTCACATATGGACTATTTGGAAACCCTGAAGATATCCTACGAAACCAATCAATTAGATGTGCGTGTTAGACCCTGAGACTAGCTAAGTAACCATTTTTCTCTCTTTTTAATATGTGGTATGTGTGTGCTTAGTTGCTCAGTCATGTCTGACTCTTTGCAACCCCGTGGACTGTAGCCCACCAGGCTCCTTGGTCCACGGTGATTCTCCACACAAGAATACTGGAGTGGGTTGCCATGACCTCCTCCAGGGGATCTTCCTGACCCAGGGATTGAACCTGGGTCTCCTGCATTGCTGGTGGATTCTTTACCATTATATTTATATGTGTGTGTGTGTGTGTGTGTGACATAAAATTGACTACGTCCACTATATTTAAGTGTGCAGTCCAGTAGTGTTAACTGTATACACATTGTTATACAACAGAGCACTAGAATTTTTTCATCTTGCAAACTGACACTCTCCACCCTTTTCCTCACCTCCCTAGCCCTGGCCACCACTATTTCTGTGTGTGCTTGTTAGTTGCTCAATCGTGTGCACCTCTTTGCAACCCCATGAATGGTAGACTGCCAGGCTCCTCTGCCCATGGAATTCTCCAGGCAAGAATACTAGAGTGGGTTGCCATTCCCTTCTCCAAGGCATCTTCCCGACTCAGGGATTGAACCTGGGTCTCCCACACTGCAGGCAGATTCTTTACCATCTGAACCACCTGGGAAGCCCCCACTGTTTCTAAGAGTGACAATTTTAGATACCTCATATAAGTGGAATGGTGCAATATTGAACAATAATCAGGATTGAGGCTGCAAAGAACAAAGAGCTTTATTTGGTATTCCTCAGAATTGCCCACTTCAGTGTTCTTGCCTGGAGAATCCAGGCAAGTACAGTCCATGGGGTCGCAAAAGACTCAAACATGACTGAGCAACTGAAAAACAACAGTTCTTGTGAGACTCCAACATACCACTGGTCTGCACTCTGAAACAAAGTATTAGGCCATAAACTTTACCCTTGAGCTCTGCTTTCTACAAAGAGTAGACTATGAAAGACACCAGCAAAATAACTATGAAGTGTTCTACTGTTTCTTATTAGTTTTGCCTTACCCATTTATCTTCCTCATAAAAAGGAAAAGAGAGATGGGATGGAAGAAAGGAGGTAGGAGAGGAGGGAGGGAGGAAGAAGGCAGCACTGAGTAGGAGCCAAAGACCTGGAGACCCCCTTAAGTATTTGATTTCTCATAAAGCCCTGGAGCCTTTACATTGTTCCACGGCAGAGAAGGCATGAAGAAAAAGCACTAATGTTGATGAGGTTCAATTTCCTTCTCATCCTGCAGTATGAGAGTTATGTTTACTTTTATTTAAATTCACATGGTTGTGCCTTTGTTCAGAGTACAGCGCCCTCCAAGTCTACCCTCTTTCTATCACTTAACAACTGTGTAATAAACAAGAGAAGCACTGTCAGAAGAGCATAAAGGAAGGATGTAAAAAATAGGATTCCCATGTCCCCTTCCATTTGGAAGTGTTGATCCTTGGAATACCCTCTCATGAACAGATCTTCTCCATTGCAGGTCTTGCTGACTCCTTGCAACATGTACCTCATTCATGAACAGTTGACGATTCTTCACTATCACTTTTTTATCATAAAATATCACAGATAAGGAACAATTTCATAAGTGCCAAATATTTCATAGGGGAAAGATAAAAGAAAATTCTATTCTTACAAATGTCCCAAGTTACAGACCATATTTCCTCAATAAATAAGGAGATGTAAGGTGTTACAAGCTGCTAGGTGCTACAAGCTACAGGCCGCTTCCCGGGTGGTGCTAGTGGTAAAGAACCCGCCTGCCAAGCAAGAGACATAAGAGATGTGGGTTTGATCCCTGTGTGAGGAAGATCCCCTAGAGGAGGCCATGGCACCCCATTCCAGTATTCTCGCTTGGAGAATCCCATGAACAGAGGAGCCTGACAGGCTCCAGTCCTTAAAGCCACCAAGAGTTGGATATGACTGAGCAACTGAGCATGCACAGCTACTAAAGTACTGTCCTGAATCTGGACCAAGGGAAATCTCTGAAAATCCCTGCTCCTTATTCTGAGTGATTATAAGTCGACCCAATCCCATCTAAGTGCCCCCTTCTAAGTCTTCCCCAAACATATCCTTTGCCCGCTTTTCTATTGGCGATAATTATCTTTTGCTTCTGAAGAAATTAAGATATTATAAAAACCAACTTGTTTTCTAACATATATGTTGTAAATGCTTTCTTAATTTGTCCTTTGGCTTGTAATTCATTCATAAATAGGCGTGTATTCATATCTATCAATATTTTGTAACCATTTTCTTAAGGGACCACTTGTTTTCCCATTATTTCCTTCAACCATGCCCCTCCCCATTTCTTAACTGCATCTTGGCAATGGTTGGAGTTCTATATCTGCTGGCTGTCATCATTCCTCTGGCTAACCATGGCCATAGAAGCCTTTAGAGCAGCAGGTGTTTAAATGCCAGTGTCAACCTGAGGTTAGTGCAGGTTCTCCAGAGAGCCCTGAAGGACATCACCACTTGGTACCCTGATGAGGGAGATCTGAACTCTTCCTTCCTGTTTCATCTTCCACCACCAGGGATATCTCCCACCACCAAGATACCCTGGCATCTTGCTACTGAAACATCGGTTATAACAATAGCAGTATCTTAGGTACAGTACTTGCTAGATAATGCAAGACCAGATAATGTCCATGAGGTGGCCTTGACCAATGAAAAATTCACAAATCTTTCCTATGGGGATTTCAAAATATGTTCAGAAACTCTTTGGTACTCCTTAGATAACGTGGAGCCTTATTCTTCTCCCCTTGTGTATGAAATTGATTTAGTGACTCACTTCTAACTAATAGAATAAATAGTGATGTGTCACTTCTAAAATCAGGTCACAAAAGAGACTGTGGCTTGGGCAATCTCTTGGGTTGCTTCTTATGGAGGGAGGTAGCCACCATGTTGATAGGACACTCAAGAGCCTATGGAGAGATTCGTGTGGCAAAGAAGTGAATTTTCCTACCACGATCCTGTGAGAAACTGAGGCCTCTTGCCACAACCATGTGAGTGAGCCATCCTGAAGGTTGATCCTCCAGCTCCAGTCAAGACTTCAGATAACTGCCACCTCTGCCAACATCCCGACTGCAACTACAGGAAAGATCCTACACCAAAATCGTCTGGTTTGGCTGCTTCTGAATTTCTGACTAAATTAAATTTGTTGATATTGTAATTAAGAGTTCTGCATCTACATCCACATGGAGCTGCTGCTCCTTCTGCAGATTCCCATGCAGTCCACATGCTCTGAGAGCTTCCTACCCCTGTCGGTCTCCAGATCCCCCTGCTTGCCTGTGCTACCACTTGCTGATTGCCTGCTCCCACACCTGCATTTGAGAGGGTAGCAGCTCCAGACCAGCTTAGGACCAGACAAAGCAGCAAACTTTTCTACTATCTTTTGGGCTGAATCGCATTCTCTTTAATGAGGTCCGAAGTCCTTCCAAGTTTACCCTTTTCTGTGTACTTCTCCTTGATCTTAAGGTACCCTATAGTTTCCTTATAGTGACTATTATAGCATAGCTAGTGATTCTTACATTAACTTCTATTTAACCCACTGTATAGTTTATATCACCTGATTTGACCCAGAATGCTACAACCAAAAAGAACTTCATTAACATCTCTTCCTTGGAGCTCAAGACAGCTAGAGACTCAGGTCACGCCTGAGAGTGAGGTCAGGAAGAAAATCCAGTCTTGCCTGCAGCAGTGGATCCTCAAGCTGCCCTTCTGAGACTGTGATACTGTTCTTTTTTTTTTTTTTTTACTTTTTAAAAAAATTATTATTTTTTTTTTTACTTTACAATATTGTAATGGATTTGCCATACATCAACATGCATCCAAAGATTCACTAGAAATTGATAATAAATGATTGTTTACATTGAGGCTTTCCCTTTAGTGCTGTGTACATATCTTAAAGTAGGTCTGCTATAAAATACACACTAAACTCTTCTTAAAAACATAATCACTGAGTAAAAAAAGACACATGTGCCCCAACATTCTTAGCAGCACTACTTACAATTGTCAGGATATAGAAGGAACCCAAGTTGCTTCATTCAGCAGGTAAATGGTCAGTCTCTATCTTCTTCAAGATAGAGATGTGCTAATTATCAGTTCATCAAGAAAACACTGAACTGACAGGCACAGTCATCTTTTTAAAAGCATATCTTTCTCTGTTCACTGTACTAGACTCTATTTGGCAGTAAGGAGTGAAAGAAACATGCTGTCTTTCTTGGGTAAAAGCTCTTGAGCATCCCCAAAGAGGTCCTTCACAGTAACATTGATCATTTCAGGGAGTACGTCAGCTAAGGAACCTGGGACCGCCAGCACATCAAATGAATATTTTTCTCGGAAGCAAACTCTCATTAACCGAGCCAGGTGTCTGGGGTGCAGACATGTCTCCATCTATGCTGTTTCCCTTGTGTGGTTTGGTAGAGCCCTCATTTCTTATTTAGAACTTTATTATCATAGGTGCATGCAGGCATGCTGAGCTATGTTCAAAGTAAAAAGGACTTCAGTGCTCGGTAAACATGACTGGAGTTGACAAAAGCTGTAGTAGCCATGCTCAATATTAATTCAATACTGTGTGCCCAGCATGGTACTTTATGGCATTAAAGTGAGGGCTTTATAGCAGTAGCTCATCGTGACCCTCACAATAACCTTATGGAGTAGTGATGATGCTCATTATCACCAAGGCTTAGAAATGTTAACATGCCCACAGTCCTAGAGTTAAGATTACAAAAATGAGATGCTGTGGCTGAGACTTCTAGATATCTACCAAAGTCTGCCCATCACTTGAGCATAACAATAGAGCTGCACAGGGCCCTCTAGGCAGAAACAATTTCCTCTCTGTCCTTACACCTAGATGTGGCTAGTTGACTAAGAATGGATAAATGAGATTTGAACTGAAGTAATATATACACCTTTGGAGTCCTCTCCAGCTTAAAAAATGAGCCCTTTATCCTACTAACACTCTCTTTCCCTTCCCGTGAACAGGAACTGGTCTTGGAGACCACCCAGCTTTGATCTAGAGTTGTTCTGTCAAACAGAGTAATCACTAGACATCTATGAATCTATGACTATTTAAACTTTTAACTAAATTAAAATTTTAGTTCCTCAGCCACATTTCAACTGCTAGCCACATGTGGCTGTTAACTGTCATATTGTACACCACACATGTAGCACATTTCCATCATCATGGAAAGTTCTACTGGACAGTAATATACAGTTGGTAACTACAAAGAAATAAGATGGAAGGATCTTGGATTCCAAATGACCCCTTAGAATAGAGCTTCCATGCTAGTCTACACCAGTTGAATTGTTGGAGGAGAAATAAACTTCTGCTTGACTTAAGCTAGTATATTTGGGAGGACTTTTGTTATAGTAAGTTAGCTTTTCCCCTAATACAGAAAACTGTAAGCGTGTCACTGCCAGGCAATTCAGCACAACAATCAGTGGGTGACGGGTCTTTCTTACTTGCCCCATGGTCTCTAATGCCTGGGGCTTCCCTGATAGCTCAGTTGGTAAAGAATCCACCTGCAATGCAGGAGGCCCCTGTTCAGTTCTTGGGTCAGGAAGATCCACTGAAGAAGGGATAGGCTACCCACTCCAGTATTCTTGGGCTTCCCTTGTGGCTCAGCTGGTAAAGAATCCTCCCACAATGCAGGATACCTGGGTTTGATCCCTGGGTTGGGAAGATCCCCTGGAGAAGGGAACAGCTGCCTGCTCCAGTATCCTAGCCTGGAGAATTCCATGGACTGTATAGTCCATGGGGTCACAAAGAGTCAGACACAACTGAGACTTACACTTTCACTTTTTCACTGCTAGAGACTGGACATTTGTGTTTGGATTATTTTAGATCTGGTTCATGATGCCCCACATCCTTGACCTGTGCAAATCACCTTCTCCTCACTCTACAACATCTCTCTCTCTTCCTCCACCTGTTGGATGTTGTCACCATCTGATACATTGAAATACTGAATATTCATAGAACTCTATAAATATGGGCATAATGCAGCCTGTGGATTGTTCCAAATATGACCACAACACCTCAGTTCTCTCCTGTATCATTTCCTATAGGAAGTTTACTTCTAATGTGTGTGTGTTCTGGTTGTATGCAATTTTTGAATACATCAGTAATCTACAATGTGGAATAACTCTTTCAAGGAGTATTGTTGTTGTTCAGTCACTTGGTCATGTCCAACTCTTTGCGACCCCATTGACTGCAGCTTGCCAGGCCTCCCTGTCCTTCACCACTTCCTGGAGCTTGCTTAAACTCGTGTCCATCAAGTCAGTGATTCCATCCAAGCCTCTTATCCTCTGTCGTCCCCTTCTCGTCCTGCCTTCAATCTTTCCCAGCATCAGGGTTTTTTTCAATGATTACTCTTCACATCAGATGGCCAAAATATTGGAGCTTCAGTTTCAGTCCTTCCAATGAATATTCAGGGTTGATTTCCTTTAGGATTGACTGGTTTGATCTCCTTGCTGTCCAAGGGACTCTCAAGAGTCTTCTCCAGCACCACAATTGAAAGGCATCAGTTCTTCAGAGCTCAGCCTTTTGTATTGTCCAACTCTCACAGTTTGCTGTGATCCATACAGTCAAAGTGGAGAAGGCAATGGCACCTGTTGGGGGCCGGCGTGAGGCACTCCGCCCATGGCAAAGGTCATGAGGAAGAAGGCTCGACATACGCAAAGGCGGGATCGAGCCTCAGGAGTCCCCCTGGAAATCCTCAAGCATCTACCCCCATAACCAGAGCCTGCCTACTTTACTACTTTGTGCTCTCCCCTACACCTCTGACTTTATGGGGGGCTGTCCCCCACCACCTCTTTCGGAGAAGGAGTTAACTTAGAGCTCCAGTTAATAATAATTCCTGGGCGTGATAGGAGTGTTTCAACCTACAAACTCCTCTGAAGGTTCTCTAGCCTGCCTGACAGGCTTGTCCGGCCACATGTGATTGCTCACAGCCTCCCAACTGTGAGAGGCACGAGATGCTTTAAACCTTCTAAAAACAGGTTCCTTAGAAAAGTTAGAAAACCATAAGTATAATGGGCTGATTAGAAATTGTATTGGTGAAGGGTTTTTCATTTGTTGAGCCAATGTTTCTGCTAAGTCTCCACATCCCCTGCCCTTATACACATTAATGAATATATAGAAGAAATAAGTATTAACCTTTGATATAAATCACATTAGACCTTAGGCCAAGTAAATTCTTTCCTTAACTAAAACCCACTACACCCTCACCCTATAGGAATGTAACTTTATTTGGGTGGCGTCTGTTTTAAGAATAATCACCCTTGGAGAAATAAGTGTCCTGGTTGACTGACCGCTGTCACAAGGAGAGGGTCATAAATTGTCAGCAGGCCCCCTGGCCAGAAGATGATGTAACACCCCTAAGACCTCTGTATACATTTGTATGAAGCACCTGACTTTGATAGAAGTCAGGACTGCTGACCCCGCGTGACTTTTGCATAACATCTCAGTGTATAAAAGTAGACCATGGAAAATAAAGAATTGGAATCAGTTCCTTGAAAGACTGGTCTCCCCATGTCTCTCTCTCGCTCTGGCTGAGTCTCCATCTGGAGCGCGGAACCCACCATGCTTACTAATTATGCCTGGGCTTCTAAGATCCGACCGGGGAGGCCTCAGTGTCTCCTCTCCTTTGGGAGAACGGAAGGACGCCTGCGGCCTACGTAAGTGGTGCAAACTTCTTGTCTTGAAGTTTTATTGGTCTCCCGCGTAAACCAAGCTACTCAGCCTCTTTTCTCCACTGAATTTTCCTACTGAGCTATCCTCATTCTATTACTCTTTATATCCTTAATTAACGTTTAATTAAGCAGTTGTTTCCTGACCCTCGCCTACGCCGTCTCTCCTTCGAATACCCTGGATCAGCCGGGGCTGGACCCCGGCAGGCACCCCACTCCAGTACTCTTGCCTGGAAAATCCCACGGACGGAGGAGCCTGGTAGGCTGCAGTCCATGGGGTCGCTGAGAGTCAGACATGACTGAGCGACTTCACTTTCACTTTTCACTTTCATGCATTGGAGAAGGAAATGGCAACCCACTCCAGTGTTCTTGCCTAGAGAATCCCAGGGACGGGGGAGCCTGGTGGGCTGCCATCTATGGGGTCGCACAAAGTCGGACACGACTGAAACGACTTAGCAGCAGCAAGAGCATACAGTCAGGCTTTAGTGTAGTCAGTGAAGCAGAAGTAGATGTTGTTCTAGAATTTTCCAGTATTTCAAGGAGTGAAATACTCCCTATGCATAAGGCCACCACATCCTCTTGTTTGCCTATAATGATGCAACGGACAGACAACTCATATAGCTGGAAATGGTCCTATTCGTTCATAAAGAGAAATCACTGTCAGAGTGAATGGACACAGACCAAATTCCCATGATTAGTGCCTTTTCTCCCTGGGGCAGAGCTACCTGGGAAGCCAAGTCAGCAAAAAATCAGTGCTTGGGGAATGTGGGCTCAGAACAAATGGAGATCAAAATACAATTCCAGTGGTTGAAGGCACCCAAATAGGAAAGGCTATCATGTCTGGTCAATGGGACCACAACACTCAGAGCACTGGCTCAAGCTAAAAAAGAAAAAGGAATCAAAACACAACACTAAAGATGGTCATCAAACCACTAGAGAAGAGAACAAAAGAGGAAGGGAAGGAAAAAGACCTACAAACTTAACACAATTAACAAAATGGTAATAAGAACATACATATTGGTAATACACTGCTAATTACCTTAAATATAAATGGATTAAATGCTCCACCCAAAAGACACAGATTGGCTGAATGGATACAAAAACAAGATCTGAATATATGATGTCTACAAGAGAGACACTTCAGATCTAGACTGTGATGGAATGGAAAAAGATATTCCATGCAAATGGAAATCAAAAGAAAGCTAGAGTAGCAATATCAGACAAAATAGCATATCATACAAAATAGATTTTAAAACAGTGTTATAATAGAGAAAGAAGGACATGCATAATGATTAAGGGTTCAATCCAAGAAGAAGATATAATGATTACAAATATATATATACCCAACATAGGAGCACCTCAATATAAAATGTAAATACTAACAGCCATAAAGGGAGAAATCAACAGTAACACATTAATAGTGAGGGATTTTAACAATCTACTTTCTTCAATGAACAGAGCATCCAAACAGAAAATTAATAGGGAAACAAAGGCCTTAAATGACACACTAGAATAGATGAAGCTATATATATAGAGCATTCAATCTAAAAACAGCAGAATACACTTTCTTCTCAAATGCACATAGAATGTTTTCCAGGATAGATCACATCTTGGGTCACAAATCAAGCCCCAGTAAATTTAAGAGAACTGAAATCCTATCAAGCATCTTTTCTGATCTCAACACTTATCAGTTTAGAAAAAAAAAAAACTGTATGCGGTGTGTGCCAGATGTGCCAAGTTGATTCAGTTGCGTCTGACTCTTTAAAACCCTATGGACTGTAGCCTGCCAGGCTCCTCTGTCCATGGGATTCTCCAGGTAAGAATACTGGAATGGGTTGCCATGCGCTCCTCCAGGAGGTCCTCCCAATCAAGGGATCAAACCTGCATTTCTTATGTCTCCCGAATTGGCTAACAGGTCCTTGACCACTAGCACCACCTGGGAAGCCAACAATATGCTACTAAACAGCTAGTGGATCACTGAAGAAATCAAAGAGCAAATAAAAAATACCTAGAGAAAAATGGAAAGAAAAACACAACTATCCAAAACCTATGAGACACAGCAAAACCAATTTTAACAGGGAAGTTTATAGCAACCAAAGCGCTAACAAGGTTGTGTGCATGTAAGTCACTTCAGTCATGTCCTACTCTGTGCAACCCCATGGACTGTACAGGCTCCTCTGTCCAAATACTGGAGTGGGTTGCCATTTCCTTCTGGGGATCTTCCTGACCTAAGGATCAAACCCTGTCTCTTAGGACTCCTGCATTGGCAGGCAGGTTCTTTACCACTAGCGCCACCTGGGAAGCCCAACAAGGATGCAGAACAACGGAAATTCTCAAACACTGCTGGGATAAATGCACAATGGTACTGGTACCATGGAAAACAGTTGAGCAGTTTCTTCCCAAGCGGTACTAGCGGTAAAGAATCTGCCTGCCAACGTAATAGACTCAGGAAACACGGATTTGATCCCTGGGTTGGGAAAATTCCCTGGAGTAGGAAATGGCAACAAGCTCCAGTAGCCTTGCCTGAAAAATTCCATGGATGGTAGAGCCTGGCGGGCTACAAACCATAGAGCCACAAAGAGTCAGACGTGACTAAGTGATGGAGCACACACACACACACACACACACACACACACTTTAGAAAATAGTTGAGCAGTTTCTTCAGAAAGTAAACATATGTTTACAGGAGGATCTGGCATTTCCACTCCTATGTATTTACCTGAGAGACATGAAAAACCTCATGCAAATATTTACTGCTGCTGCTACTGCTAAGTCGCTTCAGTCGTGTCCAACTCTGTGCGACCCCATAGACGGCAGCCCACCAGGCTCCGCCGTCCCTGGGATTCTCCAGGCAAGAACACTGGACTGGGTTGCCATTTCCTTCTTCAATGCATGAAAGTGAGAAGTGAAAGTGAAGTTGCTCAGTCGTGTCCGACTCTTCGCGACCCCATGGACTGCAGCCTACCAGGCTCCTCCTTCCATGGGATTTTCTAGGCAAAAGTACTGGAATGGGGTGCCATTGCCTTCTCCGGAAATATTTACAGCAACCTTTATTCATAATCACCAAAAAAATTGGCAAGTATCCTTCAACAGGGGAAGGGTAAAGAAAATGTGGTACATATACCCCATACAATGGAATGCTACACAGAAATTAAAAAAAAAAAAAAACTACTGATAAATGCAAAATAAACAAAAGTCAAGTGCATTATGCTAAATTTATGAAAGTGTCACTCGGTCATGTCTGACTCTTTGCGACCCCATGGACTATACAGTCCTCGGAGTTCTCCAGGCCAGAATACTAGAGCGTAGCCTTTCCCTTCTCCAGGGGATCTTGCCAACCCTGGGCTTGAACCCAGGTCTCCCCCATTGCAGGCAGATTCTCTACCAGCTGAGCCACAAGGGAAGCCCAAATTAAGGAAGCCAGACTCAAAATCTACCTACTGTATGATTCCATTTATGAAGGCAAACTGCAGGGGCAATAAATAGATCCATGGCTGCCAGCAGCTGGAGCACTGTTTGGTTGGGAGAGGACCTTAAGAGACAGTATGAGGGAGTTTTTGTAGTGATGTAACTTTTCTAATCCTTGAGATGGTAATTACATGCCTTTATCAAAACTCATAAAACTATACACTAAGAGGGGTGAATTTTGCAGAAACAGAAAGGCAGTTCATAAAAGAAAAATATGTCATATGGAAGAAACTTTAGAATAGCCCACTCAACTGATAAGAGGGGAAACTCAGGAAGGGGAAGTGATTAACAGTTTTATCTAAGGCAGTAGGAATAGTGAGGTGAGAACCAAACTCCTGACCTGTCTAGGATCCTTTCCACTACAGCAATATTTTCCAATGTTGTTTTATTTTGATCCTTAGTAACAAATACATCATTACCACAAATTTGGCAGCTTAAACCAATACTTACTTATTATCTCACAGTTCTGCAGTTTAGAAGTCCGGCACACCATGACCAGATCATCTGTTCAGGGTCTCACCAGGCCAAAGTGAAAGTGTCAGTTGGCCTGGGCTTTATCTGGAGGCTCTAAGGGACTATCCACGTCTAAGACCAGACAAGTTACTGGCACAATTCAGTTCAACACAGTTGTGGGACTGAGGTCATGTCCCTGCTGTTAGCCAGAGATCGTTCTTGGCTTCTGAAGGCTGCTGCATTCCTTGGCTCATGACGCCTTCCACCTTCAAAGCCAGCAGCAACAGACCATGTACTTTTCATGCTTTCACTCTTTCTGACATCCTCTCCTGCCACATCTCTAACTTTTACCCTTACCTAGGACAAAGCTCTGTTTTTAAAAGTTTGTGATTGCATTTGGCTGGCCAGATAATTCAGGATAATCTATTTTAAAGTCTGCTGATGAGTGAAGTTGCTCAGTCGTGTCTGACTCTTAGTGACCCCACGGACTGTAGCCTACCACGCTCCTCCATCCATGGGATTTTCCAGGCAAAAGTACTGGAGTGGGTTCCCATTTCCTTCTCCAGAGGATCTTCCCAACCCAGGGATCGAACCTGGGTCTCCCACATTGTAGGCAGACGCTTTACCATCTGAGCCACCAGGGAAGTCTGCTGATTAGTAACCTTAATTACAACTGCGACATCCTTCTTGCCTTGTAACATGCTCACAAGCATGACACCAGGGCAAAGGCCACAGGGACCAAGACTGTGCCCACCGTACAGATTTTACACAATGACCTAGTACACGCATATAAATGAAACAAAAATACTAACCTGTCATTCAGGTGAACACTCTGGTGTTTTTAATAACAATAGCAACATACTACATTGATGTCATGTCCAATTAATGGGCTGCAACTTCTGTTTATGTTGAACAAAGGCCCGCATTCCCTTTTTCTTTTTCATAATTTGTGAGATGAACGTTAAATAAAATTTTAATTTTTATCACTTGCTTTAATGCACGTCTTCTTGAACAACTCTTCATTTTTCCTTAGAAAACGTTACACACCACACCTTTGAGGTAATGACGAGTTTTTAAGCACCACTGCTTAAGGACTTGATCTGCTTGTTATATACACAGCGGTGGTCCTGGTGTTTTCACAGCCATCCTCTGTGACAAGTTCTTGGAAAACATTTATCATAATGATCTTCAACTCATAGGCTCTGCTGCACAGAATGCAATCAAGAAGGCATGGAGGAGAGCTCGAGGTGGCATCATCCGGGTTGGGGAGGGGAAGGTGGCCTCCTGGGATGACTTGGAGGCCTAGGCCTCACTGACCGCTGGGCTGTGCCCGGCAATGGACGAAGGCCACCGGGATAGAGGTCCCGGGGGTGGGACCCAAAGGGCGGAGGGGCCCGAGGCCGACCTATAGACTCGCACGGAGTCCAGGTCCCGAGAGAAATAAGAAAATGATCTAACTCTGCGGGGACTTACCCCTCAAACAGCCAGGCCCTGCATTCCCTTTTAAATTCCTATCTACAGTAATAAAATAGAAGGCCCATATAAGGGCCTCAGAGGCCTGTGCAACCCCTGAAATTATATGCAAAGCTCTGCAACTAATTGTAACAAAAACAGACAAACCCATGATGGGGACAGTCTACAAGATACCTCCCCAGTGCTACTGAAAGCTATCAGTCAAGAAGAGAGAACAGACTGAGAAATTGTCATGGACCAGGAGACTGGGGGACAGGACAAGTAAATGCAATGTACTGGATTGGATATTAGAATAGGAAAAGGATATTAATGGGAAAATTAAAGAAATCCAAAAAGTCTGGACTTCAGTTAATAGTGGTAAGTCAGTTTCTTAGTTTTGACAAATGTACCTGGCAGTGTAAGATGTTAGAAATGGGGACCTAGCTGAGTATACAAGAACCCTCTACTACCTATGCAGCTTTTCTGTAACATTACAGGATTAAGCATCTGTACATTTTCTAGGGAGATTTAGACTTTGTACCTTTCATTCATGATCCAAAAATACTTAAGCTCCACTGTTCAAAGCTTCCTGCTTTTCTTAACCACTACTTTCTAAGTACTCTGCCTCCTTCCTCCTATGACACCCACACCTTCCATCAAAACACAAAATTTACCCAGGGCCTGGGGAAGGAAAGAATAGGGGATTATTTTTTAATGGGTTCAGTTTCAGTATGGGAAGATGAAAAATGCTCTGGAGATGGATAATGGTGATTACAATGGGAATATACTTAATACCACAGAATTATATACTTAAAAATCACTAAAAGGACACATTTTATGTTCTGTATATTTTACCACAATTTTTAAAAATAAAGGAATGGGTACTGATACATGCTATAAAACATTACCAAGATTATCTTAAGTGAAAGAAGCCAGATATAAAATACCACCTCTAATTTCCTTAACAAGGTTCTAAAATTGACTATAGCAACAGTTGTATGTATCTGTGAATAAACTAAAATCTACTTAAATGTACACTTTAAATGGGTAAATTGTATAGTGGTTGTTTAGTCGCTAAGTCATGTTCGACTCTTTTGCAACTCTAGGGACTATAGCCTACATCTGGTGGCTCAATGATGGTAAAGAATGAACCTGCCAATGCAGGAGACAAGTTCAATCCCTGGGTGAAGAAGATCCCCTGGAGAAGGAAATGGCAACCCACTCCAATATTCTTGCCTGGGAAATCCCATGGACAGAGGAGCCTGGTGGGCTAGAGTTGTACATGCCTTAGCAACTAAACAACAACAAAAGCTATTAAAATATTTTAACTGATTTTATATCTCAGTTCAGTTCAGTTCAGTTCAGTTGCTCAGTCATGTCTGACTCTTTGCGACCCCATGAATTTCAGCATGCCAGGCCTCCCTGTCCATCACCAACTCCCAGAGTTCACTCAGACTCACGTCCATTGAGCCGGTGATGCCATCCAGCCATCTCATCCTCTGTCGTCCCCTTCTCCTCCTGCCCCCAACCCCTCTCAGCATCAGAGTCTTTTCCAATGAGTCAACTCTTTGCATGAGGTGGCCAAAGTACTGGAGTTTCAGCTTTAGCATCATTCCTTCCAAAGAACACCAAGGACTGATCTCCTTTAGGATGGACTGGTTGGATCTCCTTGCAGTCCAAGGGACTCTCAAGAGTCTCCTCCAACACCACAGTTCAAAAGCATCAATTCTTTGGTGCTCAGCTTTCTTTATAGTCCAACTCTCACATCCATACATGACCACTGGAAAAACCATAGCCTTGACTAGATGAACCTTTGCTGGCAAAGTAATGTCTCTGCTTTTCAATATGCTATCTAGGTTGGTCATAACTTTCCTTCCAAGGAGTACGCATCTTTTAATGTCATGGCTGCAATCACCATCTGCAGTGATTCTGGAGCCCCAAAAAATAAAGTCTGACACTGTTTCCCCATCTATTTGCCATGAAGTGATGGGACCAGACGCCATGATCTTCATTTTCTGAATGTTGAGCTTTAAGCCAACTTTTTCACTCTCCTCTTTCACTTTCATCAAGAGGCTCTTTAGTTCTTCTGCATTTTCTGCCATAAGGATGGTGTCATCTGCATACCTGAGGTTATTGATATTTCTCCCGGCAATCTTGATTCCAGCTTGTGCCTCTTCTAGGATCACATTTATTTGACCTCTGAAGACCTGAAGTGACATCCCGTAAATTCTGGAGTCACGTTTTGCTGATGTGCTAAAAAAAAAAAAAAACAAAACAACGAACAAATAAATGAAAGACTGAGGTTTACAATGGCTACCAGGGAAGATCAGAAAGATCTGTGGCTAGGCATGGTGGCTCTCCAGTCATGAGGCAAGAATACAGACAAGATTATAAAACACACAAGGCTAAAGTTGATCAGAAACCTTTATTTGGTCTTTATCATATATTAACCAACCTACACAAACCATTTTCTATATTTCTACCACAAGCAGCTGCATCCAGGCCAGAAATGGAAGACCCAAGTAGTGGAAGACCTTGTAGATTAAAGCTAACAGACTTGTTCAGGCTTAGGTGAATGTAGAACAGAAAAAATGTGTAAGTTCAACATTTCAAAGACTCTTCGTCAAAGCTGAGGCCTGCAGAGGGTCTAGCTGAAGGATGCAGGTACAGGCTCACAAAACTGCCCAGCTCAGCAATCAATCCAAAGTACCTAAAAACACAAAGAGCAATGTTTAAACCAAGGTGCTTAAGAACTGGATGAATGGAGCAAAACGGGCCAAGTGACAGATGCTTTGGTACTAGCAGTTCTTCTAAGACCAAAATATTAATTTTGAGAAATACCCATCCAAAAGATCCTTGGGGAAAAAACATGTCATTATGAGGGTGGGCAGTTGAGTCTAGACAATTCAAATTAGTGGTGGGAAAAGGGCTAAGAAGTTGTGTTACTTAATGAGCATCTGTGGAGACTACACAAGGGGGGAGTGATACAAAATAAGTAAGTTCCCTAAGTAGAGTTTATAATCTTTTGAAAAAGATGATAAACAAAGTCAGCAGGCTCTCTTCTAAAGAACTAAATGAATTATCTGGGGAACTAGCGTAGCTTCTGAAAAAATCTAGCTTCCCACAGTCAAGCTTTCTGCAATTCTGGCCTCTGGAGGCCCCCAACATAACATCTGGCTCCACCTCTACCCACACTAATATAAAATTGCAAGGCAAAAACCACCCTCCATACAGATACATACACAAGTTCTAAAGAGCCTTCTTATTCCCACATTCTAAAATAGGATAAAAATTACAAGGCATCTGAAGAATGCCTACCTAGTAAAAGGAAAGTAAAAAGAATAACTTGGGGAAAGAACATGTAAGGAAACAACAAAACAAAGAAGGAATACCTCAAATTTTTTAATAGCCTCTGCTTTTGATAATGGCAAGTTCCTGCTGAGATCAAACTGATACAGCTGATTTAAAATATTTTTTAAAAGAAAATCCTTCAGGCATTAAACAGGCCTCATGAAAAGGCAAATCCAAAACCTAGAGAAGGCAAGAACACAAAGAAAACCTGGCCTCCCAAACTGCTTTGACCTCAGGGGAATCTGCCAATCCAAAAGAGAGCCGAGAAACTGTGCTGTGATTTGACTGAGGCAGTGAAGAGTCAAATATGAGAATGTGCCCAAGTGGAAAGGTTTGATAATTGCCCCCTCTTTAAAAGCTGGATTCCCAAAAGGCTACACGCTCAGAGTAAGGCTGAACTAGAATTAAATCAGTCCCATCACAGACCTGACATCACAGATTATATCAACATAGTGATCAAGAAATCCTCAAGTCCTGGATTCAAGAAAAAGGTCCTGCACCGATACCTGACTCTAGGTGCCTTGCAGAAGCAAATAAAAATCTTTGGAGAAAGGTTTCATTATAAAGGCCTCAAGTGATTATCCAACAAATAACTTTTTCAAATACCATGACCAAATAGCCATATAGGGAAAAAAGACCATGATACAGTACCAACAGAAACAATAAAACCAGAAAAGCAAGCAAATCAGCCTTAAATGGCTTTGAATATTAGCTTGGACACAGACTATAAACAAGTGTACATACTGTGGGTAAGGAAGTGAAAGACAAGCTTCAAAACATCTGCAGCAAATACAAACAAAAATGACAAAAGAGATTTGAAAAGTAATGAAATGGAATTCGCAAAAACTAAAAACTACAAAAACAAGAACTGAAAATAATAACTCAAGAGAAAAAATTTAGAGAAGACAAGACCACTGAAGAGAGAATTATAAGTCAAGAAAATTACACAGAATACATCATGGAGAGGCAAAATTACGGTTAACTTTTAGCATATGCTTAATGCAAATCCCAGAGAGAAAGCAGAAAGAACAAAAGAAAGGAGAGAGGAAGAGACTTCTCCAGGAGAGATGAAAGACCTCAATCCATAGTTTTAAAAAGCGGTGTTCTTTGGAAGGAATGATGCTAAAGCTGAAACTCCAGTACTTTGGCCACCTCATACGAAGAGTTGACTCACTGGAAAAGACTCTGATGCTGGGAGGGATTGGAGGCAGGAGAAGGGGACGACAGAGGATGAGATGGCTGGATGGCATCACTGACTCGATGGACTTGAGTCTGAGTGAACTCTGGGAGTTGGTGATGGACAGGGAGGCCTGGTGTGCTGCGATTCATGGGGTTGCAAAGAGCTGAACACGACTGAGCTGAATTGAACTGAACTGAAGCAAACTTAGGAAATTACTCCTGGATACATTGGAGTGAAACCAGAAAAATCAAAGACAGAAAAAATCTTCAAAACCAGAAAAAGGGGGCAAATTAGCTTCAAAAAAAGCAACAGGAGCCCAAAAAGAGAAGAATGATCACTTCAACGTGCTGAAACAAATAAAGTTTCACCTAGAATTCTATATTCAGCAAAATATCTTTCAATAAAGAAAGTAAATCAGTGAGCCAGAGCAGGCAGGAAAAAAAAACTTTTAAAAAGGTACTTCTAGACCCCCCAAAATACAAAAACAAAAAAACAAAAGCAGAGTTTGCTACCACCAGACACTTGATGATTTACTTCGGAAAGAAAATGATCACAAATGGAGAAGAAATATAACGAGCAAAGACAGTATAAATATATGGATAAATTCATGTATCACTGCCTGTATAATTAACTCTCAAAATAATAGAGAAAATGCTGAATAAATTATACTTAAAAGGCAAAAAACAGAAAAAACATAAAATAAGGACAAACAGAAAGCACAAAATAAGACAGTACATTTAACCCATATGTATCATTAACTACATTAAATTAAATGCTCCACTTAAAGACAAAGACTATAAGCCTGAGGTTTCTTTAAACAATTCACATCCTACACACCAAAAATACATCCGCATGTAGAGAAATTCTCCCTGAAAACTAACTGGAGATTGGCAGAAAAACTCCTGTACAATCAAAGCTGTAAGAAAGACCCCACAGAGTTAGGAAGGGAAGGGAAGGGGTCAGGTCAGGACCTGTACCCCAGGAATAGATACAGAAGATAAGGCAGATCACACGGTTTGGAGCTTCTCCCTGGGTACTGAGCAGTTTGAATCACAACAAGGGCACCCCAGCTCTGGGGCCTAACACAGGGAGGATAAGTCCTTCTTAGCTGGTTTGAAATCTATGGGGACTGACAATGGGGTTGTAAAAAAACCTAGACTCCACTCACGACAAAGTACACACACACTTGCTTACTCCCAAAACAAGGCAGAAGCAGCAGACTGGAACCGTGACTACCCAGTGCGGGCCCCAGCCCATGTCAAGCGCCTCCTCCAGCCCCACTTGCTCCAGAGTGCAGTTCCACGCTAGGGCAAAGGCTGCCACAGCTGAGCAAAACACTCGGCCGTGAGGAACAAAGCCAGCTTGGATCTGGCAGGGCATCTGAGGAGAACAAGGGAGCCCATCACTGGTCACAGGGTGGCAAATCAGGAGTGATCTGGAGTTCTGACTGGTGCTGGGACCACCCGTGCATGCACCCCAGTCCGTGCCAAGCCCCACTCTGGTCCTCTCGCCCCACAGGACAGCTCTCCACCAGGGCAAAGGCTGCCATTTCTGAGGAACGTGCACAGCTGCGGAGGCCAGGGCAGGCTCAAGCCCCGCACCGCATCGCAACAAGGAAAGGGCACCCATTTCTAGCATTCACAGCAGCAGGAGCTCACAGCAGCCTGTAGCTCTGACTGATGCCAGGACCACCCAACCACAGGCCCCAGCCTCCGCTAGGTGCCCAATTTAGCACTTCTGGTTCTAGCACTGCACTCCTTTGGAGCAATAGTGCTGATGCCTGGAGGAAGAAAGAACACGCACTCAACATGAACAGAACCAAGCTGGACCTTCCTCTAAGGGCTTCTGCTCCAGCAATTTGGGACCTGACATCACTCGTGATAGGGCAGTGTTGGCAACTGATGAGTGAAGAAGACCCAGGTCACACCTCCCCTTGGCTCTGGCCCTCCATGTCCAGCCCCACCTTCTACTAAGGTGGCAGCTGCCAGCACGCTGAGCTAACATGTGACTTGTGTTCACTTAAAATCCAACTCTCCCATCCGAGTCACTGAGCCCACACAGAGTACAGAGATGCTCCCAAATAAGCACTCCCCTTCAAGACCAGGATGGGTAACTGTTTCACCTAATTTCACAGAGACAGAGAAATCTTAAGCAAAATGAAAAGAGAGGAATTTCTTTAAAAATGAAAGAACAAGGAAAAAAACCCTGAAAGAACAACTAATGAAACAAAAATAAATAATTTACCAGATAAAGAGTTCAAAGCATTAGTAATAAGAATGCTAACTGAACTAGAGAAAAGAATAGATGAACCGTGAACATTTTATCAAGGATACATTTCTACCGACAGACAACATTCCAAGATTGAATGAGGAAGAAAAAATAATCTGAATAGCTGGACCACTAGTAGTAAAACTGAACCAGTAATCAAAAAATATGCAGCAAACAAAAGTCCAGGACCAGACAGATTCAGAGAAATTTTACATGTTTATACAGCAAGAGCTTAATACCTATCCTTCTCAAACTATTCCAAAAACCTGAAGAAGGAAATACTCCCGAATTCATTCTACAGTAAGACCACCATTATTACCCTGATACCAAAATAAGACAAACTACTGATGAATATCAACACAAATATTCTCAAAAAATATTAGCAAACCAAATCCAACAATATATTAAAAAGAATCATATGCCATGATCAAGTGGACTTTATTCCAGGATACAAGGACAGTTCAATATTCACATTAACAAAAGAAGGCAATGGCAACCCACTCCAGTCCTCTTGGCTGGAAAATCCCATGGACGGAGGGGCCTGGTGGGCTGCAGTCCATGGGGTCACTAGGAGTCGGACACAACTGAGCGACTTCACTTTATTTTTTCACTTTCATGCACTGGAGAAGGAAATGGCAACCCACTCCAGTGTTCTTGCCTGGAGAATCCCAGGGACGGGGGAGCCTGGTGGGCTGCCGTCTATGGGGTCGCACAGAGTCGGACATGACTGAAGTGACTTAGCAGCAGCAGCAGCAACAAAAGAAAAGATTAAAAATCACATGATCATTTTAATAGATGTAGGAAACGCATTTAACAAAATCCAACACTCTTTCATGATAAAAAGTCCCACCAATGTTGTTCATACCAAACTTGCAAAAATAAAACTCGATAATACCAAGCATTGGTGAGAATGGGGAGCAACAGGAACTGTCATACACTCCTGGTAGAAATGTGAATCGGGTATACAGGATGTTTGACAGAATCCACAAAAGAAAAAGATACATATTCTATGCTATATTCTTTCATAAGGGAAGGTTCTTAGAAAAGAATACATACACACACACACACACACACACATTTCCATAAAATACCCAGAAGATTACAAAAGAGATGAAAAACAGTGGCCTGAAAGGAGGGGACCTATATAAGAGATTAAAAGACAGAGAGGTTAAAGGAAGACTGTTCATAATACTTTTTTCAACTTCTAAACTCAATCTATTAAGCATGGAAGATTTAATTATGATAAGGAGGTATGTTTTCAGCCTTGACACAAAGTTAGAACTAGAAGTGAGCTAATAATGGGAAAGGAAGGAATAAGTTCACCAACAGTCCTACCTTACAAAGTGAGTTGTCAACAAAAAATACATGTTTTAGTATGTTACCTAAATTGTAAAGGTAACAGAGGAACTAAAAACAATGATAAAACTGCCAAAAACAAAAAAGAGGGAAAGGATTGATGGGGTAGTATAAGTTTACCAAAACTTCATTTATCATCACTGGAAGTCAAAAGACAACATCTAGAGTTGATAAACCAACAACAAAGCATACTATTCAAAAATATAAGAAACCATCTGAAAAGCTAAAAACAAACAATGACAAGATGAGGGGCAGCAGCTACACTGCATTGTAAGTCATACGGTAACTATCTGACTTTTAATCATGAATATATACTGACTCATTTAAAAAAAAATTCCACTTAGAACATACACATCTAAGGACATAAGAACATTCACTTTACCAAGAACAAAATAACATAATACTGACTAAATCCTAGGGGGCTAAAATGACCAGCCAAAGGGATTCAATTACTGAGATTACTGAATCCAAAGATGAAAATGAACACATCCACCACTTATTAAATGGCCATTTATTAAAAATCCAAGCCAAGCATCATCCACGGTAAAGGCTAAAGTGGAAAACTTCATAAGGTTTCTACACTCCTACTCCTAGTACCCTCCAATTTATCATCCTGGCACCTCAGGTTGGTAGTCTTATGTCTTTAAGGCAGAAACTTAAATAAATTGCTCATCTCTTTGAAAAGATGATAATTAAAAATAAACAGAAGTGCTCACTTCAGCAGCACATTTACTAAAATTTAACAACACAGGGAAGATTAGCGTGGCCCCTGAGCAAGGACGACACACAAATTCATGAAGCAGTCCATATTTAAAACTAAAAACAAACAGCCAGTTACGCTCCAGACATTTTTGACTGAAGAACTGACAGGATGTCAACCACAAGCAGGTGCCCACCTCAGGGAGACAGCCAGCAAGTTATTTTTGAGATGACTATGCAGAAAAGAGGCTTAAAAAAGATCTACAAATTAAGAGAATACTCAGTAATCTAGGCTTAAAGCCAGCCATAGGAATGTATCTTAAAAGACATTTAAAATAATATATCCATACATTCAAAGCTACAGTTTTTGCAGTAGTCATGTACAGATGAGAGTTGGCCCATAAAGAAGGCTGAGTACCGATGCATTGATGCCTTCAAATTGTGGTGCTGGAGAAGACTCTTGAGAGTCCCTTGGACAGCAAGGAGATCAAACCAGTTAATCTTAAAGAAAATCAACCCTGAATACTCATTGGAAGCACTAATGCTGAAGCTCCAATACTCTGGCCATCTGAAGTGAAGAGCCAACTCACTGGAAAAGATCCTGAGGCTGGAAAGATTGAAGGCAACAGGAGAAGGGGGAGACAGAGGATGAGATGGTTAGATAGCATCACCAATTCAATGGACATGAATTTGAGCAAACTCCAGAAGTGGAGGACAGAGGAGCCTGACATGCTATAGTACATGGGGTTGCAAAGAGGTAGACATGACTTAGTGACTGAGTAATGACAACAACCAAAAGGGCCAGAGACCAGGCTGATTACAGTTGCAGAACGAACGGGTGTTAAAAAAAAAAACCACTGAAATAATTCAAAAAAAGATTTCTGAAAGTGATAAGGCTTCAGGGAGGTAGACAGAACATCCTGGAATGGTAAAGGTGAGAATGAACTGAAGGTACATAGCTTTCACAAAGCTCTTCAATCAGAATACATGCAGGAAATAGTGAGCTGATCAAATTTAGGAATTGAGTAGGAGTGAGAGCTCTAAGAAAAGTTAGCTAAAATGAGGAATTTCAAATATTTTCTATTTCTATGAGATTTAGTCAGAAAACAGGAGTTAACCTGAAATTCCTAAGGAAAAAATAACAGGCCAGAACAGTATCTCATAGCAACAAAATAATTACTTTACACAGATTGCTGAAGAAGAAACAAGAACAAGAAACAACCCTTTAAATGTTGGCAATCATTTCTGATCTCCAGCATTATGACAGGTAAGATTTATATCTAAGGCGGGCAATCAAAGTAAGAATCAAACTTCTGAATCTACCTAACTCCACTGGGTTCTTCACAGTCCCTCCCATTTTCTATGGTTAAGCAGTTTTCAGGAGGAAGTTCTAATTATTCAAGGGAATTTGAATTTGTTTTTCCTATCTTAAATAGGAAACAGGGAGAAAAAGTATTTCTACATGAAGAAAGAAGAACCAGGCCATTCGTTTTATAAGATTTTGAACTCAGACTGTTAGCACAGGAAAGACAGATGGAAATGATTACCTACTGATGGAGAACTCACCTTCCAGAAAAGCAAATTCATCCACAGCTTCTATTGCATTATCTGAAACACAAAGTAAAGGGACATCTGACTGATTTCGGTCATTTGGGCATCAATCTCTTACAAAAGCACAACCCACACAGAGACCGGCATGAGGCTTTATGCAAGGAGGGAATTCATAAAATTTGCCCCTTGCTACCTTGAAATCCGAATCTACTCCACCATCAAATCCTACACATCAGCTATCTCTCTACAAGAGTAAGAACGGGGACTTCCCTGGCCGTCCAGTGGTTAATTAAGACTCTGGGCCCCAGTGCAAGGGGCAAGGGTTTGATCCCCAGTCAGGGAACTAAAATTTTTAAAAAAAGAGAAAATAAGAAAAGCCTGGGTAAATACTGTTCATGGAGGGAAACATCTTTGCTCTGAAAGTTATCAGAGAAGAGTTTGGCTATGTAGCAGGGCAAGTGAGATTATAGTATATGAGTTTACACATGTTTCTAGTGTTACTAGCTACAAGGCAGAGTAAAAAATCGAACATCTACGTGAAAAAAAAAAGTCATGGCTGGTACAACATGGCAGAAGGTATAAAGGGACCTACTCAGCTTTGGCAATACCTAGACTCCTTCGGAGAAGGCACTAGCGGCCCACTCCAGTACTCTTGCCTGGAAAATCCTATGGACGGAGGAGCCCGGTAGGCTGCAGTCCATGGGGTCGCTAGGAGTCACGCACGACTGAGCGACTTGACTTTCACTTTCATGCATTGGAGAAGGAAATGGCAACCCACTCCAGTGTTCTTGCCTGGAAAATCCCAGGGATGGAGGAACCTGGTGGGCTGCAGTCTATGGGGTCGCACAGAGTCGGACACAACTGACGCGACACAGAAGCAGCAGCAGCAGACTCCTTTGGTTCTCTGTCCCAGCACCTCTCCAGCCACCCAAAGCATACGGATTAAAAAAGGAGGGTTTTCTGGCACTGTGGCAGCCCAACAGAAAACATCATAGGAAGAGACTCGGGGCACCTCTCATCCTATAATGACGCCATCTCGACTGGCGTAAGGGAAAGCCCCGACGGGCCCAGCCCAGCCCTCCCTTGTCTGCCTCCAGATCCAAGATACCACAGTGACACTCTACCCAAATCTCTCCTCTGAAGAGTTTTCCTCTTCCCTTGTTGAGCACAACAGTAGGCATCTTTTGCAATGGTTTCCACAAAGAGTTCCTGTAAAGAAAATAAGCAGGCAAAAAACTGAAAAAGTTACAATAAACAAACGAAAATTTGAAAACAAAACAAAAAAACCCAGAGAACTGTATCCATGAGTTCCAGTACGATTCGTGTGCGTGCTTCTTTGGTGGGGGTGGGGGCGGGGGTGAAAGAGAGGTTCTCAGGGAAGCTGAAGGTTTTCCTGGACTTGATGAAGGTCTACTCCCCTTCCCCCTCCCGCAATTGCTGAAGATGCATCCACCCCACTCACTCGAGACTCCTACAAGTTCTGTTAGACTAGAGACGCAAGTTATAAAGTCGCGTCCAGGCCCTCTTGAAGAGGTAGGTGTGTTAGCAAACCAGTACAACTACTGTATCTGTATGTGATCCTTTTTCTGTCTTCCCTTCCTACACTCACCATCTCAGAATCCGCCCTACCACCTTTCTCACCTCCCGGGCCTCAGAACATCCCGCCCTACGCTTCCGGTGCTCCCCAAACCAGGACCAAAGGATTGCTAAGCCCCGCCCTTCGGAAGAGCCCCGAGCCCCGCCCGCCACCACGCACCGCGGCACCCCCCCCATCCCCGCCCCATTGTGCCCAAGCCGCACCGCAGCGCGTGCCAGAATGAAGATGGCTTCCTGTCCCGCGAGAGTCACGTCGGGGTCCGCCTTCACCAAGGCCTTCACTCGCGCCAAAGGCAGCCTCGAGAGACGAGCTCCGGACGCACTCGTCGGGGCTGGGGGCTGCGGAGTGGCTGCGTCCCCACCGGTGCCCTCCTCCTCCCGGGAAGCCCCACTTCCAGGCGCCACCGCCGCCATCCCCGCCCTGAGCGTCCTGCGCGCGGCCGCCAACTGTGTGCGCGCAGGCGGCGCCGGCCCCTTTCCCGCGCGCGCTGGAAGCCACGCCCTCTACGGGCGCGTGTCTCCGCCCCTCACGCGGCCGAGCACTGCCGCGAGTTCTTCTAGGCACCTGTCGAGTCTTAACTGCACAACTCACATCTTTTGGGGTCTGGGGCTCTCTCTTACTGTGCCTGATGACTCTCACGCGCCATCTTGCCTCCTCTGAGAAACTTGATTGTAAAAGTAAATACAGCAGTAATAGAAATATATAGGAGAAACTTGAACAAGTTTATATGCTACTACTGCTGCTGCTGCTAAGTCGCTTCAGTCATGTCTGACTCTGTGCGACCCCATAGACGGAAGCCCACTAGGCTCCTCTGTCCCTGGGATTCTCCAGGCAAGAATACTGGAATGGGTTGCCATTTCCTTCTCCAATGCATGAAAGTGAAAAGTGAAAGTGAAGTCGCTCAGTCGTGCACGACTCTTAGCGACCCCATGGACTGCAGCCTACCAGGCTCCTCCGTCCATGGGATTTTCCAGGCAAGAGTACTGGAGTGGGTTGCCATTGCCTTCTTATATGCTACTGGAGGAGACTAAAATAGAAGCAATAAAAATGTGGGAGGCAAAATGATGGACAATATTTTAACAATTCTTCCCACTTTCAGTGATAAAACCTCATCTGTGTCAGAGTCCAATTAGGAGAAAGAAACCACACAGAATTTTAACAGTAAAGTTTAAAAATTCGTAACTATATAAATACAAGATTGACTATTAAGGTGCAAAGAGAACTGTAAAGAACAGGAATTACATGTATGCTCCCAAGCTGAGGTAGAAAACCCAAGGATGAAATGAACACGAAAGGGCACCCCATCCCACCAGAGCTGCGATCAAGGTCTTGTTGCGGAGGATGCAGCCATGACTCCCTGAGCCACAAAGTCACTTAAGTGCCCCGTGGCTGGACTCATGGGCAATTCACCTTCTGGGGTGCTTCGGAAACATGCCTAAGGAGAGGTGCTGCCCACTGCTGGCCACTGTTGTGCACTACAAAAACCTGTTCTCAAAAAAGCACACTGGGACCAAGAAATATCCCCTTTTGTCCTCCAATGCACGCTACTGATATAGCATAAAATCATAATCATGTGGCTGAAGAGAAACCTTCTGACATCGCCAGCAAGCAATGAAGGTGGATCTGGTACTAAGAAGCAATCGGTTGATAATGGCACACCAGTTCAGTCAGTTCAGTCACGCAGTCATGTCCGACTCTTGGTGACCCCATGTACTGCAGCATGCCAGGCCTCCCTGTCCATCACCAGCTCCCAGAGCTTGCTCAAACTCATGTCCATCTAGTCAGTGATGCCATCCAACCATCTGCTCCTCTGTCTTCCCCTTCTCCTCCTGCCTTCAGTCTTTCCCAGCCGCAGGGTCTGTTCCTATGAGTCACTTCTTTGCATCAGGTGCCTACCAGGCTCCTCTGTCCATGGGATTCTCCAGGCAATAGTACTGGAGTGGATTGCCATTTCCTTCTCCAAGGGATCTTCCCAACCCAGGGATTGAACCTGGGTCTCCTGCATTGTAGACAGACGCTTTCCCATCTGAGCCACCAGGGAAGTCAAACAGTACCTACAGCTGGGTACTCTGCCTTCCCAGCTGCTACTAGACTGAAATGTCAGTGCTTCTCTCCAAGGCCATTCCCTCCACCTTTGTCCGTCAGATTTCCAACCCTTCTTGCTTTCTCAAGGAAGTCCCTGTGGCATCTCTTCTCTCTCTTCCTCTCACTCTCTCTTTCTTTCCCTCTCCTACAGCATCTACTTTTCCTCCTTCTGAACCATTCCTGTTAGTAAGTGTGTGCTAAGTCACTTCAGTCATGTTCAACTCTTTGCGATCCTATGAACTGTAGCCCACCAGACTCCTCTGTCCATGGGGTTCTCCAGGCAAGAATACTGGAGTGGGTTGCCATTTCCTACTCCAGGGGATCTTCCCAACCCAAGGATCAAACCCGTGTCTCATGTCTCCTGCATTGGCAGGCAGGGAGGCAGGTTCTTTACCACTAGCATAACCTAGAAAGGCCTCCTATTACCATACATCTTTACTAAAAAATTTGCTCTTGACCCACACACCCCCTCTGCCTCATTTCTTTGCTCTTATTTGGGGGAATAAAAAAAAAAAACCTTTTGCAAACTTACCTATAGTCATTATTTCCAATTTGTCTTTTTTTGCTCCCTCTTGCACTTACTCCAGTGAAGTATTTAATACCACCATCCACTGAGATTGCATTTTCAAGATCATCAATGACCAGGGCCTTGGAAAGATACAGGAGTATCTTGTACAGTACAGTACTTATATCTTTCCAAGTACAGGAACTTGGAAAGATATTTTTTCAGGGCTTTTGTCTATCTAAACAGTTTGATCTTAAAATGTCTTTCAAAGGTTATGGACCCTTGTGAATTGCTAGTATTCTAAATCAGTGAAGATTTAGGATCATCAATAGAGGATTTGTTTGTTGTATTAAGAATGCACATGAAGACTCTTCATGGAGTCCAGGCACCAATTATTCCTGTTGACGTGCAAGGAGACATCTATTTATGCTGTCTAGGCTAATATTATAACTCTTGCAATGAGAAAAAGGCAGCAACACAATAGGAAAAACAATTGCTCAAAATGTCAGAGCTCGCTGAAACCTGTTTGTATTGAAACAATATGGCTTTGGGTTTGGGGTTTTTGTCCGCTGTTTGTGCCTCTGCAGTCCTCTAGTACCGTTTATTTAATGTTGGTTGCATCATTACTCATGACGCTGCAACATAGATTGTGGCACCCATGCATACTCTCTCAGAGAATGTCTCTGTGCTTCATTGATGATGACCAAAAAATGCAAGCCTCTCCAAGCCTTATATACATGAAATTATGAATGATAATCCAATTTCTGATTATATTAAATTTTCTGTTTGGAATTTTATAGTATTAACGTATAACAACACATCTTCAAATCACCTTTTCTCTTGAATTCTTTAGGCTATAATCACTGCATTTTTTGACTATGATCATTTTAGTGTTATCTGCAGTCCTGCTTCCAAACACACAACCATCAAAAGGGAAGAGAGGTAAGGAGACATGAATGGAGCAAGAAAAATAGTCCCAGTAACACAAGAAATGTCCGCTCCTTAGGCATAGTTGAAGAATGACCTGGGAAAGTATACTATCACCGTATCATCTGGAGGCAAGAGAGGACATTAGTTGGAAGAGCCTGCTGTCATTGCAAAGCAATAGTCTTAAAAGCCCTTGGAGGAGTTATGCACAGTCACCCTGGAGGACTCATGTGTGATGCAAAGCCTGAGGAGGGCATGGGATGAAAGCTCCCAGTGGCAAGGGGGTATGCAGGGTAAAGGATGCCTGCCACTGTCCCATACCTTTGAGTATAAATCAGAGATGACACTATGGTTGGAACACAGATGGGTAAGAGCTGAGGTGTGCACACATATGCAGCTCAGGTCAAAATGTTGGCACTGCATCATCAGTAGCCCAGGGCCCAGTGTCTGATGTGAGAGTCACCCCAAATCAGCGTGTCAGTGCCATTCTAGTGACCCAGTCTCACACAAATCACATCAGCCAGTAGGAGCAATCCAGTTGTCAGGCTGCCCTCCCAGACCAGGGCCCAGCCCTCAGAGGACCCTGTGGGCACAAATCTTGGGGTTCCTCAAGGCAATAGGTCAACCCTACACATGGAGTAAAGGTTGGGAGAGTGCCCCCAGGGGCAGAAAACAAGGATTGGCTCACACGTGTCCCTGTCTAAAGACCGGGGCTGTCATCTGTGCCCAACCTCTGGGTCTACTGTGACTAAATGAGCCCTACTGGAAAGAGATCAGATAACCCCACTTATATTTTTTCCACTTGTACTGTTGCTTAAGCTTCTCTCCAAGGATCCTTATTTTCTTTCTAGACTTGATGTTACCTGTGTTCACTTTAAGAACAAGATACAAAATTCCTCATTGCCAAGAATTAATTTTTATAGTCTTTGGAGATACTCAACGATTCATCAGGAAGTTTGTTTTTCCAAAGATGCAGTTGAGTCACAGAATTTGCAATCTAGAAGGGATTTGAGATGTTCATAAAATCATAGACATCCAGATATGAGCGAGCTTTAAGGTCGTTTAGATCAATTCTTTATTTCTGAATTCCCTCCTTCTAAACCTCCTCTCTTGGTTTCTGTGACGTCCAATACCCTAGTTTCCCACCTCCTCTTTCTAGTCACTCTTTATCAGTCTCCTTTGTAGGTTACTTTTCCCAGGGCTAAACCTTCATACTATTTTTCTCACTCTAGGTCCCTAAATGAGCTCATCCAGGCCCATGGCTTTAAATACCATCTATAGGCTAAAGATTCCCAAATTTATATTTCCAGCCCCACACTCTCCACTGTGTTTCAGGCTTGTGTATCCAGCTATCATTGTTCCTTGCCACTAGTATATCTCTCAAATGTCTCAAACTTGAAATGCTTAAAAATAGACTCTAGATTTTACCTTTCACACATATCAGTGAGTACCCCCCTCCTAGCATTCCAAGCAAATGGTTCTGCTATCCATACAGATGCCAGAGCCTTAAACCCAAGAATCCTTTTTCTTACCTACCTTCTTTTCCTTCAGCCTCACGTCCACTTTATTAATAAATTCCTTCTATTTTGCTCACCTTTTTTCAAATGCCTCTACTTCTTTTCATCTCCAGTGCCAACATTCTTACCCAAGTCATCATCATCTCTCCTCTGGACCATTCCTATAATGTCCTAACTGGTTTTCCCTATTCTAACATTGGCTCAATCTATGCTCTGTTTAGCAACTGAAGGATTATTCCAAGGTGTGAAGTTGAATCTTAAATCATTCAATGGCTCCCCTGTACCCAGAATAAATTTCAAAATCGTATAACTGCTTAATATGGCTTGGTCACCTCTGACCTCATCTCATATATGCCCTCTTGCTCACCATGCTCCAGTATTGCTATTCTTTCATTGCCTTGAACACACCAAGGTTTTCTCACCCTCAGGGCCTTCACATACTAAGACCTCTTCCAGGAATGCTCTCCTACTGATTTCTTCTTTAGGTGATGGTTTTAAACACATCTACAAATTCTTAGACTTTAATCTCTTAAAAAGTGGAATCTCATTTTCCCTCCTCTTGCTTCCAATGAATAAAATGCTGCAGAAGTAACTCTGTATAACTTGCTACAACTAGCTTGAAAAAGGTGATAAAGCTTCTAACTGCATTCTCCCTCTTGGGAGGCTTATCCTTGGAATCCAGCCATCATTCAAGCAGCCTCATGGAGAGGCTACAGGAAGGTATTTTTGCTGACTGCCCCAGTTCCGGTCCCTGGCAACAGCCAGCATCAATCACTAGACATGTAAATAAGGAAGACTTCAGATAAGTCCAGTCCCCATCCTCCAAACTGCTCCAGTTGATGCTAGGTAGAGCAGAGACATGCTTTACCAACCCCCACTAAATGACAGATTTGTAAGCAAAACAACTGCTACCATTGTTTTAAGCCAATAAATTTTGGGGTGGTTTGTTGCATAGCAGTAGATGTCTGGAATACAGCTGAGATGTCCCCTTCTCAGAACTGTCTTCCCTGACTGTCCTATTTAAGTGTCTACTGGTTCCATCCAGCACTAATACATGATTAATCATTATTATTAATGCCCAGCCTAGTGCTTGGTACTCAGGAGGTGCTCAGGGAATATTTCTGGAATGAGCAATTAAATGAGTGAATCCTCTTGTCATATTTGAAGTTACCAGTCATTAATAAAATAAAAGCTTATTTAATTATTTGCAGGGTGGTAACATCAAACATCCATTCAGACAGAGGAAAGGGGCTTTGCAGAGCTGCTCTTCTGGTGCTGCTGCATGAGGAGGATGGGGAGACTTGATGGCCACCACCCAGGGGTGGAAGTCACTGGGGCCTGGGAAAGTAGAGAGGGCATCCCAAAGACACTAGCCCTGTTGTCAATGCAGCAGACTGTCTGCCTCATCTGTTATTGAGGAAGCAAGTGACTCCCTTTGTTATCTCATGCACATCTTTCTCAGAGGTGGGCATATTCCCAATTTGGGAAACAGAAGTCAGGTGGATTGAGGCAGGAGAATTTCAGGGAATCATTCTTGAAAGAGATGCTGCACTTTGGCCTAGTTGATCATGACAAACTTGCCAGATGATCGAGTTTCAGGCTGGTTCCTGGGGCCCCTGTTCGTTGCTTCCCACCCTGACTTGTGGTTTCCTTGGTGACAGGACAGCTGCTGGGCAGATGGCAGCTTTGGAGCCACCTGACTAGCTTCGAGGCTAACTGACTCTGGCAGTTTTGATTGAAATGAAAAGACTTAGGGCTTCTACTTGCTTTCTTTAATTAAACCTTCCCTTCTGGAGTGAGTTTGTTAATATTGCATTAGATTAGGGGGTTTTCTGGTGACAAGAGAGTTTCTTTACCAGACAGGTTGACTAGTTGGGGCTGCTGGCAGAATTTCTGCAGTTGGGCTTCTCAAAGCAGCCCAGCCAAGCAAGGCTACACCCTCATCTGTTCCCCAAGTGATGCTTCTCAGGGGTGTCTACCAATCAGGTCTCAATAGGAAAACAGAAACCACACTGGTCATTCTGACAGAAAGAATTTAACCCAGGCAAGTACTAGAGGCTGAAAAGGCAAACGAGAAATGTCAAGATAAACACAGAGGCAGTAACTGCAGCAGGCAGCTGGGACTGGAGAGCAAAAGAAAGAGACTGGGGTCCTAATTAATCAGAAGCTTGGCAGAGGGGCCCAGCAGAGCTGGAACCCAGACCTCCAAAGAGAGGCAACTGCCTGGTATCTCTGAGGCTGGTGCTGGGAGTGTAGGAAAAAACAGGAAGACACTGCTATTCGAAAGAGCTGTCATTGCTGGAGTTATGCTCAGTGAGGAAGGAGGGAGTCCCTGCTCCTTCCTCCAGCCTTGCTGACAGAGCCTCACCTGGAGTGAGTTGGCCACAGAGAATTGCAGTTTGCAGAGTCGTAGCCCCAGTGCCACAGAGTAGAGTATAAATGGGTGGGTGTAAGCTGAGAGACGTTGGTTTCGTAACCAGCACAGGAGTCTGAACAAAAGGATCAGGGTAGATGACGAGATAGAATACCCAGGCCACAAGCATCCGCATCTTCTCTTTCACTGGTGGACGTCACTGTGATTACTTAGTTCTTTGCACATCACAGAGACCTTCTTACATTGTCTTATTTAAAGGCAGATGATGGTAACATGGAGAAGCTGCCTATGTGTTCTGGCCCTGAGGAAAGTGAGAGGCTGTCCTGGGCCCAGCACTGGTCTGCTTTGCCCCCACTTTGTCCCTGAGTTCCTGCCCTCGGGGCCTAGAACAGCCTGGTGCAGCCTGATCTGTGCTTCTCTCATGAGCGTATTTCTCTAGATCTGGAAGTTTCCAACTTGTTCCTTAGGAGCAGGTGGGAAGGTCACCAAGCAGGACAGTCACTCTGCTCTCCAACCCTGTTTCAGCCAGAATAGCTCCACAGCATTTATTTCTCACATTTGGTTTCCAAGTCAGTTTACTTTTGAAGATGAGGTTGTACAGGGAATAATAGGTGGTAGACCCTTCTCCTAGAGGGAGAGCCTTCCAAATGCCAGCACCAAGATGCCAACAAGGCTGACTTCCAATGATCTTCCCCTCTGAGATGTCCTCTCTCCCTACCAGCCTTAGGCAGGTATCAGTCCCTGTTTATCCCCTTCAGAGGCTAACCCTCCCCCAAACCTCCTAAGGGTGACCCTTCAAAGGCATGTTGGTGGGTGGTCCACTAAATGTTCAACGTCTGGGTGCATGGGTTGCACTCATTTGCAATGTAAGTATAATCTGAGGTCTTGTTTTTTGTTCATATGTTGGTTGATGTGTTTTTCTGCAAGAAGTCTTTTAATCCACCCTAGAGGAAGAGAAAGGGTGGAAAGGGGTGACTCGTAGGAAGGAAGGAATAGTATTTTTCCTTTCCCAAAGGGACCCTGGATCCACACCTGCCACTAACTTTGAAAGTATAAACATGGAGACAGCTGGCCCATACTCCCACCTTCTCTTGCCACTCCCAAGCCCACCCAACAGACACTGAAGCACACCTCAGCCCCCAAGTCTAAATCCTGCCCAAAAGCCCTCTGCCTTTGGCTACGCCTAAGATGTAGGTGAGCTCACCATAGGCAAGACAGATGTGGGATGAGGTTCATGCAGCTCTGAAAGAGGCTGGAGCATTTAAGCAAGAAATTTTGAGTCTCATGTACCCAAATATGGTCTAAATGGAGGGACTGACCTTATTTGGCTATATAGGAGTTTTTGCAAAAAGACCAGGTAGTTGGAACATCAAAAAATTACTGTTACTTAAAATCAGACCTCTCAAGTTAAGGAATGTAGCACTTTTCTATGTATGGAAAGATGCAAAAGTCTGGGCTCACTGAAATCATTTATTTTTAGATTCCACGTATAAGGGATGTCATATGATACTTCTTCTCTGTCTGACTTACTTCACTCAGTATGACACTCTGTCAGCTCAGTTCAGTCGCTCAGTCATGTCCGACTCTTTTCGACCCCATGAATCATAGCACACCAGGCCTCCCTGTCCATCACCAACTCCCGGAGTTCACTCAGACTCACGTCCATCCAGTCAGTGATGCCATCCAGCCATCTCATCCTCTGTCGTCCCCTTCTCCTCCTGCCCCCAATCCCTCCCAGCATCAGAGTCTTTTCCAATGAGTCAAGTCTTCGCATGAGGTGGCCAAAGTACTGGAGTTTCAGCTTCCGCATCATTTCCTCCAAAGAAATCCCAGGGCTGATCTCCTTCAGAATGGACTGGTTGGATCTCCTTGCAGTCCAAGGGACTCTCAAGAGTCTTCTCCAACACCACAGTTCAAAAGCATCAATTCTTCAGCACTCAGCCTTCTTCACAGTCCAACTCTCACATCCATACATGACCACTGGAAAAACCATAGCCTTGACTAGACAGAATTTTGTTGGTAAAGTAATGTCTCTGCTTTTGAATATGCTATCTAGGTTGGTCATAACTTTCCTTCCAAGGAGTAAGCGTCTTTTAATCTCATGGCTGCAATCACCATCTGCAGTGATTTTGGACCCCAAAAAATAAAGTCTGACACTGTTTCCACTGTTTCCCCATCTATTTGCCAGGAAGTGATGGGACCGGATGCCATGATCTTCGTTTTCTGAATGTTGAGCTTTAAGCCAACTTTTTCACTCTCCACTTTCACTTTCATCAAGAGGCTTTTGAGTTCTTCTTCACTTTCTGCTATAAGGGTGGTGTCATCTGTATATCTGAGGTTATTGATATTTCTCCCAGCGATCTTGATTCCAGCTTGTGCTTCTCCCAGTCCAGCGTTTCTCATGATGTACTCTGCATAGAAGTTAAATAAACAGGGTGACAATATACAGCCTTGACGTACCCCTTTTCCTATTTGGAACCAGTCTGTTGTTCCATGTCCAGTTCTAACTGTTGCTTCCTGACCTGTATACACGTTTCTCAAGAGGCAGGTCAGGTGGTCTGGTATTCCCATCTCTCTCAGAATTTTCCACAGTTTATCATGATCCACACAGTCATAGGCTTTGGCATAGTCAATAAAGCAGAAATAGGTGTTTTTCTGGAACTCTCTTGCTTTTTCCATGATCCAGCGGATGTTGGCAATTTGATCCCTTGTTCCTCTGCCTTTTGTTCCAAATGGCGTGATTTCATTCTTTTAATGGCTAGTTTAAAAGGTTAGGTTGTTTATTTGAGATGTTTCTAGTTTCTTGAGGGAAGATTGTATCGCTATAAACTTGCCTCTTAGAACTGCTTCTGCTGCACCTCCAGTTTTAGACCATTGTGTTTCCATTTCCATTTGTCTCTGTTGTTGTTCAGTCACCAATATATTAATCTTTATATTCATGGAGATAAAATATACTTGGACAAAAATTTTTATCATCAACTTCATAAAGTAGTTTTCTCATATAATTTATAAATATGTAATTTTCATGTATTAGATGGTATTTGGGATATTTACATGATGTATAGGGAAAATGGCTACACTTACTGACAAGCTTAAATGGTAAAATGTCCTGATTTTAATAATCCTTTAAAAAATGGTCTCAATGTCAAATTTTATGCTCTTGTTTTTTATACTCTTCTTTCCTTAAATAGTACAAATCAAGAATAATCTCGTTTTCTAATTCTTTATAATTTTCATTATTCAGTAGCACTTTTCTGCCCTAATTTAGTAGAAGGATAAATCCGGAACCTAGTGAGCTACATAAAAGTGGAGCTGCTTGCTCCCCCTCTTCCCTCCAAAGTGTCTTAGATTCCTTTTGCTTTCGTGTCCATGTGCCTGGGTTTTTTACTTTTATCACCCTTCTATTTGCTATTGGGCCGTTATCTATCCTTCATTCTTTCTTGTATCCATTTATATAGTTTTAAAAATCATTCCAAAAAAAATAATGCTGAGAAACTGGTGATGATCCTCAGACACAGCATCCGTCTACACCAAAGCTCAACTTGGGCAAATCACTTCCGCTATAATTTGTGGGGGTGAAGTGGAGGCACTGTTTTTGACAAGAAGAAATGAAATCGCATATGATAGAAAAGTACCAAACTGCTAGTGATATTCAGCTGCTTTTGTATTAATCACCCAAAGGCTCCCCTTATCAGTAACAAACTACCCTCCAGATAATTGAAATTTGCCAAATATTTTTAAAAAGCATTGTATTGTGATTTTATATAACCAAGAATGATATATCTGAAAAGTCTCACAGCCCCTTACTCAAGGCAAGGAGTAATGCCTGTTGTGTGTGTTTATTTACTCCAGAAAAAAAGAGGCAAGGGCTACAAAGATGATTCCATGAGCTGTTAAGTATTATCACAACTACCACAAAACCCTTTGTTGCTGTTCAGTGGGTCAGTCATGTGCAAATCTTTGTGACCCCATGGACTGCAGCACGCCAGGTTTCCCTGTCCTTCACTATCTCTCAGAGTTTGTTCAAACTTATGTCCATGGAGTTGACGATGCCATCCAACCATCTCATCCACTGTTGCCCCATTCTCCTCCTGCCCTCAAACGTTCCCAGCATCAGGGTCTTTCCAATGAATCAGCTATTCACATCAGGTCACTAAAGTATTGGAGCTTCAGCTTTAGCATCAATCCTTCCCATGAATATTTAGGACTGATTTCCTTTAGGATTGACTGGTTTGATCTCCTTACTGTCCAAGGGACTCTCAAGAGTCTTCTCCAATATCACAATTCAAAAGCATCAATTCTTCAGCACTTAGCCTTCTTTATGGTCCAACTCTCACATCCGTATGTGACTACCGAAAAAACCACAGCTTTGACTAGATGGACCTTTGTTGGAAGAGTGATGTCTCCGCTTTTTAATATGCTGCCTGGGTTTGTCAAATCTTTTCTTCTAAGGAGCAAGCATCTTTTAATTTTGTGGCTGTAGTCACTGTCCGCAGTGATTTTGGAGCCCAAGAAAATAAAGTGTCACTGTTTCCCTTGTTTCCCCATCTATTTGCCATGAAGTGATGGGACCACATGCCATGATCTTAGTTTTTTAATGTTGAGTTTTAAGCTAGATTTTTCACTCTCCTTTTTCACCTTCATCAAGAGGCTCTTTAGTTCCTCTTCACTTTCTGCCATTCGAGTGGTATCATCTGCATATCTGAGGTTATTGATATTTCTCCCAGCAATCTTGATTCCAGCTTGTGCTTCATCCAGCCTGGCATTTCACACAATGTGCTCTGCATAAAAGTTAGACAAGCAAGGTGATAATGTACAGCCTTGATGTACTCCTTTCCCGATTTTCTTCCAGTCCATTGTTCTATGTCTGATTCTAACTGTTGCTTCTTGACCTGCATACAGGTTTCTCAGGAGGCAGGTAAGGTGGTCTGGTATTCCCATCTCTTGAAGAATTTTCCACATTTTGTTGTGATCCACACAATCAAAGGCTTTAGCGTACTCAATGAACCAGAAGTAGATGTTTTTCTGGAATTCTCTTCTGTGACCCACTGGATGTTGGCAATTTTATCTCTGATTCCTCTGCCTTTTCTAAATCCAGCTTGTACATCTGAAAGTTCTCAGTTCACATACTGTTGAACCCTAGCTTGAAGGATTTTGAGTATTACCTTGCTAGCATGTGAAATGAGCACAATTGTGCAGTAGTTTGAGCATTCTTTGGCTTTGCCCTCCTTTGGGATTAGAATGAAAACTAACCTTTTCCAGTCCTGTGGCCACTGCTGAGTTTTCTAAACTTACTGGCATATTGAGAGAAGCACTTAAATAGCATCATCTTTTACGATTTGAAATAGCTTACCTAGAATTCCATCACCTCCACTAGTTTTATTCATAATAATGCTTCCTAAGTCCCACTTGACTTCACACTCCAGGATGTCTGGCTCTAGGTGTTATTAAACCACTGGGTTATCTGGGTCATTAAGACCTTTTTTTGTATAGTTCTTCTGTGTACTTTTCCCACCTCTTCTTAATGTCTTCTGCTTCTGTTAGGTCCTTACTGTTTCTGCCATTTATTGTGCCCATCATCATATGAAAAGTTCCCTTGATATCTCTTATTTTCTTGAAGAGATCTCTAGTCTTTCCCATTCTATTGTTTTCCTCTATTTTCTTTGCATTGCTCACATAAGAAGGCTTTCTTATCTCTCCTTGCTCTTCTTTAGAACTCTGTATGCAGATGAGTATATCTTTCCTTTTCTCCTTTGCCTTCTGCTTCCCTTCTTTTCTCAACTATTTGTAAGCCCCCTCAGACAATCATTTTGCCTTCTTGCATTTTGTTTACTTGGGGATGGTTTTGGTCACTGCTATGAGTGGTGACCAGTCTTGAAGGTGAATCAGAGAGTCAAAGGTGAATTTGGGGACAGGAATCACAGAAATCAAACAGTGGGGTGGTTTCTGCAGCAACGGCAGTTCTCATATGCAACCAATCACACAGGATGTCTCTGAAGCAGAGTTCCTGACAGCCCAGGGATGGAGTGCCAGTATGGCCTCCTGGGCTGTCATCTCTTCAGGAGCGTCTGAGCAGTGTCAGGGGAGAAGTGGGATGGGTTCCTGGACAGGGAACACCGGAGTCTCCAGGCAGCAGGGGCTCCCCAGTGAGCCACCTGGACTGGCTCAGAAGTAGGGGAACCACAGCGTTCTTAAAGACTGGAGGCCTTTCCCAGATGCCACTGGACTGTGCCACTCCCAGGGACTCCCACTTCATCCTGGTGAGAGGAAAACTATCCCAATAATACTTGATATTGGACATCTCATTCTCTTGGTGAGGGAGTGTTCAGAGCTAATTTCAGTACTGTGACATTTCTTGCATCCAAATGTCGTGAAGCAAATTCATACTTGCTTCAAGCATCCCTGGTGGCTCAGACAGTAAAGAATCTGCTGCAATGCAGGAGATCCAGGTTCAATCCCCAGGTAGGGAAGATCCCTGGAGAAGGGAATGGCAACCCACTTCAGTACTCTTGCCTGGAGAATTCCATAGACAGAAGAAGGCTACAGTCCATGGGGTTGCAAAGAGTCAGACACAACTGAGTGACCAAAACTTTCATACATAATGTATATAAATTAAATAATACACATGTAGAAATGCCATTTTCCTGATGTTTTTGCTTTGTGAAGCATGGAGAAATGGCCTGATGGCCACATATAAGGCCTAGAAATTTGTAGAAATTTCCCAAGGAAAGCATTGCTTCATCCTGCTTGACCATGAAGGCAGAGCAGGTCCTCTGGGGCAATTCTTGTACCCCAAGATGAGGATATTCCTGGCATAACTGAGTAAACCAAAAATGGAATCTTACAAATACACCCTCTTCAGTCCCAAGGGTCAGCAAGTAGCTGCAGATGATTCTGGCATTTCCCACTGCTTATTTAAAAGGAAAACATTTTTATAATAAAACAAAGAGTATAGGTTTGTCCTTCAGGGGACCTGAAGTCCCAGTACAGTCAAAGGTACCGATTCCTATTTCCATATTCCAGTTGGCACCATTCATGTCTGCATTCCCCGGAAATGGTTTTGCAGCCTGGAGAACAGAGACCATGATTGGAGAAAGAAAGATGTTTATCACTAAATGATAGAAAGCAAAAGGTCACATCATCTATGGATACACAGAGAGGAAGACCTTCCTGCCCCCACTGCCTGTGGGTGGGACCCTGTGGGCCAGATCTGTGAGGTTTCCTGCAGTGACCGCCACAGTGCCAGGGTTTTCAGGTAACCACAGCAGAAGCAGATGGTGCTTACAAATAATGTTCAAGCTGGGTGAGGAGCTTAAATCTCCTCATTTTACAGAGCAGGATGGCAGGCCAGGAAAGGCAGATGAGCCATCCACACAACCTATAGTGGCAAATGTAATCCTTGTCCATACCAGTGCTCTTACCAACCTGGGGCAGTGGGTGCCATGTGAAGTCATTGACACGGATTTCAAGAACATTAAGAAACAGACAAACGGAAACTGTTGTCCAAGAAAAAAACAAAGGCCACCTATAATTCTACCACCAAGAAACTCATAAGTAACATGTCAGTCTAGAACACATCCACAGTCACTCTGCCTGTGTTCTCACACCTCTCTGTCTCATTCTAAGCTCTGCACCAGAGAATACAGAGTTTTTAGTCACTTCTTGAAGGGTTACAGCATTGCCCATCTACTAGGTCACAAAGGAAGACTTGATAAATTCCAAAGACCGAATATCAACCAGATCATGTTCTCAGACCATAATGCCAAAAAATTGGAAATCAATCACAAAAGAGTGGAAGTTGGGAGTTAGAGGTGTGATGCAGGGAGCCCAAAGCCAGTGCCCTGTGACAACCTAGAGGGATGGGAAGGGGAGGGAGGTTGGAGGGGGCTCCAAGAAGGAGGGGACATATGTACACCTAATGCCAATTCATGTTGATGTATGGCAAAAACCATCACAATATTGTAAAGTAATGATTCCCTAATTAAATATATATATACATATATATATTTTATCTTATAAATTTCAATACTGGAAACTAAATGAGAGTACTAAAATTTATAAGGTAAAAAAAAGCATATACCATATTACTAATTACTTAGAATTCCAATGAAATGGCAATGTATTAAAATTTGTGGAGCTTAGTAGATAGAGCAGAATTTGTAACTTCAAATATAAGCTAAACCGTTCACTTAAGAAGCTGAAACAGGAGCAACAAAGCAAGCTGAGGAAACAAGAAGGAAAAAAAAAATAAACAGTGAAAATCAATGAATGGGAAAAAAAAAATAACAAAATTCATAAGCTAATTCTTTGAAAAGATAAATGAAGCAAAATTCTGGCAAAACTGGTTAAGGAAAGAGGTGAGAAAGAGACATTATATATTAAAATAGACATATATACAATGAAAATGGGGAAAATTACAGACATACAAAAATAAAATAATGCAATAACCACTTTGAAGCAGTCTTGGTAAGACACCAAATCTATATTTGATCAAGAATTGAGTTTAAACTACCAGTTTACAGGAATACAGAGGACAGATCAATCTAGAAATGCAGTCATGGGAAACCCTAGGCAATGTGATTTCTTCATAAGAGAGGGAAAACAGAGTTGGAAAGGAACGGAAGGTTATGAGAGATTAGAAAACAGGCAACCAAGCCCAATATGTAGGTTTTGTTTGGATTCTGGTTTTTTTTTTTTTATTATAATGATATTTATGAGACAGTTGGAAGTTTAAACACTGGGTATTTCTTGACATTGAGAAATTGTGAATATCTGGGGAGGAGATGATGGCATTATGGGTAGACAGAAAAAAATACTGGAGCATTTGTAGTTGTCATGATAAAAAAGTCTGAGCTTTGCTTCAAAATAATATGAAAGGGGATGAGAATGGAGGTATAGACAAAATAAAATTGGCCTTGTGCTTCTATTGAAGCACAGAGGATTCAGTATTCTGTATACGTTTGCATGTGTAAGTGAAAAAAGGGAGAAAACGGCCCAGCCTTTTTTGTGAAGTTAATGTAATTTTTACTTAAAAACAAATCCAGACAATACAAAGGGAAAAAAAATGATGGCCTCATTTCACTTATGAATGAGAATGCAAAAAGTAAAATGCTAGGTGATCTCCATCCAATAATACACTAAAAGATTTGGTTTATCCCAGAAATAGAGGAAGATTTTCCAGAGAATGCATGGTGCTATTCATTACAGTTAAGACTAAAGGGAAAAAACCATCATCTCTTTCAATAGATGCAGACAAAACCTTTAATGTACATCTATTGAAGATTTTATAATTAAAAAATCTTAGCAAACTAGGAATAGAAAAAAGAAATTCCTTAAATTGGTACCCCAAAACTGACATCAAAAAATTTTCTTAATGGAGAAAATTTAGGCACATTTCTTTTAAGACTGGGAAGGAGACAAAAATGTACTATTACTGCTACTCTATAGCAGAGCTAGAGATCCTAGTCAATATGGTAAGAAAAGAAAAAAGTTTTAGTGATTTGAAGGGAAAAGTAAAACTGCAATTATTTATTTAAAAATATGATAATCTGCATAGAAAAACAACAAAATAAACAATCTATTACAATTAATAATAAAATTAAGCAAGGTTATTAGAAATAAGGTCAATATACACAAATTTCTAACTTTTTTCTACACCAGTGCCTCCCAACAAAGAGTGGTTTTGCCTTGCAGGTGGGATTGATAAATTTGACAAATCAATTTTAAAACGACACCCAGTTTAATTTGAATTTTAGATAAGCAATACATAATTAAACATGTCCTGTACAAAAACTGGGACAAAATATTAAGTGTTAGTGTTTCATGTGAGAATCCCACTCCAACAGGAATTTTGACAATGTCTGAAGACATTTTCAGATATCAAAGGGGAAGGGCTGCTACGGGCATCCATGGTGTAAGACAGGGATAGCACTAACATCCTACAGCACACAAGACACCTTCTTTTGAAAAGGATTATCCAGCCCCAAACCTTAACAGTGCCGAGGCTAAGAATCCCTGCAGTAATCAACCAGAAAATATAATAAAAATCAGGGATCATGCACAAGTGTAAACTGTCTCAGTTCAGTTCAGTCACTCAATAGTGCCCGACTCTTCGCAACCCCGTGGACCACACCCAAACTCATGTCCATTGAGTCAGTGATGCCATCCAACCATCTCATCCTCTGTCGTTCACTTATTCTCCCACCCTCAATCTTTCCCAGCATCAAGGTCTTTTCAAATGAGTCAGCTCTTCACATCAGGTGGCCAGAGTATTGGAGTGGCAGCTTCAGCATCAGTCCTTCCAATGAACACTCAGGACTGCTCTCCTTTAGGATGGACTGGTTGGATCTCCTTGAAGTCCAAGGGACTCTCAAGAGTCTTCTCCAACACCACAGTTCAAAAGCATCAATTCTCCAGTGCTCAGCTTTCTTCACAGTCCAACTCTCACATCCATACATGACTACTAGAAAAACCATAGCCCTGACTATACAGACCTTTGTTGGCAAAGTAATGTCTCTGCTTTTCAATATGTTGTCTAGGTTGATTACAACTTTCCTTCCAAGGAGCAAGCGTCTTTTAATTTCATGGCTGCAGTCACCATCTGCAGTGACCTTGGAGCCCAAAAAAACAAAGCCAGCCACTGTTTCCCCATCTATTTGACATGAAGTGATGTGACCAGATGCCATGATCTTAGTTTTCTGAATGTTGAGCTTTAAGCCAACTTTTTCACTCTCTTCTTTCACTTTTATCAAGAAGCTCTTTAGTTCCTCTTCACTTTCTGCCATAAAGGTGGTGTCATCTGAATATCTGAGGTTATTGATATTTCTCCCGGCAATCTTGATTCCAGCTTGTGCTTCTTCCAGCCCAGCATTTCTCATGATGTACTCTGCATATAAATTAAATAAGCAGGGTGACAATATACAGCCTTGATGTACTCCTTTTCCTATTTGGAACCAGTCTGTTGTTCCATGTCCAGTTCTAACTGTTGCTTCCTGACCTGCATACAGATTTCTTAAGAGGCAGGTCAGGTGGTCTGGTATTCCCATCTCTTTCAGAATTTTCCACAATTTATTATGATCCACTCAGTCAAAGGCTTAGGTATCAACAAAATTCATAAAGCCTTTATAAGAGAAAAATTTGAAACTCTGAGAAAAGGAGAAAAGATTATAAGGCACAGAGAGACATTCTATGTTCTTATAAACATTCAAAAGGTCAATTTATCCCTCAAATCAGTAATTTCATTGCACCTCTAAACAAAATTTAAGCTGTTTTTTTTTTTTTCAGGGATTTGATAAACTTACTCTAAAGTTTATATGGAGGAATAAAGGACTATGAGTAGCACAAATTTGGAAAGGAAAAGAAGAAAGATTTGCCTTGCTAGATAAAGCACTCTAGCAAGTCCTGGTAATAGAAGATGTCTGTTAGTGGTTCAAGGACAAACAAAAGAGATCAATGGGGCAGAAAGGAGTCCTCAGAAACATACCCTCAGGAACTTAATATATTCAGAAGAAGAGTTATGAATCAGTGAGAAACAGCAGGCTTACTAAGGACACAAAGGAAAAAAAACACTGTACTTTACCTGATATTACATAGAAAGATGTAATATCAGGTTTTACAATAACCCTTAAAAAAAGTAAAACAATTAATAACTTTAATAGAAGACAATATTAATGGGAAAAGGGTGAGAAAGGTCAAAGTTACAAACCATAAAGCAAAAAAGAATTGATGGGTTTGGTTTTTCCAAAGGAAAGGATTCCTAGTCAACAAAGAATACAGTGGACAAAATTAATAGATTGGGAGAAGTTACATTCACTACCTGAAGCCAACAAGGGACTGATAAGCTAGATTAAATAAGAGACTCCAGCAAATCAGCAAAAGAAAAGAAAGAACCCTGGTTGAAAAATCAGCAAAGAAAATGACCAGGCAGTTAACTGAAGGAAACATAAAAGAGATGGTGAAAGTCATAGTGGGGAAATGTAAATTAAAACAATCATATTATCTCACTTTGTACTAAGCACGTTAATAAAATGTAGAGCACAAGATAAGTTGCCACTAGGGTTATTAGTGGCTGGGGGTAGCCTTTTAGGAGAGTAATTTGGCAAGACAGGATCAAATTAAGCAAATGCACAACATATGATCCAGCTCTCCTGCTCCTGGGTGGGTACATGCCCAGAGAAATAATTACAAAGATAATTAATGTGCAAAGCTGCTTGTTGCAGTGATGTTTGTGTGGCTGGGCGGAGTCAATCCACAAGTCTATTACTGGAAGCACAGGTGGGAAATCCTAACAATAGGATTTTTATGCAGTAACTGGAAGTAATGACTTAAATGCGCACAATAGAAGCATCCACGAGTTTTTTCTTTTTTAAGGCAAAAAGTGATTTTTTTAGCCAACAGCATTTTGTAAATTAAAAATCACACACATGAGACACACAAATAAGTTGCACATCAATACAATAACATGATTGCCACTTGTGAGAGAAAAATGGGCAAAGGATAAAAGGTAATAAGAAAATAAAAAAGCAAGAAAGATCCTTGCAAAGACTAGAAAATGTCTTGAATGATGGGGGTTGGGGGATGGGGGCGGTGGGCATTTAAATAATCTAACCTTCTGCCCCTGGTGCCCAAACCGAAGAAAATGCAGCAACAAACAAGCAAGAGAGAGGTAAGACAAGCTGGCAGAGGCTGGAAAAGCTATTTCCAAGCCAGATACAACCTGGGTGCACTGTCCTTTGTTTGAAGGAAACAGATTTCCCCAGTGGTGAGGAACCCTACGGAGGAGGTGGGAATTGTATAGGGAGCAGCCTGAGGGAAATCTGTCAGTATGGGTGGCCCAGAGGCTTACAGGGTCTCTGGTGCAGAAACCTGAGATAACTTTCTTCTGAGCATCTTCAGTTCAGTTCAGTTCAGTCGCTCAGTCATGTCCAGCTCTTTGTAACCCCATGGACCGCAGCACACCAGGCTTCCCTGTCCATCACCAACTCCCGGAGCTTGCTTAAACTCATGTCCATCGAGTCGGTGATGCCATCGAACCATCTCATCTTCTATTGCCCCCTTCTCTTTCTGCCTTCAATCTTTCCCAGCATCAGGGTCTTTTCTAATGAGTCAGTTCTTTGCATCAGGTGGCCAAAGTATTGGAGCTTCATTTTCAGCATCAGTCCTTCAATGAATATTCAGGACCGATTTCCTTTAGGATTGACTGGTTTGATCTCCTTTCGGTCCAAAGGAGTCTCAGGAGTCTTTTCCAACACCACAGTTCAAAAGCATCAATTCTTCAGCGCTCAGCTTTCTTTATGGTCCAACTCTCACATGCATAATGACTACTAGAAAAACCATAGCTTTGACTAGACAGACCTTTTTCGGCAAAGTGATATCTCTGCCTTTTACTATGCTGTTTAGGTTGGCTATAGCTTTTCTTCCAAGGAGCAAGCATCTTTTAATTTGATGGCTGTAGTCACTATCTGCAGTGATTTTGGAGCCCAAGAAAATAAAGTCTCTCACTGTTTCCATTGTTTCCCCATCTATTTGACATGAAGTGATAGAACCACATGCCATGACCTTAGTTTTTGAATGTTGAGCTTTAAGCCAACTTTTTCACTCTCCTCTTTCACCTTCATCAAGAAGCTCTTCAGTTCCTTTTTGCTTTCTGCCATAAGTATGGTGTCATCTGCATATCTAAGGTTATTGATATTTCTCCTGGCAATCTTGATTCCAGCTTATGCTGTATCCAGCCCGGTGTTTCACATGATGTACTCTGCATATTAGTTAAACAAACAGGGTAACAATATACACAGCTTTGAAGTACTTCTTTCCTGATTTTGAACAGGTCCATTGTTCCATGTCTGGTTCTAACTGTTGCTTCTTGACCTGCATACAGGTTTCTCAGGAGGCAGATAAGATGGTCTGGTATTCCCATCTCTTGAAGAATTTTCCAGTTTGTTGTAATCCAGTCAAAGGCTTTAGTATAGTCAATGAAGCAGAAGTAAATGTTTTCCTGGAATTCTCTTGCTTTTTCTATGATCAAATGGATGTTGGCAATTTGATCTCTGATTCCTCTGCCCTTTCTAAATCCAGCTTGTCCATCTGGAAGTTCTCAGTTCATGTACTGTTGAAGCCTAGCTTGGAGAATTTTGAGCATGACCTTGTTAGTATGTGAAATGGGTGCAATTGTGTGGTAGTTTGAACATTCTTTGGCATTGCCCTTCTTTGGGATTGGAATGAAAACTGAACTTTTCCAGTCCTGTGGCCACTGCTGAGTTTGCTAAATTTGCTGGCATATTGAGAGAAGCACTTAAACAGCATCATCTTTTAGGATTTGAAATAGCTCAACTGGCATTCCATCACCTCCACTAGCTTTGTTCATAGTAATGCTTCCTAAGGCCCGCCCGCTTGACTTCACATTCCAGGATATCTGGCTCTAGGTGAGGGCTCACACCATTGTGATTATCTGGGTCATGAAGATCTTTTTTGTACAGTTCTTCTGTGTATTCTTGCCACCTCTTAATATTTTCTGCTTCTGTTAGGTCCATACTGTTTCTGCCATTTATTGTACCCATTTTTGCATGAAATGTTCCCTTGGTATCTCTAATTTTCTTGAAGAGCTCTCTAGTCTTTCCATTCTATTATTTTCCTCTATTTCTTTGCATTGCTCACTTAAGAAGGCTTTCTTATCTCTCCTTGCTATTCTTTGGAACTCTGCATTCAGATGGGTATATCTTTCCTTTTCTCCTTTGCCATTCACTTCTCTTCTTTTCTCCCCTAATTGTGAGGCCTCCTCAGACAACCACTTCGCCTTTTTGTATTTCTTTTTCTTGGGGACGGTTTCGATCACTGCCTCCTGTGCAATGTTATGAACCTGTGTTCATAGATCTTCAGACACTCTATCAGATCTAATCTCCTGAATCTATTTGCCTCACAAGTAGGGTCAATGGGAGACACTGCATAAAATTAGAAAGAAGTCAGGTGCTTCTAACCACCTTCCACCCCAGCTCTATGGTTCTAGCTTCTGACCCAGCCATTAGGATAGAAGTGGAGTCGTTCAATGTTGCTAATCTCTGGGTTGCTCCTCTACACTGTGGAACTTCTCAGCTCTACTATTACCTCTGTAACCAAGTCCCTGTGTTAAAATCTGTTTGAATTAACTGTAGTAGATTGTCTTCCTGACCAGATCCTGGTACAAGTTAGGTGGACCCCTATTTTGTTATTTTAAGTCATGCAATCACAAATACCCTTAAAGATAAATCTTGGTCTCCAACTATGTCTATTTCCTCTCACAAATTTCTAGAAAAGTGTACAGAACATTGTTTTTTTAATGGACATTGCCTATTCCTCTCCTAAATGACTGCACTTTGTACTTCTATCAATAGTATATAAGTATGCTCCTATAAGCTCACCAATTTGAAGTCAGAAAAATAGCATCTATTTTAATTCTTTTCCTTCACCACTGGCAAGTTTGAATTTTGTGTTCTGCCTATCTCTATCATTCTGTCAGCCTTTATCTGCTCCTTCTTCAGCTACTGTCAAGCAGGGCCATGTCAATATCATCAGTGGGTATCACTAAGAACTTGTAAGAAATTTAAGAACTTGTAAGAAGTTTATTCACCAGGTTTGTATTTTGCTTATTAAGGAAAGGGTTTTAAAAGATGGTAAGGAGAGGATAGAGGTAAGTTCTTTTTAGAGTTCATATAAGTAAGGGCTTTATATCTTGAATGTGAATCATATACACCTACAGAGTCTAGCTAGAGTCCCTGAGGGTTCTGCCTCATCTCAGCCAAACTGCTTAAAACAGCAGACTGCTGCACCAGCCATGGTTTCAGCGGTGCTTGAAATCCAAGGGCTCAAACACAGCCTAGGAAAAATCATCTAGCTTCCCATTCCATTGGCGCTGTGTTTCCGGAGTGAGAAATATCTGGGGTCAAGGCCAAGTGTTAGCCACATGCCTGTCAAGCATGTATAGTCAAAATCAAAACACTCAGCAATTACTGTAGCCCACCAGGCTCTGCGGTCCATGGGATTTTCCAGGCAAGAATACTGGAGTGTGCTGCCATTTCCTTCTCCAGGGGATCTTCCCAACCCAGGGATCAAACCCGGGTCTCCTGCATTGCAGACAGACGCTTTACCCTCTGAGCCACTAGGGAAGCCCCTCAGACAGGTTAGGAAATACTAATATGCCTGAAAGATGACTGAACTCTTGAAAAGTCTCATGAACCACACGTGAAATATTTGAAAAATGTTAAAATTTATTAATAATAGTTAACATCACACAGTTAATCCGACTAGTTCTTTATTGTACATGACAACATCTTCACTAGACTGAGTGCTCAAGGGTTTGAGATGATCTGCTACTGAGTACATCGCAGTCATAGATTGAGTCAATATACTTACACAGGCAAAGCAGCGTCAGCAAGGAACTATTACCTAACTGGGAACACAACCATTCAAAACACATTTTCCAGCGTTCCATTTTAGAAGCCACACACACAGCTCTACCTTTTAAAAATGTGCAATTTCATAGATGGTGCCTAATTTTTCAAGTTTAAAAGTTAAAGTTCACTTCTATTTCTTGGGCATCCCTTAGTGATACACAAATCTAGACACTGTTCTCACTACAAGTTTGATAAATGTGCAAAATTTGGGTGCTTTGAGTTGTGTCGTTCCATTTTTGTTTGATCCTTGTATCCTACTCAACATTGTTAAAAGGCCTTCCCCTCTTTATTATGAAGTATATGGGTTTAATAAAAATATTAAAATGATTTAATATTTTAGGGCAGAAGTGGGCTCTCAGATTCAGGATTAACTGCACTATAAAAAGTAGGGTAAGGAAGGTTTTAGGTCCCTTTCCCTCTCTACCCAAGCAGTTTGAAATAAATACTTCTTGTAAAAACAGCTTAGCCTAGAAGTCTGTGGACAATACCTCTTGTAGAACATTTACAAAACAAACCCAAGGTGAAATTTGCTAGAAGGGTACAAATCTGCCAAACATGTTGTCCCTGAAGTTTTGTATGTTTAATTAACAGTTTGGTTTTGGTTTGCTATCAAAAATTAGACCATTTTGCAAATATTTTTGGTGACTTCCTTTATCTTGTTAGAGAGGTTTAAAATACTACCAACTGCCCTAAGACTGAAGATTGCTAAGCAGTTTATTTGAAATGATTCCTGTTTCCTTTGTTAACATCTCATGTAATATTGTGCCAGAAAAGTTTCTAGACTGAGCAATTAGTTGGTGTGGTTTCTTCAGTCCACAGTCCCAACCCTCTTCACGCTATCCCTAGACACCTTCCAAGTTTCTGAGTCTGCAGGGAAAGGAGGAGCTGCTTGACCGTTCACTCACTTTAATGATGTTTTCCTTCTCTTCCTGCATATGAATGAGGTATTTCTAGTAACTATATCTTCATCTTCCATCCTTTAACTACATTGATCTATTGAGACCCTGTCTATTTATAGACATAACAAATGAACATATAAATACATTACATATAAAGGATCATACAGTGTCAAGATGAAGGAGCAGATGTACTTCATGAACTAAATACATTTCAAATATAAATTAAAATGAAAATACAGTGTTTCCACTTCTGCAGGAAAAAATTTTAAAACAGACCAAAAAGTCTTCCCGCCCCCAAAGGTCCACTGCTTATTGATGACCTGTGAACCTACTCCCAGGACTCTAGGCTTTGGTTTTGCTTGATCAGACTCAGGATGCTTTGATTCCAGGGACAGCATCCACTGGAACCCACTAGGCAAATGATTATAGATGAGGTTGACGAGGGTGGCTATCCATGGACTTCCCCTCCATTGCCGCCCCTCCTCCCTGCCTATGGGAGAATCAGGCTCAAGTCAGTGGAGACCTCTCAGCTCTCTGAGAGGAGAAATAGCACCAACCTTCAAGCTGGGGGATGCTTTCCATATAGAAATGTCATGGTCAGGCTTCAAGGTGAAGCAAACATATTTTTTTATTATTGTTCCCATCCTGTAGGATTATACAGGGGCATGGAATTTGGCCAGGGGGATTACTAAAGATTAAATCTTTTTTTCGAGTTTTAAGAAAATCAATGGTAACGGTTGTGAAAAGTGTGAACAAATTGTATTTATCTCAGGAGAGCCAAGGCTTGGGTACCAAACTCTACATTGAGTAGACAGAGACAAAACCTAGTCCAATGAGGTCCTCTCTGCCAAGGAAAAGCCTAGGGGTCTGTTTCTGACACAAGGGGAATGGCATCTTATAATTTAAAGCAGGAAAGGAGGAAAGCCAGAGAAAGTCCTTCCAATTGCAGGGGCTCTACCGTTGTCCAGCCTCTCGGATGCGGCAGGCCACAGCAGTGATGAGAGCTGCCCCCTTCCCACTGCCGTCTTCTGACTCCAGGAAGGACACATCGCATTTTGGAGCCAAGTCCTTCACCGTCTCATGCATGACTTTGGCAAAGCTGAAAAAGTTGGGAGGAAGACAGAATAAAATATCTTAGTTACAACAGATTTGTGTCCTGAAAGATAGTGCCCTAAGAAGTGATGCTGGAAACCTAGGAATAATTGAGATGGAGAAGAGGATGATAGCTACCATCCTAGTTTAATACCATAGTATTAAATACCATAGTATTAAACACTATGTATTGTGTTTCAGAAAAACTGAGGTTTGGAGAGACTAGCAACATGCCCAAGTTCTATGTCACAGTGGGCAAGAGAAGCTAAGATTCAACTGTAGGACAAAAGCCTGAGATTATGGCCAGCTGTGTTCTTAAAAGAGCAGTCATTTATGCATGGCTTGCAGAAGTGCCTGTTCATCAGCTCTAGAGGGGAGGACCAAGTCCCATACATGTGATATTCCATTTTCCAGAGATATTAACTCATATCAGATATGTCTCACCCAAAATTTCATTAAAGGCAAAAGGAGCAGACTTAGGAGGGTGTTGTTGGGAGATGACAAAAATCAAAGATTCTTCCTGATATGGGACTAGAGAAAGAGACCATTTGTCATTATCTACCCACTAGAGCAGGGTCAGGTTGCTCCTCCCCATTGGCAGAGCTGAGGATGGAGGTCTTAATATCAAGCCCCAGGGCTAGTGGCTGGACTTCTGTCCCACTCCCAACCCTCACTTGGGACTGAGGTTCCTATTTTCACAATGACACTGAATATCAATAATAGAAATTTAGAACTTCTCAGGGTCCGCTCTTTGCAGTAACTGTAGACTCTGGGCAAGCTTCTCAACTTCTTGAAACAATCATGGTGACACAGGTGACAATTCAATCAATGAGTCTCTCCATCCTACCTTCTGCTGAGCAAGGGGCACAGCTCTGTTCTTTTAGTTGAAGAGCTTCTACGGGAATGGGACTGAGGTATATCCTGATTTTAAAACAATTTATTCAGAATATATGCAAGTGAGAGAAGAAAGGAGAAGAGAAATAGTGATGAGAGGACAAAAGGGGGAAGAGATGGACAAAGACAGAAAAAAGAGTAAAAAGAAAAAGGAATTCAGTATTTCCATGCTAGAGATGAGTCTTCCCTGGTGGCTCAGACAGAAAAGCATCTGCCTACAATGTGGGAGACCCAGGTTCGATCCCTGGGTCGGGAAGATCCTCTGGAGAAGGAAATGGCAACCCACTCCAGTACTCTTGCCTGGAAAATCCTATGGACAGAGGAGCCTGGTATGCTACAGTCTATGGGGTCGCAAAGAATCGGACACAACTGAGCAACTTCACTCACTCACTCATACTAGAGATGAGGGTGGTAAACCGCTTCTATAGAGGGGCAGGCGATTGACACTTTGAGCTTTGTGGGTCATATGAAAGTGGAGGCGCTCAGTCATGTCCGACTCTGCGACCCTGTGGACTGTAGCCCACCAGGCTCCTCAGTCCATGGGATTCTCCAGGCAAGAATATTGGAGCGGGTTGCCATCTCCTTCTCCAGGGGTTCTTCCTGACCCAGGGATCGAACCCAGGTCTCCCGCATTGCAGGCAGATGCTTTAACCTCTGAGCCACCAGGGAAGCCCATTGTGGTCATATGCTGCTGCTGCTAAGTCGCTTCAGTCGTGTCTGACTCTGTGCGACCCCATAGACGGCAGCCTACCAGGCTCCTCTGTCCATGGGATTTTCCAGGCAAGAGTACTGGAGTGGGTTGCCATTGCCTTCTCCATTGTGGTCATATAGTCTGCTGTTAATAGCTAAAAGCAGCCATAGACAACACATAAACAAGTGGGCATGGCTGAGTTTCAATAAAAGTTTATTTACAAAAACAGTTGTGGCTATAATCTGCCAACTCCTACCCTAGACGATGGAAAAAAATGGTCCAGATTTCCCGCATACATTTACTAGAACATTGGCAGAAGCACTGTTTGAAATAGTCAAAATCTAGAAATAACCCAAATATTCATCATTAGGATAAATTATAGCTTAGTCACTCAAAGGTTACAGCCCTGAAAATTAATGAACTATGATTGCAGACTTCAGTGTTGATGCCTCTAAAAACCATGCATGCAGTGTGAGAAAAACCAGTCACAAAAGAAAAGATGCCATGTGATTCCCCTCATGGTAAATTCAACATTAAGTAAAGCTGGGACTTCCCTGGTGGTCCTGTGGCTAAGACTGCACTTCCGATGCAGGGGGCTCAGGTTCGATTCCTGGTCCAGGAACTAAGATCCCATATGCTGCTCAGTGCAGCCAAAAAAAATTAAGTAAAAATAAACACTATAGATGCATATATAAAATATGGGAGGAAAAAAGTGATAAACTTAATCACCTCAGCACTTACTCATGGTGGGGAAAATGAAGGGTGCAACTGGGAGGAGCTCCCAGGGGGCTTCCAAGCTGGCTGGTAAAACACAGACCTACTTCTAGTTATTAATCTTTAAACTATAAAGCATGCACTATATATACTCTTTGGAATGTTTGATAATTTGCCATAAAATAAAGAGAGAAAGGAAAGCAGGGAAAGAATGAAGAGATGTGGGGAAAAAGGTGGGCAGGAAGAGTGGCGATCGGCACTCACTGAGGATGTAGCTTGTAGAGGGTCCCGTCCACACCCACGGTCACTTTGAGGGTGTCCAGCCCACGGTTTTCTCGTATTTTGTCCACTACGGCGGCCATGCCCGCACCGCAGAGCTGGGCTGCCCGGCGAGCCACCACGGTGCACACCTCCTTGACGATGATGCTGTCATCGCACGTGCTCTCGAGCCCTAAGTGGTGGAGGATGGCCCGGACCTGCAGCAGGGCCAGGCAGTCACTGGGGCAAGAGGAGACAGCCGGTGGTCAGTGACGTCCCAAGAGGGCCTGATGGCTTGCACTCCAGAGCCTGGCTCCTTCATCAGAAGCAGTTCTGGGGGACCTGGACTTCCAAGGGCTGGGGGTAAAAGCTACCGTCCGTGAGAGGTGGTTCCATTTTTAAACTCAATTCAGGAACTAGTGCTTATCACACCGGCCCACATGGACAGGAACACAAAGAAACAGCTCCCCACGCCACTTTATCCAGGCAAGGTGCACGCTGCTGCTACAAAACTGATACTCAAAAGGAAATTCACTGGCCATGATTCCACTTATTTGGAAATAGCAAAGACAGTGATGATGCTAATACATGACAGTTTTCAGTTGCAAAGCCCTTTCCTGTCCGATCTCTCATTGTTCACAGGCAAGCAGGACGGGCCTCAACAACAACATTAGATGCCTCTTCTACTTCTCCTCCCCTACTCTGGGTGGTCTGAATCTACCTGTGCTCTATTTATAGAAGAAGAAAATAGACCTGTAAACTGGAACAGTATTCTGTTTACTGGTGCAGATAACTTAGGGCCCCTCTCACGTAGGCTGTCTAGGTCCTGTTTTTCAATATGCCTGAGAGTAATATTAATGACAGCGTTAATTCCCAGAAGGCTCTGAAACTCAGCATTCTAATTTAGAGCAGACTTCTCGTCTCCACCATTAAACTGGAGGAAGAAGGCCTTGCTTTAATGAGCCACCACAGGATGCCACTTGATCCTGGTTGCCTATTACTGCAGCCAGCGGTTACGAAGGTCCTTCTTGCCAAGTACAGGGGCTTCAGTGAGTTATCTTCTGCCGTGCATTCCCACTTACATTCTGTGAGCAGCTATCTTTATTTCTACCTTTGAAATTGGTCTAGAACCAGCAATACTGCTTTGAACAGGTTCATCCAGCTTAGCATGATTTTTCACAAGAATATCATATATTTTCCCTTAAAATGCCAATTGTTCATAAAGTACTTTAAAACAACACTATATAGAGACAAACACGTTAGCTACTAAACTGACCTTTATGTAAGCCACACCCTGATCGGACCTGAACTGTGAAAATCCCAGCTTGTCTGTCCATGAAAAGGACACATGGCCCATCCTACTCCAGGCCCTAAATTCTCACCTCTCAATCTGAGACAGAAACTTGGTTTCAAAGATTCCCCTTGTCTTGAGCCGCTCTGAGATGCGGCCACGGAAGAGCAGCCCACGCTTGGTGAAATCGATGAGGATGTTACGAACAATCTCGCCCAAGTACATGCCGCTGATCATTTTCTCAAACCTGCAATGCAAGTAATGTTCATGGAGGTTAAAAAAGAAGTGTAGGATGTGCTGATACAGACCAGCCTTCACTACATTAGAAGGTAGAGAGCATACAGATTCCCACTGGTAGAACAGGAAATGCTATTTGACTCTCTTAGGCAGGATTCCTGGCATCCACACGTACTGACTCATAGCATTCAGTAAAATGTGTCCTGAGGCCTAAGGGAGTCCCTGAATTGACTCCATTTAATGGGTTCATTTTCCTTCCAAGGCTTATTCCTGACTTCTCAAGAAGGAACTCACACCAGACCCCACCCCACTTCCAGAAGAGCAGGATACTGAATCTTAATCCCTGATGTTGCTGAGAATTTAGCATGCTTTCCCTTCAACCTAATCATTTATTGCTTAAATAACTAGTGCCAGCTGAGAACTAAACTGGCCAAGAGAACTGAACATGACTGCTCAATAGTTTGAGGGTCTTCTGGCTCTGCCTAGTGCCTTTAAAAATATCAGCATTCTCGATTTCAACCAAGACTCCATCATCGTTTAATCTTATCTTACTCCAGCCTGTTTTCTTTCATTAATGCTTTCTGGCTGGTTCCTGGAGGCACTTTAGTCTGTGGCCTCTACTATAGACAAATGTTTGCAAGGGATATTCTGCAGAAGTACAGTCCCTGGTTAATCCAATTAGGAAACACTACATTCAACCTCTTCCTAATGGGACCCCACCATAACAAGGGCTTGGTGATGCTGGGGCCGCCCCCTTGTCCAGTATGACAATAGAGGATGCTATACACTGGATGGATGGAGAAAGGCTTGCTCCTATTCGCTTCCTGATTCTACCTGCCTCGCCCCAGCAATGCTTCTTCACCCTGATGGCAACAAGTGGTTCAACTGTCTGTTTTCCCTCAAGTCCCACACCTAGGTTTTAACACTTTCTCTCACCTGTCCAGTCCTCACAGTAGGAGCTGCTTCCTACATGTATACTAACTTCTGTGCTACTCAGCAACCCCCTTTGATCTTTTCATCCCTCTAAAACCTGGGTGACCAACTCCAATTCTCCTTGCAACATAACTGTTGTGATTTTGTTTTCCCAAATGGACTTCGAGACCATCACAGTTCAACAGGGCAAAAAGGACTTAACCCAGAACTTCCCAGATGTATCGAGAAGAAGCCCTTTCCAAAGAAATCTCTTCTGTTAACATCTCAAGAGAATGAGCATCCTGGGATTTGCTGTTGTGGGTGACTCATCACTGTTCAGTTCTGAGATAAACATACCAGAGCCCACACGCAGCTGGGCGCCTACCTCTGTCTGCCAGGGTTGAGGGAAAGTTCATCCACAGCTGCATCAAATTCTGTGCGCAAGTCATCGAGGCATCCGTTGTCCCCGAAGGCCCCCCACTCCATGTTGACACACATCCGCCCCTCTTCCCCTTCCACCAGCTCAACATTCCGCATCTCCTCCATGTAGCAGGCATTGCTGCCTGTGCCTGCCAATCAAGAGAGGTCAGTTAGGGCCTCCCTCGGCACCATCCCCCACCCCCCAGGCTCTGTGACCCTGCAGGGGAAAGACAGTCCAAGTCCTCACCAACAATGAGGCCGACTTCACAGTGAGGGTCTTCATAGCCACAGGTCATCATAGTCCCAACTGTATCATTCACCACGGCAACCACGTCCAGGTCAAACTCCTGAGAACAACAGCAGATCCCAATCCCCAAATGAGCCACAATATTCTCCCTCAGACACTTGCAGGGGAGATTTAGATGTGTATAAAACTTATTGGTGGCTCAGAGGTTAAAGCTCCTGCCTGCAATGCAGGAGACCTGGGTTCGATCCCTGGGTTGGGAAGATCCCCTGGAGAAGGAAATGGCAACCCACTCCAGTATTCTTGCCTGGAGAATCCCATGGACGGAGGAGCCTGGTGGGCTACAGTCCATGGAGTCACAAAGAGGTGGACACGACTGAGTGACTTCACTCTCAAAGCTTATATAAAGAAAGCTGAGTGCCGAGGAATTGATGCTTTTGAACTGTGGTGTTGGAGAAGACTCTTCAGAGTCCCTTGGACTGCAAGGAGATCCAACCAGTCAATCCTAAAGGAGATCAGTCCTGAGTGTTCATTGGAAGGACTGATGCTAAAGCCGAAACTCCAATACTTCAGCTACCTCATGCGAAGAGCTGACTCATTGGAAAAGACCCTGATGCTGGGTGGGATTGGGGGCAGGAGGTGACGACAGAGGATGGGATGGCTGGATGGCATTATCAACTCGATGGACATGGGTTTGGGTAAACTCCGGGAGTTGGTGATGGACAGGGAGGCCTGGCGTGCTGCAGTTCATGGGGTCACAAAGAGTCAGACACGACTGAGCGACTGAACTGAACTGAACTGAACCAACAGTTTATATAGCAGGGCTTATTTGCTCTGCTTAAATGTCACCTCCTCAGAGACCTTCCCTGGTTATAGTATTTAAAAGAATGCGCTTCCCCAGCACCACTCACCCTGTCCTCACCCAACTTCATTTCCTTCATAGCACAAAAGCACCTGACGTTAGCTCACGGTTTGTCTATAGAATGAGAGCTTGTGGCCATTCCTGAATCCCCAGTTGCCTAGAGGAAGGCTTAACAGACCATGGACACTCACAAACTGCTGAAGGACTACAATGATTATCCCTGTGACCAGCACAACTGCACTTAACAGTCCCCCCGCTTTGTACACAGAGACCCCTTCAGGCCTCGTGCTGTGCCTCCCCTACCTCTCGCCGGTGGATGGCTTCCTTCAGCAGCATAACTACGTCCTCACCCTCGCAGCCAGACGCCTTGAAGCCTTTAGTCCACTTCAGGAGGATGCTCTAAAAATCACACATGGGCAGGGAGGTGGATATCAGAGAAGGACTCTTGGCTCATTCTCTAGTTGTCAACCTCACAGGTTATCAGAGGCCCTTTGAAAACCGATCATCTCACCCACAAGTTCTTCTAAACCTATCTCACCTACTAGAAGGGCCTACTGTGCTCCAGGCATTGGGCTAAGCACAGCACATGTGCTACACCATTTAATCCTCACAGCAACTCTGTGAAAAGCCTGTCATTATCGTGCCCATTTTACAGGTAACTCTGGCCTTGGAGTAAACCGCCCAAGGCCTGCAGCTTGGAACAGAGGAGGCCCTCACCCCCAGGCTCACCAACTCCGATGCACGGGCTCATAAGCACCACACAACTGCCCCTGCCAAGGAGCTAAGCTCTATACGCTCGTTGCCCTCACCAGGAAAAACAGTTTGCCTGAACATCACACAGAGGGGTCGGTTTGTGTCTGAATTTTCAGACTCCACTATGAAGTGAACGACTACCCTCTGCTGAGTTACAGGGCCTTTCAGGAGCAGATATATGATGGCTTTGAATATGGGGGGCTGTTTCATATACTGCTCCCTGGTTCCCTCTGTGCTGCTTCAGTCCATCAGGGAATAGGCATCCAGGATCCCCACACCACTCTTGAGAGGCCGGAACCCAAACAAGGACCACATGCTTACTATCTACCCACTGCATGGTTTCTCCAGGACTTGCTTGGTTTCTCACGGCCCAGGGGTTTAATATCACGAGTCCCACTGTGTTCGGATCCCAGGAAACTCAGAAAAACAAAGTTCAATCTCAGTAGTGACCTAGTTTACACACCTATATCCAAACCACTCTGATTTTCTTATTTATAAATTAGCTCGACATCTCTGATGAAATTTTGTATTCGGTACTTTCAAGAATTCGGAATGTTGAAATAACATTACTGTAAGTGGTCCTTAAATAATACGGCATGCAGAGGCCCCAACAGCTGGGGAGAGCTGCCCGTGGCCACCAGCTAAGCCAGGCAGCTTGAGGCCTCTAGGCTTCAGAACCTGCTGATTTCCCCATCAACAGACTGATCTCAGCAGAGCAGAACCCAACTTATAGACAGAACAACAGATAGAACCCAGCTTCTGCTTCTCTTGTTCTTAGCTTTCACAGTTCTAGACTGAATATCTGATGCTTACAGAAACTTAGAACATATGGCATAAATGCAATACAATGACCTGGAATTTTACTATTCAGGCACAAAAAGAAACAGTTGGCATGTCTTGGGAGCCACCAGATAATAAACATATATATGTCTATAAGCATATATATACATGCTACACTTGAAAAGTATGTTAAAAATATTTCAGTAGAAGTATACTTGAAAAGTCTGTTAAAAATATTTCAGTAGAAGAAGTCTAGAAGCATATAAACTGGAATTTTTTTTTATCTTCCTATTAATCACATTTTGTACATTTCTGTATTATAGAGTTTATACTTTTCTTAAAAATATTTTTCTGGTCTTACCACCAGATTTTTCCCAAATCATTGAGATTCCTTCCAAAAAACTAGTCGCTAATATGAGGCAGTGAATGACTCATGACTTAACTGTTTCCCAACTGTTGAATAACTTAATTTGTTTCTAATGACTGTTATAATAAGCAATGTTTCATTAAATATCACATAAATGCTTATATACATGTTTGAATAAGTACTTTTGGTAAACTGATGCAAATGAGAAGGCTTTGAAAACCAATGCATTAATACTGAAAAAAATAATATGTTGAGACAAAGAAGCTGGAAAAATGAAAAGCAATCCTAGACTAACACTGGACAAATGTTAACAGATGTTGGGAAACACTGGGTTCGGCAGGGTTTTCACCAGGACTTCCTGACACCTGACCTGTGGTAGCAGTGCACGTGGTAAATCTAACTCGCAGAGGGAGGACTAGGAGGCATTTACAAAACTCAGCTGCGTGACATAAGGGCTGCTGTGAGCGCACCGGATCTTTATCCCCTGCTTCAGTCACCAAGGCAAGTTGGCAGGGAATAAAAAGCAAAGGCGACACTAGGGAAATATCACGACATCCAAACAGGAGATGGAGTGAAATGTCCCGAGCCCAGAACAGGGGCCTCAGCTGAGCATAACTGACAGCATGGACTCATGTGTCCAGAAACTGGAATCAAATCACGGCTTAGCCACTCGCAGGCTACATGACCTGCAAGATACTTGGCCTCTCTGTAGACCTGGTTTTCCTTTCTGCAAAATGGGCACACAAACACCTACCTTATGTGGTTGCTGTGAGGGTTAAATGAGGAAACCTAGCAGAGTACCTTGCACAAAATACTTAAAAAAACGTCAGTTGTTGATATTATCAGCAGCATCATCGTCATCCCAAAGATTGTTACCTACTTCACTCTCACCAGCTCTGACTTGCTCATTCCCATCAACAAGCCCTTCCCCATGACTGATCCCTAATGCCTGTCTTTTCTTCCTCTTGGGTCAGCTTTCTCCCTTGCTCAAAACTCTGGCTGGTTCAGAGTTAGTAAAGCCCATGGGAGAGCCCTCCAGGAAAGCACTGTTACCTCGTCCAGGCTGTTCTGCTGGCAGGGGAAGGAGAAAGTGAAACCTAGAGGCAGGGACACACCCTTCATGCCCATGTACTCCAGGAAGTCTGCAATGCACTGGACGATGTGGTCGAAGAGCTGTAAGGAGAAGTTGGGCTCTGAGCAGGGTGGTGGGTGGGCCAGGGCAGGCTGTACCCAGCAGGGCCTGAACACTGACTCTGGGCCTTTACCCAAGAGAAAAGCCAGCTCGGGCACATACTTAAGTAAAGGCCAGCCAGAGCCCTAGCCCACCTACTCCTCCCCAGGACCACGGGTGAAAGCAGAGAAAGCACTGTCCTCCCGGGTGAGAAGCAGGTATCTCCCGGAGTCCCCTCCCAGAGGATCCCTTGTCTTACCTCGTCCCCTGTGCCATGCATGACCTCCTGTGGGATAGAGTAGATCTTGTTGTGCATCTCCACCCCACGTCGCTTCCCGTTCCGTACACGCACCAGCAGGACCCGGAAATTGGTACCCCCAAGGTCCAAGGCCAGGAAGTCGCCTTTCTCTGGAAAATAAGCCCAGGAAGATAATTCACTGGGGCTAAAGAGACTGACAGTCACCTCCCTCTAATGGGGAGCTCTCCCAGGAGGCCTTGGACAACCTCAGCATAATAGACAGTGGTTTAGTCACTAAGTTGTGTCCGATTCTTGCAACCCCATGAACTGTAGCCCGCCAGGCTCCTCTGTCCATGAGATTTCCCAGGCAAGAATACTGGAGTAGGTTGCCATTTCCTTCTCCATGATAGACAGTAAGCTCTACCTAATGATAAAGAAAATAACAACCCTGGGATTAGAGATTTCCTGGCTCCTTAGTGGTTCTCAAATGAATTCAAGTTGCAGGATCCCAGGAATTATAATGATCTCCAGAATACAGGAAAGAAAACGGTGATATGGTACACTCCAAAATATCCAGACATGCCACCTGTACAAAATCAAAGACCACCTTACCTAAGGTTCCAGAATAGAGAAGAGAGAAGGAACAACAGAGTCCAACTCTTTAAAGAAAACTGAAGGGAAATCTTTCTAAATGAGAAAACCCTCCTTTGTAGGACAGTCACAATGCACTGCATGCCTCAATCACAGTTTCCATGCAACCCTCAGGCAGCTGCAAGAGGGAGGCACTGCGTTCCCCTCTATAGAGGAGCGAGACCTGGCTGAACTAGGGTGCAACAATACACCTGTCCCTGGTAGCACAAAGCAGCCATAAACAATATGTAAGCAAATGGGCATGGTTGTGTACTAATAAAACTTTATTTGTAAAAATGGGCAGTGGGCTAGATTTAGACCATGGATTTTAGTTTGCCAACCCCTGACCTTATATGAGCTAACCCTGGAACCAAAATTCCTAGATTTGAATCCAGCTCTATCATCTTCTAGTTGGGTAGGTTTCTTAATTCCCCTGTGCCTAGGTTTTGTGTAAAACATAATAGCTTATTAACAAACAAAATTAACTACTAGTGTCTGTTAACAGTTGAATATTAAATGAATTAATACGTGTGGAATGCTTAGAGAAGCGTTTGACACATAGTAAGCAAGTATTTACTATGATTACTGTTCAGTTTTAGCAAAGGAGTACCTTGGTTGAGCTCACTGAACACCAGAATTTCCCAGTACTACAGCTGAAGAAACATATTCAACAATCTGACCTGAACACCTAATGCTAAGGCTAAGGGAGTCCCCTTGGAGTGACTGAGCCCTGTGGTGAGCTGGGTGGCAGCCCTTCTGCATACCTGTGCCATCAGGGGTGGCACACACGTAGGTGGGCAGCATCTTGACGGGAGCAATGGCGTGAGTCTCCTTGCGCAGACCTCGCTCCATTTCTATCTTCATCCTCCTCTTGACCTCCAGCAGCTGCTCACGGCTCAGCTTCAGAGACTCCAGGGTCTTCTGGCGGGCTCGGTGCTGATCGGCCAGCCGATAGGCCACTGCCGTCACCATGGCTGCCCCCTTGCCACTGCCATCCTCAGAGCGGAGGAAGCGGACGTCACAGTCAGGCACCAGGCGCCGCACGGTCTTGTGAAGACGCTTGGCAAAGCTGCAGTCACAGAGACGGGGTAAGAGTTGGGTGCCCACAGGCAGGGTCAGTGGTACAAATGTTTGGGGCAGTAGCTCACCACCTCAGCCCAAATGACACCCTAAACACTCTCTCCCTACTCTTTCCCAGGTTAGGGGTCACTGCATAAAAGCTCAAAATATTTAACTGCAACCACCCTGTGAAAAGAAAAGCACCCTTCTGGGAAGCCACCATCTCCTGCACACACTCACAGAAGACCCCCTCCTCACAGGCCCCAGCTCCTCTGCCCAACTTATCAGCCTCAGGGGACTCTGACACCAACTACTATTCATCAACTCAGCAGATGCTGCCTAGGAAAGACCCAAACACAGAAACGTCAAAATGCTCTTCTAGACTTCGGCCTCTCTTTGGCTGCTTTCTGCCAAGAACACCAGAGGTGTCTGAACAGCTAAGGATTTGTGTGGTGGCTGCTTGGAGCCACGGTCTCCAAGGCCTTACTACTCCAAGTGTGGCCCACGGGCCAGCAGCATCCCTGGGTGCTATTAGAGACACAGGATCTCAGGCTGAACCCAGATCTTCCGAACCAGAATCTGCCTCTTAACTAGATCCTCTAGTCATCTGTGTGCACTTTAAAGTTTCTGAAACACTGGACCAGGAGCCTAGGGCATGGAAGGGCTGAGACCCTCCGCATTCCCCTTCAGTTAATGAAGGGCCATTGACCTGGCGTTCTTATTAGGTGAAAATGATGAGCTAAGTGGGTACCATAGAAAAAAATATCTTTCAAGTCCCAACTGAAATTTGAATATTTAAGCACTTATGACCAAGGGATCAAAACATAGATGGCAGGACAGGATTAATTCAATACCTAGGTGAGCCAGAGAAGCTGGAACTAAGAAAGTACAAAAAAAGAGTCCCCAGAAGCCAGGAGAGCTCCGAGGAAAGCCTCCACCCATGCCAAGGTCAGTACACTTCCAGCTCCCACTTGCCCAGTGGGGAGCTTACATTCCACAAAGAACCTGGATGCCATGGCCCATCTCCACCATCCCCACAGTGCAACCCTGAGTTCCTGGGGAGTCAGGCCTCTCAGAGGGCCCGCGTGCTGACTCACTGGGGGTGCTTCTTGTAGACCGAGCCGTCGACCCCGACAGTGGAGCGCAGCCGGTCCACGCCTTTGTTCTCCTTGATGCGCCGCAGCACGGCCGCCAGTGTGGCCGCGCACAGGCTGGCCGAGCGTGTGGACACGATCTGGCAGACCCGATGAGTGGCCACGCAGTCCTCATGTGTCGGGTCCAGGCCCAGGCGCACCAGGATCTCACGGGCCTTCCGGATGCCATCCTTCTCCCTGGGGAACAGAAACAGCATGTGAGCAGGCATCTACTCACCGTGGCCGGTGGGAGGGAAGATGTGTGCCCACAGAGAAAGCCCTCGGCCCCAGCAAATGCCACGTCCCAGGGAAGGCAGACACCCGCCTCGCTGCTCTGCCCACCTATGGAACAAGGAGGCGAAGAAAGCACAAGCTGAGGTCTTCTTTCCCCCTCCACTGCCCCCAACACACACACAGTACTTCAGGTGCCCCTGGTTCCCCAGTGAGAACAACCAAGTTTCCTTATGCACACACTATGGGAGGACAAGGCCCTGTTCCTGGGGCTTTACACACCAAGTTGTGTGTGTATCAGTTTGCTTATCTCAGGATAGTGGGAATGTTGTCCCTGCCACCAACTCTCTGACCACAGGAACCCAGCTGTGGAGCCCACCCTACTTTCTCTCTATCAAGGAGTCAGTCTGTTGCACTTCACAATGCAGTTGGCAGTGCTTTAACTTGCATCTAAAGATGTTGGTCAAGGGTTGATGCTTTGGGATTAGCCCTCTTTTTAGGGGGAACTAAGTGTCCACAAATATCGAGCACTGTCATTTCCTCCAAGTTTAACAAGGAGGTACAGTTCATTCAAGTATCCCACTAATAACAAAGTCATTTGGACTGTCTCACTGCTCCTGTTAGCACCAGAATCATCTCCTCTCCACCATCTGGTGCCTGAAACAAGGCCTCCTCAAGTGACAAGTGGAAGTCCAAGAAGAGGAAACCAGGCCTTCCCTGGTGGCTCAGTGGTAAAGAATCCACCTGCCAATGTAGGAGACACAGGTTCGATCCCTCGTCTGGGTAGATTCCACATGCCACAGAGATTCTAAGCCCATGTGCCACACTATTGAACCTGGGCTCTAGAGCCCGGGAACCACAACTACTTTGCCCACGTGCTACTGAAGCCAATGAGTCCATGCTCCACAACGAGAGAAACAACCACAACGAAAAGCCCATGCACAGCAATGAAAAGCCGCCCCTACTCACTGAAACTAGAGGAAAGTCTGCACAGCAATGCAGATACAGCACAGTCAAAAACAAATAAATAAATAAAGCTGCGGTTTAAAAAAAAAAACAAACAGGAAACCAAGTCCAACTTTTTGGATATCGCTGATTGAAAAACAAAAATCAGGCCATGCTCACTCCCATTCCCGCTGCTCAGTGAAAATACAGGCCTCAACTCTAACTTTTGGAACTAATGGGCCATCCAAGGACCTCTTTTTCTGTTATGAAGCAGGAGTCAGGATAGAGCCCTTTCTGAAAATCACCAGTAGGGAATGATTGTCTGAGGAGGTCTTACAGATAGCTGAGAAGTGAAAGACAAAGGAGAAAGAGAAAGATACACCCAACTAAATGAGTTCCAGAGAATACCAAGGAGAGAGAAGAAAGCCTTCTAAGTGACCAATGCAAAGAAATAGAGAAAAACAATAGACTGGGAAAGACTAGAAATCAACTCAAGAAAACTGGAGATACCAAGGGAACATTTCATGCAAAGATGGGCACAATAAAGGACACAGATGGCAAGGACCTAAAAGAAGCAGCAGAGATTTTTTTAAAATGGCAAGAATTCACTGAAGAGTTGTACAAATGCCTTAATGATCCAGATAACCACAATGATGTGGTCACTCACCTACAGCCAGACATCCTAGAGGTGAAGTCAAGTAGGTCTTAGGAAGCATCACTACAAAGTTAGTGGTGGTGATGGAATTCCAGCTGAGCTATTTCAAATCCTAAAAGATGATGCTGTTAAAGTGCTGGGCTCAATATGCCAGCAAACCTGGAAAACTCAGCAATGGCCACAGGACTGGAAAAGGTCAGTTTTCATTCCAATCCCAAAGAAGGGCAATGCCAAAGAATGTTGAAACTATCATACAATTTTGTTCATTTCACATGCTAGCAAGATAATGCTTAAAATCCTTCAAACTAGGTTCAACAGTATGTGAGCCAAGAACTTTCAGATGTACAATCTGGATTTAGGAAAGGCAGGGGAATCAGAGATCAAGTTGCCAACATCTGTTGAATCATAGAAAACGCAAGGAAATTCCAGAAAAATATGTACTTTTGCTTCACTGACTATGCTAAAGCCTTTGTGTGGATCACAACAAACTGTGGAAATTCTTACAGAGATGGGAATATCAGACCACCTACCTGCCTCCTGAGAAATCTGTATGCAGGTCAAGAAGCAACAGTTAGAACTGGACATAAAACAATGAACTGGTTCAAAACTGGGAAAAGAGTATGTCAAGACTATATATTGTCACCCTGTTTATTTTACTTCTATGCAGAGTACATTATGTGAAATGCCGGGCTGGATGAATCACAAGCTGGAGTCAAGATTGCCAGGAGAAATGTCAATAACCTCAGATATGCAGATGGTCCCATCGTAATGGCAGAGAGCAAAGAGGAACTAAAGAGCCTCTTGATGAAGGTGAAAGAGGAGAGTGGAAAAGCTGGCGTAAAACTCAACGTTCAAAAAACAAAGATCATAACATCCAGTCCCATCATTTCATGGCAAATAGATGGGCAAAGAAATGAAAACAGTGGCAGATTTTATTTTCTCAGGCTCCAAAATCACTGCAGATGGTGACTGCAGCCATGAAATTAAAAGACACTTGCTCTTTGGTAGAAAAGCTATGACAAACCCAGACAGCATATTAAAAGCAGAAATATCACTTTGCAGACAAAGGTCCATATAATCAAACCTATGGTTTTTCCAGTAGTCATGTACAGATGTGAGAGTTAAGAAGGCTGAGGGCTAAAGAACTGATGCTTTCAAATTGTGGTGCTGGAGAAGACTCTTGAGAGTTCCTTGGATTGCAAGGAGATCAAACCAGTCAATCCTAGAGGAAATCAGTCCTGAATATTCATTGGAAGGACTGATGCTGAAGCTGAAGCTCCAATACCTTGGCCACCTGATGTGAAGAGTCAATTCATTGGAAAAGCCCCTGATTCTGAGAAAGACTGAGGGCAGGAGAGGAAGGGGGCATCAGCGATGAGATGGTTGGATGGCATCACTGAACCAATGGACATGAGTTTGAGCAAACTCCAGGAGATAGTAAAGGACAGGGAAGTCTGCGTGCTGCAGTCCATGGAATCGCAAAGGGTCAGACACCACTTAGCAACAAAACAACAAAAGAGAATGAAATGCCAGGGCTTCAGGAAAGAGAAGTAGATGAAAATGAATCATTGAAGGGTCCACAGGGAACCTCTAGCATAAAGCTGAGATCCCTGTGCCAGGCAGGAACTCGAGTACAAAAGTGAAAATCCTTGCATGGGGGCCAGCTTTCCCCAGCACCATGAGTCACTCTGGTAGTCGGCACATTCAAAACAGACACAAGTGGAAAATATGTGGCAAGTGACATCAAGCCATAGGCCCGCCACGTGAGGCCAAGGCCTCACGCTGGGTGAGACCTTCCTGCTGTCCACATGTGAAGAGTCAACAGCCTGAGCTTCTTCCTCATTCCCCAGCCATCTGTCCACCCTTCTGAGGTCCCAGCAAACAGAGAAGGACCCGAAGCTTACCCTTCAATATCTGAAACATCTTTGGTCTCAAAATGGCCTGTGGCAAGAAGTTCAGGGCTGAGCTTCCCCCCAAAAAGCAGCTCCTCCTTGGCCATCTTCACCAGGATAAGCCTCACCAGTTCCCCCATGTACATTCCACTGATCATCTTTTCAAATCTGCAGAGAGAGATACAGCAAAAAAACCTAAGTCTCTGCTGCCAGTAAACTTGACCCGTCCTTGTGGAAGCAGCCCGCACGCATGCCGCCTATGCAGAACAAAGGGCAAACGTGTGCAGCACTGACTAGAGTGAGATGTGTAGAGAAGTGACAGCTGGGCACAAACGGGGTTGGAGGCACTGGGAGCTTAGGCTGCCTCTGCAGGCAGGTGGGCCTCGAACTATGGAGAAGGAGGGTCCTTTAGCAGCCAAACCAAACACCAAGGGAGTGTGGGACACTCCACCAAAGCTTGAATTTGAGGTGAAGTGGGTTATGTGGTAGGGTAGCAATTTTTAATAAACTTTTTCTCTAGCAAGGAAATGCTCTTTTAAAATGAATTCTTATGCAAAACCTCAGTATTTATCTCAAGCAGAAAAAAAAAAAAAAAAAACCACACACACAGGTCAGTCTAATTAAACTTGGGAGCACAGGGCTAGCAACTCGTCACCTCAAACTTCCTTCCCCTTGCAGGCTATTTGTGGCTTCCTGAGAAAACAGAACAATGTGGGCTAGGAGGGGGATTGGGCAAGAATAGGGACCGGTGAGAAGGAGCTCTAAGTGTCACACGGTTTGGGGAATCTGGAAGTGAGACATGTTGGCAGTTTCTGAGCAGGAAGGCGACAAGATAGCTGAGAGGGAAGTTGGGTAATTTATTTTTTCAACACTAGGTGACACTGTTTTCTTTATAAGACAGTCTTCCTGGCTTAGATATACGACAGGCGAAACCAAGCCCTTGCAATTCTTTCTAGCCAAAAAAAAAAAGGCCCTTTCCTGGTATCTTAGAAAGGATCTAGGTCCCACACAGGGCCTTCAGAGAAGGCCCAGAGCAGGGTGTGGAAGAAATTCCGAAGTCACCTGGTGCACACTACAAGAGAAGAAGCCGGGCCCTCAGGAAGTGACTTGCCCAAGACCCAGACACAGGTATGGCAGAACTAGAGCTAAGTGGAGAGCTGGCAAAGCTGCTTGAGCAGGAGGTATGTTTAAAATGTTTAAGCACCACACAGGCACGCTGCCTAAGAGGCAGCCCAGCTTCGGCAGTAAGGAACTCACATGTCTACTTCCGTACCTTCTCCAAAACAGCTGGTGCTGTGAGAGATAACGGAGGGCGCCAGTGGGGCTCTGAAGTGTGAGTGGTAAAAGTTTTTATCTCAGGTTTTAAAAACACTTTGTTTCAGTCGGTGTTTGGGACGCATTTATTTAGAAATATAACGAGTGAGAAAAAAGTTCGTATTCAAGCCCAGCAATAACTTCAGGGATAGTTGATCCATTGGCAATATGTCCTCCCAGCCTTTTTTGTTTTTGTTTGTTGAGCAGTTTTTTCAGTCCATGAATTTCTCACCAGCCGTGGTAGACACAGCCAGTATTCTATGAATGGACTCACTTTTCAACATGTGAGAGAAGCTTGTGACTTAAATAAGCTGTGCTTTGAGGAAGCAAGGACACCCCCTCCCATAGAGCAAAAGACTCTCTTATAAAGCTGGTTTATAAGGTTGGATTTTATCTCTTTCTAGCAGGGATAAGTACTAGATTTCCTACAACAGTCACAGCACTAATAAGACCATAGAGGGCCTAGGAATTCCCTGGCGGTACAGTTGTTGGGACTCCGAGCTTTCTGGGCTGAGGGCCCTGGTTCAGTCCCTGGACAGGGAACTAAGATCCCTCAAGGCTCAAAAAAAAAAGGCCAGAGAGGACTTGATTGCTCAAAATGTTCTGTAATTGCCTTTAGAGCTTGCGGCAATCCCTGTTTCAAGATCTTTAATAAGGACATTAGGCAAATGTTTGTGAGATTGAAATAATGTTTTATAAGAGTCAGAAGTAACCAAAAACTAAGTCTGACCAGATTGGAGAATATAACATCCAGGGACCAAAAAAAAAGTTAGAGCCCCTCCTCCAGTCCACTCAAGGACCCTGATTGGACCACAGGTCCAGAGAAGGCGGCCAAAGGGGCTCCTTAACCAACTTTTCTATAGGCCTTGAGCCTGCCTACAGCTATAGCAAGAGGCCCTGGGACTCTTGCAACTCAGCCTAGCTCATAATAGGCAGCAATTAGGAGCCAACTCTCAGCCTCTTGCCCTGGCCAGTGACAGAGGTGGAAGCTATGAAATGAGCTTTCAGATCTCTTATCTTTGCTATCTCATCATGGCTTTTCTTATGTGGTGCACAAATTGTTTCTATGGACAATATACAGCCTGAAGGCAGAGAGAAAGAGCAGGGCAGCACACTTAGAATACGATCTTCTAAAATGACCACTCTTGAGGGTCAAATTATTAGCCATACTCTGGTTTGTCCACTTGCTCTATCTTTTGTAGACAGCTCTCAGCAACTGATAGTCACAATATATGTAATAAGCACATTTCCATAAGCAGTGGGTGCCTTGGTAACTTTAGGGGCTATATATAAAGCTGTAAAGTAAAAATAGGAACCACCCCCTAGCCCTGGCCAGCCCCCACCTCAGCTCCTGAGCCCAGCCCTTGAGCCCACTGCACACAGGGGGCCACTCACAGTTGCTTCCCAGGGTTCAGAGAGCCCATGTCGATCTCCTGATCAAACTCCGTACGGATGTCATCAAGCGCGCCATCATCCCCAAAGGCCCCCCACTCCATATTGATACACATCCGGCCCTCGTCGCCCTCCACCGTGTCGATATGGCGCATCTCTTCCATGTAGCAAGCGTTGCTGCCCGTGCCTGGACAAAACAAGAGAATGCTCAGCACCCACTCACAGTGTCCTCCCCCAGCCCCCGGCCCCCATCTCCCTCTTAAAACTCTGTCCTCAGACCGCTCAGTGTGACTGGGATTCCTCCCTAGAGGCTCCTGGGGCATCTCAACATGGTCCAACCCACTACTACCCACAACTCCTCAAGTCCTGGCTCGGCCCTCAAAGGTGACCACACCATTATCTTCTAACAGGAAGTACAAAGGAAGATCCAGGCCATGGACTCCTCCTCTCTTTGCAGCCCATGCCCGCACTCCATTGGCCAGCACTGTTCACACACCCACAATGCTCACACGCAGTGTTCACGTACCCACGATGAGACCAATCTCACAGTTCTGGTCATCATAGCCACAGGTCATCATGGTCCCAACGGTATCATTCACTACAGCCACAATATCAATATCAAAGTCCTGCAGGGATAAAAGGGGCACCCTAACTTTCACTGGTGAAGGAAATGGCAACCCATTCCAGTGTTCTTGCCTGGAGAATCCCAGGGACAGGGGAGCCTGGCGGGCTGCCGTCTGTGGGGTCGCACAGAATCGGACACGACTGAAGTGACTTAGCAGCAACTTTCACTGTCACAGAAAGACTACAGATGTGAAGACGAAGAGTAATAAGACACACAGCTCAAGAGCAGGGCTAGAGCTGGACGTTGGGTCCAGATCCAGTCTAACGACAGCATCTCACTGCCCACCCCACTGGTCTTCATCACAGAGGGCTTCCCTCACAGCAGGCCTGCAGTCTAGTTCACAGCTGTTACTACGCTAAGAAGAGCCTATCTTGTTATCATTGTCTTCTCATTCTCTTTCTTCTTTTCTTTCTCTATCTCTCCCTCCCTCCCAGTAGGTCTTGCCCTTCTGTGACTAGACCTTTATCATGTCCTTTCTTTGCCCCATTCCACCCTGATACCAACATAAATCCCAAACTTCTCATTTGAAAATGAGGGTTTTTCTTTCACCAAGGCTATGAAGAGTTCTCCATCATGCTAATCTAAAGACCCCAAAGGCATCTGATCATATATAAGATCACTGCTGTGCTAATTGTCTCTCAATATATAGGTGTGTCATTATGCAGCACACCTTAAACTTATACTTTATTGGGAGCTAACTCTCAATAAAATTGGGGGGGAAAAAAAACGAAGATTTTTGGGTGACATAACAGAGAAGAAGAAAAGAAAACCTCTCCTTAAGACCCACAAAAAATTCTCATGCCAATTTGAGGACCCGACAAGGCAAGACTTCAAAGTGGACTCAAAAGAATGCAAAGGGCCTCCAGACCCCAAGCCCCTGCATCTCTCTCTGCTGCCCCTACTCACCCCTCTCCTCTGGATGGCCTTCCGGATCAGAGTAACCACATCTTTCCCTTCCACACCACTGGACTTGAACCCCTTGGTCCACGAGACCAGGAAACTCTGGAAAAGGACCAAGAAATATTGATCTCCCACAAAACTCAGTCTGTACTCCTCATCATTAGGAGACCTCTGCCATGGGGCTAAACTAAAACTAAAGTCATGACTGAATTTATACAGGACTTCCTTATTAGCCTGTGAAGGAGAAACTATGTTAGAGACCAGGTAAGGAGGTTAAATGAATGATTTACTGTCCCCAAGAAGCAGGCTGTAGAACTGCCAAAATAAGATTCTTGTATCCTAACATTGTAAACTTTCAAGGATGTTTATCATGACACTTTGGAACAAAGGAGTCCCTGACTAATTTCTCACTCCTGTTTCCCTAAGAGGGATAAGGATAATGTGCAATGTATGTCGGCCTGCTTTTAGTCACCTGAGGGGACAGTGATTGAGACTCCCTGCTTCTCCAACACCTCTTTACCATCCCTCTCACATACACCTACACACACTCTCCTAGAAGGACAGATCTCCCAATACGCAAACATTGTCCATGCAACCCATCAGAGCAAGCCCATCACCATAGTAGCAAGAGGCTCAGAGTTCTTTCCAGTCCCCCCAGTCCAAAGAATGAAGCAACAAAAAGGTCTGAAGGATTCGTCTTACCTCGTCTAGTTTTGTTTGGAGGCAGGGAAACGAGAAGGTAAAACCCAAAGGGAGCTTCTTATCTTTGATTTGTAGCTTATCCATGAAGTTGGCCAGGCATTCAGCAATGTGATCAAACAGCTAAGGGCACACAACACAGGAAGATGAGCAGGGAGGCAGAAAGGCACAGAGATTAAGAGCAAGGACTTTGGGCTCAGTAAGGAACTAGCTTGGCTGAGTACATGCAAGATATGTATCCCTTCTGAAGTTTTAGTTTGTTCAGCTATAAAATAGGGGTGATAACTGGACCTGCTCACAAGTTACCAAAAGGATTAAATAAGTCAACACATATAAGGACTTAACACTAGTTAGTGATTATTAAATTCTGTCTTCCACTTAGACCATTTATCCAAACCACAATGGGGTTATCAAAATAACCACATTAGGCAGGGAAAAAATCACAGCCAAAGCTAATCAGAAAGTCATCACAGGCCCTAGGAACAGAGTACCCTTTAGTGGCTCTGTCAGAACCTCCCCTGACAAGGAGGCACAGCTGATTATCTTACCAGAAAGGGCAACCCATCTGACTGCCAACAAGTATTTTAGCAATCCGGTCTCTTGTGACTGGGGGAAGGGATGGGACATTCTCTGTTGGCATTCTATAAATGAACTTAACAAAAGTAACTTTTAGATCTTTCCTCCATTCTAAAAACCAGCCTTCTGGGGGCAATTCCAAGAAGTTATCTTTGTTTTCTAACTTCAATATGAGAACCTAAGTGAGTTCACAAAGAGCACTGAAAAAGAAACAGGGTTTGTGGATGGGCAGCCTCACTCACAATATAACTATTGTAAGCAGGATCCGAAGCTCCCAAGAAAACTTGTAAGCCTAAGAAATCATACACTTTCAATTTGTCTCAAAGCCCATAGCCCCTTGGCTTCCTTTTTCCCCATTCAAAATCCTCAAAGAGAAATTGGTGACCCCTTCAACACAGAGGCTGAGGCTAGGAATATTCTGGTGTAAAAAGTAAGCAAGGGTCCAAAAGACTGAGCAGATTCAAAGAGCCAGGTTGACTAGATGGCAAAATCTAAAAGGCAAAAGAGGTGAAAGGAGATAATGTTTCTTTTCTTTTCTGGGCACAAGCAAGGAAGATTCCACTAGTCCAGGGACTCCCAAAGTGGAGCCCACAGCATCATCATCATGTCCAAACTTAAACCTCCTGAATCAGAAGGTGGTGGTAGAGCCTTCAAAGTAATCCTGAAGCAGTGGTTTGAGAACCACTGCACTAAACCACCAAAAGTATTTGCATTTACAAAGGGACTGAGAGGCTTGGGGTGACAGGGTAGGTTAAGAGGTGCACTGGCCCCCCAGATGTCTGGGGTATGCTCAGTCAGTGGGAAGAATCTAGGAAGACAAGGCCAGCCCCTTCTAGAAGGGGACTGGCTCTAACTGAACTTCCCAGTGGATCCTGTCTCTGTCTGGTCATGTGTAAAACTAACCTCAGGTAATGCTGAAACACTCAATTCCCAAGCCAAAACTTTCTCAAGAGTACATGCTGGGTAATGACAGGGCTCTCTCACTAAGAGTATCCCCAGTGCCTAAGTGCCAACTCCTTTGAGCAGAGATCAAGGATTTTAATGTGGAAAGAGGGTTTCTGCATAGATATTCAGCAAGTTCTGTTCTGTTGGCAAGTTGATCAGTGACACAATTTACAATAGGGTTAAACAAATTCCCAGAACCTTCTTCCTGGTACTCTAATCAAAATTATCTTTAGTACAATAGTTTGATCCAAAAAAAGGAAGTTACAGAAGCTGTGCAAAGAGATAAGGCCAATCATCAGAGATAGGGGGAGGGTTTGAAGAACGAGAAATGGTTTCCCCTCTCCCAGCCCTGATCATTGCTCTTTCCAATTGCACTACCAACAGGAGTTAGGCAGGAGAAAAAAAGAGAGGCAGTGAAGAGGCATTAGATAATGTGTTACCCAATACAGTAGCCACTAGCCATCTGTAGCTATTTCAATTAATTGGAATTTTTAAAAAGTCACTTCCTCAATCACACTAGTCATATGCAAGTGCTCAATACTGCAAGTAGCTAGTGGCTGCCTCGCAGTACAGGGCAGATACTGAACAGTTCTACCACTCTGAAAGTTCTATGGGACAGTGTTGGGTTAGAAGAACCTGCAGCTCTTTAAAAGAGGGGAGGAGGAGACCATCTGCTTCCTTTAAAGGAAGACTATCTCCTTTTCTGTTAGCTGATGATCTAAGGATAAGATACTGGGAGAACGAGCTAACACTTTCCTGCCATAAAAAGGCTCAAAGGGCATTATTTTATGAAGGGAAAAAGACTTCCTTTCCATTATTGATCTGAGAATCTGCTCACTCCCCTTCTCACAGGAAACACTAAAAAATCTAAACTGGCTGCTATTACAATTTGTAATTCACTGTTCCCAAGTGGAAGTTCATGGGCCATGAGACAGTCTTTGTCCAGGACTCATACTACCCGGGTTCACAGATCTTCAAAAACCTTTGCAAGTTTTGAGTATGGTGATTTGGTCATGGTTTTAACTAAATTTTATTTGTTTTCCTATAATTAAAGGTTGATAGATAATATTTTAAAAAGAAAGAAAGAAAAAGGAAAAGATAGGGGAAAAAGCATCAATAATTCTATCACTAAAATAGCCACTATGACTTTCCTTCCAATCTTTTTACCAAGTGTTTTCTGCAGTTTTTTTTAATATAAATTTATTTATTTTAATTGGAGGCTAATTACTTTACAATATTGTAGTGGTTTTGCCATAGATCAACATGAATCTGCCACAGGTGTACACGTGTTCCCCATCCTGAACTCCCCTCCCACCTCCCTCCCCATCCCATCCCTCTGGGTCATCCCAGTTTTCTGCAGTTTTTACGATGATAGCATTCTTTCCCTTCCTTGGGATGAAATGAGCACCTGTATTTTCTAGTTTTCTTTGTTTCATTTTTATATAGCATTTTTTTAATCTACTGGAAGCCTTTGTATTGCAATCGAGTCATAATTTCTTTCAGATGGGTTTCATAGATTTGTTGGACTAACACATTTTGTTTCTGTATTTTGGAGCCAGGTGACAACCTCAGTGGAGCTCAAATCCTACAGTCCCAGAGACTGTAGCCCAACCCCAGCATTAAAACTAGGAAAGCAGGTTTTCCCTCAGGGCCGTCCCCAAGGACGCACAAAATATCTAAAACTCTCTCCCCTACGTGTCCTGCTCATGGTCCGAAATTCCCTTTCCAGGAGGTGGTCTGCTGTGGCGGGAAGAACAGTGCATTAGAAGGGAGAAGTTCCTACCTCTTCCAAGCTCTAAGGCTCAAGAGATGACCATGCAAGATGAGCCCCTTACTTAGATATCACCTCCTCCATTCACACTTTTATTGAGTACATATTAGGTATAATAAACACAGCAGGAATAGCCAGCACTCAAGAGTGATCCCTATAGCTGTGTGAGTATCCAGGAATGTCTTAGGTGATTCCTCTCCATGAACTGAGAGCAGCTAGAGTAGGAGCAGAAAGAGCATCCCGAGGAAGCTTGTGCAGAGCAGGTGAAAGGGTCACCACTGTCCTTGGATACCGAAGAACAGAGAACAATGGCTGAGCCTGTGGCCATCACCCACCCACCGACCAGATACTTCTGCTGTGGTGGCAATGAGCGCCCTCTGTAGGAAGGCTCTCCTGGGGGAACTGTTGAGAGGGAGAGCCCCCAAGAGTCAGCACTAGCCCCTCTGGGGACTGCTTTCTACTTTGGAAGCAGGGGCAGGTAGTAGGGACCCTAGACCACCATACTGCCTAATTCCAGGAAGCACCATTCCCACAGACCACATCACGGGGCCTGAAAAGCGGATGGAGCCTCCTAGGGCCGGACAAACACAGGCTCTGGTCATTTGGATCTGGCTTTGTGCCTTGCCTCTGGCCCCTCCCTCCCCTGTAATCTAAGGCCAAGTCACTCAATCCTTTAAAGCCCAGTTCCACATCTAAAAGTGGACAGAATAGAAGCACCCAGCCTTAGGGCTAGTGTGAGGACGAAAGGAGGAAATCCACACAAATGTGTGTGACTTCCGCTGGGCCGATGTGTGTGTCTCGGTGGCCCTGCTGGATCTGAAGAACTGAAAGGGTAGACCAGGACTCTGATTCCCAGCGAGGATCCATGAGCCAGTACACAGTAGGTGCTTAACACACGTTCAGACACTATCCTGATGGCAAGTCCATCCTTGCTTGTTCTCTTCTAGCTATCACTGAGATGGCTCTTACTTGGATTTCACATTTCTTCTCCATCCACTCTTTCTATCGTATGTGCCGAGTACAGAACATGACTTGGGGTCACAGAGATGTGGGGATGACTTAGCATGACTTGGGGCCAGTGTGGAAGTACACAGAGCCCACTGCAGCGCCAGGTAGAAGAGACACCCCAAAGCTGGATTTTTTTCAACAGGCTCCTATCCCTGTGTGTAAAACCTCTCCTGTTTTAGAATGTCAAAAAGAGGGAGAGCAAATAACCAAAAAGGTTAAGAAGCAGGTTCCATTCCATGTTTTGCTATGCTAACAATGGTGAGTCAGAACAATCACCGTGACAGGTGGCAGTGTAAAGCCACAATTATGTCTTCTCCTGACTTGCTATTCAATGACACCACTAACCATAGGTATCCAGGTGTACTGGTCCAGCCTCCTGACATCAGATTCCTCAATCACCAGTGCATGCAAGCAGAGCTCAGATGAGACAGAAAGTCAAAATCCCTCCCACTAAAGCACATCCAGACCCTGGGGTCTCGTGCATATGCTCTCTGGCCACATGTACCTCTCCTGATGGAGGCCCCCACCTAACCTCCAGGCATTGAGGGGCATCACCTGGCAAACAAGGGAGTCAAGGTCTCCTCCCTCCAAGACCACAGAGAAGGAGCATCATCTGCTCCTGTAGGGCCCAGAGCCCCAGTGGCCGTCATACCTGGGTGCCACTGCCTCGCATGATGTCCTCGGGGATGGCATAGATCTGGTTCTCCATCTCAACCTTCTGGAGTCCATTGTCTGTTACTCTTACCCAAAGCACACGGAAGTTGGTCCCTCCAAGGTCCAGAGCCAGGAACTCTCCATGTTCTGCAGAGAGAAGGGCCACTATTAGTTCAGGAGACAAAGCGTAACTGTTTCACAGAGACCAAAACATAAAACCCAATAATCCTGCCATAAACACTGGACTGGTCATCTCTGGGTGATGAGATGTGGGTGAAAAAAGTGGGTCTTAGTTTTTTTCTACACACTTTTATGTATTGCCTCATTCTTTTTCTTAATGCTAAGCACTTGTATATTACTTTTAGGATACACATGAAGAATCAGTTTCCTATCCAATGATGGGGTGCCCACCCCCCTCACAAAAGCTGACTATTTCCCAAGGGTTTTCACCCAAGTCCCCATTGAACTCACAGGGCCCATCAAGCCCTGCATCAAGAGACCAGGCCTCGGTTTTGTTCTTCATGCCCCCAGGACACCCAATACACTGCTACAAGCTTGTGGCCCCCCTGGGCCTTTTGCCAAATTGTGATCTCTGAACATGTAGTCTTTAAGTTTGCACACAGTGAGGGCAAAATGCCTCAGCAGGAATGAGAGTCACACGAGGGAATGGAATGGGATCCAGCCAATTATAAGTTAAGAGGCCTCGTAAATAAGTCTAGCAGGTGCCCCCTGCCAAAAAAAATCCCAGGCTTACTCAAGTGTGAGAGAATGCTGACCTAAGAGTATATGAGACAAGAGTCCGGCCACTCAGACAAGCCACGGGGCGGGGGCGAGAGGGGAGAGAGGGAGACTCCTCAGACACAAGTGTGTCAAGAGCTCCAGGTGCCACGGGAAGGCACAGTCCCTCCAGGAAATAAGCAGAGCAGAACAGGAAACATCCAGAGATTCCCGACGATAATAGGGGCTGCGGGGACACACACCATTGTGTGGTGCAGAATGGAAGTGCTGAAGAGGCATGGAGGCCAGAGCCGGGGCTGGGGCTCAGGGGGCAGGCCAGGACTGGGACAAGGTGGACTTGTCCCCTGAGCAGTCTCCTCAACCAGGCCTGCTCCACCAGTCTTCTAGTGCCCTGCCACATGCCTTCTGAAAGGATACATGATTGTTTCGGGGGTTGGAGGTGGGGGATTCACTTATTGGCATGTTTGTCAATACTCAGCCCTTCTCCTGATGGAAGACTTGCCACTGAAGTAAGGGAGAATGGATCAAGGGGATCTGGGATGCACTCTGACTAAGAGAAACAAGGGGTTATTCTGACGCACATGCTCTCAGCAGCAAGGAGTGTTTGGTCCTGAGAAAAGCCAACCTCTGTCCAGCTCCTTGAGGGCACTCACCAACACAGCCCCTACCATCCAGAGGGGCAGCCTGAAGTGGACATCATGCCCCCGAGATTACATGGGCCTTACCTCCACACAACCCTGGTCTGCTGGTAACAATACATAAGAGAGACTGGCTCTGGCTCCCACATTACCCATACCAGAACTCCAGCCACTCTGGGGACATGGCAGATTCCTGAGCCTCTGAGCTTCAGCTGCCTCATCTCCAGAGCAGGAGCTTCCTACCTGATGTGGCTAAGGTGAGGGGAAAACCAAGTAACAGCCTCAAGTACCCAGCACAATACCAAGAACTCAGAACACACTCAATAAGGACTAGAAACCTTCCATCCAGGCTCTTGGCAAACACAGCCTGATACTCACACTTGAGTCTCCCAGGCCCAGCGTCAGGGCTGCTTCTCAGACTGAAAAAAAGTAAAGGAAACATCCTGAGGCAAGACTGAAGAAATCTGTCTAAGAAAAGCCACCAGAATCTTTGCCAGAGACTTCAGCACTCCTCTTCAGGAAGTACTAATTTTCTGTCCCTTCCATGGCGTCTAGCAGTCCCCCAGCCCTTTAGCCACTGTTGCTAGATAGCTAGGGCAACCTCAACCCCATCTAGAGAGACTGCTCCCCTTGTGGCCATGGGTGACTTTTCCAGGCATACCAGTTCTGAGCCTCCCCTGGCAGTGGGACGTCAGCCAGTTTGTACAGAAAACTATGTGAGGCTCTCATGGGGGATGAAAAGGAAAATCAAAGATGAATCGCCTGCCTCAGCATTCTGCAGCCCAGGATACGTGAATCTGCTGAATCGGCGACCGCAGGGGATTGAGGCAGCCGAGGCTACCCCTGGTTGGTCACGATTCAAGGCTAGCCCAGCTGGATTCACTGGAGGGGACAGCTCCATCAAGAATGGTGGTTTTGCAGTATTTGCTGATGGACTGTAGGGAAATCACAAATAATAAAGTACTGCTGATAAATCCATTCCCAAGAAGGAATGTCATTCTTTTCAGACTCCGCCAGTTCAGACATTCCTCTTCATCTCTGCTGCCTGATGCCCCTCCACAAACACTCATAATCACAACTAACACAGCCAAAGACTTTAGTCCTTCCAGAGTCCAATATCTCTGAGACAGGCCCAGCATCATGACGCCTGGAGCTAAACTGTAAGGTGACCCCTTGAGACAGTGAATGGACCCCTTCCCTAGTGCCCACCATGCATGAGCTGCTCACACAGAGCAGCAGCAGGCTTTGTTTTGAATTCCAGCTCAGCTGCTTCAGTACCTGTATGGACTCTCTGAGCATGTCACCTCACCTACAAAACAGGGCTCATAATGCTGACTTTCCCAGGGCTCATGAGCTGACACAAAATACAGAACACATTGTAACTGAGTATACATGTCCACAGTAAGACGTCAGTCGGCAGTTACTGCTGTCACTGCATGGCTTCTTTGATTATGTAGCTCCTCTCTCCTAGTTCTCAGCCCCTCTAATTCTTGCCTACTCCTATCCTATTCCTGGCCCAAGTCCTACCACCACTGTTTACCTTCCAGGACATCCTAGAAGTCCAGAGCAGAGGCTGTGTGATTTGGTATGATAGGGGATGGTATCTGTGGGTCTGGGACAGTCAGACTGGCTGGGCAGGAGCAAGGCTCTGGGGCAGGAGAATCTACAGGAGAAACCTATAGCTGGTTTCTTAAGTACACAGCCACAGGGCATAGGACCCAGAGAGGCCCAGCAAGATTATTCTGCTGAATGATTATATTTGGTGTATGAGGCAATGGATTAAGAAAACATCTCATATTTCATTTGCTCATTGACGGTTCATTTGTTAAACAAAATATTTAAGAAGATCCTAAGATCAGAGGTAAGATTTATTTTATTGTTAAGCAAGTTGTTACGTCTAGAAAACAATTTTAACATCTGATTTTTAAAATGTTCAAACAGTACAAAAGTGGGAAAAAATGAAAAGCAGATATCTCTTTTCTTCTCCACATCCCCAAAGCAACCATTATTAATGTTCTTGAGTGTTCTTGTGTGTGCTCATTTCAGTCATGTCTGACTCTTTGAGACCCTATGGACTGGAGCCCACCGGGCTCCTCTGTCCGTGGGATTTTCCAGGCAAGAACACTGGAGTGGGTTGCCAAGCCCTCCTCCAGGGGATCTTCCTAAGGACTGAACCCGCATCTCTTATGACTCCTGCATTGCAGGTGGATTCTTTACCCACTGAGTCACCTGGGAAGTCCTGAGTGTCCTTAGACACTACAAAAACAGGGAAGACTAGGGACTTCCCTGGTGGTCCAGTGGCTAAGACTTCATGCTCCCAGGGCAGGGGGCCCAGGGTCCATCCTTGGTCAGGGAACTAGATCCCACATGTTGCAGCTAAAGATCCCACATGCCACAACTGAAAGATCCCATGTGCCACAGGTAAGAGTTGGCACAGCCAAATAAATACATAAATACTAAAAATAACAAACAACAACAAAAAAAACCCAAACAGGGTTTCCCTGGTGGCTCAGTGGTAAAGAATCTGACCACCAATGCAGCAGACACAGGTTTGATCCCTGGTCCAGGAAGATCCCACATGCCACGGAGCAACTAAGTGCCTGCACCACAACTACGGAGCCTGTGCTCTCAAGCCTGGGAACCACAACCACCGAGCCCACGTGTTGCAATTGCTGAAGCCTGCGTGCCCTAGAGCCCGGGCTTCGCAACAAGAGAAGCCCCCACACCCCAGCTAGAGAGTAGCCCCCGCTCGCCACAACGAGTGAAAAGCTCTCACAGCAATAAGACCCAGCACAGGCAAAAATAAAGAAATAAAGAAAATTATTCAAAAAAACACAGGGAAGACCGTTAGCTGACACATTCTGTGAAAAGGATTTGAATTGCTGGTTCTACGGATTTATGTCTTTAACTACCAAGTGTGTTAGTCACTCAGACGTGTCCCACTCTTTGTGACCCCATGGACAGTAGCCCATCAGGCTTTCTGTCCGTGGGATTTCCCAGGCAAGAATAATAGCGTGGGTAGCCATTTCCTTCTCCAGAGGATCTTCCCAACCCAGGGATCGAACCTGGGTCTCCTGAATTGCAGGCAGATTCTTTACTATCTGAGCCACCAGGAAAACCAAAGATATCACCATATTATCTTCCTAAAAATCCTTTCCAGATAAACCAACAAATGGGTTTCACTGTCACCAGCGTGTCTATGTCACGTACAATTAATCACTCCTTTCCTTTGTGTAGGTTAGACATTTTGAATTACTGACTGGCAGTGTAAATTCTTTTTTCTGTGAATTTTCTACTCACATGTCTTGCCTTTTAAACACATATATTTTTTATTTTATTAATAACTTAAAAGAGCTCTTTGTATATTAAAAAGAATAGTTTCATTGGTTGTATATCTGCAATTTTTTTTCCAGTTGGATATTTGCATTCACTCTCCTTTATAAGTCTCTCTCTCCAGTTACTTCTAAATGGTGTTACCACCACTACAAAAAAATCAAAGAAGCAAGGTTTTACTATAGGTTTATTTGAAAGATCAAATTTATCTTATACTTTCTTATGTGACTTTTTTGAAAAACTGAAGCCCAGAACCTTGCCTTCACCTCTGGTCTCCGGGACACAGCTCGGACTTCCCTACGTGCATCTGAATTATTGTGGTAATAAAACAATGAAAAGACAGAGGCAGGTATGGAGGAGATTCAGTTAATTTAAGGCCCAATATGTAGATATTTTTAATAGAAGAGAAATTTGTTAAATGATGTTTATAAACATAATCTCATTAATCATCTGCTGCTGCTGCTAAGTTGCTTCAGTCGTGTCCGACTCTGTGCGACCCGATGGACGGCAGCCCACCAGGCTTCCCCAGCCCTGGGATTCTCCAGGCAAGAACACTGGAGTGGGTTGCCATTTCCTTCTCCAATGCATGAAAGTGAAAAGTGAAAGTGAAGTTGTTCAGTCGTGTCCAACTCTTAGCGACCCCATGGACTGCAGCCCACCAGGTTCCTCCATCCATGGGATTTTCCAGGCAAGAGTACTGGAGTGTGCCATTGCCTTCTCCGAATTAATCATCAATGACCCCCATTTCCAGATAAGAAAGCCAAGGCTCAAGTCAAGAAAAACTAAAACCAATATTTAAATTCAGGTCTAGGTTTCCAGCAAAGTTTTCTATTGTAGTGAGCAAGGAGGCTGCTCATGAGAAAATTATAAATTCTCAAATAAGGAATTATTCATTTCTGGGGCTCCCCTGGCGGTCCAGTAGTTAGGGCTCTGAGTTTTTGCTGCTGAGGGCCTGGGTTCAGTCCCTGGTTGGAGAACTAAGATCCCACCAGCTTTGTTCTTAATTAGGCCAAATTAGGCACGGCCAAAAAAGTGGGGGGTGGGAAGGTGTGGGAGGGTGGGATTCTTCATTATCAATGCCAAAAGCATAAAACCCAGAGGTTGCCACAGGTTCTAAGCTGGCCTGGGTTTCAAAGGAAGTGAGAGTGTGGCTCAGAAGTTGAGTCACTTGGTTAAGATCATTCAGGGGTAAAGGCCTGCTGGATGTGACCCCAAGTTCATCTGACTTCAACACCTACGTTCCCTATGCACCTCACCCATATTTCTCATGGCACTGCTTCCTTGAAGCTGAGGATTACCTGACGCAGAGTCTAGGATGGAAGCAATAAGCCATAAAGTGTTGAAAAAGAAAGCAAAAACACCCTTATCTCTATCAGTAACTTGCCCCACCCCTCTGGGCCTAATGATTTCAAAACTGAGTGGGAGGTGGTGGACAGACACCCACTGGTGACACAGCCTTGTCCTCACAGGAACCCAGGACCTACTAAAGCTTTCTGAGGCAGGTGTTTCCGCTAGCTGCAAATTGGTGCTGTCTCATACCATTACAGAAACGCCTGTTCCCAACTTCCTGGACACTCCCCAAGCCTTCTTCGATGAAGGACCTCCTAATTAAGAACATGCCCCTCCAAAAACAGACGAAAGAAGGGGTAACAACCCTCTATCAGAAGCAAATAACTCACAGTGAAGAGGAACAGGCCAGGCTTCCCTGCTCCTGAGCCCTGGTCCAGTGGTTAAGAGTCTGTCCTGCAACACAGGGGATGCAGGTTCAATCCCTAGTTAGGGAACTAAGATCCCACATGCCATGAGGCAACTAAGCCCGCACGCTCCAGAGCCCGAGCACTGCAGCTGGGGAGCCTGCATGCCACAATTACTGAAGCCCAAGGGCCACAACTAGTGAAAGGTCCTGCATGACACAATTGAGACCTGATATGGACAAATCAATAAATTTAAAAAAAAAAAGGAACTAGCAATAGAGTATTAGGTCCTGCCACCCTCCATCAAACTGCCCAGTGGTTTAAGATTCAAGTTGTTCCCTCCGGCAGAGTTTGTTTGCTGACTCATTCCCCATCCTGGACTACCACTGTGCCCACTTTCAGTGAGGGGTAGTCACTCAGTCGTGTCCGACTCTTCGTGACCCCACAGACTGTGGCCCACTAGGCTCTTCTGTCCATTGGATTTCCTAGACAAGAATACTGGAGTGGGTTACCATTTCCTTCTGGAGGGGCTCTTCCTGACTCAGGGGTCAAACCCAGGTCTCCTGCATTGCAGATGGAGTCTTTACCGTCTGAGCCACCAGGGAAGCCGCACTTTCACTGAGGTTCTTATCAAACACCTAAGGTCAGCAAGATAAAGGGATTTCAATTTCTCCTGGGAACTCACCCATCCCAGGGAAAGGCTGAGGAGGACTAAAACGGCATCTGAGTAACTAACGGCCTGAATGTGATACTCACCATCATCTTGGCTGATGGGACATCAGTAATGTGTTTGAGCAGGCCATATCTCCTGCATTGTTCAAGTCACCCACTCCCAATGTCCACGTAATTTGTGAGGGGTGAGAGCCAGCTGAATTTCCCAACAGTTTATTTTCAATCACTAGGTACTTGCCACTGATTAAAATAGATCACCACCTGCCCCTCCCATAGGGAGCTCAGAGCAGTTTGCCAACCAGTGCATAAAGAGTGACTTGCAAATAGAACAGGTCTGGTTTTGTTCTGAATTTTTAAGTAGCAGTAGTACCCTTTTCTCAAAGGCAACTGTGTTCAAAAGTGGCAATGCCCTGCCTTGTTAAGGCTGAAAACTGGGCCCACCTCGCGACCCTGGGGCTTCCTCAGATGACTAAATGGACTTCTTCAGAACCACAAGCTCCAGAAGCCTTCTTTAAATAAGTAGCTCCGATGCAGCATTCCCAGAGCTCTGAGGATCCTGGAAGGTGGCATGGTGCCGTGACGGTCTACTCTAAGAATATACGGCATGGACTCCAATTGAGATGACAACTAAAAATCTCCAGGTCTTGGGTATGTAAGCCAGCAAAACTAACTTTGCCAGACAAATGTTTCAAGGCACGTATTTCCTACATACCTGGGAACACCACAGTCATTACCATATCCGGCAGTCTCTTGTTAAGTTGCAAGATTTCAGATACTCCATTAGAGCACACCAACAGGATCTAATAAAGAAATATAAACCTGCTCCAATTAAAGGGGCCTGGAGCACATAACACTTCTTAAGTGCCCCCCAGAACTCCCAAAACACCATCAGGAAGCACCACTCTGGTACTTTTATCCTCAGGAAATGTTTCTTAAGGAACTCAGAGCTGTTATACTAGTTCCATAGATATGAAACCACTCTTCAGAGGATTAAAATATGATTGCTGCAATACTGTGTAGGCATTGAGTGTGTAAAGGTTTTCAGGCAGGCCAACCTGGGTTCAAATCCCATTTTAACATTCAGCCATAATATTAGCCATATAATTGGGCAAATTATTAGAAATCTGACATTGGGATTTCATCATCTGTTAAAAAGGGATAGTCATAATATCCTATCTAGCCAGGACCTCCCCATCTCTCCCTAGGACACAGGGACTAAGGCACATAGGCACATATAGTTTTTGGTCAAGATCAATGCAATGAAGGCATAAGGTGTTTGGCATAATGCCTGGCACATGTAAATATTTAATAAACTCCAGTTATATGATTATATGATGATATGGAGGCTAATCAACACAATCTTCATTTTATATTGTAGGTACCATATAAATGCACTTATTAAGCTGCATGTATGAAAGCTATTGATCTATGTCTTCACTACGCAGCTGTTGCTACAATGCTGAGTAACCAAGATAAGAGCTCCTTACAGGGTTCCATGCCAGCTTCCATGCACCCTATCACGTCCAGTCTCTCTTTATCACATTGTGTGCTTGCATTATGTGACCCCATATCATTGAGTAATCATTTCATCTGTTCAAGCCTTATGTCCCCAGGATAATTTTCACTCTTCAAAGATGGGACACAAGGCAGTTCAGCACACTGCTGCCCCATAGAGGACCAGACTCAGTGGGGACTCTATTAAATGAACTGAATAGCTAGGCCTAAGTTACTAACAAAGAATGAATGCATTGTGCTAGCAGCGTTGGGGGCAGATAAGTACAAATGCAGCACTAGCGATATGCCTAATGGCCCAGGCATTGAAACACAGCTGGCTGGGCTCAAACCCCAGTGCTTCAATCTGCTCACTATGCAACTTAGACTAGTTGCCTAATCTAAGTCTAGTTTCTTCATCATCATCATCATTCCCTGCTCTGGAGGGAATATGGCACCCCACTCCAGTACTCTTGCCTGGAAAATCCCGTGGACGGAGGAGCCTGGTAGGCTGCAGTCCATGGGGTCGCTAGGAGTCGGACACGACTGAGCGACTTCACTTTCCCTTTTCACTTTCATGCATTGGAGAAGGCAATGGCAACCCACTCCAGTGTTCTTGCCTGGAGAATCCCAGGGACGGGGGAGACTGGTGGGTTGCCACCTGTGGGGTCGCACAGAGTCGGACACGACTGAAGCGACTTAGCAGCAGAGGATGGCTTAGACAGTAAAGAATTGGCCTGCCATGAGTTCGATCCCTGGGTCAGGAAGACCCCGTGGAAAAGGGAATGGCTACGCACTCCAGTATTCTTGAAGCTTCCCTGGTGGCTCAGATGGTAAAGAATCTGCCTGCATTGCGGGAGACCCAGGTTTGATCCCTGGGTTGGGAAGATCCCCTAGAGAAGGACTGTATGTACAGAGGAATCTGGCAGGTTACAATCCATGGGTGTGCAAAGATTCAGATACAACTGAGCGACTAACACTTTCACTTTTTCAGAGGGTAGCTGCTAAGCTGCTGCTAAGTCACCTCCGTTGTGTCCGACTCTGCGACCCCATAGACGGCAGCCCACCAGCCTCCTCCGTCCATGGGGTTTTCCAAGCAAGAGCACTGGAGTGGGTTGCCACTGAGATATACTCAAATAAACAATTCACAATTCAGGTAAGTGGGGAAGTATCAAACAATCAAAACAGCAAAACCTTCATCTTACCCTGCCTTGCTGTTGTTCAGTTGCTAAGTCATGTTCGACTCTGCAACTCCATGGACGGCAGCACCTCAGGCCTCCCTGCCCCCTCTATCTCCCAGAGTTTGCCCAAGTTCATGTCCATTGAGTCAGTGATGCTATCCAACCATCTCATCAACTCTGCCTTAAGACATGCTTGTATCTAAACAAACTTGCCAAGACAACAAGGGCAATAAAGACACACTACAAAGACTGCTTGTTTCTAAGTTGGAATGCTGGGGTAAAAAGAACTTGCTAAAAATGTAAATTATTTAACAAATAATTAATTGGAATGCTGGAATATTTGTAGATTTTTAGTTGGGTTCTACTTCAGCTTCTGATTATAATGGTACAAAGCAAATCCATGTTTATGGTCAATTTTAAAAGCTAATAATTTGATTTGCTTTAGAAACTTCTGTTCAGCAACATGAGCCAATGTAAACATGAATCTTATGGCCTTGGAGTCAAGACTACCTATGCTTAAAGTCCAATTCTGTCACTAACTGGACTCAGGTGACTTTGGCAATCTCTTTTAGCCTTAGCTGTCTTATTTTTAAATTGGGAATATCTCTCTTGTAGACTTTGCATGGAGCATAGAATAGATTGTTTACATAAACAGACATCATGGGTGATCATTAAATGATATCAATTATTCTTGCATTTCCTCTCAAGATGAAACTGCTCCTGAAAGCCATATCCCTGTGAGGCACGTAGTAGGTCCCAATCGGGCTGTATTTGGGGCTATTACCTCAATCACATGCACAGCCAAGCTTAGGTTAGGGCTGCCTACTGCGAGCTCAAGATGGTGAGATTCCTGGCAGATACGAATCAACACTTTCTCTATTCAACTCTGCACTGCCAAAAGCAAAACAGGCAGGGGGAGTTACAGACAGTAATTATTGGGGCAAGTGGAACTCTCATACAGCATTGGTGGGAGTATAAAATAGCTTAACCACTTTGGAAACCAAAATTCAAACCATTTTGGTCCAGGAGTTTCTTATGAATTAAACACATCCCAAACCCTATGACCCAGAAATTCCACTCTTAGTTGTTTACTCCAGAAAAGGAAGAAAACGGAAACATTTCCATATAGAGGCTTGTGCAACAATGTTTATAGTAGCTTTCATCACCTTAGGGGAAAATTGGAAACAGCCCAGGTGTCCATAGAATTCATGTCATATAGGATTCCAATCACACTAGAGAATCAGCAAGCAAAAAGGAACTACTGATATACACAACATGGATAAAGCCTGCATTATGATGGGTAAATGAAGCCTTGTGTAAAGAGTAACTACTGTATGATTATATATAACGGAAGTTCTAAAACAAGAAAAACTAGTAATACATGTGGATTTAAAACAGGGACTGTTTCTGGGGGTTGGGGACAGGAGCTGTCTGGGAAAGTGCACCAGCGAAGTTCTGGACTGATGGTAATGTTTTCTATCCTGATAGATGTTGTATTAAATAGGTGTATGTATTTGTCAGTTCATCATATGATATTTAAGGTTTGCATCTCGTACGAAATTTTACATCAAAAGATAAAAGAATAACATTGACTTCTAGTTAATAATGAGCACGCTGAAGTTTTAGGGTTGAAATGAACTGATTTCTACAATGTACTTTGCAATGCCTCAAGTAAAACAAGCTAGACTGAGAGACAAAAGGATAGAGGAATGTGATAAAATAGATTTGGTTAAAATATAAATGTAGCCTCTAGGTAGTCTGTATATGGGTGTTCATTATATTGTTCTTTCAACTTCCTAAAACTGTCTTAGAGAAAAAAAAACAAATCAGGGGCATTTTTCATATACATACCCTGCTGACACCAAATTCAGTCACCAAGCAAGATATTTTTGTTATTGTTTATTTGCTAAGTTGTGTCCGACTCTTTTGTGACCTCATGGACTGCAGCGCGACAGGCTCCTCTGTCCATGGGATTTCCCAGGCAAGAATACTGGAGTGTGTTGCCATTTCTTCCATCAGGAGATCTTCCCAACCCAGGAATCAAACCCTCATCTCCTGCATTGGCAGACAGATTCTTTACTACTGAGTCACCAGGGGCAGACTACAATCCACAGGGTTCCAAAAGAGTCAGACACAACTTAGCAATTAAAACAACAACAAAGATATCCTTGGATCATTTATAAATATTTCATTTTTATCTGTCCCAACTATGTTTCTTTGTACTGCATGGTCTACACAAGCTATGAAGCACAGATATTTTTAAGTCAGCTGCCATGGGGTTCTGGCTGTTGACATTACCTTCCTTCTCACAGAGAACTCAAACCATAATTTAGAGGTTCTTTTTTCTTGTGTGTAATGGAGGCCTCCATCATAAATGAATGGCCTGAAACTTCCTGAAGTCTCTGCCACATTCTCTTACCAGGTCTCTGATTACCATTAGATAGCTGAGACCTGACTTATGAAAGCTGGAACTCGGGCCATGCTTCAAAATGCAGGACCACCAATGATAGGGATGAACCCTCACACTTGCTCCCTGAGCAAAAAAAATCAGTGCTGGGTGTGCACCTTGCTGTCGTGGCTACATATGACTGAGCTTACAACACACTGAGAAAGTTACGTGACTGACTCCCCCTTAATTCTGAGAGCCAACCCTCTGATGCTTCTTCTTTTTACAATGAGAAAATGGAGGATTGGGGCATAAATGAACTACTCGAAAGCATACAACTTTCACAGTCTTTTAAACCTAGAATTCTAATCTTTGCCCCTTACCACACACTGCCCTGAAAGCACCTCTCACCCCTGGCAAGAAATAGCCAATTTTACAAAGGCCTGACCAGGACAAAACTGGGTGAGGAGCATTTAAGATAGTGGCTTTCACACTGCAAGCTGAAAAAAAAAATTAGTTAAGTCCTGACTACAGACAGTTCTAAAGTAGAGAAGATAATAGATCTGTGTCACATTTAAGAATAAACATTAATTCCCGAAACTCGTTTCAGTTGTCTATCAACATTCCTATGGATGAGTTTCTTGCTATGAATATGTAGTCCAGAAGAGCTGGACAGCCACTGACTATGTCCCTCTAGATCACAGCTTTAGATCTGAGGTTTAATTTCCCAGATTAGAAAAGTAACACTGGAAAGGGCTGATCAGGGTGCTGAAGAAGGCTGGCCTGGATCAGGCACCATTTGCGCAAGGCCTCTAGCCCTCTGCAGCAGAGAAGGGCAGTCACCACCAGCAGCTTCAGTGTCTGGATCGCAGCCTTGACCAGCAAGCAGGTGCGCCAGCCAAGCCTCACCGGCTGCGTGACACGTCCGGAGAAAGGCAGCGGCCCTGCACACAGCTCTCCCTCAGGTGCACCAGCCAAGCCTCACCAGCTGCATGACATGTCCGGAGAAAGGCAGCGGCCCTGCACACAGCTCTCCCTCGTTTCTTCTCTCAGCACTTTACAAAGAAGAATCTTCATTTTGGCAAGTTTTATTGACTAAAGAGTTAGCGGTCCTCTCTGCCACCTTCCAGAACTCACAGCCCCCAATTAACAAAACATAAAACTCAAAGCCCTGATGTTGACCATGTTCAGTTATATTCCCTCATGCTCCCCTCCCCAGTTCAATTTTCTTTCCCTCCAGAAGCAACCCTAACATTTATCTGGTGCACATTTTCCAGTTTATACCCTAACAATTTTAGGATGTGTGCATGAGCAACATATAGCATTGCTTGGAGGGATTTTTTTTTAATTACATTCAACTACTGTGAGGTACATGTCTTGCTGTTTTCATTCATTTTTTTTCAGATGTATCCATATTTATACACTTTTTTTCTGGTAATATGCTGCATAGCATCCCATCACGCACAGTCTATAAACGGTTCCCAATACACTGTTATCATAAGCAGCACTGCCATGAACATTCTTAGACATGTCTCCTTGAGTTCATATGGAAATTTGTTTAAGGTATAGCTGGAAGTAGAATTGCTGAGTTGTCATATACATGTATATGTAGTCACTGCCAACCTCACAGTCCAGGCAAACCCTACCAATAACTTAATACATGTCCTTGAGACTTTACACACCTGTGTGTGTGTGTGTATATATATATATATATATATGATCTTAACATGAATTTAGATAAAACTGTCTCATGGTTTATGCTGGGTTACAGAGGACTGTTTTCTGCATTAATTGACCAGTGCCCAACTGATGGACATTATGGGTCTTTCCTTCATTACAGTAATTCAAGGAACTTTGCACAGTGACACACTAGTTCCAGGACGTGTAGAACAGACTGGAACTGTTGGATCTACCTCTTATTTTTACGAAGGAAAAAAGGCTGAGTCTCAGATAGCTGGGGTGAGGAGCTGACCCATGGACACCTCAGGAAATGAGAAATGATGGGGCTGGAGACCCCATTTCCTACAGTCTGGTCTCCAGTACTCTAGGGGTCACCTACTCTGCTTAAGTGAATAAAACATTCCAATACACAGTTGGGGCTTCCCTTGTGGCTCAGACTGTAAAGAATCTGCCTACAATGCAGGAGATGCAGGTTCAAACCCTGGGTTGGGAAGATTCCCTGGAGTAGGGAATGGCAACCCACTCCAGTATTCTTGCCTGGAGAATTCCATGGACAAAGGAGCCTGCCGAGTTACAGTCCACTGGGTCACAAAGAGCTGGACATGACTGAGCGACTAACATAATACACAGTGTTCCTTTTACATGTTAGGTGCTGTCTCCATTAGCACGGCAGAATCTGTGACCACACAGTACAGCGATGGGTTCAAACTCTAAGAGGCAAGGGGAGATCTCCATGCTCCAATCTCAGGAAAGCAACAAGAACAGAAAAAGCTGGCTGCATACCTAGTTCTCCCCAATAAGCTTATTCACCTGCCTATAATCCAGGCCAGACATCCACCCCCAACTCCATTTCAAAAAATTTTAACTGAGCATGTGCGGTGTGCTCTGTTGCTGAGTGGACAGGCTCATGTGTGCACGTACGACATAATGGATCAAGGGCAGCAGCCCTGATGCCTAGCCTTTGGCATTTACGAGTTTGAATCCTGACTCAGCTTCTCATTAGCTGTGTGACCGTAGACAAATTATCTGACCATTCAGGCTCCCAATTCCTCATCTTAAAAAAAAAAAAAAAAAAAAAACTAGGTAAAATTTGTACATATCTTATAGGGTTTTGTGGAAAGTAAATAAATTACTACATTAAGTGCTCAGAAAAATCCTTTAGCCCATAATATATATTTAGAAAATATTTAGGATACTTGCTTAGTGCTAGTGCCTGAAACAAAGACAAGGTCCCTGGACTAAAAGAGCTAGTAAATTTATCAGAATGTCCAATAAAAACAATAAAAGCGGGTGTGGCTGCCAGTCAGAGGAAGTGGCAGGTAGAGTAAATGTGCCATTCCAGAGGGCACACAAGAGACACAGGAGAACTGGAGGAGGTTCCTCAACTCAAGGAGCTCTCTGAAAGGCTGAGACACGCTCGCTCAGAACACTCCTGAACAAGGCCACACTCTCAGCGCCGGGACCCAAGGCTTTAGCAGACACGTACTTCTTTTAGGGACTGTAGAAAGGTAAGCCTCAGGGACCCAGGCATGAGGGAAACACTGAAAGCACGTGTGCATGGACAAGCCCTGCCCTGTGCCCTTCCCCACCCCCGGAGCTTCTCTGCAAGTACGGGTCTTCACCAACCATCGCCTTCCGACCTCATCTCCTCTCGGGTGGCTCAGCCTCTGTACTTCCTAGTTCCTCCACTACCCTGGCAGCTGCCTCCAGGCTCTTTCTCTCACCCTCTACATGCAGGCAGTCATCACACATCCTTCACTCCTCATGGCCCCAGAGATACTTTATCTCTAAAATGGAGGGTTGTCATGAAGATTAAATGAAACAAACTGTGTGGCAAGTTTGTCTGCAGAAAGCGCCGGCACAACTTAGCTCCATTCCCTTCTCTGAGATGTCCCACCCTGGGGCAGCTGTGCTCCACACCCTGGTATGATCTTTGAATTCTCTCTGGTCTTTGCCCACTACATTCCACCAGGGCCATGCCCCGTGCTCTACTAACCACCCATCACCCCACACGCACACACACTCTACATAAACTGCTGACAATGTGTGTTACCAAGACAGCTCTGCTCACACCTCTCAAAAACTTTCAGCTACTCCCCAATGCGCATTACTGAAGAAAGACTCAGTGTTTCAGGTATGCATACAAGGTTTCTGAATCTAGCCCGAACCCACCTTCCAACTTCAGTCTCCCCATGACACTTTTCTCCAGTTTAGTTAAATCACTTTTGGGGAGGTGCATCGTGAAATACAGACTGTATCCAAATAAGGGGATAAAACAAAGCTCGACAAGTTCTAATTGCACAATTTTAGAGACTTTCATACCTTAATATGTACCATGTCTCTTTTACATTATCCCAAGTTTATTTGGATTTCTAGTAGTCTTTATTCATGGAGTTCAAGAAACAATCTAGAACAATCTGTACCACAGTGATTCTCCAGCAAGCCTGTGGAATGTACCAGGTAGGTGGGCTCAAGAGTGACTGCCATGGTGTATGGCCATAAGCATCTTAGGCATATTTGTTGTTTATGACCCTCACTGTATGCAGTCTCTGTGAAGGTATAAAGTGAAAGTGAAGTCACTCAGTCGCGTCCGAATCTTTGCAATCCCATGGACCATAACCTACCAGGCTCTTCTGTCCATGGGATTTTCCAGGCAAGAGTACTGGTGTGGGTTGCCATTACTGAGCCATGGATGGAATTAAATGGCCTATAGTAGTTACCCCAGCAGGAATGACAAAGATTTACTTCTCCCTTGACTGCCAGGACTACCTCCTTTCCAGTCTTCCCCTCTATCCCATGCCACAGACTTCCATTCAAATCCCTACATGCTTAAATTAGCCAGCGTTGGCTTCTGAGGCTTAAAACCAAAGTACCATCACTGGTGTACATAGTTCTTTGGGTCCCTGAGCAAAGTCATCCAAGTCTCCCCCAGGCAAAGAAGCTTCCAGACCCCTCCCGGTGGGTACAGTACCTGTTCCGTCTGGAGTAGACCTCACAAAAGTAGGCAGCATTTTTACTGAAGCCGTAGGGTGAGTGGTGGCTCCAAGCCCTTTCTCCATCTCCTTGCGAAAACGCTTAGCAATCTCCAGAAGAGTTTCATCAGAAAGACGCATGTGGTAGAGATACTGGTCAACCTGAAAGAGGGGAAAGTGCATAGTGACATATATACTAAATGAATTATGGTATTCATTTATGTCATGGAACATCATTCAGCTTCTCAAAAGGGTAAAATCTATTAGGTACAGAAGGTTATTAAGACCATTAAATCAGAATCTGTGACAGGACTTTGTCTTAAAAAAAAAAAAATTAACTATAAATTCAAATTAGAAAAATGGTCTAATTTTATTTCTGGAGAATGATGAAGACCAGGGGAAAGGCCAGCTAGGGGGGAGGCTCATCTCTTTACCTCTGCACTCAAGGCCAGTTGTGCCAACCCTATTGCCCCTCAGCCATTGCCTCCTTCCTAGACTAATAAGAGTCTCTGATTCTACTTTTACTTCTGCCATCCATTTTCCATCCCCAGACAGAGTCTATACTATTCCCATGCTTAAAACCTTTCTGCGGCCTCCCATTGGCACCAAATCTGAAACCCTTCCAAGGCCCTACCATACAGCCTAGCCTCGCCCACTGCTCATCTTACCAGGTGCCTCTGCACTCCTTGTGCAGACCAGCCTTGGCTCAGCCCCCCAACACACCAACCATGCCCTTCCCTGCCTGCAAGACTGTTCACACGGGCCACACAGCACCTCACTCTGCTCTTCATCTACAGATCCCTTACCAATCCTTCAGGTCTCTCTGCACAGAGGCCTTCTCTGATCTTCCTAATAAAACAATTAGGCCTCCCTGTTTTTTCCGTGAACTCTGACTTTTCCCTTCACATCACCAACCTCAATTTGGAAACATATATTAGTGCCCAAATCATAAGCACCAAGGGCAAGAACCATGACTATTTGTTCACGCTTGCATCCCTGAAGCCCAGCACAGCGTGTGATATATTGACAGAGGCTTGATACACATGGTAAAGCCAAAGTCCTCCCCCATCCGCAGAGGCAGAGGCGGCTCTCCCTAGTCATTTCATTTATCTTGTTTTCAACATAAATTTCTGTGACCTTTTCCCAGATTTAACACTGAGAGAAGGAGAAACAACAGGAGTCCCCTCTGAGGCTTAGAAACAACAGGAGTCCCCTCTGTCAAGAAGACAGCCTGCTTCTTGAAGGCTCTCGTCTGCTCTGGCTGTGGATATTCCCAGTTTTCTTCTATCAGAAAAAGATCTGATAGAAATCCATCCAAGGAGGCACTCAAGTTTCCACAATATCCCTGTTCGCAGCAGCAACGTCCAGGCCAGGTGGGGTTGCTGGCCATGGAGATGGGGGTAGAATCAGGACCCTTGGGCCAGGCTACAGCTGTGCCCTCAAGGTATGAGGGTGGTGGGCCTGGTACTCCCAGCCTCATCAGCAAACTGGGGGGTGAAGAGACCCTGTTCTTTCCAGCTCCCAAACTTCAGAATTCCCAAGGGAATCCTGATGGGCTTGGCTGGGCTGATGGCCACCATCACTCTTACTCCTGTGGGAATCACAAGTAAACGCCCACCTGTCCTTTGGGCACCCCACTCCAGTACTCTTGCCTGGAAAACCCCATGGACGGAGGAGACTGGAAGGCTGCAGTCCATGGGGTCGCTGAGGGTCGAACACAACTGAGTGACTTCACTTTCACTTTTCCCTTTCATGCATTGGAGAAGGACATGGCAACCCACTCCAGTGTTCTTGCCTGGAGAATCCCAGGGACGGGGGAGCCTGGTGGGCTGCTGTCTATGGGGTCGCACAGAGTCGGACACGACTGAAGTGACTTAGCAGCAGTAGCAGCAGCAGTCCTTTGCCCAACTCTGACCAAGAAGCATAAACATTTATAATGAGCTTTCCCTGACAAATGTGCTCATTAGTATTAACAGACTGTTCTATTTTCCAGCACTTTTCTTGTCAGATCTTCTTAGAACCAAACTTTTTTGGTTCTAAATTAAAACCAAAGGTTTTAAACAAATTTTGAAGCTTGAGATTCCCAGAGGAACAGCAAAAGTTGTTTAATACTTTAAGGAAAGAACAGACCCATTGCCCTCTTTTGGGCTGGGGGGTGGGGAGAATTAGAGAGCAAGAGAGACAGTCCTCTTACTCACAGGTTCTCTCTTGCAGCCACATCCTAACTCCCTGTGGGGTTTGGGGTCCATCCCTCTCTCCTGAGGAATTATGAGATTGGCCCTTCTCAGATCATTTCAAGCATCCTGATCACTACTCATCTTTCATCATTCTTCTAAAATACCACAAGTTGAAAGATCAGAGACTGGATAAAATGCTGAAAGAAGCTGTAAGCAAGACAAAGAAGAGACTGTGGTTAATCAGCCCACCCGTCTTCATAACTGCATGTGGTTAAAATAGAACAAAATTGACAGACACAATCCTCACGTGGGATGGAAAAGGATGAAGCAGGGCTAGAATGGTGAAAGCCCCTCAGCCACTTTTCCACTCCCTCCCCAGCCAGCAGAGGGACTAGGCTTGTCATAGTTTGAAATTTGCAGAAATGAGGATTTCCCCAAGTTCCCTTGCTGCCAGCATTTATTAGAGAGCTACCGTAGACATCCAACTCCTTCGGTCGAAATCAGAAAGACTTCAATCATCCACTCTATTTCCTAATTTCAGGTTCATGGCACCTCAGGTTCATGGCAAACCCCCTGTTTGCCTTAGCCTCCCAGGTCTGTGGGGCACTAGCTCCCTTCCCTGAGCAGGGTCACTGATCTGGGCTTCCTACAATACTGGGGAGCCAGGGTGCTCCTGAGGAGGTTGGCCTCCCCTACAACACATGAGGCTCCCAGGAGGAAAAAGCATTTGGTCTCAGACAAGTCCTCTCTCTCCCTATTGGCTCAGTGGGAGACAAAACGCAGGAGACTCTGGGCCCAGAGCAACTATAATCACCACAGAGGCCTCCTGCTTCAGACTCAGTGATGCCTGGCTTGGCCGAGGAACACATTAGGGCTTAATGCATCTCAGTGCTAACATACAAGTCCCAGCCACCAGACCAAACAAAGGCTAAAGCCAAGCCACATCCAAGTACAGCCTCATAGGCAATAGTAATAACAGCAAACCCTTCGGCAAAACCTGTTCTCAAGGTCTTATACCCATTAACTCATTGAATCCTCATAACAACTCTTTGAGGTGTTATTTTCTCCATTCAACTGAAAGGGGAAGGCAACATGTCCCAAATCACACAGATGCAAAAGATTAAGCCAGGACTGGACGGGGCAGCCCACTGTGCTTTTGTCCACTCTACTAGGTGGATGCCCCTCTCTGCTGAACAGCAAAGTCTGTACAGCTCAAATGGCAGGACAGTGCATGCAGGCTGGCCACATCCACTAAAAGACCATCTTCTGAACCAGTCATCCCACCACATAGACATGCACAGGGCTGCCCTGGCAGGTCAGAGGGCAGCAGACATATATCTCTGGACATTATCATGAGTTTGACACGTGACTAAGTTGAAGCTCCTGCATTACTACTTTCCCAAAAAGAAGAGAGGCCCAGAAGCCTCACTGCCACCCACTCCTGCCTCCATAGATGGCTCCATATGTTGCAAAGGCTCCAGATGTTCCTTTGTGGGCAAGCTGAGCCTGTGGTGCTGCCCTGTTAAAGAGCTGCCCTATCACTTCTTGGAGTGTGAGGTCATGTACACAAAAGACCAAGTTAGGATGGCCGTAATTCTACTGTGGTCATGTTTAATTTAACTTTGATGTTTAAGCTGCTACAAGGCTTGTTGGAAATCTAGTCAACACTCCTCATCCTTAACTCTCAAAAGGACCTAACAAGTTAAAGGGTCAGCCTTTACTCAAATCATGTTGCCCTTTACCCAAGAGATTATAACCATTCTTCAGTGTTCAGTAACAGATGAAAATGGTCATGATGATCACCATTAAAGTAGCTAAACATTTACCAAGCATTTCTTACCTCCCAAAACCCATCCTACAAGTTTACTGACAATGACGTCCATTGTTCTTTTGTAGAACTTCTATATCCCTGTTTTATAGGTCACTTGGTGAGGAGCACAGGCGTCTGGCTCTAAAGCTAGGCCCTTAGGCCTATCACCCTCACTTTTCCTGTGGACCCTCCTCATCTGGGTGGGACTCTCTGCTCTGCAGCTTCTTGGATGACCTCAGTACTTTGGTTTATCATCAAAGTACTTTGATTTACATCTCCATCAGATGAGACCAAGGAAAAGGATACAGGACAGCTATGAAAAATACAACTAGAGCACCTTGGCCCAAACCTCCTGTCTTTGGGCCACAGTGATGGACATGATGATGTACCCACCCTGAGTTTCTCAGGGCCACCCAGGAAGGAATGATTAACTACCTGATGCTATCACTTCCTAAACACACCACTGAGGCCCACCCAGCCTTGGCCAGCACTGCTGCGTTGAGTCCAGGGTCACAAAGGCAAGCAGGAGTCGGAAACAAGAAGCAGCCTCCATACGAAGACCTTTCTCCTGGATCAGGAAGGAAGTAAATGCAGAATCCTGCCAAGTTTCACTCAGGGCAACCAGAGGGAGGGAACACAAGCAGGCCCAAAGTCATAGGAGAATGTCATTTAGGAGTTACCAAATGTACACAGCACAGTAACACTATGGCTAAAATATACTAACTCTTAGAAAGAACCTTGGGGTAATGACAATTCAAAATCCCATTGAAAGCGGGCAGCATTTGAGTTTATCTCCTTTGTCCCTCTTACCCCAATAGGCATCAGGCCTAGATCTGAATGCTTCCAAGCATGACAGGCTCCTCACTTCTCAAAATTTGTTAGCTTCTACTGTTGGTCAGTTCTAGTTGTTAGAAAGTTTTTTCTCTGAGATAAATCTACTTTCTGATAACTTCTGTCTATGTTCTGCCACTTGGGATAAGAGTTTCAGAACTTGGCTAAGAATCCCAAAGACCCATTCCAGACTAATCAAATTGACACCTTTATTACTGTCTGGGTGCTCAAACATCTTCCCCTCTCCTTGGGCTGGTATCTACCTTAACAATAATGTGATAATAATGGACAGTGTTCTAGTCAACACTGCTCAAGGTCATTGGTTACCACTTTCTGCCTGGGATCTTTGAAAGTCGGTACTTAAGACATTAGGCTAAACTGTGAAATAATTCTTCATCAATCCTGGGTCAAGTTGAGAGTTGCAAAGACAAATCTGAAGTTGTTGGGGAAAAGTTTCAGATATTGGAAGTTATCAAATTAGAATCATTCAGGTTATCCCTTATTTAGTAGCTGGTGGTGGGGAACTGTAGGCTGTGGCATCAGAAAAATCAGTGTTCAAAACAGGCATCTGAGTCCCAGTTTCCTCCTTATAAAATGGGAGGACTAACACTCAAACAGAGTCACTAGCATAAATGAGGTGGCAAATGTAAAGCTATCTATTAATATCTAACCTTTTTGTCTATCCCCTTTCCTCTTTTTCTCCCAGACTCCCCTGTGCCAAGTGGCACCTTCAGAGGATCAAAGACATTTCTTAACCCTACTTAGTCACCCTGGGGTTAGCAAAACAGGAGCTGTTTCCCCAGATTCTTCCTTCTCTTTCTTTGGAGTGTGTGTGGCCTAACACCCTGGATTACTTCTCTTTAAATCTCTATTAGGAAAAAAGATGGAAAGGAGGGGGCATTCCAGGCTGGGGATAAAGAGGCAGGCCAGAGCAAAGCTTGGTTGCAGTATGAGAAGGTCACTTGCCTAACCAGAGGCAAGGGTGTGTATTAAAGAGAGATAGTAGTTTTAGACACATCTGTTTAGCAATCTCAAGATTAGAATAAATTGACTGTGTATGTTGGTGAGGTGGCTTTCAAAAAAAAAAAAATAAGTGAATTAAATCAGACAGAGGAAGACAAATGTCATATGATATCATGTGTATGTGGAATCTAAAAAAAAAATTATATAAAGGAATTCATTTACAAAACAGAAACAGACTCACAGACTTAGAGAATGAACTTATGGTGACCAGGCATGGAAGATGAGGGTAGGGATACACTGGGAGTTTGGGATTGGCATGTACACACTTGATTTTTAAAATAAATAGCAATGACCTAGTACTCAAAAAAAAAAAAAAAGAAAGAAATTCCTCATTGGGCAATTTTGGTCAATTTCTTTCTTCGCATAACACACTAGTCTATGCCTGCCTCCTCTCTAGAACTGTGGGTTCAGGCAAGAGAAGTTCTAAAGAGAACTTCTCTTCTCTAAAGAGAAGCTGAAAACAAGCAGGACCCTGTGGGGCCTTGCCGGGTACAAAAGCCTTTCCCCGTTCATGTTTGCAGAAAAAAGGCATCGACCTCCTAGACTTCCCCAGAGTTCTAAAGAACAGATTCAAACAGTTACTAACTAGGGAAGGGAGGGAATTTGGAAACGAAGGAGGAGCAGCCAAGAAATAACAGTGCAGCAATAAAGCAGGGTCCTGGTTCCTCCTCAAGGGATACACATAACAATTATCTCTTGAGTTCTCCTGAGTTTTTCTGCAAGAGCTAAGGCTCCCATCTAGGTGGAGAATAGTAACTTCAGGCTTAGCTAAAGATAAGTAAAAGAGAGAGTGAAAAAGTTGGCTTAAAACTCAACATTCAAAAAACTAAAATATTGGCATCTGGTCCCATCACTTCATGGCAAATAGATGGGGAAACAGTGGAAACTGTGACAGACTATTTTCTTGGGCTCCAAAATCACTGCAGATGGTGACCACAGCCATGAAATTAAAAGACGCTTGCTCCTTGGAAGAAAAGCTATGACAAACCTAGACAGCATATTAAAAAGCAGAGAAATTACTTTGCCAACAAAGGTCCATCTAGTCAAAGCTATGGTTTTTCCAGTGGTCATGTATGGATGTGATAGTTGGACCATAAAGAAGGCTGAATCCCAAAGAACTGGTGCTTTTGAACTGTGGTGTTGGAGAAGACTCTTGAGAGTCTCTTGGACTGAAAGGAGATCAAACTAGGCAATCCTAAAGAAAATGAGTCCTGAATATTCACTGGAAGGACTGATGCTGAAACTGAAGCTCCAATACTTTGGCCACCTGATGCAAAGGACTGACTCATTAGAAAAGACCCTGATGCTGAGAAAGAATGAAGGCAGGAGGAGAAGGGGACCACAGAGGATGAGATGGTTGGATGGCATCACCAACTCAATGGACATGAGTCTGAGTAAGTTCCAGGAGATGGTGAACGACAGGGAAACCTGGTATGCTGCAGTCCATGGGGTCACAGAGTCGGAGATGACTGAGCAACTGAACAACACAGCCAAATGGAAAGCTCATCTCCTTAAGCGCCCACAGTTTCCTCTAGACTGGCACTAAAAGGAGAAACTGTGCCATAGCAACAATGCAAGGAATGGAGGGAGCAGATCACTGTTGGAGAGGCTCCACTTCAAAGTGTGAAGTGGCTCAGGTGTGGCAGACACAGCCCCAGTTAGGTATGAGGAAGCCCAGAAAGGCAAGGTTTGGAGGTGAGAGCCAGAAAGGAAACTCACAGGAACTGAGGTCAAGGGAACAGCCTTGACCAAGGTCACAGAGTTGAAACTAGAATCTGGATCACCCAGATCTCTTACTACAGTGTCAGAAATAGTAAATGACAATCCTACCCCCAAGCGTCCTCAGGAACCCACTGTCATCTTGCAGGCCAATTTCAATTGAATGACTAGTGACCTTCCCCGAGGCCAACCTAACAGGTCCCAGGGAAGAAATGGTCCTCATCAAACTACTTACATCCAGAAAAGAACACTATTCCAACTTTGACAGTTTGTTACATAAAGTGCCATAAACCCTACCTTGAATACCTTAAGAGGTCTCAAAAGAAAGTATAAAAGAAACCTTAAATTTCAACATCTAAATCTGTAAGATTCTTTTCTATCATTCAATTGCTGAATCCCTGACCCAAGCTTCTCCCATTTTAAGCCTTTGTTGAAAATCAATTACACTATGGAGAACAGTGTGGAGATTCCTTAAAAAACTGGAAATAGAACTGCCTTATGATCCAGCAATCCCACTGCTGGGCATACACACTGAGGAAAGCAGAAGGGAAAGAGACACGTGTACCCCAATGTTCATCGCAGCACTGTTTATAATAGCCAGGACATGGAAGCAACCTAGATGTCCATCAGCAGACGAATGGATAAGAAAGCTGTGGTACATATACACAATGGAGTATTACTCAGCCATTAAAAAGAATACATTTGAATCAGTTCTAATGAGGTGGATGAAACTGGAGCCTATTATACAGAGTGAAGTAAGCCAGAAAGAAAAACACCAATACAGTATACTAACGCATATATATGGAATTTAGAAAGATGGTAACAATAACCCTGTGTACAAGACAGCAAAAGAGACACTGATGTATAGAACAGTCTTATGGACTCTGTGGGAGAGGGAGAGGGTAGGAAGATTTGGGAGAATGGCATTGGGGCATGAAGAGTGTCATGTGTGAGGCGGGTTGCCAGTCCAGGTTCGATGCGCGATGCTGGATACTTGGGGCTGGTGCACTGGGACGACCCAGGGGGATGGTGTGGGGAGGGAGGAGGGAGGAGGGTTCAGGATGGGGAGCACATGTGTGCCTGTGGCGGATTCATTTTGATGTTTGGCAAAACTAATACAATTATGTAGAGTTTAAAAATAAAATGGGATAAAAAAAAAAAGAAAATCAATTACATGCAAAGCATGATAGCATACAAGAATATAATTTTAAAAGAAATCAATTGCAGAGATAGTGGTGATACTTGTACAACAATGTGATGTACTTAATGCCACTGAATTGTACACTCTAAATATATATACAGTGAGTCTTTAAACTACACGCAGGCTGGGGTGCTGATCCTGCACAGTTGGCACTCCTTATATATAGTTCTCATCCACAGATTCAACCAACTGTGAATAATGCAGTGATATAGTACTGTAGCACATTATTATTGAAAAAATCCACACATAAGTGGACCCGTACAGTTCAAACCCATATTGTTCAAGGGTCAACTGATGCACGCACACACACAAATATTTTTTAAATTTTTTTTAAGAAATCAAGATTCCTGTTCTCTAGGACTTTATAAGATATAGCACAGAACTCAACTCATTGTAGACCCGGTGTTTCTGAAATGAATGGAAGATGGTGTTAATGTAAAATGGCCCATGGGAACTGTCACAGGTATGAGTGAGTGGCCTGTGAGACTAGCATTCAGAGGAGATTGCTTCTGGGCTAAGAACATATATATCCAACATACATGTCAATGGATGTGTGTTGACATGGAGACAGAAGAGAGATCATGTGAAAATGCCCAGAAGGTGTGGGCAAGCCCAGGATACTGGAAGGAGGTTATGAACTTTAGGAGCAGAAAGCCATTCTCTACCCTGCGTTAGCTCACTACCTCACTACCGTGCACAGGCTGCCTATTGCAATGCCTCCGTATCAGTATGACTTAATCCTGGTTACCTTTAATCAAGGAGTCACAGGAAGGGAGAATCATAAAGATCACCCCATTGCATGAAATTGCTGTGTTGTTCCCTGGCCAGTCAATTCCCTACAGAGAATTTACAGGGAATTTAGTGCCAGGAGGAAGTCTTGCTGCCCAGAGTCACTGTACTTCCTGATACAGGCCAATGAAATTAAAACAACTGACTCAAGAAGAGTCAGTTTTGGTTGTTGTTGTCATGGGGTTTTTTTTGTTTTGTTTTGTTTTGTTTTTGCTTTGGCTATTAGGAAGCTCAGGGCTCTGTACTCAACTTTAATGAACTAAGTTTTAATCATTCCTGCCTGTTCCATGACTCTTATTCTAGAAGTCTTTTCAATAAAGTTAAACCATATCATCTAATCCTTTTAGTAAGCAGGCAGAAAATAAATAATACAAGAACAAGCAAATGCTCATCAGTCATTCCTACAGGATACACCCTCCTGGTAGAAGGGCAAATTCAAGTGACCAAATTGGATAAGAAAACAGCTCCATAAGCATAGTTGGCCAGAGGACACAGGGACACCCTGAGATACTGCTGTAATGCCAAACTGCTTTCTCCAGTCTTTGGGTATTTCTGATTTAGTACCTAGAAACTTCTCTCCAAGAGCTGCTGAATGAACACTAGCTAATTCCTATGTTTTAGATTCTTCTAGCCCCCAAGCAAACCAACTGACTGAATTTCAACTTTCCTGGCACTTTTATATTTGTCCCAAAGATACAATCAGGTGTATATACATTAAATAATATGTAAGGGCAGACTCCAGGGCTCTATAACCTAGTCTCCTAGGAAGAAAGTTAGGAAGGACCACACCCCCTTGAAGTGAAGGACTTTGGCTAGTTTCATCCGCTTTAACTCAACTACAGTTAAAACAGGGTTGGAGGGGCAGGGGCAGGGTACTCTACAGCAATGAGAATGTACCACTTGTCACTACACGCCTGTGTAGATGAATCTCACAACATAAAGTTGAGTAAAAGAAGCCAGATGCAGAAGGGAACAGATCATATGAGTCTGTAAGTACAGAAACAGATCTACGCCAGTAGAAGTCAAGATAGTAATTACATTTAATGGGGGATATATTTGCTGTTGGGACTTCCCAGCTGCCGCTAGTGGTAAAGAGCCTGTCTGCCAATGCAGAAGACACACGAGATGCGGGTTCAATCCCTGGGTCGGGAATATCCCTGGAGAAGGAAATGGCAACCCATTCCAGTATTCTTGCCTGGAGAATCCCGTGGGCAGAGGAGCCTGGTACAGTCCATAGGGTCGCAAAGAGCCCAACATGACTGAAGTGACTTAGCGCACACACACACACACACACACATACACACGTGCTTGCTATTGCTGGTAATAATTTGTTACTGGATCTAGGTGGTGGTTACTTAGTGTTCTCAGTTCTCTATGCAAATTATACTTCACTTTAAAAATAAAGGAAGGAAAAATGACAAGGTACTGGCTAGGTCCTAGTCTTTGGCACATGGTAGGGCCAAAGAGGTCAAATCGGAGGGGAAAGCCATAACCTAAATGCAGCCACACAAAGCCTTCTGGTGACTCTATGTGCTAATATATGCTTGCAACTTAGTTTCAAAAGAATTTCATGTTTTCACATTATTCCTTTGCCAGTGTTTTACTGCAAATCTTTGACAAGGAAACCAAAGTCTGAAGAAGCTTCCGCAAACCACAGGCCAAGTTCCTAACAGGTCCCATAACATCCATGCCAGATGAATGCCCTGACCTGGGGCACAGGTGTGCGCTCATCCAGGGAAAGCTAGGTAACTGCTATCTGTGACCTCATTAATACTAATGTCTTCACAGACTCCTCCTGGGATAGACCAAGTTTGTACAAACAGCAGCAGGTTTATCCTGTAAAGTTGCCAAGCCAAGGCCAGATGTTCCCGATAAGATAAGGAAAAAAAAGGATGAGTTGGGGAGGAAAAGACACAGTAGATTTTGGATTCTTTAAGGCTCCTGTCCTCTGAAATGCAGTTAACCAAAAGCTACAGATCTACCTTGACACTTTTTTCAGATGGGACAAAGCAGACCCCCACTAGGGTCATCATGCCACCTCAGGGAGATGGCAGCTCACACTCACAGCCTGGAGGGCAGGGTGAGTGTGGAGCCAGGCTCACAGGCCACTCCTCCAGGATCCTGCTGCGCGGGAGCCACAGCGTTTCCTGTTCTTCCAGTTCTTGCTCTCAGCTGCACCAAGTTACAGCCAGACAGACTGTAGGCAACAGCACCTGTCAGGGGGTCAGGAGACAGGCCTTTGGGACCCCTGTCCTGGGACCCTCCTATCCTCAGACTATAGGACATCAGTTCAAAGGAATAATATGTCCCAGGTGTGCATGACCCTGCAACAGTTCTTTTTCCCACACATACTGGCTGCTACATTGAGTGTGCCAGGCACTTAGGATACTGGGATAAAGGGGATCCTTCTGCCTGCAAATGCTCAGACTATCAGTAGGAGGCAAATATATTACTAATTACCAACTGAAGCAGTAAGGACAGATAGTAAGCAGTTTCTTTCACTACAATAAGATATAGATTCACAATCACTTAAATCGCACACATCAATACAATTCTGAGTTTTGTTTTTTGTTTTTTTTTTTTCTTGAAAAGGTTAGAGATGTGTGTTGAACCCATACCTAGAATGTTCTCCTACTCTGGCCTAACAAATTCCCAGTTGTTCTTCAGGGGCCCAATACAAATGGCCTCTCCACAAATATCTTCCCCAAGTTCCCAGCTGGTTACATTAACACACTTTTGACTAAAAAGCGTCTCTTGCTCTCACTGGTCCCAGAGGACTGAAGGCACTGTTCCCAAACTCATGTCTGTGATACCAGCGTTATTGCAGTGTTGAGATACAGCAGGCACTCCAGACACATCTGTTATGGGGACATAAAGAGGCAAAGGGAACACCGAGGAAAGAGTGAGAGAGTAACAAGCGCTGGCCACCGCAGACTGCCCAGGTGCTCAGAGCCTGGTCTTGCTCTTCAGGCCTGGGCCTGCACTGCATGTGATCCTGGCAGCAGAGCTTCCTCTCCGTCTACCTGGCTGCCCTGGCCTGTCCCCCAGATCCCTTACTCTGCCTCCTCTGGACAGCCCTATACCAGGGACCAGACTCTGCGCCTGAGCCCAGATTCCCACAGGGGCATCTAAACTTCCCACTCCTGTGTGCTGCCCACTGTCACCTGCTGGATCAAACCCCTCTGGGTCTGTCCCTTTGTACCATGTCCAGCCCCAGACCTTCCCACCCACCCTTGTCACACCCACCATAAGCAGGGCAACCATATAATATATTCCAGTTTGCCCAGGATAATCTGCCCAGTGTGACAGTAGCATAACTGTTAACAATGTCCCCTTTTACTCTCAAGTGATCCAGTTTGGACAAAAAAATTACAGGGTGATGAAAGGAATAGGCCGCAGAGCAAATTCTGCTTGTGGTCCTTGGGGAGCCCACATCTGAATGACGGGAAGAGCTCACGCTACACCAACGGCGCTGAAAGGAAACAGGATGGAGCAGGGCGTGGAACTGGCTTCCTGGCTGGTCCCTTAGGACAAGACACCTGCTTTCCTCAACTGTAAAATGAAGGGTTTGGACAAATGAGCTCAAAGGTCTCTTTCAATGGACACCAGCCTCATAACCCCACGAAACTGAAAGACAATTGGCTGTCCCCAGTTGTCCCAGGCAGCCCCATGCTGGGGCCAGAGGCCAGGGCTCTGGAATCAGACCGCTTGGGTTTGAATGCTGGCTTGTCCTTGAGCAAGGTACTGCCCTTTCTGTGTCTTGGTGTCTTCCTCTGACTAATAGGCAGCAATAATGGCTATCCTGGAGGGCTGCCTGAGGTGGCCTGAGTTGTGGTCAAGTTCCTAGACAGAGGCCAGCACTTAGTAAGTGGTGCACGTTTGCTATTTTAAGGCCTTTGGGAATTGAGGGGGAAAGCAAACTGATGAGAAATGGCTGGAAGACTTCATTAGAAGGGGTTGAAACAGGAAAATTTGGGAGGAAAAAGTCCTTCAAATGGGAAAAAAGAAAAGTGACAGCTTCAAATTCCCTTATTTAGCCTAAATTAAAGCTGTTCAATAGCTCATCTGGCTTCATTCCTTTATCAGACAATATGGAGATGCCAGAAAGAAAAAGTTGGGAATAAAGCCTTCCAAGAACACAGACCATATCCAAGCCTCCAGGACAGTGCTGCTAAGCTGAGGAGAGGGAAGTAGGCTGGGTGGGTAGGTACCAAGGTTTCCCAGAGCCAGGTCCTCAGACCCAACTCACTCTCTTCATTAACTCCAAGATTACTCTGCCAACAAAGGTCCATATAGTCAAGGCTTTAGTCTTCCCAGTGGTCAGGTACAGTTGTGAGAGCTGGACCATAAAGAAGGCAGAGTGCCAAAGAATTGATGCCTTCGAACTGGGGTGCTGGAGAAGACACTTGAGAGTCCCTAGGACAGCAAGAAGATCAAACCAGTCAAACAAAATCTTTGATTTTAAAAGGAAATCAACCCTGAATACTCATTGGAAGGACTGATGCTAAAGCTAAAGCTCCAGTATTTTGGTCACCTGATGCAAATAGCCAACACAATGGAAAAGTCCCTGATGCTGGGAAAGATTGACAACAGAAGAAGACACATCAGAGAATGAGATGGCTGGATGGCGTCACTGATGCAATGGACATGAACTTGGGCAAACTTAGGGAGATGGTGAGGAAAGGGAGGCCTGGCGTGCTACAGTCCATGGGGTCCCAAAGAGTCACACATGACTGGGCGACTGAACGACAACAACAATGCACTGCAGGGAAGGACTATTAAGGCAGTGCTTAGAGATCCACAGACAAAAATGCAAAAAGCATGACACTTCCGGGGAAAAGGAGATTTTCTAGCCATGACAATCTAGACAAGACAAAGGCTGTACAGGAACGAGAGAAGTAGAGCATGGGTCCCACACAGAGGGTCCTCTCTGGCTTTGTCAAGAACCCCAGGCACCCTGATGTCAGAAGAGGCCAAACTGGACAGCCCAGAGTCTGTATATGAAGGGCAAAGAGCTCTCTGCTGAGAACCAAGATGGCCAGGGACTCTACACTCAATGTGCCCAAAAAAAAAAAAAAAAAAAATGGGAGAATGACCATTCACTTCATCGAAACTCCAGGGTCAGTGGGGCTGAAACCTACTATGACATAGCCCTATGACTCAATAGCACAAGGCACCTCAAGTGGTTCCCCCAGTGGGAAGCCAGAGACTGCGGCAGATGTGAGGAAGTGTGAGCAAGTGTCTCACAAGCCAACTTCAGCATAAGTGGCCTCAGCAACTGCCCTTGGAGCCTCTGCAATTCTGCCCTCCAGGGGAGGTACCAATGGAGAGAGGACCAGGCTTCTACAACGAAAAGAGGTTTGAACTAATGCTATGACTATTCAGTGCAACTGTGTCTCTCATGACTTCCCAAGGAGGACACTTCAACTAAGGCACACCAAAACAGCCCAGACATCCCAAAGACCCACCCACCCAATGGGGTTGCTACCTCCTCCCCAGAGGGTCAGGAGGAAAGCAAGTTAGAAGAAGAGTTCAAAAGTGGGTCTCCTCTGCCTGGGAAAGAGAAGGTTTTAGGAGTTGGAGGGAGCAGTGAAGACGCTTCCTTATTCCTCAGCTAAGGAACTTTCCATCCTTCTATCCTCCCTGTCCTCTGCGCTAATCTGACATCAGACAGAGAACATAAATGGGCCAGAACCCACCTGCCCTGAAAGCTCTTAGAAACAGGGCCTCTTTTGCTCCCACCCAGATGGGCAGCACAGTTGGATATCTGAGAATGTCTTCATGTACGCATATTTGACAACTGTCTAGGAAATCCCACAGACAGAGGAACCTGGCGGGGGCTACAGTCCATGGGGTAGCAATAAGTAGGACACAACTTAGTCACTAAACCACCACCATCAATATCTGACACATTGAGTGTTGACTCTGGCAGGTACAGCTCTAAGAACTCCACATATATTCACTCTCTTAAATCCTTACAAAGAACCTATTAAGGTGTTATCCACTCTCCATTTCACAAGTAGAAGAAACTGAGGTCTAGTGAAGTTAAATAACTGGCCCAAGTTCACACTGCTGGTTTGTGAGGAGCCAGGATTCAACCCCAGGAAGCCTGGCTCTACTTGTCACCATGGAGACCCTCCCAGAGGCTGCTGGACTGTCCCTCAGTGGGCACCAACAGCCCCTTTCCTCTGTCCCTAGCAATAGAAGTTCCAGCGCCTCACATGCCTGCCTTGCTCAGAAGCCTGGCAATGCCTGGCCCTCAGGGAAACCCCAACAAAAGTCAGGGTGAGATTCTCCTGGGGTCAGCTGAGCAAACTTCTCTCCCATGGCTTTCTGGAGTGCTTACCTTGCCCACATTTTTCTGAAGACAGAAAAACAGTAACTCAGGTAACCCACACTTCAGCCAGGGGCCATGGACATCTGTTAATTATTGTGGTCTGCAGACCTCACTGTAAATTCACCTTTTGTAAAAGGCCACTTCCCCCCATGACTATCCCACGACATGGGACACTGAGAGCGAAGAACTATGGTCCTCATCACAGCTACTACTAAGTAGCTTTATGACCAGTTAGTGATGCACTATAATACTAGAATGGGGGACAGACTATTCCATTTGATGCAGCTTCTATTGATGTAGCTTCTCAATCCATAGATATTTGAGGTCAGAAAAGTCTTTTTTTTTGGGGGGGGGGGGGCGGGGAACCTGTCCTGAGCATTGTAGGATGTTTAGCATCATCCTTTGCCTCTGCTTACCAGATGCAATAGCACATCTTCATCCACCTGCTTATGACAACCAAAAATGTCTCCAGACACCACCAAAGTACAGCTGGGGGACAAAATCACTAATCGTTGAAAACCATTGCTCTAAAGGAGTACTTTAAAAACAAATAAACAAAAAACACAGTCTTTGCCCCTGTAAATTGGACTAGGAGAAAAATTCTTGCTCTTTATGATAGACTAGGTAGCCCCTCACAAGATTATCCAGCCCAAAATGTCAACAGCACTGAGGCTGAAAGAATTGCTTTAAAAGTAAGCAGAAATAGCCACCTGTGATCTATGGTGTGCGATATTAACTCACAGCCAATGAACTCTGATTTGCTTTGCCAGGTCTCCAACCCAACTGCTTTGGAAAGTCAAAGACAGATAACATGCAGCGTTGGAAAACAAACGAAACTTGCTGATTTCAAAACTTAACAATGATAAAGAGGAACCAGTTATCAACAGTCATCTTTTAAACCGGAAGTATCTGAACAGAGGAAGCCAGTTTTCTGGGGTTCCTGAGTTCTTTTAATATACCAGATCTCCTTCCTAAGACTGCTAGTTTTTGAGAAAACTGTTAGGGCTTGTGCTGTTTTGAGGCCCCCTGGAAAATGGCCCCTGTCTGACTTCAAACTCTTTGGGGTGATAGAAAAGTTCAACTTTGAAAAGTGATACATAAAAATATATATTGGCTTTGTCTAAGGAGGCTCAGAGAGAATATTAATTCATTCAGGGGTAAAGAAAAAAGTGCTTCTTGGCCGCTCTCTGAAATATAAATTTGACAATACAAAACAAATGGATGATGAGTAAAAGCTACAAAATAACATTGTAAAAATTTTTTCCAAAAATATTTAAATAAATTTAAAAAGCATATTAAAAAAGCTACAAAACATTCCTGTTAGCATCAATTGTCTTCTGAGCAGGAAAGGGGCTTAGTATTAAGATACTAAGAACTAAGTTAAAATTGAATGGGCCGAATTGTCCCTACCTGTCAATGTCAATTAACTCAGCCAAAAATAATCTTGTGTGCGCCTGTGCTAAGTTGTCTCAGTCGTGTCCGACTCCAAGATTCCATGGACTATATAGCTCGCCAGGCTCCTCTGTCCACAGGATTCTCCAGGCAAGAATACTGGAGTGGGTTGCCATTCCCTTCTCCAGGGGATCTTCCCGACCCAGGGGTCAAACTCACATCTCCTGTGTCTCCTGCTTTGCAAGCAGATTCTTTACTGCTGAGCCATTAAAGTTTAATCAATCCTTTTACTCCCACACTTTCATCCCCTATCTGAAGATTAATGACACAGAGTAGGTGCTCAAAAACTACCAGTCAACTCCCCATCCCATGGGAATAACTGCCACAACCCTTCAGCAGATGTAAAGTATCTATTCCTGGAGTCTTATCTCACCAGAGAGCTGAAAGGTGTCTTAATCTCAATTTTCGACATACTATCTAGAGGGCCTTATACACACAGCAGGTTCTCAAAAAACATTAAACTCTTATCTCTTGGGGGTTCTGTTAAACCTTTCTGCTTCCAAGATATTTCCCCCTCTCAGAAAGTTCAGAATTTAAAGCTACCCTCATTAATCTAGTGAAGAGCCTACATTAACTATCTGTATTCCAAGACTGTGCGTCACCAGTCTATGCGTATTAAAACAACTGGTTAATGACTAAATGAAGGTATGCATTCTTCATTTCACTTCCATGGTAAATCCTGATTCTCATCCTTAGGAGACAAAAAACCCCTGTACCTTGTATATTAATTATAGTTCAATTAATTAAAAGAATCCTCTAAGTCTCCAGACATGAAAAAAACCTTTGACTGGTAGAAGACAGGAAACACCCTCTTTCTCCTTCCATCTCTCTGGGCCACGCTTTCTCAGGATCAGCCTCACACCATGCCTCAGGCCTTGATGAGGGAATAGCTCACAATCCAATGGTCCGCCCATCCACTCACCCCTTCAGTCCAGTGCCAGCACTTCCCCCAGCTGCCTCTCACCCTCCTCCGCTTCCTGCAGCAGTTACTCAGGTTCTTTTCCCAGAAAGGTCTACTCCTTCATTCTTGCATTCACTGAGTACCTCACCTGTGGCTACAAACAGGCTATAAAGGTGGACAGCTAGGATTCTCCATTCTCTGAAACTACCAACTCCAGTGTACAATGGGATGACACAAACGCCACACAAAAGCACCTAGTTTGAACAGGTGTGACACTTAGGAGGAATGGTGATGCAAGTCTCTGGGGAATAGAAGATAGAGAAGATGAGGCTGATGTGGGAGCTGGGGTCAGAGGGCAATCAGCGTGCAGTCTTTTTTTAAGTATAACTGATTTACAATGTTGTGTTAGTTTCTGGTATACAGCAAAGTAATTCAGATAAATATATATGCTTTTTCATCTTCCTTTATGGTTTATTATAGGATATTGTTTAAAGCATTTTAAAAAATTTATTCATTTATTTATTTTTGGTCATGCTGGCTGTTTGATACTGCACAGGTTTTTCTCCAGGTTCAGGGAGCAGGGGTTACTCTCTAGATGCAGCATGCGGACTTCTCATCGCTGTGGCCTCTCCTGTGGCGGAGCACAGGCTCTAGGGCATGCAGGCCTCAGTAGCTGCAGTACAGGGGCTCCGCAGTAGCGGCTCCCAGGCTCTAGAGCACAGGCTCTATAGTTGTAGTGAATGAGCCTAGTTGCTCCGCCACATGTGGGGTCTTCGGGGATCAAGGATCAAACCCATGTCCTCTACATTGGCAGGTGGATTCTTTACCACTGAGCCACCAGAGAAGCCCTATTATAGAATATTGAATATAGTTCCTGTGCTATGCAATGGGACCTTATCTATTTTATATATAGTTTGTATTTGCTAACCACAAACTCCTAATTTACTCTTCCTCACCCCTTTTCCCCTTTGGTAACCATAAGTTTGTTTTCTGTTTGTGAGTCTGTTTCATAAGTCCATTTGTGTCATATTTTAGATTCCACATATAAAGTGATAGTACAAGAGCTTAAAAGGCTTCTGAAATGATCTAGTCCAACTCTAGAAAGAGACTTGAAACAAACCCCACGAGGCCTCTGAAGTAACCCAGAGACCAGCTGACAAAGGTATAGCAATAAGAAAGGAAATTCAATTAAATGAGTCCAGGGATCCCAACCAGAAAAGTCAGAGAGTACTGCTGCCATTAATCTGACCAAGAGGAGAGTTAGCTACATTCCTGGACATGCTGGATGCAGATGCCGCCAGCATCCAAAAGTGAACACAGACATAGACCAGGATGGAGTCTTCTAATGGTCCCAGAGGCAGGGAGTGTGGTCATGAGCAAGGGCCTCTGGAACCCAACTGGCTTGGCTTCAATTCCCTGCTCTCACAAAAAAGTTAGTGACAAGTCATCTGTGCCTCAATTGCTTACCAGTAAAACAGTGATGCTGATAATAGTATCTACTTCATGGTGTTGCTGTGAATGTTAATGAGCAGCTGTAAACAGTAAATGCTAATAACAGGTGTAAAGAGCTTAAAACTGCGTGGTACACAGTAGATGCTATATGTGTTTGCTCTTGAGTTTCAAACTGTCAAATTAGCAAAAGTGAGCAAATAACCCTTACTCTCCTAACAGCACAAAACACTGGACTTGTCTATCAGGAGACAAGTGATTCCAATGGAACTAGTTTTGGGCATATGAACCTAAACTTCCCCTGCCTCAGACTACAACCCAGAATATATAAAATGATAGAGATTTCAGAAGAGTTCAAATCAAGGGCTTTTCAAAAAACTCTAAAATTCAAGCTTCAACCTTCTCTCCTAATTCTTCCTTCAAGGATCAATTTTTAAGAGTTTAAGAGTCACTGTTCTATGTTCCCAGGTGGCACTAGTGATAAAGAACCGTCCTGCCAATACTGGAGATGTAAGAGACATGGTTTATAAGATGTTTCCAAAATATTCTTTCTGATTCTCTTCCTATTTCCCAAATGCAGCTCGAATCAAACAGCTTTGCTCACCTAAGTTCAGTTCAGTTAGGTTGCTCAGTCGTGTTCAACTCTTTGCGATGCCATGAACTATAGCATGCTAGGCTTCCCTGTCCATCACCAACTTCCAGAGCTCTCTCAAACTCATGTCCATCGAGTTGGTGATGCCATCCAACTATCTCATCCTCTGTCATCCCCTTCTCCTCCTGCCTTCAATCTTTCCCAGCATCAGGGTCTTTTCCAATGAGTCAGTTCTTTGAATCAGGTGGCCAAAGTATTGCAGTTTCAGCTTCAGCATCAGTTCTTCCAATGAATATTCAGGACTGATTTCCTTTAGGATTGACTGGTTGGATCTCCTTGCAGTCCAAGGGACTCGCAAGAGTCTTCTCCAACACCACAATTCAAAAGCATCAATTCTTCAGCGCTCAGCTTTCTTTATAGCCCAACTCTCACATCCATACACGACTACTGGAAAAATCATAGCTTTGACTAGACAGACCTTTGTTGGCAAAGTAATGTCTCTGCTTTTTAATATGCTGTCTAGGTTGGTCATAGCTTTTTTTCCAAGGAGCAAGCATCTTTTAATTTGATGGCTGCAGTCACCATCTGCAGTGATTTTGGAACCCAAGAAAATAAAGTTTCTCACTGTTTCCATCGTTTCCCCATCTATTTGCCATGAAGTGATGGGACTGGATGCCATGATCTTAGTTTTCTGAATGTTGAGTTTTAAGCCAACTTTTTCACTCTCATCTTTTTTCTCCAACTTTTTTACTGCTCACCTAAACTGGGAGACTGAACAACAGACTGGTTCCAAACAGGAAAACAAGTACGTCAAGGCTGTATATTGTCACCCTGCTTATTTAACTTATATGCAGAGTACATCATGAGAAACGCTGGACTGGAAGAAACACAAGCTGGAATCAAGATTGCCAGGAGAAATATCAATAACCTCAGATATACAGATGACACCACCCTTATGGCAGAAAGTGAAGAAGAACTAAAAAGCCTCTTGATGAAAGTGAAAGAGGAGAGAGAAAAAGTTGGCTTAAAGCTCAACATTCAGAAAACGAAGACCATGGCATCTGGTCCCATCACTTCATGGGAGATAGATGGGGAAACAGTGGAAACAGTGTCAGACTTTATTTTTCTGGGCTCCAAAATCACTGCAGATGGTGACTGCAGCCATGAAATTAAAAGACACTTACTCCTTGGAAGGAAAGTTATGACCAACCTAGATAGCATATTCAAAAGCAGAGACATTACTTTGCCAACAAAGGTCCGTCTAGTCAAGGCTATGGTTTTTCCTGTGGTCATGTATGGATGTGAGAGTTGGACTGTGAAGAAAGCTGAGCACCGAAGAACTGATGCTTTTGAACTGTGGTGTTGGAGAAGACTCTTGAGAGTCCCTTGGACTGCAAGGAGATCCAACCAGTCCATTCTAAAGGAGATCAGCCCTGGGTGTTCTTTGGAAGGACTGATGCTAAAGCTGAAACTCCAGTACTTTGGCCATCTCATGCGAAGAGTTGACTCATTGGAAAAGACCCTGATGCTGGGAGGGATTGGGGACAGGAGGAGAAGGGGACGACAGAGGATGAGATGACTGGATGGCATCACCGACTCGATGGACATGAGTTTGGGTAAACTCCGGGAGTTGGTGATGGTCAGGGAGGCCTGGCGTGCTGCGATTCACGGGATCGCCAAGAGTTGCACACAACTGAGCGACTGAACTGAACTGAACTGAAATTCCAGCTTCCGCAACTGCTGAGTTAAGGCCTGACTCAATTCTGCCCCCACTGGTAATTAGAGGAAATACACCCAAGTGTCCCTGAGGCACTTCACTCGCTGAAAGGTAGCTGCAAAGTGCAGAGAATCTCACAATAAAGAACGTTTTACATTGTTGTGCTTAATCATCACAACTTCCTAAAGTGGAGAAATTTGAGGTTTATCATTCTTGTTTTACAAGTAAAAAAAAAGGTTGGCGGTCCAAAGAAACACAGTGACTTGCTCAGGGTCCTGTGGTTAATAAACCACAAAACAGAGATTAGAACTCATTTCTACATATCCTAGGTAATTCTCTTTACAATCTGGGACTAAAGGGACACTCCCCATTCCAGGCCACTAAGTTTCCAGTCCTAGCTTTCATCCTGTGGCTTGGGGGAGGGTAAATTTGTGGACCTAGGTTCCATCCTCTGAACAAGAAGTGAGTAAATTTAGAAGTCCTGGGGCAATACTTCACCCAACTGAGAAGACCACCCCTGAATTAATAACCCTCCAGCTTAAAGGAAATCAACCCTGAATATTCATCAAAAGGCGGGCTGCTGAACCTGAAGTTCCAACACCTTTGGCCACCTGATGCAGAGTCAACTCATCAGAAAGACCCTGATGCTGGGAAAGTCTAAAGGCAAAAGAAGCGGTGGCAGAGAATGAGACGGTAAGATAGCATCACCAATTCATACATACTTAGTTGTTCAGTCGTGTCCAACTCTGCTACCCCATGGACTATAGCCCATGAGGTTACAACAAGGCTCCTCTGTCCATGGAATTTTCCAGGCAAGAATACTGGAGCAGGTTACCATTTCCTCCTCCAGGGGGTCTTCCTGACTCAGGTAATTTAGAGGAATTACCTAAATTTAGAGAAATCACACATCTTCTGCATCTCCCACATTGGCAGGCAGATTCTTTACCACTGAGCCACCTGGGAAGCCCCAGCATCACCAACTTAATGGACATGAATTTCAGCAAACTCCGGGAGACAGTGAAGGACAGAGGAGCCTGGCATCCTGCAGTTGCAGAGTTGGACATGACTTGGGTAACTGAACAACAGCAAGCTTTGAATTCTAGGACTTGCCAAGAAATGACAGTCTTCCACAAGGGTTAACTCACTTCTTGTGCAAATAAGCCCAAAGCTAAGCTCCTGCCTCTGACAGACAGGTACTCAACTAAACCAGTTGCCGTCTGCTCCCTATTCCAGTGAGGCTAGGAAACTTCATGTTATATTGAAATTCATCTGCCACGGCTCTGAAAACACTGTGATGGCAACCCACCATCCTCTCCTTCGCTCTCAGGATCAACCAGAAAGAGAGTATGAGCAGGTCGTCCCGCAGAAAGATAATGTCAAAACATTTTCCCCAAAATGTGTTCCCACTAAGACAGAAATTTCAAGTATGTAATTGAGCAACGTTCCGTCTTTGACTCACAGATCTGGACACCCTCCACCCCCGCCCACCCCTTCGTCTCAAATCCTAGCTGAGGCCCAGGGCAGGAGCCAATCCCGCAATCTCGAGCATTTCAGAAACTCAGTTCTCCCCCAGAGAGCGCCTGGGGCCCTGGCTAGCCCCACCCCAACTCCATACCCAGAGGCACAGAGAGCGAGGCTCCCCGACGAGGCAGGAGGCTTGTCTTACGTAAAAGACCTGGCCCGAAAAAGAGCTCGGATTTGGGGGCACTGCTGGGAGAGAAAGTGGGCAGACTGGTCGAGGCCTACAACTGAAACAGGCTCGTTTCCAGAACGACAAAAATCCCCAGGAAGACAGCAAAGGAACGAGGGGGTTGTGGAGTTGGTCCTCTTGGAGAAACTTTTGGGAACACCAAAAGTAATATCCAAAGTCCACCCCCCATTTCGAGGCGGGACCGGGGGTGGGGTACTCTAGGAGGGGCAGTCCGGAGCCCGATGCTGGGTATGAGGGGAGGAGGGGGCGTACGTCCCTAGCGGAGCCTCGGTTCCGGGCGCCTCAGTTCCGGAAAAGGGGCGCAGCGGGCGAAGTTCCTCTGCCCGTTTCCCAGCTTTTTCCCGTGTGGTCTTTTCCCACGAGGCCGTGAGGAACGCTAGAGGGAATCGTAGGTCCCCGAAATGCCATCTTTAGCGCTGGAGGAGCCCAGGCAGCCGAGTCTTCTCCCCCAACCCCGCCACGATTCTCCCCACGTGCTCCGGCCGGAACACAGACTGCGAAAGGGGGGTTCCTCCCACGTGGAACCAGCAGTCACAGACTACGTGCAGGGTGGCCCGCCCCTCCAGGGGCGGGGGTTGGGGGGAAGCGGGAGCGCGAGTGCGCTCGGGATAGCAGAGAGGGAGAGGCGCGCGGTGCACGAGCCCCGGAGCCTCGCAGGCGCGCACACGCCTGCCGGTGCCTAGCGGACGTGGCTCCTCCAGCCCAGGGTTTTTCCCCGCGGTCCTGATATTTTCCGCGTCCGCGGCCCAGAATGGGGAGAAAGCGGGTCCCCGTACGGTCTAAGAGAAGGATTCCTAGTCGGCCGGGACCCCGGAGAGAGAGCCGCGGACAAAGTAAGGTTCTCAGAGGCGAGCCAGCCGCCCCTCCCGCGCTTACTTACCTTCTGCACTTGGTCGTGGTTGAGCTCCGTAAAGAAGTAGGCGAGCAGATGTGAGGCAATCATCCTGCCAACTCCCGACGGAACAGAGTTGGGAAACCGAGGCCGGAGCGCGTGCGGGGTTAGGAGAGCCGCGCGGTCGGACCGCTTTGTACCTGGGCTTGGCGGCCCGGCCGGGATTGGTGAGTCCGGGAGGCACACAAAGAAAGCACACGATGGCGCGCCCGGCTGGAGGGTTTCGGTCTCTAAAAACAGGTTTTGGTAGTCGCAACTGCTGAACGGAGACCAAGAGTCACTCCCGGCGACGTGTTGGGATGTCCCACTGTCAAAGTACTAACTTCAGCCACAAGATCACTAAGGCTCAACTTGAGAAAGAATCGAAGTCCGACTTCACTAGGGCGACCCGACCTCTCCGGCTCATACGTGGGCTGCGCTCGCCCGCGGATCTTCTCGGCTAGGTGTCACGGCGGTGCTAGCGGCGGCCTGGGACTCCTGTGCTGGAGTTCGTGCAACAATGTGGCTTATTGAGGGATTGCCGGCTCGCGGGCCGCCGGGTCAGTGACGCGCGCACGCCCATTGGCTGCGCGAGGAGGGTGTGTGCGCCTACCGGCCGCCCGCCGCCGCGGCGCAGCCAGTCGGAGCTTACGGCCCGCGGGCGCGGCCGCTCAGACACGGAGTGGGCAAGCTGAAGGGGCGCGCCTGGGGCGGGGGGCGGGGCCAGGAGCCGAGGATGAGACGTGTGGTCCGTGGCAAGAGGCTGCGGCGGAAAGGCGCATGAGCCAACGCCGCGTCAGGCTCAGCTATGGGGGGGGGGGGGGGGGGTGGGGGGAGTGGGGTGTGGGGGTGTGTGCATGATCACAGACCCGGAGTGTGGGGTGACTGGAAAGACGGGTCAGCGGACCTGCACACGCCCTGGGCGGGGAGAGAGACATTGTCTGGCATCTCGGGGTCATGTGAGGGGCCCCTGCTACAGGGTCACATTTCTGAAGCATCTTAGTTCTCACCTATTGTGGCTCCAGGCGTCCGCGCAGTGCTGACGCAAAGTTAGCCGCCACAACTGCTTTACTTTATGCCAAGCTTCAGAAAACTGAATGAATATGAGTTTTACTAACTTGGTTTTACAGATGAGGATACAGAGCCCTTAAGAAACTTGCCCAAGATCACACAGTTAGTGAGTGGCAGATAAGGGAAGGAACCCACTTCCCTCTCTGACTTTGAGGCCCTATTCTTTTCCCTATTAGTTATCCCATCCTGCCATTCTAACAGCCGGGAAGTGGAAAGCAGAAAAGAACTTTTGTCTGCAACTGTGGGACTGACGCGTGAGTGAAACTGGGCGGGTGGTAAGTGTGTAACCAAATGACCCTGGCCATGCGTGGAGTGGGGTGGCTTAGGGATTCTGAGACAAATAGGAGCCACAGCTAATGTCCAGCATCAACCTTTTTTTTTCCTTTTTCTGGAAATTTTATTTTTTTTTTTTTAATTTTATTTTATTTTTAAACTTTACATAACTGTATTAGATTTGCCAAATATCAAAATGAATCCGCCACAGGTTTACATGTGTTCCCCATCCTGAACCCTCCTCCCTCCTCCCTCCCCACGCCAGGGAGAGGGTGGGAAGATTTGGGAGAATGGCATTGAAACATGTAAAATATCATGTATGAAATGAGTTGCCAGTCCAGGTTCGATGCACGATACTGGAAATTTTATTGAAATATATTTGATTTACCATGTTGTGTAGATTTCTGCTGTATGGCAGTGATGCTGTTATACATGTATATTCTTTTTCCTGTTCTTTTCCATTATGCTTTATCACAAGATAGTGAATACAGTTCCCTGTGTTATACAGTTGGACTTCATTGTTTATCCATACTATATATAACAGTCTGCATCTGCTAATCCTGAATTCCCAATACTTCCCTCCCCTTGCCCTCCTGCTTAGCAATCACAAGTCTATTCTTTGTATCTGTGAGTCTGTCTCTGTTTTATTTGTGTCATATTTTAGCTTCCACATATAAGTGATATTATATGGTATTTGTGATATTATATGGTACTGATCTTTCCCTCTCTCTCTCTCTTTCTCTTTCTGACTTATTTCACTTAGTATGATAATCTCTAGGTCTATTCATGTTACTGCAAATGGCATTATTTCATTCTTTTTATGGCTGAGTAATCCATTATATATACATACCATGTCCTCTTTACCCATTCATTTGTAGATGTGTGTTTAAATTGTTTCCATGTTTGGGCTATTGTAAATAGGGGTGCTTGTATCTTTTCGAACCACAGTTTTGTCTGGGTATGTGCCCAGGAGTGGGACTGCTGGCTCATATGCTGGCACCAGACTTTGATTCACGATGGAAGCCGGCAAGAGTGACTGCAGCCTATGGGAGATCCGTGATTGTGGAGAACAGCAAGCCTGAGGTTGGAAAGATCACAGAGGAGGGAAGATGAGGGTTTGCAGTGTTCTGCTAAGGCGTTTGTCCTTCTCTTATAAACAGGGGAGTACTATCTGCAATCTATAATAATAATAAAACAGAAGTATTAAATGCTCATTCTTGGGAAATAAACAAACTTATATACAAATATACAAATTTCTGTATGCAAATATACAGGAAAAAAAAAAAAAAAACCATCGATGATCTAGCCCCTCAGCAAAACTTCTCAGAAGCTATGTACTCTTGCCAACTACACATTCTCACCTTCCCTCCCTATACTCCAGTCAGGCTTAGGTCCAAAACTGTTTTGGTCATAGTCACCACAATGATGTACATATTGTCAAATCCTCTGTTCCTATCTCTTTTTTTATCATTTAAAATGTTTTATTGACATGTATGTGATTTATGGGCTTCCCTGGTGGCTCTATGGTAAAGAATCTGCCTGCCAATGCAGGAGACATGGGTTCAATCCCTGGGTCAGGAAGATCCTCTGGAGAAGGAAATGGCAACCCTCTCCAGTATTCTTGCCTGGGAAGTCCCATGGACAGTTGAGCCTGGTGGGTCCATGGGGTCACAAAGAGCTGGCTATGACTTAGCAACTAAACAACAACAGCACAATAGATTTACAGTGTCATGTTCGTTTCCAATGTACAGCACAGTGGCTCTATATGTATATGTATATGCTGCTGCTGCTGCTGCTGCTAAGTCGCTTCAGTCATGTCCGACTCTGTGCGACCCTGCAGACAGCAGCCCACTAGGCTCCCCCGTTCCTGGGATTCTCCAGGCAAGAACACTGGAGTGGGTTGCCATTTCCTTCTCCAATGCATGAAAGTGAAAAGTGAAAGTGAAGTCGCTCAGTTGTGTCCGACTCTTAGCAACCCCATGGACTGCAGCCTACCAGACTCCTCCGTCCATGAGATTTTCCAGGCAAGAGTACTGGAGTGGGTTGCCATTGCCTTCTCCCTATATGTATATAGATATACATATATATCTATAAAACTGTGTATATATTCAATTCTATATATATATATGTATATTTTTCAGATTCTTTGATAGGTTATCCCAAAATATGGAGTATTTGGAATACTGTGCCATACAGTAGGTCCTTGTTGGTTATCCATTCCTATCTCTTTTATACCCTTGTCTTACTCCATCTCTCAGGGATGTTGGGCACAACTGACCAAATCCCTCATCTGGACACACCTTCTTCTGCTGAGCCAGGGAAGCTCTACCTTTCTGGTTTCCCTCAAACCTCACTCCAGGTTCCTTAGCCCCTGTTTTCTCTACTGGTAAATGCTGGCATATTCAAGGGCTGTCCTTCACCCTCTTCTCTGATCTAGTTACACTCTCTCCCTGGTGTTCCCTGCCAGCCCCATGACTATTATATCATTTACGTGCTGATGACTCACAAATGTAGATCCGCAGCAAGGACCTCTCCCGGAGTTCCAGACTAATTTCTCCAACTGCCATTTGTCATCTCTCACTGAAGTGACTAGCATCTCTCATCTAACATGTCCAAAGCCAAACTCAACTTGTCTTTTCAAATCTCTTCCTTTCCCAGTTGTCTCAGCATATTGCATCATCATCCACCCTTGATTCCTTCCTACTACTCACCTTCATCTCCAGCCAGTCTGTCAGCGAGCAGTCAATCTGACCCAGAGCCAAGCCACCAACAACTCAGCCAGAGCCAATATCACGCTTTCCTGCCTTGCTCCCTGCTCCCATTCATGCCTATCTCCACCCAACCCCTATAGTCAGTTCATACAAACCATTCTATGTACTGTGAACCACAAGAAGGCAAGATCTGTACCTGTGTTGTTTCCTCATGTCCACAGGGCCTAGAATGGTGCCTGTCACATGGTAGGCATGTAATAAATATTTGTTTGATAGATGAATACACAAAATTTAGAGATAACCATTGTCCACATTTTGTATAACAATTCACACACCAAACATCTCTCACCAGACTGCAATAGTCTCATAACTGGGTTTCCCTCTTTAGATATAGAAACGCCACAGATAAATAGGTTTAGCTATCCAACAGAGATTCTTAGAGACGTGATGTGATCTTATTTGCTTTTTTAGAGCAATAATTGCCCTCCATGTGGATACAGGGGAAGGAGGTCAGAGACCAGAGGCAGAAAGAGGCTGAAGCTATAAGATAGCATCAGGACCTGAACCAAGGTAAAGTTAGGTTAGGGAGTCAGGCAATACGGTTAGGTGTTTTAAAGTCTGAGGTGGTATTGATGGCTTTGGCTAGGAGTGGGAGATGAAGAGTAGGATGCCTGCTGCCTAGAAATACTGTCTAGAAATACTGTCCAGTAGTACAGTGTTACAAAACCTTTTGGCCCCAGGCAGGTGGGACCACACCCAGTCAGTCAGTCAGTCAGTTCAGTTGCTCAGTCCTGTCCGACTCTTTGCAACCCCATGGACTGCAGCACGCCAGGCTTCCCTGTCCATCAACAACTCCCGGAGCTTGCTCAAACTCATGTCCATCGAGTCGGTGATGCCATCCAACCATCTCATCTTCTGTCGTCCCCTTCTCCTCCTGCCTTCAATCTTTCCCAGCATCAGGGTCTTTTCCAGTGAGTCAGTTCTTCCCATCGGGTGGCCAAAGTATTGGAGTTTCAGCTTCAGTATAAGTCCTTCCAAAGAATATTAGGGCTGATTTCCTTTATGATGGACTGGTTGGATCTCCTTGCTGTCCAAGGGACTCTCAAGAGTCTTCTCCAACACCACAGTTCAAAAGCATCAATTCTTCGGCACTCAGCTTTCTTTATAGTCCAACTCTCACATCCATACATAACCACTGGAAAAACCATCACTTTGACTAGACAGACCTTTGTTGACAAAGTAATGTCTCTGCTTTTTAATATGCTGTCTAGGTTGGTCATAGCTTTTCTTCCAAGGAGCAAGCGTCTTTAATTTCATGGCTGCAGTCACCGTCTGCCCAGTAGGTCATGTCATCTATGATTCTTTCTCCACATGGTAATTGTAGAGCCTCTTCCCCACTCCCCTCTTTGGTCCCATTTTATGTGGACCAGATAACAGTCACAAGGTACTTCAAGTGCCTGTTATCTCACAAAGCTCCCAATCCTGGGAGGTGGTTGAAGTGGGTATTGGTACAAGCCCCCACACGTACATGACAAAATAAAGAGTATTGCTCACTCAAGGCCAGGACTTACATCTTCAACTTTTCTGGCTCCAAACTCTACACCTGGGATTTATTATTTATTGATCCTCAGATCCCACACACACACACACAAACACACACAAACGTTGAGGAGTCATGACACATCCATGTAATTTACATTCCATAACCCAAAGAGAAATCAATCAGCAAATACATTGTAAACAAAGCCTTGCTTTGTTCCCATGGAAAATCCCATGGACAGAGAAGCCTGGTAGACAACAGTCCATGGGATGGCAAAGAGTCGGACATGACTGAGCGACTTCACTTTCACTTTCTTGCTTTGTTCAGGACAGTCTGTTCAGTGCTGTGAGAAATACAAAAGAAACACAAAATGTGTTTCTTACCTCTGAGGGATTAACTGTTCAATCAAAGATATAAAAGCATTATTACAGAATGGAAAAGTCTATCACTAAGAGCAAAATGGGCTTCCCTCATAGCTCAGTTGGTAAAGAATACACCTGCAATGCAGGAGACCCCGGTTTGATTCCTGGATTGGGAAGATCCCCTGGAGAAGGGATAGGCTACCTACTCCAGTATTCTTGGGCTTCCCTTGTGGCTCAGCTGGTAAAGAATCTGCCTGCAATGCAGGAGACCTGGATTCAATCCCTGTTTCGGGAAGATTACCCTGGAGAAGGGAAAGGCTACCCACTCCAGTATTCTGGCTTGGAGAATTTAATGGACTGTATGGTACATGGGGTCGCAAAGAGTCGGACATGACTGAGTGACTTTCACTTTCACTTTCAAGAGCAAAACATGTGTGTGTTTATATGTGATGGAGTTTTGGAGGAGGAAGAGACAAAGCCACAGGCCAAAGTCAGCCAAGGCATATCTGATAGATTCAATGCCAGCTTTTACACAAGGCTGCCTCTTGCCTCACACAGGGCTGACCTGAGCCTGACCATTAGGCTTCAGGGAGCTGCCCTGGGAAGAGGCCACTTTGGCAAGAGGCTACTCTATTTGCCAAATATTCCTTTTACTAGTTGGGATTTATCAAGTTTGCAACAAAGTGATGGGATTACTTAGAGAATTTTAAGACTGAGAGCGGGCCTGCCCTGAATGTAAATGTTTAGGACCACTTGCATTGTGTTGTCTTTAATGTTGGGCCCTAGTGATATGCATAAATGTCTTATGTTTCATAGTTCAATTGTAACATATGAATTTGAGAGATCGAGGAAAAGAGTCATTTAAAAGCAGTTACAATTTAAAAATTGAAGTCACAGGGTACACAATAATCTAATTTTATCTGTCACAGTTGCAAACTGAACACGATCAAGCTAACTTAAGCAGAAAAAGAGTTTATTGAAGAATCTGTGGTCCCTTTCAGGATCTTCAGGAGGACCAGAGAATCAAATTCAGAGACTAGCCAGCTAAGCATAATGTGCAAATTACACCATCAAACTCTGCTGGTGAATATGCTATTACTGTGGCTACCGGGCTCAGGCCTCTTTGCCCAACACCTGATGTTAAGCATAGGGTTTTATAGCTGGTATATGCCACAGCCACCTTTGATGATTAGCTATCTATCTGTCAGCATCCTTGCTAGAAGGAATTCTGCATGGCACCGCTTTCTTTATGGTATTTGCCTCTGAACTGACATCTTACAACTGATTGCCAGAACCTGAGCCACATACTAATGCCCTAGATTCAAGGGAAGCTGGGGAAACAGGCCCACAGGGTCAGGAGTCACAACTTGGAGAAGTCCTAAATTAAGAAGGGTGTTCAAAGGGGCTGGGCAGGCCCAAAGCTTGGCAACACATTCACCACACCCAATAGCCACTAAATGTGCAGCATTCCAAAGTTTAAAGCAATCTACAGATTCAGTGCAATCCCTATCAAACACCAATGGCATTTTTCACAGAAATAGAATGAAAAATTCTAAAATTTTCTAAAATTCTAAAACTATGGAAACGCAAAAGACCTTAAGTAACCAAAGTGATCCTGAGAAAGAACAAAACTGGAGATATCACACTCCCTGATTTCAAACTGTACCACAAGCTACATCAGTCCTCAAAATAGTATGGTACTGGAACAGAAATACAACACAGATCAATGGAATAGAATAGAGAGCCCAGACATAAATTCATGAGGTGGCCAAAATATTGGAGTTTCAGCTTTAGCATCAGTCCTTCCAGTGAACACCCAGGACTGATCTCCTTTAGGATGGACTGGTTGGATCTCCTTGCAATCCAAGGGACTCTTAAGAGTCTTCTCTAGCACCACAGTTCAAAAGCATCAATTCTTTGGCACTAAGCCTTCTTTATAATCCAACTCTCACATCCATACATGACCACAGGAAAAACCATAGCCTTGACTAGATGGACATTTGTTGGCAAAGTAATGTCTCTGCTTTTTAATATGCTGTCTAGGTTGGTCATAACTTTCCTTCCAAGGAGTAAGCGTCTTTTAATTTCATGGCTGCAGTCACCATCTGCAGTGATTTTGAAGCCCAGAAAAATAAAGTCTGACACTGTTTCCACTGTTTCCCCATCTATTTCCCATGAAGTGATGGGACCAGATGCCATGATCTTCGTTTTCTGAATGTTGAGCTTTAAGCCAACTTTTTCACTCTCCTCTTTCACTTTCATCAAGAGGCTTTTAGGTTGCTCTTCACTTTCTGCCACAAGAGTGGTGTCATCTGCATATCTGAGGTTCTTGATATTTCTCCCAGCAATCTTGATTCCAGCTTGTGCTTCTTCCAGCCCAGCGTTTCGCATGATGTACTTTGCATATAAGTTAAATAAGCAGGGTGACAATATACAGCCTTGACGTATTCCTTTTCCTATTTGGAACCAGTCTGCTGTTCCATGTCCAATTCTAACTGTTGCTTCCTGACCTGCATATAGGTTTCTCAAGAGGCAGGTCAGGTGGTCTGGTATTCCCATCTCTTTCAGAATTCTCCACAGTTTATTGTGATCCACATAGTCAAAGGCTTTGGCATAGTCAAGAAAGCAGAAATAGATGTTTTTCTGGAACTCTCTTGCTTTTTTGATGATCCAGTTGATGTTGGCAATTTGATCTCTGGTTCCTCTGCCTTTTCTAAAACCAGCTTGAACATCAGGAAGTTCACGGTTCACGTATTGCTGGAGTCTGGCTTGGAGAATTTTGAGCATTACTAGCCTGTGAGATGAGTGCAATTGTGTGGTAGTTTGAGCATTCTTTGGCATTGTCTTTCTTTGGGATTGGAATGAAAACTGACCTTTTCCAGTCCTGTGGCCTCTGCTGAGTTTTCCAAATTTGCTGGCGCGCCAGCTGCAACAAACCGAGCAGAAGCGTGGCCGAGAGGAGCTACCCCTCACCCAAGGTCAGGGGCAGCAACCGAGAGTGCCAGGCTGCGACGGCACAGGAGCGGCCTAGAGGAGCTACCGCACGCCCGAGGTCAGGGGCGGCGGCCGAGAGGATCTACTCCACGTTCAAGGTCAGAAGGGGCGGCCATGAGGAGATACCCTTCATCCAAGGTCCACAGATATAGTCCATGTCAACAGTAAATGGGGAAAAGGCCACTATAAAATATTGCCAGAAAGCCCTCCTGCAGTGCCATTCTAAATGTGAGGGCTATTGTGTCTTAATCCTTTTATCCTGAAGGCCACAGGGCTTTTATCCCCCAAACAGTTTGCCTGAGAAGAGCATGGCAGCATGCTGAAACTGACATGGGAACACTGTGTGGTCTCAAGCCTTTCTGAGCTCTGCTTTTCTTATCTGCAAAGTAGAGATCATGAGACACAATATGCAAAGACTTTAGTTCAGAGCCTCATTCGTGGTGGATCTTGAATACCAGTTACCTAAGCACATCACTCATAATATCAAGTTTTCTATCTAATAAGAACTCAGTGATTAAAGAAAATTTGACATGTCAGAAACAGCAAATGGCAAGTCTTGGAGTCATGGAAAGGACTGGTTTGTTCAGAATGGCATGCAGTACTCTGGTCTAGAGGGCAGATTTCAGTGGGGATTGGCAGGAGGGAAGCTGGGCAGGTAGGCAAGGAAGGCTCAGACAAAAGGGAAGGAATAGAATCCCGTCAGCACTCAAAAGCATAGCGCCAAGGCTAGAAGCAATGTGGAGGACAGATTGGTGGGAAGTAAGACCAGAGTCCTGGGGAAAGATGCTGACTGCCACTACTAGGCTTAGGACAGAAGACGAAGATGTGAAATTAGTGAGAAAAGCATGAAGTAGCCCAAACAGGACATGATCAGTGATTGAATGTGAGGGATGGAGACAGGAAAAACTCTTAAGACAGTGATTCTCACCCTTGGACTGCTCTTGGAAACAGTGGTGACTATGTAAAGAGCTTCTTCAAATTAATAAGAAAATGAAATCAAGAACTCTTAGGTAAAGGATACAAACAGAAGTTCATAGGAAAGGAACAAATGACTATTTGGCATATGAAAAGATGATTAACATCACTCAGAGTAGTGAAATGCAAATTTTAAATATATCGTTATACCATTTTTTCACCCATCAGTTCAGTAGAAATCAAATAATGATAACACCCCTTACCACAGGGACAGAGGTACTCTTTCTTTTTTGGGGGGAGTGAGTGGCATGGACCGAAGCATGTGGAGCAGCAGGGAAGTCTAGGAGGTGCTCTTTCTTCCAGCACATTTGCTGACAGTGGAACACAGCCTCCATGAGGTCAGTTTAACACAGTCCCTCAATTACAAGCACTCCTACCCATTGATCTTGAGATCCCATTTTTCTTACAGACATACCTACATATGCATATAAGTTTATACACTCGGGCATAATTTATCATAGTAAGGCCGGGACCAACCGAGCCCTATCAGTTGTGGACTGGTTAGGTAAATTAATGGAGAAGGAAATGGCACCCCACTCCAGGACTCTTGCCTGGAAAATTCCATGGACTGAGGAGCCTGGTAGGCTATAGTCCATGGGGTCACAAAGAGTCGGACACGACTGAGCAACTTCACTTTCACTTTCACTAGGTAAATTAAAGCACATCCATACAATGGAACTACTTAGTCATCACATAATAAAAAACAAAGAGGTTAGGTATTAATATCGAATCTATGAGATACAGTTAAGTCAAAAACTCAAGATATAGAGCAGTATACATGCAAAATTATCATTAGTGTATAAAAAAGAACCAAAAATAAACATATACCTGTGTAGAACAGTCATAAACTTTCCTCTAGGTAGAGGACCTAGGTAACTGGGAGACAGGCATGGGAGAGAAACTATATTGTGTAGTCTTTTTGTGTGTGTTTGTGTATTCTTTTGCACCAGGTGCAAAAATTATCTATTCACACAAACACACAAAGATAGAAATAAGAAACGTACCTACGAGTGCAAAGGCAACACAATAGAATGGAAAGCACTCGGGGTTAGACACCTGAATCCACCAACTGTGAAGTTTCAGGTTTTAAAAAAATGATGCTCAGCCCACACAGCTGTCCAATTATATAAGAAGCTTGCAGGGACGGTGGAGGGAACCCAGGCATCAACATTTTTTAAAGTTCCATGTGTGATTCCAATGTGCAGCCAATGGTAAAAAAAAAAAAAAAAAAAGCACGGTATAAGCAAACCTGGGTGTTTTGGCTTCAGTGCTGCAGGATCCGCTGAGCCTGCGTCAGTCTTGGCATTGAAATCTGACTCCTCCACCCACTAAGCACAGCTTGACCCGTTTGCGCTTCTCTGATCTTTGTATCTGTTCCTGGTCCAGCGTCATCTAGTCCTTATCTTTGTAGCTGCCTTATCCCTGTCCTCTAGACAGCAGAAGCTCAGTTTATTTATAAACTTGCCAAAAATCCAAGTAAACTTCCTAACATCCTATCGCTTCAATGATGGGAAATGTGGTGGTGGTTTAGTCACTAAGTCGTGTCTGATTCTTTGCCACCCCATGGACTGTAGCTTGCCAGGCTCCTCTGTCCACGGGATTTCCCAGGCAAGAATACTGAAGTGGGTTGCCATTATGGGAAATCTATTACTTTTAATTAAGAAGGCAACTGTCCCAGCAGGAATGAGAGAGGGCCCTACCTCTCTCTGTGCCACTCTCCCCTGATGACTTCAGTTCAGATGATTTCAGGTGCAAGGAACAAAACGCTCTGGCTCAAACAATAAAAATACTTGTTTCTAATAAAAATCTGCCTGGTGGTGGGCTGGGCTCCAGGCTGGGTGTATCGGGCTCTTGCCCCACTTCTCGGAGAATTTCTTGGTTTATCTTTCTCTCTGAGTTTGTTTCATCTTCATGATGCAATGTATCCAGATTTCATCCACAAACTATAAAATCCAGAGGAAGAGAAACGACTTGTCTCCTCCTGGGTCTCTTTCTTATAAGGGAATAAAACATATCCTGAAACTCCCCAGTAGCCTTCTTTTCCCTTAATTTTATTAGTCAAATTGCCATATGCCCATTCTAAACTCAGTTATCTTGAAAGAAGAGTAAGATTATCATGGCTGATTTACATAGTGGTTCTCTACTAGGGGGGTGATTTTGCCTCCTACCAGACATTTGACAACATCTGAAGACATTTCGGAAAAGGCAATGGCAGCCCACTCCAGTACTCTTGCCTGGAGAATCCCATGGATGGACGAGCCTGGTAGGCTGTATGTAGTCCATGGGGTCATGAAGAGTCAGACACGACTGAAGCGACTTAGCAGCAGCAGCAGCGGCAGAAGACATTTTGGGTTGTTTCAACTAGGATTGGAAATACTACTAGCAAAGATGCTGCCCACATCCTGTAATCACACAAAAGTCCCCACAACAAAGAATTATCCAATCCAATACGTCAAGAGTACCAAGACTGAGACACCTGGCTTAGATCAATCAGGGCCCGTCCCTGGAGCTGATGACAGGGTTACCTCGCCCTAGTCATTTGGTGGATCCCAACAATATCAGGTTTTTTAGGGATAGGCAGCCAACAATGTCCCCTATGTGACTGCTTCAAAGGTCTTGGGGTCCAGCATCTGCTTCCTTCAAAGTAATCCAAACAGGAAATTTATAAACTGATGGCCTAATCACAACAGATTATATAGATCTGTGGTCCCAGAACCCAGAAAGGATAACATTTGTGATTTAATATTTATATTTTTGCAGAACTAGTAGGCTGGCACTCAAAATAGCCACAGGACCCTTGCTCATTGGTCAATCCAAGAACATTAAAACTTTGCTTCTCGAAATCATATGAAAGAAGTCAGTGTGACATCACTCGATAGGATTTTAGCCATTAGAGAACATGTGTGGCTGGCTGCTCCCACTTGCAACACTGGTTGGTGTCTCAAGAAGACACGGGAGTTCAGGGAGTCGAGATTAAAGTATCAGCTAAAACATCCAGAACAATACATCACTGTTCTTTGTTTTTTCTCTGAGACAGTTATTTATCCAGTATCTCTTTGGCCTGAAAACAAAACCATTAATTACAAAGACCAACTTTTTAGGACACAGAGCAGGGTTGATATACCATCCTGGAAACTGTGTGTGTCTTTGTAGATTTCTAATTACTAAACCTCTGGAAATATATTGAGAACTAGCTCATGCCTCCAGAATGGGCACAAGCTTCCGGTGTCATCAGGACTCAGCCACCACCAGTGGATGGCGGCTGTTTTCCATGGCAACACGACTCTCTCCCAGAGCTCTGTTCTATAACTTACTTTTATTAAACCTAAAACTTCATCCACCCCATGGCTCACACCCCCACAAATTATAGTCACTCTCTGTGGCAGTCATTAGTTCTAGTCACAAAATAGTTCTAGTTCTCCAAGTTCATGGTAGGATTGCATAACCTCATCCCTTTAAATTTAGATGTGATCATGTGACTTGCTTTGGTCAATGAAAAATTCAGCAAGTGTACACCAAAAATTGAACTTTGGCTTTATCATGGAAACACAGAGACAGCTTCTGTCAACCCGGATCCCTAAGTGAAGATGACATGAAACAAAGGTAATGTCAGGCTGTAACGTTGGGGTTAAGGAGTGTAGCCCACTTTATCCTGACTGACACTGTTCCCCAAATATTGGGTTCCCTCCAGCCGTTTCCTCCTACATCTTTTCCATGGATTACTCCCAGTTTGCTGTCCTCCATCTAATTTTCCACCTCTCTTTTCATATCTCAGTATCTACAGTGTGCCTTGTGGAGCCCCATTTTGTACCAGGAGATTCTCCTGCATCCTCAACTTCCCCACAGAATGTGTCCTTTACTGCTGGACCTTACCTGAATCCTAGCTCTCCTCTAGAGGCTTCTCTTCCCACACACTTCAGACCTGAGGGTGGGTAAGTGACATTGGAATTCCCATGGCCGGTGATGGCTCTATCCTTGAGTAGAAGTCCCACACCATTAAGAGTCATGGCCTCCTGCTGGGTCACCCCCAGTCTCATTTTATTGACATCCTTCCCTTTTAGGCTCCTAGAATATAGTCTTATCTTCTCCAAGTCCTGCAAATTCCTGAGAGACTTCAACGGCCCTAAGGACAACTACCAAACACCCTGGCCTCATAGCTTCCAGGCCTCATAGTTTCCAGTCCTTACCAAATCCAGTGATCTCTATCTTCTTTGTATTCTGATCACTTTCTCTGAGGCCACATCCTGAACCCTCTCAAACTTATTTCCCTTCTGCAGTAAAAGCTGTGAGGACCACCACAGATGGACAAGGCAATGGCTCAGTAGGTTGAGTTGTACTGGATCCTAAGCAACATTCCTCTTCCCAAACTATATCCTAGAGCAGAGGTTCTCAAATTTTAGTGATTTCTTCCCATTACCTGTGTATCTTGTTAAAAGGCAGACTCTGATTAAGCAGGTCTGGCATGAGACCTGAGATTCTGCATTTCTAACAAGCTCCCAGGTGGTAGCCATGCCTCTGGTTCATGGACCTTACTTTGAGTCACAAGGAGCTAAGTGTCCATGAGACCTGGTTGCCCTGTTCTTTCTATTCTTCCTATGAGAAGAGCTTACCACTGCTTCTTTGAGTTCTAATCAATCCCTGTATAACCTGCCCCCCGGAATGCAGCCCTGTCTTAAGCGCTCCAGTGAACTGCCTGGAGTTTCACATTTTGACTTTTAATTTGTTGTTGTTGTTTTAATATTTATTTATTTTTAATTGCTGATTGGTTTACAATGTTGGTTTGATTTCTGTCATACCTCAGCATGGATTAATCATAGGTGTACATATGTCCCTTCCCTCTTGAATCTCCCTCCTATCTTCCACCCTTTCCCCTACCCCTAGGTTATTATAGAGCCTGGGTTTGAGTTCCCTGAGTCATACAGCAAATTCCCACTGGCTATCTATTTACATATGTTAGTGTATATGCATCCATGCTACTCTCTCCATTTATCTCACCCTATCCTTCTTCTCCCCAACTCTTACCCCAATGTTCATTGCAGCAAGACATGGAACCAAACTAGATGTCCATCAACCGATGAATGGATAAAGAAGCTGTGGTACATATATACAATGGAATACTCAGTTCAGTTCAGTCACTCAGTCGTGTCCGACTCTTTGTGACCCCATGAATCGCAGCACGCCAGGCCTCCCTGTCCATCACCAACTCCAGGAGTTCACTCAGACTCACGTCCATAGAGTCAGTGGTGCCATCCAGCCATCTCATCCTCTGTCATCCCCTTCTCCTCCTGCCCCCAATCCCTCCCAGTATCAGAGTCTTTTCCAATGAGTCAACTCTTCACATGAGGTGGCCAAAGTACTGGAGTTTCAGCTTTAGCATCATTCTTTCCAAAGAAATCCCAGGGCTGATCTCCTTCAGAATGGACTGGTTGGATCTCCTTGCAGTCCAAGGGACTCTCAAGAGTCTTCTCCAACACCACAGTTCAAAAGCATCAATTCTTCGGTGCTCAGCCTTCTTCACAGTCCAACTCTCACATCCATACATGACCACTGGAAAAACCATAGCCTTGACTAGACGGACCTTTGTTGGCAAAGTAATGTCTCTGCTTTTGAATATGCTATCTAGGTTGGTCATAACTTTCCTTCCAAGGAGTAAGCGTCTTTTAATTTCATGGCTGAAGTCACCATCTGCAGTGATTTTGAAGCCCAAAAAAATAAAGTCTGACACTGTTTCCACTGTTTCCCCATCTATTTCCCATGAAGTGATGGGACTGGATGCCATGATCTTCGTTTTCTGAATGTTGAGCTTTAAGCCAACTTTTTCACTCTCCTCTTTCACTTTCATCAAGAGGCTTTTGAGTTCCTCTTCACTTTCTGCCATAAGGGTGGTGTCATCTGCATATCTGAGGTTTTTGATATTTCTCCCAGCAATCTTGATTCCAGCCTGTGCTTCTTCCAGTCCAGCCTTTCTCATGATGTACTCTGCACATAAGTTAAATAAGCAGGGTGACAATATACAGCCTTGACGTACTCCTTTTCCTATTTGGAACCAGTCTGTTTTTCCATGTCCAGTTCTAACTGTTGCTTCCTGACCTCCATACAAATTTCTCAAGAGGCAGATCAGGTGGTCTGGTATTCCCATCTCTTTCAGAATTTTCCACAGTTTATTGTGATCCACACAGTCAAAGGCTTTGGCATAGTCAAGAAAGCAGAAATAGATGTTTTTCTGGAACTCTCTTGCTTTTTTGATGATCCAGTTGATGTTGGCAATTTGATCTCTGGTTCCTCTGCCTTTTCTAAAACCAGCTTGAACATCAGGAAGTTCACAGTTCACGTATTGCTGAAGCCTGGCTTGGAGAATTTTGAGTATTACTTTACTAGCATGTGAGATGAGTGCAATTGTGCAGTAGTTTGAGCATTCTTTGGCATTGCCTTTCTTTGGGATTGGAATGAAAACTGACCTTTTCCAGTCCTGTGGCCACTGCTGAGTTTTCCAAATGTGCTGGCATATTGAGTGCAGCACTTTCACAGCATCATCTTTCAGGATTTGAAATAGCTCAACAGGACTTCCATCACCTCCACTAGCTTTGTTCGTAGTGATGCTTTCTAAGGCCCACTTGACTTCACATTCCAGGATGTCTGGCTCTAGGTCAGTGATCACACCATCGTGATTATCTGGGTCATGTGGATCTTTTTTGTACAGTTCTTCTGTGTATTCTTGCCACCTCTTCTTAGTATCTTCTGCTTCTGTTAGGTCCATACAATTTGTGTCCTTTATCGAGCCCATCTTTGCATGAAATGTTCCCTTGGTATCTCTAATTTTCTTGAAGAGATCTCTAGTCTTTCCCATTCTGTTGTTTTCCTCTATTTCTTTGCATTGATCACTGAAGAAGGCTTTATCTCTTCTTGCTATTCTTTGGAACTCTGCATTCTGATGCTTATATCCTTCCTTTTCTCCTTTGCTTTTTGCTTCTCTTCTTTTCACAGCTATTTGTAAGGCCTCCCCAGACAGCCATCTTGCTTTTTTGCATTTCTTTTCCATGGGGATGGTCTTGATCCCTGTCTCCTGTACAATGCCACGAATCTCATTCCATAGTTCATCAGGCGCTCTATCTATCAGATCTAGGCCCTTAAATCTATTTCTCACTTCCACTGTATAATCATAAGGGAAAAGGAATGCATTTGAGTCAGTTCTAGTGGGGTGGATGAACCTGGAGCCTATTATGCAGAGTGAAGTAAGTCAGAAAGAGAAAAAGAGATATCATATATTAACTCATATATGTGAATCTAGAAGGATGATACTGATGAATTTATGTGCAGAGCAGCAATGGAGATGCAGATATAGAGAACAGACTTATGACTTGTAATTTTTTTTTAAATCTCAATTGATTCACAATTCTTCAATGCGTAGCATACTCACATCAGCTCATAAAAGTCCCATTACTTGCAGTTTATTTCTTTTCATTTTCATTTTTTTAACCCTTCCATCTTGATACTTGCACCTTTTTCCTCCCCAGCTTTTGTCATAGGCCAGCACTCTAGTATGTTTGCTGTAGGTCATTACGTATGCATGCATTCAACCTTGGAAGGTGTGTTGTGCATGCTTATGTTTTTAAACTACATAAACGATGTGCACTTTACAAAGAAAAAAGTTCGAGATCTTCCTGGGAAATCTTGTTGTGGGCTTTTCCTGATGAGGTGGCTGAGAGTCATGTCCCCCTTATTTATATAGGAAAAGAATGACCCCCTTATTATTTGAATCAGCTCCAGAGAATCTCTATTTCTTGTGACCAAAATAACTCAAGGAGCACCCTACCTCACAGGGTGGTTGTGAGCTTAACGGAAAGCAGGATGTGGGGTCTAGACATCCCTAACCCATTGCTCCTTAAGTGTCAGACCCTCTCTTGTTGTAGTTGGCAAAGAGCTAAATGATGAATGATTTAGGCCAGGATTAAGAACTGTCTCCATATGGCCTAGTTAGCTTTGCTATATATTAGCAGCACCCCTAACACTAGCCTAAAATACTGTTTAACCCCTTTGACACAATAATAGAAGTTATAGAGTTTAAATCATGATTAGACAGACCAGAGATAGATCCAGAAACAGATCCACAGACTAATATGTTAAAGGTGGTTTTTCAAGTCGGTGAGGAAAAAGTGGATTAACTAATATATAAATGGTGTTGGAACATCAGGGTGATGATCAGTGTAGAAAAATTAATCTGGATTCTTAGCTTAGTGCTTACAACAAAATTAATTCCAGATAAAACACAGATTTATATTTAAAAAAATTATTAGAAAAAATTGTGGGAAAAATTTTGCAGTAACCTCCAATTAAAACTTTTCTAAGCATCACACAAAACCCAGATACCTTAAAAGAAAGATGAACTTAGCTACATTAAAATTTTTTTAATTCCTCAAGTCAAACCTTCTATAAACAAACTTCTTTAAAAATCAGTAAGAAGAGCATTATCCTATTTGAAAAATGGGAAAGAATACAAAGAGTTCATAGAAAAGAAAACATAAACGCTCTAAATATATGGAAACATAGTTGAGATCACTTATAATAAAAAATGCAAATTAGAGTTACAATGATGATACATTTTTCAGCTCACATCAATTGACAACTTTGAAAGATTTAAGAGACTATACTAACAAAGACGTATGGGGACAGGCACTCTTGTAAATTACTGCAGATAGCAATTTGACATTATATCAAATTAAAAATGAACATACCCTTTGACTTCTAGGAAAGTATTCACTAATATGTTTGAATATGTATGAAATTATACATCATTTTATTAGTGCAAATTATGATTTGCCTAAATAAGGGAATACTATAAAGTTGTAAAGATTTTGGATTATTTACAGAACATGTTCAGAGTAAAGAAAAAGCTGCAGAACAATGCAAGAGTGGAGGGAGGGGAAGGAGAGTGAAAATACATGTATATTTGTAAGCACATAGAGGATCTGCAATGGCACCCCACTCCAGTACTCTTGCCTGGAAAATCCCATGGATGGAGGAGCCTGGAGGGCTGCAGTCCATGGGGTCGCTAAGAGTCGGGTATGACTGAGCAACTTCACTTTCACTTTTCACTTTCATGCATTGGAGAAGGAAATGGCAACCCACTCCAGTGTTCTTGTCTTGAGAATCCCAGGGACAGGGGAGCCTGGTGGGCTGCCGTCTATGGGGTCTCACAGAGTCGGACACGACTGAAGTGACTTAGCAGCAGCAGAGATCTGCAGAAGGTTATGCCAGAACCTCACAGAGAGGAAGTGGGGGCAGTGTGAGCAGGAGAGGGAGACTTAACATTTTGTGTTTACCTTTTCACACCCACTGAATTTTATATCATGCACATCATTATAAAATGTAATTAAAATTTTAAATGATGATAAATTATCAAATGCTATCAGTTTTTTCAGCAGAAACTTTGATGTCCACTGACTGTAGATACAAAGAAACAGAAAAGGAAGTTTAAAAAGGAAGTAGGAAAAAAGAAATAGAAATTTTAAAAAAAAATTTTTTTTTAAGAAAGTAGAAAGAGACTATAGAGAGGGTTCTGTTTTTATTCTGGGATTTGGTTTCTCTAGGCATTTAGTGATAAAGTAATACCTGCTTTTTTTAATCCACAAGAGCATAAGGAATAGCTCTCTCCCTGATCAGAGACAGCTACAATGTAGCCTTAGAGAGTGGGTGTCAGGTCACAAAGCTGACATACTGTTGGTGAGAGTAGTGTTGGCCAGTGAGGGCAGGCAAGAGGTGGGGGCTCTCCAGCCAAGACTGTCAGCAAGCCCTGAGGGAAGGTCTCAGCACAGAGCTGACTCAGCAGTCATCCTCAAGGAAAGGGCCAAAATGTTCCTGCAATGCAGGGCCCTAAAAGAGAGGGCAGCCTTCTGGGTATGGAGCATACCAAAAAGATAAATAAATAGTAAAGGCAGAACACAGCAGCTTGAAGGGACAAAGATATCAGGGTACAGAATGGAGGTGTAAGAGGAAGAGAAAAGGCAGATTCTGCATGGCTGAATGATCGGCTATTGTCATCTTGAAATTCTTAATAATTTTATCTTTGTGTTTAATTCCTACATTACAGGTTGACATTACCTCTGTTTCATGTCATCTTCACTTAGGCATCCAGGTTGACAGAAGCTGTCTCTGTGTTTCCATGATATAGCCAATGTTCAATTTTTGGTGTACACTTGCTGAATTTTTTCATTGACCAAAGCAAGTCACATGATCACATCTAAATTTAAAGAGATGAGGTTATGCAATCCTACCATGAACTTGGAGAACTAGAACTATTTTGTGACTAGAACTAATGACTGCCACAGAGAGTGACTATAATTTGTGGGGATGTGAGCCATGAGGTGGATGAAGTTTTAGGTTTAATAAAAGTAAGTTATAGAACAGAGCTCTGGGAGAGAGTCGTGTTGCCATGCAAAACAGCCTCCATCCACTGGTGGTGGCTGAGTCCTGATGACACCGGAAGCTTGTGCCCATTCTGGAGGCATGAGCTAGTTCTCAATATATTTCCAGAGGTTTAGTAATTAGAAATCTACACAGACACACACAGTTTCCAGGATGGTATATCAACCCTGCTCTGTGTCCTAAAAGGTTAGTCTTTGTAATTAATGGTTTTGTTTTCAGGCCAAAGAGATACTGGATAAATAACTGTCTCAGCTAAAAAACAGAGAACAGGGATATACCCATCTCTCTTCATTTGTATCTGGTGATCATCTCAAGAGACAAGGCCTAGTATTGTGCAGGTTGAGTTCACATTCAGCGTAATAATGGTGTGTTAATGCTTATCCCCATTTAGAGAATGATCAGTACGCATTCTAAGAGCTTTGACAGATGGGACTCTCAGAGAAGGACCCAGTATGTCACATCCTCATGCTTCAGGTTCTCTCAGTATTGGTTCCATGCTGCCACTGAATTCTTCATTACCCAGACTGTAAGACCCTGTTCCCCTTACCCTGCCGGCTTTCATCCATCCCTTCGACAGGAATTTATTGAGTACCTGCTATACCAAGCACTGTATTAAGCCCACAGAGACAGTGGTTAACATGTCAAATATGATTTCTACCTTCATGGAACTTACCCCCTTCTCCAGACAGAGAAAAAGTAAAAACTGAAATATGTATATAATTCAAATGATGATACATGCTATGAGGGAAGAGTGTGGTGCTCTGGGACTGAGAAGCCGACAGCCCATTCTGAATTGTGTGATAATGAAAGAGGGCTGCCTGGGTGCACAGCCTCAGCAGACATTGCATAACGTGCATGGCATCTCAGATGCCACCAGGCAGAGTGGAGCCAAAGAGCCTTCCAGGAGAGGGAACAGTGTGCTCAAAGGCAACAGAATAGGAAACAGTTTGGCAATGACAAGTCCCTGTGGGAAGTACAGAGTAGGGGCAGCATGAAGGACGGAGTATGAGATGAGGCTCTGGAGGGCTACAGAGGAAATTTTGTCCGAGTTCTACAGGGTACTAAGCAAGTGAGTAACATGATTCAACATATGGGGTTGGCCAAAAGGTTTCTTCAGTTTTTAAGTAATAATGAAAGACAAATTTTTCATTTTCACTAGGAACTTTATTAAACAACAAGTTCACTATTTTGTTCCACTACCTTCTGCCATCTTCAAGCAACTTCATAATTCCATCTTCCCATAACTTTTTCTTTTTGAGCAAAGAACTATTCCAGGTATCTTTTAGTCTTCCAGGGAATTGAAATTTTTTCCATCAAGAGAAATTTGTAAAGACAGAAACAAAGGGAAACCTGAAGGTGCAATGGCAGAGGAATCAGAACTCCCCAGCCAAGCTGTAACAGCTTTTGCGTGGTCATCAAACAAATATGTAGTCCTGCATTATCCTGATGGAAGATTGTGCATTTGCTGTTGACCAATTCTGGATGCAGCCTCCGCTTTAGCCCTCTAGCCTCAAAAGAGGCTGAAGATATACCTTCCTTTGGAGCACTGGTCTGGGCTGTTGCTGTAACTCACCCTCATCTGAAGGTGACAGAGTGAGAACCTCCATTCCAGTGAGATTGTAAAGTGTCCAGACCAGTGACTTAGAAAGACATTCTGGGTGTGAAGCTTACTCTCTCCAACTACCTCATAAAATCTTTCATCAGGGTGTATTGCTCTGTTTTACAACTCTTCTTCTGCCAAGTTCTATATGCATTTTATTTCTCTCCAACTTGAAAAAAACCTTTATAAGTGTTTTTGAACAGTCTGTATACATCTCTTAATTATAAGCTCAGGATTTGAGTCTAAGCAAATAAAACTGATCAAGTTTTACCATATTTCAGGCTAGCAAAGGACCTGAGAGCTTTGAAGTAAGACGAAGCAAAGGGGCTTGAGAAACTGAACAGTGAAGGATCATTTGAACGTCCCTTTAGGAGACAACTTCAGATACATTTTTTTTTTTATTTAAAAAATAAAAAAGATATTGTCTCCCTTCAGGACAAAGTTCAGGTAGGCTTGCTATTCATTACAAAAGATCATTGTGTCTGACTATTTGTAACCTCATGGACTATATCCTGCCAAGCTCCTCTTTCCATGCAATTCTCTTGGCAAGAACACTGAAGTGGGTTGCCATTTTCTCTTCCAGGGGATCTCCTCACCCATGGATTGAACCCACATCTCTTGCATTGTAGGCAGGTGCTTTACTGCTGAACCACCGGGAAAGCCCAATAAGAGATCCAAGTTCCCCAAACTCGGGGTTCCTATGTTAAAATGTACCCGCTACATGTGCAGGCATTGCTTTGCAGACATTGCTTGGCTTTTTCATGTCATCCTGTGGAAATTGAGTTTTGATTAACCAACCCAAAAAGGATATAATTGTAGCTACTACTGTTGCTGTGAGTAATAAGCTGTCCTTTGTCTCTGACCCAGGAATCTTGTGTCTTCTGCCAGCATCCATGAGGAAGTCTTATAGCTTTCAAGTCAGGTAAAATCTCAAACCCTTAAGTATTCTTGCCTATTGGGCACCTGTAAGGGCAATTTTAGCACAGGACTTAACAGCAGTGTTAGCGATATCATGAACTACGTTGGGTCTTTCAAATAAAACTTTCCTGACAGCCCAGATGTAGTTCTTTTACTTCTTCAGATTGTCAAACTCCATGAACAAATACATAGTCCTGCACTTTTCATGAGACTAAATTCAAAAACTTCTTTCAAAAGTTCTTCTAAAACGTCCCACCACTGAACAAAGTTTGGGGGACAAGAAATAACGACCACGTGGAACAGTGGCCATACAGCTGGACCAGATGTTTTTAAGTTCTCCTCCCTGATGGCAGCCAAGAACCTCAGCCCACCACCACACTAAGGCTCTATTTCCCCCCTCCTGAATGAAACTGGACTCTCTCCTCAACCACTCATTGCTTATTCCTCTGACATGCTTCAAATCTGCCTGCTCCTTTCATCTCTATTGCCTCCTCCATAGTCCACACTCTCCCCTCTTTCTAACCTTCCTCTCAGGTTTCACCCTCTTCCCTTCCAACATGGTTCTATATGGACATCAGAGTTTACAACTCCTCAGATCTTCATCACCTTCATCAGGGGCTTTCAAACCAGGCAAACCTGATATATTTGATATATTGTATCCATTTGATATATTGGACCTCTGCTAAGATTATTTTCAGGGGAAAAAATGAAAGAGTTTCACTGCTTCAAAATTCTTGAAAAGCGCTAGCCTGAAAGATAAACTTCAAACCTTTAGCTTTTCATTCAAAGCCCTTGTCTCCTAATCCACCCTCAGAAGACATATACTTTCGTTCAGTTCAGTTCAGTCGCTCAGTCTTCAAACCTTTGCGACTCCATGAACTGCACCACGCCAGGCCTCCCTGTCCATCACCAAACAGTCAGACACAACTGAGTGACTGAACAACAACAACAGCAAGGGCAGTTGGAGCAAAAGGGCAACGGTAAGGGAATTGAAATTTGGGGCATGAGAGTGACTGAAATAATGGGCTGTGGAAGCTCAAGCTAGGTGGGAAGGACAAAGGAGTCAATCAGAATGGGGTAGATGGATGGTGAGAAAATGCAAGGATGACAGGACTAGAGATGTCAATGCGACTGAAGAAGCAGGTGTGCAGACGCAGGTCTATGAGTAAGAGAAGAGCGGCACCCGAGGTGCTGAATGGGTAGGGGGCAAGCATGCTGCTGCTGATCATGGCATGGTCTAGATTTAGTCACAGACATGCACAAGCAAATAAAAGCATAGAAACTTCTGTTAGTAAGGGTTCTCCAGGGAAGCAGAACCAAAAGGATGTCTGTGGATAAAAAGAAGGATTTATTTTAAGGAATCAGCTCATGTGGTTGTTAGGACTGGCAAATTTGAGATCTGTAGGACAGAGACCCAGGGAAGAGTTGATGTTCCATTCCATATATATTATATTCCATATACATTGTTTCAAATGTTTACTATAGTAAGAAGTATTGGAATAAACATTCTTATCTAAAATAGGTCAATTTTTCTAACTCTTTCATGAATAAACAACTTTATATCTTAAGACAACACACTGTCTTTTTCTAAAACATATATCTCTGGACTGTGACTCAACCAAATGAATGTTGAAATTGCAGAGCTTGATGCTAGGTGAAGAGGAATCATATGGGCCATGATCCTAAATTGATAAAGCTATCTTTCCCCCTACGTTCTCTCTTGACTTGCCATGATGTTTTTCATTTGCTATTTAATGTCACTCTAAATAAAAAATAAAAAATTTAACTTATTAGTATGAATTTTACTGTTCATCTTTACGTGCAATGCCAATTTAAATGTGAACAAAAGAGCATTTAATTCATGTAAGTCATATGCAGAATCACTAAAATGACAGAATCTGTATTTTGTAGTTGGTACATGCTACAGAATGTATATCTCATCTTATCAGAACAAAACTAACTCACCTGTTTTAACTTCACTTCTTAATGTATAAAATTCCACTTACCTTAGGCTTTCTGATGAGTAAAAGAGGACTGGAAGAGGGAACTATGGGTTGACCAATCTTTGCTTTCTATGTCATCATTTTCAGAGTAAGTGGCGGGCAGTAAGAAAGGATATGAAAGGTTTCCTCAGGTGTTTCTGTTTCTTAAAATGCCTTCTTTTCTGCATTTGAAGCAAGTTCTAGTTGAAATGGAAAATATGGCCTCTGGGGCTATAAAATAAAATTATGTGCCCATCGTGCATCATGAATGCCATATGAATGGGCAGCAAGGAATGGTGGACACACGTTGTGAGTATCTTCTCTGTTCATGTTCCTGCTCCATCGTCTCATTGGCCATCACTTACTAAACACAAGTTCAAAGATAAAATTATTAGGAATCTCAAGATGGCAACAGCAGATCATTAAGCCAAGTATGGGGCCTCTCTGAGCAAGGCGCCCTGTTGGGGCCATCCGGGTCCGGAGTCCAAACCATCGGTGTCAGCGAAGGGACAAAAAGACATGGTTCTCAAAAGAGCTGGTTTCTGAACAACAAAGAAGATGGCAGAGGAGTAAGATACTAGGAAAAACTTTGGAGAACAATGGTAAGTTTTGCTTCCTGTTTAATTTTTTTTAAAAAACAGCAATTCTGGAAAACAGAGTGTATTCTCTGTTTATAGGGTACAAAATTTAACACATTAATATATCTATTGACTCTATCATTAGATCAGGAAACTTTGAATCCAGATATAGTTCTGTCGACTTTACAGTTAGGGCAGTGCAAGATGGCACAGAACTTGAGCTCGGCAGGAACACAATGATCTGGGTCTCTAGAACCTCAAGGGCTAGGAATAGGAACCACGGAGCACACTGCTAAGACAGGCAGGTACTGTTCCTAAGGAGAAAGGGTTTTAGAAGAAGATGAAAAACTGGGGGGCTGGGGAGCAACATAATGCCAGAAGACTTTTGACAAGGTGCCCCTGCTCCTCAGATGGCAGCTGGTGAATGAACAGCCCAGTGCTCTCCAGAGAGAATCAGATTTCCAAAAGGCGGGGGAAGGTTTTGTTGTTTGTTCTTTGTTAATTTTTAAAGAAAACCAGGCTATAAGGAGGTTTGTTTACCACAACCAGTGGTTTCAAAGACATGTTGGAATGGGTCTTGAATTCTGAGCGTGAAAGACATCTGAAGCTTGTACCGACTAGCTAGGCTTGGGTCCAAAAGGAAGTCTTATATTTCTAAAGTTATTATCTTTCTAAAATTCAACTGCCAATACTTTTGCCTGGCTCACAATGCTCCTCTCAATTGTTCTTGTTCAGTGGCTAAGTTGTGTCTGACTCTTTGTGACCTCATGGACTGCAGCACACCAGGCTCCTCTGTCCTTCATTGTCTCCTGGAGTTTTCTAAAAATTCATGTCCACTGAGTCGGTGATGCCACCCAACCATCTCATCCTCTGTCATCCCCTACTCCTCCTGTAGGATGATTTCTCAGCTCTGGCTAGGGCTTACATTTTCACTTTGCACTCAGTTCAGTTCAGTCCCTCAGTCATGTCCGACTCTTTGCGACCCCATGAATCACAACACGCCAGGCCTCTCTGTCCATCACCAACTCCCGGAGTTCACTCAGACTCACGTCCATCAAGTCAGTGATGCCATCCAGCCATCTCATCCTCTGTCGTTCCCTTCTCCTCCTGCCCCCAATCCCTCCCAGCATCAGAGTCTTTTCCAGTGAGTCAACTCTTCGCATGAGGTGGCCAAAGTACTGGAGTTTCAGATTCAGCATCATTCCTTCCAAAGAAATCCCAGGGCTGATCGCCTTCAGAATGGACTGGTTGGATCTCCTTGCAGTCCAAGGGACTCTCAAGAGTCTTCTCCAACACCACAGTTCAAAAGCATCAATTCTTTGGCGCTCAGCCTTCTTCACAGTCCAACTCTCACGTCCATACACGACCACAGGAAAAACCATAGCCTTGACTAGACGGACCTTTGTTGACAAAGTCATAACTTTCCTTCCAAGAAGTAAGTGTCTTTTAATTTCATGGCTGCAGTCACCATTTGCAGTGATTTTGGAGCCCACAAAAATAAAGTCTGACACTGTTTCCACTGTTTCCCCATCTATTTCCCATGAAGTGATTGGACCGGATGCCATGATCTTTGTTTTCTGAATGTTGAGCTTTAAGCCAACTTTTTCACTCTTCTCTTTCACTTTCATCAAGAGGCTTTTTAGTCGCTCTTCACTTTCTGCCACAAGGGTGGTGTCATCTGCATATCTGAGGTTATTGATATTTCCCCTGGCAATCTTGATTCCAGCTTGTGCTTCTTCCAGTCCAGCGTTTCTCATGATGTACTCTGCATATGAGTTAAATAAGCAGGGTGACAATATACTGCCTTGACGTACTCCTTTTCCTATTTGGAACCAGTCTGTTATTCCATGTCCAGTTCTAACTGTTGCTTCCTGACCTGCATACAGATTTCTCAAGAGGCAGATCAGGTGGTCTGGTATTCCAATCTCCTTCAGAATTTTCCACAGTTTATTGTGATCCACACAGTCAAAGGCTTTGGCATAGTCAATAAAGCAGAAATACATGCTTTTTTTGGAACTCTCTTGCTTTTTCCATGATCTAGTGGATGTTGGCAATTTGATCTCTGGTTCCTCTGCCTTTTCTAAAACCAGCTTGAACATCAGGAAGTTCACGGTTCACGTATTGCTGAACCCTGGCTTGGAGAATTTTGAGCATTACTTTACTAGCATGTGAGATGAGTGCAATTGTGCGGTAGTTTGAGCATTCTTTGGCATTGCCTTTCTTTGGGATTGGAATGAAAACTGACCTTTTCCAGTCCTGTGGCCACTGCTGAGTTTTCCAAATGTGCTGGCATATTGAGTGCAGCACTTTCACAGCATCATCTTTTAGGATTTGAAATAGCTCAACTGGAATTCCATCACCCCCACTATCTTTGTTCGTAGTGATGCTTTCTAAGGCCCACTTGACTTCACATTCCAGGATGTCTGGCTCTAGGTCAGTGATCACATCATTGTGATTATCTGGGTCATGAAGATCTTTTTTGTACAGGTCTTCTGTGTATTCTTGCCACCTCTTCTTAATATCTTCTGCTTCTGTTAGGTCCATACCATTTCTGTCCTTTATCGAGCCCATCTTTGCATGAAATGTTCCCTTGGTATCTCTAATTTTCTTGAAGAGATCTCTAGTCTTTCCCATTCTATTGTTTTTCTCTATTTCTTTGCATTGATTGCTGAGGAAGTCTTTCTTATCTCTTCTTGCTATTCTTTGGAACTCTGCGTTCAGATGCTTATATCTTTCCTTTTCTCCCTTGCTTTTTGCTTCTCTTCTTTTCACAGCTATTTGTAAGGCCTCCCCAGACAGTCATTTTTCTTTTTTGCATTTCTTTTCCACAGGGATGGTCTTGATCCCTGTCTCCTGTACAATGTCACGAACCTCATTCCATAGTTCATCAGGCATTCTATCTATCAGATCTAGGCCCTGAAATCTATTTCTCACTTACACTGTATAATCATAAGGGATTTGATTTAGGTCATACCTGAATGGTCTAGTGGTTTTCCCTACTTTCTTCAATTTAAGTCTGAATTTGGTAATAAGGAGTTCATGATCTGAGCCACAGTCAGCTCCCGGTCTTGTTTTTGGTGACTGTATAGAGCTTCTCCATCTTTGGCTGCAAAGATTATAATCAATCTTATTTCGGTGTTGACCATCTGGTGATGTCCATGTGTAGAGTCTTCTCTTGTGTTGTTGGAAGAGGGTGTTTGTTATGACCAGTGCATTTTCTTGGCAAAACTCTATTAGCCTTTGCCCTGCTTCATTCCGTAGTCCAAGGCCAAATTTGCCTGTTACTCCAGGTGTTTCTTGACTTCCTACTTTGCACTAGGCCTACAAATTATGCAGCCGACCCTGCTATTTCCTCTGACTGGGATGCCTTCCACCTCTTCTCTCCCTGTTTAACACAAAATAATAATAACAATAATTGTAACTATTATTTACTGAACTCTTTACTATATACTAGGCACTTTAGACTGTAAGGAAGATAAGATCCACAGGGATAATTGTATTTCTAGGTAAGAGTTTCAGAGTGAAGTAAGTGCAGGTAAAGCATAGATTGTTTCCAGCGGAGGGATCTGAGAGTCAAAGGTGTTGGAGCTGTTGGCCCTGAGGGATTTATAGCAAATTCAATGCACCCTGGCCTCTTTGTTCTCAACCAGGAGGCCCAGGTGGGAGGCTCTGTCCTTGGATAATTAGAACAAGTAGGGAACAACAGCTGAAAAACCAGCAAGGAACATATTGTAACACCCTAGAACTAATTGACCCAGTGCCTCTGAGGACCTCCTTTGGGTTCCTTCCAGACCTTCCTTAACCCAGAGTGAGAAGCAACTAAATTTGAGCAAGCACTGTGAAGTCTGTCCCTCCCAGACACTTCTCTGACTGTAAATAAAATCCCGGCTGATTATTCAACAACAAGATTTCACCTACACTGCCATTATGTCAGAGAAGAGGATCTATCTAGGGCTTGGAAAAACAATCCAAGGGACCCCACACAATAGGGTGGGCTAATAGATGATTGAGGCAACTGACTTTTTCTTACCAGTTCACCAAGAGCAAGGAGCACTGGCCTAGTTTTGTTGCTCTTGTTCAGTCGCTCAGTCATGTCCGAACCTTTGTGATGCCATGGACTGCTGCACGCCTGGCTTCCCTTCTTTCACTAACTCCCAGAGTTTGCTCAAACTTATGTCCATTGAGTCGGTGGTGCCATCCAACCATCTCATCCTCTCTCACCCCCTTTTCATCCTGCCCTCAATCTTTCCAAGCATCAGGGTCTTTTCCAATGTATTGTCTCTTCCCATCAGGTGGCCAAAGTATTGGAGCTTCAGCTTTAAGCATCAGTCCCTCCAATGAATATTCAGGGTTGATTTCCTTTAGGATTAACTGGTTTGATCTCTTTACTGTCCAAGAGACTCAAGAGTCTTCTCCAGCACCACAATTTGAAAGCATCAGTTCAGAGCATCAGTTGGACCTTCTTTATGGTCCAACTCTCACATCTATACATGACTACTGGAAAAACTATAGCTTTGACTGTATAGACCTTTGTCAGCAAAGTGATGTCTCTGCTTTTCAATATGCTGTCTAGGTTTGTCATAGCTTTCCTTCCAAGGAGCAAGTGTCTTTTAATTGCATGGCTGCAGTCACCATCTGCAGTGATTTTGGAGCTCAAGAAAATAAAGTCTGTCACTGTTTCCATTGTTTCCCCATCTATTTGCTATGAGGTGATGGGACCAGAGGCCATAATATTTGGTTTTTTGAATGGTGTGTTTAAGTCAGCTTTTTTCACTTTAAACCAGTGGTTTTCAGGCTTCAACTTGCAGGGTTATTAAAACAGAGCTGGGCTCTAGCCCCAGTGTTTCAGCTGCAATACACCTAGGCTGGGGCCTAAGAATTTGTGTTTCTAACAAGTTCCCAGGCAAGGCAAATGCTGCTGGTCTAGAGATCACATTTTGAGGGCCACAGCTTTAAACCCAGAGCAGTAGGCTAAGGGCTTTTGACACGAGGCCGTCATAAGCACAGTCCCTAGCGGGGCTGTCATCAAGCTCCCGCCCTGTCTCCTTCTGCAAATACCCCAACTTCCAGACACACCTGACCTCTTGTAGTTCCCCCAAACCTCCCCACTGTTTCACATGTCTGTGTCTTTGTTTTCTTAAACGCAAAACTATAAAAAGTAAAATAAGAATTCTGCTGTAATTCTGCTACCCAAGAGATGACTGACACTGACATCTGGGTGTGGCCTGGTTAGAATCATTGAGTTGGCAGCAAGTTACTTTGGATCAAAGATCACAAATAAATCTTTCAAGTGCCTGTTTTTAAATGCTCAGGTGTAGAGCAGCAGCGCGTTGCCTCAGGAAAGGTGGTACAAGACTTTCTTTCATTCATTTCTTTCATTTCACAAGGACTGCTCTTCTGATGAAGGTTTGCCAATTTTAGGAATCATATCTCATTCCTGTGTAGCATTTTATAAAACACATTGGAATATGTTGCTTTATTTGTGTTGCTTGCTGAAAGGGGGTCTGTAACTTGTTCAAGGTTTAATAAGTGTAAGTCCAGACAGAAATCCTGGTCTCCCAGCTCCGGGCTCTCCTCTTCCCACATGCAGAGGTTTTCTACCAAGGTCTCATATCTGTGACCACCGTGTGTTGTCCATTTCCTGAGGTGGTCTCCTGACAATTACAGTCACCCCGTCTGCCACTTCTAGCAGCTTTTTCTCTTACATGGGTATAACTTCCCCAGCTCTGCCCCTCACAGTCCCCAGCCAAATACCCCAAGGCAGAAACTGCAGGGAGCTCACAACCCTCCCCTCCAAGTCACTCTCTCCTGGTCACCTCTGTGCCCCGTTGCCCAGTCCTCCTCACCCCGCCACCCTTTTCCCTCCTTATTCTGAATGGTGGTCACAAAGGAAATAGACTCTTGGATGGTGAAGGGTAGTGGGAAATTATGGAAGCCATCTGGCCCAGGAGATGCTGGAGCTGGAGGCCTCAAAGCTACCCACTTACTCGGTAAACTGGGACAAGACTCCTATTTCTTCGTAGGTTCTTGTATCCATTCAAGGTGGATGATAATAGGGTACAACACTGAGAAATTGAGCAGCAGATTTCAGCAACTCTCATTAACAGCCGATGAAAACAGCAAGGTCTCTAAAGCCCAAGGTGAAAGGATAAGCCTCTAATGGGGGAGAGGCTTTGGAGTCACAGGGGAAAAAACGATAGAGAAGGTAGTTGAAGCCGAAGGTAACAGTTGTCCACAAATTCTAAATTCTCCCAAAGTTGTTTGGGCCCAGATTATCTAAGGATATTAAAATCTCATCGATTTCCTCCCTACTTGCATTTGTCCCCACTCCTTCGCCCTCAGCCTCCTTCCTGCAAACAGAAGAGACAGACAGATACACACACATACACACAGAGATAGCGCCTCCTGAGTGCACACATACATTACTGCTAAAGACCCCTCTTTTAAACCAATGATTCTCAAACTCTTTTATACATGAAAATCACTCCTCTGCTCTTCAGCCACCTCGTGGAAAAAGATACTGTCGCAGCTGCCTGTGTGTGACCCCAGTGTCTCCTCCACTGACCAGGACAGCTGTGGGCTCAGTGCTCCACCACTGTGGTAGAGTGACCTGCACAAAAGTAGCCATGAGAACTCAAGACACAAGGACCGTGTCTATCCCAAGTCATAGCTTAGTTATCCTCTCCCCATGTCCAGCTTTAGTGATTTAAGGTTTAAATCAAAACAGCTTTACTGATTTAAGGTTTAAACAGTCTCTTACCATATGATCCAGCAGTCCTGTGTGTGTGTGCATGCTAAGTCACTTCAGTCATGTCTGACTCTTTGCAACCCTATGGCCCAGAGCCCGCCAGTCTCCTCTGTCTGTGGGATTCTCCTATTAAGTTAAATTTACCAATTTTAAGTGTACAATTTAAAGAATTTTGACAAAAGTATACAGTCATGTAAGGACTACTACAATCATATGGAATTATATATCACCCCTCCAAAATTCACCCAGGTATCTGGGTTGCCCTTGGCAACCACCAATCTATTTACATCCTTATAGTTTTGCTTTTTCAAAAAGTCATGGGGTATACAGTGTGTAGTTTTTGTTTTCTGGTTTCTTTCACTAGCATAATGCTTTTGAGAGTCATCCATTTTGTTTTATATAATGATAATCCCTTCTCTTTTCTGAGTAGTAGTCCACTGAGTGGATATGCCATAGCTTGTTCATCTGCTCACCAACTGAGAGACACTGGGTTGTTTCCAGCTTGAGACAGTATGAATAGAGCCTCTATAAACATCCCTACCCAGGTCCTTCAGTAAAGCATTTTTACTTTTCTTGGTTTAATAGTTAAGAATAAGATTGCTGGATCATATGATAAGAGTATGCTTAAACCTTATAAATATCTATCAAACTGTTGTCCCAGGTGGCCATTCCAACCAGCAATGTATGAGATTTCTATTGCTCTGAATTCCTGCACACACTTGGTATTGTCAGTTTTTTAAAAGCCAGTCTAGTAGGTAAGTATACAGTGATAGCTCATTATGGTTTTAATTTGCGTTCTTAGTTACTAATGGTGTTGAACATTCTTTTGTGTGCTTGTTTGTCATCTGTACCTTGTCTAATGTGAAGTATCTCTTCAAATAGTTTGCCTCTGTCTTCCTTAGATGGTTTATGTATTCTGGATACAAGCCTCTATCAGATAAGTGTTTTACAAACTGTTTCTCCAAGTCTTTGGCTTTTCTTTTCCTTTTTTGAACAGCATATTTTAAATAACAAAGATTGTTTTAAATGTTCACCCCTGGTATATAGGTAGGGTTACTTCAGAAAGGACCTGCCAACTACTTTTCTGACATGATTTCCTTTTCTGACAAGAATCATAAACTGAGGGGTTAGGAGGAGGTCTGTATCTTGGTTTCAGGAAGACAACTTGGATTTGTATCAGTTCGCTAGGGCTGCCACAACCAAATACCATAGACTGGGTGGCTTAACAATGTATTTCTTTAAGTTCTGGAAGCTGGAATTCAGGATCCTGGTTTTGGCACGGCTGGCTTCTCCTGAGGCCTCTATCCTCGGGTTACGGGTGGCCGCCTTCTCACCGTGTCCTCACAGGGTCTTTTCTCTGTGCATATCCATCCCTGATGTCTCTCCATTCAACCAAGCTTCCACTTCTCATAAAGAAACCAGTCACAAGGGTTAGGGTCCAGTCTAACAGGCTCATTTTAACTTAATCACGTTTTTGAAGGCCCTATATGCAAATATGGCCACATTCTGAGGTATCGGGGATTAGGCTTCAACATAGAAATTTAAGGGGCCAAAATTCAGCCCATAATAGAATTATATGCTCATTTTCATGGAAACAGACAACAAGGTCCTTAGAAGTTAAACATTGACTCTGACACAATAACTAATTTTCCTGTTCCCATTCTTGCCACCACAAAACTGTTTTCAAAACAGCAGCCAGGATTTCCCTGGTGATCCCGTGGTTAAGAATCCATCCGCCAATGCATTAGACATGGGTTTGATCCCTGTTCAGAAAGGTTCCACATGCTGCAGAGCACCAAAGCCCGGGCACCACAACTGCGGAAGCCTGTGTGCCCGCAGCCTGTGCTTCACAAGAGAAGCCACGGTAATGGGAAGCCTGCACGCCTCCAGTAGAGAGCAGCTCCTCTCCTCTGTAACTAGGGAAAGCCTAAACACAGCAATGACGACCCAGAACAGCCAAAAATTACAAACATTTTTTTAAAGCAGCAGCCATAATTACCCTTAAAATGTTTGTCAAGAGCTTCCCTGGTGGCTCAGCGATAAAGAATCTGTCTGCCAATGCAAGAAACATGGGTTCAATCCCTGATCTGGGAAGATCCCACATACCAAGGAGCAGCTAAGCCCGTGAGCCACAATTATTGAGCTTGTGATCTAGAGCCCGCATGCCACAACTACTGAAGTCCATGTGCCCTGGAACCCATGTTTCACAGCAAGAGAAGCCAGCACTTGCCCCAACTAGAGAAAAGCCTGAGCAGCAACGAAGGCCCAGCATAGCCAAAAATAAACAAATAAAATTATTTTTTTAATGGGTGTCAAATTGTGACACCAATGGGTGTCAAAAGCTCTAATGGCTTCCTATAGTTGGCTGAATGCTGCTGCTGCTAAGTCACTTCAGTCGTGTCCGACTCTGTGCGACCCCATAGACGGCAGCCCACCAGGCTCCCCCATCCCTGGGATTCTCCAGGCAAGAACACTGGAGTGGGTTGCCATTTCCTTCTCCAATGCATGAAAGTGAAAGTGAAGTTGGCTGAATAGTGGGCCCCCAAAAATGTCACATCCTAATTCCCAGAACCTGCAAATAAATTACCCTACATGGTAAAAGGAATGTTGTAGATGTGCGCAGTTCAGACTCTTGAGATGGATAAATTATCTTGGATTATCTGGGTGGACCCAGGGTAATCACAAGTGTTCTTAGAGGCAGGAGGCAGGAGTGTCAGATTCAGAGAATGATATGATGACAATAGAAGCAAAGTTTAGAGTGATGTAGCCATAAGTCAAGGAATGCCACCCCCAGAATTTCTTTTTTTTTCTTCTGGCCATGCTATGCAGCTTGCAGTATCTTAGCTACCCAATTAGGGATTCTACCAGGCCCCCCTGCAGCAGAAACGTGAAATCACTGGACTGCCAGGGAATTCCCACCCCAAAGTGTCTGATTCAGTATGTCTGAGCAGGACTGAGGTTCTGCACTGCTAACAACCTCCGAGTGATACAGATGCTCTCAATCCCCAAATCATACTGTAAATAGCAAGTGTTTAGAACAGGAAGCTAGATGTTACAAAGTGCTGGGGTCCTAAATCCCACAGCACAGTTCCTACCTGATATCAGCCTGTTGCCAACTCAGTTCACCTTTCATCAGTCTCCCTCCAGAATCGGTTCACCCTGCCTTGCCTTAAATTTCAGCTTGAATGTTCCCTGATAGGCCCTGGGCAGACCAGGAGGCCATCAAGTGGTAATGATGAGGTCCTGCTTTAGTTCTAGCTTAGCTGGGCCCCAGGCCCCCAGAGCACTGGATTCCTGCCAGCAGTCTCTTCTACACCCTCTGCTAGACTCCAAATTCATCCTTTCCTCCGGTCCTTCTTTTCTTCCTTCCCCTGCCACTGCTTTTTAGTCACTAAAAAGCCCTCACCACCTTCATGGAAAAAGCAAGAGAGTTCCAGAAAAACATCTATTTCTGCTTTATTGACTATGCCAAAGCCTTTGACTGTGTGGATCACAATAAACTGTGGAAAATTCTGAAAGAGATGGGAATACCAGACCACCTGACCTGCCTCTTGAGAAATCTGTATGCAGGTCAGGAAGCAACAGTTAGAACTGGACATGGAGCAACAGACTGGTTCTAAATAGGAAAAGGAGTACGTCAAGGCTGTATATTGTCACCCTGCTTATTTAACTTCTATGCAGAGTACATCATGAGAAAGGCTGGACTGGAAGAAGCACAAGCTGAAATCAAGATTGCCAGAAGAAATGTCAATAACATCATCTGGTCCCATCACTTCCTGGCAAATAGATGGGGAAACAGTGGAAACAGTGTCAGACTTTATTTTTGTGGACTCCAAAATCACTGCAGATGGTGACTGCAGCCATGAAATTAAAAGACGCTTACTCCTTGGAAGGAAAGTTATGACCAACCTAGATAGCATATTCAAAAGCAGAGACATTACTTTGCCAACAAAGGTTTATCTAGTCAAGGCTATGGTTTTTCCTGTGATCATGTATGGATGTGAGAGTTGGACTGTGAAGAAGGCTGAGCGCCAAAGAATTGATGCTTTTGAACTGTGGTGTTGGAGAAGACTTTTGAGAGTCCCTTGGACTGCAAGGAGATCCAACCAGTCCATTCTGAAGGAGATCAGCCCTGGGATGTCTTTGGAAGGAATGATGCTAAAGCTGAAACTCCAGTACTTTGGCCACCTCATGTGAAGAGTTGACTCATTGGAAAAGACTCTGATGCTGGGAGGGATTGGGGGCAGGAGGAGAAGGGGACGACAGAGGATGAGATGGCTGGATGGCATCACTGACTGGATGGACGTGAGTCTGGGTGAACTCCGGGAGTTGGTGATGGACAGGGAGGCCTGGCGTGCTGCAATTCATGGGGTCACAATGAGTCAAACACGACTGAGTGACTGAACTGAACTGAACTGACCTTCATGGATTTGCCCATCATGTTCTCTCTCTGGGTCCATGGTCTAGGTCAAGTCCAAAACACAAGTAAAGTTCACCGGTTTCAAACAGCAGTGGTGGGCTCCATCACAGCCTCACTAAAGAACCAGGAAGCTGGAGAAAAGCTGATGCTCAATGTGAGCAGAGTCTTAAAGGTCTGGGGTAGAAGAAGCAAGGAGAGAACCAAATAGAGTTTGTTGTGGGGACCAGTGGCATGAGAGGTTTATAGGAGAAATGAACAGAATGTATTTAGCAAAGGATTTGAAAGCAAAAGACCAGCAATCTAGATCTGTAAACCTTACAGTTAACAAATGGTCTTGTGAGGAACACCAAATGTTGAGTGCCAAGGCAACAGATTCCAGACCCATTCCTGGTATCTTCTTATCTTGACCTCTCCAACTGCTTGGCTCAGAGAGCCAGCCCACTCTCCTGAATTCTTGCACTACTGACATGCAAAAGATTCAAGTCTTATTACAGAATTTGTGCTGGCTGCCCTTTGACATTTATGGCTCGATGATTGTGGCCTTTAATTTTTCACAATTTTATTTTATATCCATGGTTCATTTTTTCAGGTAGAAGGTAAAGTTTTTCAAGGTCGGACCACCTATCACATGGAATAAGTCGAATACTAATTTAGAAACTGAGCTGACTTTGAACCTAATCTTATTTTGTTTAATCCTTACAGCAGCAAGTGAATCCTTTAATGAGATTTAAGCTATGAAACTTAATGGTAAAATAGAATAGGAAAATTGAAGTGTTTATGGATGAACTATTAATATGCCTGTGAAATGCTTTAAAATACTCCAAAAGAAAGAAAGAGAGAAAGAGAGGAACGCTAGAGGGCTATATAATTAAGAACAGGAAAAGTTGATGGTTGTTTAAGCTGGGACCCAGATTCAAAGGGGGTTCATTGTTCAATCCTCTCCACTTTTTAAATGTGTTTTAAAATTTTTGTAATAAAAAGTTCAATAAGAAAAAGATCACAATGTAATAAATCCTGCAGACAAGCCAAGAACTCTTTGAAATTGACCACCCATCCTCCTTCTGGAGGTTAAAGGGAATTATTTAAATGTCCCACATCCACATATAGATTTGCCTTTTATTACATACTCTAGTCCAGTTGAGTGGTTCTTTTTGGGAGGAGCAGGAGGTGGTAAAATACATATAACACAAAATGTATCATTTTTAAGTGTGCTATTCAGTGGCATTCATTACTTTTCTAAGATTGTACCACCATCATTAGTGGCTCTTAAGTGTTAAACATTAGTGTACAAATGAATTCCTAAGCAGAGTGAGATATGCCTATCCTGGGTGTTGGACTTCACAGGCAGATCCAAGCCATTGAAAGGAATTTTTTTCTCAGTATATATATTTTATTGAAGTACAGTTGACTTACAATATTTCAGGTACACAGCAAGGTGATTCAGTTATACACATACCATATATTATTTTTGAGATTATTTTCCATTATGTTATTACAAGATATTGACTGTAGTTCCCTGTGCTATACAGTAAACCTTTGTTGCTTGTTGCATATCTATTGTTTTAATTAGAAGTGTAGCATTCTATTCATACTAAGTCAAACAAGTGGAATCAAATGTCATATTATACATACTATTTATATATATGTATACAAAAGCTTTTCCACTACACTTGATAAAGTCTTGAGAAAGAACAACAACAAAAAAAGAGATGGAGAAATTGGAAAACATAAACTAAATGAAATGGGAGCACTGAATATGAAATAGAAAAAGTGAAAAAAAACTAGATAAAAGTAAAAGATCACCATATAGCCCAGTAGTTTTTAAACATGGCTGATCATTAGAAACATATCTGGAGCTTTGGAGAAACAAAGCAATACCTGAGCATTTGTATTTTTCAAAAAAAATCCAAGAAAATTCTGGATTTTAAAAAGTGATTACAGGTTTTTCTATTAAATGGTAGTTTTGGTGATATAGAATTCTATTATTTTTCTGCTGACCAATCATGATACAATGGTATTAAATGAGTAATAATTACATAATCAAAAAGTAAAAGATGTTTACCAGTTTTCACAGTCAATGGCCAGACAAAAAATAAATGGATAATTACAGTTGCAAGCCACGATGGGAACACGATTAACCTAACAGCACAAAACGGTGCTGGTTTAGTCGCTAAGTCGTGTCCAACTCTATGTGACCACATGGACAGTAGCCCACCAGGCTACTCTGTCCATGGAATTTTCCAGGCAAGAATACTGGAGTGGGTTGCCATTTTCCTTCTCCAGGGGATCGTCTCCTCCAAGGGATTGAACCTGGGTCTCCTGCATTGCAGATGGATTCTTTGCCAACTGAGCCACTAGGGAAAACCCCTTCCCAATTCCTACAATATGAATAAGTACACATAATACGGGGGGGGGGGGGGGGGTTGTCAAGCGGAGTGATGCGGTAAGTGGAAATGTGTTCATGCACATGTTTTCATCTGCCGAGCCAGTCTATGTGTTTTTGTTGGTGCATTAAATCTACTTACATTTAAGGTAATTATCAATATGTATGATCCTATTACCATTTTCTTAATTGTTTTGGGTTTACTTTCTGTAAGTCTTTTACTTCCTTGTAAAAGACAAGTTCCAGACAAGTTCCTTCAGCATTTGTTGTAAAGCTTGTTTGGTGGTGCTGAATTCTCTTAACTTTTACTTGTCTGGAAAGTTTTTTATTTCTCCATCAAATCTAAATGAGAGTCTTGCTGGTGATAGCTTACAGTGAATGATGTCGGATTCATGATCTCCAAAGAAGATTTAGCTTTGGGACAAGGGACCAGTGTGGATCACTCAAGAACTGTTGTGTAGCACAGTTTTATTAAAGTGAAAAAGGGACAGAGAAAGATTCTGACATAGACATAAAAAGGAGGATGGAGAGTGCCCCCCTCACTAGTCTTATCAAGGCTGTATATACTTTTGATGCTGTGTAAGGCAATGGCAACCCACTCCAGTACTCTTGCCTGGAAAATCCCATGGACCGAGGGGCCTGGTGGGCTGCAGTCCATGGGGTTGCTAGGAGTCGGACACGACTGAGCGACTTCACTTTCACTTTTCACTTTCATGCATTGGAGAAGGAAATGGCAACCCACTCCAGTGTTCTTGCCTGGAGAATCCCAGGGACGGGGGAGCCTGGTGGGCTGCCGTCTATGGGGTCGCACAGAGTCAGACACGACTGAAGCGACTTAGCAGCAGCAGCAGCTGGGCCACCCAAGACAAACAGGTGGTCCGCTGGAGAAAGGAATGGCAAACCACTTAAGTATTCTTGCCTTGAGAACCACATGAACAGTATGAAAAGGCAAAAAGACAGGACACTGAAAGATGAACTCCCCAAGTCTGTAGGTGCCCAATATGCTACTGGAGATCAGTGGAGAAATAACTCCAGAAAGAATGAAGGGATGGAGTCAAAGCGAAAACAACACCCAGTTGTGGATGGGACTGGTGATAGAAGCAAGGTCCGATGCTGTAAAGAGCAATATTGCATAGGAACCTGGAATGTCAGGTCCATGAATCAAGGCAAATTGGAAGTGGTCAAACAGGAGATGACAAGAGTGAACATCAATGTTCTAGGAATCAGTGAACTAAGATGGACTGGAATGGGTGAATTTAACTCAGATATCTACTACTGTGGACAGGAATCCCTTAGAAGAAATGGAGTAGCCATCATAGTCAACAAAAGAGTCTGAAATGCAGTACTTGGATGCAATCTCAAAAATGACAAAATGATCTCTGTTCATTTCCAAGGCAAACCATCCAATATCACGGTAATCCAAGTCTATGCCCTGACCAGTAACACTGAAGAAACTGAAGCTGAATGGTTCTATGAAGACCTACAAGACCTATTAGAACTAACACCCAAAAAAGATGTCCTTTTTGTTATAGGGGACTGGAATGCAAAAGTAGGAAGTCAAAAAAAATAACAAAAGAAACAAAAAAAATAAAAACAGCAAATAAAAAAGTAGGAAGTCAAGAAACACCTGGAGTAATAGGCAAATTTGACCTTGGAGTGCAGAATGAAGCAGGGCAAAGGCTAACAGAGTTTTGCCAAGAGAATGCACTGGTCATAGCAAACATCCTCTTCCAACAACACAAGAGAAGACTCTACACATGAACATCACCAGATGGTCAACAGCAAAATCAGACTGATTATAATCTTTGCAGCCAAAGATAAAGAAGGTCTATACAGTCAGCAAAAATAAGACTGGGATCTGACTGTGGCTCAGATCATGAGCTCCTTATTGCCAAATTCAGACTTAAATTGAAGAAAGTGGGGAAAACCATTAGACCATTCAGGTATAGCCTAAATCAAATCCCTTATGACTATACAGTGGAAGTGAGAAATAGATTTCAGGGACTAGATCTGATAGGCAGAGTGCCTGATGAACTATGGATGGAAGTTCGTGAGGCAGGGATCAAGACCATTCCCAAGAAAAAGAAATGCAAAAAAGCAAAATGGCTGTCTGAGGTGGCCTTACAAATAGCTGTGAAAAGAAGAGAAGCGAAAAGCAAAGGAGAAGAGAAAAGATATATCCATTTGAATGCAGACTTCCAAAGAATAGCAAGGAGAGATAAGAAAGCCTTCCTCAGCGATCAATGCAACATCCATTGGATCATCGAAAAAGCAAGAAAGTTCCAGAAAAAAACATCTACTTTTGCTTTATTGACTATACCAAAGCCTTTGACTGTGTGGATCACAACAAACTGCAAAATTCTGAAAGAGATGGGTATACCAAACCACCTTACCCACCTCTTGAGAAATCTGTGTGCAGCTCAAGAAGCAACTGTTAGAACTGGACATGGAACAATAGACCGGTTCCAAATCGGGAAAGGATTATGTCAAGGCTGTATATTGTCACCCTGCTTATTTAACTTATATGCAGAGTACCTCATGTGAAATGCTGTGCTCGATGAAGCACAAGCTGGAATCAAGATTGCTGGGAGAAATATCAATAACCTCAGATATGCAGATAACGCCACTCTTATGGCAGAAAGTGAAGAAGAACTAAAGAGCCTCTTGATGAAAGTGAAAGAGGAGAGTGGAAAAGTTGGCTTAAAGCTCAACATTCAGAAAACAAAGATCATGGCATCCGGTCCCATCACGTCATGGAAAATAGATGGAAAAACAGTGGAAACAGTGACAGACTTTATTTCTTTGGGCTCCAAAATCACTGCAGATGGTGACTGCAGCCATGACATTAAAAGACACTTACTCCCTTGGGAGAAAAATTATGACCAACCTAGACAGCATATTGAAAAACAGAGACATTACTTTGCCAACCAAGGTCCATCTAGTCAAGGCTATGGGTTTCCCAATAGTCATGTATGGATATGAGAGTTGGATTATAAAGAAAGAAAATGAGTGCCAAAGAATTGATACTTTTGAACTATGGTGTTGGAGAAGACTCTTGAGAGTCCCTTGAACTGCAAGGAGATCCAACTAGTCAATCCTAAGGGAAATCAGCCCTGAATATTCATTGGAAGGACTGATGCTGAAGCTGAAGCTGATGCAAAGAGCTGACTCATTGTAAAAGACCCTGATGCTGGGAAAGATTGAAGGTGGGAGGAGAAGGGGACAACAGAGGATGAGATGGTTAAATGGCATCACTGACTCAATGGACATGAGTTTGAGTAAACTCCAGGAGTTGTTGATGGACAAGGAGGCCTGGCGTGCTGTAGTCCATGGGATCGCACAGAGTCAGACATGACTGAGTGACTGAACTGACTATGTACTTTTACCAGACCCATTCCCACAACATACATCTTAAATTAACAAGATTAGAGTTAACAATATAAAGGTCTTACCAGACCCACTCCCACAATATATCTTAAGATAACAAGATTAGCCAGAAGGTTCTTGTTAAGGTGAAACATGTCCTCCAGCAAGATAACTTGTTATGTTGACTAAGACAAAGCAATGTAGAAAAAAATGTTTGTCCTTTTCTCCTTGAGAGCCCCAGACCCCTTTCTCCTTCTCAAGGGCTCCGGACCCCTTTCTCCTCCTTGGGCACCCTGTACATCTTATCAACCTACCTAGAAATTGACTCTCTCACTGGATAAAATATTCTTGATTATAGGTTCTTCTCTTTCATCACTTTAAATATATTGTGCCATTCCCTTCTAGCTTGTAGAGTTTCTGTTGAGAAATCAGCTGATAATCTGATGGGTATTCCCTTGTATGTTATCTGTTGTTTTTCCCTTATTGCTTTTAATATTTTATATTTGTCTTTATTTTTGTCAGTTTGATTACCATGTGTCTTGGTGTGTTCCTCCTTGGGTTTGTCCTGTCTGAGACTCTCTGTTTCCTGGACTTAGTTGACTATTTTCTTTCCCATGTTAGAGGAGTTTTCAGCTACTATCTCTTCAAATATTTTCTCGAGTCCTTTCTCTCTCTCTTCTCCTTCTGGGACCCCTATAAGGCAAATGTTGGTGAATTTAATGTTGTCTCAGAGGTTTTTTAGGCTGTCTTCATTTTTTTTCCAGAGAAGGCGATGACACCCCACTCCTGTACTATTGCCTGGAAAATCCCATGGACAGAGGAGCCTGGTGGGCTGCTGTCCACAGGGTCGAGAAGAGTCGGACACAACTGAGCGACCTCACTTTCACTTTTCACTTTCATGCATTGGAGAAGGAAATGGCAACCCACTCCAGTGTTCTTGCCTGGAGAATCCCAGGAATGGGAGCGCCTGGTGGGCTGCCATCTATGGGGTCACACAGAGTCGGACACGACTGAAGCAACTTAGCAGCAGCAGCATTTTTTTTTTTCATTCATTTTTCTATATTCTGTTTTGCAGCAGTGATTGCCACCATTCTATCCTCCAGGTCATTTATCCATTCTTTTGCCTCAGTTATTCTTTTCTACTGATTCCTCCTAGTATATTGTTCATCTTTGTTTGTTCTTTAGTTCTTCTAGGTCTTTGGTAAACATTTCTTGCATCTTCTCCATTCTGTTTCAGAGATCCTGGATCTTCACTATCATTATTCTGAATTCTTTTTTCTGGAAGGTTGCCTATCTCTACTTTATTTAGTTGTTGTCCTGCGGTTTTATCTCGTCCCTTCGTATGGGACATAACTCTCTGCTTTTTCATCCTGACTAACTTTCTGTAATGTAATTTTTGTTCTAGCCTCCACTGTTGGATTGTGGTTCTTCCTGAGTCTTCTGTCTGCCCCCTGGTGGATGAGGCTAAGAGGCTTCTGTAAGCTTCTTGATGGGAGGTTGTTGTTGTTCAGTCGCTCAGTCATGTCCGACTTTACAACCCCATGGACTGTGGCATGCCAGGCTTCCCTGTCCTTCACCATCTCCCAAAGTATGCTCAAACTCATGTCCTTTGAGTCAGTGATGCCATCCAACCATCTCATCCTCTGTCGTCCCCTTCTCCTCCCACCTTCAATCTTTCCCAGCATCAAGGTCTTTTACAATGAGTCAGCTCTTTGCATCAGGTGGCCAAAGTCAAATTCCCTGGGGGTTCTCAGTCCCTTTGCCAAATCCCCAGGTTGGGAAATCTGTTGTGGGCCCTAGAACTTTTGCAATGAGAATTTCTTTGGTATAATTGTTCTCCAGTTTGTGAGTTTCCTGCTCAGCGACTCTACAGTGGAGCTAATGGCAACCTCCTCCAAGACGACTTATGCCACATGCTGCACCACCCAGGTCTGCTGCAGCCAGAGCCCCTGTCCACATGGCATGCCACTGCTTACCCGTGCCTCTGCAGGAGACCCTCAAACAGTCACAGGCATCTGGCAATCTCAGCCTACATTGCTACTAAAACAACAACCTTCCCATCCATGGATAGGAAGTCCTCACTTCACGGAGTCCCTGCTTTTCACTTCACTGGTCAACTGTCTACTTTGGAGCTGATGCAAGTTTGCGCCACATACCACTCATGGCCACAATTGTCACAACTGACAGGCCACAAGTCTTTCAGAACCACTGGAAGACTCTAAAAAAGTACCCCTTCCCGGACCTACGGAAGCCAAATCGCCAGGGTAGAGGGGAACTTTTAAAAGCCAAGAGGGTGAGCCCTGGGAAGGGTGGGACAAGATAAGCTTAGAAGGTTAGGGGCTGGATCACTCAGGGTCTTGAAGTCAACATTAAAGAGCCTGGATTGCATTCTGCTCTACTTTCCTCTTTAATGAACTACAAGGTACCAAGATATTCTATACTTAGCAGCTTGCATATCTTTAAGGCAAACCACTCTATCATTGCCCATTGTTATAGGAGGGCATGGCAACCTACCCCAGTATTCTTGCCTGGAAAATCCCCATGAACAGAGGAGCCTGATGGGCTACAGTCCATGGGGTCACAAAGAGTTGGACATGACTGAGTGACTAAAACATAGTAATAAGCAGTTCAATTCAGTTGCTCAGTCATGTCCAACTCTTTGCGACCCCATGGACTACAGCAAGCTAGGCTTCCTTGTCCATCACCAACTCCCAGAGCCTACTCAAACTCATGTCCACTGAGTTGGTGATGCCATCCAACCATCTCATCCTCTGTCATCCCCTTCTCCTTCTGCCTTCAATCTTTCCCAGGATCAGAGTAATTTTCAATGAGTCAGTTCTTCACATCAGGTGGCGAAAGTGTGGGAGTTTCAATTTCAGCATCAGTCTTTCCAATGAATATTCAGGATTGATTTCCTTTAGGATGAACTGGTTGGATCTCCTTGCTGTCCAAAGGACTCTCAAGAGACTTCTCCAACACCACAGTTCAAAAGCATCAATTCTTTGGCACTCAGCTTTCTTTATTGTCCAACTCTCACATCCATACATTACTACTGGAAAAACCATAGCTTTACTGAATGGACCTTTGTTGACCAAGCAATGTCTCTGCTTTTTTAATATGCTAGACGTCTAGGTTGGTCATAGCTTTTCTTCCAAGGAGCAAGCGTCTTTTAATTTGATGGCTGCAGTCACCATCTGCAGTGATTTTGGAACCCCAAAAAAATAAAGTCTGCCACTGTTTCCACTGTTTCCCCATCTATTTGCCAGGAAGTGATGGGACCGGATGCCATGATCGTTTTCTGAATGTTGAGCTTTAAGTCAACTTTTTCACTCTCCACTTTCACTTTCATCAAGAGGCTCTTTAGTTCCTCTTCACTTTCTGCCATAAGGGTGGTGTCATCTGCATATCTGAGGTTATTGATATTTCTCCCGGCAATCTTGATTCCAGCTTGTGCTTCATCCTGCCAAGCATTTCGCATGACGTACTCTGCATAGAAGTTAAATAAGCAGGGTGACAAAATACAGCATTGACTCACTCCTTTCCTGATTTGGAACCAGTCTATTGTTCCATGTCCACTTCTAACAGTTGCTTCTTGAGCTGCACACAGATTTCTCAAGAGGTGGGTAAGGTGGCCTGGTATTCCAATCTCTTTCAGAATTTTGTAGTTTATTGTGATCCACACAGTCAAAGGCTTTGGTATAGTCAATAAAGCAAAAGTAGATGTTTTTCTGGAACTCTCTTACTTTTTCCATGATCCAGAGGATGTTGGCAATTTGATCTCTGGTTCCTCTGCCTTTTCTAAATCCAACTTGAACATCTGGAAATTCACAGTTCAAGTACTGTTGAAGCGTGTCTTGGAGAATTTTGAGCATTACTTTTCTAGCGTGTGAGATGAGTGCAATTGTGCAGTAGTTTGAGCATTCTTTGGCATTGCCTTTCTTTGGGATGAAAACCAACTTTTTCCTGTGGTCACTGCTGAGTTTTCCAAATTTGTTGACATACTGAGTGCAACACTTTCACAGCATCATCTGTTAGGATTTGAAATAGCTCAACTGGCATTCCATCACCTCCACTAGCTTTGTTCATAGTGATGCTTCCTAAGGCCCACTTGACTTCACATTCCAGGATGTCTGGCTCTAGGTGAGTGATCACACTATCATGATTATCTGGATTGTGATGATCTTTTTCTACAGTTCTTCTGTGTATTCTTGCCACCTTTTCTTAATATCTTCTGCTTCTGTTAGGTCCATACCATTCTGTCCTTTATTGAGCCCGTCTTTGCATGAAATGTTCCCTTCGTATCGCTAATTTTCTTGAAAAGATCTCTAGTCTTTCCCATTCTAATGTTTTCCTCTATTTCTTTGCATTGATCACTCGGGAAGGCTTTCTTATCTCTCCTTGCTATTCTTTGGAACTCTGCATTCAGATGCTTATATCTTTCCTTTTCTCCTTTGCTTTTTGCTTCTCTTCTTTTCACAGCTATTTGTAAGATCTCCTCAGACAGCCATTTTGCTTTTTTGCATTTCTTTTTCTTGGGGATGGTCTTGATCCCCACCCCCTGTACAATGTCATGAACCTCCATCCATAGTCCATCAGGCACTCTGTCTATCAGATATAGTCCCTTAAATTTATTTCTCACTTTCAATGTATAATTGTAAGGGATTTGATTTAGGTCATACCTGAATGGTCTACTGGTTTTCCCTACTTTCTTCAATTTAAGCCTGAATTTGGCAATAAAGAGTTCATGATCTGAGCCACAGTCATCTCCTGGTCTTGTTTTTGCTGACTGTATAGAGCTTCTCCATCTTTGGCTGTAAAGAATATAATCAATCTGATTTCGGTGTTGACCATCTGGTGATGTCCATGTGTAGAGTCTTCTCTTGTGTTGTTGGAAGAGGATGTTTGCTATGACCAATGCGTTCTCTTAGCAAAACTCTATTAGCGTTTGCCCTGCTTCATTCTGTACTCCAAATTTGCCTATTACTCCAGGTGTTTCCTGACTTCCTACTTTTGCATTCCAGTCCCCTATAATGAAAAGGACATCTTTTGGGGGCTGTTACCTCTAGAAGGTCTCCTATGTCTTCATAGAACCATTCAACTTCAGCTTCTTCAGCATTACTGGTCAGGGCATAGACTTGGATTACCATGATATTGAATGGTTTGCCTTGGAAATGAACAGAGATCATTTTGTCATTTTTGAGATTGCATCCAAGTACTGCATTTCAGACTCTCGTTGACTATGATGGCTCCTCCATTTCTTCTAAGGGCTTCTTGCCCACAGAAGTAGATGCAATGGTCATCTGAATTAAATTCACCCATTCCAGTCCATCTTAGTTCACTGATTCCTAGAACGTTGATGTTCACTCTTGCCATCTTCTGTTTGACCACTTCCAAATTGCCTTGATTCATGGAACTAACATTCCAGATTCCTATGCAATATCACTCTTTACAGTGTCAAACTTTACTTCCATCACCAGTCACATCCACAACTAGGTGTTGTTTTTGTTTTGGCTCCATCTCTTCATTCTTTCTGGAGTTATTTCTCCACTAATCCCCAGTAGCATATTGGGCACCTACCGACCTGGGGAGTTCATCTTTCAGTATCCTATCTTTTTGCCTTTTCATACTGTTCATGGGGTCTCGAGGCAAGAATAGTGAAGTGGTTTGCCATTCCCTTCTCCAGTGGACCACGTTTTGTCAGAACTCTCCACCATGGCCCACTTGTCTTGAGTGCCCCTACATGGCATGGCTCATAGTTTCATTGAGTTAGACAAGGCTGTGGTCCATGTGATCAGATTGGATAATTTTCTGTGATTGTGGTTTTCATTCTGTCTGCCCACTGATGGAAAAGGATAAGAGGCTTATGGAAGCTTCCTAATGGGACAGACTGACTCAGGGGAAAACTAGGTCTTGTTCTGATGGGCGGGGCCGTGCTCAGTAAATCTTTAATGGAATGTTATGTTGATGGATGGGGCTGTGTTCCCTCCCTGTTATTTGACCTGAGGCCAAACTATGGTGGAGGTAATGAAGATAATGGTGACCTCCTTCAGAAGGTCCCATGCAGGCACTGCTGCTCTCAGTGCCCCCCACCCTGCAGCAGGCCACCATCGACCCACGCCTCCACCAGAGACACTGGACACTCACAGGCAATTCTGGGTCAGGCTCTTGTGGGGTCACTGCTCCTTTCTCCTGGGTCCTGGTGTATACAAAGTTTTGTTTGTGCCCTTCATGTGTCTGTTTCCCAGTCCTGTGTAAGTTCTGGTAGCTCTATGTTGGGGTTAATGGCAACCTCCTCCAAGAGGGCTTATGCCATATGCAAGTGTCCTGTACCCAGAGCCCTGTCCCTGCAGCACTCCACTGCTGACTCATACCTCCATAGGAGACACTCAAACACAGTTCTAGCTCAGTCTCTATGGGGTCTTTGGGTCTTGGTGCACACAGGGTTTGTTTGAGCCCCCTGAGCGTCTCTGGCAGATATGGGGTTTGATTCTAAACATAATTTCACCTCTCCTACCATCTTATTGGGGCTTCCCCTTTGCCCTTGGACATGGGCTATCGCCTCAAAGTTGCTCCAGCGCCATGCAGCCGCTGCTCCAGCACCACACAGCCACCACCCCAGTGCCTACCATTAATAATGACAGAACTAACAATTTGTCGTTTGTTTTGTTTCAGCCTTAAGGCTAAATGCATTCTCCATCACACTGTGGAGCACATGCTCAGAAATGGATTCAGTTTTCAGCCTTTATTGATTATATCTTGACCTTGGATACTGCAGCCAGAAAATAGTAAAGCTCAGGGCTCTGAGCAATTTTCATGTATTTGAAATCTGTGATTTAGAGCCATCTCCAGGGTCAGAGTTGGTAGGAACAACCTGGAAGATCAGAGAATAGTTTAAAACTCTTAAGTTAAATAAGTTAATTCTGGCACGTTTTAGCCCCAGTCCATATCCTTGACATGAAACCATTTTGAGAAGTGTAGCTAAATACCCTCTTGCTACTGAGAATAAGGAATGTATTTGTTAGGTAGGTAGAATAGGGAAAAGGAGTCCAAAATGGCAGTGGCTAAAAGACAAGGAAGGTCAAAGGAAGGTCCGAGGACTAGAGTGAAGATTTCAGGCAGAACAAACAGCACTCCTGGCTAAGCCCAATTTGCATAGGGCAGGCCCAGGTGGAGGAAAAAACATATAAAAGGAGGAGCCAAAGGGCTTTCTCTCGGACTCTCTCTCTCCCGCGTGTGTGCGCTCTTTTCTTTCTCTCTCCCTCCTGCTATCTTCTAAATAAAATAGAGCTGTAACACTGATTTGCCTAAGAGCTGTAGCACAGTTTGTCCAAGACCCAAGAGCTGTGACGCGCCGAAGGCTTTAATGTCCGTTGCTCCAAATCTTTGTTGTGACGAGACAAAGAACCGAGGAACAGACATATTGAAGGCAGCTATTCTTGTCTATGCTGCTGATGGGGTGCCATCTCTTACCAAGAGAGGTCTTAGCCTAAGTCCTAATCATTGTCAGAAAGCATGACACAAGACCAACCATTCTAGAATTAACATTTTTATTTATATTTACACCTCTGATATTTAGTTGGCTCATTTTAAATAATTTCATTCAATAAGTTCTATCATTTAGTTACACAGTGGTTCTCAACTCAGGACAGTTTTGCCTTCAGGGACACTTGGCAATGTCCAAGGACATTTTTGGTTCTCACAACTGAGGAAGGGTGGCAGAGGATGCCATTGGCATCTAGTTAATATCCTATACTGCACAGGTAAGCCCACAACAAAGAATTATCTAGTCCAAAAGGTAAAGAATACCAAAGCTGAGAATCCTTGAGTTACCTGGAAATGCATTTTAAGATGACTGCATTTTGGAAGGTTCAACAGGAGGTTATATTGCTTAATATTATAGGTTCTCTGAATTCTTTGTTGATGATTTTTTATGGCCATATTTGATAATAGGTTACCACTCTTTGAAGCTTTTCCAGACAAAATATGTTATAGTCATGATTCTGTGTGAAGAATGTTGAGACTTCCACCATCTGCATGTTAGAATTTGTATTGGGCACACCCAGAGTGGTTTTCAGAGAAAAATCTTGGCCCTCCATGTACTTCAGGCACGCTGTGGCCTGGTCAATAGCTTTAACTTTCATAAAAGAATGTGCTCTTTATACTCAACTTGGTTCACAGAACCACCTTTATTTTTTTAATATAAATTTATTTATTTTAATTGGATGCTAATTACTTTACAATGTTGTATTGGTTTTGCCATACATTGACATGAATCCTCCATGGGTGTACATGTGTTCCCCATCCTGAACCCCTCTCCCACCTCCCTCCCCATACCATCCCTCTGGGTCATCCCAGTGCACCAGCCCCGAGCATCCTGTATCATGCATCGAACCTGGACTGGCAATTCGTTTCACATATGATAATATACATGTTTCAATGCCATTCTTCCAAATCATCCCACCCTTGCCCTCTCCCACAGAGTCCAAAAGACTGTTCTATACATCTGTGTCTCTTTTGCTGTCTCACAGGTAGGATCATCGTTACCATCTTTCTAAATTCCATATATATGTGTTATTATACTGTATTGGTGTTTTTCTTTCTGGCTTACTTCACTCTGTATAATAGGCTCCAGTTTCATCCACCTCATTAGAACTGATTCAAATGTATTCTTTTTAATGGCTAATACTCCATTGTGTATATGTACCACAGCTTTCTTATCCATTCGTCTGCTGGACACAGAACCAACTTTAATCAGCATCACAATCAACACTCAAGTTCTTACCCAAGAACGTCACTGTGGTAGGGCAGCTAGTAACCCAACAAATTTACACTCTCTTCCATAGGGGAGCATCATTACCAGACATGGCCAGCGACTGTCTTTCTCAGCATTTCCACCATCCACCCTTTTGCACCTACACATGGCCTGGTTGTGTGTGCCACTTCTGGGCTGAAATGATTGAGAAGCAGCCCCATCTTCAACTTGTTTTTCCCCATCTGCTGACTGGGAGGAGAGCCAGAAAGTGTATGGAGCCCAAGTCTCTGAGTCACCCTTTGGAGGAAAGCTGCCTACCCTTTAGGAATACCTGTTTGGACTCTACGTAAGCAGAAATACACTCATGGTAAGCCACTGAGATTCTGAAGTTTGTCTGTAACAGTAGCTAATGTTATCCAAACTCTTCACCACCTGATTTCTTAATCAGATATAAGAATTACTCTTTGGCCTTCACTGGTGGTCCAGTGGTAAAGAATCTACCTACCAATTCAGGGGACCTGGGTTTGATTCCTGGTCCAGGAAAATCCTACATGCTGAGGGATGACTAAACCTGTGGGCCACAACTACTTAAGCCAGCACCTAGAACCAGTGCTCTGCAACAAGAGAAGCCGCCACAATGAGAAGCCCATTCTCCACAACAAAGAGTAGCCCTTGCTCAATGAAATGAGAGAAAGCCCTCACACAGCAACAAAGACCCAGCACAGCCAAAAATAATTAATTAACATTTTTTAATTAAAAAAAAATACTCTTTATGGAAGAACACCTGAAGCAAAGGTCAGCAAACAACAGCACATGAACCGAATATGCCTTCTGCCTGTTTTTGTATACCTACAGTCCACAAGCTAAGAATGGCTTTTACACATTTAAATAGCTGTGGAAAAAAATTAAAAACTTCCAAATAATATTTTGTGACATATGGAAATTATAAGAAATGCAAATTTCAATGTTCCATAACATAATAAAGTCTTATTACAATCCAACCACACTCATTTGTTCACAGATTCTCTACGGCTGCTTTTACCCTATGACAGTATTGAGTAGTTGTAATAGAGATCTAGGGCTTCCCTGGTGGCTCAGACAGTAAAGAATCTGCCTGAAATGCAGGAGACCCGGGTTCCATCCCTGGGTCGGGAAGATCCACTGGAGAAGGGGATGGCTACCCACTCCAGTATTCTTGTCTGGAGAATCCCATGGACAGGGGAGACTGGCGGGCTACAGTCCATGGGGTTGCAAAGTGACTAACACACAATAGAGACCTAATGGCCCTAAAGTCTAAAATATTTACTATCTTGCCCTTTACAGAAGTTTGTCAGACCCTGGCTTGAAGGTATGCAAATCACCCATTCATCTAGATATAATGGTACTCTGGCAGGAGAGTTTGGAAATTACCAAGAGATCCTGGAGTTCAAGGTAAGTCTACATTGTTTTAACCGCTTCTATTACAGCTTTCACTGAGCAGTTTTAAGTCATTCTACAAAACTATTTCTGAGCACCCCAGGAGGTATTTCTCTTAGGCCTTGGGGCTAGGAAAGTCTGTGCTACTTCTTTTGTTGACAATCCATGTCTCTGTTCATGCCTGATGTCCTATTCAGTCTCCCAGTTTCCCTGCCCAAGACACCATTCTAGTTTATGCCCTAGGACCCTGATACTATCCACATGACCACTACTGGATTCATGGAATACATACCTACCTCTCTAGTTTTTATCTGCATATCAGGATAATCCATCTGTTTCAAGCTCTTTGGAGTATCTGGATGCTGATTGCCCTCCAATCTGAACTTCTTGCCACCAACTCTGAGATTTTTCCTGCCAGGGCCACCTTCTTTTCCTCAGTCTATCCAGTGTACTGGTCATGGCCATCCTTGTTCTGCTCCATCTCTCTGCCAATAAATGCCATAATGTCTGAGTAAAGCTGAGCTTTGGAGAATGTTCATACTCAGAGGCAGGAGAAGGGCAAAAAGATATTTGGGGTCGGCCTGGGTTGAGAACCCCTGTAGGTACCTTCATAGCACTCATGACATCATATTTGACCTATAGCCCTGTCTTTCTTTGTCTCTCCAGTTCTCAGCACAGAGTCTAACTGCATATAGGCATTCAATCAATATTTGTTGAATAAATAAATGAAAAAGTCCTTTCCTCAGGAAAGACTCAGAGGAAACTGACTTACTAAAGTGAAATAAGGAAAGTTTCAAGAAATTATTAGTAATTCTATTCTTTGCCCCTCCCTTCTTGAAGCTCTGGTGTGCCAGTTGGTGAGTGAAGGTCATCATTCCTGAGGCAAAGTACACCCTTGAAGTTCCTCCTGCCTAAGAGGGTTTCAGGTTTGGTCTTTTTCTCTTGTACCAAAAGATACTACATAATGAGGTAGGTGGAATCACTGCCATAAAAGCCTGGGACTAATCAAATAACATACTCTTAGTGTATATACTCTCTGCAGTTATCTGAGTATCCTTGACATCTATCTGACTCACAGTCCTGATATGATTGCTCTCAAGATGTCGTGTCTTAAGTATATTAACAGATTCTCCAAATGATTTGAATTTATGTTTATCTTAAGACAGATTCCCAGGGCCCACCCCCAGACGTATTTAATACGAATTCCTGGAGCCTAGAAATAAGCATTTCTTCATAAAGATTCTTGGAGGGATCTGGTATCACACTCCAGAATCATTGCTGTACTCCAGTCCTCTCATTTTCCAAATGAGCAAACAGCCAGGGAGGGTGGAAAAGTTAAGACATTGTCACACTGTGCCAGGATTAGGGCCAGAATACAGGCCTCCCGACTCCAATCCCAGTGTTCTCTCAACTATAGTGCTCTGCCTCAGAGGCTCCCGGACCCTTGTGCTTGGCTTGTGGGAAGCTGCGCGAGGCTTAATCACAGCAGTCCTGCTTTGCCTGGCCTTGTTCCCAAACGCCGTGCAGCCTGTGGGGGCAAGGAGAGGGGCGGGCAGTGGGTGTGATGTAATGTGATCAGCTCTGAGGGGCTTCTCCAGCCTCTGTGGCAGAGCTGTAAACCTGGAGCCAGCCACCATCCCACTGGGCTGCTGGGAGCACCGCCCCGGTCCCCGCCCCCGCCCCACAGCTGTTTTCCTACCCAGGCTGTGTTCAACCTCTCCCCAGGCCTCTTGCCAACAACTCCTCCTCAACTTTGTTGCTTCCCAGAGATGAGAAAAAGGAGGAGAGACAGCTGTGCAAGTATCTCTTTGGAATAAAGGGTTTCGAAGAACTGAACCTAGAGGTGCTGGAAAGGAAAGGCTGCCAGGGCCGTTTCCGTAGCAACGCCTCCATTGTGCCCTAGCAGCTACGTGCTGCCTGGCACGTGCACTTTGCCGGCCCCTGGAGGGCACTGCTGCCTCTCACTTGCTCACGGTTCAGCAGTGAGTTTCTAATACTGGTATTCTAAAGGTATTTGTGGGCCCTTGAACCATCTGGAGCTGGACGCATGTGTCTGCAGGCCATCTCCGTAGTGTCCAGGACGTGGGCACCTCTCCCTTTCTACTCCTACCAAAGAGCTGGCATGTAGCAGCTGCTTAAAAACTGTTGAATGGGAGAAGGAAATGGCAATCCACTCCAGTACTATTGCCTGGAAAATCCCATGGACAGAGGAGCTTGGTAGGCTACAGTCCATGGGGTCACAAAGAGTTGAACATGACTGAGAGACTTCACTTTCACTTTCTTTTGTACTCAGGGAAGGCCAAGGAAGCTGAAGGAAGCCTATTTCCTACAAACAAGAAATGGGGAACATGGAAAGGTTTTGCACCCTGGCCCCAGAGGTCTTGCTCCATTTCTATGAGGTTATTTTACTTTTCAGTTTGGGATTTGTGTTACTCTTGTCCAATGTTGACAAAAGATCAGCAAAATAAGTATTATTTGATATAATGCAACATATAAATCACTCTTTGGGGTGTTATATCACAGTACAAAACAAAAGCTTTAAAAATGTGACCTGAGACTCCACTTCTAGGAATGTACACAGAGAAATAATCAGAGATGCACCCAAGATTAATGTACAAAAATTTTTATGGCCCTGCTACATTTAATATGAATCCAGAAAACATCTAAATAACCAACTGGAGAAGAATGGTTAAATAAATTACAATGTATCCAGTAACAAAATACCATGACTCATTTTATTTTAAGAATCATAGTATTGAAGCATATTACTGTATTTTTAAATGTCCATGATATAATGTTAAGTGGAAAAGGCAGGATGTAGAACTGTTTATACAAGGCAATTTCAATTTTTAATAAACAAGATTCCATTAAAAAAAAAAAAAAAACTGTTGAATGAAGGGCTGAACAAATCAGTTTCTCTGAGTCTAAGCTCTTCTGCTTATAGAAGTGAGAGAAAACCAAAGGCAGGAGGAGAGGAAGCTTGGCCCTCTCCAATTACAGACGACACATTTTGGTCTCCAAATTATCTCTAAGGACCTCCCCGCTTCAGTTCTCACAAATCGAGTGCCTGTTGACCCCTATGAGCTGCAACCCACCAATACAGAGTCAGTACCAAAGTGTTCCCCCTCCCAGGGGTATGGGCTCCCCTCCCTCTGCAGAACCCTCCTCCCATACCAGCCCCTTCTGCCCCCTAAAATCATACACACACACTTTGGGAGAGAGGTAGGCAGCAATGAATCATCAGAGTGAAATATTAAACTCAATGATGAAAATGTTTTTAGCAAAGGCGAGGGGACGTTTGGAATCCCACACATTATTTGTCATCATTATTGTAGCCTGTTGTTCAGTGGAGCATATGTAAAAACATAGATCTTCAATATCTTTGAGAGTGGTTTTCATATTTGAAGACAGCAAACTCTGGTGCATAAAGTAGGTGAATAAATGGGATAATGCCATTTGGGATAAAAGCCTCTTTACAGGTTTAATAAAGTGAGCCTTAGATTTTGTTTGTTTTTATTTTTGCAAAGTCAATGACTAATGCAGGAAACATTCTGTAGATGTGTCCCGTGATCCGGCACCCTATCAGACCCTGGGGACAACGAAAAATAGGCCTGGGATGGGATGGGGCTCACTGCCCTGAGGATAAATGGGGTCCCAGTCCACAGAACAGACGAGAAGTACCTAACTCATCGGCTCCCCTCCTTGGCCTCAGACCTCATCCATTCTGACACCCCAAAACTACCATCTCCTTTGCTCTTCACTCTGCTGGCCCTCTGCCCGGTGTCCCAGGCTGTTCAAAACTGCTAGAGGAAACTTAGCCACTCAGACTGCCATCACTGACGGTTTATGAGGCCCTCAAAGCGGTCCACTATGCCCACTGCTACCTTCTGAGCCTCCTCAATGCTTGCTAGCTTTCACAAACTGCTGTAAAGTTTCTCCACTCTCCTCATGCCCCTTGGGGCCACCATCTCCTCCCTCACTAGCAACACATATCTTATATTTTTCAGAGAAAATAGAGACCTTGAGGCTGGAGCTCCTTCAACCCCACTCCATGCACCCAGTTTCATCTTTTTAAGTACCAGTCCTTCCCTATCTCACTTGGCCCAGGGAAGGAGGTGTGTCTGCTCCTGCCCAAAGCTAAGGCCTCCTGCCTGATCTTAATTTCACTCCTCCAATAACTGGCTCCAGGAGACTTTTCCTGTTGATTGGTGTTATCCCTGCATCACATGAACACGCCGCCGTCTTCCCAGCTGTTTAAAAACAATGGGCAAAGACAGACCCCTGACCCTTTGTCATTTCTAGATGCTGTTGTATATTGCACTTTCGCTCCCCAGTGAAGTTTTATTTAAAGAAAAAAAAGTTAGGGGCCTCCCTGGTGGCTCAGTGTTAAAGAATCTGCCTGCCCACGCAAGAGACGTGGGTTTGATCCCTGGTCTGGAAGATCCCACATGCTGGGGAGCAACTAAGTCCGTGTGCCACAACTATTGAGCCTGTGCCCTAGAGACCAGGAGCTGCGCTACTGAGGCCACGTGCCACAGCTGCAGAAGCCCGCACGCCCTGGAGCCTGAGCGCCGCAGCAAGAGAAGCCACGCAGCGGGAGGCCGCATGCTGCAACTGGAGAGCAGCCTCCACTCGCTGCAACTAGAGAAAAGCCCTCACAGCAACAAAGATCCACCACAGCCAAAAATAATAAATAATTGAATTTTTAAAAAATTTTAAAGAAAAAAGATTAAATATTTATAAGCATTTTTTTAAATCAATTTTTTTTAAGTACAAAATGTCTTCTTTATATCCCAGTCCTCTTCCCAGAGGCTATTTTTTTTTTAAACCATTGCCCTACAAGCATAGATTTACATCTATCTTTACCTTTTTTCTTGCTGTTTTCACATGACAGTCATTCCGTATTAGTGTGTATAGAGCTGCCTTATTTTTCCTAACATCCCACGGAGTACTTCAAAGTACACAAAACAGACGTATCAACGTTTATTTGACATGTCTTCCATCGCTAGATGTTTGGATGTGTCTTTTGCTATTTCAAATAATATTGCAGTTTTATGTATGTTATTTTGAATATGAATGTTTCTATAGCATAAATTCCTAGAAGTGAAATTATGGGATCAAATTGTAGGCACATTGGGGATTTCAATAGATGTTGCCAAATAAGCCCACTCTAGAAAATATACCAATTTACACTCCCACCAAGGAGTATTCCCAGCAAGGAATAAGAATGACTGTTTCCTAAGGTCCTTACCAACAAACGAGTTGCCCAACATTTTTTTACCTTTCTCAGTCTAAGTGAAAATGATATTTCAGTGTAGGATTAATTTTATTTTCTCTTACAATTAGTGAAAATAATCTTTTTTTTTTCATGTGTTTAAGAATATTTTGTATTTCCTTTTCTGTAAATTGCCTGTTCATCTCTTTTACCAGTTTTTACATTGGGTTGCTCTTATTGGTTTGTGGAAGTTCTTTGTAAGTCCCTTTTTAGCATGAGTTACCTTATTTTTTCCAATTTGTTGTTTGTATCTTGACTGTGCCTATGATGTTTTGTAATGCAATTTTTATTGTGGAAATGTATATACAACATGCAGTTTGTCATTTTAACTACGTTTAAGTGCACAATTCAATGGCATTAGATGCGTTCACGTTGTTGTGCGACCATCGTCACCATCCATCTCCAAAACTTCGCATCTCCCCAACCTGAAACTCCGCATCCATTAAACAGTAACTCCCCTCTACTGTGCTGATCACCTTTGCTTTTGAACTTTTGAATTTTATATAACACATAGAAAAGATTTCTCTTTTCCCAGATATATATGTTTTAATCTACATATTTTTTTCTCTTGGTCAGTGCTTCTTAGTCCTGACTGCATTCCAATTACCAGGGGAACTTTTGAAAAATACAAGTGCCTAGGCTTCACCTCTAGAGATTTTGATTTAAATAGCTTGGGATGAGACCCAAACAGTTATAATTCTTTTGTTTGTTTGTTTTAAGTATAGTTAATGTAAAATGTTGTGTAAGTTACAGATGTACAATACAGTGATTCACAATTTTTCAAGGTTATACTTCATTTATAGTTATTATAAAATACTGGCTATATTCCCATATTGTACAATAAAGCCTGGCCTTGTAACGTATTTTATACTACCGGCTTGTCCCTCTTAGTCCCCTGCCCCTTTTCTGCCTTTCCCCCTTCTCTCTCTCCACTGGTAACTACTATAGGTTCTCCATATCTGTGAGTCTGCTTCTTTTTTGGTTAGATTCACTAGTTTGTTGTATTTTTAAATTCCACATATAAGTGATATCATACAGTATTTGTCTTTCTTTGACTAATTTCATTTAGCATGCTGTGCTGTGCTTAGTCACTCAGTCGTGTCTGACTCTTTTCAACCCCATGGACTGTAGCCCACCAGGCTCCTTTGTCCATGGGGATTCTCCAGGCAAGGATACTGGAGTGGGTTGCCAAGTCCTCCTCCAGGGGATCTTCCCAACTCAAGGATCAAACCCAGGTCTCCCACATTGCAGGCGGATTCTTTACCATATGAGCCACCAAGGAAGCTCACGAATACTGAAGTGGGTAGCCTATCCCTTCTCCAGGGGATCTTCCTGACCCAAGAATTGAATTGCAGGCGGATTCTTTACCAGCTAAACTACCGGGGAAGCCCTCATTTACATAATGCCCTCCAAATCTATTCATTTTGAAAATGGCAAAATTGTATTCTCTTTATGGTTTTTCTTAAATTCCAGTTGTTGTTATTCATTTGCTAAGTTGTGGCCAATTCTTTGTGACTTCATGAACTGCAACACACCAGGCTTCCCTGTCCTTCACTATCTCCCAGAGTTTGCTCAAACTCATGTCCATTGAGTTGGTGATGCCATCCAACCATCTCATTCCCTATAGCCCCTCTTCTCCTCCTGCCCTTAATCTTTCCCAGTATCAGGGTCTTTTCCAATAAGGTGATTCTAAAGCTCAGCCAAGATTGAGAACTACTGTTTTTGCATGTTTACAATTTCATCTTCTATGTTTACGCCTTTGGTTTATACATAATTTTAAGGTGAAGTTTGATGTGAAAGCCAACCTCATTTTTTCCAAATGATTATTCAGTTATTCCAATACCATTTAATAAATATGAACTATCAAAACTGACTTCAAAAAGAGAGAAATTCCTGCTCCCACCAATTAATATTTGGGTGATTTGGGGCAAATGAAATGCTCTCTGCCTCATTTTCTTCAGCTATAAAATGGGGATAATAATAATAGAGTTGCTTTGAGGATTTCAAAAGTTCATAAATTTAAAGCACTTAGAAAAATATCTAGGCCTTAGTAAACTACCATATCAATATGCCACTTTTAAAAACTTTAAAAAAAAAAATGTTTATATATTTATTTGGCTGCACCCAGACTTAGTTACAGCACATGGGATCTTTAGTTGTGAGATACAGACTCTTAGTTGCAGCACATGAACTCTTAATAGGAATTGATTCCAGGCTCTGTGTATTGGAAACAGGGAATCTTAGTTACTGAACCACCAGAGAAGTTCTGCTAGGGCACTGTTAACACTGTTATTATTTGTTTCAGTTCAACAAATGAACACATGCAGGGCCAACACAGATATCATGTAATGTTGCATAATCATTACAAAGTGACAGTGACGTCGCTCAGTCATGTCCGACTCTTTGCGACCCCATGGACTGCAGCCTACCAGGCTCCTCCGTCCATGGGATTTTCCAGGCAAGAGTACTGGAGTGGGTTGCCATTCCCTTCTCCAGGGGATCTTCCCGACCCAGGGATCAAACCCAGGTCTCCTGCATTATGGGCAGACACTTTTTCTGTCTGAGCCACCAGGGAATCCCTAATCATTAAAAATCAGACTTAAAGAGTTCAGTTTCAGTGAAAAGAGAATATAAAGTTAACTTAACCAGATAAAAATCAGTATACATTAAGTAGAGCAAAAAAATACACCAACATATTAGCCAGGGTTATGTTACCTAAAAACTGGATTTGCCTCTTAATGGATATCAGAGCAAAAGATACAACCAAGCCTAATATCAGGAGAAGGATTTATTAGTTGCAGCAAATAAGGAGAACACCATGGATCTTTCCTAAAGCAGTGTCTACCTGCACAGCAAATTGAGGAAGTTTTCTTGCTTGTTTTTTAATTTATTTTTTTCCCTTTGAGGAAAGTTTATGGAGACATGCATAGTCATGAAGGGACTTGGGCAGGACAGTCTAAGCTTTAGTTGATGGAAGTCACCGGGTCAGAGAAGGTCAACATCATTATCCCCTGGGTTCCAGTTGCTCTGGTGGTTGAGAACTTTAGGCTAATCTTTATCATTGAAACAGAACTGGGAGTCTTTAGAACTGATATGTTATCTTTGCTATCTTTAGTTCTCTTGCTTGCCATAACAATTTCTGTGTTCTTTTGTCCCTTGAAAGTGAAAGTGAAAGTTCCTCAGTCCTGTCTGACTCTCTGTGACCCCATGGACTGTAGCCCACCAGGGGGATTCTCCAACCAAGAATACTGGAGTGGGTGGCCTTGCCCAGGGTAACGTCCCAACCCAGGGATTGAACAAAGGTCTCCCACATTGCAGGCAGAATTCTTTACCATATGAGTCACCAGGGAAGCCTATATACATATATATGCCTACCTGTGTGTTAATCGTTGTGCACAAGGACCCAGGAAAAAGGAGCAGTGACCCCACAAGAGACTGACCCAGACTTGCCTGTGAGTGTCCAGGAGTCTCCAGCGGAGGCGTGGGTCGGTGGTGGCTTGCTGCAGGGTTGGGGGCACTGAGCGTAGCAGTGCATGCATGGGACCTTTTGAAGGAGGTCACCATTATCTTCATTACCTCCACCACAGTTTGGCCCCAGGTAAACAGCAGGGAGGGAACACAGCTCCACCCATCAACAGAAAATTGGATTAAAGATTTACTGAGCATAGCCCCGCCCATCAGAACAAGACCCAGTTTCCCCCTGAGTCAGTCTGTGCCATCAGGAAGCTTCCATAAGCCTCTTATCCTTCTCCATCAGAGGGCAGACAGAATGATAACCACAATCACAGAAAACTAACCAATCTGATCACATGGACCACAGCCTTGTCTAACTCAATGAAACTATGAGCAATGCCGTGTAGACACATAGGTCACCCAAGACAGGTCATGGTGGGGAGTTCTGACAAAATGTGGTCCACTAGAGAAGGGAATGGCAAACCACTTCAGTATTCTTGCCTTGAGAACCCCATGAACAGCATGAAAAGGCAAAAAGATACAACACTGAAAAATGAACTCCCCAGGTCAGTAGGTGCCCAGTATGCTACTGGAGATCAGTGGAGAAATAACTCTAGAAACAATAAAGAGATGGAGCCAAAGCAAAAACAACACCCAGTTGTGGATGTGACTGGAGATGGAAGTAAAGTTCAATGCTTTAAAGAGCAATATTGCATAGGAATCTGGAATGTGGGATCCATGAATCAAGGCAAATTGGAAGTGGTCCAACAGGAGATGGCAAGAATAAGCATCGACATTATAGGAATCAGCGAACTAAAATGGACTGGATAGGGTGAATTTAATTCAGATGGCCATTGCATCTACTTCTGCGGGCAAGAATCCCTTAGAACAAATGGAGTAGACATCATAGTCAATGAAACAGTCCAAAATGCAGTACTTGGATGCAATCTCAAAAATGACAGAATGATCTCTGTTCGTTTCCAAGGCAAACCATTCAATACTACAGTAATCCAAGTCTATGCCCTGACCAGTAATGCTGAAGAAGCTGAAATTGAATGGCTCTGTGAAGAGCTACAAGATCGTCTAGAGGTAACACCCCCAAAAAAAACATCCTTTTCATTATAGGGGACTGAAATGCAAAAGTAGGAAGTCAAGAAAACACCTGGGGTAACAGGCAAATTTGACCTTGGAGTACAGAATGAAGCAGGGCAAAGGCTAATAGAGTTTTGCCAAGAAAATGCACTGGTCATAGCAAACATCCTCTTCCAACAACACAAGAGAAGACTCTACACATGAACATCACCAGGTGGTCAAAACCAAAATCAGATTGATTATACTCTTTGCAGTGAAAGAAGAAGAAGCTCTATACACTCAGCAAAAACAAGACTGGGAGCTGACTGTGGCTCAGATCACGGACTCCTTATTGCCAAATTCAGGCTTACATTGAAGAAAGTAGGGAAAACCACTAGACCATTAAGGCATGACCTAAATCAAATCCCTTACAATTATACATTGAAAGTGAGAAATTTCTCACTTTCAATGTATAATTGTAAGGGATTTGATTTAGGTCGTACCTGAATGCTCTACTGTGGAAGTGAGAAATAGATTTAAGGGACTAGATCTGATAAACAGAGTGCCTGATGAACTATGGACGGAGGTTCATGACATTGTACAGGGGGCAGGGATCAAGACCATCTCCAAGAAAAAGAAATGCAAAAAAGCAAAATGGCTGTCTGGGGAGGTCTTACAAATAGTTGTGAAAAGAAGAGAAGTGAAAAGCAAAGGAGAAGAGGAAAGATATACCCATTTGAATGCAGAGTTCCAAAGAATAGCAAGGAGAGATAAGAAAGCCTTCCTGAGTGATCAATGCAAAGAAATAGAGGAAAACAACAGAATGGGAAAGACTAGAGATCTCTTCAAGAAAATTAGAGATATCAAGGGAATATTTCATGCAAACATGGGCTCAATAAAGGACAGAAATCATATGGACCTAACAGAAGCAGAAGATATTAAGAAGAGGTGGCAAGAATACACAGAACTGTACAAAAAAGATCTTCACGACCCAGATATTCATGATAGTGTGATCCCTCACCTAGAGCCAGACATCCTGGAAAGTGAAGTCAAGTGGTCCTTAGGAAACCTCACTATGAACAAAGCTGGTGAAGGTGATGGAATTCCAGTTGAACTATTTCAAATCCTAAAAGATGATGCTGTGAAAGTGCTGCACTCAATATGCCAGCAAATTTAGAAAAGGCAGCAGTGGCCACAGGACTGGGAAAGGTCAGTGTTCATCCCAATCGCAAAGAAAGGCAATGCCAAAGAATGCTCAAACTACCTCACAATTGCACTCATCTTGCACGCTAGCAAAGTAATGCTCAAAATTCTCCAAGCCACGCTTCAACAGTATGTGAACCATGAACTTCCTGTTGTTCAAGCTGGTTTTAGAAAAGGCAGAAGAATCAGAAATCAAATTGCAACATCCGCTGGATCATTGAAAAAGCAAGAGAGTTCCAGAAAAATATATATTTTTGACTGTGTGGATCACAACAAACTGTGGAAAATTCTGAAAGAGATGGGAATACCAGATCACCTGACCTTCCTCTTGAGAAATCTGTATGCAGGTCAAGAAGCAACAGTTAGAAATGGACATGGAACAACAGACTGGTTGCAGATAGGAAAAGGAGTATGTCAAGGCTGTATATTGTCACCCTGCTTATTTAACTTCTATGCAGAGTACATCATGAGAAATGCTGGGCTGGAAGAAGCACAAACTGGAATCAAGATTGCAAGAAGAAATATCAATAACCTCAGATATGCAGATGATATCACCCTTATGGCAGAAAATGAAGAAGAACTAAAGAGCCTCTTGATGAAAGTGAAAGAGGAGAGTGAAAAAGTTGGCTTAAAGCTCAACATTCAGAAAACAAAGATCATGGCATCTGGTCCCATCACTTCATAGCAAATAGATGGGAAAACAGTGGAAACAGTGGCAGACTTTATTTCTTTGGGCTCCAAAATCACTGCAGATGGTGACTGCAGCTATGAAATTAAAAGACGTTTACTGCTTGAAGGGAAAGTCATGACCAACCTAGTTCAGTTCAGTTCAGTTCAGTTGCTCAGTCGTGTCCAACTCATTGTGACCTCATGAACTGCAGTATGCCAGGCCTCCTTGTCCATCACCAACTCCCAGAGTATACCCAAACTCATGTCCATTTACTCGGTGATGCCGTCTAACTATCTCATCCTCTGTCGTCCCCTTCTCCTCCTGCCTTCAATCTTTCCCAACATCAGGCTCTTTTACAGTGAGTCAGCCCTTCACATCAGGTCGCCAAAATACTGGAGTTTCAGCTTTAACATCAGTCCTTCCAATGAACACCCAGGACTGATTTCCCTTAGGATGGACTGGTTGGATCTCCTTGCAGTCCAAGGGACTCTCAAGAGTCTTCTCCAACACCACAATTCAAAAGCATCAATTCTTCTGCGCTCAGCCGTCTTTATAGTCCAACTCTCACTTCCATACATGACTACTGGAAAAACCATAGCCTTGACTAGGCGGACCTTTGTTGACAAAATAGTCTCTGCTTTTTAATATGCTGTCTAGGTTGGTCATAACTTTCCTTCCAAGGAATAAGCGTCTTTTAATTTCAGGGCTGCAATCACCATCTGCAGTGATTTTGGAGCCCACAAAAATAAAGCCTGACACTTTCCATTGTTTCCCCATCTATTTTCCAGGAAGTGATGGGACTGCATGCCATGATCTTTGTTTTCTGAATGTTGAGCTTTAGGCCAACTTTTTCGCTCTCCTCTTTCACTTTCATCAAGGGGCTCTTTAGTTCCTCTTCACTTTCTGCCATAATGGTGGTATCATCTGCATATCTGAGGTTATTGATATTTCTCCTGGTAATCTTGATTCCAGCTTGTGCTTCTTCCAGCCCAGCGTTTCTCATGATGTACTCTGCATAGAAGTTAAATAAGCAGGGTGACAATATACAGTCTTGACATACTCCTTTCCCTATTTGGAACCAGTCTGTTGTTCCATGTCCAGTTCTAGCTGTTGCTTCCTGATCTGTATACAGGTTTCTCAAGAGGCAGGTCAGATGGTCTGGCATTCCCATCTCTTTCAGAATTTTCCACAATTTATTGTGATCCACACAATCAAAGGCTTTGGCATAGTCAATAAAGTGGAAATAGATGTTTTTCTGGAACTCTCTTGCTTTTTCAATTATCCAGTGAATGTTGGCAATTTGATCTCTGGTTCCTCTGCCTTTTCTAAAACCAGCTTGAACATCTGGAAGTTCACGGTTCATGTATTGCTGAAGCCTGACTTGGAGAATTTTGAGCATTAATTTACTAGCATGTGAGATAAGTACAATCTAGACAACCTATTAAAAAGCAGAGACATTATTTTGCCAACAAAGGTCTATATAGTCAAAGCTATGGTTTTTCCAGTAGTCATGTATGGATGTGAGAGTTGGACTGTGAAGAAAGCTGAGCACCGAAAAATTGATGCTTTTGAACTGTGGTGTTGGAGAAGACTCTTGAGAGTCCCTTGGACTGCAAGGTGATCCAACCAGTCCATCCTAAAGGAGATCAGTCCTGAGTGTTCATTGGAAGGACTGATGTTGAAGCTAAAATTCCAATACTTTGGCCACCTGATGTGAAGAGCCGATTCACTGGAAAAGACCGTGATGCTGGGAAGGACTCAGGCAGGAGAAGAAGGGGACAAAGGATGAGATGGTTGGATAGCATCACCGAGTCAATGGACATGAGTTTGGGTAAACTCTGGGAGCTGGTGATGGACAGGGAGGCCTGCTGTGCTACAGTCCATGAGATCACAAAGAGTAGGATAGGACTGAGCAAGTGAACTGAACTGTGTTAATCACTCAGTCCTGTCCGACTCTTTGCAACCCCACGGACTGTATCCCGCCAGGCTTCTCTGGCCATGGAATTCTCCAGGCAAGAATACTGGAATGGATTGCCATTCCCTTCTCCAGAAGATCTTTATGACCCAGGGATCGAACCCTGGTCAAGAATCACAGGCAGATTCTTTAACGTTTGAGCTACAGTGAAGTTGCCTGTATGCCTATCATATACACACACACACACACACACATATATATATGTACATATTTTTTTTTTCAAAAACTTATGAATTTTTGCTTAGCTAAAAACTGTGACATTTTGGTTTCACTTGTTTAAGTACAATAGAATACTAGATTTCTAATTCATATTCACTCAAAACTTTGATATAGTTCCCTTTTTTCTGGGATCTAGTATAACTTAAAAATCTCAAAAGCTTATTATCTTAGTGATTTTTAAAAAAATTTTTTGAATGAGTCTTGAAACTTCTAATCCAATTCTGAGATTATAAAGAAATAATACATTGTAAGAAAATAAAGCAGGAAACCTGGAAAACAAAGCAGCAAATAAAGGATAAACAACAACAATAACAACAACCCCAGGAAATTAATATGTGCTACAGTATCATTAACTAAAGTAAGATTTTGCTCAAATTTCACAAAAATTTATGCTAGTGTACATTATTTGTTTTCATACCTTAGTCAAGATTCCACTTTGGATTTAGTTGCATTGAGCAGCTTCAGCTGCATGCAACAAATTCTGATAAATACACTTTTCATTTTTGTTTTGTTACAAATATTTTCTAATTCTCCTTGCTATGGCTTCTTAGATACACCCATCATTTAAAAGTGGACATTTAACTTTCTAATATATAGTTTTTTTTAAGTATTCTTGATATTAATTTCTCATTTAATTACTTTCTTCTCTGCAATCACCCTCTGTGGTTTTTTCAGTCTTTTAACTTTATTGAGACTTTCAATGGCTAAATCAAAGATCTCTTTTGGCAAATGTCACATTGCACTTGAAAATATGTGGAATATTTTCAATTACCTTTTGATATTGATTTCTAACATAATTCCACAGTGATAAGAGAACAGATTCTTTTGATTTCAGTACCCTTAGTCCATGAAACTTTTACATCTCACTTTATGTCCCTGGATATGTTCCAGTGTCTCCAGGTTTATAGTCTATAGGAACTTGAATAGAATTTGTATCCTGCTGTTGTATGAAAATAAATAAATCTTAATTATGTTGAATTGTTTCATAGTGCTTTTCAGGTCTTCTGTATCCTTCTTTCTCCCTATTTATTCTATTAATTTTTTAGAGTTTGGTATTAAAGCTCCAACTAAAAATCTTAATTTGTCTACTTAAAAAATAATTGTAATATATAGTAGAACTTGAGAGTCCTTTGGACTGCAAGGAGATCATACCAGTCAATCTTAAAGGAAATCAACCCTGAATATTCATTGGAAGAACTGTTGTTGAAGCTCCAATACTTTGGCCAGCTGATGAGAATAGCTGACTTATTGGAAAAGACCCTGGTGCTGGGAAAGATTGAAGGCAAAAGAAGGGGGTGGCAGAGGATGAGATGGTTAGATTAGCATCGCCAATCAACAGACATGAATTTGAGAAAACTCCAGGAGATAGTGAAAGACAGGTGAGCCTGGCATGCTGCAGTCCATGGGTCGCAAAGAGTTGGACAAGATTTAGCAACTGAACAACAGCAGAGTAGAACTATATGTAACTTTGTTCTGTGTTTTCCAAGTCTCCCACAAATGTGTTGTCATACTTTCATAATTAAAAAACAAAAAATGGCTAAAATGAAACAGTGTTCTTTAAGGTATATGGATGGGCCAACAACAAAAACTCACATGATAGAAAATGTCAACACTTAATTAAAGTAGTCATATGATTTAATTGCTGCAAGAAACAATTTAAGACTTGATTCATACATAGCATATATAACAAACATCAAATAATATCATAGGCATACTCAGGTTATTTAAACCAGATATCCAGCGAGATCAGATTAGATAACATCCAACATCATGGCTAAATGCTGCCCATCTATTATTCATTCATGTATTAGCCCACTTCCTGGTGTCTACTAAAGGCCTACAATGAGCCAAATGCTAGGGATGCAGTGATGAGTAAAAAGACACAGACCCTGCCTTCTTCGTAATTATAGCCCAGGATCAGTTATCCTCTACTGGAGGCAGTAGCATTCATATCCCCAGGGGACACCTGGACTTAGGGGAGCACTCTTAGTTGCATACTAAGGACCCCACTGGCCATTGTACGCTCTCTAACTCCACATCAAAAGCACTCCCATCAGGAAATACTAGTAGTGTTAAATATGACACCATTTTTAGAGGCAGATTTTTTTTTTCATGATAACAAAGCACAGTACATAATGTTCATTTTCAAAGCCCAAAATTTTCAAATGCCTTTGTAGCATCCCTATTTAAATGTCACTGGATACTTATTTTCTAAATGACATACTTTAGGAAACACAAGAATAGAAGCTAACAGTATACACTCCTAGGTTTGAATGCCAGCTATTACCACCTTGCTGTTTGGACCATGAGAAAGCTCAACAACTCTGAGCTTCCTAACATGAGGTAAATAATAGCTAGCTCACTGAGGTATTGCTGGATTGTTGAGAGGACTAAATGCAGTGATCTAGATATTGCCTTGCAGAGTGTCTGAAAATCTGGATATTAAAAAGAGATGGTCAGTGTAGACAACATAGTCCAAGCAGTTTGGGTGTGGAAAAAGATGATGTAGGGTGACTTGGAAACAGAAAATGGCTTCTTGAAGAATAAGTAAAGGGTACTGAGGAATGAGAAGGGGAGAAGAAGGCACAGCAGGTGAAGCAGAGGACAAAAGGGAAATTATCCAGGCAAGAAGATACACACAGATGCTATTCCTAGTTCATGGCATACCCAAAGTGCGATTCATTTCCTACACAGATTCCCCTAAGCAAACACATCCTTCATGATACCCCACCCTACTTTTACCTTCACCTGTAGAGTGAATCTAGTGCCAAACTCCAGAGAAGACTTGCAGACCTATTCCCTTGGTGGTCCTGCCTCAGATGATTCATCCACAGAGAGACCTATTGGAGGGAGACAGCAGAATCTCAGCACTGTCTAACTGAGCCATTTGCCTAACCTCTCTTGGAAGTTCATCTAAGGGCCCCATCACTGTGTTATGAGGTCAAGAGCAGGGACAAGAGCAGGGAATTCAAGCAAATGGAGAGTTTACTTCTACTTTATAGTTTTGCTTCTTTGTTTGCTTGACATGTTAACTATCTTGACAAGATTTTTGCGATGTTCCTTCAGATCACTTCTGTTGGGCAGAATTCTGCCTCTTGGCCAAAGACTTTCCTCCACTGGCCATGAGCAGTGTTCTGCTCTGGAGGCACTCATGTATCAGCTGCATGTTCTTGGGCAGTGCTTTGGGTATGTGGTGGAGGAGGAAGCAGAACAATGGGAGGGACTCTCTGCTTCTTGACATTTATCCCCATGCAGGCCATTGTAAGTTTTAAATACTGGGTGCCTCTTGCTTGTTGCACGAAGCCCCACTTTACAATTTAAGTGTTAGTGCCCACTCTTTGGAGAAGGCAATGGCACCCCACTCCAGTACTCTTGCCTGGAAAATCCCATGGATGGAGGAGCCTGGTAGGCTGCAGTCCATGGGGTCGTGAAGAGTCCGACACGACTGAGCGACTTCACTTTCACTTTTCACTTTCATGCATTGGAGAAGGAAATGGCAACCCACTCCAGTGTTCTTGCCTGGAGAATCCCAGGGACAGGGGAGCCTGGTGGGCTGCTGTCTATGGGGTCGCAGAGAGTCGGACACGACTGAAGCGACTTAGCAGCAGCAGCAGCAGCAGCAGCCCACTCTTTAATGAAAGGCAACATCCCAGCTGCTATCCCTACCCCATTTGCCTCCTTCCCCAAATACTGTGTTGGTCAAAATGTTCATTTGATTTTTTCTGTAAAACGGCCCTAGCAGTGCTTAGTTGTCCTTAACTTAATTTGAAATAATTTTGTTAGACTGTATTGGGAGAGCTGTCATCTCAGCATGCATTTAAAAAAAAAGCTTAATATTGGTGAATTTTTGTATGGCCACTGTAATAGTAAAGATAGAAGAAAAAATCAATATTTTGGCTTTACTATTTCAAGAAAGGTAAAAACACAACTGAAATGCAGAAACAGATTTGTGCAGTGTAAGGAGAAGGTGCTGTGACTGGTCTTACAGATTAAAAGTGGTTTGTGAAGTTTCATGCTGGAGATTTCTCACTGGATGATACCCCATGGTCAACCTCAGACCAGCTGAGGTTGATAGGGATCAAATCGAGACATTGATTGAGAACAATCAATCTCAAACCATGCAGGAGATAGTCAATGTACTCAAAATATCCAAATAAAGTGCTTAATCATTTGCACCAATTTGATTATGTTCATTGCTTTGATGTTTGGGTTCCACATAAGTAAAACAAAAGCTGCTTGACTGTATTTCTGCATGCAATTCTCTACAGAAGTGTAAAAAAAAAATCCCCTCTTTAAAACAAATTGTGATGGGTGATGAAAAGAAGATACTGTCCACTAATGTGGAATGGAGGAGATTGTGGAGCACCTGCAATGAACCACCACCAACCACCCAAAGACCAGTCCTCAGCCAAAGAAGGTGATGCTGTGTTTATGGTAGGATTGGAAGGGAGTTCTCTATTATATGAGCTCCTTTCAGAAAACCAAGTGATTCATTCCAGCAAGTACTGCTCCCAATTAGACCAACTGAAAGCAGCACTTGACAAAAAGCATCCAGAATTAAACATAAAAAGCATAATCTTCCATTAGGGTAATGCAAGAGCACATGCTTCTGACTGGGAAGCTCTTTATTCACCAGACATTGCACCTTTGGATGTCCATTTATTTCAGTCTTTACAAAATTTCTTAATGGAAAAAATTTCAATTTCCTGGAAGACTGTAATAGGCACTTGGAACACGTCTTTGTTCAGAAAGGTCAAAAGTTTTGGGAAGATGTAATTATGAAGTTGCCTGAAAAATGGCAGAAGGCAGTGGAACAAAGTGGTAAATATGTTGTTCAATAAAGTTCTCGACAAAAATGAAAACATGTGTCTTTCATTTTTACATTAAAAAACCAAAGGAACTTTTTGGCCAATCCAATAAAAACATTCAGAAACTGGCATAGAGTTGCCCTGTTCTGAGTCTCACCCATGCTTTCTTTTCATTCTCCCTGTTCTATCCAAGCACGTCTCTGAAGCCAGCAGCTCTTCAAATAGGTGAGTTATGGCTGCTAGTCATAGCCAGTGGGGCATATTTCTGTCCAGTACTTTTGGAAGTCACCAAGCAGGTTTTCTTCACTTGGTTTTGGCATCTGTCCTTGGCTAAATGCTGCGCTAACTGCTCCCCTTGATCCGTGTATGTGTAGTGAATGAACTGTGGTGTCCTTTGGTTTATTTAGGAAGGAAAAAAAGTAAAAGTAAAGTCACGAAACTATTTCTTTCTTTTCCTTATTTGCAATCTAGAGTTGATAATCAGGCAGCACTATTTATAAAGGACTTTGGCCTTCCGTATTAATATGGTTTTCCCCCAACTGTTTTTCTAGGGAAAAATCTCATCTGTCCACTTGAACTATGGATTCATTCATCAGAGAGGAGGTAGACACTCTATGTAAGAAAACAAACCGTGATATGTTACTGATGTCTGTCTTAGAATCAGAATGGGGAAGTGACACAGCGTGGTATGCCGTGTGTTGGCCATCCTTGGTCTATAACCAACTAGATTATAGAATTGCCTTTCCTATTATTCCTAGCATTACAGTTTAGCCTCTGTCCTTGGAATCTATAATCACCTTTGAAAGAAATCTGTTTTTACATTCGAAATTATATACCATATTTTCATGCCATTCAACCTCTTGCAGTCAGTCAAGAAGTACTTATTGAGCCCTAGCTATGTACCAAATGGAGAAGGCAATGACACCCCACTCCAGTACTCTTGCCTGGAAAATTCCATGGACGGAGGAGCCGGTAGGCTGCAGTCCATGGGGTCGAGAAGAGTCAGACACGACTGAGCGACTTCACTTTCACTTCTCACTTTCATGCATTGGAGAAGGAAATGGCAACCCACTCCAGTGTTCTTGCCTGGAGAATCCCAGGGACGAGGGAGCCTGGTGGGCTGCCATCTATGGGGTCGCACAGAGTCGGACATGACTGAAGCGACTTAGCAGCATGTGCCAAATACTATTCTAGGACTATGATGAAATAACAGTGAACAAGAAAGACAGGATCTCTCTCTTCATGCAGCTAATTTCCTAGGTTAGGAAGGAAAATAATAAGCAAATACATACATAAGAACATTCAGATAACAAGTGCTTTAAAGAAACTGAACATACCAATGTGATAAAGAGTGACTTGAAGATTTTATGTGTTTAAAATGAGAGATACACTATGGCATGCTTGTATGACATCGGTATAGAAAGAGAAGTTGATGATGCAGGAGACAAAAGGAATAAGAACTATGTGAACGTTCCCTTCTCTTCTGCATACACTTTGTTTACCTAAGCAGATCAGTTTTTCTCTCTCCTTTATAGTCTGTGAGCATCAGCTTCTCTGTGCTTCCAGGGTTGTTTTCCATCATATATGCCATGACCATCAGCTTCTCAAAGAAAGTCATGCATGACAGCCTGAGATACCCATGATTCAAGTATTTTCATACAGATTTGGGTATTGTTTTTACTCTTTGGATTCACTTGTGTTATTTAAGTCAATTCAACTGTCTAGTGTGCTGGCATCAAGGATTGGTTTCTCTCCATCATATTTCTTCAGGAGAATCTATTCCTTGATCCTTTCTGTCAAATAATCCTATTTTGGGCAGCAGCAACAACAAAAAAAATTCTCAGCAAACTATTTTGGTCATATAATGTTAATCTTTCCCAATAGAAAGTGAGAGAGATTCCTATAACACCAAATCTCCAAATGTATGTTCAGCTACTCATCTTTCCATAAGTTTCTGAGAAAATAAAATATATATAGTGTATTATGAGAGGATTTTGTCCCACTAATTGCCACATGGATTTCCTAAACTTTGTGAACTCAGCCAGGCCATTCATAGACACAATAAAGATTTTGAATCCCTTAGTCCAAAGCCCAGACTAAATACAGGGCCAAAATTAATCCTGGACCAAACTTAGTTTTAACCCAAGTAGCAGTGTTTTTTTCTAACTTCTAAAACAGAACCAGCCAAGGCCTGTCCCAGAGCAGAAAGTCTTTAATTAAGCCAGCTGCTCTAAAGGAAGAGGACCAAGAGCCAAGAGGTCCCAAAAGAAAGAATCTAAAGAAGTAGCAAGAGGTAAAAGAAATAATGCAGGAAACTTTTAATCCTTTACTGATTCTACCGCTGTGGCCCAATTGTTTCCTCGACTTCGACTTACTTCAAAACTCCTCTTTTCCTCTTTCTTCTACGCTTTCTTTCTCCCCTCCAATGTGTATATGAAAGTTTCAGCATGGAGATTCATTGGCCCTTACTAGAGACGCTTACTCCTTGGAAGGAAAGTTATGACCAACCTGGATAGCATATGCAAAAGCAGAGACATTACTTTGCCAACAAATGTCCGTCTAGTCAAGGCTATGGTTTTTCCTGTGGTCATGTATGGATGTGAAAGTTGGACTGTGAAGAAAGCTGAGCACCAAAGAATTGATGCTTTTGAACTGTGGCATTGGAGAAGACTCTTGAGAGTCCCTTGGACTGCAAGGAGATCCAACCAGTCCATTCTGAAGGAGATCAGCCCTGGGATTTCTTTGGAAGGAATGATGCTAAAGCTGAAACTCCAGTACTTTGGCCACCTCATGTGAAGAGTTGACTCATTGGGAAAGACTCTGATGCTGGGAGGGATTGGGGCAGGAGGAGAAGGGGATGACAGGATGAGATGGCTGGATGGCATCACTGACTCGATGGACATGAGTTTGAGTGAACTCCAGGAATTGGTGATGGACTGGGAGGCCTGGCGTGCTGCGATTCACGGGGTCGCAAAGAGTTGGACACGACTGAACTGAACTGAGAGATTTCAGCATGCCATAAACATAAAGCTGACATTTTGCTACTAAGAATCAAATTTCCAACTTTAGTAACTACTCCCAAAGGGGTCTTTACATTTTCTTGCCCTTACTTTCTACATATAAGACTATGACCTGGATCCCTGAAATCTGTGGGAGTTCCCCAATGGCTCAAGCAGTAAAGAATCCTCCTGCAATGCAGGAGATACAGGAGACCTTGGTTTGATCCCTGGGTTGGGAAGATCCCCTGGAGGAGAAAATGGCAACCCATTCTGGTATTCTTGCCTGGAAGATCCCATGGACCGAGGAGCCTGGTGGGCTACAGGCCATAGGGTTGCAAAAAATCAGACACAACTGAGCACACACGTGTGCCCTGAGACCCACATCACACCACATGGCATTTGTTTGGATTCATTAATGGAGGAATGGGTCACTGATCCTGTTCATGACGCCAGTTGTCTCACTGTTCACACTGTCCACACTGTTCGCTGAACCCAGAGTAGGCAAGGTGCAAGCTAGGAGACTAGAAGGAGATTCGAGGAGCCATAGGAACTGCAGACACATGTATTCTCTTCTGGCTGGCATAGCAACCATAGCAGTATACCATAGCATAACACAACACAGCCTCTCTCCTGGCTGGGTCAGTGCCGTAGTGGTAGACACACTATATTCTCTCCTCTCGTGACTGACCCAATGGACACAGCCGTGATGCAGCAGTAAAATGCCTCCTCTTTCTAGGTGGAGTTCACAGACATGTGTACCGCACAAAGGCCAAGCAAGTACCTCACGATGCACATGCACGGCGCTACAAAGGACCTCAGCTGTTCAGTTCAGTTCAGTTCAGTCGCTCAGTCGTCTCTGACTCTTTGCAACCCCCTGAATCACAGCACGCCAGGCCTCCCTGTCCATCACCAACTCCCAGAGTTCACCCAAATTCACATCCATCGAGTTGGTGATGCCATCCAGCCATCTCATCCTCTGTCATCCCCTTTTCCGCCTGCCCCCAATCCCTCCCAGCATCAGAGTCTTTTCCAGTGAGTCAACTCTTTGCATGAGGTGGCCAAAGTATTGGACTTTCAGCTTTAGCATCAATCCTTCCAAAGAACACCCTGGGCTGATCTCCTTTAGAATGGATTGGTTGGATCTCCTTGCAGTCCAAGGGACTCTCAAGAGTCTTCTCCAACACCACGGTTCAAAAGCATCAATTTTTCAGTGCTCAGTCTTCTTCACAGTCCAACTTTCACATCCATACATGACCACTGGAAAAACCATAGCCTTGACTAGACGGACATTTGTTGACCTCAGCTGTTACATAGTCATTATTTGCAAAACATGGGGCGAGAGAGCCTGAACACTCCATCTTGGCTAATTTGTTCTCTCTGCACTGCGCCACCCCCTGCTCCCCGCCCCCAAGGGCTTCTCCAATGGCTCAGTGGTAAAGAATTCACCTGCAATGCAGGAGACGCAGGTTTGATCCTTGGATCTGAAGGAGCCCCTGGAGGAGGAAATGGCAACCCACTCCAGTATTCTTCCCTGAGAAATCCCATGGACAGAGGCACCTGGAGGGCTACAGTCCAAAGGGTTGCAGAGTCAGACACGACTGAGCAACTGGACAAACACATATGCAATGTTTAAATTCTCATACCCCAAAGCATAACTTTTGTTTCTTCACATCCTATCCTTAACCTTAACCCATATTAATTAATAATTTCAGGTAGAATCTATTTTTGGTGACCTCTGTCAGTCAATTATCTCTACAAGCAGATGGCAGTTAAATTAAAGCTGGCCACCATATTTGTCAGTGGATTAGTTTCAAATCCTTCTTGCTGCTGCTGCTAAGTCGCTTCAGTCGTGTCCTCCTTAAGCACGTTCAAAAAGGACCAAGTAAAAGAAAAATCACAACCAAAACTATCCCATTCTTATCAAACAAATTTTGACATCGTGATCTACCCCATATTAATTCAAGATGTTTCTCAGCATTAGAAAACACATTAAGGATGTACGTGTATGTATGTGTGTGTATATATATATATTTATATGTATGTATATGTATGTGTGTGTGTATATATATATATATATATATATATGAAGTTGTTAGTTGCTCAGTCGTGGCTGACTCTTTGTGACCCCATGGACTGTAGCTCTCCAGGCTTCTCTGTCCATAGAAGTCTCCAGGAAAGAACTCTGAAGTGGTTAGCCATTCCCTTTTCTGGGGGATCTTTCTGACCCAGGGATCAAACCCAGGTCTCCTGCAATTCTTTATCATCTGAGCCACCGGGGAAGTTATATATATATGTGTGTGTGTGTATATATCAGTTCAGTTCAGTCGCTCAGTCATGTCCAACTCTTTGCAACTCCATGAATCGCAGCACACCAGGCCTCCCTGTCCATCACCAACTCCCGGAGTTCACTCAGACTCACATCCATCCAGTCAGTGATGCCATCCAGCCATCTCATCCTCTGTCGTCCCCTTCTCCTCCTGCCCCCAATCCCTCCCAGCATCAGAGTCTTTTCCAATGAGTCAACTCTTCGCATGAGGTGGCCAAAGTACTGGAGTTTCAGCTTTAGCATCATTCCTTCCAAAGAAATCCCAGGGCTGATCTCCTTCAGAATGGACTGGTTGGATCTCCTTGCAGTCCAAGGGACTCTCAAGAGTCTTCTCCAACACCACAGTTCAAAAGCATCAATTCTTCGGTGCTCAGCCTTCTTCACAGTCCAACTCTCACATCCATACATGACCACAGGAAAAACCATAGCCTTGACTAGACGGACCTTTGTTGGCAAAGTAATGTCTCTGCTTTTGAATATGCTATCCAGGTTGGTCATAACTTTCCTTCCAAGGAGTAAGCGTCTTTTAATTTCATGGCTGCAGTCACCATCTGCAGTGATTTTGGAGCCCAAAAAAACAAAGTCTGACACTGTTTCCACTGTTTCCCCATCTATTTCCCATGAAGTGTTGGGACCGGATGCCATGATCTTCATTTTCTGAATGTTGAGCTTTAAGCCAACTTTTTCTCTCTCCTCTTTCACTTTCATCAAGAGGCTTTTTAGTTCCTCTTCACTTTCTGCCATAAGGGTGGTGTCATCTGCATATCTGAGGTTATTGATATTTCTCCTGGCAATCTGATTCCAGCTTGTGCTTCTTCCAGTCCAGCGTTTCTCATGATGTACTCTGCATAGAAGTTAAATAAGCAGGGTGACAATATACAGCCTTGATGTACTCCTTTTCCTATTTGGAACCAGTCTGTTGTTCCATGTCCAGTTCTAACTGTTGCTTCCTGACCTGCATACAGATTTCTCAAGAGGCAGGTCAGGTGGTGTGGTATTCCCATCTCTTTCAGAACTTTTCACAGTTTATTGTGATCCACACAGTCAAAGGCTTTGGCATAGTCAATAAAGCAGAAATAGATGTTTTTCTGGAACTCTCTTGCTTTTTCCATGATCCAGCGGATGTTGGCAATTTGATCTCTGGTTCCTCTGCCTTTTCTAAAACCAGCTTGAACATCAGGAAGTTCACGGTTGTATATACATAAACTATTTCTAGGCTATATAGAGTTTTAAAATTTTAAACATAACCATTTTCCAAATCATGTTTCTTCTTTCACTCTTAGTACAAGTCATGAAACAAAACTGTTAATTATCAGATTTAATCTTAAACTAAATAAATACTACTCTGACTTTAAGGGGGAGAAAAAGCAAGGAAATGAAAAGCACAAAAATGGATAGAGGTTCTCTCTTGGTAGTATGAAGTCAGGAGAATGAAAGCAGCATGCACAGATCATTAACAGAAAGGGTAATAATCTAGTTTATAAACTGGGTGGTGGCCTCACAGATTTATGATCACCATGCTTTATTTTGTATCAATATGTGAATAATATTCTTTCATATTTATCAAATGTTACATTAAAAATTGTTCCTGCCTGAGTTATAAGCAAAGAATGCATTCTTTTTTCTTGTATAGGATACCATTATTTTAAAAATAAAACTCAAACGCATTGTTCTGGTTTTGTGGCTTATTCCCAGCAGGATTTCTTAAAAGGTTTTTCATGAGTTGACTTCAGTTCAGTTCAGTTCAGTCGCTCAGTCATGTCTAACTCTTTGCAACCCCATGGACTGCAGGACGCCAGGCCTCCCTGTCCATCACCAACTCCCAGAGCCTGCTCAAATTCATGTCCGTCGCATCGGTGACATCATCCAACCACCTCATCCTCTGTCATCCCCTTCTCCTCCTGCCCCCAATCTCTCCCAGCATCAGAGTCTTTTCCAATGAGTCAACTCTTCACATGAGGTGGCCAAAGTACTGGGGTTTCAGCTTTAGCATCATTCCTTCCAAAGAAATCCCAGGTCTGATCTCCTTCAGAATGGACTGGTTGGATCTCCTTGCAGTCCAAGGGACTCTCAAGAGTCTTCTCCAACACCACAGTTGAAAAGTATCAATTCTTTGGTGCTCAGCTTTCTTTATAGTCCAGCTCTCACATCCATACATGACTACTGGAAAAACCATAGCTTTGACTTCACCTGCTCATTAAACTTTAAAGTATATTTTTGGAGACTTCTTTTGGTCAATTTAATTCTACCATCAGGTACCAGTTGAATAAAGGCAAGCTGCCATGCTTGTTAGTATATTAATTTCAGGTGTTTGATGCTATTCTCGGTGTTCTGATGTTTCCAAGATGTTAGTGTGAATTTGAAGTCAGTTATAAACTTTCTTCTACAAAATGTTTATGTTCAATTTTCGACTCAGTGGAAACCCGATTTATCAAAGCCCTTTTTATACACTGATCTTTCTTCAGTTTTTCATTTGCTTTTAACATTTGTCAATGTTTTTAAATTTTAGGGAAATATTTTAGTCCTTAAATTGTACACCAATATTCCATGACTCCAAATTTTATCATTCTCCCTCAAGTCTGAAAGAAACGATTACATAATTTGTTAAGTTCACAGACAGCACAGTCCCACTTGAAGTCTGAAGTCCTACTCTTATATGAGAATTAACAATAGACAGTGTCAAACTGGCCTGAAACCTAATTGTGTTCTTGGCTCAGGATATCCATAGTAAATTCATAAGCCCCAAATAAGACACAAAAACAAATGAGGATGTGTCATATAATAAACTTCTCACAGGAGAGTAAAACTAACATTAAAATGTTACCAAATTTAACAATAATATTTATAGTGTTTTATTCAATGAGGTTTCAAAGTGCCTGATTAATTGAATTAAATGCAAATAACTTCATACAGGATTTTTTTTTTTAAGTTTTCCCAGCACTTCAAAATGGTTATGGAATTAATATAATTTTTAAATGTCAAAATATGCTACAAATATTGCACTTTTCTGCCGAGCTGGGCTAGTATCTTCCATGGTGAGATATCAAAATTCTACCTATTTTAAATCAAATAGGTACTTGATTAATTTCCCTGCAATTATCAACATCATTACCAAAATCTCCCAGGATTTTTGTAAGATTTGCTTCTTCAAATACAGTTTGAAGGTTTAACTTAAGGAGGGGAAAAAATTCTTATGTATTAATGTGAAAAAGGCTTTAGCTCTTAAAAAATTAGATTATCAATCTTTTACTTTATTTTTTGCCTTTACATCAATGGTCTCCTTCACCCTAAGATTGTGAAATTATCCATCTAAATTTTCTTCTAGTATGTTTATTGTTTTATTTATGTTTGTATATGGCAAACATATGTTTGTATATGGCATATATAGTCAACAAATTATAACCCTTGGGTTAAATCCAGGCAGCCTCTTATTTCTATAAGTAAAGACTTACTGGGATGCAGCCACCCTCATTTGTATAGGTATTATCCGTGTCTGCTCTCACTCTACAGTTTCAGCTAAGAAGTTTTAAGAGAGATGGTATGGCTCACAAAACCTAAAATACTTTTACTATCTGATATTTTTACTGAAAATTTCTGTCAACTTTTGGCATTAAAACTTATTCTAGTTCTATGTATTAAATAACCAATACTTTTTCCTACTGATTTAAGTCTCATACTTATTAGGTATAAAAGCATATACACACATATAACAAAGAAAGCAAGACTGTACGATGGAGAAAAGACAGTTTTCAGTAAGTAATAAGTGGCATTAGGAAAACTGCGCGGCTTCATGTAAAAGAATGAAATTAGAACATTTTCTCACACCATATTAAAAAAAAATGGATTAAATCCCTAAATAAATGTAGGACCTGAAAACCATAAAACTCCCAGAAGAAAACATCTGCAGTACACTCTTTGACATCAGTTTTAGCAATAGATATTTTTTTTTTTTAATTTTTATCTGTCTCCTTAGACAAGGGAAATGAAAGTAAAAAAATTTTAAATGGGACTGCATCAAACTTACAAGCTTTTGCACAGGAAGGAAACCATCAACAAAATGAAAAGACAGTCTTCTGAATGGGAGATGATATTTGCAAAATGATATGTCTGATAGGGAGTAATATCTGAAATATATGAAAAACTCATAAAACTCAATTGAAAAATAATCCAATTTAAAAATGGACAGAAGGCCTGAAGACATTTTTCCAAAGAAGACATACAGATGACCACCAGACACATGAAAAGATGCTCAACATCACTAATCATCAGAGAAAGGCAAATCAGAATCATGAGATACCACTCCTGTCAGATGGCTATCATCAAAAAGAACAAATAACAGGTGTTGTTGAGGATATGGAGAAGACAAAACTAGGTTCACCATTATTGAGAAAGGAAATCGATGCAGCCAATATGGAAACAGTATGGAGGATTCCCAACAAGCTAAAAATAGAATTACCATATTATCCAGCAATTCTATTACTGGGTATATATCCAAAGAAAACAAAAGCACTAATTTGAAAGTACATATGCACCTGCACTCCGGTACTCATAGCGGTGTTAGTTATAATAGCCAAAATATGGAAGTAACCTAAGCATCCATCAACAGATGAATGAATAAAGATGGTGTGGTAGATATACTCAGCCATAAAAAGAATGAAGTTTTGCTATTTATACAACATGGATAGATCTGGTAGGCATTATGTTTATTGAAGTAAGACACAGAAAGACAAATATATGTAGTCACACATTTTTTGAATCTAAAACATAAAACAAATAATTAACATAACAAAACAGAAACAGACTCACAGAGTTAGAAGACAAACTAGGGTTTGCCAGTGGGGAGAGGATGGAAGAGGAGCAAAATGCGGGGAGGATTAAGAGGTGCAAACTACTAAATACAACAGAGATAAGTTATAAGGATGCACTGTGCAAGGAATATAAGTAATATCTTATAACTTTCAATGAAGTGTAATCTATGAGAATATCAAATTATTATGTTGTATACCTGAAACTAATATAATATTGCCAAGTCAACTATATCTCAATTTAACGAAACACATACACAATATAGGCTGTCTATTTTGTTCTACTAATCTACTAACCTATTCCTAAAACAGTATCATACTGTTTTAGAAAAATGTAGTTTTAAAATATGTTTAAAATGCTAATGGTTAAAGTTCTTCCATTATCACTTTGAAAACTTTATTATCTTTTTTCTTTGAATGAAGTATAGGATTATTTTGTCAAGCCCCTATATCTGTTATGAGCACTTATATAGAGGCCTTTATGTGGACATATGTTTTCATTTATTCTGGTAAATACCTAGGAGTGGATAGAATTGCTGGGTCATATGGTAAGGGTATATTTAATTTCATTAGAAACCACCTGTTTGGTATAGAGAACAAACTAGTGGTTACTGGGGAGAAGGAAGAGGGGCACTATAAGGGTAGAGGATTAAGAGTATTTATAAAAACTATTATGTATAAAATAAGCTCAAAAATATATTGTAAAACAGAGAATATAATCAATATTTTATAATAATTATAAATGGAATATAACCTTTAAAAATTGTGAATCACTGTCTTTTACATCTGTAACATGTAATATTGTACATCAACTGTGAAGTAAAGTCGTTCAGTCGTGTCCAGCTCTTTGTGGTCCCATGGACAGTAGTCCACCAGGTTCCTCCATCCATGGAATTTTCCAGGCAAGACTGAAGTGGTTGCCATTTCCTTCTCCAAGGGATCTGCCCAGCCCAGGGATCAAACCCGGGTCTCCCACATTTCAGGCAGACACTTTACCATCTGAGCCACCAGGGAAGACCTAACATCAACTATAGTTCAATTTAAAAAAAAGAAATAAACCACCTGTTTTTCTTCTATTATATTTTAAATATTTTGTCTTTGTTTTGATTTTCTTTTGCAGGGAAATCAATTCTGCCTATGTTGGATCTCCTTTGTTTTCTACATCTGCTATTTTCTCTTTACTTCTTTTTAATCTTTATTTCCTTTACACTGTATTATTTCTTCATTCTTATCTCATGCTCTGCCACTATCATCTCCTCTTCATTGCCTATCAGGTCTTTTCTAGTTGTTTCCCCCCTAATCTCAGGATTTCTAACTAACCTTGGTTTACAATATAGCCCTCTTCCTAGTAATTTTTACTCCAGCTATTGTACTTTGGGGTACTTATTTTAGATAACTGTTAGCACTTATTTTAGATAACTTATTCTATCTAAACTTATATCTCTTAAGAATTTTAGATAACTGGTATCGTATCAAATGATACCAGTTATCATTATCTACCAAAGTTGAAGCTATACATACCCTAAGATCCTATGAACCCTGGATCTTTATATGTACTGTTTTATATCCTACTGCTGTTGCTGCTGCTAAGTCGCTTCAGTCGTGTCCGACTCTGTGCGACCCCATAGACAGCAGCCCACCAGGCTCCCCTGTCCCTGGGATTCTCCAGGCAAGAACACTAGAGTGGGTTGCCATTTCCTTCTCCAATGCATGAAAGTGAAAAGTGAAAGTGAAGTCTCTCAGTCGTGTCCGACTCTTCGGGACCCCATGGACTGCAGCCTACCAGGCTCTTCCGTCCATGGGATTTCCCAGGCAGGAGTACTGGAGTGGGGTGCCATTGCCTTCTCTGGTTTTGTATCCTACATATATTCAAAGCAATATAAGCCCTTTGTTAGTCATATGTATTGCATATTCTCCCTCTATTGATTTTTTTTTTAATTTTTAAACTTTACAAAATTGTATTAGTTTTGCCAAATATCAAAATGAATCCGCCACCGGTATACATGTGTTCCCCATCCTGAACCCTCCTCCCTCCTCCCTCCCCATACCATCCCTCTGGGTCGTCCCAGTGCACTAGCCCCAAGCATCCAGTATTGTGCATTGAACCTAGACTGGCAACTCGTTTCATACATGATATTTTACATGTTTCAATGCCATTCTCCCAAATCTTCCCACCCTCTCCCTCTCCCACAGAGTCCATAAGACTGTTCTATACATCAGTGTCTCTTTTGCTGTCTCGTACACAGGGTTATTGTTACCCTCTTTCTAAATTCCATATATATGCGTTAGTATACTGTATTGGTGTTTTTCTTTCTGGCTTACTTCACTCTGTATAATAGGCTCCAGTTTCATCCACCTTTTTTCTTAATGTCATTTTTGATGAACAGAAGTTTTTATATTAATGTATTCATATACATAAAAATTTTCCTTTATGGTTAGTATTTATGTTCCGTTTAAGAGTCATTCCTTATCCTGAGATCATGAAGACATTCTTTTATACTGTTTTTTTATTGTTATGTCTTTCTTCAAAATGATAGTTTCCCTGAATTTTATTTTTGTGTATGTGTGAGGCTGAAATTAATTTTCATCTTTTTCCTAATGGGTATTCCAATATCCTAGAATATTCACTGAAAAAACTTTCCTTTTCTTACTGCTACATAATGCTACCTTTGACATAATCAGGGTTTCATATCTGTTGATACAGTTGTTCTTTCTGAGTCAATACCACAAAATCTTAATGACTATAGTTTTTAATAAATATTTAAAATAGTTTCTCCCACATTATTCTTGTTTTCATATACATATATAATTGTATGTGCTATATTATTTTAATTTTATATTAATATGTATTTGTTTATTATATATTGTTTCACACATTTATTTATGTTAAATACATAAATTTACATAAATATAATGGAAGTGTTAGTTCCTCAGTCATATCTGACTCTTTGTGACTCCATGGACTATAGCTCACCAGGCTCCTCTGTCCATGGGATTCTCCAGACAGGTAGCAGACCCTTCTCCAGGGGATCTTCCCAACCCAGGGATCAAACCCAGGTCTCCTACATTACAGGCAAATTCTTTACCATCTGAGCCACCAGGGATATTATGTTATAAATATCTGTATAATTATGTACATTATATGTTATTTATATATACTTACATATAAATTTTCTCTAGGCACAGCTATCTGCATTGTGCAACATTGGATGTACATATAGTATTTTTATTATTATCCCACTAAAAATATTTTATAAAATTAGAGGCATACATATTTAGCATTGTTACATCTTTTTAGTTATCTCTTTCCCTAGAATGAGTTTCCTTTCGCCTTGTGCCTAGAAGCCCTAGTAACCTGGGGTCACCCTAACCCAATTTCAGAAACTGAATACTTAAGGCTCAGTTGCAATCCCCCTGAAAGCCTATTTATGCCTAGTTCAACCTTACTCCTAGGGTACAGACACCCCCTTTGAGGTCTCATCCTAAAGGGAGGTGTGTTCGTCAGACTTCCTTTTGGTTGTTCTGGAACCCAGGCCTTGTTCTATAGTCCTGTGAGACTGAAAGATGTCCCTCAGCCTCCTAGCCACCCACTCCAGGACAGGCAAGCACTCCAGTAAACTGCTTATTGCTGGAAAATAAGAAATTGTTATTTTTGCAAAGTAGTTTAAAAGATGATCATGGTGCTAAACTCGGTTATAAATTCTGGAAAAATTTTTCTGCGACTTCTGTATGAACAGAATTTAATTTTCCAGATAGATAATAACATCATTGACAAACTGTCATGCTTTTGTCTAAGTGTTAGTACTACAAAGGTGATGTGTATAGCCAATCTAATTTTTAAGCATACCTCCTTGTCCTGGACGCTTTGAAAATTTTGCTGGTGTGTGCCTAATTCTAAGTCTCTTATCATTGATTTGGTATAGAAGGAGCAAACTGTTTTAATCAACATAGAGGTCTCTCTTTCTGGCAGTCAGAAGATATTCTTTTACTTCACAGTGAAGTATTCTGTCCCATTTGTTCTGTTCTCTGCTTCAGAGTCAATTGTTTATAGGTCATGTCTCAAATTTCTGTTCTCTACAGCCATCATGTTCTCCCACATGATTTTTTTCTGTTTTCCTCTGTGTTCTGGAAGAGTTCCTCAAGCTTTTTCTCCACAAATTCCTGCTTTCGTCTTCTATGTTATCAGTTCTGCTCACTGGCTCCACATATATTTTAAAGTTTTGTTATCTCTCATTGCAGGTTTCTGTCCTGTTTTGTAGAGAGCACATTTTCTTTCACCCTGCTGAAGATACTAAAGAGCTTCCTGAAATTTTCTTTTAGAGCCTGCAGTACATTATTTCAGAAGATATATTTGACCTCTGAATCTTCAGCCAGCTATTTCCTTTCGCTTGTTTCTGTAATTTATTTACAAGTTCTATACTAAATTATTTTTCTCTTTAATCATAACCTTCATCATTATAATATAGGTCACATTTATTGAGTGGTTACTATGTACTGTCCTAAACATTTCTCATATATTGACTCATGCAATCCTCACAACAACAGTGAAGAAAGAAACGTTGCTAACCTCATTTTATAGGTGTGAATGCTGAGACACCAAGGTTAGGTAATTTGCCCAAGGTCACAGAGCTATAAATGCTGGATCAGGATTTGAACACAGACAGTCTGGCTCCAGAGTGTCGATGCCATCCTGTCTCAGTCATATTTAGATCATCTTTAAAGGTAAAGGCTATTTAAACTTGGTATTTAATAACAGATAATGTGTGTAGATTTTCCCTGGCTCCATTTCGATTTGTGTCAAGGTCAAACTCCATGGCTGAGAGACATGTTGGCGTACATAACATCTGGCCCAGTTCTGATTTCCAGTGGGTATTCATCCATTTAAACCTAGCACACTCCAACCAATGTGATTCTTGAGAAGCTACAAGAATTGGTTCCAACAATTCTGATTCGTTCCAACAGAGTTCTTTCTCTCAGTGCCAACTCTAATAGCTATTTACTTATAAGGATTATATCCCCCTGAATGTAGGCACTACGGCAGCCCCTCACCCCAGTGTGTCCCAACACACACACACACACACAATCCCACTACTAACTGCTAGTTAACTTCTGTGGTGGTGTTGTCTTTAAATACACACAGAAGGGCAACAAGGAGAGAGGAAGAGGACCACCCTTCATTGCCTCGCAGCAACCCCCCAGTTGAGGGCCAGCTGGGTCTTTGAGTCAAGAGGTTATCGTTTTCACCTCTGCTGTTTCACGAAACCACAAGAAGATTTGTCTTAACTTTCATTTGTCTAATGTCTATGTTAAAGATTCCTTTGAAATTTTAGGTTTATGCTGCCCGTTAGATTTCATTTCTGGGGTAGATATAAGCTTTCCCATCATGACTTCCAGCCATGGCTTCACACTTTATTGAAAAGGCGAGAGATGCTGTACTGGGGCTGTTAATCCAAAATTCCCCTCAGTTATTGTTTTTAACACTTCCCAAACAGAGCAGATCAACTGTCAGAAGAATTCATAAAGTATTGAGGAGCCCTGTTAATTTCTGCACCTGAGTACGGTTTCATCAGTGGCCTTCATGTATCTACAGATACGTTTCATCTCAGCATTTTTCCAAATTCTCAGCATATGAATATAACTAATCAAGACTGTCTAAAAGTACAACCATATTGTGTTGGATAAAACTAGGCAACAACTACTGTTTGTCTACACAACCAGTATTACTCTCCTCTTCTTCCTGGGTAAAGCAACCCCACTTTAATTATTTAGAATAACTATGTTTTTAGCCTCTTTAAAACCATATGGCTGTGTGACACTATGTTAGCTAAGGAAATGGGAGTAGAAGCTGTTGTGGAGGCAGTTTTGTTCAGTCCCTCAGTCATGTCTGACTTCTTGCAACCCCACGGACTGCAGCACACCAGTCTTCCCTGCCTTCACTATCTCCGGGAATTTGCTCAAACTTATGTCCACTGAGTCGGTAATGCCATCCAACTATCTCATCCTCTCTCATCCCCTTCTCCTCCTGCCTTCAATCTTTCCCAGCATCAGGGTCTTTTCCAGTGAGTCAGCTCTTTGCATCAAGTGGCCAAAGTACTGGAGCTTCAGCTTCAGCGTCAGTCCTTGCAGTGCACAGAAAGAAAAAAAAAAAAAAGCTAAAGAGAAACAGGCAGCTAGAGATTGCTTCTCTCTTTTTCTTCTTCCACCCTTCCTTCTGCTTCCTTCCTGGAACATTAATATGATGGCTGGATCTTCAGCAGCTCCGTTAGACCATGAACAACACTGAGATGGAAGCCATCCACTATGGATGGCAGAGCAGATGAACAGAGTGACTATCATGGGTTCCACTTACCAGTTTTGGACTTCATACCTCCAGACATTTTTTACCACCAAATACGAAGAAGAAGAATGAGAATAATAATAAAGCTCATATTATCATATCACAGTTACAGACTTTGCTAGCAGTCCAGTGTGATTTCTGAGACCTTTTTTTAAATAGTAAAATTAAATAGTAAAAATTAAAAAACTAATGCTTGTTAAGTGCCTGCTAGATGCTGGGTACTCTTTTAGTGATATTAATTCCTTTCCTCCTCATAGCAACATTATTATCTCGCTGCACGAGTAAGGAAATCCAGATCAGAATGCTTAAGTAACCTGCCCAAGTTCACACAGCTAGCAAGTATAGACTAAGAAGCTGATTCCAAGCGAGGCTCCAAAATCTGCACTCTTATTCACATACTGACCGCTTCTAACATCCCACTTCAAGCAACAAAAATGGCCCAGAAAATACACTGGGCCCTGCGGTTGGACAACTGCAGGCCCAACAACTTGAGCTGGGTAGTTTCCAGGCTTCTTTGTGTCTTGCATGACTGTCTTTGACTTTTCTAAACATCAGATTACAAATGTCGACAAAACTCCAAACTGACAACCTGCTGCACAGACTGAGCTGAACTCTTGGGTGGGGTTCACGGTCACTGCTGCATCCAGGTGCTGGGCCTCGCACCGCCTTCAGGCATCCCAGCCATGGCTGCACATTCACATCCTAGTCAGGAATCTTGCAGTATAAGTCACCCTTTGACAAAATCTCAATTGTTTTCCCAAGTAAAATGGAAGCAGAACAGTTCTAAAAATTACGTATTAGCAATTCTTTAGTGTTTCTATCATACTAGTAACACAGTTAGGTACATGTGTTCAGATCATTTGTGTACAACAAACATTCCAGAAAAACATTTCCAGTTTTTCTATCTGCAACTCTATTATATTCACAATTCATGACAGAGTAATAATTTATTTCATTCCTAAGAAATTACCAGATTCTCTGGGACATTTATGTATATATTCATTTAATGTGTTACAGGCCTTTCTTAGTCAACTTCATGTTAAAATATTATTATGCTTACAGAAAAGTGTTGTTTTTCCCTTTCTTTTTCCTTTCTCACTCACAATCTGTTAAACAGTCAGATTGAGAGCATCTGACTGAAACGACAAAGTTGGACCTACACCAGTTTCAACAGATGGGTGACTATGCTGAGAATTTTACCAGACCTCAAACGCACATTAGCCAGTATTGCAAAAGCACCCTGTTTGAACACATGCATTTCTGAGCTCAGGGTTTCAGAAGCCTGGAGAGATAAGCCCGAGTACAGGGAATCTGGGTAATTCTCTAAGCAATCCGGGTAATTCTCTTGGTGCAAAGCCTGATTTGATAGTGAATAGAGGAAGACTCCTCTAACTGCAGACTTTCTCCCAACTGACCCATCGACAACCAAGGAGACCCTACTTCATAGAGCTTTCTCGGCTCTTTCAGTTAGGGGATGCAGATGTTGCTGGGAATGATAGCAATACACAACAATGATTTTCTTCCCCGGGTAGAGTGACCTAGTTGTCAGTGCCCTTCCAACCCAACGGCTACCTGAGAGGAAATACTGATAATCAGGACACCAGAAAAGTGTGTGCCCGTGTGCCTGTGAGTAGGCCAAGAGGAGACGTGTAAGGAAGACATGGATGGGTATGGGGTAAGCAGGGCTTGGAAAGAGGTGAGATGCACAGAGAAAGTGTAAGGAAGGGCGGGGCCAAGTGAGGAAGTTGAGAAGAGGAGAGCTGGACACACGGTTTTCAGCCCCTGGTGGGGACTAGGTAGAAGGTCTGACCACTGGGGAGAAGCAGGCAGCAATGTGTGGCCCTGGGTTCCAGAGGGTGGGGGAGGTGTGGGTCAGAGGAGTAAGAGGGAAAAGAAAACATCATCTATAGTCTCTTATTTCATGCATACACCCTCCTGGGTAAGCACCTGATGGGTGCTGCTCCCAGTCAGCCCTGAGTCACATCTCACCACTCCTCTTGCCAAGGTCAGTCTCCAAAAACTGGTTGCCCAAACACAGCCATGAGTCAGGGTCCTGCCGGTCTGAGTAGGATGTGGGTGGGAGGAAGCAGAGAGACTTGCACAACCCCGAAGCCCTGAGGTCACCGGAGAAAGCCCGGCTGCGGAAGAAGCCCCAGAGCGGCCCCTTTAAGGCCTTGGAGAGGGGGGCCACTGGGCAGTAGGATTTCTGGCTTCTCTTCTGGGTTGAACCTCTTATGTGCCCTGTCACTTCCCAGACCAGAGCATTAACAGGGATAATGTGTCCTGATTCTGTCTGCCCCTGTGGGTAAGGGGAGGGCCTAGAAGGTGTTAGAGCCAGCACCCCTGACATCCCAAGCTTGACTTCCTGTCCCACTGGCTGGCACTGGGCACTCCTTAGTTGGAGACTGAGGTCATTACATCTCAGGGGGGCTTCCGCAAGCCTCTGGCAGAGTGGAATAGGGCACCCTTCTGAAGACCACTGCTTCAGTTCCTAGGCCAGCTTGGGTCTGAGGTGAGGAAGATGAGGGATGCTGAATCTCTAATCCAATTCAGCTCAATGCTGGGGACTTAAGAACCAGCCCAAGCTTGTGGCAAGTTCAGGGTACAAACACCTCAGTCCTCCAAAACCATCTGCTGACCAAAGGCAAGGAACCAAGCTGATAGGCATAAAAGCATATAGTACTAGAGAAAACAGCAAGTTGGAAACAGAGGAACCTACCCCTTCTCATATCTAGAGCTTGTCACCTTGGTGCTAAAGTCACCAAAGAAACTCTAGTGCAGTGATTCCAAGAGGACATACCTCTAAGGGGACATGGGGGTATTTGTAATTCTCAGTAGGAGGAGGGGAGAATTTCTAAATTCCTCCAAGCACCACCACACTCACCCACAGAAATTCTGAATCATCTTCCAGGTAAGAATGGCTACAGTATCTGCAGCCAAAATGGTTCAGTAACTATTTACTGAGCACCTCCTGTGTGCTGGTGCCGTGTGTGGATCCCTCAGGGCCCTGGGAAGACACAGGTAAAGAACTACTGTTCTGCTGGATCACCACTCTGGACTTGTCTGAACATGGCACTTTTTTACTCACAGATCAGTCCTGCAGGGAGGGTCTGAACCAGGACAAGTTCACTGCTGGGGTGGTATGTGTGCTGCGGGAAGTGACCTCTTGGCCCAACCTGATCCCACACGCTCAGCCAGGCAGATGAGGTCCAGTGTCACTGTCACGGGTAGTCCCCAGCTCTGGTGGAAGCAGACTGTGAATCATGTAGAAGCAAGTGGGGGTAGCCTCACAGGTGTGTGGGGTGCAGGAGCCACATTTGAAAGTCTGGTCAGACAGGTTGTCCACAGCCAGGAATCTGTGGCTAAGCTTCAGATTTGAGAGAATTCGCCAGTCTTGGGACTGGGGAACTGGAAGGTATACGCAGAAGTCCTAGGAGGTTACCCAAAAAGGAACCCAGGAACAGAGGCCAAAGGTGAAGGAAATGGGGTTCCGACCTTGGACCTTGGGAGTTGGCCCTGGATCACCTTGTCTATGATCAGATGGGGGAGGGCAGGAGATGGGGAGCCATGGGAGAATATGCAAGGGATGAGCCTGCCAGGGAGGGGACTCAGGGGCCCAAAGAGGAGAATTGGGAGCTGGAGATAGAGGTTGAGTTCCTGGGTTACAAAACCAAGGCCCCTCTAGCCTACATGGTGCCCCCATATGAGCTGAAAATGATGTACGTCTAGGAAGACCAATTGGGTTGATGAACCAGAGGGACTCAGATGGCATCTTTGTATGCCTGCTTACTCCTTTGGTCAGCATCTGTGTGCAGTCTACAAACTGTGTGTCTTGTACATGAATGTCTCAGAAACTGCTCAGGGAGAGGGTGACAGACCCTTTGGTTCTCCATGGTACAGAGTAAGCCTGGACCTCCCAATAGGAGCAGAGGCTGTGGGTGGGTTTAACTCCACGGTGAGAGGAGGGAGTGTTGAAAGAAACTAGTCTGTGCATTTGAAAACTGGCCCCACACCTCAGTTACCACCCTGCTGTGTTGTCTAAATGATTCTTTGTTCACATCATGTTGGAATGTCAAGAATCAGTGCTAGTGAGAACCCCTCCCCATCCAGAGGCCACCAGAGTCACAGCTGGAGAGAGACTGGCAAACTGGTAGCCTCCACCACAGGCTGATGGCTTGACTCCTGACCTGCAGGTTAGAGTAATTATTAGTAACAACTAACATTTATAGAGCATGATGCAATTTACCACACATGATCTCACTTGCTCCCTTCTTGAGGCAACGATGACTGGCAGCCTCTCACAGATGACAAGAGGTGGCTGGGGGCAGGGCGGGGGGTTAGGTGGGAAGATACTCTCTGGAGTAGGACTGCCGATGGCTTCCATCCCAGTCCTGCCATTCCCTGGACACAGAGCAAGTTGCTTCACCTTTCTGTGCCTCAGTTTCTCCATGAAAAAAGGGGGCTATTGGTAGCTATCTCATGCAGGTGGTGGTTGTGGCATATAAAATACTTAGAACACGGAACAAGTGATCCCAGCATAGAGGGCCTGATTTCATAGTCAATTCTGGGAAATAAGATCCACCGATATGAACAAAATCTCACATCTGTGGAAGCTCATTTGTGGTACAATTAATATTGAGTCAGATTGCAGTCATATTTAGGAATTTTAATTGTCTGTAAGTTTATTGATCATGACTCAGTTCCTGCAGAGATGGACACGGTGGGCTGAATTCGAGGGTCACATGCCCACAAATGCAAGTGACAGGAAGAGGGAAGCATGAGGAGCAGACCTGGGATGGACTGGACAGTGTGACCCCCTAACAAAGGGGCATCTGACAAAAGATGGCCAAGTAGGAATACAGGGATATGCCCCTTCCTAATTTTCAACAGAACTCCAAAGCACTGACGTTTAACGTGGAATATCCTAATTTTCAATTTTAGCAGCGATTTTTAATTTCTTTAAAACGCTGTGTGGCCCCGGCCAGATCCACAAGCAGACCAGCCGCTTGTGCTGGCTCTCTGGGCTGTCTGACTGTGGCCCCTTGGAGTCCTCAGTGCCTGCTCACCACACGCCCCTCTTCAGGCCTGTCCTTGCCTGTCCCCTTGGTGGATACCACCTGCCTGTTTTGCTCCTTGAGGCCCGTAGGTGGTAAAATTTTTGCTTTCAAAGTGATAGGGGTTCTGCCACAAGGTGCCAGAAAAATTCATTACTCAGTTACCAGGTAATATGAAAAGAAAAACTGTGCTGTGTAAAATAAGCTAAAATGCACTTCCAAATGCAAACAAGCAATGGAAAGCATAAATGAAGCTCCACACACATGCAAGCTACTGCGTGCTCACAGTAAATTTTTAATAATGCTTGTCTCAAGGGAGAGGTTCAATACCATATGAAAACCTCTCATTAAAGAAGGGAACCTTAAAGTCATCTCTCCCAAAATGGACAAATGGGGAGAAAGCTGCCTAAGATCCCAGAGCTGGCTCGCAGCCTCTCAGCACCAACAAGCCACTCCCCACACACTCACTAAGCCCACTCTTCCAACTGTAATATGCAATTCCTGCTTTCCAAGGCCTGTGATCCCCCTTCCTCAGGGTACCTCACATACAGGTCACTCCAGGAATGTTCACTGGAGCCCACTGCCAGTGCAGGGTAGCCCTGGAGCCGTGGGAAAAAAGGTAACGATACCGTAGGGTATCTCATGTGGTTACCTGAGAACCCTCGTGTGTTCTGCTTTTCTGAAAGGGGTATAAAGCATGCCAGAAACAGCCCGGGCTCAAGGTGAGGCAGCTCACTTATGAACATCATTTAAAATTCAAGTGACTCTGGGTGAGGCAGTTGGCCTCCCAGAACCTCCTATTTCCTCTCTCTGGATATGCATGGATACCAGCTTCCACTTAGTATTGGTTTAATTATTATGAGATTCCTCTAGGGGAACCACAAAGTCCCTGAGTCCTAGGGATAATTACACACAGAGAGACACAACCAAGCACACACAAGCGTAAGTGTACAGGCACTGCCGTGCCCACAATCAGAGGGCTGCTGAGGAGGTGGCCCTTGAGAACCCACCCCCAGCAGCCAAGCCAGACATGAGGTCCTCCAGGCTTTCTTGGCACCAGGGGCAGCAAATGCCTTGTGCGGCCGGGTCTGGTGGCCCCTGTATCTGGCTAACCACTGGCACTGTGATGCCTTCTCCTTGACTTCTGAATCCATTTGACAATCCCAGCGCACCCTGAGACCGGATTATTTTACCAGTGAATTGCAGAGACAATGATCTCAGCAAGACCGAGGTAACTAGATTAGAACTAAACAGCGATCCTACTCACACTTACACAGATAAAGTCACGCACCCTAGTAGTGCTAAACTTGAAGAATCTGACATTCAGGGTAGGAGAGATTTTCCAGAGAGGAACAGCCAGGTACTGATGAACAGCAATGTTTGCAAGACTTTGTGGGCAAGAATTGAATAGTCTATGGCCCGGGCAAGAGGAATCAGGGGCTTATTCCAAACTCTGTCCTTGGGTCCTAATTAGCTTCAGAAAATAGCCTAGTCTTCTTGGCTATCGTCTTCTCCACTTACAGAAAGGGTAAAATACCTACTTGTGAACATCTAGTAAAGGCACACGATATGCCAGGATGTGTGTTAAGCACTTTTCGTGTGTGTCTCATTTAATCCTTACAATGAAGTAGGTTCCATTATCATTCCCATTGTCCAGATGCAGAAACTGAAGCTTGTGGAAGTTTATTTGCTACCAAAAAAGAGGAGTTGCTGGGTGAGGCTTCACAGAAGAGGTGATGTTGGAACTGTCTTTAAACATGAGTCGATGTTCGTTGAGTGGGCAACGTGAGGGAGAGGGAGAGAGCCCAGTATATTCTTTTTTATGGAATAAAATCTTTTCAGAGATTTATTAGTTTGTTAAGACATGTTTTCCAAAGTCTTTCGTTTTGCAGTATATGATTAAGAAAACATTAACTCTCTTTTAAAATAATTCACCATTTGAAGTAAATGGAAACAAAGCAGAGAGTTGAAATTTACTTCACAATGTAGCTTCCAGAAAGTTTTTTGTCAAGTTTCATTCCACCATGGTGTATCAATATTTGTTTTGTGATTTTTAAACAGCAGATGGTCCAGGGAGAATCTGAGCCCTGGTAAGGAAAGACACGCACGTATTCTACGTGAAGGTCTGTACATAGAAATGCTTATCCTCAGAAACAATTTTAGGTTTTGTATGCATATGTTCAGGTTTACTAAACACTGACAAACAATTTACCAAAATAATTGTACCAATTTACACTTCTATCAGCAGTTTAGGAGAATTCATTTTGCTCTGGATTCTCACTAGGCTTGATTTGGAACTTTCCATTGTCTTTTTAAGCCATTTTAGTGGGTGTGCAGTGGTACATTGTGGCTGTAATTTATATTTCCTTGATGGTTAATGAAGTTTAGTATCTTTTCATATAGTTGGTTTAGGGTTGCTCTTTTTCTGTTTGTTGAGCACAGTATATTCTAAGCAGAGGAATCAGCTGTACCAAGGTCCAAGAGTAGTAAATGAGCTGGAAAAGCAAGCTAGGATCCAAGTATGAAAGGCTATGGGGACTTCCCTGGTGGTCCAGTGGTTAAGAATGTGTCTAACAATGCAAGGGATGCAGGAGGTTCACTCCCTGATCAGGGAACTAAGATCCCACATGCTGTGGAGCAAATAAGCCTGCATATGCCACAACCACCGAAGCCCACGCCCTCTGGAGCCCTCACACCACCACTAGAGAGCTTGTGGGCCACAATGAAAGATCCTGCGTGACACAACAAAGATCCTGTGTGTCGTAACTAAGACCCAAGGCAGCCAAATAAATAAACAAATAAAAGGCTAAGCTGAGGAGTTAGGCAATAATGGGTACTCAAGGACTTTTTAATGAGAGAGTCATACAATCAGATTTGTTGGGTAGACTAAGGCTGTTATAGTACCTTTTGGATAAAGTTTTGCATTCCTCATTTATTATGGCTACAATTTACTCTTCCCCACCACTTCCATTTCATTCCCTTTTTTGCTATAATAATGAAGTGTATAGTCTGTTTAAATTCTTTTCAGGAGAAGACAGGGCCTCAGTACTTCCCTGCTTACAAAATGAGGGGATCTGAGTTCAGTCCCTGGGTCAGGAAGATCCCCTGGGGAAGGGAATGGTATTCTTTCCTGGACAAGACTACCATGGACAGAGGAACCTGGTGGGCTACAGTCCATAGGGTTGCAAAGAGTTGGACACAACTGAGCAACGAACACACATGTGTAGGTACACATATATGTTGTGTCCATGCCAGGGAAGAAAAAATGGCAAGAGAGACTGAGCAAGAGGTGATTATTTCTCAGGGGTAGGTGAAGCGGTAAAAAGATTGGTCACAGAAGCCAAGAGGAGAGAAAGCACAGCTGTTGGCATGTCACATGTTGTCAAAAGGTTAAATTGGATGAGGACTAAAAAAAGGTCTTGGGATTGAGTGATGAGAAGGTCACGGGGGACCATGAGGACACTTCACTGCCCTGTAGAGTCAGATACAAACAGGAGATGATGAAGTGAAGACAGCAAGGCCAGACTCATGCATTCAAGAAATTTGCAAAAGGAGAGGCAGAGAAAGTGACGGTTAAGTGAGGGAGGAGACTCATATTTGCTTTTTCATTTGCTTGTTTTCTTGTAGTTTGTAGGGAGTGGATGAGGAAGATGAGCTTCAGATAGGTGAAGAGACACAAAGAGAAATAAATCCAGAGGTAAGATGAATCTTTGACCTTCCCCCCAAAAAAGACGTCAGACCATGGAGATGGGGAGAAAGCTAAAATCTAAGCTACAGTCTTCACTTGGAATGACAGCTGAGGTTGAAGTGCAATCTGATTGGAGGAACCAAAGAAGAAATATGGTTGCAGTCATTGCCTCAGCAGTACCATTCCAGCTCCTATTCCTCCCTGTCCACACACTTACTCACTTCTTGTCTCCAGGGATGGTCACTTCTTGGGGCGGGGCAGGGGGGTCTCATTTTCCTGAGGCTCCTGGGGGAGTGGGGGTACCTCGCAGGGGTCAACAAGGGAGGGTAGACCACACGAGTGAGAGGGAGGGAAGAAGACAGGGAGGCAAGGAGACCAGTAAGCCAGGGTGAAACAACACGGACTCAAGGCCCAGGGATTCCATATTCTAGTTGTAGTTCAATTGATGGGCAATTCCTGTTCTGCCTGTTCCACAGTAATGCTTTCATTTCCATTCCAAAGATGAGCTCAAAGAAGCTTGTATCCAAACAAAGGATTAAAAAAAAAAAATTAGTAGTGAATCTGATGGGAGAAGTCTGGGGCTGCCTGTTCCCGGGTGTTTACTTAGTCACCGTGAGTCACAACTGCCAGCCAGCAAAGCTGAAACCAGAGTCGGTCCTTAGAACCCCTCAGCCTGAAGCCCTCAGGCAGTATTATTTAATCCTTCTGTTTCCACGGCCTAGCACAGGAGAGGCCTGCCCTTGGGTAGACAGAAACTTAAGATGCTCAAATACAGGGCATTAGGAAGGGACCACTGACCTAAAAATACTTCCTTGACACATCAGGAAAAGGCCTTTTATTCCACATCACAAATACCCCGGGGGGAAGTAATACATGGAATCCCAGCATTTTAAAGTTGAGAAAAACTGTCGGCCTGTCTAGTCAAATCTTCCCCCTCAGTGTGCAGTAAGAAATTAGCCACCACTCAAAGCCACACAGGGAAATTGTAGCAGACCAGGAACTTGAACCTGGGTCACCTGATGGCGAGCCCATGATGTGACAGACACACCTATCCAGGGAGACTACTGCCTGTGTGCTTCTTGGGCAGGGAGCCAGGTGCTTCCGGCCCCACTGTTGCCTCTGGAGGCCTGCTTTCCTCATACAGCCCTAGCCAGGATGACCTCCAGAGAGGTTTCCCTTAATGCCCAATTCTACTTAAAATTCTCACAGTTAGTTTTTAAGGGGATAGTATTTGAATTCATGTGGAATCCCCAGCTTTGGAGCCTGTCTGTCAGGATATGGTTCTTTATCAGTGACTTTGGGCACATTCAGTTCAGTTCAGTCACTCAGCCATGTCTGACTCTTTGCAACCCCATGAAACGCAGCACGCCAGACCTCCCTGTTCATCACCAACTCCCAGAGTTTACCCAAACTCATGTCCACTGAGTCAGTGATGCCATCCAACCATCTCATCCTCTGTTGTCCCCTTCTCCTGCCCTCAATCTTTCCCAGTATCAGAGTCTTTTCAAATGTCTCAGCTCTTCGCATCAGGTGGCCAAAGTATTGGAGTTTCAACATCAGTCCTTCCAATGAACACCCAGGACTGATCTCCTTTGGGATGGACTGGTTGGATCTCCTTGCAGTCCAAGGGACTCTCAAGAGTCTTCTCCAACACCACAGTTCAAAAGCATCAATTCTTCAGTGCTCAGCTTTCTTTATAGTCCAACTCTCACATTCAGAGATGACTACTGGAAAAACCATAGCCTTGACTAGATGGACCTTTGTTGGCAAAGTAACATCTCTGCTTTTTAATATGCTATCTAGGTTGGTCATAACTTTCCTTCCAAGGAGTAAGCATCTTTTAATTTCATGGCTGCAGTCACCATCTGCAGTGATTTTGGAGCCCCTCCCCCCCAAAAAAAAGTCAGCCACTGTTTCCACTGTTTTCCCAACTATTCGCCATGCAGTGATGGGACCGGATGCCATGATCTTAGTTTTCTGAATGTTGAGCTTTAAGCCAACTTTTTCATTCCCCTCTTTCACTTTCATCAAGAGGCTCTTTAGTTCTTCACTTTCTGCCATAAGGGTGGTGTCATCTGCACATCTTTGAGTCTCAGTAGCCTCATCTGTGAAGTGAAATGAAGTGAAAGTCATGTCCAACTCTTTGCGACCCCATGGACTATACAGTCCATGGAATTCTCCAGGCCAGAATACTGGAGTGGGTAGCCTTTCCCTTCTCCAGGGGATCTGCCCAAACCAGGGATCAAACCCAGGTCTCCTGCATTGCAGGTGGATTCATTGCAGGCACAAGGGAAGCCCAATCACAAATTCAGGGAGATACTGGAGGACAGAGGAGACTGATATGCTATAGTCCATGGGTTCGAAAAGAGTTGGACTCAACTTAGCAACTGAACAATGTCAACAACCATTTGCTAAGCAATTATTCTGTGCCCTGGCTTGCTGCAGTTCATGGGGTCGCAAAGAGTCGGACACGACTGATCGACTGAACTGAACTGAGGCACCTTGCTAAGCACTTTTCATAAATTGTTTCAGTTACTTCACATGACTCCTACTGAACAATAGGAGTGCTTAGCACCCCATGGACAATAGCATATCAGGCTCCTCTGTCCTCCACTATCTCCCTGAGTTTGCTCAGATTCGTATCCACTGAATCAGTGATGCTATCTAAACATCTCATCCTTTGCTGCTCTCTTATCCTCTTCACTTCAATCTTTCCCAGAATCAGGGTCTTTATTCTCGTGAGTTCACGCTTCACATCAGGTGGCCAAAGTATTGAAGTTTTGGCTTCAGCATCAGTCCTTCCAGTGAATACTGAAGATTGATTTCTTTTAGGTTTGATTGACTTGATCTTCTTGCAGTCCAAGGGACTTCTCAGAGCCTTCTCCAGCACTGCAATTTGCAACCACCAATTCTTTGGTGCTCAGCCTTCTTTATGGTACAACTCTCACATCCATACATGGCTACTGGAAAAATCATAGCTTTGACTATACAGACCTTTGTCAGCAAAGTGAGGTCTCTGCTTTTTAATGCATTGTCTAGGTTTGTCATAGCTTTCCTTCCAAAGAGCAAACATCGTTTAATTTTATGGCTATAGTCACTGTCTGCAGTGATTTTGGAACGAAAAATCTGCAACTGCTTCCACTTTTTCCACATCTATTTGCCATGAAGTGATGGGACCAGATGACATGATCTTAGTTTTTGAATGTTGAGTTTTAAGCCAACTTTTTCACTGTCCTCTTTCACTTTCATCAAGAGGCTTTTTAGTTCCTCTTGACTCTCTCCTGTTAGAGTGGTATCAGCTGCATATCTGAGGTTGTTGATATTTCTTCCGACAATCTTGATTCCAGCTTGTGATTGATCCAGCCCAGCATTTCACATGATGTACACTGCATAGAAGTTAAATAAGCAGGGTGACAATACACAGCCTTGTTTGCTCCTCTCCCAATTTGGAACCAGACAGTTGTTCCATGGTCCAGTTGCCACTGTTGCTTCTTGACCCACATACAGGTTTCTCAGGAGACAGCTGAGGTGATCTGTTACTTCCATCTCTTGAAGAATTTCCCACAGTTTGTTGTGATCCCTGCAACCAAAGGCTTTAGCATAGTCAATGATGCAGAAGTAGATGTTTTTCTGGAACTCCCTTGCTTTCTCCATGATCCAATAAATGTTGGCAATTTGATCTCTGATTCCTCTGCCTCTTTGAAACCCAGCTTGTGCATCTGGAAGTTCTTGGTTCATGTACTACTAAAGCCTAGCTTGAAGGATTTTGAGCATAACCAGCATGTGAAATAAGTGCAATTGTACAGTAGTTTGTACATTCTTTGGTATTGCCCTTCTTTGGGATTGGAGTGAAAACTGACCTTTTCCAATCCTGTGGCCACTGCTGAGTTTTCCCAATTTGCTGACATATTGAGTGCAGCACTTTAAGAGCATCATCTTTTAGGACTTTAAGCAGCTCAGCTGGAAGTGCATCACCTTCACTAGCCTTCTTCAGAGTAACACTTCCTAAGGCCCACTTGACTTCACACTCCAGAATGTCCAGCTCTAGGTGAGTGACCACACCATCATGGTTATCCTGGTCATTAACAGCTTTTTTTGTATAGTTCTTTTGTGTATTCTTGCCACCTCTTCTAATCTCTTCTGCTTCTGTTGGGCCTAAGCTAATCTTATTTGTCCTTTATCGTGCCCAAATTTGCATGAAGTGGTCCCTTGATATCTCCAGTTTTCTTGAGGAGATCTCTAGTATTTCCCATTCTATTATTTTCTTCTATTTCTTTGCATTATTCATTTAAGAAGGCCTTATCTCTTCTTGCAATTCTCTGGAATTTTGCATTCAGTTGGATATATCTTTCCCTTTCTCCCTTGCCTTTCACGTCTCTTATTTCCTCAGCTATTTGTAAAAGCTCCTCAGACAACCACTTTGCCTTCTTGCATTTCTTCTTCTTTGGGATGGTTTTGGTCACTGCCTCCTGTACAAGGTTATGAACCTCTGTCCATAGTTCTTCAGGCACTCTGTCTACCAGATCTAATCCCTTGAATCTATTCATCACCTCCACTGTATAATCATAAGGACTTTGATTTAGGTCATACTTGAATGGCCTAGTGATTTTCCCTACTTTCTTCAATTTAAGTCTGAATTTTGCAATAAGGAGCTCATAATCTGAGCCACAGTCAGCTCCAGGTCTTGTTTTTACTAACTGTATAGAGCTTCACCATCTTTGGATGCAAAGAACATGTGCTGACCTGTGCGTAGTCGCTCAGTCGTACCTGACTCTGCAACTGCATGGGCTGTAACCCGCCAGGCTCCTCTGTCCATGGGGATTCTCTTAGAGTGGACAACTTCCAACTCAGTTTATTCATTACTTTCTAGCTAAACAGAGTCCACTGAAAACTCCTCAGTACTGTTTTCGGTATTTCTTCACCTCCTGAAAATCTTTGGCCAGGCTATTCCTAACTCATGGTCAATTCCTAACTCATGGTCACTCAACTCAACTTTCTCTGCTTCTTCTCCTTTGTTGTAGAGGATTCTTATAAGAGGTTGCAGACTCAAGTTGGCCCTTGCTGATGGGCCTCTCACTTATTAATGATTTCTTCCTTTCATAGTAGATTTATTTCAGATCTACTCTTCTCTCCTCATGTTCTCATTCCCAAATCATTTCTCCTATCAGTGGCTTACCTATCTCTGGCTATGCAGAGAAGCATGGGCTGCACATACACTTTTAACTTCTCTTATCTCAGGGGAAGACAGTTCTGTCCTCTATTTCTAAGTTCAATTTATTTAACCTAAAATACAAACAGTTTGCTCTTTTCTCCTGCTCCCCAATCCCCACCTCTGGCAACCACCAATTTGTTCTCTATAAATGTGTTTGGGTTGGCAGGGGGAGGGTTCTTTTCTTTTTTAGATTTCACATACAAGAGAGAAAAAAACACTCTTTGTGTTTCTCTTTCTGACTTATTTCACTTAACATAACGGCCACAAGGTCAATCTATGTTGTCATGAATAGCAAGATTTCATTCATTTTTTGTGGCTGAATAATATTCCATTGCATTTATATACCACAATTTACTTACCTATTCCTCTATCAGTGGACACTTAGGTTGTTTCTGTATCTTTGTTATTGGAAACAATGCTTCAGTGAACATGGAGGTGCCTATATCCTTTTGAGTTAATGTTTTCATCTTCTTCAGATTAATATCCATAAGTGTAATTGCTGGACAATATGGTAGCTGTATTTTTAATTTTTTGAAGAACTTTCACAGTGGCTGTATCAATTTATATTCCCAACAGCACAAAAGGGATCATTTTTATCCACATCCTCAATGAAACTTGTTATCTCTGATTTTTTCTGGTAATATCTGTTCTAACAAGCACAAGGTAACATGGGTAGGCAGTTTTGATTGGCATCTTCCTGATGATTAATGACATAGAGTATCTTCTTATCATGTACTTGGTGATCATCAGTATGTCTTTGGAAAATAAGCCTATTCAGATCTTCTGGTCATTTTTTAATTGGATTGTTTGTGGGGAGTTTTATATTGAGTTTTATAAGGTCTTTATACACTCTGGATATTAGTCCCTTATCAGATATATGATTTGCAAATATTTTTTCCTGAACAGTAGGTTTACTTTAATTTGTTGATGATTTCTTCTACCGTGCAGAAGCTTTTTAACTTGATGTTACCTCACTTGTTTATTTTTGCTTTCATTTTTTTTGTTGTTGTTGCCAGTGTCAGATTCAAAAGTCATCATCAAGACCAATGTCAAGGAGTTTACCACTTATGTTTTATTTTGGGAGTTTTATGGTTTCAGGTCTTATATTTAAGTCTTTAATCGATTTTGAATTAATTTTGTATATGGTGTAAGACTGGTCCATTTTCATTCTTTTCCATGTGACTGTCCAGTTTTTTGATTGTGTATTCTTGGCTCCTTTGTCATAGATTAATATATGGTTTATTTCTGGATTCCCTATTCTGATAAGATCAGGTCCATTCAAGGTGGTATGGCTATAAACTGGGCTCCTATTCTGATCCCTTTATCAGAATTCTGATCCATGGATCTGTGTGTCAGTTTTTATGCCAATACCATACTACTTTGATTACTATTGCTTTGGAGAAGGAAATGGCAACCCACTCCAGTGTTCTTGCCTGGAGAATCCCAGGGACAGGGGAGCCTGGTGGGCTGCCTTCTATGGGGTCACACAGAGTCAGACATGACTGAAGTGACTTAGCAGCGGCAGCTTGTAATATAATTTGAAATCAGGAAGCATGATGCTTCCAGCTTTGTTCTTCTTTCTCAAGGTTACTTTGGCTATTTAGAGTATTTCTTAGTTCCATACAAATTTTAGGATTGTTTGTTCAATTTCTATGGAAAATGTCATTGGAATTTTGATAAGCATTGCACTGAATGTGCTTGATTGCTACATTGTGCTAGATTGCTTTGAGTATTAGGGACATTTTAACATTATTAATTATTTCTGTCCATGAGCATGAAATATCTTTCCATTTATTTGAATCTTCTTTAATTTATTTCATTAATGTCTTGTGCTTTTCCATACACAGGTCTTCTACCTCCTTAGCTAAATTTACTCCTAGATATTTTATTCTTTTTAGTGCAATTGCAAATGGAATTGTTTTATTAATTTCCCTTTCCAATTGCTCATTATTACTGTTTTAGAAATGCAACATATCTTTGTATACTGATTTTGTATCCTACAAATTTCATGAATTTGTTCATTAGATAACTAATTTTTTGTTCATTAGATAACAATTTTTTGATGGAGTCTTTAGAGTTTTCTACATATAATATCATGTTGACTAGTGATGGTTTTACTTCTTCCTTTCCAATTTGGACAACTTTTATTTCTTATTCTTGCCTAATTGCTCTGGCTAAGACTTTCAATACTATGTTAAATAAAAGTGATGAGGGTAAATTCTTGTCTTGTTCCTGATCTTAGATGAAAAGTTTTCAGCTTTCACCATTAAGTATGATGCTAGTTATGGACTTGTCATATATGGCCTTTTCATGTTAAGGCATGTTTCCTCTATACCAACTTTGTTGAGAGTTTTTAATCATAAGTTGAATTTTGTTAAATGCTTTTTCTGCATCTATCGAGATGATCATACGATGTTTACCCTGCTTTTTGTCAATGTAGTATATCACACTGACTGATTTGTGGATGATGAGCCATCTTTGCATTCCTGGGATAAACCCCACTTAATAATGGTGAATGATCATTTTAATGTATTGTTGAATTTGATTTGCTAATATTTTGTTGAGGATTTTGCCTCTATGTACATCGGGGATATTGGCATGTAATTTTCTTTTCTTGTGGAATCCTTGTCTTATTTTGACATCAGGGTAATGCTGGCCTCATAAAATGAGATTGTAAGAGTCCTTCCTCTTCTATTTTGTGACAAGTTTGAGAAAGATTGGTGCTAATTCTTCTTTGAATATTTGGTTGAATTTACCAGTGAAGACATCTGGCCCTGGACTTTCTTTTGTTGAGAGATTTGCTTTTTTTTAATCTACATTTTTATTCACTTTTCAATAAATTTATATCTTTGAAGGAAAAAGCATCACATGAATTCTGTGTTTAATGGCCTTAGCACAAAAGTTGCTTCCGAATTTGGCATGAACTCTGCCACTGTTCCTGAGTGTTGGTTGTCTCTTCCCAGATAACTCTGGTTTTGTTGGATTTTCTGGCAGGAGTTACTGTGTTGTTCTTTGCTTTGTACACATAAGCACATGCCCTGCCTAGATAGAATTCAATTTCATCTTGGACATACACACCTTCAGTTTTCAGGAGAGCTGTGTGCTCCCTCTGGTTCCATAGATCCTGATTAAAACCAGCAACAATAGCCTTGGACCACAGCCCTCCAGACACATTTATTGTTTTAGAAGTCTTGTTCCCAGCAGGCTGAAGGTCAGGGGACCAGCACCATCAGCCCCATATCCCCTCAATCCTGTCCTCTCTGTTGCTGGAATCCATAGAAATCATGAGCTGGTAGAGCCTTGGAGCCACACCAGTGTCTCAGCAGGAGCAAATAGTTGAGCCTCAAGAGGTTTTTTTATTAATCACTCAATCTCCTTACTAGTAATTACCCTGTTCACATTTTCTATTGCATCATGGTTCAGTCCCGACAGATTGTTGTTTTTAGGGATTTATTCATTTCTTCTAGGTTGTTCAATTTGTTGAAGTGTAATTGTTACTAGTAGTCTCTTATGATTCTTTGTATTTGAATCCCCATGGATAAGACAGCTACAATTGCAGACTAATATCAGTGTATTTGATCACAAGTAGGGCTATTGTCCATGACATGTCTCTCTAAATGGTGAACAACAACCTCTAATCAAGTTCAAAACAAGACAAAGTCCAGTCACCCCTGGTTTTATACGGTAGCTACATTCTTAGAAATGAAAAAAAAAGAAGAAATTAAAATCTATGGAAATCTCAAGGTACAGCAAATCTATGCAAAAAAAAAAATTTGGTGTGTTTATATTAAATAGTGTTGATATCCTGAATCAAATAACTAAAAATGACTTCATAACTGTCCAGGAGGACATTAAGAGTGAAATAGAACACAGAGGAAGTTGCCAGATAAAAAGGCAATATTTGAGACATACTGATACAAAAAGTATATTTGTTGCTTATCTGACATTTGAAATTCAACTGAGTGACCTTATTTTATCTGGCAACCCTAGACCTATGGCAGTCTTTGTTTTATGGGACTGTTTGGCAAGTCAGCTAGCATTTTTGTCCCCCATATATTATATACTAGCAGGCCACTTCATTTCTCTACATTCATAACACTCTGTCACCAAATGTGTGAGGTTCCTCCTCTCACCTGCTAATTTCTCCAACACCAATTAGTCATACTACAATTCAGTTTTGACACTAAGTACTCAGAATTAGTGCAGGCCCCACAGGTTAATATCTCAGCCTTACGAGACTACCCCCAGTTTCAACGCCAATCACAAGTCCTAGGTTGTCACCTGTACTTCTGATCAAATTGGGATGCCCACAAGCCCCTCGTCAGGTTTGATAATTTCCTGTAGTGACTCACAAAACTCAGAGAAACATTAGCTGACATTTAAAAGTTTATTTTTTAGAGTATGATAAGGGATACAGACAAACAGCAAGATGAAGAAGTGCATAAGATGAATTCTGGAAGGGTCCTGAGCGCTGGAGCTTCTGTCCCCAAGGAATTTGGGATGCGTCACCCTCCCAACCCTTGGAGAAGGGAATGGCTACCCACTCCAGTATTCTTGCCTGGAGAATTCCAAGAACAGAGGAGCCAGGAGGGTTACATCCATAAGCTACAGTCCATGGGGTAGGACACAACTGAGCAACTAACACACACGCACAGCTTCCCAACTCCTCAATGTTGTTTGCCAACCCAGAAACATTCTGAACACTATAGTTTAGGAATTTTTATAGCAACTTCAGCATGTAAACATGACTGATTATTAATTCAATATCTAATCCCTCTTCTCTCCCCAGAGGATAGGAGGTGAGGAAATTTCCAAGCCTCTAATCATGACTTGGACCTTCTGGTGACCATCCTGCATCATGAGTAAGACACTCCTAGCATGCTTATTACTCAGGAAATTGGAAAGATTTTTGGAGCTTTGTGTCAGGAACCAGGAGCAAAGACCAAATATGTATATCTCTTTTTATGTCACAGAACCCCAATAACTCTTTTAAAAATTCTCACAACTTCCAAAATGCCTTTTATGGGATCTGTCCCTATTGAGAACCACAGTCCTACAATGAAGATCACCAGAAGAATCCAACATACGCACACAGAGCCCTGATTAACTTTTTAGTGATCGAATCAAACCTTAACAAACAGCTAAAGATTCACAGACATTCGAAAAAGATCCTCAAGGTGAAAAACAACCATGAGAACAAGTGGAATTCTAGAAACAGAAAACAGATAATTGAGAAAGGAAGATATTCATTAAGCAAATAATTTATGAACAATTCTTTGTATCAAAAGACTTGAGTTTCAAGATTAAAAGAGCTCATTGAGTGCCAGTACAAAGAATACAGTCCACATCATGATAACATTTCAGAACACCAGGGATGAATAGAGGTTTCTAAAGTGAAAGAAAAAGTTATATCAAAATAACTATGAATAAGAAGGGCCATTCCTCCACTGTAATATAAGGAACTAGAAAATATGGAAGAATGTGTTCAAGATTCTAAGGGAAAAAAAAAAACATTTTCAGTCCATTCTATACTCAGTTGAATTATCTATCAGCTATGAAGATAAAGGAAAATTCAGGCTTGAAAAGTCTCAAAAGACTTTTCTCCCATGTATTTTTTTCTCAAGAAGCTATTTGAAAATGCGATCCATGAAAAATGAGGCAGTTAATAAACCCCAAAAGAGAAAGTCATGTCATCTAGGTATCAGACTCAGGCACAGGCAATTTCCAGGTTTATGAAGGGAAGTTCCAGAGCTGTAGCTACATAACTGGCCCAGAGAGTAAGACATTTGCTTGGAGCTAGGTAATGGAGGCAGAAAAGTTGTCTGAAAGTTATCTGAGAAGTTATCTGATACATTTAACTATGTGAACAATTGTGTTAAGAATCCAACCATTAGAACCAAGACATTTAAGCAAAAGAGGGCAGAGGGGTGGAGGAGCAATTATTAACCCTAATAATATCAAAATGTTTACAGGAAAGAAGGAATAGTTTTTGGCTTTGTAATGAATAGTATTTATATAATCATAATAATTATAATACTGGATATGGATTTAACCAAGAATTTGAGTTAAGTTACTGGAAAAAAGAAGGAAGTAGCAAGAAAACAATATCCATTTAACTAGTGAGAAAGCCCATAGTTAAGTCATCCAACCAATTACATATATGCATATCCATAGAAAAATAGAGATAAACACTAAAGAAAAGAAAGAACTAAAAAATAAAGTTAACTGGACAAGGGTAGCTGTTTTTCCTTATGAGACTTTTGGAATAATTTAATATTTAAAGCTATATGTTTCTATACAAAAGTAAAAATTAATTTCAAGAAATTAATATGGCTGTGGTAGAAGTAGTCTGGAGGACTTCCCTGGTGGTCCGGTGGTTAAGAATCCCCCTGTCAATGCAGGGAACATGGGTTCCTTCCCTGGTGTGGGGAGGACTTCCCACATGCCATGGGACAGCTGAGCCTGTGCATCACAACTACGGAGCACAAGCTCTGGGGACCACAAGCTGCCACTCCTGAACCTGCTCGCCGCAGCTAGAGAAAGCCTATGCAGCAGCCAGAATAAAATAAAACGGATCATTAAAAAATAATAATAATCTGGAAACGTTTTTGTTTCGTTCTGTGTGGGTTTTTGGTTTTTGTTTCTTTCTTTCTGCGCTGGTCTTGGGTGCTGCCCAGGCTTTCGGAGGGGATTGGGCAGGGGGGGCAGCTCCTTTTCCTTGTGACGTGCAGGCTTCTATTTGCGATGGCTTCTCCTGTTCAGGAACACAGGCTCTAGACTCAGGGGTTCAGTAGTTGTAGTACACAGGCTTAGTTGCTCCTCAGCATGTGAAATTTTCTCAGACCAGGGATTGAACCAGTGTCCCCTGCATTGGCAGGTGGATTGTTAACCACTGGACCACCAGAGAAGTCCTGGAAACTTTTGAAAGTAAGAGAATCTGCTGCATTCGGACACTAAATTTATTCATTAAGCTACTCTCTGTCTTGTGATGGGGTAAAATAGATCAGCCTCTTTGAATAGGGAAATCAATGACTCCTGTTTAGAAAAGGACCACAGGGAAGGAGTTTGGGAAGAGCCCTGCTGTACGCACCTGCTATGACCATAATCCTGCTCTCTTATTCAGAGTTTTGCCACGTCGCCAGGAGCAGAAAACTGCTTTCTTTACCACATAGAGCAAAGAAACGAGTGGTTTGATAACAAAGACTGATAAATGTCTCACTCAGAGGAAGCCTGGGCCTCCCAAAAGTTATTAATTACAACTTTGGTGACACTTATCAGGGTTCCAGAAGTTGCAACTGGGACATGGAGAAACCACAAAAGACTAGTGCTTTCTTCAAACACAGAGAAAGACCTGGAGTCAGTTTAAACAAAGATTCCCATCTATTGAAGCAGATTGGTAAGAAAAAAGTCTAAGAGATGTGTCTACCTCTGTAAATCTTGCTCTAAATTGCAGGTTGCCTTTCATGCATAAGATTAGAGATTTAAGATTAGAAATTGTCCAATCGCTGTTCAGTTTTAATGGCGAGTTTTATTTTGGTAGGAAAAAAAGACACACAAATGGACTGAGTGGGGTGCTATAGTTTGTGACTCAGTTAGCCATACTTAGGAAAAACCTGTCTGCCATGATTCAAATGGGTGGCAGCTCCACCTGGACTACAGAACTGGTGTGTGCAAAGAGACGGCATCTTATGGCCTCACCATCCTGTTTCTGGGACTTCATGAGAAATGGTACTTTCCTTTGGGGGCCTATAGGCCACCTCAAGGCAGATGTGAAGATTTGTACATGTTGGTTCATCACAAATTCTGACTGAGGCATTGACATTGATTTGGTTCCGAGATAAGAATGGACTATATCCCAGTGTACTTTAATAAGTATTCCATTAAGAAACTTTGAATTTTTAGTAAGAGAAGTTGAAAAACCTATGAATTAGAGATTTTAGGCAATCATTTCTGAAAATGTTTTTACAAAGTTCTGGTTGGTTTATAAAGTAGACCCTAAAGACAAAACGGAGAAGGCAATGACACCCCACTCCAGTACTCTTGCCTGGAAAACCCCATGGATGGAGGACCCTGGTAGGCTGCAGTCCATGGGGTCACTAAGAGTCGGACATGACTGAGCGATTTCACTTTCACTTTTCACTTTCATGCATTGGAGAAGGAAATGGCAACCCACTCCATTGTTCTTGCCTGGAGAATCCCAGGGACGGGGGAGCCTGGTGGGCTGCCGTCTATGGGGTCACACAGAGTCGGACACGACTGAAGCGACTTAGCAGCAGTAGCAGCAGCAAAGACAAAAAGATAGACATAGGACATAATCAGCAAGTGTGAGTGTGCTGTTGGGGCCAGGGCAGGCCACCCTAAAACATGTCTCAATGGCATATTATTTTTTGAATTAAAGTTACTTAAGAAATGGATTACGCAAGAGGGATACTTTGACCTTCCTTTCTGTCTCCCTGAAAGTAGGAAATAAATCTCCCATATGAAAAGTGCCCTCCCTATACTAAGAGGTAGAAAGTGAAAGTGAAGTCACTCAGGCAAGTCTGACTCTTTGTGACCCCATGGACTGCAGCCTACCAGACTCCTCCATCCATGAGATCCTCCAGGCAAGAGTACTGGAGTGGGTTGCCATTTCCTTCTCCAAAAGGTAGGACATCCTTATGACCAGGGACAGGAAATTCAAAGCCAAGAAGCCTATGTAGACAAAATTTATTATTTATTTAATAATCTTCCACCCAAACCCAAACTTTGCTTAAATTCCTAACTAATTAAGCACCCAAACCTAAGTTTCTTCTTCCTGCCAATTCCTCTCAAAATTATTGTTTCTTTTCTAAAATGTATAAAAGCTGTCTTCTTTGGCTACTTCTTAGGTCCCATTTCAATGAGACCTCCATGAACATGAATTAAACTCATCTTTTCTTCTTCTGTTAATCTCTCTTGTGTCAATTTTATTGCTCGTTCAGCCACAAGAACTCAAGAGGGATAGAGGGGGAAACTTATTTCTTCCTGATGGTACCCTGGGTAGAAGGAGCAGCTTTAAGCTCTCAGAGGTGTCTGACACAGGTTTCGGCATCCTTTTGAGATGTAGAAACCACCATCTCAAACTGCAGAGTTCTCAGCTCTCCCGGTAAGCTCTGGCAAAGTCTCCTTTCGCGATTGATGAAATATGGAGTTTTCCTGGACTCTGGCTACAGAAGTCTGCCTGTTAATCAGGAAATAGTCACTCGGGGCGTTGTGGGTAAGATAGGATGTCAGCGCACGGCTGTCCACACCAGCAATGTTTGCATAGTCGTGGTGGACTTCATGAGGATAAGAACACATAAGAAGGAAAGCTCTGCCTCATTCCCCGTTTCCTGCCTTTCAACTTCCTCTAGTAGTAAAATGCTAGCCACACAACTTTCCCCACTCTTCAGGAAACCAAATACTATTTAATTACTGCAGACACTAGCTACCATTCATGGAGTGGTTACTATGTGCCAGGCACACGCCTCATTTCCCTGTAACAATCTCACAAGAAGAGAGGTGCCATTTTCCAGATGAGGAAGCAGAGGCTTTAAGAGGTGATAACATGCTAAAGATCATGTAGTGCTGGCATTCAGATTTATACAGTTTGAGCAGATATCCTATTTCTATTTATTTCTGTATAAATAAACCTGAGTTGGGTTTTATTGTCACTTACAACCAAAGAGTGTTATCCAGTAGGGATGGTTAATGTGACACTGTACATCAACCGTGGCAAAACATGAAACCACCAAGCCCCAAGAAAGACAGGCATTGAGTCTCAGAATCTTCTGGAATTGGAGTTTCACATGCTTCAGTGCTTCATTCCCTATTTCTATTCTTGGTTTCTTCCATTGACTGGTTGATGGTATGTTAGAGTAGGGGGATTATTTCTGAGATTTCAAGTAATTTTTAATTTAGTCTAATATTTGTCTTTTTATTTTTCTACACTGAATATGTGTTTCTTACATAGTTTTTTAAAAGTATGAGGAAAACAAAATCAAAAGGAACTTCTGAATGCTGATTACTCATCACCACTTAATTGCTCGTGATCCCAGAAATATATATATACAGACTCCTACATGCCAGAAAAGAGGATTTAAATGTGGCTGGATAAAATGTTGAAATGTCCATTATTTTTCTCTCTCACATTTTCTTTCACTTACCCTTTTTCTTTCACTCCAACTTAAGGGGTAGCCTGCTCTACTTCAACGGAGGTATGTGGTAGGAAGGACAGAAAATAAAAATAGCATGCAAAATACTTTCCTTTCTGGCTTTTATTTCCAAAAAGGTAAGGGCCAGAACGGAGAAGGCAATGGCACCCCACTCCAGTACTCTTGCCTGGAAAATCCCATGGATGGAGGAGCCTGGTAGGCTGCAGTCCATGGGGTTGCAAAGAGTCGGACAGGACTGAGCAACTTCACTTTCACTTTTCACTTTCATGAATTGGAGAAGGAAATGGCAACCCACTCCAGTGTTCTTGCCTGAAGAATCCCAGGGACAGGGGAGCCTGATGGGCTGCCATCTACGGGGTCACACAGAGTCAAACACGACTGAAGTGACTTAGCAGCAACTTAGCAGCAAGGGCCAGAAAGAGAAGAGGAATTGTGGGTAGAAGCAGAATATGTGGAAGAACCATGAACAGAAAATGATCTCCTCAATACTAAGAAAAGACTCACCAGGGAGAAGAGTAGCAAGCTGATAGTCTCAGAGTAATGACACCAAAGAGTAAGCTTTTTTTCTCTAACATCAAATAATTATCTAAAAATTTTAAAACAACTTTTTAAATAATTCATACACCAATGAATATAAAAGTAGAGGTGGAAAGTACTAACATAAGACAATATTTAACATCAACAAGACTCACCTAAACAGGCACCTCCACCAAAAGCTTTTAGAAAGTCTGAAGTGAGGACAAAGTCACTGAATCAAGAATCTGGAGTTATTCCTACCTTGAAGCCACTCCTTTAATTTTAAAGCTCTCTAGAGACAGAGATGAAACAAGGAGTACAGTTCTGTGAAGATATTTTTAGTACTCTGCTTTCTTAAAAGCTTAAGGGAATTGGCACGTTCATATTTTTTATGTGTAAAAGGTCTGTCCTGGTTTCTTCTTTTCAGCTTCTGGATGTCATTCACCAAGGATCAGTGAGCTGGATGTTCCATAGGTGTGATCCAAAATTCTTCCCCACCAGCCTTTTCCCTTCCATCTGGGGATTAGCCCAGGCCCATGGGTAAATCATATCTTCTGCCAGGTAAATAACCCACTGCTCAAACCCAGAAAAGGCTGCAGGGCTGGGAGTTGGGGGTAAAGAAAGGGCAAGATCTTACCACCTGATTCAGTTTTCTGGTTGTTTCAAATTTTTCTTACATAAACTTTTTATCCTGGAATAATTTTAGATGTACTGAAAGGTTGCAAACATAATATAGAGAATTAGTATATACCTTTCATCCAGTTTTACCTAATGTTAACATTTTATAGTACATGATATATTTGTCAAAGCTAAGAAAATAGTATTAGCACATTTTGATTGAATAGACTTTATTCAGACTTTACCAGCTTTTCCTCTAATGTCATTTTTCTGTTCCAGGATCCAATTCAGGATACCATATTGCAATTTGTAATTCATTATTTTAAATTTTAATTGTATAAAATTGACACATATTCATGGTTTAAAAAGTCAAAAGATTGTATACCACTTAAAACAAAGAAAAGCAATCTGCCCAAAACTTTCTCACCTCAAGTTCCTTTCTCCCAAAGGTAAACAATTTTATCTTTCTCTCTCTTTCATCCTCCCTTCCTTCAATCCATTCACACTGACCCCTGGACTGTTCCTTGAACATGCCAAGCCTACTTTCATTTTAAGGCCAAGTCTTTACTCAAATATCTTCTTGCCAAAGAACTCTACCATGACCACTCTATTTAAAACTGTAACATTCATGCACTCCCAATCACTCTTACTTTGCTTTGTTCTTTCTTTTTTTCTACAACACTGTTGTTTATTATGCACATTGTTTATTATCTCTCTCTCTACTAGAAAATAAGCTCTATGGAGGCAGAAATATTATCAATGATGAATTTTAAACACCTAGAACAGTGCTTGGCCTGCAGAAGTCACTCAAATCTTCGTTCAATAATTGAATGAATAAATGAGTATTGAAAGAAAAGGAAGCAAGTAGGGAGATATAAACTTGTTTCTCCTCCAGTTCTGCAATATTCTTCTTGTTCCCATGTTGACAGAGACTAACAGGGAGCCAGCTGGCAAGGGAAAATTGTGGTGTGCAGGGTTCTAGTCCCAGCATTACAGAGCAAAATGCAGAAGGGTGGGTTCAAAGCTAAGACACAATCATGTAATAACTGGCATGTATACACACACACACACACTTATCTTGCCCTAATGATTACAATATAGCATACATTTCTATTTTTGGTTAAATCAATGTTTATCAATTATGTTATGGTTAGTATGTACTGTTGTTTACAGCTGAGTCATGTTCTGTGCATGATAACATTTCCTTTCTTATACAACTTTCTCTTTTTCTTGAATTTAATAATTGTTTTATCTGTGTTCTCAATTTTATCCCCAAAATTCTTCCATAGAACTATAAAAAACTCTTCTCAAAACAAACACATCAAGAGTCTATGAGCACAGTTCTTTTCTTGACCACATCCTTCTTGTCCTCCTACTTTATATTTTCATCTATTTAGTTTCTTTATTTCTATAGTTAAGTCTTCCCATATTCCATAAGAGCCTGTGTGTGTGTGTGTGAGAGAGAGAGAGAGAAAGAGAGAGAGAGAGAGAGAGAGAGAGGCTTTTAATACAAGAGTCCACAAAATCAAATGTATCAGATGATCCATTAGTACTTTAAATTTCTTTCCTCCCAGAGCCCTATAGCCTGCTCCAGGTTGGCTGTTTCTTCTTGAGGCCTGTTGCTTGGTTGTTGTGCTGGAACTTTCCTTTTCTATCATCCTGAATGTCTTCTCACTTATGTTAAATCCTCTATATTTTAAATTCTAGGCTTCTTCTTCTTGGTTTAATTGTTTTTTGAGACTCATATCTTGCAGTATCTTCCTGAGAAAGCATGGCATGGGAGATAAGTGTTTGTCTGAATTGGCCTAGTCTCGGTCTTGATAGATAGTTTGTCTGGGTAAGAAAATTTAACTTGAAAACTATTTTCCCCAGAATAATGAAGGTAATGCTCCATTATCTTCTATTTTCCAAGTTGCAGTTGAAATGTCCTATGCCATTCCACCTCCCAGTCCTTTATATGTAACCTATTTTTCCTTCTTGTACTCCTCTCCAGAAAAGCTTTGGTTGGTTGGTTAGTTGTGTCTCTGATGATCATGACTATTTATTTACTCACATGTGAAAATAAGAAACCAAAAAGCTGATCAGTGTGTATGGATGGAGCATGTTGAAAACTAGCCAATTTTTTTTTAATAAATCCATTCTGTCAGTATTTATTTTTGGACTGGTCAGTTTCTCCAGATAGAAATAATTTCATTTTTTATTTTAGGTATTTCTGATGATTGGAGAGCCTGCTAAGTATATGGATTCTCACTTAATGGCACTCTTCTCAGTATTGCACTCTGCTCTGCCCTCTGTTGCACCTGAGTTCTCAACTCCAGAGCTTCTTTGCCACAGTCTCTGCAGAAAATATATTTGCCTCATTTCCTTGTCAGTCAATAAATGCTTGGTTGTGTGTAGTAGGGAAAAGGATATGAAGCCTAAGGATTTTATTCAGTCATTTTGTTTGAAGTCATACCCTGAACCATTTCTTGTTTTATACTACTGTGTGTCCCTGAGCATATCATGTTGAGGCCTCCATTTTTTCCTCTGAACTCTGAGGACCTTTGAGACCATGTATTCTCTAAGGTCTTCTCAGCCCTGGCCTTCTCAGCCCTAGCCTATGAACCTTCACAAGGTAGAGCTCTCTTGCCTAGCAAGTAGCACAGATAAGAATATATAGGAGGTCAAGAAAGGGGTGGTAACAGTAAGACAGAGTTGTAGGAAGATGTTAAAGAAAAGATGGGACTTGAGAAGGACTAGAGACAGTTGGAGAAGTAGGTCAGGATAGAGAACCTTCTCAGGTCGTCCAACATGAAGATATATTGGGGCAGAATTGTCAGCAACTTTAGAGCCTGGTAAACAAAGGTTCCTCTAGTCAAGGCTATGGTTTTTCCTGTGGTCGTGTATGGATGTGAGAGTTGGACTGTGAAGAAGGCTGAGCACCGAAGAATTGATGCTTTTGAACTGTGGTGTTAGAGAAGACTCTTGAGAGTCCCTTGGACTGCAAGGAGATCCAACGAGTCCATTCTAAAGGGGATCAGCCCTGGGATGTCTTTGGAAGGAATGATGCTAAAGCTGAAACTCCAGTACTTTGGCCACTTCATGCAAAGAGTTGACTCATTGGAAAAGACTCTGATGCTGGGAGGGATTGGGGGCAGGAGGAGAAGGGGACGACAGAGGATGAGATGGCTGGATGGCATCACTGACTGGATGGACGTGAGTCTGAGTGAACTCAGGGAGTTGGTGATGGACAGGGAGGCCTGGCGTGCTGCGATTCATGGGGGTCGCAAAGAGTTGGACACGACTGAGCGACTGATCTGATCTGATCTGAAATAGAGGATTCTAGAGGACTGTGAAGTTGGAGAGTAAATTTTCATCAGATTGTGATGAATTTGATTCTCTTCTCTAAATCAGTTGTTCTGATGATTAAAATTATCTGGAGATCTTTGAAAAAAATGCTCAGTTCAGTCACTCAGTCGTGTCTGACTCTTTGTGACCCCATGAATCACAGCACGCCAGGCCTCCCTGTCCATCACCAACTGCTGGAGTCTACCCAAACCCATGTCCATTGAGTCAGTGATGCCATCCAACCATCTCATCCTCTGTTGTCCCCTTCTCCTCCTGCCTTCAATCTTTCCCAGCATCAGGGTCTTTTCAAATGAGTTAGCTCTTCACATCAGGTGGCCAAAGTATTGGAGTTTCAGCTTCAACATCAGTCCTTCCAATGAACACCCAGGACTGATCTCCTTTGGGATGGACTGGTTGGATCTCCTTGCAGTCCAAGGGACTCTAGAGTCTTCTCCAACACCACAGTTCAAAAGCATCATTCTTCGACGCTCAGCTTTCTTTATAATCCAACTCTCACATCCATACATGACCACTGGAAAAACCATAGCCTTGACTAGACGGACCTTTGTTAACAAAGTAATGTCTCTGCTTTGTAATATGCTGTCTAGGTTAGCCATAACTTTCCTTCAAAGGAGTAAGCATCTTTTAATTTCATGCTGCAATCTCCATCTGCAGTGATTTTGGAGCCCAGAAAAATAAAGTCAGCCACTGTCTCCCCATCTATTTGCCATGAAGTGATGGGACTGGATGCCATGATCTTAATTTTCTGAATGTTGAGCTTTAAGCAAACTGTTTTACTCTCCTCTTTCACTTTCATCAAGAGGCTCTTTAGTTCCTCTTCACTTTCTGCCATAAGGGTGGTGTCATCTGCATACCTGAGGTCATTGATAATTCTCCCAGCAATCTTGATTCCAGCTTGTGCTTCCTCCAGCCCAGTGTTTCTCATGATGTACTCTGCATATAAGTTAAATAAGCAGGGTGACAATATACAGCCTAGACCTTATAAATCAAAATGTTAGAGAGTCGAGCCCAAGAACCTGTATTTCTATAAACTTGCCACTTGACTCTGCCAAACCAGAAAGTTTGGAACCACTTCTTCAGGCAATGGGCCATGGATGATTTGTAATCAAGAATCATGATTGGGGGTTCTAGAAAAGATGAATTTGATGAACCACATGCAATGTAGACTGGAGTTGAGGAACAGGAGACAACCAATCATTGGAAACAATTTCAATTCCCCCAGCAGAGGGTCACGAGGGCCTACAGAAGGGAGGTGGGTAGGGAGAGAGAAAAAAGGGAGTGTACCAATTCATCTGTTATGATAAACTTTGTCCAACCCCCACCCCAATTCACATGTTGGTGTCCTAACCCCTGGTACCTCAGAATGTGACCTCGTTTGGAATTAGGGTCATTGCAGATGTAATTAGTTAAGTCAGGATGGTATTATTAGGGTGGGGCCTAATCTAACATGATGTGTTCTTATAAAAAGGGGAAATTTGGTCACTGGCACAGACACACATAGAGGGAAGATGGTGTGAAGAGAAACAGGGAAAAGATGGCTAATTACAGACCAAGGAGAGAGGCCTAGAACACATTCTTCCTTCAGCCCTTGTAAGGAACCAATCCTGCCAACACCACGATCTTGGTCTTTTGCTTCCAGAACTATGAGACAGTGAATTTCTGTTTAAGCCACCCAGTTTGTTTTACTTGGTTATGGCAGTACTAGCAAAGTAAAATACACCATCTTTTTGGAAACATATTCCTGAATTCAAGGTACTTCTTCTTCACTTTTTCATGAGCAATGATTCCCCAAAGCCACATGCAGAGAGGACTAGAAGCAGTGGTTCCATGTACAAGATCATCTTCTACCTGAAGAGTGAGTGGGGGTGGCTTTTCTGGGTCACTGATCAATTGTTGCCAGAACCCACCTGAAAAGTCAAAAAACCAACTCTAGTGATTGGAAATTGCTAGGCAGAAATGCCCATTCTCCCCACCTGAGAAAGTAATCAGTGCCAAGAATCTCAGATAGTGGGTAAACCACAGAGGAGAAAGGAAACTCATCTCTGTGGAGCCATTAACATCTCACTGGTGGCTCATTCAGAAAGAATCAGAGCTGCAAAGGTGGAACAACCTACAAAAAAAGGTAAACCCTGGCTCTGTAATTTTATAACTTGGCCTTTGCTGAAATAGCTATCCCCCTTGGCTAGACAAAGAATTTCCAAGAACTCTATATATCAAGGTCAATGGCATGATGACCAGGGACAGGCAAGTCTACAGAGAGATCTTGGCGTCCAGCCAATCAGTGCTGCCATTGCTAACATCGTTGGCCCCCTTGGCCCTTTTACCTGCCAGTGTTCTCAACGCCAACCCTCACTGCAGGCCACTGGACATCTGCTCTCTTCAGAGCTGCCAAGTTTTGCTAGAGAAAGTATCACAACCATTCCACAGGACCTGCTAAACATTCCACTTCCCAACCACATCTGGGCCCTCCCTGCTTTCACAGCTCTCCACCTGAAATCGACTTCCTGTTGCTTCTCTCCCAGACCTTGCACCATGGAAATATCATCAGCAAAATCCATACTGTGGATTTCTTCAGAAAAGAAATTCAAGGAACAACAGAAGAGGTAGCTTTAAAAAGATTTATGAGCTAAAGTAACCAACTGCAGTGTGTAAACTATGGATCCCAATTTAAATAAACTAAAAAAAAATTATTATAAGACAATTGACAAATTGTGAATGCTGAATATTTGGTAATCTAAGGCATTATTAATGGTTTCTAAGTATGATAATGTTTATGTTTAAAGGACATTTATTTTAGAGATACCTGTTGAAATATTTATAGATGATATGACTGCTTCAAAGTAATGAAGTGGGAGGAGCATGTGCAGGTATATATGAAACAGATTGGCCATGTACTAATAATTGTTGAAGCTGAGTGAATCAGGTTCATTAAAGTATTTTCTCAACTTTTGTGAATACTTGGAAGTTTTCCATCATTAAATGCTTTTTAAAAAAAGATTTATCTATACAACATTCAAAATTCATTAAAAATTAATTTCAACTTTTGCTTCAGTTATTCAAAAAAGTACACAAGGAATTACATTGTTTGAGACCTTGAAATATCAGCGCAAAAGTCTGAAGACTTTTGTGTCTCCTCCAAGTCCCACTAACTCAGGCCATGTCTCTCTTCTCTGATTCCCTCTCAAACTCTCTGGCCTACCTGGACTCATCTGCCTTTTTCACCACCCTTTCCCTCTTGCCTCTTCCTGCCCTCTTCCTGATCTTCCCTGATCCTTCATGCAAGTAGCTCCAAGCCCTTTTCAGTCTAGTCTTCTGAACTCCTTCCAATTCTCACCGCTACATATAACCCTGCTTAGCACAACAAGAGCAGAAAAGTCTGGCAGAAAATACCAGAAAGCACTCCAATATATGTTAGTATTTTGTTCATGTAAAAAAGGAGTGAAGACTAAATAAGATTAGGATGTTATATATAGTTTGTGTCCTCTCTCTCAATCTTATTTTATCTATGTATTTATTGCTTAATATTATATTATAAGCACTTTCCCAAATCCTTGAGTATTCTTAGAAAACCTGGAGTTTTTCATGTCCACAGAATACTCCACCATTTGTATTTATCCCATTCTTTTGTTAGATCCCATGATCCCTTAGTTGCCAAAGCCTTCAGTCCTCTTTCTCTTTGACTTTCCACAGTACATGACACTACTGATCATCCTTCTGCCTTGAAAATTTCCTCCATTTGCTCTTGTAAAATCCCCTTGGTCTCCCTTCTCACTGAAGCCCTACTTCAAGTCAGGGAGAGAGGCTTTATCCTAGCTGTTGGCTAGAGATTGGCTTTGAAAGACATCTGCTCTTTATCACTGTTAGCAGTTTTCTAGGACTGCCATAACAGAATACCGCAGACTAGGAGGCATCAACAACAGAAATGTCTTTCACAATTCTGGAGGCTAGAAGGCTGACATCAAGGGGTCATCAGGGTTGTTTTCTCCAAAAGCCTCTTTCCCTGGCCCTCCACCCTCAGCCCTAACGTCTTTCCAGTGTTCCAGACCTGCATCTCCCCTGTCTATTGTGCATGGCCACCAAAATATAGTGCACTATAGAATCACCAACTCCACTGACCAACCTCAGGGAGCCATCTTCAACCAGCCCTGCTTGCCTCCTCGTGCCTGCCCACGTTGCTGCCACTTCCTAAGGGTTCAGCTTGATGTCTCAGAGTCACCGTCCACTCTTTCCTTTACCCTCCACTTCACTGAGTGACAAGCCCTGCAGAAATCTATTTCTGAGATATTTCCCACAACAGTTTCTTATGGCTCATTCTCACTGCTCCACTCAGACTTTGAATTTTCATCTCCCACTTGCATTCACCACCTACTTGATCTTTTATCTTCTATTTCTGTTCTCTCCAATCTATGTTACATCCAATCACCATATTAACCTTCCTAAAGTTTGGCTTTCATTGCGTGGCTTACCTGTTCAATAATCTCCAGCAGCTCCACAGTACTTACCAAACTGAGTTTTGATGTTTAAGGCCCAATTTAATATGACATGCCAAATAACATCCCCAATCTTATTTTTCACTTCCTCCCACACACACCTTGGAGGGGGAATAGTATAGCTCCAGAGTCAGAACCCAACCTAGTGCTTTGGCCTTGGGTAAATTATCTTAAGCCTCTGCTTCACCATCCATAAAATAGGAGTATTTGCAGCACTTACCTCATGTGTTATTGGGAGGCTAGGATGAGATACAGTACACAAAACATAAAATCAGGCATAGCAAACATCAGACAGTGTTACTATTATGACATCACTGCAATCAAATTGAATCTCCTGGTCTCCCCATACAAGTTTTGAGGTTTATTTTTCATCCCCCTACTTTTGCTCATACTGTTCCCCTGCCTGCAGTTTTTACCCACCATCTTCACCTTCTGAAATCCTATTCAAGACCCTGCTCAGATGCTCTTTCTCTGAGCTTTTCCTCAACCACAAGCTTTAAGAGCTTTATCCTCACCCCTCTCAGCTTTGCTTACAATACTTCTAAGGCATTTACACCGCCTTCTGGTAAGCTATGTGAATGCTTTATCTTCCTACAAATTAAGACACTGCATGTCCTCCTTATATTTAATAACCTCTACACAGCCCAGCTCAAGGTCTGTCACAGAGCTGAAACTTAGGAAACTTTAATCAAAAGTTTAAGTGGATGATATTTCCTGTTTCTCAACAATAAAGTTGCATCCTGATACCTGTTTATTAATCAAATATTTATTAAGCATCCTATTAATCTTATTAATACCTCTTATTAAGTCTAGGATTAATGAATATGGTTCTTGCCCTATCAAAACTTACAGCCTAGTTCAGAAGATTATGCTTTCAGAAATAAAACTGAGAACAAGTCAAGGCAATATTTAGCAATGTGTTTAATCAACTGTAATCAAATTTCACAACATATAATCCAGACAGTTTCCTGGGTGGTCAAGCTAGAGAGGAGTCTTTGAAGGAGTCAGAAAGTGGGGAGGGGAGAGACAAAGACAGAAATCTTCACTAGAAGGTTGAGCTCACTGGAAGGCCGATGAATTTAGATAGAGAAAGAAGAGGGAGGAGTAATTTTACAACAGAATTATTATTATACCTGCTTTACTGGGGAGGAAGATAAGCTAATTGGAATATGATACCTACTAAGTTAAGGATTCTTTGCTATGGAGTATCAGTAGGTGACAATGGATACCAACTACAGGGTTCACATACAGTAATTATCATAACTATAGACATCAGGGATTAGCATTTACCTGTCAGAAGTCCATGTGAGTAATGGGCATTTCCCAAGCCTGTAGCAGAATAAAAGTAGCTCCAGTTTCTGAGGAGTCAATTTTGATTGAAGAAGTTTTTGAGTTTTTTGCCTTTTTTATTTTGAGACTCTAAAGTCACCCATGCTTCATCCAAGAGAAGAAGGTTTGCAGGGAAGTCAGACTTCCCTCTACATCACATACATATGGTCCTAAGTAAAGGTGGGCTTCCCTGAGAGTTCAGCTGGTAAAGAATCCTCCTGCATTGCAGGAGACCTGGGTTTGATCCCTGCGTTGGGAAGATGCCCTGGAGAAGGGAAAGGCTAGCCACTCCAGGATTCTGGCCTGGAGAATTCCATGAACTGTATAGTCCATGGGGCTGCAAAGAGTCAGACATGACTGAGAGACTTTCACTCACACATTCAAAGGCTTGAGCCAGTTGTGAGTTAGGACATGCAAGGTGAGGAATCCTATAAAGAAAACTATTGCCCTAAAAGATCTCCCCCAAAAGCCTGTCCACAAGCCTGAAGCAACACCATTATACACCATGCAGTTGTATCCAGTTCTTTCCTTCCTGAGGAGGGCCACATTTAGTCTCCAATCCTTTGGTTTGGATGTGATTAGCATTCATTTGAGAGGAGGAAAGAGGACATAGAGACTGAGGATGAGTCCCTGACAGGAAAATTGGGAACAAAATAACTGCGAAAAGGGGGAAAGAACTTGGTAAAGGGAAAAGCCTCCTGTCCCGAGACGACTGCGCCCGGGGCGCTTCCTCCGCTCTGCGGGCGCCTGCAGTAAGTGGGGAGGCCTGGCGGCCGAGCCCGCCGGCGCCCAGCCCTCAGACGCGCCGAGCGGCAGCCTGAACCCTGGGGGGGAACACGTGAGAGGGCGGCTGGCCCGCCCTGGTCCGGGTAGCAGAGGATGCATTTCTGCCCGGTCTTACGAAATGGGAACGGCCGGCCTTGGCGCTGCAGTTTGGCCGCGGAGAGACTGATATCCACGCAGGATATTATTCGGTTCTCTTACCCACCGCGACTTTCGCAAAGGCTTCCTTGTGGGCCGGGCAGAGGATGCTGCTGCGCCTGCCCTCCCCTGGGCCCGCCCCGCCCTGCACGACTCCTGGGCCCACTAGGCCTGCTCACCGGGAGTTTCAAGCTCAGCCAGACGGGAGGGGTTTAAATGAATGACATGTTTTTTCCGAAGTCAGAATTCATGGGTCTTATTTCTGTATCTAACTCCTTTCTCATCTTCCAGTTTTCTGTGTCATGAACTCCGCAGCCCGGAGCGTCCTGCCCAGGCCAAGACCGGCGCTCGTGCTGCCACCTGCTGGTGAAAAAACTCGAGCGACCAACCGTCTGCCCTGGGGCGGCCAGTGACTGGAAGGAGGATTTCAAGACAGGATAGAGTATATTCCAGATTACTGGAGCTACTGACGTTTAAAAGTATTATTTCCAAAGAGTACAACAGTTGACAGAAGACTTGGTCTAGGCTCCACGGGCCCTCTGGAAGTTTCTCTTTGGTTACTTTTTCCAAGGGGATTGATATTTGCACAAGTGCAGTTTAGTGCAATAAAACAGATGTTCACCACCAAAGCACGTAATGGATCCACATAGGTCAGAGCTGGTGTGTTACAAATGCCACCACCATGATGTCACTGTGATTTCCATCACTGTTGGCTCTGCCCTGCCTAAATTGCCCAGGATGCCCCCTGTGGCATACCAGTGGTCATCATCTAGGTACTTCACAGCCCAGTGGGTTATCTCATTGCCCTGTATTCTTGGGCCATACTGACTCTTTCTTCAGGCACCCTGATAGTATGATTTTGAAAGTGAAAGATTATTTTAAAAATAATTTTAGAACCATTCTATTAGAGTGGTGGTATTGGAGAAGACTCTTGAGAGTCCCTTGGACTGCAAGGAGATCAGCCCTGGGTGTTCTTTGGAAGGAATGATGCTAAAGCTGAAACTCCAGTACTTTGGTCACCTCATGCGACAAGTTGACTCATTGGAAAAGACTCTGATGCTGGGAGGGATTGGGGGCAGGAGGAGAAGGGGACGACAGAGGATGAGATGGCTGGATGGTATCACCGACTCGATGGACGTGAGTTTGAGTGAACTCCGAGAGTTGGTGATGGACAGGGAGGCCTGGCGTGCTGCGATTCATGGGGTCGCAGAGAGTCAGACACGACTGAGCGACTGAACTGACTGAACTGACTAAGAGTATAGACCCTGAGGTCAAGCTGCCTGGTTTAAATCCTGACTCAAACTTTTAAACTTTCTGGCCTTGACAAAGTCACTTATTCTCTCTATGCCTTACTTTCCTTGTCTACTAAATGGAAGTGATAATACAGTCCTCATAGAATTGTTGTGCATTTTAGATGAGATCATGCACATGAGTGCATGCAGTGAGTCTACTAAAAAAGAGGATGTGCTCTAAGCTCAAATCACCCAAGTGTGTGTTCAGGCTTTGACACTTGCTAGTTTGGGGGATATGGGATGAGTTACCTCACTTCTCTGTGCCTTGGGTTTATCATCTGTAAAATAGATATGATAACAGCATTATCTCACAAGTTATTTATGAGAATTAAATTAAATAGGTCTACTATGGCTCTTACACAGTAAAAACTCAAATGTCAGTCTGAACTAGATTTTGCTATATTCAGCATTTTGTTGCTTGGAAGGTTCTGGTTTTTAAATTCCCAGATTAACAATTTCCCATTTGTTCGTCATTTTACAGTCGTCTTCAGTACAATTGTATGTATTCTTTCCATTGCCTTGGGTGGTAGATGTCCTCATCCCCATTTTATAGATGAATAAACTGAGACTCAGAGTGGTTTAGTGACATATCCTGTGTCATACGGCAAGTAGGCCAGAATGCACACCCAGCTCTTCTCTCCCCAAGACCAGGGCTCTACTTACTGTATCACTCTTGCCTTTATAATTCTTCTAAATGTGATGAGTACATATATTATGTTATAACTGTTCGTCAAATATCTATGCAGTGCCTGCAGTTTTTCAAGTTTTAGTAACTTCCTAAAACCAGACCTCCAGATTTTAAGGAAATTGAGAGAAATACGTGTATTATTAACAATTGAGCCCAATCCCCTCACACTCCCTTTTTGAAATGCTCCCCTACAGAGCTGAAATTGCTTCTTTCTTCTTCTTTCTTCCCTGCAGACTGAGAGCTCTGTGAAACTCAAGACTGACCATGTTGGTTCAATTTTCTTGCTGTAAAAAAGAAATGCAGAGAAGAAACCCTTTGCACTGACAGGAGTCAGGAAACAAGATGAAATTTCTTTAACTCTCAATAGCAGGTCCATCCCAGTCTATAGGGAAAGAGATTAAGGATAGATTTAATAATTGGGGGTCAAATACTTCATTGAAGATCTTTCTTTCCTGGTTAGTAAAGTAATAATAACCGAACAATTATCAAATGTCAACCATGAGCAGGCACTAAACTAAGCATGTTACATGTGTAAGCTCCATCCACGTTCTGCAGCAACCCTGCATACAAGTACTTTAGTTATCCTCATTTTACTGATAAAGAAGCAGTCTGAGAAGAACTTGGGCTTGCCAGCATCACACAACTAGTAAGTAAAGTAGCAGAAAAGGAACTTGAACCCAGGTCTGCCTAACAGTAAGAGAAGAGGCTCTACCCTCTGCCTGGCCTGCCCCCCAAGAAGGAGCAGGGCATCTGCTGCCAGGCTTGCACAGGGAAGCTGACTCGTGTGGAGCAACAGATTGGGGGAGTGAGTGCACACTCCCTACCACAACCGTCTCCACTCCTTCTCTTTGATTTATTTTCCACCTCAAGTGGCCAGGGTTTATACCAGAGTCATCTTCTTTGGCTCCTTCCCTGATTGTGCCTGGCATTCCTGGCCCTGACTCATGCCCAAAGCACTCTCTCCCCTAGTTCCTGGCAGCAGGGCTGGGGGGAATATCCAGTGTCAGAGATCAGCAAAGCCCTTCATGTGACAGAGGGCTACTCGCCTTCCCAATGAACAGCACCTGTGTCTCCAGAGAGTGGTTTCGATGACATCAGCCCACCCAGAACTTGTCTTTCCTTCCACAAGTCCCTAGGGCCCAGCTCACAGGGAGCAGCTGCTCCTTGCAGCTCGCCAAACATTTCTACTCAATTCATACAGTTCTGAGCCTCCCCATTCTCTTCCCATGTCCCTGTTTGTTCCTGCCCATCAGGATCTCCCAGAGCCAGATCTTTTTATGACTGATGGCACAGCCAATTTGTTTATGGGATTTTATTTCCAAATAATCCACAGCTCCAGTAATTTCAACAATAACTGCACAAGTAGCCCCAGACGATTCATGGCTTCTGGTCTCAAGATTTTTTTTTGTTAATTTTTCAAAGGTTGTTTAGAATTCCAAGCTCATTTTCCTGTCATATCTGGTTCTAGTCTGCCATATCTGTGGCAGACTATAAAAACCAACTATCACATACTGAACATCCATAGTGGAAGTCAATGGAAAACTGAACACCTCTACAGGACTTGAGGAAAAGCAAGTACAACAAAGGAGGGAAAGAAGATGAGGATTCTGAGAGGTTAAAGTTCTGAGGAACTTCAGATGCAATAGAAAAAAGAGTTTCCCAGCTCCCAGATGTGGAGGGACAAGAGGAGACCTTGTTGAAAAGCAGATTCCAGGGTCCCTCCCCCAGGTCTGATATGGGGCAAGAACTCTCAGAGTCAACAGAGAATTCTTCCAATTCAGGAGGTCCATGGAAAACACTCTGAGAAAGGCTCACTGCAGGACCAAGAAAACCTGCTAAGGGAGACTTCACCCTCAAGGGAAGAGGATTCCTGCAGCAAGGAGAGAGGGAAGGGTTTCCTGAGGAAAGTGTTCAGAAAGAACAGTCAGGAAGCAGGAGAGGAGGGAATGTGCTACAGATGAGAACGAGGTCAAGACCCCCCAGAGGCCATATCATGAAGGGATCTAAAAGTTCAGATCAGTTCAGTTGTTCAGTTGTGTCTGACTCTTTGTGACCCCATGGGCTGCAGCACTCCAGGCTTCCCTGTCCATTGCCAACTCCCGGAGCTTACTCAAACTCATGTCCATCGAGTTGGTGATGCCATCCAACCATCTCATCCTCTGTCATCCCCTTCTCCTTCTGCCTTCAATCTTTCCCAGCATCACGGTCTTTTCCAGTAAGTCAGTTCTTCCCATCAGGTGGCCAAAGTATTGGAACTTCAACTTCAGCATCAGTCCTTCCAATGAATATTCAGGACTGATTTCCTTTAGGATTGACTGGTTTGATCTTCTTGCAGTTCAAGGAACTCTCAAGAGTCTTCTCCAACACCACAGTTCAAAAGCATCATTCTTCAGCATTCAGCTTGCTTTATCGTCCAATTCTCACATCCATACATGACTGGAAAAACCATAGCTTTAGCTAGACGAACTTTTGTTGGCAAGCTAATGTCTCTGCTTTTAGGTTGGTCATAGCTTTTCTTCCAAGGAGCAAGCATCTTTTAATTTCATGGCTGCAGTCACCATCTGCAGTGATTCTGGAGCCCAAGAAAATAAAGTCTCTCACTGTTTCCATTGTTTCCCCATCTATTTGTCATGAAGTAATAGAACCAGATGCCATGATCTTAGTTTTCTGAATGTTGAGTTTTAAGCCAGCTTTTTCACTCTTCTCTTTCACTTTCATCAAGAGGCTCTTTAGTGCCTCTTCACTTTCTACCATAAGGGTGGGGTCATCTGCATATCTGAGGTTATTGATATTTCTCCCAACAGTCTTGATTCCAGCTTGTGCTTCATCCAGCCCAGCATTTCTCATGATGTACTCTGCATGTAAGTTAAATAAGCAAGGTAACAATATGCAGCCTTGTTGTACTCCTTTCCCAATTTGGAACCAGTCCGTTGTTCAATGTCCAGCTCTAACTGTTGCTTCTTGACCTGCATACAGGTTTCTCAGGAGACAGGTGAGGTGGTCTGGTACTCCCATCTCTTGAAGAATTTTCCACAGTTTGTTGTGATCCACACACTCAAAGGTTGTGGTGCAGTCAGTGAAGCAGAAGTAGATGTCTTTCTGGAATTTCCTTGTTTTCTCTCTCTCTCTCTTTTTTTTTTTTTTTTTTTTGGTCCCCTGTCAATATTTTTATTTTTTTAGTTAATTTATTTTAATTGGAGGATATTACAGTATTGTGACAGTTTTTGCCATCCATCAACATGAATTGGCCACAGGTACACATGTGTCCCCTCCCATCTTGAACTCCCCTCCCATCTCCTTCCACACCTTATCCCTCTGGGTTGTCCCAGAGCACCAACTTTGGGTGCCCTGCTTCACACATCAAACTTGCACTGGCCATCTGCTTTACATATAGTAATGTATGATCCAACAGATGTTGGCAATTTGATCTCTGGTTCCTCTGCCTTTTCTATAAATCTAGCTTGTATATCTGGAAGTTCTCCATTCATGTATTGTTGAAGTCTAACTTGAAGCATTTTAAGGATTACATCACTAGTGTGTGAGATGAGTGCAATTGTGCAGTAGTTTCAACATTCTTTGCATTGCCCTTCTTTGGGATTGGAATGAAACTGATCTTTTCCAGTCCTGTGGCCACTGCTGAGTTTTCCAAATTTGCTGACATATTGAGTGCAGCACTTTCACAGCATTATCTTTTAGGATTTGAAATAGCTCAGCTGGAATTCCATCACCTCCACTAACTTTGTTCATAGTGATGCTTCCTAAGGCCCACTTGACTTCACACTCCAGGATGTCTGGCTCTAGGTGAGTGATCACACCATCATGTTTACCTGGGTCATTAAGACCTTTTTTGTGCAGTTCTTCTGTGTATGTTGCCACCTCTTAATATCTTCTGCTTCTGTTAGGTCCAAACTGTTTCTGTCCTTTATTGAGCCCATCTTTGTATGAAATGTTCCCTTGGTATCTCTAATTTTCTTGAAGAGATCTCTAGTCTTTCCCAGTCTATTGATTCCCTCTATTTCTTTGCATTGTTCACTTAAGAAGGCTTTCATATCTCTCCTTGCTATCCTCTGGAACTCTGCATTCAGATGGGTATATCTTTCCTTTTCTCCTTTGCCTTTCACTTCTCATCTTTTCTCAGCTATTTGTAAGACAACCGTTTGTTGTCTGAAGAGTCAGCCTGGTTGTGAATTCTCTCTAGCTAAACCCCAGCAGAGAAAATGAATAGTAGGGTGCTTCTGAATTGGGAAACGGCCTGACAGGTACACAGGGAAAGAAAGTGGTGGGTTGTTGATGAGAATATAGCTGAAACAATTGCCAGTTGGTCCCAGGCTGGAAAGGGGAGGGACGTAAACCCCGGGAGGATCTGATACCCAGAGTGTCCCAACTCAGACAAACTGTGGGTGAATCTGTGAGGGTCTCAAAGGGATGAAGCATAGGGCACCAGGGAAGACGAGTCGAGGACAGAGAAAACTAAGGCAACTGGCACTCCCACGCCCCGTCTGGCTCAGTAACCCACGCAGCCTCATCTCTTCCTGCAAGCAAGGCAGCAGAAATCCTACACAATCCCCTGTGGCCATGCCACATCCTCCTCATCAAAGACTCCCGGATATCCAGGCTAGTGAAACCTTAGCTTCCCAAGAACAACTCAGGCCCTCCAGCTGAATCTCTCCAGTTTCACCTTTTATTATGACACGGGGTATCTCACAGTATCAGAAGCATGGCTGAAGAATTAAGGCTCAAGAAAATAAGACCCAGAAAAGCCTGGACCTCAAGGACTATAACCAGGAGCTCAAAACCATTTGGACCCTTATCTCTTTAGATTCCTTCTCTCCTTTGCTCTGTAAGTTATCTTCATTCTCTCTCATTAAAGGAACTTAAGAGCTTAGACTCTGGAACCAGCTACCTGATATTCTTATCCTAACACTGCTCATCCACTTCCCAGCTGAATGACATTAAGCACGTTACTTACTCTCTCTGTGCCTCAGTTTCCTTGTGGAGATAACAATAGTGCCTGCTTCAGAGTGCTGCTTGAGGAGTAAGTTATTTCATATTCTTAGAGCACTTGGAAGAGTCCCTGACCCCCCAGGTTCTTTCTCATCCAAGAGAAGCAAGGATTTAATCAGATATTTGTCTTCGAGGCTGATGGTAATAAACTGGGATCCCATTCAAGCCGATGGTGGGATCCACAGTTATCCAATCTTGCGGGTGGGGTGGAAGCACAGCAGGAGCTGCAGTGCTACCCAGGGCCAGGCAGGAGACACATCATTTTGTTAGGAGCAGGGCAATATATTCCTCACCCTGGTAACTATTCCCAGACCGCTACTCTACCATTGTATCCCTTGATCATCAGTACATGATGATACCTTCTATGTCAAGAAGAAACTGGATATCTTGTCCTTAACTTTCTTCCCCAACATTTCGATTCATCTGCTTTGAAACCCACCCACATTGTCTTTTTTCCATCTTTGTGAATGAGGTGCCCATTCCAATCCATAAAGAATCCCTCCTCATGTCCTTCATTATCCCCCACAGTCTTCCTCAGGACCATTGTTCCATCAACCATCTTCTATCTCCCCACCCACCACTTCTCTTCCATCCCTCCCTCTGTCTCAGCCCTTTCCCATAGAACTGAAACAAGCTCAGGTCTCTCCCACTCTAAAGATATATAGATCTCCCTAGGCTTCCCCTTCCTTAGGGCTCAACTTTCCCTCCCAGCCTAGCATCTCAAAAATTCATCCCCACTCACTTGACTCTACTTCCTTGCCTCCCATTCTCAATTCTCTGTTTTCTAGCTCTCACTTCTAAGAAATGGACATCTCCCTCAACTACCAAAAGACTGGGCCTCTGCTACATTAGGCATCACTGCTACCCTACTTTAAATTTTCTCCTCCCTGGGTTTCTAACACTCTCCCTGGTCATTCTCCTGCCTCTCCAACCACTCCTTCTCCATGTTCTTTGTGCGTTCTTCCCTCCTTCTCCACCCAACCTTGAACAATCCATTCTCTCCTTACCTCACAGCACCCCCCCGGGGTGACCTAATCTGTGCTCAAAGTTTCAATCACCCCCTACACAAGCTAATGATTCTCAAATCTATATCCATTAGCTTAGTTCTTTCTCCTGAATATCAGATTACCCATCCAACAGCCTCCACAACATCTTCACTTGGGGAACCTCTGAAACATTGCAAATCTAGCATGTGGATTTAGGGAGTAGTCCCTAAAACTGTATCATATGGAAATAGTTGAAGATACTAAAGGTGTCTAATCCACAGAGGTGATTCAGATAGATTACAATGATAAACTGGGGCATGGTGGTCAACTGGTAAAGGAACTGAAGATTTTCTGTATAGACCCCAAGGGGTCAGATTCAAACTAGTGATTGGGAAATTGGAGAATTTAGATTTCAGCCAAACCTAACAAAGACCCTTTGGAAGTCAGTGACTCAAATGTGGACTTCACTACCATACAAGATGATGAGACCTTGGTTACTGAGAGCATTTAAGCACCAAGATTTAAATTCCTTCTAACTCCAGGAGTCAATAACTTTCTGAGAAAGTGAAACTGAGCTTATGAAGACTTGAGCAAATGCAGTAAAAACTTGATAATATTGGCACTGGTGCCAGTTAGGCATTGACTTGCAGGCTGGAATCACCCGAAATGGAAATACTAGTAGGAACATTTTAGGATAACTGAAAGGACAAAATAATTTGGATAAACTCTCAAGGAGGGAAGGACTGATAGTCAAAGAAAACTCACCATGGCATGATTCTTTTGGAGGTGTTTTGTGCTTAGTTATGTTTTTATGGAGCCACTCAGCTGACATAGTTTTTGCATTACCCATATTGCAGAGGACTCCGGGAGTTGGTGATGGAAAGGGAGGCCTGGCATGCTGCGGTTCATGGGGTCGCAAAGAGTCGGCCAGGACTGAGCAACTGAACTGAACTGATGTTGCAAAGGGATCCTTGAGTTAAAGTTGTGCTTCAACAAACCCAACCATGTATTGCTTGAAGCAAAAGCCTCTAAATCTGGGCAGAACACAGTGGCTTGGCAACCAGGCTGGAAAGTACTTTTGCCCCTGAATCTACAAAAACCTCTGCCTTCTGAGTAGAGGACAGACAACTGGAATTACGGTCTGAAAAAGACTGGTTCCCACCTACAGTCAGTGCCATGTACCTTCATGTGACAAGATACTCCAGCTCAAAGACAGCTCCCTCCCTGCCCATCCCATTCCAGAACACGTGTTGCGCTTGTGTTTTCCTGCTTCCTGAGCTTCTCCGACCTCTGCCTCCCTTCTACCTCTTCAAACCCTTTTTACTATGAATATATTTCACTGACTCCCATCTGGCTTGTTCATACCTGAATTTTCTATCTCTCACTGATGCCTGCAGATTGATAATTTGATTGAACTCTTTCCCATAGTACTACCCATAAGCCCTATGTTTTAGAGGGTCCTGCTCTGGCAAGAAGCCTATGGGCCCAAAGGGGTGTGCTCACCTGAAGTCTTAACTTCCCTCTAGGCCATCTTCCAAGTACCTGAGATGTTGGGATTCCATATCCACACAGCCCTAAGCCTGCTTCCAGGGTCTGGACAGGCCTTTTCCTTGGGTCTGTATGGTGGATCTTACTGCCATGTGTGAAATTCTAGGCCTGAGGAGGTGGCTGAGGCCAGTGCACGGGGCTCCTTGAGAAACAGGGATGGGGCCATGGCTAGGATTGCAAAGGAACAGCTGGAGGCTGGCATCTTCTTTTTGTACTCATGTCCTGAGCCCTGCAAATCCTAGAAGTACCAGGTATGAAGGTGCAGAAGGCCCAGTCCCTGGTTTGTAGAAACATTAAGGATGCAAGCAAACCAGGTTGCCATATAGCACTTGAATTAAAGAGTCTTTCTTTCTACTCTTTTAAGCCTGGAGCCTAGAGCCATCCTTCAGTGTTACTCTCTGCTCCCTCTGCATGACCTGAATCTCCTCAGCAGGAGGCAGCCCCAGCTCAAAATGCCCCCATCTCAAACTGAAGCCCCCAATCTTACATCTGAGCCCCCTACTGCAGAAGAGGAGCAGTCAATCAGAGAGTGCTGTCTCACTCTTTTGTACTTCGGTTTCTTCATCTGTCAAGTGGAAATTATAATTACTCCTCACATCTCACGAGATCACTTTGAGAATAAAATTAGAATTGCCTACCTGATTACCCAATATCCAAGGTTATTCCAAGCAAGGGCCTCTCAAAGAGAAGTGCAGGAAAGAGCTAATTTGGAGCAAGAAACACTGACGCTTGTGGAACTATGTATTATGTATTAGCTGTGCCAAGTTTTTAAGTCTAAGCTGGTTCCCCACGTTATCCAACATGCCTCAGGATGATATCAATGGTATTTACTCAAAAGATGAAATAAAATCCCATATTAGTTCAAGCAGAATATAACTTGGGAAGACAGATCACTAGCAAAGATCAACTCTGTGGGGGAGGAAAGCATGTTTTTACTCTGATAAATGGAATGCAAAACAGGTACAATTCCTATGGAAGGCAGTCTGACAATTTATCAGAACTATACTTGCAGTTATCCTTTGACCTCATAAATCCAGTTCTGGGAATTTATTCTACAGATACACCTACATTCCTACAAGATGACACGTGTACAGGGATATTTATGGCAGCACAGGTTGCAAAAGCAAAAGATTGGAAATAACCCAAGGGTCCATAAAAAGGAACTAGTTAAATACACTATCATACATTCTTACAGTGAAATGTCTTAAACAAGGAAGCTTTATATGCATTGATATGCAAAGATCTCCTTGATACATTGTGTTAGAAAGAGTAAGAAATAAGAATCTTAATATTTTTAGATTTGCTTGTATTTCCACAAAGAGACACTAGAAGGATGTATAAGAAATTAATAAAAGTGGTAGAAGGGAGTCTTTTCAATGTACATCTTTTGATAATGTTTTTGTTTCTAAATCATGTAAATATTTTAACTTTTCAAAATAGAAATGAATACAGGACCAGAAGAATCCCCTCTAGAATGCATTCCAGAAGGACAAAGAGTACTGGACTGAGCAACAGAAGATCAGATTCGATGCTGGCTGGACCTTGGGCCGCCCTGAATTTCCTCAGCTGAAAGACAAGCAGGGCTGGCCTTGTCTGCTGTCTGTCCTCCCAGCCTCACATGTCTATAAATAAAATCCTTTCCTGGATCATGCCTTGTTTTTATGATTGCTACCTTCTGTGCCCTTTTGCTTCTTCAGACAATTTCAAGATACCTGAGTGTGTTTAGCACCATTTTCCAGAGAATTCCAGATCTAACAAGTCATATTCCTCACTCTTGCATTAATGTGTCGGTTGTCCGTGCCGCTATGCTCCTCTCTCAAGCTTTATTCAGAGGCTTTTAAATTTTCACTTTAACCTGGATTAATCCTTCTGTGTGTGTTAGTCGCTCGGTTGTGTCCAGCTCTTTACAACACCGTGGACTATAGCCTGCCAGACTCCTCTGTCCATGGGATTCTCCAGGCAAGAATATCTGAGTAGCCATTCCCTTCTCCAGGGGCTCCTCCCAACCCAGGGATAGAACCCAGGTCTCCTTCATCGCAGGTGGATTCTTAACTGTCTGAACCACCAGGGAAGCCCTTTCTAGGAAGCAGTTTGGTCATGTAAAAGATGAATCATAAAAATTTAATATAGCATCATGTTTACCCTCTACATAACAAAGTCCAGTTCTGTTCTGTTCATTCATTTGGAATTACTTCTCTTAAGGGTTATGGGAATGAGGGAGCAAGAGCTGAACAAGGGCGTGCAATGTATCTGGAAGCTTTTGGAGCTGCGGGCAGAGCAGAGGACTGTGCTAGGGAGATGCCCTGCATGAGAGTCAGGAAGAGGGCCTAGGCTACAGGCTGACAAAGGAGTGACGATCTGAATGGAAGGCACCAGCTCTGGGTGGTGTCTGCGCCCACTACAGAGGCGGCAGCTCCACTGTCCCATCTAGCCGACTGTCTAATGCTGGTATAGACAAATAACCCACTGAGATGCCCAAAGAACCCAACACCACAGTTCTCTTTTTTTTTCTTTAAAAATAATTTTTGACCATATACACTCTGCTATATTTAAAATGGATAACCAACAAGGTCTTACTATATAACACAGGGAATACTGCTCGATGTTATGTGGCAGTCTGGATGGGAGGGAAGTTTGGGGGAGAATGGATACATGTACACGTATGGCTGAGTCCCTTTGCTGTCCACCTGAAACTATCACAATATTGTGAGTTGGCTATATTCCTATACAAAATAAAAAGTTTAAAAAAATCATTCTTGAGCAGAAACTAAATTTTTAAATTAAAAAATCCTGATTATCTTTATCCAAGTACGACTCTACTGATTTTTCCATATTTACTTCTAAGCCTTAATCATAACAACTTACTCTCCCAGAAGTGGAATAATTGTGTAGGTAAATTTCTGCTGTTTTCATTTATCGTTACTTTATTGGTCTGTGGCCTCAGAGTCTTCACAATGATTATTTTAATGACTAAATAATATCCCATTGCATAGATCTGCTATGGTTTGGTTAACCACTTCTGTGTTATGGTGAAGCACCTCGCACATTTAGATTCCCCATCCACAGAACATTTTCCTTATAATAAATTCTCGGAAAGAGGAAACTAAGTTAAAGGATATGAACATGTTCAACATTTTCACTGTTTTCTTACTTTTTTTCCTTTCTTGACTTTATCCTAGCTCCAGCCATAGAGTTTACTAATATCATAAGGCAAATTATCTGTTTACATTTGTTGCCAGTATTTGAAGGTGAGCTATTGCTTTCTTATGTATTTAATAAGCTTTTTTAACCTGAGTTTAAGTTACTGAAGCCAGTTTTTATTTTAAAAGTAATGCTTGCTCATTGTAAAACTTTGAATGTCCTTTATAAATTTGTGTATAATTTATCATATTGACTCATATAATCTTGTTTTTAAAAATGTATTGGAGTAAAGCTGATTTACAATGCTAGTTTCTGCTGTATAGCAAAGTGAATCAGTTATACATATACATGTATCTACTCTGTTTTATTTTTTTAATTTGTTTTTGACTGTACTGCGTCTTCACTGCTGTGCAGACTTTCTCTAGTTCTTGGGTCTTCATTGCTGTGCACAGGCTTTCTCTGGTTGTGGCAAACAGGGGCTGCTCTTCATTGCAGTGCTCCGGCTTCTCTTGTTGACGAGCACAGGCTCTAGGGCACCCGGGCTTCAGTAGCTGTGGCTCACAGGCTTAGTTGCCGCATGTGAGAGCCTGTGAGAGCTTCCTGCACCAGAGATCGAACCCATGGCCCCCGAACTGCAAGTGGATTCTTAACCACTTAACCAGGAAACTCGCCACCCATTTTTTAGATTCCTTCTCATATAGGCCGTTACAGAGAATGGAGAAGAGTCCCCTGTGCTACATGGTAGGTCCTTATTAATTATCTATTTCATATATAGTAATGTGTATATGACATATAATTTAGTGTATTCTTATTTAAACACTTTTTCAAATTCTCCATTGTTATCTATCGTTACTACTTTATTTTTCTGTAGCATCAATTCTAATAAGGCTATTCCTCCACAATAAAAATGAATGCTTTAATCTTTGCTAGTTTTTCCATGACTTGAATTAAATTTTTTAATAAGCTTATAGACTAGGAGTTTACATTGGTGTGTGGTATGAGGGCCTCAGAAAGGAGCAGATCTGTCTGATTGTATATGTTTTCTAATATACACAGTCCCACCCCTGGAAAGTCAGTTTAGTATATATTATCTGGTGGAGTAGCTATTTTTAAGGTTAAGCAGTCAACTTACACATTGCTTTGCAAGACTGGATTTCAATTTGTCCGGATATGAGTCTTGATTTACACTTCAACATTTCCTACAGCAACTAGCCTTACGCCGTCCACATGGTAAACAGCCCAAAAACATTTGTTAATTTGACCCGATTCAACATAAAAATAGAGCTAGTAGCACAGAGCTGTTATTTGAAAGAATAATCCAGAAGCTGAAAGGTACTGTTTTTAATTAAACATATCCCCACCTGTCAGTCTTTCCCAGCAGGATGGGATGCCTGCAATGCTGGGCGTGGGCATGGGCAAGGTTAACAGAGGAACAAACACACTTGGCTTCAAATCCTGCCTCTACCACTTCCCACCTGGGAGCCTTGAGCAAACTAAACTGGTTTCCTCATCTGTAAAAAAGACACAGAAGAGCTCCTGGTGTGCTTGAAGAAATAATACACTCAGAGCACCCAGCACTGTGCCTAGCTCTGGGAAGGTGCTCAGTGTGTGATGATGACTACTATCTTCCTTGGATGCAGGTCTCCACCTTGACCTGCATCCTTGCTAAGTGGCTTCAGTCGTCTGACTCTTGTGACCCTACAGACTGTAGTCCGCCAAACTCCTCTGACCATGGGATTCTCCAGGCAAGAATACTGGAATGGGTTGCCATGCGCTCCTCCAGGGGATCTTCCTGACCCAGGGATCGAAACCGCATCTCTTACACCTCCTGCATTGGCAGGTGGGTTCTTTACCACTAGTGCCACCTGGGAAGCCCAGGATGTGCACAGCTATGGGAAAGCTTGAGTGTCAAGAAAGAACTGTGACAGGTATCCAACAACCACTCCCCATCCTCCCCTCCCCACGAGTACTTGGGAGAATTCCAGCCCCAACTGTCTTTGCTGGGGCTGTTTTATCAAACCCAGGAATAGATTGTTGCCAAGTTATCTAAACTCTGCTTATCTGAGTCAGATTTTACCCGTCTAATTATCTATCATTAAAAGGCTGAATGCTTCCCAATTCATTCTAACACACACGTAGCAGTCCATGAAAAGAGTGGGATTTGCACACGGCTTGAAACATGTGGCCTTTTTCATAAGACTTTCAAGAGCAGCAACTTCCCCTTCCCAGGCTGCAAAATCATGAAGACAGGATTCATTCCAAGAAACCAAGGTATTCTCAGCACCAGGACATTAGCAGGCTAAAGGGGAAAATCTGTACCATGTTAATGGATGATGGAAAGGTATTTGACCCTATACAACATTCATCCTGATTCTCCTAAAAGAAAAATATACAACCCTGTTAGTGTTTGAGATATAGGAGACTCCCTTAATACCATAAATGTATTAGAAACCAACAGAAAACATGAAAAAAAATGGTGAATTCTTAAAGGCACTGCTATTAAAATTAGATTCAAGTCAAGAATGAGCTGTATCTGGGCTTGTTTTGGAAGTTGTAGTCAATGTGCTGATATAATAAATAAATTTATCATTATTCTAGGAAGATATGATGTTAATCAATAGAGGGATCATTAAAAAAAGAAATATCAAGCAAAAGAATCTTATGCAGCTATTAAAATAATGGTGTAGAACTACATATGTTATTGTGGAAAAGTGTCCAAGATATATTATCAAGTGGAAGAAACAAGATACAAAGAGCATTATCGTATGTTTAATTAAATCTATGTTTATATACTTACATTGAATATATATACGTATTGAAGTGAAAGTTGCTCAGTCGTGTCTGACTCTTTGCGACCCCATGGACTATACAGTCCATGGAATTCTCCAGGCCAGAATACTGGAGTAGGTAGCCCTTCCCTTCTCCAGGGGATCTTCCCAATCCAGGGATCAAACCCAGGTCTCCCACATTGCAGGAGGATTCTTTACTAGCTGAGTCACAAGGGAAGCCCATATGTATATATATTCTCTCTTTACATATATAAATTCTCTCTCTCTATATATATATATATATATAGAGAGAGAGAGAGAGAGACAGAGAGAAGACTGAAAGGAAATTCACCAAAATATATTTAGAGATAATATTTCTGGCAAGATACAGTGGGATTCCAGGTGATACTTATTTTCTATACTTTTCTGTATTTTCTGAATGCTTTATACTGTAATAAGCATATTTGTATAATGGGGAAAAAAACAATGAATCTCATTTACCCACAAACACATGCACGTTGGGCATGCATGCAAAATTCATTTCAAAGGATGAGCTGTTTTCCTCCTAAAGTGATTAGTGTTTGTGACCTAAGGCCACTTCCTTACTCACCAGATTGGTCTGTTCTGCCTGGTCCCTTCCCCCTGGAGAGCCCCAAATCCATGGGTTCCAGAAAGACCTAGCCCTGGGCCTGATTCCCCAAGCAGCTATGGCTCATGGTGTCAGCACCTGCCCATAGTCCTGCCCCATCTAATCTATTTGCAAAGAATTTCCAACCCTCTAAGGCTGCCCACCTTGCCCAAAGTTGGGAGGGCTCTTCCTTGCAGTCATCCAGGAGAAGTCTTTGCCTCATCGGTAGATGGATTTGGAAACCATTCTGGCAGTCTCATATACCTGGCTTCTTCGCCCCACTTCTGGATTGGAGGGCACAGGCAGAGCATGCCAGCTCCAGTAACCTCATCCCAGGTTTCTTGGAGACCTTAAGTGTCCCGTGCCCCAGCCCTGTACCTCAGAGAGTTGGTTGGATCCATCCTGCTACCTCATTCCTAGTGGCCACAATTTTGTGTCTGAACTCTGCATCTGCCACTGCCCACCTCATCATACATAGACATTGTCTGGCATATGTGGTTCATCCAGCCCTCCATTCTGCACCCTGGAGGTTGTAAGAAGGCCCCTAGTAGGTCTCAATGCTTGCTAGGAAGAGGACTGGATCATTTGTCAACTCCCTGTTTCAACCTGAGTCATAATCTAGCAGCCCCTCCCCTAAGCCTCCTCTACCTGTTACTCACCCCACACTCCACCAGCTTTACTCCTGGTCCAGAACCCACTAGGCCATCAGAGGTTGTCAGGCCTGCTCTATAAGGCTAGATATCCTCATCCCAGCCTGGAGCACACCCTTCAAATTGCTACAGCATTGAAGTGAAAGACCAAGTTTCAGGGTGACTCAGTAGACTGAAATCAAGACTGCTGTTGATTACTGGGATTTTTTTTTTAATTGGCATAGTCAACCTGCATCTCTCCAGAACCAACTCCCTATCAGTTTGACCCAGTAAGTAACATACAAATTCAAATGCCTTCAAATAGATTCGCTTTGAATTTGCTAACTTCATAGTCATTTCTACCCAGCCTAGGTATTTGATTTATAATTCCATAACATTTGAGGTAAAGCAAACTAGAAAAGGAGAAAATAGCAACTACAAGGCAGGCATCAGGAAGTGATAACCCAAGAAGAATTGCGTGTAAGGTTTGGGAAAACGTAGACCCTCAGAAGGAAAAAGCAAAAACTCTTATGTATCTGACATTACCACAAAGCACAATAATGGATGTTTACAGTATAACTCTTAGTCACACACAAACATGAGTTACATTCAGCATGCTCCCCAGGGATGCCTGCTGCTGCTGCTGCTGCTAAGTCACTTCAGTAGTGTCCAGCTCTGTGCGACCCCGTAGACGGCAGCCCACCAGGTGCTTACAAAGAACTCGCAGACTTCTGAAGGCTGCCTACTTGCCCAAATTTCAGGGCTCCGCTTTGCAGTACATTCATCAGGAGCTTTTGTACAACCACACAGCACAGGCAACATGGGTCAGTTCTCATCATCTGGATGGCAGTTCTTGGAAACTGATTTGAATGTACTTTTACTACTGATACTTCTATATACTGATATATTTAAAGCACAGATAGTGCTGTTTTGCTATACATGTGCAAGTTTCTAGAACTAGCCAATGAAGGGGAAAGAAACCTGAACCAATGAACTGTTAATGACTTAAGTTCTCTGGTTAACTTCAGTTTCCTCATCTGTACCCTGGAGTATATACTACCTGCCTGCAATACTTCAAACGATTCCTGTAAAGATAGGATGTATATGTGAAAAGGAATAAAGAGTATGTTTTACTACGGTAATTTCTCTTACCGAGACTGAGTCATGGAATAAAATGAGGAGAGGAAGGAAAATTACAAGTACATAGTACTCAGAGTTAGAGATTAGATATATCTGGCTTTACAATAATTTAGATAATTGGTTTACAATGAGCACTGCTCAAAGAGGAGTTCATTAACAATATGCAGCTCTCTGGGAAATAGCGACACCTACTGTACCTTGTCTGGTACTGCAACTGACTTGGAATACGGAAAGCCTTCAAACCTAATTTTCAGTTCAATTCAGTCGCTCAGTCGTGTCCGACTCCTTGCAACCCCATGAATCGCAGCATCCCAGGCCTCCCTGTCCATCACCAACTGCAAGAGTTCACTCAGACTCACGTCCATCGAGTCAGTGATGCCATCCAGCCATCTCATCTTCTGTCGTCCCCTTCTCCTCCTGCCCCCAATCCCTCCCAGCATCAGAGTCTTTTCCAATGAGTCAACTCTTCGCATGAGGTGGCCAAAGTACTGGAGTTTCAGCTTTAGCATTATTCCTTCCAAAGAAATCCCAGGGCTGATCTCCTTCAGAATGGACTGGTTGGATCTCCTTGCAGTCCAAGGGACTCTCAAGAGTCTTCTCCAACACGACACCTAATTTTAGTCAGGCACAAAATACCATTGCAAAAATTAGTTTTTTCATAGCAGCACTATTTATAATAACCAAGACATGGAAGTAACCCAAGTGTCCATAGATATATGAATGGATAAAGAAGATGTGGCATTTATAATACTATTCAGCCATAAAAAAGAACAAAATAATGCCATTTACAGCAACATGGATGGACCTAGAAATTACTGTTTTAAGTGAAGTAAGTCATACGGATAAAGACATATCATATGATATCACTTATATGTGGAAACTAAAAAAAATTATATAAATAAACTTATTTGCAAAACAGAAATAGACTCACAGACATAGAAAACAAATTTTTGTTACCAAAGGGAATAGTGGGTAGGGAGTGGTAGATTAGGAATTTGGAATTAACCTATACACATTGCTATATATAAAATAGATAAATAACAAGGATTTACTGTATAGCACAGGAAACCATATTCTATATCTTGTAATAAACTATAATGGAAAATAATTTCAAATATATATACATACATGTATATGTATAATTGAATCACTTTTTTGTACACTTAAAACTAATACAACATTGCAAATTAATTAGCTATTATTCAATTTTTAATTATTTAAACAATTTTAAGTGGCCACAGAGTATTTTCCTCGGAAAAAAATCACAATTTTCTTCCATTTAAAAGTAACTTCTATTATTTTTAATTTGAATGTAATGTATATTAATTGTAGAAAATTTTAAAAAGAAAATATAGTCCAATAACATCATCAACACTTAATACTTCAATTACAGCCACTGCCGGTACCACCATCATTCTCTCCTCATTCTTCTCTTTCTTCTTTCCTTTCTTCTCTTTTCTTCCCCTCTCCACTCAAAAAAAAAAAAAAAAAGTAAAGTAAAATCCCTCACCAGGTTTTATAAAATCTCTCATCATTACCAACAACTTGGTATGTATTATTCCACATATTTCTGTACCAATGGCAGTATATATCTATCACAAACAATAATAGACTGGACTGTTTGTCCTTGACCTCCAGCCAGAGATTACCAGGAACACAGTGGTAGCTGGGTTTATCACTCTACAGCGAGAGAGAATGCACAGCATGGGCAACTATGGTTGTTTCAGTAACAGGCTGTGAGGAGGGACTTACACGTGTGTTGGTGGCTTGCAGGAGGGTTTAAGGACGCAGGGCTTTGCTCTAGGCTGGGTGTTGCCAGAAGCAACATAATTCTCTGTTGTTATTGTTCAGTCACTCAGTTGTGTCCGACTCTTTGCGACCCCATGGACTACAGCACTTCCTGCAGACTTCTCTGTCCTTCACCATCTCCCGGAGCTTGCTCAAACTCATGTCTGTTGAGTCAGTGATGCCATCCAACCATCTCATCCTCTGTCGTCCCCTTCTCCTTCTGCCTTCAATCTTTCCCAGCATCACAGTCTTTTCTAATGAATCGACTCTTCGCAGCAGATGGCCAAAGTATTGGAGCTTCAGCTTCAGCATCAGTCTTTCCAATGAATACTCAGGATTGATTTCTTTTTGGATTGACTGGTTTGATCTCCTTGCAGTTCGAGAGACTCTCAAGAGTCTTTCCCAACACCACAGTTTAAAATTGTCAATTCTTTGGCACTCAGCTTTCTTTATAGTCCAACTCTCACATCCATCCATGACTACTGGAAAAACCATAGCTTTGACTAGCTGGATCTTTGTCAGCAAAGTAACCTCTCTGCTTTTTATGACTGTGTCTACTTTATATCGGAGAAGGCAATGGCACCCCACTCCAGCACTCTTGCCTGGAAAATCCCATGGATGGAGGAGCCTGGTGGGCTGGAGTCCGTGGGGTCGCTAAGAGTCAGACACGACTGAGCAACTTCACTTTCACTTTTCACTTTTATGCATTGGAGGAGGAAATGGCAACCCACTCCAGTGTTCTTGCCTGGAGAATCCCAGGGATGGGGGAGCCTGATGGGCTGCCGTCTATGGAGTCACACAGAGTCGGACATGACTGAAGCGACTTAGCAGCAGCAGCAGCTACTTTATGTCTTTATGTCTTCTTTATGTCTGTGTCTATTCTGCTGCTCTGCATATAGGATCATCAACATCATCTTTCTAAATTCCATATATATGCATTAATATACAGTATTTGTCTTTCTCTTTCTGACTCACTTCACTCTGTATATAGGCTCTAGATTCAACCACCTAATTAGAACTGACTCAAACATGTTTCTTTTATAGCTGAGTAATATTCCATTGTATACATAACTTCATTATCCATTCATCTGCCAATGGACATCTAGGTTGCTTCCATGTCCTAGCTATTGTAAACAGTGCTGCAATGAACATTGGGGTACACGTGTCTCTTTAGTTCTGGTTTCCTCAGGGTATATGCCCAGCAGTGGAATTGCTGGGTTGTATGGCAATCCTATCCCCAGGACTTTAAGGAATCTTCACACCGTTCTCCATAGTGGCTGTACCAATTTACACTCTACCAATGGTGTAAGAGGGTTCCCTTTTTCCATACCCTCTCCAGCATTTATTATTTGTAGACTTTTTGATGGCAGCCATTCTGACCATGTGAGATGATGCCTCATTGTGGTTTTGATTTGCATTTCTCTAATAATGAGTGATGTTGAGCATCTTTCATGTGTTTATTAGCCATCTGGATGTCTTCATTGGAGAAATATCTGTTTAGGTCTTTTATCCACTGTTTGATTGAGTTTTTTACTTTTCTGGTATTGAGCTGCATGAGCTGCTTGTATATTTTGGAGAGTAATTCTTTGTCAGTTTTGTCATTTGCTATTATTTTCTCTAATTCTGAGGGCTGTCTTTTCACCTTGCTTATTGTTTCCTTCATTGTGGACACCACCATTCTACTTGCTGTCTCTATGAATCTGATTACTCTAAGTACCTCATATAAGTGAAATCATATAGCATTTTTGTGATTGGTTTTTTTCACTTATCATAATGTCCTCAAGGTCCACCCATGTTGTAGCATATATCAGAACTTCCTTCCTTTCTAAGTCGTGTAAGAAACATGTTGTTTCAAACCACTAAGAATATGGGGTTGCATATTATTACATCATAGCAAAGCCTGTCCTGAGTAGTACAGCAATAAATACCCAAAAGAATAAGAACGTATCTAATAAAGCTCCTAAGGACAGCTTTGTCATAAAACTTTGCAGTGGTAGCATACGACAACTTAATTTGTCAACTAGGAACAGATTCAAGTTCCCTTCTAAGAAGGTTTACCTGGGAATTACAAAGTGATCATGACGCAATGAGCTATAGTATTATGATGAAACCACAGACAAATTGCCAAAATCCAGTAAATCTGAGAGGTGATCAGTTTTGAGTCTGATTAAAAAAAATATTAATTTGGTGGAAAGGTATGCAGATGAGCTACACTAGAAGGACTGACTCCTGCAAAGGGTTGGAAGAAGCCCCTTCTTATTCATTTCAGACAGCTAGCAGTCTTTCAGTTCTACTCTGTCTACAGTCAGTTCTGCCCTCTCCATCTATAGGTCAGTTCATAATGCAGGCATTCTATTCTCAGATAGTTTCAGACACGCTGGTGTTAGTTATTAGGTGTGTGGATTTTTCTCCACAAACTCATAGGTACAAAAACTATTATCTCTATAAGTCTAATTAACCTGGTTCTGAACTCCCAGTCACTTCGTGGGGAAAATATTCTATCTCAGCCATTTGCAGATGGTTATCCTTCTCCCTGATACTGCTGCTGCTGCTGCTGCTAAGTCGCTTCAGTCGTGTCCAACTCTGTGCGACCCCAGAGACAGCAGCCCACCAGGCTCCCCCGTCCCTGGGATTCTCCAGGCAAGAATACTGGAGTGGGTTGCCATTTCCTTCTCCAATGTGCTGGGAGCCAGCGTGAGGAACTCCACCCGTGGCAAAGGTCATGAGGAAGGAGGCTTGGCATCCGCAAAGGCGGGATCGAGCCTCAGGAGTCCCCCTGGATATTCTCGAGTATCCACCCCCAAAACCAGAGTCTGCCTACTTTACTGCCTACTCTACTGCCTACTTTACTAGTACTACATACTACCTTATGCTCTCACCTCTGACTTTACTGGGACAGCCCCCACCACCATCTCGCTGTCTCTGAAAAGGAGTTAACTTACAGCTCCAGTTAATAAAGTTCCTGGGCATAATAGGAGTGTTTAAATCCAAACCCCTCAGATGGCTCTCTAACTTGCCTGACAAGTTTACCCGGACTCCTACAGCTATGCATATGATTGTTTACAGTCTCCCAACCGTGAGAGGCACGGGAAGCTTAAGATATTCAAATAGCTTAGAGCCTCTCGGAGAGTTAGAAGCTGTCAGAATAAAACTAGTAGAAGATTTCATTGATGAGCCAATGCTTACTGCCAAGTTTCCACATCCCCTGTTTTGTATCCTTGAATGTGTATTAATTAATATACTTGGTATGTAGAAAAAATAAGTAGTGGCCTTGGTGTTAGCAACTTTAGACCCTTAAGGTAATAAATTCTTTCCTTTGTTGTAAACCCACTGCACCTCTGCCCTATAGGAATGCAACTTTATCTAACACCTTCAGAGGATGGCGCCAAACTTTGAAATAATTACTCTTAGAGAAAATAAGTCTTATGGTTGACAAACCTTTGTCAGAGTCATAAAATGTTAATAGGCCTTCTGGCCAGAAGATGATGTAAATCACCTAAACCATTTGTATACGATAAGTTTGCAGAAAAGAAACCCTGGTTTCAATAAGGATCAAAGACTGCTGACTTTGCATGATTTCACACCCCTTATTATCCTCTATGTGCAACTTAGGGTATAAAAGCCCCTGTTGAAAATAAAGCTACGGGCCTTGCTCACCGAAGCTTGGTCTCCCCATGTCATTCTTTCTCTCAACCTCTGGCTGAGTTTCCATCTGGAGCACGGAGGCCCACCAAGCTTACTAATTTTGCCTGGGCTTCTAAGATCCAACCGGGGAGGCCTCAGTGTCTCCTCTCCCACGGGAGAATGGAAGGACACCTGTGGCCTACGTAAGTGGTGCAAACTTCTTGGCTTTAAGTTTTATTGGCTTTCCGCATAAACTAAGCTACTCAGCCTCTTTTCTCCACTGAATTTTCCTGCTGAGCTATCCTCATTCTATTATTCTTTATATCTTTGATTAATATTTAATTAAAGCTATCGTATCCAATTCACCGAAGCCATCTCCCCTTTGAATTCCCTGGATTAGCCAGGGCTGGACCCCGGTACCAATGCATGAAAGTGAAAAGTGAAAGTGAAGTTGCTCAGTCGTGTCTGACTCTTAGCAACCCCATGGACTGCAGCCTACCAGGCTCCTCCATCCATGGGATTTTCCAGGCAAGAGTACTGGAATAGGGTGCCATTGCCTTCTCCGATCCTTCTCCCTAGAACTGAACATGAATTCAGGGTACTTCTGTGGCTCCCACCAAAGGAAAGAAGAGTCTCTGGTTCCATGATTGCTGCTGATATTCTCATCATCCAACCTCACACAAAAGATAGGCAGTTCCATCCTTCCACACCAAAGCATGCGGACACCTGCCCATAATCCTCAAGGCCATGACTGTCTCCAGCATCCATAACTTCTATCGCACCAGAGCGGGAGTCACTCCTGGAGAAGCTGCATGGAAACGGGACACAGTTCTACATCACTGAAAGGAAAAAGCAGCCAACTCCATCTTCACCTCTCTTCTGCCTCCTCACTTCTTCTAGGAAAGGAATAGCTTACCTCCCACACACAATTAAATGTATCTCGAAAGGAGAGTATTGAAGCATGTGCCAAGTCTTTGCCCTCTTGGGCTTTGCCCTCTTGGGCAGGGGAGAATTCCAGAGGACCCATCTGAGGCTGATTAGAACCTTTCCTGACAGGTATGGGGCTTGCTGGCAAAGGCCTGAAGCCCGAGCTTGCCCTAGGAGTTCTCTTCCTCAGCTTCTGATTAGAGAGGTCTGATCAGCCCCAACACGTAAACTTCAGCGAGTCCCTGGAGTGAACCTCAGCCCCAAGTAGACTGTATTCCCAGCCTCCTCAACCCAAAGGACTTGCTTGAAACTGAAGTTGAGATATTGGTCTTTGGATCCAGCGTCAGTTGCTGACTCCTCCTGCCTCGACCATGGCTCCAGCTGCAAGTGATAAAAGCCTTCAGCCTGTGGTTCAGCGTTGCCACGCCTTGAAGTCCATGAGAAGGGCACCACACACACCAGTGGGAAGCTCTGGATTCACTGGTAGCCCTAAATCCTAGGCTCAGTGTGTCTAGGGAAAACCCAATCTCATGGGCTGGGAACCCAAGAAAGAAGAGAGGAAGACAGTTCCTGGCTTGCATTTATTTCTCCACAGGACCCAGAAGCAGTTTTCTGAAATTGACCCCTCATCTGGGCTCTTCCAAATACCCCGACTCCACCTAACATCCACAGGGAGCCAGGTCATTCTCTCTGTTGCTTGCCCCTCTATACTCTAACCCAAACCTGGTGCTTTACATCAATCCAGTTGGACTTCACCTCACCTGGGACCACATCTTCTGTCTACCGGCCACACAAATTGCCATATCACAGAGAGGTCTGTGCCAGGACTCTACTAGCGAGAATTTTAAGCTGCATAAACAATTCTTACTGCTTTTATTGCTAGTTTTTCCTCCATGTGGTGAAAACTGATCTTTAAAAATTCCAACCCTGACTCTACTAAAAACAAAAAAGGCCAGTCCAATCCGCACACCCTTGAGATTGGAGCCATGTTGTAGCCATGACTGCCCCCTCTGACAGGGGCGCAGTAGCCAGGAGGGACAAGGTCCAGCAGATACATAAAGGAACCCTCTCCTCCCATCACTTGTGGGGCTACTGGGGAAAGGTAGGGAGTCAGGAGACTCCCAGGAAAAGATGTGAGTCTGCCTCCTGTTGGGTTAGGGCCAACATTCTGGAATTCACTTGGCTCATGACAGTCAATGGTGAGCATGTCTTTCTGGCTCTACTTTCAGTAAGGTCACGCGGATAGTAGCAGACCACTGGTTAGGGTTGACAAGCTAAGAGTCACAATGTGTGGACCAAAAACAGAGGGGGATTTAAGAGTGAGGGCCAGAAAGTGGGTGACCTTTACAGTCTGGAGGTAAACACAAATACAAACCCCATCCCCAGCCCTCTCCCTGGCTGCTTTTATGTGCAAAAGCCAGTCAGGTCTCTGGTAGCCAGAATCCTCACAGCTCTACCCGCAGGAACCCTGCACACTTCTTCACCTCCCTTATTACTGGATTCTTTCCAACCCCACAACCCCACAGTCTGCAGATAACGCAACAGTTATTCACATTATTTCTTTGGGAACAGGTTTCACATTTCTATCCTCTCACTCACTCTTGGGGCTTGAACCTTCCACAGCCGAAGACGTGGCTCCCCTCCATTCCTGCCTATTTCCAACTTTCCTCAGTTTTCCTACATTTCACTTCTCATTTTCCTCCAACCAGAGCCACTATCCAAGGACCAAATGCCCCACATCCACTGTGATCTGGCCTTCCCTCCTTGTGGAACTGTTCTCCCCCTTTCCCAGAGACTCCAGGTCCCTCTGAAATCTCCCATTCCCTTCCTTCCTCAAAATAAAACTAACCCATAACCTCAAGAGAGTACAGTGAGTGAGGACAAACCAAATACAGAGCCCTCCTCCATTCCCACAAAGATTAATAAGGTCACCAAGGTCAGATGCATCTGAAGAGTATAAAAATCACAGGCCCTGCTCCCAAAACCTAGACACTGGCAGCTAAGATCTGACCAGAGATGACCCAGGACAGGATGTTTGTGCGTGGCAATGACTCTTCTCCAACCAAATGAGGCTTAAAGTGATTGCATGTGTCATGGTTATCCGATGGTTCAACTGTGTGATTATGGCATAATAAGCCAATTTTTACAAAAACAACCACTACTGGTATACATAGTGCTTTATTGTTTACACATTCTCTCATTTAATCCTTGCAGCAACCCTGAGGTAGGTATTATTATCCCCACTTTACAGATGAGTAAGCCATTGTTCCAAGGTTAGATTACTTGCTGAAGATCACACACTTACTTACAGCAAAGCCACCGATAATCACAACCCAAGGGGACTCTTGAGTAGTTCACGGGCTGCTGTCAAGGAAAATAGAGCTGAAAACCTCAACTGGGAAAGGCTGGACCATTTATGAGAGTTCAGGGGGGTCCCTCACCAGGGATGAATGAGGCACATTCACAGGCCAAGACTGGAACTGAGCAGGAGAAGCCTAGAGCTCCTGGGAGTTGTGAAGCAAGAGGAGGTCTTTACACTTGGTGAGAGTTGACGTGTCTTCAAGTAGGCACAGGGCCCACCTTCCAAGGAATGGAGCAACAAGAAGGTGTCCAGCAGCTGCCAGTCCAGAGGCTAGCCACAGGGCAAGTGTGGCAGGGCAGGAAGAGCTGCCCCTGCTTGGCACTACGTCAGCTTGGCCAACATGTGTTGACTTTCAGGTAGTGGTCCTTTACTTTTGTTAAGGCTTGAGAATCTGATGAGAGTCATAACCCCCCACCCCCGAGAAAAATATAGACACACGTGTACAGACAGCATCTTGCATATGGTTTTAGGGAGGCCGTGAATCTCAGGTGAAATCCTGCTTTACAGCAAGGATGTCATGAGTAAAGTCACCGAAACCAACCTATCTTTGTGCAGCTTGTATTTACCATGGCTGTTCCCGTTTTGCTATCCCCTGATATTTAGAATGTTGTGAAGTTTTAACAGAAGTCAAGGAGAGGGTTCTAACCAGAGAAAGAGTAGCTGTGCATGGCAGTGGTGGCAGCCAGGAGGCAAAAACAAAGAAAATGATAGGGTCATATGTACTATTCCACCCAGAAGATCACTTCCGGGGTTTTTGTCTACTCAACAGAAGGGCTGTGAGAGGTGATGGAGACAGGGCAGTGGTTTCCTCCTTTCAGAAAGGAGAACCATTCCCTCACTGGCTACAGGGTCTAAAGCCCTGTAGGCATTGCCCTACTCCAACCTGACCCTCTCAACATCCCATGAATACACCTGAGCATCGGGCCAGTCATCCATGCACGTGTGGCCAGGTAATCTATGAACACCCGTGTATTTACACATGCTCTTTCATGGAAGAAGGAAAACTGGGATGGGGTAGATCTCAGGACAGAGATTGCGTGTTGCAGTTTGGGGAGCATGCATTCCCCACAGAGAATCACATACATTTCAAGAATCAGCACAAGGAGTCAGGGCACATGAGCCCCCAAACACTTCCACAGTTCCTCCTTCTGGCCAGGGCCCAACCCGAAAGCAAAGTCACAGCGATGTCCTGGGCCAAAGCGCCAAATTAACAAGCCCAAGAGAGTGGGCTGAAGGGGTCACAAGGGTTGAGCAGGCAAGTGCAGGAAAAGTCCCGATTCACTGTGACAGCAGTTCTGATCTCTCAGGGGAATCTGGCAAGTCCTGGCCCTGAACCCGTCCAGGCCCAGAGAGAGCAGACAGGGAAGTTGAAGTGACCATTCAAAGGACAAAGAAAACTCAGAGGCCACGGTGACATTCCAGGCCCACTGACCCCCCAGCATCCCAGTGGTCATTCCATCCAGGGGTCACTCATGCACTGGTGCTTATTTGCCCGGCCCTAGATGGACGTCTCATCACAGGTGGCTAGAGGAGCCCCAGTTAGCCGAATGTGGGCTGGGCTTGGGCAAGGATCAAGTAGAAAGGGTGGAGGGAAGCCACCAAAGCCACTGCCCCTCTTGGCCAGGGCCAGGGGCAGCCGCTCATCTTCAGGAGAGGGAGAGGGAGGATCCTGGCTGTAGCTTGTGGTACCAGACGGTGGGACCCCCAGGTCCAAGCCCACCTTGTCTCTAGCCAGAAGTTCCCTTTGTCGCTGTCGCTGCTGATGCCGACCAATCAGGAGGAGAGTCAGGGATGCTGCAAGAACTCCCAGGAAGAAGCCTGCTAGTCCAGCCCCTATTGTGTGAGCCTGGCTCAAGGGGCCCCGCGGGGTGCCCCACACCAAGCTGTAAGCAGCCACCACGCGGGCTGCCCCACCCTCCTGACACTCACAGGCATAAGCACCCATGGCCTCTGGGGATATCACCACTTCTAGCCCCTCCTGCTGGCGGGTGAGTGCAGTCACTCCGCTGGGCTGGCGCCACACGCAGGATGCCCAGGCTGAGCTCGGGGAACACGGCAAGACCACATGTGCAGCTGCAGCCACAGGAACTTCAAACACCACCGGGTGTTCTGGAGAGAAAGCAGAGGCACAGACGATGGTGATGCTATAGGTTTGGGGTGACAGAAATGTGGGGTGATATGAGAAGGGGCCATGGGGGACAAAGCCAAAAAGGGGATTCCCAAAGACAGTAAGGCTGCCATATCTTCCAGGAGACAAGTTTTAAAGTAGGTCCAAAAAGGACTACTTTCTAGGCCCTTCCAGCCACTCCACCCATATTTCCCTAAACCATACAGACCTCCAGGCTCTTCAGGACACAAAGAAGAGACATCCGCTGACTCTATGTCTTGAACCAGCCTATAAAGAAGAAAATACTTGATAAATCCAGTGTCAACATCCCCTCTACCCTCCTCGGTACCACTGAACGTTCACTTGCCAATTGGACCTCCCGTCATCTCATAAATCACTTCTAGAATTATCAGTCAACATTCTCTTCATCCCTAAACTTTTCCCCAATACCTTTTAGATGCATGACATTTTCTACAAATTCTACAAATATTTCTATTTGTAGGATTCTACAAATTCTACAAATATTTCTAGTAGTCGACAGAGAATTAAATCTGCACTAGGTCTGTCAGAAAGACATTTGGTTGGGGTACAAACAAAAGAAACACAGGAGCTTCCAAGAAGTACAGCTGGTTGTCCACAACCCCAAGATTTCTCTGGAAATCTCTGGTCAAAGATTTTTCTGTTAAGAGAAAAGCTTCTTTCCTATCACAGTTAATCAAAATCCTGTTAGGATCAGTGAGATGACTGTCTATTTCATAAAATAGCTCAGCTAAAGGCATATCTGTGGTTGTCACCAATGCTTGAGGATGAAATCACCTTGCAAGTGCATAAAAGTGTAAAGAGAAGGATTAAACCCAGGGGAGTATTAGCATTCAGAAACTAGCTGGAAAAAGAACCAATAAGAGAGACATCTAGATAGGTGAGAGAGGTAGGAAGGAAAACCAGGAGAATGCAGAATCATAGAAGGCAACAAGATAACGTTTTTCAAGGAAGGAAAGAGGGAGTGAAACCACTTCTGAGAGCACTTGTAGAGTGAAAACTGAGAAGCCAATGGCAACACGCAAGTCAACCACAGGCAGGGCAGGTCCAGCAGGGATGAGGACAGGCGGATGAGTTAGTATGGGCTGACGGATGGACACACAAGTGATACGAGCACACAAACCACACACACACACACGCAGGGCAACATCAACCCATGAGAAACAGACTCAGACGGATGGCTGGGCAGGAGCTGGGGCCCCAGGCAATGCAACAGTGTAGCCACACTCACCCTCCACGCTCTCCCAGGTGGGCCACACACGCAGCTAGCGGATCGCTCCAGGCACAGGCAGGGTCTCGGGCCAAAATGCACTCTGAGCAGCTCTGCAGACGGCCACAGTTGGCTGTATTCACTTGTGTCACCTCAGTACGGGAGCCAACCAGGAGCCAGTTCTACAGAAAGGGAATGAGCAAAAGGAACGTGCTAGCTCTCCCAGACCTCAGGGTCACCAACTGTCTCTGGATTCAGACATCTTCCCACCAGACTTGCCAAAATCTACAACTCACTTGGTATAACTTCATATTCTCAACTGGCTGAGGCTCTGGGAATAAAGCCAGATCCTCAAGGACACTGAGCTGGTCTCCAATCTGCACTGCTCGGTGGAGGTGTCCGTCCTCTAGGAAGCAGGCAAGGAGCGAAACATCATAACATAACTACCTGTGCCCGGGACCCTGATTACCTGTATGCAGGGGACCCTCTCTGTGGCCACAGCCTGTGTGCACTGGATGGGCAACTTGCTTGGCTATTAAACATACCTGTCCCCAGATAGAGCACATCATACTCTTTCCCTGAGAGGCTGGGCACCCTGTGGGCCACAACTCTGAGATAGGCTGTATCGGTCGTGACCAGGAGGGGGCGGCCATCAGCTGGAAACACTGGCCTGTCCATGAGCGGGTGGTCCCGGATGAAGGTGAGCACACGGTCAGGCAGGAAGAGTGATGAGCCAAACTGCTGGAGCTTCATGTTGTTGGTGATGCACTAGAGGAAACAGAATGTGTGACAAAGCTTCGCAGGGCCAGGAAGTGTCTGTGATGCTTAGCTGGACTCTTGTCCTCGTGGGGCAACTCAGTTCTTCACTGCCCCAGCCCCCTCACCTCTCCAGGCCTGGGCTGGGGTACGTCATTGTCCATGACAGGCAGTCCCCTGTTGCAGTCATGTTTCAGCTCTCTGAAGGGACCGTTCAGCACAGTCCGAATATCTTGGGGTCGGAAGGAACAGACAGCAGAGATGGCAGCCCCTTCCCTGGAAGAGTCACAGATGGGAGCCAGATATTTGGTGGGAACTGGGGGGAGGCAACTCAGCCCCTGCCAAATGAGATGACCCATGAGAAACACACAGGGAGCTGTGCAGCCTGCCCCAGGGCAGAGGGAGCAGGGTTCCAGGGAGAATCCACCCCACTCTGGAGGAGACCACACTGACACTGAACCAATCCCAGGTATCTTCCACCCTGTAACTCTCCATATCAGGAGCCCCTCACCACTGGGAGGAAAAGATGCCGTAAAAGACAGGGGTCCCTGCTCCACCCTCAGGTCGAAGAATGGCCACGTCCTGCAGGACACTCGAGGCCCGGCCGTGCTCAGGCCCTGGACACAGCAGGTCAGCCTTTAGAAAGGTCGTCCATCTCTGCTGGAGGGTCTTCCGGCCCCCAAGATCGCCCTGGGATGACAAGCACGTAGGAAGTTCTCTATAGAAGACCAACGTTAGGGAAGGACCGTGGAGACCAATACACACTCCCCCCAGACACAGTCAAGATGCATAGAAATGCAAGGACAGAGACAGAGTAACTGAGGAGGACAATGCGATACGGGGCGGGCAGGGTCACAATAATGAGCGTGACCACGTTTATTGTGCAAGTGTAAAGTACTGCACTACGTGCTTTACATAAGTTGCTTCATTTAGTCCTCAGAACAGTACCTATTCCTGCCCAGAGTCACACAGGCAGTATGCAGTGTAGCAAGGACTGGAACCCAGGTCTGTCAACAGTTCCTGCCTTTAACCTCTACACTGCGGTGTCACACGGGGTAATAATGGGGTAAAAGAGGCCAGAGCCCTTTCTCCCACATTCCTCAAGCTACCAGAAAAGTAGTTAAGGTCCAGCAGAAAAGGAGATGGAAGAGAGACACAAAGACAGAGACCAGAGGAAAAGACAGGAGGACAAGCGGAGCAGAAAACAAGGCAGACAGCTGGGATCAGGGTCTCACCGCACACACACGAGCCACCCTCGGGACTTTAATGCGTTCGTATGAATCAAACGCTCGAGCAATCTCCGTAAAGAAGAAGTAGATCTCATCGTCTCCATCTTCATCCCCCCACTCGGCTGGGCTCAAGGCCATGGCTGCAACAAAGGCTGGGGCTGGAGAGACCAGCGGCTTCAGATCCCACAGACATAGTCTGGGGCCGCCCAGCCTCCCCCGACTGTGTCCCCGGAGCAGCCCCCCTCTGCCCACCGTTAAGCCAGGATGGCAAGGTCTCTGTCCGAATCCAATCCTCAGCGCGACCTACAGCCCGAGAGATGATCGGCTCGGTCCCCAGGTAGTTCTTCACAGTGGCAGCGTAGAGGGCGCCCCCTGCAGGGTGACAGCGAGAAGATGGGCTGTCAGACTCACTGAGGGAGCCTGCAGAAAGGGTCACAAGGGCAGAGGAGGGAGTAAAAGCAGGGGCAAGAACCCTCAAGGGCTGAGCACCCATGTGCCAGGCACTGCTAAGCACAGGAGGCATTAACTCACTTAAAGTGTTCCAGGGCAGTAACAGGAACCAGGGTTAAGGTGAAAATGCTAGAATGTTCATGTATAAGAAAGAAGAATAAAAGCTATCCCTGTGGAAATTAAGATTTTTTTGTTGGTCTGTTTCTTGTTGTTGTCATTTTTAATGACTTTTCTGTTTTACAATATGCTAATTACATGATAACTTTCCAGGAAGAGGTGTGCTCTGCAGCACGTTCCCATCTTGCTGAGCTCTCCCACTATGGTGAATGTCTAAAGGAACTAGTGATCTTTCTGGGCATTAGTGGCGTACGCTGCCCTGGAACAAATCACCACTTTAGAGTATACTAGCATCATTTAGGGAACTGATCAAAATGCAGATTCCTAAACCTGGGGCCCACAATTCTCACTCAGTAGAGTCGGGGGTTGGCCCAAGAACTACATTTCAAACAAGCCGAGTTACTATGGTGTGGGCGACTCAAGACCTCACTTTGAAAAACACCAACCCAAGGGGTTTCTGGATGTTTCACAGCCAGCCATAGGAAGCAACGAGGAATCAGATCCTTCCTCCTGGTTCAGTGGCATAGAAGAGGTGCTCTAGCGATGGTGGGGATTGGAGAAGTGAGATATCACACGCATTCTGGGAAGAAACGGAAGGTGCAGCTCTGTGGGCTGACTATAAGAACTATAGCCACTCTGATCAACACCGCCAAAGGCTCGGCCAATACTGGAGAAAACAACTTAGGGGATGAAAGAAGGTCACAAACCCCCTACTGGAGTTTTGAGTATTACAGGGACTCTGCAGAGAACAGAGAAGCATTCCTTCACCACCTACTATATGAGAGGCACTGAGCCGGGTGCTAAGAACATCACTGCTCCCCCAAGAATTCCCAGTTGAGTGTAGAAGACAAATGTAACCAGATACCAGGAGGTGTGGACTCCTAGATGTGTGGGGGAGCACAGAGGAGGACCCAGCCACCTCTAACTAGGACAACAGCATCTCAGAGGTCATGTCTGAGCTGGCTCTGAAGAATGAGCAATTTGCCAGGCAGAAGGACTTCAGGGAGAAGACAGGCAAGTGGGGAAGGGGAGAGCCATGTTTGGGGATGTGGGGCACTCCCAGTGGGAGCACAGGGCAAGTAAGCAGAGATCGCTAGAGGTGCAGTGATAGGCACTCAGTTGTGATGAATCTTCTCTGTATCACCAGGAAAATGTGGACTTTATCCTAAAGGTGAAGGCAAAACCGCAGAGATTTTCTTGAGGAGGAGTGACATAATTAGTTTTGTTTTTTAGGATGACAATGCTAATTAAAAGGGCCTTCTCACAGCAGAAACTAATTCAAAATTGTAAAGCAACTACACTCCAATAAAACTTAACTGAGGACTTCCCTGGTGGTCCAGTGCTTAAGAATCTGCCTGCCAGTGCAGGGGACGCAAGTGCTATCCCTGGTCCGGAAAGAGTCCTCATACCGCCACTTGCTGCCACTCAAGTCACCACAACTCATGTCTACGCACAGCAAGGAAAACCCAGAGCAGCCATTAATTAATTCATTCATTTTTAAAAAGGACCTTCATACAGTCCTGGCAAGAATAAAGGAGGACTAAGGCGCAGCAGAGGAAAGAAAGAGGTTGGATTTGGGAGATATTTCTGAGGTACAGCCTATTAACAAAATTTGAAAATCGAGTATGAGATGTGAAAGAATGTAGTGAGACAATGTCTCTAAGGTTTCCACCTATAAGATGGACAATAGGAGTTGGTGATATTATGAACCAAGTAAAGGTATGACGGAAGGCTCATAAAGGAGGTGGCCTCAGAGGAGGCGATTTCAGGTTTTGGATGCGCAAAGGTTGAAATGCCTTCGGGACATGTGGATGGAGCCACTGGAAGGCGATTGAACAGAAGGGTGTGGACAACAGGGTCAGAGCCAGGCAACCTGGGAGTCATGTTTAGGTTGCTATGTGAACCTAAAAGCCAGAGGAAAAGGGAGAAGGAAACCCTGGGGCACTGCCACTTGAGAGCAGTTGAGAAGATCATGTCAAGGAGGCTAGAGAAGCAAGCAAGGCTGGAGTGCTGGAGGCTGGTGTACAGGAACCCCAGCAAGAGCCACAGGGTCCTGCATGCTGAGGGAGGCAGCAGAGGGCAGGGCCACCTTGAGGGGAGCACTGCATCCCGGGCTCACAGATGCTCCTGTGAAGCTACACGTCTCAGGCACTGAAATGATACCGCTAAACTTAAAAACACCTGATGCAGGGCAAAAAAAAAAAAAAATAAAAAGGTGGGGGGGCCAGGAGGTGGGAGGGGAGACTACCCTATCACTCAAGCTTGTGAAAGGAATCCAAGCATTTTAGAGTCAGGAAGGGTTGGGTTTGAACTCTGAATACTTATTAGTAGTGTGATCTTAGGCAAATTACCCTTCCTAAGCCTCAAGTTCCTCAAATGTAGAATATGGATAATACCGCCTTCCACTCAGAGCAGTAACATAAAGTAAAAATAAAGTGTTAGTCACTCAGTCATGTCCAGTTCTTTGCGATCCCATGGACTGTAGCCCACCAGGCTCCTTTGTCTGTGGAATTCTCCAGGCAAGAATACTGGAGTAGGTTGCCATTCCCTTCTCCAAGGGATCTTCCTGACCCAGGGTTAGAACCCAGGTCTCCTGCACTGCGGGCTGATTCTTTACCATCTGAGCCACCAGGGAAGTCCTACTCAGAGCAGCGCTAAAGGTTAAATGAGATAAACAGAGAAACCCAGGTGGGGCCTGGCGCACAGCTGGCACTCACCATATGTCAGGTGTGGCAGCTTGCGAACCTTGGAGGACTGTATGCTTGCTTTATTGCCATAAGGCAGGAGGCCACAACTATAAAATGGCATCCCATTTCGTTCCAGAGTGTTTCAGGAGGGAGAAAATAAGATTTGGGGTATAGGTTCTGGCAGCTAAGGAGCAGCAAATAAAAAAATCTTCAGTAGTTCCGGGGGGTGGCGGAGAAGTTGATACAGAAGCCAGAATTGGAACGAAAATTTTTCTAAAAGCATTATATACGAAACACTTTAAAACCAAAATTCTGACAGAAGCTGTGTCATGGATACCCTGAAAATAGGAGAGATGTGGTGAAAGAGATAGCTATAAATATTTTGGAAGCATAACTTGATGTGTTTGAGGGAGAACAGTCGAAAATATTCTGGAAACAGTAAAGGACCACAGACAGCCATGCAAGGAGCCAGGGGTGGACAGAGGTAAAGTCCTAAGACTTTCTAAGGGATCGGTGGGGCAGCCAGCAACTCTGGAGCCTAGAACTGCTGAAGAGCACATTCACTTGGGGTGGAAGGGCAGAGAGCCACAGAGGGACCGCAGGAGGGATCAGGCACTTTGGGAGGGCGCAGCAGGGCTTCAGGTGTCCTAAGAATACCGAGGGGTTTACAACACAAACGTCACACACACGAAGAGGAAAAGGAAGAGCAGGCACCGAAGTCACAGGGGCAGGAGTCCACAGGAGTACACAGTATCACATGCCCTGAATTTCCCGGAACAGTCCATTTCAAATATTCTATTGTACTGTTCATACAATAAAATATCTCTGTATGAGAAATTGTTTGGGAAATTATTACTGACTAGATCAAGCTAGTACACATGAAAATATATATCTACTATATTTACAAAAGATGATATGTCACAGAGAGTGATGCCCAAAGTGCTGAATTCAGTGAACAAGGTAGTTACTTGTGAAAGGTAGTTACTTGTTTTACTTGTGAAAAACACCAGGTGTAATTCAACCCTATTTAAAAAAAAATTATATATGCTGCTAAGTCACTTCAGTCTTTAGTTGCAGGAAAAATTGAAGGAGTTACAACTGTACAATGTTATTGATGCTTGTTTCTGACTAATGAAATAACAAATAATTTTTATTTTCTCCTCTCTATTGTTTTGTATTCACTGAATGTTTTTTGTAGTTAGCATCTTTTATTTTTATAAACCTCCCCCCAAATTAAGATACTGTCATTTTGGAAATATGAGGAAAAAAAGATTGAAAGCCGCAAAGATGAAGAATCACAGCCAAAGAAAGGTGACAATTATGTGCAGAAATAGATCTCTACTTGCTCAGAGGTAAAGTCTGTGAACATAAGCCTCCCAGATATGTTAATAACTCAACACTGACAGACTAGGATACAAGCCATGGCAGTGAATATTTCACTATACCCTCGAGGGGTTCAATTTTTAACTCTGGTATCAAAATGCTTACTTTATTATTATTATTATTATTACTTTTTTTTTTACTTTACAATATGGTATTGATTTTGCCATACGTCAACTGGTGGATGTATGGCAAAATGCTCACTTTTAAAGAAGGTTTATAATAAGAATTATGACTCATTGGCTTTAGAAAGAGGGCTTTAAACATATCCTGTCCTGCCTTCTTCCTCTCTCTTTTTTTCTCATGGTCAGAGCTTTGCAGGGTAGACAGTTTGTGTGTGTGTGTGTGTGCGTGTGTGTGTGTGTGTGTGTGTCTGTGTGTGTCTGTGTGTGTGCGCACGGGTGCACTTAGTGACTTCAGCCATGTCCGACTCTGTGCAACCCTAGGGACTGTAGCCTGACAAGTTCCTCTGTCCATGGGATTCTCCAGGCAAGAATACTGGAGTGGGTTGCCATGCCCTCCTCCAGGGGATCTTCCCAACCCAGGGACTGAACCAGCATCCCTTACGTATCCTGCATTGGCAGGTGAGTTCTTTACCACTAGCACCACCTGGGTAGCCCAGGATAGACTGTTATTGATCTAATATTCTCTATTTCCTTATCAAAGGATTATGCTAGCTGGATACTTTTTTTTTAAATCTATTATCAGGACATAATTATAGATCACTGGAGATGCAGTTTTTACCCTACCTTTTCCTCTGCTGGCCATATAGGATTTCTCTAACTATCTTGTTTTGGTGTGTGAATGCTAGTCTCAGGGTACACACACTCATGGACTTAAGAGGTAAGCTTGACCCCAAAATGCAGGCAGCACCCAGCACATCTGGAACACATACAGGGCTCCTTGACTGATGCAGTAATTAAAAGATGCAATGAGACGAAAAGGAGACAAGAAAAACATGAGCTGGGTTCCCAAGAGAAAACAAGAGCTCCCTTCTGCTCTTCGTAAGAGCCCTATTTATTACCAGATGTGACGGGGAGGCCGAAGATGACAAATCACCTTTTGCAGCTTAGGTACCTTGGTGGGTGATGGCACTGATGTACCCACAGAAGGGGACACTGGTGGAGAAGGTTTGGGGGAGGTGAGTGAAGACATGAGCTCGGTTTGGGACATGCTGATTCTGAGATTCCTGTGGGACATCTAAGTGGAGCTGTCTGGAAGGTAGCTGGATCTGTGGTCCGTAGCTCCACATAGGATATGGGAGGCATCAGAATTTGGTGGAAACAGAATCCATAGGGCTGGCTGAGATCACAATCACAAAGAATATAAGAGAAGAGGATCTTGGGAACCCCAACATTTAAAGCATGAACAGAAGACAGACACTGCAAAGAAGACTGAGAAGGAATTGCTGATGATCTTAGGCTAATGTGAACATTACTGTCAAAATATTTGCATTTTTCCAAATTGGAATAGTGCAAATAGAGACATTGAGATCATTTTTTTTTTAAATTTTATCTCACTGCAGTGCAGATAAATGTCAAATTTGAAGATAAGATTTCTGAGACTTTTTCCTAAGGAAATACAAGTACCAATAAACACATGAAAAGCTCTTTGATCTAATAGAAATGCTAATCAAAAACATCAAATTGGACTCTGGAGAAAGTCACTGTTTTATGTTTATTAACTGTAATTTTGGTTATAGCTAACAGGGTGCAATGAAACAGACCCTCTCATCACTGCTGGTAGGACTAACTGAAGAGCAAATGTGGCCAAATCCATCAAGTATTATAAAAATTTTTTATATCCTTTGGCCCAGCAATCCTACGTTTTGGATTGACTAATGTAATTAATTGCTATTGTTTAGTTGCCAAGTCATGTCTGACTATTTTGTGACCCCATAGACCAAGCTCCTCTGTCCATGGGATTTCCCAGGCAAGTACACTGGAGTGGGTTGCCATTTCCTTCTCCGGGAGATCTTCCTGATTCAGGGATCGAACTCGTGTCTCCTGCATTAATAGTTGGTTTCTTTACCACTGAGCCACCTGGGAAGCCATGTAATTAATTATATTCATGTAAATGATTTACATAAAAATTTATATAAAAGGATTCCTTACACAGCATTATTTATAAAAGCAATATTTTAAAATCTGAATGTATAATTATATGGAAATAAATAATTGTACTATATTCATAGGATGAAAAAGTATGCAATCACTAAAAAAATCAAATTTTGAATAATTGAACAAATTCTACGATGATAAAATGCTCAGTATACAATACTAAGTGAAATATACATAATTCCAATTTATTATATTTATAATACGTGTACACACACAGAATAAAAGAAGATACTCCAAAATAATAGTAGTGGTTCCCTGGTGATGACTTAATTACAATCAGCTTTTTACTTTCTTCTTTATACATTTCTGTATTTTCTCAATTTCCCACAATGCATGTTGCAATTTTTATAATTTAAAATAAGAAATACTCCTGCCATCATAGTCTAATATTTTCATTACTAAGAGCTTTTACTTTTCTTTCAAAATACCTCTATTATCCTTAAAGACATTTGTATGACTCCTAACTGGGAATTTGGGTCCTAATTCTTAAATAATGTTGCCGTTATCTTCTATACTGCTATTTAATATTTTCAAAACAGAGGGGCAGTAGGGCACAATAGATCAACATTAAAAGCTCCAGCTAAGTATTGGCATTATGTCAGACCAAGAAAAAATTACATTATAGCCCTATACACAACTTCAGAGGGAAACATTTAATTTGTAAATAGCTTTTAAGACTTTTCTTATAAAGTCATGCATAAGAAAAAAGTTTAATGCTAGATCTTACACCCAATTTTTGCTATTCATAAAATACTGTGCAATATTTAAATTAAAATGTAAATTATCCTATTGTACTATTGACAATATGTATAAAATCGATAACTAATGAGAACATACTATAGAGCAGAGGGAACTCTCTTAATGCACTGTGGTGACCTGAATGGGAAAGGGAGTCCAAAAGGGAGCAGATACATGTATGTCTGTGGCTGATTCATTTCACTGTACAGTAGAAACTAGCACAACATTGTAAATCAACTATACTTCAATACAAATTAATTTAAACAAAAAAACAAGTAATACAACTCCTTCCTGCTCTATCCCATACACTAGCCATCAGGCCAGGGATCCAGCAGAGTTTTAAAGGTTATATTTCCATCTCAATGCAGAAACTCCAAGCAAATGTGCTTGTTTATTTTGAATAAATAGTTTTCATAGTTAAAAATTTTAATTGTCTGATATTTTATAATAAAGTTTGCAGCAACCTTAGTGAAGAAAGAAAAAACAGTATGGTGAATGATGCTAAAAAGTCAACTGATTAGCTAGTTGGGGAAAATCAATTTTGATTCCCTTCTCATGCCATTTGAAAAACAAATTTCAAATAGATTAGAGTTAAAATGTTTGGGAAAAAATTTGAGAAGAAAATTTTACCTGCTGTCTAACTGAAGAAGGGTTTAGCTTAAAATATATAATCACAAAAGAAAAGATATAGATTGGAGTACTAATACCTTACCTGAAAATTGGCCCAAGAACATGAGCAGAGGATTGACCAAAGAAGAAATAAAAGTAAGTACTAAAACATGAAAAATGTTTAACTTCACTAATATTCAAAGAAATACAAATCAAAGCAAGGTGCCATTTTTAGCCTCAAATCAGCAAAAAAGTTTAATAACAAAACAATTATTAAACAAAACAGTACAGTGAAATTTATGTGAGAAAAAAACTCATTTACTGCTGATTTAGAGTGTAAATTGGTATACCTTTCTAAAAACTCAATTAGCAACAGATAATGAGCTGTAAAATATTCGCACCCTTTAATATAGCAATCCATTTACAGGAGTCTTAAAGAGACGATCTAAAATGAGGATAAAAATTTATATACAAAAAGGTTCACTACAGTGTTAGCGTGGTGATGGTTTAGTTGCTCAATCGTGTCCAACTCTTTGTGACCCCATGGACTGTAGCCCACCAGGCTCCTCCATCCATGGATTTTCCAGGCAAGAATCCTGGAGTAAGTTGCCACTTCCTTCGCCAGGGGATCTTCCCAACCTAGCGATCAAACCCAGGTCTCCTGCATTGCAGGCAAATTCTTTACCAACTGAGCCACTAGGGAAGCCCTTGGTGTTACAGACAAGTGTTATAGACAATAGTAAAAACTTTGAAGTGAACTAAATCAATTTGAGAATAAGTTCATATAAATGATTTGGAATTGTTAAATCAGCATATGCTCACAGGTTGAATAAAATAATATCATTAAAATTTTTCAAAAAAAAAATTTTTTTCTTCACAAAAAATTTTAAAATTATATAGAAATGCCTATGCTATAAAGTCACGTGACAATATTCAAAATTATGTCCATGCAGCATGACATTTTAAAATTTCATAATATACACACTCATAAAATTTCTATTAACCTGCTTGTCTTAAACTATCATGAGAAAAATGGTTGTGTTCTCACTGAATTTGCAGAGTGTATGTGGAGCATCTAACCTAATACACAGGCTATGTGTACCAAAGAACTAGTCAGTCATTCTCCAGAAAAGCTTAGGTATAGTCTGTGATAGAACCATTCAACACTTGAGCAACTGTATGCGTATAACTTGTTCAAAGGAAGTAACAGAGGAAATTTGTTTAATAGTCATTACGGATTCTTCTGAGCAACAAAGCACTGGCCAGCAAAATATACATGCATGAGTATATATGTGTGTGGACATAAAAAGGCTAAAAGGAAATATCCTAAAATACTAGCGTGGTTTTCAGAGTAAGAATACTCTAGAACTGTGTTAATATGGTACTCACTAGGTATGAATGGCTATTTACATCTAAATTACAATTACATAGAATTTAATATTCTTCCCTTCAGTTGCACTAGTCACATTTCAAGGGCTCAACAGCCCATGTAGCCAGTGGCTACCATATTAGACAGCGAAGATACAGAACAATTCCATCATCATACCAAGTTCTTTTGAACTGTGCTATTCTAAAAGATTTCTTATGTTCTTTATACTTTTTGCAAACTCATTATAATATGCATTGTAGTAGATTCCTCTTCTACTGAGGGAAAAAATGACTAAAAGAAATAAGGTTAACAAAGGAAATGTTCACAGTCTACTGTGAACAGCAGACACATTCTCTAGAGAAAAGCAAGGGAAATGACAGTCTGTGGGGAAAAGCAGGAGGACACAAGCACTCTGGGAAGAACAGGAAAAGCTAGAAAGAGATGTGGGAATAATAGACATTCCAAGGAAAGAAAAGAAAGGACACGGAAATTCAAACAGCAGGGTGGGGAAGGAGGCGATTACAGCAAGAAGTCACAGGTTCTGGTCTCTCCCCACTCACCAGCCATCACAGCTGCTGACCGCTGAGCTGGCTCAAAAGGACATTTCCCCCGGCCACTCTCAAGTCTTTCAACCTGCTGGAAACTGGACACATCCTACAGACCAGAAGGGGGCAATTGGTTTAGAGGTCATGGGGAAGTTCATAGTGAGAATCACAAAGATGGTCAGATGAAGAAAAAACCCAATTCCCATCCATCTCTCATTCCCCCACTACCATCCCTGTATTCCCAGTCTGCTATTCCTGGTTCCACCACCCATTCCTGTATTCCCTATCTCTGCCATCCCTCTTTTCATCAGTTTATTCCTCTTCCCTCAATTCCCACAGTACCTAACACCCACATGCTCTAATGAAGGAATACCTAGGATGGCACTAGAAGACAATGAGAGACTGAAAGGTGGATCTCTCTGAAATGCTGCTGAACTGCCAGCTTGACAACCGGTTGGAGAATGCTATAGGATAAGGAGAACCAGGGAAGAAAGCAGGCCTCCCAGAGGCGGGAGCCCTTAAGAAGGATAAAGCAAAAGTACAGGTTGATAGAGGATCATCTGAAGCCCAGGGGTCTAGAGAGAAGGGCCATCCTTCCCCTAATCCCACCCAACAAACAACAGACAGAACCAGAATCAAGGATACACAGGAGGGAAGGGAATCTGCAAAGTCAACGAAGACCTGAAGCTCAGGTCAGAACCTGAAGATCTGGTGAATAAGTGTCTTCCTCATCCAGGGATTCCAGAGAGACTGACCTGGGTTGGGGGTTTCCGGCGAGGGCAAGAGGTCTAAGAGTCGCACAGAGTCAGTCAGACAGTACCTTAGCAGAGCATCCAGCGCTAAGAGAGGCTTTAAGGTAACATCTAAAAATGAAAATCAGGGATGATTTCAACCTGGACGGGCAGGGAAGTTAAATGTGGCCAGTTAGGAATCAGTCATGACATGAAGTGCCAGCATGATATATCTCGTTCACAAACTAGGGTGGACATATGATGTTGCTGGAGCCTAATTACTGTGACGGCAGTGGGAGTAGCAACACAGATCTATGTCCTCTGAGCATAAGTGTACCACTGGCCCAACCTGACTACTCATGTATTTGCTGCAGCTGGTAAACAGGGCTTTATTATATTGAGAGAGGCTTGAAGAAGGCCCGTTAAAATCAGGTGTTATCTGATGTTCCCTCAAAGGGGACTGCTGCTGTTTTTGTTTAGTCACTAGGTCACGTCTGACTCTTTTGCAACTCTACGAACTGTAATCTGCCAGACTCTTCTGTCCATGGGAATACTGGGTCGAGAATTTTCTGGACTAGAGGACCCCACAGAAGCACAATCACCTATGCTGTGTGGCACTGGGCACATCGCAGCTGGAGAAAGATGACAGTTCAATGAGAGATTACCAAGATGTTTAGGCTCTCTGAACATGGGGTTATTACCTGCTGCTTTGGCCTGTCTTATAGCCTCCTTTTCTCCATACTGCCTAGCCTTGCCCCTAATTTACTCTCCATATGCACCCCAGATTAATATTCCAAGACTATTAGTCACTGACTTGATAAATGCTTGAGTCAGAAACAGACAAAAAAAATGGCTCACCATCACCTCTTTATCCCAAACTACTACTTCTAATCAAACCCGGATCACCTGTTATTCCTAGAAAACAATTCCTGAAACTACACCCTTGCATTTCACCAAGGATTTAAAAAGGATGAGCCCTTTCTCAGTTCTCATTCTCTGTGATCTTTTTGCACTATTGAATACTTCTGATTCACTCCCTTCCTTGAAATATTCTACCTCTTGACTCCCTTGAAATTCTACCTCCTGGAGCCCCTCCTCCTATCGGTTGTCTGTCTCCTTTGATTGGTTCTCTTCTTTCTAAGCCTCTAATCAAGTATCCTTAGTCATTTTCACATATTTCCTTCAAGATCTCATTAATTTTTTACATTTCTGCCCAGACTTTCTATGCAAATCATTCCCCTAACTCTCTAAAACTTGATGTCTTCCAAACTCTAGTCCATATTTGCACTTGACTGCTGGACTTACAAAGAGGACCTATTAAAACTCAATGTGTCAAAAACTCATCTTCTTCCAGGTTTCCCAAATGGCATCATTATAGTATCTAGGTTTACAGCCTTTGAGTCAGTGAGCCTATTAACTACATAGGTTATGATTACTGTATGTTCAAAGCGACATTTAATTAGGGTCTGAAAGGATAAGATCACGCTACTACATTATCTGAATGTTGAGATTCTTCATTATATCATCATGTGTCAGCCGGCACAGTCTTATCAACATCAGTTTCAATGAAGGCAAGTCCCTCAAGTTGAAAGCCGGAGCTACATAGCCAGGCTTTCATTAAGCTGCAGGGTTGGAACCCATCCTTTGACTTAGGCCAACAAGAATACAAGGCATATAAAGGACCTTTCCTAAAAGATTAGGGGTGAGGGCTAGAGGGGAGGTGGTCCCTGTTATATGAAACAAATCAAATGTCACAAAAGACTGAAGCCACCTAAGGTCTCCTCTTAGGGTGCAGGCTGGATTAGAAGGACAGGGTAGTGGAGTTGAGCCAGACAAACCCTGGGTTTGAATTTTTTGACTCTGCCTTGGCCAGCATTATCTCGGACTTTTACCTAACTCTTGGGAACTTCTGTTTCACTCATGTAAACTGGAAATAAATACTATCATGATGTGCTATCACCATCATAATAAATAAATATCATGATATGGTGATAAGAATTAATCTCATCTGTGAATGTAAGTATCTAGCACCAAGCCTGAACAGAGTAGACACTCAGTTAAATTGCAATTCCTCTCACTGTTGTTGGTGCTGCTCTTTTAAGTCTAACATTTATCTTTGTTAATCGCTGGAGCTCTCTCAACAAAACAAATTAAAATATTTTCCTCCATGTCTAACGAGCTGTCACTGAAGAGCAGCACTCCACATTTTTAGAGCTGGCAGTCCTATGCTTCCTTTTGTAATAACCTTCATTCGTCTGAGCAATCAACTCTGAGCAAGTTGTTATGGCTGGATCAGCTAGTCAAAGCTCTCAGATAATAGTTATACACAGTCCCAAAGTCATCCATATGGGACATGAGAAGTTCAGCACTAAGAATAAGGCAAGAAATTGCTCAGGCAGATGGGGATTGCCAGGTAGCAGGATAAGACAGGTAAAGGCAGAAGAGAGCACTCAAAGAGTCTAGAGAGCAGTCTCAGGATGCTTGAAGAGTTAGCACAGCTGCTAGTTGTGACTTATATTTCCCTATAAACAACTCTTGATTAAAGGATGGACCTTCATTTCATGAGCTTGCTGGATAGGAGGGTTCAGAAAAAGAGCTGAAAGTCATAGGAGTGCAGACCACAGGCCCCTAGCTTCACTCTTGGTTGCTGATATTCCTCAAAAAAAAAAAAAAAAAAAGTGGATAGGGGTCCAAGTCACACCAATCCTGAGAGGTGTGTCCAGAACATTTGCTGTCTAGATACTTATGTAACAACCATTAAAGCCGAAGAAGAACAGAAGGCCCTGTGGAACCAGCTTGGAGTGACTGCACCATCTGTAAACCATGGCTCTGGTATTCACATCCATGGGCTCCTTGATTCTATATATACCAGGAAAGGACAAATATGGCAATGGCAGTTCCACTGCTACTTTTGTGAACTTCATGAGAACCGCAGGGAAACTAGACTCTCAATGTTACCCGAAGGGATACAGAGACTGTCAACACCATTCTGAACTGAGAAACCTTTCCAGGATGAGGGAACTAGCCATATCTCAACAGGGAATCTATCACCAGCATGATGAAAACAACTCAACATAAGCCCAACTCCCTCTAGGGAGAGCTCAGAGGGACTGACTAAGGCATCAAATATATACAGTTAGAACATTCTTAAGTCAAAAATACAAGGATGATGTTTAACAAAGAGGTTTCAAGGTATATGCTGAGTAGACCCATGTGGCAAAGACTATTGAAGACTGCAGAAGGATCAAGTCAAGATCTACTATTAATGACCCTGGTCAGGAAAGGGAACTGCTGCACTCCCTCCTACCCCTAGCAGAAAGGGATAAAAAGTGTCCAGTAATATGAAGGATATTCGAGGCTTTTGACCCATTCCAGGGACTGATAACAAATGAGTGCTGCCAGAATAACAGTAATTGACTACCAGGTAACTGATAGGAAAAGGTGAGGGGTCAAAAACATTAAAACCCTTCCTAAGATGTCACCAACCCCAGGGGCTTTTGAGGCCATGGCCAATCTACATGTTATTAGGGGTATCCATGTCCCAAGCCTGCCTGGGTTTGAGGTTGGAGATGCCCAGGGCTTTAGCAGCAATGAAGAGGATTAAGAAGAAAACATCGTTGACAGAGTGCCCACCTTGAAGGCAAGATCCAGAGTCTGAGGCCAACACGTACTACATTAGTGGGCAGTGACCTCAGAAGCCATGAGAGCAAGGAGTCACAGCCCACACAGAAAGAGGTTGACAGTGGAGGTGGGAGAAAGTGGTGAAAGTCAATTACATGCCATGGGAGGAAGACACAGGTACAGACAGTGCTGTTTGAGAAACGGACCCAGGTTACCTGGACAAACCAGGCACAGGGCAAGGAAACCATGAATTACTGGCCTCTGAAGTTCCTCCCCTCAGCCCAGCTAGCATCCTCACTTCCTTCACCATCCCACTACGTCCCTCTTCACACTTCGTATTCCTCACCTTCTACGGACATCCTCCCTCCCCCTCCCTTTCAAACCCTCCTTCAGTGGACAAAAGCTGTACCCTATGAGGGCATCCTTCACCCACAATGCTTCTCATGCACAAGGGCTGCCTTAAGCATGACCCCTGTCACAGTTGATCACAGAAGACCCCTCCCATCCACCCACCCCTGTCACTCACAATAACCCCGCACTTCGGATCAAAAGCGAAGGTGCCACAAGTGAGGAGGTGAGAGGCATTGGCAATGGCGAGAATCTGGACAAAATTGTGACATTCGTCCTAGGGGTCAGAGATGGTTAGAATCAGAAGCAGCAGGTACAAGGAAAAGCAGGGTTAGGACAGTTATATGGAGCTCTGGGCATGGTGTTAGAGTCCTTGCCTGGGTCCATGGGGATGGGAGCATTATAGAGGACTGACAGCAAGTCAGGGCTGGACCAAGGCCTCAGCTGACACCCAGGACAGGGCCTGGATTTATACCTACCTCCTTCTTGCCTTTCTTCCTACAGTTCTGTCTGTGGGCCTCAGGCACCATCCAGTCAATCTAGAAAGGAAGAGTGACCATTTCCCCCACATTCTCACCCAAATCCCTCCCAAGTCAGGGTAGGTGGCACAATTCCACAACCTCCATCAACTTGGGAGACAGAACCCCCTCTCCCAACCACAGAGCACTGCTTTTCATACTGGAGGTCTCCACCCATTAATGAGCAGTGAAAGCTCAACCAACATTATTTTTAATGAAATAGAATACATCAGAATGTACCACATGTAGGAGAGTAAATATTGTTTCAAAAAAGTTTTCTTTCAGTACATACTTTGTGCACTGGGTCAAAATGTACCAGATATTTCTTACTAAGGGATGATCAAAAAAGTCTGAAAGCTATTGCCCTAGAGTAATGTGATGTTAATGATTCCTTGCCCACTGCCACCTGAACCCTGGCCACTGTGGCCTCCTCCGCATCATCATGAACCTCCGTCCTAGCCTCTGCAGTCACCATGACCCCCCAGTTACCCTCAGCTGAAACAATGAAGTTGATTATCTACCCTTATTCTTTTTCAACCAGCATTCCCCCTCCTACCACAATACCCTCCCTCATACGCCATAAAACCAAGGACCCAATCACATGCTCTGGAATCGGAGGTCCTCCCCACTCTCATCTCTCACCCTTCGAGGTCTCTCCCCTGAAAAGGGCAGGGATATAGCGAAGATCGTGTCCCGGGCGCCGACATAAAGCATGTGAGAAGCAGGATCCACAAGGAGAACTGAGTAATTGTATGTCTGAGGGATGGTGAACCGGGTGAGATAGGAGTCAGCCTCTAGCAGGAACAGAGAATGAGAGTGAAATGCAATATCAGCCATCATTTCGTAACAGTTAGGTCCACAAGAGCAAAGCCAAAGGGGCCAATTTTTTGCTTTCTTCCAAGAACCATTTATTTAGCAGCCTTAAGGGCAAAAACAAAGCCTTAGCAGGCCAACCAACTAATTTCCCCAGGGACAGATAACTGACGAGGCACACAATAAAGTATGCTTTTTCTATAAAACAGTTTATTAAAACAGCATAAATATTAAGTCTATTTAATATTGGCCTGGCCAAAAAGTTCATTTGGGTTCCCATAAGTTGGTTATGAAAAACCCAAATGAACTTTTTGGCCAACCCAATATTTATTTCTATTCATAGCAACATGATACATAATTGAAAATACCCTTAGAAGATATGAGTACTTTCCTCTCTAAATCTCCTTTTTTAAAAAAATAATTACTTAATTGTTGTTCAGTCACTAAGTCTACTCTGCTACCGCATGGACTGCAGCACTCCAGGCCTCTCTGTCCCTCACCATCTACCGGAGTTCACCTAAGTTCCTGTCCATTAAATCAGTGATGCTATCCAATGATCTCATTCTCTGCCGCTCTCTCCTCCTCCTTCTTCTCTTGCCTTCAATCTTTCCCAGCATCAGTCTTTTCCAATGAGTCAGCTGTTCGCATCAGGTGCAAACTATTGTTACTTAACAGTAACTTCTTTTTACTTAGAAGGGAAATGTCTCACTCTTCACCAACACATTAGTAGACTATTTCCTCTCTCTCCCACCACCCTTGATCCCAACCTGATTCTACCCAAAGAAGTAGACAGTATCGTGGACAAGAAGAGAATGTGCTTCAGAAATAGATTCTACCCGTGGTTTCAGCCCAAGTGTAAATGTGGCTCTTTCACTTACCAGGTGTCTGATCTTGAGTATGTTACCTGCCCACTCTGAGCATCACTTTGCTCATCTGTAAACACCACCATCCAGTGTTGTTGGGAATCAAACGAGATAACCTATGTGGAAGCATCTGACACATACTACATATTTCACAAATTGTTCCTTTCTTCCACCCTTAAGCATGTGTTCTGTTTGGGACAAATCTAAACACATATCAGCATTCAGAACTCTGATCTAGGACTTCCCTGGTAGTCCAGTGGATAAGAATCCACCTACCAATGCAGGGGACCCAGCTTTGATCCCTGGTCCAGGAAGATTCCACATGCCATGGAGCAATTAAGCCCCATGCGCAACTCCTGAAGCCCGCAGGCCCTAGAGTCTGTGCTCCACAACAAGAGAAGCCACCACAATGAGAAGACCATGCACCACAACAAAGGGTAACCCTTACTCGCTGCAACTAGCGAAAGCCCACACACAGCAACAAAGACCCAGTGCAATCAAAAAATAAAGTAAATAGTTAATTTTAAAACCCTGATCTATTTAAAGATTATAACAAATAAGATGAATTTACCTTCTTAGCTCAATCTCTGGCGCTGGGGACCTGAATTAATACAGCTCTGCTCTACCTGCTTCATCTGCTCAGCTATCTTCAAGACTGGTAGGATGGCCATGCAGTCTTATATGTGCTGACTGGAGCCCCACCCACCCCATCCTCCCATACCCATACTCATATCTGTGCTGTTTCCTGCCTACTATCCCATGCTTACTATAAGCCCCATATCACCCAACCACCCTCATATCCCCAACTCTGCCTCAGCCTGTCATATAGACCTCTCTGGATTCCTGGATATGAACCCAACCTGGCAACCTCAATGCCATGCTGTGGCTATTGCTCCAACAGAAACTGAAACCCAGGCTCTGATCACAACTTTGTCTTCTGGATTCATAGCATCCCTATATGTCACTGGTCTGAAATGACACAGTAATTTAGAAAACTCTATTACCCGGTTGTGAGTTTTTCCCAACAGGTTGTACTCTTGGTTTCACTGGTTCTGTCTGTGCAAGGTGCTAACACTCAGGGCCCACTCCGAAAAACACAAGGTTCATGGCTACACTCATGCCCAACTCAGCAAAGAGCCTTTAAAGTCTTTAAATCACTCCAATGACCACTTTTAACCTCATGGCATCCCTTGGCTTCTTTCACATCTTTTGAAAGGACATCTCCCTCCTCCTTTTTTTCCTTCTGAAGATTTTTAAAACCATTTAAACAGAATTTTAAATCAACTCATCGAATCGTTTCCCAGCACTCAATGTAGGGCATGGATAGAGGAGCACTGAGAAAGTTCGGAGGGTTATGTTGGATCAGATAATGGGAGACTAGGAGTTGGTGTCAGAGATGAAAGGGCTGCAAGTGGGTTAGGGATATTAGGGCCATGAGTCGGACAAAAGGCTCGGAGGAGGTTAGAACTGAGGATAAGGGAATGAACTTGAGAAGCGGGCAGATGTAAATGCTAAGCTGGCAATCGGAAGGACGGGTGTGTGGAGCAGTATGAAAGATCGATGGGTTTGATAGGATGGTCGTCAGGCTAGCATGACGGACACAAGTGCATGCGAGGGAAGAGGGGAATAAGGGAGAGGAAACTTGAAAATGGACGGTCCCCGGCAACCCCCATTCCCCTCCCTGGGCCTCGGTGTCTGCGTCTACACTGGAGAGGCGGCTGCACAAACAAGGGAGAGCGGGAGCCGCCTGGGCGTGCCGTAGGAGCCCAGACACCCGGTCGGGTGGAGCGGCACCACGTGGGGGTCCCGCCTGCATTCGGGCGAGGCACGGGCACCGAAGGAAGCCAAGGGCAGACCTGTGGGGGCGCGGGGTGCGGCTGCCCGGGTGAGACCGGAAGGTGGGTCTGGGTACCTGCAGGCGGGATCTGGGCCGGGAGCCAAGGGCTAACGGCGAGGGCGCCCGCGCCTTACCGGAGATAGGAAGCGAGGTCCTGGGGACGGAATGTGGGACGCGGCCACACACCGGGCCTCTCAGCAACGCCAGCAGCAACAGCAGAAATAAGGGCGAGGTCCGGGAGGGCCGCAAGCGCGGGAGGAGCCGCGCGACGGAGCCCGGCATTTTTGCCACCTCCTGGCCACCGGGGTGTGGCGCGCCCCGCAGCCTCGCTCAGCAGCTGAACAGCCACCAGCCTGGGCCCACTCAGTTCCCCTTGGTTCGGTTGGGCCTGCGGCTGCCGGTCACAAAGCAACCTGGCTCCACCCCTTCAAGAAGAGACCAATGATTGGGCTAATTTTCTCCTCCCTCAAAGGGGTTGCGTGGAAGAGGCTGGACTAAGAGGAAAAAAACCCAACCCAGACAGACGGAGAGCTACACCCAAGGTTAGGTGGGAGGTCTACCTCCGAATTGGGCTGGACTTGTCATTCCAGGTCCCCCAGTGACAGATTTGCAAAGGCTCTGCAACCTAGAAGAAATAGACAAATTCCTAGAAATGTGCAATCTTCTAAGAGTAAACAGGAAGAAATAAAAAACATGAACAGATCAATTATGTAATGAAACTGAATCAGTAATAAAACAACTCCTACAAAACAAAAGTCTAGGACCAAATGGCTTGCTTCTACCAAACATTTAGAGAAGAGTTAACACCTATGCTTTTCAAACTAGTTCAAAAAAAATTTCAGAGGAAGAAATGCTTTCAAACTCATTCTACAAAGCAGGCATCACCCTGATACCGAAACCAAAGATATCACCAAAAAATGAGAAAATTATAGGCCAATATCACTGATGACCATAGATGCAAAAATCCTCAATAAAATAATAGGAAAATGAATTCAATAATACATTAAAAGGCTCATATGCCATGATCAAGTGGGATTCAATTCTCACAACTTAATCAATGTGATACACCAAATTCACAAATTGAAGAATAAAAATTATATGATCATCTCATGCAGAAAAAGTTTTAACGAAAGTAAACATCTATTCATGATTAAAAACTCATCAAAAATAATAAATTAATAAAATAAAAACTAAAAAATATTTTAAAAAACTCATCAAAATGAATATAGAGGGAACAAATCTCAACATAATAAAGGCCATATATGATAAGCCCACATTTATGTTTCAGTAAAGTTTCAGGATACAAAATTAATATACAGAAATCAATTGCATTTCTATACACTAAGAACTATAGTAAGTGCACTCACTACATATGAACAAGTTCAGTTCCAAGAGCATGTTCATAAGTCCACTTTATTCATTCAGAAGACATATAGATGGGCAACAGGGACATGAAAAGATGGTCAAGATTATTAATATCAGGGAAATGCACATTGAAATCACAATGAGATGTCACCTCACATCTGTCACTATGGCTATTATCAAAAGGACAACAAATAACGTGTTGGCAAGGGTGTGGAGAAAAGGGAACCCTCATACACTGATGGTGGGAATTTAAATTGGTACAGGCACTATGGAAACCACCATGGAGATTCCTCAACAAATTATAAATAGAACTACCATAGGATTCAGGAATTCCACTCCTGCCTATTTGTCTGAAGAAAAAGAAAACACTAATTAGAAAAGATACACGCATCTCTATGTTCACTACAGCATTATTTACAATAGCCAAGATATGGAAGCAACCCAAGAGCCCATCAATAGATGAATGGATAAAGCAGATGTGATATACATGTATGTACAAATATATATGCACATATATGGGGCTTCCCAGGTGGCGCTAGTGGTAAAGAACCTGCCTGCCAATGCCGTTGATGTAAGAGACCTGGGTTTGATCCCTGGGTCAGGAAGATTCCCCCTGGAGGAGGACATGGCCACCCACTCTAGCACTCTTGCCTGGAGAATCCCATGGACATAGAAGCCTGGGGGGCTACAGTCCATTGGGTCGCACAGAGTCAGACACGATTGAAGCAGTTTAGCACACACACACAATCATGCACATATATACAACAGAATACTGCTCAACCATTAAATTAATGAAATCTTGCCACTTGCAACAACATGGTTGCACCTAGAAAGTGTTGCTGCTAAGTCACTTCAGTCGTGCCCAACTCTGTGCGACCCACCAGGCTCCCCTGTCCCTGGGATTCTCCAAGCAAGAACACTGAGGTGGGTTGCCATTTCCTTCTCCAATGCATGAAAGTGAAAGGTGAAATGGAATTCACTCAGTCATGTCCAACTCCTTGCGACCCCATGGACTGTAGCCTACCAGGCGCCTCCATCCATGGGATTTTCCAGGCAAGAGTACTGGAGTGGGGTGCCATTGCCTTCTCCAGAAAGTGTTAGGCAATTACAATATTTTATGAATTCACTTATATGTGGAACATAAAAAACAAAACAAATGAGCAGTCAACCATAACGAAACAGAGTATAGATAGAACAAACAGGGGGTTACCAGAGGGTGGGGGGTTGGGGGGGAGAGGGATGAAATAGGTGAGGGAGAGTAACAGGTACAAACTTCTAGTTGCAAAATAAATTAGTTACAGGTATGAAAAATGTACAGTGTGGAAATATAGTCAGTATATACTGTACAAAGATATTACATATATATGTAATATCTTTGTACAGTGACAAAAGTAACGATGCATTGTGATGTTCAGTTTGAAATGTATAGAAATACCAAATCACTATGTTGTCTAACAGGAACTAACATAATTTTAAAGGTCAATTATACTTCAAAAACACAGAAAAAAAAAACTCATAGTAAAGAGATCAGATTTGTGGTTACCAGAGCCAGAGGCAGGTTGGGGTGGATGAAGGCAATCAAAAAGTACAAAATCCCAGTTATAATATAAGTAAGTACTAGGGATATCATGTACAATGTAAATAACACTGCTGGAGAAGAAAATGGCAACCCACTCCAGTGTTCTTGCCTGGAGAATCCCAGGGACGGGGGAGCCTGGTGGGCTGTCGTCTCTGGGGTCACACAGAGTCGGACACGACTGAAGCGACTTAGCAGCAGCAGCAGCAGCATGTTATATATGGAAGTTGTTAAAGAGCGTAAATCCTAAGAGGTCTCATCACAAGAAAAAAAATTTTTTAATTTTTAATTGTGTATTTATGTGAGATGATGGATATTCAGTAAATTTATTGTGGTAAGCCTTTCGTGATGTATGTAAGTTAAAGCATTATGCTGTACATCTTAAACGTATACAGTACTGGATGTCCATCACATATCTCAATAAAGTTGGAAGAAAAAGAGTGACGGAGTCAATGAGTGAACCCAGGAATAAGACTGGGATACCGCTGGAGTTTCATGAGGTAGGAGTAGCTTGAGGAAGTGTCGGGTTTGGCATAATATTCTCAACACAAATCCGAAACTCTACCTAAGCGTCAAAGAAGGGCTGTTAACCCTGGTGCAGCCTTACTGCGATCCCAAAGAGCAGCCTCAAGCGGACCCTGAGGAGGCGTCAGCAGTGAGCCGCCCAGCCTGAGGGGGGCGCCCTCAGAAGCGGTGGAGCACGCCGACGGCCGGAAGGGCCCGGTAGCCCGGTCTTTGCCTTCACGAAGTGGGGGTTCTCTGCAGGTGTGGGAACAGAGTAGAGGACCAAAAGCTGGGAGCTGGGTTGCGGGCAGCACTTCGCAGGAAAGGCTTGGGCTGACCTCGGGCTTGCCCTCACGGGGTGTCGACAGGCAGACCCGGTCAGCTGCCAGGGAAGCCTGCCGCCTGGAGGCCCAGATCAGACGCGTGTGTGAAGCCGCCTGCCGCTCGCGGTTCTGACAGGGCGGGCAGAGCCGAGTCTCCTGTGCTGACCCTCCCGCGCCTGGGGGCTAGGCGGCCAGTCCGTCGGGCCGCGTAGGTGCCCTGCTGGCAGCCCAAGACACTTTGAGTGGGAGGAGGGCAGGAAAATATATTAACTTCTTGTAAATCAATAGGAAACAGTGAAGCCTTTGGGTCAAAGAAAAGGGGTTCGGTTTGATTTGGTTTTTCTTACAAGGGTGGGGGAATGAAATTTGAGGGCCTACGAAAATATTCTTTTTCTTTTAAATGCTGCTGCTGCTAAGTCGCTTCAGTCATGTCCGACTCTGTGCGACGCCATAGACGGCAGCCCCCCGGGCTCCGCCGTCCCTGGGATTTTCCAGGCAAGAGTACTGGAGTGGGTTGCCATTGCCTTCTCCGTCTTTTAGATGAGGGTTCACGAAAGCAAAGGTGCTTAGGATCATGAAATTTTTAGTGCAGCCCAATGGGAGGGAGAACCATTGACTCATAACACATAAAGTGTCCAATATAGAAGTTACAGGCGCTTTTATAGGGGCTTATTAAAGGGCCCTAAGTTATAAAGACCTGAAGTTTGAGACTTAACGGATGAGTAAGGTTAAGGCGGGGACTACTCAAAAGAGACTATCCAAGGGCAGGATCCAGAGCAAGGGGCCAACCACCTTGGGGAGGTGAAGGGTGTGGGCAAGGGCAAGGAGGGTGGAGCAGGGGAGGGGGTTGGCGGGGTGTCTCATGGCAAGAAGATAGAGAGTTGGGAGGAAGATGCCTGCAGAATTTCGGAGCCAGGGTAGAGATTTCAGATTTTGTTCCAAGTGTATGTGGAGGCCATTGAAAGGTTTTTTGGTATGGGAGTAACGTGATGGCTTTTGGTGGTTCAAGGCCCAGATTTAACCTGTTTACAGAGGAACATCAGTAAGTGGGCATTCTTGTCAAAAGTGGAGAATATAGGATCACAAATAGTCAGATGCTGCTTAGAACCGCGCCCAGATGCATTAGAAGCATTATCGCGTTTGATGATACAAGCAAGAAAGCTGCCTTTTACTTCATTTAAAGAACAGTATTGGAATTGTACAGTCTAAAAATGACTGTGGGGTGGGGTGATGATTTGGGAGATTGGGATTGACATATATACATGATTGATACTGTGTATACAGTAGATAACTGTTGAGAACCTGATGTGAAGAGCGGGTTCATTGGAAAACACCCTGATGCTGGGAAAGATTGAGGGCAGGAGGAGAAGGGGGTGACCCAGGATGAGATGGTTGGATGGCATCACGGACTTAATGGACATGGGTTTGAGCAAACTCTGAGAGATAGTGGAGGACAGGGAAGCCTGGCATACTGCAGTCCATAGGGTTGCAAAGAGCTGGACACAAGTGAACAACAAGAATCCAGCACACTTGATCTAGCACATGAAAGAGCGTGTCTGACTCTTTCGCAACCCCCATGGACTGTATCCCACCAGGCTCCTCTGTCCATGGGATTTCCCATACAAGAATATTGGAATGGGTTTCCATTTCCTTCTCCAGGGGAGCTTTTCAACCCAGGGATTAAACCCACACTCCTTCCTTTGTTGTTCAGTCGCTAAGTTACTCCACTTCTTTGTGACCGCATGGACTGCAGCACACCAGGCTCTGCTCAAACTCAAATCCATTAAGTCGGTGATGCCATCCAAACATCTCATCTTCTGTCAACCCCGTCTCCTCCTGTCCACAATCTTCCTCAGCATCAGGGTCTTTTTCAATGAGTCAGCTCCTCACATCAGGTGGCCAAAGTATTGGAGCTTCAGTTTCAGCATCAGTCCTTCCAATGAATTTTCAGGGTTGATTTTCTTGGCAGGTGGATTCTCTACCACTAAGCCACCTGGGAACCCCATCTCTAAGAATAAAATTTAATAAAAGATGAGACCTTTGGGGAAAATTATGAAATTATAAAATCTGTATATTCTTTTAGATTTTCTGTATGAACAATCAATCATATCATCTTGGCAAACAGTGACGGTTTTATTTCTTCCATTGCAGTGCCTTTTTTTTAATGTGCCAACTTTATTTGTCTTGCCTTATTGCTACCTTCACTACTGTGTTGAAGTGATGATAGCAGCCTCCTTGTCTTGGAAAACTTTCAGCATCAACATTAAGAACTGTATTTGCTTGTTTTATAAATATTTTATCAGATTATTCCTATTGTCTACTCCTAGTTTACTGAGGTTGATTCTTTATCATGTATGAATGTTGTTTTCTTGCATCTATTGAGATGATCATATAATATTTAATCTTTTAATGTGATGAATTACAGTGACTTTTTCCAATGTTATGTCAACCTTATGTTCTTGAGGTAAACCCAGCTTGGTTATGATGTGTTATTCCTTTTATATATTGATTTTTTCAATTTGCTTATATTTTGCTTAGGATTCTTACATTTAAGTTCATGGATGAGATTGTCCTATAATTTTTTTCTTATAAAAAAATTATCTGATTTTGGGCATCAAAGGTTATGCTAACTTACTAAAAATGAATGGTGTTCTCCTGTGCTCTGCAAGAATCTGTTTGAAATTCTTTGAGAGTAATATGGAACTCATCAGTGGAATTATGTGGTCCTGTAGTTTGCTTCACGGGAACATATTTGACTACCAATTGCATTTTTTCACTGGTTATAGACTATTTATGTTTTTTAAATTTCTTTTTGATTTAGTGTTTGTTAAATATGGTTTCCTAAAAATTTGTTAATTTTATTAAACTTACTAGTATAAAGTTGTTCATTATATCCTTTTGTAACCTTTTCCATGTTTGAGTATTTGTAATGATGTTCCCTCCTCATTGCTGATGTTTGTTCCAAGTTTTCATTTGTTCTCCTTTCCAAATCTGAGCCCTGGGGATAAGTGTAAGTAGCCAGTAAAGAAAAAAGGCAGGGCTGTTGCAGGTAGAGAAAACAGCATGAGCAAATGCACTGAAGTTGATGGTATACTTGGTTTTATTTCAGTGAAAAACTTGAGGTAAAGAATAGCCTCCAGTAAGACTGAAGATCAAGTCATAAAGGGTTTTGAGTGAGTCTTGGAGGGTGAAAATGTAGTTATATTTTCATTTTTAAGAATTACTATGTACAAAATAAACACTTTGCTAAGCTCTGATATATAGAGTGGGTAATTTCTCTATCCTTGGGAAGCTCACAATACAGTGGGAGAGGCAGTCAGGGAGACAAATTATACTACAGTACAATGCCAATAAAGAAACAAAGTTCATGAGGGCAGATAGCTTACTTTCAGACTGTAGTTTGACTTTTTTGATTAGTTCCCATTCAACATTGCTAATCATCCTCAGCCTTACATTACAGGCAAACATCTAGATACCTTGGCAGCTGTTAAGATTAGGATAGCCTAGAGAAACTTGAGGAGAAGGCAGTGGCACCCCACTCCAGTACTCTTGCTTGGCAAATCCCATGGATGGATGAGCCTGGTGGGCTGCAGTCCATGGGGTCGCTAGGAGTCGGACACAACTGAGCAACTTCACTTTCACTTTTCACTTTCATGCATTGGAGAAGGAAATGGCAACCCACTCCAGTGTTCCAGTGGAGAATCCCAGGGACGGGGAGCCTGGTGGGCTGCCGACTCTGGGGTTGCCCAGAGTCGGACACGACTGAAGCGACTTAGCAGCAGCAGCAGAGAAACTTGAGTCATCACCTGGTTTGACTTCTTTCTGAGCTTAGTCCCCTAGATCTGTGTTCATTGTTTCAACCTTCAGTTTTATGAAAACCAGTGATTTCTCTTTTCTTCCTTACAGGTGTAGAGAATATCTCAGTGGCGGCTACAGTTCCACCTCTGGTCTGGCTGCCATGCATCATGGACAAATGGCTAGTAAAAGGCCCTCTAATCCCACACAGATGTACCAGCAACCTCCAAGGCTTCTCATTGTGCATATTGCTCTACCATCCTGGGCTGACGTCTGCTCCAACCTCTGTGAGGCTCTGCAGAACTTTTTCTCTCTAGCCTGCAGCTTGATGGGCCCCAGCCGCATCCCTCTCTTCAGCTTATACATTGTACAAAATCAGCACGAGTGCATCCTCCCTTTTGTGGTGAGTATATCTATACTTTTCATTTTATCCTGAAAGCAAAGGTGAGGGTTCTGGAATAGAGATCAGTTATTATTACTTAAAGCAATAACTGTGCCACTCCCCATACCCATAACTCACAGGCAACACAATGAGAGCCTCATATCATCCTACACACAGGGGATTTGTACTGAAGGATAAGAACCCCAAAATTATTAATATGAGACTGTAAATAAGCCATGTCTTGCCCCCCACCTCCAGTCCTGAGAGAGAGAAATCTTGGCATTTACAGTACTTTGGAATGTAAGCAGCTGACCTCTCTCATCCCCCTTTGAAATGTAAGCACAAGGAAATAAATCTCTAAATTTCTTCAGAAGTCTCTGGCTACTCTACCACCCTTTAATTTCTAAAACTTGTCTTTTGACTCAGGTTCTAGTTTTTTGCTCAGAAAGCCCCATCTGTGCAGAAACATGAAAATATTTTTTACACAGGACTCAGGTGAAACTCCCCCTAGTTTCAGAAGGCAAAGGATGGGCTAAGGGCAATGCTTTTACCAAGCTCCCTCACACATAGATAACTCTTTTCCTCCTCAAACAAACCCCATTTTTTACTTCCTCCCCTTTACAAAGTTCAGAGTCTCAGGGATGGGAAAGACTTCAGTTCAGTTCAGTCGCTCAGTCGTGTCTGACTCTTTGCGACCCCATGAACTGCAGCACGCCAGGCCTCCCTGTCCATCACCAACTCCTGGAGTTCACCCAAACTCATGCCCATTGAGTCGGTGATGCCATCCAGCCATCTCATCCTCTGTCGTCCCCTTCTCCTCCTGCCCCCAATCCCTCCCAGCATCAGAGTCTTTTCCAATGAGTCAACTCTTTGCATAAGGTGGCCAAAGTATTGGCATCAGTCCTTCCAAAGAACACCCAGGACTGATCTCCTTTAGAATGGACTGGTTGGATCTCCTTGCAGCCCAAGGGACTCTCAAGAGTCTTCTCCAACACCACAGTTCAAAAGCATCAATTCTTCGGCACTCAGCTTTCTTCACAGTCCAACTTTCACATCCATACATGACCACTGGAAAAACCATAGCCTTGACTAGACAGACCTTTGTTGGCAAAGTAATGTCTCTGCTTTTGAATATGCTATCTAGGTTGGTCATAACTTTCCTTCCAAGGAGTAAGCGTCTTTTAATTTCATGGCTGCAGTCACAATCCGCAGTGATTTTGGAGCCCCAAAAAATAAAGTCTGCCACTGTTCCCACTGTTTCCCCATCTATTTCCCATGAAATGATGGGACCACATGCCATGATCTTAGTTTTCTGAATGTTGAGCTTTAAGCCAACTTTTTCACTCTCCACCTGCACTTTCATCAAGAGGCCTTTTAGTTCCTCTTCACTTTCTGCCATAAGAGTGATGTCATCTGCATATCTGAGGTTATTGATATTTCTCCTGGCAATCTTGATTCCAGCTTGTGTTTCTTCCAGCCCAGCGTTTCTCATGATGTACTCTGCATAGAAGTTAAATAAACAGGGTGACAATATACAGCCTTGCCGTACTCCTTTTCCTATTTGGAACCAGTCTGTTGTTCTAACTGTTGCTTCCTGACCTGCATATAGGTTTCTCAGGAGGCAGGTCAGGTGGTCTGTTATTCCCATCTCTTTCAGAATTTTCCGCAGTTTATTGTGATCCACACAGTCAAAGACTTTGGTATGGTCAATAAAGCAGAAATAGATGTTTTTCTGGAACTCTCTTCCTTTTTCCATGATCCAGTGGAAAGATCTCCTGGAGAAGGGAATGGCAACCCACTCCAGTATTCTTGCCTCCCCCACCCACCCAAAAGACTTCAGAGGTTCTAGTAAATCCCCTTCCTTCCTGAGACAGCCTTGCTGTTGGGATAGTCAGAAAAGACCCAGTGGAAAGCCAGGACTTTAATTCCTACCTAGTGTGAATAAGACCTCCTCCCACATAGTGTCCATGAAGCCATATGGTAGCCTGGACTCCCCTCAACCATTCAACTTTAACAGGGTAACTATTTCACCCCGTCCCTATTGAGGTGGTATTGGAGGCGGCAGAGTGGAGGCCATGTGGGGAGTGACAATGAGGCATCTTTTTGCCTCCAAGGCAGACTGGTGTCAGTGAAAGCCTAGTGGGAAGCCACTTCTTCTTGTGGGAAAACCACTTTCACTTCTTCCTAGTGAAATGCGTAATGGTAATGAAGCTTCTCTATTCCCAGAGTGTCATTGGGGGGCATATGAGGAACCTGAACTTCCACCCCCATCCAGAGATAACAGGACACTCTCCCTTCTGGGATATAATTAGAGGCCAAATAGAGTCACACCCCAACCTGGCAATAATTATGTGGAAACCACTTCCTTCACTGGTGCAGTGACAAAAAAGTCCTGCTAAAACAGAAGATTTAACAGGATTCATTCTTACAGCATAATACCCAAAATGTCCAGAATACAATTTTTTTTAAAAACTCCCATGATTATCAAGAAACAGGAAAATCCAAACTTAAATGAGACAACAAACATTGAGATAACACAGATATTAGAATTATCTGAAAAGGATTTCAAAGCAGCCATCATAAAAATGTTCCAACAAGCAGTTATGAACATGCTTAAATGCAAAAATATAAAGTCTCACCAAAGAAATAGAAATATAAAGAAAAACAGATAGAAATTTTAGAACTGAAAAATGCAATACTCAATTTTAAAAACAAAAAATCTACTATAGACAGGCTCAACAGCAACATGAAGAAGTCAAAGGAACTTGAAAATAGAATAGAAATTCCCAATCTGAGTAACAGAGAGAAAAGAGACTTAAAAAAAATTTGCGAAGCCTCAGAGATCTGTGAGACTATAACAAGAGGAAAGAGAAAGGAGGGTGGGACTAGAAAAATATTTAAAGAAATAATCACTGAAAGTTTCCCAATTTGGCAAAAGTTATAAATCTAAAGATTTAAGAGGCTACAGAAATCCATTCTAAGACACATCATAATTAAAATCCTTAAAGACAAAGAAAAATTCTTGAGAGCAGGACACTGACACCTTACCTATAAGGGAGAAACAATTCAAGTAATAGATTTTTTTTCATTAGAAACCATGAAGGCCAGAGGAAGTGTCACATTTTTCAAATGCTGAAAGAAAAGAACTGCCAACATAGAGCTCTATCCAGTAAAAATATCCTTAAGGAATGATGCAGAAATCAAGATATTCTCAGTTGAAGGAAAGCTAAGAGAGTTTGTCACCAACAGACCTACCTTATCAGAATGATTAAAGGGAGTTCTTGAAACAAAAAGGAAATTATAAAGGCTGTTGGAATATCCAGAAGGGAGAAAAAATAGAAAGAATTAAAATATAGATAAATATAATAGATTTTCTATAAAATCTTCTAAATTATATTTGACAATTGAAAGAAAAAGTATAACATTGTCTGATATGGTTGTTAGTGTATATAGAGGAACTACTTAGGATAATTACATTATAAACGGGAGGACAAAAGGACTTAAGAAAATTAAGGTTCTTCCACTTCATTCAAAATGATAAAATATTGACAACAGTATACTGTGATAAAGATGGATGTATGTATAAAGTAACACTTAAAACAACCACTTAAAAAAATCTGTGTAAAGAGACACACTCAGAAACACTATAGATAAATTAAAATGGAATTTTAAGAAAATAGTCAAGTAACCCAAAGGTAAAAGAAAACAGAGAAATGAAAACCTGAGGGAACAAACAGAAAACAAACAAACAAAAAAAAAATACCTGATAGGCTGACATACCAATAATTATATTAAATGTAAACAGTTTTAATTAACCAATTGAAAGAGAGAATTCCCTGGCAGTCCAGTGGTTAAGACTCTGTGCTTCCACTGCTAAGAGGTCAAGTTTGATCCCTGCTCAGGGAGCTAGGATCCCCCAAGCCACTCAACATGGCAATAAATAAAGAGATTGGTGGAAATGGAGGGATGATCCAACTATATTCTATCTACAAGAAACCAACTTCAAACACAATAAAAGTAGGTTGAAAGTAAAAGGATGGGGAAAGATATCCCATGATAACAATCAGAACAGTACGCCTAATAAAATATGGCTTCCTGGGTGGCACTAGTGGTAAAGAAGCCACGTGCCAATGCAGGAGATGCTAGAGATGCAGATTTGATTGCTAGGTTGGAAGATCCCCTGGAGTAGAAAGTGGCACTCCCTCTTTCCAGTGGCCTGGAAGAGTCCATGGATAGAGGAGGCTGGTGGGCTACAGTCCATGGGGCTGGAACAAGTCAGACGTGACTGAGCAATTGAGCGTGTGCGCACACACACACACACACACACATACACACAGAGTGATAAAAGAGTCACAGAACGGGAATAAATAATCCTAAAATTTATAGGGAATCCAAAGGCCTAGGACTGTCAAAGCAATCCTGAGGATAAAGAACAAAACTGGAGACATAATCACCCCACCACCACCCGAGACTTCAGACGATATTACAAAACTACAAGAATCAAAACAGCATTGGGGCTTCCTGGTGGTCCAGTGGTTAAGACTCCACGCTCCCACTGCAGGGGGCATGGGAAGATCCTACATGCCATGTGGTGTAGAAAAAAAAAAGTATGGTACTGGCACAAAAACAGACATATGGATTAATGGAACAGAATAGAGAGCGCAGAAATAAGCCCACACACCTGCAGGCAATTAATCTTTAACAAAGGAAGCAAGAATACACAATGGAGCAAAGACTGTGTCTTCAGCAAGTGGTTTTGGGAAAGCTGGACAGCCAGGTGTAAACCAAAGAAGTTAGAACACTCCCTCACACCATATGTAAAAATAAACTCAAAATAGCTTAAAAACTTAAAATATGAAGCATGGCAACATAAAACTCCTAGAAGAGAACATAGGCAAAACATTCTCTGAAATAAATTGCAGCCATGTTTTCTTAGGTCAGTCTCCCAAAGCAAAAGAAATAAGGGCAAAAACAAACAATTGAGACCTAATCAAACTAGGAAACCATAAACAAAATGAAAAGACAACCTACAAAATGGGAGAGACTGGAAATTATGTGACTGACAAGGGCTTAATGTCCAAAATATACAAACAGTTCAATATCAAACAGTTCTATATAAAAAAATAAAATGAAAAATGGGCAAAAGACCTAAATAGACATTTCTCCAAAGAAGGCATATAAATGACAAACAAGCACAGGAAAAGATGCTCAATAATGTTAATTATTATAGAAATGCAAATACTAATGATTGCAGTGAGGTATTACCTCACACAAGTCAGAATGGCCATCATCAAAAAATCTACAAGTAATAAATGCCTGAGAGGTTGTGGAGAAAAACAAACCCTCCTACACTTTGGTGGGATTGTAAATCGGTGCAGCCACTATAGAGAACGGTATGGAGGTTCTTTAAAAAACTAAAAATAGTTACCATATGATTCAGCAGTCCCACTACTGTATAGCTAGGGAACTATGTTCAATATCTTGTAATAACCTATATATCTGATTCACTTTGCTATACTCCTGAATCTAACACAACACTGTATATCAACTATAATTTTTTTTAATTTCCAAAAGAAAAAAAAAGAGTCAATCCAACAAGAAGACAGCAATCTTTTTTTTTTAATACTTATTTATTTTTGGCTTCATTGCTACTCATGGACTTTCTCTAGTTGCAGCAGGCGGGGCCTACTCTCTAGTTACAGCACACAGGCTTCTCATGTGGTGGCTTCTCTTATGTGGAGCACAGACTAGAAGCCCACAGGCTTCAGTAGTTGTGGCTCACAGGCTCTAGAATGGGGGCTCAGTACGGGCTTAGTTACCCTACGGCAGGCAGAATCTTCCCAGGCCACGGATCAAACTTATGTCGCTGGCATTGGCAGGCAGATTCTTAACCATTGGACCGCCAGGAAAGTCCAAGAAGACAGCAATCTTAAATCTGTAAAACAACAGAGTTGCAAATGTCTATTAACTGGTGAATGACTAAACAAAATGTAAAATTCTCACTCCACAAAACGAGTTTTGTACAAGCACACTGAGGACAGAGTGAAAGTGACAGGGATGTTTACAGCCATATGACCCATATGACAAGTATGTTCTTCTACTGTGCCATTTTCCTTGTGCATGTCTGTCCCATGACCACACTTGGCTGTAAAATCTATCTTCTGTCAGGCAACAGGGGTAGAGAAAAGTTGAGAGTGGTCTGGAAGGGCAAATAGAAAATATCCAGCATAGGAAGCTTCTGGGAGATGAGCTTATGTCCCAAACAAAGGTAAAAGGATTTTTATTTCCTTCTTCTAGTGACTATATTCTATGCCTCTGGTACTCAGTACATTTGTCTCTAGGTGAATCCTTTGATCCCTTAGTCACTCTATTAGGAAAGACAGACAGTTCTAGCCTAAAAACCACTGACTAGTAATTCAGGAAAGATTGGAAGTTAAAATTTCCTTCCAGAAGATCGATAAGTTCAACCATGGTCAAAAGCTCAAGAAAATCACTGAAGCAATGCCATTACCTTGTGTATCCCTGTGTGTATGCTCATGCTCACTTGTATCTGACTCTTTTGCAACCCCATGAACTGTAGCCCGCCAGGCTTTTCTGTCCATGGGATTTCCTAGGCAAGAATACTAGAATGGGTTGCCATTTACTCCTCCAGGAATCATTTCCAACCAGGAATCGAACCCATGTCTCCTCCAATTCCTGCATTGGCAGGTGGATTCTTTACCACTGGGCCACCTGGGAAGCTCACCTTATGTATAGAAGAGTCCAATCTTTGTTTAAATCCATTTTCTCTGACCTATCTAAGTATCTGACATTTTCTATCTGCAGAGTTAGCTCAAAATATAAATGGAGAAAGAAAGCAGGTAGGGAGTCTTGCCTACGTTGAACACTTCAATTTATCTCCTCATATTTGATTTATAAGTGTAATAAAATAATTCTGAACTTTTCATGAGGAATGTTGACAAAGGATTCATAATTTAAATATTAGAATTCCTTTTATATCCATTGTGCTCTTAATATAAATAAATTATAAAATGATTAATCTCTCAAAGAGTTTCAAAAGAATTCCATTACTGTGAAGATTTTATCAATTCTTTTACCTTTTTTTTTGAGAGCAAAGAAGTTATTTAAATTATATAAGATCTACAATGGTATTTGAAGATCAGTACCACTGTAATTTGGCTATTACATTTATTTTCTTATCCTTACTAGCTGATCTTCAATAGAATCATTTAAAAGTGGCAAATAATGGGAATATATTATATAAAGTAATATAAAGGTAAACTCCAATACAGATAATATGTTGCTGCTGTTTAGTTGCTAGGTTGTGGCCAGCTCTTTGCAACCCCAAGGACTGTAGTCCGGTAGGCTCCTCTGTCCATGGGATTTCCCAGGCAAGAATACTGGAGTGGGTTGCCATTTCCTTCTCCAGAGGATCTTTCTGACCCAGGGATCAAACCTGCATCTCCTACATTTGAGACAGTTTCTTCAGAACTGAGCCACCTTGGAAGCCCAAAGATAATATAATAAACTATAATTGAGGAGGGTGGGGAGAGTAAGAAAAGGAAATGTACAAATTTTATGATTGTATAGTGGAGATTTTCATTGCTCATTAATGGATATTACTAAATAAATAACTTATGGAATTATAAAGACAACCACTAGAACAACTACAAACCTTTCTAATTATGACAAGAAAAACATAATAGAGCAAATTTACACAGTATAGTGATTTTTCAAAATTTATGAAAACAGTGTATACCTCAAAATAATATTACTAAAAATAACTATATATGTCACATTAATAAATGTGTCCTAAACTTACCTATTAAAACATTTTAAAAACACAGATTTGATTGCAAAACAAAAGCGTGTATTCAAGAGACTGTAACAAAGTGATTCAGAAAAGTTGAAAACAAAAGAAAGGGCAAAGGTATACTAAGCAAATGTACCCCTACCAAAAAAACACATGATTTTATATCAGACATCATTGAATTTGCAGCAAAAAGCACTAAACAAGACTAAGTATGGCACTGTAATATCGACACAAAGCAGGGAAGAGTAGAGAATGATCAAGAGATGCATAAGAAATATATTCAATACAGAGGGCTTGCTGGAGAGGGAGTCTATTAAAAATATAACAGTTTTGAATACCAATTACCAAATAATATAGTATCAACATTTTTAAAAGAAATATGTGTATAAAAAAATCTGCACCTTCCTGAAGTGCTCATAGAATATTCACAAAAGTTAACAGGATGTTAAGCTACAAATAAACCCAAAAACTTAGATGAATTCTAAAAACTACAAATAGATCAGTCAACATTCTCTGAACACAGTGCAGTAAAACTGGAAATAAGTAACAGACACAGAGAATAAGAAGTCTCTACCACCTGGACATTTTTATGCTGCTTAATAGCTTTTGAGTCAAAGAGGAAATTCAGGCAAAAATTGTAGTGTATCTAGAAAATAATAATAATCATGAAACACCACATACCAGAACATATGTGATACAAAAAAGGCAATGCTAAGAGAAAAAATCATCTTTAAACTGTATGTTTTATTATTTTTAATTTTATTAGTAAACAAGAAAAACTTAAATGAAGCAAGCAACTCAAGAAGAAAAGAAAAAACAAGCTTAAGGAAAGCTGAAAGAAAGAAAAAAATAAAGATAGAAGCAAAGAGTAATGAATATGAAAACAGAAAATGGTAGAACAAATGAATAAATCTAAGCATGTTCTTTGGGGGGAAAATAGGAATTATAGATCAACCATTTTTAGTTAACTTAGTTTTAGGAAAAGAGCTGTGGGAAAGGCATGTATACACAAAATAATGTAAAAAGAAAGTAACCATAGATACACTTGTGTGAAATACATAATTCTCCATGAAAATATAATTACCAAAAGTGAATTCAGAAGAGATAGAAACTCACCATTTTCCATAAAAGGAATGGGAAAGTTATCAAAGAACTACCCTCCCCCAAAATAAAGTACTGGAACCAAATAGTTTTACAGGGGAATAATACCAAACTTTTAAAGGACAGATCTTTACATTTTTTTAACTATTTTATACTGCAGAAAGAAAAAATATCCTTCCAGATTCTTTTTATGAAAATAACATAATATTGATCTTAAAATGCAACAAATATTGCAAAGAAAGAAAAACTACAAATCCATCTCACCCAAAAATCCCAACTAAAGTATTAGCAGTAGAATCCAACTTGTATTTAAAAAATCATTTACAGGAATGCAGAGATGGTACAATATTGAAATCTATTAATATAGTTTACTATGTTAATATATCTAAGAAAAATATGATAGTGTTTTTTTCCATAAGTACTAAAAAAAAGGTATTTAATAAAATGCAATATCCAATCATTAAAAAAAAAAACTTAAAAAACTAGAAATGGCTATTCCCATAGTGTCTGTCTATGACAACTCAAAAACAAGATCTTATTTAATGAAAGACATTGAATATATTCCTGTGTAAGTCAAATAAATTTACTATCATCACTGTTATCTAACAGTAGTCAAAAGATTTTCACTGATATAATCAGACATATAAAACGAAGTTAGAATATAGAAGTAAGGAAGTGAGGGGCTTAGCTGGCAGTCCAGTGGTTAAGACTCCATGCTTCCACTGCAGGAGATGCAAGTTTGATCCCTGGTTGAGGAACTAAGACCCTAAATTCCACATGGAGTAGCTAAAAAAAAAAAAGAAAGAAAGAAGGGAAAGGGGAGGGAGGCTCAAGAGGGAGTTGATATGTGTATAATTATGGCTGATTTGCATTGTTGTACAGCAGGAATACAACATTGTAAAACAGTTTTCCTTCAATTAAAAATCAATTTAAAAAAGAAGGGAAAGATAAAATGATTATTATTTGCAGATTAATGATAATATATCTACAAAACTCAAAAGAATCAACTAGAAAATTATTTCAAACAACAAAAGAATTCATGACAATGGTCAGGTATAAATATTAATACAGATAATAGTACCCTTTCCCCTTCATGGATCACAGCCTTGTCTTGGATAAGGGGCATGTGTAACTCAATGAAACTATAAGCCATGCTGTGTAGGGCCACCCAAGATGGACAGGTCATAATGGAGAGTTATGATCCACTGGAAGAGGGAATGGCAAACCAAAATTCAGTATTCTTGAATGAACAGTGCAAAGAAGTAGAAGGAAGCAATTAATTTGCTGGCATATTGAGTGCAGCACTTTCACAGCATCGTCTTTTAGGATTTGAAATGGCTCAACTGGAATTCCATCACCTCCACTAGCTTTGTTCGTAGTGATGCTTCCCTAAGGCCCACTTGACTTCACATTCCAGGATGTCTGGCTCTAGGTGAGTGATCACACCATCGTGATTATCTGCATCTTGGTTATAACAGGATTAGTCAGAGGTTTTCAAGGAGGAACTGTCCTCAAGCAGGATACATTGTTGTTATATAATCCTTAGTACAGAGTTTAAACTGAGTTAGTTGTTGTGTAATCATCAGTTCTAGGCTTAAAGAAAAAAACGTTTTATGTGACTAAGACTAAGGAATGTAGAGGGAAAAAAAGTGTCTTTTCCTCCTCCTTGAGAATTCCAGACCCCTATCTCTTCCTTGAGAGCCCCAGACCCCTTTCTCCTCCTTGGGGACCCTGGACTTCTTATCAACCTGCCTAGGAATTGACTCTCTCAATAGCAAAGTGATCAGGCCAATCAATCCTAAAGAAAATCAACTGTGAATACTAATTAGAAGGACTGATGCTGAAACTGAAGCTCCAACACTTTGGCCACCTGATGCAAAGAACTGACTCATTGGAAAAGACCCTGATGCTGTGAAAGATTGAGGGCAGAAGGAGAAGTGGGTGGCAGAGGATGAGATGGTTAGATAGCATCACCGACTTAATGGACATGAGTTTGAGCAAACTCTGGGAGATGGTGAAGGACAAGGAAGCCTGGAGTGCTGCAGCCCATGCTATCACAGAGAGACATGACTGAGCAACTGAACAACAACAAAAGTACCCTTTGTATTCTGGTTGTTATTCCAGAACAACCAACTAGAAGTTAAAATGGCAGAAAAGTTCTCATCATAATTACGAAAGGGATCAAATAAATGCTTATGAATGAAAATAATAATAAACATGAAAAATTTTATATAAATTGAAATGCTATTGAGAAACACAAAAGAAGACTTGAACAAATGAAAAGTCATTAGTTCTTGGGAGTATTCAGACCAGAAAGATGTCAGTTATCTCTAAATGAATCTATAAATCCAGTGCAATTTCCAGTAAAATTTCTAGCAGAATAGTTATTTGATAATAAAGTTAAAATTAGAAACAAAAAACAAGAATAGCTAGAGATTCTTTCTCTCAAATATTAAACAGGTATTCAAACAGTGTGACACTGGAAATTGAAAAAAACAAAGCAATAGAATATAATTTAAATTCTAGAAATAGACTCAAATACATGGCGGGATTTAGTGTATAATAAAGATGCTATTTAACATTAGTTGGAAAAAGTATTCAACAAACTAGGTAGTCAGGGAGAAAAGTTAGATTCATACTCACAGTTCAGTTCAGTCACTCAGTCGTGTCTGACTCTTTGCGACCCCATGGACCACAGCACTCCAGGCTTCCCTGTCCATCACAAACTCCCAGAGCTTACTCAAACTCATGTCCATCGAGTCAGTGATGCCATCCAACCATCTCATCCTCTGTCATCCCCTTCTCCTCCCGCTTTCAATCTTTCCCAGTATCAGGGTCTTTTCCAATTATTTCTACTTACAACTTATACCTATATAAATTCCAGATGGATCAAAGATTTAAATGTAAAAGTTGAAAATGTGTAAGTACTAGAACAGATTGTGTCATTTTGGATTCAATCAGGAGATAGAAACCACAGTAATTTTTAAAAGGAAAATGTATACAGAATATTTTAACATAGTTTAACCTATCCAACTATGCATGCATGCTTGCAGACTGAGGGAGAGATCTCAAAGAAGGACAAACTTGAAAAGGGGACCCCTTTCCCAATGCTGGGGTTTAGAGCCATTTGGAGAATGTATGGTTGTAGCTCACTGGATACAAAGAAGATACTGGTTTGCTCAAGCTAGTGCTGGTCCATGGCTACTGGGACAACAGGAACCCTTCAAGTACAAGCACAGTGGCCAATGCACAAGCATGCGGAGTGGATTGCCAGTGTGGGCAGGAGGCCTGGAGTAAGCAGTATCCATGTTGAAAAGAACAGCAGCATTGGAAGGACCTCCAGAGACAAACCTCTGAGAGGAATGACAGGTGAGCAAAGGGAGTCAGGCGTCAGTGCAGGCAAGAAGCCTGAAGCATGCAGTGGAAACTGTAATACAAGTGAAAAGTGATAAATGACTTAGCAGTCCCCAAGAGAGCTAAATCATAAGCCAGTAGTGCGAAACCCAAGGGAGAAAGCAGTTTAAACCACCAGTTTCTCAAAAGGCTTAGGAACTAGCAAAATCAAGTACTTTTGAAAGTAAGAATGTAGAGGGAACTAAAAGTAGAAAGATGTCAACCATCTGTTTTAAAAGCAGTTTGACCTTTAGATCGTCTCTTCTACTCCAAAAACAACAAATTGATTCGTCACGTTTGATTTGACATTGCGACATGCCCTATACCAATGGACATGTAAAAATTTCACTAAGGTAGAAGTTCCCTGAATTTTAGTCGAATTTATTTCCTACATACTGGCTTACAAATGTCTTACCAATAAGTTAGACTAGGTGCTACTTCTTGCGCACTAGGTCCACTCAGCATGTCATTAATGTAAAGGGCCAGTGTGATAACTTGTGGAAGGGAATGGCAATCAAAATTCCTGTGAACTAAATTATGACATAATGCAGGAGAATTGATACACCCATGAGGTAGGATAGTGAAGGAGGTGTATCGCTGGTCTTGGCAGCTGAAAGCAAACTGCTCCTGTGGGACATGAGAGACAAGAGTGGAGAAAAGGCGCTTACCAGATCGATAGCTGTATACCAGGTACCAAGAGATGTGTTAATTTCTCAAGCACTGAAACTGTATCGAATACAGCAACTGCTGTTGGAGTTACGACCTAAGTTTATGATAATACACTCTCATTCTCCAAGACTCATCTGTCTTCTGCACAGGCCATATAGGCCAAGTTAAATGGGGATGTGGTAGAAATCACCAACTCTGCATCTTTCAAGTCCTTGATGGTACACTAATTTCTACAATCCCTCCAGGAATTCAGTATTGCACTTACTGTTTTCCTAAGTAGAGACAGCTCTAGAGACTTCCACTTGGCCATTCCCACCATAGTTGCCTTCACTCCACAGGTCAGAGAACCAATGTGGGGATTCTGCCAGCTGTTAGACATGTCTATTCCATTTATACTTTCTAAAACTGAAGAAATAGCCATAGGATGCATTTGGGGACTCATCAGACCCAATATAAAATTTCACTGATCACTTGACTGCCATAAGCCCCTGCTCTGATTGGGGTCAACAATAATGTTCAGCACCTCTGGAAATAGTGTCCATTCATAGCCAGTATCCAGTAGATACTGAAAGGTCTGATTATTCCCTTTACTTCAGTGTACAGATACCCTTGTAATTTTCAAATCTTTGGGGTCCTTTTTGATAATTTTTAAATTCTTTATTCTTGGCTTTGAATAAGCCCTCTTACTTCTTTAAACACCTTAAAGGTACTTAAATATATTTTATATTTCCAATATCTGAAATGGTATTCTAATTCTCCTCTTTGTTGTTTCTGTGGATTCTCACTCATAATGTTTATTATCTAACTGATTTTGTAATTTTGGATTATGAGTTTATCTTAAACTGATCTTAATGTGTGAAAATTCTGTGAGGCCTTAAGTTTATGGTGTATGTACATCTAGAAAGGATTTGTGTTTGCTTCAGTCAGATGTCCTGAGGTGCTATCACCCCAGGACCACTTTAAGTTATGTTTTAAACTTAGGGTTTCCTAGACCCTGTTCAGTTCAGTTCAGTTCAGTTCACTCAGTTGTGTCCAACTCTTTGTGACCCCATGAATCGCAGCACGCCAGGCCTCCCTGTCCATCACCAACTCCTGGAGTTCACTGAGACTCATGTCCATCGAGTCGGTGATGCCACCCAGCCATCTCATCCTCTGTCGTCCCCTTTTCCTCCTGCCCCCAATCCCTCCCAGCATCAGAGTCTTTTCCAATGAGTCAACTCTTCACATGAGGTGGCCAAAGTATTGGAGTTTCAGCTTTAGCATCATTCCTTCCAAAGAACACCCAGGGCTGATGTCCTTTAGAATGGACTGGTTGGATCTCCTTGCAGTCCAAGGGACTCTCAAGAGTCTTCTCCAACACCACAGTTCAAAAGCATCAATTCTTCGGTGCTCAGCTTTCTTCACAGTCCAAGTCTCGCATCCATACATGACCACTGGAAAAACCATAGCTTTGACTGAAAGGACCTTTGTTGGCAAAGTGATGTCTCTGCTTTTGAATATGCTGTCTAGGTTGGTCATAACTTTTCTTCCAAGGAGTAAGCGTCTTTTAATTTCATGGCTGCAGTCACCATCTGCAGTGATTTTGGAGCCCAAAAAGATAAAGTCTGACACTGTTTCCACTGTTTCCCCATCTATTTCCCATGAAGTGATGGGACCAGATGCCATAATCTTCGTTTTCTGAATGTTGAGCTTTAAGCCAACTTAGACAAATCCTAAACTGACATAAAGGAATGTATGTAGTTTCTAGGTTTTAGCAGTGATTTCTTTCTCATTTCTACTCAGAGCTTACATAAGTCAACAAGTTTTATTGTCATCTGCTTTGACCAGTGAGTGGATTCTTTCTAGCCCACCTTTTCACTGAGAAAATAACCTTTTGAATGGTCTTAACTTTTTGAGCCAGGGTGGCAGTTCCAACTCTTCTTTACAAGGGCCTAATGCCTTGTCTCCTTTTCCCTTTCAACACAAAGCCTTTGGTTCCCAAGATCAGCAAATAAAGCCAAGGCTTTTATACCTGTCTAACACTGTAGTTTCCTGTTGACCCCCCCTTTGGTACTTGGGGATTTCCCTTAATTTCTTATGAATTCAACTATGCATTTAAAAGATATTCTAAATAGACATTTCTCCTAAGAAAACATACAGATGGCCAAGAGGCAAATGAAAAGATGTTCAGTGTCACCAATTATTAGAGAAATGCAAGTCAAAACTATGAGGTATCACCTCATACCAGCAAGAATGGCTATCATCAAAATATTCACAAACAATAAATACTGGAGGATGTGTGAAAAAAAGGGAAGCCTCCTACACTGTTAGTAGGAATGTAAAGTGGTACAGCCACCATGGAGAACACTATGGAGGTTCCTTAAAAACTAAAAATAGAACTACCATATAACCCAGCAATCCCACTCCTGGGCATATATCCAGAGAAAAACATGATCTGAAAGGATACATGCACCCAAGTGTTCATTGCAACACTGTTTACAATAGCCAGGACCTGGAAGCAAACTAAGTATAAATGGATAAAGTCAGTATAAATGGATAAAGATGTGGTACATATATATAATGAAATATTACTCGGCCATTAAAAAGAATGAAATTATGCCATTTACAGCAATATGGATGGATCTAGAGATTTGTCATGGGCTTCCGTGGTAGCTCAGTTGGTAAAGAATCTTCCTGCAATGCAGGAAACCCCAGTTTGATTCCTGGGTCAGGAAGATCCCCTGGAGAAGGGACAGGCTACCCTTTCCAGTATTCTTGGGCTTCCCTGGTGGCTCAGATGGTAAAGAATCTGCCTGCAGTATGGGAGACCTGGGTTTGATCCCTGAGTTGGGAAGATCCCCTGCAGGAGGGCATGACAACCCACTCTAGTATTCTTGCCTGGAGAATACTCCCATGGACAGAGGAGCCTGGCGGGCTCTAATCCATGGGGCTGCAAAGAGTCAGACACGACTGAGCAACTAAGCACAGCACACAGAGATTTGTCATACTGAGTAAAGTAAGTCAGACAGAAAAGGGAAAATATCATATGTCATCCCTTATATGTGGAATCTGAAAAGAGATGATACAAATGAACTTACGAAATAGAAGCAAACTCACAGACTCAGAATGAACTTATTTGCCAGGGAAATGGATGAGGGGAAGGGATAGTTACAGAATTTGGGATGTATGTATACACACTGCTATATTTAAAATGGATAACCAACAAGGACATACTGTATAGCATACAGAACTCTGCTTAACCTTGTGTGGCAGCCTGGAGGGGAGGGGAGTTTAGGGAAGAATAGATACATGTATATGTATACCTTCTCTGTTCACCTGAAACTATCACAACATTGTTAATCCGCTATAAGATCAGATCAGTCGCTCAGTCCTGTCTGACTCTTTGCGACCCCATGAATCGCAGCACGCCAGGCCTCCCTGTCCATCACCAACTCCTGGAGTTCACTGAGACTCATGTCCATCGAGTCGGTGATGCCACCCAGCCATCTCATCCTCTGCCGTCCCCTTCTCCTCCTGCCCCCAATCCCTCCCAGCATCAGAGTCTTTTCCAATGAGTCAACTCTTCGCATGAGGTGGCCAAAGTATTGGAGTTTCAGCTCTAGCATCATTCCTTCCAAAGAAATCCCAGGGCTGATCTCCTTCAGAATGGACTGGTTGGATCTCCTTGCAATCCAAGGGACTCTCAAGAGTCTTCTCCAACACCACAGTTCAAAAGCATCAATTCTTCAGTGCTCAGCCTTCTTCACAGTCCAACTCTCACATCCATACATGACCATAGGAAAAACCATAGCCTTGACTAGATGAACCTTTGTTGGCAAAGTAATGTCTCTGCTTTTGAATATGCTATCCAGGTTGGTCATAACTTTCCTTCCAAGGAGTAAGCGTCTTTTAATTTCATGGCTGCAGTCACCATCTGTAGTGATTTTGGAGCCCAGAAAAATAAAGTTTGACACTGTTTCCCCATCTATTTCCCATGAAGTGGTGGGACTGGATGCCATGATCTTTGTTTTCTGAATGTTGAGCTTTAAGCCAACTTTTTCAGTCTCCTCTTTCACTTTCATCAAGAGGCTTTGAGTTCCTCTTCACTTTCTGCCATAAGGGTGGTGTCATCTGCATATCCGAGGTTATTGATATTTCTGGCGGCAATCTTGATTCCAGTTTGTGTTTCTTCCAGTCCAGCATTTCTCATGATGTACTCTGCATAGAAGTTAAACAAACAGGGTGACAATATACAGCCTGGATGAACTCCTTTTCCTTTTTGGAACCAGTCTGTTGTTCCATGTCCAGTTCTAACTGTTGCTTCCTGACCTGCATACAAATTTCTCAAGAGGCAGATCAGGTGGTCTGGTGTTCCCATCTCTTTCAGAATTTTCCACAGTTTATTGTGATCCACACAGTCAAAGGCTTTGGCATAGTCAATAAAGCAGAAATAGATGTTTTCCTGGAACTCTCTTGCTTTTTTGAAGATCCAGCAGATGTTGGCAATTTGATCTCTGGTTCCTCTGCCTTTTCTAAAACCAGCTTGAACATCAGGAAGTTCACGGTTTACATATTGCTGAAGCCTGGCTTGGAGAATTTTGAGCATTATTTTACTAGCGTGTGAGATGAGTGCAATTGTGCAGTAGTTTGAGCAGTCTTTGGCATTGCCTTTCTTTGGGATTGGAATGAAAACTGACCTTTTCTAGTCCTGTGGCCACTGCTGAGTTGTCCAAATTTGCTGGCATATTGAGTACAGCACTTTCACAGTATCATCTTTCAGGATTTGGAATAGCTCAACTGGAATTCCATCACCTCCACTAGCTTTGTTCGTAGTGATGATTTCTAAGGCCCGCTTGACTTCACATTCCAGGATGTCTGGCTCTAGGTCAGTGATCACACCATCCTGATTATCTGGGTCGTGAAGATCTTTTTTGTACAGTTCTTCTGTGTATTCTTGCCATCTCTTCTTAATATCTTCTGCTTCTGTTAGGTCCATACCATTTCTGTCCTTTATCGAGCTCATCTTTGCATGAAATGTTCCTTTGGTATCTCTGATTTTCTTGAAGAGATCTCTAGTCTTTCCCATTCTGTTGTTTTCCTCTATTTCTTTGCATTGATCTCTGAAGAAGGCTTTCTTATCTCTTCTTGCTATTCTTTGGAACTCTGTATTCAGATGCTTATTCAGATCCTTTTCTCCTTTGCTTTTTGCTTCTCTTCTTTTCACAGCTATTTGTAAGGCCTCCCCAGACAGCCATTTTGCTTTTTTGCATTTCTTTTCCACGGGGATGGTCTTGATCCCTGTCTCCTGTACAATGTCACAAACCTCATTCCATAGTTCATCAGGCACTCTATCTATCAGATCTAGGCCCTTAAATCTATTTCTCACTTCCACTGTATAATCATAAGGGATTTGATTTAGGTCATACCTGAATGGTCTAGTGGTTTTCCCTACTTTCTTCAATTTAAGTCTGAATTTGGCAATAAGGAGTTCATGGTCTGAGCCACAGTCAGCTCCTGGTCTTGTTTTTGCTGACTGTATAGAGCTTCTCTATCTTTGGCTGCAAAGAATATTATCAATCTGATTTTGGTGTTGACCATCTGGTGATGTCCATGTATAAAGTCTTCTCTTGTGTTGTTGGAAGAGGGTGTTTGTTATGACCAGTGCATTTTCTTGGCAAAACTCTATTAGTCTTTGCCCTGCTTCATTCCCTATTCCAAGGCCAAATTTGCCTGTTACTCCAGGTGTTTCTTGACTTCCTACTTTTGCATTCCAGTCCCCTATAATGAAAAGGACATCTTTTTTGGGTGTTAGTTCTAAAAGGTGTTGTAGGTCTTCATAGAACCGTTCAACTTCAGCTTCTTCAGCATTGCTGGTTGGGGCATAGACTTAGATTACTGTGATATTGAATGGTTTGCCTTGGAAACGAACAGAGATCATTCTGTCATTTTTGAGATTGCATCCAAGTACTGCATTTCGGACTCTTTTGTTGACCATGATGGCCACTCCATTTCTTCTGAGGGATTCCTGCCCACAGTAGTAGATATAATGGTCATCTGAGTTAAATTCACCCATTCCAGTCCATTTCAGTTCTCTGATTCCTAGAATGTCGACATTCACTCTTGCCATCTACAAAATAAAAAGTTTAAAAAAAGATGTTTGTGTTTTATCTGGTATATGTATCATTAGCTGGTGGAAGAATGTATTTCAGATATCTAGTTTATCTGTAAGTGCTTTTTTTTACACATTAAGATTAATGTCATGCTGATTATATACATTGCAAATACTTACCTAGTTTGTTTTTTGTCTTTAACCTTATTTGTATTTTCCTTTACTCAACATAAAAATTTATTTTTTATATGGTTAGATCTTCTCATTTTTCCCTTTGTGTTTTCATACCTTTTTTGTCATGTTTCCAAAGACCTTCCCTACCATAAGATAGTATCCTTTTTTTCCTACTATTTTCCTGGTTTATTTTTTCAATAAATTTCTCATTATTGAGTAATTTTAGATACATCAAAAATTTTAAAGTATGGAATTCCTATATTTTTAACTTATATTTTCCTCTCCATGAAATTTTTTATATATGCATCCCTTTACCGTTTATTCAAAAATATTTTAATACAACTGTATTCCAGGTACTGTTCTAGGCCCTGCAGACATGGCAATGAAGAGAGAGCTCAGATTCCTCCTTTAATTTATTATTATATTGAGCTTATATTCTAGTGAGATAGACAGACAATAACTGGTCAGTATACTTTGGAAAAATGTCATTCTCGTGTGGCTCTTATCCATTTGTATTCTGAGGCTATTTATCTCACTTGTTGTAAAGTTAGTAGTGAGTGGGAATTATTTTTTTTTAAGGTACATAGTACATCATAAGTGGGCTTCCCAGGTGGTGCTAGTGGTAAAGAACTCGCCTACCAGTGCAGGAGACATAAAAGACGCTAGTTCAACTCCTACGTTGGGAAGATCTCCTGGAGGAGAGCATGACAACCCACTCCTGTGTTCTTGCCTGGAGAATCCCATGGATAGAGGAGCCTGGCTGGCTACAGTCCATAAAGTCGCAAAGAGTCGGACACGACTGAAGTGACTTAGCATGCATGCACGCACACACATCATAAGCACATAATAATAAATGTTTTTTTTTAAGTGGATGAGTTAATGGACCTATGTCATTTACATAGACAGTATATTTTCTTCACTTATTTTTATCAGTTGTAGACTAGGCCCATTACAATACAAACCCCTTCTGTTTAATTAGCAATGTCTTAAGTGTTTTTAGGGTTTGATCATCATGATAAAAAAATAATAAACAGTTAACACTGAGTACATACTATGTGCCATGAATTAAGTCATTTAATATTCTTTAAGATAAGTATTTATATTCTCCTCATTTTCTGGTTGAAGAAATTTTAGCTTAAGGACTCATAGTCAAGAAGAAGAAGAGAGAGGTTAGGAACTCAAGAAGCATTTGGATCTAAAACTTGAACCAAGACTAGTGCTTCTTTATTCATAAACTGTCCACTACTCTTCAACAAGCATCCTCTACTCTTATCAGGCATATTCCTTCTTTCTCTCTGGCACACTACATTCACTTTCAACCTCCATAGATGCTTATATTGAACTTTCAGCCTCTCTACCAGCCCCCCAACAAATGCACACATATACACCTAAAATACTGTATTCTTTTTACAAACCTTATCCTTTAAATTCTAAGCTCAATCTCACCTCCTTTCCAACAACTCTTTTTCTAAGTTTCTAAAGTATCAATAGTCTGTAAGTCTCTTCCAACTGTGATACACATAAAACTAGGGCTATAAGAGTTCCTAGGGCATGGGAATATATAATTTTCAAGAACTGTTATGTAGATCTTCCATTTCTACTGTGTTCTTTTCTAAAACTTCTATAATTATGCCTATGATGAGGGTGTCAGGCTCCTTCATTCCTGCCATCCCTTTAACAATTACTTCTCTTCCACTTCACAAAGAAAACCCAAAATAAAAAGGATGAAGTGAGAGGAACATATCTTTCACCTACTATAAATTTTACTGTGATGAATTGCCATGTGGTTTTAAAACCTCCAGGGGCACCAAACAAAGGAATAATTCAAAATATTGACATCAGTGTAAGAAAGAAAATGACTTAATGATTGGGTTAAAAACCTTTTGCAACCAGGTAATCTCCAATTTTAACAAAATTGAAGGAAGACTAAGTTGAGTAGCAGCTAATAGATCATTAAAATAATTTTATTAGTATATCCATATGTAATTTTTGGCATATAACTCAGAATGAATTTGACAGTTTGTTTGACATCTGTATTTATCAGGATGAGGTTTCTCAGAACTAGAAACCTCCTAGAAAATAGGAATAGGATTAATACTTAATGTTGTGCCATTTAATCAATAATTTATTTATTCACACATACCTTAACTAATTAAAGAACCCAATGTGCTCACCATTGAGATACATTTCTAATTAAATTTTATCCTTAATGCCAATAATTATCAAAATAGATAATATATATGTTGTTTTGATCAATTTATATGAACAATGATTTTTAAAATAGTTCAATCTAGAGAACTCCTTAGAGCCTATCTATGGTCATAGGAAATTTTAAAATCTGATGACATATTTTTGATGCATAGAAATATGGTAAGATAATCAATAAAAGACTGCCAACCATAAAGTTCTATTACATTACGATAAAACTAGGGGAAATTGAAATGGAAATATGAATTCAAGGAGAAAATGAATAATATTAATTTCCATCTGTTAAACTTTTAAAATTGAAAAATGAAAGTATCAAATTCCTATGATATTAATATTTAGATTAATAAACATAATTAGATTATGTTTTAAAGAGTTGTATTATAGTGTCATTTTTAAATATTGATATTTAAATATACTGGAAATTATATATCCTTAACAACTAGTTACACTTAGAATTTTTAAATCTAGATGTCAACATAATATATAATAGAGTATATAATTTTTCATATTCTTTTAGGGAGTACATGAAAAGAAATACTTAAAGGCTACTGTCCTCATTTGTTCTCATTTATTTCTTGAGTAGGTTTCTTATCTTCCTGTCTAGATTACAAGTTCTCTTTGTATAAAAATTATATCCTATTTCTTCCATTTTCTCCAGAGATTCATGAAAAGGAGCAAGTAAGCAAAGTAACATGCTCATGAATTTTATGTATGTTTTGCAAATATTGCTCAATTCTGCTCTTTGATCAGGAAAGTGTCTTCATCCCAAATATAATTTCTCCCCACCCCACCCCCACCTGCTATTGATGCCTGGCATTCCTTCAAATAGTGTCACAAATTTTAATTCCACATTTATTCAAAATGTGTATATTCTTAGGAGATGTAACATTGATCTAGAATCATATTAGACTAAACTACTTCCTGAGAACAAGTTTTTGTGAAGGAGAGTGAGGACAGTCAGGAGATTTACATGTTGACTCCTTTACCTGATTGCAAACAAGCATCTTTTCTTTATTGAAGTGACCCTGAGGGGCCTGTTAGGTAGGACCTTATTGGAAAAGGTCAGTTTTCATTCCAATCCCAAAGAAAGGTAGTGCCAAAGAGCACTCAAACTACCGCACAATTGCACTCATCTCACACGCTAGTAAAGTCATGCTCAAAATTCTCTAAGCCAGGCTTCAACAGTACATGAACCATGAACTTGCAGATATTCAAGCTGGTTTTAGAAAAGGCAGAGGAACCAGAGATCAAATTGCCAGCATCCTCTGGATCATCAAAAAAGCAAGAGAGTTCCAGAAAAACATCTATTTCTGCTTTATTGACTATGGCAAAGCCTTTGACTGTGTGGATCACAATAAACTCCGGAAAATTCTGAAAGAGATGGGAGTACCAGACCACCTGACCTGCCTCTTAAGAAACCTGTATGCAGGTCAGGAAGCAACAGTTAGAACTGGACATGGAACAACAGACTGGTTCCAAATAGGAAAAGGAGTACGTTAAGGCTGTATATTGTCACCCTGCTTATTTAACTTCTATGCAGAGTACATCATGAGAAACGTTGGGTTGGAAGAAGCACAAGCTGGAATCAAGATTGCCGGGAGGAATATCAGTAACCTCAGATATGCAGATGACACCACCCTTATGGCAGAAAGTGAAGAGGAACTAAAGAGCCTCTTGATGAAAGTGAAAGAGGAGAGTGAAAAAGTTGGCTTAAAGCTCAACATTCAGAAAACGAAGATCATGGCATCTGGTCCCATCACTTCATGGCAAATAGATGGATAAACAGTGGAAACAGTGGCAGACTTTATTTTGAGGGGCTCCAAAATCACTGCGGATGGTGACTGCAGCCATGAAATTAAAAGATGCTTACTCCTTGGAAGAAAAGTTATGACCAACCTAGCTGCTGCTGCTGCTTCTAAGTCGCTTCAGTCGTTTCCGACTCTGTGCGACCCCCTAGACGGTAGCCCACCAGGCTCCGCTGTCCCTGGGATTTCCAGGCAAGAACACTGGAGTGGGTTGCCATTTCCTTCTCCAGTGCATGAAAGTGAAAAGTGAAAGTGAAGTCGTTCAGTCGTGTCCGACTCGTCGCGACCCCATGGACGGTAGCCCTACCAGGCTCCTCCGTCCATGGGATTTTCCAGACAAGAGTACTTGAGTGGGTTGCCATTGCCTTCTCCAGACCAACCTAGACAGCATATTAAAAAGCAGAGACATTATTTTACCAACAAAGGTCCGTCTAGTTAAGGCTATGGTTTTTCCAGTAGTCATGTATGGATGTGAGAGTTGGACTATAAAGAAAGCTGAGTGCAGAAGAATTGATGCTTTTGAACTGTGGTGTTGGAGAAGACTCTTGAGAGTCCCTTGGACTGCAAGGAGATCCAACCAGTCCATCCTAAAGGAGATCAGTCCTGAATATTCATTGGAAGGAGTGATGTTGAAGCTGAAACTCCAATACTCTGGCCACCTGATGCGAAGAGCTGACTCATTGTAAAAGACCCTGATGCTGGGAAAGATCAAAGGCAGAAGGACAAGGGGATGACAGAGGATGAGATGGTTGGATGCCATCACCGACTCAATGGACATGAGTTTGAGTAAACTCCGGGAGTTGGTGATGAACAGGAGGCCTGGTGTGCTGCAGTCTATGAGGTCACAAAGAGTCGGACACAAATGAGCAACTGAACTCAGTTTTAAATGATCAACCACATCAAAATCCTCATTTCTGGTAAAATATCACTCTTGAATAGAGTGCCTCCCAGTTCCTAGACTGACTGAGAAATGAAGAGTGACACATTTAGAGTGACACTGCTAGGCCTCCAATTTGCAAGAAAACTGAGCAGTCACAGCTGAACCTTCCTTTGGGAGAGTGAATGAGTTAAAACACATTTTCTGTTTCTAGTAACTCCGCATAATCAATGCCTTTGGCTGCAAATTTTAGGGAAATTTAGGGAAGGTTTTAATGCAGTGCCTAGAATGGAATGTGCATTCCATAGATCTTGGTCAAATAAATGGATTTTCAGGAAGGGAAAAGTACTCAAGTAATAATGGATAATAAATTAGACTGCCAATTAATCTGTAACCCAAGTCACTAAAGATGTGCACCCTTGACTCATTTTTCTCTGCAGCAAGTGAAAGGGAACCTTGCTAGGCTGCAGGCCTGCATCTCAGAACTCCGCATACTGCAAAGAGAAGGTTGTTTCAGACCACAAGGCACTTCTCTGCAGCTGGCAATAGAGGATGGGCTCCAGCAGTTCAAACAGTACAGCAGACACGTGAGCACAGGTGCAGCTCTGACCTACAGTTCCCTGGAGGTAAGAGATGCTGGCCTTAGGACACTAAGCTTTCTTCCCATTTAAGTCCATCGAAATCCTTCATTATTTGCCATCCTTCTATTGTTCGCTGTTTCATTTACTTGAAGGTCATCACTAGGCACTCCATTGGGTATGTGAGTGAGTTAAAATACATTCAGTCTCTGTAACATCAGGCATCAAACAAATGAGTTTAAAAATAATTATGCTCTCATCCATATGCTTATTCACCAATTAAAATGTCTATGTACAAAAGAAAATTGCATATATTTAATACTTGCCTTCCAGAGTTTGATGTTCAGCCTGGATTCAGATTGAGCAAGGAGAGACATCCAAGGGAAGTACCACTGAGAAAAGAGCATATAAGCTCTCTGATACTTAGTACACATCTAACAAGTGGAATTTAAGGATTCTGTTTCCTTTGTTTCTTCATGAAATCAAAGCACTTTGAGCAAGAGGGATACTGCCTGTGATTCAAGCAATCTTAAAAGCTGAAACGCAGTGGGGAACTTCCCTGGCAGTCCAGTTGTTGAGACTCCGTGCTCCCAATGCAGGTGGTGTGGATTTAGTCTCCGGCTGGGGAATTAACATCCTACATGCTGTGGCATGGCCAAAAAAACACTGAAACAAGGATGGCTTCTCACTAGTCACTTTCTGGGATAGATTCAGTTTGTTTGGAAGGGTGCTGTGATGATCTATCCCACCAGACCTCTCCCACCAGAATCTGTCAAATAAAACTTGATTTGCAAGTTACAATTAAATCCTCTTCTGTGCTCTAAGACACTACTACCAATTTCTTTGATGTTTATCCTCTAGATCTAATCTCTTACATTCTTCACTCTGTACATCAGTGAAAGAGGGCACAATGATTCTTTGTTTTATTTCCAGATTACCGTTCTGACTTCACAGCCTGGAAAAGAGGTGGTCAAACAGTTGGAGGAAGGATTGAAAGATACAGACCTAGTCAGGATCAGGAAGCTTCAGGTGGTTGAGATCACAAAGCGAGTCCTAGAATGTATGAACTCAGCATCCCCTGTTGAAGAGCCCAGCAATGAGGGTAAGGATTAAATGAAAAGGTTAAAAGGATGGTTAGAATTTTAATGAGTAGTCTTTTACAGCTGAGGAAGATTATTTTCCACGGTCTTTTTATATTCTTAAATGAAATAAATCCAACAGATTTCACTGTGGTCCAGAAAAGTGTTTCTAGGTGATAGCGTTTAGTTTTTAATCTTATTTTTAATTTTAGAAGCTATATATATATATATTAGTGTAAAATCTGAAACATTATAGGTAAAGAAAGTTAAAAATTCCTTCCTCCTCAAGAGATTGGGGTATCCTTTGTAATGTTCTAACAAATAGATATATAGAAATACTTTATATTTTAATGGGATCATCACATACATAATAATCTGTAACCCTCTTTGTGTGTTGTACAGCTGTCTATGTTAGTATCTGTAGACATGCTTCATTTTTTTACTGGATACATGATGTTTTTTACTTTCTGGTTGGACCATAGTTTGTTTGTTTAATTGCTTATTAGTGAATAACTTGGTTTATTACATTTTGCTGTACGAAGAGACTTACATGCAGGGCTGGCTTCATTGGGCCTATGACCAGTACACTCATTCAAGGCCCTGCATTTAAAAAGACCCCATGCTTAGAATTTAATGCTTTTGGGTAACTGTCTTAAAATTCTTGATAATTTTATTTTTGAATTTGTGCTTTGTAAGTGAAGTTTGATGGAACAATGGAACATGTGCCAGGGGACTATATTCTCAGTTCATATGTGTCCTGCCTACCTCCTACCTCCCCAGAATGGGTTCTCAGTCACTAGCTTTCCAGTCCTGATGGTCCTAGACTGCCTACCCCTACCAGTCACTACTAGCACCAGATCCTACACTTCTCTGAAGAGAAAATACTTAAACTGAGTTTTTAAATACAAGTAGAAATTAACCAAGCAGAGGGAGAGGAAAGGGAGACTCAAAAAGGAGACCAGGGGCATGAGAAAGCAAGATAAATCATCTTTCAGAGATAAACGCATGGTTCCATGTCAGGAGCCTATCAGGCAGAGGCAGGAGTAAGGCTCTAGAGGTAGACAAAGGTTAGATGAAGAAAGGCCATATATGCCATGTGCCCGTTCTGAGACATTTGGATTTAATGCTGAAGCATTGGAAATTTATGAAAAGATTTTGGTCAGAAAGTCAAATAGAGATTCTCAAGTTATGGAATTTAAGATTTTTAACTGATTTTAACTTATCCAAAACTCAAGTTAAATTCACCCTCCAGCAGTTATATTGGCTTTCTCCAAGGTTATACACACCTGGAGGTGCTCACTGTTCTGATACCATTGATCTCTTCCTGGTACCACAAAAATAACCTCACTCTTCACTTCACACCCTAATTGGGTCAGGGAGTTGGTAGCTAAGGGTGTGTTTCCCATCGAATTCTGACTCATGTGTATCCTTCCAGCATCATGGACTTCTGACATTGTGCCAGTTGGGGAAGGAGGGTAACCAGCCTTGCTGTGTGGTATATGATATCTTACCTACTATTCAGTTCAGTTCAGTCGCTCAGTCGTGTCCGATTCTTTGCGACCCCATGAATTGCAGCACGCCAGGCCTCCCTGTCCATCACCAACTCCCAGAGTTCACTCAGACTCACGTCCATCGAGTCAGTGATGCCATCCAGCCATCTCATCCTCTGTTGCCCCCTTCTCCTCTTGCCCCTAATCCCTCCCAGCATCAGACTCTTTTCCAATGAGTCAACTCTTCGCACGAGGTGGACAAAGTACTGGAGTTTCAGCTTTAGCATCATTCCTTCCAAAGAAATTCCAGGGCTGATCTCCTTCAGAATGGACTGGTTGGATCTCCTTGCAGTCCAAGGGACTCTCAAGAGTCTTCAAAAGCATCAATTCTTCAGCACTCAGCCTTCTTCACAATCCAACTCTCACGTCCATACATGACCACAGGAAAAACCATAGCCTTGACTAGAAGAACCTTTGTTGGCAAACTAATGTCTCTGCTTTTGAATATGCTATCTAGGTTGGTCATAACTTTCCTTCCAAGGAGTAAGTGTCTTTTAATTTCATGGCTGCAGTCACCATCTGCAGTGATTTTGGAGCCCAAAAAAAATAAAGTCTGACACTGTTTCCACTGTTTCCCCATCTATTTCCCATGAAGTGATGGGACCGGATGCCCATCACTTCATGGGAATTAAAATAGAAAATTAAAAATAGAGAACATTAAAAAGGATTAAGGGAAAAGCAACAAATAACACACAAAGAAACTTCCATATGGCTATCAGCTGATTTTTCAGCAGAAACTCTTCAGGCTAGAACCGGGTGGCACAATATATTTAAAGTGATGAAAAGGAAAAAGCTATAACCAAGAATACTCTGCCCAGAAAGATTGCCTTCAAAAATCAGGAATAAAACATGGGGGCCCCGTTACTGCTTTGATTCAGCATAGTTAATCATAGTGGTTTCCCAGATGGTGCTAATGATAAAGAACCCGCCTGCCAATGCATGAGACATAGAGACGTGTTCAATCCCTGAGTAGGGAAGATCCCCTGGAGAAGGGAATGGCAACCCATTCCAGGATTCCTGCCTGGAGAATCCCATGGACAGAGGAGCCTGGCAGGCTATAGTGCATAGTTGGACACAACTAAAGCGACGTAGCACACATGCATGCAGTTGTCATAGACTAGCAAAATAAGAAAAATACTAAAAAAATGTGAAGATTGGAAAGAAAGAAACAAAACTATTTTTATCTGAAACATACTTAATTGGCTACATTAATAACCAAAAGATTCTATGGAAAAACTAGTAAGAGTGTAACAAGGTGTTTGGACATACCCATGGACTATAGCTCGCCAGGCTCCCTGAGGATTCTCCAGGTAAAAATACTGGAGTGGGTTGCCATGCCCTCCTCCAGGGAATCTTCCCAAACCAGGGATCGAATCCAAGTCTTTCCCACTGCAGGCGGTTCTTCACCGTCTGAGCCAGTGCGGAAGCCCAGATGTAAGACAAACATACAAAGTCAGTAGCATTTCTATAATTAGAAACAAACTCTTAGAAACTTCCATTTTTAAATAAATACCTTTTACAAGAATAAAAGAGTAAAGTATTTAGAAATAAAGTTTAACAAAAGATGCATAGAATAGTTATTGGAAAAAGTTGAAAGCTTTACTGATGGCACCTTAAAGAAGATATAACTAAGTGGAGCATGTTAATGGATAGAAACATTCAATATCATAAGGATTCAGTTCTCCCCAAATTGATCTATCAATGCAATTCCAATCAAAATGCTATCAGAATTTTTTGATGAACTTCCAAGCTAATCCTAATATATATATTTAAAAGGTGATGGAATTCCAGTTGAGCTATTTCAAATCCTAAAAGATGGTGCTATGAAAGTGCTGCACTCAATATGCCAGCAAATTTGGAAAACTCAGCAGTGGCCACAGGACTGGAAAAGGTCAGTCTTCATTCCAATCCCAAAGAAAGGCAATGACAAAGGATGTTCAAACTACCACACAATTGCATTCATCTCACATGCTAGTAAAGTAATGCTCAAAATTCTCCAAGCCAGGCTTCAGCAATATGTGAAATGTGAACTTCCAGATGTTCAAGCTGATTTTAGAAAAGGCAGAGGAACCAGAGATCAAATTGCCAACATCTGCTGGATCTTCAAAAAAGCAAGAGAGTTCCAGAAAAACATCTATTTCTGCTTTATTGACTATGGCAAAGCCTTTGACTGTGTGGATCACAATAAACTGTGGAAAATTCTGAAAGAGATGGGAATACCAGACCACCTGACCTGCCTTTTGAGAAACCTGTATGCAGGTCAGGAAGCAACAGTTAGAACCAGACACGGAACAACAGACTGGTTCCAAATAGGAAAAGGAGTACATCAAGGCTGTATATTGTCACCCTGCTTATTTAACTTCTATGCAGAGTACATCATGAGAAATGATGGGCTGGAAGAAGCACAAGCTGGAATCAAGATTGCCAGGAGAAATGTCAATAACCTCAGATATGCAGATGACACTACCCTTATGGCAGAAAGTGAAGAGGAACTAAAAGCCTCTTGATGAAAGTGAAAGAGGAGAGTGAAAAAGTTGGCTTAAAGCTCAACGTTCAGAAAACAAAGATCGTGGCATTTGGTCCCATCACTTCATAACAAATAGTTGGGGAAACAGTGGAAACAGTGGCTGACTTAATTTGGGGGGCTCCAAAAATCACTGCAGATGGTGATTGCAGCCATGAAATTAAAAGACATTTACTCCTTGGAAGAAAAGTTATGACCAACCTAGATAGCATATTCAAAAGCAGAGACATTACTTTGCCAACAAAGGTCCGTCTAGTCAAGGCTATGGTTTTTCCAGTGGTCATGTACGGATGTGAGAGTTGGATTATAAAGAAAGCTGAGCGCCAAAGAATTGATGCTTTTGAACTGTGGTGTTGGAGAAGACTCTTGTGAGTCCCTTGGACTGCAAGGAGATCCAACCACTCCGTCCTAAAGGAGATCAGTCCTGGGTGTTCCTTGGAAGAACTGATGTTGAAGCTGAAACTCCAATACTTTGGCCACCTGATGCGAAGAGCTGACTCATTTGAAAAGACCCTGATGCTGGGAAAGATTGAGGGCAGAAGGAGAAGGGGATGACAGAGGATGTGATGGTTGGATGCCATCACCGACTCAATGGACATGAGTTTGAGTAACCTCCGGGAATTGGTGATGCACAGGGAGTCCTGGCATGCTGCAGTTCATAGGATCACAAAGAGTCGGACATGACTGAGCGACTGAACTGAACTGAAGATATATATTAAAGCTAAAGGTTTCCCTTGCCTGATATTAAGATGATTATTAATATAAGACTATTCTAATTAAGATAGTGTTGTATTTCTACAGGGAAAGACAAATGTCCAGTTTAGAACAGATGAGAGAACCCAAAAACAGACAGCCACATTATATGAAAACTTAATATGTGGCTAAGTTGACATGACAAAGCAATAGGAAAGAATGGATCTAGTCATTAAATCATACTGAAACTATAAGCATTCCATATGGGAAAAAATGAAATTTGATCCCTTCTGCTGCTGCTAAGTTACTTCAGTCGTGTCTGACTCTGTGCGACCCCATAGACAGCAGTCCACCAGGCTCCCCTGGCCCTGGGATTCTCCAGGCAAGAACACTGGAGTGGGTTGCCATTTCCTTCTCCAATGTATGAAAGTGAAAAGTGAAAGTGAAGTCGCTCAGTCGTGTCCAACTCTTCGCGACCCCATGGACTGCAGCCTACCAGGCTCCATTTACAATACTATATTTTAAATAGATTAAAGGCTTAAATTTGAAAGTTAAAACTTGAAAAATTTGCAGGAAAATACAGGAGAAAATTTTATCACGGAAGTTAGGGAGGAGGAAGAATAAATTTGCTAAGCATAAAGTAAAAGACTGATATTTTATGGTATTTGATTACTTCAAAATTAAGAATTTCTATTCATCAGAAACACCATAAAGAAAATAATGACATGTCATAACTATATTTATAACTCATATGACCAATAATGAATTGGTATCTAGAATACGGAATGCCTGAAACTTGATTTTTAAAAAAAGACTATCTAATTTTTAAATAAACAAAGTCTGAACAGGTATGTCACAGAAGAGGAAATCTCATGAAAAATAAACATAAGGAAAATTCTCACCATCATTAATAACCAGGGGAACACGAATTAAAACAATGATATCCCATCTTATACCCACTAGTTTGCAAAAAATTAACAAGTCTCACGAGAGTGTTAGCAATAGCAGAGCATGGAAACTCTTATATACTGACAGGAAAAATGTAATTGTTTCACAAATAGTCATTTTGTTATAAAGTAACATCCATAATACCCTACAACCTAGCAGTTCCATCCCTAGGAGAATGTCTCCAGAAAAACTTTTTATAAATGTGCACTTAAAGACATGTACAAGAACATGAATATTGACATTATTTAAAAAGCCAAAAATTAGAGTACTCAAATGTCCATTGAATGACTCATGAATAAATGTGTGTGCATGCTCAGTTGCTCACTGGTGTCTGACTCTGCAACTGCATGGACTGTAGCCTCCCAGGCTCTCTGTCCATGGGATTTACCAGGCAAGAATACTAGAGTGGGTTGCCATTCCCTTCTCCAGGGGATCTTCTCAATCAAGGGATCAAACCTATGCCTCCTGCATTGGCAGGCAGATTCTTTTACCATTACAATGTATATTCACAAAGTAGAATATCATACAGTTATGGAAATGAATGAACCACAGCTACCTACAACAGTGTTGACAGATCTTTTGAATACTGAGGAAAAAAGCAGATAACCAAGAATGTAGACAATAAGACACCTCTTTATAAAGCTCAAGCAAAACTAAAAGTATTTAATAAAACTAGCTTTAAAAGGAAAGATAAGATTTTTAAAAATTCAGCGTAGCGGTGTTTCCCTTAGAGAAGATCAGAGCAAAGCATATAGATACCTTACTAGCATCGTTGATCGACATCTTAAGTTAAAGGCTTCATGAGTGTTCATTTTGCTGTTATGCTTCATAGCTTAAATATGTGGTGCCTATATTCATTTGCATGTAATAAAATGTTTATAGTAGCTTTCCAAAGAATGACTAAGTAATCAATACGACAAAACTAAAACAGCCACTGTGATCAATGCCTTTTGGCACCCAGAGGGTGTCATCCATGTTAACAGCAGTCTGCATTCGTTGGGGTATGTATGTCTTTCAACCAGTTACAAATCATCTTAATGATGCTGTCAACCGGCCTCCATTTCTCAGCCTTGGAACCACAAGAATATCAGGTTTCTTTTCTAAGTGCTCACAAACCATCTGTTTAGTATTTCCTCCTAGTCTTTGCCAGGGATTGATGTCAAGCTATTTTATCCATATGCGTTCTCAGGAAACACCAAATGTTAACAGCCCAAACATATAAGATAAAGATTCATTGCGTCCTAAAGGATTCCAGAAAAAAAAAAAAAAACTTTTCTATGATTCATGCTTCAACACAGTTGTCAGAATTCTACTTACTGATTTTTTTTCTCTTTTCGGTATCCTTAAAAATACATCAGAAAATGCAGCTATCCATTGAATTTGTCTTTGAAAATTATATTAAAGTCATTTCCCTGTGGCATTAAGACTAAATTAGAACCACTATTCTTTTACTACCTAAAGATTTTTAACACAGAGACATTTATTAACAGGAGGCATGGCCTCAGAAAAATGACACCTCTTCTCTTCGTAAAAATTGAAGAATTTTTTTAGAGTTCAGTAGAAAACCTGAAGTTATTTGAAAATTAGGTCTTTTAATTTTTTCCTTACCTCTTTTGAAGAATAATTTGCATACTAAAAGTTTCATTCCCACTTCTCCAGTAGCTCAAATGGTAAAGAATCCAGCTGCAATGCAGGAGACTCTGGTTCAATTCCTGGGTTGGGAAGATCCCCAGGAGAAGGGATAGACTACCCACTTCAGTATTCATGGACTTCCCTGGTAGCTCAGATGTAAAGAATCAGCCTGCAGTGCAGGAGACCTGGGTTCGATCCCTGTATTGAGAAGATCCCCTGGAGGAGGGCATGGCAACCCACTCCAGTATTCTCACCTGGAGAATCCTCATGGACAGAGGAGCCTCGCAGGCTACATTCCATTGGGTGGCAAAGAGTTGGACACGACTGAGCGACCACGCATAGCACAAATTTCATCCAAACTGCACAAGCCAATGAGTTTTGACATTTGTATATGCCCACAAATCATCACCACAATCAAGATACAGAACACTTCCATCAACCCCAAAAGATTCTTCTTGCCCCTTTACACTCCATCCCTCACATATACTGCTGATCTGGTTTTTGTCTGTAGATTAGTTTGTATTTGATATAAATAGGATCGTATAAATGGTATAGAATCTTTTGTCTGACTTTTTCATTAGATTTTGAGATTCATTTATGTTGTTTATATCAACAAGTAGTTATTAGTTTCTTTTTATTTCTAAGCAGTATTATATGATTATGCCACATATTGTTTCCCCATTTTCCTGTTAATGGATGTTCAGTTGTTTCTAGTTTTTAACTATAGTTACTAAAGTTTCTACAAAATATCAGTACACATATCTTTGTATGGGCATATGTTTTTAGTTTTCATGAGTCTTACCATATTTATGGTTAATCTTTTTCCATCCACTTACTTTCAACCCGTTTGTGTCTTTATACTTAAAGTGTATCTTTTATAGACAGAAAATAATTGGGTCTTGCTTTCTACCTATTATGCTATTCTCTGCTTTTTTGGGGGGGTATATACTCCATTAACATTTACCATAAATATTGACATTGTTGGATTTATGTCTGTCTGTCATTTTATTTTTTTGTTTGTCCTCTCTGGTTTTTGTTCATCTTTTCCCTGTTTTCCTGCTTTCTTCTGGATTAGCAAACATATTCAGAATTCAATCTTATCTATTATAATTTAGCTATATTTCCTTGCATTATTTTTAGTGGCTTCTATAGGGATTACATTATACATTCTTAACTTTTGAAAGTCTACTTAGAGTCAATATAGTACACTTCACATAAAACGCAGAAACCTCAAGATTACAGTACCTCACATAAAATAGAAACCTTGTGGGGATTAAAATATATTTTAACTTGTTTACAGCCTACTTAGAATTAATACAGTACTATGTCATGGATATTAAACAAACTTTGCACCTATGTGGGTCCATTTATCCCCCTGCACACACACATATACACATTGTCTTTTTGTTACAGTTGTCATGTGTGTTGAATCTACATTATAAACTTCACAAGGCAATATTATAAGTTTTTGCTTTAACAACCGTGTGTGTATTATAGAAACTGAGAGAAAAATAGTTTTTATATTTACTGTTTCCAGTGTTCTTCACTTATTCCTCAAGATCCAGCTTTCCCTTAGGTATCATTTCCTTCAGGTCAAAGAACTTTAATATTTCCTGTAGCTTGTTTCTGGTCATGACAACTGCTCTTAGCTGTTATCTGAAAACGTAAATTTCACTTTCATTCTTGAAGGATGTTTTTACTATACATAGACTTAAGGGTTGACAGGATTCTTTTTTCTTTCAGCACATTAAATATATTGCTCCATTGTCTTCCTGCTTTCCAGGGTGGCTCAATAAAAGTCACAGTCCTTAAATCACCTTCCCCTTTATGTAAAGGATGGATTCTCTGGATGCTTTCAAGAATTTTCTCTTTATGTGTGTTTTTAAGCAGTTTTATAATGATGTGACTGGGCACAGATTTCTTGTTTGGGTTAACTGAGCTTCTTTAATCTGTAACTTTATATCCTTAATCCAATTTGAGAGATTTGTAACCATTATTTCTTCAAATTTTTCTTTTCTGTCTCATTCCCTCTCCTCACTCCTCTGGTACTCCAATTACCCACATGTTAAACCTTTTAAAATTGTTCCACAGTTCCCTAAGGCTCTGTGGTTTTCTGCTTGTTTGTTTCATTTTGCCCAAACTCTTTTCTTTCTCTTCTTCAGATCAGATAATCTCTGTTGATCTGTCTTTAAATTCACTGATTCTCATCTCTCATCTCTGTTCTGCCATTAGGCTCGTGTGGGGAGTTTTCGTTTCAGATAGTATACTTTTCAGTTCTAAAATTTCCATTTGGTACTTTTTTATATTTTCTATTTCTCCGTTGATATTTCCTATCTTTTCATTCATATTGAACATATTTTCCATTCCTTATGACCATAATTTTAATTATGGTGCTTTAAAGTCCTTATGTGATAACTCTAACATCTCTGTCATCTTGAGTTTGCATCTGTTGACTCTATTTTCCTCTGAAATTGGGTCACATTTTCTGATTCTTTGTATGCCAAAAACATTTGGATTGTCTTTTCTGTATGTTGTATAGACTCTGGAATCTATTATATTACTCTGAAAAGTGTTTGTTTTAGCAAACAGTTAACATTGTTAGACTCAAACTGCAACATTTCATGACCTGCAGTAGGCCCCTCACTCAAATCTCAGTTTCATTCTTTAAGCTTAAACTAGGCACTGCTTTCAGATTGCCCCACCTGGGGTCAGCGAGGTATCTGGACTCTCTGACCCTGGCTTTCTCGCTCTGTGGATTTCTTCCTCACTCACCAGAGGCTCTGGTTGCACCAGGCTGCTTCCCCTGGTAATGCTAGTGAAAGACAGAGGCCTTGGTAGTGAAGCTTTATTTGACCCCACACTGCTGTGATGGAGGCTACCTGCAGGACAAAGGTACAAAAAAATGGGAAACTCGTTCCTTGCTGATCACTTACTCTAAGTTTCAACTCTTTTCACAAATCTATCTTTGTTCAGTCTCAAGAGACCTCAGGTAGTTATTTTGTTTTGTTTTTTTAATATTATCCAGAGTTTAAAGCTGTTATTGACAGGAAAATGAGTTCGTCAGGTATTAGATTGGAAGATCCTTATCACTCTCAGCAGTTTGGTTCCTTCTTTTTACCTCCTCTTCCATCTTCTATTTAGATTAATAGGGTCAAGTTCTTCATCATCTCTCTCTATATTTAGGAAATTATGACAAGTTATTCTGATTAAATTCCAACTCTTCTTTCCTCCTGTTCTTTCCCCCTCATCCACTGACACTCAGAAATAAACACAGCCCTGCTTTACTTGGCAAATGACTTGACTGCTCCCACTCAATCTTAGTACAATCTGGCTACTTCTCTACCTGAAATCACACCTATCATATACCCAACACTAGAGCATAGTTAGCACAGTACAAAGACTGATTCCCCAAAGGGACTTCCAATAAAACTGAAAACCATTCCAATGGGTAAAAAAAAAAAAAGATTGATTGCAGTCAAAAATAGACACAAGTACATATATAAATTTAGTGTAGGATGAAGATGACAAATCACTAGAGCACAGATGGTTCAAAAAGTGGTCTGGGACAAGTGGTTAGCTATCTAGAAAATATTCTAAATGGACCAGGGACATTAATGTTAAGAATGATATTTTAAAAGTAGGTAAAGAAAACCCCGGTGAATTTCTTTATAATCAGAGCATAGGGAAAGATTTTCTACCTATGACTCAAAATCCAGGTATGATAATTTATTTAACTACATAAAAATTCACTATGTAAAAATTAAAATCTTTAGGCATGGCAAAGATCACCATAAACAAAATCGAAAAGACAACTGGGACTTTCCTGGTGGTGTAATGGGTAAGAATCTGCTTGCCAATGCAGGGGACATGGGTTCAGTCCCTGGTCTAGGAAGATTCCACATGCCTTGGAGCAGCTCAGCCTGTGCGCCACAACTTCTGAGCTCACGCTCTACAGCCCACAAGCCACAACTACTGAGCCCTTGAGACACAACTACTGAAACCTATGCGCCATAGAGCCTGTGCTCCACAGCAAAGAGTAGCCCCTGCTCCACACAGCTGGAGAAAGCCAGGAAAAACAACAAAGACCCAATGCAGCCAAAAATAAAAAATTAATTAATTAGTTATTTTAAAAAGACAACTGAAAAACTAGGAGAAAGTATTTGTAATTTATATCTTGGGGGGGAAATGACAAATATCTCTAATATATAAAGAATACTTAAAAATCAAGGGCGGGGGGAGACCAAAAACCCTATAGAAAAATGAACAAAAGACATATACAGATAATTTTTTAATTAATAAAAAAAATTTTTTAATGATCCTTAAACACATAAAAATATGCTCAACTTCAATCATTATTAGAGAAATGAAAACTAAGACTATACCAACATACCATTTCCCACCTTTAAATGGACAAAAGTTAAAAAGTATGACGACAACAACAACAAAAAACGTATGACCGCACATTGTATTGGTGACGCTGCATTTCCATTCAGTGCTGGTACCATATACAATGGTACAGCCCATTGGAAAAAACTCTGATGCTGGGAAAGATTGAGGGCAGGAGGAGAAGGGGGCAACAGAGGATGAGATGGTTGGATGGCATCATCGACACAATGGACATGAGTTTGAGCAAACTCTGGGAGATAGTGAAGGACAGGGAAGCCTGGCATGCTGCAGTCCATGGAATCACAAACAGCTGGACACACACGACTTAGCCACTGAACAATAATTGGCAGTATCTAACAAAACTACTTAGGCATTTGCCTTTTTTTTAGGCATTTACTTTGACTCACGACTCTCACTTCTAAAAATCTAATACCCTGAAGATATACCTCTAATAATGTAAAAATGCATACATGTATAGAGGATTACAAAACTGTTATCTAGATTTTTATTGCTGTTGTTTAGGATATGTTTTAGGACTTTCTTTAGTTTCTGTCCCTTTTTTTTTAAAAACATTTCCTTACTCTACCTAAGTCCCCAGTAAGTATTACAGTCTTTTTTGGTTCCTCCAACTTTTATTTTCACCTCAGAGGAGATCTTTCTCTTAGCTTGCTTGGGCATTAAGAAGGCAAAGCTCCTTGGTCTGAGCTCTCAGGGCCATACCATTTCCTTCTCCAGGGGATCTTCCCAACCCAGGGATCGATCCCGTGTCTACTGCATTGGCATCAGGGCCACATCAATAGATTTAATGTCATCCTAATCCCATTTCCTTCTTTTCCTAAATAACCATTCCCCTGCTCTCCTCCAGCACCGCAGTGCCTTTGAAAACACTTCTTCCCAATCCACTTTTCTAATTTGCATTGCAATTTACATTAAATGCTTTTAGTTTATAGAATACATAAATTTGTGCAGAAAAGGAATATTTTTTTTTAAATACCTCCTAAGTCTTATGTTTCCCAAGTCAAACTGTGCTTTAGATCTTGGTATGTCTCAGTCAGTAGTGATCAACCCCTTTTGCATGTGAGTTGTAATTTTTTTTCTCAATAAAATGAAAATAGAGCTAATTGAGACCCACAGATAAAATATGTTTTCTTACAAATTGAATCATATAAGTATGATATAATATGATTATTGAAGACAAAAATGTCACCAAGAAAAGAGGAAAGAAATGGCCCTGGCACTTAGTAACTAAATGTTCGTGTGCAGACAGCTGGGAGGCAGCTTTCTGCTGTTTCACCCTTTATAGTTTCATTATGCTTTAAGTCTACAAAGTGCTTTCCAGTATCATCATCTGATACTTAAATGAACCCTAAGCCTAGGTATTATCATCATCCACTTTATAGATGAAGAAATTGAACTTAGAGAGAAGTGGTGACTGGTCTAATATCATGAGGAAGTTAGGAGCATATTGGCTATGATTATTTGTGCAGTGACATTTGCTGAGCTCCCTGTTGTATTCCAGACCCTGTGCTAATGCTAGGTCTATAGAGGTGGGTAAGGTGCTACATCTGGTATCCACAGGCATGCAGATACCCGTCCATAACCAAGACCCTCTTTATTGCATCTACAAGATCTCTCCATTTGGGCTGGCCAGGGCAGGGCAAGTCAGGCATCTCAAAGCAGGATTGGATGGGACTCTGTGCTTCCACTGCAGGGGGCCCAGGTTTGATCCCTGGTCAGGAACTAGAAAGCCATGTGGCTAGGGGGAAAAAAAAAAAAAAAAGAGGATTGGATGGCAGGGAATATTGTCAACTCCTGTCACGGGGTGTTGCTCCCATGGCTCCAGATGTGTGAGGATCCCATGCAGCTTCTCCCATTGGGAAGTCCCTACAACCAGTCACAGGCTTCTGCACCCTTAGGAACAATTCTGAAAAGATTACTCTCCCAGCCAAAGTAATTGCTCTGGAAACATTTCTTTTTTCTAATTCATCTACTTACTAAGGGCTGAAATTTTACATTTGGAATTATATTAAGACATGTCTCAGAGCTAGAGATGCCCATACGTCCCTATTTTGTCTCTAATAATGTAAATCATCCATTGTGGATCATTAGTATTACATTCTTTGGTTAACAATCGAGCCTCCTTTTTATTTTAGCCCACCTTAGGCTGTACCAGCTTGACCTTCCATTGTAAAACTCTCTGGGTAACTGACTAGGGCTGGAAAAGAGGCATGTCCACTACAAGCTGAGGGGTCTCTGCTTGAGTTCTGCTTACGGGACTCCCAGATTCCTCTCTCATTTTTCAACCACTGCCCGTTACTCCACAGGACAGGAAAGTATGTGTGGGAAGCCTGGACCGAGACATGGGTATCTCACACAAGCTAACAGTTTGGCACACCTTCAAACAAATGTCTTTAGAATACTAATTCAACAATTGTTTAGGAGCCAAGAGCTATAAAGAAGAAAAGGGAAAGGAGTACGGGTTCTCTTCTGCCCCAGTCTTGCACACTTCTTCCCTAAGAAGAGTCAAAGGCTTGCAGTAAAGGAACCCACCCTTCTTAGAAACAGGTGTAGTGACTACCTGTTGTTACATGAGCGTGTGCCTTTGGGGAGATCTCATCCTTCACCTCGGCTGCTTACGTGCCTGTCCTCACTTCCTCCCTTTTTCTGCTTTAGCCTTCTTGCTAGTCCTCCAATATACCAAGGTCATCCTCAGTTTAAGACCTTTGACCTTGCTGATTCCTCTGTAAGGAACAGTCTTTCCATAGATGTTTTCATGACTTCCTCCTTCACTTGGTTCAAGTCTCTGCTCAGCTGTTATCTTCTTAGAGCATGCTTCTTCCCTGGCCAACCAAGAGAAAAGTTCACAGACACACACAAATATCCTGATTTATTTTTCTTCAAAGTTACCCATTATTATCTGTAATTGCTTTCCATTTTATGTATTTGTTATTGTCTGTTCTCCCACTAGACTGGAACACCATAAAAGCAAAGAATTTGTCTTTTTCATTGTTGACCCCAAGCAGTGCCTAGTTCATGGAAGGTACTAATAATCATTTGAATGACAAATAAGTGAATGAATGGCAATAGTATTCTCCCTGAGACTAGTTCCGAGGAATGAATTTTCTCTATCTGATTACACTCCTACTGATGTTTTAAGCCCTCTAATAGACAGGGATCCTAAGAAGATGATCACCACTTGGTCAGTGCTATGCTCACTCCTCTACAGAGGACACACTGCCTTAACCCCACCACCTCCTTTCAACAGGCTTTTCCTTTTTCCCAGGGCTCAATCATTACCACCACAAAGGAGGCTTATAAGTTCAGAAAGACAAGCTGGACTGCCCCTAACATTGTGATGTGTTGGAGACTATCCCCTTGCAGTTATTGACTTAAAAACTGTGGTTGAATGAACCTGAACAGTTATTCCTGAGCAAACTGTCTGCTCTGATTACTTATCCTAGTTGTTAGCATCCTAAAGCCACTCCTGTATTCACAGAGTAGATAGCACTGATTGTAAACTGACCCAGGAAGCTAAGGTACCATGATTACATAGTTTCTGTAGTAGTTCTTGACATTTTGAGGGTCACAGAGCTCTTCTGAGAATCTAATAAAAGCTAAGGACCTAACCATCTCCTCCATCCCCACCAAAATATACCTATGCTCTTACAAACTGAGTTGTATTCAATTTCAAGGGTTCTCAGAACCCTTGAAGCCCATCCATGACACCAAAGGACAGGTATCATAGTCATTCAGAAAGAAATAGAATTTTCATATAGGTCAAGACCTTTGTGGGACTGGGGAGATTGTGCAGGACTGGCCAGGAGCACAATTTTCCTGGGCCTCTTCTTTAGACATTCTATGTCATGATAGAAATATAACCATTACATATGTATGTGTGTGTTAAAGTATTAAATTCTTCCCTTTTAAATACATTTCAATTTTGTAACCCTATTTTAGGGTTGACTTCTGAGAAGCATTGCTTTAGGCATTACCTTATTACCCTTAGGTTTTCTTCAGTTCAGTTCAGTCGCTCAGTCGTGTCCGACTCTTTGCAATCCCATGGACTGCAGCACGCCAGGCCTCCCTGTCCATCACCAACTCCTGGAGTTTACTCAAATTCATGTCCATTGAGTCGGTGATGCCATCCAACCATCTCATCCTCTGTCGTCCCCTCTTCTCCCGCCTTCAATCTTTCCCAGCATCAGGGTCTATTCAAATGACTCAGTTCTTCGCATCAGGTGGCCAAAATATTGGAGTTTCAGCCTCAGCATCAGTCTTTCCAATGAATATTCAGGACTGATTTCCTTTAGGATGGACTGGTTGGATCTCCTTGCAGTCCAAGGGACTCTCAAGAGTCTTCTCCAACACCACAGTTCAAAAGCATCAATTCTTCAGCACTCATAGGTTTTCTTAGTCTTTCCCATTATTGTGGCTCTTCCAGAACTTAGCTCAGTGAAGGATATCACTGCTTATGGCCACAGGGTGGCAGAGTAAGTCTAAAAACTGAATGAAAATGCTGGCTACCGCTACTCTGCAACAGACCAGGCCTTCCTCTCCTGTCAGGAACACCCAAACAACTCAGAGCCACAGCGGGTGCGTGAGAGCCACGCGTTGACTCCAGTAAACTTTTAGTTCATAACCTCAGTGGGACGGGTCCCACTGACTACCCTGCTCACTAGTAAGTATGAGAGCTGATTGTCATCTGAGAAGTCTCCTCCCCATTCCCCAGGTTTAGTACATTTAGTTGTATTTATAAAGAACACAATACCAAGTGTTGATGTTCTTATGTTTGTTGGTGGCAAAGAAAAAGTCACCAAGATAAGCAAGTAGAGGGAAAAATACTTTTTAAAAAGGAAAGTATCTTCTTTTCCTGTAAGAGCAACTCATTTTGTTGATGAGAGAAAAGGAAGAAAATTCCATTTGTTAGATCTGCCATATGCCATTCATAGGTAATCATCTCATTTCTTATGCCTCCTATAACTATGAAATAGGTTGTGCTTTCCCCACTTTGCCCAAAGTAACATAGCTAACAACTTTCAAGCCACAATTCAAACCCTTGTCTTTCTACTACATTCCACCAAACGAAGCCCACAGATACTCAGGGGTTACTGGTTAAAGTCAGATAGGAAGGATATAATTAAACATGTGCCTGCATGCTAAGTCGCTTCAGTTGTGTCCAACCCTGAGACTATATGGACCATAGCCTGCCAGGCTCCTCTGTCCATGGTATTCTCCAGGCAAGAACACTGGAATGGGTTGCCATTTTCTTCTCCAGAGAATCATCCCAACCCAGGGATTGAACCCGCCTCTCTTTTGTCTCCTGCATTGGCAGGTGGGTTCTTTACCACTAGTGCCACCTTGGGAAGCCCATAATTAAGCATAACTTCCTAGAAAAAGTCAGTCTGAGTTGAATTCTGGAGAAATTGCAGGCCATAGATTGAAAAAGCACTAAGGAAGGAAATAACATGGCAAGGAGACTAATTTAGTTGAAGCAGAAGAGTTACAGGAAAATGTAATAAAAGCTGAGGAATAGGCATTTGCTGAACTTCAGCTCTGTGCAAGCTACTAAGCTGGAGGATGGAGGGGCAGGGATGTTGATAGGCTCTCAACAAGTGGAAAAAAGGAGGAATGTATGATAGGGCTTCCTTGGTGGCTCAGTGGTTAAAAAAAAAAGGTCTGCCTGCCAACGCAGGAAACATGGGTTCGATCCCTGGGTCAGGAAGATCCCCTGGAGAAGGAAATGGCAACCCACTCCAGTATTCTTTACTAGAAAATCCCATGGACAAAGAAGTCTGGTGGGCTATGTAGTCCATAGGGTCACAAAGAGTCAGACACGACTTAGCAACCTGAGCACATGCACATGGGGTATTTGAGGAATAATGAGTAGTAACAAATGGTTCAGAATGAGTAACGAGAATAAAGAAGCTGACAGCAGAAAGGCAGTATGTGCTCTTTAGCAAAGGAAAGATCTGGTGAAACTATGTTTTAGAAAAATTAATTGGTAGTAAGAAGTACCAGAGGGGAGAGAATGGAGTTTGATGGGGCAGCTAAGAGGCTACTGCTATAATTCAGGCACAAAGAAATGAATGCCTTGACCAGTGACAGAGAATATGGAAAAGAAGTTCCCCCTCTAAAGTGTTCTGGTTTCCATATTACTGTTTAGCTTGGATAATGTGACTGTTTCTGAGAAGGTCCCTCAAACCTGAAGCATAGCTCTCTATGGCGATTACTGAGAACTGTTTCAAAGGAAGAAGCTCTACTCAGTAGCTCTCTGAAGAACCTATAGGTTAAGTTGGAAAGAACTCTCACACCATATACAAAAATAAGCTCAAAATGGATTAAAATATTAAATGTAAGATCTGAAACCATAAAACTTCTAGAAGAAAACACAGGCAGTGAACTCTTCAGTATCAATCTTAGCAATATTTTGGGGGGATATATCTACTCAGGCAAGGGAAGCAAAGCGAAAATAAACAAATGGGACTACAGCAAACCGAAAAGGGTTTGCACAGTGAAGGAAACAATTGACAAAATGAAGAGGCAGCCTGCTGCCTTTTGCAAATGATATATCTAAAAAAGGATTAATATTCAAAATATACATAGAACCTATATACAACTCAACATCAAAACACAAACAACCCAATTTAAAAATGGGTAAGGGGCCTAAAAAGACATTTTTCCAAAGAAGACATGCTCTGTCAACAGGCACATGAAAAGATGCTCAGCATCACTAATCATCAGAGAAATGCAAATCAACACCACAATCACTGGACACCTGTCAGAATGGCTATCATCAAAAAGACAACAAATAACAAGTGTTGACAAGAATGTGGAGAAAGGGGAACTCTCATGCACTGTTAGTGGAATGCAAATTGGTCCAGCCACTGTGAAGAACAATATGGAGTTTCCTCAAAAAGTTAAAAATAGAACTACCATATGATCCATCAGTTCCACTCCTGGATGTTTATTTGAAGAAAAAACACTCATTTTAAAAGATATATGCTTCCCTATGTTTACTGTAGCATTATTTACAGTAGCCTAGATATGAAAGAAACCTAAGTGCCCATCAATAGATGAATGGATAAAGAAGATGTGGAATATTCTTTATGGACTATTACTCAGCCATAGTAAAAAAAAAAAGAAGTCAATCTTGCCATTTGCAGCAACGTGGGTGGACCTAGAAGCTATTATTCTAAGTGAAATGAGAAAGACAAATACTTTCAGATTTCACTTATATATGGAATCTAAACAACAAAACAAATGAACAAACATAACTAAACAGAAACAGAAGTGTAGATATAGGGAATAAACAGGAAGTATAGTAAGGAGAGCAGAGAAATAGCTAAGGGAGAGTAAAAGGTACAAACTTTCAATTACAAAACAAAAAGAAGTTGGAAAGAACTTAGCAACATTGATGGTGTGTCTGCAAGGAAAGACTGGCATTTTCCTTCAGAGGTGCCATGTTTCAGACTTGCTTCTTCAGCTTTACAGGGTCAGAAAGTTGATCTTATCAACATCCTCTCAAAGATAGACTCACCTGATCAAGCTCAAGACTAAAGTTGTTGGCCAGAATATTTTAAAGGAAGGGCCATAACCACTATAACCTCCAAGAAGAGCAGAAGCTTAACAGATACATCCTGGCTTCCTGCCGCTGGGGCTCCTCACTGAGCTAGCACGCCCTCTCCTCTGAGCTATGCTTGGCTGATCGAGGCCAGCATCTGCCGCTGTTCCTCCCTTTCTCTGTGCTCCATTTCTGGTCAACCCTCTCTCCTTCTAATGGATCATTCATTCCTTGGATGAGCCCATACCATCCATAGGCTCCAGCCAAATCTTGCTTTGGTCTATAAGCCATTCTTTTTAAAGTGACTGTTTTTCATTGACCTCATCACTCTGTATTGACTTTATTTTTTAACTATCTGAGGAAACCCCTATTTTTCTTATTTCCATATTCTTAATGGGGAGATACTTTGCTCTGTCCCCATACCCATGGTAGGAATTTTCTAATCTTTTACCATTTCACTGGGGAGAAAAAAAGAAACACTTGTCTTCTTCAAAATTCTGTTGTTTGAACTCAAAGCAGTATCATCTGCTCTACTTTTTGAGGTCCTTTTTTCTACTTCGTTTATTTAGTTCTATATCTGCCTCCTTATACTTTAATAACTGTTTTGCTTCTTTGAAGAGAAGCTGTTCAGTCATTTCCCTACTTATTACTCAAGTTGAAGTCCAGACTCAGAAAAATTACTTCTTGTTTTTCCTATGACACAATAAATTTCCCGTTATTAAAAAGAACATTTCTCCTCACTTATGAGGAGCATTTATTTGATGATGACTTCATATTTATCACTGTAGTACCTGAAAACATAATGGAGTAGATGAGAGTTTAAGGAGAAATGGTCAAGAATAATGTTGCTTTATAAACTCATTAAGGTAAAGAGTATCATATATCTTTATATAGTATTTCACCTTCTATGTAGTACATAATTAATATTATTGCTGATGGAATGACTTCATTAGCTAATGAATCCTCATAACTATTCACAGAAGATGGTAGAAGTTGTTTTTTTTTTAAGTGAAAGCAAGTTTATTTAGAGAGATTCACATCCCATAGGCAGAATATGGTCCACCTCAGAAGGCGAGCGTAACCAGTGGTAAAGTTTTAATTATACTGGGTCAAAGAGAAATGCATTTGGTGCCCGTTTTCAGCCACATAATAAGTCGATAAATATGACATGAAGTCACTTAAGTCTCACCACACTTTCTCTGTGTTGGTGCCAACACGTTGGACTGAAGCCCTTTGTTCCATGTGGAGAGTCTGCCACCTCTGCAGACTTGTCCTCAGGAATGTCGTTCTAGAAATAAACCAGAGTTCTCCTTGGGGTCCATGAGTCATACATAGAAGTTAATTCATTGGAGCGACTGACTTTTCTTAGGCCCTTTGTAAAAGTATTTCTGAGAGTCCCTCATGGTAAGGCAAAAAAAGCCAGGTTCCTCTTCAGTTTCTTTCCAGCTCTTGTCTCATTTCCTCTCTCTGTGCTTCCTCTGTCACCTTATATTTGGCTTCTACTGACAAACTTTATGTCCAGATCCAGATTCCAATTCCTGAGCTAGTGTTGCCTAAAGAAGGAAATAGACCATTAAAGTCTCATCACCCCGCCTACCTAGTCCCATTCATTCAGATTGGGAATCAAATCACACTCCACCAGACCATCCCTGTCTTTTTGGCTGCTAATCACACTTGTGAGATACACCAATGGCAAACTTGTATAATTCTGTATCAGAAGGTGGAGCTTATAATTCATCTTTTCTCTTTTAGTCTTTTTAAAATTTATGTTTTGTAACAGAGGAAATAATTGAATACATTTTCATTGTGAAACAATAACATAAAATTGAAGACCTCATTAACTAACTATTTAACTTGCATTGTGGATATGAGAGTTGGACCATAAAGAAAGCTGAGTGCTGGAGAATTGATGCTTTTGAACTGTGGTATTAGAGAAGACTCTTAAGAGTCTCTTGGACTGCAAGGAGATCCAACCAGTCCATCCTGAGGGAAATCAGTCCTGAATATTCACTGGAATGACTCATACTGAAGCTGAAGCTCCAATATTTTGGCCACCTGATGCTAAGAACTGACTCACTGGAAAAGACCTTGATGCTGGGAAAGATTGAAGGCAGGAGGAGAAGGGAATGACAGAGGATGAGATGGTTGGATGGCATCACTGACTCAATAGACATGAGTTTGAGCAAACTCCGGGAGTTGGTGATGGACAGGGACGCCCGCTGTGCTGAGATCCATAGGGTCACAAAGAGTCGCACATGACTGAGTGACTGAACTGAACTGAACTTGAATTGGTATATTATTTTTGGCTGTTTTTGTATTCCAAAAATTTTTTAATACATAAAATACATAAATACAATAAAATTCAAATGTATAGAAGTATGAATAATATAAAGTGAATGTATCTCAGAATTCTGCCCCATTTCTACTCCTGTCCACTATTAACAATTTAATAGTAGACTTCCAGAGCTCTGTAAAAGGCATTTCCATACATATGTATGTACTTAGGCTAACTTTTATTTTTATATAAATGAGTCACACTATACTCTGCTCTAGAACTTTCTTTATTCACTATCTCCTAGCTTTCCATGTCAGTACATTTAACTTTGTTAACAGCCGCATAATACTCCATAGTCTATGCCATAATTTATTTAAATATTTCCCTATTGATGGGCATTTGAATAGCTTTCTGTTTGGGGCTTTGATTATTTGTTTTTGCAACAATGCTGTGCTGAACATCTTTGCATATGTCTCTTTGAGTATGATCCAAGAATGTCTCTAGGCTAGATATCTAGAGGTAGAATTGACAGGTTCACAAATGGGTGCTTTTAATATTTTATATTTTTCAAAATTTGTAACTAAAGAATTAAACATTGTAACTACCGTTTCCCTTTCTTCTGCAGAGAGTTCTATCCTGGCAACTGACATTGATCTTCAGACTATAGACAGTGATATTGTCAGCATGGAGATTTTCTTCAAAGCCTGGCTGCATAATAGTGGAACAGATCAAGAACATGTTCACCTTCTTCTTCCTTCACGAAGTATCAGCAACATTTCCAGAACCAGAGATGATTCAAGTACAGTCTCCCTAAAAGATATATTACATAGACAGTGATTATCCTAGTCTAGAATTAGGATTGGAGAGTCATCAGAATACAGACTAGTTGAGGTTTAGGGACTGGAGGAGGAGTGGATGAGGCTGTCCAGTGTCAGCATGAGAATTTCTAAACTTCTAATTTTCAATTAGGAAACTGAACCTGATTAAACCCAGACAGCAAGAGCCAGTTAGTTTCAGTGTAGGGACTTAAACACCTCAATAATAGGGCATCAGCTACACTACATGAGAGAACAATGAATCATATATTTTCTCAAGTTTTCATTTTTGATGTGGCAGATATTATTGACATAATTTCAGGTAAGCTGGTACCTCAATAACATGAATAGGGCCCATAAGGAGAGGAAAAGAACCAAAACTAAATGATTAAATAGAGATCTTCTCAATAGAAAGATGCCAAATTGAGGGGAACTAAAGCAACTACAGAACAAGCCCCAGGGAGTTCAACTAGTGGCCCTAGATGATGTTAACAAAGTATGTTCTGGCAATTGTGGAAACCAAGAGGTCAATCCAGTGTTGTAGGCATGCCAGCAAGGTCCTGGATACTGTTCCAGTCGGCAGTGATACCTAATTCAGGTCCCACTAGATTGTAGGGATAAAGCCATTTCTAGTCTCCATCCCCTTTGAAGGTGGGCCTAAGACCTGGGTGGCAGGGCCTGCAAATGGACCCATCAGTATAGTCAGCCACAGCTTCAAAGGGAAAAGACTAAATTGTGTCTTCCCCTTTAGGAGTGTGTGCTTAATGAGAAAAATAGATATACCGACTTCTGTCCCCAAAGGGGAGGATACACCTTGGTCCTTTCTTTATAGAGATAGCCATTGGGTTCTTAATATATCTCCCCTTCCCCCCCATTTCAGTCTAGGGCCTGCGATGCCGTTAACAACTTCTCTTGATTTTACTGTCTTTCCTTTGTGTGTAAAATCTTCCCAAGGCCTCCATTCCACCTGCTTTGCCCAAGACCAATTGCTCACTTCTTATCTATTTTTTCCCAACAGTGTTAACTCCTTTCCCTGCATTATCCTATTTCATCTTCATAACAACAACATGATGCAGGTACTGTTATCACATGCCATTGAATCTCAAAGTGAAAGTGTTAGTCACCTCAGTCGTGTCCGACTCTTTGCAACCGCATGAGCTGTTGCTTACCAGGCTCCTCTGTCCGTGGGATTCTCCAGGCAAGAATACTGGAGTGGGTTGCCATTCTCTTCTCCAGGGGATCTTCCCAACCCAGGGATAGAACCTGGGTCTCCTGCATTGCAGGCAGATTCTTCACCGTCTGAGTTACCAGGGAAGCCTAGACGGTGTCAATTATAAGACAATCCATTATTTTATGTACCACCAAGAAAGAGAAACAATTCCAATTAAATGTGACACATTGCTTTTTATCACTTAGAAATATTATTTTATTCTTACTGAGAGAGTTCTCTTAGGTTAGAGTAGTAAGTAAGGGTTAAGAGTGTCTGCCTGGTCCATGGTGATTGTAAGACATATACAGAGACACTGCTGCTAAGTCACTTCAGTCGTGTCCGACTCTGTGTGACCCCATAGACGGCAGCCCACCAGGCTCTGCCATCCCTGGGGTTCTCCAGGCAAGAACACTGGAGTGGGTTGCCATTTCCTTCTCCAATGCATGAAAGTGAAAAGTGAAAGTGAAGTTGCTCAGTCGTGTCCGACTCTCTGCGACCCCACGGACTGCAGCCTTCCAGGCTCCTCCATCCATGGGATTTTCCAGGCAAGAGTACTGGAGTGGGGTGCCATTGCCTTCTCCATACAGAGACACTAGTAAGTGAAAAAAAAATGTGTCTTGAAATCAATAAATATAATATTATCCCTGTTTACAGATGAGAAAACTGACACTCAGAGGAATTAAATATTTCCCCAGGGCTGCACAGAAAATTAATAGCTAAGCCAAAATCTGAAGCCAGGCAACTCCGAATCCCATTCTTAACTCTTAGGATTAGAAATCTGTATTTTATACATTTGATTACTCTCAGCCCAAAGGATATTCATCAAACCCTGGTCTGTCACCTCCAGAGCCTGGGCCCTTACCTACCATGCAACCTGCATCCTCCTGGGCATTTCTCTCAATAGGAGGGCTAGGGCCATCCAGAGCCAGGATCTCCTGCAACCAGCCTTTCTTCTGCTGCCGCATGGCATTTGCCCATGGTAATATTGAGAATTCTCTGCTTTGCCCTCTCTTTTCCCGTGGCTTTCAACACCAGGGTCAGACCCAGAATGTTTATCTCCATCTGCAGTTATTTTTTGGAAATCCACAGGTCTTCAGGGTGGGTGGTAGAACTTAGATCTAGGATGGTGGTAGAACTGCTGAAAACATCTTCACTGGAATCCAGATGCTCATGCACAAGTTGGAATGATGTCCAAAGAAGGTAGGCCTCTGCTGGGGTGGGTATGACCCACATGAGAGTTTAAACAAGCGCAATAAAGACCATATTATAGTTATCCATTGTTCACAAAAGTGATGCATTGCTCTTTATGTGAATTTCTAGAAATGTGTTTCCCTAAGGGAAAAAAAAAAGGCTAATTAAAACCCTAAGCTCTCCTAAATATATAATCTTTTGAGGACTGCTCTTCAGATGTTCACTCTGACTTCTCTTTACAAGGTTCTCCACCCAACACTACCTGCTTCCGTAGCCACCTCGGGTCCTTCACCCTCTCCCTAGATGCTTCCTCAGAGGCCTCTTTCTGACAGAGCATAATCTGCCTCGGATGAACTTCTTTTCTCATTCTTGGTCTCTGCCGTCTCTGCACCTGGGTCTGAGTGATGAGAAGCATATCTGGTTCTAGACTCAAACCCTGCTAAAACATCTTTCCCAGGTTTGGAACATTGCTGAGACTACAGTTCCATTAGTTCTCATCCCTGGCTACAGTAAGAATCAAATGAGGAACTTTTAAAAATACCAATATCAGCTCTAGCCCCAGAGATCCCAGTTTTGCTGGTGTGAGGTAGGGGCCAGACATCCGTACCTTTTACAAGCTCACTAGGTGATTCTTACTGCAGACAAAGTCAAGAGCCTCAGCCAGATGAGCACAGCTGTCTAATCCTAAAACCCAAGGACCCAACAATGAAGCAGTCAGGCACAGAGGAAGTAAGGGGAAGCTGGAGTCCTAGGCCGGAGAAGGCAATGGCACCCCACTCCAGCACTCTGGCCTGGAAAATCCCATGGACGGAGGAGCCTGGTGGGCTGCAGTCCATGGGGTCGCTAAGAGTCGGACACGACTGAGTGACTTCCCTTTCACTTTTCCCTTTCATGCATTGGAGGAGGAAATGGCAACCCACTCCAGTGTTCTTGCCTGAAGAATCCCAGGGACGGGGGAGCCTAGTAGGAGGCCATCTATGGGGTCGCAGAGTTGGACACGACTGAAGCAACTTAGCAGTAGCAGGAGTCCTAGGCAGAGTCCCTCCTAATGATTTCCTGGGCTCTGGGACACACCTGGCCAAGAGCTCTCTCATCCAGAAATGATGTCCAGGTCTGGTTGCCAGGCCCAGCTAGACCTATTCTTTCTACATTATTTCTACTTTTGTTTTTACCTCATGTTGCAGGTACTTCAGTCATTTCATAAATCACTGACATCAACAGCTAACCTTCTCACAAGTACAGAACACTCATATATTCATAGTTTGTTAACAATACTTAAACCCAATATATATTTCATTTAAAACCTTCATAATATCAAGGATTCAAATCCAGAGCAAAAGAACATTGTACACTGTGACATGTGAATATGCCTGCTGGAGAAGAAGCTTACAGAAGCATAAAAAACCTCCATGAATAACCTATACATAGTCGAAACAGCCTCAGAACTGTTGTATGTTGCCATAGTGATGTTGCAAGGTCCAAAAGGTTCTATTCACTTGGGGAATTATAAAATAAACCGTTTCAGGAACTTAGTCCTCCCCCTCCCTCGAGTGTCCTGGAAGAGCTCACAGAGAAGCAGTAGCTGTCAGCTGACTGCCTGACTTCTGCTTTCCTGCTCTTCCTTCATCTGACCTGCAGTCTTGCCAAAGCTTAGCCACAGGGAAGCAGGAGGGGCAACATTTCCTTCTCTGATTGCCAAAAGGCCCTGCATATTGCAGTGTTAACTGCCTCCTCCACAGCAGACACACATTCGTCTCGGACTCAATCACAAGCCAGATCTCTCACTATGAGGAAACTGCTCAGCCAGCCCAGAAGTAAAACAAGAAAAAAAATCATGTCACACCCAGAAAATAAAGTTACCTGTTATGTAGAGCAATATTATTTCAGACCTGCTCCTCTGTCCACTTCCCTGCCTCCCAACCCTTACTTGCCTGGTGGACGCGGAATGGGTGGCAGATGATCTCTCTTAATCATATAGCCTGAGGTAACTTGTGACAAACAATCCCTCCCCAAATGCCATTTTTATTGCAGTGTGCCTGAAATGTGATCTCCAAGAACGACTTCTCAGCCCATCCCTACTCCCTGGAACAGCTGATGGCTCCTTGAGGATGGATGACCCCAAAGGAGACTTCAGCACCCTCTACCAGATGGTTTCCCAGTCACCAGCCTCTTTTTACAAGCTCCGGGTGATCAAGTATGGTCCAAGAGAGCCTCCCTAATCCATGCAAATATTTGCGTGGTTCCAGCTAGGAAGACTAAGATAGAGGGAGGGCATGGGCATCCCCAAGTGTCAGGCAGCAGGGGCTCAATTCCAGAGTAGCAACTACAGGTGTGGGCATGAAATAGCAAGGTCAGGCTGCTCAATATGTGGAGATGAATGAGGAGACAGTGAAAAATATGTCTCAGTAGAATATTCTAAAGTCTGGATGAAGACTGGAAATCCAGAAAGTCTCTGAGAATGCAGAGGAAAAAAAGATAAACAGAACGATGTTTATCCATTCAGCAAATGTTTATTAAACACCTACTATGTTTAGACATCAGGACAGAGGTCTGATCGTCAAGGAATGAGTGGCACCTAGGATCTACCCCACCTTTCCATTTCTTTAAGTACTAGAATTCTTGTTTCCGAGAGAATCAGTTCCAGCGCTGAATTAGGAATGATGGCAAAGACCACTTTTACTGCTTCCTAGTTCTATCACAGTGCCCATGTACAGGTATCTGAGTAAGCTTGTCTATGGACTTGGGCCCATGGATGCTGCTGGGGAAACTGCTTAAACACAGTCTCTTCTTAACTGTGTCTTCAGTCAGCATCTTGCCACAGAAGAACCAGGTCTGGGATGCAGATCATTAGCATACTGTTGTATAATGTGGTTGCTGCAGCAGGAATGAATGGGACAGAGTAAGCTCAGGAGAGGAAATACCCATCAGAGTCTTGAGGTCTCAGAATAGGTGCTGCATTCATTCATTGAGAGACTTTGAGACTCTGCTGTGTGACATATACCCTGATAGGTACATCCTAAGGTACCTATCCTTTAGTGCCCTAACCTAAAGGATTTCACAATAGAGTCTTAGACTTAAGCTAAATTTAAGTGGATCTGGGTCAAGGTTCTGGATATCACAAAGGAGCCTCACACTTCCATTGTCTCTTCCCAGGGCTCTAAAATCCAGTGGGGTCTGCGAATCATTGACATATGGACTCCCCTTCATCCTCAGACCCACAAGCTGTTGGCGGCTGGAATGGGATGAGCTGGAAACAAATCAGCAGCATTTCCATGCTTTGTGTCACGGCCTACTGGTGAGTGCCTATGTCACCAGGTGATGACGAGTGCTAAAGTACCCACCAGAGGGAAGCAGCTAATTTAATCCTGCCCTGATCCCAAATCTGTCCCAGTCTTCCAGAGGATAGAGAAAAACTGGACATACTTTGAAATATGGATTAAGTATGACTTGCCTTTGTTGGTTTCATGCTATAGAGAATAATTCCTGAATTCTGTTATATGACACTACACTTGAAAATCCTTGATTTTACATTTTAATGGCAACAGGAAATTGTCCTTAAGTAACTATATCTTAAACCCTATTTTCTTCCTATCACTATGCTGGATAGTATGGTTTATTTCAATGAAGAACACATAGTCTATGCTAGAAATTGTGCTAAGTCCGAGATATTCAATCTATTATGGTAGACATTATCTGTGGTCTCAAAAAACTTTCTAATGAAAGAGACATAATTAAATATGTATATTCTTAATTGTGAGAAGTTTGTGAAGGAAAATAAGGACTTGCTATAATATAGCCTCTCTATGAAAGTGACGATTAAACTGAGATCTGCCAGATGAAGGAATTAGCTAGGTGAAGGGTGGCCGGAAGACCATTCCAGGTGCAGAGAAATGCATGTGAAAAGACCCAAAGGCCATAAAGAGATGATCCTCAAATCAAGAATGGAATGATCATTGTGACTGAAACAAAATGAGCAAGAATAGAGAGAGCCAAAAGGTGAGAAGCTAAAAGTGAGCAGGGTAAAAATCATACCAGGATTTGTAGCCCAAACTGAGAACGTGGGACTTTATGTACAGAAAGAAATCATTAGAAATGACATCATCTATTTAAATGTTTAAATGATTAATTTTACCAAAATTTAGAAATGAACTTTCCAAAGCAAAAATGAAAACAAGAAAATAAGGTAGGAGGGCGCTGAAGTAGTCTAGGCTAGAGACGATTTTGGCTTGGGATTGGATATTGAAGTCAAGATGAGAAAAGTAAACCAATTAAAGCAGTATTTTAGAGAAAGAGAACTTGTGAAGGATTGGATATAGGGAGAGAGAAAGAGGAAAGTATCAAATAACTGCCTGGGTTCTGGTTTACCATTTCCTGAAATGAAAAATCTAAAACGATCATACACATGAAACAGTAATACAACACTGAGAAAGCAAAATGAAAAAACTGTAAATGCAATTCAGGGTTGAGTATAACTGCTTAGTGGCTACAGAATAACAGTTTGACCCAGTAGGATATGGGAGATCAAGACAACACAATAATGTGTCTCTTTCACTATCAGAAGCAGACTTCTTTTTTCCTGTTTCAAAGCCCACACTCCCTTTTGGGTCCACCCACTAAGTTCCTGTTTCCTATCTGACGAACACCCATCTCCTATCTTTGCAGAGCAGAAGCAATAGATACCTCCTGACTGTTAAAGCCCAACTGCTCAGTGTACTATACTCTACCTGATTCCTCAGGATCTTGGAGATCTACTGGGGAGAAATTTCTCTCAAGGGGCTGCAATACATTCTTTTGAACATGATATCTTAAACAGACATTTGCATTTTAATACACTGATAGAGGGAGTATAAATTTTCTGAAAAGTGGTAACCCTCAACACTTTAATTCCACTACCAGGAATATAGCCCAAGAAAACAGTGAGAAAAGAGAGAAAAGTATGACCATAAGTATGGTCATGTTTATCTCAGTGTTATTTACAATGGTAAAAAACTGGAAACAACTTTAATGTCCTAAATAGAGGAATGGTTAAATTGAAATAGGGGAAAGGTTAGAAGAACAACAATTCACCCAAGCAATGAGGTATTATGTAGCAATAATAGTTTATAGTAAGGATGGGAAAGACTATTCTTTCCCATCCTGGCTTACATTACATGAGATTAGAGTCTCTGCCTCTGAACTTGGGATGTGAGAATCCATATTTATTCGTTCAACAAATATTTATTGAGCGCTTCCCAGGTGGTTCAGTGGTAAAGAATCCACCAACCAATACAGAAGACATAGAAGATTCGGGCTTGATCCCTGGGTTGGGAAGATGCCCTAGAGTAGGAAATGGCAACCCACTCCAGTATTCTTGCCTGGAGAATCCCATAGACAGAGGCGCCTGGCAGGCTACAGTCCTTGAGGTTGCAAAGAGTCGGACAGGACTGAGCAACTAAGCGTGCATTTATTGAGCACCGTGTGCCAGGTATAGTTGTAGAGGCCAAAGAGACCTCTTCTTTATCACTCCTCTCCCATGGTCTAGCAGATACCCATTTTTGGTAGCACTTATTATAATAAGAGCCAGTCACTTAACCAAGTGCTTTGCATATCTTAACTCATTTAATCCTCACAGTAATTCCATGAGATAGATTGCTATCCCTATTTTTACAGATAGAGAAGACTGATGAGATCAAGTGACTTACCAAAGGTCACACAGCTACTGAAGTGATATAGTCAGAATTTGAATGTAGTTCTGCTGACTACGTACTTTTTAAACATATGTGTCATATTTTTAACTCCTTGGCTAAGTTTCTGCTACCAGTGTAGCCAGATAAACACAGACTACAGCACCAAAGCTAATCCTTCTCCCTTCACTTAACACCCCGTGCCTCTGTACTTCACTGGATTTGAATTCACTTAAACTGGTAGTAGGTACTTAGTTCCTTACCCATGTTGTGCTTCTTGTGCTCCACTCCATCAGATCAAAGACCACGCTCCTCTTCTAGAAAGGAAAGAAGCAAAATAGTGTTTGAATGGCTCTCCCTTCTTGCTTCTCACGTGGCAACTCCAAGCAGCAAAAAGCCTGAAAGGCAGTGTATTATGGAGGGAAAAATTCACAAGCTTCTGTTCATTCATTCAACACCAAATATTTTTGAGTCCCTACTATGTGACAAGACTTGTTTAGAGTTTTAACCTTCCTGATCCTATTTTTACAAGTTCTCAGCACTTCTTTCTCACACCTCTTTCATATGTTCTTTTTTTTTTTTAATTTTATTTTATTTTTAAACTTTACATAACTGTATTAGTTTTGCCAAATATCAAAGTGAATCCGCCACAGGTATACATGTGTTCCCCATCCTGAACCCTCCTCCCTCCTCCCTCCTCATATGTTCTTTCAAAATCTGATGTCATAGGCTCCCCATGTAAATCTTTTGACTTCTTTTTTTTTACTTCTGTTTCTCACTTTGTTGTTTCCCCTCCAGCTAACTTCTCATTCTAACTTCTGTCTTTCTGTTAATAGCAGCACCACCACTGTCTACTCACCCAGGCTTGAAACCTCAGTCACTTTCCGCCTTCTCACCCTTTACACCCATTTCATTCCTAAGTCATATCAAATTTTTTCTCATGAGTTGTAACTGTTCTTCCCTTCCCCTTCCCACTGCTTGTTCTCACCAAGACTTACTTCTTCAATAAACTCCTAATTTGCTTCCCTATGTCCAGTCTGCCACTCCTAATTTGCTCTGTTCTTTAAGTCAGGTTAATCTTCTTAAAGCATTCCCCTAATGCCACCTGATTACTTATGTCTTGCCTGCTCTAACACCATAACATCTATTGTATGTATTTTTTCCTCTCTATTCTTATTATCATTATCTTAGGTCAAGTCCCCTTCCCCTCTTTCCTTTAATATTACAGTAATCGCTTAACTTGGCTCAACGCTTTTAGTGTTGCCCCTTCCCAATCCATTTTCCATACTGCTGCCAGATTAATCTTCTTGAAACACAGCACTGATCCTGCCACTCTTCAGCTTAAAACTATTTTTGTGGCTTACTATTAATCATATTTTAAAGTCTATATTCCTTAGCTAGGTAGTCAAACTCCATCCTTGCCTCCCGTTATTCTCCTTCCTATATCATACAGTCCAACCAAATTAATATACAAACTTAAAATCACCCCACCACTGAACTTTTTTTCATGTTTTCCTTTCTCCTATCTACATCTGTTCAAATTCTACCTCATTCTGAAGGACTCAGCTCAGATGTTGCTCCTGCAATGAGGCCTTTCTGGATGCCTGTATTTACCAGAATGACTTTGTGCATTCTGTTTCTTTTTGGATAAAAGTATATTTCAATTTGTTTTTAAAATATATGATCCTATGATTTTGGTTAAAGCCTATGATATAAATTTGACTACCCAGACTCTAGGAAAACATGGTTGCCTTTTCCTGAAATTTCTACCACTTCCCCATTTTACCAACTAATTCCTCAGCCTTATTCAAATTTAGGTTTAAAGTAGAAACTCTTCTTTTGCTATCTCTCTTTGTTGGAAGTCAAGACCAGGCAGTCTTCTTTTCTTTTTTTCTTTTTCTTTTCTCATTTTCTTTATTTGGTAGGAATGTTTTCAATACAATTCAAGTAGTACTTTATGCCCGGAGAAGACGATGGCACCCCACTCCAGTACTCTTGCCTGGAAAATCCCATGGACGGAGGAGCCTGGTAGGCTGCAGTCCAGGGGGTCGCTAAGAGTCGGACACGACTGAGCGACTTCCCTTTCACTTTTCACTTTCATGCATTGGAGGAGGAAATGGCAACCCACTCCAGTGTTCCCGCCTGGAGAATCCCAGGGACAGGGGAGCCTGGTGGGCTGCCGTCTATGGGGTCGCACAGAGTCGGACACGACTGAAGTGACTTAGCAGCAGCAGCAACTTTATGCCAATAATGATTTTATTGAGAACAAGCAGCTTTTCATTTTTCTTTATAGTTCCCATGATTAGAACAGTACATGGAACACAGCAGGTTCTCAATAAATGTCCATAAATACCATTTAAATTTTTTATTTTTTAATTTATCTTGTTTAATTGGAGGATTATTGCTTTATAGTATTGTGTTGGTTTCTACTATATATCATGAATCAGCCATAGGTATACATATGTCCCCTCCCTCTTGAACCTCCCTCCCACCTCCTACCCCATCCCACCCCTGTAGGTTATCACAGAGCATCAGATTTGAGCTCCCTGCATCATACAGTAAATTTCCACTGGCTACTTAATTTTACCTATGGTAATGTATACGTTTCCATGCTACCCTCTCAATTTGTCCCACCCTCTCCTTCCTCTACTGCATCCACAAGTCTCTTCTCAGTGTCTGCATCTCCACTGCTGCCCTGCAGTTAGGTTCATCAGTGCCATCTTTCTAGATTCCATATATGTGCATTAATATATGATATTTGTCTCTTTCTGAACTTACTTCACTCTGTATAATAGGCTCTAGATTCATCTACCTTGGTAGAATTGAGTCAAATGTGTTCCTTTTTATGGCTGAGTAATATTCCATTGTGTATATGTACCACAGCTTCTTTATCCATTCATCTGTTAATGGACATCCAGGTTGCTCCCACTCCTACCTATTGTAAATAGTGCTGTGATGAACATTGGGGTGCATGTGTCTTTTTTAATTATGACTTCCTCAAGGTATATGTCCAGTAGTGGGATTGTTGGGTCATATGGTAGTTTTATTTCTCGTTTTTTAAGGAATTTCCATAATGTTCTCCATAGTGGCTATATCAATTTGCATTCCCACTAACAGTGTAAGAGAGTTCCCTTTTCTCCACACCCTCTCCAGCACTTACTGTTTATAGATTTTTTTGACGATAACCATTCCAGCCCGTGTGAAGTGATACCTCCTCATTGTAGTTTTGATTTGCATTTCTCTAATAATGAGCGATGTTGAGCATCGTTTCATGTGTTTATTCGCCATCTGTATTTCTTCTTAGGAGAAATGTCTGTCTAGGTCTTCTGCCCACTTTTTGATTGGATTGTTTGTTTTTCTGGTATTGAACTGAATGAGCTGCTTGTATATTTTGAAGATTAATCCTTTGTCAGTTGTTTCATTTGCTACTATTTTCTCCCATTGTGAGGGTTATCTTTTCATCTTGTTTATAGCTCCCTTTGCTGTGCAAAGGCTTTTAAGTTAAATTAGGTCCTGTTTGTTTATTTTTGGTTTTGTTTCCATTACTCTAGGAGGTGAGTTATAGAGGATCTTGCTGTGATTTATGTCAAAGAGTGTTCTGCCTGTGTTTTCCCCTAAGAGTTTTATAATTTCTGATCTTATATTTAGGTCTTTAATCCATTTTGAGTTAACGTTTGTGTATGGTGTTAGGAAGTGTTCTAATTTCATTCTTTTGCATGTAGCTGTCTAGTTTTCCCAGCACCACTTATCAAAGACACTGTCTTTTCTCCACTGTATATTCTTGCCTCCTTTGTTAAAGATAAGGTGCCCATAAGTGCATGGATTTATCTCTGGGCTTTCAATTTTGTTCCATTGGTCTGTATATCTGTTTTTATGCCAGTGTTCCATTGGTCTATATTTCTGTTTTGTGCCAGTGTCTTAATGACTGTAGCTTTGTAGTATAGTCTGAAGTCAGGCAGGTTGATTCCTCCAGCTCCATTCTTCTTTTTCAAGATTGCTTTGGCTATATAGGGTCTTTTGTATTTCCATACAAATTGTGAAATTTTTTGTTCTAATTCTAGAAAAATACCATTGGTAGTTTGATAGAGATTGAAACTGCATTGAATCTGTAGATTGCTTTGGGTAGTATAGTCATTTTCATAATACTGACTAGGAACATTGTATCTCTCCATCTATTTGTGTCATCTTTGATTTCTTTCATCAGTGTCTTATAGTTTTCTGCATACAGGTCTTTTGTCTCTTTAGGTAGGTTTATTCCTAGGTGTTTTATTCTTTTTGTTGCCACGGTGAATGGGATTTCTCTTTCTGACTTTTCACTGTTAGTGTATAAGAATGCAAGAGATTTATGTTATTAATTTTATATCCTGTGACTTTGCTATATTCATTGATTAGCTCTAGTAATTTTCTGGTGGCATCTTTAGGGTTTTCTGTGTATAGTACCATGCCATCTGCAAATAGAGTTTTACTTCTTCTTTTCCAGTCAAGATTCTATTTATTTCTTTTTCTTCTCTGATTGCTGTAGCTAGGATTTCCAAAACTATGTTGAATAATAGTGGTGAGAGTGGACACCCTTGTCTTGTTCCTGATCTTAGAGGAAATTCTTTCAGTTTTTCACCATTGAGAATAATGTTTGCTGTGGGTTTGTCATATATGGCCTTTATTATGATGAGTTTTTTTTTTAATGCTTATTTTCTGGAGAGTTTTTTTTATCATAAATGTGTATTTAATTTGTCAAAAGCTTTTTCCGCATCTATTGAGTTGATCATATTACTTTTATCTTTCAGTTTGTTAATATGGTGTATCACATTGATTGATTTGCATATATTGAAAAATCCATGCATCCTTGGGATAAAGCCCTCTTGATCATGAAGTATGATCTTTTTTATATGTTGTTGGATTCTGTTTGCTAGATTTTTGTTGAGGATTTTTGCATCTATGTTCATCAGTGATGTTGGCCTATAATTTTCTTTTTTTGTGTGGCATCTTTGGTTTTGGTATCAGGGTGATGGTAAGGCCAGGCAGTTTTCTAATCTGTTGTGGTAAAATACAGTTTATATTGTCCATGACAAGTGTGGGCTTTGGAATCAGATGGTCCTAGATTTCTGAAAGCTTCATTATTTTCCAGTTGTGTGAACTTAGGCCATATACTTAACCTCTCTAAACATAAGTGTATTTATCTATTTGTGACCCTAACAAATCTAGTGGCCCCATGTGCTTTATTCTCCATATAAATGGCATATAAAGAAGCACTACCCAGAAGACAAATAGTAATTTTAAAATTAATTTATGTGTGCTTTCAAAGAACACCAAACAGGAAATAGTTCATTACCCACAATGATATTTTTCAAATTTTCTTCCTCTACTCCTCAATCATATCTAACCTGGAGATGTTCTAAGAGCCTTTCACATACATGCACACACAAAAACTAAGACTCGGTTCCAGTTCCTGTTCCTCTATCTCCTTCCTCTCTCAGCCATATATATATACATATATTCTACAGATTGATTTAGCCTCTCTGACATAGTCCCTTCCCTCTTAGGTCCTGTCTCTCTTTACCTATCTAAAATATACAGGAATAGAATCCACACAGCTTATCCTTTCATGAGTAGAAGTGGAGTGTGAGAGAAGGGAAAAGAGGGAGAAGATGCATGATGGACATATTAGTAACCCTTGCCTCTTTCACGTGTAAAACAAGATAATAAAAAATACCTCATGTGGTTTTCAAGATGACTAAGTAATACTACATGTGTAAAACACCTGGCATACATCTGGCATATGATTTGTACATAATGGTTGGTTAGTAGTTCTATGAATTACATATGTTTCTTTTTTATGGATTCTAATTCTCTGGAGAAGTTCTCCACATTTTAACGTATTTTTTTAAACAAACTAATCATAGTTATTTTAAGGTACTTTGCTAAACTCAACACCTGGATCACTTGTAGTTCTGTATCTATTGTCTTTCTTAATTTGGTTTTTAGACATGTGTCTTGTCTTTTGGTGAACCTGGTAATATTTTAATGAAAGATGCTCATTGTGCCTAGAGAAATTATAAAGGCTCCAGTTGGTGTTAGCTTCCTCTGAGCAAGTTTATCCTGCCCTGCACTAAGCAGACAGTTTTGACAAATTATCCTTTTCTACTCAGGAGCTGTGCTGAGTCAAGGCTGGGCTGCAGTTCTGATAAGTCTCAATCTACCCCTGGTTTGCTCCAGGCCCTCTAGCATTTTCCACTGAAAACCTGGTCTATAATACGCATGACGATCCCAACTCTAATCACTGTTTCTCAAGTCTGCTAAAATGCTCTACTTCTAGAGACTTTCTCCTTGGATGTTTTTGTCCTCTGCTCCATGCAGCCCCAGTATTTGGCAAATATGCTAAGTGAGAAATTGACTTGAGCAACTGTCTTACCCCTGTCAAATCTCCACCAAAAAGTTCTGCTAGTTTCTCTGTTCCCTTGCAACTGCCTCAGGAGATATAAATCCTAGATTCTCAGTTCCCAACCACCATTCCCTTCAACTCAAAATAAACATATGCCCTCAGGATTACAATACCTCTCTCACTTCTCCGAATTCTTCCTTTTCCAGAAATTTAGCTACCTCTCACTTCTATTGTCTCAGCACTATCTCACAGCGCTCAACCAAATGGTTTCTATATATTTTTCAGCTTTCACAGATATTCTAGGCAGGAAAACCAGTCTGCCTCTGGCCATTCCAACCCACTTAAATGTAGAAGTTGAAGGTTATTAAATGTTCATTTATTCCCTTTTGCATCCTTTATCTGGCTGGACAATCTGTAATACATTTTCTGGTTTACCCTCAGTTAGTTGGCTGGTTCCACCGTGTTCTCATTTTCAGGTTCCTGGGCATAGCTTCTAGCAAAAGTGGGCGGTTTGCATTTTTATGATCTTATCTAATCTTGGCTCTACTATCACCCTTCAACCCACTCCAGTATTCTTGCCTGGAAAATTCCATGGACAGAGGAGCCTGGCGGGCTACAGTCCCTGGGGTCGCAAAGAGTCAGACATGACTAAGTGACTGAGCATGGAGCAGCACCTTTTATTGCCTTTGTCCAATCCCCCTAATTGTTTATTTTGTTGTTGTTGTTGTTGCCTTTTTCTAAACTTGGATAACCACTTTGGAGAATGTGGTAGGGAATTATATATATAATTTTTCCAAGTATTTATTAGATGAATTTATTCATCACTAGGAAAACATCTTTTCAGTTACCAAATCCTACTACATAGTCCCCATTATGTAGCTAGTGACTCACTTTCCACATCCTCATTTCTCTTACAAAGTCATGTCTGTGTGAACTAGGAAAAGAAATGAAAATACCACCTATTTAACAGATCTTTATATTAAATATTTAATAGATCTTTCAGTTTCCAACTTAAAATGTCAGAGTTTCTGGATACACATTCCAGAGCTTTACAACCCATGTCTGCCCTAATTGGCCACAGAAGTGACAGGATTCAAGCCAAGGTATGCCCAGCAGAAGTCGAAGTACATAGGCAATGACCTGGTTGGGCTGTAAATGGGTGGGGAAATGGAAATTCCTTGGTTATATTAGGCAAAGAGTCAAGAGCAAGAATCTAAGCTGAGAGTGGGGTGATGGCAGGTCAAGAGCCATTTGTTAAAAATGATCAGAATGTAGTTAGAGTATACAGCCTCCAGTGTATACAGACAGGGGCTAGAAAAGCAGGATAGCACAGCATCAGTAGCCTTCTTGTGACCCAGCCTCTTGCTTCATCTTTCACCACGTCCCTTCTATCCTCCACACCAGCCATACTTATAAATTACTAAATGTTTCCCAAAGATGCTAAACTGCTTCACACCACCACACCCTTTTTAATGCTGCTCCCTTCCCCTTGCCTCTAGCCACACAACACATTTTTTTAACTTTTTTTCCAGATTCTGCTTAAATACCTTCACTATGAAGTTGTTCCTGCCTCCCACCACAGCCTACCCCTACTCATCCTTTTTTCCCTGTCCCCACCCGTGTACCCATTGTCACATCTATTTCAACCTTCACAGAACTGGTAAATGGTATGAATGTGCACCTTAGCTCTCTAATGTTGAGAAATGTCACATTATTATATTTTTCTAAATCAAAATTTAAAAATATTAGTCCTCAAGTGCTAGGATATTAACATGCTCATAATCCTAGAGGGGCTAATAGTCCAGAAATGTGGGAAATGGCCCTTTGGTCTTCAATACATCTCCAACATTGTTGAATAGAAATGACAAGTGCAGACATCTTTGTCTTGCTCCTAATCTTAGGGGCTAAGCACCCAGTCTGTGTTGTTGGGTGTTGTCCTTATAGACATGCCTGAACCGGCTAAGTCTGCTCCTGCCCCTAAAAAGGGCTCTAAAAAAGCTGTGACCAAGGCCCAGAAGAAGGACGGCAAGAAGCGCAAGCCAGCCGCAAGAAGAGCTACTCCGTGTACGTGTACAAGGTGCTGAAGCAAGTCCATCCGGACACCGGCATCTCGTCCAAGGCCACGGGAATCATAAACTCCTTCGTCAACGACATTTTCGAGCGCATCGCTGGCGAGGCATCATGCCTGGCGCGTTACAACAAGCGCTTGACTATCACATCCAGGGAGATCCAGACCGCCGTGCACTTGCTGCTACCTGGGGAGCTGGCCAAGCACGCCGTGTCCGAGGGCACTAAGGCTGTCACCAAGTATGCCAGCTCCAAGTAAATATAATATGCCTAGCCGCTGTTAACGGAGAAGGCAATGGCACCCCACTCCAGTACTCTTGCCTGGAAAATCCCATGGACAGAGGGCCTGGTGGGCTGTAGTCCATGGGGTCGCTAAGAGTCGGACAAGACTGAGCGACTTCACTTTCACTTCACTATGATGTTAACTGTAAGTTTTTTATGGAGGCCTTTGATAGGTTGAGGAAGTTCCATTCTGTTGAATGTTTTTATCATGAATTTTATCAAATGCATTTCCCATCTTTATTGAGATAATTATGTAGTTCCATCCATTAGTCTATTAACATGATGTATTACATTGTTTGGTCTTTCAGATATTATGCCAACCTTGCATTCCTAGAATAAATCCCACTTTTAGTGTATAATCCTTTTTATATTTGCTGGATTTGGTTGGCTGGTATGTTGCTGAGGATTTTTGCATCTATATTTGTAAGGAATAGTGGTCTGTAATTTTCTTGTGATTTTTTTTCTAGTTTTAGTATCAGGGTAATACTAACCTCGTAGATTAGTTGCAAAGTTTTCCTTCATCTTCTGTTTTCTTGGAAGAATTTGTGAAAGATTAATGATATTTATTTAAAGGTTGGCACAATTCACCAGTAAAGCCATCTAGGCCTTAATTTTTTTTGTGGAAAATCTTCTAATTACTAACTGTATATCTTTACTTGTTATAGATTGTGCCAAAAAGTTAATATAGCAGGCCTGAGATTTCTTTGCTTAGAAAGTCCTACTTACAAGATTAACCCTTGTCTGGCATATGGGAATTTGGATTTAGGGAGTGTTCCCACCATCCCCCAGTGGCTCACTGTGCAAAAGTATGTGCTGACATCTGCTTTTCTCACAGGAGTCTAGAACTTTGGGATGTGCTGGGTACAAGGTGCTTCTGTGACCAGCCTCCAAAAAACTGTTGGGCACTGAGTCTCTAATGACTGCTGGTGGACAACATTTTACATATACTGCCACAGTTTAACACTAGAGGAATTAAGTATGTTCTGTGACTCTACAGCGTGTGTGTGTGCATGTTAAGTTGCTTTAGTCATGCCCCCAACTCTTTGCAACCATATGGACTGTTGCCCACAGGCTCCTCTGTCCATCGGATTCTCCAGGCAAGAATACTGGAGTGGGTTGCCATGCCTCCTCCAGGGGATCTTCCTAACCCAGGGATCGAACCTGCATCTCCTGCAACTCCTTCATTGCAGGAGGATTCTTTACCACTGAGCCACCAGGGAAGCCCAACTCTGGAGGTAGAGGACTTTTAAAAGCTTTGTTTTTAAAGGAAACTTTGTTTCCTCTGAACTTCACCCATAAGCCTTTTCTCCATGCTGATTTTCTTTTGTATTCTCTTGCCATAATAAGTCATATTTATGCTAAGTCTTGTGAGTCCTCTTAGTGAATCACTCAACCCAGGAGTAGTCTTGGGGACTCCTGACACAGATTTATTCAGAAGATTTTCTATTTCCTGTTGAGTCAGTCTTAGCAGTTCGTGTCTTTCTAGGAATCTGTCCATTTCATCTAGGTTACCTAATTTGTTGTCATACAATTGTTTATAATATTCCCTTATAATATTTTTCATTTCTGTAAGGTCAGTATTGATGCTACCTCTTTTTTTAATTTAGTATTTGTTTTTGTTTGGTGGTGCCAGGTCTTAGTTGCAGCATGTAAACTCTTAATTGAGGCATGTGGGATCTAGTTTCCTGACCAGGGATCAAACCTAGGCCCCCTGCTTTGGGAGCACGGAGTCTTAACGGCTGGACCACCTGGAAAGTCCTGATGCTACCTCTTTTATTTTTGATTTTAGTAATTTAGATATTTTCTCTTTCTCCCTTATCAATCTAGCTAACGGGCTTTTACATTTCTATTGATCTTTTCAAAGAACCAACTTTGGTTCCATTGATTTTCTCTATTATTTTTATACTGTCTATTTTATGTTTTTTTACTCCAGTAATTTTTTAATTTCCTTCCTTCTACTTGCTTTAAGTTTAGTTTGGTCTTCTTCTTCTAGTTTCTTAAGGTAGAAGATTAAGGTATTGATTTGAGATCTGTTTTCTTTTTAGTTTAATAGAGGAGTTATCGGCTATAAATTTCCCTCTAAGCACTGCTTTGGCTATATTTCATAAGTTTTGGTATGTTGTGTTTTTACTTAAACTCATCTCAAATTGTTTTCTAATTTTCTTTGTGATTTCTTCCTTGATCCATTGATTACTTAGGAGTATGTTATTTAATTTTCTTGTACTTATGAGTTTCCCAAATTTCTTTTCTTTGTTGATTTCTAATTGCATTCTACTGTGATCAGAGAAGATAATTTGGATGATTTTAATTTTTTTAATTATTACAGTTTGTTTTATGGCCTATCACATAATCTATTCTGGAGAATGTTCCATGTTCATTTGAAAAGAATATACAATCTGCTGCTTGGGGTTTGGAATCCCATTCACCATCTTCCCCTGGTCTCCTCTGTGGAAGCCAGTATGAGAGCAGCAGAAGCGTTGTCACTGTAGCTTCTTTTTCTTCCCCTCCTGCATCCTGCCTTCTGGAGGGAGAGAATAAGCAAATAATGCCAAAGCAACAACTTCTTCCTGATGCCCTTCCAGATTCCAAAAATCCCCAGGTATGCATGGCTTTACTATAACTAGCTGTAATTTCTCTTCCTAGACACATATGACAATGAAATGTGTCTCTTCCCACAAGCAATGCAAAATGAGTGCTCTTGGCTCTTCCCTACTCTCAGTGGCTGCCTGAGGAGCTCTCCCACTCAGGAGTGGGTCAGTGCTTCTTTAATGGAATGATTTGGTCCCAGGTCATTATCTTGATGGGCTTCCCTGGTGTCTCAGATGATAAAGAATCTGCCTACAATGCAGGAGACCCAGGTTTAATCCCTTGGTCAGGAAGATCCCCTGGAGAAGGGAATGGCAACCCACTCCAGTATTCTTGCCTGGAGAATTCCACAGACAGAGGAGACTGGAGGGCTACAGTTCATGGGGTTGCAAAGAGTCACACATGACTGAGTGACTAATACTTTCACTTTTTCATCATTGATGGCAAGTCAAGGAAGGAATGGTTTAGTGAGATTAGAGTTTTTACTTCATAATAATAAACTCCCACCTGCCTCTCTAGCAAAGCCTACACCAGTGCCATTGAATTGTCCCTTCTACTCCTGTCTTCCCATATACTAGAAATAAATAACCACCTCCTCTTCTTTTTCTTTGAAATCTGTAAAAGATCCATCTGGCTGTAACTAACAGAAAACCAACCCAACTCTACTTTGAGTAAGAGTTTATTTTTCTCATGTAACAAAAGAGCAAGGACAGAATTCTGGGGCTGGTGCAGTCAATCAGTGCTGTCGAGGACCCAGGCTCTTGCTGTTTTCCCCGTAGCATCCTCAGCAGGCATACTTCATCCTCATGCCTGCTGCCTCATGGTCACGAGGTGGCTGCTGCACCTTAAGATCGAGTCCTGTCCTAGGGAGAAAGAAGGGGTAGGGTGCAGGCGCAAAAAGCCTGCCAGCATGTTACAAAGCTTTTCCAGAAGCCACACCTAGCAACTTCTGCTGATGTCTCATTATTTAAGTCCACATTACATATCACTGAAAGACTAACAGAGAGAAAGGGGATGGGGGCAGTGGCCAGGAAACCAACAGTGGCTGCCACACCACACCTTCCTTCATAGCTTTAGTAATTAGAAGTGGGGCAGATGACTTTAATCAGGCTGAACTTGGAATACAGCATGCCATTCAATTCTCCCCCTGTCACACCTGTTCTAATAAGAATCAACCTCCACCTCCTAAAATCTAAGCTCCCTGGCACCTTACATAGCAAAGTCTCTAACCACAACATAAGTATAGAAATTTTTTCACCCACCTTCTGGTAAATTCAGCATCCAACTCATGCTCCTTTCTTTTGAATTAGAAAAAAACATATTCTAAAGTACTCAGCAGTCATCTAATCATTCTAATCCCAAAGAAGGGCAATGCCAAAGAATGTTCAAACTACCATACAGTTTTGCTCATTTCACATGCTAGCAAGGTTATGCTCAAAATCCTTCAAGCTAGGCTTCAACTGTATGTGAACTGAGAACTTCCAGATGTACAAGTTGGGTTTCAAAGAGGCAGAGGAACCAGAGATCAAATTGCCAACACCAGTTGGATCACAGAAAAAGCAAGGGAATTCCAGAAAAACATCTACTTCTGCTTCATTGACTATGCTAAATCCTTTGACTGTGGGGATCACAGCAAACTATGAGAAGTAAGAGATGGGAATACTAGACCCCTTACCTGTCTCCTGAGAAGCCTGTATGAAGGTCAAGAAACAACAGTTAGAATCTTACATGGAACAACAGACTGCTTCAGAATTGGGAAAGGAGTACAAGGCTGTATATTGTCACTCTGCTTATTTAACTTCTATGCAGAGTACATCATGCAAAATGCCAGGCTGGATGAATCACAAGCTGGAATCAAGTATTGCTGGGAGAAGTATCAACAACCTCAGAGATGCAGATGATACCAACCTAATGGCAGAAAGTGAAGAGGAACTAAAGAGCCTCTTGATGAGGGTACAACAGGAGAGTGTAAAAGCTGACTTGAAACTCAACATTCAAAAAACAAAGATCATGGTATCTGGTCCCATTACTTCATGGCAAATAGAAGGGGGAAAAGTGAAAGCGGTGGCAGATTTTCTTTTCTTAGGCTCCAAAATTACTGTGGATGGTGACTTCAGCTGTGAAATTAAAAGAGGCTTGCTCCTTGGAAGGAAAGCGATGACAAACCTAGACAGCATCTTAAAAAGGAGAGACATCACTTCTCCAACAAAGGTCTGTATAGTCAAAGCTATGGTTTTTTCATTTGTCATATACAGATGTGACAGTTGGTCCATAAAGAAGGCTGAGCACCGGAGAATTGATGTGTTTGAATGGTGGTGCTGGAGAAGACTGTTGAGAGTCCCTTGTACTGCAAGGAGATCAGTCCTGAATATTCATCAGAAGGACTGTTGCTGAAGCTGAAGCTCCAATACTTGGCCACCTGATGGGAAAAGCCGACTCACTGGAAAAGTCCCTGATGCTGGGAAAGACTGAAGGCAAAAGGAGAAGGGGGAGGCGGAGGAAGAGATGGTTAGATAGCATCACCAACTAAATGGACGTGAATTTGAGCCAACTCCAGGAGACAGTAGAGGACAGAGGAACCTGGCATGCTGCAGTCCACAGGGTCACAAAGAGTCAGACATGGCTTAGTGACTGAACAATAGCAAAGCAGTCATTAAGCATTGTTCAATTTGAGGACCCCAAGGTCTTCTGAGACACCCCCATGCCACTGCCTTTTCTCAACCTCAGATACCTGGTTTGTCAATTAACTATTTCCATCACAGGTTCAATGCCTGTAGGAACAAGTCAACCCATGACTTGGGTAACATGTTCAAGCTTGGTTCCAGGACTTCAAATAATCACTGTCCAGGAAGAGGTTAGAAATTTAGAGTCAAAATAGGAGCCTTAAAGTTCAATTTCCCTACCTCTTACTTTCTCAGAATGTTCCTGGGAAATGCAGATAAAGTAATATCTTTACCATTCTAATAAGGGTATATTTGCCTGTCTTCTTCCAGAGCCTCTGTCAATCTCTCTGTAAATTAGTCCAGAAATTTTAAAGTGACCTGTAAAATCCTTTCAAATCAATCTTTTCCCAGTCCTCTGATAGTTCCCACATCAAGAGTTACTTTTGAGAGATCTCATGTATTTCTACATATCACTTCTCTAACATAAGTTTAGCCATTGTCCCTAAAATCAATAGACTCAAATTCTAGGGATCATAATTTTTTTGTGTGCTGCATTCAGATTTTTTTAGTAATCCCAGGATATAACGGTTGTTAATTTGCCTCATAACCCTGAGGTGTAAGAAATGTCACACTGCCATAGTTTTAGCCCCCAGAGACTTGCCACAGTGGCAAGATATTTTATTCTCCAAGGAGTCTTAGAAAGGTAACCAACTGCTCCAGTTTGCCCAAGACTGAAGTGTCTTCTGGGAGACAAGACTTTCAGTGCTAAAGACGGACAAACGGAAACAGTTGGTCATCCTAAATCTTGGACAAACATTAGTTTACAAACCTTCTGCTTCACATGTCTAATGAATTTCTATATACCCATGCCTAGTGCTTGGGACATAACGGGCATTCAACAAATTCTTAATAAATAAACAAACTAATCTACAAACAAATACATGAACCAGCATGAAAAAAAAGATTAAAGTAATGATAATAATCCAAACCCTGAGCCACATCAGAAGGTACTTGAAGGATTTCCCTGGTGGTCCAGTGGCTAAGACTCCACACTCCCAAAGCAGGGGGCCCAGGTTCAATCCCTGATCAGGGAACTAGTCCCACATGCTGCAGCTAAAAAGCCTGCATGCTGCACCAAAATCTAAGATCCTGCATGCTGCAACTAGGCCTGGCGCAGTCAAATAAATACTTTTTTAAAAAAGAATTGAGAGTCTAGTAATAAGCCCTCACTTTTTACTTGAGCCAACTGAAATGGAGTGCCCTGCAATTTCCTAATATCCCTTCCAGCAAACATCCCTTCCAGGCTTAAAAAGGCCATGTCCTTGGACCAGGGGCAAATTCTCCCCATGCACACATAATACTGTGAGTTCTATATAATTTATTTCCAATTTGACAGACTTGAGAAGCATCAGGTACTTTCCAGACATTTTGGATCTGTTCTTCAGGAACACAGTGCATCTCCAGATAATAAGCAAAATGTTAGAAACCATGAACTTCTGCAGGCACCTAACACCTGCCTGGCTTACCAGACCCCCTCAGAGTTCTGTGCTGCACAAAATGACGGCACTGCTTTAAAGCGTCGAGAACTAGTTGAGGGGAGGGAGAGGAAACAGGCCGGCAATTGGGACTAATCTTCCAAACCTGCCAAAGACTGAAGATGAGCCTACGCTTTTGTGTCTTTGTTTCAGAAAAGAGAATGGCTGCTATTGGCCAAGGGGGAGCCCCTGAACCGAGAACACAAACTGAGAGAGCCCGCTAGCACCTTCTACGTGATCCTGCCATCTCACTCTCCCACTCTGCTGGTGAAGGCAGTGGCCACTCGGGAACTGATGCTGCCCAGCCCTTTCCCCCTGCTACCTGAGGACATGCCTGCTGACAGCCTTAAGACTGTGGAGGCAAGTGAGCCCGGATCTCATGGGATAGAGGGGAGAGAAGAGAATGGAGTTCAAGAAAGGGATGAGGGAAACGAGTCAGCCCCAGAAGGAAAGGACCAGGGAGCAGAGGGAGAAGTGGTTACAAGAATATGGTAAGAGGGACAGAGAAGAAGGCCAGGAACTGAGGCGAGACGGAAGAAAGCACGCATCTGCGTGATGGTGTGTTCTCATGGGTCCGTCTCTGCAATCTCTGAATGCAGGTGTGTGTGCCTGTGTTTGTACACCTCTATCTCTGAGAGAAAGAGGAAAAGGCAGCCAATATAGGCGCTGAGAATAGGAAGAGCTTTAAAATGAGACTATGATGCAAAGGAGGGAACAGCTCTAAGGACACTTTTCTCCTTCCCCTCCTCTCATCTTGGATTGGGATTCTGGATTTCCTCTGCCAGCCTCCCCAGTTGAGGGTGGGAGGGGGGCTCACGGCACAGAGAACTGGAACCACACCCCTGCTGCTAGATTCCTGGCTTACATGCCGAGAGGACAGAGCCTGGGATTGTGCTCTTGGCTTGGCAGCCACAGGGATGCGAGAGAGGTGGGCACGAGTGGCCGTGGCTCACTCAGCGTCTCACTTCAGGGCCAGTTGTTTCCTGGCACAGGATGTTGTGGCCGGAAAACCTGACTGCTCAGGAATGCTCTGCTCGCATGTCCTCTGGTTATGCTCGCCTCACAGGCCGAGAACTCGGTGTACTTGCTTTGCAGACTGAGCACCTCAGCCCCCAACTCACCCTCCCTCACAGCCTCACACACTGGCTCCCTTGTAACCCTCACGGCACTCTGGCCCCTCTCAGAATCCTGTGACATGGTTCTTGGGGCCAGAATGCTCAGTGTCCCTCACCATTCGGTTGCTGCTTGTACCCCTGCCTGACACTTCACAAGCTCTCAGACCTGGGGGCTCGAACACCCAAGAGGACACGCATCTCTCTCACACCCCTCAGTGAAGCCCAGGGCCATCACACCTCCTCAGCTTCTCACGCTCAGGCCTCTGCCTGACATCTTGGGTTCTGTGACCTCACGTTTCCCAGTGAGGCGCCTCCTCTCTCTTCTTCAGAGCATGCTTGATGACCTGGAACTAGAATCCACCTACAACCCCTTGGAAGTCTGGAGCCACCTGTACTCACACCTGAGCAGCACCTTTGCCAACCCTCATGGCCGGTTCCACCCAAGCTCGAAGAGCCGGGCTGTGAGAAAGGTACTTCCCTCCTTCCCCGTTATGCCCAGAATGCCAGAGTCCTCTTCCCCTGTCCCCCATCCAAGGGAGATCCTCCCTGATCTCCTCTGGAAGAACAGACCAATGGGAAGAGAAGCCTTTAACCCTAGACAAAGAAAATTACAACCCTTACGCAGTACTGGGACTTTTTTTGCTTGGGTATTTACATAAAATATTTAGTTATCTTAATTGCGGTGTTTGGAAAATTCAGTAGTCATTTAACAGATCACTGTCCCACTAAGCAAACTGGCTGCGTTGGAACCACAACCGCAGCCTCTGTTGAAAGAAGGTGGGATAAGAAATGCCCAAGGGGAGGGAAATTAGTATTTACCAAGCAACAGTTATTTGCCAGGTTTTGTGACATGTACTCTCACATATATTTTTCTGTTTTAATCCTCACAGCATCCCTACAAGGTAAGTGTTATCTCATTTTACAGATGAGGAAAGGGAGGCTGACCAAGGTTAGAAGCTTAGAGACACGGCTCCAGTGACAAGAGTTCAAGAGAGAAGAGTAATTAGGCGGGGGGGGGGGAGGGGGGGGGCGGTGGGGCGCGGGGCAGGGGAGGATTTATTTTTATGAAATCCATGTTCTGTAGTATATGGGCTTCCTTTTGTGCTCTTATAAATCTTTTTCTTGTTTCTCAGTAACAAAGCCTGTAGAAAAAAACTTTTGTCTTACCTGAAGTTACAAGAGAAAGAGGTTTCCAAACTACATACAGTCTAGAGAGGGGAATAGAACCCACCATGAGTTAGCTGTTTGGCAAGCAGACAGAGGACACTCAGCTGGGAGATAGGCATTGTGGAGGCTAGGGCCCCAGGGACTCCAGTGCTCTGGGCCTTAAGGCTGTCACTCATGGGACCCAAGAAGCAGTTAGGACTGGAGACCCAGCAGGGAATGGAATAGGAAATCAGGACTTTATCTAGTCTTCACAGAAAGCTCTTCTTGCTTTCTCTGCAGGCTCAGCCTTTGCAAATAAATCGAGTGCAAGCCACAGTGGCCCCTCTGCCTATGACTCCAGCCCCTGGCAGAGGCCCCAAGATGCCAGCAGCCAGCAAAGCTTCCTCAGAAGTCTTCTTCCAGCCTCCTCTGGAAGAGGAGGAAGAAGAGGCAGAGGAGGAGTATCCCTCAGGGCCCTAAGTCACTAGCCCGACGGCCTTGCTAAAGCACATCCATTCCTAGGTTCCAGATCTGTCCCACAGTGGCCTTTTGTGGCCAGACTTGCCTTCTGTCCACCTGACCCTCTGCGAGTTCCAGGTGACTGGGAAACAGAGCCTTCCCCTCCTCCGCCTCCAATGCTTTCATCACCCCACTCCTCAGGCTATGAAGAGACACATCTGACCCTCTTCTTTCTCCAAGAAGGGACTTATTTTTCTTTTGGATCATTTGATACTGTTAACACAAATGAAGAATAAACACCCAGTAGGTCTCCACCATTGTTAGTATTCCCAGACCCAAATTTCTCCTTGTAGTTCTGTGTAAGCAGGTGGATGATGGCAGGTCACCTTCAGGAAACTGGACCTCAGGAGAGAAGGATGAGGTTTTCCAAGCTCATGACAAACAAGTAGGAGTGAAATCTAAGCTTCATTTCAAAGCCTGTGCCCCTCCCATCACATTGCAAGTCCCATCAGCCTTCAGACAGAAAAGTGGCTGGTGCTTGCTACCTACACGCAAACTGTGTGTGTGTGTGAGAGAGAGAGAGAATGAGAGACAGGGGAGGGGGGCATCCTAGAGCTGAGAACGGGGGAGAGGGTGGTATGAAAAAGGCCTGTTCCCTCCCTGTTCCCCTTTCCTCACACCCACCCAGCAGCCTTGTCCATCCACAGAATAACTACCATTTGTAAAATGCTTATTCTGCACTTCAAATCAATTAAGTACTTGAGAAATTTAACTCCTTCAGTACAAAAAACCCTGTGAGGTTGTGCCTATAATTAAGGGCAACAGGGGAAACTGAGGGTTACCGATGTTATACCCAGGGCCTCACCCACCCCAGGTGGGCCTAAGTGGACCTTTCAGACTCTGAATGGTCACCCCCTCCCTGGGGCCCTTTCTTCCTTCAGTGGCCCCTAATGCCTTTCTGGTTCTCCTAACCCCGCGTCTGCCCAGTATATCTTGCCCCTCTGTCCCCTTTATGACTGTTCACAGACATAGACCTCTTAAATCCAAACTGACTTTAATGAGAATAAAACTTACCCCCCCCAAAAAAAAAATATATATATATATATATGGTAAAGAACAATGAAGCGGGAGGGATCCAGACACAGCTCAGTGTCTCCCTTTACAAGGAGACATACAAGCCTCTCCATACAAGCCTCTGAAACCACACCTCGTCTGACCAAATACCCTTTTCTATAGTTCTGCTCCAGCAGCTATCCCTTCCTTTGGTGGGGATGACTTAGAGGTGCTGGCCTCCCCCAGATCCCATCCCTGAGCCCCTTTATGACTCTGTCCCGCTTCCATGACTTCTTGGGACAGATCATCCTTCCCTTGACTCCCCTTGTACCCCGGTCTCTGCACACAGGCCCCTCTGGTTCCTGCTGGTTCTAACAGGTTTCTTTGATCCCATGCCCCTTCCCCATGGTCCTTCTATCAGCAACCTCAGCTTCGCCCAGTTCTCACGTGGAACCCTCTGACTTGGCTCCAGTCCTGTCAGTCACTACTCCAGAGAGCCCACAGTCCCAGCTCCCTGAGGCCCCGCTTTTCTGGACATGGCTGTACAGGGCAGTGTGTGAGCTCTGGCCTTGGCTGCCACTGCCAGTTGCAGCACCAGATTCAGATAAGGCCAGGCCCTGGGGCTTGGGGGCTGGAAAGGGCTTTGTGCTCCGAGGGGGTGGCACAGCATAGTCATCCATGGCAGGGTTGTAGGGGAGCTCATAGCCCTCCTCCTTCACCCGAGCCTGGCACCACCACGCATCCTTGGGCTCCTGAGGCAGATCATAAAGGCCCCGGAGAGTGGCTGGGGCCAGGCCCTCAGGTTCATCATAAATGGGGTCTTCTTTAGGGTCTGTCAACTTGGCCTTTATCAGCTTTTGCTGCACATGCTCACACAAGTCCCAGTAGAGAGCTTTCTTTAACTGTGTCCCCTTCCCTGCCTGAGCAGGGGTGCTGTCCAAGGGGTCTGAGTACAGGGAATCTTGGGAAGGGCCTGGAGGAATGCGCAGGGAGTCTAAGGGTTCAGAATACAGGGCTGGAGGGCTGCCTGGGAGCTCCAGGGGGGCCGCGGGGGAAGCCAACTTCCCATCTGCCACTTCTCCTTCATGGGAATCAGCTCTGAGAACATCCTGCCCCTGGCCAGCCTTTCCCTGAATCTTCTGTCGGTGGATAGCAGTCTCGACAGCCTGAAAGATGTCATTTCCCTGTGCCGTCTGGAAGGTGAAGGTTCCAGGGCCGGAGGGACAGCGGCGGCCAGCCTCAAAAGAGAACATGACCTGAAGAGGATGTAGAGGGAAACACGTTACCAGGAGCATCAGAGGAGGTGAGTCACAGGGCTAGAACTAGTTAGGGGACCTACAAAGAAGAGACCACTGGAAAGGGAGGTTGGTCATGGTCTAGGCAAGAAAGAGTTATCTAGAGTGCAGTCTCCCACCTTCCTGTCCACCCCTTCCACAGGTGCCCAACCCAGTCAGCCAGTCCTGTCTTGACAGCACCCTACCTTGTCACGGCCATAGCGACGCAACAGAGTGTAGGGCCAGAAAAGAAGTGGCTCCAATATCTGCCTCTGGGCCCCCGGGGCCAGAAGAGTCAGCCTCTCCGCCTCCACTCTCAGCACATAGGAGCCATGCAGGCCACAGCGCTCGGCGGCCTCAGTCTTCTGCACCGTTACCCAGAACTGGGATCCTGGAAGGAGTATACAATTAGACTGCGACCTGGCCAGGACTGGGGTGGGGGAAGGGAGCAGATTGTACACACACACACACACACACACACACACACACACACACTCACTCTCTCTCTCTCTCTCTCTCTCTCTCAAGCCAGATCTCAGGAGCTTCCTACTTCCCCTCCTAGGACACCCTTTCTTTCCACCCCATCTCTGCTGGGGCTTTTCAGGCCATCTACCTTCCCAGGAGGGGCTATACAGCGAGTTCTCCAGCATCTCCAAGGCGGAAAGCTTGGGTGGGTTCTCCGCAGGTGCCAGGGCCCAGCTGCCTTTCTGGGGTAAAGAGAAGGAGTATGAAGGAGGCTGTGATTCCCTCACCCCGATTCCCAGGGTCTGAGCCAGCCCAGTTCCTCTGCCGCTGTAACTGCTCCCACCCCGCCTCGCCTCTTGGGCCCAGTGCAGCCCCGAGCCCCTCACCGGAAAGGCGTTTTGGCACAGCGTTTGCACCCAGGCTGCACTGGACGGCGCGTCGGCCGCCAGCAAGTGGGATCGCTGTGCGGTGTCCAGGCGAAAAGCTGCGGCGCCAGGCTCAGGGGGGCTCTCCACTGCCACGGGGGCCACGCTCACACACTCTGCCAGACGAATCACCTTGCAGTCCAGGCGGCGCGAGCTCCCTCGGCCACCTCCAGAGCTAGACCCCTTGTGGTCAAAGAACTCGAGCCGCGCGACACCGTGGGGACTGGCCGGGTAGAGAACCGCCCAGGTCTTCCTCCATCTCTGGGGAAAGAGCCGAGAGACGCTGGGGAGGGAGCGGACAAGCACCGGCTGCCTGGCCCCGACGGGGGAAGGAAAGACCCGCGCGGCCCGATTTCAACACCAAGGCTTCCCGATCGCTGGCGAAGTTTCTCCTGGAGGATGCCGCTCTGTCACCCCAGGGCTGGAGAGGCATACCCGGAGGCCGGCGGACACTTCTCCGAAGAATGTGCAAAGCATTTTAGCGGGAACGTCACGGGGCTCTCCGGGTCCCGGCGCCGCTCTCCTACCCGCCGCGAGCCCCCTCCCTCCGTTTGGGCTCAGTCGCCCACCCCTAGCTCTGATGGGGTTCAGCAAGCCATGCCCACACTACCTTGGTCCCGAAACGCTGACTCTGCAAAAACAGCGGCCCTTCCATCACGGCCCCGTCCATGGCCCCCGGCGGTTCCTTCCGCGCTTCCTGGCCCGGCGGGCCCGGAGGCGGGGCGGGGCGGGGCGGGGCTCGCGGGAGGCGTTCCCATCCCTCCCCAGCCTCCGCGAACCCAGAAAGGGGAGGAAGGAGATGGGCCAAAGGAAGGGGAAGGGGTACCACCTCCAGACCCCCACCTCCAGCCCTAGGTCTCACTCTAGTGGCTTCACCGAGAGAAACCCCGTGACTTCGGTCAGAGGACTCTGGCTCTTAGGCTTGGGGGCTGCGTACAACGTCAGATGCTCAACGTGACATCAGAGTGAAGGCCGTGACATCATCTAGAAAATGCCTACGGGCACCCTGGGGCATTGGAGGGACTTTCTGGGCCTTCGAGGCTTCAGTTCCCCGGACCTGACCCGACCCCTGCTCCGCGGGAATTCGGCTATTTACGATCCACAGATCCGGGGACATGGGGGAAGGGCTGGGGCTGGGGACTGAAGACTTCCCGGAGCTCGGAGCCGAGTCGCCGCACGGGGCGCAGCCCGGGATAGTCTGCGGCCCCGTGGCCTCCTGTGTGTCCAGCTCTCTGACCGCAGCTGCCCGGCACCCAACCCGCGGGAAAAGAGAGCTTAATTAAACAGGCTGGGAGGGGCGAGGAGGGGGCGGGAGCGAGATTGAGCGGCGGCAGCGGCCAGCTTCAAGGAGGAGGGGAGAAGAGGAGGGAACTGGCCTGGGAGGGATCCTGGGAGAAGGCGGAATGTGGGAGGGCTCAAGGGGACGTGGGAGGAACGAAGAGGGGGGGCGGGGGAGAAAGAGGGGCAGTCTCCCAAGTACTTTTTTTTGGAAGTCCTAGGATTGATCTACAGGACCAAGACTCTTCTCCCAGCCGCTAGGGTCCCCGTTCAGCCAAAGGTAGGGGGAGTCACGCTCCCGGTGGGAGGAAGGAGAGTTGTAGATGGAGAGGATGATGGAGGGACCTGGGAAAAGGGGTGAGGTAGGGTAGAATCAAAGGAAAGCCAAGCTACTGAGGGTTGTATAGTCAAAGAAGACACAAGAAGAGTGGGGAAAGGAAGCAGATATTGGGGAGTGGGGCTACAGGGTGTTCCAAATAGGGCATCCGAAGTGCCCGAAGGCTAGGGGCTCCTCTGTGAGGCCCTCTCCCTGGGTCCCCAAGCCAAAATGTCCCCAAACAAAGCTTCCCTGTTGTGTTGTTTGTCTGAGTTGGGGGAAGCATGGGGCAGGGGGGTGGGGGTGGGGGGGGGGGGTAGGGGGAGCTCGCTATAAAGGAGCTGTTCTCCTCCCGACAGAGGGAAGGCCTTGGCTGAGAAGCCGACTAGTGCTCTTGCCTACTGTGGCCCCGGGAAAGAGATGGCTGTGTTGGCAGGAGGCTTGGACAACCCCACCCCACCCCACCCCCACCTTGAGGCCTGGCCCTTTTGGGCCCCTTGACCCTGCAGGGCATGTAGGATGTGTACCAGGTTCTCCAATGCATTCTGGTTCTCTGCCTTTTCTACCTGGAATCTGCCCAGAAAGGACTCTCAGCTTGGCTGCCATTTAGGGGACCTGAGATCTGAGGGTGCCCTAAGCCCCATCTTGCCTGCCTCTTTCCACAGTCAGTAACTATCTGTCCTCTCTGACTGGCTGAACAGGATCATCTGGGTCCCTCCTGCCTCTGCTCCTTGGCTTTTGTCAGTCCCTCTCCTCCTCTTTGCCTTTTCATGAGGTTCGTGGGGTTCTCAAGGCAATTATACTGAGTTTCAGTAAGCTCTGGGAGTTGGTGATGGATAGGGAAGCCTGGCGTGCTGCAGTCTGTGGGATCGCAAAGACTGAGCAACTGAACTGAACTGAACTCCTCCTTACTCATTGCCTGCCTTTCTCAGTTGCTCCCCAATTCTGTGTGCCAGATTCTCTCCTGATCCCCTTCTGTCCATTTTCAACACACTCTCTCTCTCCGCTGTCTGTTTGGTCCCCTTTTATTCCCACAGTTTCCCTTCCTCTCACATCCTGTCTGTCTGGGTCTCCCTCTCTGTGTCTCTTGCTCAGTCTCAACCTATTTATCTTGATGGGCCTCTGATCTCGGTCTCTAATCTCTGTCTTTTGATCACTGGGTGTCCTTGACCTGTGAATCAGGATATAGAGGTGATGATAGCAGAACTAGGGAAAGGACATTATGAGACATAACAACTAATAGTGAAGGTTTATTCTTTACAGAAGAGAGGGAGAGCCTTCTCTCTCTCTCTCTCTCTCCCCCCTCCCCCCTCCCCAATCTGGGTGTCTCAGTCTGTGCCTCTGTTACTCTGTATTTCTCTTCTTACCTAGTATGTATTTCTTTCTGTCTCTCTGAACCCCTGGGTCCCTCCCTTTCTGTCACACTGGCTCTCTGTCTCTGGTCTTAACCGGTGTCTCTTTTCCTCTCATGACCTCTCTCAGACCTGGGCTTCTCAATTTCAGCTTCTCTCTCTGGGGCACCCAGGCCTTCCCTGCCATGCGACCTGTCAGAGTTTGGCAGTGGAGCCTGTGGGGGCTGCTGCTGTGCCTGCTGTGCAGTTCGTGCCTGGGATCTCCAACCCCATCCACGGCACCTGAGAAGAGGGCCGGGAGCCAGGGGCTGCGGTTTCGGCTGGCTGGTTTCCCCAGGAAGCCATCCGAGGGCCGTGTGGAGATACAGCGGGCTGGTGAATGGGGCACCATCTGCGATGATGACTTCACACTGCAGGCTGCTCATGTCCTATGCCGGGAGCTGGGCTTCACAGAGGCCACAGGCTGGACCCACAGTGCCAAATATGGCCCTGGAACAGGTGAGCAATGCTTAAGGCACAGCCTAGGTATTGCCAAAGTACAGCCTAAATGTAGGGGAGGGAACAGCCACCGGGACACAGAACACCAAGAACAGCCAGTGTCAAGTACCCCCATGGAGGAGAAACCAACCAACATACAGCTGCATGAACTTAGGCTGATCAGTGCCTTCTCTGAGCCTCAGATGCCCCCATGTGCAAAATGACTAGATGATCTATAAGTTACTTTCTTCTGCAAAAGTATGATTCTACAAAGCCACATGCAAAGAGAGCCCTGACACAGATGAGCCCTGTATGATTAAAGTACAGCTGGTTTCATGGGAAGCTGAGAGCAGGTAAATGATGTCTGGATGTCCCAAAGACAGAAGTGATCACAGATACTGCAGCCAACAAGATTAGATTATAATTTAGAGCTGAAACTGACAAGCTGGGCATCCAAAGACAAGTATAAACTTTAGGATGTGGTTAGTAGGGGTTTAGGAGCAATTCTGAGACCTGGGGGCACTTGCATTGTATATACTCACAGTGGAATTGGTAGAACTGGTGCAATCTGCAGTTAACCCCCAATTCCCACTGGTTAGACCACATCTGGAATAAAGCATCACTTTAGATGCCACATTTTCAAACAGACAGTAGAAAATGGAAGCACTGGGCATTTCCTGGTGGTCTAGTAGTTAGGACTTTGCACTTTCACTCCCGAGGCCACAGGTTTAATCCCTGAATAGGGAACTTAGGTTCCTGGAAATGGAAGTACTTTCAGAGGAGAGCTACCAGATGTAAAAGATTGGAAGCCATGTTTCAAGGAGGAATAGCTGAAGAAAGCAGGGATATTTGATATGAAATGAAAAAGCTTTGGATAATAATTACATGATGGTTGAATTCAAACTTGAAGACAGTCATTTGACTGAAGGATTTTTCTGGGTGGCATCAAAGGACTGAATCAGACCTGGAGTGAAGGAAAGTAATAAAAGAATCTCAATAGTTTGTGATAGTTCCAATAGCCTAATGGGGCAAGAGATAGGTATCCCAGCAGAAGCTGGGTAAGTCCTGTCCGGATATGCATGAGGGTTCCCTGCACATGGCCCTTTGAGGGGCCACCAGTTCTGAGAGAAAGTCAGTGATACTCATTTCAGTTTGGCCCAGGTCAAGAGAAGAACACGGGGCAACATGGCAGCACAGAGCAGTCACATGGGAGAATGTAAGGCTGAGGTGAAAGGATCTTACATTTCCAAGTCTCACAAATGGCTCAAATCCCTAAGCCCTCATGCATTGGCTGTATGGTCCTAGGCAAGTTACTTCACTTCCCTGAACTTCAATTTCTTTATACAAAATGGTGATAATATCTTCTGGCAGCTCTGTTCTAAGAATGACCACATATGCACATACCTTGGCAGAGTGCGTCACACACACTAGGCAGCTATCGTTGAATGAGTAAGGACTGATCAGAACTTCAGTGTTGCCTCTTGGGTTTTTTATTCACCCTACCAAATTCTTGGGTATCCCCAGAACACTATCAACCGTCCATCAATCCTATGCTCCCTTTCCTATTCCTTTCCAGGGTCCCCTGTCCCTTCCCTACCCATTATCTTATCAGGTGTGAGGCTTCCATGCTCTCACCAACATCCCCATGCTACCTCTCCAAGCCTCTCTATCCCCTTATCTCCCCTCCCACACAGGCCGCATCTGGCTGGACAACCTGAGCTGCAGTGGGACTGAGCGGAGTGTGACTGAATGTGCCTCCCGGGGTTGGGGGAACAGTGACTGTACCCACGATGAGGATGCTGGGGTCATCTGCAAGGACGAGCGCCTCCCTGGCTTCTCAGATTCCAATGTCATTGAGGTCTGTAGTTCATAAACACACACACAGACACACACACACACACACACACACACACACACACACACCACCCAAGACGGCAAGATAGAAAGGGCTGTGGGGTGGTTATATGTGGCGATACTAGAATGTAGGGGATCCCATGTGCCCAATGGGATAATTGAGGTCAGTGGGAGACTGGAGGAGTGGGCAAAATGATAGAGCTCTGAGACACTGCATAGTCCAGGTTTATTTTAGCATTAGCATTCAAGTTACTAAGCCTGGCATGAACCTCTCCAACTTCATCCCTGGTCCCCAGGGCACCTGTGCTCTCTCAGCTCAGATATTCCTGAGGGAACCTTTCACTCTTACTTTCTCTTACTTCTTCAGTGCCACTTCCTCCGTAAGTGTTCCCGCAGGCTCCAAGCAGAGTCAGATGCTCCTTCCCCAGCTTCTTCGGGACCCTTAGTCATTTCTCAGAGCCCAGCAAGTCCTCACACTCGAGTGGCTGCACCACAGTCAGTACCTCACGGAGCGCAGGCCTGCCTCTCAGCCCCATCTCGCCACTGGGTTCACAGCAAGTACACTCAATCGGGGTTTCTTTAGAGTGGCCAGACGTGTGTAAGGTGCCACTGGGATGCCTTTCCTCTGCTTGTGGCCCCCTCCCCAGGTAGAGCATCACCTGCAAGTGGAGGAGGTGCGACTTCGGCCAGCCGTTGGAAGGGGCAGACGGCCCCTGCCCGTGACTGAGGGACTGGTCGAAGTCAGGCTTCCGGATGGCTGGTCGCAAGTGTGTGACAAAGGCTGGAGTGCGCACAACAGCCACGTGATCTGCGGGATGCTGGGCTTCCCGAGCGAAAAGCGGGTCAACGTGGCGTTCTACAGGTGAAGCGACGTGGGCGCTGGTGCAGCAGTCTGGAGTTGAGGGGTGCTTGTCAAGGAGCGGTGTTGAGGGACCTCTGAAGGGGTTGGTTCACCTGGGGAGCCGGGGGAAATCTGGAGGCCTCGGTGAAACTAGAGAGTTGAGAAATCTTGGACCATGAAGCGGCCCCCGAGGCGGATTTGCTGCGGGGACCAGCGAAGCTCTGGCCCCAGTGGCCAGAGCCGGGGCGGGGCGAGAGGCGGCGGTGGCGTCGGGGCCGGCGGTCGGCAGGTGGCGTCTCCGCGCCCCGGGGCCAGAGCTGGGCCTCGCGGGGCCACGCCCAGCGGCCCGGGAGCCCGCGGGTCCGAGTCGGTGGGTGGGGGTAGCGACCACGCCCAGCCGAGGCAGTACCCGGGCGGGGCCTAACGCCGTGAGTCTGACGGCGACCGGCCCGGGGCGCACGCGGGGCGGCGGTCCCATCCTGGCCGCCAATCCCTGAAGGCCGGAGGGCGCCGGAGGAGGCTGGGGCCCTTCCCTGGGTCCCGGCGGCCCACTAGGCGTCTGCGAGCGCGAGAGCACTCAGGACTGCTAAACTAGTTTTCCAGAATACCCTTCAGCCCTGGAGGCCGGCCCTCTCCACCTGCACTGGAGCCCTGGTGTACGCGCCGGCTTCTGGGGAATGTATCACACTGGGGACCGGCTCTTTGCCTACTGCGTCTCGCTTCCCTGGAGCATCTAATTTGGCCGTTTTAAGAAATTTGGAAATCTCTTTGTTATTTAAATGATTATCTTCTTCAGCTCTTCCTTAGACCAGTTTTGCGGGAAGAGCTCTTAACATCTGGGTGACCTTCTACTGGGCAGGCTACTTCAGATGTGGGGCTGTTCGGGGCAGGGTACAGCATAACAGCTCTTTTTAATGAAAACATCTAGATTTTGCACTGCCTTTCCGTTAAGGCAGCATCCCACTGCTCATATTAACCTTGTAATCACCTAAATTAGGTCTTCCCTCCTCCTTGATACTGATAGAGCTGCCTATTTGAACCTAAATCTGTTGAGTTTACCCTATGAAATGTTTGATACAGGATCTCATGTTTGATACATCATTTAAAAACCATAATGATCCCATGAGATTATCTTGAATCTTGGCATTATTTTGCACTTGTCATCCCTCCCTGCCCCCTCTGTTCAATAGATATGATAGCTATGCCTCCTGACTTCATCAAAGTGACTGTTATGTGTTGAAATCTTTAGAACCAAAGGCTAACTCCTCTTATGAATCCTCCAGATTTACATCAAACCTTTAATCATTAGTTGTGAGATGTTTTTTCAACAGTTGGGACAAACTGAACACTACATTGATACAGCCAACATTTCATCATCTTATCTGTAATGAGATTATAGGAGACTTTATTAGTCTTTTGCTAAAATCCACATACACTATGTTCACAGCCATTCTGCAATTTTAGGAATCTTAAAGGAAGTCATGGTGGTTTGATTGAGCTGACTTTTACTGAAATCCTTTTAGATTTCTAAGGATCACCATATTTTCTCCTCAGTGCTCACAAACTTTCTACTTAATGACTATTCTAGAACATAAATTATCTGTAAATTGGGGAGTCCTTTGCCTCCTTTTTGAAAGTCAGTACACTATCCAGCCTCCAGTCTTTTCTGTACTTGCTGAAATTTTTTTTGCCTTGGCTCTGAGACACATTTGAAAGTTCTTTAGGCCCCAAGGAATAATACTTTCTCTGGTATAGCGACTCATATACAGTTTAAAACATCTATGTGCTGTGCTCCTCTGCTGTTATCTACCTTGAGCCTATATTTCCCTGTGCTTGTTCTTTACCTTCCCAAATCCAAACGCCCGATTCTGAAAGATTAGTGTGACTTAAATAGCAGGCATTTCAGATGAAGAGGGTAGCATGAACAAAGGCATAGAGAATAAACATTTATTGAGTGCCTATTGTGTGCCAGGGACTGTTGCAGACACTTAGGAATTCAACAATAAACAACAACAACAACAAAAAAAACAAAATCCTTGATCTCGTGAACTAGGGAAGAATCAGGAAAAAAGTAAAATTACAAAATGTAAGTATGGCAAAGAGTGTAATAGGTAAAAATAAAGCAGGGAAAATGTTAGGAAGTGGCACTGGAATTGCAGTTTTAAAATAAGTCAGAGGAGGCATCATTTGAGAAAATATTTATAGGGCACAATCTATGCAAAAATCTTGATGAGCATCTCCAGGAAGAGGCATCATAAATGAGAAGATATCAGAATGAGGGGTTAGGGGGAATTCTTGTCATACTCCAGGAGGCCACTGAGGCTGGAGCTAAGGGAACAAGGCAGAAGATGACAGGAGATGTAATTTAGGAGGAGATAAGGAAAGAATGAGGAGCCAGATCATGTAAGGCCATTTGACAGACTTTAATTTTTACTGTGTGAGATGAGGTTTTGAGCAGAGGTGTGACATCTGTCTTCCACTTTTTGAGTATTATTTGGGCTGTTTTGTTAAGAATAGACTGTAAGGAATGTGTAGAGTCAAGGAGGCAGGGAGACTAGTTAGGCGGTTATTGTCTCCTGAAAGCCAACTAAACAAAGTGAGAGGTGATGTGACCAGTGAAAGTGGTGAAGAAGTGATCAAATTCTGTGTTGAAGATAAAGCCAACAGGATTTGCTGATGGGTTCATTGTGGTATGAGAGAATGAGAGGAATTAGGGATCATTCCAAGGTTTTTGGCCTGAGCTACATATGAAGTTGGCCTCATTTGATAAAGAAAACAGTGAGTGGGGCATGTTTTGTGTGGGAATGGGAGAGTGGAGATTGTATATTAGGAACCTGTTTTTAGACCAATTAAATTTGAGGTGCTTTAGACACTGAAATGGTGAGGCTATTGGGTATATGACTCTAGAATTCAGTTGAATTAAAGCCCTGAAACTGGACAACATCACCAAGGGAGGGAGTGCAAATAGAGAAAAGGAGGTGCAGGGGCTGAACCCTAGGGAGTTTAAACATTATGAGGTCAGGAAGATAAGGCAAAATGCAAACAGGGAGGTGAGGCAGAAAGAAAACCAGGTAAGTGTGGAGGCCTGGAAGCCAAGTAAAGTGCTTCAAGGAAGAGCAAGAGGGATCAACTGCGTCACTACTGCTGATGCTTCCAAAAACATGAGGACTGAGAAATGAATACGATTTAGTAACTTGGATGTCATTGTTGACCCCAACAGAGATGAAAATGAATAGGAACTTTTGAAAGACAGTTGACTAGAAGATTGTTGTTTAGCCACTAAGTCATCTCCAACTCTTTTGTGACCCCGTGGACTGTAGCCTGTAGGGCTCCTCTGTCCATGGGATTTCCCAGCCAAGAATATTGGAGTGGGTTGCCATTTCCTTCTCCAGGGGATCTTCCCAACCCAGAGACTGAACCCATGTCTTCTGCACTGCTGAGCCACCAGGGAAGCGAGAGAGAAGATGTGTACTGAGAAATAGTGGAAGAAAAATCTGAATGGATAAAGTAAGGCTAGGAAATGGAACACTTTTAATGCCAGATTGGAGAGTTTTACCTTTATCCTATGAAAAATTAAAAAATAAAAATACTTGTATGGGACAGTGATAAAAATAAGGCCAGTGTTTTTTAAAGTTTGTCTGATAGTAGTGAATTGAAAGAGGAGGTTCTAGATGCAGTAAGATTAATTAGGAGTTATAAAAATGAAGCTGATTAGGAGGATGACAACAAAGAGAGAGGAATGAATAGATGTAGGATGACTGATAGAACACAGAAAATAAAAGAAGAGATAACTAAAATGATTCTGAAACTGCTCAAGAGAAGGATGGTGCCCGGCATCTCTGGGCTTCAAGTTAATATGAGCTAGCTTTAGACATGGGCCATCCCTGGGAATTTTGAGGCCCAGGAATTGTCCCTAAGTATTCACAAACTCAAGAAAACTTCAGAAATCAGGAATATATGTATACATATTGGAATCTCTTACTGTCTGGAATATGAAGGCTGGAAAAGGAGATATATATTAAGTACAGAGTTCATTCTTAGCAGGGAAAGAGATTACAGTGGTCCTGGGAGATTCTGTGATGAGAATTTGATGTAGATATTCCTTCACAGGTCAAGTCAGACAGAGGGAGACTCCTCATAGATAATGCAATTATAAAGGCTAGGCAGGATAGTTGTAAACAACTCTGCCTTCCTTGGAGAAAGAAGATGCATCTGGTAGCTTTTAGAGGAAGTTAGTAAGATTTAGAGAATAAGAAAATCATAATGTGATGTATCATATTTCAACTTTGATTTGGTACTTCTATCCTAGAACATGTGAAAGTTGTAGAATTTTAGAAGAGGAAAAGAATATACAGATAACTGAGCCATTTAATGCCTTTTTGCAGGCAAAGAAATTGAGGTTCTAAGAGCTTAAGCGCTATTTAAGAAGGCACTCTTCTAGTTCATTTCAGATATTTTTGTTCATATTCAGATATATTCACTGACAGATATTTACTGAACTCCCACTGTTTGCCAAGCACTGCGCAAGGTGCTGAGAATACAGAGGTGATGAGAGAGTTGATTTGGCACCAGATCATAGAAGACCTTGTAGGCTATGGTAATGATTTGAATCTTTATGATAAAAGTAATGGAAAGTGATGGAAGTTTTTTAATGAGGAGGGCTGTGAGAGAACGTGATCGTGTTTGTGGCTCCCAGACATCACTTTGACTGCACTTTGAGAATGGTTTAGAGAAGAGCAAGAGCAAATGGATTAGAGAGTCATTCAGGAAGGAACACTGGCAGGACTTGGTTACGGATTGACTTTGGGAGCCGAAGAAGAGAGAGATGTCAAGGTTGATTCCTAAGTTTCTGGCATAGATTTTGCTAAAACAATTGGACCCACATTAAATTTTAGATAATTTTGAGATATCTAAGTAGGAACATCGAGAAGGCAATGGGATATACAAGGTTAGATGTAAATGAGAACATATAAAGAGAGGATGTGAAGTGAGAAGAAGGCCTTAAAGCTCCAAAAATGTAAATAACTATATAGAGGAGGAGCCTGCAAAGAAGACCAAGAAAGAGCAACCAGAATTAGGACTCAGATAAAGCTAATGGTGTTGTGACAGCTAAGGAGGGAGAGAGAACAGCAGTGTCAGATGCTACCAAGAGTCAGTGGTATGTGAGACAAAAAAACATCTAGATTATTATCACAGAGTGATGGGTGGGGAAAGACAGAAAGGACTGGAGTAAGGAGTGAGTGGGAAAGATGATGAGTGTAGACACTCTGAAAAGTTTTTCTACTAAGAAGAAATGTGGGCTGGAGTGTGTGTGTGTGTGTGAGAGAGAGAGAGAGAGATTTGAATATGTTTAAAAGGATTCAGTTGAGGGAAGGTTATGTGCAACATCTCAATTGAGAGAGAAAGGATCCTAGGGGAAGGAATTCAGGAACATTTAGGGGTGGTGGCTTTAGAAAAGACAGACAGATATCAGCACTGTCCTAAATAAGTGCCAGGGCCTCAATGTAACCTGTATTTGCCTGATATATATTAATAATTATATATACCATATAATTATAAAGACCTTATAAAGTTCTTAAATAACTAGAGAAGTACTTCTAAATTTCTAGATAATACTACATTTTTCTGAGTACTGTTACATGATTTCTCTTGGTTACTGGTGAAATAAAGTGCCAGATACATTTCATTTCAGACATGTTTGAGAAAAAGACATTTGGAGAAGACATTTTTCACTATACTTATCTGATGAAAGGTTCTAAACTCTTAGCGGTGTCTCAGGAAAGGGACCCAAGAGTTATTGTAGACTCTTTGCTAGGAATGTTGGACGTATTGGATGTTTTGGCAAAGATCATCCTCAGGAAGAAGCCAAGGTAGGAAATACCAAGCAGATTCAGCCCTGTTTAAATCTATATATTAAAATCCTAGCACATCTGCACGTAATATACCACATCCAAATATAACTCAAGAGAAGCAGCAGAACAGGAACATGTTCAAAGACAGGATAACTAAGAGGATAATGGGGAATTCCATAAATTTTGTAAAGACAGACAAGACCTGCATTCATCTATATATAGTTGGACAGGACAAAGAGTGGGCAAAATGGAAGTCTTTGAAATCAAAGGGAGAATGAGAGGAGAAACAAACCTAGTTTCCATTCATCAGACTTAAGGTAACCTCTTGAAGAGTAAAATAGGTCAAATATTTAGGTCAACTAAGAAGAAATAAGGTTTTAGACCTTAATTCCCTAGAAGTAAGTTTGGGAGATGAGCTGTTTGTGAATGACTAAAGCATGTGGGATTTAGTTTAGACAGGAAGGATGCTGTCATCCTAAGCATCCTGGCTTCATGCTACCCAGTCAGACCCAGTCAATGTCCCTTGCTGTCCAGCCTTGTTCCTTGGTCCTCGTTCACTGGCCTCAGGCCTGCATATGCCAGAAGCCAGAGCGCATCCAGAAAAAAAATACAGTCAGCCTCCCCAGGTGTGACCAGGCCAGTTCTCTCTCCTTGCCTGGTCAGTCTGGCAATCCTAACACCCTTCCATTTTAACCTGTCCCCCCAGCCCTCCCCCAGGTTTAGAGCAGCCCTGATATCAGTCCAAGAATCCTGTTCCCCATCTGCCTTAGCCTGACTTCTGTGGGTCCTGGTACAGAGTCTCTATCCGCCCTGAGTCCACGTCCTTCGCTGCAACTCACCTGTCTAGTTCATGTGCTTCTGAGGCCAAACAGCTGTGAAGGGTAGAGCCTTGGGGGCATCTAATGTTATAAGATCCTGCCACCAGGAGACCTCTAACTGCTAAAACAGAAATCTTGCCCCTGGTCCCTGTTCCACCAACCTTTCCCACTTGGTTCTAGACTGTTCCTGACTCTGCTGTTGTCTTATCCTCACAGAAAGTTGAGGAAGCGAGCGGCCAAAGCCTCGGCCCGACGCTCCCAGCCCCTTGGAAGGTAATGGGGCAAGAGCCCCGGGACCTCCTGCTCATCCCTGTGGCCCCAGGAGGTGGATGGATGGAAGGCAGCCTATCCATGTCCATCCCAGAACCCAAGCTGATGAATTAGGGATATGGCTGGAAAATGGCCATTCCAGGAGGGAGGAGGGGGGGAGGCAGGCATGCGGGTGGGTAAGTTTTGATTTAGGAAACACAAGGAGGAAATAACACAGGAATGACTAAGGAGAGACCTCCGTATCTTTATACTGCCCCCAAATAGCTTGGACTCCAGCCTCAGCCACCTGCATGCTTCCTCCCCCCACAACTCCTAACCTCCCTTCATTCACCTACATCCCCACACTCTCTCCTCCCTCCACCATTCCTCTCATCTCCTCTCCCCTCCACCTGGACTGACATCACCAGATTTCTCATCACTGTTGCTGAATCCAGAGAGCAGCATGTATTCCAAAAATACAGTTAAGTGGTATTCAGCAGTGTATGTGGAAAATCTGACTGCCTGCTTTGCCCCTTCCCATGCTCTGCATGAAGGGTCCTTCCTAGAGACAGAAAAAAGAAAGAATCCTTTGCCTTTCCCGGGTAATGCACCTGACCACTACTGCCACTAACTTCTTTCTCCTTTTTTCAGACCAGTCACCAAGCTTAAAGCCAAACCCAAAACCCAAATGGGCAGGGGGCCAATTAAGAGGTAAATAAAGTTTAGGCTGGGTGGAGAGGAGAGGGAGTGCCAAGCAATGAGTCGGGGGCATCAGGCTGTGGTTAGGAAGGGGTCCAAGAGACGCCTCCACAAGGAGGTGGAGGAGCAGCAGCAACTGTTACAAGCCACCTTCCAGGTGATTCACCACAATGTAAAGTAAGATCGGCCCTTTTGTTTGGGTTTTTTGTTGTTGTTGTTGGGTTGTTTTTTTTTGGGGGGGGGGTTGGCCCTTATGTTTTTTGTCTGAGGAATTATGCTCGTCACAGGATTTTTGAAAAATCTCCATAGAAGTTCACCCATTGACTCCTCTTGTTCCACATGCTTATTTATCTTTCCCCAGCAGATTTTAGGAGATACTCTGGCACTCTTGTCCTTCAGATGCCATGCTTGCCTCTTACCCAAGAAGTTAAGTTTCCCTAAGGGATCAGTGTTCCCATCCTACCTTTATTTGATTAATTGTTAAATGGAATAAGTGCTACTGGGCTGGAAGTGAGACTCAGGATCCCCTGTGGAACCTTTCCCAGGGCAGGAGTCAGATGGCAGTCCTGGCCCTCTGGCCCAGTTAACACAGTTAGGCTCCCAGTTCCATCATTTTCCTCCTGGGCTCCTTCAGAACCCCAGGGAACAAAAAGCTTCCAATCCCAATGACTGCGTCTCACTTGGCTTCTGAAGGCAGTTCGCGCATGAAAAGTCCCCTGGAGAGCTCCTTCAGCAGTGGGTGAGGGGTGGAGAAGTCGGCCCTTTCTATTGTCTCCTCCTCTTTTCACAGCATTCCAGGATCACTCAGGGGTCCCAGGCACCCCCCCCCAACTCCCCAGCTCCTCCCTCTGGTGCCTTCAACAGGCCTTGGAATTGGGGGGTGTTCCCATAGTGCCCTTCCAGCTTAGAGTTGTCTTGCACAACATGGCCATACTCTGGCCTTGCCTGACCCCCACATTAAAGTGAGGACCTCTTTCACTTTCATTTTCAGCCAGACAGGACTTTGAAAGAATACTAAGTCTCTTTGAGCTTCAGAGTCCACTTATCTTGAGCTTCCAAAGGTATTCTGTAAAGTTTCCAGGCTTCCTTTGTCTGATTTGTCTATAACTTATCCCTCTCTCTGTGTCTTCCTAGCCAGTGGCTTCAAATCATCATATTCTCCTCTGACATCAAGTAATAGAGTGCATTACTGTAGTAATTCGCCACCAGACCACCCTCACAGGCCCACCCCACCAACACAAGGCCTCATCGGTTCCTTCCCTCTCTGAGTTCAAACAGGCTGTTCTGGGAAGAAAGCACTTCTCTTATTTCATGGCTCACTGCAACATTCCCTTCCATTGGTGTTGATAAGCAAGTCCCCTCATTCTCTCCAGCATCTCTCTGCTGTGTTTCAGTTTTAATGTCTCTAATTTAGTCCCATTTTCCTGCTCAGGTGGCTATGGAACATTCTTTCTGTTACATTTAAACTACGGAAGCATGGACTACCTCATTAAAGACTCATACAGTTCAGCTTTAGGTCTGGGGTTATCCTTACCCTTCTGTTGTTCATATTCACTCTCCTTCTCTGATCATGTGGTCTCTCTTTGTCTTGCATTTGTACACCTTCATTCCTATATATACCAGCTCCAGTCTTTTCTGTGTTCCACCTTCTGGTCTGTTCTTCCTGTAACTGCCCATCATCCTCTGGCCTGGAAGCCCCTCTGGCCTCTAAGAAGCCATGTAGACCCAAGACTTACTCACTTCTTTGCATCCTGACTCATTTAGTTCTTTCAGTCGCAGCGTAATAGAAAGATCTGCTTACTCTGGCCATTCAGGCTTCCTGTTAGCTACTCCCTCCTGCCTATCTCTTCCAGATGGTTAGTCCTGGCTTCCTAATCTCTTTGCACAGCAGCTTCAGCCTCCACTGGGGCCAGCTCCCTGAAACCACACAGAACAAGGTATCTGTCAGGCAAGTCAAAACTAGCCTTCCTTCCCACAGAGTTCTTCTGTTGCAGAACATACCCAAGGACCCCCCTGTTTGGGCTCTTTCAGCCTGGAAACTCCCCATTACCGTTGTCTCCTTTGTCTCTGTGTTTTTGCAGAGAAGAGAAGAAGAAGAACTAAGGCGGTCATGAAAGGTTGGGGGATGGTGAAGGCATGGAGCGGGAGGAGGGCTGCAGGCAAAGAGGCAGGAGCACTGTTTCACCCTACTGCTCCCACTCCTGTCCCCCCAGGCTGCTGGCCCAGCGGCAGCAACACTCCTTTGGTCTGCATGGGGTGGCGTGCGTGGGCACGGAGGCCCACCTCTCCCTCTGCTCTTTGGAGTTCTATCGAGCCAATGACACCACCAGGTGCCCGGGGGGGGCCCCTGCGGTAGTGAGCTGTGTGCCAAGCCCTCTCTACGCAGCATCCAGTGGCCAGAAGAAGCAACAGTCGAAGCTTCAGGGGGAGGTGTGTGAAACACTATGACCTTCCCCACCGCCCAGGTGAAGAACCCCATAGCCTGGCCATCCCTTGATTAAGCATAGTTCTGACCTTTGAGGACAGAGAGGAACCTTCCAGGGGTTGGGCCACAGACCTGAGACCACCTGCTCCCTCCCACCAGAATCTCATTGATCTCCCAGGTCTACTGTCTCTGTGCTGATGTTCCCATTCACTGCTGCGCACGTCTCTCTCCTGTACAGGCCCGAGTGCGTCTAAAGGGCGGCGCCCACCCAGGAGAGGGCCGGGTAGAAGTCCTGAAGGCTGGCACGTGGGGCACGGTCTGTGATCGCAAGTGGGACCTGCAAGCAGCCAGCGTGGTGTGTCGGGAGCTAGGCTTCGGGAGTGCTCGAGAGGCTCTGAGCGGTGCCCGCATGGGGCAGGGTGAGGAGGGCACAGGTTGGAGGGAGAGGGAGGTAGGAGGTACATACTCCTGGAAGGGTACATTCCTTAGGAAGGAGACCCCTGGGCAGACAGTAAAGTTAGAACCTCCCGACCTCTGACTTCTGACCTTAGGCATGGGTGCCATCCACTTAAGTGAAGTTAGATGCTCTGGACAGGAACTCTCTCTCTGGAAGTGCCCCCACAAGAACATCACAGCTGAAGACTGCTCCCATAGCCAAGATGCTGGCGTCCGATGCAACCTGCCCTACACTGGCGTAGAGACCAAGGTCAGTCACTCTTTCCCACCTTGGTTCAGGAGTCTCATGTCCTATCCAGTCCTGCCTGGTCGTGATGCAGTCTGATGGCCCTACTGCCCACTGCCCCAGGCCCCTATCATCCTGCAGCTCCCCCTAGATGCCACCACTTGCTAGCCCTGTAAGTGCTTCTGAATCACCATTCAGCCACGGGCCCACTGTGGACTCCCACTACTCCACCCCAAAAGCTTCCACAGCACTTCCATTGCATCACTACAGATCCGACTCAGTGGGGGCCGCAGCCGACATGAAGGGCGAGTCGAAGTGCAAATAGGGGGACCTGGGTCCTTTCGCTGGGGCCTCATCTGTGGAGATGACTGGGGAACACTGGAGGCCATGGTTGCCTGCAGGCAGCTTGGACTGGGCTATGCCAACCACGGCCTGCAGGTGAGTGGGAAGGAGAAGGGAACCAAGGCTATTGCCTCCAAAGGTTGTGTCTGGGACACAGGTCTGCCAAAATGAGTCCCTTGGCTGGGGAGGCTGGATGGTGGCCTCACAAAAACACCTCTGTATGTCCCCAGGAGACCTGGTACTGGGATTCAGGAAATGTAACAGAGGTGGTGATGAGTGGAGTGCGCTGCACAGGGACTGAGCTGTCCCTGGACCAGTGTGCTCACCATGGCACCCATGTCACCTGCAAGAGGACAGGAAGCCATTTTACTGCTGGAGTCATTTGTTCTGAAAGTGAGTGAAGTGTAGGGTGATGCAAGCCAGGGAAGGGAGGCTCTGGGTCACCTCTTTTCAGGAAGAGCTGCAATCTGGAGAGGCACACCTTCCCTGTGGAAAGCCAGTCTCACCCCAGTTTTCTGGGGGAGGGGGATGGAAGCACTCCCACCTGTCCCTGCCCCTCACCAGTGACGTCTAACTCTCCTCCCTTCCTCGGTGCAGCCGCATCAGATCTGCTGTTGCACTCAGCACTGGTGCAGGAGACCGCTTACATCGAGGACCGGCCTCTGCACATGTTGTATTGTGCTGCTGAAGAGAACTGCCTGGCCAGCTCGGCCCGCTCAGCCAACTGGCCTTACGGCCACCGGCGTCTGCTCAGATTCTCCTCCCAGATCCACAACCTGGGACGTGCTGACTTCAGGCCCAAGGCTGGGCGCCACTCCTGGGTGTGGCATGAATGTCATGGGTGAGAGGGTCAAGTAGTAGAAGGGCAAGACCACTGGGGAAGAGGTGAGCCTGCTGAGGGCACGGAAAGAAACAGGGATCCCCTTGTCCCCACAGGCATTATCACAGTATGGACATCTTCACTCACTATGATATCCTGACCCCCAATGGCACCAAGGTGGCTGAGGGCCACAAAGCTAGTTTCTGTCTAGAAGACACCGAATGTCAGGAGGGTGAGTTGGGGCCTACAATAGACTGCACTGTCCTCATCTCCACAGCCTTGCCTCGCATGACATATGCTCATCTCCTCAGATGTCTCCAAGAGGTATGAGTGTGCCAACTTTGGAGAGCAGGGCATCACTGTAGGTTGCTGGGATCTCTACCGGCATGACATCGACTGTCAATGGATTGACATCACAGATGTGAAACCAGGAAACTACATTCTGCAGGTGCCGGGGCTCTGAGATTTCCAGTTGTTGAGTGGGAAGAGTGTTTATTAAAGACACCTTTGGATTTGAGGAATGCAGCTCATTTGTTGGCTTTCTCCTACTCACAGGTGGTCATCAACCCCAATTTTGAAGTAGCAGAGAGTGACTTCACCAACAACGCCATGAAATGTAACTGCAAATATGATGGCCATCGCATCTGGGTGCACAACTGTCACATCGGTATTTGGTGGGAAGAGAAGCCAGAAGGCCTGGGGCTGGGAGGCAAAGGCCTTCATTCGCATCTCCCTAGGTTGTTTCTGAGTCTCCCCACCCACTTCTGGATCTCCCAGTCTCTCCACTTCCACCCACCCTTCCCCATAATGGGTCTGTTTTCCTACCCAAACCACCTGTTCACCTTGCAGGGGATGCCTTCAGTGAAGAGGCCAACAGGAGGTTTGAACGCTACCCTGGCCAAACCAGTAACCAGATCATCTAAGGTGCCACCACCTTCCTCTGCAGACCACCACTGGCCCCTAACGGCAGGGGTCTGAGGCTGCCATTACCTCAGGAGCTTACCAAGGAGTCTCTGATGTCGGCAGGCCCACAGCACTCGTCCGCTGTGCACTGCGGATATGGAACCATCAAGCAGAAATCACTGCCCTCTTTCTTAGGCCAGCTGTCCTGGTCTGCGGCCAGGCACGGGGCATTCTGCTCCCAGGCCCAGCACAAAGCCAAGCACGCCAGAGAAAGGCGCACCTGACTGACTGCCCAGGACACCAGACAACAGCGGCTCGTTTTCTTGAATAGGGAGGTCAGAACGGTTTAACTCCAGCATCTCCCCTCAGTTCTGGAAGACAAAGCTTTACCTCTAGCCTTTTTGTGGGGGGAAAGAGCAGTGTTCCACCCTTCCCCTCATTTTTCAGTATGACATGTTGTTAGGTATAATTTTATTTTATATAAAAAGTGTTTTTGTGATTCTTCAGAGCCAAGGAACTGGTGCTGGTAGTTAGAGGGACCTGCCCCCAACTGGTTCAGTTAATCCTCTGTCCAGGTGCCCTCAGAGCCCAAGCCATGAAACCAAGGTTGTAGTCCAAACAGGAGCCTCCTCCTCTGGCTGGTTCATTCATTCCGTGACTTCAGGGGTCACATATAAGGTCAGAGTTTCCTGTCCTCGCCGGATCCGCACTGCCAGTTGGGATTGGGTTCGAACAGCTTCATAAACATCTTCAGCATTTTGTACCAGCTGCTCCCCAATGGCCAAGATCACATCACCAGGTCGTAGACCAGCCCTATGGCAAAAGATAGAGAGATAAAGGAGGGACTAGATGGCCCAGTTCAAGGGCACATACATCCCACCCATCTCCACCTCCTAATGCAGCCTCTCCCTCACCGGTGAGCAGGGGAGTCCAGGATGACTTTATGGATGAGCACACCATGCTGAACATCAGGAAAGCTTGGTTCTCGAAGCTGTAGTTCAGCAAGGATGCTGAAAGGACACAGATCACTCTGTTAATCACAGGGCACTCTCCCCATTTGGGGTTCGCCTCAAATCTTTCATCAGCATGCTGACAGGCGGGTGAACAGGGCATGCACTAGATCCTCTTGATACAAAAACAATTCACTTTCTGCCTTCTAGCAGTTAGGAAGTGGAATTCCAAGTGACACACGGGGTTAAATCAATAGCACTAATGACATTCTAGAATCCTAAAAGAAGCTATAACTTTAGGAAGTGCTATAACTTTAGCTTAACCTAGAAGGATCAATCTGATATTTAACTACATAAAATAAGAACAACATAAAAATACGGGATTAGGAAATCAAGTTGGCAGGAACAGAAAATACTCATAGGGAAGCCAAGTCTAGAAGGTTGGGTATTGTAAATCCAAGCAATAACAGGATGGGAGGTATGCAAAACAGAGTGAGGTGAGAAAATCAAGATAATGAGAGAGAACAGCTCTTCTGATAGCTCCAAGAATGAGGCAAGTCATCTTAGATAAAAACAGAACTAAGATCGAAGCTCAAGAGAACTGCCAGGCACCCACCACTGGTTACACTGATGGCCCTTCGTGTCACTACCCCTAAAGCTCATACCTGGGGGTCAAGGTCAGCATCATCACCCCAATGTAGCGGCGCTGGGACCCACTGATTCCAAACCAGGAATCTGTGTTAGAAGGACAAATGAGCCCCACCCAGGTATATCCTTACTCCCCCTCCTCCTCCCAATAGACCCCTCTCCAGCAAACCCTCCCCACCCCTGCCACTTAAAGAAACCCCTTTCCCCGCAAGCCAGGCTTACTCTTCTTTTCTCCACGATGCAGAAACTCTCGAAGGCGATCAGAAGGGATGGCAAAGGAGATTCCAGATGTGACCTTCATGGTATTCACCCCAATCACCTCCCCATCCTGTTGGGACACAGCCCACTATTCTCTAGCCCAAACAAATAATAGGAGATGGGGGTACCTGAGCAAGAGTGGCAGGGAGTTTTAGGGAGATCTAGTTGGATTCTGGGAGACAGCCAACAAGAAACTGCTCAGAAACTTGACCAAACATCAGTGAATTAGGGAAAACCCACCCCTTCCCATACTGACCTGGGATAGGGATTCTTGGAAAGGATGTCACACTCACCAGGTTGACCAGGGGACCTCCAGAGTTTCCAAACTGCAGGACAAGGAGAAAATATGGGAGAGATCCAGGGACTCTATGCCTCGGGACACAATCAGGATGTAGACACTTTCTCCAAATCCTCTCCTTTCCCAGCCCATGAAGGAGTGGCCACATTTTTTGCGACCCAATCCCGGTAATATAGGCTCATCCACCATCTATCACCATTGGTGCCTGTACCACACACCCCCTCCCCCCTCCCCCAACCTAGTCTCTCATTTCTCTCATATCAGGACGCACATCAATAGCTGCATCAGTCTGGATATACTCCACATTGGTTTGGGGAAGGCCCAGATCTTTGGCTGGACGCTGAGCAGAGCTGACAATGCCGGAGGTGATTGTGTTCTGCAGTGCAAAGGGACTTCCCATAGCAACAACAAACTCCCCTTGCCGAACATCAGCTGAGCGTCCCAGGGGCAGCGTAGGGAGAGGCTCCTAAGGGAGAATGGGTACAAGAGACCTGTCATCTGGAGATGTGAACAAATTCACAGCCCCAAGCAGCTATGGCCTGCCCCGACCCCCACCTTGGTCTGAATCCTCAGCGTGGCGATGTCTGCCACAGGATCCACAGCTGTGACCACGGCCTCATACGTGTCGCCGCTAGGCAGCCTTACACGGACTCGGCGCCGATCAGCCACCACGTGGGCATTGGTAACGATGAGTCCATCGGCAGCCACCACGAATCCTGAGCCATTCGAGATAGGGACTTCACGGCCCGAAAAAGGGTGCCTGGAAAAAGGGGGGGGGGGCGAGGGGGAGTACGGATGTGAGGAGGCTCGGACCCGTCCTTCTTGCCCGCCCTCTAGCCCACGGCTTCGGTGCCTTAGTGTTTACCCCCACCGTTACCGGCCCAAGATCTCGATATAAACCACGGCAGGGGCCGTCTTCTCCACCACGTCCGCGATGAAGTTGTACTGGCTCCGGGGAGAGGTGGGCGGCGATCCAAGGACCGAGGCGAGCACAGCCGGGGGACCCCGGCCCCCGCCCCAAAACAACAACAGTACTGCCCCTCCAGCGCCCAGCGCCACCGCTAGCCACACGCGCGGACGGGTTCCAGGAGTCCCTGAGTCTTCAGGGGTCCGGGGATCTGGGGTCCCAGCGATCAGCCGTGCTCGGAGATCCGAAGTCCGGGACCTCAGGCATGTCCGTGGTTCAGGGACCCCCACAGACAACCGGGCCCTGAAACTGGGGGTCCCATAAGTCACTCGGGTCCGAGGGTCAGGAGTTCCTGACGTCAGCAGGGCCCGGAGGTCAGGGGTCAACAGGGGTCCCTTTCCCCAGCGACCCCCCCACAAAGCCCGCCATCCCCTGAGGCTCCAGCCAGCACCCCGCCCCGCCCTCAGTGCAGCCATCAGCTCCGCCTCGGCGGCTTCCTCGCCCGCCCAGCGCAGAGGCGGCGCCCTAGACGCGACCGGGAGGACGGCTGGACGCTGAGGACGCCGGTACCTGAAGTCTCCAGAAGTGCACGCTGGGACCCAGGATTCCGGGAGGCCAACTCCGCCCCCGCCCCTCGAATGCCGGGAATTGTGGTCCCCGCGGGACGCGAGTTATGAGGTGGCCCACGGGTCCGCGAGGCATGATGGGACCGCTAGCCCTTCCGGGGCGCCTCAGAATTTCAGGTCCCGGCACCCTGGGCGGATGCCCGAAGACTCCGCCTTCCCAAGAGCCCCTGCGGCGGGGCGCAAAGATGGCGGCATCGGCCAGACAACCCTAAAGCAGCGGCAATGGAACCTCCCTCGTCTCCGGGGCCGGAGCGGCTCTTTGATTCGCACCGGTAAGAGCCCCGATGGGAAGAGACCGACTTCCGTGTCCACTTGGCCTTCGGCGCCCGATCACCCCGCCTCTCGCCCCCAGGCTCCCGGGTGACGGCTTCCTGCTCCTCGCGCTACTACTCTACGCTCCAGTCGGGTTCTGCCTCCTGGTCCTGCGCCTCTTTCTTGGGATCCACGTCTTCCTGGTCAGCTGCGCGCTACCAGACAGTGTTTTTCGCAGGTTCCGACCTGGGCGCTCGGGGAGGGTCGGGGCTGGGCCTGGCCCGAGGCCAGGTAGTCACCACTGCCTGCGTTCGCAGGTTCGTGGTGCGGACCATGTGTGCAGTGCTGGGGCTCGTGGCCCGGCAGGAGGACTCTGGACTCCGGGATCACCGTGTCAGGGTCCTCATTTCCAACCACGTGACACCTTTCGACCACAACATAGTCAACCTGCTCACCAGCTGTAGCACCGTGAGTTAGGGAGGAAGCCGAGAGTGCCACGGAGTGGCTCCCTGGGGCCCAGCTCAAGGCGCCCCTCTCCGTGTTCGGCTTTTCCTTGGGGACCACAAGATACTGACCCTTACCCCGACCTCGCTTTTCTACCCATATGTCAATTTTTCTCACTTCACAGCATTCTTTTCTTCTTGCTTTCTCTCCTTCCGATTCCCAGCCTCTACTCAATAGTCCCCCAAGCTTTGTGTGCTGGTCTCGGGGCTTTATGGAGATGGATGGTCAGGGCGAGTTGGTGGAGTCACTCAAGAGATTCTGTGCTTCAACAAGGCTTCCCCCTACCCCTCTGCTGCTATTCCCCGAGGAAGAGGCCACCAATGGCCGGGAGGGGCTCCTGCGCTTCAGGTGGGTGAGCACAGGTATCTGTCTCCAACTGTAGGTGATCAGGCTTGGGGGCCCTTGGGTTTTCACAGCCTTCTTCAGCCCTGCCCCCTACTTTCCTAGTTTATTTACTTTTTGCCCACTTTTTGTTCTTTCCCTTGAATCCGTGTTTATTTCCCACATTTCTATTTGTACAGTGTGACAGTATCTGTTTTAAGTCAGGTATGAGCTACTGACTGGATTGGCTAGAATCCCATCTTACTTTCTTCACTCTTCTAGTTCCTGGCCATTTTCTATCCAGGATGTGGTACAGCCTCTTACCCTGCGAGTCCAGAGACCCCTTGTCTCCGTGGTGAGTGTGTCCCACAGGGAAACTCTGGGTTTGGAGGGGAAGTTTCCTACTCCTGGCCCTGGTTTAGACCTCACTCATGCCCTCCCCTCAGACGGTGTCAGATGCATCCTGGGTCTCAGAACTGCTGTGGTCACTTTTCGTCCCTTTCACGGTGTATCAAGTAAGGTATTAACTGTCCTCACTTTTTGGTGGCTGGGAGAAACTCATCTCAAGGTCAAGGAAGTAGCGGTCTCTGCCCTGTCCATTGGCAGATGTTTTAATGTCAAGGTCCTACCACAGAGGCAATATAAAGTATTTATTACCTCCCTACTGTCACCACCACTGTTCCAAGAAAAGAGGCATCAGAGTGGAGAGTGGGTGACCCCAACGTGGACCTGGATGATTTTTTGCAGGTGGCTCCGTCCTGTTCATCGACAGCTGGGGGAGGGAAGTGAAGAGTTTGCCCTCCGTGTACAACAGGTGGTAGGGGACATGGGCAGGGTGGAAGTGGGTTCTTTCTTTAGGGGGAAGGAGAGGAACACTTGAGAAACTTCCAATCCTCCAATTTTCCCTAGCTGGTGGCCAAAGAATTGGGCCAGACAGGGACACGACTCACTCCAGCAGACAAAGCAGAGCACATGAAGCGACAGAGACACCCCAGGTTGCGCCCTCAGTCAGGTGTGTGGTCTCTGGACATAAAGCTTTTCAACTCTTTTGCAGCCTGTTCTGACTTCCTCCCTATGCCTGTACTAATCAGCCTCTCTCCTCGAGTTTTCCACTCACCATATTTTGGATTTCTTTTTTGCAGCCCAGTCTTCTTTCCCTCACTCCCCTGGCCCTTCTCCTGATGTGCATCTGGCAACTCTGGCTCAGAGAGTGAAGGAGGTTTTACCCCATGTTCCACTGGGCGTCATCCAGAGAGACCTAGGTATGAGAAAGAGTAGCTTTACCCAAGGAGACAGGCATAGAGAGGGAAAGTGGGTGGTGAAGGGAGAAGGTGAGCAGAGAAATAGACTGTGCTGTCCACTCCTCCCTTCTCCGCAGCCAGGACTGGCTGTGTAGACTTGACCATCACTAATCTGCTTGAGGGAGCCGTAGCTTTCATGCCTGAAGACATCACCGAGGGGACCCAGTCCCTTGCCACAGCCTCCACTCCCAAGGTGAGACCCAGAAAATGAGCAGGTCCAGGACTTGAGGTGGGATGGGGCAGTCTGCATATTCCCTGTCCTGACGTCTGTTTTTGATCCCGAGACCCTAGCACAGTACCTCTCTTGCAAAGTAGGCATTCGATGCGTGTTTAATGATGATGACTTCGCAAGCCCTCTGACATTGTGATCACCTCAGTTCCCCAGCTCTGGCCCGGCAACCCCTCAGCCCACAGCCCTAACATTTGCCAAGTCCTCCTGGGCCCGGCAGGAGAGTCTACAGGAGCGAAAGCAGGCGCTGTATGAATACGCGAGAAGGTGAGACGCTTAGAGGACAACTGGTAGGGGAGGGCAAGTTGGAGAAAGGGAATAATATAGCAAAGCCCATACAATGTCTTCTTGTGTCCCACAGGCGATTCACAGAGAGGCAGGCCCAGGAGGCTGATTGAGTACAGGATGGCACCCAGAGCCGCAGGACGGAGACTGGGGGCAGCCCTCACCCGACTCACAGCAGGCCGGATGGGTGGGTGCTAAAGGGAGGAATGGGCTCCCCCCAGTGTCACATTAAATTCAGGGTTTTCACTCAAGGTCTCTGTTGCCTCTTTGGGTCTCAAAAGCCTTGTAGCAGGTTCCTTTTCCCTTGGTTGTGGGATCAGGAATGAGGGCCTCCTTGTGGGTTTGTGGAGGGTTGGTCAGAATGGAACTGTCTGCACTCACCTCATGTCAAGAGATGAGTGATATTAAGGAAGTATAACTAAGCTGAATGCCCAGCAGCAACTGGACCCTGGCCTCAGAATTCAGCCCAGGTGGATGAGGAAACAGCTGTAGAACTACAAGTCCCAGGATACCTTTCACTAATGAGCACAGTACACAAAGTCTGTAGAATTCACACATGCTCAGTGTGGTGGCTGGAGCCTATTTTCCATAGGTTCCTAACTAGATTAAATAAGGTGGAGCACATGGCCCCACCCCAAAACAGTCTCTAGGATTGTGCCCCAGGGTGGATCCGGAATTGACCTTTGTACCTCACAGCAGGTCAGGGTTTGTGGTGACTTGCTGAGTGGGTCTGGAACTGGCTGCCATTCCAACGCGTCTCAGAGCAGCAGGCAAAGGTTTGAATCCAGGATCCCTGTGGCCCTGCTCCCCAATTCCTGACCCCATTCCTCCTGTTCCTCACTCTCTTCCCCAGGGGACCTTCCCACACGTCACCAGGTCTTTCTTTCTTTCTTTTTGGCTATGTCAGATCTTAGCTGTGGTGCACGGGCTTTGTTGCCCTGCCATATGCAGGATCTTACGTCCCCAGCTAAGGATCGAACCCACGTCCTCTGCATTGGAAGTTGGGTTCTTAACTACTGGACTGCCAGGGAAGTCCCAATAGTCCACTTTTGATAGTCCTTTACTTGGAGACTCAACTCTTCCCTGTTTCCTGGCAGACAAGAAGTACTGGGAAGGATGAACCCCGGTGCATTATCACCTGAGGGTACAGGTTAGGGATCAGGGCTGAGGTGGGAAGATGGTGTCGGTCACCAAATACGAGGCCTTGATGACTGCCCTGCCTTCTGTAGGTCCTGCTAGACAGTCACCATGGCCTCTCAGCTTCTCGGGTTGGAAGAAGAGTCTGGCCCAAACTCTGAGGAGTCTGAACTGGCTGTGAACCCCTTTGACGGGCTCCCCTTCTCTTCCCGCTACTACAAACTACTTGAGCAGCGCCGATCCTTGCCTGTCTGGGCTGCTCGCTTTATCTTCTTGGAGCACTTGGAGAGTAGCCCCAGTGGAGTGGTACTGGTGTCTGGAGAGCCTGGTTGTGGCAAGAGCACTCAGGTTGGGGTTGGGGGGCTGGGGAACTGGCTCCTCCTGGGACAAGGTGGGGAGTGGGGTGGGGGTTGCTGTGTGAAATAATAGGGGAGGTGGTCAGAAGGAGACAGGCAGTGAAGCACCAGAGGACTCCTCAAATAAGGAGAGATGAAACTGGCCACAGTTCCTCCAGTACTTTTGATGAGCTCTGGGTCCCGCTGATGGGTTGTCCTTTCCTACGCTTACCCCAGATCCCACAGTGGTGTGCGGAGTTTGTGCTGGCCAGAGGTTTCCGGAAGGGCTGGGTAACTGTGACTCAGCCTTACCCTCTAGCAGCCCTGAGCTTGGCCCTGCGAGTTGCTGATGAAATGGACCTGACCCTGGGTCATGAGGTTGGATACAGCATCCCCCAAGAAGACTGCACTGGGCCTGACACTCTGCTAAGGTGTGGCCCCTTGCAGGCCCAACTCCAATCTCCTTCCCCTCACTCCGTAGAAACAAACCCAGCCTCTGACATCTCACCGTACCCTCCCTCAGAATAGCTCACCTTTTAAAGCATGCATGATGCAACTTCTGAATGCAGCCATTTAACCCTAGCCAGCAACCTCAGACGTTCAACCTCACCTTCCTCATGAAAGTCTCGCTTTCCTAACGAGTATGGCTTATGAACAGTGTCATCAATAGGTCACAGAAGCTCAGTCACAGGATCTTTTCCTGACCTTTACTGTCTGGGCCTAGGCCCCCTGGGGGGAAGCTCCTCTGGACTTCTGGGGCTGGTCGGTGTCCACACTGACTCCTCTGCCCACTGCCAATGTCAACAGGTTCTGCTGGGACAGGCTGCTTCTGCAGGAGGTGGCCTCAACCCGGGGCACTGGAGCCCGGGGTGTGCTGGTCCTGGATGAGGCTCAGGAGCGGTCAGTGGCCTCAGATTTGCTCCAGGGACTCCTGCGAGATGCCAGGCTGGGAAGCCTTCCAGGGGACCTCAGAGTGGTTGTAGTTACTGACCCAAGCCTTGAACCTAAGCTCCAAGATTTCTGGGGCGGTCCTCCTACTGTGTGTGTCCCCAGAGAGACTTGCAGCTGCCCCACTCCAGTCTACAGGGACTCTCTCCCTACTGACCGAGTAGACGCTGCCTGCCAGGCTGTGCTTGAATTGTGTCGGAAGGAGGCTCCAGGAGATGTGCTAGTGTACCTGCCCAGTGAGGAGGTAAAAAAATGGGATGCGAAAGGAGGTACTCGTGGTGAATGTCTGCCCCTTCCTGTCCCAGGGGAGAATGGGAGCAATGCTGATTAGGAACATTGGAGCGCTACTACTTATTCTCTGTTGGGGTCTTTAGGAAAAATTCCAGGGTTTTGGTATAACAACTTTTTGATTCCATACAAGGTAGAGATTTGCAGTTCAGTGAGTTCCTGAAATTATAACACCCCAACTTTATATGAATATGTGCACTTTCTCAGAGTGAAGGTCCATAGCTTTCATCAATTTTTCAAAGGGGTCTCTGACCCACAAAGGTAAGAATTACCCTAACACCCCACCTCTCTCTTCAGGAAATTTCCCTGTGCTGTGAGTCCTTGTCCAGGAAACTAGGGTCCTTGGAAAACCAAGGGCCCCCACCACGGGTGCTGCCCCTTCACCCAGGCTGTGGACAAGCTGTTCAGGCTGTGTACGAGGACACAGAATCAGGTGCCCGGAAAGTTGTGGTCACTCACTGGCTGGCCGATTTCTCCTTTTCCCTCCCTTCCATCCAACATGTCATTGACTCAGGACTGGAGCTTCGAAGTGTGAGTGAAAGAAAGTGAGGGGGACACAGGGGCTAAAGATAGAAATAGCCCACTCTCATCTGTCTTGGCCTTGGTTGGGGGTGGTGACAGGTTTACAGTCCTCAGATCCGAGCAGAATCTCAAGTGTTGAGACCAGTCAGCAAGTGTCAGGCAGAGGCAAGACGGCTGCGGGCAGCAGGGATCCCACCAGGTAAGAGCTTTCGCCCTTAATAGGATCAAACACAAAAAGAGTCACCAACCACCGGCCCTGAGAAATCTACAGTGGTCTTCTCTCCCAGATCTTTCTCCCCTCAGGATCCTGCCTCTGCCTGTATCCTAAGTCCTTCCTAGAACTAGAGGCTCCCTGCCTGCCCCAGCCCAGAGTGTGGGCAGAGAATTTGAGCTCCCTGATGTTACTACTAAAGAGGAGACAGATTGCAGAGCCAGGGAAGTGTCACTTCCTGGACCGGCCTGGTGAGCACCCTTCCTGCCCACGTCCTGCTGCTCTCCAGGTTCTGAGATCCCCTGTCCTGTAAGCCTTGTTCCGTCTCCAGCTCCAGAAGCACTGATGCAGGCCCTGGAAGACTTAGACTACCTGGCCGCCCTGGATGATGATGGGGACCTGTCAGACTTGGGAGTTATCCTATCAGAATTTCCCCTGGCCCCTGAGCTGGCCAAAGCCCTGCTGGCCTCGTGCGAGTTTGACTGTGTGGATGAGATGCTCACCCTGGCTGCCATGCTCACTGGTATGAATCACTTGCCTCCCTGGCCCTTAGGACTGCTTCAGCCTTCCCTCTGGCGTTCTGGTGCTCCTTAAGCTGGCCCCTTCCCCTTTGCTCTAGTTCCCAGCCCTCACTGTGCCTAAAGAGTTAGGCTTCATCACTTTCCCCTCTCCTGTCTCTGAGGCTTCTTGTCCCCCAACAAGTCTCTCCTACCTATTTTTACTAAAACTGTACCTGTCTTGTTCAACCCTGTAATCCCTTCATTATTCAGAATAATCTCCATCCTGCTCAATCTAGGGTATTCCTCGCCCACTGCATTCCAGTTCAGGCCCACCCCAGCAGAAGGGTGACAGCTGCCCACCAGTGGCCTCGAGACCTAATCCAGTGAGCACTTCTGAGCCCGTTCATGACTTTCTTTGGACACTTGAGAATGGCAACCACTCCGACTTTAACATTGCCCCCTCCCTAAGCCTCTGTGATCTGCTCCTTGTGGTTTTCACCCTACCTTTCTTGCCACTCCCTTAATCTCTTACTTGAGCTCTTCCTCCTCTGCTTCCTCCTCTGCTTGTTCAAAGTAAGTTGAACCTCAGGGTTCCACCCTTGCCCCTTTTGTCTTCTCATTCCCTGAACTCTCTGAGCAAGTTCATTCACATTCATGGTCTGAAATGCTACAATATCATTCTTCTGAATCTTGGATTTATATATCTAACTCCTGATGGCTATTCCTATCAGAATGGTCCACAAAACTTCAACCCAGAACTGAACTCAAGCACCTCTGTTGTTGCTGAGCTGAGCCCTTTTTAAATCTGCTCCCTCACCACCACCACCAAAAATCATACCATCACCTCAGCATCTCTACTATCATTCTAGACTAACCTTTCTCCAGGTTTGTTTTTTTAATTTTTATCTCCTAATTTAAAAAAAATTTTACCTGTTCTTCACCTGTTCTTCTCCATACTTAAGGACTTCCCTGGTGGCTTAGAGGGTAAAGCATCTGCCTGCAACTCAGGAGACCCAGCTTTGATCCCTGGGTCGGGAAGATCTCCCAGAGAAGGAAATGGCTACCCACTCTAGTACTCTTGCCTGGAAAATCCCATGGATGGAGGAGCCTGGTGGGCTACAGTCCATGGGGTCGCAAAGAGTCGTACACAACTGAGTGACTTCAGCTTCACCTTCACTCCATACTCAGAGTTAATGCCAATGTAGCTTCTCATCGCTGCTCAGCTGGATTCCTTGAGTAGCCTCCTAACTACTCAGAAGTTTCCAGAGTGAACTTCTTCCAAACATGTGGATTCTCTTAAAAACTCTTCTTCATCAGTTATTCTCTACCTTCCAAACAGAATGTAAACTCATTTGCACAGCCTTGCCCATACCTCCCTCCAGCTTTATCTCCTGCCACCCTGCCACACATACCGTTCCCTCTATCCATAATCGTAGGTGCTCGCAGTTCTCCAAACATGCTATTCCCACGCCATACTCCCTCTGCCCTTCTCCACTCAGCTAATCCTCAAACTTCAAATATTGGCCTACACACCTATCTTACATGTTGGTCTCTCCCACTAGACTCTAAGCTCCTTGTGGGAAGAAACTGTTTTTCATTTATTTATCTTCAGTGTCCAATAAAGTGCATAGTATCTAGAAGTCTTTTGAGTAAAGTTCCCAGAGTGACGTTGCTGCCTTTTTCAGTGTACTGCTATCTGTTCTCATGCCCCCAAATGAACTTCCTCTCTTCTGCCTCCAGCTGCCCCCGGGTTTACTCGTCCTCCACTCTGTGCAGAAGAAGCTGCCCTGCGTCGAGCGCTAGAACACGTGGATGGTGATCACAGCTCTCTGATCCAAGTGTATGAAGCCTTTATACAGAGTGAGTGCTCCGCTCTGCATCCTCTTACAGAATCCCAGATTTTCCAAAGAGAGGAAGTAGTATGCAGCCAGCTGACAGATCTCTAGTCCCAGGAAAAGGAAGCCCTTTGACTGACAGTTGGGTTCTTTTAGTCTTCAAGTCTCAAGGACTTTAGCTATAGCTGGTCCCTTTCTGTTCCTAGGTGGAGCAGACAAGGCTTGGTGCCAGGCTCGGGGTCTAAACTGGGCAGCATTGTGCCAAGCCCGTAAACTTCGGGGAGAACTCCTAGAACTCATGCAACGGATTGAACTTCCCTTGTCTCAACCAGCCTTTGGATCTGAGCGGAATCGCAGAGACCTTCAGAAAGCGCTGGTGTCAGGATACTTCCTTAAGGTTGGGGGAAAGAGTTGGGGCAAGGATCATAAAAGGAACAGAAAGTAGAGGGAGCAAAGGTTAATGTATGCCACCTCTGAAATCGGGACCCAGGTGGCCATTCAAAGAACTCTTTAGAACCAGGAGAAACTTTTCCTTTGATGTTTTGGGGTACAAGGGGCTATGGAAATGCCATACATTATGGTAATATGGTAGGACTATAACACCTAGAGGTATGCCTTACTTTTAATACTCTCACTACCCTTGCTAATAATTCTTTCTCAACCCCCCTTTCTTTCTTCTACTGACTGACACTTCACTCTCACTTATTCCTTCAATATCTTTGTCTTTCAATGAGGTGGCCCGAGACACAGATGGAACTGGAAATTACCTGCTTCTAACCCATAAGCATGTGGCCCAGCTCTCCCCATACTGCTGCTACAGAAGCCGCAGGGCTCCTGCCAGACCCCCACTGTGGGTGCTTTACCACAGTTTCTCCATTTCCAAAGACAACTGTCTTTCCATTGTTTCTGAAATTCAGCCACAGATGTGAGTTCTCTGACACCCCTCCTGCCCTGTCCATTCCTCTTCCTGGGGCCAAAATTACAGCTGGAGACTTAGAGAAGCTAAGTGGGGGTGGGGGGTAGGGTGGCAGGGGTGGGAATGGAGGGGAGTGAGAGGGTCTTCGTGGTTTGTAGTAACATGATTTGAGGAGACAGGGTTTGTGGAAGGGGTAGTAAGAAGTTCAACAATATGCATTATGAAAGAGGATATGGAAATCATCTAATTATGAATGTCTCTATCAGGCTGTTGGAATTGGCTCCTCCATACTTTCTGAGTAACTTACCCCCTAGTGAAAGCAGAGACTTCCTGAACCAGCTGAGGGAAGAAAGGACACATTCTTCAACCAGGAGTGAATCTTCCTCCACCCAAGAACTTGAGAATGCCTGTGCCCTGCAGTGACCTGCCTATGGGGTGAAGTTGAATTCATCTCATCACATGAGATCTTCTCTCAGGCTAGCACCTAGGCAGCCATCCAGATTTAGAAGCCCAAGGGTCAAATGTAAATACTGGAACCTGAGTCCCAAGAAATGGAGCTGGGAGCGGAGCAAATTGGTTAAGCCCCAGTCTATACAGGGTAGGACTGATTCCTTAGCTTTCTTCTATTTATTGAAGAGGAACTGACATGCCCTCTATACCCCCAACTTATGCCAAACCCATCCTTGTGCTCCCTTTTGGTCGATAAAAGTTCTGTTTATATGATACCAAATTTGAGTTTGGTTCTGCAGCAGCATTTACAGTATCTATGAGTTAAAGATAACACAATATAAAAGAATCAGGGTGAACTTCAACAGTGATATCCTCTTGCCTGGCTCCCACCTCTGGTCGAGCCTTTGTGCTCTGACTGACCTCGCTGTCACTAACATGGAAACAGGTAGTTTGACTACAGTTGGCCTCTGACCCTGCCTAAAGCTTACCTCACTCTATCAACTGCTCTTGCCTGCAGGGGAGGAAGAATGGGGGTGCTATAAGAATAAGAAACAATCGACCCTTTTGTTCTCATACAACTTAAATCTTGCTCCTTCTTAAACCTCAAGGCTATTGGATCTGTACCCAAATCCTTAACTTTCCAGCAACAAGCTTCCCAGCAGCCCCTGGCCCACCCATAAGTTCTAACAACTTCAGGAACATCATGCTTTTACCAGCTGGGTACTTCTTTCTCTTTTCTTTCCTTAGACTATTAACTTTGATATCCTCAGTTATCTTACACATTATAAATGTGTTTATAGAAATTGATAGAAACATTTAATCCTTAGAACTCTGCTTTTCTACTCAGAGTTCCCTCCCTTGGTGATGCTGTCTGCTTTCATCATTCCATGTATTTCCTCCTCTATGTGGATATGAACTGACCTCCCCCGAAATGCATTTTTCCAGAATGTATTCTTTCCGTGTGCTTGCTCAGTCGCTCAATCGTGTCTGACTCTCTGTGACCCCATAGACTGTAGCCTACCAGATGCCTCTGTCCGTGGAATTATCCAGGCAAGAATACTGGAGTGGTTGCCATTTCCTACTCTAGGGGATCCTTCTCTCGAGGTTTAGCATTTAGTTTTGCCTGCAGAGTTAATCTTGGTCTTGTCTTCCCAATTTTCCTTTCATCATCCACAACACCATTGATTTCTTGCTCCTTTACATTTCCAACCTAGGAATTATCTTTGATTATTTTTAAGCCTATCACTTCCTATTATTTGCCAGATTCTGCTCACTCTAACTCCCCTGGGCCCATTAACTTTGTCCATTGCTTCCCTCTCTGTCCTTGAGGGACACCAGAGCCTGATTAGTGTTCTTAGATTTTCTCTTTCATCAAGTGTGTCTCGCCCACCACTCACTTGTGAGGCGCACGCAAGTGGGAGGACGTAGTCAGCAGGTTAAACACACAGACAATATGGGGCTCAAAGTCCTTAGCGATTATTTTACAGTTGAAGAATGACATGCCCAGCATGGATAACCCTCTGGTTCCCGTCACAGTCAGACTCACCCTCTAGCACCTCCTCCATTACTCCCCTGTCATTGGCGTCTTCCTTCCTTCCCTCTTTCCTTCACACATTTGGTACAGACCCGGCAGGCTGCAGCTGCCGAATCCCAGCGGGGCCTGTGAACAGCTTGGGCCCGACGGAACCCTGGTTCCACCCCACCCGCGAAAGAATCCGGAGTCCCTCAAGAGGGCAGCCATAAGCCAGCCTGCTCTCCTCCGCGCACCTCATTGGCTATCAAACTGCAGGTCCCGCCCCCTCAGCCCCTCGGTTCCAGCCGCCGTGCGACAAGAGTGTGTGGGAAATGGCGGGAAAGATCGCATTTAAGCGCGCGGGGCAATTGCGCAACGTTGGCCTGCGAACCGGCGGTGGCCGAGGAGCCCTCGGCGATAGCCTCAAAGCCAGCTCCTCCTCACACGCTCCACTGCTACAGAACCACGGCGTGGGCGGCCATGCGCTCCTAGGCCCCAGCTCCGGGGCTCCACGAGGCGCCTCGGTCCGGAAAAGAGCGCTCGCTCGCTCGGTCGGGCAGGTGTCGCTCACACCACTGAAGCAAGCCCGGACACGGAAGCCACCTTGTTGTCCTCGGCCCAGGGCTGCAGGTTCTGCAGCGCGAAGAGCGACGAGTTGTGCAGGCAGAGCGGGTCCGGGGGCAGCGGCGGCCGCAGCGGCCGAGGCAGCGCGTCCTGCTGCAGGTGCAGAAGCAGTCGGCCCGCGCGGTGCCGCTCCGCCTCGCGCTCCTCGGCCGTCTGGCGCCTGGGCGGGTGGAGACGCGGGGTCAGCGAGGCCAGCCCCAGCCCGCCCCGCGCCTCACCGCCACTTGGCCCAGCCCGGTCTTTCACCCGCCCCGCGCCTCACCGCCACTTGGTGCGCCGGTTCTGGAACCACGTCTTGACCTGCGCGTCGGTCATGCGCAGGGCCTTGGCCAGCGCCGCCCTCTCGGCCGAGGCCAGGTACTTCTGGCGCAGGAAGCGCCGCTCCAGCTCCAGCACCTGCGAGCGGGAGAAGGATGTGCGCGGCTTCTTCCGCTTTGGGGGGGTCCGATTTTGGTAGGGGTGACCTATACGGCGCGTCCCGGAGAAGGGCGAGAGCGCCGCTACAGGGAGGAAGAAAGAGCAAGGCTAGGTTTTCGGGGTGGCCCGAGGTGTCACAGAAGAGAGCGCGGCTGCTGAGGCCGCAGAGCTCCCGCGCCGGGTCCCTACAGTGCCCTAACCTCGACTCCGCACCAGTAGAGTCTAATACACACAAAAAAAGGGGGCCTCGGAAATGGCCCTCCCTCTTGGGTGAGGGAGAAACCTCCCCTGAAACTTCACCCTGTCCTCCCCGCCGTGCGGACAGTGAACTGCAGAGGAGAGCGCGAGCATCGACGGCAGCTACCTCCCCAGCGCCTCTCAGCAGCGGGACCAAGAGATACAAGTTGAGGGAGGATCCCCTGGGATTAGGGGCGAAGGGTATGAAAGGGACCTTGAGTTGGAGCAGAAGGATCAAAGATGAGAAAACAGGGTCAGTGTGGGGCATGACACTGGAGGGATAGGGCAACCTCACCCGTGAGCCGGTCCTTGGCATAGCGGCGGCCGCTGTCCATCCAAGGGAAGGTGAGTCCCGCTAGGCCCCCGGCGCCGCCCAAGCCCGAGGGTCCAGGAACTGCAGGTGCGCTTCCCGCGGGCGGCTGCACTGGCAAAGGACGATGCGCCGGGACGCGGATCACGCCGCCCGGGCCAACACCAGAGCTGCCTGGTACCGGGGCCAGCGAGGCCGCGGGGCCGTAGCTTGAGGCTCCGTGAAATCCACCCGAGAACGCCGCACTCTCTCCATGGCCCTGGCCCGTGCGACCCGGGCCTAGGCCGCTCCCGGGGGGTTCCGGGCAGCTCAGGATCTGATCGATGCCGAAACTGATTGGCTCGTGGTGCGGGAGGTTGTGCGAGGCCAGCACCCCCGGCTCCATGGGTCCGGGTCAAAGAGGACCTCAGGAGGTTTGGCGGTTAGGGAGGGCCCCCCAAACAGCTGTGGGAGCCCAGCAGCGGAGCGTTTAGGGCGGTGGCTTCAGGGACCTGCCGGGCTGGCCGCAGAGAGGCGCCGGGACGCCCAGGACATCTTCATCCCTATGTACTGGGAGTAACCCAGCCCGTGCCGGCCTCTGCCGGGTGTCGGCGCAGGGACTCGCATCCCGGGGGAGCGCGACCGACTGGGGCCCCAGGAGCGCCCTTCTTGACTCTGAAGCGCGGATGGACGCTGGACTGCCAGGGCCTCTGCCCGAGTCCGGGGTGGAGAGCGTTGGCCGACTTGGGCTGGGGCAGTGACTGACAGATCAGTCTTGGGTGGGCAGTGGGGGCTGGGGGTAGGGCAGGGGCGGGGCCGGGCCGTTAAAGGGGAAGAGACGCCTGTTTGCTCCAAGCGCGGGCAAGACTGGCCGGCGGGAGTGGTGAGGGTGTTGGAGGGGGGAAGGTGGCGAGTATGTTATGAACTTGCACGGGAGGGGCCAGAGCTCCGGCCGCTGCGCGCTGAGTCAGCCGAGATGCGCAAGGCGACTCCATCCTCACTGGCCTCCGCCTCTGGGTTTCCTCTCCTCACCAACTTCCTTGCAGGTGCCGCCTCCCACAGCCCCCACTCTTCGCCTCCCGATGGGTCCAGCCTGACGACTCCCGGATTCGTTGTGGCCCCCGCCTAAATGCTGTCGAAGACCAAATTTCGTTGTGGCTTTCTGGCTGCGATGGGAAGCGGCTGGGGAACGGCGCCGGCGAGTTGGAGGATGGGGAAGAGGACAGTTGGAGGTGTGGCTGGGTGTCCGGTGAGCTAGGGCGGGGAATCACTGGGCCAGTGATCCTGGTGCTACTCCCGGCCTCTCCCGTAGGGGCCCCAGCTCCTCTCCGGAGCGCCAGTAATGGGCGTCCAATGTTTCTTAGAATTTCGATTTCCGTAAATCGGTGTAAAGCGGACCCGTGGTTGTACCCGAGCCAATTTAGGTCGGTGAGGACTTGGGGCTGGCGTTCTGCCCCAGACAGGGAACCAGCAACGCGGACTCTGCGCCCCGACTCTTCGCCCAGGAAGTCTATTCTCACACACTCCTGCCCAGCCTCCAACGAAGTCGCCACAGGCGACACTTGGAACCTTACTGAAGTCTTCGGAGGATCCCAACCGCCTCATTTCGCAGAGCTGCTTCACCCCACCCAAGCCCAGGAAACTGTGCCTGGAGCGTGTCAGAGAAGGGCGGTGGGGAAAGCCCGAAGCCGCTCAGCGACCTTGTGACCTCTGGCCGCGGACCCAGGAGCTGGGAGCGTGTGAACTCTGCATCCTTCCCCGGGATGGGACCCCGGGCCTGCCGGGCCCCTGAGCCTTAGACCCGCCCCTGCCGCCACCCGGCCCGGTGCAGGCCGCCATAATCGGGTTAGCTGGGTCGGAATTACATTACCTTCCCCGGCCCGCCCCGGCCCCGGGGGTTGGGGGGGGAATCCTGGCGCCTCTGAGCCGGTGAGACTGGGCGCCTGGAGGCGGATGTTCTTACCATCCCTCGGAGGGTGGGCACCCGATGAGCAGCTTGGCTTGTCTCAGACACATGGTGACCAAAGGACCCTGCCCTGCTGTGGCAGTCCTTAGCCCCTCCACCGCAGCCCACTCAGGTGCTCTGATCCTGACTGCCAGTGACCCTTGTGAGCTGAAGTGCCTTCTAAGTCTAACAGCTGGGTCTCCCTGGGAGCACGGATCTTCCAGTTGATTCTCCAGGATCTCCTGGGGAAAACTCTGCCCCTCCTTTCTCCCTAGCAGATGGGCTGGCAGCCTGGAGCCTAGGGCAGGGTAAGAGGTCTTTTCTCTCAAGGGAACCAGGAGTGATATTTGGGCATCTGGGCAGGAAGATAAGAAAGAGGAAGAAGGGCTTTCTCCTCACACAAAACCTCAGTGTTCTCAGAAGCCTCAAGGTGAAGGCTGAGTCAGGGAACCATGGGGCAGGGAGGCAGTGGGCATTAATAACACGCAACATCCTCCCCCAGACTTGTCTACCTTCATCACCCATTTATCCAGCTCTCCCCCCACCCTGCCAACAATCTTCTGAAAGGGTTGAGGGTGGGGAGGTACTGCCCTTTGGTAGCTGTTTTTGTCTTGGTGAAGAAGACAAATAATATCACCTTCCCTAAGCTTTCACAGAACTCCAAGCATCTTTTCTCAGCAGGTAAGGGCTTGGGCTACTAGAGAGCATGAAACCTCTGCTGTTCAGGCAAACCCTTCAGAGATAGCATGGGCTGGATTCCCCTGGATGAGAACAAAGAGCCTGGGGAGACAGTAAATTAAATAACTCTGAAGAGGACTGGCTGGCAGGTTAGGAATTTGTCAGTCCCTTTTCCCACTCCCTTGGGGGCTTCTCTTGTGGCTCAGCTGGTAAAGAGTCTGTTTGCAATGCAGGAGACCTGGGTTAGATCCCTGGGTTGGAAAGATCCCCTGGGGAAGAGAAAGGTTACCCACTCCAGTATTTTGGCCTGGAGAATTCCATGCAAAGAGTTGGACATGACTGAGCATCTTTCACTTTCTTTTGCCACTCCAGGGGTGGGTCCCTAGGAGGAGAGAGTGGGCACTAGTGTGTCTCCAATCAGGCTGAATAAAATCCTTCTTGAATAAATCAATGCAAGTGAAAAACGTAGCATTGTGCAGACCTTTATACCTCCTTATTCTACATCCTGCCTCTTGAGGTCAGCACAGATGGCTGTGCCACCCAGAGATTGCCCAACTGATCCTTAGAGGAGAATGGGCACAAACCTGGTAGTGTATATACACACACACACACACACACACACACACACACACACATTCTGGGAATTTAAAAAAAGGTTTCAGTGCTCTGCTTCAAGGACAAAAGGCATCCAGTTCTGTCAGCCACAGTTCTAGGAGTTTCTCAGTTTGCCTCCACCTTGCTGATTCCCTGACTCTATGAAAAGCATGGTTCCTATTGGTTTGTGTTGAAGAGAAGCTCTGGAGTCAGCAGCCCCACCTCTCATAGAGACTTCCTTGGATCCATGTCACCATATCTCACATGCATGTAGCTGCCCAACTCTTCAAACCTGCAGCTTCACAGGGAGAGGCCACACTCCTAGCCTGTTTTCCTGCATCTTCTCTTCCGTCCTGCTGTTGGTGCAGTATTCCATGGTTGAGGTGGTTCCCACTCCTATATCATCAGTTTCCTCATCAACTTAGTCCCTCCTACTGCCAACTATCTAGGTCTCTACTGTCCGGACAAAGTTTTTGCCCAACTCTTCAAGAGAAATTATGTTTCTTTTTCTCCTTTACTGCCCATATCCACTGTCTCCATTTCCTCAGTATTTATTCTTTTAAGACACTGTAAGTTAGCTTCACTACATGGACCCTATCTCAGAGATATCCAGTATCCAGTGTCTATTATCCAAGACTTCTCTGACATGTTTTACTTTGTTGACCATCAACTCTTTCTTGAGGTATCCCTTCTTTTGGCTTCCATAATATTGTATTATTCTACATCTTTGGACATTCACAATTGCTGCTTATCTTTTTCCTCCACTGACTTTTCTTCTTCCACTGAAGACTGTGAGCATTCACAGCTCAGACTTCAGCTTTACCCATATCTACATCTGCTCAGTTTTCATCCTTTCTGATAGTTCCATCTAATATATCTACCCAGAAAACTCTGTGACCTCAGTCCCTCCCACTATTCTAGTCTTCTGGCCAGCTCTACCTGCTTTTGCTGTAGCCACCTTAGTCCAACAAGCTGGATGAAATGCTTCCCCCGAAGCTCCTTATTCACTTCCTCCTATTATTCTTTGAAATGTTTCATACACAGCCCTTCCTTTCCATTTCCACAGATAAAACCCTAATATAGGCCAGGCTTGCCTGGTGGCTCAGTGGTAAAGAATCTGCCTGCCAGTGCAGGAGACATGGGTTCAATCTCTGGTTCAGGAAGATTCCACATGCTCCGGAGCCATGCTCTAGCTAAGCCTGCGTGCCACTAGTATTGAGCCTGTGCTTGTAGGGTCCAGGAGCCACAACTACTGAGCCTGTGCATGCCTTAGAGCCCATCTTCTGCAACAAGAGAAGCCACCACATACTGCAACTAGACCGTGGCCCCCCACTCACCACAACTAAAGAAAAGCCTGTGCAGCAATGAAGACTCAGCACAGTAAAAATATATTCTTTAAAAAAAAAGCCTAATATAGGCCATCATCACCACCACCCATATTCATGTGTTCATCCACAAAATTTTGATTGAAGGTACTATGTGCTTGGTACTACGTACTAGCTACTGTGTGCCTGGCACTGGAAATATAGTTGTAAACACAACAACAAAAGTCCTACCACTGAATAGCTTACACTCCAGTGGGGGAGGCAGTTGAAAAAGAAAATGTATACCATATACTCAGAAATGCTAAGAAGAAAAATAAAGCAAGGAAGAGGAGGGGAAGTATAAGAGTAGGAGATGATGATGTATCTAGATTGATCACAGAAGGCCTCATGGAGTAAAGACCTGAAGGAAGAAAAGGGCCATTCGGATATCTGAGCATTTCAAGTAGGGGACACAATGAAGGCCTCATGGAGTAAAGACCTGAAGGAAGAAAAGGGTCATTTGGATATCTGAGCATTTCAAGTAGGGGACACCAGTAGGTATATTGGTGTACCTGTGGAACAAACAGTGGGAGGTCTTGTGTGTTTGAAGAGGCTGAGTGACTGTGAGAGACCACGCAGTCTTGAAGGCTTTTATTCTAATTGGAAAATGACTGGATTGTTTTAAACAGAAAAGACACCTGATTTTTACATTTTAAACAACTTTAAGGCAAAAGTGACATACAGTAAGCTGTACATAAAATGTGCAATTTGATACACTGATAAATGTGTACACCCATGAAACCATCAACACAATCCAGATAATAAGCATCTGTCAACTCAAGAAAATTTCCTATGTATCCTTTTGGATTTTGATTCATGTTTTACCAGAATCACTGTGAGCTGCTATGTTTAGACTAGGCTAAAGAGGGTAAAAGTAGAAGCAAGAAAGCAGGCAAGAAGCCACTGCAGCCACCCAGAGAAGAGATAATGGCATCTTGGAACAGGGAAGTAAGCAGTGGCTATGCTGCTGCTGCTGCTGCTGCTGCTAAGTCGCTTCAGTCGTGTCCGACTCTGTGCGACCCCACAGACGGCAGCCCACTAGGCTCCTCTGTCCCTGGGATTCTCCAGGCAAGAACACTAGAGTGGGTTGCCATTTCCTTCTCCAATGCATGAAAGTGAAAAGTGAAAGTGAAGTCGCTCAGTCGTGTCCGACTCTTAGCGACCCCATGGACTGGAGCCTACCAGGCTCCTCTGTCCATGGGATTTTCCAGACAAGAGTACTGGAGTGGGGTGCCATTGCCTTCTCCGAAGCAGTGGCTATAGCGAGTAGTTATTTTTAAAAATCACTTATCTCATAACTCCTTGCCTCTAATTCACTCTGAAGATAAATGAATATGTTTCTTTCATAGGATAACCCCCTTTCTTCAGAAAAGTTTTTTTTTTTTTTCCCCTATTGCCCTCACACTAAAGTCCCAGCTCCATAAGTTTCTGCTTCTTCTCATTCTTCTCTATCATTGCTCTCAAATCTACACCTTATCCTTTCAGGCCCCTCTCCACTGTGCCTTTCTTTTCTATTTCCACCACACTTCTTTCCCCTACTCCCAATCTCTAATTGTGCCCACACAAAGACCCACTTCCTCCAGAAAGTTTTTCCCCGTCTCCGCTGGTATCTCTCGCTTCTTGATTGTCCAACTGTACTTGATGTTAATACTCCACAGTAATCTTATCCTTGTTTTCGTTGGATTTTGAATCCCACTTTTTAGAAAGTAGCTAGGGACGTCAGTGTACCAGGTCTAGTGCCCCTGCATCCTCCCCAAGTACGGGACTGGATCTATGCCACCGCAGGAGCTCGCTGCCTCAGCGTGTCCATGTGTGGTAGTGTCCTAGCCGTCCTCCCCTCCTCCTTGGGCATCTGCTCTGCATTAGTCTGTCCCAGGCCTCCGCAGGCGCCGATGATTGAATCATCATCATTAACCAGGGCCTGCCCCCCCCCAACCTCGGCGGCAGGAGGGAGTGATGGGGGTGGGCACGATCACTACCAAGTCCCTGGGGTCCCTCCTTCCCCGCCACCCTCTACGAGATTCCGCAGAGCTCCAAGAAACCTCCGCTGTGGAGGGGGGACAAACCCTGCCATCGGGATGAAGCTCCGTAATGCGGGCGCGTAGGAGGACACAAGCAGGGGACCCAGAGGGGTTTCTTTTATCAGGGACGTCGCCCCAGGAGATCGACAACCCTGAGTGGTGGCGGGCGGAGACCGCCGGGCCTTTGGGGTAGAAGGCGGCAGTCTTTTGCAGGCTCCAAAAGCCAGTCCCGAGATCATGTAGGGTCTACTATGACGATTACTACAGGAGGTCGAGGAGATAGGACCCCTTCCCACTAACCCCCTGGACTCCCTAATTACAGATTGAGGAGGGGGAGGGGCCAGTGGGGCTCAGGTGAGCACACGGGGAGAAAGGACATGGGCGGGGCCTTACAGAGGGTCAGCGAATCCGAAAAGACCTAAGCCTTCGTTGCGGGGCGACAAGTCCCGCCCCGCAGGCGGCACCGGAAGTAGCAGGCCGAGATCAGCCTTTAAGATGGCGTCTCCTCAGGGGGGCCAGATTGCGATCGCGATGAGGCTTCGGAACCAGCTCCAGTCAGTGTACAAGATGGACCCACTACGGAACGAGGTGAAGGGGCGGCAGGGTTACCACTGCGATCGGCTAGCAGTGAGAACTGGGGCCGGCTAGAGGACGGGCGGTGGCTGGCAGGGCGCCCAGTGCGCCTGCGCAGAGACAGGGTGCCCAGTGCGCCTGCGCGATTGCAATTGGGTTGCCAAACTCCAGGCTAGGACGCCTGCGCGTTGCGCCGCTGACGTTTTGTAGGCTCCCCTGGGAAAGGAAGGTCGGGTGAGTCAGGCTGGAGAGAACCCCTGCTGTGCACGGAGCCCTCTGCTGGGCGGAGGGGGAGTGTCAACCCTCTGGGAGCTAATCAGCTGACGGCGCTGGGTGCAGAGTTGGCGGTGGGCTCTGATGAGTGGCGACTTCCAGATCGTGAAGGCACACGGGTTGGGGTTGGGGAAATGATCGTTGACGGAAGGTGTGTCCGCAGGAGGAAGTACGAGTAAAGATCAAAGACTTGAACGAGCACATCGTCTGCTGCCTGTGCGCAGGCTACTTCGTGGATGCCACCACCATAACAGAGTGTCTTCATACGTGTGAGTGCCCAGAACCCTGGCTGTTTCTTCCAAGCCCTATATCCCACTAAGCTGGCTGTCAGCCTCTAGGCTGCTTGCCCTAACCACCCAGGAAACGCAGCCAACCTATAAACCCAGTTTTCAGAAGGCTTGAGAGTCTGCCTTTCTCTTCTTGCAGTCTGCAAGAGTTGTATTGTGAAGTACCTCCAAACCAGCAAGTACTGCCCCATGTGTAACATCAAGATCCATGAAACACAACCACTGCTCAACCTCAAACTGGACCGGGTCATGCAGGACATCGTGTACAAACTAGTGCCAGGCTTGCAAGACAGTGAGTAACCAACTTGACTTTGAGGGGCCTCTAGAGCACTCTTGCTGGGTGGCAGCTTGAGGTGGCAAGGGCTTTGGTAAAGAGATTGACAGCTCAAGGAACAAAGAATGAGAGAGGGCTTATATTTTACTTCCCATACTCCCCTCTTCTAGGTGAAGAGAAACGCATCCGAGAATTCTACCAGTCCCGAGGCTTGGACCGGGTCACCCAGCCCAGTGGGGAAGGTATGTTGCTTGGTAGCAGGAGGGTAAGGTAAAGCCCCCAGAGCATTCCTCCCACCCAGATTTGCCCCGTGGGGAAAATGGAGTGTGGAACACCTGCCACTTTCCTTGTTACTCTGTCTTTCTCAGAGCCAGCCCTGAGCAACCTTGGCCTCCCCTTCAGCAGCTTCGACCACTCAAAAGCCCACTACTATCGCTATGATGAGCAGCTGAGCCTATGCCTGGAGCGGCTGAGGTGAAGGATAGGTCATGGGCTATCTGAAGTGACAATGACAATGACCCAGAGCCAGGGAGGGGCCCAGGGAGAAGGCGAGCAGTAAGGGAGTGTCTTCCATTCAAGAGAGTATATCCTAGTTCTGGGTGGGGGGCAGGGGAAAAGCCAGGGCTCCCTAACCTGTGTCTGTTTCCCCCCAGTTCTGGCAAAGACAAGAATAAAAGCATCCTGCAGGTAAGAGGGGCTGAGGGGAGGGCCTCTCCAAGAGACTCACTACTCCATGACCCTTCCCTCACACATCTTGTCTTCTTCCTGTCCGTCCCGCCCCCCACCAACCCCCAGAACAAATATGTCCGGTGTTCTGTTAGAGCTGAAGTTCGTCATCTCCGGAGGGTCCTGTGTCATCGCTTGATGCTAAATCCCCAGCATGTGAGTATTCCCATGTAGATTTTTTTTTGAGGGGACGGAAAGGGGGAAGAAAGGAGGAACAGAGTCAACGGTAGGCTTGGGTAGTTCTTGACCTGGGCAAGAGAATAGTTTCTGAAACTTGGTCCCTGTCTCCTTCCCAGGTGCAGCTCCTTTTTGACAATGAAGTTCTCCCTGATCACATGACCATGAAGCAGATATGGCTGTCCCACTGGTTCGGCAAAGTAAGGCAGTGCCAAGGCAGTCCCCAGGGCAGAGGTGGGCTGAGGGGGCCTTCTGGGTAAGAACGTTCCCACTGACTACTTCTTCCCCTTGTTTTCTCCTTAGCCATCCCCTTTGCTTTTACAATACAGCGTGAAAGAGAAGAGGAGGTAGGGGCCAAGCCCCCACCCTTCCTTGTCCCCTCCCCTCCCCAGATATTTATGTGAAATTAACTTCGGCTTTATTTTTTGAAATAAAAACTTGAAAAAAGCAGCTCTCCTTGCCCTGTTTTGTTCTGCCACACACCCCTGCTTTATCCTATGTCCTGCTTCCCTGTTGAGAAGTCTTCTTGAGTTTCATCGAAAAGGAGGGCCTTTCTATGTTGGTGTCCCCTCAGTGAATTACCAAAGGACAGCGGTGGAGAACCTTACATATGTAAAACTCAGAAAGTGAGCTGAGTGAACCAAGTCACTCATAGCTTCCTCTTCTGGTGAAGGGAAGGGGCGCTCTCGCTGTCCTTGAATGCTACCACGTGTAAAGCAGACCTGAGTGCATTAGGTGTCCTAATTCAGTAGTGGTGAGAATGGGGCTAGGGTCTGATAGTGGCCACTGCAGGATTGAAGAAGAGTGATATTTTAAAGAAAATACAAAGAATTGCACCATGGGAGGAGCCTTTAAAAAAAAAATTGGGATGCAAGAACACATTGGGGATCGTCACAGTTGGAAACCTGCAGTCCATGTGAGATTCAGGTGCCTGGGCTAGGTGAAGCCAGGGTGTGGAGAGGGCGGTTGAGAGAAGGGAACTGGTTCCCAGAAAGGGCACCTTTTAGGAACAGGAGTGAAGCAGCAGGGTGAGAACTCTATTGAGTAGTTTAGCAATCATTCCTTGTCGGTTTGAGCCAGACAGGAACAAAGGAGGGAACTGGAGGCCAAAGCAAGGCGTTCCTCCTGTAAGAAGCTAATGGGCTGCTGTGGAATCTGGGACAAGCTGAATGGTGCAGGCAGCATAGATGTTGCCAGAACCTGATGTTAAAGCCTAAATCTGGCGCTGGCCAAAGTCTGACAGTATGAGTTCAAGGGGATCGCTGAGCATAGCTTGTGAGGGCTGAAGGTGCCTGAGCTTCCCTAGATGGAGACTGGGTGGCAGAGGACTTGGGAAAGGGGATAGTGAAAAACCCTTAACTGGCCAGAGGAGCCAGAGACTCTGGGGGGGGCAAAAAACCTGAGCTCTCTCCCGGACACAGTAGGCCAGGGCTTTGCTCCCCAGGGATGAAGCTTGTAGGCCAAAAGAAAGGCCTATGTGGAGAGATTGCAGACGCAAGGCAGAGCCCTAGGTACAAGCTGGGCAGGGAACAGGGCCCAGGGTGGACACTGCCCGGGCACAATTCCCTCCTGGTACCATATCCAGGATTCCTGAATCTCCAACGCTTCAGGACTCATGCCTGATTTGTATCCCCCACCCCCTGCCCCCAGCTGTTCTTGAAAGCGTAAATTCACCTCCTCCAGAAAACCTTTCCTCAGTCAGAATCAGGCCTTCTTCCAGAGTCTTTGGCCTGCCTCCACACCAGCACATATCTTGAGGATTTTGATTAATTATATCTATCCCAGGGTTCCCTATTCTCTTCTCCCTGAATATAAGCTCTGGGTAGTCCCAGGCCCACTCAAGCCACAGTATTCAGATTGTTCTCAAGGTATTTGTGTGTGAAATGGCATTTCCAAGGCAGGTGGGGTGGGGTAGTGGAGGTAAGGAGAATGGAAATACCCCTGGGGACTTTTTCTGGCATAATAGTCCAGTTGGGGCTTGGCGGCAGCTTGATGTCTAGCAGGCCCAATCAGAAGATAACTCTGGGGGAGACCTGAGAACCAAGCCTTAGGATGAGGCCTTTCATGACACATGACATGCAGCCGAGAAGCCCCAGAAGGCACTCAGGCCTGGATCTGGGGTGGCATGACTCCCTGCCTGACCCCCAGCTCAGCAGAGCCTTCTTTTTGTCAGCAGCAGTGGCAGCCGGCTGATGCAGGCCATCTGCAGGTACCGCGCCATTCTCTAGCTATGGGTCCATTACTTCCCTCCCCAGCCTGCCCCACACAGATCCTGCCCCTCGGAGTCACTTGGGTCTCTATCTGTGCCAGGGTGGGCAAGTCAAGCCCGCAGTGCTCTTGGGCTCAGTGGCCCAGAACACACATGCCTGCTCAGAGAAGCAGCTGCAGGGCTGCCCCAGCACGCTCCCAGTTGCCCCAGACCTCATGGGGTGCCAGGGTGGAAATGTCAGTCCTCACCTGCAGGGCCAAGCTTGCCCATGCTCCTGATGCCCTTTCTCACCAAGCTCTTTTCGTGGTCCACGTTCACCTGGGCACTGAGACTTGCTCTCCCCTTTGGCACAGAGGAGGACAGGTCCCTCTCAGGCTGGTTCCTCTCCCAGGACTTGGAGGTGAGCGATGGTAAGGAGACAGGGAAAAGGGACTTCCTGGGACAGTGCGCCTCAAGGGGTATGCCAGTGTCGGGCTGTGGTGGAGGTGGTGAGCATCCCACTGCTCCCCCACCCCAGCCTGCAGACCCCCAGAGTTGGCAGCAATTGCACGGAGAATTTTGTAAAAGGCCTAAAGAACGCACTGACCCAGCGTTCTGGAAGTAAGGAAGATTTATGTCTGAATCGGGTCACTCTGCATTAACGTTTTCTGAAACAGAAAACCATCCCAGAGGTGTGTGAGATGGAAGGACTTCCGGCCCCAGCTCTTCTGTCTGGAGTTTCTTCACTTAAACACTCATGGCCCTCTCATCCTGGTTAACAGGTTTTCTCTAAGATGGGGGGATGGTGAGGAGAAGCACGCCTCTTGGAGCTGTCCTTCTCGGTCATCCACCACCCCTAGGAGGTTATTCTGAGGATCCCCGTCCCTGCTTCCCTCACTCACAGAACTCAGAGAAACATGTGTGGTGGGAAATCCAGGGGCCTGAAGGCCATTTATTGAGCCGATATGGATGTCAAGAAGAGGGGGTACATCTGGGGTAGGCCTGGGTAGAGGCATCTGCAAGATAAGAGGGTGAAGCGGACAAAGGCAAGTCAGAGATGCAGTGTCCGGGAATGAGAGATAAGATGGGGGTGATGGGGAAAGGGAATTCTGAAAGAGGGTGGTGGGTGTGTGTGAGAAGGCATCCTTAAGTGGGAATGGAGGTGTCTTCTGAAGAGAAAGTGAGAAAGAGGGGATCTCTACCAAGTGAGGGAGCAGAGGGCCCCCAAATGTCCTCTGAAGGGACAATGGGGAGAATCCATCAAAGAAGGGGAGTGGCAGGCAGGAATGTAGGCGAAAGTCCTTCTCTAAGGACCCAGGGCAGAGAGGCTGGGGCCATGGGGGTGGGCGGTACGGGGGAAGAGGTGCACTGGAGCACAGCCACTGACAAGTTGGGCTTGGGGGAAGCCTAGGAGACAGCTGAACACCCCCCTCCTCAACCCAGGTTTAATCTCTTAATCTCCCTCATTAATCATTCCCCTCCTCCTACACCCCTCAGAGGATCTGGTTTCTCCCCAGCTCAGGTTCCAGGGGCTTTGCTGGGAAAAGTCCCCTCCTGAGGCCCCACAATTGTCTGGACAAATCCCTGGCTGCTGGGATGACCCTAGCTGGGCTCTGCTGTCAGCAACCTCTTCCCTTGACTAGTCTCTCTTTCCCTTTCCTCCCCCCACACCTACCCCCATTGTCCAACCCCATCTGTAAGCCTGGCTGCAAGGGGAAAAGGTTGAGAGACAGAAGGGGAGGAAAGCAAAGGCCCCTCAGGAGCGCTCCACAAGAACACACAAGAGTAACTAAGAGTAGAAGAGATGACATAAAAGCTACATAGAAGATGCATGAGCGAAGGTCACGGTGTCTTTTTGGTGGCAGGACGTGAGCTAGGCAGTTCCTGCAGCCTCCCTAGAAAGACCTTCTTTGATTGCAGACTAAGTGAAACCACCAGCATGGTTCAGAGGGCTGAGGCCTCCTGCCTCTCTGCCACCTGCCACCATTAATAATCAGTTAACAAGGTCCTAAGGCCTCTCAGCTTTCCACTGTCTGCTCTCTGACCCAACAGTGGGCCCACTGGGCTGAGTTTATTGCTTAGGCTGCCATGAAGGTACTATGTGAGTATCTGGGTGTGTCTTAGGGGACGGGGAGTGTCATTGGAGGGAGTCCTTTATCAAGAAGACCCTGTGTTTCTCCACCTTTGTTGGATGTGGACTAGGTCAATGCCTCCGGTTACATGAGGTTCCCTGACCCCCATTATCAAAGTGCCTTCCTGTCCTTGTCAAGGAATCTTTATCCAGGTGTCTTGGCTCTCCCAAGCTCTGTTTGGTGCACCCCATCTTCAGGCTCCACTTGCCCCAGAGCAGACAGGTGGACTCAGAGGATCACGGCACAAATGGTGGGAGGAAGTCTACAGAGAAGGTGACCAGGAGGGACTTCATGGCACTGTTTGAAGAAAACCCCACGTTCCCTAGGAATGGTGAGTTCCCCAGGAGTGGTGGGGCTTCTCTGCCTCTGTGATGTGACCTGTGAACAAAATCCTTGCCCTGTTGAACCTTCACTGGTGAGCAGTGCTGTCCCAGAGCTGCCTTCTTCCTACAGTGGAAGGATGTGGTGTGAGCCCAGGACTAGAATAAGTGTGGGAGAGAAGGAAGATGGGACTCGGATAAAATAGAAAAGAATATCCCTGGTCTTAGAATTTGCAGTTGGGTTTGTAGGGGTTCTGTCTCCAGATCTGGTTGGGTAGATGAAGTCTGCCCTTGAGGTTACTCTTCTACAGGGAGTGGCCCTGATGCTCTGGGGCAGTGAGTGGTTCCCACTGTTGCAGATGCTGGGTGGTTTTTGGGCCTCTCCAGGCTGAAGGACCCATACTCCAACTATAGGAGCTTAATAGGAAGACAAAGACAGACAGATCGACTGATAGATGGAAAGACTAATCAGGAGGCCCTCAGTGGAGGCCAGTCTTCACTGGCCTCCTGGGCAGTAACAGCAGCTCTGGTTTGCTGTGTTCTCTTTCCTGAGATCCAGGTCTCCGGCCGGTTCTCCGTGTGTTTAGACTTCCTCGAGGCCTCTGAGCCGTAGCAGGACGGCCTTGGATTCGGCCAGACAGCCAGAAGAATCCACTCACCTGCGCTTGCTTCCCCCTGGCATCCCCAGAATCCCCGGTTACAGTCGCCCTGCCCTCCGGTCCTCCCAAGTCTCCAGTCCCCCAGCCCCCAGCGCCACGCTAATAACTTCCAGCCGCCGGACCTCTTTAAGAGAGTTCCGCAGGGGTGGGGCGGGACGAGGGGGCCAGGTTAGGAGATAGAGGTTCTTACTAGGTGAGGCTGGGGACCCTACCACTGTCAGCTCTGCTCTTTCTTCTTGAAATTTCGCAAATCCCCAGCCGTTGGGGCCAGGGAAGGCAATTTTATTGCCGACGACTTTATGAGCCAGAGCTGCGGCTAGGCGGGGAGTCTGTGGTACACAGAATCTGGGGGCCGCCCAGGACGGGCCCAGCCCGAGTGTGCACTGGGCCGCGTCTGGCAGCGCAGAGTAGCCCTGCGGCCCGGCCTGGCCGGTGGTTCCGCCGGTTTCTCTCCGCACCTCCCCATTCTGTAGAAATACCGCTGCCGGGACGTCTACCAGCTCCAGACCCACCGCGGACCTGGGGTGGGGGGTGGGGGCGCAGGAGGAGGGGCACACAGGCTCGGGCCCAGCGCGGGGGGCGGGTCCGAGGCGGGGGGCCCAGATCGGGAGCCGTGCTGGGGCCCAGGCAGCTGCGGAGCCGAGCGCGGCGGGCGGCTGGCCCGCCACAACCCCGATGGCCATGAGCTCGGGATCCGAGCCCCGGACACCCTGGACATCCTTCAGCATCGCAGACATCCTAGGCTCGTGCATGATTCCCCGAAGGCCCTCTGTGTCGCGGCCTCCAGAGTCGAACCAGGGTCCCACGTCGCCGCTGTGCGCGCTGGAGGAGCTGACTAGTAAAACTTTCCGCGGACTTGACGGGCACACACCGCAGCCCTCTGAAGGTATAACTCCGGCGAGGTCGCACACTGTGACTTGGCCTTCTCCCCATTCCTCTCCTCCAGGTTCCTGGTCTCGAACCTTCGTTCACCCTGGCCGCTACCCTAATCTGCACCCTGCCCGCGGCCCACGTGCCGGGGTTTGCCTCTTCCTCTCCTCCCCTCCCCGCCGTTAGTTCTCAGGCTCCGCTGCCGCTCCTGGAGGCCGCCAGAGCTGGGGGAAAGGACCAGACTGTCGAGAACTGAGCGACCCTTGGGTCCGTTCGCTGTAGGCGGAGCAATCGCGACAGAGAAAGGCCGGAGAGGAGACAAAAGGCTGTAAATGAGTGAGCTAGGGTTAGGACCGCACAGAAAATGCTGGGAGGTGAGGCTCGGGCTTCGCCGAGTGACCAAGCTCCGCTCCAAGCTGCTCTCTTCTCGAGAGGGCTGAAGGAGCAGAGGGGCCCTAGAGCCGCAAGGGCCGCGGGACTCGGGACTCTGCTTTTCCTCGCCCTTTGTACCCCACTCTCCCCTTTTTGGGCCCGAAGAGAGAGTGCTTGTGTCATCCAAAACGAATAAGCCGAGAATGCCCGACACCCACGAGTTTAAAACAGGGCGTGATCAGGGTTCTGTTACACTCACCATGCCAGCTGGCTGCCCCTACTCTGACCATGGTCGGCCCCCGCCACTGGTGCCGGCCTGACCTGCAAGTCCGCTCCAGCAGGGGCTCCGGAAGGCCTCAGAGTCCCAGCCCTGTACTCCAGACGGTGCGCCCGTTCTCCTCTGGCTTGTCCCGCCTTCCTCCCAGTCCCCCGACCCCGCGAGATGCCCTCATCCTTCTGCCTCCCAAGGGTACCCTGGAGACCGGCTCCACTTTGCGCCCCACACCCCGGGCTGAAACACCACCGTCGCCCCTCGAAAAGTTCGGGAAGGGTCCGCGGCTCTGGCTCGGGTTCACCTTCTGGCTCCGCACCAAACCTCCCCACTCTCTGACTTGACCCCACGCCCGCTTCTCCTCAAGGACCGAAGTCTGACTCCCCCAGGCTAGGATCCTGGCTGACCCCAACCCTGTCCCCGCAGGCCGCGCGGCCCCGGGCGCGCTGGGCTCCGGCCAGGCTGGCCGCAGACGGCGGAAGTCACGCACGGCGTTCACCGCGCAGCAGGTGCTGGAGCTGGAGCGGCGCTTCGTCTTCCAGAAGTACCTGGCGCCGTCCGAGCGCGACGGGCTGGCGTCTCGGCTCGGCTTGGCCAACGCGCAGGTCGTCACGTGGTTCCAGAACCGGCGCGCCAAGCTCAAGCGCGACGTGGAGGAGATGCGCGCCGACCTGGCCTCGCTGCGCTCGCTGTCCCCAGAAGCCCAGTGCCGCCTCGCGCTGCCGGACGGCGCCCCTGGCCTCGGCCCTGGCCCCGCCCGGCCTGACTCGGAGCTCCACCTTTCTGACGAGGAGATACAGGTGGACGATTGAAGGCAAAGCTGCCTCTAGGGCTCTGCGGCGCTGACCTCCGCCCCCCCCCCCCCCCCCCCCCCCCCCCCCCCGGCGCCCTGTCCGGGTTCACGGGGTAGGAGGGAGGGTGTCGACCCACGCCCCTTTCGGCTCACAGTCCAGACGCCCACCTTCCCCGATTGTTGAGAATAAACTCCAGACTTGGCCGCTGCTGCTAAGTCGCTTCAGTCGTGTCCGACTCCGTGCGACCCCATAGACGGCAGCCCACCACGCTCCCCCGTCCTTAGGATTCTTCAGGCAAGAACACTGGAGTGCGTTGCCATTTCCTACTCCAATGCATGAAAGTGAAAAGTGAAAGTGAAGACGCTCAGTCGTATCCGACTCTTAGTGACCCCATGGACTGCAGCCCACCAGGCTCCTCCGTCCATGGGATTTTCCAGGCAAGTGTACTGGAGTGGGTTGCCATTGCCTTCTCGCAGCACTCCTCAATCCTGGCGCCCGGAGCAAAACCTCCTGATTATTGCGAAGATTCCATGCTTTGCACTGTGCCGAGCGCTTTAAATCCGATGTTTGCTTTAACTCTCATAGCAACCCTATAAGGTAGGTGATACGGTTATGTCCGTTTTACAAAAGAAGAACCCCTAAATCAGAATGTAGACCCAGGCATCCAGCCAGCCTTCAGATCTGGTGCTTGTCAGCTTTCTGCTCCAGAGACGCTGGGTGTGGGGAAGGGCACTGGACTCTGATAGCTGCCAACCCCTCCTCTAGCCCCTGCCTTGGGGCTTCCCTAGTAGCTCAGCTGGTAAAGAACCCGCCTGCAATGCAGGAGACACAGGTTCGATTCCTGGGTCGGGAAGATCCGCTGGTGAAGGGATAGGCTACCAACTCCAGTATTCTTGGGCTTCCCTGGTGGCTCAACTGGTAAAGAATCCGCCTGCAATGCGGGAGACCCCGATTTTATTCCTGGGTTGGGAAGATTCCCCAAGGAAGGGAAAGGCTACCCCACTCCAGTATTCTGGCCTGGAGAATTCCATGGACTGTATAGTTCATGGGGTCTCAAAGAGCTGGACACAACTAAGCGACTTTCTCATCACTTCTCTTCAGAGGTCGCCTTAGTTCCAGAACTCCACTCGGGGTTTGATCCGCCACCGCCTGGCAGACCTTGCACCTAACAGACTAGTGCCAGAGTGACAGCGTCCCTCCTGCCTCTCCTCCTTCCCCACCCTGAGGCTACTTGTTAATAGGGTTCCGACCCTTTGTCTTTTTCCCCAGGAGAGTCCTACACTGAGACCCAGGCAAAGTGATAAGCGCTGGGAGAGGTGACTACCCCTGCTTCTGGGACCTCCACCCCACCTTGCGCTGGTGGGAAAATGTCCCCACCAGGATGGTGGTGGTGGCACCGGGAGGGTGGGGAGGACTGATCCTACACTCTGAGGCAGAGCTTGGGGTAGCTGCTTGCAGGGTAGAGAGCCCAGCCCACCTCCTCCAGCAGGCTTTCCTGAGATAATTTCTAATGCTGCTGATTAATCATCCTCCCTCGTGTGATGGGGAGGGAGTGCAGGTCTTCCCTGAGCTGGCCATCCCCGCTCTTGGTTAGGTGCCTTCCTGCTTCCCCATCATTGACTGGAACAGATAATGACTACTAACTAGTATAGAGCTAAGAACCTGTCATCTATCATGTACAAAAAGTATTCTTTGCACCTGTGTTGCCTCTTCAGTACACATATACAACACACACATACCTCCCCTGGTTCCTGTTCAGGATCCCTTCTGTATTCCCTTCATGCTCTTCTAAAGTCTGCCTTTCTGGAAACTTTAAATTGGAATGACCAACTCATTCGTGTTTGCCTAGGATTTTCCCAGTTTTAGCACAAAAAGTTCCACACCTTTGGAAATCCCTGTCTCAGGAAAACCACGATGTTCAGTCATTCTGCTTTCCTGCCCTGGGGACTCAGAGCTCAGGCACTGGGTCAGAACCCCACCAGTTAGCAGTGTGAGTGTGCGATAAAGTGGAGGCAAGGTGTCAGGAGTCCTATGGCTCTTGGGGAAGATTCAAGCCCAGGACAGTCTAAGAGGCACTGGGGAGGGGATATTGCTTTTGAGAGGCTAGAACCCTCCTCTACTTAAGGCTTCCTAAATTCTAGCCCAGGGCTGCCACCTCTTATAATCAAGCCTTGAATAAACAAAACTCAAACCTGTAACACTAAAATAGCCTCTTGGATGGGTGTCTCCTCTGCTAGGTCCTAGAGCTGCTGCTGCTGCTGCTGCTGAGTCACTTCAATCATGTCTGACTCTGTGTGATCCTATGGGCTGTAGCCCACCAGGCTCCTCTGTCCATGGGATTCTCTAGGCAAGGGTACTTGAGTAGGTTGCCATGCCCTCCTCCAGGGGATCTTCCCAACCCAGGAATCAAATGTCTCCTGCATTTCAGGCAGATTCTTTACCTCTGAACCACCAGGGAAGCCCAGGTCCTAGGACAGACCTTCTCAAATATCAGGATGCCTCAGAATCACCTGGAGGGCTTACTGAAACACCAACTGTTGTGCCCTACTCTTAGTTTCTGATTCAGAAGGCCTAGGGTGGGCCTGAGAATTTGCATTTGTGAAAAGTTGCCAGGGGACACCGATGCTACTGGCACAGGGGACGTGCTTTGCGAACCTCAGTCCCACAAACTCCGGCACTTTGTGAGATAAGCGGCAGTTCAGTTACAGCCCTCTCTTTCTGGCATGGGAATCATGAATATGTAGGACAACTTCAGATAAAAATCAGTTTATTGAACACTCACTATGTCCCAGACTTTTGGTAGGTATTTTCTCACACTTTCTCTTTCAGCCCTCATAGCAGCCCTGTGAGGTAGGGATCACCCACATTGTACAGAAGAGGAAACTGACGCACAGGTGTTAAGAAATCTGCCCAAGGCGACACAACTTGTAATGCCAGCCTGCATTCCGCCATACAGTATTTAACAGGCCTGCAACCGTAAACAAAAGAACCTGGGAAAGCCTTAAACAAAGGAGGTGTCTCAGCGCCGCCTATCTCTAGGTACAAATGGTGTTGAGTAAGACCCATAGGGCAGCAAGAGTCATTTATCCTGATAAACTGTTCTCCAAAGAAAAGCATTCCGGGAGGCCTGCAGATCCACATTTTAATGAACTGAGAGTCCCAAGCAGAGTCAGGGAGGAACCAGCCAGGAGGAGCTGTCAAGATCTTAGAGGAAAAACTAGAAGGAGGTCGTGTTTCTTATAGAGAAATTAGAGAATTTTAGTGTTTTTTAGGGGCAGTGATCTTGGGTAGAAAAACTAAGTAAATTCACATGGGGGAAATGCTAGTTACAATGCCCAGTGCTGGAGTGGAGAAAAAGTAAGACCAAATGAGCAGAAGCCTGTGTATCTGCTGAGGCTCCATCAGTGTGAGAGCCAGCAGGTGGGGTATATGGAGATGTATGGATTCTGCCAGCTCCAGGAAGGGGCTGGTAAGGGGCTTCCCAAATGCATACCCTTGGTGAATCTTCTAGCAGTGGAAGGAGGTGAGCATCAGAACCACTGGACAAAGGAGAGGTCAGAATATGCGTAGAAGTGTGGACAGGAAGCAAGGCATGAGAACTGAGGCTGGAGAGGACAGGGTGAGAACTGGGATTAGGAAGAAGTGGGCTTCCATCAAGCTGCAGATCAAGACTTAGGCCTTATTCATCACTGTGACCCCATTCCTGAGCACAGAGCTCTGGCTGGTGAGTTCCCCAAGACCAAGAGCAAGCTTCAGATGCCCCTACAGACAGGTCTGTTATAGTCTGAGAATCTGAATTTTTGTATAGATCTCTTCTTGAGCCTTGGGGGATTCTATTTTTCCTTACTGCTCCCAGAAGCCATCTGCTTAAGAACCAAAGAAAGGCTATTTCAGCTTTCTCTGATGAGAGAAAGGAGCCCTGCATCCACTCAAGAGGTATGACTGTCTCTGTGTCAAGAGGTATGACTGCCAGGGCTGTTCCCATCCATGGTTTTAGAGTACAGGTCTCACAACGTGCAGTGAACTGCTCCTACACTGTGTCCTTTATCCCTGTGGGATGCACACACGGCCCGGCCTTATCAGGGACAGGTTCTCCTTCATCTGGTGTGAGGTAGATGCTGGGGCCCAAGTTCCAGGATGCCCCAGCCCTCTGAGGAGTCCTGGAGGTGGAGAGGACCGGGTCTTCTGCTCTGAGTCTGGGGGAAGGACCAGATTGGCTCAGGTTGGGGATGATGCAAGGGTGGAGATAGAAGGCCAGGGGCCCTTGAGGCAGTACTTCCAGGGCAACTGCAGGAGAAGAGGCTTAAAGGCCCCAGCTCAACATGGAAAAATGGATGGAGAAATTCAGTTGACAGAGGCAGCCCAGAGATTCCTCTTCACTGGTACTGCTGAGGAAGGAGAGGGGGGCCACCGGACACCTTCCAGCAGGGCTGCCCATGCCCCCCTTATCCTATGCATCCTGTACCCCTTACCTGTCTGAGGCAGAAAGCAGCAGCACTTGTGATTGCAATCTCGGCCAGTTCTCTCTGTGGCCCTCTCGGCATAAGAGCGGGCCTGATCCCCTTACCAGGGTGACTTGCAGGAGGCAGGAATGTTAGCTCCCAGACTGCGTCAGGCTGGGACCCGCCTCTCAGAGTCTCCAGAACACACCACTGCCTCTTCAAAATGCTTTGGTCCCAGAGGAATTAGAAAGCAGAAGGTTGAGGTGTCAGTGAAGTCAAGGAATGTTAAAACTTGCCTTTTCTCAAACTGGCTCCAGCTCCTAGTACCACTAGGACATTTTGGTAGTAGCTTAACCAGAAAATGTCAATGTACACCTGATCCCCACCCCATCCCACCCAAATTCCTCTTCTGCTTCCAACCTCAGACCCATTACCTGCAGTCCCATCAAGGCCTTGCCCAGGCGGAAGAGGCCCCAGGGGCTACATCAGTCAGGGCTCACACCAGCTGACCCAGCAGTTCATTGCAGAATGAGCAATTTCCAAATAACCTGATAAAAAATAAAGTGGGCCAAAGTCTGGGTCCTTGGCACCCAGCCTTGCCCTGATAGCTCAGCACAGAGGCCACCCCCACCCCCCACCTACTAGTGGTCCTGGGGGTTGAGCTTCAAGACTTGGGTGAAAAGGACCATGGCCTTGTGGTAGAAACCATTTTGAGCAAAGCTGGTACCCAACTTTGGGGAGAAGGGAGAGTGGGAAGTTCAGATGGGGCTATCCTAGGGAGGGATGGGTGAGGAAGGAGAAAGAATCTCACTTGCCAGCTCCTGGCTCTGTTGTAAGGCAGCTGCCAGCAGTCCTGGAGATAACCTAGGGATGGGAAGCAAAGTCAAGGCCTCAGCCTCCCCAAATCCTTCTCCTTTGTTCAAACACTTTGCATCATGCAACACATGGAGTCCTCATGACAGTTCTGCAAGATCGAATCAGCCCTACTTTCCTGTAGAGAAAACTACCCTGGGTCAGGGGGACAGTGATGGATCTTGATCCCTAGTGTCTCAACCTTGGGGCCAGAGAACTCCTTCTACTAGTCACTGCCCTCAACCCTTAGTAGATCACCTCTCTTCCCAAAGCCCTCTGGCACCCCTTCCCACGGTTCTAGCTGAGGTTCTTCCGCCCACCTCCTCACCTCTGCCTTATGACTGCCTGGGGCTCTCTTCTTTTGGAGTACTTCCTTCCTCCCAGTTCATCTTTTCTTGGAGACCCAGGCTTCTGCCTTGGGGCTAATGACTTAGTCCCTTTTCTCTGTGGGCATTGAGGGGTCAATCTCCAACCTTGCCGAAAGCCAGAGACACAAAGGTACTATTAACAGATAGATCCAGTGAGTCTTGTGAGCAGAAAGGAAAGTTAAGGAAGGGCAGGGATGACGTATGTCCTAGAGTAGTGGGAGGAGAGGGCAGGCAGAGACCATGAAGGGAAGGAAGGAGGCTCTTTCTTCTTCCTCGCTACACTGTCCCTGAGCTGGGTTCCCAGAGCTGGACGGGGGTCTCCCATCGCCATCTGCAATGGCCTCAGCCTGAAGGGAAGGTGAATAGCTAGAGCTGGGATCAGCTTGAGCTGCCCGCTTTTCCAGTCCCACCTCCTGGCACTTGGTGCTCTTGGGATCTGCCTGCAGACATTCGTGTTGGACTCCCTGCCATCCTTCTCCAAGTGCTCTCTTCGCTTCTGATCCTTTTGACGCTGTAGTAACAATGACAAAGAAGAGGAGGATGTATTTTGAGCACTATACTTAAACATCCACACACATCCACAAACAAAATTTGTAACTTGAGACCAGCTCTTCATGTGGACAATATATACTATATGCCATGTTACTGGGCTAAAAGCTTTGCATACACTATGTCACTTAATCTTGAAGCTCTCTGAGGTAGGTTTTGTTGTCATCCTCATTTTACATGTGAAAAAGCAGATTAGACAGTCACCAGGCAGAGGGCTCCTAGAAAGCAGGCAGATTCCAGCGCAGGCAGCAGAGTGTGACTCTACAACCACCGCACCTAATGGCCTCCAGGAGACCCTCCAGTCCCTGAGCCCTGCGGGCCCCCCAGCCATCCTGAGTTCTTTCCTACTCCCGCCCCCAAATTCCTCAGGGCTCCCACTCCTTTTGCCCTCCAGCTACCTTCTTCCAGAGTCTTTTCTTCTCTGCTTTCTCTTTCACACACTCCTCCTCAGGCATCAGCTCCTTAGCAGGTTGCTGGCTTCCTGGAGGATCCTTCTCCACAAGCCATCATTTCTTGATCATTTCTCCATCAAAGAAAACCCACTATGTCTTGGGATGGGAAGGGGAAGGGAGGCTGGTATTGTGGGGAACTCTGAGACAGGGCAAGGAGCTTGGCTGGGTTAACGTCTCCACCATGGCAACCACAAACTAGCTACCCAGCCTGGAGAATTTGACAGGCTGACCTCTCCCTGTTCAGCATCTCAAAACACGCTGCTGGCTTTCATGGTGTTATTGCCTCCCTTCACTAATTCTCCTGCTTTCCCAAGGGCTGAAGGTGGCATTCAGTCCAGACCTCTTCAGCATCCTGTCCCTACTCAGCCACAATGACGCCCCTGAGATGGAGCCCTCTTACCTGCTCTTCCAGCTATGTCCCTTGTCATATCCTTGAATATGAACATCCCCATATAATCCACCCTGGGGCTAGCTCGATGCCTAAATGAGTGCCACAGTTCCTGGCTGGCCTCTTTCCTGCACTTTATCTGTTTCTTTCCCAAACCAAGTTCTCAGCAATTATGCCTGGTCTCAAAATTTTCCAGTAATCCTCCAATGCCAGGGCCACAGGCAGGATTGAGTCTAGCCTGGGACTTGGACCCTTCCAAAAAGCCCCCTGGCTATGCTTTCCAGTCTTCTCTTACAATCTGCCCTTACTTAGCTGCTGCCCTCCCTCTGCTATCAGGCTCCTTCCAGCCTTGGGGGTCTTCCCCTAGCTGTCCTTGAATCCTTTCTGGCTCTGAGCTTCTTTCTCACCACACTTTGCCTTACCTTCAAGATGAAGTTCAAGTTCAAATCCCATTTCTGCCTAAAGCCTTTCCAGACTCTTTCAACTCCAGTTTGTGTGTGTGCGCTAAGTCACTCAGTCGTGTCTGACTCTGTGCGACCCCATGGACTATAGCCCCCCAGGCTCCTCTGTCTGTGGAATTCTCTAGGCAAGAATACTGGAGTGGGTTGCCATTTCCTCCTCCAGGGGATCTTCCCAACCCAGGGTTCAAACCTGAGTCTCCCACATTGCAGGCAGATTCTTTACCATTTGAGCCACCAGGGAAGCCCCTCCAGTTCTCTCTGCCCTCACTCAAAAAAGCAGCACTAACATAGCCTGTGGAATATAATTTAAAAGCTTGTTATTCATTGGTTTTTATTGCTCTTAACTGGCCAGGCAGCACAGAGCTGGAGAGAACACTGTGCTGGAGCAGAGCTGCTTGCACCTTAGTTCTCTCTGCCACTGCCCGGCTGTTTGATTTTGGACAAGTCATTTAACTTCTCTGGACCTCAGCTTACTCATTCACAAAATAAGGCAAGTCCCTTCAAGGCTTGCCCTGGACATTCTGTGGTTCTAATGAGGATTGTTTCCTTAGTAAGTGTTCTGTTCAGTTCAGTTCAGTTCAGTCGCTCAGTCGTGCCCGACTCTTTGCGACCCCATGAATCGAAGCACACCAGGCCTCCCTGTCCATTACCAACTCCCGGAGTTCACTCAAACTCATGCCCATCGAGTTGGTGATGCCATCCAGCCATCTCATCCTCTGTCGTCCCCTTCTTCTCCTGCCCTCAATCCCTCCCAGCATCAGAGTCTTTTCCAATGAGTCAACTCTTCGCATGAGGTGGCCAAAGTATTGGAGTTTCAGCTTTAGCATCAGTCCTTCCAAAGAACACCCAGGACTGATATCCTTTAGAATAGACTGGTTGGATCTCCTTGCAGTCCAAGGGACTCTCAAGAGTCTTCTCCAACACCAGAGTTCAGAAGCATCAATTCTTCGGCGTTCAGCTTTCTTCACAGTCCAACTCTCACATCCATACATGACCACTGGAAAAACCATAGCCTTGACTAGACAGACCTTTGTTAGCAAAGTAATGTCTCTGCTTTTGAATATGCTATCCAGGTTGGTCATAACTTTTCTTCCAAGGAGTAAGCATCTTTTAATTTTATGGCTGCAATCACCATCTGCAGTGATTTTGGAGCCCCCCAAAATAAAGTCCGACACTGTTTCCACTGTTTACCCATCTGTTTCCCATGAAGTGATGTGACCAGATGCCATGATCTTAGTTTTCTGAATGTTGAGCTTTAAGCCAACTTTTTCACTCTCCTTTTTCACTTTCATCAAGAGGCTTTTTAGTTCCTCTTCACTTTCTGCCATAAGGGTGGTGTTATCTGCATATCTGAGGTTATTGATATTTCTCCTGGCAGTCTTGATTCCAGCTTGTGTTTCTTCCAGCCCAGCGTTTCTCATGATGTACTCTGCATAGAAGTTAAATAAGCAGGGTGACAATATACAGCCTTGACGTATTCCTTTTCCTATTTGGAATCAGTCTGTTGTTCCATGTCCAGTTCTAACTGTTGCTTCCTGACCTGCATATAGGTTTCTCAAGAGGCAGGTCAGGTGGTCTGGTATTCCCATCTCTTGAAGAATTTTCCACAGTTTATTGTGATCCACACAGTCAAAGGCTTTGGCTTAATCAATAAAGCAGAAATAGATGTTTTTCTGGAACTCTCTTGCTTTTTCAATGATCCAGCGCATGTTGGCAATTTGATCTCTGGTTCCTCTGCCTTTTCTAAAACCAGCTTGAACATCTGGAAGTTCACAGTTCACGTATTGCTGAAGCCTGTCTTGGAGAATTTTGAGCATTACTTTACTAGCGTGTGAGATGAGTGCAATTGTGCGGTAGTTTAGTAAGTGTACGCCATCTTTAAAACCAAACAGAAAAAGGCCCGCCTTGACCTTCTATTTCTCCCCAAAACACAGTCTATGCTACTCTCTTAATTCATGACCTGGCCACACATGATCTGGTCACCCAATCTCTTCAGGAAATCACCTCCTACCCTTTCATCCTCTTCCAACTGCAGCAGTCTCCTTTGAAGTTTCTACAATGCGCCAAGTGTGCTCCCATTTCAGAGCTTTTGTATGTGTTATTTCCTTTGCCTTGAATGCTCTTTCCCCAGTGAGTGGCTCAGTCCTTCACCCCTTCAGATCCCTATTTAAATCTTCCGGGGAGGACTTCTCTGACCACTCCATTTAAAAAGTGAAACCTCTCAATTCTCAGTGCTCCCTAACCTCCTTCTTGCTTTATCTTTCTTTACACTTCTCATATTTGACATATTGTTTATTTGTTAACTGGCTGCCCCCACTAGACACTCCTGATTCAATGAATAGAGGGATTTTTGTCTGTTTGGCTTAATGCTTTCTTCCCAGTGCCTAAAACAGTGTGCAGTACATAGTTGGTGCTCAACAAGTGTACACTGAATGTGCCAAGATGGGTGAGGCAGCTACTGTAATTGAGATTCAGCCAGGAGCTGGGCCTGAAGAACCCTGTGTGATCTAGTGAGTTTGGATTTTGTCTTGTTAGTGATGCGAGTGGATCTGATCTAGGGAGTGAAATGCTCAAATGAAAGAGTACTGGGGAAAGAGATGAATCGAGGCGTGAAATGTTTAGTCAGCAGGTCTTTACAACTGTTCAAGTCAGAAATTATGAATTCTTGAACTAGGGCAGTGGCTGCAGAAGCAGGACTGGAAATAATGGGTTTGATCCAAAAGACACTTCAGAAGTAGATTTTATGACTGAACACAAATGAGGTAAAGGAAAAGAGAGGAATATGGAGACTGGTTCTCAGATTTCTGAATAAAGCAACTGGAAGGAAGTTTGTGTGGTTAATCAAGATTAGAGGAAATGCAATGAATCTGCAAAGATGATGAATTAACTTCTGGACTTGTTGCTTTCTGAGATAACCGGGAAGTTGGAAGTATAGCTTCTCAGTGCTTCCAAATCTGATCCTGTCCCTCCCTCAATAACCCTCCCACCTACTTCAGGACATCCAGACCCATGTGCCAGTCTTTCAAGCCACTTGCTGTCCTCCTTCTCGCCCCTTCTCTCAAACCCATAGCTAAGGTCTCGCTTCACTGAAGTTCTTTTTAAGGTTTCTTTGCTTTAGTGTCTTTGTTCCCTCTGTTCATAATATCTTTCCCCAAGCAACTCCTTGTTGTTTGTTGTTTAGTCACGAAGTAGTGTCTGACTCCTTTGTCACCTCATGGACTGTAGCCCACCAGGCTCCTATGGCCATGGGATTTCCCGGACAAGAATACTGGAGCGGATTGCCATTTCCTTCTCCGGGGGATCTTCCCCATCCAGGGATTGAATCCACGTCTCCCGCGTTGGCAGGTGGGTTCTTTATCACTGAGCCATCCCCAATCCTCAACTACCCACTCCCCAATCCTCAACCCTCCTCTGCCCAATCCTGCCCACTTATCACCGCCGAGTTGTCCCTGGGTCCCCCACCCTCCCTCCACTTGCATCGCGCTGCTTGACAGTAAGCCCCACAGTCTGCTGCTGCTGCCGCTGCTGCTAAGTCGCATCAGTCGTGTCCGACTCTATGTGACCCCATAGACGGCAGCCCACCAGGCTCCCCCGTCCCTGGGATTCTCCAGGCAAGAACACTGGAGTGGGTTGCCATTTCCTTCTCCATTGCGTGAAAGTGAAAAGTGAAAGTGAAGTCGCTCAGTCGCGTCCGACCCGTAGCGACCCCATGGACTGCAGCCTACCAGGCTCCTCCATCCATGGGATTTTCCAGGCAAGAGTACTGGAGTGGGGTGCCATTGCCTTCTCCAAAGCCCCACAGTCACTCCTCTCCAAAGACCCGGGAGAGCACCACAGGACAGCCAGGGAATTCCCATGAGTCCTTTTTACCTCGGCGGCGCAGCAGTCCTCAGGACCGAATACCGTGCAGTGTTTGGAGACAGCAGCGACCCCCAGCGGGCAGCCAGGCCGCAGAGGAAAGCCTACAGGAAACTAAAGCGGTAGCGCGTCGGAGCCCTCTTCCCGCCTCGCGAAGCACAAAATCCCACTGAAAACAGATCCAAGCGGAGCCCTCCTGGACCCCCTCTGGTCTTGTCTTACCTGTTTACCTAACTTGACTAGCCCCACAGTCTTCGGAATCGGCGCCATCCCCGTCAACAGTGACGCGAGAATGAAAGACAGTAGGGTATTTGATACCGGCCAAGGGCGAAGTGAGACGGAGTATGCAGCCATCTTTGTCGAGGGCGGAAGCATGTGCTTACGGAGCGCCAGAGAGTCCATGACGGTCCCGGCGGCACCCTGACAAGAGCTGAAGGCTCCGGGGATAGGGCGGAGCCGCCGCTGCGGCGGGCGTTGGGCAGTGCGGGGTGGTGGGAATCGTTAGGCTGGTTCCGGACACGGTGTCCCATGGCCCAAGCGTCTCGCTGTGGTGGCCTTCTGCCTCCGCTGGCTGCCGTGCCGCCGTTACGGGCGCAGCCCGGGGGCGCCGAGGAGGAGCAGTGGCAGAGAAAGCGGGCAGGCGCTCTCCGCGGGGACGTTCGTGGCCGGCCGGGGCTGCCGGTTGCCCGGAGCATCCTCTGCCAGGACCCTCGGCCTGACGGGGCTCCGAAAGAGCAGCCGTGGTGGGTGGCGCCGGCGGACGCAGGAGAGCACAGTGAAGCTGGCGCTGTAGACTGGGGGCGGGAGCTGGCAGCTGGCGGCCTGATTCCTCCGGCGCTACGGCGTCTCAGGGCTGTGTTGCTGCGGCTGCAGCGCGAGCGGGAGCAGCTCCTCCAAGCGCGGGATTGCGCCCTCCACCTACAGGCGGCCGTGCGCTTCCTGAGGATCCTGAGTCCCGGCGCTCCATCTCCCAGCCACGGCCTCTTGCTTCAGCTGTGCCGCGACCTGCTACAGCACCTTTCCGGAGGGGCGATCCTGCGAAGCAGGCTTCTGGAGATGCCCCACCCGCTACTCCTGGCACGCCCCGTCGGACTAGCAGCCCAGCGCTTGGATGCTACTGTCGAGATGCGGCTTCGGGCTCTGGGCCGGGCGCCCGCCACCCCAGCCCTATCGTCCCAACTCGCCGACCTGCTGCTGGCACTTCCGGCGTACCACCAGCTGCAGGGGAAAGCCTTCAGCCAAGTCCCAGCATCAGCGGGCCCGTATCCCCCCTGCCGTGTGCTTCGCCTCCTGACGGGGGAGCGGGGTTGCCAGGTGGCAAGTTGGCTGGATGAGGCGCTCAAGGGATCTGGTTTGAGGGACCAGCTCCTCAGACGGTGCCAAGAGGAGCGGGAGCTGTTGCCAGGGCTACTGGGCCTGTTGGGGGGCGTGACAGGTTCAGCCAGCAGTGAACTGGGGCTTGGAGGGGCCGGAGCTTTGTGGAGCCAGTACTGGACCCTGCTGTGGGCAGCCTGTGCTCAGAGCCTGGACTTAAGTCTAGGACCCTGGAGGGACCCCAGGGCAGCGGCACAGCAACTGAGTCAGGCACTGGGTCAGGGTGAGTGATGGGCCTGGGTGGGTGTTTGGGAAGGCTGGAGTCTTTTACTTCCGTATACACCTCACTCACCTGCCACAAGACTACAAAAGCAGGCCCTTTAGAAGGAACATCCCCCACCCCACCCAACCCCTGGGGGTTCAGGTTGTAAGCTTCTTAGCTTTCAAGGCAAGGTCTTGCTTTCCATGCCAGCCTTGAGTCTTGGGAGAAACTTCCCCTCTTCCCCCATCATTGAGTGGGGGAGTGGCTGTGGAAAAGAGACCTTGTTTTCAGGCTCCAGAGTCATTTCTTCCACTAGCATCACTGCCTCAGGAGTGTGAGAAGGAGCTGGCTTCTTTGTGTCGCAACCTAATTCATCAGTCTCTTATTTGGAGCTGGGATCAAGGTGAGGAGGAAGGGGTAATGGCAGTGACACAAGCCCCAGATTGCCCCTTCCTTATCAAACCATACCCCTCATCTTCAGGCTTCTGCCAGGTCTTGGGATCTGCTAGTGGAAATCAGAGCAGCCTTCCCTCATCCTCTTGTACCACCAAACTTTTACAACAGCTCTTCCCTCCTCTCTTGGATGCCCTCCAGGAGCCCAGGTCAGGACTTCTCCTCTGCGGGCCACCAGGTGAGACCAGGTGCTGGGGTTGGGGGGGATAGGAGAACACTGAGGATACCCCCTTTATTCCTTATTCTGTTCGGAAAACTGCCTCTTCCCAAAAGTGCTCCATATCCCTTCAGATATTCTGTCCCTGCTCTCCACAGGTCCTGCACCCCTTGCCCTGGGGCTCTGTACCCTGCAGACTACCTTGCTCTGGTTTTGGAGCAGAACTCAGCAGCATCTGGCAGCGTGGGCCCCACGTTCCTTCCTGCTCCTGATCCAGGACTTACCTGTGAGTAGCTAGGGAACACGAGGGGAGCATCCTACGTTGGGCTCAGAGCTGACTCTGTTTCTATCAAAGCCTCTACTGCAGGAGGCAGAAGCTTTGTCTCGCCTGGCCTCAGAGGAAAGCTTGGCTCTGGATGTGGAGCAGCAGCTGGGCCTGGAGATCCGGAAGCTGACTGTGCAGATCCAGGTAAGGAGAGGCACCAGCTTGGGGGTTGGTGGGGTGGTGGTGATGGTGGTAGAACAACTCAAGTGCCTTGGAATTGCCACTGAACGAATGTATCTTTTCTTGTGTGGACTGCCACTAAATCCACTTTTTGTCCTCTCATTATGGAAATTTTTTTTAAAATACAGAAGAATATAATGGACCTCCATATTCCTACCACTGAGGCCTTAATAACAATCAACTCATGGTCAATTTCTTTCGTTTGTATATCCCAACCCCCAACTCCTATGTCAGGCTCTCCTGTTGTGACTTTAACAGCCACTGATGATCACTGTCTATATCCATTATTTCATTAGAGGGTGCAAGGTGGTGACATTCTAATTCTGTCATCCTTTCTTCATTAGTAATCAGATTACTCTTACAAAGTGAAACTTTAAATTTTTTAATTGACTTATTTGGCTGAGTCTTAGTTGTGGCATGTGCAATCCTCGTTGAAGTATGTGAGATCTTTCATTGTGCATGGGCGCCAGAGTGTGGGGGCTCAGGTGCCCCCTGCATGCCCTCTTAAGTTCCCTGACCAGGAACTGAACCGGGGTCCCCTGCATTGGAAAGTGGATTCAACCACTAGACCACCTGGGAAGTCCCAAGTGAAACTTGCCTCAAAAATTATTTGGTTACTTTGAGGTATATTTTGTAGAGAATAAGCAAGATAAATGATTGACTTTATTTACTAGTTTTTGATAGAATGTTTCTTTTTTTTTTTTTTGGTAAAAGTACAACTTGTATTCTTATTAAAACTCAAAATATTATTCTAGAAGGCTTGTAATGAAAAAATAGCACTTTAATTGCCTCCACCTCAACTTCTAATCCCTGTTCTACAGTGGTGATTTTCATACATTCTTGGCTGTTTCTTCTAATATTTGATTATTTTCCTCTAAATTTATGAATTAAACTCTTGTATTTTAATCTTTCTCCATCTTACACTCTATCTGTTCCTATTGTGGATGATGTCTCTCTGCTTTTTGTTTTCTCTTCCTACCCAGATGTCTCTTTGCCCTGAATATAGGGGCATGGTTGTGTTTAGTCCCTGGCCCTCTGCTCCTCTCTCTGCACCAGGGTGCTGTGAACCCTCACAGTTTAGCCCTAACCCACCATCTGCATCTGCCTGTTGGGCATTTCTACATCAATTTACTCCCATGTCCTCTCTCAATTCAACATGTCCCAGAAGGCTCTTCATGAGTAGGGTTGGGCAGTGATGCTTGTGGGAGCTCTGGGGAGGGAAGGCTTTGGTGAGCATGTGGTAACAGAAGCTCCATACAGGGCCTATGGCTCAAGCTGGTGGATGGGTAGCCTCAGAGCAGCAGGGGTTACTGGAGGTGGGGAGTTCACAGTCCCTTGGGGGAGTAGTGGGGAGATGGCCTGACCAAAGCAAAAGCTCCCTTTGTGTGTGTGTGCGTGTACATGGGCATATACTTTCCCTAGCATGCACATGTCAAGAGTAGGGGTGGAGGATTGTGGAGGAGTAAGTTGTCATCAAGATGTGGAGGGCAGCGAACACCAGCCCACAGATTTTAGACTTTATCTCATAAATGATAGGGAGCCATTTTAAGTTGTAAGTGATAAGAGTTTGATCTAGCTATAGCAGGATAGAAGGGAAGTGGGGAGACATAATACGAGAAAGGTCCAACTCTTGGTAGTTGCAGTGAGAACAGAGCAAAAGGGGCAGGGACAGTGTGCTCACCATGTGAACACAAGGCCGTCTAGTTTCGTGCCTTGCTCCACTGCTGGGTCTGTTCTGGGCTTTCAACTACATACAGCACTGGGACGAAAAAGAAGAATCAGATGTGAATTTTCTCCTCAGCTGGACTGTAATGTCTCATAGAAAAAACTGTCTCAGAGTGTGACCTTGTATTTCCTGAGTGTTGAGTCCAGAATTTCCTAACAAATGTCAGTTGACAAAAGGGTAACTTCTTTATCATATATAAGGGAGAAAGCGGTTCTGGTGTTTGGGCTAAGAGAAGAAGAGTTTGGATTTAGATAGGCTGTTGTCAGGATATGTATCAGGAGCCACAGGGGCCCTCCCCCACCAAGTCTGCCCACCCCCACCCCCCAACCCAGTCCCATCCTCTCTTCAGGCTTCAGGCATACAGTCACCTTTTCTTTAGACCTGCCACAACACACCCCAATTCTTGGGGTTCTTCTCCAAGATGGGCTGTAAACACCTCTCTCTTTTTGCTATCTTCTCCCCCATCCCAAAACAAAACCTATCAAATCAGAGAAACCAAACCAGCACATGGAGTTTTTCTTGGTTTGTGAGTTATAATGCTTTGGAGAAATGAAAGTGGCTATAAAGAATATTCAGTGTGAGGACATTCCAAAGGTTCCTAAATCTCAGAAAGTTATATTGATTGCTCCTGATCTACAAGCAGTCCTTGCCTTCCTTTTCATAGATGACAGAAGATCATACAATTCACTTTTCTCTTTTCAGCTGCTGCCTGTCTGCAGATAATGCAGACCCCTCTCTGTAGCATTTGTTTTTGAACATTGGTGGTAGTGAGGGTGTCTCCATCTTTTTTTTCCCTATTAATGTTCCTATGGAATAAAATTAACCTGGAGTATATCCATTTTCTAAACCAAGCTGAGGAGAGCAGGGTAATCTTAGGGCAATTGTCCATAATCTTTTCTCAGTCCAGGCCTTTGGAAAACTCATTAAAGGCTATAGCATCTCTCCTTGGAAGATGCCCAAGCCCATACAGTTATGCAGACAATTCTGTTCTGGGGCTTTATGGATGCTAGGTTAATAAACACCTCAGATTTAGAAGAGCATATGACTTGACAAATCCCTCACGGATAAGCAAGCCCTTTTACTTTTTCCTTATCCCCACAGCTCCTGCCTGAAGAGTCACTGAGTCTCTTTTTTCAAGAATGTCATAAACAAGCCACACAGGACTTCGAACTCCACATGCCACGGGGTCGGTACTGGCGGCATCGTCTGTGTCCTGGTAACTCATCTTGGCATTCCCTCCCAGGCTTCCCAGGGTAACAGTGTCTAAGCCCCTGTGCGTCCTTGAGGGGCTCCACCTCTCTGCCTCCATCATTGTCCTCACCTTCTTTGTCCCCACACCCTGAAATCCTACCCTATTCCCCCAAATGCTCCATTAGGGGCTGGAGGGATCTCCCTAACCTCATATCCTGTCCTTTCTCTTCTCTCATTCCAGAACTTCCCAGCATTCCTAGTGAGTATGCTGGGTTGGTAGTCCGCAGGGTACTGGAGCCTGTGTTGCAAGGACTGCACGGACTGCCACCCCAAGCCCAGGCCCCTGCCCTGAGCCAGGCGCTGACCGCCATCCTGGGTGCCTGGCTTGACCACATCCTCTCTCATGGGATCCGCTTCAGGTGAGAAGAAAAGAAGGAAGTGGCAGGGCAATGAACAGAGCTGAAAAAAGGGAGGGGAATGGTGGGGAAGAGCAGTTTGGAGAGGCAGGAGGGTCAGGTGGCCACACTGTATCTTGGCCTTCAGCCTGCAGGGGGCGCTGCAGCTCAGACAAGACTTTGGAGTGGTCAGGGACTTGCTGGAGGAGGAGCGGTGGGGCCTGTCCCCAGAACTTCGCCAGACTCTGTTCATGCTCAGCATCTTCCAGCGGCTGGATGGGGCCCTGCTGTGTCTGTTGCAGCAGCCCCTGCCCAAGACTCAAGTCCATAGGAGGCTTCCCCGTTGCTGTGAGTCACTCTCCCTCCCCAGCTCCAGGCTCTCTTCGCCCCAGCTCATTATTCGTAACCCATTCCTATCCTCAATCTGGCTTTAGTGTCCCCCTCGCTAGCCACCTGCCTTCCCCTCCTGCCTTACCAGGTGCATGTAATGAGGTTCAGACCATGGAATTGCCCAGCAGCAGCCTCAACAGCCTGGAGAGCTTGGAGCCCCCTCTTCGGCCTGGAGTATTTCCAACCCAGACAGCTCAGCTGCTAAGCACACTGTGGGGAGGAGGACCTAGCCCTGATGCCTACTTGGTAGGAAACCAGCAGGCCTGGCTTGCTCTGAGGCAGCACCAGCATCCTCGCTGGCACTTATCTTTTCTTTCCTGCCTGGGGACCAGTTCTGAATCCTAAGGACCCTCATCAGAAGCTAGTCAGAGCTCCCCATCTCTATCTGAAAAAGCCCAGACATTTAGAAATGCATATTTTAAAAGCTTAATTGGGAGCTTGGAAGAAAGCATATCTGAGAACCACAAGCTACAGAGAGCCTGGACTTGAAAAGCCAATCCAAGATCACTACTCCAATTGCCTGGAATCCAGAGTAAAGGGCATAATCACAGCTTGAAACTTGGAAGTCAGCATCCTTGGGAGGCTCAGGCACAGTTCCCCATCAGTAAGGACATCTCAGGGCTAGACGCTAGCAGCTAAATCCTGGGAGTAAGACTTTAGGGTTGGATCCCAGGAGAAACGGGAAAAGCAATAGAAAGCAGGGAGCCTAGATGTCACTTCCTCTTAAATCCCAGGAGCCAGGCTAAACACAAGACAGGTTGGGACACTACTACAAAGTAATTCCTCAGGAACCACAGGGGTGGAATTTCTAAACCCAAATCAGTCCCCACGGCCTATGTTACAGTACCCTGTACTCCCCTCCTCATTACTATTTTTAGTCATTTAAGAATAGTGGGCTGTAGAACCTTCACGTGTAAGCGTTAGCTACTCCAGAGTCCACACATTTAATCTGAAGTTACCTGAGTGGGGTTTATCCTCTGGTAGGTGTATAATCCCTGCGGTGGTACTGTCCTCCCCTTGGAAGGGACCAGCACTTAAGACGGTGTTAACCTAGATCTAGCACAGCAGGGTGCAGAGAGGGAGAGGCTGCAGAAGGCGTGTCATCCGAGCCAGGAGCAAATGGCTTTCGCATTATTCACTGTCTTCACCGTGGTACAAGAGGGCTATTGATGTCACGTAGTGTTTATTGAGAGCGTACTTTGGTCCCTCCATATCCTGTGCCGAAACCGTGTCTCTCCTCCCTGGCGTTCCCCCTCTTCTCGGTTGGGGAGCCCAGGGCGGCGGCTTGGGGACCAGCACCGCGAACACCGGCGGAGAATCTGCACCGAGCGGAGGTCCGTGACTGCGGAAGTGCACCGCGGCTCACAGACTCTCGCACCAGAGACACTTCCGCCAGCCAAGAGTCCTTCCGGGGCGGATGTCACCATGGCGGCGGCCTTGGCTCGGCTTGGGCTCCGCTCGGTCAAGCAGGTTCGGGTTCAGTTCTGCCCCTTCGAGAAGAACGTGGAATCGACGAGGTACGAGGGGCAGTGGTGTGGGGCGAAGGGACACGCCTCCCTCCCGCTGGGGATCTAGTCCCTTCTGCCCGGCGCTCACGCCGTTTTCTCACCGTAGGACCTTCCTCCAGGCGGTGAGCAGCGAGAAAGTTCGCTCCACGAACCTCAACTGCTCAGTGATTGCGGACGTGAGGCACGACGGCTCCGAGCCTTGCGTGGACGTGCTGTTCGGTGGGTTTCGTTGGGAGTCGGGCGGGAGTCGCGCGCCCTCGGCTCTGGCCCCGCAGTCCTGGTGCCTGACTCGTTTTTCCCCCTCTAGGAGATGGGCATCGCTTGATTATGCGCGGCGCTCACCTGACCGCCCAGGAAATGCTCACTGCTTTCGCCTCCCACATCCAGGTCAGGGGCGCGGCGGCGAGCGGGGACAAGCCTAGCGCCAGTACCGGGCGCTGACAGCACAGAAGAGACCAGTCAACAGATTTTAACCCAAGACTGCTAAGGACACTTAATTAAGAAGGACTTAATTACTTATATCATTATCTGGAGAGCCACAGAACGCCAAAAAAAAAAAAAGAAAGAAAGAAAGAAAGAAAAGAGGCCTGTGACTACAAACCTAACCAGTGTTTCTGGGACGAGGAAAGACGAGGGGTGCGGACAAATTTGAATTTATTTCAGTTTCTTACCATCACTCACTGCTTAACCCTTTTGAATGTGGCTTCTCCTTCCACTACTCAAGGTACCTCTTACTCTATTAGAAATGCTGTTTTCTCAGTCCTCATCTTTCCATTTCAGTCGCATTTGCCACTCTTAATTCACTCCTTGTGGAACTTCTCTTCCTCTCGGGTCCCTTGTCTTAACCATAAAGGTGTACTACTCTCCTTTCTCTTATTTTTGGGGCATCTTGTCTTCTGTCATGACTTGAACTATCCTCTTGGGTTAAATCCTATATTTCTGCTGGGCTCTAATCTTAACTTCTGTGCTATATAGTCAGGGTACCTACTACCAATTTTCGCCAAATTCCAGCAACACTTTTTGTCCAAAATAAAACTGATAATCTTGCATACTGTCTATAATGATCCTTGAACAACTGCAGGGGTACTCGTATATGCCTATTTTTAAAATAAATACTACATGATCTGTGGTTGTTTGAATCTGCAGTTGTGGAATCATGGATGGCGACTGTAAAGTTATCCCCCCTCCCACTTCTCAACGCTGAAGGAGTGGAGCCCCTAACTCCCTTCCCCACCCTCATTGTTTTAGAGTCAACTGTACTTGCCTCTTCTGACTTCCTTGTTCCTTTAAAAGGCACTTCATCTGCTCAGCCTCGAGCTGAAAACCACAGCTTTATATCTGGTTCTGCCCTCTCCCTTTCCCTGCATATCCAGTCAGTAAGTTCAGAATACTTTGTCTTAAAATCTCCTGAAATGTTCTCTCCATTCCCATTCATGCTCTTGTATTATTGCTGTATTCTCTCACCTGGTCTCCTTTTTTTTCTAACCATTTTCATTCCTTAATTTTATCTTTCCAAAGCATTGGTTTTATGTCTTACTACTACTTGTTTCTGGAAAAGGAAATGGCAACCCACTCCAGTATTCTTGCCTGGAGAATTCCATGGACAGAGGAGCCTGGTGGGCTACAGTCAGTCCATGGGGTTACAAAGAGTCAGACACGACTGAGTGACTAACTTTTCACTACTTGTTTCAGAGAACAGTGCCTAAAGTGTTTTTCATACTAGGTTAGGCTGTGGATCATGAAGTTAATTTAGGGGGTTTTAAATCAGCCTTTAAAAAAAACAGTAAAATAGAATAAAAAGTATTAGAGTGCATGGCACATGGACTGGGAAGTATTCTTTAAGAAACCTAGGTTTTAAGCATATAATCATGAATATAATTATATAAAGTGTGTGGATGTGTTTTTATTTGCAGGTACTTGGTTGCAATATAGAATTATTTCTTACCATAGGTTGTAAGAAAAAATGCTTGATAGCCACTGGTTTAGAGAAAAACTTAAGAATGTTCAGCCAGGCATTCAAGAATCTCTGGACACTGGCTGCTATGTACTTTGCCATATATATCCTCCTACCACATTACTATAGTACTTCTCCGCTTAAAACAGTGATATTTTCAAAGGACTGGTTTTCTCCCCTCTCTCTTTAAAGAAAAACTATCAGGAGGCAATCAAGTGTAGTAAAACCCAGAATGCCTGGGATTGAAGTCCTAGGCTTTTCCCTTAAGTAGCTATGTAACTTTGGACACATTACTTAGTCTCAGTGCCTATTTCCTCATTTGTAAAATGAGGATAATAGTACCTACCTCATAGAACTGTTGGGGCTTCCCTGGTGGCTCAGAGGTTAAAGTGTCTGCCTGGAATCTGGGAGACCCAGGTTCAATCCCTGGGTCGGGAAGATCCCCTGGAGAAGGAAATGGCAACCCACTCCAGTACTCTTACCTGGAGAATCCCATGGAAGGAGGAGCCTGGTAGGCTACAGTACATGGGGTTGCAAAGAGTCAGACACGACTGAGCGACTTCACTTCACTTCATAGAACTGTCGAGAGGATTAAGTGAATTGATATCTAGGACTTCCCTAACAGTCCAGTGATTAAGATGCTGTGCTTCCGCTACAGAGGGCACTGGTTCAATCCCTGGTCTGGGAACTAAGATCCCCACATACAAATAAGTAAATAGATGTCTGTAAACTGCCTTGAATATTGAGTGAGCATAACATAAGCATGTAAGAGGCCTTATGCCACAGGCCTCTATATAATGATGAAAGGATACTACCTACCTAGATTTGAGTTCTCCACCCCATGGTTAACTTCTTATCTTTGACTAGATTAACCACTCTGATCTGTAAAATACAGATGGTCCAAACATTGCTGTACACATGGATTGAACACTGGCCCTGTGCTTCTAGATTGTGAACTTGAGGTTGGGACTGTTTCCTCTGTGTCCCCAACATTTTGCTTAGTGCCTGATATGGAGTGTGCAATAAACGTGTTGAATTTACACATATTTAGCATTAACCTTGTGACTTGAACTGATTATTATTACTGAGATGCAAGGATGAATGGTGAAATTCAGGTGTGTACTAAGTGCTAAAATATAGAAGTGGACCAGGTACAATGGTAGCAAGAAAGGACTGACCATTTGATTTGGTCAGAAGGTGATTGTTAAATGAGTAAAAAGTCTACCATTGGAGGGTAGGGCCAGAAGTCAGATTATAGTAAAATAAGTGAGCATGCAACATAAAGTGTTAGTTTTATATAATTAAAATTTGGATGGGATGTGTGATAATAGCTAGAATAACATAAATGTGGATTAGGGTTTTTTTGGTCATGAAGTCATGAAGTCGCTCAGTCTGTCCGACTCTGTGACCCCATGGATTGTAGCCCACTAGGCTCCTCCATCCATGGAATTTTCTAGGCAAGAGTACTGGAGTGGGTTGCCATTTCCTTCTCTAAAATATTTCTTTGAGCCACTTTTTTGGGGGTGGGGGCCAGAATACTGGAGTGGGTTGCCATTCCCTTCTCCAGATCTTCCTGACCCAGGGCTTGAAGCCGGGTCTCCTGCACTGTAGGCAGACACTTTACTGTCTGAGCCACCAGGGAAGTCAGGGGTTTTTTTAGAGGATGATAGAAATTTGTACTTTATGAAAACACCTTTTATGCAGAGCTGTTGGTGAGAACTATGAATCTAAGTTGCATTTCTGAACCATCATCAAATGTAACGTTGGGACTTACTTAGTGGTCCAGTGGTTGACTCCTTGCTCTTGAGGCAGGGGGCCTGGGTTCGATCCCTGGTCAAGGAACTAGATACTACATGCAGTGACTAAGAGTTTGCATGCTGCGACTAGAACCTGGTACAACCAAATAATTTTTTTTTTTTTCTAAAGCCCTCTTACAAAAAAAAAGAGTAGGGCTTCCCTCATCTCCAGTGGTTAAGGATCCACCTTGCAATGCACGGGACTCGGATTCAATCCTTGGTCTGGGAAGATCTCACATGCCCCAGCCAACTAAGCCCTTGTGCCACAACTACTGAGCCTGCACTTTAGAGCCCCAGCTTCACAAGGAGAGAAGCCAGAGCAGTGAGAACCCATGCATCACAATCAAGAGTAGCCCTGCTCACCACAACTAGAGAAAACCCGTGTGCAGCAAGCAAGACCCACTGCAACCAAAAATAAATATTTTTTTTAAAAAAATGTAACCTTGACTCTATGTCAACATCAGGTGCAGATGCCACCTCTGCTACAGCCTTCCCTGACCTGGACATAAGCAATCTTTCCTCTAAGCACCTTTGCTTCCTGGGTTGTAGAAAAGGCTAAAAAAAAAGTATACACAGCACCATTATGGTCCTTTTAGGGTTCATCTAAATTAGGAACCCTAGACTGGAGATGCCACAGCTAAAGTCAGAGGGAGGCTTAAAGACACTGCTGGAAAAGATGCTCTTGTATCCACTCCATTTCACTAGGAAGGCATTGGTATGTGGACAATATGGTACAGTCTGATTCAGATACACCTAGGTTCCAAGCTAGCCACTTAGCTCTGTGGCCAGGGCCAGCTTACTGAACTTTCTAGGCCACGGTTTTCAGCCACCAGATTGGGGCGCTGTTGGGAGAGGTTAAAAGTAAAACAGGATGGCGTCTCAGGCTCTTATATATAAAAGTTACTAAAAGGGAAAAAAAGACAAATGTGAGACTGGTTTCTCCTACTCGCTTGTGAACTCTGTGAGAAGGCCAAATAAACGCTGATCCAGTGGCCACAGCTCAGAAGGCCCACCCCCGAGATCAACCTTACGCCCCGAGGGCGACAACCTTTCCCGGTCGTGGAGCTTAACCTGACGTGGCGGGGCGGGACTTCCGGGAGGAGGCGGAAGCCGAGCTGTAGGCACCGGCAGGCCGGTGCGGCTGACACATCGGTGGTCGCCCCCGGCGCCGCGCAAGGCTAGGAGGCAAAGCAGGACCGGGCTCTGTTGCCATCTTCCCGGGTCCCTGCGACGACGATTTCTATGCAAGGATGGCTCGGGGCGAGCGGCGGCGCCGCGGAGCGCCGGCGGACGGAGCGCGGACGGCAGAGAGGGCGGCTCGGGGAGGGCCCGTACGGCGGGATGGCCGGGGCGGCAGGGCCCGGGGCGCGGCTGGGGGCGCGGCTCTGGCCTTAGTGGTCCTGTCTCTGGCCCTGGGCCTGTCCGGCCGCTGGCTTCTGGCGTGGTACCGTTCGCGGCGGGCTGTCATGCTGCACTCCGCGCCGCCGGCGCTGCCTCCCGACTCTTCCAGCCCTACAGTGGCTCCGGACCTCTTCTGGGGCACCTACCGCCCTCACGTCTACTTCGGCATGAAGACCCGAAGCCCGCAGCCTCTCCTCACCGGTAACCTGGACCCGGGGCGGGCAGGCAGGCGGGCATTTAATCTGGGTGCCCCAGCTTCGCGCCAGATTAAGGGTGGTGAGGAGTGGATCAGGAGAGTTAGGAGGAGGGATGACCCTGAAGTAATCGGCGACCCAGAGGGACAAGAGCTCTCTCTTTGACTTACGTGGCCATTCTACCCCCAGGACTGATGTGGGCGCAGCAAGGCACCACCCCAGGGACCCCTAAGCTCAGGCACACGTGTGAGCAGGGGGACGGCGTGGGTCCCTATGGCTGGGAGTTCCACGACGGTGTCTCCTTCGGGCGGCAACACATCCAGGATGGGGCCTTAAGGCTCACCACTGAGTTCGTCAAGAGGCCTGGGGGTCAGCACGGAGGGGACTGGAGCTGGAGAGTGACTATAGAGCCTCAGGTCAGGGCCCTCAGGACACCCCTCCCCCAGTCCAGACTTCCTCCACCCTTTCTTTGCTGCCTGCAAATGCAGGATAAAGTGGGGGTAAACAGAAGGGGCTCTGAGTTTGCTGCTTGCCTTAAACACTTGCCCGTATGACCATCTCTTTTTACTATCTTCTGAGCCTTGGTTTTCTCGTCTGTAAACTGTAAATAAAAATAGCACCTAATTCACAGAATTGTTAAGGATTAAAGGAAATACCAGTAATATGTAGAGTTCTTCTCACAGTTCATGGCACAAAAGTACTATTATTTCCCAGAGCTGAGCATAGCTCTTTATCCCATCCCACTGGTGCTTCCTCTCAGTGACCCTTGACACTGCTAGATGTGTGTTGTTTTCACCTGCTGTCCCCTTCCCTAAGGCTGATTCTCGGGGGAATGCCTGCTAACCTAATGCTGTGTTTTTCTCTCCTCATTGGTCACCCAGGCCTCAGGTACTTCTGCCCTCCCTTTGGTGTCCCTGTTCTTCTATGTGGTAACAGATGGCAAAGAAGTCCTTGTGCCAGAGGTTGGGGCTAAGGGGCAGTTGAAGTTCATCAGTGGGCACACCAGTGAACTTGGTGACTTCCGCTTTACACTTCTGGCACCAACCAGTCCAGGAGATACCACCCCCAAGTATGGCAGGTAACTGGGGGAAGAGAGTGTGGGACGGTGGGGGGGGGGCGGGTATGGATGCTGACTTAGTCTGATTTCCGTCTCCTCAACCCTACCCTCTTTTCACCAGGCATCTCCCTTCTCACTAGGCTCCACGTCCCCTGCATTGCCAAGACCCTCCCATCATGACTCCTCATCAACCTCGTTTCTCTTTATAATCCTCACCGCTTCCTCCTGCATAATATTTCCTGTTTATCTTCTTCCTTTCAAGCTACAATGTCTTCTGGTCCTCCAATCCAGGACTTCCCTTGCTGACAGAGATGGTGAAGAGTCGCCTAAATAACTGGTTTCAGCATCGGCCCCCGGGGGCTTCCCCTGAACGCTACCTCGGCTTGCCAGGATCTCTGAAGTGGGATGACAGAGGCCCAAGTGGGCAAGGACAGGGACAAGGGCAATTTTTGATACAACAGGTGACACTGAAAGTCCCCTTTTCTGTGGAGTTGGTGTTTGAATCAGGCAGCGCCCGGACAGGAGGCAGCCAAGCCCTAGAGCAGCTGGCAGGCAACCTGCTGACCCACGCCCTAGAAAGCCATGCTGAAGCCTTTAGAGAGCGCTTTGAGAAGACTTTCCGGCTAAAGGAGAAGGGCCTGAACCCTGAGGAGCAGGCTTTGGGTCAGGGTGCCCTCAGTGGCCTTCTTGGTGGGATTGGCTACTTCTATGGACAGGGTCTAGTGTTGCCAGACATGGAGGTTGAAGGGTCTGAGCAGAAGGTGGACCCAGTCCTCTTTCCACCTGTCCCTCTTTTCACAGCAGTGCCCTCTCGGTCATTCTTCCCAAGAGGCTTCCTTTGGGATGAGGGCTTTCACCAGCTGGTGATCCAACGGTGGGATCCCCAGCTCACCCGGGAAGCTATAGGCCACTGGCTGGGGCTGCTTAATGCCGACGGCTGGATTGGGCGGGAACAGGTGCTGGGGGATGAGGCCCGAGCCCGGGTGCCCTCAGAGTTCCTGGTGCAAAGGACAGCCCATGCCAACCCTCCAACTCTGCTTTTGCCTGTAGCCCACATGCTAGATGGTGGTGACCCTGCCGACTTGGCCTTCCTCCGCAGGGCCTTCCCTCGCCTGCGTGCCTGGTTCTCCTGGCTTCATCACAGCCAGGCAGGGCCAGTGCCACTATCTTACCGCTGGCGCGGCAGGGACCCAGCCTTGCCAACCCTACTAAACCCGAAGACGCTGCCTTCGGGGCTGGATGACTATCCCCGGGCTTCACACCCCTCAGCCAGTGAGCGGCACCTGGATCTGCGGTGCTGGGTGGCCCTAGGTTCCCGTGTGCTGATGCGGCTAGCAGAGCAGTTGGGAGAGACTGAGGCAGCTGCAGAGCTGGGCCCACTGGCTGCCTCCCTGGGAGCAGAAGAGAGCCTGGATGAGCTGCATTGGGCCCCAGAGCTAGGAGTCTTTGCAGACTTTGGGAACCATACAAAAGCAGTGCAGCTGAAGCCTCGGCCCCCTCAGGGGCTGATGCGGGTGGTGGGCCGGCCCCACCCTCACTTACAGTATGTGGATGCCTTGGGCTACGTCAGTCTTTTCCCCTTTCTGCTGCGGCTGCTGGACCCCAATTCACCTCGCCTTGGACCCATGCTGGATGTTCTAGCTGATCGGCGTCAACTCTGGAGCCCCTTTGGTTTGCGCTCTCTCGCAGCATCCAGCCCCTTTTACAGCCAGCGCAATTCAGAGCATGATCCTCCCTACTGGCGAGGTGCTGTGTGGCTCAATGTGAACTACCTGGCACTGGGGGCTCTGCACTACTATGGGCACCTGGAGGGCCCCCACCAGGCCCGTGCTGCCAGGCTCCACGGAGAGCTCCGTGCCAATCTGGTGGGCAATGTGAGACGGCAGTACCAGGCCACAGGCTTCCTGTGGGAGCAGTACAGTGACCAGGATGGGCGAGGCATGGGCTGCCGCCCTTTCCAGGGCTGGACCAGCCTTGTCCTACTGGCCATGGCTGAAGACTACTGAAGGGGAGCGTGGGAGGGGAAGCCAGCCCCCTTATTCCATTCTGGACTAGAGGGACAGGTCTCTCACTTCTGCCCCTAGCTATTAGATACCAGTGCTTCAAACCCTCCTCAACTCATCTCAGGTGTCTCCTAACTGACATCCCATATAGCCCTGGGGTGAATGTGAATTCAGAGTCTTATTTTTCTAAATAAATGGGGAAACCATGCCAGACTCTATTGCTTTTACCAGCTTTGCCTCACCAAGAGGTCTTAACTCAGTCCAGGCCTTAGGGCTGCCTGCTCTCCTTCAGAGAAGGTGGAAAAAGTGGCCACTGACTGTCCCTTCCAAACCTAGTCAGGTCAAGTGCAATGCAGTCAGTCGAGCACTAGTCCACCCAAATCCACAAGCAGCTGGTTCACATCTCTTTAATGAGATCAAAGGCTCCTGTGTATGTCTTGGAGGATAGAGCTCACACAGTCCCCCAAACACTGCCCTTCTCAGGACTCCAGCCTTTTCAGATTCTAGGAGGGCAGGGAGAGGCCAAGAACCCAGGGAGCTGGGAGCAGGGCTGTTTCTGGTGGGCAAGTAACCCACCCCCCCGCCTCCCAAAATTGCTTATGGGATGTCCCCTTCACTCGAAGCCAGACCCACAGGAGAGACTTGGGGTGCAGGATTTAGGGGCCGTGCACAAGGGGACTGGTCCTCCACCTCTTGTGAGGTGGCACTAACCCTAGCCTCCTTGACTGGCTCACCCTCGCTGGAGTCAGGACAAGGGCAGAGCTCAATACCTGAGTCACCAGTCAGGCGGCGATAGCGGCAGGAGGGGGGTGTGGGGGCAGGGCTCACTCCTGCCCCAAGCTCACCCTCCTGATGAGGAGGGGCACTCTGGTGGGAGGAAACGTCTTCCACGTTTGTTCCCTCGTGGTGGGCAGGACAGCTGGAAGCGGAGGAGCAGCAGGTGCACTGGCTGGAAGCAGTCGAGGGGCAGCCAGTGGCTGCAGTGTAAGGAGGCGGCGGTGTGCCTGGGCGGTGAACCACATCCTCATAGGCTGGGGGTTTGAAGGCGCTGAGGAGGCCTGCAGGAAAGAATGGTATGGTTGATAGAAGGCAACCAGGGGTGGGGTGGTGGTGTCTTTCCTATGAGGGAAAATTGTGCTTTGAAATCTCGGAAAAGGGAGTGTGGAATGAACCAGGGTCCTGGTTTGGGAGGGACCACTGAGAGGCCAGAGCCTCAAGTCACTCACGAAGGTCAAGCAGTGAGCCAGTAGGGACAGGGCCAGCCCCATGGCATGCCCCATGGTAGGCCAACAAGTTGATCTCACGCTGCCGCTGCTGCTGCTGCAGCCGGAGTTTAGCTCGTCGATGGCGGAAGGCGCAACAGCAGCTAAAGAGAATGAGGACAGTCCAGAGCAGCCAGAACCCTGCAGGAGGCGAGGAGGAAGAGACTTAGATACCTCCTATGCAGAGAAGGGTCCTTGAAGGCTGAAGTCCAAAGGCGGGTGGGCAGAAGAACAAAAGAAGAGCCCCCTTGAAGACTCACACCAGAGCTCATAGTAGTACGTGCAGCAGCCAGTCTCCCCACAGCAGTGACCACTCTCACAGAGGTAGGGCTGGTTGTTCACTCCTGGGCACAGCTCTCGAAGCTGGGAGCAAGGAAGCACTTAGAACAAAGGGAGATTCCAGCCCAAGGCACTGTCCACCCCCACCCCCTGCATACACATACACAATCCCATCCTGTGAGCCAAGTTTAGCTCAGAAATCTATGGGGAGAGGAAAAAGTGATGTTGAGAGGAGTGTTCAAATATCTGAAGGGCTGCCAACATGGAAGAGGATTTGGAATAGCAAGAATCAGTCTAGAGACTAAGAGGCAAGGTGTGGGCATACAAAGAGGCAGATTACAGCTCTGCATATAGGAGACCTCTCATATTCAAGCCTGGCTCCCTAGGGTGTTTAATGTTAAGGGAGTGTTTTGGCAGAAGTCCGAAGATTGGGCTATCTCAAAGTCTCAGATGATGGGTAAGGGGTTTAGGTAATTTCCTAAACTGTTTTCATTGTCATTTCCTGTGGTATGCCAATCCCCACTCCTAAGCTGGATCTTTCCACCCCTGGGTCTCAGGCTTCCTAGGGTAGAGGAGGAGCAATAAGAGACCCAGAGCAGGGTTCCCAACCAGATGGGATTGCTGTGGATGATAAAGGATGGCATCCAGGGCGTGATTCTGGGTTCCATCTCTTCTCCAAATTGCTTCCCTCAATCTCTTCCCTCAAGAGAAGACGCTGCCAGACTCTGTTATGACAATAGGCACATAGAAAAACATCACAAATAACTTGCAAGACAGAAGGAACCTCCCTGGGGCCTCACTATGCCTCTGGTCACTGGAGAGCCACTGCAAGCTTCCACTGCAGCTAAGGGATGGGATCTACGAAGCTGCAGGCAAAAGTCAACAGCACCTACATTACAAAGTTTACACAGAGTAGAAGGGCCATATCTAGGAATTTCACAGTACCTTTGGCTCCGAGAGTTCCTCCGCCACCCGCCAAAAGGCGGGGGCAAGGAATGGGGAAGGAGAAATAAATGGCTGTCGTGATAGGCTTTTGGAGCTGTTGGGATACCTGCTGTTGCCGCACCCGAAGTGCCCCCCAGGCCTCCTCGCTGCCGTTCCCGCCGGTAGCCCGAGCCATTCCTTCACCTACAGCTCCCTGAAGACCACAGTCTCCTCTACCGCCAGCTGCCCCGCCCCTGCCACCTCTGCCTCCACCGCCATGGTCCCTGCCCGGCCCATCTTCGCTGCCGCCACCATCACTCTGCGACCGGACCTTCCATCCAGCGAGAGCTCTGCCAACTAGCACCCAGGTTGTTCCGTCCCACCAATCCGCATCACTCTCGGACAGATGGGCCAATAGGAAAGATCTCAGGCTTCTCCCTGCGACCAATCTACAGCAGCACCTCTGCCACTCTCCCAGACAACAGGAGCTTGACAGACAAAGAGTGGGGAAGGTTCGACCCATGGCTGTGACTGACAGCGACAACAGCCAATATGGAAAACAGAACAGGGTTTGCGTTATCAACCAATGAACGGCCGCCCGGGACAGCAAAGTTCCCGCTGACTGGCTTGAGCCCTATTTTCTGGATGACGCCAAACACTTGACCACGCCAGGTAATCCCACTAGGAGCCGCGGAGTCCCAGGAGTCTGCTGGAGTCTGGGTGGGCGCCGACCGGCTACCATTCTGGGGCCTGCTGGACGATTCCCGGCACCAATGCAAGCAGCGGGCGTGGGAGAAGGGGGCAAGCTGTGTGTTTGGGGAATTGGCCTACCCGTACTCCATTCCCCCAACTCTGTACAAGTCAAGGCACTGGATGAAATTTAATAAAGTGGGGAGGACACTGAAAACAAGGGGCAGAGGAGAAGGCACAGAGTCCAGGTTGTAGGGGGTGGGGGTGGGGCTTAAGTAGCTAGAAGTGGGGATCCGGGGCCCTCAGGCCCACCTAGCCGCATCTGCAAATTGATGCGATAGCACTGAAGGCTGCAGAGTGCCTGGCCCGTGCGCGAGCAGGCATAGCGGCGCGGATGGGGACAGCCGGGGACAGAGCATCGAGGAGGCGGGCCAGATGGGGATGGCCGCTGAGACACAGGCGCGGGGGCAGGGACGCCAGGCGGGAAGGAGAGGGTGGAACCCTGTGCCCCGCTGCTGTAGCGCACCATGGGGGCTGGGGCCACCGCCCGCCCTCCCCGCCGCTCGCCGCGGGAGGCCCCTCGGCCTCCCCGCCCACTGGGCGCCGCAGTCTTGGTGAGGCGCTCGATAGTCTGGTTCTTGTGCTCCTCGGCCCGCCGAGCTGCCTGCAGCCGCCTCTTCCGTGCCCGCTCCTCACGCTTCAGCAGCATTTCTTCGGTGAGAGCGGGGGCCGGGCAGCCCCCAGCCACAGGTAGTGACAGCATCGGGGAAGGCTGACTTCGAGCCTTCTGCAGCAGAGCTCGCTAGGGAGATATGGAGATGTCAGCAAATAGAGAAGGGAGTTCTGCCAGAACGAGGGAGGGGGAAGTGGGGACACGGAAAGCAGGGTCTTGAGGAGCAGGCCTTGAGAAAAGAGTCAAATGAGCACAGTCTCCAGGAGCCTTTCATACTGCCTCCTCTCAGGTCTCCAGACTTTCAGCTTTAGATCCTTGATCCTCAAGGACAAATGCTTTAGTAACGTTACCTTCCTGCCCTGAGTCCCAAAACTCTGTACTAGTTCTCTGGAGGCTTTTTTGTTGTTTTCAGTCTTTGAATCCCAATAGACAGCATCAACTGGATAATTGCTCAAGTCAAAAACTCAGGGTTATCCTTGATTCCTTCCTTCCCCAACAAGTGTCTGTTTCCTAAATATATCCAGGATCCATCTGGTTTCTCCAACTCATTTCACCTTGGTTCAAGCCACCACCATCTCTTACCTGACTACTTCAATAGCTTCTTAACTGGTCTTGCTTCTATCGTTTACCACCACTAAGAAACCAAAGTAATCTACTGAAATATAAACCAAACATATCACTTCTCTGCATACCATCTTTTTGTCACAGCCACATTTATTCTTCTCCTTGGCCATGATTAGGCATGTTCCACTCTCAGGGTCTTTGCCCCTGCTGGTCTCTCTGCCTGGAAAGCTTCTCTGGTATTGGAAACATTATATTTTAGAGAGGTCTTTCCAGACTACCGTATCTAATGTTGTTTGTTTTCTGCTTTCTATTTCATCACCCGATTTTTGTTATAAACATTCCAGTTTTTCAAAATTATTTACTATACAAGAATACTAGCTCCATGAGAACAGAAACCTTGTCTGTCTTTTCTCCACTGCTGATATCCCTGCTGCCTTGCAAAGTTCCAGACGTGGAAAGCTCTCAGTATCAATTTGGCAAACGAATAAAGAATGAACCTACTCACCTGCCGAGCGGTGAGCAGCCGTTCATTGATCTCCTTCTTGAGATCTCCATTGTCATCCAGCTCCCCCTTCTCCAAGGCATCCAGCCACCTCTGTTCTTCCTCTTCCTCCTGACCTCCTAACCCCCCCGACAGGTCCCGCAGTGGGGAGGGGGACAGATTACTGTCTTCATCTGAAAAGTAAAGTTGGAGAGCTAAAGTAGAATTGTTCAGATTGGGAACCTTAATTTGGCCAAGTTAATACTGGGACACACAAAATTTTCACCTTCCTCAGAACGAACCCTCTTCCCTTAACCAGGTATAATGAGAAACCCAGTTTCCCCACCTCTAGATCCTTCTCACCCAGCCAGGCACGGTACTGCTCAAGGGGAACTCCTTCCACAGGTTCCTCTTCATTGTCCACAACCATAAGGGGAGAGGGTGAGCGAGGACCTTCAGGAATCACAGTGAAGGTAGGAACACTGCAGAGAAGCAACCACTCTGTAAGGTGAGCAATTGTCTCCTCCTGCTCAGTACATCTAGTCTTCCCTACGCCCTCTTGGGTTCTTGCTACATTAACCTGGGCCCTGAAGTCACAGCATCCATTCTGTCTTCTGAAAACCGCAGCCAGTTTCTCCTACCTTCTGTCTTTGCCTGCTTCTAAAGTCCCCCAAGTAAAACCTTGGCTCTCTTGGCCTCACCTCTTGGTGCCCAAGACCTGCCCGCCCAACTTGATTTTGAGTTTGAGCTGGGGCTTGGCAGGAGACTGCTGCGTTGGCCCAGCCTCCTCTTCCTGGTAGTGTTTTTTCTTGTGTTTCTTCTTGTGTTTCTTGTGCTTTTTCTTGTGCACTCCGTGGCCGTGGGCACCCGCTAGACTCAACTCCAGGGCTTCCCCTGCAGAAGGAGAGCCTGTCAAAGATGTATGGGAGGGGCAAGAAAAGCCCAGTACCCCGAAGGGTCCTATTGTTCCCGCGGTATTCTGGTATTACCATAACAGCCCCGCCTTTTTGCTTCCCACCTGTGGCGAAGTACCCGGGGGAAGCTCGAAGGAGCACGAAAGAGACTGCTTTTATGCGAAGGCCAAACTTGCCTTATGGATCCACGCTTACCAGGCTCAGGGGCCTCCATAGCCCCAGAGGTGCTCCCGCGCCGCCACAGCTTACTCATGAGGCCCTGCAAGGAAAGGGGGCTGTAAATAGTCGAAACACATTCAGACATACCTTTTCCGCCCCGCGGAAGAACTTATCCCAGCAAATAACCGGGTACTTCCGGTGCGTAGGAACCATGCTTGTGCGGGGCACGCTTTGCGACTAAAAAGCTCCAGGAGAAACAAAGGTCCTTCCAACAATAGTTCCGGACTCTTTGAGGCCGGGAGGGTTTTCCGCAGGCCCCGCAGCCCCACAATCGAGATCAAAACTCAGCGCCGGAGATTCAATTATTATTACACGCAAGGGTGATGAACGTATCTATATGTTCCGGACCAAATTCGGGGCTAGGCAATGATAATACAAGATAAATATGAATACTCCTCTCTGCCTTTGAGGAGCTTACAGTTTGGTGGAGGAGCACGAAACAATTTGCCAGCAAAATGAAGGAGGGCGTAACAGCGCAAGTGCCCTACAAGGTGGGCAGATGGTATTTAAGCCTCAATTCTTTATCAGTAGAGAAGTGGATAGATGAATTATGGTACAAGCTAAGAGTTGATCGGTAATTGATAAGATAGACGTGGGATTTAGATCCTAGTGGGTAATAGTATTGGAAACGATCTAAAGAAAAACCAAAATTGGTACAGGGGGTTGATACACCATAGTGGGAAGCTGTCAATGGCACCACACTCCAGTACTCTTGCCTGGAAAATCCCATGGACGGAGGGGCCTGGTGGGCTGCAGTCCATGGGGTCGCGAAGAGTCGGACACGACTGAACAACTTCACTTTATTTTTTCACTTTCATGCATTGGAGAAGGAAATGGCAACCCACTCCAGTGTTCTTGCCTGGAGAATCCCAGGGACGGGGGAGCCTGGTGGGCTGCCGTCTATGGGGTCGCACAGAGTCGGACACGACGGAAGCGACTTAGCAGCAGCAGCAGCAGTGGGAAGCTGTGGTGCTATTAAAAGAAATGGGGCCCCAGAAAGTTACCCAAGAAATTGGTGACAGCAGTCCAATGGATGGTTGGGAGAACAAGGGTGAAGGGAGACTTATTCTTCCTAATATACCCTTTTGTGCCTATTGAACTTTGTATAAAACGTGTGTAAGATAACCCATGTCTCAGTGGTAAAAAATTCACCAGCCAGTGCAGGAGACGCAGGAGACTTGGGTTCCATCCCTGGGTTGGGATGATCCCCTGGAGGAGGAAATGGCAACCCACTCCAGTATTCTTGCCTGGAAAATTCCACCGACAGAGGAGCCTGATGGGCTGGAGTCCATGAAGTCACAGAGTCGGACAGGACTGAGCACGCAAGTGCGCGCACGCATAAAACGTGTGTTTTACTAATTTTAAAAAAAGGAACAAGGTAGACCTATATGTGCTGACATACGGAATAAGAAAAGCAAATTTCAAGATGAGGTGATTCCATTTTATGAGACTGACGCGCTACCTACTGCCCTAATGAAGCACCTGTTATTCCATTTTTAAAAGGCATAATATGCTACTACATTCGTAGAAAAAACTAAGGAATGTATACTAAATGGTTAATGGTGATTATCTTTGAAACTTAGAGTTGGGGAACTTTCACTATCTAAATCTGTAGTGAGTTTTCTTACTTTTTTTTTCTTTTAAAATATTCCTTAGTATTTTGTGTAATGAATTTTCTTACAGCCAATATATATCACATAAAAAGCACTATACATGTAGTGTATAGATATATACATGGGATACATGTCTGAACAGAGTAGCAATAGTGAACAAAGTAAGGGAAGAACTGACTCAAGAAATATTTCATTAATGAAATTTAAAGGAACTGATAAACAATTGTATATGAGAATTCAGGAAGAAATCAATATAGTATAGTGATTGAGAATGAACTTTGGAGTCAGACAAGCCTATTATCAAATTCCAGTTTATTGGCTATGTAACCTTGGGTTCACAGTTATTTAAGTTCTCTGAACCTCATATTCCAGCTTTGTAAAATGGAATGAAGTAGGATCTAGTTCAGAGAAGGCAACGACACCCCACTCCAGTACTCTTGCTTGGAAAATCCCATGGACAGAGGAGCCTGGTGAGCTGCAGTCCATGGGGTCGAGAAGAGTCAGACACAACTGAGCGAATTCACTTTCACTTTTCACTTTCATGCATTGGAGAAGGAAATGGCAACCCACTCCAGTGTTCTTGCCTGGAGAATCCCAGGGACGGGGGAGCCTGGTGGGCTGCCATCTATGGGGTCACACAGAGTTGGACATGACTGAAGTGACTTAGCAGCAGCAGCAGGATCTAGTTCATAGTGATCTCAGTGAGGTAGCAGTGAGTGGTGGTGGCATGAAGTACGTTCTTAATTTCCTGCTCAGGAACTGAACTTGGGTAGCCTGGATGAGAACCAGGAATCCTAGCCTCTGACCAGCAAGGGCCAGAGGCTAAAAGCTATTTTTCCCTGGTTCTTTGCCCCCAGTGAAAAAATGCATTTATCACAGAGGCAGAAACTGTAAATGCAGGTCCAAAGTTTATTATTAGAGACATAGTACAGCAACAAGTGGGAGAGAAAACAGAGAAACAATGTTTAGATGAGCTAGAAGCAAAACAGAGAGAAAGGGTGTGGACGTCCTCCCTAGAGAGGAGGAGGAGCACAGTAAAGAGGTTAAGTCATTTATATAGGTCAGTTCTGCTGGGCCTTTGTCTTCCTTTGGCCAATTATCTGGGTTCTTTTTCCACACCTGAGCTACCCTGGGACCCTCTCCTGGGTGCTCACGCACCCCTCAGCCAAGATGGCTCTCAAAGTGAAGGCTTCTGAGAGGAGCAAGGCTCATTATGGCCTGGAGTTATATCTTGACTTTTGACCCACAAGGAGCCTTTCTGCCTATGTGTAGTGTCTTCCTTGTCCCCAAAATGGGGGGAGCAGAGATCCCTTAATCTTTGGCTCAAACAGGATTTTGCCCCTCGTTGTCCTTGCATGACTATTACCTTGATTATTGCCATGACTATTACCTTAAGATGTTTACAAGAGACAAACACTGGCTATTTACCCTGTTTCTGTTGTTACTTCCATTTCGGAGACCAAACAGGAAGTTGATTGTAAATGTTTAACTGGAGCCCACCTATCTCTTATCTCAGAAAATGCTAACAGTTTTAAGTATCCAGCCCGAAGCCCACTTATTTGTGCCCCATGAAATGCAAACAGGAGGCCAGTTGTAAATATCTAGCCTGAAGCCCATCTATTTCCTACGTCAAAAGGGCTCTTTCAAGGAATAAAGCAAATCAAGAATGCAAAGTATGTAGGGTAGTATCTTGCATGTAGTAGATGTTCAATAAGCATACAACCACAATAATAAATGACTTCTACATTTCTAGCCCAAGTATTAGAGGGAAATAATATTTTAAATACAGAAGGGAACATAAGAAGAGAAGTAAGTAAAAAGAAAACCATTTAGTGTCACCTAAGGTGAATTTGCCTGGAAAATCCCATGGACAGAGGAGCCTGGTGGGCTGCAATCCATGGGGTCGCTAAAAGTCAGACACGACTTCACTTTCACTTTTCACTTTCATGCATTGGAGAAGGAAACGGCAACCCACTCCAGTGTTCTTGCTTGGAGAATCCCAGGGATGGGGGAGCCTGGTGGGCTACCGTCTGTGGGGTCACACAGAATTGGACACGACTGAAGCGACTTAGCAGGAGCAGCAGCAGCAAGGTGAATTTAAAGTGCATGTGGAAAGTCAAAACTATAATGAGGTATCACCTCACACCCGTCAGAATGACCATCATCAAAAAATCTACAAACAATAATTGCTGGAGAGGGTGTGGAGAAAAGGGAACCCTCCTACACTGTTGGTAGGAATGTAAACTGGTACAACCACTATGGAGAACAGTATGGAAGTTACTTAAAAACCTAAAATAGAGCTACTGTATATGACTCAGCAATTCCACTCCTAGGCATATGTCCAGAGAAAACCAGAATTCTAATGGATGCATACTCCCTGATGTTCATTGCAGCAATATCCATCAACAGAGGAATGGAGAAGGAAGATGTGGTACATATATTCAATGGAATATTATTCAAGATATAAAAAGGAACAAAACAGTGCCATTTGCAGAGATGTGGATGGACCTGGAGAGTCAATTCAAAAAGAGAAAAACAAATATTGTATAATATTTTTTATATGTGGAATCTAGAAAAATGGTACAGATGAACTACTTGCAAAGCAGAAATAGTCATGGATGTAGACAACAAACTTACAGTGACCAAGCGGAGAAGGAGGATGAATTGGGAGATTGGGATTGACATATATACGTTACTATGTAGAAAATAGATAACTAATGAAAACCTACTGTATAGCACAGGGAATTCTACTCAATGCTCTGTGGTGACCTCAATGGGAAGGAAACCTAAAAAAGAATGGATATGTGTATAGGTAGAGCTGATTCACTTTGCTGCACAGCAGAAACTAACACAACATTGTAAAGCAACCATACTCTTAACAAAAATTAATACAAATAAAATAAAGGGCATGTGGGAATGCCCACATGGAGATGGAATACTGAGAAGAAAAGTCTTCTTCTCTTCACAGAAGGTGTGAGCTGGGGTGTCATCAGCACTGGAAATGCTAAGAGATGGGAAGAGATGAGACATTCCAGAATGAGCAGATGAAGAGGAAAGGACCAGGAACAAACCCAAGTGGGCATCAGTCTTGAACAGACTGGCAGAGGGGGAAGGCAGGGTTGAGAAGAGGTCAAAGGGGCAATAAAGGCACCCAAGAACAGAGATTGTCAGCAGACAAAGACTATGATGAGCTCTGTACAGTTTTGCAGAGCCTAGGTTGAGCTCCAAGAAGAGGATGCATTGTAGCAACGTGTGAAGACAACAGTCCTGTATCACCAGGAGTTAAAGTGTAGTTAGTATTTGTCAAACATGTTAGAGTTTATAACCTGCTTTTGTATTCCTTCCCTCCCTTGAGCCCATGGCAGCTCTATCAGGGAGATGCTATTGTTCCCTCATGAGGAAACTGAGGCTTAGAAGGGTTAAATGATGTGGCCAGAGTCACATAGTTAAGGAGCGGCAGAACCAGCATCAAACAGAGACTTCCTGACACTAGGCCCAGTGGTGTTTCCTCAACATCCTGATGCCCAGCAGGGAGCAAGTGGTGACAGTAACAGCTATGGGCTTCATTGTTTTGTTTTGTTTTTAGTTTTGCTTTGTTTAGTGTCAGAGAGATTTGAGCAGGTTTGTAGGCTGAAAGGAAGAACTTTGTCCTTCTGAAAAAGTTCTTAGCTTTAATTTTTTAGATATTTTTGGGGATATGATTTCAAAACTTACAGAAAAGTTGCAAGAAGACTACAAAGAACTAGCTTAGCTTCTTAAATCAGATTCTACCATCATTAACATTTACCATTTCTTCCCCTTCCTCTCCATTATCATTACTCCTCTTCTGATCATTCTGAGAGCAAGTTGCAGACATGATGCCATTTCATCTCTAAATATTTCATTGTGTATTTTCCTCAAATATAAGTACATGATTCTATAACCTTTTTGCAACCCTCCCAATCAGGAAATTAACACTGATACAATACTACCATCCTATCCATGGATCCCATTCAAATTTCACCTACTGCCCAATGTCTCCTTTTCCTTTCTAGGTTGGAATTCAAATCCACAGTCCTACATTACAATTCCTTGTCATATGTCTTTGATCTGCTTTAATCTGCTAGACCATTTCCTCACTCCTTCCTTATCTTTTGTGACCTTGACAGTTTTAAACAGTACAAGCCTTTGATTCTGTAGTATGTCCCTCAACCTGGACCATCTGGTGTTTCCTCAAGTCAAGACATAAGTTTTTGGCAGGAGTGCTACTCAAAAAATATTTCTCTGTGTTCTCAGTGTATCACATCAGGAAGTACAAGACATCAGCTTATTCCACTGATGTGCTAACCTTAATCACCTGTTCATGGTGGTGTCTGTCAGTTTTTTCCACTGTAAAGTCACCACTTTCTTTTTTTTTATTATTTATTTTAAATTTATTTTAAATTTGGCCATGCCGTGTGGCTTTCAGGATCTTAGGTCCCCGACCAGGGATTAAACTTGGGCTCCAGCAGTGAAAGTGCCAAATCCTAACCACTGGGATGCCAGGGAATTCCCAAACTCACCATTTTCAACACTTGACTGAGTGTTTTCTGGGGAAATACTCTGCAACTACTCTGATATGCTATCCCCCATCAAACTTCCACCCACGCGGTGTAATATCCATTGATGAATACTGTATGAATCAATTCTACTGTAATAATTGCCAAGAGGCATTCTACTTCCATTATTCCATCTACATTTGTTAGTTGGTGTTCTGTAGTGAAGTGCAGTTTTCTCTTCTCTTTACATTCAGTTACATTAGTGTTTATTATATCAGTATGGATTCTCATTTCAGTCAATGAGTTGTAAATCTGTTACTATTATTATTTATTTTGATGCTTAAATTTGTCCCAGATTTGGTCAATGGACATCTATTTAAGATGGTTTCTATATTCTTCTCCCATATCTTCATCATTCCCTGAGCACTTTTTACTTCCCAGCACTACAAAATATTTGGGTCTCATCTTGTACTCTCCCTGGATAAGGGATGGGAACCCTTGGGAGGCCAGGCATTGGGAATATATGGCTGAGGTTATGCTGAGCCCAGTTGGTTCAAGATGGCAGCTGGATAACATGGCAGCAGGATATTGAAGAGGCAGTGGTGCCCTAAAGAGGTGGTAGTGTCATGGGCAGTGGGTTCGCAGAGATTCCCATGGAGGCAGAGCAGGGTAGTGACTGGAGCCCCTGAGTTCCTAGCACGGTGGGGTGTGAAGTCAGGAAGCACTAAGCGCCCCACTCAGTTAGGCTGGTCTCGACAGGCTTGGACAATAACAACAAGGAGCCAGAGAGGAAAGGCAGGGGCCAGAGATCAGCTGGCAGCGGGCCATGCAGGTGGCAGATCAGCCCCAGGGCACCTAGCAGCAGCAGTGAGGCTGGGGAGCTCTATGCTCCTGGGCATCTTCAAACCTTGGCTCCAGCCTTCCTTGGACCCCCTTCCTGGAAACTCCAGTAGGACCTTTGCCCTGGCTCCTGGCAAAGGTTTACATGCTCAATGAGGACCAGCAGTGGGTCAACCAGGGTGCTGGACATGTCCTCCAGCTACATGGAGTGGCTGAAGGGCATGTCCCTGCTAGTCAGGGCCTGACAAAATGTGGCCCACTGGAAAAAGGAATGGCAAACCACTTCAGTATTCTTGTCTTGAGAACCGCATGAACACAATGAAAAGGCAAAAAGATACGACACTGGAAGATGAGCCCCTCCAGGTGGGTAGGTGTCCAATATGCTACTGGGGAAGAGTGGAGAAATAGTTCCATAAAAAATGAAGAGGCTGGCCTAAAGTGGAAATGTCACTCAATTGTGGATGTGTCTGGTGGTGAAAGTAAAGTCCATTGCTATAAACAACAATATTGCGTAGGAACCAGAAATGTTAGGTCCATGAATCAAGGTAAATTGGGCGTGGTCAAGCAGGAGATGCAAGAGTGAACACTGACATCTTAGGAATCAGTGAACTAACTAAAATGGATGAGAATGGGTGAATTTAATTCAGATGACCATTATATCTACTACTGTGGGCAAGAATCCTTTAGAAGAAATGGAGTAGCCCCCATAGTCAACAAGAGTCCAGAATGCAGTACTTGGGTGCAGTCTTTTTTTTTTTTTTTTTTACTTTACAATATTGTAATAGTTTTGCCATACATCAACATGCATCCGTCACGGGTGTACACGTGTTCCCCATCCTGAACCCCCCCTCCCACCTCCCTTCCCATACCATCCCTCTGGGTCATCCCAGTGCACCAGCCCCAAGCTTCCTGTATCCTGCATTGAACCTGGACTGGCGATTCATTTCTTATATGATATTATACATGTTTTAATGCCATTCTCCCAAATCATCCCCCCCTCCCTCTCCCACAGAGTCCAAAAGACTGTTCTATATATCTGTGTCTCTTTTGCTGTCTTGCATACAGGGTTGTCATTACCATCTTTCTAAATTCCATATATATGCATTAGTATACTGTATTGGTGTTTTTCTTTCTGGCTTACTTCACTCTGTATAATAGGCTCCAGTTTCATCCACCTCATTAGAACTGATTCAAATGTATTCTGGATAAGAAAGTTGTGGTACATATACACAATGGAGTATTACTCAGCCATTAAAAAGAATACATTTGAATCAGTTCTAATGAGGTGATTGAAACTGGGTGCAGTCTTAAAAACAATAGAATGATCTCCGTTCATTTCCAAGGCAAACCATTCAACCTCACAGTAATCCAAGTCTATGCCCCAGGCACTAATGCTAAAGAAGCTGAAGTTGAATGGTTCTATGAAGACCTACAAGATCTAGAACTAACACCAAAAAAAAAAAAAAAAAAAAAAAAAAAGTCCTTTTCATAATAGGGGACTAGAATGCAAAATAGTAAGTCAAGAGATACCTGGAGTAACAGGCAAGTTTGGCCTTGGAGTACAAAAGAAAGCAGGGCAAAGGCTAACCGAGTTTTGGCAAGAGAATGCACTGGTCATAGCAAACACTTTTTTTCCAACAATACAAGAGACGACTCTACACATGGACATCACCAGATGGTAAATACTGAAATCAAATTGATTATATTCTTTGCAGCCAAAGATGGAGAAGCTTGATACAGTTAGCAAAAACAAGGCCTGGAGCTGACTGGCTTAGATCATCAGCTCCTTATTGCAAAATTTAGGCTTAAATTGAACAAAGTAGGGAAAGCCACTAGGTCAGTGAGGTATGATCTAAATCAAATCCCTTATTATGCAGGAGAAGTGACAAATAGATTCAAGGGATTAGATCTGGTAGAGTGTCTGAAGAAATATGGATGGAGTTTTGTAACATTGTATAGGATATGGTGACCAAAACCATCCCCAAGAAGAATAAATGCAAGACAGCAAAATGGTTATATGAGGAGGCCTTACAAATAGCTGAGGAAAGAAGAGAAGCAAAAGGCAAAGGAGATAGAGAAAGAAAGATATACCCATCTGAATGCAGAGTTCCAGAGAATAACAAGGAGAGATAAGAAAGACTTCTTAAGTAAAAAATACAAAAAAAAAAAAATAGAGGGAAACAATAAAATGGGAAAGACTAGAGATCTCTTCAGGAAAATTGGAGATATCAAGGGAACATTTCATGCAAAGATGGGCACAATAAAGAACAGAAACAGCTAGGACCTAACAAAAGCAGAAGAGATTAAAAAGAGGTGGAAAGAATACACAGAACTGTACAAAAAAAAGGTCTTAATGGCTCAGAAAAACCACGATGTTACTAACTAGAGCCACATATCCTGGAGTGTGAAGTCAAGTGGGCCTTAGGAAGCATTACTACGAACAAAGCTAGTGGACGTGATGGAATTCCAGTTGAGCTATTTCAAATCCTAAAAGATGATACTTTTAAAGAGCTGCACTCAATATGCCAGCAAATTTGGAAAACTCAGCAGTGGGCATAGGACTGAAAAAGGTCAGTTTTCATTCCAATCCCAAAGAAAGGTAATGCCGAAGAATGTTCAAATTACCATACAATTGTGCTCATTTCACATGCTAGGAAGATTATGCTCAAAATGCTTCAAGCTAGGCTTCAACAGTACGTGAATCAAGAACTTGCAGATGTACAAGCTGGATTTAGAAAAGCAGAGGAACCAGAGATCAAATTGCCAACATCTGTTGGATCATAGAAAAAGCCAGGGAATTAAAAAAAAAAATCTACTTCTCCTTCACTGACTATGCTAAACCTTTGACTGTGTGGATCACAACAAACTATGGAAAATTCTTAAAGAGCTGGGAATACCAGACCACCTTACCTGTCTCCTGAGAAACCTGTATGTAGGACAAGAAGCAACAGTTAGAACCAGACATGGAAAAACAAACTGGTTCCTAATTGGGAAAGGCTTCCCCATTAGGTTCCTAATTACTTCAAGGCTGTATGTTGTTACCCTGCTTATTTAACTTACATGTAGAGTACATCATTTGAAATATCAGCCTGGATGACTCACAAGCTGGAATCAAGATTGTGGGGGAAAATATCAAGAACCTCAGATATGCAGATGATACCAGGCTAATGGCAGAAAGTGAAGAGGAATTAAAGAGCCTCTTGATGAAGGTGAAAGAGGAGAGTGAAAAAACTGGCTTAAAACTCAACATTCAAAACGAAGATCATGGCATCTGGTCCCATTGCTTCATGGCAAATAGATGGGGGGAAAGTGGACAGATTTTATTTTCCTGGGCTCCAAAAATCATTGCAGATGGTGACTGAAGCAACAATATTAAAAGAGGCTTGCTCCTTGGAAGAAAAGCTGTGACAAAGCTAGATAGCACATTAAAAAGCAGAGACATCACTTTGCTGACAAAGGTCTGTATTAGTCAAAGCTATGGTTTTCCCAGTAGTCATGTATGGATGTGAAAGCTGGACCATAAAAAGGGCTGAGTGTGGAATAACTGATGTTTTCAAATTTTGGTGCTGGGAAAGACTCTTGAAAGTCCCTTGAACTGCAAGGAGACCAAACCAGTCAATCCTAAAGGAAATCAACCCTGAATATTCATTGGAAGGACTGATGCTGAAGCTGAAGCTCCAATACTTTGGCAATGTGATGCAAAGAGCCAACTGATTGGAAAAGACCCTGATACTGGGAAAGATTGAGGGCAGGAAAAGAAGGCGGCAACAGATGATGAGATGGTTGGATGGCATTATCGACTCACTGGACATGAGTCTGGGCAAAGTCTGGGAGATGGTGAAGGACAGGGAAGCCTGGCGTGCTGCAGTCCATGTGCGTGCGTGCTAAGTAGCTTCAGTTGTGTCCGACTCTTTGTGACCCCATGGACTGTAGGCTGCCAGGCTCCTCTGTCCATGGGCTTCTCCAGGCAAGAATACTGGAGTGGGTTACCATTCCCTTCTCCAGGGGATCTTCCTGACCCAGGCATTGAACCGGCATCTCTTATGTCTCCTGCATTGGTAGGAGGGTTCTTTATCAGAACCCTCCTACCAATGGTTTGTTCATGTATTTTTTACTTTTATTATTCTTTAAGTGGTAGAAAAAGAAATGTTTCAAAAACTGAAAGAGGAGAGCGCCCGCGGTGTCCATGGAGAGAGGTTGAGATGGCCGACCTCCAGCCCTAGACACCGGGGCGGCAGGACGGCGAGGATGTCTGCTTCGTTAGTCCGGGCCACTGTCCGGGCTGTGAGCAAGAGGAAGCTGCAGCCCACCCGGGCCGCCCTCACCCTGACACCTTCAGCAGTAAACAAGATAAAACAACTTCTTAAAGATAAGCCTGAACATGTTGGTGTGAAAGTTGGTGTCCGAACCAGAGGTTGTAATGGCCTTTCCTACACTTTAGAATATACAAAGACAAAAGGAGACTCTGATGAAGAAGTTATTCAAGATGGAGTCAGAGTGTTCATCGAGAAGAAAGCACAGCTAACACTGTTAGGAACAGAAATGGACTATGTTGAAGACAAATTATCCAGTGAGTTTGTGTTCAATAACCCAAACATCAAAGGAACATGTGGCTGTGGAGAAAGCTTTAACATTTGACTCCTCACGACTGCTCGGGCTGTAGGCTGCCGGAGACCTGTGGAAGCTCTGGGGCTTATTGAAGAAACCATGTGACTGTCACGTGATTAAGGTGTGTAATATATGTCTGCCTTCCAAGGAAAATAAAGTGATGCATTCGAAAATGAAGCCAGTGTGTTAGAGTCCAGAGAATTGATACTTTTGTTCTATATAGGAGACAGAAAATGAGAATCCATTGCTCTCTTTGGGTCATCTTTCTGATCCGTAAAGAAAAAGTTAAATTCTCCTTCCTGCATCCTTTCTGTTAGAACTGGTTCCATGAAAGTAGCCTTCCTGGGAGGATTTCAGAAAACGTATTCTTAACAGCTGTGCTTTGGTAGATCTTTCACTTCCCAACAAGATTGATGACTGGAAATTCAGAGGCAAGAAGTCTAGACTGCTGGTGTTCTGTGATGGTGAACTGTTTTCCTACCCAGACTTGGCATCGTGTTCCTACATTTTTTATCCAGAATTTCAGCGTCAGATGCCTCATTTGCTTATCACCCTGTAGCATCCCCAGCCATTAGATTAAAATAGTGGACAAAGCTTTCCTTGAACTATAGTGCCGAACAGTTCCCAGTGATGAGATCAGAAGGTAAATACTTCACCCACCTGTTTTTAAGTCCATTTCTTTTGCCACTCTTAAGTATCTGCCCAGAGGTGAGACCTCAAGCTGACTCAGATCCTTTCTCTTAAAGTCTCTTTAAGGGACTTTCCTGGTGGTCCAGTGGTTAAGATTCCCCGCTTCCACTGCAGGGGTCATGGGTTCCATCCCTGATCAGGGAAATAAGATCCCAAAATGCTGCATGGCAAGGCCAAAAAAAAATAGCAGAAAGTTCTCTGAAAAGCCATCTAACCCATTCATTCAATTCTTTACCTGGGGAATAAAACCAGAGGAATGCTGATGGGCTTTTGTCCCCCGACACTGCAGGCTGGATTGGGGCAGAGCGGGGACCACCTACATCTCCTCTCTTGGAGGTGCCACACCAGCTCTGTGCTCTGAGGCAGCCAGTGGAGGTAAATGGGTGATCTGGCTTCTTTACCTGGTCAGCATTTTGATTAGATTTCCTTGTAATTTGGAGAGCATATTTAGCTTTGTTTTATTTGGGGTGAGAAGAGTCTTATTTTAAAACCCATTTATGTGAATTACCATCTTGTTTCACTAAGACTTGGAACAGTAGTTCATACTAGCAGGGAAGAGGACACCGTAGCAACCCAGAATTGTTCTTTTGGAATGTGGTAGTGATTGTGAAGCAGAACACGGGGATCTTTTCCCAGCATGTGTACACTTTCTGGATCCTAAGTCCAGTTGCTAAAAGTTTAAGCCTAATATTTTAACCTAACATTTTTATCGCCATGCTTTCTTAAAGAGTGTTCCTTTTGTCCTTTAGTTATCGATTTTCCTGGATTTGACTTATTAAGTATTCTATGCGATGACATATTTGCTGCTTTTGAAGGCCTGTTCTTATGAATTGAAGTAGCCGAGTTCCTTTATGTTTGACATATTTACCAAGGTACCTGGCACAAGATGCCCCAAAACCTAGAGCAGCAGCTTCATGTAAATGCTTATGAATTTGTATTGTTACTATAATTGTTAACCCACTTATAATTTATGCAATACTGTATATATGTAGAGATTGAATTGCCAATAAAAAAAAAAGTAAAAAAAAAAACAAAAAAAAAACTGAAAGAGTACTTTTAAAAAAGAATTTAATTAAAAAATAATACCTCCTCAGAAATTTTGGCCCTTGTCTCTCCACCTTCAGTTGAGGACAGTGTCAGCTGGCTTCCCAAACCCCAGACACAACCTCGTCCAGCAGATTTATGCAAATGCACATCAGATTATGATCCCTAAAATATAACTCTGGTTGTGTCACTCCTTTCCCCAAATCTGAAGTCACATCAGGTACAAATTCTCAGGCAGGATTTGAGCTCTGTTTTCTTTCCAAATGCTTTCCATTCCTCCTGCTCTTGTTAGGGGTTTTCAAAACCTTCTGCGTAGCCTGTGTTCCACAGGTGTGTGCGTCCCTGCATGCAGCTGAGGGGGCCTCTGGAGAGGACACGATTTGGGGCTCCAGCCCCGCTTCTATTACAGCAGCTGTGATCATATTTCATTTATTTCAGGTGACATTTCATTTGGGGAAAAAAGCATTCTGCTGCTAAAAGTTAAACATTTGAAACGAACCATTTTAGTCCCACAGTGTTGCTCATCCCAGTCAAGCACTCTCAAATCTGTATGTTTCCTTTGGGCATCTCATTTGTTCAACCAATGATTTATTGAGAACTCTGTATGTGCAAGGCACAGGGCATAAAGCAGTGGATAAGACAGACTGTCTCTTCTGAGGGAGCTTACAGTTTGGAAGAGTGATGATAGATATTTGAAGAAATTCAGAAACAATGCCTGCCTTTCCCCTTCACTCTTCCTTTGAGATTTATCTCAGAGGCCACAGATTTTTCAAAATCTTTTCATCTGCCTTTCCTACTGAGAGATGAACTCCCTTCTCCATGTAAACTTCTGTAAACAACAAAGATGTTTGTTGTTTTTTTCTGTCCAGCATCCGTTCTTTCACTTTCTGGTGGTAGTACCTGTAACAGTCTTTCCGAAACCGTGTCTCCCTCCCCTCTCCCCCAGCTTATTGGGTTCCATTTGGTTTCCAGGACTGGGAAGTGACCTAGGCCTGGCCAACTGACACATGGAATCCTATTTGGCCATAGCGATTGGTTCAGGTTTGGCCACCCCTCTGCCTATAAAAATTGGTTTGAGATGGATAAACGATCTGAAATGGCCCATAGTGAATCCCAGACACAGTGCATCTTGAAGCACAGGAGTTTCAAGAAACAGAGGCTCTCTTTTCTGCTGCATTTAAGCCTGAAAGTACACAGACCCAGAATTTTTGACAACCATTTTATAATGCTGTGGAGAATGAAGCCCTTGGAGAGGAAAGTAGATCCAGATGAAGGAGAAAGACAGGATCCTTGTGGGCGCTGACTACCTGGGTCAAGCCACAACTAAAGCCTGAGCCCTGGATATCATCATTCCTTAAGCCATAAATTTCCCCTTTTGCCAAAGTCAATTTAAGTCAGGTTTTCTAAAAGAATGTTGAGTAATTTTTCATAGCCCAGCAGTTCTAACCTGGGCTCTCTAAAGCTATAGCCTGGTATTTCTCTGGCTCTAGCTTTGAAGGAACCATTCTCTCTCTCTGTCTCTCTTGTTCTCCCCAGTAAATTCCTAAGTCCCAGGAATTCCTCATCTGTGGTCAGCAAATTAATCCTCTGCCATTTCCTTCTGTCCCACAGAGCTGGGGGTGGTGGTGAGGGGCCCCTTTTTCTGCAGAAGCTGAGAATCCTAACCCTGTCTCAGCTACCCAGCAAAGCAGCAGAGAGCCTATCTTAGGTAACAGATATCCTCACCCTCTAAGGCAGTCAAGGTCTGGGTCCAGGGAACTGAAGGTCGCTGGTGCCCCATCCAAGGGCACAAAGGTGCTGCATCCTACCCTTTTTCATAGCTCCGCTTAGGGGGCGCTTGTCTCGTGCCAGGCACTCATGCTCGTCGTATGTAATCCTCATAACGACCTGAGGAGTGCGGTAATTACTGTATCCTCACTGCACAAGTGAGAAAGCTGAAGCTCAAGAAGTTCTCTGACAGTCAAGGATCCACGGTTAGGAACGAATAGAGCAGAGTTACCAGACATGCTTAAGCACTGCTCGGTGAACTGTGGACACTAGGGACGGAGGGGAGCTTAAAGTGGGGAGGGGGACGAAGAAGGGACGTTTGGGGCCGTAGGAAGTTGAAAATCTGAGAAGCTGCTCAGGGGTGAGACGGCGCAGTCCCAGGGCCCCGCGGTGTGACTCGCGGTGATCCCTGGGCCTCGGGGTTTTCCGCGCGCAGGTAGTCCGGCTCGCCGAGGGGGCTCAGCCTTTGGGGCGGGGCTTCTCTAGGCCCGCCCCTCGCCCAGGTGTGGCGCCCGCAACCCCCGCTGCGAGGGGCTGCGAACCCCCTCAGTGCTCCCGAGGTGTAGGCCTGCTTGGAGCCCGGGACTGGCCCGGCCGCCCGGGCCTTTGGCGGGGGCGGGGGCACGGGGGGTGGAGGGAGAGAGTGCCGCGCCCTGCCCGGCCCAGGTGTCGTCTCCGGAGGAGGAGTTTGGGAATCCGGCTGGGGGAGATTCCCAGCCGGACTAGCTGAAGGGCAACAAGGGAAAGAAGCCTAAGGGACAAGGCAGAGCCGGGCGGTGCGGGGAGTGCAGAAGGCAGGCAAAGCCGCGGGACCGCCAGCATGTTCTCCCGAAACCACCGGAGCCGGGTCACCGTGGCCAGGGGCTCTGCCCTGGAGATGGAGTTCAAACGCGGCCGCTTCCGACTCAGCCTCTTAAGCGACCCGCCAGAGGTGAGAGACCCGTGTCCCTGCCTTCCCCTCCCCCGGCTCCCGCAGTTCGGGCCGCCCGGGCCTCCCGCCCCGCCCGCGCGCGCCGAGGGGCGGAGACGCGGTGGGTCGGGTACAGACCAGAGGTTGTTGACTTGAAAAGTCAGGCGCGGACCGTCTGCACGTTAGTCCAACCGTGTCACCCCAGACATTCTCTAACCCAGTGGGATGGTTTGCCTCCGCCTGTTAAAACTTCAGTTTAAGGAGCCCTAGGCTCGATTCCTAACATGCGCCTTACGGCAGCACTTCGGGGCATCCTGGAGATGTGCAACTAGCCGGGCTCTAACAAGACTCCTGGCCTGGGTGCCCGCTCCTTCCCTGGCCTCCAGCCGCATCCCACAGCCCGTCTCTACCGTCTGGGACAGCCTCCGTCGTCAGTCCTGACTTCTCGGCCTCCTTTGCTGAAACTCTACGCAACTGCTCCTCTGTGGCTGGGGGAATCGGAAATGAGGAGTTCCCGATTAACGATTTGGGATTATTTCCCACACTCAAGCTTTCAGCCTCCTTTTCTGTGGCCTAAGAGGAGTACAGCCTCTACAGTTCCCTCCCTGGCCCACTACTTTGCCCAGGTCTGAGCCCTACTTGTAATTCCTTAAAGAGGCTCAGGAGAGGCTGAAAGATGTGGGGGCCGAGCCAGGACTGAGAGGGCCAGTAGCGACAGCAGAGGCTGTCCCCCAGGTCAGTTCTCCTTCGCTGCTGGTCCTGGAAAGGGTTAAGTGAGGGGGCCTTCCTCACTCCTCCCGGATTCCAGTCCTGGCTTCTGCACTTTACCCCACAGCCTGCCCAGAACAAAGGCTCTTTCACACCCATGTCCCACAGTCCCAGGCCTTCTCTAACTCAGAAGCTAGTGGGCCTGGGAGACAGGGCCTCTATCGAGTCCCGCATAAGCAACGCCGCGTGGGGCCAGCGTGAGGGAGTGAGGGGCGAGGCCCAGGGACCAGGAGGAGGGGCCTGTGAGCTGGAGCCGCCCCCGGGATAAGCCCGGCCTTTTGGGGGCCATCGCGGAGGAACCGGGGTGGAGCCGCTGGGCCCCGGAGCGGAGTGTGACTCCGTGGGCCTGGGGTGGAGCGGGGGCGGTGGTGGCAAAGCTGCAGCTGGCTGGGAATCGGGGCTGGTTTCCTGTCTGGAAGGGAAGGGGCCCGCAGAGGGGAGCGGGGGCAGCGCAGCCAGGCACACCCCTGCCTTTCTCCCTCCCTCTCCTCCCTTCTGCTGGAAAAGCAAGGTAATTGTGAACCCAGGGTGGGGCGGGCTGGATGAAGGTCCCAAGTTGGAAGAGGTGGCCCTGGGGGTTGGGCTGCAATTACCCCTCTGTCCCACTTCCTAGGCTCACTCAATCAAGTCTCCACCTCTATCCCTCTTCTTCCTCAAACTAAGCCCGAACCCTTTCAGAAAGCAACCTCCTGACAATCCCCACGAGTCCACAGAACCTGCATGAAGTGTCCCTTCCCGGCCCCCTTCCAGTTGTGCCTGCCCCTCACACCCTACAGCACACAGATTCTCTGTCCACCAGGCCAGGGTTGTGGGCGGGGGCTGGGGAGGGGCCAGAGTCGGAATGAAAGAGCCTTTTTCTTCCACAGCTGGGAGAACAGCTGCCACCAAAGCAAGACTGGACACTCTGTGCCCAGAGCCCCTTCTGCAGCTGGCCTCCTCCGGGTACCCTGCTCATCCTCACCTCGCTTTCCTTTGCTCCCATGCCTGGCTCCATCAGGGCCCTGGAACAGCGGTAGGCAAGCCAGAGGGGTCTAATTGGAGCACGAGAGGGACAGGGGCTGCCTCTGCCCTCTGACCAAGAACTGCCCACCTCTTTCAAGACGAGGAGAGCAGCGGGAGAGGAATTGTGGGGCAGCGTGGGGCTTGCTTGCCACCCCTCTGAGGGGTCAGCAAGGGAAGGGGAGCCCAGGGGGCACAGAGATGCAGGACAGATTGCACATCCTGGAGGACCTGAATATGCTCTACATCCGGCAGATGGCGCTCAGCCTGGAGGTAACGCCCCCACCCCTGGAGTGCACCTCCTCCACAGCATCCCAGCCCCGGTTCTGCGCTGCCCTTTCCGGCTGGGCCTGCTCCAAGTGGGGAGAGGGATGAGGTGGTTCTGTGTGCCCTTCTTTGGGTGCTACTTGTGGACCCAGGTTCAGTTCTACCAGTTAGAGTATTGTGCTGGCAACAGGGTCTTCACCCTTATTTCTGGAAGCTCTGTGGGTTGGTGTGGCAGTGTGTTCCGGGGCTGAGGGCCCCTTTTAGGTGTGGGAAGAAGAGAGTACACTGTGAGCATGGTCTTCAGGAAGGAGACGGTCTTACCAGAGAAGCGGAAGAGGATTCTAGGGCAGGATGTAAGGATTCTGTGGCCCTGAAGATGGCAGGGGGCTGCTTATTCATTTATTTATTCTTAATCACATTTATTGAGCACCTACTATATGCCAGCTGCTTTCTAGATCTTGGGACACCTCAGTGAACAAAACAGGAAAGGTCCACTCTAGGGGACCTAGAAACATGCAAACACATAAATAATCTCACAATAAAATTATGATAAAAACAGGGGTATCATAAACATCAGGTAGGAGAGGCAGCATTAGATGTAGGAGTCAGGGAAGGCCTTTGTGAGCTCTTTGAGCTGTAGCCAGAAGGATGAAGATATGTAAAGTTGGGAGGAAGAGCTTTCCAGACAGAGGGCAGAGTAAGGACCTTAAATGAGGATGATGATGATATGTTTGGGGAAGAAAGAGAGCCAGTGTGGCTAAAACATACTGGTTGGGGTCAAACTGACTGGCGGGGACCAGATTATGCAGGGCTTTGAAGGCCATGACAAGTCATTTAGATTTTACTGTAAGCGTGATATTGGCCCGTGGAGGGTTTTAAGCATGTGGGACAACTCACCTAATGTTTTAATGTGATAGCTGTTGTGTTTGAAAGGAACAGGCTAGGTAGGGGTGGGGGGTGACCACTAGCTAGGAGGTCATTACAGCCTTTGGGGAATGAACCTGGTGGTGAGGAGTAAATGCTCATGGTGAAGATAGGGAGAAAAGGGTGGATTTGAAATGATGGTGGTAGATCTGACAGGGCTTGTTGATGGATTGGATGTGAGGCTGAGGCAAAGAGAGGGCTCCCGGATGATTCTCAGGTGTGTGGCTAAGCAACTGGGCAGTGTAGTCATTTACAGAGATGGGAAAGATAGAGGAAGCTGTGGCAGTGACTGCCTGGGCCAGGCAGAGGGTTGCTGCTGAGGGAGGTCAGAGGCCGGACAGTAAAGAGTCTAGCTCAGAATGGGGATTTATCACATGTTTTTGCACCCTCAACCTGGTCCCCACTCCCTAGATAATGATAGACATTACTAGTTAATCATGGCACTCTTCACCAACAAATCCATGCATGGCCTCACAATCTGTCTCAGCACAACCTTGGCATAAATTATGCAGATTGTGTCTTTCACAAGGGCATTGCATAGTGGCAAGAGTCTTGGCCTAGTTTCAGGCTGGGTGAGGAGGAAACACCTTTATCTAAGTTCTTTGCCTAGCGAGGGTCATCTTTTTCTGATGTGCAGAAAGTTGCCCAAGGTCTCCACTACCTATTGTCTTGGGTCGGCACAGGAGATAAAATCTATTTGCCATCCCTGGTCCTCTGCACTGTTCATGTTACTAGTTACATGTAGCTATTTACATTTAAATTTTAGTTAATTAAAATGAAATAAAATAATTTTCAGTTCCTTAATTACTTTAGCCATATTTCATGTGGTCCATGGCTATTGAGCATTTCCATCATTGTAGGATGATGGAATGATCTTATTGGACATGGCTGGTCTAGGTATTTAAGTATTCAAATTCTGCATCCCTCCCCCTCCAGGTAATTGTTCTTCATAGGAGCCCTGCCCAAGTTCTGGACAGAAAAGGGGGCTTAGATTTCACTTTAATCATCTCTTATTCAGCCATTGGTTGGTTGAGGGTGCTGTGTTCTTTCTCCGGGAGGCTCAGCAGTTCTCCAACCCCCAAGTCATTGATGTTTCAGGGATTAGCAAGAGGGGTAGTTGTGAAAATGTAAATTCAAGGAGATTTTTCTGGAGAAGGCAACTTAAGGTGCAAGTAAGGAGGAGGTGGGAGTGCTGGGCCCAGGTAGAAGTTAGATTTTCCCATTTAATCCTCAAACAGTGCTATGGAGCAGGTGGAATACCCAACTCCCACCCCCTACCCCTACCCCCACCCCCAGAGGTTAAGTTCTCACAGCTAGTTAAGTTCCTAAGCCAGGATTTGAATTTAGCCCTGGTGGAGTTTCTAAAAGGATCATAAGGTGATGAGAAGCAGAGCAGGAAGTTAGAGACAGAAGAGGGTGGGAGGAACTGGAAAGGATGTCCAGAGAGGGCCTAGTATGTGCTGGGGTTTCGGGCCATGACTCATCCTTCTTCAGCCGCTTGGGTCCTGACCCAGTCCAGCTGACATCCAACTGAGGGCTCTTTCCCAGGAGAGCCTGGTGGAAGTACTGCCGGCTTGGGAAGAGAGGGCATATGGGGGGAGGGGGGACATGGAGCTATCCCTGAGGTAGGGAGAGGGGGTGAAGGTCTGGGATCCAGATCCTTTGTCAGAATTCCCAAAATGGTCTGCCCAAAGGATGGGAGGTTTTTAGGGCATTCTCCACTGTGGGGCTGTGGGAGAGTGGATTCAGACCAGAGGGCTGTGGGGGCAGTGGCAGACAGGGTGTCTGGGCCCCTAAGCCAGCTCATCCAGGCTGGATACCATGACTTCTCTGCAGCCCTTTATACCAATGTATTCCAATGTATATACCATCCTCCCTCTGGCAAGCTCCCAGGCCAATAGTCACCTTGGAGAGCACTTGTAACGTGGAGGGGTCTCCTGGTCTCTGGCAGTTCTAGACCCTGGAGCCCTTTCCAGGGTGAGGACAGTGCTCCTGGAGGTACCGTCCCTCTGCCACTAGATCTCTCTGGTTAACGCTGCCGCTGGAGCCTAATGGGGCCAGGTGGACAGAGCGAGTGAGGGGCTGCCTGCGGCTCACTCTCGCGACAGCTGGGAGCTGATATCATCGGCGCTCACTGCAGGCGTGGCGGCTCCCCAGGGTACCTGGTCTTGAGGTTCCCCGGAGGACCAGCCATACTGCCTGTATCGTGCTGCATGTGCAATGGACAGGGCTAGGGAAGAATCCATGAGTGCTGGGGCTGGGACGAAAAGGCAAGTCATGAGAGGGCCTGAGGCTGTTGCGCAGCCCTACCCCCCTCACTTGTTTGGGGTATTTGTGGTAGAAGCTGGATGCAGAATGAGATGGGGGTGGGCAGGCAACAAACCTTAGCAGAGATGGGATCCTGGTGCAGGCAGGCATGGTGGAGGTGGGGACAGCTGTGTAGTCTGAGAGGGCTTTCTGGTGGAGGGGGCACTGTACACGTTGGCCTATTTATAAAGAGTCAGGAAGGGAAACGTGGATAGTGAGGGTGATGAGATGAGGTGAGAGGTGATGAGAGTCTGGCCTAGCCCAAGTAGGGAAGGAAGAATCAGCAGGTAGGTCAGACAAGGCAATTCCTGCAGGCAGTAATTTAGGGTGTTCAGGTCTTGGAGACTTGAAGGCTAGAGTCATCAGGGACGGAAGCAAGGGCACAGAGTGTGAAAGAGAGCTGGTGTGAGGGAGAAGACAGGGTTTTGATGTTGGGCAGTCACATTCACCCTCCTCTTCCAACGCTATGACTCCACTTGGCTTGCTTCTGATTTGTATACACTGTAATAGGGTTAGTCTTCCAGTTGCTCTCTGAAGCCTTCCCCATCACCTCAGCCAGAAACAAATAGGGCCTGTTTCCTGAGTGCATTTGTGCCATGACCTGGCACTTACAGAGCAGCCATTAATGTCTGCATCTCTCACCTCCCAGCTGGATTTCAAATGTGAAGCCTTTGACAGCACAGGGATGCTCTAGTGTTATTACTGAGTGAATGTTACTGGGGCTGAGGTAGCATCATTAAAATAAGTACACACTACTTCCTCCCAGCCCCCACCTCCTTCCAGGTACACCATATGTTGGGCATTTTGCTAAGTGCCTGCTCAGCAACTCGCTCTTGACCTTCTGTTTCACCTGCCTTCCTGTCTGTCTTCACCTCCCGTACTCAGAAGGCCAGCAGGTGGCAGGCTGCAAAATCTGGGGTGTGTACTGCATTCTGTACAGCATGGGTGAACACTAGGTAGTATGCTTCTCCACTGACTCCTTGCCAACTAGATGTCCTCTCTCATCACTTGAGTCTTTGGGGTAACCCAGGATCTACCATCTGTGGCCATTCCCTTTAGGTAGTGGTTCTCAGCCTGGGCTGCACCTCAAGCTCACTTGGGGAATTTTCCCAAAAATGCACATGCCCCACCTGTTAAGAGATTCTTATTCTGCTAATCTGAGGTGGGGCCTGGTGACCTTTTTTTAAAAAATCAGAAGATTTAATTTTTTTAAAAGGTAACACAATTTCCAATAATATGGTAGATTTATAAACTATCATAAGTTGACTTTCCATTCCTGGCTCCCAGCCCCACAACCACGACTATTTTATGTGTATCTGTGGATATGGATATGCATATATAAATATTGTGCCCAAATAGAAGCATGCTGTAATACTGTTCTACTATCTTTTCTCATTTCATATATTTTGAATAGTTTCATTTTTGCATACATGTCTACCTTAATATCTGCAATATTCCATATTCCATGGTATAGATGTACCATAACTTATTCAACCAATGGCCTATTGAAGGACTTTTAATCTTGGTGTTTTAAATTGATGCTGCAATGAATATGGCTCTGCCCACAAGTGTCACTATATTTGTAGAATAAAATCCTAGATGGTGCATAGCTGGATAAAAGGATGTGAATTTGTAGTTTTTACAGATTTTTCCAAATTGTGCTCCAAAGAGGCTGAAAAACTTACACTTCCGAAGGGCATCTGTGTTTTTACAAAGCTTCTCCAGTTATTCCTGGGCAGTTGAAATTGAGACTCAGTCCCTGCCCTTTAGTTGCCTGAAACCTAAGTTCATCAGTTTCTTGTTGACCACAGCCCACTTAGGGACTGAAGGGTGCATCAGCCTGTCCCCGATTGATATTTCCTTCTCTTCCTTATCCCCACTCTGGCTAGGACACAGAGTTGCAAAGAAAGTTAGACCATGAGATCCGGATGAGGGAAGGGGCCTGCAAGCTGCTTGCGGCCTGCTCCCAACGAGAGCAGGCTCTGGAGGCTACCAAGAGCCTGCTGGTGTGCAACAGCCGCATCCTCAACTACATGGGCGAGCTGCAGCGGCGCAAGGAGGCACAGGTGCTGAAGAAGACAGGCCGGCGGTAAGCAAGGGGGAGGCGAGGCTTTATGGGGATAGTGGTGCACTGGATATATGCATGGAGCATGGAGCATGGAGCACTCGAAGACGACTTCCTGATGAAGACTTCCCAGGGACCTAGAAGACGCCTTGATGTTTTATCACCACAGTGTGCTGCCCAGAGGCACACTAGTGAGTTGCTGGGGCCCAGTAAAGCCCGTGTGTCTGGTGAAAGGCTGCTAGTCTGAGGATAGTAATGCAGGAGTGCTAATTTGCTAAGCCATGCCTGTGATCTGACGAGCCTGTTTGGCTTCTGGAAAGCTAATTTTCTCAAAGCCAGTTCACCAAATGGTCAATTTGCTAAATAACCAATTAGTCATTTGTAACATACTGTAACATTTGTAGCATATTGTAACAGACAGTAGCTAATTGTACCTGGGGTTTGCCTCATTTGAGGCAGAAATTGGGAGAAATAATAATAAAAATAATTTAAGTAAAAGCCTGCTGCTGCTGCTAAGTTGCTTCAGTCATGTCCAACTCTGTGCGACCCCATAGATGGCAGCCCACCAGGCTCCCCCGTCCCTGGGATTCTCCAGGCAAGAACACTGGAGTGGGTTGCCATTTCCTTCTCCAAAGCATGAAAGTGAAAAATGAAAGTGAAGTCGCTCAGTCGTGTCCGACTCTCAGCGACCCCATGGACTGCAGCCTACCAGGCTCCTCCATCCATGGGATTTTCCAGGCAAGAGTACTGGAGTGGGGTGCCATTGCCTTCTCTGAAGTAAAAGCCTACCCATTCATATAAATTAGACTGTGTACTAAAAGGACTCAATCTGACAAAACTGTAGTGAAATGGTTGAGGTGATACTCTGGTAAAACTAAAATGTGGGAGAAAATATTTGGCAAATTGATCATTCTGAGAACTGACCATTTTTTTGTAAATTGGTCACTTGGAAAATTGGCTTCTGGCAAAGTAACCTGTTTGACCCCACAAGGCTGAGTGGGGAGAAGGTCCAGGCCCCTCACAGGCATAGTGTCCATTCCAGCTCACACACAAGGAGGTTGCCAGGAGGCCTCTAGAGTTCACCCATGGAGACACCAGGGGAAGGCAGGAACCCCTCAACGGCTGCTCCATAAAGTTAAAGGAAGAGCAAGCAGGCATAGGGACAGCTTCTACTGTGAGTCTGCTGTCTCTTAAGAGGTGGCCGTTGACAAGCTCTGCCTTGCCCAAGTCCCCACACATCCCATACAGTGTGACCTGTGGCACACCCCAAGTCCCTGGCAGCTGAGCGTTGCCATCAGTGCCACGTCATTTAGTTTAAGGCTGTTCCAAGCCTCTAGTTTCATCATGAGGAATTATAAATGAGTATGGAGAAGCTGGCCACCACCTTAGGAAAGGGACACATGCTCAGTGAGTTCTGATGTTAGGCAGGGAAGGGAGGAAGACCGGATGTCCCTCCCGCAGTGGAGGAACTGGGGAACTGGGGGCACTGGGAAAGTTTAGCCAATCTAGCCAGAAGGGTAGAGGGGAAATCAAAGCTGGGGGGGAAGATGGAGAGAGATTTGTGATAAATGGGATACAAATGTCCCCTATTTGGGTTCTTGATTTTCTGACTGACTGAGTACCCTTCGTTATTGAAGTGATGAGATGGTGGAGACAAGTACCCTCCTTTGTTGTTAAAAAGAAAGCCTGCAAACTCCTCCGAAAGGGAGTCTCTCTGTGGGCAACCTGTCTCCTCAAGCCCCACTTCTTCCTGGCAGGAGTCTAGGGAGGTGGTCAGGAAGGGTGCTTGTTGCGGGTGGCCTGAGCTTGTACTGTGTGTGTGAGCTAAGTGCCTCTAGTATTCCCAAGCCCAACAACCTCCTGGGTTCAATGGACAACTCTCCCTAGCAGTCCTTCAGCTCTGCCAATGTCAGCCTGGCAGGGATCTGGCAGCTGAGCCCTGGGCCGGGGAGGGGTCCTAGAGCCTTTGGGAATCAGAGCCAGGGGGAATAGTGTCAAGAGGCCAGGCTAGGATGTTGTGATTTGCCCACAGGCCTTCGGACAGTGGGCCACCCACTGAGCGCTCCCCCTGCCGTGGCCAGATCTGCATTTCTGGTAAGAAGCACAACTACCCCAGCTGCTGGCATTCTTTGCCCAGTGATAAGATTGCCTGTCCTGTCTTGACGTCTGTTCCTCTCCCTCTGCTCCTTAGATCTTCGGATTCCACTCATGTGGAAGGACACAGAATATTTCAAGAACAAAGGCGGTGAGTTCCACACACGTGGGACAGACTTAAGGGAGTGGCCCTGAGATTGGAGGTCCCCTCGGGGGCACATCATTACCGGTTTTGCTCTCGGCCCCCAGACCTGCACCGCTGGGCTGTGTTCCTGCTGCTGCAGATAGGGGAACACATTCAGGACACAGAGATGATCCTGGTGGACAGGACCCTCACAGACATCTCCTTTCAGAACAACGTGCTCTTGTGGGTACCTCATCCCTGTGGCTCCCCGCTTTCTCTACTAGGCTCTAATCATGTAGCTGCAGAGGAGGGGAGGAAGAGAAGGAGCGGGGGAGCTGGGCCTTCCCTGTGGAGCTGTCCTGTACTTGCAGGACATCCATCCTAACTCCACTGCCGCTCCCTGGACTGGCCCAGACTATCCTCCCCTCCTTGCTTCCTCCCATATTCCTACAGTGCCGAGGCAGGGCCAGACTTTGAACTGCGGCTGGAGCTGTATGGGGCCTGTGTGGAAGAGGAGGGGGCCCTGGCTGGAGCCCCCAAGAGGCTTGCCACCAAACTCAGCAGCTCCCTGGGCCGCTCCTCAGGGAGGCGTGTCCGAGCATCGCTGGAGACTGCTGGGGGCTCAGGCAGCAGTCCCATCTTGCTTCCCACCCCGGCTGTGGGGTAAGCACCTATTTTCCTCCCTGGCCCTCAGCTGGCCACAGGTGATCTCTAAGCTGTGTTGAGCATGTGGAGCCTATTTTCCACTGTTGCCAGGACATGCAGACAGATATGAATGAGCAGTGGTCACATACTGGGAGGCACTCTGGCCCACACCTCAGGTACTTCAAACAGCCAACTGAGAAGACCAACAGGAATGCAGGAAGAGCTAGAGTTATATCTACCTTATGTAGATATAACAGAGTGCCCCTGGCTACAGCAGAATAGCCTGGGTGCTGTGGTGTTGCCTACAGGCACCTAGTAGACTCATTGGGTCTCTGAGGAGCAGTTTGAGAACCTTGCAGGTAATGAACAGATTGCTTATTTTGGAGACAGATGCAGATTCAGATTCAAGTTCTACCACCTCAGTTTTATTTTGGTGCAGACTTTTTAACCTCTTTAAGCCTCAAGCTGCCTCGTCTATGAACTAAAGAATGCCACCAACCTCAGGGCTGTTGTGGGAATACAGTGGGATAACGTATTTAAAGCACAGGCCCCAGCACTTAGCGGGAGTACAGTAAATGTTTGTTTCATCCCCTGTGGGGGAGGCAAGCTAGCTTTCTGTGGGGCAGCCTAAACAGTGGGGCAGACCTGCTCAGCTCTTATTGCTCTTGCCACCCAGCATGCCCCTCACTTGGCTGCTGCCCACTTCTCTGTCCTGCAGTGGTCCTCGTTACCACCTCTTGGCTCATACCACGCTCACCCTAGCAGCTGTGCAAGATGGGTTCCGCACACATGACCTCACCCTCGCCACTCCTGGTGAGTATGTGTCTATGTGGGGGACACTGGATGATGAGAAGAGAGGCTGATAGATGGTTCCTTCCCCTTCACATTTCCCACCCTCACCCTGCACTTCTCTCTCCCCCAGAGGAGAGCCCTGCCTGGCTGCCCCTTTACGGTAGCGTGTGTTGCCGCCTGGTGGCTCAGCCTCTCTGCATGACTCAGCCTACTGCAAGTGGTACCCTCAGGGTGCAGGTGAGGGGCCCTGAGGAGTGGAAGGGAAGTGGGAGAAGACAAAGGAGAGCCAGATCACCTAGGGATCAAAGAACCATTGAAAACGTAAGATCTGGTGGAGGAAGGAGGGGCATGGTAAGATGAAAGGAGGGAATGGTAGGAGGGTGGGCAGAAAGGAGTCATTTTTCTGTGGGGGGCTGGGAAGAAGGGTGTTGGGGGTGCGATTCCCCTAGGAAACCTTGAGTCATTTATGCAGCAAGCTGGGGAGCCGCGAGACTGGGTGCAAGTACATGGAGTCCTGAAAGGCACAAACCTCTTCTGTTACCGGCAACCTGAAGACACAGACACCGGGGACGAGCCGCTGTTTACTATCGCAATCAACAAGGTGATGAGTCTCTGGTGGTGAAGCCACCAGGTGCCAGGGTTCGGGAACCTCTCCATCAGGCCCCAGGAGGGTGGGCACAGAGACCTCAGAGAGATCAAAGCTAGCTTCCTGCTCCCAACAGCACCACACCCTGCTTCAGGGCCAGGGATGCCAAGGGACTGTGTTCTCCCCACCAGCATCACGGTAAACGAGTCCCTTCTACTCACCAGCCTCAGCACCTGCCAAGTGTCACACAGGGTTCTATTACCAGTTTAGGACTTTTCATCCTCCTCCCATCTTTCTTCAGATTCCAGTCTGCATCTCTTTTACCCTTTCCTGGTTTTCTCTCCCAGCCCAAGTCCAAGAACTTCTTTGTTTCCTAGCCCTTTTGCTGGCATTCCTGCCAACTTTTATAAAAGTACTGAGGGGCCTTAGTGCTCCTGTTCCTGCCTGCCTCCTCACCTTCCCTGCCTTGCTCAATCCCTCCTTTCCTGTCTCCATCTGCTCCTTTTCCTGACTAAGGATGACTTGTCTCATTCCAGTCCTTTCTTGCCATTTCTTCCCACTCTGATCAGTAGGAGCCAAGTGAGAGGGCTTGGTGAAAGCTCCACAAGTTCCTCCTTCTAAGGGTAGGGATGACCAAGCCTGCCTGATGTCACTGCTGACTTCTGTGACCAAGGTGAAGGTGGAAGCAGATCTTGGATTTCTCCTATAGGAGACTCAAGTCCGTGCAGGGGAGCTGGACCAGGCAGCCAACTGGCCCTTCACCCTGAGCATCAGTAACCGGTATGGGGAGGAAGAGGTGACGCACACTCTTCAGGCAGAGAGTCGGGGAGCCCTGCAGAGCTGGATGGAGGCTCTGTGGCAGCTTTTCTTTGACATGAGTAAGAAGAGGGGTCTGGATTGGGGCTTATTATTTTTACCAAAATAAAATTATTTGATAATTCTTATAATTAAAAATTATATAATATTAAATTATTATAATAATTCTTATAATAATATTTTTGAAATGAGCCTGTTTCAAGAATGTGTAGAAGGGAATGTAGCAGGGGAGAAGGCAGCCCATCCCCATCAATGCTCTCCCCTCAGGTCAGTGGAAGCAGTGCTGTGATGAAATAATGAAAATTGAAACACCTGCTCCTCGGAAACCACCCCAAGTGCTGGCCAAGCAGGGGTCCCTGTACCATGAAATGGGTGAGTGAAAATGCATTGTGGGGTCCTCATGGGCAGTTGCGTTGGGGGCTTCAGGGGAACCCAGATAGTGGAGACAGAGAGAAAGCACACTGTGGGCTAAGGCAGAGCTCTGGGGACCCAAGTCCCACCCACGAGTCCTTTCCCTTCTCCAGCTCTTCTTAAAATCACCTCCACCAAAGTCCAAACAAAACCCTGTAGAACCAGACTCATTTCATGGATTTTTTTCCTAATTTTTTCTTTCCTGTTTCCCTTTCTGCATGTGGATTCCTGTCTGTTCCTCTGACCCTTCTTGCCTGGCAATGCTTTAATTTTCCTCCTCCTTGGTTTCTTCACCTACTTCTGCCTGCTCCCCTCTCACTGTCCGCCCACTGCCCCCATGTGCCACAGTCTAATCAGAGCCTGTGGCTCCTGGGGGCCCATGTGAGGGGCTGCTCCTGCAGGATAATGCAGCCTCAGCGGAGACCCGGGCTCTGCTTTCCTCCTCTTATGGTGACAGGTGATGCTCAGGGCTGAGTAGCTCTGCGGCCCAAGCTCTGACTCCCCTCCCCTCGATCCCTTCCTGATGCCACAGCTATTGAGCCACTGGATGACATCGCAGCAGTGACAGACATCCTGGCCCAGCGGGAGGGTGCGAGGCTGGAGACGCCCCCACCCTGGCTAGCAGTGTTTACAGACCAGCCTGCCTTGCCTGGCCCCTGCTCACCTGCTTCAGTGGCCCCAGCTCCAGCCCGGATCCATTCCTTGCCCTGGGGGAGACCCCGAACATTCTCTCTGGATGCTGTCCCCCCAGACCATTCCCCTGGGGCTTCTCGCTTGGTTGCCCCTCTCCCCCTGCAGCGATCCCCACGATCCAGAGGCCTCTGCAGCAAAGGCCCACCCCACACTTGGCTCCAGTCACCAGTGTGAGAGAGAAAGGTGCTGGCAACAGGATCCGGCCAGAAGAGGGGAAGATCTGTGTGCAGCTGGGCTCGGATTCAGCACTGTTTGCAGCAGACAGACCAGCTTGGCCTCCCCTTCCTCTGCTGGAGTCGGGGTAGGCTGAGAAGGGGTAGCAGAAGCCCCTTTAAGCTGTGGTTGCCACGGTGCTGAGGGACTTGTTCCCAGGTCTGGCTGGGACCCCGTAAACCCTTCCTGGGAGAAAACTGGAACCAACCCTGCCCTACCTCCCTGCATTAACCAGCTTTGAGAATGGCACTGAAGAGCCTTGGGAGGGAACACACCTCCCTTGTGACTTTTACACTGACCATTAAAGTTATTTAACATCACCCTTCACCTGGTTGTTGAGGACAGACTGCCTCTTGACTTGGTCAGGACCCGCCATAGCCCCTTATCCCTGGAGCGATCCTAGGTGACCTAGGTCACACACATCCCTAGGTGTGAAGTGTGACCATGAGATTGAGTAATCAGACAAGGGCTGGGTGGAGGGGGAGTACTTTATAAATACCACAGGGCAACAGAGGGCTGCTCTTATCTCATATGCTGCTGAATCTCAGGATCTCAGCGACGTCATAGCCAGTCACAGCAAAGGAGCTGCCTGAGGGGTCACAGAATCGGGCACCACACAGCTGGGTGTCAGGCACACACTCACCATGACAGTGTTCCACCTGAGAGAGAAGACAGCTGTTCAGGCCTGTGGCCTCATCCTCGGGCCCTCATTCCACTCCTCTTATGACACATACCTCAATGTAGCCACCCTCTGGGCTTCTGCTCAACTTCCAGATGTGTACGAAAGTGTCTTCAGCCGCAGAGAGTAGCTATTTTAAAGAAAGGCAAGGAGGACCAGTGGGAGTCAGAATGTGCTGACAGAGGGCTGGTATAGGCTGTAAAGCCCAGTCCAGGTGCCTGGGAAGGGGGCTACCCTGAGAGGCAGAGATAAGTTTGTGGAGTGCCTCTCAACATCCCAGCACCAGGAAACAAGGGTATGCAAGGTCAGAGCTGGAGACTGACCTTGCCCACCTCAGGAGCCAGGTCCAGGGCACAGATGGCCCGGGCATGGGCGTCGATCTGGACGTGTATAGTTCCTGTACTGGCTTCATATAGACGCACTTGCCCGTTCCCGTAGCCTGCTGCTATGGTCCCCTGCCACAGCTGCACAGAAGAACACGGGACCCTGCAAGGGTGACATCGCACTTTGATTTCCCAGACCTAAGCCCACTCCCCACCTTGAAGCTACCTCAGGAAGGCCTCAGCCCCCTTCTGCCTCACCTACCCGAATCCTGGAATCTGGGTCAGTAATTTGAATTTGGGCCCTGATCTCCAGACACACAGCAAGCCCGAGTCATCTGCTGTCACAGTGTCAGCCACGCAGTCCTGAGGGGAAAGGCAGGATTAGCCCTTTTTTCTCCCTGCTGGGTCCTGTATACAGGGCAGGAGGGGAAGGGAGGCAGTATTTGCATCTTTGCCTCTCCAGGGAAAGGGGAAGACGTGGAGCCTTCACTGGCTGGAAGGGTCTCTTGGAAGCATTAAATGCTTTCATTGTATTCCTTATAGAGTCTGACTCCCTGCCCCAACCCCAGCACACATCCCGTGTGTCAGGGTATACAATTGTCCTCATTGGATGAATGATGCAACTAAGGCCACAGTGTTAGGGCCTTCTGGAGGTCTTGCATTGAGCCAGTCACAGTCATGACTGGACTCTGGGACTCTTGACAGCCCCTCAAGCCAGGCAGCCAACAGAGCCCACGGGCCCAACTCTGTGCCAGGTGTAGTGTAGCATAGGCATTATAAGATACATACCCTGTTTTCAAGAGGTTTACAGTCTAATCAGGGAGATAAGAGTTGTCTTTGCGGGCAGTGTCAATTCAGGGTTCAGCTAAGGGAGATGAGTGGGGGCTGGAAGAGGGGGAAGGCTTCCAGGAGAGGATAGCACTGGAGGTGGGCCTCAATAGGGTGGACTCGCCCAAGTTCAGAGAAGGAAGCCACACATGTCAGAAACCATGGGTCCCAACTCCTCCATTCACACCAGGATCATAATGTATGAGTGAACTATTAAGTACCACGTAAATATAAAATATTTCTGGACTCATCACTGGACCTGAGGTTGCTAAAACTTAGCAAAGTGCACTAATTTGCCCAGTCATTCAGCTGCTTAATGGCAAAGCCAAGGCTTGAACCCAGGTCCCCTGCTTTCCCAAGGTGGGGAAGGCCCTCAGATTCACTGGAACAGGTAGGGGGGATCCACTCACCTGTCCCTGGGCAGGCTCAGTGGCAATGTCTGAGATTGGTGTCTGGTGCCTTGCCAGCTCTTCACTCAGTACAATGTTGGGACCCTTGGTGGGGATGTCAAACACCAGCACCCGGCCCGACCATGCTCCTGCAGAACCAGTGCTCCACTGAGGGCTTCCTGATGCTCCCAGGTCTCCAGCCACCATGCTCAGCCCTCCCTCCATCCCAGAAACCTTAGTAACAAACCCACCTCTCAATGTTCCAACAGCCCCACTCCCAACATTCACGGCCCTTTTCCTATACCATCCTGACCTTCTGAAACCCTCCATGGCTTTTTGGAGTTTCTCAGACCCTCCTTCACTCCCACCCCTCTAACACTCCACAATTTCCTCAGACCTTCAGCAGCATCCTGGTCAAAGCCCACACCCCTATACCTCAGCACTCTCCAATGCCCTGCCTTTGGCCCCCTCACCCACACAGACGTAGTGGCCACTGGCAGCAATTCCTCGGGCAAACACAGCCTGCACTGAGTATGAGAGGGGAAAACGATTAGAAGTATTATCCCCCCTCGCCCCAGCAAACACTCCCTACCCCCAACCCAGTCCTGCAGGTACCTAGAGAGCCATCTCCAGCGTCCAGTGCGTGCCAGTAGACCATGACGGAGCCATCAGACTCGTACATCTGGAAGACCAGGGCAAGGACGGGGTCATAACCCAGCTGACCTTTGCTGAGCTCTGTACCAACTACTCCACATACTCATGTTAACCTTAGCCTGTTTAATCCTCAAAATTACCCTGGGAGGGAGGCGCTATTTTTATCTCCATTTAACAAGACACTGAGGCTCTGAGAAGTTCACTAAATTGCCCAAGGTCACACAATTAATAAAAGGGCAGATATTGGAGGTGGCACTTAAGAATTGGAAAACAAGCAAGGTATGAAGATGAGAAATGAGGGGGCTAAGCATGAAAGAGCTTGGAAATGTTTAGAAGTAAGATCGCTGGGTTGGGAAGATCCCCTGGAGGAGGAAATGGCAACCCACTCCAGTATTCTTGCCTGGAGAATCCCATGGACAGAGGAGCCTGGCGGGCTACAGACCACGGGGTCGCAGAGTCGGACACGACTGAGCGCCTAAGCACAGCACACACACTAGGGGCCTTGGAGAGAAGTTAAGACTCTAGCGGGGGAGGACAGGAAGGTCCTCGTCTTACTTGTATTCCTCGATGAGAGGTGAGTACCAGCAATACTCGGAAAGGGAGGACACACCAGTGGATCTAGAGGGAGATAAATCAGAGTAAGAAGTAAAGCAGAGGACATGAGGACTCGAAAGTGTGGAAATTCAGACGGTCAGGGAAGGCCTATTCCTTCAAGTTTGGAGAGGAAGTGCCGGGTTCTAGGTAGGGCGGGGTTCAGCAACACCACTCCCAACTAACTCCACACCTCACCTGGGTGATAAGCGGGGGGCTCACTCCAGCGCCCTCCTTAGCGTGGAGTTGGCGCTGGGCCAAGGGCACACCCTCAGGAGCAGCGCTGAGTAGCTGGGCGCTGGGTCCATGGACTACTCCAAAATGAGTGAGGTTGCGGGCGGGCAGTTGCAGCACACTGAGGTTGTTGCACAGGGCGGCCGCCGAACCTCGAAGCGGGATGGAGCGCTCCCGGCGGAACATTCTTGGGGAGAGACGGTCGATCCCAGGCGCGCGGAAAGCAGAAGACAGCCGAGATTCCTAAGGGGGCTTGGGGGTGGAATGGTGCTGACAAAAGGCACTGGGAAAGCCCCCGGCGACTGGCTCACGATGTGAATGGACGAGGGCCTCGGGGATGATGATGGGGGTTGGTGGTCACATGTGCGGGAAGGGTAACGCGGAGCTGGCGAGGGGAACCCTAGGGCTGAGTCATGAGGTGATGGGGGGAACCCCAGAGGAGGAATGGTGATGGCCCAGCACCCAGTGGCCCCAAGAGCCCGAGTCAAGGCAGGATGAAGCAGGATAGCCCCTAGGCTCTTCCTCCCTCAGCCTGGCTCCCCGAAGCCCCCGGACCAGGTCAGAGTTCACACCAGCAGCTCCGAGACTCCAGAAGCGTTCTGTCTCTCCGAATCCGCCGCCACCATAGAGACGACGCACGTACGCACAGCCGTTGGGTGGGGTGAACTACCCTAACGTGCGACGCGCGGCCGGCGCGGCTGCCAGGGCAACTGTGGGCGGGGCGAGCCTCCCTGCGGCGCGGTTGCCCAGGAGACCGATAGGCTGCAGCAGAAGCTGCGGCTGGACCGGAAAGCTGCTGGAGCCTGGGGGTTGAAGCTACAGTTGAGGCGATGGCGCACGAAGGCCCGGTGAGCTTTAGCTCAGCTGAGGGTGGCCCAGAGCGGGGTTAAGACCAGTGTCCGGAGCGGTGGGCCAGCTCTGTGCCACCCGGCATCCGCCCTTCACGCGGGCGTTCAAGATGACCGAGGAAGCCATGTCTGTGCACTAGGACGGAAAACCTACACCTGCACCACGCGCACTCACAAGCATTGTCACACTTGGAGCCTGAGGGAAGGGGGTTAAATGGGTGATGAAGAGCCCAAGAACAAGAAGTAACTTTGACAACAGTTAATGCATTTAATGAGTCTCTTATATTGAGGTACTCATTTAAATGGATAAACCAGAATTGGTCAGGCACTGGGGAGAGGGTGTTGCTAGATAGGTTTCATTTGGAGAATTTCGGGAGGAATAAATGGATTAAACAACAATTCTGAGGCTGCACTTAAAAGTCAATTGTTTAAAAGCCAAGAAACTCTAAAATAGACTGAAGAGCATTCATGCAGTAATATCTCCAACCCCTCTGGTCAGGCCATTTCTAGGTGTAGCCATTAGCGCGGGTGTAATGAGAACCTGGGCGTGGTTGTCTAAGGAGTCAACTCTCCTCTCCCAGCCCTACCTACCCCTGCTCTGGCCAAGCCTGAACGGGGCTGTGGACCGTTCCTTGGGCTTGCCAACAGAACTGTTCTCACTAGCAGAGAGGGGAAACGAAACTTAAGGGATTTTGAGTTCAGTGTGAGGTTTAGGAAACACCAGAGTTGGGGGAGAATGAATTTGGGGGAACACCATGTATGAAGCAATAGTGTTGGGGGTGGGGAGACAAAAGTTAGGGAAATTGTGTTGGGGGGTAAATTTTAGAAGGAATCAGCTTCAGGGAAACTGTTGTGGGGAAATTAAGAGGCTCCCAATAATTTACTAGTAAATTCGTATGTCCCTAAAATGGGTTTTGGGGAGACTAGACTTTTTTTTCAGTGGGTTTTTCTTGATTATAAAAGGATATAAAGTCATTGTAGAGAACTTATAAACTGGAGAAGAGTGTAGGAAAGAAACATATACACGGTGCTTTCCTTTTCTTCAACACATATAGGTTTACATACCTGAGATCATACTTGATACGTAATTTTATATCATTTCTTTCATTTAAGGTTACATCATAAGTATTTTCTTATGCTATTGTAAATTCTTCCTAAAGACTGCCTTTAATCATCACATAATATTTCATCATATAGGTAGCACACAATTAGCCACCTATTTTCCTTGTTAGATGTATGTTTTCAATATTCTGCTATTATAAATTATATCACAGGGAATATTTTAGAGAATATATTTTCAGAGTATGCCTTTGTGTATTTATAAAATGGAATTGGTACTTTTGAAGATTGGATATCTTTTCAAATGTTTATTAGTCATCAATAGTTCCACTTTTGTGAAATATTATGTTCTTTGCTTATTATCCTTGGAGATCTTATGGTTATAAAAATTTATATGCATTTTTAATGTATTTGGGAATATCTTTTTAAAAAATTTGTTGCATGTATTTTTGGTTTAGGAAGCAGGATAAAGCCAAGCTCTGGAGTCAGACAGACCTGCATATGAATTATGACTCTACTACTTCCTTACTCTGTGATCTTAGGCAAATTCTGTAAAATGGGGATAAAAATAGTATGTAGTCTAAAAAATGTAGGAACTGAATCCATGTATGTGACTGATACACTTTCAGTTCAGTTCAGTTGCTCAGTCGTGTCCAACTCTTTGCAACCCCATGAATCGCAGCATGCCAGGCCTCCCTGTCCATCCCCAACTCCCAAAGTTCACCCAGACTCACATCCATCGAGTTAGTGATGCCATTCAGCCATCTCATCCTCTGTCGTCCCCTTCTCCTCCTGCCCCCAATCCCTCCCAGCATCAGAGTCTTTTCCAATGAGTCTACTCTTCACATGAGGTGGCCAAAGTACTGGAGTTTCAGCTTTAGCATCATTCCTTCCAAAGAAATCCCAGGGCTGATCTCCTTCAGAATGGACTGGTTGGATCTCCTTGCAGTCCAAGGGACTCTCAAGAGTCTTCTCCAACACCACAGTTCAAAAGCATCAATTCTTTGGCACTCAGCCGTCTTCACAGTCCAACTCTCACATCCATACATGACCACAGGAAAAACCATAGCCTTGACTAGACAGACCTTTGTTGGCAAAGTAATGTCTCTGCTTTTGAATATGCTATCTAGGTTGGGCATAACTTTCCTTCCAAGCAGTAAGCGTTTTATAATTTCATGGCTGCAGTCACCATCTGCAGTGATTTTGGAGCCCCCAAAAATAAAGTCTGACACTGTTTCCACTGTTTACCCATCTATTTGCCATGAAGTGATGGGACCTGATGCCATGATCTTCGTTTTCTGAATGTTGAGCTTTAAGTCAACTTTTTCACTCTCCACTTTCACTTTCATCAAGAGGCTTTTGAGTTCCTCTTCACTTTCTGCCATAAGGGTGGTGTCATCTGCATATCTAAAGTTATTGATATTTCTCCCGGCAATCTTGATTCCAGCTTGTGTTTCTTCCAGTCCAGCATTTCTCATGATGTACTCTGCATATAAGTTAAATAAGCAGGGTGACAATATACAGCCTTGATGTACTCCTTTTCCTATTTGGAACCAGTCTGTTGTTCCATGTCCATTTCTAACTGTTGCTTCCTGACCTGCATATAGTTTAAGTGCCAGTAAATGATAACTACTGTTATCAGCTTGTAATTAGGAATTTTAAGAAAAAGCACAGGAAAATTTGACATATATATATATATATATATATATATATATATATATACATGTGTATATAAATACATATACAGTTGCTGCTAAGTCACTTCAGTCGTGTCCGACTCTGCGCGACCCCATAGACGGCAGCCCACCAGGCTCCCCATCCCTGGGTTTCTCCAGGCAAGAACACTGGAGTGGGTGCCATTTCCTTCTCCAATGCATGCAAGTGAAAAGTGAAAGTGAAGTCGCTCAGTCACGTCCAACCCTTAGCGACCCCATGGACTGCAGCCCACCAGGCTCCTCCATCCATGGGATTTTCCCGGCAAGAGTACTGGAGTGGGGTGCCATTGCCTTCTCCATATATACAGTTACCTACCCATTTCTTTATTATTTCTTACATTACTTTTAGGCTTAGGCAGCTGTTTCTCACCCAGAGATTATATGACAATTTAAACTATTTTCCCTACATTTTATCTTTTGTTTTAATTTTGTTTTGTTTGTATGTGTGCTTTAATTCATCTGGAATTTATTTAGATGTATATTGTGAAATGAGGATCTAAGTTGATTTGGGGAATGGGAGGAAATGGGAAACACACCAATAATTCCTGCTGTTTATTGACTTTTTCAAATTCCTGAACTCTCAAGAATTTTGAATACTTTGAACTAGCACAAATAGCAAGGACTGTGCAGTTAGAGCTATATATAGCCTGGGCTCACTGTGTAATCCCAAGCCAGTGGAGGTGAACTGCTGTCAGGCTTCAGTTCCTTTGTCTGTGAAATGGACTGAGTGAGCTGTTTGAAAAATTAAATCGGCTAGGTCACCTGAAAAGCATCTGTCACATAGTAGGCTCTTAGTAGTAAATTGTCCCTTTCTAAAGGCCTTTCCTTCGTCTTAGACAACCTAAGGAAGCTTCCTCCTAACCCATAACTGCTGCTCCACTCCTCGGTTTCCCGCCCTGAGTGCCCTATTCCTTTCCCACAGAGGCAGGTCCGAGACCGCGGGATGACCCGATCCAAGGCGGAAAAGGTGCGGCCACCTACGGTTCCGGTGCCGCAGGTGGACATCGTGCCTGGGCGGCTCACTGAGGCCGAATGGATAGCGTTCACGGCTCTCGAAGAGGGCGAGGACGTCGTGGGCGACATCTTGGCTGATCTGGTGGCCCGAGTCATGGACTCCGCCTTTAAAGTCTATCTGACCCAGCAGGTAGGCCTGGATCCTTGTCCTTCAGACACATCTCCGCTCTCCTGACCCCTCCCTGCCGGACTGAGACCCTTTCTCGCCTCCGCAGTGCATTCCATTCACCATCAGTCAGGCACGGGAGGCCATGCTGCAGATCACCGAGTGGCGCTTTTTGGCTCGGGACGAGGGAGAATCTGCAGTGGCAGAGGACCCCACATGGGGCGAGGATGAGGAGCCCTTGGCTTGCACGACGGATGCCTGGGCTCAGGGATCCGTGCCGGTGCTGCACGCCCGGGCCTCGATGGGGCTGGAGGAGACGTTTCAAGGCGAAGTAAGCCCAGCTTCCAGCTGCCGCCCACCTCTTACCGCCGCCCCCGATCCATTACTCACCCCTGACCTCCACCCCTGTGCATTTTCCCAGGACCAAGACAGCGTGGACCAGATCCCTTTAGGAGGATCGTGGACGGATTCAGGATCTCAGGAGCCGATGGAATCTTGGGAGCTAACAGTCACCCCGGACTCTCCACCCACGCCCAAGTTGCTTCAGGAGACAGGGCCTCGGAGTCCTTTGGAGAAACTGGGTGACCAGTCGAGGAGCGACCAGACTGACCTGTTTGCAGTCGGATCCTCGAACTCGAGCAGCCAACTGTCGATGGAGATGGTGCCGGCAGGCAGTACCCACGCTTCTCTGGAGCTGTCCTTGGTAGCCAACCCTCAGGCCTCTGTCGAGCGGGCACAGCCCATCAGCTCTCAGTTCTCTCTCGAGGACCTCTACAATTGCACGCCCCAGCCGCACGCGGCTGGAGACCGGCTGGAACTCAGGGAGGAAAAGGTGCCCCTCATCCCCTCGCGGGTGTTGGTGTCCGATCCCTACGCGGGCGGCCCCACCACGCTCAACCCCTCGGCAGGATTCCAGCCGCAGCCGCTGTGGCTGGCTGAAGAGCGGCCCAGCGCACTTCACTCCAGAACTGGCCGTAAGGGGGCGACGGCGCGTCTGAACCCCGCGCGGCTGCCGCGCCCCTGGGTGCGCCCGCTGTCGGAGGTCCTGGTCCCAGACTCGGAGGGCCGCCCCCTGGAGGCCTACCGGGGGCGCCAGCGGGGCGAGAAGACCGAGGCCCCAGCCGGACCGCAAGCCTCCCGCCCCAACTTCCGCGTCTCCCGGTCAGAGTTCTTCCCTTGCCCACCTGGCGTTCCTGTCCGAGCTTTGGGCCCTGGTCTAAGCCTCCAGTTCCCTACTCTAAACTTAGGACTACCATCGCCAGGCTTTGGTTCAAAGCTTCCCTTCCCCAGTCCGGGGCTCCGTTTTCTCGCCACACACCGGGCGCGCCTGGACATGGCACGCAGCCCCAGCCCCAAATTATGGCCGGGTGCTAAGTGGCCCAGCGGCTGGGAGGGGGAGGCCGAACTGCTGAGTGAGCTCTGGGCCGGTCGCACCCGTGTACCTCCGCAGGGCCTGGACCCTGGGGACCGGGAGAGCCAGGATCCTCACCAATATCTTCATCCCGTGCCTCAAGTTCTGAAGGCCACGTCCCAGGTGGCGTGGAAGCCCGTGTTGCTGCCGGGAGCACTGAAGCTGGCTCCTGGTGTGAGCATGTGGAACCCAAGTACGCAGGTGCTGCTTAGCTCCGCTGAGCCTCAACGGAAAGGCAGAGAAGGCAGCGCCTCTCCTCCCATCCGTACAAGTGCCCCGAAGCCCCACGTGACTGTGGCACAGCTAATGAACTCAGCCCTCAAAATGTGGTCACTCCCCTCCAAGCGCCTGCCCAATTCTAAGTCCTAGGCATTGGGAATTCTACCTTCCTTCTGTCTGCTTGCCAGAAATAAACAGCCGAGTTGCCTTAAGAATTGGCCTGATGTCCATCAGTTCCTTCCAAGTGTGTGCTCTCACTGAACTGGAGAGGTCTATAAGAACACAGAACATAATTAAGTTACACCCTTAGGAGACCCTGCTTTAGGGTCAAGGTGGCTCTCCAGGAGAGGCATTCTGGAGAACCATCCCCATTTCCACAAAGGAGCACACAAGGGTTGCAAGAGGGATCTGCCTCAGTTGGGAGAACTTAGTCTCCTTCCAGTAGGGGAAGAAGGGGGTGGCTCTGTTTAAGCACAGAGTGATTCAAGACATGAGGAATTTGATTTTCAGTCCCTGGAGCTATATCAATTCACCTTAGAGTGCATATCCAAGTTTTCTGTGAAGACAAATTTGAGGCTATGCAAGATTTAGGGAAACTCTGACTCTCTTGATCTTTGACTTCGACCAGCATTGGAATGAGGCAATCAGATAGCTAGTGAAAATGATTTAAGGAGGAACTCACTCTCAGGTAAAAATGGGATACTCGAACACATCCAAGAGTGAGTGGTGCCTCCTTAAATTTTGTGCTTTATGCTCCACACCAACCTGTTGGCTGGTCCTACTCAGCTTTGACTAGTCCGTCCCGCCCAGTTCCTGTGATCAGCACTTCCCGGGGGTGGGCCAGTCTTCTCTGCCATGTCACTGTGGTCTGTACTCAGCAGCCCAGTATGGGGTGCTGGCTCTGTCCTCCTCATTCTGGTCCTCCTGCTTAGACTAAGTGTGCAGATCTGGCATAAGTTTTATCTCTGGGACCTCCAGCACTGCTCCACGGATTTGACTGGGAAGACAGCAGTGGTGACTGGGGCCAACAGTGGTGAGTGTTCCTCCTGACCTGCCACAACCACAGCCTCCAACTGCCCCAACAGGGAGGGCAGAGAGGAGGACCAGCTCCCACTGTCCGAACCCTTGTTTCCCACCCTACTTGCTCCATTGCCCTCTAGTCACTCCCCAGACTAGCATACTCTGAAGCTGCCCTCCCACAGGCATTGGGAAGGCTGTGTCCCAGGAGCTGGCCCGCCGCGGGGCCCGTGTGATCCTGGCCTGCCGTAGCCGAGAGCGAGGACAGCAAGCCCTGGCTGAGATACAAGCAACATCTAAGAGCAACCGCCTCCTACTTGGTGAAGTGGACCTGAGCTCTATGGCCTCCATCCGGAGCTTTGCTAAGCGGCTGCTGCAGGAGTGTCCTGAGATTCATCTATTGGTTAACAATGCTGCAGTCTGTGGTATGTGCCTTGACTTACTTCCCCTAAACACATTTCCAGAGTTTCATTTCTAGCTCAGGAACCTCAAAACAGGCATCCTTCAAGCCTAACATGTACATCCCATGGAAACTCTCTAATTCAGACACTATCCTGAAAAACCTAAAATTATAGTCTCAAACATCATTGCCCCCATCTCAACACATCCATGCTCCTGTGGTGTTTCTGTGCTGGGTTTAGTCACTCAGTTGTGTCCAACTCTTAGTGACCCCATGGACTGTAGCCCACCAGGCTCCTCTGCCCATGGAATTCTGTAGGCATACTGGAGTGGTTACCGTGCCCCCCTCCAGGGGATCTCCCCAACCAAGGGATCCAACCCAGGTCTCCCACCTTGCAGGTGGATTCTTTACTGTCTGAGCCACCAGGGCATTTCTATTGAACCCAGTATATCCTCCCCAGAATTTGTCTCCCTCAGGATTCTCACTCCATCACCCACTACCTATGTCTTCATCTTCCACAGGGTTCCCTACCACACTTACTCCAGAGGGCCTTGATCTCACCTTTGCAACCAACTACACTGGACCCTTTCTGCTCACAAATCTGCTCCAAGGTAAGGAAGGATGGGTACTTACCTTCTGTGTGACCCCTGCTTTTCCATTCCTCTAGCATTTTCATGGCTTACTCTCTATCATGGTCATCTCCTTTCCCATGGCACCCAGATGCACGCTGAGTAATGACCCAATACATTTTAACTTTTCATACCTGGCATCAGTCAAGATTAGAAGACTGGTAATGGAATCAGTTAGCCCCCAGATATCCATACAACCAGCAGGAGGATATAAGATCTACACCACACCTCTCTTTCCCTCAGACCAGTAGACTCAATCATCTCAGGTCTGAGTTCTAGCCACACTGGTAGAGTCAGTCATCTCAACAAACGCTTCTTGAGGGTGGCATTAGGCTACTAGGTTTAAGGAGGCTGTGTTCTCCTAGGGAAGGGAGGGGTTAAGCAGCAGGCACATTCTCCCTAACATTTTCCCTGGATTGCCTGATAGCCTCTTTATAATTTTATTGATTGATTGATTGATTTTTGGCTGTGCTGGGTCTTCCTTGCTGCATGGGCTTTCTCTAGCTGCCCTGCATAGGCTTCTCGTTGCAGTGGCCTCTCTTTTTGTGGAGCACAGGCTCTAGGGTGCACGGGGTCCAGTAGTTCCAGCCTGCAGGCTCAGGAGTTGCAGCTCAGCTGTGCTGGGGCTCAATGGTCACGGTGCACAGGCCCAGCTGCTCTGCGGCATGTGGGATCTTCCTGGATCAGGGATTGAACTCGTGTCTCCTGTATTGGCAGGCAGATTCTTTACCACTGAGCCATCTAGGAAGCCCTCTAATAGCCTCTTTAAAAGAAAATTAATTTTTTGGTCAGGTAATGAATATATGTCCAAGTACAAAAGGGTATATAGAAAAAGAAAGAAAGAAAAGAAAAAGTCTCCTCCTCTCCTGGAAAATCAGCTGCCCATTCCCTTCCTGGGAGGCAACTCCTATTGCCAGGTCTCATGTACCCTTTAGTGAGCAATTAAATTAGTCCTGACTGGAAAGTGAACAAAGAGCAAGGCCAAGCTCTATGGGTTTGTAATGTATTAATATATGTTTTGCCCTTTTCCAAAAATTGTAACATGCTACAATACCCTGTGTCTTGCTCAGTAATAATTTCTTGAACTGTCTTCTTGTTACTGAAAAGTGTGTGTGTGGGGGGGTCTGACTGCTCGCCACTCAAAAGCCAATAAACAGGCCAGGTTGATGGAAAGGAAAGTTTGCTCTATTTCGGATTCTGGCAGCTAGTGGTAGGGAGGGTGGCGGACATCTGTGCAAAGGCCGACTCCACCACCGGACAAGCAGGGGGTGAGAGCTTTGATAGACAGAGTGTGTGTAGGGGGGAGATTACATGTGGAAACAGCACATTTATCTCTAACAGTCATCTTCAATTGGTCATCAGTGGTCTGACTAGCATCATCTTCATCGTTGTAGGTAGAGTTAATCTTCAGTTCCAGGGTCTATTTGTTCCCGTTTCTTTGTAGTCAGTTTTCAGAATTGTGGCAGCTCATGTCCTGGGTACAGTCTGGTCATCATGGAGTTAACTTTTCCACCTGATATTTTGGTATCTATAAGACAACTCACAGGATATGGCTCAACATATTATCTATAACCCTTGAGAAAGAACTAAAGGTCCTTGACTATGCTTAATGACTAAATTACTATTATTTAGTCTCTTTAGACTGTTTTCCTTTGTTTCAGCCATTTTTCGCTTTTCTGATTAAACTTATTCTTTGATTAAAGTTTTCTATAGACAAAAGACAGGCAGAGGACATGGGGTGGGGAGGTGGGCAAGGACCATACGGTCCTGCTCTGTTTCATTCTCTCCTATCTCCTCTGTCTAGTGTATTCTCCCTTCTGTGTCTTCTAAGAAATCACCTTTCATCACATCACTTTCTTGCTTCAAATTCTTAGAAGGTATTCTGACCTTTATACAATAACTAAGCTGTTTATCTCCACTTACAAAACCTCCTGCAGACTGAGAGCCTCGCCTTGACCTTTCCCAAACCCACACCTTCATCTTCAGCCAAAATTTTTTCTCTTTTAGGCCACACTCTGTCTTCTAAATCCTGGCTGTAATCTGCACATGTGTTTCCCTCTATTTGGAATATCCTTTCCCATCTTTTAGCCTGGCTAACTTAATTCAGCTTCCAGCACTCAGCACAGATACCACTCGTGCTGTGGATCCTGTCCTGACACCTCTGCCTCCCACCAGGTGTCCCCATTTACCTCATAGCTCAGTTGGTAAAGAATCTGCCTACACAGCAGGAGACCGGGGTTTGATTCCTGGGTTGGGAAGATCCCCTGGAGAAGGAAATGGCAACCCACTCCAGGATTCTTGCCTGGAGAATCTCATGGACAGAGGAGCCTGGCAGGCGATCCCTGTGGTCGCAAAGAATTGGACACGACTTAGTGACTAAACCACCACCACCACCTGAGCCCCTGTAAACAGCTTTGTTCCTGTACAGATGCTGTTGCATGAAGATCAGCCTCCAACTAGATTGTGAGCCCCTTTGGTCTTTATGTCACTATGGCTGCAAGTCTGGAGTTCACTGTCCTCTTTAAGAATAATTTTCTCTTAGCAAATTATGGCTGAATACCTCCACTCAATTTTTCATTTGTGATTCTTCATTTAAATGGAGGGCTCAAAATAGTTTTAGTATTTTGAAACAATAAGTAAACTCATATGTTGATAACTATAATTTTTTTTACTATAATTTTTTATACTTTATATAATCCAGACTTTTTTTTTGGTATAGTTAGGAAGCTCTTTTCTTCCCCAAAGATTTGCTTGTACCTCTTCTATTGATAGTAATTTTACTTTCATTCTTTTGGGAGATAAATTCCAAAATTTTTTTTAATTAAAAAAATTTTTAATAAAACTCTTTCCCAAGAATCTCTGCACATATTTCTTTTCCCCTAAGCCTAGCACCCATATGTCTTTAGGGCCTAGCATGGTGTCTGCCATAATTCAGGGGCACAGTGAATATCTGTGGGGTGAATAAGTGAATGAATGAATGAATGTATGAATGTGTGAAAGCCAATTTTCACAGCATTTCCAGCCTCTCCTCCCCATTCTTAGCCATCAGCAAAATAAAAATATAAACAAGGATTAATTAAATTAGCTTCAGCTGGCAAGTGGCAGAAAAGGGAAAACTCCACTTTTTCTTTAGGCAAAAAAAACCAAACAAACCCCACACTAAAACAAGAAGAACCTTCGGAAAGCAGCTAATGAAAATAGTCACAGTCACATTACACTCTACACGGGGCCCACTGACTGTCTTCTGAAAGCCTGGGATGGACCCTGCTCTCCTGTAGTCTCGTGGAGAGTGGGCATGGGGGTTTACTCCATGACTTGGATTAAGGGTATGTGGTCTTCTCTCCACCTAGGGGCCCTGCAGCGGGCAGGGTCAGCCCGGGTGGTGAATGTATCTTCCTTCCGGCAATCACATGGATACATTGATGAGGATCATCTGATAGGGGCCGGTAGACCTTTGACCTTCAACCAGAACTATGATTGCAGCAAACTGCTTTTGGCCTCGTTCACTGGGAAGCTTGCCCAGAAACTTCAAGGGACAGGTAACTGCCTCTGACACTCCCTACCCTTCCACTCCCAACACGACCTCCCAACCCTTCCCATCTCATTCCAATATATTCTGGCCTTAAAATACTCCCAATATCCCCAAGCCAGCTGTTAGTTTCTTCCATTTATCATTGGTGCACCCAGTATTTCTCTCAACCCCATCTTCCTACCTCATTTTCATTCTTTTCCAACTTTCTCATCATCCACAACTTCCCTCTCCTCCAACACCATCCATCATATTCCCCATCAAGATCACCCCATGCTTTCTAATACTTATATCTCCTTACTGGCTTGGGCATTGCCATTCATGTAAGTTACGAAACACGGACTTCTCTGGCACCACCCCCAAGTCTCTTGTCACCTCTACCCGACAGAAGTGGTAGGATCCTTCCTTAACTGCACGCTGCAGAACCACACTTAACCCTTCCTTCCCACCATCCTCCTCTCTCTTCACTGTGCACTACACTTCTCAGGTGTGACCGTGAACTCTGTGGACCCGGGTGTTGTGTACACGAAAATCATGAAGCATTTCTCCTGGTCATATCGCTTCCTCTTCTGGCTCCTCAGCTTCTTCTTTAAGGTGGGTAGTGGAGAAGCTGGCGCTGCCTGAAGAGGGTGGGTCAGGGCTCTGCTGCCCAGCGTCCCGGTAAGTTAGAGCTTGCCTGGCTTTACTCTTCACTTCCTCTGTGTCTCTACAGGATAGCAAACAAGGTGCAGTCCCAGTCCTCTACCTGAGCTTAGCAAAGGAGCTGGATGGCATTTCTGGAAAACATTTTAGCAGTTCCTGTGTGATAACTCTTCCCCCTGAAGCTGCTCAGGATCCTCACGTGGCCCAAAGTCTCTGGAATACCTCAATCCGACTAACAAACCTAGACAAGGTGGACTGATCTTCTGTGGCCCCTGCCTTAACTAGCCACCCTCCCTCTGACTCCCAGCCCTTACTCTGATTATGCCTTCTGTTTGCCTGCTCCAAGGATCAGTCTCTTTGTCTAGTAGAGTGACCACTTCTTCCTTCTGTTGGTTCAGGGGCATGAGACCTCAGATCAGTCAGGGACAGTTTCAGCTTCTACTTATTTCTAGTTGTCTGATAGAAGTATTCATGTCTTAGGCACTGGGATCTCCAGACCTTCTGAGTCCCACATTGTAGGGACAGGGAGTAAGACTCCTTTCAGTGGGTATTAGACGTGCCAGTAAGAGGGGAAACTTCTATCTATTGCCCTTGGTTCCTGGCCTTGGGAGAGGCAGCACCACAGTGTCCTTTGGATCAAGGTGTGTGCCACATCCTGCCGGAAGCACTCTAACTCCATAGGGTGCTGTCTCCCAGCTGTACCGTAACTGAGCCTACAGGTAACCCTTCCACCTGTCTATCAAGCCAGCTGCTCCTGAGTGCTGAGTCCTGCAATAAAGATAGTGAATTCTGAGAGTGAGAGACCATTGTTTCTTTCAAAATCTAAATGAATTTCGAAATAAACTTTTCAAATTTCACATACACAATGCCTGTATATGTATGTATCTACTTGGGAGGATTGAAGTTTTTATGACAATGAGTTGTTCTAAACATGAAAAGTGTGTACTTTTATCTATCTAAATCTTTTTAATATCTTTATAAATTTTTGAATAAAGATCTTATACAAGTTTTACTATATTTAATTTCAGATACCTTACTTTTTATGCTATTGCAAATGATATTTTAAAATCTGTATATTAATTGTATATCATTGAGAAACTTTACTGTTATCTAATTGTGATAAGTCATCTGTACATTCTTTTGGTTTTTGCACATGGAAAATCATACCATCTAGGAATAATAACATTTATTTCTCCTCTTTCAATTAATATAAATTTTCTTTTCCTAGACCTTAACTGATTTTCTGCTATTAAACCAAACTTGCATTTAAACCAACTTTGTCAGAGTGCTAATTTTGTATGAAAAAAAGTGGATGTTAGTTGCACAGTCGTGTCTGACTCTTTGTGATCCCGTGGACTGTAGCCTGCCAAGATACTCTGTCCATGGAATTCTCCAGGCAAGTTTACTGGAGTGGGTTGCCATTTCCTTCTCCAGGGGATCTTCCCAACCCAGGAATTGAACCTGGGTCTCCTGTATTGTAGGCAGATTCTTTACCGACTGGGCCACTACGGAAGCCACTAGTATATAATTTGGTATACATGGCTAAATTTAGTATACTCATGTTTTTGTTTGGAACTATTTATTCATATAGTTTTGCAAAAAAGCAAAATGGCTGTCTGGGGAGGCCTTACAAATAGCTGTGAAAAGAAGAGAAGTGAAAAGCAAAGGAGAAAAGGAAAGATATAAACATCTGAATGCAGAGTTCCAAAGAATAGCAAGAAGAGATAAGAAAGCCTTCTTCAGCAATCAATGCAAAGAAATAGAGGACAACAACATAATGGGAAAGACTACGGATCTCTTCAAGAAAATCAGAGATACCAAAGGAACATTTCATGCAAAGATGAGCTCGATAAAGGATAGAAATGGTATGGACCTAACAGAAGCAGAAGATATTAAGAAGAGATGGCAAGAATACACAGAAGAACTGTACAAAAAAGATCTTCACAACCCAGATAATCACGATGGTGTGATCACTCACCTAGAGCCAGACATCCTGGAATGTGAAGTCAAGCGGGCCTTAGAAAGCATCACTACGAACAAAGCTAGTGGAGGTGATGGAATTCCAGTTGAGCTTTTGCAAATCCTGAAAGATGATGCTGTGAAAGTGCTACACTCAATATGCCAGCAAATTTGGAAAACTCAGCAGTGGCCACAGGACTGGAAAAGTCAGTTTTCATTCCAATCCCAAAGAAAGGCAATGCCAAAGAATGCTCAAACTACCGCACAATTGCACTCATCTCACACGCTAGTAAAATAATGCTCAAAATTCTCCAAGTCAGGCTTTAGCAATATGTGAACCGTGAACTTCCTGATGTTCAACCTGGTTTTAGAAAAGGCAGAGGAACCAGAGATCAAATTGCCAACATCTGCTGGATCATGGAAAAAGCAAGAGAGTTCCAGAAAAACATCTATTTCTGCTTTGTTGACTATGCCAAAGCCTTTGACTGTGTGGATCACAATAAACTGTGGGAAATTCTGAAAGAGATGGGAATACCAGACCACCTGATCTGCCTCTTGAGAAATCCATATGCAGGTCAGGAAGCAACAGTTAGAACTGAACATGGAACAACAGACTGGTTCCAAAAAGGAAAAGGAGTTCGTCAAGGCTGTATATTGTCACCCTGTTTATTTAACATATATGCAGAGTACATCATGAGAAACACTGGACTGGAAGAAACACAAGCTGGAATCAAGATTGCCAGGAGAAATATCAATAACCTCAGATATGCAGATGACACCACCCTTATGGCAGAAGGTGAAGAGGAACTCAAAAGCCTCTTGATGAAAGTGAAAGAGGAGAGTGAAAAAGTTGGCTTAAAGCTCAACATTCAGAAAACGAAGATCATGGCACCTGGTCCCACCACTTCATGGGAAATAGATGGGGAAACAGTGGAAACAGTGTCAGACTTTATTTTTTGGGGCTCCAAAATCACTGCAGATAGTGACTGCAGCCATGAAATTAAAAGACTCTTACTCCTTGGAAGGAAAGTTATGACCAACCTAGATAGCATGTTCAAAAGCAGAGACATTACTTTGCCAACAAAGGTTCGTCTAGTCAAGGCTATGGTTTTTCCTGTGGTCATGTATGGATGTGAGAGTTGGACTGTGAAGACGGCTGAGCGCTGAAGAATTAATGCTTTTGAACTGTGGTGTTGGAGAAGACTCTTGAGAGTCCCTTGGACTGCAAGGAGATCCAACCAGTCCATTCTGAAGGAGATCAGCCCTGGGATTTCTTTGGAAGGAATGATGCTAAAGCTGAAACCTCAGTACTTTGGCCACCTCATGCGAAGAGTTGACTCATTGGAAAAGACTCTGATGCTGGGAGGGATTGGGAGCAGGAGGAGAAGGGGACGACAGAGGATGAGATGGCTGGATGGCATCACTGACTCGATGCACATGAGTCTGAGTGAACTCCGGGAGTTCGTGATGGACAGGGAGGCCTGGCGTGCTGCGATTCATGGGGTTGCAAAGAGTTGGACATGACTGAGCGACTGATCTGATCTGATTTATTCATAAATGAGACTGACCTGTACTGTACTTTTCTTTACTTATACTGCCATTGTCTAGCTTTGCTGTCATGGATAGATTCATTTTATAGGATGAATTTGGAATTCATGTTAGTATAGTGACATTATATAAGAAAGTGTTAATTGCTCAGTCATGTCTGACTGTTTAAGACCCCCATAGACTGTAGCCCACCAGGCCACTCTGTCCATGGAATTCTCCAGGCAAGAATACTGGAGTGGGTTACCATTCCCTTCTCCACAGGATCATCCCAGCCCAGGGATTGAATCTCTTTGCAACTCCATGGACTGTAGCCCACCAGGCTTCTCTGTCCATGGAATTCTCCAGGCAAGAATACGAAGATTCCCTTCAGAATACTAAAGGGAAGATCCAGGGGATCTTCCCAACCCAAGGATTGAACCCAAGTTTCCTACATTGCAGGCAAATTCTTTACTGTCTGAGCTACCAGGGAAGCCCTTATATAAAAAGCAGATGCCAATTAATTGAAGATTAAATGTGCAGGAAACGTGCTAGGGGAAGTGGCTGTGAGAGGAAAGTGGGGAGACAAAGCTAAGAGATCCATCAGACCATGATACAAGTCTGACCCAGAGAGAAGGTTGGTTGGAAGCACCTTAGAGTGCAGTGGAATGCTTTTTCCTTTATTTTGGGCCATGTTGCATGAGGGATCTTACTCCCTCTACCACGGATCAAACCCGCAGCCCCTGCCAGTGAAAGTACAGAGTCTTAACCAGTGGACAACCAGAAAAATCCCAGTTATTCCTTTTTAAAAGTCCCTCTTGTATACAATCTATTTCTGTTCTTTAGTGGTTAGTCTAAAAATTTTATTTTATTGGCCACGCTGAATGTAGGATCTTTGTTCCCCCACCAGGGGTCAAACCTGTGCCCCCTCCAATGGGAGCATGGAATCTTAATCACTGGACTACCAGGGAAGTCCCTGCATTTTAAAAATCTAAAATCTTAACTCTTTTTAAAATTAATTAATTTTTTTGGCTGCATGGAGTCTTAGTTGCCTTGTGAGGGCTTCTTTCTAGTTGTGCTTCTTTCTTCTTTCTTTGGGGTCTGGCTTACAGGCTTAATTGCCCTAAGGTATGTGAGGTCTTGGTTCACTGACCAGGGATCAAACCCACATCCCCTGCATTGGAAGGCTGATTCTTAACCACTGGACCACTAGGGAAGTTCCATCCCTGCATTTCGCATTATCTTTATATCTTTATTCTTCTTTCAAACAATACATAGATCTTAGAGGTCTTTAATGTCCTTTAACATTAATCATTCTCTTTGGATTCATATGATTTTATAATCCATCTTGCCTGGAAAATCCATGGATGGAGGAGCCTGGTAGGCTGCAGTCCATGGGGTCGCTAAGAGTCGGACACGACTGAGCGACTTTACTTTCACTTTTTACTTTCATGCGTTGGAGAAGGAAACAGCAACCCACTCCAGTGTTCTTGCCTGGAGAATCCCTGGGACGGGGAAGCCTGATGGGCTGCTGTCTATGGGGTCACACAGAGTCGGACACGACTGAAGCGACTAAGCAGCAGCTGCATTCAATTATATTGTTATCTCATTAATTTCACAAATCAGGTATTTTGGTATTTTAAATAGTTGACATTTATATGGATTTACTCATATGCCTAGTTTTTTCTTAGTTCATTCTTCTTTATTGTGTCTCAGATCCTCTATCTGGGATTATTTTTCTTCTACCCTGAAGCATATGCATCCTTTAGGAGTTCCTTTCATGAGGATTTGTGGTAGACAGAATTCTAAGATGGCTCTCAAGAGCTGCATCCCCCCTGCCTTATGTACACATTCTCTGTAATCACTTCTCCCTGGGTGTGAGCAGATCTCATGAACATGATGGAATTATACTCTTGTAATTATGTTGTATATCAGGGATTGCATGGGATTTACCGATGTAATTAAAGTCTGTAACAATTTGGCTTTGTGTATGTGCTGTGTGTGACTGCACAATATTCATATCTGTTGTATTTTTCTTACATCTTTCTACATTTGAGTTCCTCAAAACTTTCCATAGTTTGTGTCATTCATTCATTTATTCATTAAATGAATTAATGGAGTGTCAACTGATCCAGGCATTATTCTATATGTTATTGTCCTGCAGTAATAAGTAAAATAGATAAACATTCATGAATTCAAGCAGTATATATTCTAGTGGAGTAAGAGAGATAATAAACAAAAATACGTGGTAAAATTACATAGATACGAGTGCTTCTTGGCAGAAAAGCTATGATGAACCTAGACAGTGTGTTAAAAAGCAGAGACATTACTCTGTCAACAAAGGTTTGTATAGTCAAGGCTATGGTCTTCCCAGTGGTCATGTACAGTTGTGAGAGCTGGACCATAAAGAGGGCAGAGACCAAAGTATTGATGCCTTCAAACTTTGGTACTGGAGAAGACTCCTAAAAGTCCCTTGGATAGCAAGGAGATCAAACCAGTCAATCTTAAGGGAAATCAACCCTGAATATTCATTGGAAGGACTGATGCTGAAGCTGAAGCTCCAGTATTTTGGTCATCTGATGTGAACAGCCAACTCATTGGAAAAGTCTGTGATGCTGGGAAAGATTGAGGGCAGAAGGAGAAGAGGGCAACAGAGAATGTGATGGCTGGATGGCATCACCAATGCAATGGACATGAACTTGGGCAAACTCCAGGAGATGGTGATGGACAGGGAGGTCTGGTGTGCTGCAGTCCACGGGGACACAAAGAGTTGGACATGGCTGGGTGGCTGAACAAAAGCAACAGCAATGAGTGCTATGGACACAAGTGAAGCAAGAAAGAAAAGGAGTGTCATATAAGGGGCCTGGGTAAAATTTTTAAATAGGTTGGCCAGTAAAAGATTCAAGTAACCTGTTGACTTTGAGATAATCAAAGGGGCCTTATTTTGGGTGTGTTAATTGCTCAGTCATGTCTGACTCTTTGCAACCCCATGGACTGTAGCCGCTAGGCTCCTCTGTCCATGGAATTTTCCAGGCAAGAATACTGGAGTAGGTTGCCATTTCCTTCTCTAGGGAATCTTCTCAACCCAGGGACTGAACCCAGGTCTATTGCATTGCAGGCAGATTCTTTACAATCTTAGCCACCAGGGAAGCCTAGCCTAAGTAGGTAAGCCCTTTAAAAGGGCTTAGTCTTGGCAGTCAGAGAGATTCAGCAACAAGGCTCCAGTCAGACTCTCATGCTCTCTGGCCCCATGTTCTGTAAACAAAGACTTTGCACAGTTATGTAGCTGAGATTACTTATGGCCTTGCGTATGAGCATCATGAGGTACTCACTGGGTCACGGGCTCCTTTGTGCGTTATACCTACATGAGCTTCACCGTGGAAGCCCTGGCTGCTGCTGCACTGAAACCACATTGGAGTGGCATCATGGTGATGTTATACGAGGTTATGTTATGGCTATGTCATGGCTACATTATGGTTATGTTATGGCTTCTGTTACAGCTGCTGCGTCAGCCAGGAGAGAGGCCGTGTTATGGCTGCCATGCCAGTCAGGAAAGAAAAAGTGTGTCTGCAGTTCCTATGGCTCCTTGAGTCATCTTCCAGCCTCTTAACTTGTGCCTTGCTCACCCGGGTTTAGCAAACAGTGTGAACAGCAAGACAACTGGCATCATGAACAGGATCAGCAATACAACCATGTAGAAATAAACTGCCATATTGTGGAGAAAACCACATGGCCTCAGGTAGTTGAGGCTTCGGTTCTATAGTTACAAGGAGCTGGATTTTGCCAGTGATCAGTGACCTTGGGAGAGGACCTGGGGCCCAGATGAGATTTCAGCCCTGGATGGCACCTTGATTTCAGCCTGGGGAGGTCCTGAGCAGAGGACCAAGCTAACCTGTACCCAGACTCCTGACTCATAGAAACTGTGAGATAATGTTGTTCAGTTCCTGAATTGTGTCTGACTCTTTGTGACCCCATGGACTGCAGCACACTAGGCTTCCCTGTCCCTCACTATCTCCTGGAGTTTTCTCAAAGTTATGTCCATCGAGTTGGTGATGCCATCCAATCATCTCATCTGCCGTCATACCCTTCTCCTCCTGCCCTCAACCTTTCCTGGCATCAGGGTCTTTTCCAACAAGTCAGCTCTTTGAACCAGGTAGCCAAAGTATTGGAGCTTCAGCTTCAGCATCAGTCCTTCCAATGCATTTCAGGGTTGATTTCCTTTAGGATTGACTGGTTTGACCTCTTTATTGCCCAAGGGACTTTTAAGAGTCTTCTCTAGTACCACATTTCAAAAGCATTAATTCTTTGGTGCTTAGCCTTTTTTGTGGTCCAACCCCCACTTTCATACATGACTACTGGAAAAACATAGCTTTGACTATACAGACATATGTTGGCAAACTGATGTCTCTGCTTTTAATATGCTGTCTAGGTTTGTCATAGCTTTCCTTCTAGGGAGAAAGTTTCTTTTAATTTCATGGCTGCGGTCACTTTGGAGTCCAAGAGAATAAAATCTGCCATGTTTCCATTTTTCCCCATTTATTTGGCATGGAGTAAGGTGTTTCAAGAGGGCATCAGGGGCAGACACACTGAAACCATACTCACAGAAAACTAGTCAATCTAATCACACTAGGACCACGGCCTTGTCTAACTCAATGAAACTAAGCCATGCCCGTGGGGCAACCCAAGACGGGCGGGTCATGGTGGAGAGATCTGACAGAATGTGGTCCACTGGAGAAGGGAATGGCAAACCACTTCAGTAATCTTGCCTTGAGAACCCCATGAACAGTATGAAAAGGCAAAATGATAGGATACTGAAAGAGGAACTCCCCAGGTCAGTAGGTGCCCAATATGCTAGTGGAGATCAGTGGAGAAATAACTTCAGAAAGAATGAAGGGATGGAACTAAAGCAAAAAGAATACCCAGCTGTGGATGTGACTGGTGATAGAAGCAAGGTCTAATGCTGTAAAGAGCAATATTGCATAGGAACCTGGAATGTCAGGTCCATGAATCAAGGCAAATTGGAAGTGGTCAAACAAGAGATGGCAAGAGTGAATGTCGACATTCTAGGAATCAGCGAACTGAAATGGACTGGAATGGGTGAATTTAACTCAGATGACCATTATATGTACTACTGCAGGCAGGAATCCCTCAGAAGAAATGGAGTGTCCATCATGGTCAACAAAAGAGTCCGAAATGCAGTACTTGGATGCAATCTCAAAAACGACAGAATGATCTCTGTTCGTTTCCAAGGCAAACCATTCAATATCACAGTAATCCAAGTCTATGCCCCAACCAGTAACGCTGAAGAAGCTGAAGTTGAACGGTTCTATGAAGACCTCCAAGACCTTTTAGAACTAACACCCACAAAAGATGTCCTTTTCATTATAGGGGACTGGAATGCAGAAGTAGGAAGTCAAGAAACACCTGGAGTAACAGGCAAATTTGGAATGAAGCAGGGCAAAGACTAATAGACTTTTGCCAAGAAAATGCACTGATCAAAACAAACACCCTCTGCCAACAACACAAGAGAAGACTCTACACATGGACATCACCAGATGGTCAACACCGAAATCAGATTGATTATATTCTTTGCAGCCAAAGATGGAGAAGCTCTATACAGTCAGCAAAAACAAGACCAGGAGCCGACTGTGGCTCAGATCATGAACTCCTTATTGCCAAATTCAGACTTAAATTGAAGAAAGTAGGGAAAACCACTAGACCATTCAGGTATGACCTAAATCAAATCCCTTATGATTATACAGTGGAAGTGAGAAATAGATTTAAGGGCCTAGATCTGATAGATAGAGTGCCTGATGAACTATGGAATGAGGTTCATGACATTGTACAGGAGACAGGGATCAAGACCATCCCCGTGGAAAAGAAATGCAAAAAAGCAAAATGGCTGTCTGGGGAGGCCTTACAAATAGCTGTTGAAAGAAGAGAAGAGAAAAGCAAAGGAGCAAAGGAAAGATATAAGCATCTGAATGCAGAGTTCCAAAGAATAGCAAGGAGAGATAAGAAAGCCTTCTTCAGCGATCAATGCAAAGAAATAGAGGAAAACAACAGAATGGGAAAGACTAGGGATCTCTTCAAGAAAGTTAGAGATACCAAGGGAACATTTCATGCAAAGATGGGCTCAATAAAGGACAGAAAAGGTATGGACCTAACAGAAGCAGAAGATATTAAGAAGAGATGGCAAGAATACACAGAAGAACTGTACAAAAAAGATCTTCACAACCCAGATAATCACGATGGTGTGATCATTGACCTAGAGCCAGACATCCTGGAATGTGAAGTCAAGTGGGCCTTAGAAAGCATCACTACGAACAAAGCTAGTGGAGGTGATGGAATTCCAGTTGAGCTCTTGCAAATCCTGAAAGATGACGCTGTGAAAGTGCTACACTCAATATGCCAGCAAATTTGGAAAACTCAGCAGTGGCCACAGGACTGGAAAAGGTCAGTTTTCATTCCAATCCCAAAGAAAGGCAATTCCAAAGAATGCTCAGACTACCGCACAACTGCACTCATCTCACACGCTAGTAAAATAATGCTCAAAATTCTCCAAGCCAGGCTTCAGTAATATGTGAACCGTAAACTTCCAGATGTTCAAGCTGGTTTTAGAAAAGGCAGAGGAACTGGAGATCAAATTGCCAACATCTGCTGGATCATGGAAAAAGCAAGAGAGTTCCAGAAAAACATCTATTTCTGCTTTGTTGACTATGCCAAAGCCTTTGACTGTGTGGATCACAATAAACTGTGGAAAATTCTGAAAGAGATGGGAATACCAGACCACCTGACCTGCCTCTTGAGAAATCTGTATGCAGGTCAGGAAGCAACAGTTAGAACTGGACATGGAACAACAGACTGGTTCCAAATAGGAAAAGGAGTACGTCAAGGCTGTATATTGTCACCCTGCTTATTTAACTTATATGCAGAGTACATCATGAGAAACGCTGGACTGGAAGAAACACAAGCTGGAATCAAGATTGCCAGGAGAAATATCAATAACCTCAGATATGCAGATGACACCACCCTTATGGCAGAAAGTGAAGAGGAACTCAAAAGCCTCTTGATGAAAGTGAAAGAGGAGAGTGAAAAGTTGGCTTAAAGCTCAACACTCAGAAAATGAAGATCATGGCATCCGGTCCCACCACTTCATGGGAAATAGATGGGGAAACAGTGGAAACAGTGTCAGACTTTATTTTGGGGACTCCAAGATCACTGCAGATGGTGACTGCAGCCATGAAATTAAGAGACGCTTACTCCTTGGAAGGAAAGTTATGACCAACCTAGATAGCATGTTCAAAAGCAGAGACATTACTTTGCCAACAAAGGTTCATCTAGTCAAGGCTATGGTTTTTCCTGTGGTCATGTATGGATGTGAGAGTTGGACTGTGAAGAAGGCTGAGCACCAAAGAATTGATGCCTTTGAACTGTGGTGTTGGAGAAGACTCTTGAGAGTCCCTTGGACTGCAAGGAGATCCAACCAGTCCATTCTGAAGGAGATCAGTCCTGGGATTTCTTTGGAAGGAATGATGCTAAAGCTGAAACCCCAGTACTTTGGCCACCTCATGCGAAGAGTTGACTCATTGGAAAAGACTCTGATGCTGGGAGGGATTGGGGGCAGGAGGAGAAGGGGACGACAGAGGATGAGATGGCTGGATGGCATCACTGACTCGATGCACATGAGTCTGAGTGAGCTCCGGGAGTTGGTGATGGACAGGGAGGCCTGGCATGCTGCGATTCATGGGGTCGCAAAGAGTCGGGCACGACTGAGCGACTGAACTGAACTGAACTGAATGGGGCCAGATGGCCATAATCTTTGTTTTTTGAATGTTGAGTGTTAAGCCAGCTTTTTCCACTCTCCTCTTTCATCTTCATCAAGAGGCTCTTAAAAAAAAATGAGGCTTTTTAGTTCCTCTTCGGTTTCTGCCATTAGGGTGGTATCATATGCGTATCTGAGGTTGTTGCTATTTCTCCTGGCAATCTTGATTCCATATTGTGATTCATTCAGCCTGGCATTTCCCATGATGTAGTCTCCTTTCCCAATTTTGAGCCCGTCCATTGTTCCATATCTGTTTCTAACTCTTGCTTCTTGACATGCATACAGTCTTCTCAGGAGACAGGTAAGGTGGTCTGGTATTCCCATCTTTTTAAGAATTTTCCAGTTTGTTATGATCCACACAGTCAAAAGCTTTAGCCTAGTTAATGAAGCAGAAGTAAATGTATTTTTTGATTTCCCTTGCTTTTTCTATGGTCCAGCAGATGCTGGCAATTTGATTTCTGGTTCCTCTGCCTTTTCTAAATCCAGCTTGTAGATCTGGAAGTTCTTGGTTTACATGCTATTGAAGCCTAGCTTGAAGGATTTTGAGCATTATCTTGCTAGCATGAGAAATGAGTGCAATTGTATGGTAGTTTGAACATTCATTTTAGTAATCAGTGAACTAAAATGGACAGAAAGGGGTGAATTTAATTCAGATGACCATTATATCTACTACTGTGGGCAAGAAACCTTTAGAAGAAATGGAGTAGCGCTCATAGTCAACAAAAGAGTCCAAAATGCAGTATTTGTGCAATCTCAAAAAGGACAGAATGATCTCAATTCATTTCCAAGGCGAGCCTTTCAACATCACAGTAATCCAGTCTGTGCCCCAACCACTAATGCCAAAGAAGCTGAAGTCAAATAGCTCTGTGAAGACCTAGAAGACCTTCTAGAGCTAATACCATAAAAAGATGTCCTTTTCATCATAGGGGAATGGAATGCAAAAGTAGGAAGTCAAAAGATACCTGGAATAACAGGCAACTTTGCCTTGAGGTACAAAATGAAGGAGGGCAAATGCTAACAGAGTTTTGCAAAGAGAACACAGTGGTTATAGCAAACACCCTCTTCCAACAACATGAGAGATGATGCTACACAGGGACATCACCAGAGTGTCAATACCAAAATTAAATTGATTATATTCTTTGCAGCTGAAAATGGAGAAGCTCTTTGCAGCAAAAAAAAGACTTGGAGTTGACTGTGGCTCAGATCATCAGCTCCTTATTGCAAAATGCAGGCTTAAATTGAAGAAAGTAGAGAAAACCACTAGGTCATTCAGGTATGACCTAAATCAAATCTCTTATGATTATGCAGTTCAGTTCAGTTCAGTTCATTTCAGTTCAGTCGCTCAGTTGTGTCCATCTCTTTGCGACCCCATGAATCGCAGCATGCCAGGCCTCCCTGTCCATCACCAACTCCTGGAGTTCACTCAGACTCATGTCCATTGAGTCAGTGATGCCATCCAGCCATCTCATCCTCTGTCATCTCCTTCTCCTCCTGCCCCCAATCCCTCCCAGCATCAGAGTCTTTTCCAATGAGTCAACTCTTCGCATGAGGTGGCCAAAGTACTGGAGTTTCAGCTTTAGCATCATTCCTTCCAAAGAAATCCCAGGGCTGATCTCCTTCAGAATGGACTGGTTGGATCTCCTTGCAGTCCAAGGGACTCTCAAGAGTCCTCTCCAACACCACAGTTCAAAGGCATCAATTCTTTGGCGCTCAGCCTTCTTCACAGTCCAACTCTCACATCCATACATGACCACAGGAAAAACCATAGCCTTGATTAGATGAACCTTTGTTGGCAAAGTAATGTCTCTGCTTTTGAACATGCTATCTAGGTTGGTCATAACTTTCCTTCCAGGGAGTAAGCGTCTCTTAATTTCATGGCTGCAGTCACCATCTGCAGTGATTCTGGAGCCCCAAAAAATAAAGTCTGACACTGTTTCCACTGTTTCCCCATCTATTTCCCATGAAGTGATGGGACCAGATGCTGTGATCTTCATTTTCTGAATGTTGAGCTTTAAGCCAACTTTTTCACTCTCCACTTTCACTTTCATCAAGAGGCTTTTGAGTTCCTCTTCACTTTCTGCCATAAGGGTGGTGTCATCTGCTTATCTGAGGTTATTGATATTTCTCCCGGCAATCTTGATTCCAGCTTGTGTTTCTTCCAGTCCAGCATTTCTCATGATGTACTCTGCATATAAGTTAAATAAACAGGGTGACAATATACAGCCTTGACGAATTCCTTTTCCTATTTGGAACCAGTCTGTTGTTCCATGTCCAGTTCTAACTGTTGCTTCCTGACCTGCATACAGATTTCTCAAGAGGCAGATCAGGTGGTCTGGTATTCCCATCTCTTTCAGAATTTCCCACAGTTTATTGTGATCCACACAGTCAAAGGCTTTGGCATAGTCAACAAAGCAGAAATAGATGTTTTTCTGGAACTCTCTTGCTTTTTCCATGATCCAGCGGATGGTGGCAATTTGATCTCTGGTTCCTCTGCCTTTTCTAAAACCAGCTTGAACATCTGGAAGTTCACGGTTCACATATTGCTGAAGCCTGGCTTGGAGAATTTTGAGCATTATTTTACTAGCGTGTGAGATGAGTGCAATTGTGCGGTAGTTTGAGCGTTCTTTGGAATTGCCTTTCTTTGGGATTGGAATGAAAACTGACCTTTTCCAGTCCTGTGGCCACTGCTGAGTTTTCCAAATTTGCTGGCATATTGAGTGCAGCACTTTCACAGCATCATCTTTCAGGATTTGCAAGAGCTCAACTGGAATTCCATCACCTCCACTAGCTTTGTTCGTAGTGATGCTTTCTAAGGCCCACTTGACTTCACATTCCAGGATGTCTGGCTCTAGGTCAGTGATCACACATGATTATGCAGTGGAGGTGACAAATGGATTCAAGGGATTAGATCTGATCACAGAGTGCCTGAAGAACTATGTGAGATAATAAGTGTTTTCTTTTAAGCCACTGAGTTTGTAATAATTCATTATGCAGCAATAGACCACTAATACAGAATCTAGCGATAACAAATTTCTTCAATTTTATTTGTTTGAAGATTTCTTTATTTTACCTTCATTATTTTAAACTTCAAGAGAAGTATAGTTGATTTAAAAAATTTAGGTGTACTGCAAAGTGATTCAGTTACATATATATTTTAATATTATTTTTAAAATTCTTTTAAATTATAGGTCATTACAGATAGTGAATATAGTTTCCTATGATGTACAGTAGGTCCTTGTTATTTATTTAATTAAAATTTTAAATTTTACGTTGGAACAAAGTTGATTTACAATGTTAGTTTCAGCAAAATAATACAGCTATACATATACATATATCCATTCTTTTTCAGATTCTTTTCCTATAAAGTTTATTACAGAATATTGAGCACACTTCCCTGTGCAGTAGATCTTTGTTGATTATCTATTTTATATATAGTAATATGCATATATTAATCCCAAACTCTTAATTTATACTTCCCCTCAACTTTTCCTTTTTGGTAATCATAAATTTGTTTTTGAAGTTTGCTTTTGTTTTGTAAATAGGTTCATTTATATCATCTTTTTAAAAAAAATTCTACATATAAGTGATATCATATGATATTTATTTTTCTCTTTCTGACCTACTTCAGTTAGTATGATAATCTCTAGGGCCATTCATGTTGCTGCAAATGGTAGTATTTCATCCTTTTTATAGCTGATTAATATTCCATGGTGTATATATATGTATCCATTAATTGTTGATAGACATTTAGGTTGCTTCCATATCTTGCCTATTATAAATACTGCTGCAATGAACACTGGGGTGCATGTATCTTTTTGAATTAGAGTTTTCATTTTTTTTCAGATATATGTCCAGGAGTGATATTGCTGGATAATATGGTAAATGTATTTTCAGTTTTTTAAACAATTTCCATATTGTTTTCCATAATTTCCATAGTTCCATAAATTGGTTGTACCAATTTACATTCCCACCAACAGTATAGGGGAGTTCTCTTTTCTCCATACCTTCCCTAGCATATATTTAAAAAAAATTTTTAGCACACTGCCTGGCTTGTAGGATCTTGATTCTTTGACCAGGGATTGAAACTGCCCCCTGCAGTGTAAGTACGAGGCCTAACCACTAGACCACCAGGAAATTCTCCCCAGCATTTATTATTTGCAGACTTTTTGATGATGGACATTCTGACTAGTGTGAGGTGATACCTCATTGCAGTCTTGATTTGCATTTCTCTAATAATTAGTGATTCTCTCTAATAAATTTTTGGGCTCCAAAATCACTGCAGATGGTGACTGCAGCCATGAAATTAAAAGACGCTTACTCCTTGGAAGGGAAGTTATGATCAACCTAGATAGCATGTTCAAAAGCAGAGACATTACTTTGCCAACAAAGGTTCGTCTAGTCAAGGCTATGGTTTTTCCAGTGGTCATGTATGGATGTGAGAGTTGGACTGTGAAGAAGGCTGAGTGACAAAGAATTGATGCTTTTGAACTGTGGTGTTGGAGAGGACTCTTGAGAGTTCCTTGGACTGCAAGGAGATCCAACCAGTCCATTCTGAAGATCAGCCCTGGGATTTCTTTGGAAGGAATGATGCTAAAGCTGAAACTCCAGTACTTTGGCCACCTCATGCAAAGAGTTGACTCATTGGAAAAGACTCTGATGCTGGGAGGGATTGCGGGCAGGAGGAAATGATAGAGGATGAGACGGCTGGATGGCATCACTGACTCGATGGACGTGAGTGAACTCCGGGAGTTGGTGATGGACAGGGAGGCCTGACGTGCTGCAATTCATGGGGTCGCAAAGAGTCAGATATGACTGAGCGACTGAACTGAACTGAACTGAATAATTAGTGATGTCAAGCATCTTGTCATGTGCCTGTCGGTTATATCTTCTTTGGAGAAATGTCCATTTAGGTCTTCTGCCCATTTTTTAATTGGGTTGTTTTTTGATATTGAGCTATGTAAGCTATTTATATATTTTGGAAATTAATTCCTTGTTGGTTACAAATATTGTCTCCCATTCTGTAGGTTGTCTTTTTGTTTTATTTATGTTTTCCTTTGCTGTGCAAAAGCTTTTAATTAGGTACCACTTGTTTACTTTTGCTTTTGTTTTCATTACCCATTACTAGGAGATGTATCCCCAAAAAATCTGTTGCAATTTATGCCAAAGAGTGTTCTGCTTGTGTTTCCCTCTAGGAGTTTTATAGTATTCAGTCTTGCATCTAGGTCTTTCTATTTGGTCACACCTCTTGCAGGATCTCAGTTCCATGAAAGCCCAAAATCCTAATCACTAGGCTACCAAAGAACTCCCTACATTTATGTCTTTAATCCATTTTATTTTATATATGTTATTAGAGAATGTTCTAATTTCATGCTTTTACATGTAGTGGTCCAGGTTCCCCAGCACCACTTATTGAAGAGACTGTCTTTTTCCCATTGTATATTCTTGCCTCCTTTGTTGTAAATTAATTGACAATAAGTGTGTGGGTTCATTTCTGGGCCTGTTCCATTGATCTATATTTCTGTTTTTGTGCCAGTACCACACTGTTTTAATTACTGTCATTTTGCAGTATAGTCTGAGGTCAGGGTGTGTGATTCCTCCAGGTCCATTCTTTCTCGAGATTGTTTTGGCTATTCAGGGTCTTTTGTGTTTCTATATAAATTAAAAAATTTTTTTTTGTTCTGGTTTTGTGAAAAATGCCATTGGTAATTTGATAGTGATTGCATTGAATCTATAGATTGACTTGGGTAGTATGGTCATTTTAACAGTACTGCTTCTTCCAGTCCAAGAACATCGTTTGTATCTTCAATTCATCTGTTTGTATCCTCTTCAATTTCTTTCATCAGCATCTCACACTATTTTGAGCAGAAGTCTTTTGCCTCCTTAGGTAGGTTTATTCTTAAGTATTTTATTCTTTTTGATGCAATGGTAAATGAGATTGTTCCCTTAATTTTTCTTTTTGATATTTCATTGTTAGTGTATAGAAATGCAACACATTTCTGCATATTAATTTTGTATCCTGCAACTTAAGCAAATTCATGGATGAGTTCTAGTAGTTTTCTGGTGGCTGCCTTAGGATTTTCTATGTATAGTAGCATGTCATTCACTTCTTCCTTTCTAATCTGAATTCCTTTTATTTCTTTTTCTTCTCTGATTGCTGTGTCTCCTGTAGTGGAAGCATGGAGTCTTAACCACTGGACCACCAGGGAAGTCCCCCACTCCCCAAATTGTTAAAAAGTTATTAGTGGGGCTTCCCTGGTAGCTCAGTGGTAAAAAGATCTGCGTGCCAATGCAGGAGACACCGGTTGGATCCCTGATCTGTGAAGATCCCACATGCCGCGGAACAACTCGGCCCGTGTACCACAACTATTGAGCCTGTGCTCTAGAGCCTGGGAGCTGCCAACTGCTGAGCCCATGTTCTACAACTACTGAAGCCTATGCACCCTAGAGACTATCCTCCACAACGAGAGAAGCCACCACAATGAGAAGACTGCTCATTGCAACTAGAGACTAGCTCCCACTCACTGCAACTAGAGAAAAAGCCCACATACACAGCAACGAAGACCCAGAGTGGCCAGAAAATTTTAAAAGTTATTAGCATATTTATCAATTAAAGGCAATTTTAAAATTTACATTTTATTACTTTTGGACAGCACCACCATTTCAGTACTCTTGCCTGGAAAATCCCATGAACGGAGGAGCCTGGTGGGCTGCAGTCCATGGGGTCGCGAAGAGTCAGACACAACTGAGCGACTTCACTTTCACTTTTCACTTTCATGCATTGGAGAAGGAAATGGCAACCCACTCCAGTGTTCTTGCCTGGAGAATCCCAGGGACGGGAGCCTGGTGGGCTGCCGTCTATGGGGTCGCACAGAGTTGGACACGACTGAAGCAACTTAGCAGCAGCAGCAGCAGTATAACTAATGTAGATGCTTCTCTTCTCTGCATCTGTCCTCCGCCATACCTGACTTTGCCACCTTTGATTTGCTCTCTGCCTTTATCTTATCCCTTCTCCATGTCTCAGCCTGAAAAACCACTTCCTCCCTCCTGGAAACAGCATTCCTTTTTTAGTTCAGTTCAGTCGCTCAGTCATGTCCAACTCTTTGCGACCCCATGGACCGCAGCATGCCAGGCCTCCCTGTCCATCACCAACTCCCAGAGTTTACTCAAACTCATGTCCATTGAGTTGGTGATGCCATCCAACCATCTCATCTTCTGTCGTCTCCTTCTCCTCCTGCCTTCAATCTTTCCCAGTGTCAGGTCTTTTCAAATGAGTCCTTTGAACTTTTTTCAAGGGGAGTTTTTTCCCTCTTGGTTCCTCCCCATTTTCTGAAGTGCCTAGAAGTCTACCCAAATGAACGCAGATGTTCTTCTCTGTTCAGTATCAGGGATTGGAAGGATGGGCTCTAGTCATACAAATTGGAGTTTTAGGGTCTTTGGAGTCTTGTTCATGGTCCCTATCAGACAAGGCCTCAGGTTGGCACCTGTAAAAAAACACATAAGACAGAGACAGTATTAATTTTCTTTGAAGATGACTCAGTCTAATTCAATATAAAAGAAACAATATGTCTCCTTTTTGTACATTGTGTCTTCAGACCCCTTTTCATTATGTTGAAAAGGATTTGGGTCTTTCTTGTATCACTACCCCGCTTCTAACCAAGGCTTGGCATCTTCACATGAAAACTCAGCATATCTGTTAAAGGTTGTTAAAGCACTCAGAGAGATGGCTCCAGTTCAAATTTAAAAAATATATTTTAAAACAAATTCAAAGCAGATCAAGATGTATTAATATGGAAAACCTCCAAAATGTAGTGTCCCATGGAGATAAAAACAAGGTTCAGCACGGGGAACTATATTTAATATCTTGTATTAACCTACCATAGAAAAGAATCTGAAAAAGAATATCTATATATGTATATATACATATATCTGAATCACTTTGCCATACACCAGAAACATAATATTGGAAATCAACTATACGTCAATTAAAAAAAAAAAACAAGGTTTAGAACAATGCGTATACAAAGTTGCTCTTTACATCTAAAATGCTTGCAATTTCAGAGGCTGACTCTGCAACCAAAAACAAAACATGGCATCAAGTTACTTTGGGTAAGGATCTTGGGGATGGGATAAATGAGGTATGTGCTGCTGCTGCTAAGTCACTTGAGTTTTGTCTGACTCTGTGCGACCCCATAGACTGCAGCCCACCAGGCTCCCCTGTCCCTGGGATTCTCCAGGGTTAAGGTTAGAATCCAGGGTTAGGCAAGAATACTGGAGTGGGTTGCCATTTCCTTCTTCAATGAAGTATGTACTTTTTTTTTTTAAAGGTGCTTATTTACAATAGCCAAAAGCTAGAAACAGCTCCCCAATCCATCAAATCCATTACAGGTGAATGGATAAACAAAAATGTGGTGTATGTATATGTATGTGTATATATATATACACACACACACACACATATATGTAATGAATGTTTTTTAGCTTAAAAGGGAAAGAAATAATGATACATACTACAACATGAACAAATTTTGAAGACATAAGCCAGACACAAAAGGAAAAATATTGTATGATTCTATTTATATGGAGTACTTAGAAAAGTCAAATTTATAGAGACAGAAAGTAGAATACTTGTTACCAGAGACTAGGGTGAGGGGAGAAAGGGGAATTAGTGTCTAATGGATACAGTTTCCATATGGAAAGATGAGAAAATTCTAGAGATGGATACTGGAGATAGTTGCAAAATAAGGTAAATGTACTTAGTGCCACTGAACTGTACACTTAAAAATAGTTAAAATGGTAAATTTCATGTATGTTTTACCACAGTAAAACATACATGTATACTGAGCCTTTAAAAGCCTTTAAATTTATATTTTATACCATTTCTCTTTAACTGCAGGGGATAAAGACCATTTCTACTAAAATTATAGATATACTTAATATTTGGCCCAGATGTATCCTACAGATAAACCTGCTCACATATGGAATGTCATATGTACAAGGTGATTCATTGTAGCATCATTTGCAATAGCAAAAATTGGTATCCCACTAGAAGAGGATGGTTAACAAATTATGTTTCCATGCAACAGAGTACTATGCAGCTCAAAAAATGAATGAGGAAGATCTCTATTTACTGATTTAGAAAGGTCTCCAGGATATATTGTTAAGTGAAGAAGTAAGGTACAAGTGTATATAGTATGCTATTTTGTGGATAAGAAGTGGGAGGAGTAAGAAACTGAGCGACTTGCTGAGCAATTTGCTAAGCGAGAAACTGACACCAAGGGTCAACTACAGTGTGCAAGGAGGAAGGAGTGGATAGGGAGAGGGGTTGCGGTGAGGTTTCTCAGTGCACACTTTTAATATTGTTCTGATTTTTAATCACACTAGTATATTATCTATTTAGAATAATAACAAGAAATACTTGTTGCTGCTCATTCGTGTCTGACTCCTTGTGACCCCATGGACAGCAGCACACCAGGCTTCTTGTCCTTCACCATCTCCTGGAGTTTGCTGAAACTCATGTCCACTGAGTTGATGATGCCATCCAACCATCTCATCCTCTGCCACCCCCTTCTCCTCCTGCCTTCAATCTTTTCCAGCATCAGGGACTTTTCCAATGACTCAGCTCTTCAAATCAGGTGGCCAAAGTATTGGAGCTTCAGCTTCAGCATCAGTCTTTCCAATGAATATTCAGGGTTGATTTTCTTTAGAATTGACTGGTTTGATCTCCATACTGTCCAAGGGACTCTCAAGAGTCCTCTCCAGAAATACTTAGCCGATGAAATGGGGAAAAGAGGGGCAGTAGTGGAGAGATTCATCCTTTCTACCATTTACCACCCCTACTTCCACCCCACCAACAGTTTTATGGATTTTTCAGGTTGTTTTTCAATCTGAGATTAACTGAGACAAACATAATATTGCGATAGTTACACTTCAGGCTCTTTACATGAATCCTCTCAAACTTACGAACAACCAAATAATGTAGGTTCTATCCTTAACATTCTCATTTTACGAAAGACGAAACAGAGGTTGGGAGAAGTTAAGTAAACAACTCAAGGACTGAGACAGTGGGTAAACAGAATTTGAACTCATTCTCTATCAGATCCTGACTTTTCCAACATCCTTGTACAACTATGTCTGAACACTTGTTCCATTTTTTTTTTCATTTCTTTGGCATAATTAGAAGTGGGTTCATTGGGTCAGGGAATTTGTACTTTCCAACGTTTTCTTTTTTTTCATAACTGAGATTTTATTGGTTGTTTTGAGGATCAGTACACAGAAATTTCAATTTGTCCATAATTCTTAACATTTGTACCAAAAATCTAAAAAAATCATGTAGTTTTGACTCTTTTCTGAACAGTTTTCCTAGAACTTTACAGCTTACATTTGGAGGCAAATTTTCCTTAACAGGATATCCAGTACAATATTGGAAGTTCCACCAGTCACAATTTAATGTCATACTACATACTCAAATTTTCAATCGTTCACAGCACATTAACAATGTTACTAGAAGCACTGGACCACCACGACTAAAGATGCTTCAGGGCACAAAATTCTGACCAGGAGAGCCAAGATCAAGCAGTGGTTTGTTGTAGGATACAATTCTACCAAGAACAGGAAGAGAAGTAATAGTATCCAAGACATTGAATGCACAATTGACTCCAAACTGCCATTTTAGTATGCTTTATATTATAGAGTATAAAAGCTCACCTCAATTTATGGAATGTTACTGACACCCATGACAATCAAAACCCCCCATATTCAATATCCCACTATTTTATGGTTGAACCCCAAAATAACCAGCAAATGATTTCACCTCTCAAAACAAAAAAGCACTTACACTTAAAAAGTGGATTGAGAGAGGATTCTTGGGGGAAAAAAATGTTTTTAGAGCTGTCAAAAAACGCGTTTACAAAATAGTTGATAAAAATAATTGTCTGGATTGTACAAGAAGGGACACAGACCACTGATAGGATAGGGTGTGGTATTAATTAGACTTGGCTTCTTCTCCTTCATCAAAGGCTGGGCTCTCCTTTTAGTCTCTTGGTTAGCCACTTCGGCCTGTTTCCCCGTTGTTTGTTTCGGCCTTTTTCCCCCTTTTGTTTGACTTTTTGTCTGACGATTTATCCTTTCCTGCCGCCTTCTTCGGCTTCGTTTCCACTTTTGCAGGAGCCAATTTAGCTGACGATCTCGTCGGAGCGGACTCGTCAGGGGAGCCGTGACGGCTGGGCGGGAGTGCGCCAGGTGCCTGCAAGCCTTAGCTAAGCTGAAGCGCCCGGCAACTGCGGCACCCCCCGGCCCAGGTGTTTTTTAAATTAAAAACTACCAAAGTCCATTATGTACATTTTCATTATTTTATATTTACCACTACTGTTTTAATTAATAGCCTAGCACGGAAAAGCGTAGCGAGTCTCTGGGGGAGCTTTGACCAAAGCAAGAGTCGTCCAGGCCGTCTCTATGTTGTCTACCGTCTGCCGGCAGAGGGCGCTGGCCACCGCGCGCCTCTCCCCCGTGGTCCTAATCGGCTTCCCGTACAGTACGCACGCGCAAATTTCGCTCCAGGTGTCCAGCTTTGTGCCTGATCGAAGTCTCCCCGGCTGCGCTCAGCTCGCAGGGTTTAACCCGGGCTGGTCTTCGGGGAAGAGTAGCGTGTTCCCCCCGACCCAGAACACCTCTGGGCCTCAGAGACTAGAGGTCCTGGAGTGGGCCTACAGGGGTCTGGCGGCACGGCGGGCAGCCCGTGCGGGCGGGGTGGGACCCCGCTAAGGCTTGGGCGTCGGTCGCCAGTGGGGCCCGGAGCCGGGCGCGGAGCCCCTGACAGTACAGGTACGGAGGCGGCGACCATGGCAACTGCCTCCTCCCCCGCCGTGTTCGCAAGGCTCTTGGCTGTGTTCTGGGGGCTCGGCGCTCGCCTGGGGCGCGGCCGAGAGCCCGGTGTGCCGGGCAGGGGTCGGCAGGGGTGGGCCGCGGTGGGGGTGGGCACCGCCTGGGTCTGGCCTGGTCTGACCCGTCTGAGCTCTTTAGCCTGGCGGGGTCAGAGTGATTGCGACTCCCAGTTCTTCCGGATCTGCAGGGGTTCCCCTCCTTTCCTGGGAACGTGCAAGGCACTCCTGAACCTATTCCAAGCTACAGGTTTCCAGTGGGGCACATGGTTGAAAAGTTGTGTCAAACAGAAAAAAGAAAAAAGAGGACTAAAGCTGGAGGCCGATATGCTTTTGGTGTGTCTGTCTGCCATTCCTGGGGTCCGCCTTCACTGGCAGGGTGACTCTTGAGCAGTCATGATGGGCATCCCCCAAACTAAATCACACAGATGAGGAGCTCCGCTGTTTTTCAAGAGGCGGTGATTTAGAAATGTACCCTCTTTTGTTACAGTGTGGAGACCAGCAAGCTCATCCTGACCCCTTGCCAATCCAGTATGCTTAAGGCACTGAGGGTCAGGGAACAATGAGGTGAAGGTTGACGTCTTTTACCTAGACTAAGGCTGAAGCTCAAGGCACGGGGACGTTAACGATAGTAGTAAATGACAACTTTTTTCCCAAAAGGCTTTTTGTGCTCTAATATGTTTAGAAACTTAATGGTTCAAGTTTTCTCTTCCCAGGTGGCGCTAGTGGTAAAGAACTCCCGTGCCAACGCTGGAGACAGGTTCTATCCTTGGGTGGGGAAGATCCTGTGGAGGAGGGCGTGGCAACCCACTTCAGTATTCTTGCCTGGAGAATCGGATGGACAGAGGAGTCTGGCCGTCTGTAGTCCGTGGGGCCACAAAAGAGTCTGACTTAACTGAAGGAACTTAGCGTGCAGCACGTGCATGTTTAGAAACTTCAGCTTTCAATAGGCTAATAGTATTTTTACCAAGAATTTCCCACTGGAAGTATAGTATGGAGTTTCCCAAATTTGGGTGGAAAATACTGTTTTTCTTGGGTATTGCCTCTTTAGCATATAAGACAATTTGGAAAATGGAGTTCCAGAATTGGAAACTCAAGATTTGGAAGGGGTAGTTTAGGTCAGTGCTTTTCGAACTTGAATGGTGCATACACCTAGGGGTCTTGTTAAAGTACATGCTTTGGTTGGTTCTACATTTTAAACAAGTTCTTAGGTGATGCCGATGGTCCATGGACCACATACACTTTGAGCACAAGGGTGTAGGTCTCTGGGCTGAAAGAGACCATGTTCTGTTCCTTGCCCTCCAGAACAAGCTGTGCTGCCTTGAATAATCTCTCCTCCTGTCCAGGCCTATAAAATAGGAGACTGGACTGGAAGAGCGCCACTGTTTCTTTCAGATCTTGTGATAGTTGAATTCCTTCTAAAATATTCTTGCCCAATGGCCAGTTTGGGCTTGAACATTTCTAGTAATGGGGAATTTACTGAATGTAAGGCATCCCATTTCATCACGAAATAGCTCAATATGGAAGTTTTTCATGTTGCTAAAATACCTCTCTATAACTTCCATCTTGTTGATCCTAGCTTATCTTTTAGAATCAGAGAAATAAAAAATATAATTCCTCCTTAAAAGATGAGTCTTGGGAATTCCCTGGCAGTCCAGTGGTTAGGACAGTTCTTTCACTGCCAAAGGTCAGATTCAATTCCTGCTCAGGGAACTAAGATCCCACAAGCTGTGTGGCACAGCCTCTTAAAGTGTGAGATGACAGTGTTTCTACCATGTTTTCCCCAAACTGAATTGTCCTTTATTCTTCCCTGGCATTGTTTCAGATTCCTGTCTCTTAAATCTCGTCCTCCTGTGTGGAGGGTAGTGGGGTTGTAGCAGGACTTTGAAGGACGAGTGGGGCTCGCAAAACCAGGGGAAGCATCCTAAGCGTTTGACAGTGGTGCGGAGATACGTCAGATCCAGAACGGTTTGACTCAAGTAGAAAATGTTACGTCACTGAAAGATTTGGGGCAAAGCAGTATTTTACGGTGTGTAGTAGTTCTCCCATAGTGTATAATGTGGTTGGAAATGAGGAAAGAGAGAGGCAGGGAGCCAGACAGGCTTCCCATACCAGTAAAGATGGCCTGGGATGATGATAATAGTAATGCCTTCTATTTATGTAACACTTTACAGAACTTTTCACAGACAGCCTTTCCTGTGAGGTAGGCAGAGCAGCTGTGACCCTGTTTTATAGATGAGGCACCAAAGCGGGTAAACGATTTGTCTTAATTCTCAAAGCTATTACATGGCAGACCAAAGTGATGACATTGGTAATGGAGGAGAAAGGAAGAGTGCAAGAGACAATACTGAGAAAGAGTTGCTAAGTGCGGCCTGACTGAACGAGAGTGCAGAGGAAAAGAAGTTGTTTGGGAGGAGTCAAAATGGGTGGGAAAATCATAGTACACGACTGACAGCTGCCATAGCTTGTACTCTGACAGACCTGACATTGTTAGTAGCTCTTTGGAGTTATAGGTCAGAAGGTATTGTAGAGGATTCCTAGCTTTGGCCTGTCTACAGATACCAGGTGGTGTGTGGGGGCTTGGGTTATCTGTCCCATGCCAAGGGAAATGAGAACTGGGTATTCAGTGTCCCCTGAGAAGGTAAGTGCTGAGCAGTTGACTGATTCAAGTCTATCTTAGGGTCCTTGCCATCCTGAAGTCTCTGGATGTGGTTTTATATAATTTGTCTTTCGAAGTTCCAGCTCGTACTGGTTGTACTTGGCTGACAAATTGGTTATCCAGTTTGACCTCCCTAAGCTCTGACATACCCACTGAGGGTTTCAAGGAAACAGAGACTGGATCCTTGTCACTCCTAAAGCCTTACTGAAGCTATTTTCCCAGATCTACACTTCCTCTAGAGCCTAGAGGTCTTTCTTTCTCTTGTCCTTTTACTTTAGAAGCGTATGAAATTGAGATTTATTGCCACTGCTGAATTCCATAGGAAATGGAGCTGTCCCCGCAGTTTTAGTGTCTTAGGCTCCTAACTGGAGAAGAAAGAGCTACCTTTGCTGGGGTGTATGTTGTATTTCCCCCATGGTGTCTCTGGGAAACCTATCAGAGCCAACTTATATCCCTAGAGCCTCATGTTGGTACAGGCTTCTGTTCAACATTGAGCGTCTTCTCTGTTCAGTGCTTAGGATAACTAAGATGAATAAAAACTCTGCCCTGGAGGAATTCATGATGGGATAAGGGAGACAGTATTGTAAGGAAGCTTCCCTGGTGGCTCAGAGGTTAAAGCATCTGCCTGCAATGTGGGAGACCTGGGTTCGATCCCTGGGTCGGGAAGATCCCCTGGAGAAGGAAATGGCAACCCACTCCAGTATTCTTGCCTGGAGAATCCCATGGACGGAAGAGCCTGGTGGGCTACAGTCCCCGGGGTCGCAGAGTCGGACACGACTGAGTGACTTCACTTCACTTCTTCACTTCAAGATAGGTGGATCCAAGTTTTTAAGAGGATTTGGGGATCAAAGAAGGGGTGATTGATGAGATTAGATTCATAATGAGGCCAGGTTTTTAATGGCCTTCAGTTTTGTGGGAGGGAAGTCTCTGGAGGTTTTCAGGCAGGGAGGTGATGTGGTTATATTTTGGGAAGCTAATTGTGGAAATAGACTGAAAGGGGAGGATCTGGATAAGGAACATCAGGAGAATCTTTTAACAACCTGGGCTTGGCTTCAGGCTGAATTAAGGATTAGTGTGAATGGGAAGAAGGGGAGGAATCAGAGATTGTAGAGACTGATGTAATGACTGATGTAATGACTAATTAATTGAGAACAAGAGAGGGAATTGTCCAGGATGACTCAGTTTTCTATTCTGGGTGGATGGTGGTACCAGTAAAAAGGAGAATATAGAAGAGGAACGTTTGCTGGGGGAAGATTCCACGTGTTTTGGGTCACCTTGAATTTGGGGGTCTGTGGCCCTTAGCAGATAGGTGGAAATGTGGGTCTGGAGTTCAGAAGAGAGTTTGTGCCTTGGGGTGGTGGATGATGCTGTTGGAATGGATGATCCCAGTCATGCTTATAGAAGGCTGAAGAAGACAGAGGAAGTGACAAGGCCTAGTGGGCAAGGTAAGAGAGAATGTTGTCCAGGGAGCTACAGAGGAAAAAAGTTGCAGAAAGAGAATCAACAGCATCTGTTGCTACAGGGAGGTCGAGTAGGATGAGCTTGGAAAATGTACGTGGAGATTGGGCAGTTAAGAGATTGTGGTTAGCAGGACTCTTATTTTTTTTTTTTTAGTGTGAGCAGCTTTAGTGGAGTCCTAAGGACAGGAGCCAAGTCAGTTGAAGAGTGGATGGAAAGTGAGGATAAGGAGGGTGTGCTCTGAGTAGTTTGGCAAGGAAGGAAGGAAGGAAGAGGGTGGCAGCTTGTGGAGGAGTAGCAGAGACAAGAGTCAGGTATTTCTGGAAGTCTTGAGCATAGGTTATCTGATGAGAAGCCACATTTGAAGGCGCAAAGGAAAAGATGATTGCAGAGGAGGGTGGAGGGTTGTCCGAAAAGAAGACATTGTTTCTTTTGAAGTGGAATGACTGAAGAAAGGGAAAGAATGTAGGAAGAAAGAGGCAATGATGGACACATCTAAATTTGCAAATAGGGTCCGTTTCCTTTCACAGCAAGGTTATCTGTTGGGGGAGGGGCTCTGGTGTGGGCTCAGATAGGAACAGGGACTTGAGAGTGGCAAGGGAAGGCTTAAACAACTGTCCAGAGAGGAAAGGGAAAGAGAGCAGACTCAAGATCGCTCCAAGAACATTGCATACCTCTGAACTTGAATCCTGCACTGAGGTCTCTCTTTTCCTCTTCTTCATAATAATTATGGCTGGCATTTATTGAATGTGTCATACCAGGCACTCTTATAAGTGCTTTTCAGCCCTGTTAGAAAAGTATTGTTATTACCTGTGTTTTACAAAAGAAGAAATTGAGGCATGGAACAGTAGTATTTATGTTTGATGAATCTCTTCTGCAGAAATGGCATTCCTTCTCTGAGGCATCAGAGAAAGGCAGAAATTTACTCCCAAGTCCCAGTTTCTGGTCATAAGGGGCTGGAGTTTAGGGCTGATAAGGAGGGAGCTTTACCAGGCCAGTCTGTGGGTGTGATAGTGGATGGGTGGGCAGGGTGGTGGGGTCAGTGTTGCTGCCATCTTTTTGCAACTACATATGGAATTCTGAAATCCTTACGTGACTTCCCAGCAGCCTGACTAGAAGGACAAGTGACTGTAATGATTTGTTACGTGTTGCAGGCTGACGCTGTGTCACTTGAGATGGTGAATAAGAAAAGAGATCTTGTCTCAGTCAGCCAGAGAAAAAATTTTTTTCTGCCAGTTATGTATGGGATTAGGCAGATCTATAACCTTTCATAATAACATACATCATTAACACTCAATTTTGGTGTTTTCCCATTGGCGTGATAGAATTTGTCGGTAAGGTGCACACCTGACTTGAGTGAAAGAGGAGAATGATGAGATGGCATGGATGGAAGAGAATGGACTTACCTTTTCCTGCTGCAGCCACTGGAGCATCATTTCTGTGTCCTTCCTCTTGAGGTTGCCATGGATACGCCTTTGCTTGGTGACTTGAGGGGATTGATTTCCGTTATGATCAGTTGATGACGAGGGTTTAAAAAGAGAAAGGACAGAATGCTCTGCTTCTGGGGAGTGGCTGGTGAGCTGCCCAAAAGGCAGAGCCAAGCATAGCCGAGGTGGCTGTGGCTTTGCTGGCTGCTTTGGGTTTTGCTGAAGTTGTGAAATGGTGCATCTCTCTCTCTACAGCGCAGGCTCAGGGTTCCCCGTCCGCAGGGTCCTAGTGCCAGGGACTTGTTGGTTGATCGAGGGGAGGAAGCAGCAGTCTGTTAACTAGGACTCCTACTAGCTCTGGGAGGGTTGTGGTTCTCAAATACAGGGCTGGACTCAAGTGCCTGTTGCCTTCCTGCAAAAGCACCTTTCTTGAGGATAAGTGAGGCGTATTGTGTAGCTTTCCTTGCTGGAGGTCTGGGCCCTTTGGAAGCGGTCTGGCGGTCACTGGGTATTCCTAGAGGGGAATATCCTGGGAGGGAGTAGACCTGTTTTCAGTTTGGGAGTGGGCTACAGAAATTTCTGGGGATAAATGAAGAGCTTGGAGAGGTTAAAAAAAAAAGTCTGTTTAGGGTCTAGGTCCTGTCTGTGAGATTCGCAAGGCAGGAACAAAAGGCTCTGTGTATCTTCTTTCTGGGTATATCAGGAATCCAGCCTTCCAAGCTTCCAGTCCCCAAGCTTCTGTTCCCGTCTCCTTTCCTGACTCCTGAGGGACTTATATCCACACGTATTCCTCCCCTACTAGTGCTTTTAGAGATGTACAACTGCACCCTAGTTTTAAGAAAATCTATATCTTGCTGATTACCTTTATGTTTCATTTTATCTCTTTGCAACCAAATCAAAATACCCAGTGCCTAATGCAAGTGTGTGGAGAAGGCAATGGCAACCCACTCCAGTACTCTTGCCTGGAAAATCCCATGGATGGAGGAGCCTAGTAGGCTGCAGTCCATGGGGTCCCTAAGAGTCAGACACGACTGAGCGACTTCACTTTCACTTTTCACTTTCATGCATTGGAGAAGGAAATGGCAACCCACTCCAGTGTTCTTGCCTGGAGAATCCCAGGGACGGGGGAGCCTGGTGGGCTGCCATCTCTGGGGTCGCACAGAGTCGGACACGACTGAAGTGACTTAGCAGCAGCAGCAATACAAGTGTGTGGATCCTGCTGTCAGACTGCCTGAATTTCAGACCTCCATAGGTGGAATCAGAGAAAGCAAAGGATTGGGTTAGCCCAGGATCAAGGTTTGGTAAGGTGAGACAAGAAGAGGTCAGGGGCTCAAAGGATTCTGGTATACCAGTAAAAAGCAAGGTGGAAATGGTGCAGACTGGGTGCCAAAGAGACTTTTCCTCCTTACCAGTTCCTCCTTAATTCCCAATAGTCTACTTCTTTTCCTGTCATTTCTGAAATGTTCACCAAGTCCACTGGTAACCTGTTTATCAGACTTAGATTTGTGTCCCTTGTCTCTTCCCGTTTTCCTAGACTTTTTAGCAATTTTTAATGTCATTGGGAAGAAAAATGGATTAGAAATCCAGGGAGTATCTGTCTTCTGGTTGAGGTAACACCTAACTTAGAAGTGTTCTGTGTGACTTGGGATGGGTCTCAAAGATGCTGTTGAAGGATCACCTACCTGTTGTTGTTGTTGTTAGCCGCTCCAGTCATGTCTGACTCTCTGCAACCCCATGAACGGTAGCCTCCAGGCTTCTTTGTCCGTGGGATTTCCCAGGCAAGAATACTGGAGTGGATTGCCATTTCCAGCTAGTCAAATGTGCCCCACTGGCTATGAGACTTAGATGAGTTGTTTGACTTTTGAGACTTGTAAAATGGAAATAACGGAATCCGTGTTGTCGTCATCACAGGTTTGTGTTGGGAGGAGATCGTGAAATTCATGTGTTAGTGGTCACAGTTAAATTTGCCCCTGAGAAGGCCTTGTGATTATTTCCTCTCTCTTAACATGTCCGGTTTCCCTTCTCAACTCTGTTATCATCATTCTCATTGCTCCTGCTTGAGAAATCCCAGGTTTCTTCATTCCTTTAGTTATCCATGCACTCATCTCTCCACTCACTTATTCGTGCAACATCTGAGTTCCTACTGTGTGCAGTTGTCATTGAGGTACCCTCTCCGTGATGACGAAGACAGTGTCTACAATTTGTTGAGCACGTATTCTGTGCTAAGCGCTGTGCTAAATGCTTTACTTCTGTCTTAGTTAATCTTCACAACATCCCTGTGAGGTAAGTATTATTCCCCCCTTTTTCAGATAAGGTAACGAGGGCTCCGAAAATATGTTACCTAGAGTCATATCGGTGAGGAAATGGGAGAACCAAAGCTGTATCCAGATCTGTCCATCTCCAGAGCCCAGACAGGCCTGCTGCTGCTTTCCCCATGTTTGATCTATCATAGGTCCTTCTCAGGGTTGTTTTTTGTTTTTTTTTTTTGGTGGTGTCTCTGAATTGGTCCATTTCTTCTTCCCTTTCTTTTTCTCTTATGAGCCTAGTTCAGACCCCCTCCAACTCTTACTCATTATTGCCGTTACCGTCCTTGCTGTCATCCCTGTCTTTATCAAGTTGCTATGCCTCAACTCCATCCCTCTGTCCGCCACCTGTGTGATGTTCCTAAAATAGTTTTCACTATGCCAGTCTCCTGCTCAGGAAGAGTCTGGCTTCCTGTTGCTATTGGATCCAATTCATCTATCTCTACCTGTTGTTAAACTCCCTGAATCTATCCATATTTACCTTCTAATACATCTCAACATCAGTGTTAGTTCATTCAATAATGTTTGACACCCTGTGCCAAGAGTTGATGGAATCATAAAGAGGAAAAGTTGTGGAGTCTGCTTTAACAGGCTTACAGTTTGATAGGAGAACTCATTTAGAATTCTTTACTTCAGCCAAGCTAGGCATCTTTAATTTTCCCCACTCAAGCAGAATTATTCTTTGTCTATTCATACTGTAGTCACAAATTATGTTTGTAGGCCTTTCCTTTCCACACCACCTCCCCCCCCACCCAAGAAAACCTCATATAAGGCATAATCAAGTACCCCTTTTCTTTCTAGCTCACCTTTCTCCTCTCTGTAGTTCCTTATAATATGTATTGCCTAGACATTTTAAGACCTGTACAGCTTCTGCACTTTTTATAGAGCACTTTTATATGCTTTATCTTATTTGAGTATTAATGTAGATATGCCAGGTGATGGTCTCACTTTATAGAAGAAACAGCATCCAAGGAGTTCAGTTCAGTTCAGTCGCTCAGTCGTGTCCGACTCTTTGCAACCCCATGAATCGCAGCACGCCAAGCCTCCTTGTCCATCACCAACTCCAGGAGTTCACTTAGACTCACGTCCATCGAGTCAGTGATGCCATCCAGCCATCTCATCCTCTGTCGTCCCCTTCTCCTCCTGCACCCAATCCCTCCCAGCATCAAAGTCTTTTCCAATGAGTCAACTCTTCGCACAAGGTGGCCAAAGTACTGGAGTTTCAGCTTTAGCATCATTCCTTCCAAAGAAATCCCAGGGCTGATCTCCTTCAGAATGGACTGGTTGGATCTCCTTGCAGTCCAAGGGACTCTCAAGAGTCTTCTCCAACACCACAGTTCAAAAGCATCAATTCTTTGGCGTTCAGCTTTCTTCACAGTCCAACTCTCACATCCATACATGACCACTGGAAAAACCATAGCCTTGACTAGACGGACCTTGGTTGGCAAAGTAATGTCTCTGCTTTTCATTATGCTATGACTGTATATGCTTGTGTTGCTGGAGAGCTCTGTGATGTCCTTAGATGTGTGCTCTTTTGAATCTTGGAAGATAATGTGGTCCAGAGGAAGAACATGTTTTTTTTTGAGGCCTAGAACTAAGTGTGGTAACAGAGAGTAGAAGTGCACAGGGTTCTGATTCAGGCTTTGGCTCTAGTTTTGGCTCCTCTCCTTGTCTTCTGTGTAACTTCAGAGAAGTTACTCAGTTCTCCAAGCCCCAGTTTCTTGTCAGCGTTGTTCCTAGCCTGCCTCTCTGTGGGGTTATTTTGATGTTCAGATTTGATGATAACTTTTGTTATTAGCTAACTTTTGTTGAGTACTCATTGAATACCAGGCGCTGTCCTAAATGTTATACATGGATTGTCTCAGCTAGTCCTCACAGTAGCTCTGAGATGTTCTTTGCTCACAGTTGACAAATGAGCAGATGGAGGCGCAAAGATGTTAAGCAGCTGGACCAAGTTTTTGTAGCTATCAAATGGTGAAGCCATGAATTGAATGTAAGCAGTCTGAGTCTAGAACTGGTACTCTTAACCATAGTACTAACGACTTTTTTTAAGGTGCTCTGTAGAATGTAAGGTGCTCTGAACATGCAGAAGTCCAGTTTGCAAGGAGCTGCGTGGCCCTGCGTAATGGTGAATAGGGAAAGGAGGGGGCAGTATGGATATGTTGCAGGAGAGGAGAGAAATGGTTTCCTAGGGGGTCTGACCAGCATTGGAGATGTGGAGAGGTGTTTTGGGGGCCCTATATCTGGCCGTTGGCTGTCATTCTATTAGGCTATCTGGTTTTCCTTAGAAAGGGTGGAATGGAGGAAGACCCTGTTCAGCCAGTGAAGCCCAGTGTGGACAAGACAGGTAGCCCTCGACCCAGGGGATCTATGTCCATACTGACCTGGTGGAGCCATAGGTCAGACCCTAGGACAGTCTCGTTGGCTACTTAGAGGCATGGCAACCTTTGCCAGTTTGGGGGAAAGCTGGAGTACTTGACTTGCTTTGCTGTGTGCGTGTGTGTGTGTGTGTGTGTGTGTGTGTGTGTGGAGTTGTCTCTATTGCTGCTCTTCCTTTGCTAAGTATTGGGCATGGGGCCTGGCTGCTCTGGCCCAGGGTGAGATTGAAATTTAAACCCTGATCACGTGGGTTTGAACCTGACTCCTAAGTTTAGAAAGGGGAGGGAGAAGGAAGAGCATCAGAAAGAGGGTGAGAGACCCTTCTTCTGGCTGGGAGGAAGCCCCGGGAAGCTGATTGTTTGGAAGTGTCACTTGATGCTGACAGGTCCGCTGCCCCTAACATCGTGGGAGTGGGCGGGTGGCAGAGATGGTGAGGGGGTGCTGACCAGGAGAGTCATCAGGGCTGTGCTCCCAGCGTAGGACAGTGCCCTCTACAGGTGAGTGTTGAGAGTCTGTGGCGTGGGCCCGCGTCGCTCCTTCTCTGTCTGGACTGGCCCAGGTGCAGCAGGGGGGCACTAGGACCCAGAGGCTAGCTCGGCTCCTGACAAGTCTAGAGCAGCACTAGCGCAGAGTGAGACTCATCAGCTGGCAAGCGGGGTTCGGTGTCTCTGGGTTCAGGAATCCTCCAGCAGCAGAGGGGACTTGCTCCTCAGCCCCTTTCTCCGTTCCCTCCCCTACCCCAGTAGGCCACCCAGTGAGGTCCATGGACAGGGGAGGGCCACGCCTGCCGGCTTCTGTGTTTGTCCATGAGGGCCTGGAGCCCTAGCCCTCCTGCCTAGGTTTCTGCCTTTTCTCTCTGTCTTTGGTCAGCTGGGGGAGGGGGTGGAGGCCGAGGGAGCAACATGGCCCAGAGCAAGAGGCACGTGTACAGCCGGGTAAGTGGCCCTGATCTGGGATGGCCATGGGAGGGCTGCTGGAGAAGGCCTGGGTGCCTGTGGACAGTGCTGTGGGGGCTGGGAGACAAAGCTGGACCCGGCCGGAGCCACTCGCAGCCCTGATGGGGGTAGACCGCATAGGCGTCCCTTCCCAGAGTTGGGCCCTTTGTGGGTACTGGTGAGGCCTGACCTTTGACTCTAGCTGGACCTCAGGCCAGAGGTTCCTGAGGGGCGCACTGTGCTGGGGATTTCAAATGGGTTGGTGGGTTGGAATGGCCTTTCAATGACGCCTTTCTTTAGAGCTGCTTGATTGTCACTCACTTTCTTGCTCTCTGGCTCAGATGGGCTCTGTAGCCACTGTTGTGTCCACCTGGTCCTGAGGTTTATTAGGGTTAGGACGGTGGTGACAGTCTTTGACTTTGGGGCCGGCCCTGATGTGCCTGTTACCTCCCTTTATTGTCAGGTCCATGAGAGCCGCTCAACTGTCCCAGGTATGATTTGGCCTCTCAGAGCCCCTGGGAATGGCATCCTCGCCTTCTGGGATGAGTTCTTTGGGGAAGAGAGTTGGGGAGTGACTGGCTCTGGCAGAGCTTCCTTATGAAGCCAAGCGGGGGCATCAGAAGGGAGCCCTGTGAGGTCTTCAGGTCCATGCTGTCACTTCTTCATGCCTCATTCTCTGCTGCAAGGCCCCTGGTTCATGGAGCTGCCGTTGCTAAAAATGGCTTAGGTGTGATTTTCTTCTAAGCCATGGGCCTATTTGGGACCTAATTTCATGTTGTCTTGTCATCACGAGTATGTCAGAAGCCGAGAGCTTCCCAAGGACAATGTTTAGTCTATTCCTTTGGCTTGTCCATTCATTTGGACCACTGGGCAGAGTCGGGGGACAGTTTGCAGGACAGATCTGAGATACCAGATTGGCCTGGCCTTTATATATTTATTTATTCGTAGCAAGATAGCACGAGTGAAGGATCTGCAGAGCTTATAGATAGAGTTGATTGGCCAGGGCTGAGGCCTGGAAGAAGGGAGTTAAATGGTTGAATGGGCTTGGTGAGGCATCTCGGGGTGTCATGGTGGGGCGGGGGAGGCCAGGTCTTGAAGGAGGCACAGTTGCGTGCTGAACCTCAGGGAGGACAGGCAGAAGTAGGGAGGGGGCCAGGACTCTGCGGGAACACTCACTGGCTCACCTGTCTTCCCAGCTTTGACTTCTGTGTCAGGCATTGGGTTGTGGGGAACCGCGGTAAACAGAGTTACTTGCTTGAGCTTCATTCCCCTCCTAGCGGACAGTGCTCCTGAGAAAGTAGCCATGTGGACTGACATTCACAGATCTATCAATGAATTCTGATTTATTAAAGTTAAATATAAACTCTTAAAAATTCTGGCAGATTCCAGGGGAGTTTGAAGAAGTTTTAGAACATAATACTGACATTTTTCCAAAAGAAATTTGGTAGGTGTTGGCGGGGGGCACTTTAATTTGAGAATGGGGTTCAGGGAAGTGACTTCTGGTCCTTTTTTAGGCCAGGATCCTGATCGGGGCCTCTCTTTTATATTAGGATGACACCCTTAACTTGAGGCTTTTAACTCTGTATGTTTGAACGTGTCTTTCAGACTCCTAGTGGCAGCAGAATGAGTGCTGAGGCAAGTGCCCGGCCCCTGCGAGTGGGCTCCCGTGTGGAGGTGATTGGAAAAGGCCACCGTGGCACCGTGGCCTATGTTGGAGCCACACTCTTTGCTACTGGCAAATGGGTAGGTGTGATCCTGGATGAAGCAAAAGGCAAGAATGATGGAACTGTCCAAGGCAGGAAGTACTTCACTTGCGATGAAGGACACGGCATCTTTGTGCGCCAATCCCAGGTACTCACTTCCTGCTCCTGTGTGTGTGTGTGTGTGTGTGTGTGTGTGTGTGTGTGTGTGTGTATACATGCTCTGTTGCATGTGCAGCTGGTGTGTTGGTGTTCTCTTTTCCTGGGCATGAGCCTGAGTCTCTGGTTGGAAGAGTGGGAGGTAACGAGGGAGGGAAGATCGAGAGCTATCCTTAGGGAATCGGCCCTGTACTCTAGGCTTGCTTAGGGCCTGAAGAGGGGCCCATATTACATCCAGCCTTGATCTAGCTATATTGAGTCTATTCTGTGGCCTCAGATCCAGGTATTTGAAGATGGAGCGGATACTACTTCACCAGAGACACCTGATTCCTCTGCCTCAAAGGTCCTCAGAAGAGGTAACAACCACCCACTTAAGTTGCCTCCTCACACGCAGGAGTCCCCAGGACTTCTCCCCAGAACAAGGGGCCGCAGTGGATCCTGAGATTTTCTGTCACCACCGTATTCTGTTGTTACGTCTTGCTTACCCTGCCATGACATTCTCTGCTCCTGTTCCTCTACACAAACACACGCTTTGTTTCTGTTTGCATTCTAGAGGGAGCTGACTCAAATCCAAAGACCAGCAAACTGGTAAGTAGTCAGGGATGGGAGTGGGGAGTAATGGAGGAAAGAGGGAAAAGAAAAAGAAAGGAGGGAGGCCCACACTAGGTCTTACTCGCCTGCTGCTTCCGCCCGAGGCACTGAACTGAGTTGGCCTTTCCAGGCTCCATCCTCTCTGAGAAGGAAACTTCCTGGGTATGAGTTGCCGCTTTAGGTGTAAAGGTGCTAGCAGGGAAAAGCTACCAATGCCCGGAAGTTCTGGCTCCGTTGGAACTGAGGCTGGGGGAAGGGAGGACCGGTCTGCCCCTAGTAGTGTTGCTGCCAACTTCCTACCTGTTGGTGCCCGAGGCTGCCGACATCTGATGGATGTAGGGCAGGGGTAAGGTGAAAACTGGAGGAGAAAGGTGCTCTCCGGTTCACAAGTAAGTGGGAAGGAGCTGGGCCCTCTGCCGCCTTTTCAGGTTGTATGTAGAGGGCCCACCGCAGCTCCCCTCCGCTGCTCTGCACAGGGTGTGTGAGGAGGGGCTCCCAACTCTCCAGCTCCTCAGGGCAGGGTGTGGACCTTCTGGAAGCGGATATTGAGGGAGGCCTCATCTCACCCGGGCCTTGACAGTGACCTGCTCCTCCCGTACCGGTGTTTGCCTGCGGGTCTTAATACCTACACCCAAGATGTCTGACCGGCTAGCACAGTGCGTTGTTTAACTCTGTTCTCTAACTCTGCCCTTTCCACCTCCTCATGCAGCGGGGACTGAAGCCTAAGAAGGTGGTGTGTTTACTATTTGTGCCTGGGTGGGTGAGGGCCATGAGCCCCCTGCCCAGCTGTCCTGCATGTCCATGGGCTGCTACATGCATGTATGTGTGACCTTGGGGCTGGGATGGCCAGAGGAAATGGCAGCCTTGGCTTTCAGAGTTCCTTTGAGGGGTGCAAGGATATCAGGCTCAGTGTCCAGGCCCAGATGGCGTTAGGGACGATCCTCACTCCTCCTCACACCCCTGCCCATCGCCTCGGGACTTCTAGTCAGAGACTCTAAGCGTTTGACTGTAAATAGCAGCAGCATGGAAAAGAGCATTGACTGGGTTACAGTGGATTCTCACTTAGCCTGAACTTAGGGTCAGTGGCAGGAGAGACGGGGGATGTGGAGGCGAGGTTAGCTAAGTAGGTGGGAGTCAGGGAACCGAGCTCAGGAAAAGCAGTTGGAAGCCTGAGTGGGGCCTGCCTCTGGGTGGCGTGGCCATGAATGCGCACCTTTGCTCTGCTCCGTCCTTTTTTCCCTGCCTCTTCCTTCCTCTGGTGTTGTGCTCGGGGCCTACCTCCCGCACCTTACAGCCTTCCATCAGCCATCACTGGAGTGGGGCTGCCACCCCTGAGACTCTTTCAGTCTGAAGTTGCTGCCATGACCACTTCCCCACACCAGTTCATGCCTTTGGGCTGTGCCCAAGCCGTCTCTGACCTGCATGTGCCTGTCTGACCTGTATGTGCTGTGCTGTGTGTATGAAGTTCTGTGATTTCCTTGTTACCCATCTGTGTCAGGACCTTCTGACTCTGCATGGAGAGCTGTTAGACTGGGGTAGTGGGAGGGGAGAGTAAAACTTCTCTATTTTGATTTCTGGTTGGTGGCGGGTCCTCACTTTGGAGTCTTGCCTTGGAAGAGATGACATAATGGTACTTGCTTTGGGGTCCTGGCTTTGGAGGGAGTGGGGGTTTAAGAAGGAAGATAATTCTCTAAAGGACGCTGGACCCATTCCAGGAACTTGGCTTCTTTCCTTGATTATTGGCTCCTGGTTGGGGCTCCCATCTTGCATCAGACCCCAAATAGAGAAGAGCATGGACCTGCAGTCTACTGTCTATGGAGGGGTTCTGGCTGCAGTCTGATCTGACCGCGGGTGGGATGTGAGCCATGCCCAGATCTGGGTGTTTTTGGTGGCTGACTAGGGAAATGTGGCAAAGCCTAGCCTAGGCTGCCTGCACTGGGGTAAAGCGCCTCCTTGGCTCATGGTGCAGAGTGTCAGTCAAGTTGTCAAGTCCTTCCCTAGTTCTTTCTCTCCAGTGGTTCTCTCGCAGCACATCACTTAACACAGGAAACAGGGAGCTAGCACCAGAACAAAAGAAGGAACTTTGAGGGGCAGGGTGGAAGAGAGGACCCAGATGTCTCTGCAAGGTTCCCAGTCCTTTCTGGAAGCTCTTTAGAGACAGGCTCTAACCTGCCCACAACCCAGGGAGAGTTGGGAAAGGAGCCAGATGCTGTCATTAGAGCTGCTACTGCCCAGATGGAATGTTCTCTGGGTTTCTTAGTGTGCCCCGCAGAGCCGATGCAGGAGTGCCGGGTGTGTGCGCCTGATGAGCCACCAGCAGGATATCATCTGTGTGTATAAGAGACAGAAGCAGAGTTGATGGGGTTGTAGACTGAGGGGGTGTGAGTATGAGAGAGGCCTGATGAAGCAGTGAGGTCCCATGTCCCTGTCCAGTGATACCCTGGTTCCAGAGCGGTCATCACAGAAATGGGACGGCCCCCAGCCCAATTTCTTTGAGCAAATCCTTGGGGATGCGGGAGAGGGAGGAGCCGGCCAGGACCTGTTCTTTGGAGGAGGAAGCTGGGTGGGTTTATAGAGGACTTTGTCCAGTCAGGAGGAGGAGGAGGAGGAGGAGCCATCAGAGCTGGTGGTTGCTAGGTGACTGAGGAGCAGTGGCTCCACCCCTCGTGGAGCAGAGGAGGGTGGGTGCATGACGTCAGGTGGAGCTGGTGCGGCGGCCTCTGAGGCTGCCGTCAGCCTAAGCTGGCGAACTAGGCCGGGGGCCTCCCGAGTGCCTCTCCGGTGCCTGCCGGAGCCTGGCCATCCCCACCCTGCACCGGCGGGGGCTTCCGCATCTGAGCTGCAGCCGTTGGCCAGCTGGGGAGCTGCCGGGCCCGGGGAGCTGCGGCTGCATTGTTGGGATTTGATACACTAATCTCCTGTCTCCGCCGCCTTTCCCTCTGTTCGGTCTCTTTCCCTCCCTCCCTTGGCCTGTCCTTCCTGTGTGTGTCCGTCCTCCTCTGTCCTTCCTTCTCTTCCCTCTCCTGGCTTTCTTTGGTTTTCTGCAATGATGAGACAGGCACCGACAGCCCGAAAGGTACTCTTGCTTGCTCTGGCCCTGCTGCCAGGCTGCCAGCGTGATGGTGGCAGCAGGCTGCTGGGGTGGGGGTGGGGGCTGATGGACTTGCTCTGCTGGTTGGGGGCGAGGATGGGGATGAAGGCGGGGGGCAGGGAGAGTGTGTGTCACTGCCATGCCCCACACCCTGGGCGTTTGCTCCCTCGCCTTCCTGCTCTTGGCTCTGAATCTGTGTTTTGGGCCTTGTACCCAGTGGCCTCACCAGCTTGAGCTTCAGGCAGCTTTTGCTGCAAACTGGCTCTGGATGTGTTTCCTAGGAGAGAATCTGGGGAAGCAGGTCCAGATGTCTTTGTGCCTCTAGCAAGCCTACCTCACTCGACCTTTGCTAGAATGACACTTGGTTGTAATACTAGCATCCCTCCCCGACTGGGGTCTGTATCAGGGGCTTTCTCTAGAACAGTTTGTGACACATAGTTATGGAGGCTTAGCCCAGGGTAGTAGACGTGGGGGTTGGTCTCCTTGGGAGACCTAGAAGGGCCCAGGCCAAATCTTGTGTTTGCCAGAGCTCTGAGGCCCTGGGTATCAAGAATACTGTTTGGGAGTTGGAGTTTATCATGTGTTTATCACTCTGCAATAGTCCGGGGTGGTTGGTCTCCGATCTGGTGTAGGGCAGTAGTTTCCCTGTGCTGCTGCCCACCCCCACCTCCTTTCTTGCAGCCGGGTGGGGTCACTTTGCTGATCTCTGGGCTTATGGCTAATGCAATATTCATGGTTGTGACACCTGAGCCCTCTGCCCTGGGGATGGGGACTGCTGCAGGAACTGGTCCTGGGGAAGACGGTGGGGGTGGGGCGTGTGGCCGCACTGTGCTCCCTTGGGGACCTGATCTCTCCTAGCTGGTTTCACTCACTTCTAGGCTTGTATCATCATTCTTGTCACGTGGTATTTCTCAGGAGTCCTGTGTGGAATCTAGCACTCTAAGGAAGGGGCTGACCTGGGAAAGTCCTTGGGAGTGGTGGATGGGCGGGGCTCTGGGCTGGAGTGGGAGAGGTGGCTGTGGGAGGACTCCTCTCTGGTCTCTGGAGACCCTGTCTACTAGCTGCTGGCTTTGGTCTCCTGTGGCTCGGCCTGGGAGACGGGGACAGAATTTCCAGGGTAGGATAAAAGTGGGAGAAGGAACCAGTGGGAAATAGGAGTTCTGAGCTCCTGGAGCAGGATCAAGGTGACTCACGGGAAGGAGGGCATGGGGCCGGGTTGGGGAGGAGGGGTGGGCTGCTGACTGCAGCCTCGTGTCTGCTGCTTCTGCTCTCATTGCTGTCCCTTCTGCTGTCTGTCTTTCTGCCATCATCCTTTCTTTCCTGACTACTCCTCCTCTGGCTCCTGTTGCCTGTCCAGACTACAACTCGGCGGCCCAAGGTGAGGAAAAAACAGGCCTCTGTACCAGCCACTGCTGAGTGGACACAGATGCCTTAGGCGTGTGCATGTACGTGGCCTTTTGTATGTGCAAGTGTAAGTTGGTCACAGTGTGTCCCGGGTTCTCTTCAGGGGAGTGAGGGTACTGAGGGTAAGGACCGGCCCCTCCTGGGAAGGTGCCTTCCAGCTCTTAGGAGCATGTCTGAGCCAGTAGCTTGAGTGTAGAAGAGAAACGAGAGTGGTTGTGCTTAGCCAAGGCAGACTTTCTTGAAGAAGGGCATCTTCCAGCTGCTTTTGACTGGATTTTGCGGGGCGTGTGTGTGTGTGTTGTTGGGGAAGGGGTGGGGAATTAGAGGAAATGTGAAAAAGAACTTGGAATGTAAATGTCAGGGGCTACGGAGGTGGGTGTGTCTGTGAAAGGCCTTGGGTGGGGGTGTCCGTGGATAGCGTGTGGTCTCTGGGTGTCAGCCCACTGGGAGGCTTCAGGGCTCGGTGCTCCAGGGAGGAACACTGGGCAGGCCGTCTGCTCTAGCACCTCAGCTCCACAGGGACCCGGTACCGTCACCTGATTAGAGCCCCTCTGTCTTGGAGGAGGGAGGTGACAGATGGGTTGGCGGTACAGACCTTGTTTCAGAGGAGAGCCAAGGATTACGACTTTCACCCTGGCCCTTTTACTTGCAGGATCCCCTGAAATAGACCAGGGGGAGGAGGATGAGCTTGAGGGTTTATCAAAGTGTAGAGCCCAGGACCCCCAGTTTTAGGCCAGCCTTCTCTGGGAATGTGAAAATTAGAGATCAGTCTGTTCTTTCTGGGAATGACACTGAGGCGCTTGTTCCCTCTGGGGGAGGTGGGTACAGGCCCAGAGCAACAGTAGCACTGGGAGTATTAAGAAATTGCTACAATGATTACAAGTGGGTCACAAAAAGAATGGTCAAGGGAGTGAGGGCTTCTGCCCTAGCAGGGTAGTGCTAGACCTTGGAGGAATGTGGGGTCAGTGCCAAGGGCGGAGTCTTGTAACCTTGTGTCTTTCTCCGTCCCTCCCCCTCCCGCCACCCCCCCACCCAAATCCCACCCGGTCCTTTGTCACGGCCTCTGACTGGGGCGCTTCCCCTCTGCCCATCACTGTTTCTCTGTGCTCACTGTCCTGTGATACTCTTTGCCTTTCTCCTCCTCTGTCACTTCCTTCACCACATGCTCGTATTCTGTCTCACTCTCTTTTACCACCCCTGTCCCCTACACTTTTTCTGGTCTGCCCCTGCCCTCTCGGAATAGCCCACCCGCCCGGCCAGCACTGGGGTATCCGGGGCCAGTGGTTCCCTGGGCCCCTCTGGCTCAGCATCAGCAGGTGAGCTGAGCAGCAGTGAGCCCAGCACCCCAGCTCAGACTCCGCTGGCAGCGCCCATCATCCCCACGCCGACCCTCACCTCTCCTGGAGCAGCACTCCCACTTCCTTCCCCCTCTAAGGTAAGGTCTGGGGTTGGAGCAAAGACGAACCAAGACGCAAAGTGGCCTGTGACCCCTGACAGGTTCTTAGAAGTTTCCCTGGGTTGAGGGAGACCCAGAACCTTGGATTAGAAGGGTGGGGTCCCAGCATATAAGTATCCTATTACTGGCTAAGCCACCCTTTCCTCTCTGCCCCTCTTCCACACTTCCCCCATAGGGATTGGGCTCTTCACAGATATTTGTATGCCACTTGCTTTGGCCCTGGACCTGGAATGATATCTGCACACATTGCTGTCCTTCCTCTCCAGCTCAGTCTTGATGGGGAAAAGCGGGGAGGCTGTGCATGGACTGAAGGGTCTCTCCTTTGCAGGAAGAGGAGGGGCTGAGGGCCCAGGTGCGGGACCTGGAGGAGAAACTGGAGACCCTACGGCTGAAACGTGCAGAAGACAAGGCAAAACTAAAAGAGCTGGAGAAACACAAGATCCAGCTGGAGCAGGTGCAGGAATGGAAAAGCAAAATGCAGGAGCAGCAGGCAGACCTGCAGCGGCGCCTCAAGGAGGCTCGGAAGGTGGGACCTGGGATAAGGAGGGTGTCTGGGGAGGCCAGGGCCCCAAGGAAGCACTGGAAGCTGGAACTGGGCCTGGACTATCCTGTGAAAAGGGGTACATGAGGCATCTCTGTGATCGTACCCCCAACCGTCACTTCTCTTCAGGAAGCCAAGGAGGCCCTAGAGGCAAAGGAACGCTACATGGAGGAGATGGCTGACACTGCTGATGCCATCGAGATGGCCACTCTGGACAAGGAGATGGCTGAAGAGCGGGCTGAGTCCCTACAGCAGGAGGCCGAGGTGCTGAGGGAGCGTGTGGAAGAGCTCACTACCGACTTGGAAATCCTCAAAGCTGAGATTGAAGAGAAGGGTAAGGGGCCAGGAGCTGCCGGGGGCCAAATGATGGGATTGGACCCCTGACTGAAAGTATGAATGGTCTTCCCCAGGCTCAGATGGTGCCGCATCCAGTTATCAGCTCAAGCAGCTTGAGGAGCAGAATGCCCGCTTGAAGGATGCCCTAGTGAGGTAGGGTCCTCATTGCCAGGCTCACTCTCCTGTCTCCAAATCCGTGAGTGACTCTTGATACCTTTTCTTTCTTCTTCTGTCTTGCCATTTTCCCACAGAATGCGGGATCTTTCTTCCTCAGAGAAGCAGGAGCATGTGAAACTCCAGAAGCTCATGGAAAAGAAGAACCAAGAGCTGGAAGTTGTGAGGCAACAGCGGGAGCGTCTGCAAGAGGAGCTGAGCCAGGCAGAGCGCACCATTGATGAGCTCAAGGAGCAGGTCTGAGCAGCCCAACCCCTTGCCCAGAGCACTGCAATGCTCACCTTCCGATGTCTCCTCTGTCTTGGCACCTTTCAGTCCTTCTCCTTGTTTGCGCTATCTAACACAGGTAGATGCTGCTCTGGGGGCTGAGGAGATGGTAGAGACGCTGACAGACCGGAACCTGGATCTGGAAGAGAAAGTGCGCAAACTGAAGGAGACGGTGGGGGACTTGGTAAGAGAAGAGCAGACTGCTGACTTACAACCCTGATGGAGGGTCTTGGGAAGAGACTTGCCGTGAGAAGGATTGACGTGATCCCTGATCTTTGCGTAGGGTGTGTAGTGAGTGAACCCACCCTGGCCTGCTACCCTGACTCTGACTTTTCTTTGCCCCAACTACCTTGTCTCCCAGGAAGCAATAAATGAAATGAACGATGAACTGCAGGAGAATGCACGTGAGACAGAATTGGAGCTGCGGGAGCAGCTAGATATGGCGGGTGCCCAGGTGCGGGATGCCCAGAAGCGTGTGGAAGCGGCCCAGGAGACAGTCGCAGACTATCAGCAGACCATCAAGAAGTACCGCCAGCTGACTGCCCACCTGCAGGTGCCTGCACACCCACTGCTTTCTGCCCACGATCACCCTAGGGCTTCCCCCATGACTCAGCTGTGTCTTTTCGCCCATCCTTGCTCCCAGGATGTGAATCGGGCACTGACAAACCAGCAGGAAGCGTCCGTGGAGAGGCAGCAGCAGCCACCTCCAGAGACTTTTGACTTCAAGATCAAGTTTGCCGAGACTAAGGCTCATGCTAAGGTCAGGAAAGTGGGTGAGCTGGAGATGGGTGGGTGTTGGAGACCCCAGCCTGGATGAGGCCATGGGCTGATCTGCTGCGGGGTTCTGGCCTTCGGGTTCCTGGAGTTGGGAGTGATTTGTGTGGTGGTTTGGAAGACTCCTGGCCGGGCCTGCCCTAGAAGCAGGAGACACATTGGAACGTGGGATGGAGGTTAGGAGGTTCTCCGCAGCCTAGCTGAGAACCCACTCCCCTGTCTCCCTCACAGGCAATTGAGATGGAATTGAGGCAGATGGAGGTGGCCCAGGCCAACCGGCACATGTCCCTGCTGACAGCCTTCATGCCCGACAGTTTCCTTCGGCCAGGGGGGGACCATGACTGCGTCCTGGTGCTGCTGCTCATGCCTCGACTCATTTGCAAGGTACGGTCTGTCAGCCACATTCGCAGCAGGGGTCTGCTGAGCTTGCCGTGAGCCAGGCACTGGGGACACCAAGCAGAGGTGGCAGTCGTTGTCCTGCTCTCAGGGTTTATGATGTAGTACAGGGATGCAGAATCACAGACAGATGTATGTCACAGATGACGTTTTATGAAGGGGAGATGCAGCTTGTGAAGTGGAGGTAGTGTCTGGGAGAGAGCACAGCTGGGGAGCTGATGGAGACAGTGGGCTATTACTGAAGGAGTAACGTTTAAGGTGAGACCCAAAGATGACTGGAGTTCGTGGGGGATAACTGTCAGGATCATGCTGTAGTTGGAAAGGCAGAGGGAGCAGCAGCTTTAAGGTGGGAAGGAGCTGGTCCCACTGGTCCTGCTGCCCTGTCAGCCCGCATCCGAATCTCCATCAGCACCAGCAGTCACATCAGCCTTTGCCCATGTGCGACTCCCTGCCCGTCTAAGAGCTGTTTCTGCCTTCTCTCCCGTGTCTTCATGCCCTCCACATAGTTGCTCAGCTCTCTGTACTCCTGAGTCTGTGTTCTCCATCCTCTGCTCTGAGCCCCATGTTTCTGGTGCTTCTTCCCACAGGCAGAGCTAATTCGGAAGCAGGCCCAGGAAAAGTTTGAACTAAGTGAGAGCTGTTCAGAGCGGCCAGGACTTCGCGGCGCTGCAGGGGAGCAGCTCAGCTTTGCTGCTGGGCTGGTGTATTCACTGAGTTTGCTGCAGGCCACACTTCATCGTTACGAGCAGTAAGTGATCCCTGACCTCCACGGCAGGGCCATGGGTCCTAGATTGGCTGGAACTGAGGTTGCCTTGTAGACTCTGGCCTCACAGGGCCCTTCTCTGGTCTCCAGTGCCCTCTCTCAGTGCAGTGTGGACGTGTATAAGAAGGTGGGCAGCCTCTACCCTGAGATGAGTGCCCACGAACGCTCCTTGGACTTCCTCATTGAGCTGCTGCACAAGGACCAGCTGGATGAGACTGTCAACGTAGAGCCTCTCACCAAGGCCATCAAGTACTACCAGGTCTGGGGCGAGAATTGAGGCTTAGCACAGCAGGAGGGAGGGTTTCTTCTGGGGCTGTTTCCAGTGTAGCCAGGGTTGTATGTCCCAGGCTGAAGGCGTGAAACTCTTAGATGAACTCACCTTAGGATCCAGCTCCTTGAGGGTTTTGGATTCTTTCATACCTCTGGAGTCCCTTGATCACTGGGGCTCAAACTGCAGTTTGGGAAGAATGCTTCGTTCTTCCAAGGCCTAAAGACTGTTCATTTGCCGTCCCTCCTCAGCATCTGTACAGCATCCACCTTGCTGAACAACCTGAGGACAGCACCATGCAGCTGGCTGACCACATTAAGGTGAGGTGTTTGGGCCAACGGTTGAGCCCCTTATAGAGATTGGAAATGAAAGACATCAGATCACACCCACAAAGGGTGTCACATAAGGAACAGGGTCACTAAGACCAGATCAGGGAAGCCAGAGAGCTCACTAATGGATGGGGTCAGCCAAGGATGGAGACTTCTTTAGAGACGTTAATGGGGCAGAAGGGCTCCATTGGAGGCTGACAGCCACCTGCTTCTGTCTTCACAGTTTACCCAGAGTGCTCTGGACTGCATGAGTGTGGAGGTGGGACGGCTACGGGCCTTCTTGCAGGTGAGAGTGCAACCAGATCTGTTGGAGTTCCTCTTCCTTCAGAGTCCCCACCTCCTTGCCCCCAGCCCTAATTCTGACTTGGCTTCCCGTCTGTCTCCTGTTCTGAGTAGGGTGGGCAGGAGGCTTCAGATATTGCCCTCCTGCTACGGGACCTGGAAACTTCGTGCAGTGATACCCGCCAGTTCTGCAAGAAGATCCGGCGGCGGATGCCAGGGACGGATGCGCCTGGGATCCCAGCTGCACTGGCTTTTGGACCACAGGTTCAGGGCTGTGAAGGGGGACGGGAAGGAAACCGAGCAGAACCAGGAGGGGCGCAGCATGTCGCGATCTGGATCCGGTCGGGGGACAGGAATGGTTCTGAGGTAGCTGGGCACTGTGGCGTTGAGCCCAGAGTGGGCTCCTGACTCCGGCCCGTTGCACAGGTATCTGACACACTCCTCGACTGCAGAAAACACTTGACGTGGGTGGTGGCGGTGCTGCAGGAGGTGGCAGCAGCTGCTGCCCAGCTCATTGCCCCACTGGCAGAGAACGAGGGACTGCCTGTGGCTGCCCTGGAGGAGCTGGCTTTCAAAGCAAGCGAGCAGGTGAGCTGGCTTGGCTGGGCAGAAGGTGGTGATGGGAGAGTCAGGTGGCCACTGGGGTTTTCACTACTGCCGTTGACACCTGCAGATCTACGGGACCCCCTCCAGCAACCCTTACGAGTGTCTGCGCCAGTCATGCAGCCTCCTCATCAGCACTATGAACAAGTTGGCCACAGCCATGCAGGAGGGAGAGTACGATGCCGAGCGGCCCCCTAGCAAGGTGGGTCGCTCCTTGGAGGGAACTGCAGGAGCCAGGAGGAGCAGGACTTGGGGAGCTGCTGCTCACTGTGGGAGGGCTGGGAGGCGGGAATTTGGGGAGCACCTTCCTCTTGCTTAAAAGGCAAGGAGGAAGATTTTCTGTTTGACTGGAGCCCTCTGAAAGGAGAGCCTTGATAACCCTGCCCTCTGCCCCTCACTCTGCCCCTTAGCCTCCCCCAGTTGAGCTGCGGGCTGCAGCTCTTCGTGCAGAGATCACGGATGCTGAAGGCCTGGGTTTGAAGCTTGAGGATCGAGAGACAGTTATTAAAGAGCTGAAGAAGTCACTGAAGATCAAGGTGAGAATAGGGGAGGCTCAGGATCTGAAAGGCCAGGAAATAGCAGGGGGCACAGGGAGGCAGTGAGTGTTGATTGTAACTGAGAGGGGTTGAGGACTGAGGGGAAGCAGTGGCACCTCTGATCAGTGGGCGTTCTCGTGGGAGCTTGCTATCTCATGGTCTGTCCCAGGTCTTGGGTTAGGGGCGGTCATGGGAAGTGTAAGATGACTGGACACGCTCCATCCTCGTCCAGGGGGAAGAGCTCAGTGAGGCCAATGTGCGACTGAGCCTCCTGGAGAAGAAGCTGGACAGTGCTGCCAAGGATGCAGATGAGCGCATTGAGAAAGTGCAGACTCGGCTGGAGGAGACCCAGACACTGCTGCGGAAGAAGGAGAAGTCAGGCACCTCCCCGGCCCCTGTTCACTCCACCCTCCCTGCTGCGAGCAGCTCCCTGCCTCCTAACCCAGGCCCTCTGGGAGTGAGCCTCCCCAGGGGCACAGAGGCCATCTCCTCCCAGCTGACAGCACCACTGTCTCATCCCGATCTGAGCCTCTTCTGCCCCTGGCTCCTGGCCAGCAGGGCTGCCCTCAGGACCTGTCGGGACAGAGAAAGGGGGGCAGGGCCGTTGGGGAGGGGACACTACCCAAGCCCAGGTTCTCTTTCACAGAGAGTTTGAGGAGACCATGGATGCACTTCAGGCTGACATCGACCAGCTGGAGGCAGAGAAGGCAGAGTTAAAGCAGCGATTGAACAGCCAGTCCAAGCGCACGATTGAGGGGCTCCGGGGGCCCCCTCCCTCGGGTATTGCCACCCTGGTCTCTGGCATTGCTGGGGGTGAGTGCCATGGAGCAGGCAGCACCAGCCCAGAGGAGATTGAATGTCCCTATTCCTGTCCTTGGTCTCCGTTTGACTTTTCTCCCCCGTGCCCCGCCGCCCACAGCTGGATGTTCAGCCAGGAACACACTTGCCCAGTTTCACTCTGTGGCAACTTTCACCAAGTTTTTAGTTCTTCTGAAGATGTGTGCAGAGTTCCTTTGGCCAAGGTGGGGCAGTGGGGTCTCACCAAGGTGTCAGTGAAACTCAGAATTCCAGTAGCTCTCCCTCCTGGGTCTGCCGTCTGGCCTTTCTGTCCGCACCCTGTATTCCAGGAGGTCATCAGCCTGCAGCAGACCAGGGCATCTGCTGTGGTATCCAGTGGTGCCTGTGCTGCTCTTGACTCTTCCTCTGCAGGGGCACTGCATTTCTCCAGAGTTCACGTCGCTTCACCCTATAGTGCGGTCCTCTCTTCCAGTGCTGAATTCTCCCAGTTCCACTTGGGGCTTATGTTCTGACCTTTGACTACTCTCATAGTGTGGTCAGGGCTCCTTACCTGGAGTTTTTCTGGCTTCCAGGCCTAGTCTCCCCAGTTTCCTGACAAGGAGGTGGCCACTGCTACCTTGATTCTCATCTACCTTGTAGTATGTTTTTTGTTCACTCTTTAGTTTCTTACTTCCCCTTCTCACCTCCAGAAGACAAACTCCTTGAAATGGGATTAAAGCTGCAGGATCTCTAGAACTCCCCTGCTGCGCTTGTCTTGTCGGTTGGCCTCACCTAGGCTCTTGTCCTCGTCAAAGCCCCCATCACTGGTGGTGCTTGACTCTGGAAAGTGACCAAGTATCTTCTTGTCTTTAGATTCCTGTGAGTCAGATGCTTCCGTGTTCCTTGGGAGGGGACAGAATTACCATATTGTGTTGTTTTAGCATAGGCTTTTTTTTTTTTTTTCAGTTGCACTGGGTCTTGTGCGATGGACAGGCTCCTCTAGTTGCAATGTGTAGGTTCAGTAGCCTTGCAGCATGTGGGATCTTTGTTCTTTGACAAGGAATTAAGCATGCGTTTCCTGCATCGGAAGGTGGATTCTCAACCACTGGACCACCAAGGGAATCCTAGCATAGGCTTTTTAAACAAATACTGGTTCTTTTTTTTTGTTTTTTTTAATAATTTTACTTATTTATTTTCAGCTGTGTTGGGTCTTTGTTGCTGCACAGACTCTCTCTAGTGAGCGGGAGCTACTTTGCATTGCAGTACACAGGCTTCTCAGTGCAGTGGCTTCTCCTGTTGTGCAGCATGGGCTCTAGGGCACGCGGGCTTCAGTGGTTGCAACACGGGGGCTCAGTAGTTGCATTTCGCAGGCTCCAGAGCACAGACCAGTTGTTGTGGCTCACAGGCTTAGCTGCTCTGCAGCATGTAGGATCTTCCCAGACCAGGGATCGAACCCATGTCTCCTGCATTGGCAGGTGGATTCTTTGTCACTGAGCCACCAGGGAAGCCCCAGATATCGGTTTTTAATTTCTGAAACTTTGCACCAAAAAAGGGTGACTTTTGTCTCAGCGCCATGGGGAACCTGAAGAAATGGGTATGTGTCTTCATGCTCAGTTAAGTTTTGCCGGTGGGGAGGACTAAGGGTGCAGACATATCAGGGTCTCAGGAGTGGTCCATCTGCCCTTCTGGGAGATGGAGTGTAGGGCAGGGAGGCAGGAACAGCCTCGTGCCTCAAGTGTTTGCTCCAACGCACACTGCCGCTGCCACTCTTCCTCACGTGTTGCAGCTTGTATCGTGGCCTGACTGCCCTTTTCTATCTTTCTTTCACACATATTTCCTCTTTCCCCAAACGCAAAGGCAGGATTTTCTTAGAGAAGGTATGGTGATGAGGAAAAATGTCTTCCTGTGTGACCAGGATTCTTCTGGTGTGTCTCCCTCACCACCATACCATCTAATTCCTCTCTCCTCTTTTCCTGCTCCCCCATGGGCTGTCCTGAGCGCAGAAGAACAACAGCGAGGTAGAGAGCCAACCTGCTGGGGGGGTTAACAGGGTTGGTGGGAATTGGGGCTGAGGGAGCAGGGCGAGACCGCCCCCTTGGGAGCAGTCAAGACTGGAGGTAGCAGGGAATAAGGAAGGGGGACGAGTAGGAATGGAACCCACCTTCAACCCTTCCCACCTGGGCTCATGACATTTGTTGTGGTCCCCATAGGAGGTGCCCCTGGACAGGCTCCGGGGTCTGTGCCAGGCCCAGGGCTGGTGAAGGACTCACCACTGCTGCTTCAGCAGATCTCTGCCATGAGGCTGCACATCTCCCAGCTCCAGCACGAGAACAGCACCCTCAAGGTGAGGTCACAGAAAGGGTGTCTCACCGCTGATAGACGGTAGGCCTGTCCGTCACTTCTTACCACCACTCTTCTTCCCACTTCGCTCACAGGGAGCCCAGATGAAGGCATCCTTAGCAGCCCTGCCCCCTCTGCACGTGGCCAAACTCTCTCTCCCGCCCCACGAGGGCCCTGGCAGCGAGCTTGCTGCTGGAGCGCTGTACCGTAAGACCAACCAGCTGCTGGAGACACTGAATCAGCTGAGCGCATGCACGCACGTAGTGGACATCACTCGCTCCAACCCTGGTATGGACCTACCCACTCCTGAGATGAAAACCACAGCCCCTCCCCTTGCCTCAGGGAGGTAGCCCCTGCCTAGGCACTTCCCACACCAGAGAGGCTCTTCCTAGCCCTGTTCTTTGGTCTCAGTGTTCAGTTTGCTTGAGGCAGGAAGCTGGACTGGATGAAGGGTCACTAGTCATGCTGCCTGCCTGCGCCTTGGCGGGCCTCACTAGCCTTCTTTCCCCACAGCTGCCAAGAGCCCGTCGGCCCAGCTCCTGGAGCAGGTGGCTCAGCTCAAGTCCCTAAGCGACACCATTGAGAAGCTCAAGGTTAGTTTAGACCTACCTTTCCTCACCCAGGAGTGCACACTTGAGAGCATTCTGTGCTGGAGGCCCTAGCATGGCCATTTCCACCAGGACCCCCAGGGTTCCTAGGGGTCCAGCCCTGTACTAGGTGACACGTTGCAAAGGAGGTGGGAGGGAAGACGGGGTTCCTGCCTTGGGAGTTCACTCCCAGATTCCCTCAATAGAAAAGAGATTCCTGCCAACAAATTGGGTTGAGCTAGCATCATCTTCAGTGTAGTGCAGCTCTCTGTCAGAGCCGAGATCACCGCAGAGTAGAATGGTTGAGAATGGCTTCCCAGAAGTTACAGAATCTGAGATGAACCCTGAAGGTTAAGTATCTATAAAGTAAGGATGTTGGGTAGAGATGGGATTGGAGTTGAGAGCAAAGGTATGGTGATAAAAGAGAACTGGGTCCCTGTCCTTGGTATTAGTATTCCTGTGAAGCCAGGGAGATACTGGGCTAACCTGTGGAGGGTCCCCTAAACGACTCCTGTTCCCCCATCTGCCAGGATGAGGTTCTTAAGGAGACTGTATCTCAGCGCCCTGGAGCCACGGTCCCCACTGACTTTGCCACCTTCCCTTCATCAGCCTTCCTCAGGGTAAGAGGGAGCATGGGGAGGGGGTGGGCAGTGAAGGCTCAGATGAGTCCTTGCCCTCTCCTCCAGAATTTGAAGAGGCTTCTGGGGGTCTCAGGTCCAATGACCTTGAGTCGTCTGGCCAAGTCTTAACTTGCAAGTAACTTAACAGTGCTTGCAATGCTTTCCGAAATTCCAGTATTTTAGCAGTTAAGCATCGTCTGTGATTCTGACACCAGGAGAGACTCAGAACTCCCTTGTCAGGCTGTGTGCCTCAATTCTGATTTGGAAAGTGTGGTCATTGTCGTCTAGGAGCCTCAAAGCCCCCGTCTCCCAGGGTCTCGGTGCTCTGGGACCTTGTCGGTGGCACACAGCTCAAGTGAGCCCCTGACCTGGCGGCCTCTGTCCCTTCCCAATTCCCAGGCCAAGGAAGAGCAGCGGGACGACACTGTGTACATGGGCAAAGTGACCTTCTCGTGCGCAGCTGGCCTTGGGCAGCGACACCGGCTGGTGCTCACCCAGGAGCAGCTGCACCAGCTCCACGACCGCCTCATCTCCTAAATGCTTCTTCCCTCACTGCCCGCTCCTGCCCGCAGCCCTCCTGGAGCTGCTCCTCCTGATGCCTAGCCACAGGGCAGCCCCCCGGGAGAACTGCGTGTGTAAGCTGTTCCTGCCCTACTCGGCTCCACGCCCACCTTCAGCGCCCTGCCCTGGCCCCTTGACCTGGGTTGCCCAGTTTCCCTTCCCTGGCCTCTGCCAGAGTTCACTGTTCAGTTGCTCCCTTCTTCCTGAGGAGCTTCAGGGGCTCTAGCGGGTAGGTAGGTTGAGAGCCCACAACCAAAGGTTGAATGAGGTCTCTCCGACTGAGGACTTCACTCCTTGATTAAAGCCACTTCTGCTTCAGTGTTGTCTGTGTGATGTTGGGAGTGGGAATTGGGCCACTTGACTCAGCAGGAGTGGAGGAGAAGGGACGCTGAGAAGGCTCTGGCTGTGCCAAATTTGAAGATCTCCCTCTTTCGTGACCAGTGGAATGCTCTGTCCCTCAAATTTGTGTGCAGTTAAGTTTCTCTGAGCAGGGGGAAAGGGCTCAACCAAGGGCTTGGCTCCTGAGTTCATTTAATGGAGTTAGGAGGGTGGGGAATGTGTCGCCTCTGAAGCCCTGCCTCTGTTCTCTGGATCTTTCACTGCTCTTCAGGCCAGCAGTGTTTGGAGCTTGGCTAATGGTATGATTGCCACTCCAGCCAACTTTCTGAGGCGCTGGCAGTCTCCCTCTAAGATCTGAGGGCTCTCAGAGGGAACATTTAGTAAGCAACGGAAGACCAAAGTCATAGACTGGTAAGAAAGGATAGACATTACTAAAGCTGCTCCCAAGGCCCACTACAAATTAAGATCACCTGGGGAATTCCTTTGAAAAAGTTCACACATTTCTGGGCTTTGGCTCAGGTGGTGCTAGTGGTAAAGAACCCACATGCCAATGCAGGAGATGTAAGAGACATGGGTTTGATCCCTGGGTCGGGAAGATGCCCTGGAGGAGGGCATGGCTACCCACTCCAGTATTCTTGCCTGGAGAATCCCCATGGACAGAGGAACCTGGCAGGCTATAGTCCATTGGGTTTTATAGAGTCAGACTGAAGAGACTTAGCACGCATGGGCTTTGGCTCAGATTTGGGGCCCATTAGGCCAATGAGCAGTGCCTCAGCATCTTAGAGCTTAGCCCCAGTTTAGCTCAGTTTCTTGATACTCACTCTTTTTTTTTTTTTTGGCTGTGCTGCACACCCGCACTCCCTGTAGTGGGAGCACAGCCCCCTAGCCGTTGGACTGCCAGGGAATTCCCTCCCACTCTCTTTATTCCTTCCTTGGTGACATCCTGCCCAGGCTGCCGGAGGTCTCTGATCCAGATGGATGGAGGCACCCTTGGTGCTCAGGAGCAGCTCCAGCTGCGTCACAGCCTCTGCCTTGTGGGAAAGGATCAGACGGGACGGGGGTGCTCCAGGTGGGCAGGTCCCCAGGGGCGCACCCTCTGGGAAGGTCAGTGGAATATGGAGTTTGATACCCGCTCTGTACCTTAGTTTCTTTAAACTGGGGTTCAAGAGAAGGTGATTTGTGTGACTTTCCTCAGTACTGTCAACGATTGCACGTAGCTGATACCATTCTAGATGCATCGAGTATAATTCTTCATATACAAGGGATACCTTAGGGTGTTTGGGCTTAATTCTTCTAGAAGTGGTTGAAAAGGGTGGCTTTGTGTTTTGATACCACGGGGTTTTTACCTCACCTCTCCACACTGGGCTGCTCTAGTGCTGAGGAAATTGCAGACCACACTGTTCTTTCTGTGGGATTTGATTGTGTTCCTGTCCTGTCTACCTAATTGGCTGACCTGCCTTCCCCTGGGTGGTTAAGATTCCAAGGGCCAAGACTAGGCAACTCCTGGGGGCACAAGAAGAGGGCAGGTCTTTCTCATTCTGTCCTTTCTCCTTGGAGGCGGTTTCTCACCGTTAGTGCTCTCCGAATGCCACACATTCATTCGGTCACCTGTGTGTACCTGTCTCTAAAATGGAAATCATCTCCATGTCCTGTGTACGACAAGGCACACACCAGGGTGTCTGAGGTCTTTTCCACCCTCCTGAGCTAATTTAGTTACTCAGTTCAGTCTTTCCTTCTTTACTGTCTCTCAAATCTGTTCACTTTTCCCCAGCCCCTTTACAGCTAACTGGGTGTGTAAGTTCTTGCTCTGGGTATTTCAGCAGTCTTGAAAATGGTTTTCCCACCTCCATTGCCTCTCAGTTCTCATAGATGCCCGAGGGACACCTTTCCAAAATACACCCTGGGCCATGTCATTCTCTATTTAAATCCTGAAATGGTTCCTCCAAGTGTCTAGAGGTTAAACTTTAAATTCACTGGAATGGCGCAATCTGTGCTTTGGACCCTGCCCTCCTCTCCAGCCTCTTTTGTGCCTTAGGGTCTAGCATTAGTGCCCCCTGCAGTTGCTTTGCCACCCTGTGTTTGCTCAGGCCTCTCCCCACTGCCCAGAATGCCAGTTACCTCCTTTCTTTCTTCCTACCTCTCTGCCCCCACCCCACCCCATCTTAGCTGACATCCTGGTCATTTATTAAGACAGTTCTGGCTTTGCTACCTTAGGAAAACACCAATCCTATTGACCTCTTAGGTGCTCCTCTTCTGGAGCAGCAAAAACCCAGAACCTTTTTTTTCCTCAGGTGTGCTTGGATTTAGCTGCTTTGTGACATTGTCAAGATTTCTCATCTCTTGGTCTGCCTTCTCAACTGCAAAATAGAAATAACAATAACAATAACAGGGCTGTGGTGAAGGCTGAGTTAATGCATGCAAGGGTGGCACACAGCAGGCCTGCTCCTCTTTTTTAGTACACCATCCTTCGGCAGTCCTTTATGCCAGTAAGCTTCTCTTTCATACTAATTGTGAGTTAGCCCATCTGTCTCCCCCTGTAGCCAGACTGAGAGTTCTTTTAAAGTGTCTTTCATCTCTGCCTCCCCCAAAACACAGGAGATGGGCACATGTTCGTGAGGAGCATGCGGTTCATTTTAGAAATGAGGTTGAGGTGCCTGTGAGAGTGTCCTAGTAGAGATGTCCATTGTGGTTGGATCCAGCTGGGTCTAGAGCTCGGCAGAGAAGTCTGGATTGCAGTGCAGTTTGGGGAATGAGGTGGGAGTGTGTCAGCGGTGGCTTAAGGCACGATTGGGATGAGGTGTATTGTTTTAATTCAGGTTACTTAGAACACTGAACCTGAGGCAGAGCTGACGCGCTGGTGCTTTATTGGTAGATCCACTAGATCTACCACTAGATCTACAATCTCAAGCAGTGGTTGAGGAAGGCTAGGCAGGGAAGGCAAAGGAAGCTCGAGAGGTGTTTTAACGAGTGGGCCACTGCTTCACCAATACACAACTGGCCTCTTGTCTGTGTGGGCTCTGGATAGATGATGCAGAAACACTTTGTTTGGGCTGATGGGGAGGTGGAGAGCTAGCTCAGCCTCCTCTCTGTTCTGTCTTCTGTCCTTCGTTGCTCCAGGTTTGCCCCGTTGGGTGTTTGCTCCCCATCACTTGCTGGGATTGTGTTAGTTGACCACCAGAAAAGCCAGATCCCGTGCCCTGCAGCATGGCATCACATGCAAGTCCCGAAGTGGCAAGGCGAACAGAAGGGCACTGGCCAATAGGACTTGATCAAGGCAGAGTAAGCAGCTAGAGGCCCGGGGATCAGGTGAGGCTGCAGATCACCCGAGGAGAGAGGCCAGGGCAGGAGGAGGGTGGAGCCCTGGGCGGTTCTGAGAGTTAACCCACAGCAGAGGACGGGGGTCACCCGCTGGACGAGAGGCCCCAGAGGAGGTGTCACAGGGCCAAGGGAGAGAGAGAGAGTGCTGATAGTTTTCGGTGGCCGAGGTCAAATGGGCTTGAGTTCAGAAAGTGGCATCTGATTCTAAGATGCCTGCTGAGCTGGCCAGAGCTCCCTTTACTGATGGAAGAGAAGGAAAAGAAACTGGTTTGTGGTGATGAGAAAGGGGAGAGCAGTTTGTGTGCGCTGCTGTGTCCCATACTCAGAGGTTCAAGTCGGGTGGCCAGGGGACTGGCAGATGGCTGACGCAAGCATGGTTGTCTGCAGATGACAATGGGAGCTGCTCGTGGATCCCAAGAGATTTCTGGGACCTGGGATAGGATGTGATGGTGGGTAGGGAGGCTTTGTGAGGCACTCGGTGTACCAAGGATAGTGCAGAGCATGGGAACAGCCTCCTTTGATCCATCTAAACCTAGAACTGCCTAGAGCTGTGACAGGAGAATACAGTCTCAATTTTGTCTCCTAGGAGCCCCTCTCTTTTGGGGGACCTTGGGCAGATTTCCAGGGTCAACATTACCTTCCCCAAGGTAGAGACAACTTAATGAAGTTATATAAGGCTTGTGTCCCAGCTCTTCCACTTATAAGCTATATGAACTCAGGGAAGTTGCTTAACTTTTCAGCCTCAGTTTCCATATCTATAATAGGAGGCTGATAGCACCTTTCTCAGGTGGTGTTTTTTCCTTCAGGTAGCCTTTGGGGAAAGATTAAATGAGATAACATGTTTGAGCCAGGTATTCAATAAGAAGTGATACTGGGGGAGGCTGATATTGAGCAAATGAAAAGGAAATGAAATACAAGCAGCCACGTTCCCAAGACATATACTTGTGACACAAATAATCATGTTTTGGATTCCAAAGGCCAGGCGGCCCCCAGGGCCCCAGTTTTTGGCTTGTTTCCGTGAGTGATTGCCATCCTCTTTCTACCATCCAGGCACTGTTGCCTCCTAGTCTTAGCCAAGGCTGGGGAAGCGTTAAATGTTTGTGGTACTCCTACCTCACCTGAGTTTGAATTTGCCTTCTTCGTTCCCATCTTCTGTGCTATCCTGCAGTGAGAAGCGGGAGTGCAGGCAGGACAGAGAGCCGAGTCTCTGCTGGCTAATCGCAGAGAGCAGGCCAGGCTCCAGAGCCAGCGCTGCCCTCCTCAGCCTTGAGGCTGGGTGAGCCCGGAGCCTGAGCGCTGCCGCACCGGCGCGTCCCTAGGGAAGCTTCACGGCACTGAATTCCTTGAACCCCGTCCAGCAGGCCTGGAACACCGAGAGGACACGGCATCTGAGGGTGAGCGGCCTCTCCTGCGCCCCAGGACGTTAACCTCCGTGCTGCCCTCCTCCTCTGTGTGTGGGGACACATGTCTGTTCCTTCATCTCTCCCACACGAGCCAGCTGAAACTGGCAGTGCCGCTCCCAGGGGCAGACGGCCCCTGTTGCTGAGGTGCTCAGAACTGGGGCCTGGGACTTTGGCCTCCATTTCTCTGCAGAAGGCCGGGGAGTTCGGGAGTGAGACCTGGACTCATCTCACTCAAGTAACTGGTGTCTGAGTAGATATATGTCTGTCTCTCTGTGTTGTCTTACTTTTTATTGTGGGAAATTTTAGCATACAGATGAAAAGAAGTAGAGTGTAGTGATCCTCTTTCCTCTATGAGGCTCTTCACTCACCTCTGCCCCCAGATTATTTTGAAGCAAATCCCAGACAGTTTATCATTTCATCCAAAAGTATTTTAGTATCCCTAAAAGATACTTAAGAAGAACTACAATACCAGTATTGCACCTAAAAAAAAATTTCATCAAATATCCAGTGTTCAGATTTCCCTGATTGTCTTAATAAATGTTTTGTTTTATAGTATGTGTATTTGGATAAGTTTCAAGAAAAAGATAATAGACTGTATATATATTATATAAATGGGTTTCCCTGATAGCTCAGTAGGTAAAGAATCCGCCTGCAATTCAGGAGACCCTGGTTTGATTCCTGAGTAGGGAAGATCCACTGGAGAAAGGATAGGCTACCCACTCCAGTATTATTGGGTTTCCCTTGTGGCTCAGCTGGTAAAAAATCTGCCTGCAATGTGGGAGACCTGGGTTTGATCCCTGGGTTCGATCCCTTGGTTGGGAAGATCCCCTGGGGAAGGGAAAGGCTACCCACTCCAATATTCTGGCCTGGAGAATTCCATGGACTGTATAGTCCATGGGGTCACAGAGTTGGACACAATTGAGTGACTTTCATTTTCATATTATATAAATAGCATATGCTATACTATTTATATATAACTATATATATATAATAGTTGTCTCTTGAGTTCCATATTCTAAACTGCTATTATCATACCAATATAACATATATATATGAATATATCTTAAACTTTATTTTCAATATGTCAACAATTCAAATATATTGAATGTTATCATCCCAGAATACAAAGAATGTAACGTGGAGGAGGACTGAGAACATAGGTTCTCAATACTTAGTCACTAGTGATGGTAGAGATTTTCCTTTTAGTGTTTTCTGTGTAAAACATTAATTTAAAGATGTCCTGCCACGGCTTTGCAAGAATAGAGTTGCCAGAGGGGGAGTACAATGAAAAAAAAAGAAAAAGACCCAGGGGTGTTAGGAAGAGATTGAAGATGGAAGTCAAGGAAAGAGACTATGTTTTGAAACTAAATATAAGGATTTCTTTCATTCAGCATGTAAGCATCTGTATTAGCTTGGACTGCTATAACAAAATACCACAAACTGGGCTGCTTATCAACAACCAAGATTGATTTCTCACAGTTCTGGAGGCTGGAAGTCTGAGATCAGGGTGCTAGCATGGTCAGGTTCTGGAGAGAGTGGCCTTTTGGTTACAGGTGGCTGACTTTGTATTCTCACATGGCAGAAAGAAAGTAAGCTAGTTCTCTGGCCTTTTTTCTTGGGCTCCAAAATCACTGCAGGTGGTGACTATAGCCATGAAATTAAAAAGAGGCTTGCTCCTTGGAAGAAAAGCTATGGCAGACCTAGACAGCATATTAAAAGCACAGGCATTACTTTTTCGACAAAGGTCCATATAGTCAAAGCAATGGTTTTTATAGTAGTCATGTACAGATGTGAGAGCTGGACCATAAATAAGGCTGAGCGCCAAAGGATTGATGTTTTCAAATTTTGGTACTGAAGAAGACTCTAGAGAGTCCGTTTGACTGCAAGGAGATCAAACCAGTCAATCATAAAGGAAATCAACCCTGAATATTCACTGGAAGGACTGATGCTGAAGCTGAAGCTCCAATACTCTGGCCACCTGATGTGAAGAGCCAACTCATTGGAAAAGACCCTGATGAAGGGAAAGATTGAAGGCAAAAGGAGAAGGGGGCAGCAGAGGGTGAGATAGAAAGCATCACCACCTCAGTGGACATGAATCTGCACCAACTCCAGGAGATAGTGAAGGACAGGGAAGCCTGGTGTGCCACAGTCCATGGGGTTGCAAACAGTCAGACTGAGCATCTGAACAACAGCAATAACTGGCCTTTTATGTAAGGGTATTAATCCCATTCACAAGGGCTCCACCTTTCTGACCTAGTTACCTCTCAAAGCTTTACTTGGTAAAATACCATCACATTGGGAATTAGATTTCAATAAATGAATTTTGGGGGGTACAAACATTCAGTCTATAACAGCATCCAAATGTGCCGTGAGGAAAGAAATTATATCCTCTTGTTTCTGCCTCAAATTACCCAGTAATGTGCCAAGTAGATAGTGCCCGGCACCTGAGAAGGAGTACTCTCCTCCCAGCATTGTATGTGGAAGGACTGGGGAGTGAAGAAAGGAAAGTGATGGGAAAGCAACTTGCTTCTGAGTTGCTCTAGGTGATGGATATAAAATCCTTCACTTTGGGAAGCCTGTCAAATAGCTGAAGGGGTGATTTTCCAACTTTTCAAATGATGGTCAGATCAGATCAGTCGCTCAGTCGTGTCCGACTCTTCGTGACCCCATGAATCGCAGCACGCCAGGCCTCCCTATCCATCACTGACTCCCGGAGTTCACCCAGACTCGCGTCCATCGAGTCAGTGATGCCATCCAGCCATCTCATCCTCTGTCGTCCCCTTCTCCTCCTGCCCCCAATCCCTCCCAGCATCAGAGTCTTTTCCAATGAGTCAACTCTTCGCATGAGGTGGCCAAAGTACTGGAGTTTCAGCTTTAGCATCATTCCTTCCAAAGAAATCCCAGGGCTGATCTCCTTCAGAATGGACTGGTTGGATCTCCTTGCAGTCCAAGGGACTCTCAAGAGTCTTCTCCAACACCACAGTTCAAAAGCATCAATTCTTCGGCGCTCAGCCTTCTTCACAGTCCAACTCTCACATCCATACATGACCACAGGAAAAATCATAGCCTTGACTAGATGAACCTTTGTTGGCAAAGTAATGTCTCTGCTTTTGAATATGCTATCTAGGTTGGTCACAACTTTCCTTGCAAGGAGTAAGCGTCTTTTAATGTCATGGCTGCAGTCACCATTTGTAGTGATTTTGGAGCCCAGAAAAATAAAGTCTGACACTGTTTCCCCTGTTTCCCCATCTATTTCCCATGAAGTGGTGGGACCGGATGTCATGATCTTCGTTTTCTGAATGTTGAGCTTTAAGCCAACTTTTTCACTCTCCACTTTCACTTTCATCAAGAGGCTTTTGAGTTCCTCTTCACTTTCTGCCATAAGGGTGGTGTCATCTGCATATCTGAGGTTATTAATATTTCTCCCGGCAATCTTGATTCCAGCTTGTGTTTCTTCCAGTCCAGCGTTTCTCATGATGTACTCTGCATATAAGTTAAATAAGTAGGGTGACAATATACAGCCTTGACGAACTCCTTTTCCTATTTGGAACCAGTCTGTTGTTCCATGTCCAGTTCTAACTGTTGCTTCCTGACCTGCATACAAATTTCTCAAGAGGCAGATCAGGTGGTCTGGTATTCCCATCTCTTTCAGAATTTTCCACAGTTTATTGTGATCCACACAGTCAAAGGCTTTGGCATAGTCAATAAAGCAGAAATAGATGTTTTTCTGGAACTCTCTTGCTTTTTCCATGATCCAGCAGATGTTGGCAATTTGATGCCTGGTTCCTCTGCCTTTTCTAAAACCAGCTTGAACATCTGGAAGTTCACGGTTCACGTATTGCTAAAGCCTGGCTTGGAGAATTTTGAGCATTACTTTACTAGCGTGTGAGATGAGGGCAATTGTGCGGTAGTTGGAGCATTCTTTGGCATTGCCTTTCTTTGGGACTGGAATGAAAACTGACCTTTTCCAGTCCTGTGGCCACTGCTGAGTTTTCCAAATGTGCTGGCATATTGAGTGCAGCACTTTCACAGCATCATCTTTCAGGATTTGCAAGAGCTCAACTGGAATTCCATCACCTCCACTAGCTTTGTTCGTAGTGATGCTTTCTAAGGCCCGCTTGACTTCACATTCCAGGATGTCTGGCTCTAGGTCAGTGATCACACCATCGTGATTATCTGGGTCGTGAAGATCTTTTTTGTACAGTTCTGTGTATTCTTGCCATCTCTTCTTAATATCTTCTGCTTCTGTTAGGTCCATACCATTTCTGTCCTTTATCGAGCTCATCTTTGCATGAAATGTTCCTTTGGTATCTCTGATTTTCTTGAAGAGATCCCTAGTCTTTCCCATTCTGTTGTTTTCCTCTATTTCTTTGCATTGATCTCTGAAGAAGGCTTTCTTATCTCTTCTTGCTATTCTTTGGAACTCTGCATTCAGATGTTTATATCTTTCCTTTTCTCCTTTGTTTTTCGCTTCTCTTTTCACAGCTATTTGTAAGGCGTCCCCAGACAGCCGTTTTGCTTTTTTGCATTTCTTTTCCATGGGGATGGTCTTGATCTCCTGTACAATGTCACGAACCTCATTCCATAGTTCATCAGGCACTCTATCTATCAGATCTAGGCCCTTAAATCTATTTCTCACTTCCACTGTATAATCATAAGAGATTTGATTTAGGTCATACCTGAATATTCTAGTGGTTTTCCCTACTTTCTTCAATTTAAGTCTGAATTTGGCAATAAGGAGTTCATGGTCTGAGCCACAGTCAGCTCCTGGTCTTGTTTTTGCTGACTGTATAGAACTTCTCCATCTTTGGCTGCAAAGAATAAAATCAATCTGATTTCGGTGTTGACCATCTGGTGATGTCCATGTATAGAGTCTTCTCTTGTGTTGTTGGAAGAGGGTGTTTGTTATGACCAGTGCATTTTCTTGGCAAAACTCTATCAGTCTTTGCTCTGCTTCATTCCGTATTCCAAGGCCAAATTTGCCTGTTACTCCAGGTGTTTCTTGACTTCCTACTTTTGCATTCCAGTCCCCTATAATGAAAAGGACATCTTTTTGGGGTGTTAGTTCTAAAAGGTCTTGTAGGTCTTCATAGAACCGTTCAACTTCAGCTTCTTCAGCGTTACTGGTTAGGGTGTAGACTTGGATTACTGTGATATTGAATGGTTTGCCTTGGAAACGAACAGAGATCATTCTGTCGTTTTTGAGATTGCATCCAAGTACTGCATTTTGGACTCTTTTGTTGACCATGATGGCCACTGCATTTCTTCTGACGGATTCCTGCCCGCGACAGGCGCGCCAAAGCGCAACCGAGAGGAACCACCCCACGTCCGAGGTCAGGGGCAGAAGCCGGGAGGACCCCATGCCTGAAGGACAGCAGCCAAGAGGAGTTACCCCACGTCCGAGGTCAGGGGCAGCGGCCGAGAGTACCAGACTGCGACGGCGCAGGAACGGCGGAGAGGAGCTACCCCGCGTCCGAGGTGAGCGGGGGCGGCCGAGGGGAGATACCCAGTGTCCAAGGTCAGGGGCCGCGACGAGAGGAGCTACCCCGCGCCCGAGGCCAGGGGCATGGCCGGGAGGACCAACCCCACGTCCAAGGAGCCGTGGCTGTGCGGGCGCAGGAGGGCCAAGAGGAGCTATCCCACTCTGAAGGTCAGGAAGGGCGGCAGTGAGGAGATACCCCTCGTCCAAGGTAAGGAGCAATGGCTGCGCTTTGCTGGAGCAGCCATGAAGAGATACCCCACGCCCAAGGTAAGAGAAACCCAAGTAAGACGGTAGGTGTTGCAAGAGGGCATCAGAGGGCAAACACACTGAAACGATACTCACAGAAAACTAGTCAATCTAATCACACTAGGACCACGGCCTTGTCTAACTCAATGAAACTAAGCCATGCCCGTGGGGCAACCCAAGACGGGTGGGTCATGGTGGAGAGATTTGACAGAATGTGGTCCACTGGAGAAGGGAATGGCAAACCACTTCAGCATTCTTGCCTTGAGAACCCCATGAACAGTATGCAAAGGCAAAATGATAGGATACTGAAAGAGGAACTCCCCAGGTCAGTAGGTGCCCAATATGCTACTGGAGATCAGTGGAGAAATAACTCCAGAAAGAATGAAGGGATGAAACTAAAGCAAAAAGAATACCCAGCTGTGGATGTGACTGGTGATAGAAGCAAGGTCTGATGCTGTAAAGAGCAATATTGCATAGGAACCTGGAATGTCAGGTCCATGAATCAAGGCAAATTGAAAGTGGTCAAACAAGAGATGGCAAGAGTGAATGTCGACATTCTAGGAATCAGCGAACTGAAATGGACTGGAATGGGTGAATTTAACTCAAATGATGGTAGAGGTAATAAATTTATACTGAAGATTTGAAAGGGTTAAAAAAAATGTTTATGGAAATGGATCAGGTAGACACTCAGGCAGTAGGAGAGCCTGGGTATTGAACAAGAGTTAAATGCTTTCAACCTCTGCTCCACAGGTCAGTTTCAAAATTCTAAATCCTCTGACTTTAGATTAAATATGGGACAAATACCAAGTAAAGCTTTTCTTCAAATGCAGCAAGTGGATGGTTGTAAGAAACACTTCCCTAGAAGATAACTTAGAAGAGCCCTTGGAGCTCTCTTCATTCAAGCCATACCAAATTGGCCAAAGATGTTCCAGCTTCAGAACGAATGGGACGGTAGAAGTGCCGCAGGCACAAGCCTTTTATCACAGGAAGAGGCTTGCAAGCGTGCAAGAGAGTGAGGCGCTGCAGTCAGCACTCGTGCGGCGCGGAAGAGTGTAGAACAGGGACCCGGAGAGACAGCCCTGTCTATCCCCAAGTGAAAGTGAAAGTTGCTCTGTCGTGTCCAACTCTTTGTGATCCTATGGACTATGCAGTCCATGGAATTCTCCAGGCAAGAATACTGGAATGGATATCCGTTCCCTTCTCCAGGGGATCTTCCCAACCCAGGGATGGAACCCAGGTCTCCCGCATTGCAGGCAGATTCTTTACCAACTGAGCCACAGGGAAGCCTCTCTATCATATCCCTGTCAAAATTATTTTTAAACACTGAGGCCAGTATGTCTGTCTATCCATTTTCAGAGAATTGGCTTAGTGAAGAAGGATGTGGCAAGTTTTCTGTCCCCTGAAATTGCTAAATAGGAGGGTCATGAGATGACTCTGAAATAAGTTGAGGAATTTGAAAGGCGGAGAATTTTACACATATTAGAGGTCATTTCTCCCTGCTTTGCTGAGCTCTTCAGAGTCTGCTGTGCTTATGGAATGTATGGCCCGCTATTTCCATCTCATTAATGACGGCTGCACAACAACAAAAGGGATGGCACAGATCAGCGTGCACGCGGTGGGGGAGCTAAGGAAAAGGTGCCCAGCAGTTTTCATCCTGGAGGAGGGAGGGATTTCCAACTTCTCAAAGATTTGTGCTCCCAGGGTAATTTGTTCTATGTCTAATTTTTCATATTTTATTCCTGGTATTCATAGGTTAAGAAAGTACAACTTTCCCAAGTACTGATTTATAGATAATGTTTATAAGCAGCACATAAAATGTTCAGTGCACAAATAATAACATCCGTTGATCCTTTGAAATGCAATATCAATTCTTAAGTGTAATAATACAGCGAAATATACACAAAATCTGTGTATCCTGAACTACAAGAAATTGAGCAAGTGGTTTCTGTAGCTATATTTGATTTTAGTCAATAACACTTTTCCACAATGAACAAGTGCTAATAAATATATTAATATTTGTTCTGCCAAATGCTTATTGTGCCTCAACTTGTTAAGCAATGCCATTCTAGCTACTACTGAAAGCATTTATTTTAGAAGCTTTAGTCTGATCTGGGAAAATGGGTTCTTCTACAACTTGACAAATAGTATGTATAAGTCTCAAAGCTTCTAAATAAAAAACCTTCCAACGCTGAAGTATTCATGTGAAACTTATTTCTAAAAAAAAAAATCACTTGCTATCTGAAGAAAGTATTAAAACAAGTTATCTTTTGAAGCAGATAAACATTCTTACAAATCATCGTTTACTTATTAACTCACTGTCCTTAATAATCTGTTAGATTACTGTTGTCTAGAAATAAGAATACATGAAATGCATTTTCAGCTATCATAGGATCCAAGGTAACATTTAGGTTTCACATATTGAACAGTTATAGTATAGCCTCCAATGGAATAAAAACACATAATACTTCAGATAGTCAAAAGGAGCTACATGGTTTCTAAGATACTTTAGCTTTTGTGTTGTTATTAAAACCCAGTAAATATTTGAGTATGGCAATATAAAGGCAGGCAATTAAAATCTCAAATATCACTCTAAAATCAAAGATGTGAAAATCTTGTTTTTCTTCATCTTTCATTTACATAGTTAGAGATCAGAACCTTACTATAGAAAATATCATCACTATTTATAGCTGCCCAGAAAACAATGAAACTTCAGAAATTTAAAATTATAAAAGAAGCTTCAGTTCTTCATTCATAGTAAGCAAGACTTTTAACCTCAGCAAACTTCCCTGGATCCTTTCAAATCAAGACATCTTCAATTTGCATTTGACCATGTCTTCCAATTGACATCTCCTTAAATTATTTCAGCTATGAGATCTATGACAAGGTCTTCAAGAATATCCACTGGCTCAGTATAAGGATTCTTAGTCAGTTCAGTTCAGTTCAGTCACTCAGTCATGTCCGACTCTTTGCGACCCCATGAATCGCAGCACGCCAGGCCTCCCTGTCCATCACCAACTCCCCCAGTTCACTCAGACTCACGTCCATCGAGTCAGCGATGCCATCCAGCCATCTCATCCTCTGTCGTCCCCTTCTCCTCCTGCCCCCTATCCCTCCCAGCATCAGAGTCTTTTCCAATGAGTCAACTCTTCGCATGAGGTGGCCAAAGTACTGGAGTTTCAGCTTTAGCATCATTCCTTCCAAAGAAATCCCAGGGCTGATCTCCTTCAGAATGGACTGGTTGGATCTCCTTGCAGCCCAAGGGACTCTCAAGAGTCTTCTCCAACACCACAGTTCAAAAGCATCAATTCTTTGGCGCTCAGCTTTCTTCACAATCCAACTCTGACATCCATACATGACCACTGGAAAAACCATAGCCTTGACTAGATGAACCTTTGTTGGCAAAGTAATGTCTCTGCTTTTGAATATGCTATCTAGATTGGTCATAACTTTCCTTGCAAGGAGTAAGCGTCTTTTAATTTCATGGCTGCAGTCACCATCTGCAGTGATTTTGGAGCCCCCAAAATAAAGTCTGACACTGTTTCCCCTGTTTCCCCATCTATTTCCCATGAAGTGATGGGACCAGATGCCATGATCTTCGTTTTCTGAATGTTGAGCTTTAAGCCAACTTTTTCACTCTCCACTTTCACTTTCATCAAGAGGCTTTTTAGTTCCTCTTCACTTTCTGCCATAAGGGTGGTGTCATCTGCATATCTGAGGTTATTGATATTTCTCCCGGCAATCTTGATTCCAGCTTGTGTTTCTTCCAGCCCAGCTTTTCTCATGATGTACCTTTCATAGAAGTTAAATAAACAGGGTGACAATATACAGCCTTGACGTACTCCTTTTCCTATTTGGAACCAGTCTGTTGTTCCACGTCCAGTTCTAACTGTTGCTTCCTGACCTGCATACAGATTTCTCAAGAGGCAGATCAGGTGGTCTGGTATTCCCATCTCTTTCAGAATTTTCCACAGTTTATTGTGATCCACACAGTCAAAGGCTTTGGCATAGTCAATAAAGCAGAAATAGATGTTTTTTCTGGAACTCTCTTGCTTTTTCGGTGATTCTAACCATCCCCAAACCCATACATCTTGCCTGTAATTCTTTAGAAACAAGTTTCTTTTACTAGGTCTGCATTCTGTACCTCCTCCAAAACTTTCTTCATTTTCTTCCTCAAAGGTGGGGTTTTCTCTCCCCTACTTCTCAAGGGTATTTTTATTCTTCATCTATGTCCTTGATGTCCTAACAGTGCCATTCAGACCTGGACTCGGTTGGATGGCTGGCGTGCCAGGTTTGGAACAGAGCTGGATGCAGTGCCAAAGCTTCCCCAAGTCATGGCTCAGCGACGAGCTGGTGTCATGACAACAGCAAGAGATCCCCCCTAAAGGGAAACCTGAATCACTGCTTCTGTGGTTAAGTGTGGATGGGTGGTGGGGCAACGTGATTGCTGATGGCAATCTTGGAGGATGGAGGGACAATAGTGACTTTACGCCTAGGAGGGGGTTGGGGGTAAACTTAGAACTCCAGCCGCTTGCAATCCTGGGCTTAGAAACAGGTCCTCTTTTGGTCATAATCTTCCATTACTTAATGATCTCGTTCTTCCTGCAGCCCAGATTCAATTGGGATGAGCAGCAATTTCCTAAGGCTCTTTGGATATCTCAGATACCTCCTGCGTTACCCACCTGAAGTGATTTTTGCAAAGGAATATTAAAATCAAAGACATCACCCTGGCCTATGAAGCAAATGAAAGCTGTATGAACGGTGACATCCTGGAGTTAGATTTCAAAATAAGACCTGGAATTTGTCGCTTGTCATTGTTTCCTCAGCCAGGATACTGTTCTGGTGCCTGAGCAAAGAACTCCCCTGATACTTTATATTCAAACTGATATAGGTAGTCCTTCCTTTTAAGATGAGTTGAATGGGAACTGTCTAAGCAGACTGCCTGAATTCCAGCCTGCCGGCACCATTGGAGGCCTGGGGGAGAAGCTTGACACCCAACTTCATGTGTAGGACAAGGCTTGTGTTCTGACTAGGCTGCTATTTTGGCCTTCTTCTTTATGCCTATTGTTTGTTTTAATCTCTATATTCTTTCTAGATTCTTTCTTTCTTGCTTGCTCACTTTTTCCTTATAATTTATTTGTTGAAGGAACTATTTCTCAGAGTCTGTCTTTACTATATTCCCATGGTATTAATAGGTTCCCCTACCTTTCATATTTCCTATGAATTATTAATTAGATTTACAGCAGTGATATCCAAGTGTGGTCACCTGACCAACAACATTAGCATCACTTGGGGATTTGTAGGCGATGCTAAATCTTACGCATCCAGAAAGGCTGGCTACCAAGGTCACCATCTTGGTGAGGCCTAGCATCCCATTTTTGTGAAGTCAACCACTGAAGTAGAAAGGTCAAAACAACTGGAATGGGAAGGGATGGACGGAGTGGGCAAGGTAGTGGCCGGTCTACAAATAGGTTGGGATCTCTAGTTGTTTTTTTTACTAATGATGAAAATTTTGAATTTTTTTTTTTCCTGCTTATTGTCAGAGCAAGTGGAGTAGAATGGTGGGCTTATGGTTAAAAGTTAGTTTAGCTCATTTAATATACTTCAAAAACTATGATTACTCATGGTTCAGTGTTCCCTGCCTTTCTTGTAGAAGGGAGGGGACACGTGTTCACTCTCCCTCAAAGCATAAGTCATCAAATCTCGACACTTTCTAGAAGACAAGGGAGCTCAGATATGGCAGGCCTTCCTCTGGAGTTTTAGGTCACTGTTGTACTTGGAAGCCAGCGGCAGCTGGTTTAGAAAGATCCTTCATCTGCAGCAACATCTTGTTAATTTTCCATGGAGATAAATTCAGGCCTGTTTTGTCAGGAGAAATCCTTCCAATCTTAGTGGAAAGAGTCCACTCAGAACTGGCTGTCGTGGAACACAATCAGGACTTAAACAATTGAGGAAGGGCCAATAGATGGAACGGTATTTTTGTGAACTCAACAGGCCTATTAAGTTGTGAAGTCAAGCTTCGTTTTCCAAAGCCCCAGTGAACAGTGTCTAAGATAAGTTACTTTAAACCCATCTTGAAAACATAAAAAGCAAAGGATATGTATGTATTAGTTAACACTTATAGAACTGAATCCCAAAAGAGAATGGATTTTACTTCATATAACTTTTATTTTATTATTTTTATATGTATGCTATTTTATTTATTTACTTATTGAACTATAGTCCATTTAGAATACTATGTTAGTTTCAAGTGTACAACATAGATTCAATACTTTTGTAGATTATACTTCATTTTTTCATGTAATGTGTATACACTTTTAAAAGTTAATTTTAAGAGGAAAAGGAGCACTTAGATTAACGTAATGATAAAACATGACCACAACTTGTTAGAATTTTTCTACATATTAACACTATGATATTGGAAATCCAGTTTTCAGTGGAAAAAAATCCTAACTTTCTATTTTGGAAAGTAAGTAATTTGGCTCCTTTTTGTTGAAAAAAAAAAAGATTATTTATATTTTTGGCTGCTCTGGGTCTTCATTGCTGTGCTTGGTCTTTCCCTAGTTGCAGTGGACAGGGGTTACTCTCTAGTTGTGGTGCATGGCTTCTCCTTGTGGTAGAATCTCTTTTTGGGGAACACAGGCTCTAGAATGTGGGCTCAGTAGTTGTGGCTAATGGCTACAACTTGGTTGTGGCTCCTCGGGACATGTGGGATCTTCCTGGAGCAGGGATCGAACCTGTGCCCCTTGCACTGGCAGGCATATTCTTAACCACAGGATCACCAAGGAAGTCCCTGGGCTCCTGTTTTAGATGAAGATATGTCTGAAAATGAAACCTGTGCATTGACCTAAGATCATTGGGGAGACAGAGTGAAGAAGGGTGCAGAGGCTGGAACGTATGCATTCTACTCTTGATAGACATTTGGGTTGCTTCCATTTGGACCACCTACAAATGATGCTATGTAAATATCCTTGTTCATGTGCCCTAGCACACACATACACAAGTGAAACTGCTTGGTCATTTAGTATATGTATTTTCATTTTTATTAAACCTTACTACATTGTTTTTGCAGAGTGGCTGTATCAGTTTACACTCCCACCAGCATTGTGAGTTCACTTGGATGGATTCAAGTCATTTCCTTTGCGAGTGGAGAGACATAAGTCTTGAGAAAAAGGAGGAAGCCAGGCAAGGGAAGGTCTTGGGTGTGAATCCAAGAAGTTTAGACTTTATTGACTTTCCTGTGAAGCCACTGTTGATTTTGGAACAGGGAATAAAATACAAAAATGAGGCTTTAGGAGGGTAAGTCTTTAAAGTTCTCAGTTGGTTTGTGTTGCAGGAGAGAGTGGTGATGGTGATGGGGTTCACTTAAGCCAACAGTAGGATGTAAGCTCACAGAAGAGAGGAGAAAATTTGTGGGGCGAACTAAGACCCAGAGCATCCTCGGTCTACCAACTCTTGCCTTTAAATAATTTAATTAGGGGCTTCCCTGGTGGCTCAGTGGTGAAGAATCTGCCTGCCAATACAGGCGACATGGGTTTGATCCCTGGTCCAGGACGATCCCACGTGCCACAGAGCAGCTAAATCTGTGTGCCATAACCACTGAAGCCTGTGCACCCTAGATCCTGTGCTCTGCAACAAGGGGGGCCAGTGCAATAAGAAGGCTACGTACCCCAGCTGGAGAGTAGCCCCTGCTCGCTGACACTAGAGAAAAGCCCACGCAGCAGCCAAGACCCAGCACCACCAAAAATAAGTAGGTAAATAAATTTTTAAAACACACTGCTAAAGCCCCTCTAGAAAACACCACGGCATTATTTAGCAAAGATGATGATTCCCATAGCCAATGACTGGGAAATCCCCCAAATTTACCAAAACAAACAGGAAAACAAAATCACCCCAAAAGAAGGGATTTCGAGAAGGAAAGAAATGCCTACAACATCAAATGTACGGAGAGATCCATATAAGAACAGACCTGAAAAGCATTCAGACTTTGGCAATTAGTAATCTGATGATGAGCTTTGCTAGGGAAATGTCTGTGACACCATGGGGGCAGAAGTCAGAACACAGTGGCTTGGGGAGGGAGTAGGTAGTAGCAAAAGGAAACCAAGTTTAGAACATACTATCAGGATGGTTGGCTGAGCACAGACTCAGCACACACAAACATTTAGTATGTGATAAAGACAGTAATTTGAACCGGTGGGTAGAGGGTACAAAGTCTGATAAACGGTGATGTAACACGAGAAAAATGGTAAAGTGAAAACCCATCTTGTAACATATATCAATTTAAAGTCCAGAGAAAACCAAACCAGAAAAGAACTAAAAGAAGATGTAGGTGTACATAAACTTGGGGATAGTTAAAGCATTTCTGAGATTGACAACAAACCTAGGAACCTTCAAGAAAAATATGGATAAATAGGGCTTTCCTGGTGGTCCCATGGTTAAGAATCCACTTGCCAGTTCAGGAGACACTAGCTCAATCGCTGTCTGGGAACATCCCACAGGTCACAGGGCAATAAATCCTGTGCGCTACAACTACTGAGCCCATGTGCTCTAGAGCCTGGAGCTGCAACAAGAGAAGGCACCACAGTGAGAGAGTAGCCGCCCCCCGCTTGCCTACAACTAGAGAAGCCTGCCCAGCAATGAAGACCTAGCACAGCCAAAAATAGATAAATAAAAATTTTAAAAAGAATGAATGACAAATGATAAAAACAGAAAAATATTTACAATATTTTTGTAAAAGGAAAACTGAGTTGAGAATATAAAGGATTCCTATAAATAAATAAGGAAAAAGAAATAACCCAATATAAACATGGATATGAGACATTCACAAAAATTCAATTGCATTAGGGGTCAACAGAGGCGCAGGTAGTACAAGCCAACTGAGTAGGCACTAGACACGAGGAGGAAAGCTCTTTGCTGCCAGGGCACTTCCTTCCCTATTTATTCCAGCAGGAAGGATCCACAGCCTGCAAACCTGTTCCCTTTGTGTATCCTAGAGGGAAAGCTGCTGCTGCTGCTGCTAAGTCGCTTAATCGTGTCCGACTCTGTGCAACCCCATAGACGGTAGCCCACCAGGCTCCCCTGTCCATGGGATTCTCCAGGCAAGAACACTGGAGTGGATTGCCATTTCCTTCTCCAATGCAGGAAAGTAAAAAGTGAAAGGGAAGTCGCTCAGTCGTGTCCGACCCTTAGCGACCCCATGGACTGCAGCCTACAAGGCTCCTCCGTCCATGGGATTTTCCAGGCAGGAGTACTGGAGTGGGGTGCCATTGCCTTCCCATATCTTCTTGTCCCCTCCCCAACCCTAGATAAAGCTCACCCTCAAATTCCTGTATGAAATAAAAGACAAAAATGAAAATTAGAAGCTAAAATAACCTGAACTAATGTCCAAATGGTCTAAATAAAAGCTGGGTAGGTAGAAACCAAAGGGTTTTGCCTGAATGCTTTGCAGTAATGTCCCCACTGGTCTTTCTACCTGTGCTGTGATCCACGCTGAAGCCAATTATTCCATTCTTGTGCAAAGTCCAGTCCCACATTCCTTTGAATTCAGACACATTTGCTGATGTTTATGTCTCTCTCTAAGATGGCCAAGGTTTACAGGCCCAAACCTTTTTCTCCCCAAACTTGCCCTGTGCTGGGGAAACCACCTCCATGTTCCCAGGGCACACTGTGTTCTTCTACCTCTCAGTTCTTCACTTCTATGGCTCCTTCCCTCTGTCTCAAATATGCTTAGAAGGCAAGAAATAACCATTTGTGAAATGAATTAATTCTTCAAACAATGTGGTTTTTCTTTTACTGAACACCTTCCTCCCTTTGAGCTCCTTTATGGGCCTCCTACTCTTCTGCTTGTGAATTTGTCTAATCTCTGGCCTGCTGGAAACTCCCTAAGGCCTGAGACTATGTTTCTTCTGGGCTAGGCTCTCCTGGTCTGCCTAAGCCTGCCTCTTTCCTTTGGCACCAGACTCTCAGTGCTCAAATCAGGAAAGTCTCAGGCAAATTAGGATGAGTTGGTCACTGGAGTCTTGCTACTCTTTCATTCCATGGATTGTGAAGAGAGCTAGGATGTACTGTTACAGGGATGGCTCAGCCATGGCCTCCAAAACCGTTTTTTCATCATCTCCTGCAGGCAGGACTAGGTCAAAGAGTGTGGTTTTTCCACTGAGAGAAAACGTCACATGATCTAAGAATAAAGTGAGACTAAACCAGCAGATAAATTTCCTAAATGAAAGGGAAGCAAACCCTGAAATACAAGTCTGAAGACACAGAAAATCCACAAGAAGGGCCTGTGAAAAAAGAGGATTGGAGTTCATTTTCCAATGAAGCTTCCAGCCCCTGCTCGTCCTCCTATGAGTCCATGGGCAAGTATTGCATTCTCTGAGCCTCAGTTTCTGTGTCTACAAAGATTGGGGATGAAAATGGTGTTCTGGCAGGACCATTGAGGGAGTTAAAAAAGGGAATATGTGAGTAGTACCAAGCCTAGCACTTGGTACCTGGAGATGCCAGAGACTTCCCAGCTTGCTTTCCACCTCCCCCATCCCCCCTACTCGCCCCCCACAGCCCTTGCCCAAACCAAGTGATGCCTGGCCTCCAACTTTCTTCTTTTCTTTTCACTTCCCATTCACTGTCTCTCTTCTCTCCAAAATTCCGATCTTCCACTTATTGCTGCCTCATCATATGTTTCCTAAATACAAAAAAGGAATTAATAAGATGAGGGCAAAAATCAGCATAAAACCTAAAAAACTCAGAAAGTATGAAACATTGCTCTTGCAGGGTTTGGCTTGTTCTTTGGTTTTCCTTGTCTGTTTCCTTCTCCAAAGAGTCATGAACTGGGGTTTGTAGAGCTGCAGTGGCAGAGGGGTGTGGAAGATTCTCCTTCATCTCAATCCTGTGGAGAGAAGAGGCCAAAGGACATCTTTCCTGAGGATTGCTTATTCTCCTGGAGTAAATGCCTCAGCTGGTCCTGTTGTGCTTGGACAAGCTAAACCAGCTAACAGGCCTCCCTAGGACATGCTGATTAGATAAGCTGATGAGAACCATGGAAGACACAGACAGTAGATTAAAAAACATAACATGAACGTTACTTTTACAGTGTTGATGAATAGACAAAGACTTTTTGGTTCTAAAGTAGTTGGTTGGTGAGGCAGTAGAGGAAGGGCTATTTTAATAGCAGAGGTAGAAAAAAGGAGTGGTGAGTGGGTTCTAAGGTGGTAAGACCCACCTTAAAGGGACTGAATTCAAGGACCCAGGAGCAGCGGGCCACTGCAGAGCGGGTGAGTAGAATGAATTTTAAATATATGGAGTTACAACTTGGTTATAGGTTTTGGTTTGGGGATGTGAGTGAATCGGAGAAGGCAATGGCACCCCACTCCAGTACTCTTGCCTGGAAAATCCCATGGACAGAGGAGCTTGGTAGGCTGCAGTCCATGGGGTCGCTAAGAGTCAGACACGACTGAGCAACTTCACTTTCATTTTTCACTTTCCTGCATTGGAGCAGGAAATGGCAACCCACTCCAGTGTTCTTGCCTGGAGAATCCTAGGGACAGGGGAGCCTGGTGGGCTGCCGTCTATGGGGTCGCACAGAGTCGGACACGACTGAAGCAACTTAGCAGCAGCAGTAGCAGTGTGAGTGAATGAACTGAGTAGTCTAGGCAGAAATCCCCAGCCCACTGAGGGTCAGGTGAGAATTTTATCGCTTTTCGCTAAAGATCTGGGGAAGACATAGAGAGCAAAGATAAGGGGCAATCTAATTGTTTAAATTAATCTTTATTTATTACAATACAGTAAAGGACAAGTAAGAGAATGACCAGTTTATCCAGTGTTGTTTTCTGCGCTCTTGTCTCTGCCTTCAGAGAAGGGATCATGTATGCGTGTGTGCATCTGTGCAACATTGGACTTCTACAGTAAGGGGCTGAGATCTACCCCTAGTTATAGGCTCTGCATGGAAGTCTGAGTGCCCCTTTTTAATCCGTGCTCTTCAGCCATGGAAGTTACAGTGGTTGGTCCTGTGCCTATTTCATACTTCTTCCTGTTTAATAAGGATTATTTACAGCCTTTTTGGAGGCTCCTAAGAATCCAGGAAACATGGAGCTTGTATAAAAATCCCCACTTGAACTAAGCTTTCCTAAGTGAGGCATCCTTTTATGACAGATCTGCTGCTTTGGCTCTTGAGGGGGTAAGAAAGAGGGCATGCATGAGGGGCCAAGGGGTGAGTCCACATCTCTGTCCCTTGATGGAACGGGCCGAGTTGTTCTTGCGTATCAGGACCTCTGTAGATCAGATGGTTTTCCAAAGTGTCACCCAGCCCTTGTGTCACCCAGCCCTTGATGAAATTCCGCCTTAGAAATCCAGACCCCTTGGCTCTGTGGGCTTCTGTCCCTGAGAACGTGTGTTTCCCTCTCTCTCTAACCAGGCATCCTGGAATTTGGAACTGAGCTGTGAGCTCAGGAGCTGAGGGGTTTCCTCAGAAGTACCCTAAAGACCCACCAACTATGGTCTTTCTCCCTCTCACCCCTCCAGCTTATTTTTTTTCTTTACCCCCACCTGATTTTGGATGGTCCAGTTTGAGAAGAGTCATCTTTCCCCATCAATTGCAGGCACTCAACAAGTGGCTTGTTGCTTGAATAAATGCCTGCTCACTCTCCCTTCGGTCAAGTTCATTTTCCCAGAGAGGCAGTAATCAAGTACTTGGACTGAATTATGGAGACACTCATACATCTCTCTTACCTCCCTGCTCTGAGAAGCGGGATGGTGGCCAGGCCAACAAAGGAGATAACTTCAGCACGAGTGATGCCATCACAAGAAACAGTACAGTGTGTTCTCCAGTGTTACCATTCCCCAAACCAGAATCAACTGGTATTGGCTTTCTTTTTCTCAACCTTCATTGTAGGAAGGATTGCTTCTTGAGCTATTTGAGATCTACTTTCCTCTCTAAAGAACTGGGCTCTGTGCTTATTTTGATTTATTTTCTCAAAAGTGCATGACTGAGATGATTTTCATATAATCTTGAGGACAGGGGCCCTTTAAGATTCTCCTAATCAAAAGTGAATCCAGCTTGGTTTGAGGCTTAATCAGGCACTGAAATACTCACTTTTGTATCATAGGTCACGAACTGGGTCTGATTCACCCTCCTCTTGTGTTTTAGCCAACATCACCTTAATCCAGTACAAGAACAGCCCTAACGGAGAAATAGAAAATGACCACTCACACCTCCTTCATCCCTGCTTCTTTTATCTGAAGTCTGGGCAACCTGCAGCATCATTTTATATCAGACTTCCTAGAACACAGTCTATCTCTTTAGGAAGAGTCATTTCAGCTCCGTCAGGTCTTGTCACTCACCTGCTCTGTGCTGGGTACTGTGTAAGCATACTACACAAAGTGGCCTGCTGCCGCCTCATATGGGGCAATTTCTCTTGGTTAGCAATTCAGTCAGCAGTCATTTCAGGGCCTTCTGTGTATATGCAAGGCACTTTGCTAGGCTGTGGGGGCAGTATGAGGATGAACAGCACATGGATCTTGCCTTCAGAGAGCTTACAATCTAGGGGGAGAGGCAAGATACATGCGTTTCAATTAACAACGAAATAATATTGTGAATAAGCATGGCTCGTTGAATAAAATCAGAAAGTAAGTTGACTTCTGCTTTTTGTTGCTTTTCAAAATTTATTCTGTATGTTTAGAGCTTGCTCTGCCACTGGAAAAAATTTAGACAAGTTACATGATTGTTCTGGTCCTCTTTGGTCTGATTTTAGTAATGATAATGTCCATCCCAGTAGTAACCCAAACTTCCGTTGCAACTTAAAATTGATGCTTCTTTCCAGTCCCAGCTTGGCATTGTTAGAGAATAGAAGCCTACAGCAGTTGGTGGTCTGGGTGGGGAATCTACTCCTCCTCACTTCTATAGTACCAGGGATCTGCAACCCCTTCAAGATTGTTGCTGGGGGAGGGAGAAGAGGGAGAAGGGGGAGAATTCTGTCTACACATTTATGATTTCCAGCCTCACTAGGCTCCTCAGTGGAATGTGGTGATTCGTTTACATATCCCTGATCTGACACCACTGTTGTTCCCCACAAAGGCCAACCTTTACCAGCCCCCTCAAAGTCTACCCTCCAACATTCCTTGTGGAGAATGTCTATGTGGTGCGGCGGAAATTTCCTCTGCTTCTACCCTCACTGAGCACCTCTTCCCTTCCTTTTTATTCGCTGTCTTAGATGAAGCTGCCCTCCTCCCCAGGTTCTGGCTCAGTCTGTCACCTGTGCTCTGTACTGTGAATCCCTCAGAAGCCAGTCAGCAGAACAGGATAAACTGGCATGGAGAATGCCAAGAGTTGGCGACCAAGTCCTTTTTCAACAGGGCTATTCTTTGCTGTGGCTCATTCAATACAGCTTCTCCTAATTAATCCCTGCATTTAACATAACTCCAATCAAAGTAAAAAATGACTATTTTATTATTAAAATTATTTAACTGTTTCTTATGATACAATGTACATGATATAAAATTTACCATTTTAACCATTTTTGAATGTACAGTTCAATAGCATTAGTTCAGTTCAGTTGCTCAGTCATGTCCAACTCTTTGCGACCCCATGAATTGCAGCACGCCAGGCCTCCCTGTCCATCACCAACTCCAGGAGTTCACTCAGACTCACATCCATCGACTCAGTGATGCCATCCAGCCATCTCATCCTCTGTCATCCCCTTCTCCTCCTGCCCCCAATCCCTCCCAGCATCAGAATCTTTTCCAATGAGTCAACTCTTTGCATGAGGTGGAGTTTCAGCTTTAACATCATTCCTTCCAAAGAAATCCCAGGGCTGATCTCCTTCAGAATGGACTGGTTGGATCTCCTTGCAGTCCAAGGGACTCTCAAGAGTCTTCTCCAACACCACAGTTCAAAAGCATCAATTCTTCGGCACTCAGCTTTCTTCACAGTCCAACTCTCACATCCATACACGACCACTGGAAAAACCATAGCCTTGACTAGACAGACCTTTGTTGGCAAAGTAATGTCTCTGCTTTTGAATATGCTATCTAGGTTGGTCATAACTGTCCTTCCAAGGAGTAAGCGTCTTTTAATTTCATGGCTGCAGTCACCATCTGCAGTGATTTTGGAGCCCCCAAAATAAAGTCTGCCACTGTTCCCAGTGTTTCCCCATCTATTTCCCATGAAGTGATGGGACCAGATGCCATGATCTTCGTTTTCTGAATGTTGAGCTTTAAGCCAAATTTTTCACTCTCCACTTTCACTTTCATCAAGAGGCTTTTTAGTTCCTCTTCACTGACTCTCAAAAATGCAATATTTAAAAAATCACAAAAATTATAAAAAATATATATGAAATTTGCTTAAAAATAGGGCCTTTTTTGCAAAGTAATAGGTTATAAAAATGAAAATTAAAGGAGTAATAAAGGACTTAAAATTTAAAAAATGATAACAGTAAAATATATCTAAGAATTTCTCTGGAGCTGTTGAGGGCAGTGTGGGGTCAGTTCAGTTTCAGATAGTACCTTGTTCCAGCTTATGCTTCTTCTTGAGGTCTATAGGCCCCTTCCAATGTAGTCAGTGCTAACTACAGGGTTTTAATCTGTTGCACCTGTCACTTCCAAAGCAGTTCCCTCTGTTTATTTTGGTTTCTTCTGCAAGTCTCTTCAGTGTCTAATTTCTGCCCTGACACAAGAGGAGGGGGCAAAGGTGGTCACTTATTTAGGCTCACTTTTTCAGTTATGCTGTGGGGAGGGAGGAACACTGCAAACAAATATCAGTGGCATGTGTGGGGAGTGCTTGCAGTGTTTGAGCCACACTGGGTTTGCCCCCACTCACAATGTGCATGCTTCCCTGGTCTACACTGCTCAGGCTCCAGGTTGCTCTGCAGGGGAACTCTCTCAAGCGGGCCCTGGGTTGCGTGCACTTCCCAGGTCTAAGCTGCTCAGGTTCTGGTTCTTGGGTACCCCACAAATGCACAGACTCGGTTGGACATGCGTTTTGTGTCCTTCCCAGGTCTGAGCAGCTCAGGTGACTTGCTGAGCACACTCTCCACAGATGGTTGGTGCATCTTTTCACCTCCCCTGTCCTAGCTGCTCGGTTTCCTGGGTGCACAGCAGGAGCACCATCTCAGGGGTGCCATGTGTCCTCTGGGGAGCTGATCTCTGGCTGTGACCCTCCTGGCAGATGTCAACCATCCAGGATCCCAGGAAGACTTGGTTAGCAACTGGGAGCCTGCTCACAGTTTGGCAGAGGATGCTGTCTCTGGGGCTGAGATTGCCCCTCACCTTCTGGCCCTGGCTGTCACCTGCCTGCCTCTCTGCCTCGGGTTGCTGGGGGAGGAAATTGGCCCCCCCGGCTAGCTCTCCTCTGGTATTCGCTCAGTCCTTTGTTCTGCGAGCAGGCTGGCAGTGCCTTAGGTTAGAGGTTTTTGCAGGAAAGTTCTTTCTCTCTCTCTCTTTTTTATCTCTCTCTCTCGCTATCCCACGGTTGGGTTGCTATCTCACGTTAGCTCCCTCAGATTTTCCTCAGGGCATTCAGGCCTGAACCTTACCCTAAGCAATGCAGCCCGCACCTCCCTGTTCAGCCCTTGCTTGCTGGTGGCAGATGCGAGCGTCTGGGCTACTTCTCCGCTGGGAGTTGTGGTTAGGTGCGAAATCTGTGGGTTTTATTTCTTTTTTTCTCCCGGTTACATTGCCCTCTGAGATTCCAAATCTCCTCAAAGACCTGCTGGTGAGAGGGTTTCCTGGTGTTTGGAAACTTTTCCTCTTTCACAACTCCCTCCCTGGGACGGGTCTCCATCCCTAACTCTTTTGTCTCTCTTTTTATCTTTTATATTTTGTCCTGCATCCTTTTGAAGACAAGGGGCTGCCTTTCTGGGTGCCTGGTGTCCTCCGCCAGTGTTCAGAAGTTGTTTTGTGGAATTACTCAGCATTCAAATGATCTTTTGATGAATTTGTGGGGGAGAAAGTGGTCTCCCTGTCCTATTCCTCTGCCACCTTAGGACTGCCCCTAGATTCCTTTTTATTTTAATTGCATTTATATATTGTTCTTTGGAAGGAATGATGCTAAAGCTGAAACTCCAGTACTTTGGCCACCTCATGCGAAGAGTTGACTCATTGGAAAAGACTCTGATGCTGGGAGGGATTGGAGGCAGGAGGAGAAGGGGATGATAGAGGATGAGATGGCTGGATGGCATTGCTAACTCGATGGATGTGAGTTTGAGTGAACTCCGGGAGTTGGTGATGGACAGGCAGGCCTGGCGTGCTGTGATTCATGGGGTCGCAGAGTCGGACACAACTGAGTGACTGAACTGAACTGAACTGATATATTTTTGTAAAGATAAGATTCAAAATTCAATAGGAATAAAAAGGTATAGAGTAGCTGGGCCTGCCTCCACATCTGTTGTTAGCTGCCCAATTTCTATCTCCAAACGCAATCAGTGTCCATTTCTCCTACCTGCTCCCATGGTCATAACTTGCCATTGCTTTTAACTTGCGCTACTCCATGTCTGAAATACTCTGTGTCAACATCCTACTCTGACCCCCACCACTGTCCTCTCAGCTCCACACACCACTTCAACCTCACCATGACCTCTCTCATCATTCAGCACCTGCCCTTTTTCCTGTCTGGGTGAGATTGTCAGGCCCTCCTGAGCTTCACTGGCTCACAGTCTCCAGCCACAGCCGCCTAGAAATCCTTACTTTCTGTTTCATAGCACCTCTCTCAGAGTTGATCAGCCTGTGGGATCGCTCATTTAAAAATTCTAAGCAGGGATTTCTTAAGTGGTCCAGTGGTTAAGAATCCACCTGCCAATGCAGGAGACATGGTTTCAATCCCTGATCCGGGGAGATCCCATGTGCTGCTCGTGGAGCAGCTAAGTCCATGGGGCCACAACTACTGAGCCCAAGTGCCTAGAGTTGGTGCTACTGTGATGAGAAGCCCACACATGGCAACGAAGAGCAGCCCCCACTTGCCTCAACTAGAGAAAGACTGTGCACAGCACAGAAGACCCAGATCAGCCAAAAAATAAATAAATAAATAAACAGTAAAAGTCTTAAACAGAGTAACCATATAACTTATTGCTTAAACTGAATTCCTTTTGAGGATGAAAGTGGACATTGCTAATAATGAAGCCAAGACAGCAGGGCAGATGGTGCCTGTCCAGGGCAAATTAGGATGCACGGTCAACTGCAGTCCTAAGGGACAATCACATTTAATTTCAGAGCAGGGATAAACATGCTGAGTCCAACAAATGATTAAATTTCTGCCTTTGCTGCCAAGCCTTCTCCTCTAAATGTAAATTTTAAAATAGTGAATTTCCTCAACATTGTTTTCTTTAAAAAATTCTATCCTTTGGAATACGAGTTTCAGCTCCTAAACTCAACGGTATTAGAAACATTAGTTTCTAAAACTCTCTGTCTATATTTTTTAAAGGTGCTGACATTTAACCCCTGTTGGTTCTGAGTGTCCCTCATGTTTTCCATTTTGGGGTTGGAGTGGGGCACATTGCAGGGTTCTAGACTCCTAGGGGCTTACGTCAGTCCCTGCACTTGATGTCATTTGTTCTTGTTCCATATAGTCCTGGTTCACTGGTGCCTGCCCATCATTGGGGAGCTCCCCCTTGTGTTTCCACGTGGCCTTGAATGAGGGACAGCAGATAGCCTTGCTATTTCTTATGAACATCCTCTCCTACACTTCAATCTGGGTTAGCCAGGAGTCTTTTCTCTTCCCCTAAAGGAAGAGGCACTTCTTATTTCTGCTTTCTGCTTTCACACATGCTGTCTGAGGCAAAGCATGGAGTAGTCTGGCTATTTGAATGGGGGAAAGAAAAGGAGGCAAAGAAAATACCAGGCTGGAGGAGGAATTGGCTCATCTGAGGAGTGGTTTTATAGGGGTCTCAAGTTGGCCCAGGTGGCCAGAGCATTGTCCCTTGGCTCAGGAAGTACAATCTAGGGGAGGGGAGGCGTGGCCTTGCTCTGGGCCCCACTTGGGGTCTGAGGGATGAATTCCTAGGTACCCACAGTTCCTTTGTGGTCTCAATCATTCCAATCAAGTTTGCCAAATGATGGCTCCAGTGGCAGTTCTGTCAAGGGCCAAACACACACACACACACGCACACACACACACACGCGGTTTATAAATGCTGTCCACCACCATTGTCAGGCTTCCCAGGAGGTGCTAGTGGTAAAGAACCTGCCTGACAATGCCGGAGACATAAGAGATGCAGGTTTGGTCCCTGGGTCAGGAAGATTCCCCTGGAGGAGGGTGTGGCAATCTACTCCAGTATTCTTGCCTGGAGAATCCCATGGACAGAGGAGCCTGGAGGGCTATAGTACATGGGGTCGCAAAGAATTGGACACTACTGAAGTGACTTAGCAGCAGCAGCAGCAAACTTAAGTACAGTATTGCCATCTGCTAAGCCTTCATTCTTCCCTAGGAAATACGTCCATCATCTATAGTCCCTAGTAAGGTCAGCTTTCACCAGCCTCCAACCAGGACCTCCAGAGGGCAACAGAGAGCAGGCACAGAGGAGAGAAAAGGACTCTGGTTGAGAGCTTGCTGTGGGATCTTGGCTCCTGGAGAAGTAACTATGATAGCTCCATTCCTGCAAACTGCCAGGAATGTCACTCCCCACTTCCTCAGTATATGCATGTCATAACCTTCCTGGGAGTGTAATAATTATAATAATATTCCTAGTCAATACTAATTATTTCCTGTGGGGCAGAAAGTGAAGTCACTCAGTCATGTCTGACTCTTTGCAACCCCATGGACTATAGCCTACCAGGTTCCTCCGTCCATGGGATTTTCCAGGCAAGAATATTGGAGTGGGTTGCCATTTAACATTGACCTAAAATTTTATATGTGTGTGCTAAGTTGCCTCAGTCGTGTCCAACTCTTTGAGACCCCATAGACTGTAACCCACCAGGTTCCTCTGTCCATGGGATTCTCCAGGCAAGAATACTGGAGTGCGTTGCCATGCCCTCATCCAGAGGATCTTCCTGACCCAGGGATCAAATCTGTGTCTCTTTTGTCTCCTGCAAAATCTCCAGCCACTGCCTAATCTGGGCCTTGTCTCTTTGGGCATCTCAGCTTCCCATTAAGATATCTACTATATATATATATATATATTTTTTTTTTTTTTTTTTTTTTTTTTTTGTCCTCCTGTACAGACTTGTCACTATCACAGTTCCCTCCTTGATCCTGGATACAGTTTGAAAGCAGCTAAAGTTGACAAGAATCTGGGGCAGCAAGTCTTGCACCACCTGCCAAAGCTTGGCACAATCTGAGAGCCAAATGTTATATATACTGGAGTGAGTCTTGCCCACGGAGAATTTCTTATGGGTAAAAGTTCTAGGTAGGCCAGCTGGGGCCTTGAAATGCATCCTTATTCCCATTAACACAAGGACCTGAACCTTGTAGGCCTCTCCAGGGTAGGAGGCTTGTTCTCACTTCATACTTTGCCCCTCAGGCCAGGACCCTGTGTCAACCAGTTTAAACCCTGCCATATGTTGAACCCAGGTTGTGTTTGGATGGTATCTGGTCAGGAGATAGAAAGGAATCTGTCCCTGTGAATAGCCACTCCCTCTGCCAGATCTCTAAAGAAAATGGAAGCACAGAAGTCAGAAGCTGCAAGTTACTAACAATCTCTGTCCCTCCTTCCTCGTAGAGCCCAGACTAGGATGGGTCCATGTGGAATGGTCTTTTGGCCTGGGTTACAGACCACCTGGGCTACCCTGGTGTCTCAGATGGTGAAGAATCTGCCTGCAGTGCAAGAGACCAGGGTTTAATCCCTGGGTCTGGAAGATCCCCTGCAAAAGGGAATGGCTACCCACTCCAGTATTCTTGCCCAGAGAATTTCATAGAGGAGCCTGGCGGGTTACAGCCCTTGGAGTTGTAAAGAGTCAGACGTGAGTGAGCAACTAACACTTTCACAGACCACCTAGAGCCCAGACCAGAGGGGGCTGAGCTCTATTGATATCAGCACCATTGCCAACTGGGGCCAGTTAATTCTTTGTTGTATGTGTGTGGGGGGGTGTCTTGTGCATCCCTGGCCCCAGAAGTACTCTCCTCCCAGTGTGAGAAAGAAAAATGTTTTCAGATATTGCCAAATGTGCTCCCCCGCAGGGTCGGGGGTGGGTTGGATAACTGTGACTGAGAACCACTGGGTCCAACTTTTCCCTTCCCTCTAAGCTGATGCGTGGGTCTCTGCAGTTACCACTCTGCTGGGGAGGAAGGACCACAAGTCCAGGCATTTATCTCAGAGCTTAAAGCCAGCTGGGTGAACCAGTGTCTTTGGAAGTAACATAGAGAGAGGCCAGATGGAAGGGAGAGGAGAGCAAAGGGTTGGCCACATCTTCTCCTAACAGTTTTTGGCTCACAAAACTCAATAATGGGGGAGGGCAGGGATGGAATTGGCCAGAGGCATCACGGGGCCAGGTCTCCCCCTCTCTCCCCATTCTCACTCTCCTCCTGCCCCGCCCCAACCCACCACTCTGTGTATTGCTTTTATTTTCTTCCCCAGAAGACAGGATTTCCCCTAGGATGAAAAGGAGCTCAGTGCTGGAGGAGAAGGCTAATGGGTGGGCTGATCTAGAACAAGAGATTGGCAGGGCAGGACCCAGAGGTAAAGGGTGTCCCTGAGGGAAGAGTGAAGGGATTCATCATGGGGTCCAGGGAGCAGGGAATAAATGAAGTCGTGAGGTGGAGACAAAGTGGAAAATGTGTGAAGACTTGAGGTCTTCATTATGTTGAGAAGCAGGAAGGAGGACAGTCAGAGATTAGGAAGTTGTTTGTTAACACTTTGGTTTTTTTTCTAGAGATACAGACTCATAGGAACACAGGATGTTAGAGCTAGAAGGAAACTTAGAGACTGTTTGGTCCAATCAGCTCCATGCAGGCTTTCTTATTAATTCAGGAGCATTAGAATTTGAGACTGATAGTTGTTCCCAGTCTTTCTCTCTACACTTGGAATCAAATGAGAAATAAGATTCAGGGGTCAAACCTCTGGACTTCATAACAGATAAAGCTGATCGGAGAATTTGGTTTGGAGTGAACAACCACAAGCAGGCTTCCTAACTCATGCTCTAAGAATCAAACTTCTCTTTGCAGCACTGGAAGACTGTACGTGCAGAACAAGAGCCTGTCCTGGGAAACTTACTGCAAAGAGAGGAGGAGAGGAGGGCAACGCAGGCCTTCTCTGGTGCAGGCAGGTCTCAGAAGGATCTGAGCCATGGCACATGCCCATTTTATTCCCCAAATTCATCAATCTCATGAGCCATTCCTCATTCACTAAGTTGTTGTTGTTGTTCAGTTGATCAGCCATGTCTGACTCTTTGTGACCCCGTGGATTGCAGCACTCCAGACTTCCCTGTCCTTCACTATCTCCCAGAGTTTGTTCAAATTCATGTCCGTTGAGTCAGTGCTGCCATCCAAATATTTCATCCTCTGGTGGTCCCTTCTCCTCTTGCCCTCAATCTTTCCAAGCATCAAGGTCTTTTCCAATGAGTCAGCTCTGCATATCAGGTGGCAAAAGTATTGGAGCTTCAGCTTCAGCAACAGTCCTTCCAGTGAATATTCAGGGTTAATTTCCTTTAGGATTGACTGGTTTGATCTCCTTGCAGTCCAAGGGACTCTCAAGAGTCTTCTCCAACACCACAGTTCAAAGGCATCAATTCTTTGGCGCTCAGTTCTCTTTATAGTCCAACTCTCACATCCATATATGACTACTGGAAAAACCATAGCCTTGATAAGATGGACCTTTGTTGGCAAAGTGATGTCTCTGCTTTTTAATATGCTGTCTAAGTTTGTCAAAGCTTTTCTTCCAAGGAGCAAGTGTCTTTTAATTTTGTGGCTGCAGTCACCATCTGCAGTGATTTTGGAGCATCCAAATATAAAGTCTGTCACTGTTTCCATTGTTTCCCCATCTATGTGCGATGAAGTGATGGGACCAGATGCCATGATCTTAGTTCTCTAAATGTTGATTTTTAAGCCAGCTTTTTCACTCTCATCTTTCACCTTCATCAAAAGGCTCTTTAGTTCTTCTTTGCTTTCTGCCATTAGTGTGGTATCATCTGCATATCTGAGGTTGTTGATATTTCTCCCAGCAGTCTTGATTCCAGCTTGTGATTCATCCAGGCTGGCATTTCGCATAATGTACTCTGCATATAAAAAAGCAGGGTGACAATATGCAGCCTTGACATATTCCTTTCCCAATTTTGAACAAGTCATTTGTTCCACATGTGGTTCTAACTATTGCTTCTTAACCTGCAAACAGGTTTCTCAGGAGGCAGATAAGATGGTCTGGTATTCCCATCTCTTTAAAAATTTTCCACAGTTTATTGTGATCTACACAGTCAAGAGAGTAAAGAGGTAGAGAGGTGAGTGGAGAGTACTTTTCTTAAAGAAACAGAAAAGACAGAAGTTCCTACTTTGTAGGGAAGAATAAAATAATTGGATGGGGAGAAACGAGTTCCCCTTAACAAGCTACCGTTTATTAAGTACCAATTCTGCTCCAAGAAGACTGAAACCCAGAGATGTGAAGGGTTATCTCAAGGTAACACAGCTCTGGAGACAGAATAAGGTTCCCCAGATTCCTAATGTCAATACTCTGCCATTTCATACTTGTAATGACAGGAAGTCAGTTATGCAGATGACACCACCCTCATGGCAGAAAGTAATTTTGCGTGGGTTTTCTCTAGCCGTGGCAAGCGGAGACCACTCTCTAGTTGTGGTGCTTGGGCTTCTCCTTGTGGTGGCTTCTCTTGTTGCTAAGCATGGGCTCTGCAGTGTGTGGGCTTCAGTAGTTGGCACGTGGACTCAGTAGTTCCAGCTCACAGCATTGGAGCTCAAGCTCAGTAGTCGTGGTACATAGGCTTAGTTGCCCTGCAGCTTGTGGAATGTTCCTAGACCAGAGATGGAACATGTGTCCCCTGCACTGGCAGGCGGATTCTAACCACTGGACTGCCAGAGAAGCCCCACCTTGGAATATTTTATGAAGACTGTGGTAGAGATACATAAACATAAGTGCACATGTCTATACAAAAACTCATTGACCACAAGTACAAATTGCTGTAATTTTAATCCCTAATCTAATAGCTGCAGATTTAGGTACCTGCAGTGTGATAAGATCCATTTTATTGCATCTCAGCAGTCCTCAAAGCTTTAATGACCCAACAGTTGAATATATTCAAGTGAGCTGTAATAAGTGCCAGCCAGTTTTGCTCACTCCAGTATGCATTCCAGACACAGGCTTCTGCAGGATCCTGGATGTGCTACTACCTGCCTATAAAGTGGGAGGCTGTGGGGCAGAACTGGGTCATCTCTGAGGTCCTTTAGACCTCTACCTCTAAGACAGAACTCAAAAGGATAGAAATTATTCAGAGAGATAAACCAGCATTTCGAAATCCAGGCTGAAACAACACTGCCGTGTAAAACCACCAAGTTAAAATCTAAGAACAAACTTAGAGAGAAGATGTCTGCCTATGATCCTGGGCACTCTGTTCAGACCCTGCACTACCCTGGTCTGTCAACCAACCAGGCATCAGAAGCCTGCAGGAGTGTCCCTTCCCCCACCCTGGTCACATGGCTGGCCGCCACTGAGCCCCACAAGTCAATCTCCAATGCCCCAAATACTGTTCAGCCTGGAAATCACAGAGCGTCCTTCTCGCCACCAAACAGCAACAGAACAAGTAACTCTGGCCTCCCTGAAATTTGGATTGTGGTTTCCAGTGCTAAGAACTTGAAGGTAAGTTTGCAGTGTGGAGCTTTAGATAGTACACAAAGCTATGCAGATAAGGGAAACATGCTTTACAGAATGACCACAGAGTATTTAAGAGTGACCTTTACACATACTGAGGAGAAAAAGATGAGAGCTGAATAAATCCTCCAAATGAGCACTGAATATTTGCTTTTCCTTAAAAAAATTATAGTGCATGTCATCTTGGTGCTTTGAGTTCATTGGTTTGGGGCACAAAACCTCACACCAAATGAACAGAAATGACAGGAGACTCATTCTTTCTGACACGCTGGTGAGTTCTTTTTTGTTCTCATGTGGTGAAACCGAGGCTTTTTCTTCCAGGCAAATAACTTCCTATTGTTTTTGCCAAAGTTACAAGACTGAAATATTTATGAAGTAAGGAAAAGCCCTGAGACTTGCCTCTTCCCCAGAAAACTATGGGAAAATAGATTGCATCTTTTAACGTAATATCTTGGGATAGAAACTGAATAATGGCTAGTCTACTTATATTAGACCTTTCTGTTATTAGGTTTTGGATAAACCTGGTTATGTTACTGGAAGTTTGCTTATGGATATTTTGTTCCTTGTTTTTCTTTCCTCTCCTGGGACGTGCACGGTTGGGGTCTGCTAAGCCCAGAGGCAATTGATAACCTATCGATTGTGAAGATGGCCTTTCTCTGGCTTCTAGCTTAGTTTTTTTAAAAGTCCAGTATGACCCCATGCCATTCTTGTCAATTCAGTTCACAAAAGAAACCCTGATGAGCCCTTGGAGAGGTCCTTTTCTTAAATACTTTAGGCTATCAGAGGGGTTCATTGGATCCCATGTTGGGCAAGTCCCATGTTCTTAGCTGCTGATGCTGCTAAGTCACTTAGGTCGTGTCCAACTCTGTGCGACTCCATAGACGGCAGCCCACCAGACTCCCCCGTCCCTGGGATTCTCCAGGCAAGAGTACTGGAGTAGGGTGCCATTGCATGTTCTTAGATATAAGGTCAAATGGCTTAAAATATGGGATAGGAGGAAAAGCTCCTAAAAGACTGATCTTTTTTTTTTAAAAGGCTGACTTTTGATGAATGTGGCACAACCCTTTTTTATATAGACATGAATGTCTAACTTCAAGGATTTATTATCACATTTTGCCCTTCTTCCCTAATACACTAGTTCTGTTTGTTTGCAGTGTCTAATGCAAATATCTGGAACAAAGTAGATTTGTTGGACTGAACTGATGCGTCCTCGTGGAAGGGAGGTGGGGGTGGGGTTGGAGGTTGGGAGGTGGGAGATCAGGGGTGGGGTGAAGGGGAGTGTTTAAATGGCAGGTGATTCAATCACCAGGGTTTTGAAGGTCAAAACACACTGTTAGCCCCTAAGACAGGCTGTATCATCACCTCCTTGCTCCAGTGGACATGAAAGCTGTTGGGCAGGGACCCTGATGTTCACTGGTGTGGCACTCTGGTCCTTAGCCTTACAGGCTTAAGGCATTGATTTGATCAGTAGGGTTTTTATTCTCAGGCTTCCCAGTTGTGATTGCACACTGGTGGCAGGAGCAGTAAAGTGGACTGGGGCCTTTAAGTGACAATGGACAGAAGAGAATTTGGTCTGATCCCTCACTGTAAAGCCATGCTCACTCCCAAGACAATCTATCATCTAAAGAAGGATGAGAAGACAATGGTGAGCTAGTTGCACAGTGGAGGGGCTGGTATAGAAAAAACTGCTGTTATAAGCTCTTTCACTAGCTTGAATACTGCATGCTGGGACTGCTGTGTTCTAACACCATTTCTTTGGCAATGTTTTGAGGTGGATTGTTGTACTGGTTAATACTTTTTGGATGCAAGTAACTAAAATCAACTGAAGTTTGTTGTAGTTCAGTCTCTATTGTTGAGTCTTTGAGACCTACAGCATGGTGGGCTTCTGGTCCTTCACTATCTCCCAGAACTGCTCTAATTCACTTCCACTGAGTCGGTGATACTATCTAACCATCTCAGCCTCTGCTTCCCCCTTCTCTTTTTGCCTTCAATTGTTCCCAGCACTGAAGAGAAAGGGGGGTTAGTATAAGGCCATGGGGAAGTATTATGATTGGGACCTAAGAAAGGGTCTGGAATTCAGAAGTGGAAGGCCTCTTTCAGACCCCCTCTATCTCTTGTTTCTTTGCTTGTCTTTTTCCCTCCCCACCTCCATCTTTCCCTCCTTGTCTTTCTTCCTTTCATGGATCCCAGAATCAGAGAATCCAATTTGATTCTTGGCTCCACCATGCCTGGCTCTGTGACTCAGGAAAATTTACTTAATTTCCATTTCCAATCTATAATGTGGGGATCAAAATTTTGTACCTCACTGAATTTTAGTCAGGGTTAAATGAGATTATGAAAACAAAAATATTTAGCAATCAATTAATATACATTATATGAAATGGTGGAGATAGAACTTCTGTTTCAAAGTTTAAGTCATGATTGGGAACTATTATGATTAGCCAGGTAGCTGCCAATCAGAGCACTAGTTAATCTAAACATTTTCCATATGGTCAACACTCTGCTTGAGTTGTTTTAAAAGGATGGCTTTTTTAAAAGATGATCTAGGGCAGCCTGGGTTCTTCTACTACTGTATTCTCCTGGAAGGGAGCTTCTCTCAGACTGTGAGGAAGCAGGATCCGGCACAAAGGAGGTGAGGAGGGAATGGTCTCAGCTAGTGCAGAACTGGAAGCTAGGCATCTACCTGAATCTAAGCTACATTATAGCTCCATACTTCTGTCGCTCTGGAGAGTTTTCACCTCTATTTGCATCTGATTGTCCTTTTGATTTAATTTTTGCTTGGTTTCTAATCTGAAAATCCATAGACCGTGAAATATGAAAAACCGTATTTTTAAAAACATGTTGGAAAATTCTTACTTCATTTGTATTATTCAGAAACTGTTGACTGTGTCAGAAAGCCAGCTCAAACATGAGAAAAAATAAAGGGAATTTATCAGCTCAACACAACTGAGAAGGCCAGTTCAGAATTAACTGACTTAGGTAGTTACAGTTTTACAACTTTGGGAATTGCCTTTTTTATTGCTTTTTCTTGGGGATGGTTTTGATCACCACCTCCTGTACAATGTCCTGAACCTCCATCCATAGTTCTTCAGGCACTCTGTCTATCAGATCTAATCCCTTGAATCTATTTGTCACTTCCACTGTATAATGGTAAGGGATTTGATTTAGGTTATACCTGAATGTGGAGAAGGCAATGGCAACCCACTCCAGTACTCTTGCCTGGAAAATCCCATGGACGGAGGAGCCTGGTAGGCTGCAGTCCATGGGGTCACAAAGAGTCGGACATTTACTGAGCGACTTCGCTTTCACTTTTCACTTTCATGCACTGGAGAAGGAAATGGCAACCCACTCCAGTGTTCTTGCCTGGAGAATCCCAGGGACGGCAGAGCCTGGTGGGCTGCCGTCTATGGGGTCGCACAGAGTCGGACATGACTGAAGCGACTTAGCAGCATACCTGAATGGTCTAGTGGTTTTCCCTACTTTCTTCAATTTAATTCTGAATTTGGCAATAAGGAGTTCATGATCTCAGCCACGGTTAGCTCCCGGTCTTGTTTTTGCTGACTGTATAGAGCTTCTCCATCTTTGGCTGCAAAGAATATAACCAATCTGATTTCAGTGTTGACCATCTGGTGATGTCCATGTGTAGAGTCTTCTCTTGTGTTGTTGGAAGAGGGTGTTTGCTATGACCAGTGCATTCTCTTGGCAAAACTCTATTAGCCTTTGCCCTGCTTCCTTTTGTACTGCAAGGCCAAACTTGCCAGTTACTCCAGGTTATCTCTTGACTTCCTACTTTTGCATTCTAGTCCCCTATGATGAAAAGGACATCTCTTTTTGGTATTAGTTCTAGAAGGTCTTTTAGGTCATCATAGAACTGTTTGGCTCAGTCTGGCTCAGCTTCTTCGGCATTAGTCGTTGGGGCATAGACTTGGATTACTGTGATGTTGAATGGTTTGCCTTGGAAAAGAACAGAGATCATTCTGTCGTTTTTAAGATTGCATCCAAATACTGCATTTTGGACTCTCTTGTTGACTATGAGGGCTACTCCATTTCTTCTAAGTGATTCTTGCCCACAGTAGTAGATATAACGGTCATCTGAATGCAATTCGCCCATTCCAGTTCATTTTAGCTCACTGATTTCTAAAACGTTGATGTTCATTCACTCTTGCCATCTCCTGTTTGACGACTTTCAATTTACCTTTATTCATGAACCTAATATTCCAGGTTCCTATGCAGTATTGTTGTTTACAGCATCAGACTTTACTTCTATTACCAGTCACATCCATAACTAAGCATTGTTTTTGCTTTGGTTCAGCCTCTTCATTCCTTTTGGAGCTATTTCTCCGCTCTTCCCCAGTAGCATATGCAGCACCTGCCGACCCGGGGAGTTCATCTTTCAGTATCTGTTACGGTCTTCTTGACAGACTGGAACCTGGGGACAGGAGTCGACCAAAAGAAAGCGAAGAAAAGAAGGACGCGGGGGACCCAAGTCTCTAGTGGAACAAGGGTACTTTATTCATGGCAGCATGTGCTTATATATTGTTATACAAGGAAGCTTTAGGCAGAAAGATAAAGTTGAGCAAAAAACACCGGAACCAGATGCTTAACAACGGTAACTAAGGGAATAACAATAGTCATAGGGCCAGAAGACAATCCATGTATTGGAAATAGGAATATGACTAAGCAGTTTTACAGAAAAGTAAAAAGGTTCCTGAAAGGAATCCATGTATGCATTCCGCCTCATGACCTCAGTCCCGAGAACTGCATGCAGCTCTGCTCGTTCCTGTTTTCCAGGAACTGATAAGGAACAGAAGGCCCTTGAGAAACAGAAAGCAACATATAGGATTCCTTAAAATTAAATGTTCCCTGATAATTCCTCCTTTTTTATTATTTTTGTTAAAAAGGTCCTGACCAATTGAGTTTGTTTAGTTTGAACAATACTTGTTGAAAGGCATCAGTTCAGTTCAGTCACTCAGTCATGTTCGACCCTTTGTGAGCCCATGAATCACAGCATGCTAGGCCTCCCCATCCATTACCAACTCCCGGAGTTTACCCAAACTCATGTCCATCGAGTCGGTGATGCCATCCAGCCATCTCATCCTCTGTCGTCCCCTTCTCCTCCTGCCCCCAATCCCTCCCAGCATCAGAGTCTTTTCCAATGAGTCAACTCTTCACATGAGGTGGCCAAAGGACTGGAGTTTCAACTTTAGCATCATTCCTTCCAAAGAATACCCAGGACCGATCTCCTTTAGAATGGACTGGTTGGATTTCCTTGCAGTCCAAGGGACTCTCAAGAGTCTTCTCCAACACCACAGTTCAAAAGCATCAATTCTTCGGCACTCAGCTTTCTTCACAGTCCAACTCTCACATCCATACATGACCACTGGAAAAACCATAGCCTTGACTAGATGGACCTTGGTTGGCAAAGTAATGTCTCTGCTTTTCAACATGCTATCTAGGTTGGTCATAACTTTCCTTCCAAGGAGTAAGCGTCTTTTAATTTCATGGCTGCAATCACCATCTGCAGTGATTTTGGAGCCCCCAAAATAAAGTCTGACACTGTTTCCACTGTTTCCCCATCTACTTCCCATGAAGTGATGGGACCAGATGCCATGATCTTTGTTTTCTGAATGTTGAGCTTTAAACCAACTTCTTCACTCTCCTCTTTCACTTTCATCAAGAGGCTTTTTAGTTCCTCTTCACTTTCTGCCATAAGGGTGGTGTCATCTGCATATCTGAGGTTATTGATGTTTCTCCCGGCAATCTTGATTCCAGCTTGTGCTTCTTCCAGCCCAGCTTTTCTCATGATGTACTCTGCAAAGAAGTTAAATAAGCAGGGTGACAATATACAGCCTTGATGTACTCCTTTTCCTATTTGGAACCAGTCTGTTGTTCCACGTCCAGTTCTAACTCTTGCTTCCTGACCTGCATATAGGTTTCTCAAGAGGCAGATCAGGTGTTCTGGTATTCCCATCTCTTTCAGAATTTTCCACAGTTTATTGTGAGCCACACAGTCAAAGGCTTTGGTATAGTCAATAAAGCAGAAATAGATGCTTTTCTGGAACTCTCTTGCTTTTTCCATGATCCAGCGGATATTGGCAATTTGATCTCTGGTTCCTCTGCCTTTTCTAAAACCAGCTTGAACATCTGGAAGTTCACAGTTCACGTATTGCTGAAGCCTGGCTTGGAGAATTTTGAGCATTACTTTACTAGCGTGTGAGATGAGTGCAATTGTGCGGTAGTTGGAGCATTCTTTGGCATTGCCTTTCTTTGGGATCGGAATGAAAACTGACATTTTCTAGTCCTGTGGCCACTGCTGAGTTTTCCAAATTTGCTGGCATATTAAGTGCAGCACTTTCACAGCATCATCTTTCAGGATTTGGTATAGCTCAACTGGAATTCCATCACCTCCACTAGCTTTGTTCATAGTGATGCTTTCTAAGGCCCACTTGACTTCGCCTTCCAGGATGTCTGGCTCTAGGTCAGTGATCACACCATCGTGATTATCTTGGTTGTGAAGCTCTTTTTTGTACAGTTCTTCTGTGTATTCTTGCCACCTCTTCTTAATATCTTCTGCTTCTGTTAGGTCCATACCATTTCTGTTCTTTATTGAGCCCATCTTTGCATGAAATGTCCCCTTGGTATCTCTAATCTTCTTGAAGAACTCTAGTCTTTCCCATTCTGTTGTTTTCCTCTATTTCTTTGCATTGGTATACAACAAATATAATTACCAAGACAATTACCAATGTTACAGCACCAGACCAAATACTATGAGTAAAACTTTGGAACCATCTTCGAGAGTGTAGCCCAGATAATTGATCAACTAGCTGTTCAGCTAAAGTTTTCAAATTATTGGAAGAGGGCAGACTTTTAGAGAAGGTTTCAAAGATTTCTTTTTGTAATAATTGTGCATTTAGGGAAGCATTATCGTGTATGTCTTGCAAATGAAATTTAATTTGTTCCCAGTTGTAGGCACTGTAGTTGAACTGAACAATGGTGATACAAAATTCAGTAGAATTCCAATCACATTTTAATATTATTTGCTTTTGTAAATCTATTAATTGATCTCCGACCCATTTGATGGCTGTTTTTAGTTCCTGGAGCCAGTCAAGTGGTTTAAAGGCCACAGTCATGGCAGACGTCCTGGGAGTTGTGACTCCATGTGTCTTGTTTGGGAAGGGCTGGTGATCTTACTCCTGGTTGCAGTGGTTCTCACGTGACTGCTGCCTTCTGTGATCCTGTAGGTGTGAAGGAGGAGCTGTACTGAGGTGGTACAGTACACCACTGAGGTGGTTGTATACACTGAAGTGGTTTTCAGGAAACATACGTTTTAAAAATAGGTAATAGATACCTGATGTCAGCATTTGGATCTTCAAGTCGCTACTTAAGAATTGATTCTTGGGGGACTTTGCCCTGGCTGTCCAGTGGTGAAGACTCTGAGTTTTCAGTGCAGGAGGTGTGGGTTCAATCTCTGGTTGGAGAATTAAGATCCCATGTGCTACGCCGCACAGCCAAAAAAAAAGATTCTTGGATTGAGTCTTCATTTCCTACCTCCTTGCACAAATCCTGAAGGCAGAAAATGGAAATCAGGATAAGTTTGAGATTCAGTTCCTTGGGTCCTTCTCCTTCAGACATGGACAGTAGACGTCATTCTAAAACCCACAGAGCTAAACTCCCTCAGATGGGAAATATCTTACTTGAATTTCTCAGAAGCCAAAAATGTACTTATCTTCATTCCATACATTCTGCATGACTTCACAGAGGTTGAAACACACACTGATATGGAAATAGAAAAATGCTAACAGGCTTGCACTTGTGTGAAAAACACCAAGTTGAACTACTTCCTGACAGCCCAAGCCTCTGAGGAGATGGTTGCTTTTGCAGGGGAGGCAGTTGCTAGTCACAGTGTATGTTCTAGGAATGAGTTTTTGCCCTTTATGACATAAAGGTGTTATACCTGTGTGACCACATGGTAATGTTTGATGTTGAAACGAATAGACCTTTATCTTACCTCACAGGATTCTTTGGAGGATTAAATTAGACCAGGTATATAAAGTGCCACTCACCACACTTACACAGAGAAGGCAATGGCAACCCACTCCAGTGCTCTTGCCTGGAAAATCCCATGGACGGAGGAGCCTGGTAGCCTGCAGTCCATGGGGTTGCTAAGAGTCGGACATAACTGAGTGACTTCACTTTCACTTTAGTTCCTGTATTTCATCTTGAATTTCTTCATCTATCTGCGCCTGAGTGGCCCACATAGTATGAGCATCTTTGGTCCAATTTTGAATAAAGTTTTGTGTTTGAATTGAGGTTTGTTAAAGCGATGCCTGCAACAGCGGCAGCAGTATAAATGGCTATTAATCTCAAAATGCCAAGAATTAACCATCCAATGAACCGTTTAGATCGTCGGAGTAATTTAGTGAGTAGTCGGGAGGCAAGTCCTGCCATGGGACCCTCTTTCTAGGGATTCATATTTCAAAGAAACAGAGGAATTAAGACAAGTATAAAATTTGTGATCTGTACAAGTCACAAAACATAGAGTCTTATTAAATTGTAAGTTCTCTATAGCTATAACAAAAGGAAGAGGAACATAAGCTTGTATAAAATTTGAATGACTATAACGAAAGGAGTAGTTATTATGAGTTGAAAAGCAAGCCCAGCGGAATCATACCAGCCACAGTCATGTCCGTCAGGGACCGGCGGTTGAAGCACTCTCGGCCCTTTTGGCTCTCGGTTGTTGTATTGTTTTCGTCGAGTTCCACAAAAGTGTCCCAGTCGCCATTCTCCTGGATCCAAGGCTCTAGGTGGTCATTTAGGTAAGTGGCCATCCAAGTCGTGACCTGACTCACCAATACCTGCATCTCCTTGTCTATGCTTTTCATGCATAGTGCCCCACGAAGGAGAAAAAGGCCACATTGCAACCCCAGTTCACCCCGTTCCAGAAGAGTTCATTTATTACCTGTTCAAAGCTCTAATATGCTGTCCCTGGGGTGATGCGGAGCTGGGACGTCAGGTCGCTGAATGTCTGTTGGTACCTCAGTTTAAACTCATTGCTTGCCTCCCTCAGGGCTTGCTTTACTGTTGTCATGGGGATCATTTTCTGGGCATCCAAGCTTCTGCTGTGGCCAGTGGCTCCATTCACTGCGGGGCTATCTGCCAGGTGCCAGGATGGGTTGCCACTGATGGCATTGGGGATTTCCATATCTGATTCTGTCCCTTCTGGGGTCTCAGTTCTGTTCTCTTCCATATCACTAAACTGAATCCAGCTGTATCCTTTCTGGGAAAGCTTGTAAGGGAGAAAGTCAACCACTAGTTCCCGGTTGCTCTGAGACATTTTTATAATAAGGATGGGTTCCACCAGTCTATTGTCTAAAATACCTGTAGTAAAAAAGGGGGTTAGGTATATAGGTCCAATAAGTATGATTAATTAATTCAGCTTGAGCAGGGGAAGCAAAAGCAAGCAATGCAAGCATAGCAACAAAATTATTTTCTGGATTCCGACACTTTTGTGGAACTCTACGAAAACAGTACAGCAACGGAGAGCCAAAAGGGCCAAGAGCGCTTTAATTCCAGATTCAGAGGATTCCCTGTTGAAAAACCAGATTTTTAGCTTGATTAGTAAGGTTTTTGTTTATCTCTAGGTAAGGAGATGATAAGGTCGATGACACTGAGGGTGGTGTTTCTTGGAGATTTTTAGAGTCACCATGGTTTGTATTGGAATTTTTTCTTCCCAGGAATTTTGTTGTTTCTTTTTTATTTTTAATGCTGGAGGCTCTCCTGGGGTGGATCTTCTGAAGAGGGAGCCAGCTGATTTTCGTTGGATTTATCTGGAGAAATACAAGCATACCCTTTTCCCTGTAAGATTAATTTCCCAGATTTCTATTGTTTAGTTAGCCCGTCTTGATACCAAATGGGCAGAGGAAGGGAAGTGTCTTTCAATTCCTAGAAATCTTTTTTCTGCTTATGTCAAGATAACTCCTTAAGGTAAGTTTAAAATTTTTTTTAAATAAATAAAGCTGTATTAGCAATAGTTATAGGATTAAAGAATATCTTGCGTTGGAATCTAGTAAAGTCTGCTTTTGATAGGGAAGATAGAATTGTTCCTGTGTATTCCTCCTTTTTTTATCTTTTTATTTGTAGTTTCAGTGTGTGAAATGGGGGAAGTGTGGTTCCTAATAATAGATTGTAATTCAAGAAAAAGTTGTTGAATAATAGATTGATTAGAATTTATGGTAGAAGTTTCTATATTTTTTAATATAAAAACTGAATATGAGGAGTCAGAAATTATATTAATAGGGTAAGGATGTAGGTGAATAACCTGAATAAGAGCATATAATTTGTTTTGTTGAGCAGAATGAAATTTAGTATAAAAGACTTTACATCTTTTAAGAGACCAAAATGAGGCTTTAGTGTTTTTAGTCCCATCTATATAGAAAACATGAGCTTGAGGTATAGGTTGTGATGTAACAATGCGAGAGATAATAAATTCAATATATTTGAAGAAATTCCAAAGTTTATTAGAAGGGTAATGAAATGAAATTCTCTAAAATAGTCTAAGAAGGCTATTTGGAAATTGGTAGAAGTTTGTAATGTATTTTTAAATTGAGCTTTATCAATAGGCAATAAAATTTGATGAGGATCGGAGCCAATTAAAGTCTTAGTTTTATTTTTCTTATTGAATAATTATTAGAGCAATCAAATCAAGATAGGGCATAAGTGACTTTATCTCTCTAAAATGGGTATATATCCATTTTATTGGTGTTCTTTTTGGGCAAGAAGTCTTGTGGGAGAATGGAGAGAGGGGAGTATTAACAACTCTAAAGGCAATTTAAGTCTAATATGAGTAAGAAATTGTTTTTGTAACTTATTTTGTATTAAACAGAGTTCTTTCTGTGTCTCTTGTGAAAGTGAAGGAGGACTATTTAAATCAAGCTCTTCTTTCAAAGTATTAAATAAATTAGTCAGTTGATAATTTATAATGTCCAAAGAGGGTCTAATCCAGTAGTTGGGGAGTAATATGTTGTCTATTAACAACAGATTTTAAGTAACGGTAAGGTGTAGAGGCTTGAATTTTTTTTAGGAGCAATAATTAATCTAGAGTCTTTTGAGCATTATTGAGTTATGCAAATATCTGTTGAGTCTCTAAAATAGATGGAGCTGAAAACAATATATCATCCATATAATGAATAACAAGAAAGTCAGGAAATTGTTTTCTCACAGGTTCAAGGGCCTTGGCTACATAGTATTGACACATGGTGGGAGAATGCATCATTCACGGAGGCAATACAGTCCATTGATATCGCTTATGAGGCCTGATATGATTAGGAAAAGGAAGAGAGAAGGCGAATCTTTCTTGGTCTAGAGGGTGTAAAGGTATAGTAAAAAAGCAATCCTGTAAATCTATAATAATAATAAGCCAGTTTTGAGGAATAGTGGTAGGTGATGGAATTTTTAGTTGTAATGTATCCATAGGTTTTATAGATGCATTAACTTTTTGAAGGTCTGTTAAAAGATGCCATTTGTTAGATTTTGTTTGTTTTACAAAAAATGGGAGAATTTTAAGGGGAAAAAGATTTCTCAATATGTTTTAATTTTAATTGTGTGTCGATAAGTTTCTTAGCAGCCTTTAGCTTCTCTTTTGTAAGGGGCCATTGTTTTGTCCAAATAGGCTCGTCACTTTTTCAAGTTATTTTAATAATTGCATTGTTTGTTAAGTGAGCAGTGGCCCCTAAGTAAAATGTGGAATATATATTTGAGCTTGTCATTGCATAAGTAAATCTCTTTTTATTAAATTAAGAGGTGCATCTATCATGTAGGGTTGTAATGTTGTAGCTGGCCTTTTGGTCCCTCACATGGATATATTTGGACATTTTGATAAACCGCTTGTATTTTAGTTTGAGAAACTCTTGCAATTTGGCAAGAAATTTTCTGTATAGCCCAAGATTTGGGCCATAAATGTTTGGAGATAATAGTAATATCAGATCCAGTATCAAGAAGACCAGAAAAATTTTTGCCATTAATTTTTATATTTATATTTGGTTAGTTATATTCAGATATAATTGATGTCCATAAGGATTGTTTTTGATCTGTACTGCTGAATCCACCTGTCTGCATACCATCAGAGGAGTTAATAGAAATGTAAGGCAAAAGAAGTAATTGAGCAATTTTATCTCCCTTTTTAAATTGCCATAATATTTGAGATGGCATTATAATTTGAATTTCTCCCTTATAATCAGAATCAAATACTCTAGGGTGAACAGTAATTTCTTTAGGAGTCAGACTAGATTGGCCAAGTAAAAGACTGAAGGTTTGTGGGGGTAGGGGTCCAAAAAGTCCGGTAGGTATTTTGGAAGGGATTACTTGAGGAAAAAGGAGAAAATCATTTAAGGCTGGTATATGGATGGCAGCACTGCCAGATGTTGAGGGTTTGAGGGAAAAGATGGAGTTTGTCCCTGGTTTTTATTGATGGGGAGCTGGGGAATCCCCAGGTTGGAGTTTTTCAAAATAAGCTTTCCTTCAACATCATATTTAGACTGACATTCCCTGGCCCAATGTATCCCCTTATGGCAACGAGGGCAAATTCCTGGAGGTTTTCTAACCGTTTTAATTTTTTCTGTGTGTTTTTTTAGGACAATCTTTTTTTTTTTTAATGTGTCTTATCCCCATAGGTAAAGCATCTTTCATTCCCCTTTTTAAAGGCAGCAGCCATTGTTTCAGCTAGTATTTGCATTTTTTTAGTTTCTGATCTTAAATTGCGACAAGCCTTCAAATAGTCAATAGTAGCCGCAGTGTCACGAATTGGAGCGATAGCTCTTTGACGTTCCTGATTTGCATTCTCATAGCAAGCAGTTTTTCTAGCTGCCTTTTGGCTTTTCCTCCCATAACACTATGGGAAATGGCAACTTTCAATCTAGCTAAAAAACCAGCATAGGCTTCATTAGGTCCTTGAAATACTTAAGTGTAACTGTCTTCAGGTTTTATTGACTTCTAACATTCCAGGGGGAAATACGATGTTGGGGTTTACCCACATCCATAGGTTGGGCTCGAAATATGGACCATCTTTGTCAGAATTGGGTGGCTCCATTCTTCGGAGTTTATATTTGGCAAGGTTTTGTTCGGCTAAGGGCAGGTGTGACGTGGTGAAGGTTAGAAAGAATTCGTTTTCCATGTCTGTCTAGTAACTCATAAAGCTTTTGTCGTGAAGGAGAATGAGTAGAAAGTTTTTTCTTACAAATGTGAGTGTGTGTTAAAGGATTATCATTGTCATTTTAAAAAGTATTGTTAGCCTTAGTGTCAAAAAGAGCCTCAGAAGAGTCATTGTTAGAGCCGTTTTGTCCTTGAGTTGAGAGGACTTTCACTTTGGCGCCTGTTGTAAGAGGAGGAGGAGCAGTTTGGGCAACTGGAGCAGTGCTGGTGGGAAAATTCTAAAATATTTTATGTTGTTCTAATTGGGTCTTTTGTAAAGTTTTATCATCTAATTCATAGTCATGTTACAAGTGTTTTGCCTGTTGTCGAATATCAGGGGTCTAACATTTTTTTGGAAAGGTAAAATCATGGCTTTAATGAGGGTCCATAAGGGCCAGAAATCTATTGGAATATTTTTTCCCTGTCTTGAGGCTTGTTTAACATTCTCTCTAATCTGGTTCCAAATCTTTAAATCAAAATTGCTTTCATCAGGGAACCAGGGATTATGTTCAATTACCGTTTGGAGACAAGCCTCTAATTGCTGACACAAACCCAAAAGTCCTTGAATTTTAAATAAATAATGAATAGAAAAATGGTGGGGCTTTCCAGCCGTTTGTCCCATAACCCCACACTTACTGACCTCAGTAGGTCCACAGTCACTCCGCCCGCTTGCCAAGGGCGTACTCCAGGTCCCTTTTTTGGGCGCCACTTGCTATGATCTTCACAGACCGGAACCTGGGGACAGGAGTCGACGAAAAGAAGGTGAAGAAAAGAAGGACGTGGGGGACCCAAGTCTCTAGTGGAACAAGGGTACTTTATTCATGGCAGTATGTGCCTATATATTGTTGTACAAGGAAGCTTTAGGCAGAAAAATAAAGTTGAATAAAAAACACCGAAACCAGACGCTTAACAACAGTAACTAAGGGAATAACAATAGTCACAGGCCCAGAAGACAATCCATGTATTGGAAATAGGAATATGACTAAGCAGTTTTACAGAAAAGTAAAAAGGTTACTGAAAGGAATCCATATATGTGTTCTGCCTCATGACCTCAGTCCTGAGAACTGCATGCAGCTCTGCTTGTTCCTTTTTTCCAGGAACTGATAACCCTTGAGAAACAGAAGGGTTTCAGAAGACCCTTGAGAAACAGAAAACAACATACAGGATTCCTTAAAATTAAATGTTCCCTGACAAGTATCATATCTTTCTGCCTTTTCATACTGTTCATGGGGTTCTTAAGGCAAGAATGCTGAAATGGTTTGCCAATCTCTTCTCCAGTGGACCACGTTTTGTCAGATCTCTCCACCATGACTTGTGGCCATCTTTTGTGGCCCTACACAGCATGGCTCATAGTTTCATTGAGTTAGACAAGGTTGTGATCCATGTGATCAGTTTGGTTAGTTTTCTGTGATTGTGGCTTTCATTCTGTCTACCCTCTGATGGATGAGGATAAGAGGCTTGTGGAAACTTCCTAGTGGGAGGAACTGGGGAGGAAGTGGGTAGGTGGGAGGAAGAGGCTGTGGGTACAACTGAGTCTTGCTCTGGTGGGCAGGGCCATACTCAGTAAATCTTTAATCTAATATTCTGCTGATTGGTGGGGCTGTATTCCCTCCCTGTAGTGTGGCCTGAGGTCAAACTATGGTGGGGTAATGGCAACATCCTTCAAAAGGACTTATGCCTGCACACAGCTCCCAGGACTGTTGTAGTCAGTGCCCCAACACTGTGGCAGGCCACTGTCAACCCACACCTCCGCCGGAGACTCCTGGACACTCACAGGCAAGTCTGGCTCAGTCTCTTGTGGGGTTACTGCTCGTGGGTCCTGGTGCAAACAAGGTTTAATTGTGCCTTCCAAGAGTCTGTTTCCCTGGGGTGGGGGGGGGTGCGGGCGGGTGGTTCTGAGTCCTTTTACTGGATCTGCAGGTTGGGAAATCTGTTGTAGGCCCTAGAACTTTTGCAACAGTGTGAGAAATTCTTTGCTATAATTGTTCTCCAGTTTGTGGGTCATCTGCTTGGCAGTTATATGGTGACGTACCGGGGTCCAGCCCCGGTTGGATCCAGGGATTCCCTCAGGATGACGGTGTCAGCGATTTAAAGGGATAGCATCAGTGGAGAGAATCAGAGGCCTAATTATAATTGGTTTATGTGGGAAATCAATATACCGCCACGCTCCAATTACTTTGGCCTGAAGAAAGAGTAGAGACAAAAGGAAAGAAAAGGAGACAAGAAAGAACGACACGGGGAGACCGAGCTTAGTGAGCAGGGTCCATAGCTTTATTTTTACCAGGGGCTTTTATACCTCAAGTTGTACATAGAAGATAATGGGGGATGCAAAGTCATGTAAAGTCAGCAGACCATAATCATTATCGCAAATACGAAGGCTTTGGGTGATTTACATCATCTTCTGGTCAGGAAACCTGCTAAAATTTTTCTTCTGATAAGAATTAGTCAACCAGAAAAACTTATTTTCTCCAAAGGTGACTTTTCTTAGAGTTTAGTACCACTCCCCAAAAGCACTAGACAGAGTTGCATTCCTATAGGGCAAGAGTGTCGTGGGGGTAATCAAGGGAAGAATTTATTAGCTTAGGGGTCTAGGGTTATTATTAACATTAAAGCTTCTACTTATATTTCTTATATATCAACTGTAGTAATCAATACACTCCCAGGAACACAGTGGGTAAGAAATATGGAAACTTGGCAGCAGGCATTAACTCAACAAAGAAATCTTCTATCAGTTCTATTTTAACAATTTTCTAACTCCCCGAGAGGCTCTGCATTGTTAGAATAACTAAGTCTCCTTGTGCCTCACGTGGCTGGGAGGCCGTAAACAATCACATGTGTAGCTGCAAGAGTCCGGAAACCTGTTAGGCAGGTTAGAAGGCTTTCTGAGAGGAACACAATTGGAACACACCTTATAATACCCTGGAGACTTATTAACTAGAGCTCTAAGTTGCTTTTCTTACAGATAAAAATGGTTGGGGATAGCCGCTCATGACTGTCAGAGGAGTTGGTGAAAGTCATGAAGCAGTAAAACAGACAGGCTCAGGACTTGGGGTAGATGCTCAGGCAGGCCCACAGGGGCACCCCTCGAGTTCTGGCTCTCCTTGCCCACCAGAACTCTCCCACATGACCTTGTCATGGGTGGGGACTCCCGTGCTGGCTCCAGGCAGTGACACTAATGCTGATCTCCTCCAAGAGGACTTATGCCACACGCCTTGTCTCCCAGGTCTGCTGCAGCCAGAGCCCCTCTCCGTGTGGCAGATCACTGCTGATCCATGCCTCCAGAGGAGACACTCAAACACTCACAGGCAGGTCTGGCTTAATCTCTCGTGAGGGTCACTGCTCCTTTCCCTCAATGCTGGTGCACACAAGGTTTTGCTTGTGCCCTCCAAGTGTCTCTGGTAGGTCTGAGATTTGATTTTAAATGCGACTGCACCCCTCCTACAGTCTTGTTGTGGCGTCTCCTTTGCCCTTGGACATGGGGCGTCTTTTTTTGGTGGGCTCGAGCATTCTCATGTTGATGGTTTTCAGCAGCTAGTTGCAATTTTGGTGTTCTCGCTGGAGAGGATGAATGCATATCCTTCTACTCCACCATCTTGACAGTGAAAATAGGCAAAACCGGGAAAGGAGTACATCAGGGCTGTATATTATCACCCTACTTATTTAACTTATATGCAGAATACATCATGCAAATTGCCAGGCTGGATGAAACACAAACTGGAGTCAAGATTGCTGGGAGAAATATCTATAACCTCAGATATGCAGATGACACCACCCTCATAGCAGAAAGCAAAGAAGAACTAAAGAGCCTTTTGATGAAGGTAGAAAAGGAGAGTGAAAAAGTAGGCTTAAAACTCAATATTCACAAAACGAAGATCATGGCATCCAGTCCCATCACTTCATGGCAAATAGATGGGGAAACAATGGAAACAGTGACAGACTGTATTTTCTTGGGCTCCAAAATCACTGCAGATGGTGCCTGAAGCCACGAAATTAAAAGACACTTGCTCCTTGAAAGAAAGGCTATGATAAACCTACACAGCATATTAAAAAGCAGAAACATCACTTTTCAACAAAGGTTGATCTGGTCAAAGCTATGGTTTTTCCAGTAGTCAGGTATGGATGTGTGAGTTGAACCATAAAGAAGGCTGAATGCTGACAAATTGATGCTTTTGAGCTGTGGTGTTGGAGAAGACTCTTGGGAGAGTCCCTTGGACTGCAAGATCAAACCAGTCAACCTAAAGGAAATCAACCCTGAATATTTATTAGAGGACTGATGCTAAAGCTGAAGCTCCAATACTTTGGCCACCTGATGCGAAGAGCCAATTCATCAGAAAAGACCCTGACAATTAAAGGCAGGAGAAGGGGATGACAGAGGATGAGATGGTTGGATGGCATCACTGACTCCTTGGACATCAGTTTGAGCAAGCTCTGGGAGATGCTGAAGGACAGGGAAGCCTGGTGTGCTGCAGTCCATGGGGTCTCAAAGAGTCAGACACGACTGAGTGAACAACAACAACAACAGCAACAGCAATAAAAACAAGGGAGTTATAGTGTCATCAGAATTGTTTCTCTACTTTCCTTTGATGTATTCCTCCACAGGTTAGGTGGGATTAGCCCTCAAGTTCATCAGCTTCACAATGCCAGAATCAGAACAAGGCAGTGTTTTTGGATGGCTCAAGTGGAAATGTCCTGGGAAGAATTCTGATTGGCCCAAATTTGAGCATGGGGTCATCTCTGAATCAATATCTGTGACTGGGGACTGGGAAGCATTTAATTGGCCAACCTAGGTCACATGACCTTTCCCTTTTGTGACTGGAGGCATTCTTTGTGGAAAAGAAGATTTGTTACTCAGCTTCTCTTTACTCCTCAGCTATGCCTGAGGAGGAAGATTTCAAGTTTCAAAAAATCACAAACCTATAGGAGCTACCAGTACTCATTAGTGGAAAACCAACTCTGCTTATAATTTTTGGTAACATTAACACATATTTTTATTTATTATGTACCGGGGTCCAGGCCCAGTTGGATCCAGGGATTCCCTCGGGAGGACGGCGGTGGTGACTGAGAGAAATAGAGAAAGACATAAGGAAAGAATTTTGCAGTTAAGAAAATAGAGGAGAGAAAAGAGGCTGATATTCCTTGGTTTACGCAGAAAGCCAATAAAGCCCCAGCATGGGACTTACTCTGTTCACGTAGGCCGCAGGCACCCTCTCAAATAGCGGAAGGTGCCCCACCTTAAGCACCTTCTCGAGTAGGTCTTAGAAGCCCAGGCAGGAAAGTGAACGCAGAGAGCCCTTGCACTCCATGGAATCAGCCTGAATAGGAAAAGGAAAGAGAAAGAACGACATGGGGAGACCAAGCTTCGGTGACCAAGGCCCGCACTTTATTTTCCAAAGTAGTTTTTATATCTTAAGTTGTGCATAGAGGATAATGTGTGTGTGGGGGGGGGGGGTGGCGGCGGGGGGTGGTGTGTAGAGTCATGCAAGGTCAGCAGTCCTTGATCCTTATCGAAGCCAGGCTTTCTTTCTGCAAACTTATCATATGCAAAAGCTTTAGGTGATTTACATCATCTCCTGGCCAGGAGGCCTGTTAACATTTTATGACCCTTTCTTCAGAAAACTTATTTTTCTCTAAAGGTGATTATTCTAAAGTCAGGCACCACCCTCCGAAAGCATTAAAGTTGCATTCCTATAGGGCAAAAGTTGAGAAGCTCTGCATTGTTGGAATATCTTAAGCTTCCCATGCCTCTTGTGGTTGGGAGGCTGTGAATCTGAACAAACCTGTCAGGCAAGCTAGAAAGTCATCAGAGAGGTTTGAATTGAAACACTCCTATTATGCCCAGGAGACTTATTAACTAGAGTTTTAAGTTGATTTTCTTACAGAGAAAGGTGGTCGGGCATAGTCCCCCGTTAATGTCAGCAGAGTTGGTGAAAGTTGTGAAATAGTAAAACAGACAGACTGGTTTTGGGGTAGACGCTCAGGCAGGCCCAGAGGGGCACCCCTCGAGTTCTGGCTCGCCTTGCCCACCAGAACTCTCCCACATGACCTTGTCATGGGTGGGGACTTCCGTGCTGGCTCCCAGCAAGTATTTATACTGACTTGCATAATGTACAATGATTGCTTTTCCCTTCTACAACTCTTTATTCTTGATAGAACATTGGTATCCTCTCAAAATATTCAAACACATCCAGAATATTGATTGTTCTAAGGATTCCCTTGGAGAAGGCAATGGCAACCCACTCCAGTACTCTTGCCTGGAAAATCCCATGGACAGGGGAGCTTGGTGGGCTGCAGTCCATGGGGTCGCAAAGAGTTGGACACTACTGAGTGACTTCACTTCCCTCATTTCACTTACTTCATACTTTATCACTGGAGAAGGAAATGGCAACCCACTCCAATATTCTTGCCTGGAGAATCCCATGGATGGAGGAGCATGGCGGGCCATGGTCCATGGGGTCTCAGAGAGTCGGACACTACTGAAGTGACTAAGCACGCACACAGGCAAGGATTCCCTTGGAGGCATTGTGTCCAGAGCCTGACCTAAGATACACCTGTTCCTCCCTGTACTGCTGCTTTCTTATTCTTTAAAAGTTCCAGGTTTATTGCATTCTGCTTTTCATTTTGTCATGGATATGATGTTTTTCTCTAGTCCACTTGAATATGTTAATTGTATGGTTTTTTAATGGTTCTTTGGCTGCTTGCAGTGTTCCTATTTACTTGGACCTTTTCTTTTCCTGTTTGTTTTGGTCTGTGTCATTCTGGTGATTCGGCTGGCCATCATAATTTGGAGTAGAGCGGCTAAACAGTTGTTTGACAGCCTGAAGTTCTTGAATGATAGACTAAAGATGGGCAATTGGGTGGCAACTGGGGGCTTACCATTTTGTAGGAGATCTCCAGAATGGCAGAATCTTTAAGTCCTCCAACCTCCTCTCTGGAGTGTGTAATCTTCATTAGTATTCTAGGAGTCAAGTATTCAGAGGGCTGAGTGGCTAATGATCTTTAAGTAAATCCTTTTTTACCCCCAGTGAAATCACTCCTTCTTGCTCTCAGTTATTCGAGGGCCTTCTGAGCTAACCTTTCCATCTTCTGGGGTAGGGGAACCATTCTAGGAGACTGAACTTAGGGGAGAGATCTGAGGATTTAACTTAGTCCTTATGAAGATTTTCAACCAACCTTCCTGTTTTCAGCCGCATCCTTTATCCTGGTCTTCAGATATATTGACTGCCTCCAACTCCCCTTTCCCTACTTTGAGAACAATTTTGTATAAGTTAAAGACTATGTAATACTTGATGGTTCAGGTAAAGCATTACAAAAAAAACTGTCTTCTTCTGGTGTTTATTTTTCTTCTAATTATAGAGCATTTTCAAACAATAAAAATAGAAAAAATAATAGATAAAATTATTTAAATAGAAAAAATAATATGATGATCCTTTTGTACCTACAAAGCTTTCAATAATACTTTTCAAAAGGCAGCATAACCGTTTCAATTAGTGTTGTTGTTGTTTAGTTACTAAATCATGTCTGATTCTTTTGTGACCCCTTAGACTATACCCTGCCAGACTCCTCTGTCCATGGGATTTCACAGGCAAGAATACTGGAGTGGGTAGTCATTTCCTTCTCCAGGGAATCTTTCCAACCAAGGATCAAACTCATATCTCCTGCATTGGCAGGCAGATTCTTTACCACTGAGCCACCAGAGAAGCACTTTCAATTAATGGTTACTGGTTAATTCAGGTTTTCTAATTCTTTAAAGTTATTTGATTATTTCCATTATTTTTCTAATCAAATATCTATTTATTAGCCTTGTGTCTAAGAGCTTGTGTCTAGTTCCAGAAACTGTTTCAGACAGTCTGGGTTTGAATCCCTGTTCCCCCATTTAAGCAGTCAATAGAGCTCTCTGTGCCTCAGTTTACTCATCTGTAAAATGGGAATAATAATGTTACTTATTTCATAGCAAAGATTCAAGTAATTCATATATGCAGAGCAGAGCATTTAAAACAGTGCCTAGCATATTGTAACAGTAGTTGCTATTATTATCTAAGTTAAATATATTGGCATGAAATTTTTCAAGGCATTCACTTATAATTTTTAAATTCTCTACTATACTTGTAGTTACATCCTTTTTTCATTCCAAATTATGTTTACTTATGAATATTCTTCTTGATTAGTCTTGCATGATTTGCCTATTTTAATAATCTTTTCAAATAATTGCCTTCAGATTTATTAACCATCTCTATGCTTGTTTTCTATTTCATAATTTTTGCTTTCATCTTTTATATTAACATTCTGCTTTCTTTTCTATCTTATTCTTTTTGTAGGTTCTTTGGTTAAATGCTTATCATATTTATTTTCCTTCTACTCTGCTCTCTCCCTCTTTCTTTCCTTTCTTCCTTCTTTCTCACTCTAAGTATATTATACCCCACAAGTTTCAAGCTGTAATTGTTCACTTCTAAATATGAAATAATTTCCATTGTGATTTTCTATAAAATCCATCATTAGAGATTATTTTAGTTTCCACATATATGTATGTATAATACATTTATTATATATACGTTTATAAATAAACATTTATTTATATATACAATCATTCTTTGGTATCTGTGGAGGATTTGTTTTAGGCTCACCTCCTCCATACCAAAATCTATGATGCTTAAGTACCTTATATGAAATAACATAGTATTTGTATATAAACCATTTTCCTGTATGCTTTAAATCATCTCTAGATTACTTATAATATCTAACAATGTAAATACTAAGTAAAAAATTATAAATACAATGTAAATGTTATGTAAATAGTTGCTAGTGCATGACAGATTCCAGTTCATGATTTGTGGAATTCATGAATGCAGAATCCACAGATAATATGTATAGTTTTTTGGGGGTTGTTTTTGTTATGTTATTAATACTATATAAGTATGATACAGATTCTTTAAAATTTACTAAAGGAGGTCTTTAGTAAAGGTCTTTCCCAAGACCTAGTTTATGTGCTGTCTTTGTGTGCTCTTTGTAAATATTCCATTTGTACTTTAAAAAGCACACCTCTTTTTTCAAGTACAAATGGAATATTCCCTAACATATGGCTTCCCTGATAGCTCAGTTGGTAAAGAATCTGCCTGCAATGAAGGAGACCCTGGTTCGATTCCTGGGTTGGGAAGATCCCCTAGAGAAGGGAAAGGCTACCCACTCTAGTATTTTGGTCTGGAGAAATCTATGGACCGTATAGTCCATGGGGTCACAAAGAGTCAGACACAACTGAGCAACTTTCACTTTCACTTTCCCCAACATACATATATTTGAGGTTCCTCAATTTGTTTATATGTTTTTTTTGTCTTAATTTTTTTCATCTGCTCTAAGGTCTTCCACTGTATGAATTTGACCATTTCTCCTTGAAATTATACCTTTTTATGTTGTGTACATTTTGAGGTTGTGTTCATCTTTTACTTTATAGATATGAAGGTGGAGGAGGAAGAGGCTGGGGTAGGGAAGCTGGACTACAGGAGGCGATGTCAGGATCAGGAAGGTAAGTAAGGTCACTGTGAGAAATTGATGCAAATTCTCAGAGGGTCTAGACTTTCCTTGGATATCTTTATAACAGCCCCTTCAGTTGGGGGAAACTACAGAGCTTATCCCTTTCCCCTGACCCACCCATAGTGTCTACCCTAGATCTGGTGGGACTAGCTTTAACCATATCTTAAAGGGACCATGTGGTCAGGTTGGGGACCGGTAACTTGGATTTTGCTAGGATTATGGCATAGCTTCCCCAATATAAAATCAAACTCGATTTTACAAGCTCTACAAATCATACTAAATGCCAAACATCAACATTTTATAGATTTAAAAAATAGAAGCTCAGTTAAAACCAGTGAAAGAGGGTATTGAGTGGTGATATTTTTGTTGCTCCAGAATTTCTTACCCAGAGACCCTAAGTATCCTACATTCTACAGAAAAGCAGCCACAGAGTTTATAAAGAGGCACTACCCCAACCGTTTTGGAAGGAGATAGCAATCTTCCTGTCCAGCTTGATGCTCCCTGAGCTGCTGTTGATGGAGAAGAATGTGGTGAGGAGCTGGCACTGTCGTGAGCCAAACTACAAGATGTTCACAGGGAGAGAACAGGTCCTATGAGCAAAGAAAGAAGCTTTGGAGTGGGTTAGTGATTCCCTACAGTTCACCAGCTGAACAGCCACACTCTGATGGTTATCGTAGAAAAAACAAGACAAGTTAGATCCAGGGCAAAAACAAAATATGTCCCTGACAGCTATCTCCCCTGATTTTTTTTAAAAGGGTGCTCTTTGCAGTTTTCATAATCATGTTCCCATTCACCATTCTATTCTGCCTTCTCAAAAACCATGCCTAGTTAGTAGAGAAAGAATTTTTATTCCTGCAGTTTCGGTGAGAACACTGAGTCCCAGATGCACATGGTCATACAGAAAGGGAAGAACAAGCCAGGGAGCACCCAGGCCAGCTAACACTGGGTAAAGGCCTTTCTGATACATCTGCTGTTTCCCATTTCCATTCCTGGCCTCAGGGTGGATAATACAATCTCATCATTGAAAGAATCAAGAATGCTAAACCTTTAGAATAGAACTGCCTGCCTGCCTACTAAGTCACTTCAGTTGTGTCCGACTCTGTGCGACCCTTTGGACTATAGCCCACCAGTTTCCTCTCTCCATGGGATACTCCAGGCAAGAATACTGGAGTGGGTTGCCATTTCCTTCTCTAGGGGATCTTTCCAACCCAGGGATCAAACCTGTGTCTCTTTGTGTCCTGCGTTGGCAGGTGGGTTCTTTATCATCAGCGCCACCTAGAGTAGAACTGCTGCTGCTGCTGCTAAGTCGCTTCAGTCGTGTCCAACTCTGTGCAACCCCATAGACGGTAGCCCACCAGGCTCCCCTGTCCCTGGGATTCTCCAGGCAAGAACACTGGAGTGGGTTGCCATTTCCTTCTCCAGTGCATAAAAGTGAAAAGTGAAAGTGAAGTCGCTCAGTCATGTCCGACTCCTAGCGACCCCATGGACTGCAGCCTACCAGGCTCCTCCGTCCATGGGATTTTCCAGGCAAGACTACTGGAGTGGGTCGCCATTGCCTCCTCCGAGAGTAGAACTGCTTACCTCTAAATATTGGTATTCATGGCTTACCTCAAATTCTAGCTTTGCTCAGGCTTAGGGTGGGGGACAGAAGGAAGGAAAAGCATCAGTCATTCTGATACTGGTTCACTAGGAAGTGAGGCTGCACTTCATAAAAATGTCTACCTCACATTTCTCATTAACCCCATTAACCCAAGGGAGACTGAGGATCCAGAAGAGCAAGCAAGGATGTGGTGGGGTGAGCTGGAATTCTAAAGAGATCTGGACACTAACATCCAGGTAACCTTACTCTCCAGTGCCTAGGAATGCACCTGCCAGAGTAGGCACACACAAAATCTGCTTAGCAGAATGGACACCCAACATATCTCTAAAAGGTTTAGACATGCTTCTTCAAGGTTCAGCTTCATGTGGTTTCACTGTGACATGTGCAGTCAGTGATGCCCAAGCATCTGGTATGTCAATTTCAGGAATTTGAATCAAGAGGTAGCCTCTCCTCCAGAAAAAAAACTAACAAACAGCAACAATAGAAAAAAAAAAAACAAAGTTAATGTAGAGCTTGATGTAAGAACACAAAGTCTAATTTCTCAGTCTGCCGCAGTCTTTCAAATTTTAATTGTTGGGCTTCCCTGGTGGCTCAGAGTGTAAAGCATCCGCCTGCAATGCGGGTGACCTAGGTTCGATCCCTGGGTCAGGAAGATACCCTGGAGAAGGAAATGACAACCCACTCCAGTATTCTTGCCTGGAGAATCCCGTGGACGGAGGAGCTTGGTAAGCTGCAGTCCATGGGGTTGCAAAGAGTCAGACACAACTGAGCGACTTCACTTTCTTCCTTTCTTGTTTTCTTTCTTGGGCCTCAAAAATAGTCATGATGATCAATAGTTGCTGATCAGCCCTAGGGAAAACTTCTATCACAAATTAATCAATGTGATATGCCACATTAATGAAATGAAGAATAAAAATTATATGGTCATCTCAATTCATGATTAAAAAAAAATTACTCAACAAACTGGTTATAGAGGGAATGTATCTCAATATAATAAAGGCCGCATATGACAAGCCCATACCTAACAACATAGGAAAGGAAAGGAAAGTGAAGCCTCTCAGTCGTGTCCAACTCTTTGCAACCCCATGGACTGTAGCGTACCAGGCTCCTCCATCTATGGGATTTTCAAGGCAAGGGTACTGGAGTGGGTTGCCATTTCCTTCTCCAGAGGATATTCTTAACCCAGGGATTTAACCCAGGTCTCCCACATTGCAGGCAGACGCTTTACCGTCTGAGCCACCAGGGAAGCAAAGCTGAAACTTTTCCTTTAAGATCAAGAATAAGACAAAGATGCTAACTCTTGCCACTTTTATTCAAAATAGTACTGAAAGTCCTAGCCAGAGCAATTAGACAAGAGAAAGAAAAGATAAGAAGAAGAAATTTTAAAATTTGAAAGGGAGAAGTAAAATTCTCTCTATTTGCAGATGGCATGATATTATAAATAGAAAACCCCCAAAATTCTACCAAACTGTTAGAACTAAAAAAAATTAAGATTTCAGCATATAAAATCAATATACAAAAAATCAGTAGCATTTCTCTATACTAGCAATGAACTGTCAGAAAGAGAAATTAAGAAAATACTTCCATTTTGATATATGGCAAAACCAATACAATATTGTAAAATAAAATAAAATAAAAATTTACAATTGTGTCAAAACCTAGAAATGAATTTAACCAAGGAGATTAAAGATCTGTACACTGAAAACTATAAAACACTGATGGAAGAAATTGAAGACAACACAAATACATGGAAAGATATTCCATGCTCATGGGTTGGAAGAATTAATATTGTTAAAATGTCCATATTACCCGAAGCAATCTACAGATTCAATGGAATCCCAATCAAAATTTCAGCGACACTTTTCCCCACAGATATACATTAAAAAAAAAATCCACAAATTCATATGAAACTATAAAGGACCTTGAATAACCGACACAATCTTGAGCAAGAAGAACAAAGCTTAAAGATCACACTTCCTGATTTCAAACTATATTACAAAGCTATAGTATTCAACATGATATTGGCATAAAACCAGACATATGGATCAATAAAGATCAACAGAGAGCCTGGAAATAAGCCCACACGTATATTAGTCAATTAATTTGCAACAAAGGAGCCAAAATATATGATGGGGAAAGATAGTCTCTTCAATAAATGATGTTGGGAGAACTAAACAGCTACATGTCAAAGAATGGAACGTCCCTATCTTACAACATACAGAAAAGTCAACTTAAAATGGCTTGAAGACTTGAATGTAGAACCTGAAACCATAAAATTCTTATAAGAAAACATAAGGGGTGAGCTCCTTGATATCAGTTTCAGTGATGATTTTTTAAATTTGATATTAAAAGCAAAAGAAACAGGATAAAAGATGAGTTAAACTACATCAAGCTAAAATTGCTTTTGCATAGCAAAAGAAACTGTCAACAAAACAATAAGTCAACCTATGGAATAGGAGAAAATATTTGCAAATCATATATCTGATAAAGGGTTAAGTCTAAAATATATAAAGATCTTATAAAACTCATTTACAAAAAAAAAAGACTACTCCATTTTAAAAAAATGGGAAGAAGGACTTCCTGGGTGGTCCAGTGGTTAAGAGACCGCCTTGCAATGCAGGGGATACTGGTTTGATCCCTGGTCCAGGAAGATCCCAAGTTGCCATGGAGCAACTAAGCCTGTGCACCACAACTATTGAGCCTGTACTACACAACAAGAGAAACCATTGCAATGAGAAGCCCGCACACTGCAGAGAAGAGTAGACCCTGCTCACTGCAAATAGAGAAAGCCTGTGTGCAGCAATGAAGACCCAGTGCAGCCAAAAATAACTAACTAAATAAATAATTTTTTTAATGGGAAGAAGAACTGAATAGAATTCATTCCAAAGAAAACATACAAATGGTCAACAGGTACATGAAAATGTGCTCAACATCATTAATCATCAGGGAAATACAAACTAAAACCACAAAGATATATCACTTCCCAACTGTTGGATGGCTATCACCTAAGACAAGAGATAACAAATGCTGGCAAGGATATGGAGAAAAGGAAACCATTTTGCATCATTAGTGGGAATGCAAATTGGTGCAGACATTGTGGAGATTCCTCAAAAAATTAGTAACAGAAATACTGTATGATCCAGCAATTCTACTTCTGGATATATATTCAAAGGAAATGAAGTCATTATCTTGAAAATGTATCTGTACTCTCATGTTCATTGCAGCATTATTTATAATAGTCAAGACATGGAAATAGCTTGTGTCCGTCAGCAATTGAATGTTTAAAGAAAATGTGATATACACATGAATATTATTCAGCTATTAAAAAAAAAGAAATCTTGTCATTTGCAACATGAATGGACCTTGAAAGTATTATGCTATGTGAAATAAGTCAGAGAGACAAATACTCTTATGATTTCCCTTACATATGGAATCTAAAAATCCAGACATAGAAACAGAGAACAGGTTGGTGGTTGCCAGAGGCCGGAGGTGGAAGGTGGGGAATTGGGTGAAGGTGGTCAAAAGGCACAAACTTTTAGTTATAAGGTATCTGAATGTATGCAGTTATGGTGGCTGTAGTTAATAATACCATATTATACGCTTGAAAGTTGCTAAGAGACTAAATTTTGAAAGTTCTTATCACAAGAAAAAAATTCATAACTTTGTGTGGTGATGGATGTTGACTGAACTTATTGTTGTGGTTGTCATTTTGCAGATATACATATATCAAATCATTATATTATACACCTTAATATAATATTATATGTCAATCATATCCAAATTTAAAAATAATAATAGGGGAAACTGTGGAGGTGGCAGTATGGTTGAACTTAAGTACATGGAACTTAATGTACTATCTGCTCAATTATTCTGTAAATCTAAAATTGTACTAAAGAGAAAGTGAAAGTGAAGTTGCTCAGTCATGTCCAACTCTTTGCGACCCCGTGGTCTGTAGCCTACCAGGCTCCTCCATCCATGGGATTCTCCAGGGAGGAATACTGGAGTGGGTTGCCATTTCCTTCTCCAGGAGATCTTCCCGACCCAGGGATCGACCCCAGGTCTCCCGCATTGCGGGCAGACACTTTACACTCTGAGACACCAGGGAAGCCCAACAACTAAAATTTTTAAATTGTACTAAAAAGCAAAAAATGGGCCAAAGAACTAAACAGACATTTCTCCAAAGAAGACATACAGATGGCTAACAAACACATGAGAAGATGCTCAACATCACTCATTATCAGAGAAATGTAAATCAAAACCACAATGAGGTACCATTTTACGCCAGTCAGAATGGCTGCTATCCAAAAGTCTACAAGCAATAAATGCTGAAGAGGGTGTGGAGAAAAGGGAACCCTCTTACCCCGTTGGTGGGAATGCAAACTAGAACAGCCACTATGGAGAACCTTAAAAAACTGGAAATAGAACTACCTTATGACCCAGCAATCCCACTGCTGGGTATACACACCTAGGAAACCAGAATTGAAAGAGACACATGTACCCCAATGTTCATCATAGCACTGTTTATAATAGCCAGGACATGGAAGCAACCTAGATGTCCATCAGCAGATGAATGGATAAGAAAGCTGTGGTACATATACACAATGGAGTATTACTCAGCCATTAAAAAGAATACATTTGAATCAGTTCTAATGAGGTAGATGAAACTGGAGCCTATTATACAGAGTGAAGTAAGCCAGAAAGAAAAATACCAATACAGTATACTAATGCATATATATGGAATTTAGAAATATGGTAATGCTAACCCTGAATGCAAGACAGCAAAAGAGACACAGATGTATAGAACAGTCTTTTGGACTCTGTGGGAGAGGGCGAGGGTGGGATGACTTGGGAGAATGGCATTGAAACATGTATAATATCATATGTGAAATGAATTGCCAGTCCAGGTTCAATGCATGATACAAGATGCTCGGGGCTGGTGCACTGGGATGACCCAGAGGGATGGTATGGGGAGGGAGGTGGGAGGGGGGCTCAGGATGAGGAACACGTGTTCACCCGTGGCAGATTCATGTTGATGTATGGCAAAACCAATACAATATTGTAAAGTAATTAGCCTCCAATTAAAGTAAATAAATTTATAATAAAAAATTAAAAAAACATTAAAAAAAGCTATTAATTATTTTAAAAATTGTTGACCAACTCAAGACAATATAGATGAAAAACTGATAGTAGAAGGTCTTTCTGGAGAGCTGAGAGGATTCCAGTTGCCTCTTTGAGCACAGATTTAGTGGTGGCTTCTTAGTGGAATTCTGAATTAGGGTCCTTGCTAGCTCTTGAAAATTCTAGCTTACAAAATCATTTTTGAGAAATTCTTGATAACTTGCTTCTCTGATAAGTAGTAGTTCACATGGTCCTTGGTTGTTAGTGAAAATGGCCTTGATGGAAATGCATATGGTTTTCCCATTAACAATCAAAGCTGAGACTTGGCATTTTGGACTAAATCTGTGACCTGCTAAAGGCCTCTCTCCTGGCCCATGTGTCATAAATCATATGTAATTATTGCTGCTCTGGACTAGCAAGAATGGGGAGATGGGAGTCATGCTCATTCTGAAAGAATTCTAACTATAGGCCCAAAGGTCCCCCTTCCAGCAACTGCTGAGTTGGTTCAGAATTGGAATTCGGTCAAGCCCAGTGGCCCCGTCCAGGAATCCCATGTCTTCTAATCTTTTCCGGTGGCCTCAGCTCTTTGTAACTGGAGGATATTAAGGAGAAATGCCAGCTTTCAGTCACTCTGCCTACCCTCTCTTTTATTCTGTGCCCACAGACTGCCGTTCCATTCACATCGGGCTTTCCGTTCCCAGTTACCCTCACAGGAAAAGAGACCAGAAGGGACAGCTTCCAGGCCTGCAAAAGGCCCACTGGGGCTTGCGGCCAGACAAGCCGCAGCAGGGGCTGGCCAGTGCGTGCAGCAGCGTGGACCGTGTCAGCAAGACACGTGAGTTTGGGGAACATTCTGGGAACCATCTGCTGGGGGGTCCAGACAGGGCAGGGCAGGGGAGGGGGACTCGCAGGAGAATGTGAGGAATGCCCTCGTGGCTCAGGCCTCTAGGCCCCTCTGCTCTGCTGCCACAGCAGACCAGCCCCTGCTCAGAGAGTCCCTTCAGTCAGGCTGAGCCCCTGTCATCTCTGGTAACTTTGAGACCTCCGCTCTGGCACATTCCACCTTGATTTCATGGTTTAATTCTCAGAATTATTTCCTGTTTCTAAATTCCTAAGGGCAAATTTCCAGCCACCCTAAGAACCAATAACAAACATGACTGGTGAGAGGTGTTGTGCTCAGTAAATCGAATTCTTTGTTGCATTACCTCCACCCTCTCTCTTCACCTGAGCTTGAAGGAATGGTCTGAAATTGTCTGGGCGCTCTGCACCACAGTTTCCAGAGGCCTGGAGGCTTTCTTCCAGGTCAGCAGAGCCCCTGAGGCATGCCTCTGCTGCTGCAGGAATCAGTTCTGGGCTTGTTAAAAAGCAGTTTTTTGTTCCTTTCTGTGGAAAGAAAAATATCAATCTTGAGAGGAGTGAAAAGACTAGAGCACAGCTGCTGTGACGTTTTATCCTTTTGTGTCTTCCCTGGTTCTAGGGATATGATTTCACCTGCCGCACATCCCAAATCTGTGAAATAAATAGCATCTACTTGGTTTCTACTACACATTTCCATGGTCTTGAACAAAGCAAAATGAGTTATCTTACCATCTGAACCTTCAAAGGGATGTCAGGCAGTAGCAGCCTCTTAACATTCCTGTAGCAGACTGTGACATACACTCGGGCAAAGACCATTTGAGTCACCCCCATCCCATCACGGCCCTGAACAACTGCGGTTATTGGCACCAAGTCTACCAAGGCCTATGACTTCTCCTGTGCCCATGTGGGAGAGGGGTTAACGGGGAGTCCTTTGGCGGTGTCTAATGTAAGAAATGAGCTCTGATACACACATACACACAAACATGCATACACATACATATTTGGGAGTTGGCATATCTGAGACCCAAAGAAGGGCAAGCCTGATAGGGAGGCCTGCTCCCCAGGTTGGGTCTGGATGCCTCTCACTCACTTTCTGGAGCATTTCCCTGTCACCCCAGAACATTCAGGGATGGAGTCACCCTTTAAAAGTGGAGTCTGCTGGGTCCTTCCTCAGTCAGGAAAGAGGAAAGTGGGTTAGAGCTGGTACTCTCTGCAAATGGTATATATTGATGCAACATGGTACTTCACAGAAGTGGTCATGAATGGTGGATTTTGTGTTGTTTGGTTGGTTTCTGGTTGAGTTAAGGGGACACTGGTATTAACTGGAAACCAAAAAGAAGAGAAAGGAGAATCCTTTGGTACATTTGCACATTCAGTCCATTCCCTTCAGCCTGCTGTCCCCATGCATGGCACATGGCATGGCTGTGGAACAGGGGAGACAGTGGGAAGGCATAGGAAGACAGGAAATTTCAGGCCACGTCTTCCAAGCTTGGGTAAAGTAAGAACTTCTTTTAAAGGGAAAATAACTTATTGTAGACTCATGAAAGTGCTTTTGTATATTTGTAGAGCCCCAAGGGACCATAAAAATCCTAGTTTGAGAAATAATATATTAACTCATTAAGGCTTTTTTCCATAAAATATCTTAGAATTTTGAATTATAACATGTTTTATCCTTAGAGCTAATAAAATAAATCTTTTAAAGATTATCTTCAAAATGGAAACACAAACTTTAAAAATTCTGATAGAACCCACCTACCTCTAAGAATACTTTCCAGGCCCCAGTTACAGACATTCTTGATTTAAGGGGGCCACAAAGCCTGCAAGCAAAGTCAACAACCACAGTGGGTTTTCACCCATGGCAGCTGAACTTGTTCCAGCCATTTGTTAGGGGTGGTAGAGGTCCACCCCTCTGTCCTTCCCTTCTTCCAAATCAGAGTGGGCATTGTGTGTGTGATGTAAATATAAACCCTGCTCTATGAGATTCCCGGGTCAGTGACAGTGACCTGAGGAATGGAAAACAAAACAGTGTCCAAATCATTGTACTGCATCATCTAGATAATTGCCTGAATCTGCCACTTTTCTTTGCTGCAGGGCAACTGACCAGATGTGTTTTTCTTCTCTGAGTGCCTTGTCTATTCTGTGAATCCATTCAGACAGCCCAGGCAGGCATTCCAGCTGGCCACAAAGTCCAAGAGGACCTAGCTTTACAGAAGAGAGGAATTGTGCAGAATGGGGTCAGGGGGTAGACCAGGCACAGTGGCTAGACATAGCTAAGCCTGTGTAGTTGAAGGATTGATAGGTGACTCCTTCAGTTCCTGCCTCACAAAACAACAGGAATCCAGCAAGATGATGTGTGTGCAAGAGATGTATACCATGAAATGGTATTTCATAATAATTTTGTTAACTAAATGGGTCACATTAATAAAAATGAGATATTATTATCCTCATCTTCAGATTGGGAAATCAAGGTTCAAAGAGATGTAGCGTGGTACAGCAGGAATCAGTGAAGCTAGAAGTTGAAAACATCAGTAGACTCCAAAACCCGTGTATGCCTCTTCCACTACACTTCTGCCCTTTGTAAGTCATCACCAGTCAGTCATGACCAGCTGGACATGGGCTAAGAATTATATTTTTTCAAGCAGCCAAACTACCTTATGATGAAAGGGATAGGTAGATAGTAGTTACCCCGTAATATAATATGCCATAGCATAGGATTATTTGCCCCACCTCCACCCCTTCCTTCAATATGAATATTATTTTGGCCACCCCTTCCTCCAGTTTTGACTCTAGCAGAACATATACAGAGAATAGAACCATCAAGCTGTGGTGAGAATCAGTAAAAGCCATGCTTCCTTCCCTTGAAAGAATGCATTCTCTGGCTCTGAGAGCCTCTGGAGAAGCTATTAGGAGCAAGAGGGTAAAGAGCAGCTGTAGAAACATGACTGCTCTTTGGCTCTTCTTGGCTGGTGCTAAGAACTGGAGCCAAGATCTAAGAGAAAGGAAATGGGCCAAGCCCAGCCTGGTGTGTAGGCTCTGGGGCCTCAGTGCCTTCATCTGCAGAGTGAAAGATTGGTGTCGCATGAGAAACTGTTGCCGTTTGCCTGGGATAGAGGGCTTTCCCAGGACAAGGGACACGGAACTGTCAGTGCTAAAGTCGGTCAGTTCAAAGAAAGTCAGGATGTTGGTCACGCTGAGCTGTGAGCTCCTAGATAGAATAAAAACAGACCCAAAGTCCTTCACATGGCGCAGGGTACATTACAGGCACTTGACATATGTTACTTCAATTGATTTGTGTTAACCCAGTTTAAAAGCAAGGAGCCCAGATCTTTTTTCCTTTATGAGTAGGCCTCTAGTTTGGCTGTTCTCACTGGTACTGAGAAGCTAATGAGATCCTTCTGGTGGGAGGGGTGTGAAAAAGTATTAAGGTCGTCTTCTACTTGCCAAGCACTGAACAACTCTAGAGTCACTGAAAGATCAAAACCACCAAGATGAGCAGTAGGGGAGAAAGCGGCTGTTTTCTCCCCAGGTGTTTGAGCCTCGTGTGACTTCAAGGCTTTAGGATCAAAAATAGATTTCATATGGTCTTTCCCATTTCTGATAAGGAAGGTGTGAGGGTTGGGACAGAGAACAAATTTATCTCTAAAGCATCTCCTCCACTAAGGGACTCCTGAGACAGGCTTTGTTTCCAACATAGGAACAAAGACAATTGGATTTCTTTTATTTCCTGGAATTATCAACATATACAACATTCAAACAAACAAAAACCCCTATTGGAAGAGAATCCTGAGTTAGTGAACTTTACACCTTAAGGGGAAATTAAGGTTGAAAGTTCAAGTTTGCAAGTGAACCAATTAAAGTTCTGATAAATATAAAGTTATTAGGGCTTTCCTGGTGGCTCAGTGGTAAAGAATCCGCCTGCCAGTGTGGGTGACATGGGTTCGATCCTTGATCCGGGAAGATCCTGCATGCCATGGAGCAACTAAACCCATGTGCCACAACTATTAAGCCCGTGCTCCAGAGCCCGAGGGCTACAACTACTGTGCTCACACGCCACAGCTTCCGAAGCCCAAGCGCCCTAGAGCCTGTGCTCCACAACCAGAGAGGCCATCGCGATGAGAAACCCGCCACTGCAGCTAGAGAGTCGCCCCTGCTCACTGCAACTAGAGAACACCGTGCAGCAAAAAAAAATTATATATATATAAAGTTATTATAACACATATGTTACTTGGATTTACCTTATTCCTTGAGAGTTAGCGTCCTCGCCTCTGCCTAAACTTCTGTGAGTTTCCAGAGGTGTCCAGTCCCAGTAGCACTCCTGCTACAAGACCTGCGTGCTGGGCTCACAGTCTCACCGTGTCTCACTTCTTGTGCCTGTTCTCTGTTCTCACCTCCAGGCAAGCCACAGCTCAGGAATGGGGTTCAGTCCTCCTTTGGTCTCCCCCAAATGGGTCACATACCACATATAAGTGAGGAGCAGGCTTTCTTGAGGTTCAGAACCATAGAGCCTTTTCACCTTGCAGAGATACACAGTTTTTAAAGAGATACTAAATATTTGGGCTTCCCTTGTGGCTCAGCTGGTAAAGAATCTGCCTGCAATGTGGAAGACCTAGGTTTGATCCCTGGGTTGGGAAGATCCCCTGGAGAAGGGAAAGGCTACCCACTCCAGTATTCTGGCCTGGAGAATTCCTTGGACTGTATAGTCCATGGGGTCTCAAAGAGTCGGACACAACTGAGTGACTTTCACTTCACTCACTAAGTATTCCCTTTCTTAAAAATCCCCTTGTCACTTGAAATTTCCTACTGGCTGCTTTTCTCTACCATATTTTTGGCAACTCCCACCTCACCCCCACTGCGCCTCACCAGTCCCATCACATCTCCTGATTCTCTTCAGCCACCTCCAGCCCAGCTTCTCCCCTCCCTCTCAGTACATACACTCACTCCCCTCACCCACTTTTTGGTCACATCTGTTTCCCTCTGCCCCACCTCAGCTCACCACCCACTTCTGCACAGCTAAAGACACACAGAGTTGGATACAACTGAGTGACTGAGCACACACACACACACAACGTATTAACTAAAGTTAATACAGTCTCACAAAGTCTGTCTCGTCTAAGTTTAGCCCTTTAGCTAGACTTAACATTCTTTTATAACTCTTAAACTTGCATTTTTTGAGAAGGAGTACAGAAGAAAATCTCCATGCCCTAGAATTTTGTATAAGGGAGACTCATGATTAAAAAAGTAATTTGATTACAAGTATCAGAACCTCCTGGAGAGGGAAATGCAACCCACTCCAGTAGTCTTGCCTGGGAAATCCCATGGACAAAGGAGCCTGGCAGGTTACAGTCCATGGGATCTTGAAAGACTCAGACACGACTTAGCGACTAAACAACAACAATCAGAAACCTACTTGAGCTGTCTTGAGCAAGGAGGGAGTGAGGGAGAGTTAACAGTTTATACTACATGAATAAAGGAGTTTCTCACAGTCCCAAAAGAACAACCAACCAGGCTCAGCAGGAGGATGAACACCCTCAGTCCCCTCCCTGGGACTCGTGGCCTTCCCCCTGCCTCTTCTGTAAGTCTGCTTTCTTTCTCGCTGTGTGCAGCCTTTACTGCCTCTCCGCACCATCAGCTTTCAGTTTATATGCTCCTTGCATTAGGAAACACCCAGCTATCTCAGAAACCAAATTCAAAATTTCCAGGCTTGAGTCAGGTGTCCAATGAACTGTTCCTGGTTCAATTAACCATGGCCAAGAGGCACAGTTCAAGTACTCCACAGACATAGCCACAGAGCGTCATCCCTTGGGTGAGGGAGTGTATGGGCCAGCAGATGACCCGAAGCTACTGATGGGACAATTCCCGCAAACACTACAGGTTCGCAAATTCTCTTCCCTGCCTTCCCAGAGAGCACATTTTGAGTTTATGGACTGCTCTCTAGGAAAAAAAGAAAAAAAAAAAAACCCTACTGTCCATGAAACTAGGACTTGGGGCCTTCCTGCCTTCTCTTGAAGACCGCCTCAGATGAATGCAGGCATGACTTGGAAGCCCCCCGTTTCTGTCTCTCCCACTCCTCAGAACTTGGGGGCCTTGAACTGTTCTTGATCCCCTTTGTTGCTGTTGTTCAGTTGCTCAGTCGTGTCCAATTCTTTGTGACCCCATGGACCACAGCACACCAGGCTTCCCTGTCCATCACCAACTCCCAGAGCTTGCTCAAATTCATGTTCATTGAGTCGGTGATGCCATCCAACCATCTCTTCCTCTGTCATCCCCTTCTCCTCCTGCCTTCAATTTTTCCCAGCCTCAGGGTCTTTTCTAATGAGGCAGCTCTTCGACAAAGTATTGGAGCTTCAGCTTCAGCATCAGTCCTTCCAGTGAATATTCAGGGTTAATTTCCTTTCAGATTGATTGGTTGGATCTCCTTGCAGTCCAAGGGACTCTCAAGAGTCTTCTCCAACACCACAGTTCGAAAGCATCAATTCTTCAGTGCTCAGACTTCTTTATGGTCCAAATCTCACATCCATACATGACTACTGGAAAAGCCATACCCAGCTCCATTTCCTTGTTCACGGCTTCTTTCTGCTGAGGCTGGTCCCTGCTGATATACTCATGAGTGTTAAGCAGTGAAATTCATTCACCTGGCGAATGTTTATTGAATGCCCATGCTGTGAACTCTTTTCTGGGGCCAGTAACACAAAGCAAGACAGACCTTGACCTCACCAAGGTGGGTGTCCAGTGACTCATGTGGAGCCTGGGAGAGAGTGCTTCTGAGAAGACTTTGAGCTGAGGACCCCAGGCCCTCACACTGACTTCCTGGTGGTCTTAAACACCTCCTGGGTCTTCTAGGAGTTGAATACCTGCAGGTTGCAGTCCAGTTGCAATCCAGGTGATTTTTTGCTTTGCTCAACTAACTGGACAGGTACCCACCTCCTTGCCACCAGTAAAAGCACAATTCTCTTTGCTTCTTTTTGTGTGTTTCCTCAAGCTTGGTCCTGCCAAAGCTGGATTTCTCCCAGAAACTGCTAGTTTAGTCCACTTGGGCCATCACTGTGTAACTGTTGCTGTGAGCTCTCGACCAGAGGGGCTCTTATCTGCAGCCTCTCTCATTTGGGGATGAATTTGCGTGTGGGACGTGGAGTGCATTGGAGATGCAGTGAAACCCTGAGGCATGAACCCAGCACATCACTAGTTTTCTGTGGACCCGAGGGAAGGAAGATGGGGAGGGGTAGCATGGGAGTAGTAGTGTTCAGAAGTGAGAAGGATTGAGCTCTTGGAATGTTATGAGGGAGGAAAATGTCAGACCTGTTGGCGACATCAATCATAGCAATGTTTACTGGGTGACTGGCATATGCCAAGCACTGTGCCAATCATGTCACATACATCATCTCATTTGATGGTCACCATAATCCAGTAAAGCAGGGGTGACTATTCTCACTTTATAGATGGAGAAACTAAGGCTCAGTCTGCTGAATGCTTTGCCAAGATCCCACTGCCAGTAATTATCAGAGTCGGGAGTTGAACCCAGGTCTGAGCTCTTAAAGCACCACACGAATAAAGAGAATCCTCTGGCGTCCTTGGTGATCTCTCTGTGGGTGTTCCTCTGGGGTTTCGAGATCAGACACAGCCGCTGACTCAGTGTGGCGTGCAAGGTCTGCCCAGCGGTGTTCAGAAGGAAATGGGCTGGTGCCAGCCACAGTGCAGTACAAACAGTAGCCTGAGACCCTTTAGGGGCCCATCTCCTCGCTGCCCTGCCCTGCCAAGGAGCCCGCCAAAGCAGGAACTCCTTGGTGGTGGCACTTGCTTGGGGCGTCCGACCTAACCACACAGCCCTGAGCCTCTGCTGCTATGTTCTCGGGTTTAAAGTGGGCACGCTTGATCTTTGAGTCTCGGCCTGAACATGTGGTAAGGGAGCCAGTGGCAGAGGCAGGGGGTTTGGGGGTTGCAGTGCTGGGTGAGGGTGTCAGCAAACTGCTCTCCTCTAGGCTCCCCTAATTAGGGGCCCAGTTGGGCCTTCTGTGCTATAAACCAGTTCTCAGATTTCTCATCCGTGAAGTGTTTGGATTCAACCACCGCTCAGCTTTCTCCCAGGTCTGAGACTTGGCAAACTCAGGGTTCAGAGCTTCTTGGAGCAGCAGCCACTCATGACCTCTAATCAACCTTGGCACATTCTAAGTACTCAGTAAGTACTTGTTGAACTGAACCCAGGAGATTAGGAGTTTCTCAGCAGAGCAAAATAATTCCCCAGGGGGGTTCACCACTTACCCTGAATGACCAGTTCCCCTGTCCATGGGCTCTCTCTCAGAAAACACCCACCAAGTGATATTTGGCATTTTGTCTTGGAAGCAGACTTAGATGGAAAGGATCAGGAGTTGGGGAAGGGGAGAAACCAGCTTCAGGGGACATTATTGACCAAGGGCAGTTGCTGTGAAACCTGAGACCCCACAGCACCTCTCCTCATACCACCCCACCTCCACCCTGGGGCTGGAGGACTGAGAGAGGCTGGGCCAGGACCTGCTCCAGCCAGCTCACCTGCAGCCAAGGCCCTAAGGAAGTTCCGGGGAGTCTCAAGGAAAATCCTACCTCTGCCGTTATAAAGGGGCCTGAGGAGAGGTGCCCGGGCTCCCCTAGGGCCCCCAGGCTTGGCGGGAAGGGCTCATGGGGGAGGGGGCAAAAGGGCAGTCCTGCCAGGCCTCTCGGCGCCTGCAGGTGCCACCCCCCTGCTGCTGTGGAGACCTGGCTGCCTGCGAGAGGTTCTGCTCGGCCACCGAGACCTTCTCTCCCCAGTGCATCTGAAAACCTTAGGGTCTTTCCTCTTTTGCTCACTGCTCACTTGCTCTCTCTCTGTCTCTCTCGGTCTCTCTCTCTCTCTCACACACACACACACAATTCTCCTATACTCGGAGGATCTTTAATGCACTCTGGATAGTTTTTCCTCTCACGTTTACTACATCTTCTCACATAACGCTCTCCCCACTTCCCCAGTCTTTCACATATTCCTTCTCTCTCTCTCCCTGTCCCTCCCTCTCTCTCTCCCTTTCCCTCTCTTTCCCTCTCCCTCTTCTCCTCTCCCCTCACTTCCCCTGGTGCTTAACTGGAAACAAAAGTGAGTTTGTTGAGCCCTGCTGGTGGGGAAGAGGAGCCAGCGGCAGCAGCCAGGGTGGCAGCAGCGGAAACAGGCTGGGGCCAGAGGCAGTGTCCACAGCCGGAGACCCCAGCGCCCAGCTCTTCCGGGCTACAGGTAATCCTTCAGACAGAGCTGGCTCAGGCGTCCTGCTCTTTGTCCTGTCTCATCCTTTCATACCAGCTCCACTTATTTGCCTTCTAATTTGGCCTTGAAGGGGGAGGGGGATTGAAGATTTAGGGAATGGCAGGCACAAAAGGTCCAAGGAGTCACGTGCTTTCCTCCTCGGAGAACTGTGTATGGTCTGATGTGGCTGGAATCCAGGACATGTGGGGTCAAGCAAGGGTAGCTGAAGTTAGAATATACAGGGTCCAGGGTGGCTGGGGTGTCTGGATGAGGAATGTGACAGAACCTACCCAGGCAGGTTCGGGCCAGATCCATGATGGATGTTTTGAGCCATGTCATAGACCCTACGCTTTAGATCCTAGACAGCTATTGACTATTTTTCACCTGAAGAGTAACATGACCAAATATACATTTGAAGAAAGTAGTACTTGAACTCTCATACCATGGAGAACTGGTTTACCCTCTCAGAATAAAGCAGTCCTAGCCTTCTCCCAATTTAAGGAAAAAATAAGGTTATTTGTTCAACTGTTAAATTTTCTTCTATAAAATTTCTGTAAACCTTTGATGCCTGCCAACAAGTATCAATAATCAATAAAGAGGATGTAAGTTTAAAGTAGTAGAAAAATTCAGAAGTAAAAAATCATTTAAGTAAATTCAGTTATTTAAGCTACATACAGATAAATTGGTAGTATTTTCTGCTAGTAAAATTATTTCTAACTCATATGCACAATATTTTATGGTGCTGCCCCCCCAGAATACCATGACTCCCAGGAGTGTGCCAAAGGAGCAGGTTTGAAATGCCTTTAAAGCTAACTCTCCTGCTATCTAGGGCACGGGATGGATGGGGCAACCAGAGACAGTGGGAGCAGTAGGTGGTTCTTGTGCTGACAGGAATATGAGACAATAAAAACCTGAATAAAGGTGGTGGCAATGGTGGGGAAAGGGAAGGGAGCCAAAAAAATAGTCAGGAAGTGAGTGAAAGAAGTTAGTGTCTGATTAGACATGGATGATGAGAGACAAGGAGGCTTCAAGAGTGAGCCCCAAATTTCTCCTCTAGATGGCTGGATAGCTAGGGGCACCATTAATCAAAACAGAGGAGGATAAGGCTGGGGTGACAGAAGAAGAGAGGCAGAGCTATTTTGAATATGTTGAGGCTGACTTGAGAAGACTGCTAAACTCACAGATGGAGCAGTACAGTTGGCCGTTGGAAATGCTCAGTACAGTTAGGACCTAGAGACGCTGGTGACCTTGGTTATAGGATGATACCAGAAAGAATATGAGATGGTCCAGGAAGAGTGTAGAAAGAGGGGAGACAAGAAGGCCAAGGAGGAATCCTGAGGAAGATCACGATTTAAGTGAGACATGCAAGAGGTGCCAGGTAAGGACATTGAGAAGGAGTCCTCAAAGAGATAGGAAAAAATATCTAGAAAGTACTACCTTAAAGCAACCAAGAGCATTTCAGTTCAGAGGATGCAGTCAGCATCACTGATATCCCAGACAGATAAGCCAGACCATAGCTTCAGAGTGCTGTTGATTATTTTATTTTTATTGACTTACTGATTTGAGAATGAGACAAAAAGAGAGACCTGAGAACAGAGTTAAACTTGGGTGCTTAGCATAAATGAGATTAGCAGGGTACAGTAGGGAGTAGTAGGGACTGTGGCAAACGAAAATGCACATGCTTATCCGTCACTCAGCTCGAGCTGATTGTTGCCAAGTAGAAATACGGGCACTGTCATCAGGGTGTCTGGATTTTCAAGAAAGGTCTCTAGATTTTTACATGAAATCTCATAATTCTTTATGTTAGCAACAATTAAAAAAAAACTATTATAGTCTATGAGAGCTGAATTAAACACATCTTTGTGCTGCCAGTTTAAAATCTCTGCCTTAGTCAACGTCCTTAGTGTGGTGGGGATGAACCAGTTGCAGCATATTGGGAAGTGATTGGTAAGGAGGAAGGAGAGACCTTCCTCCTTAGTGAGTGTTAACCACCTCTTCAAGAAGTTCAGGGGAGAGAAGGGAAAAAGAGAACAGGATCAGGTAGGAAGAGCTGTTTACAGGCTGAGAGGAAAAGGGTGGAGGAGAGAAGGTGAAGACCCAGGTAAGGAAAGGCTGGTTGAATAAATAAGAATCCAGTAGAAGGGAACAGATAGGGCCAGAGATGGGCTAGAGGAAGAATTCTTTTGCTCAGAGAGAGACTGCAGCAATGCTAAGGACACAGAAGGACTGGAAGGGAGGTAGTTGATGGATTTCATGCCTGGAGGCCTTATTTTCTAGGTGAAGTGGGGTAGGAGATGCATCAAGAGGCTTGCTTAGAGGGACATGGGAAAGGACACTGACGAGAATGAATGGAAGTGACTGCACTTCTGAGACCTGGTAACAGTGGGAACCCTCGTTTGTACAGCTGGGTGGTTTTATGCAGAGGGGCTCATGAGCCTGGGTGCTAGCGCTGATGGCAAGGGGAATTAGCACCTGTTATGTTCCAGGCCCTGTGTCTTGTGTATTATTCTTCCTATCTGATTTATTGGGACAACAACCTTGTTCGCTCAGATTGAATTCACTCCTGAGTAAGTAGCACCTCTGAGATTCACACTGACATCTAGCTAGATTGAAAACCCAGCGGGCGCCTTGCATCCACCGTACCATTGTGTACCACGCTGCCTCTCCCTGCACCCCAGGACACACCTGCAGAGGTCAAGACTGGGCCAATTAGTTCTTGTTTGGGCATCAGCTGTCTGGTGTTACTGGGAAGTCAAAGAGTAAGAGGGTAGAGTCTGTGATGAAACAGTAGCTAAAATTATTGACTGTTGGGAGTCAATGGGGAAATAAGGGAGGGCCAAAGGGGATGATAAACTGAGGAAACAGAGAAGCTTGGAGGGAGAGGAAGACTTGATGAAGCCCAAAGACAGTCAAAAGCAGAGACATTACTTTGCCTGCAAAGGTCCATATAGTCAAAGATACTGTTTTTCCAGTAGTCGTGTACAGATGTGACAGTTGGATCATAAAGAAGGCGGAGTGCTAAAGAATTGATGCTTTTGAAATGTGGTGCTGGAGAAGACTCTTGAGAGTCTCTCAGACTGCAAGGAGATCAGTCAATCCTAAAGGAAATCAACCCTGAATATTCATTGGAAGGACTGGTGCTGAAGCTGAACCTCCAATACTTTGGCCACCTGATGCAAAGAGACTAAAGAGACTCTTTAGAAAAGACCCTCATGCTGGCAAAAATTGAGGGCAGGAAGACAAGGGGGTGGCCAAGGATGAGATGGTTGGATGGCATCACTGACTTAACGCATATGAGTTTGAGCAAGCTCCAGGTGTTGGTGAAGGACAGGGAAGCCTGGTGTGCTGCATGCAGTCCATGGGGTCACAAAGAGTCGGACACAACTGAGCAATTGAACAGCAACAGCAAAAGAGAGTCAGTGAGAGACTGAACCAGGGCAGAGGCAATGGAATTGGTGAGGAAGAAAAGGATTCTCAAAAACTTTTAATACAGCAATGGAGCTGAGAGAAAGAGGTGGGATGAGAATGATCCAGGGTGTCTACCTATGCAGTTGGGTAGATGGCCATGCTTTTGATGTCACATGATATGTGTCTCTGGCTCTGGCTCACCATGCTCTGGGTACCCTGACCAGCACGCTCTACCTCAGACCTTAGGCGTACTCTCAGCACTTGTAGAAGTGGCTCATTCTCATTTTTCAAGTCACAGGTCAAATATACCCTCCTCAGAGAAGACTTTCTTGATCTTGCTATCTAATGTAGCTTCATGGTCTTTTCTTTTTTTTTTTTCAGAACACTTATCACTGCCTGCAATGACTGTTTATAGATTTGTTTACTTGTTTATTGTCTGTATCTGCCACTGGAGAGGCTCAGGAGATCAAGGATATCTGGGCCTTCTTCACAGCTTTGCTTCCTTGCACCTAGACCAGTGCCTTACACATAGTAGACATTCATTAAATATTAAGCGAGAGAAAGAAGGAAGGGAGGGAGCATGGGAGAGAAGGAGACAGGGAAGACTGGAGAAGTATGTTTGGGGAAGGGTACGTGTTCTGTGTTTGAGTGCTGACCTGAGGTGCCTGAGAGACCCCCAGGAGGCAACACCCCCTGGGCAGCTGGAAAGCAGACTGGAAGGTCAGGGACAGACTGTCATCTTGCCCGTGAAGAAGGTGGGCCCACACAGCACACTGGTGCAAGCACATCCTTTCACAGGGCTGATCGTCCCTTTAAGGCCAGTGTGGGAGGTGACTCTTTGGGGCCCAGTGGAAAAGGGATCCCTCTATTATTCTGAAGTTGGGACACAGTTTTTCTCACCTCGCTTATCTGTTCTGTTCCCTATCCTTACTGCTGCCCTGGCTTTGGCCATTTTCCATCTTTCTTCAGTGTCGGCTACAAGTCCCTGGAATCTGAAAACAGACTAAATCCTCTCATCTCTTTTATCTGGGAGAATATCCCACCCATATCCAAATCTAGCTTCACCCAGAAGGTGGACTTAGTCTTCAGTTCAGTTTAGTTCAGTTGCTCAGTCGTGTCCAACTCTTTGCGACCCCGTGAATCACAGCACACCAGGCCTCCCTGTCCAGCACCAACTCCCAGAGTTCACTCAAACTCACATCCATCGAGTCGGTGATGCCATCCAGCCATCTCATCCTCTGTCGTCCCCTTTTCCTCCTGCCCCCAAATCCCTCCCAGCATCAGAGTCTTTTCCAATGAGTCAACTCTTCCCATGAGGTGGCCAAAGTACTGGAGTTTCAGCTTTAGCATCATTCCCTCCAAAGAACACCCAGGGCTGATCTCCTTCAGAATGAGCTGGTTGGATCTGCCTGCAGTCCAAGGGACTCTCAGGAGTCTTCTCCAACACCACAATTCAAAAGCATCAATTCTTCGGCACTCAGCTTTCCTCACAGTCCAACTCTCACATCCATACATGACAACTGGAAAAACCATAGCCTTACTGAATAGGAAATACTTTCCCCTTGCCCTTGGCTCCTGCTCCATTTCAAGGGCCTCCACCTCCCACAGGGCACTCAGCAGAGCTTGCTGCCCTCCTTTTGCAGGGTCTCCAGCTGCTGAGCAGCTCCAGGACATCCTGGGGGAGGAAGATGAGGCTCCCAACCCCACCCTCTTCACAGAGATGGACACTCTGCAGCATGATGGAGACCAGATGGAGTGGAAGGAGTCAGCCAGGTGAGTCCCTCCCTGGAGGGCGGCAGAGGGGGGCTTCCCACGGCAATCTGCCTGGGCCCAGGCTGAGCTGACCAGGGGCACCTTGAGTCCTGCCAGGGCACTGCCTGGCCCCCAGAGACCCACCTACCTGCCTTTCCTTGGTGTCCAGAATTGGTGTGGACACTAAGGAGCAAACAGAAACGTATGACTGTTTCATCCTTGAAGAAATGAAAATCCAGGTGGGAAAGTAGAACAGACACCCGTGAAACCATGAGAGAATAATACAAGGGCATATGTCTTTTCACGTCAAACTAAATGTTGTGAAAGGGAGAGCACCAAGCAGGCTGGGATAGATGCAAGTGCTGCCTGGAGGAAGGTGAATGTGTCCTGGGAAAAATCCAGTCGGGCACTCCAGTGGGCACTGAAGCAAAGGGACTTGGTAGAGTTTGCGGCAGGACAAGCAGAGTGGACCTATAGAGGCACATGGGGATCAGAAGGAGCTGTGTGTCGGGGCGACAGAAGAGAGAGCAGAGCCAGACGGCTGGAGGGGACCCACACAGTGAAGTCACGGGAGCCAGCAGAGAATCAGGGTAAGGAATAGTGCTGACCGTGCCCCGTGCCTGGGGCACAAAGACCTCTGAACTAGATCGATAAGCAATGCCAAATGCTGCCCAGGGCCCAGGGAGAAGGCAGGATATAGGAAGGGGCAGCAGGAAGGGCTGGCAAGAAGAGGAGGAGCCCTGGGACAGAAGTTGAGAGTCTGGAAGACAGAATATAACAACATTCTCCAACTTTTTTGTACTAATGCCCCCACACCCAAATTTGTAATTAAAATTAACTTTGCTCAAATAGAATTAAATAATTTTTCCTAATGAGAGAAATGCAATGCTAAGAAATTATATTTTTTCAGGTAGGGTTGAGCTTTGGAGCCCTACAAACAATATTTTAAACTTTTTTGCTCTCCTAAGAATGCATTTTTGCCCCCTGGGGCTGATATTGCCCCAGTTGAGAATGCCTGGACTTACTGCCAGCTGCGCCCAAGGTGGCTCTGCCTGGGGGCCACCACAGCACCCAGAACCTGGCAGCTGCCCCAATCAGAGCCTGGGCCCCATCCTCATCTACCAAACTCACTCACCTCAGTAGTTGTTCTATAGAACGAAGAGCAGATTTTGATATTGCCAAGCTTCACCCCCTCAAGTCTTTCCTGGGAGGAAAAAGAGGCCATTGAGTGACTAGCAAATTCCTGCAGGCCTCAGAAGCATTGAATTCCTAGCCTCATGGCTGGGCCCAATCCCTGTCAGGAAGGTATGGAGCCTCTTCTTATCAGCCCATTCAAGGAGCCCTTACTACATGCTAACAATTCACAGGCTCCTCTCATTCAATCTGCACAATAACCCTGGGGAGGCAGGAAATATTATTATCCTTATTTCATAGTTGAGGATAGTGAGATTAATAGTCAGATCAATGCAAGAGTCAGAGCATGCAGGTAGCCAAGTCTGGATGCCAGTCCAAGGCTGTCTGAGTCTCCAACTTGAGTGCATAGGTGCTTCCTCATGTTTTTCCCATTTTCCCAGCCACCTCTCTCCCCTTCCTTCAACTTCTAGGGACTCTGTTCTGATTTCCAGGGGAGGACTTAAGTCTGGAGGGAATTTGACTGCTGTGAGAGATAAACAGGGACAGCCACAGAGCCCAGGACATCCATCTGGGGCTGATAAGTGAGGGGAGGATATTTCAAATGCCCAGGGCCCAGTGTGGGCTACTGTGGCTTAATGCCTCTGAGGGACTTATAACTCCCTGGGCAAATGCCTTTCTTGTCCAAAGTGGGGCATATTGAGAGAACAAAAGTTGAGAAAGGCCTTCTCCAATGCCCAGTAGGAAGAGGGTGACTTCTCCCCATCCTGGGCAAGGTATGCATTCAGAACCCCTGGCAGGCCCCCATGAGTGCCTGTCACTCGCACACACAGAACCTTTTCTGAGAAGGCCTGGGGCCCTCAGACACATGGCTGTTGCCATAGATGAGATACCCAGTTTCTAATCTGAGTGTGGAGCCTTAGAGCCTTGCACACTATAGACCCTGAAAGGAAAGTGATAAACTGTAGATAATGATGTTTGTGGAAGAAGGCCCCTTATGAAATATAAAGGGGCCTGACATTGCCGTCTGCAATGGGTGTGGGTGTTTCTCCACAGGCAGCTTTCCAAGGACAGTATTTGAAGAGACTTGAGAAGGACCCCCAGTATAACCCGAGCAGCTCCTCACACCCACAGTGAGAGGAACCTGGAGGCAGGAGGAAGTCTAACAGCTGAACCCAGTGCCAGGCTGATGGAAAGAGTAACATCTTGCGGGTCATTTTTGAGGAAGGAAGAATTCAGGGGAGAACCACTCAGTCCTCCTTATCTTGAGCTCCTTTCTCCACCCTTCTTGCCATTCCCTTCTCCAGGGGATCTTCTCTGTCCAAAGATCAAACCTGCGTCTCCCACATTGCAGGCAGATTCTTTCCCATCTCTCCAGCTCACCCTGGCTGGTTTGCAGCTCACTCTTGGAGGTCTGGGCAGAAGGCCTCTGCAGAGGTCAGAGACAAGATTTGGTTGCTGGCCAGCCAGTCCAACTTGGCCTGGACAGCGGTACTAGAGGCTCCTCCTGGCAGACTGCAACAGGAGAGGTGCGTGGGGGCCTGTTAGGGGCCTGTCACCCCCACCAGAGAATGGCAAGAATTGCCCTCAGCTGACAGGCTGTGCAATCTACTCAGGAAAGCCAGAGGTCTCAGAAGTTTCCAGAATCTAAGAACCAGCAAATCCCAGTGGGTTCTGAGCCTCCTTGGAATAACAGGAGAAATGATAGGAGGCAGGAACAACCCCTCCCATGGACACTCAGACCCTGAGAGGGTTGCAGGTCTGTACCCACATCAAAGAGATTGGGGGAGGGCACCCTTTAACAAAAGTATTTAATTTGTTGGGAGAGTGCTTGCTTTATTGAGTTAGGAGATTAACAGATGAAAATCTCAAATCCGCAAGGAATTTTCCCCAGCACTGCTTTCTGGGGGTTATTAATTTAGGGGGATGTTTTGGGCCCTTAGAGAAGGAATCACCACTGGACAGATTTAAACGGCTTTTTGAGCTCCGCTGAGCCTGGTCCCTGTGTGGATGGTTGGGAGTGTGCATGTGGGCGTCATTTCTAACGTGATCAATGCTGGTAGGTCAGGCTGTTAATAAAATAGATTTTTATTAAGTTTGTCTCTTTAGGGTTCCCGGGAGGGGAGTGCAGCTGGCTCTTTGCTGATACTGACCTTGCCTGAAGGGAGGGTTGGATGGGTGGGGTTGGGGGGACTCCCTTACTGTGAGCAAACAGTTTACCCAGGATTCTGTTGTCTCTCAAGCTTGGATCCGCCTGGCCGCAGGGGAGGAAGGGAAGGAGGATGATCTGAGCTGGAAGCCAGGCAGCGCGTGGAGGGGCTTTTGGGGTTACTCAAAAAATAGACATTGGAGCCTTCCCTGCACTCTGAAAGCTAACTCCAGATCCAAGTTGCCTCTGACCTCAACTCAGCAGACCTGAGCTGAACTTGCCAGAATGTTCTTATAAGGCACATACGCTTTGAAAATATTCCTGCCATGATCAGGAAAAGGCAAAAAGAGGGGCAGGAGAAGTAGGTCGGCTTAGTTGCGTCAGACCAAATCAGTACATTTTCAAAAGCCCTGAATGGTTCTCCACACACAGGCAGAAATGCTTTCTCACTCTGTACCTGATGGAAAAGGAAGCCTGAATTTTTTTTCAACCCTGAAACTGCTCTTGCTTACAGCCTTGTAGAATGTTCTCCTAACATCATCTGCCCTCTTCGTCTGCACCTCAGTCCTCTGGTCTAGCCACTCACCTGGAATCACCCTTAAAGGGCCTAAGATGCCCTCTCTATGTAGAAAGCAGAGGAGGGAGCTGAAAGTTCTTAGCGCAGATATCAACAAATGTCACTCATTCATTCAACTACTATTTAGTAAGCATTTACTGTAAGACGTGAGCCACATGCTTAGAGGTCCAAAAAACATGGCAGATGCCATGCCTGTTCACTCAGACTCTCAGTCTAATGGAGCCCGCAGGTAAATAACTTGACACTTGGTGATGGGGTGCTAAGAAAGTGCAGTGTAGGGGCGCCTAATCCAGACAGAAGGGATCAAGGCAGGTGTACAGGAAGAAAAGCTGTTCACATAGACCCCTGAAGGGCGAGCCAACGCTGGCCAAGAGAGGGCACAGAACGGGGACGAGGCCCCTGGAACAGGCGGAGCAGAAACAGGGCAGAAGTTCCCCGTAGCTGCCCTAGATAGAGTGGGTAATGATGCGGCCCCTGTGCAGACCATGTTGTGGAGTTTGCACTTGATGCTGAGAACTTTGGAGGACCACTGTGGGGTTTGGGCTGGGAGAGGGACAAAACTGTCTGCTTGAGAGAGATCACTCAGGCTTCAGTGCGAGGCAAGCCTGGGCTGGTTAGGAGGCTGGTCCGGGGAGAAGTGATGAGCTGATGAGGTGAGGTGGTTCCCATCTGAATCAAGATGTTGACAATGGAAATAGAAGGTGTGGACTTGAGACACATTTTTTGATATATATGTGTGTGTGTATATATATATATATATATATATATATATCTGCATTTCCTTTTAAATATACTTTATTTAAAGCAGTTTTAGATTCACAGAAAAATCGAGCAGAAGGTAGAGTTCCCATGTGTCCCCTGCCCCTACATATTCATAGCCTCCCCCATTATCAACATCCTCCACCAGAGTGGTGCATTTGTCTCTGCTGATGAACCTTGCTGTTGTTCAGTCACTAAGTCATGTCCGACTCCTTGCAACCACATGGACTGCAGCATACCAGGCTCCTCTGTCCTCCACCATCTCTTGGAGCTTGCTCAAATTCAGTCCATTGAGTCAGTGGTGTTTTCTAACCATCTCATCCTCTACTTCCCCATTCTACTTTTGGCTTCAATCTTTCCCAGCATCAGGGTCTTTTTCAAGGAGTCAGTTCTTCACATCATGTGGCCAAGATGTTGGAGTTTCAGCTTCAGCATCAGTCCTTCCAATGAATATTCAGGGTTGATTTCCTTTTGGATTGACTGGTTTGATCTCCTTGCAGTCCAAGGGACTCTGGTCTTCTTGAAAATGCAATTCAAAAGCATCAGTTCTTTGACATGCAGCCTTCTTTATGGTCCAACCCTCATATCTGTACGTAACTACTGGAAAAACCAGTAGCTTTGTTGCTTTTTAATACTCTGTCTAGATTTGTCGCAAATTTCTTTCCAAGGAGCAAGTGTCTTTAACTTTCATGGCTGCAGTTAGCGTCTGCAGTGACTTTGGAGACCAAGAAAATAAAACCTGTCACTTTTTCCCCTTCTATTTGCCATTAAGTGATGAGACCAGATGCCATGATTAATGCTGAGTTTCAAGCCAGCTTTTCCACTCTCCTCTTTCATCCTCAAGAGACTCTTTGGTTGCTCTTCACTTTCTGCCATTAAAGTGGTATCATCTGCCTATCTGAAGTTGTTGATATATTTTTGATGAACCTAAATGGACATCATTACCACCCAAAGTCCATAGTTTATATTGGGGTTCATATCTGTTACTGTACTTTCTATGGATTTGGATAAACGTGTGGTGACATGTATCCACCATTTTAGTATCACATGAGGTAGTTTCACTGCCCTAAAAATTACCCATGTTCTGCCTATTCATCCCCTTTTCCTTCTTAATTTTTGGCAACCACTGGTCTTTTTATTGGATTTGAAACATATCTTAATAGGACTTAATGACAGATGGCATGTGGGAGAGAAGGATAATCAAGGAGATGCTCAGGTTTCCAGCTTGAGCAAGTTGTTAACTCATGGTCTCAATTTAGGAAATACAAGAGGAATAGTAAGGTTTTGTTCTGTTGGGTGTTTTCTTTTCTTTAGGGGAGGTTGGTGATGAGTTCCATTTTGAACATGTTATGTGTGAGGAAACTCCAAGTGGAGATGTCCAGCAGATCACCATGTAGACACAGAGGTCTGGAGTTCAGTAGAGAAGCATAGGTTTGTGAGTCATCAGAATCTAAATGGAAATCAAAAGAAAGGATAAGGTTGTCCCCAATGTCTATGAAGTGAGGAGAGCACCCGGGACAGAACCCCCAGGAACAGTAATATTTGAGATGGGCACAGAAAGCAGAACCCACAATGGAGACTGAGAAGGAGCAGCCAGAGAGGTCGGAGGGTGAATGAGAAGAATGAGAAGAGTGAATGAGAAGAATGCTGTGACCAGGAAACAGGGGCAAGATGGAGGAGTGGCCAAAAAGTGGTGGGAGAACTGCAGAGTACCCATCGGATGAAGAGACATGGGGCCAGTCTCAGGGGAGGGGATGGGGACAGAGGGTGGAGAAGAGTCAGGAGGACCAAGGCGGGTTCTTTTGGATGGTTCTTCTAATGTGCTTGTCTGTGAAGGACAGGAGGCTGTCAAGGCGAACATGGGATCACGGAGGCTTTTGTTATTTGAGAGAGATCGGAGCATATTACATGCTGACAGAAAGGGTCCAGATGAAGGAGAGTGGTTTAAAGATTAAAGAAGCAGAGAGGACGTGCAGAATGGAAGGCTCAGGGCCCAGGGCACAGTTTGGGAGCTCCCCGCATCAGGAAGCCCGCTCTGGCCCCTATGACAGGCCTGAAGGTGCAGAGAGCTGAGCAGTTGCAGCAAGGTTTGGGGGCTCTGGGCAGGTATGGAGAGTTCTGAGCTGATGATTCCCAAACTATCTCTCATGTGGAGAGCAGAGTAGAAGAGCTGACTGGAGGAGTTGCAGGTTGCCACGTGGTCCTGAGGCAGGTAAGTAGCTCCAGACACTGGCTATAGTGGAGCCACTGCATGGAGATTTATGGTCAGAGGAAAGATTTTTAAGACTGTTTGACTCTGACTTGATGCTTATCTCCTGGTCTGAATAATCATACTATTCATCATTATCAAGCTACTTTCAGTAGCTTAATAGATACATCTAATATCTAACATGGTCCTTCCTTCTCTCTCTACTAGACGAACACTGATATCTGATGCTTATGCTATGAAGTGAAGTGAATGTGAAAGTTGCTCAGTCATGTCTGACGCTTTGCAACCTCATGGACTACACAGTTCATAGAATTCTCCAGGCCAGAATACTGAAGTGGGTAGCCTTTCCCTTCTCCAGGGTATCTTCCCAACCCAGGGATTGAACCCAAGCCTCCCACATAGAAGGTGGATTCTTTACCAGCTGAGACACAAGGGAAGCCCAAGAATACTGGAGTAGGTAGCCTATCCCTTCTCCAGCAGATCTTCCCATCCCAGGAATCAAACTGGGGTCTCCTGCACTGCAATTGGATTCTTTACCAACTGAGCTATCAGGGAAGGACTAGCTGGGAAAAGTGATTTTTTTTTCTTCCAGTTTTATTGAGATATAACTGACATATAAGTTTAGGATATAACTGACTGAATAAGTTTAAGGTATAGAGCATATTGATTTGATTTACATGCATCATGAAATCATGATCACAGTAAGTTTAGTGAACAACAATCATCTCATAAAAATTAAAGAAATAGAAGAAAAAAATTTTCTTGTGATGAGACCTCAGGATTTACTCTCTTAACAACTTTCATATGTAACATACAGCAGTGTTAATTACCTTTATCATGTTTACATTACATCCCTAGTACTTACTTATAACTGGAAGTTTGTATTTTGACTGCTTTTATCCAATTCTCCCTATTTCCCCCACCCCCTACCTCTGGTAGCTCCAAATCTGATCACTTTTACTATAAGTTTGTTTGTTTGTTTTATAAAGTTTTTTTAAAATTGTTTGGCTGTGATGGGTCTTCGTTGCTGCATGTTGGCTTTCTCTAGTTGCAGTGTGCAGACTTCTCATCGTGGTGGCTTCTCCTGTTGCAGAACACAGGTTGTAGGTGCATGGGCTTCAGTATTTGGGGCTTGCAGGCTCTAGAACACTGGCTCAGTAGTTGCTCTGAGGTATGTGGGATCTTCCTGGACCAGGGATCGAACCTGTGTCCCTCGCACTGCGAGGTGGATTTTAACCACTAGACCACCAGGGAAACCCCTGTTTGTTTGTTTTGCTTCAAAAAGCATTATTATTTCAACTTGGTCCAAAGCATGAGAGAGGGCTCCAGGGTGTTAAAAGTCTGCTTAGTGGCTGCAGAGAGGGGCTTCAGGCAGCCCCGATATTAGGGGGGCACCTCAAAGGCCACTGGTCCCCAGAGGCTCCTGGTTGTGCTTGAGGGTGAGCCTTTCCAATAGATAGATATTCACCCAACCCAGCCTGGGGACCAGACAGCCTGCGGAGGTGGTTCAGGTGGTCACCCATCTTTCTTGATGAGTTTCATCTCCTCATCTAGGAAGTGGTTCTCCAGGAAGTCACAGATGTGGGAGTCTACATGGGCAGAAACCAGGCCATGCCAATCCAAAAGGGCCTGGCTCAGGTTCTGCTCTAAGAGAAGGGTGGCTTCCTTAGCGTCCTGGATTTTACCTCACTTATCTTGAGAGGCTTCTGCATGTCCAGGAAGAGGGCGTGGCTGCCACTCTGGTTTTACATTTTCAAGAGACACTGTGCACCCTGGCACTTCTCCTTGACCATCTCATGAAAAAAGCAGCCCATACCCTCCAGAGCCACATCAGTCATGGTCAAAATAGAAGCCCAGAGAGAAGTAGGTGTAGGAGGCCCGCAGATGCATGTTGACCGGGCAGTTGACGTGGCCTCCACCTCAGTGGAATAATTCTGACAAATCTGGGAGCTCATAGTTGATCAGTAATAAACAGTTCAGCTCAAAAAACAGTGGCTGGTCCCAGTGATTGTGTACAGCTGAGTGGCTGATTCCGAAGGCTGCAACTGGAAAAAGGGTTGGAGGGTGGTTGGAGGCTGGAGCAAGGGGCATCCCTGGGTCTGTTTCCTCCAAGCACTGTTGAAGCAAGAGAGATCCGCGGGGCTGCAAAGTGCACTTCCTGTTTGTTTTTGAAGTATAATTGACTTGCAATACTATATTAGTTCCTGTTACACAACATAGAGATTCAATATTTTTATACATTTCAAAATATATAGATAAATCTAGTTGCCAGCTATCACCACACAAAATTATTATATAGATTTTGTCTATATTCCCCACACTTTACATCTGTGACTCATTTATTTTGCAACTGGAAATTTGTACCTCAATCTCTTTCACCTATTTCTCTTTCCTTCACCCTCCTCTCCTCTGGCAATAACCTCTTTGTTCTCTGTATCTATGACTCTGAATCTGTTTTTTATGTCTGTTCATTTTTTTTTAATTAATAGATTCCATATATAAATGAAATCATACAGTATTTGTCTCTCTCTAACTTATTTCACTTAATATAAAATCCTCAGGTTGTTGTTCACTTAACATAAAATCCTCTGCCATGTTGTCACAAATGGCAAGATTTCATTATTTTTTATGGCTGAGTAATATTCCACATAAATGGACTATCTATCTATCTATATATATATTTTATCCATTTATCTGTTGATGGACACTTAATGGCACCCCACTCCAGTACTCTTGCCTGGAAAATCCGTGGACGGAGCAGTCTGGTAGGCTGCAGTCCATGGGGTTGCTAAGAGTCGGGCATGACTGAGCGATTTCACTTTCACTTTTCACTTTCATGCATTGGAGAAGGAAATGGCAACCCGCTCCAGTGTCCTTTCCTGGAGAATCCCAGGGACAGAGGAGCCTAGTGGGCTGCCGTCTATGGGGTTGCACAGAGTTGGACACGACTGCAGTGACTTAGCAGCAGCAGCAGCAGCAGGTTACTTCCATATCCTGGCTATTGTAAATAATGCTGTAATGAACATAGGGTTGCATATATCTTTTCTAATTAGTGTTTTTATTTCTTCAGATAGATACAAGGAGGGAAGAACTGATTTTATATGCATCAGATCCTGGACCAAGTCAGGTTCCCCCAGGCATTAGAGGTCCTGATTCTAGCCAGCACTCTCACCTGTGAGCTGTGTGAACACAAGATGGGGGGCTATGCTAGGCGCATTCATCCCCCAGGAACTTAGTGATCACTTACAGTTAACATAGCCAGGGCAGGTTTGTATGAGGCCCAGCAGACCAGAAGGAGCTACCTTCAAAGAGCCTGTAGTCACATTGGGGATGCACCAGTGCATATCCATAGGGAGAGTGAAGCAAGACCTCACACAGTGGTCTGAGGATGGTAAGATTGGATTAGCTGGCCAGTGAGTGTGGTACTAAGTCTAGTTCAGTGAGCAGAGAGGGCTAGGACTCTTCTTGGATAGGGCATGACTGGCTGGCTGCCCCTTAGAATTCCTGGAAGCTGGTCAGCTGGAAGGACCACCTCCTCTCAACAAGGACATCCTTGGTCAGCTTCCACAAGTTAGAGCTGTCAGGATGAGATAAACCCCACCACCAGACTGTTACATGCCAAGACTCCAGTTGATCTACCTATATATATATATATTTTTTTTTTTTTTTTACCCATTTGTTGTTGTTCAATACTGTCATGTCTGACTCTTTGTGACCCCATGGATTACAGAAGGCTCCTCTGTCCTCCATTATCTCCCAGAGTTTACTCATATTGATGTCCATTGAGTTGATGCTATCCAACCATCTCATCCTCTGCTACTCCCTTCTCCTTTTGCCTTCCATCTTTCCAAGTATCTAGGTCTTTTCCAATGAGTCAGATCTTCACATCAGGTGGCCAAAGTATTGGAGCTTCAGCTTCAGTTCTTCTAATGAATATTCAGGGTTGATTTCCTTTAGGATTGATTGATTGGATCTCCTTGCTGTCCAAAGGACTCTCAACAGTCTTCTCCAACACCACAGTTCAAAAGCATCAATTCTTTGGCACTCAGCCTTCTTTATGACCCAACTCTCACATCTGTACATTACTGGAAAAACCATAGCTTTTACTATAGGGACCTTTGTTGGCAAAATGATGTCTCTGCTTTTTAATACACTGTCTAGGTTTTGTATTACATATATAAATTACATATGTATACAGTTCAGTTCAGTTCAGTTGCTCAGTCATGTCTGACTCTTTACAATCCCATGGACCACAGCACGCCAGGCCTCCCTGTCCATCACCAACTCCCAGAGTTCACCCAAATGGAGTTTGGACAGAGTTCATCACCATCCATCGAGTTGGTGATGCCATCCAGCCATCTCATCCTCTGTTGTCCCCTTCTCCTCCTGCCCCCAATCGCTCCCAGCATCAGGGTCTTTTCCAGTGAGTCAGCTCTTCACATGAGGTGGCCAAAGTACTGGAGTTTCAGCTTTAGAATCATTCCTTCCAAAGAACACCCAGGACTGATCTCCTTTAGAATGGACTGGTTGGATCTCCTTGCAGTCCAAGGGACTCTCAAGAGTCTTCTCCAACACCACAGTTCAAAAGCATCAATTCTTCGGCGCTCAGCTTTCTTCACAGTCCAACTTTCACATCCATACATGACCACTGGAAAAACCATAGCCTTGACTAGATGGACATATACAAATTATATATACATATATCTATCTAAAGTTTTTATGAAAAATTTCAAACACAAAAATAGAGAAAATAAGGTAATAGTGAACCCCCATGTATCCACCATTCAGCTTCATCAGTGATTAATATTTAGTCTCCAAAAGCAAAATATTTTGTTTGCTTTTAGGGATTTTGTTTTGTTGCTTATTTTTGCTGGAATCTTTTAAACAAAACCCCAGATGTTGTAAACGTTTTAGTACACATCTTTGTGAAATTAGACTTCTTTTGTAAACACAATCACAATGTCATTATATCTGTTAACAAAATTAAGAATAGTTCCTTAATATGATGGGAAATCCAGTCTAGATTCAAATGTCTCCTCTTATGTCAAAAAACATCTTTTCACTGTTGGTTTGTACAATTTAGAATCAAAACAAGGTATGCACACTGATTTGGGTGGTTACATCTCCCATCTTGTTAGGATCACAACCTTTAGACTCAAGAGGTGCTAAAGGAATGGTCCTCTCTGAAAATCCTTTGTCAGGAGTTCTAAAGCCAAGAGCCCCCACCCTCCCCATCCCCATCTAATATGTCCAGCTTTGCAACTACAGCCCAAACTCAGGTGAGCTGTCAGAGCCTGTGTATGATGTTCAAGGGAAAGAGAAGTGCCACTTCATTGACAGGATATTTTAGGCTGTAAGTAACAGAAGCCCATTCAAGCTAATTTATGCAAAAACAGGGAGCATCAGCAGAACACGGGATGACTTCATGGTACCCAGGGACAGTCAGATCTCTCAGGGGCTGGACCTGGGAAGTCAGGCTGTCTATCTCTGCTTCTGGTCTCTGCCTCTCTCTGGGTATCTTTTTTCAGTCTGCTGCAGCCAGCTTCTTCACTTGTTCCTGCCGTAGGCCATTCCTCAGCCTCTATACTCAAATCTACTCCACTCAAGGAGCCATCCCAGAATGTGTTCCTCAATCCATCAATTTGTAATTCTTCAGAGATACTCTAATTTGCCCAACTTTGGTTGTCCCATCATTGTGCCTCAGATCAGAGTTACAGGGAAGTATGAGAGGGCTGGCCATAGCCTGGAGACTACATCTATATGGATGGCAGCAGAGCAGACACCCCAAACATACCTTTTACACACATGTGATAGTAAATCTATGAACTTTGTGTTATCTATTCATTGGCCACAGTTGTGCTCCTCATGACAAACAGAACTTTCAGAATTCAAGTTTCCCATGAGAGTATAGGTAGTGGAGTTTTGCAAACCCTTTTGGACAGGAACCTTAGGGGTGATGCCCTGTCTTTATAATGGACACCAGATGATGTCACAACACCACACTAATCCCCAGGGTAGTGGAAAAGTGGAAGCTCTAACCTGTGTGTCTAGGAGAACTTCAGGAATCTTGTCTTATCCACCACACATTTCTTCTTTCAGTCTAAAAACATTTTAGGGGCTGTTATGTTAGGTCCTGTGGTTGAATTAAAAGGATTAAAATATGAATCTGTTCTCGAAATGCTTCTTCTCTGGTACAGGTGTCAACAAATTTTTTTGTTAAGGGCCAGACAGCAAATGTTTAGGCTTTTGCTTATATATGATCTCTTCTTCTTCTTGCTGCTCCTTCTCCTTTTTTTCCCACAACTCTTTAAAAATTTAAAAAGCGTTCTTAGCTAGCTGGCCATATAAAAAACAATACAGGCTAGATCGTCTTTTCCCAGTCTGATCTAGAGTAAAAGGCAGATAGGACTGAGCCACTTGAGCTGGAAACCACAGTTATATCTCTGGTTCTGCCCTCTTGCTTTCCCTGCATACCCATTCAGTAAGTTCAGAATGCATCCATGCATGCTAAGTCACTTCAGTCTGTATGTGACTCTTTGCGACCCCGTGGACCCGCCAGGCTCCTCGGTCCATGGGGATTCTCCAGGCAAGAATACTGGAGTGGGCTGCCATTTCCTCCCTCAGGGAATCTTCCCTACCCAGGGCTCTAACTCACGTCTCTTATGTCTCCTGCACTGACAGGTGGGTTCTTTACCACTAACACCACCTGGGTAATAGTCAGTCTTAAAAGCTGCTAAAATGTTCTCTCCATTCCCATTTTCTCTCCTGTATTATTGCTGCATTCTCCACAGGGCTCCTTTTTTCTAACCATTTTTGCTGCTGCTTAATTTTATCTTTCCAAACCATATCTTTGGTTTTATGTCTTACTACTGCTTGTTTTGGGCTTCCCTGGTGGCTCAGATGGTAAAGAATCTGCTTACAATGAAGGAGACCCAGGTTCAATCCCTGGGTCAGGAAGATCTCCTGGAGAAGGAAATGGCAAGCCACTCCAGTATTCTTGCCTGGAAAACCCCATGAATGGAGAAGTCTGGTAGGCTACAGTCCAGGGGTCCCAAAGAGTCGGACACAACTGAGCAACTTCACTTTCACTACCTGTTTCAGAGAACAGTGCCTAAAGTGTTTTTCATGCCAGGTTACCACCCATTACTATTGATCATGAAGTCAAGTTAGGGGGCTAAATTAGCCTTTGAAAGTTCAGTCAGTCAGCCATGTCCGACTCTTTGTGACCCCATGGACTGCAGCATGCCAGGCCTCCCTGTCCATCACCAACTTCTGGAACTTGCTCAAACTCATGTCCATTGAGTTGGTGATGCCACTAGCCTTTAAAAAGCAAAGTAAAATAGAATAGAGTGCATGGCACATGGACTGGGAAGTATTATTTAAGAAACTTAAGTTTTAAGCACGTCATCATGAATATAGATATATATATTATATAAGGATAAAAACAACAAAAGGGCAGTATGTGTGAAATGGTGGGAGAATGGCTCTCCTGAAGGCAAGAGGCTTGCCCTCAAACCCTGTCTCTTAGAAGCTGCCTGACCAGCCCCTCATCCTCAAAGAGTCTCCCTACCTATACAGTTAAAGTAGTAACAGAACTCGGGGATTGACTTGCTGATTAAAGGAAATAATATATGTAGTGTTTAACATAGCGTCTGGCACATAGAAGGTACTCAGTAAGCTTTAACCATTGTTGGTATTATTGTGCATGTGACAAAGTGAATGGGAATCAGAGGAAGGAGAGGTCTCTTCAAGCTGGGCCCCTGGGATGCCTTGGTCATGAAGGAGGTGGCCTTTGAATCAGGCCCTGGAGAGCAGAAGTGGAATGTGTTTCCCCAGTGGCTCAGTGGTAAAGCATTTGCCTGCAATGCAGGAGATGCAGATTCGACTTGTGTCCCTCACGGACATGACTTAGTAATTAAACAAGCAGAAGTGGAAGAGAGAGCACCCAGGGGGAGGAAGGGGCTTTTCCTTGGAGGCAATGAGGAGACGGTGCTGGCTGACTCTAAGGAAGAGTCTATAGACTCTGACAAGTCTATAAATGACAGAACCATGAGGGAATTACAAAACCCCCAGACATCCAGACGAGTAACCTTCAGAGAAGTTTGGCTCCAGAAATCTATCCTGAAGGAGCCAGTTCAGAATTTGCTGTAGCTTTTTCTGTTGGCAACCACTTAGGCATGGCCTCCCCCTTACCCCTTAACGAAGATGTAATGTACAACAGGATGGGCCCTTCACCAAATGCATGAGCACCCATGGGTGCTCGTCCCCGAGCCCCATTCAATTCTTCACTGCTCCTGAAAGGCCACACTTCTGCCGTATCCCTGCCACCTGTGCTACTGGGTACACTTTTGGGGAAGAAGTGGTTCTCCAGTAATACGTGAATTGCACTGCATAACTGAAGGTCCTTGGAAGAGACTCCTAGGTTTGCAAGAGGAAAAACTTTCAATCACCAGGAGTTAGTCGGCCATGGAAGCTCATAGGTTCATTCCAGAACAGCCTAAGACAGAGTCTCTGCCTGTCTGGTCCCAGTCCCAGGCAAGTCTCACAGAGGATTCCAGGCATCTTATTCTGAGTCTATTAAACATTTGAATCACTTAGCTAATGTGCCTCATTCTGACTGTATGATTTTCTAATGATAATTTGACTGTCCATGTATGGCTGTCTGTAAGGAGAGAATGCAGGGGCTAGAAGATAAGAATAACTAACCCTTTATTATTGTTGTTGTTCAGTCGCTAAGTAGTATATGACTCTTTGCAACCCCATGGACTGCAGCGTGCCAGGCTTCCCTTTCCTTCACTGTCTCTGGAGTTTGCTCAGACTCATGTCTATTGAGCCCACGATGCTCTCTAACCATCTCATCCTCTGCCACCCTCTTCTCCTTTTGCCTTCAGTCTTTCCCAGCATCAGGGTCTTTTCCAACGAGTCGGTTCTTCATGTCAGGCGGCCAAAGTATTATAGCTGTTGTAAATCCTATTGTAAATTAAATAAATTGGCCTTTGGATTTATATCGCAACCCTTGTAAACTTGGTTAGTGTTTGTCAGTATCTCTGGACCTAATCATCTCTGGGATAACATAAAGGCAAATTTCTGAATCTAGTCTGGAGTGGATATTCCAAGAAGCCTGTGGGGACTTTCTGGTGCCTTCGGCTCCTGTTTATACCTTCTAAATTCCTACATATGCTTGTTGACCCTTGACTCATGCCTCCTTGCTCAGTCTTACATACTTAAGTTCAGTTCAGTTGCTCAGTCGTGTCTTTGCGACCCCATGAATTGCAGCACACCAGGCCTCCTTGTCCATCGCTGACTCCTGGAGTTCACACAAACTCATGTCCATCGAGTCGGTGATGCCATTCAGCCATCTCATCCTCTGTCGTCCCCTTCTCCTCCTGCGCCCAATCCCTTCCAGCATCAGGGTCTTTTCCAATGAGTCAACTGTTCACATGAGGTGGCCAAAGTATTGGAGTTTCAGCTTCAGCATCAGTCCTTCCAGTGAACACCCAGGACTGGTCTCCTTTAGGATGAACTAGTTGGATTTCACTGCAGTCCAAGGGACTCTCAAGAGTCTTCTCTGGCATCACAGTTCAAAAACATTAATTCTTTGGTGCTCAGCTTTCTTCACAGTCCAACTCTCACATCCATACATGACTACTGGAAAAACCATAGCCTTGACTAGATGGACCTTTGTTGGCAAAGTAATATCTCTGCTTTTCAATATGCTGTCTAGGTTGGTCATAACTTTCCTTCCGAGGAGTAAGTGTCTTTTAATTTCATGGCAGCAATCGCCATCTGCAGAGATTTTGGAGACCCCCAAAATAAAGTCTGACACTGTTTCCACTGTTTCCCCATTTATTTCCCATGAAGTGATGGGACCAGATGCCATGATCTTAGTTTCCTGAATGTTGAGCTTTAAGCCAACTTTTTCACTCTCCTCTTTCACTTTCATCAAGAGGCTTTTTAGTTCCTCTTCACTTTCTGCCATAAGGGTAGTGTCATCTGCATATCTGAGGTTATTGATATTTCTCCCGGCAATCTTGATTCCAGCTTGTGTTTCTTCCAGCCCAGCGTTTCTCATGATGTACTCTGCATAGAAGTTAAATAAGCAGGGTGACAATATACAGCCTTGACATACTCCTTTTCCTATTTGGAACCAGTCTGTTGTTCCATGTCCAGTTCTAACTGTTGCTTCTTGACCTGCATACAGGTTTCTCAAGAGGCAGGTCAGGTGGTCTGGTATTCCCATCTCTTTCAGAATTTTCCACAGTTTATTGTGAGCCACACAGTCAAAGGCTTTGGCATAGTCAATAAAGCAAAAATAGATGTCTTTCTGGAACTCTCTTGCTTTTTCCATGATCCAGAGGATGGTGGCAATTTGATCTCTGGTTCTTCTGCCTTTTCTAAAACCAGCTTGAACATCTGGAAGTTCACGATTCATGTATTGCTGAAGCCTGGCTTGGGGAATTTTGAGCATTACTTTACTAGCGTGTGAGATGAGTGCAATTGTGCAGTAGTTTGAGCATTCTTTGGCATTACCTTTCTTTGGGATTGGAATGAAAACTGACCTTTTCCAGTCCTGTGGCCACTGCTGAGTTTTCCAAATTTGCTGGCATATTGAGTGTAGCACTTTCATAGCATCACCTTTCAGAATTTGAAATAGCTCCACTGGAATTCCATCACCTCCACTAGCTTGGTTCATAGTGATGCTTCCTAAGGCCCACTTGACTTCACATTCCAGGATGTCTGGCTCTAGGTGAGTGATCACACCATGGTGATTATCTGGGTCATGAAGATCTTTTTTGTACAGTTCTTCTGTGTATTCTTGCCACCTCTTCTTAATATCTTCTGCTTCTGTTAGGTCCATACCATTTCTGTTCTTTATTGAGCCCATCTTTGCATGAAAATTTCCCTTGGTGTCTCTAATTTTCTTGAAGAGATCTCTGCTGCTGCTGCTAAGTCGCTTCAGTTGTGTCCGACTCTGTGCGACCCCATAGACCGCAGCCCATCGGGCTCCCCCATCCCTGGGATTCTCCAGGCAAGAACACTGGAGTGGGTTGCCATTTCCTTCTCCAATGCATGAAAGTGAAAAGTGAAAGTGAAGTCGCTCAGTCATGTCTGACCCTTAGCGACCCCATGGACTTCAGCCTACCAGGCTCCTCCATCCATGGCCAGGCAAGAGTACTGGAGTGGGGTGCCATTGCCTTCTCCTTGAAGAGATCTCTAGTTTTTCCCATTCTGTTGTTTTCCTCTATTTCTTTGCATTGATCACTGAGGAAGGCTTTCTTATGTCTCCTTGCTATTCTTTGGAACTCTGCATTCAGATGCTTATATCTTTCCTTTTCTCCATTGCTTTTCGCTTCTCTTCTTTTCACAGCTATTTGTAAGGCCTCCCCAGACAGCCGTTTTGCTTTTTTGCATTTCTTTTCCATGGGGATGGTCTTGATCCCTGTCTCCTGTACAGTGTCACAAACCTCCGTCCATAGTTCATCAGCCACTCTGTCTATCAGATCTAGTCCCCTTAAATCTATTTCTCACTTCCACTGTATAATCATAAGGGATTTGAATGGTCTAGTGGTTTTCCCTACTTTCTTCAATTTAAGTCTGAATTTGCCAATAAGGAGTTCATGATCTGAGCCACAGTCTGCTCCCGGTCTTGTTTTTGCTGACTGTATAAACCTTCTCCATCTTTGGCTGAGAAGAATATAATCAATTTGATTTTGGTGTTGACCACCTGGTGATATCCGTGTGTAGAGTCTTCTCTTGTGTTGTTGGAAGAGGGTATTTGCTATGACCAGTGCATTCTCTTGGCGAAACTCTATTAGCCTTTGCCCTGCTTCATTCCATATTCCAAGGCCAAATTTGCCTGTTACCCCAGGTGTTTCTTGACTTCCTACTTTTGCATTCCAGTCCCCTATAATGAAAAGGACATCTTTTTTGGGTGTTAGTTCTAAAAGGTCTTGGAGGTCTTCATAGAACCATTCAACTTCAACTTCTTCAGAGTTACTGGTTGGGTCATAGACTTGGATTACCGTGATATTGAATGGTTTGCCTTGGAAACGAACAGAGATCATTCTGTCGTTTTTGAGATTGCATCCAAGTACTGCATTTCGGACTCTTTTGTTGACCATGATGGCTACCCCATTTCTTCTAAGGGATTCCTGCCTGCAGTAGTAGATATAATGGTCATCTGAGTTAAATTCACCCATTCCAGTCCATCTTAGTTCGCTGATTCCTAGAATGTCGACATTCACTCTTGGCATCTCCTGTTTGACCACTTCCAATTTGCCTTGATTCATGGACCTAACATTCCAGGTTCCTATGCAATATTGCCAACTTTTTTCACTCTCCACTTTCACTTTCATCAAGAGGCTTTTTAGTTCCTCTTCACTTTCTGCCATAAGGGTAGTGTCATCTGCATATCTGAGGTTATTGATATTTCTCCCGGCAATCTTGATTCCAGCTTGTGTTTCTTCCAGTCCAGCGTTTCTCATGATGTACTCTGCATATAAGGAGAGTGAAAAAGTTGGCTTAAAGTTCAACATTCAGAAAACGAAGATCATGGCATCCGGTCCCATCACTTCATGGGAAATAGATGGGGAAAGAGTGGAAACAGTGTCAGACTTTATTTTTGGGGGCTCCAGAATCACTGCAGATAGTGACTGCAGCCATGAAATTAAAAGACGCTTACTCCTTGGAAGGAAAGTTATGACCAACCTAGATAGCATATTCAAAAGCAGAGACATTACTTTGCCAACAAAAGTCCGTCTAGTCAAGGCTATGTTTTTCCAGTGGTTATGTATGGATGTGAGAGTTGGACTGTGAAGAAGGCTGAGCGCCGAAGAATTGATGCTTTTGAACTGTGGTGTTGGAGAAGACTCTTGAGAGTCCCTTGGACTGCAAGGAGATCCAACCAGTCCATTCTGAAGGAGATCAGCCCTGGGATTTCTTTGGAGGGAATGATGCTGAAGCTGAAACTCCAGTACTTTGGCCACCTCGTGCGAAGAGCTGACTCATTGGAAAAGACTCTGATGCTGGGAGGAATTGAGGGCAGGAGGAGAAGGGGACGCCAGAGGATGAGATGGCTGGATGGCATCACTGACTCGATGGACTTGAGTCTGAGTGAACTGGGGGAGTTTGTGATGGACAGGGAGGCCTGGCGTGCTGCGATTCATGGGGTTGCAAAGAATCGGACACGACTGAGCGACTGAACTGAACCGAACTGATGCAATATTACTCTTTAAAGCATCGCACCTTGCTTCTATCACCAGTCACATCCACAGCTGGGTATTGTTTTGCTTTGGCTCCATCCATTCATTCTTTCTGGAGTTATTTCTCCACTGATCTCCAGTAGCATATTGGGCACCTACCGACCTGGGGAGTTCCTTTTTCAGTATCCTATCATTTTGCCTTTTCATACTGTTCATGGGGTTCTCAAGGCAAGAATAATGAAGTGGTTTGCCATTCCCTTCTCCAGTGGACCACATTGTGTCAGACCTCTCCACCATGATCTGCCCATCTTGGGTGGCCCCACACAGCATGGCTTAGTTTCATTGAGTTAGACAAGGCTGTGGTCCATGTGATTAGATTGGCTAGTTTTCTGTGATTATGGTTTCAATGTGTCTGCCCTCTGATGCCCTCTTGCAACACCTACCGTCTCACTGGGGTTTCTCTTACCTTGGACGTGGGGTGTCTCTTCACGGCTGCTCCAGCAAAGCACAGCCGCTGCTCCTTACCTTGGAAGAGGTCACATACTTCACAGTCCTTCAAATTCACTGACATGTTTGGTTTATGAACATATTACTGAACTCAGATTTGGTTGCTCAGCACTTGAAGGACAATACTCGAAAAGACAAGTGCTAGTAGGAATGGAAAAGTTGCTTTATTCAGGAGCATAGCAACCTGGGGAGATGGCAGACTCCTGTCCAAAAGCCAACTCCAAAGGTTCTGCTTGATCATGAAAGTTTTTTTTTTGTTGTTGTTGTTTGTGTTTGTGATCATGAAAACTTTTAAGCGGAGAATTATTTGGGGAGTATATCAACATCTTCATTATCTTCCACTGTGTGCAGACTTTCTTCTGATTGGTTGGTGGTAAGGTAAAAGGAATCTTATGTTCAGCCTAACGTTACCATCCTCCACTTGAATGGAGGCTTTTGTTCCTACAGAAGAGCTCAAAAATATTGTTATGTGTATTCAATGGGGCTTCCCAGGTGGCTCAGTGGGAAAAAAAACCCACCTTCCAATGCGGGAGACGCAGGAGATGCCAGTTGGATCCTTGGGTTGGGAAGATGCCCTGGAGAACGAAATGGCAGTTCACTTCAGTATTCTTGCCTGGAGAATCCCACGGACAGAGGAATCTGCCAGGTTATAGTCCATAGGGTCACCAAGAGTCGGACACAACTGTTGGAGGAAGGGAAACCCCCTTCTACGATCTGAGAGTGGGCTCTTACCTAACACTTGGAAATGAATTGTCCAAGGAGACACACATGCTGACAAAGCAAGAGACTTTATTGGGAAGGGGCTTCTAGGTGGAGAGCAGTAGGGTAAGGGAGCCCAGGAGGAACCCAGGAACCCAGGAACCCAGGAACCCAGGGCAGAACTGCTCTGTCACATGGCTCGCAGTCTCAGGTTTTATGGTGATGCGATTAGTTTTCAGGTTTTCTTTGGCCAATCATTATGACTCGGAGTCCTTCCTGGTGGTGCATGCATTGCTCAGCCAAGAAGGATGCCAGAAAGGATTCTGGGAGGTGGTAGGATATATAGTGATTCCTTTTGACCTTTTCCAAACTGTTCAGTTGGTGGTGTCTTATTAGTTCCGTGTTCCTTACCAGGACCTCCTGTCGTAAAATAACTCATGAAAATGGTTACTAGGGTGCCTGGCCTGGGTGGACCGTTTCAGTCAGTGTGTTTCCCCTAACATGACTGTGTGACTGAGCATGAGTGCAGAGCTGCACGCATATTTCTTGAGGAGGAGCCAGGACCCTGCCTCACGGTGTACTATTGTTTCTTGTCGATTATGCCTTAGTTTCTGCATTCTTTCCCTCCCCTAATAAGCAACTACTTTAATCTGCTCTGTGGAATTCAGAGAAGGTCAAGGATACTGAGTGAAGCTTATTCCCTGTACAAACAAGAAATGGGGGACAAAGAATTTGTACCCAGGAGAGCCCCACATGGTCCTGTTCTCTTTTGTCAGCTTAAAAAATATTCATAACCTAAAAGTTGAGGATTACGTTTTATTCAGCAGGAAATTTTAGGACTTCAAGTCCAGGAGATAGCATCTCAACCTCTCTCATTTCTCCCTGAGAGAAATGCTCTGAGATAACAGATATTCTCCTTCCCGATTGCCCTTAGGGCTCACGAGCTCCCATTCGAGGGCTGCAGTCACTGAGATTGTGACATCCTTGTTGACTGATATGGCAGGAAATATTCCATTTTTCACTTTTAAAAATACACATTATATGTGTAGTTCTAATCAGTTGTGTAAATAACTTTTTACATTATTTCAACTACACATTTTAATGCATGTGCTTGTGATCATGTAGTATGAATTTGCCAAATAAACTGTAGGAATGGGTTTAGGACTTCCTCTTTCAAAAAGTTTTTCCTCATCTCTTGGTGCTCTGTCAAAGACTGAACCTAAGAAGTATCTAACAGTTCCTCAGATATCTCTAGGAAAGCTCTTCATTGGTCCATATGAGAGAATTAAAACTGGCTTTTGGTTTCTGCTGGAAAATTCAGGGTGCTGGTTAAGACTCAGTGTTAAAGAGCTTTGCTGGATAGTGGGGGAAAACTGGTTACTTTTAAGAAACAATCTGTTAGAATCACAAAATTTATTACAAATCAGCATGAGGCAGAAACTGACAACACTGTGTTTTGATACTTTGTAGCTAATACACTGCAGTCAAGTTTTAGGAGGGTGGATGATGGGGTGAGGATGGAAGAGTTACAGGATGAAAGTGAATAAGGCCATGTGGATAGAGAACTACCAGTGTGTGTATGTACTTTACACCTTTGAGGTGAGTAAACTTCATCTGAGAAATACATTTATATTGTTTTAAATCTTAGAGCAAGTGTTTAGAGGCTATGCAATCTTATCATTAAAGATTGCATTCTATAGGAAATTACATTTTTAAAAAAATCTTTAAATCAGGATGTCCTAAGGGGAAATTTTCAACAAATTAGCCAGGGCAAACTTTAATGATAGTGATATGTAAAATAAGTGCAGAAGAAAGGGACAATCGCTCTAACTGATATATGTATACACACACATGGCAGATTTTACTCTTATTGAACCACACATAAGAGCTCTCCTGGTGGCTCAGCGGTAAAGGTCTGCCTGCCGATGCAGGAGAAGTGGGTTCAGTCCCTGGGTCGGGAAGATCTCCTGGAGAAGGAAGTGGCAACCCCCTCCAGTATTCTTACTTGGGAAATCCGGTGGACAGAGGGGCCTGGTGGGTTACAGTCCATGGGGTCACAAAGAATTGGACACGACTTAGCAACAAAACAACAGCATCAACCACACTTAATGGTCCACTCATTGCTTTGTCTTCTCAAAGGCCTGTGTGTTGCTTTTAAAAAGTATTGATGTCTGATTCTCAGACCCCTAGATTCTGATGTCATTAGTCTGCAGTCAACCTGGATGTTGGAATTTCTTAAAAATTCCCTCATGATCCTTATGCAGCTAAGGGTGAGAGCCATGATACACATGCTAGTCAGGGCAGGGCCAGTGCGAGTTCTATAATTTGTTTCCATCTGAGGATAGAACTAGATTTTAGGTTTGTCAGTTTTCTGCCCTTTTTGGTTCCTTAAAAGGAGACTTTCCTATCTGGTGATTTGGCAGCGCTTAATATTAATAACTACCACTCTTGGAATTAAATGAAAAGCAACTTCCACTAATCGTATAGTGACCGAGTTACTAGTCACAGAAAAGGCCTCAGTTCTGGACCTCAGTTCAGTCACCTTTGCGTGACTGAGAACTGCTTTCTGTGACATGTGACTCTTCAAGCTTCCATTCCGCTCCATCCCAGCTGGGAGGGGCATTGGTGCCTACCCTGGCCTGGACAAAATCTCTGAGAGTTCTTTTCCAGCCCAGAGATTTTCTTTCCACTTGACCTGCTTCTCCAACTCTAATTCCCCACTTTTGAAGCCAACCATGGTATAAAGGTCACTTTGCAATGAGCTGCTTGGGATTACATATTAACCATTTTATCAGGCTTCCAAGAGTTTTTAAGCCTAGCTTTGGCCAGAGGCTTTTTAGAATCGATTCCTTTGAAACCCTGTGACTCAGATTGGGATGTGAATCCACACAGTCAGGACTCAAACCCAGCCAAAACCCAGCTTGGGACTTGAATCCACAATCTTTTAACTGAGATCACATATCTGGTTTCAGGGCTTAATGAGGCTCAGGTGCTTGATGTCTTATTGCAGAAAAAATTCAGTGAGAGGTAAACTGATAGCTAAGAAGTAGATTTATTTAGAGTGAAACACCCCACAGAGTGTGGGCCATCTCAGGAGGTGAGAGCAGTCCCCAGATATGGCTTGGTTAGTTTTTACGGGCTGGGTAATTTCATAGGCTAATGAATGGGAGGATTATTCCTACTATTTGAGGGAAAGGATTTCCAGGAATTGGACCACCACCCACTTTTTGATCTTTAACATGCAGCCTTGGAACTGTCATGGCACTGGTGGGTATGTTACTTAGCTTGCTGATGTGTTATAGTGGGTGTACACTGAAGCTCAAGGTCTAGAGGAAGTCAACTCATCTTGGACCTATTTGGTTGTAATCAGTGTAAGCCATGTCCTCAGGCTATATCATTCTTTGAAAGCTTGTGCCCTGCCCCCTTCCCTCCTGTTTCACCTTTATTCAGTATGAAAAGTGAGACTTTGCTGGTGGCTCAGACGGTAAAGCTTCTGCCTACAATCTGGGAGACCCGGGTTCAAACCCTGGGTCAGGAAGATCTCCTGGAGATGGAAATGGTAGCCCACTCCAGTATTCTTGCCTAGAAAATCCCATGGATGGTGGAGCCTGGTAGGCTACAGTACATGGGATCACAAAGAGTCGGACATGACTAAGTGACTTCACTTTCTTTCTTTTCTTTCAGTATGAAAAGTAGTTAAATGTTTTATTATGGAAAATTCAAATTTACACAAAAGTGGTTTGTAGCAGAATGACCTCCCTCAATGTACCCATCACCCAGCTTTAATGGTTACCAGCTAATTCATGCCCAATCTTGTGCCTCTACTTCAACCCACTACTCCAGATTATGCTGAGTCAAATCCCACACACCATACCAATTCATCTGTAAATATTTTAGTAGATGACTAGATGATAAGGCTGTTTCTTTCTTCCATCATTTTTTTATTATGGTAAATATATGCTTAATATAAAATTTACTGTCTTAACTACTTTTAAGTATGTAGTTTAGTGGTGTGTGTGCTCAGTAGCTTCAATCGTATCCAACTCTTTGCAACCTTCCAACAACACAAAAGAAGACTCTACACATGGACATCACCAGATGGTCAACACAGAAATCAGATTGATTATATTCTTTGCAGCCAAAAATGGAGAAGCTCTATACAGTCAGCAAAAACAAGACTGGGAGCTGACTGTGGTTCAGATCATGAACTCCTTATTGCCAAATTCATACTTAAATTGAAGAAAGTAGGGAAAACCACTAGACTATTCAGGTATGACCTAAATCAAATCCCTTACAATTGTACAGTAGAAGTGACAAATAGATTCAAGGGATTAGATCTGATATAGTGCCTGAAGAACTATGGATGAAAGTTCATGACATTGTACAGGAGGCAGTGATCAAGACCATCCCCAAGAAAAAGAAATGCAAAAAAGGAAAAATGGTTGTCTAAGGAGGCCTTACAAATAGCTCTGAAAAGAAGAGAAGTGAAAGGCAAAGGAGAAAAGGAAAGATATACCCATTTGAAAGCAGAATTCCAAAGAATAGCAAGGAGAGATAAGAAAGCCTTCCTCAGTGATCAAATGCAAAGAAATAGAGGAAAACAATAGAATGGGAAAGACTAGAGATCTCTTCAAGAAAATTAGAGATACCAAGGGAACATTTCATGCAAAGATGGGAACAATAAAGGACAGAAATGGTATGGACCTAACAGAAGCAGAAGATATTAAGAAGAGGTGGCAAGAATACCAGAAGAACTATACAAAAAAGATCTTCATGACCCAGAAAATCACGATGGTGTGATCACTCACCTAGAGCCAGACACCCTGGAATGTGAAGTCAAGTGGCCCTTAGGAAGCATCACTATGAACAAAGCTAGTGGAGGTGATGGAATTATAGATGAGCTATTTCAAATCCTAAAAGATGATTCTGTGAAAGTGCTGCACTCAATATGCCAGCAAATTTGGAAAACTCAGCAGTGGCCACAGGACTGGAAAAGGTCAGTTTTCATTCCAATCCCAAAGAAAGGCAATGCCAAAGAATGCTCAAACTACCACATAAATTGCACTCATCTCACACGCTAGTAAAGTATTACTCAAAATTCTCCAAGCCAGGCTTCAATAATATGTGAACCGTGAACTTCCAGGTGTTCAAGCTGGATTTAGAAAAGGCAGTGGAACCAGAAATCAAACTGCCAACATCCACTGGATCATCAAAAAATCAAGAGAGTTCCAGAAAAACATCTACTTCTGTTTTATTGACTATGCCAAAGCCTTTGACTGTGTGGATCACAATAAACTGGAAAATTCTGAAACAGATGGGAATACCAGACCATCTGACCTGCCTCCTGAGAAATCTGTATGCAGGTCAGGAAGCAATAGTTAGAACCAGACATGGAACACAGACTGGTTCCAAATCAGGAAAGGAGTATGTCAAGGCTGTATATTGTCACCCTGCTTATTTAACTTATATGCAGAGTACATCATGAGAAACACTGGACTGGAAGAAGCACAAGCTGGAACAAGATTGCCAGGAGAAATATCAATAACCTCAGATATGCAGATGACACCACCCTTATGGCAGAAAGTAAAGGAGAACTAAAGAGCCTCTTGATGAAAGTGAAAGAGGAGAGCGAAAAAATTGGCTTAAAACTCAACATTCATAAAACTAAGATCATGGCATCTTGTCCAATCACTTCATGGCAAATAGATGGGGAAACAATGGAAACAGTGGCAGACTATTTTCTTGGGCTCCAAAATCACTGCAGATGGTGACTGCAGCCATGAAATTAAAAGATGCTTGATTCTTGGAACAAAAGTTATGACCAACCTAGACAGCTTATGAAAAAACAGAGACATTACTTTGCCAACAAAGGTCTGTCTAGTCAAAGCTATGGTTTTTCCAGTAGTCATGTATGGATGTGAGAGTTGGACTGTGAAGAAAGCTGAGTGCCAAAGAATTGATGCTTTTGAACTGTGGTGTTGGAGAAGACTCTTGAGAGTCCCTTGGACTGCAAGGAGATCCAAACAGTCCATCCTAAAGGAAATCAGTCCTGAATGTTCATTGGAAGGACTGATGCTGAAGCTGAAATTCCAATACTTTCGCCACCTGAGGTGAAGAACTGACTCAGGGGAAAAGAGCCTGATGCTAGGAAAGATTGAAGGCAAGAGGAGAAGGGGATGACAGAGGATGAGATGGTTGGATGGTGTCACTGACTCAATGGACATGAGTTTGCATAAGCTCAGGGAGTTGGTGATGGACTGCTGGCGTGCCGCAGTCCATGGGGTCACAAAAAGTTGGACACCACTGAGTGACTGAACTGAACTGAACTTATGTATGGGAAGATGAAAGCATTTCGACTCACAGAAATCATTCCCTTCATATGCATCTCAGCTACCTGGGACCAGCGTCCTGCTTCTTAATTTTTTTATATCCTTTGTTCCTCACCATAGGGAACGGTGGCAGCCAACAACTCTTGGATCAAAGACATTGTTCTCACACTTGGGCACTCTGTTTTTAGAAATTCATATTCGGAGGCCTGAAATCACTAATGGCTGTGACATCCTTGTTTACTGATAAGGTAGCAAATATTCCATTTCACAGTCCACACCCTGCATTTGGGAGGTTTATCTCCTACATCTCTTTCAATCTACAGGTCCCTTCTCCTTTATTTTTCCCTTGCAGTAGTCATTATTTCTTTCTTTTTTTTTTAATTTTATTTTATTTTTAAACTTTACATAATTGTATTAGTTTTGCCAAATATCAAAATGAATCTGCCACAGGTATACATGTGTTCCCCATCCTGAACCCTCCTCCCTCCTCCCTCCCCATTCCATCCCTCTGGGTCATCCCAGTGCACCAGCCCCAAGCATCCAGTATCGTGCATCGAACCTGGACTGGCAACTCGTTTCATACATGATATTTTACATGTTTCAATGCCATTCTCCCAAATCTTCCCACCCTCTCCCTCTCTCTCAGAGTCCATAAGACTGTTCTATACATCAGTGTCTCTTTTGCTGTCTCATACACAGGGTTATTGCTACCATCTTTCTAAATTCCATATATATGCGTTAGTATTCTGTATTGGTGTTTTTCTTTCTGGCTTACTTCACTCTGTATAATAGGCTCCAGTTTCATCCACCTCATTAGAACTGATTCAAATGTATTCTTTTTAATGGCTGAGTAGTACTCCATTGTGTATATGTACCACAGCTTTCTTATCCATTCATCTGCTGATGGACATCTAGGTTGCTTCCATGTCCTGGCTATTATAAACAGTGCTGCGATGAACATTGGGGTACATGTGTCTCTTTCGATTCTGGTTTCCTCAGTGTGTATGCCCAGCAGTGGGATTGCTGGATCATAAGGCAGGTCTATTTCCAGTTTTTTAAGGAGTCTCCACACTGTTCTCCATAGTGGCTGTACTAGTTTGCATTTCCATCAACAGTGTAAGAGGGTTCCCTTTTCTCCACACCCTCTCCAGCATTTATTACTTGTAGACTTTTGGATCGCAGCCATTCTGACTGGTGTGAAATGGTACCTCATAGTGGTTTTGCTTTGCATTTCTCTGATAATGAGTGATGTTGAGCATCTTTTCATGTGTTTGTTAGCCATCTGTATGTCTTCTTTGGAGAAATGTCTATTTAGTTCTTTGGCCCATTTTTTGATTGGGTCATTTATTTTTCTGGAGTTGAGCTGTAGGAGTTGCTTGTATATTCTCGAGATTAGTTGTTTGTCAGTTGCTTCATTTGCTATTATCTTCTCCCATTCTGAAGGCTGTCTTTTCACCTTGCTAATAGTTTCCTTTGATGTGCAGAAGCTTTTAAGGTTAATTAGGTCCCATTTGCTTATTTTTGCTTTTATTTCCAATATTCTGGGAGGTGGGTCATAGAGGATCCTGCTGTGATGTATGTCAGAGAGTGTTTTGCCTATGTTCTCCTCTAGGAGTTTTATAGTTTCTGGTCTTACGTTTAGATCTTTAATCCATTTTGAGTTTATTTTTGTGTATGGTGTTAGAAAGTGTTCTAGTTTCATTCTTTTACAAGTGGTTGACCAGATTTCCCAGCACCACTTGTTAAAGAGATTGTCTTTAATCCATTGTATATTCTTGCCTCCTTTGTCAAAGATAAGGTGTCCATATGTGCGTGCATTTATCTCTGGGCTTTCTATTTTGTTCCATTGATCTATATTTCTGTCTTTGTGCCAGTACCATACTGTCTTGATAACTGTGGCTTTGTAGTACAGCCTGAAGTCAGGTAGGTTGATTCCTCCAGTTCCATTCTTCTTTCTCAAGATCGCTTTGGCTATTCGAGGTTTTTTGTATTTCCATACAAATTGTGAAATTATTTGTTCAAGCTCTGTGAAGAATGCTGTTGGTAGCTTGATAGGGATTGCATTGAATCTATAGATTGCTTTGGGTAGTATACTCATTTTCACTATATTGATTCTTCCAATCCATGAACATGGTATATTTCTCCATCTGTTAGTGTCCTCTTTGATTTCTTTCACCAGTGTTTTATAGTTTTCTATATATAGGTCTTTAGTTTCTTTAGGTAGATATATTCCTAAGTATTTTATTCTTTCCGTTGCAATGGTGAATGGAATTGTTTCCTTAATTTCTCTTTCTGTTTTCTCATTATTAGTGTATAGGAATGCAAGGGATTTCTGTGTGTTGATTTTATATCCTGCAACTTTACTATAGTCATTGATTAGTTCTAGTAATTTTCTGGTGGAGTCTTTAGGGTTTTCTATGTAGAGGATCATGTCATCTGCAAACAGTGAGAGCTTTACTTCTTCTTTTCCAATTTGGATTCCTTTTATTTCTGTTTCTGCTCTGATTGCTGTGGCCAAAACTTCCAAAACTATGTTGAATAGTAATGGTGAAAGTGGGCACCCTTGTCTTGTTCCTGACTTTAGAGGAAATGCTTTCAATTTTTCACCATTGAGGATAATGTTTGCTGTGGGTTTGTCATATATAGCTTTTATTACGTTGAGGTATGTTCCTTCTATTCCTGCTTTCTGGAGAGTTTTTATCATAAATGGATGTTGAATTTTGTCAAAGGCTTTCTCTGCATCTATTGAGATAATCATATGGTTTTTATTTTTCAATTTGTTAATGTGGTGTATTACATTGATTGATTTGAGGATATTGAAGAATCCTTGCATCCCTGGGATAAAGCCCACTTGGTCATGGTGTATGATCTTTTTAATGTGTTGTTGGATTCTGATTGCTAGAATTTTGTTAAGGATTTTTACATCTATATTCATCAGTGATATTGGCCTGTAGTTTTCTTTTTTTGTGGGATCTTTGTCAGGTTTCGGTATTAGGGTGATGGTGGCCTCATAGAATGAGTTTGGAAGTTTACCATCCTCTGCAATTTTCTGGAAGAGTTTGAGCAGGATAGGTGTTAGCTCTTCTCTAAATTTTTGGTAGAATTCAGCTGTGAAGCCGTCTGGACCTGGGCTTTTGTTTGCTGGAAGATTTTTGATTACAGTTTCAATTTCCGTGTTTGTGATGGGTCTGTTAAGATTTTCTATTTCTTCCTGATAGAGTTTTGGAAAGTTGTACTTTTCTAAGAATTTGTCCATTTCTTCCACGTTGTCCATTTTATTGGCATATAATTGTTGATAGTAGTCTCTTATGATCCTTTGTATTTCTGTGTTGTCTGTTGTGATCTCTCCATTTTCATTTCTAATTTTATTGATTTGATTTTTCTCCCTTTGTTTCTTGATGAGTCTGGCTAATGGTTTGTCAATTTTATTTATCCTTTCAAAAAACCAGCTTTTGGTTTTGTTGATTTTTGCTATGATCTCTTTTGTTTCTTTTGCATTTATTTCTGCTCTAAGTTTTAAGATTTCTTTCCTTCTACTAACCCTGGGGTTCTTCATTTCTTCCTTTTCTAGTTGCTTTAGGTGTAGAGTTAGGTTATTTATTTGACTTTTTTCTTGTTTCTTGAGGTGTGCCTGTATTGCTATGAACTTTCCCCTTAGGACTGCTTTTGCCGTGTCCCACAGGTTTTGGGTTGTTGTGTTTTCATTTTCATTCGTTTCTATGCAAATTTTGATTTCTTTTTTGATTTCTTCTGTGATTTGTTGGTTATTCAGCAGCGTGTTGTTCAGCCTCCATATGTTGGAATTTTTAATAGTTTTTCTCTTGTAATTGAGATCTAATCTTACTGCATTGTGGTCAGAAAAGATGCTTGGAATGATTTCTATTTTTTTGAATTTACCAAGGCTAGCTTTATGGCCCAGGATGTGATCTATCCTGGAGATGGTTCCATGTGCGCTTGAGAAAAAGGTGAAATTCATTGTTTTGGGATGAAATGTCCTATAGATATCAATTAGGTCTAACTGGTCTATTGTATCATTTAAAGTTTGTGTTTCCTTGTTAATTTTCTGTTTAGTTGATCTATCCATAGGTGTGAGTGGGGTATTAAAGTCTCCCACTATTATTGTGTTATTGTTAATTTCTCCTTTCATACTTGTTAGCATTTGTCTTACGTACTGCGGTGCTCCCGTGTTGGGTGCATATATATTTATAATTGTTATATCTTCTTGGATTGATCCTTTGATCATTATGTAGTGACCATCTTTGTCTCTTTTCACAGTCTTTGTTTTAAAGTCTATTTTATCTGATATGAGTATTGCTACTCCTGCTTTCTTTTGGTCCCTATTTGCATGGAAAATCTTTTTCCAGCCCTTCACTTTCAGTCTGTATTTGTCCCCTGTTTTGAGGTGGGTCTCTTGTAGACAACATATGTAGGGGTCTTGTTTTTGTATCCATTCAGCCAGTCTTCGTCTTTTGGTTGGGGCATTCAACCCATTTACGTTTAAGGTAATTACTGATAAGTATGACCCCGTTGCCATTTACTTTATTGTTTTGGGTTCGGATTTATACACCTTTTTTGTGTTTCCTGTCTAGAGAATATCCTTTAGTATTTGTTGGAGAGCTGGTTTGGTGGTGCAGAATTCTCTCAGCTTTTGCTTGTCTGAAAAGCTTTTGATTTCTCCTTCATACTTGAATGAGATCCTTGCTGGGTACAATAATCTGGGCTGTAGGTTATTTTCTTTCATCATTTTAAGTATGTCTTGCCATTCCCTCCTGGCTTGAAGAGTTTCTATTGAAAGATCAGCTGTTATCCTTATGGGTATTCCCTTGTGTGTTATTTGTTGTTTTTCCCTTGCTGCTTTTAATATTTGTTCTTTGTGTTTGATTTTTGTTAATTTGATTAATATGTGTCTTGGGGTGTTTTGCCTTGGGTTTATCCTGTTTGGGACTCTCTGGGTTTCTTGGACTTGGGTGATTATTTCCTTCCCCATCTTAGGGAAGTTTTCAACTATTATCTCCTCAAGTATTTTCTCATGGTCTTTCTTTTTGTCTTCTTCTTCTGGGACCCCTATGATTCGAATGTTGTAGCGTTTAATATTGTCCTGGAGGTTTCTGAGATTGTCCTCATTTCTTTTAATTCGTTTTTCTTTTATCCTCTCTGATTCATTTATTTCTACCATTCTATCTTCTAATTCACTAATCCTGTCTTCTGCCTCTGTTATTCTACTATTTGTTGCCTCCAGAGTGTTTTTAATTTCACTTATTGCATTATTCATTATATATTGACTCTTTTTTATTTCTTCTAAGTCCTTGTTAAACCTTTCTTGCATCTTCTCAATCCTTGCCTCCAGGCTATTTATCTGTGATTCCATTTTAATTTCAAGATTTTGGATCAATTGCACTATCATTATTTGGAATTCTTTATCAGGTAGATTCCCTATCTCTTCCTCTTTTGTTTGGTTTGGTGGGCATTTATCCTGTTCCTTTATCTGCTGGCTATTCCTCTGTCTCTTCATCTTGTTTAAATTGCTGAGTTTGGGGTGTCCTTTCTGTATTCTGGCAGTTTGTGGATTTCTCTTTATTGTGGCGTTTCCTCACTGTGTGTGGGTTTGTACAGGTGGCTTGTCAAGGTTTCCTGATTAGGGAAGCTTGTGTCGATGTTCTGGTGGATGGAGCTGTATTTCTTCTCTCTGGAGTGTAATGAAATGTCCAGTAATGAGTTGTGAGATGTCTATGATTTTGGGGTGACTTTGGGCAGCCTGTATCTTGAAGCTCAGGGCTGTGTTCCTTTGTTGCTGGAGAATTTGCTTGGTATGTCTTGCCCTGGAACTTGTTGGCCCTTGTGTGGTGCTTGGTTTCAGTGTCGGTATGGAGGCGTTTGATGAGCTCCTGTCAATTAATGTTCCTTGGAGTCAGAAGTTCCCTGGAGTCAGGGTTTGGACTTAAGCCTCCTACTTCCAGTTATTGGTCTTATTTTTACAGTGGTTTCAAAACTTCTCCTTCTATACAGCACCATTGATAAAACATCTATGTTAAAGATGAAAAGTTTCTCTACTGTGAGGGTCACTCAGAGAGGTTCACAGCGTTACATGGAGAAGAGAAGTGGGAGGAGGGAGTTAGAGGTGACCCAAATGAGATGAGGTGGAATCAATAGTGGAGAGAGTGGGCTAGCCAGTAGTCACTTCCTTATGTGCACTCCACAACTGGACCGCTCAGAGATGTTCACGGAGTTATACAGGGGAGAGAAGAAGGAGGCAGGAGACAGAGGTGGCCAGAAGGATAAAAGGGGGAAATGAAAAGGAGGGAGACAGATCCAGCCAGTAATCAGTTCCCTAAGTGTTCTCCACCGTCTGGAACACACAGAAATTCACAGAGTTGGGTAGAGTAGAGAGGGGTTAGGGAGGAGATACAGGCGACCTGGTGGAGAAAACAGAGTCCAAGGGGAGAGAGAGCAGTCAAGCCAGTAATCTCGTTCCCTAGTGAAAAATGGGTCCTCAAGATTGGGTTCTTAAAGGTACAAAATTGGTAACAAATACATAAAAGCAAAAATTAAAAACTAGAGTAGAGTTTGGAATTTCAAAAATGCGATGTTAATGAAAAGAAGAAGGAAAAGAAAGAGAGAAAAAACGAACAAAGAAAAACAAACAAGGTTGCGAAAATTATAAAGAAACTACAGGTACAAAATTGATAACTAATACCAAAAAGCAAAAATTAAAAATCTAGAGTAGAGTTTGGAATTTCGAAAATACAATGTTAAAAAAAAAAAAAGAAGAAGAAGAAGAAAAATAAAGAGAGAAAACAAACAAACCAACAAAAACAATGTCGCAAAAATTATGAAGAAAATACAGGTACAAAATTGGTATCAAATACCAAAAAGCATAAATTAAAAATCTTGAGTAGAGTTTGGAATTGCAGATATACGATGTTATATAAAAGAAGAAGAGAAAGAAACAGAGGGGGAAAAAAGAAAAAAAAAAGTCACAGAAATTATAAAAAAAAACTATATGTACAAAATTGATAACATATACCAAAAGGCTAAAATTAAAAAATCTAGAGTAGAGTTTGGAATTTCAAAAATACGATGTTAAAGAAAAGAAGAAGGAAAAGAAAGAGAGAAAAAACTGAACAAAGAAAAACAAACAAGGTCATGAAAATTATAAAGAAACTACAGGTACAAAATTGATAACTAATACCAAAAAGCAAAAGTTAAAAATCTAGAGTAGAGTTTGGAATTTCGAAAATACAATGTTAAAAAAAAGAAGAAGAAAAATAAAGAGAGAAAACAAATAAACCAACAAAAACAAAGTCGCAAAAATTATAAAGAAAATACAGGTACAAAATTGATATCAAATACCAAAAAGCATAAATTAAAAATCTTGAGTAGAGTTTGGAATTGCAGATATACGATGTTATACAAAAGAAGAAGAGAAAGAAACAGAGGGAAAAAAAAAATCACAGAAATTATGAAAAAAACTATAGGTACAAAATTGATAACATATACCAAAAGGCTAAAATTAAAAATCTAGAGTAGAGTTTGGAATTTCAAAAATACAATGTTAAAGAAAAGAAGAAAAAGAAAAAACAAAACAAAACAAAACAAAACACGGTCAAAAAATTATAAAATATATATATGAAGTTTGCTGAAGAAGAGAAAAAAAAAAATAGGGTCTTTTTTTTTTTTTTTTTGCAAAGTAATAGTTATAAAAGTGAAAATTAAAGGACAATAGAGGACTTAAAAATTTTTTTTTTAATTTAAAAAAAAAGAAAAAAAAGAAAGATTGATCGTAAAAATAGTAAAAATATATCTAGGTCTTTCTCTGGTTTTGTTGTGAATATTGTGGGTTCAGTTCATTTTTGGCTAGTTCCTTGGTCCGACATAGATAGATATCCCACAGTCTGGTTTGCTAGCCCTAATTATTTCGCTCAGATAGCGCTCAGGACATTCGGGCCGATTCTTACTCTAAGGGACACAGCCCGCGCCGCGCTTCCCTGCCCAGCCCCCGCTTGCTAATGCCGTGTGCAGGCGTCTGCGCTGCTTCTCCGCTGGGGGAGTTACCGTAGGGCTCACAATCTGCGATTTTTAATTGTTTATTTATTTATTTTTTTCTCCCTTTTATGTTGCCCTCTCTGCTTCCAAAGCTCGGCACAGATTCGGCAGTGAGAAGGCTTCCTGGTGTTTGGAAACTTCTCTCTTTTTAAGACTCCCTTCCCAGGACGGAACTCCGTCCCTCCCTCTTTTGTCTCTTTTTTTGTCTTTTATATTTTTTCCTACCTCCTTTTGAAAAGTTGGGTTGCTTTTCTGGGTGCCTGATGTCCTCTGCCGGCATTCAGAAGTTGTTTTGTGGAATTTACTCGACGTTTAAATGCTCTTTTGATGAATTTGTGGTGGAGAAAGTGTTCTCCCCGTCCTACTCCTCCGCCATCTTGGCTCCTCCCCAGTAGTCATTATTTCTAAAGAAACTGCATTGTTTGTCCTATATGGTTTTCTAAATACTGGATTTTGTTAACTGCATCCTTGCAGTTGAGTTTTCCATGTTTCTCTGGCCCTGTTTTTCCTGAAAGTGCAGTTGAGTTCAGACTTATTTGATTCCCTAACTGACTTTTCCACAAGACTGTTTCATGGGTGGTAGTGTTTGCTTCCATCAGAAGGCAGCTCCTGCCCAGTTGACCTTTGTGTGGATGTTTGTGGTGTTACTAGACTCTGATGATCATTGCTTAGATCATTTTGAAAAATCTTTTAAAAAAAAATCTTTTTGAAAAGGTGGGGGGCACTTCTCTGGTGGTCCAGTGGTTAGGACTCCACGCTTCCAATGCAGGAGGTGTGGGTTCAGTCCCTGGTAGAAGAACTAAGATCCCACATGCCACTTGGCACAGCCAAAAGTTTCTTTAAAAAAAAAAAACCACAGTTAAACCCCATGATTGTTGAGATCTCTTTTTCCCAGTCATTTCCTCATAGCCAGACTTCACCCAGAGTAATCATTGAGGCCTCACTACCTCAAAAAGGAAGGAGCAAGCATTTAATGGAGCTACTCTCGGTAGGAGACCAGAAGGGACACCAGAGAAGAAATGATGGTCCCTATCCTCAAAAAGCCTGATGTCTATTTGGAGAGGCAGGTATACACTGAAACAATTAGCAGAGACGATAGACTAAAAATTAAATGTCATTTTAGCCTCTGGGCCCCAGAAGTCAGGAACTTTACTTGGAAAAATCTGTAGCAGAGTTGCCTGTATCTGACCCATATATTCTGAGGTAAACTGGTCTAGGATAAGACCTGGACATCAAGATTTTAACACATTATTGACCGAAGGAGTTTTTGCAGAAACTTAACGCCTGTGGCGTTAAAATGTCTCTAGTCACTAATGTGTTAAGAGTATTCGAAGGGACTTCTAAGGTGGCGCAGTGGATAGGAATCCACTTCTCAATGCAGGAGACATGGGTTCAATCCCTGGTTCGGGAAGATTCCATATGCCTCAGAGCAACTAAGTTGTGTCACAACTACTGAGCCTGCACTCCAGAGCCCGCGGAGCCAGCCTGCTGCAACTACTGGAGCCCGCCCGTCTAGATCCTGTGCTCCACTATGAGAAGCCTGTGCGTTGAAACAAAGAGTAGCCCCTGTTTGCAGCAACTAAATAAAAAGCCCACGTGCAGCAACAAAGCCCCAGTGCAGCCCACAAAGAGTATCTGAGGGGTTTTGTTTGTTTGTTTGTTTATCACCTCAGGTCTTAATTGCAGCTTGCGAGATCTTTTGTTGCAGCATGCTGACTTAGTTGCCTCATGGCATATGGGGTCTTAGTTCCCTAACCACGGGTCAAACCCACCTTCTGTGCAATGGAAGGCAGATTCTTAACAACTGGACCACCTGGGAAGGCCCATCTGAGGTATATTTATATGCAACTAAGTTTAAGAATCATCATCCTAGGATAGCGGTTCTTAAAGTGTAGAATATTACTCAGTCATAAAAAAGAATGAAATAATGCCATTTGCAGCAACATGGATGGACCTAGAGATTATCATACTGAGTGAAGTCAGACAGAGAATGACAAATAGCATATGATATCACTTATATGTGGAATCTAAAAGAATTATACAAATGAACTTATTTACAAACCAAAAATAGACTCACAAACATAGAAAACAAGCATGGTTACCAAAGGGGAAAGTGGGTGGGGGTAGGGGATAAATTAGAACTTTGGGATTAACAGATACACACTGCTGCTGCTGCTGCTGCTGCTGCGTCACTTCAGTCGTGTCCGACTCTGTGAGACCCCAAAAACGGCAGCCCACCAGGCTCCCCTGTCCCTGGGATTCTCCAGGCAAGAACACTGGAGTGGGTTGCCATTTCCTTCTCCAATGCAGGAAAGTGAAAAGTGAAAGTGAAGTCGCTCAGTCGTGTCCGACTCTTAGCAACCGCATGGACTGCAGCCCACCAGGCTCCTCCATCCATGGGATTTTCCAGGCAAGAGTACTGGAGTGGGGTGCCATTGCCTTCTCCACACACCACTGTATGTAAAAAAGAAAAACAAGGACCTAATATATAACACAGGGAACTATAGTCCATATCTTGTAATAACCTACAGTGGAAAATAATCTAAAAAAGAATCACTTTGCTGTATACCTGAAACGGACACAACATTGTAAATCAACTATAATTCAGTAAAAAACTTTTTAAAAAGAAATGCAGAATTTGGGCCCCTTCCCAGACCTGCTGAATTAGAACCTGCATTCTAACAGGATCCCCAAGGTACTTGTGGCTCATTAGAGTTTGAGATATGCTAGTGTAGAGGTATGTACTCTACTTTAAAAATCAGAGAAAAGAAAGTATAGAATGACCAAGTTGGAAAAGAGCCTTTCCACTCCACCTCTTCAACTGGTGTTCTCAGACCATTCTAAGGGAAGAGGCCACATCACCGCTTATACAAAAAGAATGGGACCCAAGTGCACAGAGCTGTTTACCAGCACTGGGACCTCAGGCAAGTCCAACTATCCCTGAGCCACACAGTTCTATATGACTGTAGGGTAGAGGCACACACAGGACACAAATAACCTAGGAACTTCTATGGCCAGGCTATCCTGCTCGTGGTGTGCATTCAGGCAGCAGTATTTTTAAAAATCTCTTTCAGTTCACTTCAGTTCAGTTCAGTCGCTCAGTCGTGTCCGACTCTTTGCAACCGCATGAATTGCAGCACGCCAGGCCTGCCTGTCCATCACCAACTCCTGGAGTTCACTCAGACTCACGTCCATCGAGTCAGTGATGCCATCCAGCCATCTCATCCTCTGGCATCCCCTTCTCCTCCTGCCCCCAATCCCTCCCAGCATCAGAATCTTTTCCAATGAGTCAACTCTTCGCATGAGGTGGCCAAAGTACTGGAGTTTCAGCTTTAGCATCATACCTTCCAAAGAAATCCCAGAGCTGATCTCCTTCAGAATGAACTGGTTGGATCTCCTTGCAGTCCAAGGGACTCTCAAGAGTCTTCTCCAACACCACAGTTCAAAAGCATCAATTCTTCGGCGCTCAGCCTTCTTCACAGTCCAACTCTCACATCCATACATGACCACTGGAAAAACCATAGCCTTGACTAGACGGACCTTTGTTGGCAAAGTAATGTCTCTGCTTTTCAATATGCTATCTAGGTTGGTCATAACTGTCCTTCCAAAGAGTAAGCGTCTTTTAATTTCATGGCTGCAGTCACCATCTGCAGTGATTTTGGAACCCAGAAAAATAAAGTCTGACACTGTTTCCACTGTTTCCCCATCTATTTGCCATGAAGTTATGGGACCAGATGCCATGATCTTCATTTTCTGAACACTGAGCTTTAAGCCAACTTTTTCACTCTCCTCTTTCACTTTCGTCAAGAGGCTTTTTAGTTCCTCTTCACTTTCTGCCACAAGAGTAGTGTCATCTGCATATTTGAGGTTATTGATATTTCTCCTGGCAATCTTGATTCTAGCCTGTGCTTCTTCCAGCCCAGCTTTTCTCGTGATGTACTCTGCATAGAAGTTAAATAAGCAGGGTGTCAATATACAGCCTTGACGTACTCCTTTTCCTATTTGGAACCAGTCTGTTGTTCCGTGTCCAGTTCTAACTGTTGCTTCCTGACCTGCATACAGGTTTCTCAAGAGGCAGGTCAGGTGGTCTGGTATTCCCATCTCTTTCAGAATTTTCCACAGTTTATTGTGAGCCACACAGTCAAAGGCTTTGGCATAGTCAATAAAGCAGAAATAGATGTTTTTCTGGAACTCTTCCTTTTTCCATGATCCAGCAGATGTTGGCAATTTGATGCCTGGTTCCTCTGCCTTTTCTAAAACCAGCTTGAACATCTGGAATTTCACAATTCACATATTGCTGAAGCCTGGCTTGGAGAATTTTGAGCATTACTTTACTAGTGTGTGAGATGAGTGCAATTGTGCAGTAGTTTGAGCATTCTTTGGCATTGCCTTTCTTAGGGATTGGAATGAAAACCGATGTTTTCCAGTCCTGTGGCCACTGCTGAGTTTTCCAAATTTGCTGACATATTGAGTACAGCACTTTCACAGCATCATCTTTCAGGATTTGAAATAGCTCAACTGGAATAACATCACCTCCACTAGCTTTGTTCGTAGTGATGTTTCCTAAGGCCCACTTGACTTCACATTCCAGGATATCTGGCTCTAGGTGAGTGATCACACCATCGTGATTATCAGGGTCATGAAGATCTTTTTTGTACAGTTCTTCTGTGTATTCCCGCCACCTCTTCTTAATATCTTCTGCTTCTGTTAGGTCCATACCATTTCTGTCCTTTATCGAGCCCATCTTTGCATGAAAAGTTCCCTTGATATCTCTAATTTTCTTGAAAAGATCTCTAGTCTTTCCCATTCTGTTGTTTTCCTCTATTTCTTTGCATTGATCGCTGAGGAAGTCTTTCTTATCTCTCCTTGCTATTCTTTGAAACTCTGCATTCAGATGCTTATATCTTCCCTTTTCTCCTTTGCTTTTCGCTTCTCTTCTTTTCACAGCTATTTGTAAGGCCTCCTCAGACAGCCAATTTGCTTTTTGCATTTCTTTTCCATGGGGATGGTCTTAATCCCTGTCTCTTGTACAATGTCACGAACCTCTGTCCATAGTTCATCAGGCACTCTATCTATCAGATCTAGGCCCTTAAATCTATTTCTCACTTCCACTGTATAATCATAAGGGATTTGATTTAGGTCATACCTGAATGGTCTAGTGGTTTTCCCTACTTTCTTCAATTTAAGTCTGAATTTGGCAATAAGGAGTTCATGATCTGAACCACAGTCAGCTCCTGGTCTTGTTTTTGTTGACTGTTTAGAGCTTCTCCATCTTTGGCTGCAAAGAATATAATCAATCTGATTTCTGTGTTGACCATCTGGTGATATCTATGTGTAAAGTCTTCTCTTGTGTTGTTGGAAGAGGGTGTTTGTCTGACAGAATGTGGTCCACTGGAGAAGGGAATGGCAAACCACTTCAGTATTCCTGTCTTGAGGACCCCATGAACAGTATGAAAAGGCAAAATGATAGAATACTGAAAGAGGAACTCCCCAGGTCAGTAGGTGCCCAATGTGCTACTGGAGATCAGTGGAGAAATAACTCCAGAAAGAATGAAGGGATGGAGCCAAAGCAAAAACAATACCCAGCTGTGGATGTGACTGGTGATAGAAGCAAGGTCTGATGCTGTAAAGAGCAATATTGCATAGGAACCTGGAATGTCAGGTCCACGAATCAAGGCAAATTGGAAGCGGTCAAACAGGAGATGGCAAGAGTGAACGTCGATATTCTAGGAATCAGCGAACTAAAATGGACTGGAATGGGTGAATTTAACACAAATGACCATTATATCTACTACCACAGGCAGGAATCCCTTAGAAGAAATGGGGTAGCCATCATGGTCAACAAAAGAGTCCGAAATGCAGTACTTGGATGCAATCTCAAAAACGACAGAATGATCTCTGTTCGTTTCCAAGGCAAACCATTCAATATCACAGTAATCCAAGTCTATGCCCCAACCAGTAACGCTGAAGAAGCTGAAGTTGAACGGTTCTATGAAGACCTCCAAGACCTTTTAGAACTAACACCCACAAAAGATGTCCTTTTCATTATAGGGGACTGGAATGCAAAAGTAGGAAGTCAAGAAACACCCGGAGTAACAGGCAAATTTGGCCTTGGAATACCGAATGAAGCAGGGCAAAGACTAATTGAGTTTTTCCAAGAAAAAAAATCTTTAGGCAATTCTAATAAACAGTCAAAGTTGAAAACCAAGCTACAGACCTTGGGTTCTCTCCATGTTTCTATGTTCTAAGGTGAAAGGGAGCTTAATTTCTAGCTGTAGTCATTAAAAATACAAAATCAAGTTAGGTCTTGGGCTTACTATTTCAATATCTGGATTCCCAAAATAGTTGCAAGGACAACTGAAGACATATCCATAGTGAAGCTGTTGAGTATCCTGGACTTTTTGAAAAATCAAGTTCTCAAGGGATGCTGGTAGCAGGAGTCTAGTTCTGGCATTGCCTTGAACCTGGAAACAGATAACTTTGTTTTTCTGCAGACTATACTCAGGTTGGTTGAGACCTTGTCTGCATATAGCGCTTTTTTTTAATGAAGGTAATTTTTGAGATAAAAATGGGCAATTTGAGTGATTAGACAGGAGAAAGACTCTCAGGGAGAAGAGTAGCCATCTCCTGACCAGAACATTTGGACCTGTCCTTTGATTTCTTCCTTGCAAACCCTTATGTTAATACAAATTTTAGAAAAACTTTGGAGGGATATCATAGAGACTTGGATCTAGCATAATTTAAATAATGTTCTCCCAAACATATTTCCCAATTAAAGATGTCCGCTATACCTTTGTGAGTCTCCAAGGTAAGTCCCTGAGTCTCTGCTCCAGCCCCAAGTTTTTGGCCTTCACCTCCCAGGACTCCTCTAATCAAACTTTCCCATTCTTCAGAGTTTGAAATAGCAGTTGCAATCTATCATATATACAGTGGATAAACAACAAGGTCCTGTTAATAGCACAGGGAACTTTATTCAATGTCCTATAATAAACTATAATGGAAAAGAATATGAAAAGTTTATATACATATACATATATATATATACATATATGTGTATGTATGTATATATATATATATATCTCCCCTGGTGGCTCAGACAGTAAAGAATCCACCTGCAATGCAGAGACCTGGGTTTGATCCCTGGGTTGGGAAGATCCCCTGGAGGAGGGCATGGCAATCCACCCCAGCATTCTTGCCTGGAGAATCAGCATGGACAGAGGAGCCTGGCAGGCTACAGTCCATGGGGTCTCAAAGAGTCAGACACAACTGAGTGACTAAACAGAGCAAAGCACACAGTGTATTAGTTCAGTTCAGTTGCTCAGTCATGTCCGACTCTTTGCGACCCCATGGACTGCAGCACATTAGGCTTCCCTGTCCATCACCAACTCCCGGAGATTGCTCAAACTCATGTCCATTGAGTCAGTGATGCCATCCAACCACCTCATCCTCTGTCATCCCCTTCTCCTCCTGCCTTCAATCTTTCCCAGCATCAGGGTCTTTTCCAATCAGTCAATTCTTTTCAGGTGGCCAAAGTATTGGCGTTTCAGCTTCAGCATCAGTCCTTCCAGTGAATATTGGATCTCCTTGCTGTCCAATGGACTCTCAAGAGTCTTCTCCAACATCACAGCTCAAAAGCATCAATTATTTGGCATTCAGCTTTCTTTATAGTCCAACTCTCACACCCATACATGACTACTGGAAAAACTATAGCTTTGACTGTATGGACCTTTGTTGGCAAAGTAATGTCTCTGCTTTTTAGTATGCTATCCAGGTTTGTCATAGCTTTTCTTCCAAGAATCAAGAATCTTTTAATTTCATGGCTGTAGTCACCATCTGCAGTGATTTCAGAGCCCAAGAAAATAAAATCTGTCACTGTTTCCATTGTTTCCCCATCTATTTGCCATGAAGTGACAGGACTGGATGCCATGATCTTAATTTTTTGTCTTGCGTTTAAGCCAGCTTAAACAGTCAATAAACCCATGTGTATTAGAAAAAAAATCCTCTTCATCCTGTGTCCCTCTAAGCCCCCAAGGTCCTTCCAGGCTCCCAGTTAACTGTTCTCAAGTGAATGTATTGAATCAGGATGTTAAACATTAATACAGCAAAGTATTCACACAACTGTGTGAAGAGGAAATCTGACAAAGGAAAAGATATTTAACCTCACATGTAGTCAAAAGAATGCAAATATGATATAATTTTTCAATTACTAAATGAACAAAGTTGAAAAGGAATGACAGTATTAGAGTTTGAGAGACTTCAGAGAAACATGAAGTCTCCTGTATGCTAGAGGAAATAAGAATCGGCATGGCTTTCTGGAGAACAGTTTGACAATGTATATCATACACGTAAAAATGTGCAGACAAGGGCCAAGGATATTCAAACCAACCTTATTTACAATACAGAGTCATTATAAATCATATACATGTCTACCAAATTAGGATTATTCACATAAATTTTGGTCTGCTCATACAATGGCATGCTAAAGAGCCTTTAAAATGATATGAATATTTACAGAGATAAAATGTCTAACAGGTAATACGGTTCTTTAGCGCTGCACACGGGCTTCCCTGGTGGCTTAGGTGGTAAAGAATCTGCCTACAATGTGGGAGACCAGGGTTTGATCCCTGGGTGGGAGAAAAGCATGTTAACCCACTCCAGTATTCTTGCCTGGACAATTCCATGGATAGAGGAGCCTGTGAGGTTACAGTCCATGGGGTTGCAAAGAGTTGGAGATTACTGAGAAACTTTCATTTCATTTCATAGATGTGAAAGGATATCCATTGGATACCATGTCCTTATGCCGTAATTAATATAAAATGTGTGTGTGCATGTATATATTCGTGTACACAGAGATCTAATATGTAGGTCATCATAATATCAATCATAATGTCATCTGGTTGGGAGAGCCTTGAATGCCTTTACTTTCTTATTTGCTTATTGTCTCTAAGTTTACAAAAGCAATGTTCTTTCTTTTTACATTTACAAAGCTAACAGTAACAGAATGTGCATTATGTGCCAGGCACTTCTCTAATTGCTATAAACTATTATTATTCCTTAGGGCTTCCCTGGTGGCTCAGAGGTTAAAGCGTCTGCCTGGAATGCGGGAGACCTGGGTTCGATCCCTGGGTCGGGAAGATCCCCTGGAGAAGGAAATGGCAACCCACTCCAGTACTCTTGCCTGGAGAATCCCATGGAGGGAGGAGCCTGGTAGGCTACAGTCCATGGGGTTGCAAAGAGTGGGACACGACTGAGCGACTTCACTTACTCACTCATTATTATTCCTTGGAGAAGGCAATGGCACCCCACTCCAGTACTCTTGCCTGGAAAATCCCATGGACGGAGGAACCTGGTGGGCTGCAGTCCATGGGGTCACTAAGAGTCAGACATGACTGAACGACTTCACTTTCACTTTTCAGTTTCATGCATTGGAGAAGGAAATGGCAACCCACTCCAGTGTTCTTGCCTGGAGAATCCCAGGGACGGAGGAGCCTGGTGGGCTGCCGTCTATGGGGTCGCACAGAGTCGGACACGACTGAAGTGACTTAGTAGTAGTAGTGGTAGATTATTATTCCTGAAGAAAACAAAGGTGGTAAGAGATTGAGTAACATGTTCAAACTCCATAGCTAGTAAATGTGAAGCTGGGATTCAAAACCTGGTTGTCTTGTTCCACAGGCTGCACTCTCACTATACTGAAAGTGAAAGTGTTAGTCACTCAGTTGTGTCTGACTCTTTGCAACATCATGGACTGTAGCCCACCAGGCTCCTCTGTCCATGAAACTCTTCAGGCAAGAATACTGGAGTGAGCAGCCACTCCCTTTTTCAGGGGATCTTCGCCACCTAAGGAGCGAACCCAGGTCTCCTGCCTTTCAGGCGGATGCTTTACCATCTGAGCCACCAGGGAAGAAAAGTCCATAGCTGGTGAATGTAAAGCTGGGATTCAAACTGGTTGTCTTGCTCCGTAGGCTGCACTCTTACGATACTAATTAACACGGTAGAGTGAAAATGTCTTAAATCTTGCCCCCAACAACCTCATACCTCCCTTCAGAAGTAATCATTTAACCATCTGATAGGCATCCATCCAAAACTACTGCCGGATTTGCTCAGACACGTGTGTAAAGACCCCCAGGCACACCTGCATGTGTTTTTCTTCTTGTTATAAAATGGGATGATATTGTCCATCCCATCAGTACACATAGTTCATCCTCATACTTTTTATCTCTGAGGGGTATTCCGTGGCATGGACATATGGAACTGATATGACAAAGTCCTTACTGAACGCTGGTGGTTTCCAATTCTTCACCCTAATGACAAAGCTGAAGTGAGCGTCTCCTAGTATCCACATTACTGTGTGCAGATGTGCAATGATACTCCTGTGATAACTTCCTAGAATTGGAACTACTGGGTTGAAAGACAAAAGAGGCTCCCCAATTCCCCACCTCAAGAAGGCTGTGTGGCTGCACTATATATATATATATATAAATGATATATATATATACAAACACACACTATATAAATATGCACACTATATATATACACACATACTATGTACATACATACAGTATTTGAGTGTCCACCTCCCCGTGTTTCCACCAACACAGGAAGTTGTCAATCTTTTAAATTTCTGCCAATATGAGAAGCAAAGGATGCTGTTTCATTTGCAACAACATTCATTTTAAATTTATTCATGTGGGGTTGTGCTGGGTCTTTGATACTGTGCAGACTTTTCTCTAGGGGCGGTGAGTGGGGGCTACTCTCTAGCTGTGAGGCATGGGCTTGTCATTGCAGTGCCTTCCCTGGCTGAGCATGGGCTTAGGGGCCTGCATGCTTCAGCAGTTGCAGTAGGTGAGCTCAGTAGCTGTAGTTCCTGGGCTCTAGAGCACAGGCTCAACAGCTATGGCACGCAGGCTAGTTGCTCCTCGGTGTGTGGAATCTTCTGGGATCAGGGATCAAACATGTGTCTCCTGCATTGGCAGATGGATTCCTTACCACTGGGCCACCTGGGAAGCCCACAACAACATTCTTTAAGTGTTCCTGATTAGTAGGAAAGTTGAACATATTTTCAAAAGTTTATTGGCCATCTTCATTTCTTTTCAGAATTGTTCACTTTTCAGTTGGGTGATTTGAGTTTTTCCTATTGTTGTGAAGAAGCTTCGTGGATTTCCCTGCCAGTTCAGTGGTTAGACTTGCACTTCCAATGCAGGGGTGTGGGTTCGATCCCCGGTCAGGGAACTAGATCCCACATGCCATGTGCTGCAGCCAGAAAAAAAATCCATCGATGTCCTGTTTGTGGCAAATATTTTCTGAGTATATTGCATTTCTTTGAACTTCATTTATGTCTTACTGTGTTATGCACAGGTTTTAGTATATTTTTGTATACCAAAGTGCCCATTTCTTTTCCTTTATGGTTTTACATACTGTTTAGGAAGTCTTTCTCCCCATCCAAGGATATAAGAATATAATATTATAATAGGAATTATAATATATATTATATTATAGAATATGTATTATAATATATTATATAATGTTATAATAAGAATATAATATTCCTCTATATTCTCTTCTAGTATATTTGTATTTGTGTTTATAGATTTTCACATTGTTATTTATTTAATTGTGGGGCAAAATAGATATAACATAGACTTTACCATCTGAGCCATCTTAAAGAGTACAGTTCAGTGACATTAAGTACATTCACATTGTTACAGAACCATCACTACCATCCATCTCCGGAACGCCTTCCTCCGGCAAAACTGAAACTCTATTGCCCTTAAACAGCAATTCCTCCACCCCCCTCTCCTCAGCCCCTAGCAACCACCTGTCTCTATGAATTTGACTACTCTATGCCCCTCATATAAGTGGAATCTTACAATATTTGTCCTTTTGTGACTGGCTTATTTCGCTTAGCATAATGTCTTCAAGTTTCATCCATGTTGCAGCATGTGTCAAGATTTCCTTTTATTTTAAAGGCTTAACAATATTCCATTATAGATTAATTTTTTGTTTAGCCTTTAATCCATATACTATTTAGTAGTGTTTGGTGAGAAGTAGGGACTTCATTTTTTTATACTTAGGTTGGTCATCTTTTAATTTTTATCACTGTATTTATTTATTTCTTGGCTGTGCTGGGTCTTCATTGCAACACATGGCCTCTTCATTTTACACCGGCTTCTCTAAATGCAGTGCGTGGTTGTGGGCCATGGGTTTAGTTGCCCATTGGCACATGGGATCTGAATTCCCTGACCAGGGATTGAACCCTGTCCCCTGCATTGGAAGGAGTACTATTAACCACTGGACCACCAGGGTAGTCCCTAGTGGACTTTTAAACAAGTCCTCCATCAAAACGCAGACCCCCATGGGGGCTCAGGTCTGTTTCTGGGCTATTGTTTTCTAGATCCCTTTGTCTATATCTGGGCTGGAATTATAATGCTTTAATTACTCAAGGTTTTCAGTAAGTTTTTATATCTGCTAAAGGCATGTCCCATCCCCATTCTTCTTTTTTAGACTTTCCCTAACTCTTCTCTGACATTCCCCAACTATCCTCTTTTTCAGAGGAACTTTAGAGTTAGTCACAGCCCAAAAATATTCCCATAGGATTTTGACTGGAATAGTTTGAAGCTACTCAGTAATTTGAGGTCGATATTTAATAAAACTGAGCGAGCAGGTCTCCGGCCAGGAGTCTTTGCCTCCTTGCGGCTCTACAGGCTGTCCAGTGCTGCCCTCTGCAGAGGAGTTACAGGCCAGCGCTGCTTCTGCCAGCGGCCCAAGGCCTTCCCACGTGGCCCTCCCCCTCAGCCTATGATCCCGAGGCTTCTAGAAAGGACAAATTCTTACACATCTTTGGTTTAATTTCTTTCCTCCCATAAATTACATTTGGATTTTACCCTGAACTTTCGGAACCAAAATCCGAGTGTGATTCATGGAAACCTCAGGCCCTACAGTAGAACTGTGGGGAAATGATCGCCTCTCCCAGCAAACCATACCCTCATAAGGCAGGCACTGACACACATGTGACCAGTAGACAGGTAACTAGGATCCAGTGGATGGTTTGTTTTTTAAAGACTTGTTTTAAGTGTATTAATTAAATGATTTTTAGTAAATGTGCAGAGTTTTGCCACCATCACCAAACCCAATTTTGCAACATATCCAATAAAGCAATTATCCTCCAATTAGAAAATAAATAAAAGGAAAAAAAGAATAGTCTTCACACCCATTTATGGTCATTCTCTGCTGCCATTTTGCCCTCAGCATGCCCTGAGCATGGCCCCATCAGGAGGAGTGAGGGATGAGTCCCCAGGAGACCCTCTGCCTGTGAGTAGAGGGTCAATGCCCCCACAATGTGCAGAGCATGACCTGCAAGCCAGCATCCCTCTCCTGAAGAGGCCCAGCTGGGGGCTCCTCCTGAGGGCAAAGGCCATGCTGAGCCCCGTCCTTACCTCTCCAGGTGGATAAAGTTTGAAGAAAAGGTAGAGGAAGGAGGCGAACGCTGGAGCAAGCCCCACGTGTCCACGCTGTCCTTGCACAGCCTCTTTGAGCTCCGCACCTGCCTGCAGACGGGAACCGTGCTGCTGGATTTGGACGGTGGCTCCTTACCACAGATCATAGGTGAGGCAAGGACTGCTGTGGCCCCCGCAAACCAGGGCAGCATCCCCCTTCCCCTGCCCTGTCTCTTGCCCACCCTTGGTCTATGTGGCATGCCCACCTCTGATGCCTGCCTAATTCTGCGGAGACCAGGTTTTGGGTCTGATGCTCCCAAAGCAGCGTCGCAGTTACTCCTAGTCTCAGATGCCTATAGAGAGGGCAAGACCAGCCTCTGAAATGCCATTCAGCAATGGAACGAAATGGAGAGTGCTTCTGAGCCTAGGTGGAGACACCTGTTGCCATGGCAACCTGTTTCTTATCAGGGTAAATGGATCATCACTCATCTTCAGGAAATTAGCTCTCGTTTGATGGAGTGACAAAGGAAGGGAGTAGCTTGCCTTACTGTCCCTAAAACTCCTTGTGAATTTTGTTTTAGCACATTCAGTTTTACCAGAAGTATGCTGCCCCAAATACTTTTCTAAAAAGAATTCACACTGGGACTAAAACCACTTGGCATAGTACCTTGTGCTTCTTAGCGTCTTTCATGGTTACAATTTCATCTACTTTCCACAATATTATTGATAGAGCAGAGAATCCTATACCCATACATGCATGCACACATGCACCCACAATGCACTCACATGAACCACATCTGCACACATGCGCCCACATGCACATACCATGCACCCCCATGCACACACATGCAAGAACTTCCACAGAGATGCACACACACTTTTACATATAAGGAGCCTGAAGGTTCATGACTGGTCCAAATTTTCAGTTTGTGGCAAAGGTTGGGACTATTTCTACATTCCGTGCCTCCTTTAGTTCACTTTTAATCCCACAAGTAACAGGTGAAGCTGAAGACCCCCACACCCCTGGTCATTCTGTCCCCCGTGGACAAGGCGTGTTTGTTTCCCACTTAGATGATGTCATTGAGAAGCAAATTGAGGATGGCCTCCTTCGTCCAGAGCTCCGAGAGAGGGTCAGCTACGTCCTCCTGAGGAAACACCGCCACCAAACCACAAAGCCCATCCACCGCTCCTTGGCTGACATTGGAAAGGCGGTCTCCTCCACCAGCAGTGAGTTGGGCCGTAACGCTTGTTCTTTGCATGCATCTCAAATCTCCAACCCTCCACCCTTGATATCCCAGAGTCGAGATGCCCAGACTCTGGCCTCGCTTGACCTGTCAGATAAGCGCAGGAATCAGTACAAAATTGATAATGCTGCTAGCTGAAGAGACTTGAGGAATCTCTGTAGATCAATTCTTTTAAAATGGAAAACGTTTAGCCTGCAGCAGATACATACGCAGCACTTACCCTGCTCCAGGCATGAGTGCTCCCCAAGTGTAAACTCACTTCATCCTCACAAGAGGCCGTGACCAGCTATTGTTCTCATCATCCCCAGAGCCGGAGGCTGAGGCATGGAGAGGTTAAGATACTTGCCTCGGGTCAAATGATCAGCATGTTGTGGAATCAGGCATGAACCTATGTCGTCTACAGCACCTGATGCCTATTTCATCAATTGTGTAGCTATCCCACTTTCAACAGTACAGATATTTTCTCTAATCACATTCACACCATCCACTTGCTTCAAAAGATTCTGAAAAAAAACAAGAACAAAATCCAAAACAACCAAACCATCCTTTCTTCCTCGAAGGGGAAGAGATCTGCCTTGTAGCCTAGCTTTATTCAGATGAAGTGATGGTAAACGAGGACCGTGCTAATGTGCATCACTGCAGCAAGTCTGCTGGAGTTAAATCCCTTCTGTGCCTCCCAGGTCGAAGCCCAGCCCGGAGCCCCAAGGCCGGCCCGAGCCTACACCACTCCACTGAGGACCTGAGGGTGCGGCAAAGTGCGAATTACGGCCGTCTGTGTGAGTTTCTTCTTTCTCCGCTCGGTGCAGCCCCTTTGTTCTGGCTGGGGGCACTCGGAAGTCAATTTTCACGCTTTCATAGCAGAGGAGGTAAAGACCAGGGTCTGTCTAGAATTCTCAGGCGTCAGAAGAAATCTAACATTCACGCCAAACCCTGGCCTGCCCTCATAGTCTAACTTACTACCAAAATTTTCTAAATGATTTTTCCAAAAAATGCAACTCTAAATCAAGTCCTGTCATAATCAATACCCAGTCCCATGTGCTGGGCATCCTTAACTTGGTCTATGGCTTTGTTTTCACCAAACTAATCATTAATCCCGTTTTTGGTGAGAAGTCTTCCTAGAAACAGAATTTAAAGCAGGCTAGATCTGTCTTGTAGCTCAGCTTTTCCTCCAGGACAGGCAGAGAATGTTCTTATCCTGCCTGACAGTCTTGGCCCCCGAAGTGAAACACTGGTGGAGCGGCAGCCCCCACGGGGGCCTGGAGGAGCACGGCCACAGACCGGACTTTGTCAGGCAGTTTGTCAGGGATGGACAGATGGGTGAACCGTGAGGCAAAAAAAAAAAAAAAAAAAAAGAGGGAATTTGGGAAGTGAAAATAAAAAGCAGTGCAAAGGAGTATTTTCCTTTAAGCACTTTCACTAAAATGACAAGATATGAACAAGCACAGGCCAGGGCTGCGCCGCTGACCAGGCCAGGGGAATGCTTCAGGACCGCAGTGGTGATGTGACCACAGCTGCACCTGGGCTGTGCCGCGGTCTTTTCTGTCTGTTCTCAGTGACCCCAGGATGTGCTTAGCCTCCCTGGTCTTGGTTATTCCGCAGAGCAGTGCTGGCAGTAGAGGCTGTGAATGGCTTTGGCATGAGCCTTCTGCTCATTTATTCTCTGTGTACGAAGTCGCCCTGTGCCAATGTTGCCATAGTGGGAACCTGGGTAAAAGGCATGAATAAGTGGTTACAGGTTTGTGTGCACACACACCCCCCACCACAAGACGGCACCTGGGAAGGCTCAGAGAGGAAGAGACGCTTGCCTGAGTCTTGGAGAATAAATAGAAGTGTTCCAGGAGCATGGTCTTTAGAACAAAGGAAACAGCAGGTGAAGGGAAGGCGCTATGAAGGGCACCGCATATTCGGGGAAATATAGTGATTCCGTTCACCAGGGGTGTAGGATATAAAGGAAAGAGGGTCCAAATCGAAGGGGGCCTATGTGTCTTACAAAAGGTCCTGGCCTTTATTCTGAGGGTAATGAGTTCTCCTGAGAAGTCTGATGAGGGCACGTATCATGATCAGAAATAAGCTAGAAGGGACTTAATGACTGGGAGCAAGAGATGGGGGCCGTGTGAGAGCAGGCAGTGAGAGCGAGAATGGAAAGAGAAGAACGCTGGTGGAATTCAGCGAATGATGGGAAGTGGGAAAAGAGGAAGAGAGGGGAGTTGAAGCTGGCTCCAAGGCCTGCTCTGATTGCCCATGGACACATGGGATAGGGCATTGGGTGATGTAGGGTCTATAGAGGGAGTGATTTGATGGAAGACAATGAGTTTTGTTTCCAAGTGTGTGGAGTCTGAGGTGCCAGGCGGGGCTGCTCAGAGAAATCTGGAGCTTAAGGGAGAGATCTGGGCTGGAGACATAACCTGGGCACCCCCGGCACAAATGTGGATGGGGAAGAAACGGAAGTGGATGGGATTGACCAAGGAAGAGGGGGTAAGGGCTCTGAAGGGTTTGAATCCAAAGCAAGGCCCTGAGAAAAGCCTAGCCTGAGAGGATCCTGGATGGAAATAAAGGAAAGCAGAGTCTGGCAGTCTAGGGACTCCAGAGACCATAGAAAGCCTGAGGGGGCTCGCTGGATTTGGCTGCTGGTGGGAAATGAGAGCTGGCCTTCTCCTGCTTTCATGCAGCAAGGAACTGTCAGCCATGGGGAGCCCCACCTACCTCCCCTCTGCCAGCCCAAATGCCCAGCCCTCTTTAAAGACTCGCATGGGTCATGGCAGACAGACGTGAAACTGCTCTTTTCTCTCCAACAGAGTCGAAGCTTGGTGACGCCTGGCTCCTCACCCAGTAGGGCGTCCGTGTCCCTCCCCACCTGCAGGGCCTGTGCAGAGCAGATATCTTAGTCTCTAAGAAGGCAGGGCAGTGGGCTGGGACCAGGGAGTAGCATAATGAGGAGTGAGAAGGAAGCAGTAGAACCTGGGGTCCAGCAACTCTTCTAAGAAAGCTGCCATTGAAAGGAAGGAAAGAGAGAGGATGCTAGCTGAGAGGGGCTGCAGGATAATGGGGGAGTTTGCTTTGGTTGTGAAGATGGGACAAGCCTGTGTAGAGACCAAGAGAAAGGGATCTGTGAGCAACCATCTCCCCTGATGGACCTCCTTTTCCTTTTCTCCTAGGTCATGCCCAGAGCAGAAGCATGAACGATATTTCTCTCACTCCAAATACCGACCAGGTAGGAAACCCCTGCCCTTGGCTGCAGCCGAGGGCCAGGGCAGGAAGAAGTCTTTGGTTTTAGGGGTGGGGAACCCTATGGGCAAAACTCTAGTCCCTTGAAAAAGTGGGGTCCCCAGGAAGGACACAGGTGGGGCTCTGGGCAGCCATAGTGACTGACAATCCATCACTTGGTCTGTCCCCTGGGGACAGAGAAAGGTGATCAGATGAGGTGTCTGCTGTCCTTGAACTGGGGATTTATTGAAGAGACTGCCACACAGAGTTTGCCTCCTCCATGACCCATCCTCAAGCACTTTGAATGATGAAGCAGGGACTTGGGTGGGTAGAGAAGCAGTAGGGCCTCCCTATGGAGACATTAATTATAGTGAATCAGCTGGACTGCGCAATGGTGTATCTTCTCCATGGCTGGTGCGGGATAAAGTCAATTCTTGTTTCTCACCAGCTTGGCTGAAACCTTGATAAGGTCAATTCAGTTCAGTCGCTCAGTTGTGTCCGACTCTTTGCGACCCCATGAATCGCAGCATGCCAGGCCTCCCTGTCCATCACCAACTCCTGGAGTTCACTCAAACTCAAGTCCATCGAGTCAGTGATGCCATCCAGCCATCTCATCCTCTGTCGTCCCCTTCTCCTTCTGCCCTCAATCCCTCCCAGCATCAGAGCCTTTTCCAATGAGTCAACTCTTCCCATGAGGTGGCCAAAGTACTGGAGTTTCAGCTTTAGCATCATTCCTTCCAAGGAACACCCAGGACTGATTTCCTTTATAATGGACTGGTTGGATCTCCTTGCAGTCCAAGGGACTCTCAAGAGTCTTCTCCAACACCACAGTTCAAAAGCATCAATTCTTCGGCGCTCAGCCTTCTTCACAGTCCAACTCTCACATCCATACATGACCACTGGAAAAACCATAGCCTTGACTAGACGGACCTTTGTTGGCAAAGTAATGTCTCTGCTTTTCGATATGCTATCTAGGTTGGTCATAACTTTCCTTCCAAGGAGTAAGCGTCTTTTAATTTCATGGCTGCAGTCACCATCTGCAGTGATTTTGGAGCCCAAAAAATAAAGTCTGACACTGTTTCCCCATCTATTTCCCATGAAGTGATGGGACCAGATGCCATGATCTTCATTTTCTCAATGTTGAGCTTTAAGCCAACTTTTCACTCTCCTCTTTCACTTTCATTAAGAGGCTTTTGAGTTCCTCTTCACTTTCTGCCATAAGGGTGGTGTCATCTGCATATCTGAGGTTATTCATATTTCTCCCGGCAATCTTGATTCCAGCTTGTGTTTCTTCCAGCCCAGCATTTCTCATGATGTACTCTGCATAGAAGTTAAATAAGCAGGGTGACAATATACAGCCTTGACGTACTCCTTTTCCTATTTGGAACCAGTCTGTTGTTCCATGTCCAGTTCTAACTGTTGCTTCCTGACCTGCATACAGGTTTCTCAAGAGGCAGATCAGGTGGTCTGGTATTCCCATCTCTTTCAGAATTTTCCACAGTTTATTGTGATCCACACAGTCAAAGGCTTTGGCATAGTCAATAAAGCAGAAATAGATGTTTTTCTGGAACTCTCTTTCTTTTTCCATGATCCAGCAGATGGTGGCAATTTGATGCCTGGTTCCTCTGCCTTTTCTAAAACCAGCTTGAACATCTGGAAGTTCACGGTTCACATATTGATAAGGTCAGAAGCCCACAAACAGCCCGGGAACCCCATGACTATGCCCCTGAAGGAAGCACACAGGAGGCTGCCCTCAATTCCAAACATGCACACCTCAGGGGCAGAAGGTCTCAAGGTCCCCTTGCCTCTGCCCCCCAAGAGTAGAAAGGAAGGTGAGAAAGGGCATCTGAAATTTGGTACCAACTTCTCAAGAGCTCAGGTGACTTCCAGGGGTTCAAGGCAGCCCCAAGTTTGGGAGAAGGCAAAACAAAAGCATTCCCTCAAGTCAATGAGATCAGTGTCTGGATGGCCTTTTGGTGGCCAAAATAATAAAACAACAATAACAACATCAACCAACATTTGAGGTCCATATATTGCATGCACAACACCGTGCAGGGCATTTCCTGTGCATCATGAGGGTACTGTGTCATCTTCCCTCTACAGATGAGAGCGTAAAAGAGTTAAATAACATGCCCAAGTTCACGCAGCTGAAAGGTGGCATGGCCATGATTTGATCCAGACAGTCTGACTCTAGAGCCCTTAATTTGGGACTGACTTAGGAATGAGTACCTGGGAATATTATTTAGAGAAGTACCCCACTTTACTAAGGTCATGGGCAGACAGTTGAGCCGTGACAAGAAAGCACTGACTAGTGAAAGTTTTTCACTACCTATTTTTTTACTGCCTAAGTGGTGACAAGAATACTATCCACTACGTTCCCCAAGCAGAGCTGCCTTTTACTGAGGGACTGGAGCCCAACCCCAGGCACCAGCGTCCAGTTCTCCTAACAGGTTGTAGGATGCTGCTTCTCAGTGTTTGTAGCAGCAGTTGGCTTGTTGCAGGGACAGCAGTTTTGTACAACAGTGGGTTTCTTTAGGTGCATCTTTTTTTTTACCACTCCACATTGGCCCTGAGTTCCAGTGAGTTCCCAGTGGGCAGAGATGGATTCAGACAGCGTGGCTATGTGCAGTGACTTGGCAGAGCTGGACTAGAGTCCCCTGGGTTTAGGCAGTGGGGTCAGCAGGACTCTGGTTAGACAGGCCCATGTCCAGACCATCACCCAGCCAGAACGCTCTCATGGTCCGTTGCTGGGGTACTACCACCCCGCCTCCTTACTGGGACCACAGGCCCTGTTTTCACTCCTCTCTGCTCCTGGGTACACATGTGCTACATGGGCTATCCCAGAGCACTGTGGTTTCAAAACCTTGTTCTCCAGGACATGCCTACCACCGACCTCTCCTGCAGTCCCCTAGAGCTTCTCCCTGCCTGGTGCCCGAGGACATAGAGTTGGCAGGGGCACAGTGGCTGCCCTGGCATGCTCAGCCCTCCATCCTGAAGAACCTGCTTATGAATCAGCTGACAGAGCTTGGGACAAAGGGACCTTTTGAGTCCTGGGGATTCTGGCCTTCCCATTAACACCTGCTGTTGCTTCTTCTTACTACATTAGGGTCCTTCGTGTTGTTGCCTGGGTGGTTACGACAGTTTTATGTTTCTGAGTGGTTTTAAGAGACTATAAGGGTGTAGCCCTTACTCACAGAGCCTCATCGAGTGCTGGTAGGGCCCCAGCCCAGTCTGTATCACGCACTCCATGAGTCAAATCAGGAAATGGCTGTGGGCCCAAAGGGGCAAGACCTGTTGGCCATGCCCATGCCTACAGCTGACCCCTCTTCAGGGACAGAGGAACTTATCTTCACTGAGCTTCTGTGCTCACAGGAGAGACTCCCATCAGGTGGGGAGTGGGTAGCAAAACTGAGGCACCCAAGGATCTCTCTGAAGCACCAGCCTGCTCCTCCTGGGCCCTTTCTTCCTTTGTCAGCTACTGTGGCCTCCCACCAGCCCTGTGCTACCCAAACGCCCCTCCCCACCTCTTTCTCTGAAACTGTCTCTGTCCCTCGCCCACCCCTTGCTACCTAGAGGGAAAGTGATATAAAGAACTAATGCACCCTAAGATGTTCAAGATGAAGAGCATGTATGTGACCACCCCTGGGCGTTTTCTTCGTCTGAGAGAACTCGGGAGGAATCAGTGTCTTATTCATAGAATGGGAGTCATAACCACAGAGAGTGGGCAGGGGGCTTGTCTCCAGCACCTCTCACATCAGACCCCACTCACTCTGCCTATTTGATCTTTCTGCCCTGAACAGACACCAGCCAAAGGGACTGGCTGGAGGGCACTTCAATAGTCTCAGCTGGAAAGGCTCAGAAGCTATGAGTTTCCTGGGAGGTTCCCTGAGGGTGACTTGGGGGCACCGAAGTCTCCTATAGACTTGGATCCACAGGTACAGGGATTCCCATCAGCCGGAATGCTGGCGGCAGAAAGAAAACAAACTCCGTCCACTCTGCCCATCAGGATGGTCTTGTTCCTCCCATAGCCACTAGGGTGAAGGCAAAGATGGAGGGCTGGGCAATGGAGTGTATGAGCCAAGACCCCCATCGGCTTGAGCTGCAGCTGGGGGATGAGACCCGCTGTCCAGCAAGCCTGGCTCTCTTCTCTGACCCCTCAGCTCATACTTCAGTAGAACAAGGAATGTCCTGGGGGGGTCAAGTCATTGCCTGCTCCTTCCCATCTATGAAAGGCTTAGTTGGTCCCTGGGGTTAACCAACTTTGAGTCTCCTCATCTGCAGACTGTAGGAGAGTGTTGGGCTATTTCCTTCGGTCTCTAGAGAAACACTGGGAGAATTTTGTAAGGTTAGGCCTCCAGAGTAATCTGAATGAGCTGAGTAAGAGCCAAAACCACTGCATATGAGTACCCATGGGTATCTTATGTCCCCCTCACTGACCAGCGGAAAAACAAATTCATGAAGAAGATCCCCAAGGACTCAGAAGCCTCCAACGTGCTCGTGGGCGAGGTAGACTTCCTGGACCAGCCGTTCATCGCTTTCGTACGTCTCATCCAGTCAGCCATGCTGGGAGGTGTGACCGAGGTGCCTGTGCCCACCAGGTGAGAGCCATTGACATCCACCCACCACACCCACCCTCGGGTGGCCGGCTGTCCATGCAGCCAGCCAGCAGTGCTGCTGGAGACACCCCTAAAATGAAGAAGGAAAACTAGGGAACTGGCTGGGGAGGGCGATCTGACTGGGGAAGAGGTTTATAGAGTTTATTTAAAATAATCATAAACAAGAAGTAGCCAACAGGTGGGAGGGGGGTTGTTGGGTGAGTTCTGGGACCCCAGGGCATGGTGAGGGTGCCTAGGCAGAAATGAAGAGGAATGTATCTCCAAAGCAAATATGGGATTCATGGGAGCAAATATGGGAGATGTTTATGGTCAGTTAAAAAGTTGAGAATGGATACTATTTCGGACCAGAAAATCCTTCTCTCCATCTGGTTTTATTTTCCCTTCTCGCTTTCCTCCTCCTCCTCCTCCATCTTCTTTGCAGATTCCTGTTCATACTGCTGGGACCTTCTGGGAGAGCAAAATCCTACAATGAAATTGGCCGTGCCATTGCAACCCTCATGGTGGATGACGTAAGTGCCACGAGAAGCAGGTACTCCTGAATGTCAAGGCTCCTGCATCAAACATTGAGCCTTCATTCATTCACTTACTCAACAGTCACATTTGAGCATCTCCTGTATGCCAGGCCCTGTACAGATTATGACAACGAGAGAATAGTGACTGCCCTTTAGGAGCACCAATCAAGTGGGAGACACAGCCCAACGACCCAAGAGTGAACCACATGCCAACTGCCCAGGCAGTCAGGGGGCCCTTCACACACGATGGAGCTTCACAGTTCAGGATGAGCACAAGCTTAGGAGGCAGGCATTCCAGGCAAAGGGAACTGGGGCCACGGCTCAGAGATGGAGAGCTGGATGGGAGTGGTTTGATATAGGCTCAGTGGAAGAGTTTCAAGAGCAGAAGGTAACACCAAAGAGAGGAGCCAGAGCCTGTAGGCAGAGTTGAGAGTTGACCATCTGTGATGGGGAGACTAGGGGAGTTTAGAAACAAGCATGACCCAATCAGATCTGTAAAGTCAGAAAGAACATGCTGGGACAGTGTGGAATGATGCAGGATGACCCTCCAAAGATGAAGGGCTGGGACGTAAAACAGAGTTGAAATACCTGAGCTCCTTTGATTGGGCTGTCCACAGGTCTTCTGATGAGCTTGCTCTGTGGGAAACTGAGAGCAGGAAGGTACCTCAACCCAGGTCAGATGACTGGGATACAGAGACCTGGCTTTCAGGCCCAGGAGGCACCTTTCTTTGAAAGTATATGCAGTGTGCCCCAAGGAGGTGGATGAGATGGGGACGGCCGCAAGGCAGCGGCCCTCTCTCTTCCTACACCTCTCTCCCTGCCAGCTCTTCAGCGATGTGGCCTACAAGGCCCGGAATCGAGAGGATCTGATCGCAGGGATCGATGAGTTTCTGGACGAGGTCATCGTGCTTCCCCCGGGAGAATGGGACCCGAATATCCGAATTGAGCCACCCAAGAAGGTGCCTTCTGCTGACAAGAGGTGTGTGTGAATGAGCGGTGGCAAGCGGGGAAGTGGTCCAGAGGGAGCTTTCAGTCTGTTCCTTTCTTTCTTGGGTTTGAAAAAAAGACGTCAACATACATGGGTTTATACTTTTTTTTTCTCCAGTTTTATTTCTCAAAAAAAAAAAAAAAAATCAGAAGCAAATATGCTGAATGTGAGCATCTGTAAAACCTGGGTGACCTGTGAGGGGATATTGCTGGATCCTTTTCTGTATTTTTCTCTGTATTTGAAGATATTTGATGATTGTAGCTGAAGAGGTTAAGCCTGATGAGGCCAGTCCTGGGGGTGCTGAGCTCTTCTCAGGATTGGGAGCCCTACTGCCCTCTGTCCCCCTTCTCCTTCCAGGAAGTCCGTGTTCTCCCTGACTGAATTAGGCCAGATGAACGGCTCCGTGGGGGGAGGCGGCGGCGGGGCTGCTGGAGGCGGCGCTGCAGGCGGCGGAGGCGGCGGCGGGGCCAGCGGAGGTAGCGGCGCGGCTGATGGAGAGATGCCAACAGCGCATGAAATCGGGGAAGAGCTGATCTGGACAGGAAGGTGCCCACTCCAGGCCTGCCGGCCACTCCAGCTGTCCTAGATTCCTCTGCTCCTTTTAGGAATCTTCTCCTCCTCTGTCTTCAGCACCCACTCCAGGCCTTGGGGTATCTGAGCGCTGCACGCTTTTCCTCCCCCGCCTGCAAAGCTCCTCCGGGACAAGACAGGAAAAGGGGAAGTGCGCATAAAGTAAAGGAACCCAGACTTTTCTTAGCACACCCTCTGTTAACTGCATTCGTTTTCTAGGGCTGCGGAAACACATATCACAGACTAGGTGGCTTAAACAATAAAAATTGATTCTCTTGAAGTTCTAGAGTCTAGAAGTTCCAAATCAAGGTGCCAGCAGGGCCAGGCTGCCTCTGAGATTCTGGGCGGACTCCTTCCCTGTCTGTCCCTAGCTTCTGGCGGCGGCCAGCGGTCATTGCTGCTGCTTGCCATGCATCCTGCCTGTGTCCTCGCATGATGTTCTGCCTGTGTTTCTGTCTTCATATGGCATTTTCCTTTTCTTGTGAAGATACCAGTCATATTGGATTAGGGTCTGCCTAATGACTTCATCTTAACTTGATTTCATGTGCAAAGACTCTGCTTCCAAATGAGGTCACATCTACAGGTTAGAATTTTGATACATCTTTTTTGGGGACACAATTCAGTCCATAACAGTACCTTTTGAATTTTTTAACCTTGGTACCTAGTCAAAAAAACTTGTTTTAAAAGAAAACAATAGATTTTCCTGGCTCGTTTGGGTTTCTTTGCAAGCTTTTAGAATAACTTCGGTTGATCTGAATTTAGGAAAGGACAGAATCAGTCCTGCAAAGCTATGACTTTGAGAAGGGAGTCATGCTTTATATGCCTTTGGCTCTCTGCCAGCCAGTGTTTCCCAGGTTTACCCACTCCCTACCCTGATCCTCACCCAGGGGACATTTGGCAATTTTCAGAGACATTTTTTGTTTGTCCCAATTGGAGGGGAGACGATACTGTTATCCAGCAGATAGAGACCAAGGATGCTGCTCAATGTCCTCTGATGCACAGGACTGCCCCCCCCCCCCATTAACAAAGGATTATCCAGTCTAAAATGTCAGTAGAACCAAGGTTCTACTGTATGCTAAACCCTGCTGTATGCTAAACCCTGCTCACTGTGTTTGGAGCTTTGGAGAATAGCGTCCCCAGTAAACACTCTCCCCAAACCTTAAATTTCCCACTTGTTTGTTCCACGAAGTAAATAAAACAGTTGTAAGGTTCAGGATCTGCCCTTGATGAATCTGCTATAAACCAGGATCTCTCCATCTCCTAACGCTGGACACACGTTTACCAAGCACCGAAATCCTGCAGAAAATCAGGGACACGAGGAAGATAGCCATCATTGGACCCCAGGATTTTCATTCCCTGTAGAATGTTAGGTCTGCCCCCAAGACATGATCCCATAAGGCCTTCCCTCTCCCGCTCGGGCTGTCTGTGACCACCCTTCCCAGTGGAGATGGTGGGTCTAAGGAGCGAATTCTTCCCTGGTGTGAAATGTTCTAGTGAAAAGATCCCTTCCTCCATCCATCCCTAGTCAAGTTCCCTTCCTTGCCACAAGCCCTGCAGGCTCCTGGGAATAGCTCTGCCCCTACACTGGTGTTTGTGGTGAGAAAGCAATCTCTGGGCCTGTCTTGAGCAGGTTCTTTGGTGGCCTGTGTCTTGATGTCAAGAGGAAGCTGCCCTGGTTCCCAAGTGACTTCTACGATGGCTTCCACATTCAGTCCATCTCTGCCATCCTATTCATCTACCTCGGCTGCATTACCAACGCGATCACCTTTGGTGGGCTTCTGGGAGATGCCACTGACAATTATCAGGTGTGTGTAAATTGGAGACGTGAGAGCAAATCTCAGAAAAATCTGTTGCCACAAGGTGGTGGTAAGGAGCTACAAGCCATAATCCCAGAACCAAGGTAAGGATTCCATCTACCATTCAGGGTCAGTTCATCACTTTTTGCAATCCTTTACACTTCAAAAAAAAAAAAATAATAATAATAGCAAGCTGACATAATTGAAAAATCTAAAGCTAAATCATATTACTAAAGACCAAATTTAAAGATGATATAAATAGATCAAATGTTTAAGGGGAAATCATCTGCTTTGGTATTTGATATTTTTCCTACCGATGCTTGAATGGATTTAATCATCACAATTAATTGAGTTGCTAATTGTGACCTTCTTCCTGTACTTTTTAAAAAACCTAACCTAAATTCTTAGCTTGCAGTTAAGATATTTTTAGAAATGTCTATCATGACAATAAGACAGGTCTCCCTGGGGAAAACAGTTCAACAGCAACATTAGCCTGAGACCCAGACAAGGGCCTTCTTAATGGGGGCCTTCAGGATAGCACCATTGGAAAGCTCAGAGCATCAAGGTGAAGACCCATTTTCCTGGATAAACTGAAATGAGTGCCTATCTCCAGCCCACACCACTCTCCTGAGCAGCAGGTTCAATATCCAGCTGCCTCCTGGGCATGTCTATATCGCTGCCCCTTGGGATTCCCCAACTCACAGGGCCAACATTGCATCTTCCCTCCAGACCTGATGCTACCCCAGCCAATGAGCAAGACCATGGTTGACCCAGATATTCACACATCATCCTTGACTCATGAATCCGGGGTTCCCCAGTAGGCCTCATGACGTGGTCCTGCTTGCCTCTCAAGCCCCATCTCCCAGTTATTCCCCTTCTCAGATTTCTGTCCTCATTCATCTGCATTGTTTTCCATCAATCCCGATCATCTTTCAGTTTTTCAAAGCCAGGCTCCCTTTCAGCTCCAGTCTCTGTACACTCTGTCCCCTCTTCCCAGACCACACTCTTTCTCATCACTCCACTTACCCTATGCTCCTGGTCTATTCTCGGCTCAATTTTGGGCTTCAAAATTCAGCTTCAGTCTGAAGTCTCAGCTTCAGTGTATCTACCTCTTGGGAGGCTTTCCTGACCACCCTTCACTCCTGCTGTGTGCTCCTGTGACTCCCTTATCTTATCCCAGCTTATCACATTCCTAGGCAGTGGTTCTTAATAAGAGATGATTTTGACCCCTAGGAGACATTGGGTAACATCTAGAAACAATTTGAGTTATTATAACTGGGAGGTGAGGTGCTGCTGATAAATCACTTCAGTCGTGTCCGACTCTATGCGACCCCATAGACAGCAGCCCACCAGGCTCCCCCATCCCTGGGATTCTCCAGGCAAGAACACTGGAGTGGGTTGCCATTTCCTTCTCCAATGCAGGAAAGTGAAAACTGAAAGTGAAGTTGCTCAGTCGAGTCTGACCCTCAGCGACCCCATGAACTGCAGCCTTCCAGGCTCCTCCATCCATGGGATTTTCCAGGCAGGAATACTAGAATGGGGTACCATTGCCTTCTCTGGGTGAGGTGCTACTGTGATGCTAATGAACATCCTACAATGCGCAGGGCAGCCCCACCCCACCCCCCCACAACATAGAATGATCTAGCCTGAAATGTAAGTAGTGCTGAAGTTGAGAAACTCTTCTATATGGAAATTGCCTAGTTACTTGTCTGTATCTCCCACTAGAATGAAGATGTATTTACTTGTTTGCTCATGGGTCCTCAATACGTAGCACAATGCCTGATGCATAGTTGGCCCTTAATGGATTTTGAATGAATGAATGATCTGATCTCTAAAAGCACCTACTAGATCTTTGAATGAAAAAATGACTGGGTAGATGAGTGGGCTGTCCTCTGGAAGTAAAACGGGCACGGGATACAAGCACAACCATTGGAAGCCCTGTTTTTGAGGCCCTGCTGCTGCTGTTGCTAAGTCACTTCAGTCGAGTCTGACTCTGTATGACCCCACAGACGGCAGCCCATCTGGCTCCTCTGTCCCTGGGATTCTCCAGACAAGAATACTGAAGTGGGTTGCCATTTCCTTCTCCTTTTGAGGCCCTAGCATGCCAAAAGGAAGTCATATGGGACCTAGAATTAGGGAGAGTGACGCTGGCAACTGTGGGAGGTTGTGAAGTCAGAGATGGGGAGCAGAATTTGAGGAGGAGAGGACCTAGGACAAAGGACAAGCACTGTGGCCTGAGCCCTTGCCAAGATAACTGGGTTCTAGCTTGTTGGAGAGGCCCCTTCTCATGCCTCTATTGAGCCTCACAGTCCTTGTGCCCCCAGGGAGTGATGGAGAGTTTCCTGGGTACTGCCATGGCTGGCTCCTTGTTCTGCCTCTTCTCGGGACAGCCTCTCATCATACTCAGCAGCACGGGACCCATCCTCATCTTTGAGAAGCTCCTGTTCGACTTCAGCAAGTAGGTGCCCTTCCCGCCTCCCCCGCTCCCGCCGATTGCTCCTCACTTGCAGCAGTTATGCGGGGGTTAGGGTAGGGGGGGAGCCCCGAGCGGGAGACGGGGTGAGAAGGTACCAAAACTGTTACCTGTAGGAGGCACTGTGAAGCGGTCCATCCTGACTCCCCTCTGCTACCTGCCTTAAAGCCATTTTAGTGCATATTAGCAAAGCGCATAGGGAGAAACCCAGGCAAGACAAGAAGAGAGCATTCACACCACTAGTAGAGTGAGCAAGTATGACTTGAAGCCAATGCAGTGTATAAAATGTTTCAGGCTGGAGGTCGGAAAGCTATACCCTGACTCAGGCAGCTCTGGGCTCAGTTGCTGCACCTACAACCTGAGCCCATTTCTAAGGCCTGCTCCAGCTCGGTCATTCTGAAATTCCCTGTTTTCATTCACTCTGGCTGTTTGTTACCAAATATTTCAGAATGGAAGTGTGTGAGCACCTTTTTGCCACCCCATGAGATCCTTGCCCCAGAATTCTCACAGACCAGACAACCCCACCCAGGACCTGCCCACGGTCCCAGTCCTCTTGTAGTTCCTAGGGGGGTATCTGTGCCACAGGAGGAGCAGATGAGCCCCCCAGGGTGGGTCTGGGGAGCTGAGCACAGCCAAGAGCCCGGGCTGGAGGTCTTTGCTTCCCTCTGCCTTCCAGAGGCAATGGCCTGGACTACATGGAGTTCCGCCTCTGGATTGGCCTGCACTCAGCCGTCCAGTGCCTTATCCTGGTGGCCACAGATGCCAGCTTTGTCATCAAGTATATCACCCGCTTCACTGAGGAGGGTTTCTCCACCCTCATCAGCTTCATCTTCATCTACGATGCCATCAAGAAGATGATTGGTACCTTCAAGTACTACCCCATCAACATGAACTTTAAGCCTGACTCTATCACCACCTACAAATGCGAATGCGTCGCCCCTGACACAGGTGACCGGTAACCCCAGAGGTGCCCTGGGCCCTTACCCACTACCCACTCCCCTCACAACATCCAGGCCCCTTCTGCCCCCTGTTTCTCTACTCAAATGCAGGAGAGTGAGGCAGCTTGGGAGGGGCAGTTCAGCCAAGGGCTTTCTGTCCCAAGGCAGCAAGTACAGGGGCTTAAACCAGTTTTTGGAAGGAATCCAAGGGGACAAGAGCTCTAATGAGGGTCAAAATCCCAGAGCCCAGGGTTATAATCAGGAGGGAGCAGTGACAGTGATACCCCGGGAGAGGAAGAAGGCATGCTTGGCCTCAGCATGGGGTGATGTGCAGGCTACATCTGTCAGGAGTGCTGCTCAGGGGTTCCTGCATCAGGCCAGAGGTAGACTTGATGGGACCTCAAGTCCCTCCCAGTTACATGAGTTCATGACACCATGAGCTCTCCCTGACACATCTCTGCCAGTGTTTACAGCTGAAGGGTGAACATCCCTGCAGATGGTGACATGTCCAGGGTAGAGGGCCAGTCAGGGTGAGGAGAGCCTGGTAACCATGTCGCTGAAGAATGATTGGAGAACCTGGGGTTAACCAGATCTTAGAGTGGTATGAGAGAAGAACTGTCATGTCACAGAGGGGCCAGATTCACCCTGTGTAACTATAAGATGCAGAAGGAAGCCTGAGGAATGAAAGCTCCAGGAAGCCAAATGCTGGCTGAATTCAAGGTATAACTTACAGTGGTGGGAGCCACCCCCCGAGAGGTACGGGTCCCCTCGGTGGTAGCAAACTGCTTGGACACTACCTGGATATCCATCTACCAAAGGTATCTTAGAAAGGACCCCTGCTCTGGGTGGGAGGCTAAATCAACCAACGTCAGTCCGATAATACTCAGTGCCACTCCTGTGAAGGTCCTTCTGACCAGAAAAGCATCATCTGTAATGTTAGGACTTTCCATCCGTGAACCACTGGCCTCCTTTATAGTCATAATCACGCCCCTAGGAGCCCTCAGAGGGATGCACCCAGAGTGCCCAGGATGCTATAGAGCAGAGCCTAGAGGGACACCCACGTATCTCCTAGCACCACCAGGCTGGACTCACAGAGCAAACTGAGGTCCAGAGACACCCAAGGTCACACCAGTTTCTTAGCTGCAGAAGACGGGTATCAGTGCTGCTGGTCTCATGGGATGCTTGTGACGTTTTCATATCTATACTCAGATTGGGTGGGAATTGCACATAAGTAGACACTGTGTTGTTTAGCACCTTAATACATATGATTGATTAAAAATAATTGATCCTAAGTCAGCCAAAATATTTGTTGCACAATTACCATGCACTCTACTTTTGGCTAGGCCTTATAAAGTTTTCTGAGCTCAGAGAATGTGGTTTTGGTTGTACACTCTCACCCTCTGTCACTGCACTGAATTTGTAAAGATGTCTAGACCTAATTTTTTCTTTTTTTTCTCTATCATTAATTTTGAGGTATTTCATTAAAATCCAGCAGTAGGTAAAGCTGTCCTTCACCCTGATCCAGGGCATGTTGCTTGCCCAGGAGACTGAGGAGATCCTACCTGCTGGCTCTTGTCCTCATACCCTAGAGTAAATCCCGCTTCTGTGGGCCAAGCCCCACTGGGGTGCTTTCATTTTCTGCTCACACCCTTTGAACTACAGATCCATTGCATTAAACACACGTTCCCACAAACATGGCTTTTAGTACTACACATGATTGATTTCTTTCAGAAATAGTCCAAATTCTGAGGTCATATGAACATTCTGGGAACCATCTATCCACAGGAGAAACGAAATATATGGGTTCCCTAGGAACAGGGGACCCACTCCAGTGTTCTTGCCTGGAGAATCCCAGGGACGGGGGAGGCTGGTGGGCTGCCATCTATGGGGTTACACAGAGTCGGACACGACTGAAGCGACTTAGCAGCAGCAGGAACAGGGGATGTAAGCCTGAAAGGACATATAAAGTAGGATTTGAGAACCATTATCGAATCCACCTAATTCCAAATAGCATCTGGCCTGGCCTGGCCTGGCCCAGGTCCCTAATGTCACTGCATTTTTGGGGGTCATGCTATTGCCTTGGTTCTCAAAGTTGGTCCCTAGAAGCATCATCAATACTATCTGGGAACTTGTTAGGAATGCAGATTCTCAGGCACCACCCCAGGCCTGCTGAATCAGAAACTGGGGGTAGGTAGAGCCAGTTGTATATTAACAAGCCTTCTGGGTGAGTCTCATGCTTAAGTTTGAGAACCACAGCTCTATTAAACCAAATCATTATTAGCAACTAGCCCTAGTGAGATGAGGTTTTCAGTTTCCTCATGAAAAGGAAAAGGAAAGGAACAGGAAACAGGACAAGCTAGTTTTGATTAGGAGAATATGAAAGGGAAGATTCTAGATGTTTAGCAGGCTGGAGTAAGGGAGCTAACTAGGATAGTTTCTTTCCCAGTCCATGGGCCACTCATTTTCCAACAGTTCCATAATCCTAGTGTTACTGCAAAACCCAGTTTGACCATGGCACTCTCACTCTTTATCGGAAGAGCTTGTTTGGGGGCACTCTTTTTAATTGAATCTTGTTTCCATTGTAACTGATTTGTATTCTATTTATGGATGCTGCATACACTGACTTGGCTGCTTTCAATCCCAAGTGAGTACCACTTTGTAAACACTAGAATTTAAAACTAGTTGATGGTTGGACCTTTTCTGGGATTTTCCATGTTATAGTTCTTCCTTCATCTCCAAGTGGCTTTCAAATAAACCTTACATTGTTCTCAATATCAAAGAACGATAAAGCCTAAGCAGAAGACATCACAGGAAATCTGGTCTGACAACTTGGGCGACTGAGCGGCGCTGCACGCCCCAGCTCAGGCGGTAGCTGGGGGTCCTGTGCATTTGTGCGAGTAGCCCGGGTCAGCCGTGCTGCCTGCCTTCTCTGCTCCACTGTTAACTGTGCATCATGTTCTTTTGGTCAGTTGTGTGAGGAAAGGCAGCAGCTGTCCTCGATTTCTCTTCAGAATGATTGTAACAAACCTCTGGGTTTGTAGAACTTCTCAGAATATTCTGCTATGGGTCAAGACTGAATTCCTTAGCCACTCCCAGCCCCAAATGCCCAAGTATGGGCCGCATTAAAGGGTCCTTGATCACATCCACCCCATGACAGTTTATTGGAGGTTGCAGGATGCTTCAAGAATAGCCTCTTCTTCCCTCTGGGTTCCTAACCAGAGCTAGAAGGAGCCAAATGGGGCCTATGATGGATTTCAGGTCATTGCCAGCCAGCTGGCTGGGCCTCCTTCCTTCCTGCTCAAGTCAGCCACAGAGGAAGAGCTGAGTCAGCCTTCATTTGGAAGGCAAGGAGGCTCTGGCCCTGTTCCTTCACCGGTGCAGTGCAGGAGCAAGAGGGATGGCAACAAGCAGCCCTCCAAAGCTGCCTTTTAATAAATGGCCGCATCCCCCAGGGATGGGGGTTATAGTTCCCCTCAACTCATCTCATGGCCCCTGAAAGGAACCCTCCTCTGCTCCACTCACTCAGGGACACTGAGGCTGGGGCAGGGGAGTGTGGACAAGGGATCCAGAGTGAAGGCTGAGAGCAGCACCTCTGGGGACCAGATTCTCCTTCAGGTCCCTGGACCCAGCTTTAATTTTCCTCAGCAAGCACTTAAGGGGAAGATTAGGAAAGATATCAAACAAGTTCTTGCAGGCCCAGCTGACCTAAAAAAAAAAAACAAAACAAAACACATATGGAGAGCTCAGGAGAGAAGGGAAGTGTAATTTGAAAGGGAGCAGAACAGGAAAGGAAGCTCGCTGTCTAGAGCTGGGAGGTGTGTTGGCTCCAGCCAGCCTGTCTGGGGTAGATAGTGGCTCCCTCGAGTAGGAGTTGTGTGACCTTGGGCAAAGGGCAGGTTACTTCGCTTCTCTGGGCCTCAGTTACCTCATCCTTAAAATGGGGAGATTTCTTGGGGATTTAGGAACTTAGCAAGATGATGTGTTTAAGCGTTTGGCATAACGCATGGCAAAGAGTAAGTTCTTTGAAAATGTTTTTTACAGTCTAAGAGCAGAGACATTGGTCAGGTGAGTGGTAGGGTTTCATAAGGCACATTATTTACCCACTTGTGTTAGAGTTTTGTCTTGGCAGCAGTTTTTAAAGCCAGCCCTTTGAGATCAGACAGGATCTGTCCTATCCTGATGCAGCTAGTCTATCAGAACTGTGGCCTAGGGTCCCTCCCCAGGCAAAGTGAGAAGAGTGAAGCGGGGCAGCTACCCTCACAGTGAAAACCAGTCTTTAGCCCTAAGGAACCGGAAGGAGATATGAGAGGGCAGGGCCCGGTGTGGGGTGCAAGCTCCCCACCCCGCAGTTGATGACCCTTCCCCATGCCCTTTGCTCATCCGCAGCGAATACAACCCTGTTCAATGCTTCAGCCACGCTGCCACCAAATACCAACACTTCTCTGGTAAGTCCTTTCCTATTATTTCAGACATTTAAGGGCTTTTGTCTGTTGGAGAACTGTGGGTATCACATTGCAAAGGTGTGTGAACGTAGGGTAACCTGATTCATTGGAGACCTTCCTTATATAAACTACCACACGTCTCTTAATACAAACATACATAATGGCTAGTGGCAAGCATCTGTGTCGTTCATTATGTAGGTTCCTGAATGTTTGCACATTAACTTTTCAAAATATAAATTTTTAAATACTCTCCTTTTACTATACTTAGAGACATGTACGTACACATATGTACTTAGGAACATATATATATGAATATGTATAGGAATGTATATTATATACACATATGTAATTGTTTTGTGTGCCCTGGATTTTAAGCATCTGAGACACCAAAGGTCAAGTGACTGAAGTGACTAACCTCGCAGAGGTCTGACAAGGGTGGGGTGTGAGCCCCAGTATGTGAAAGGGAGTTAGAAGAGGAAGGAAAGGGAGGATACATGTGAGACACTCCAGGAGGGCGGTGTGGACAGGACCCACAGTTGACTGACTGGGATGGGAACCAGACCTGCACTTTTCCTCCTAACACAGCAGTACCTCCTAGAACACAATGAAGAAGCGCATGTCAGCTTCCGACCTCCCAGGGAGCCTCCTGCTTGTCGTTCCTTGAAATAGCCTGTCCCCAGAAGCATAACTCTGTTGCTGGGCACCATCATGGGGCAGGAGAGCTGGGCTCCCCGCCAGCATGGGAGGGCTGTGTGGGCTGCCTGGAAGCTGCAGGTGGGGGGACACAGCTGACCTGCCAGGAAGGGCCTGACTGTTTCTCTCCTGTCTTGGTCTCCAAGTACAACCCCCTTAACCTCACAGCGCTGGACTGGTCCCTGCTGAGCAAAAAGGAGTGCTTGAACTATGGTGGGCGCCTACTTGGGAATTCCTGCCAGTTCATCCCAGACCTGGCACTCATGTCATTCATCCTTTTCTTCGGGACGTACTCCATGACCCTGACCCTGAAGAAGTTCAAATTCAGCCGCTATTTCCCCACGAAGGTAACTTCACCCTGCAAGTAGAAGGGGGCCTCTAGTCAGACAGTTCACGTGGCGGCCTCTGCTGAGTCCCTGAGAGGGTTCTGGTCCATGTGATGGGTCCACATCAGCCCTTGCTCACTGAGGGTTTTTTTGTTAAGAGCACAGACTTTGTAGTCAGAGAGAACTGGGTTCCTTTGTTGTCAAATCTCCATGACAACACTCGATATTACGACTGTTTTCTTTAGCCTAGTAGCATATTGTGGTTTTCTTCATTTTATTTCCCCAGCGACTAATAAGTTGAAAATCTTTTCATGTGTTTATTGGCCATAAGACCATTGACTTTCTTCTTGTAAGAGGCTGTTTCAATTTCTTGCATATGTTCAACCGGATTGTCTTTCTCTTTCCAATTTGCAACTTGTTATACAGTCTGGATAGAAACTTTTTTGTGATCATATATCTTCTCCTGCTCTATGCCTGGCCTTGCTACTTTGCTAATGGTATCTCCTTTCTTTTTTTGGCTGCACTGGGTCTTCATTGCTGCACAGGGGCTTTCTCTAGTTGCAGTGAGCAGGGGCTATTCTCTAGTTGTGGTGCACAGGCTTCTCATTGCGGTGGCTGCTCTTATCGCGGAGCATGGGTTTAGTTGCTCTGGCGGCATGTAGGATCTTCCCGCGTCCTCTGCATTGACAGGCAGACTCCCAACCACGGGACCACCAGAGAAGTTCCTTAATGGTATATTTTGATTAATGGAGATTCTTAGCTTCACTGTAATCAAATGTATCAAATTTTTCCTCAAAGAAAATATTGGATAGGAAATATTCTATGTTATCTTCTAAAAGCTTCATTGTCTTTCCTTTCATGTTAAATCCGTAATTTTCCGGGATTGCTTCTGATGTTAAGCGTGAGAGAGTGGTTTTATTTTGATAGCCAATCGCTCAAGCACTCTTTTTTTTTTTTTTTTAAAGAGGCTATCCCTTCCCCACTGCTCTGCAGTGCTTCCCTTGAAAGTGAAAGTCACTCAGTCATGTCCAGCTCTTTGCGACCCCATGGACTGTAGTCCATGGAATTCTCCAGGCCAGAATACTGGAGTGGGTAGCCTTTCCCTTCTCCAGGGGATCTCCCCAACCTTGGGATGGAACCCAGGTCTCCTGCATTACAGGATTCTTTACCAGCTGAGCCACAAGAGAAGCAGTGTGTCCCTTGCTATATATCAAATGTTCATATGTGATGGGATCTGTTTCTAAGCTTTCTATTCCGTTTCACTGATTTATTTTATGTCAATATCAGTCTTCATTTCTAAGACTGATTAATACATATGTATATCTTACAGACCAAACTTTCCCTCTTTGTCCTTTTTTTCCAATAATGCCTTGGCCTTTTGCATTTCCACATAAATTGTAGTATCTTAAGTTTCACCAAAATAAAAACGTGCTGGAATTTTGATAGAATTATGTTGACTCTAAATGTCAACTTGAGGAGAAATTCTGAGTCTTCTGATCCATGAATATGGTATGCTGTGCTGTGCTTAGTCACTCAATCGTGTCTGACTCTTTGCGACCCCATGGACTATAGTCTGCCAGGATCCTCTGCCCATGGGAGTCTCCAGGCAAGAATACTGAAGTGGGTTGCCATGCCCTCCTCCAGGGGATCTTCCCAAGCCAGGGATCGAACCCAGGTCTCCTGCACTGCAGGTGGATTCTTTACCAGCTGAGCCACCAGGGAAGCTCCCATGAATGTGGTATGCCTTGCCATTTATTAAGGTGTTTTTTTCTCTTCATAGTGTTTTATAAGTTTTTATCTTGAGGTCTTGCACATTTTTTATTAGATTTATTCTTAGGTTCTTCTTCTTCTTCTTTTTTTTTTTTACCTATTTACTCTTTCTAAAGAGTCTTTTATTTGGCCTTTACAAAATACAACTTGAGTGAAAAGTAGTGTACTTGCAACACAAATGCATTAAATCAAAGTCCTGGGACTTCCCTGGTGAACCAGTGGTGAAGACTTTGCCTTCCACTGCAGGGGGTGCAAGTTCGATTCTTGGTTGGAGCTAAGATCCCACATGCCTTGTGGCCAAAAAAAACAAAACATAAAATAGAAGCAGTATTGTAACAAACTCAATGAAGACTTTTAAAAAACCACCACCTTTTCCGCTGTCAAATTACTTACAAACCACCACGTTGCCTCTTGAAATTCAGTGTTGCAGAGAAGAGTAAGAGCATAGCCATTTCACAGCTGTCAGATTGGTAAAAACACAAAGGTTTTGGAAAACCAGGTGTTGGAGACGAAAAGCAATGGGTGGGAGTGTCGCCAGGTCCATCCAGCTTAGAGAACAACTGGCCCTCTCTGACACAGCTGAAGATGGGTGTTCTGACTCTGCAGCTCAGGCTCTCAGCAGTTCTCCTCTTTGCTGCTAGAGGATGATATCTGCCCGGAGTGGGCAGGAGCTTCTCTGACGTGCTCATCTCTCTTTTGCAGGTTCGCGCCCTAATAGCTGACTTTTCCATCATCTTCTCCATCCTGCTCTTCTGTGGAATTGATGCCTGTTTTGGCTTGGCAACCCCGAAGCTGCTGGTGCCCAGCGAAATTAAGGTTTGCTCTGGAACCCTGCTCTGGGCATTTTTTCTGCCTGCCCCCCAGCTGCAGACCTCTTCCCCTCTATGCTGATCAAGTTTTTAATGTACTCAGCCAAGAGACCACATTGGTTCTCTGTATATGCTTCACACTTTCACTACACAGCCTCCTGGGGGCAGTCCTTTGAGGTGGTGGCTTGCAGATAGATCCATGATGAATTTCTGCTGTGTAGCCGCAGGATAAAGGGAAGGTGCTGGAATCCACGCTCCAGTTCAGCTGAGGCCCTTGATTTCCACTTATGGGTCTACAATTCCCTCACTCATGGTAGTCTGTAAGATGAACCACTTGGGATCTGTTGAAAATGGTCCTTTAAAACAGTGATCCTCGAGAGTTCCCTGGTAGCTTAGTGGTTGGGATGCTGGGCTGTCACACCATGGCCCAGGATCAGTTCCTGGTCAGGGAAATGAGATCTTGCAAGGTGAGCAAAACAAACACAAACCAATGATCCTCAGAGTGTGCTCTGGAAATCTGGGGGTGGCGTTTAGCATTTTAACAAGTCCTCCAGGAGCTTCCAGGGCCTGCGTAAGTTTCATAAATTTCCCATTAGTAGTGGTGGTTTACTTTCTAAGTGGTGTCCAATTCTTGTGACCCCGTGGACTGTAGCCCACCAGGCTCCTCTGTCCATGGGATTTTCCAGGCAAGAATACTAGAGTGGGTTGCCATTTCCTTCTCCAGGGGATCTTCACAACCCAGGGATCGAACCTGGGTCTCCTGTGCTGTAGGCGAATTCTTTACTGACTGAGCCATTAGTCCAGAGTTGGTGCTATTTGCTTGTAGCTCTGTTTGAGCCCTGCTCCCTCACAAGGAGCACCGCCCACCTAAACTGAACTGGGAGGTAGAGGTTCTAGAGCTGACCCTCCCTACTTTTGAGGGCTTTACTTTTGCAACATTATTTCAGCTTTAACATCTCATAAAAACTCACGTTGGCCTTGAAATTTAAAGTACTTCTTTCTCTTAAATAAGCAGAGTATAAACTTCAGCCTAGCTCCTGCACAGATAATGCCTTATTCTCAATATGCAAGTCTGAATTAATGTCTGGTGTTTTACAGACAACACTATAACACTCCCCAGACAGATGACTTAAGAGGAGAGGCAGAAAGTGCCAGGCACTGGGCCTCTCATTTTCTTTTTTCTTGCTTTTAGGCCTCATTCCCATTTCTTGTTAGCATATTTTGCAATTAGTGACCACAAACTCTCTCCCAACTTCCTCTGACTCTCCACCACCCTGTTTCCCAAACAAGCCCAGGGCAGCTGCAAAAAATCATCTCCTTTGTTCTGTAGACACCACGTCCTTCCCAAGACCCCTGTGCCTCCTGGATCTCTTTAAAGTTGCAGGTGCCTAACGCTTTAAGGAGAAAGAATATACTTGAAAAGTACTCCAGGTGTGGGAATAGCAGAGGTCTGGGAGAGTGGGCCGGACAACAAGTGCTCGGGGACAAGGGAGAGAGGAAAGGGCCCTCTCCTTTGCTCTGTTCAGCCCACACGGCCTGACCGAGGCTGGTTCGTGGCCCCCTTTGGGAAGAACCCATGGTGGGTGTACCTAGCGAGCATCCTGCCCGCCCTGCTGGTGACCATCCTGATCTTCATGGACCAGCAGATCACTGCCGTCATAGTCAACCGGAAGGAGAACAAGCTGAGGGTAAGCCTGGTGCTGGGAGGCAGGGGCACGGCCTCTTCCCACAGAGTCAGAAGGGATGAAGGAGGGAGGTGTTGCTTCTTGCAAAACGTTGGGCCATTTGTGAAGCAAGTATGAGGGCAGGAGACTGGAGTTCTGGTGGGGATGGGGGGAGAGGGGCAGGGGGAATGTGACCTCTGGATGTGGATAAAGCCAGAAGGGTCAGGACCAAACCCAGGTTGGGCCCCTGGGCATGCGCTTCTCGCTTCTCCCAAAGTGACTCTCCCAACTCTGTCTCCCGACATTGAACTCGGAAGTCTGAACAGATGCTAACAAGGGGATTTTGATCCAGAACCATAGACAGAGGAGCAGTCTTCACCTTCCTGGCCCCTCCAGCTTCTCTCCCTGCCTCTGGGTCTGAGGAGACTCCAGCTATCCTCTCCCCAATCCCAATCTAGACCACTCTAGGCGTGGGCTACACATGCCCCATTTGGGGCTTCTCTTTAGGGAATTGTAGAGATATTGCTTTGCTGGGTAGAAGACCCTGCTTCCCAAGGACCCAAACCCAGGGCCTCTCTGAGCCTGAACACCTCTCCTCCCTGACCTGCATCAGTTCCCTGGTTCACCAAACTCTGGGGGTGGTAAGGCCTGACCACCTTAGGGTGGCAGTCTTTCCAGAGTGCTATCTAGAAGGCTGAGGAGAGCCCTCAAAACCTCTTCTGCAAAATGGCTGCTTTGGGAGAGTTCTGTCTCTCCCACCCCACCCCAACAGGTGGCTGGGAGCAGGCTCCCTAGACAGCTTCCTCCCTCCCACTGCCTCTGCAGAAGGCGGCTGGCTACCATCTGGACCTGTTCTGGGTGGGCACCCTCATGGCTCTCTGCTCCTTCATGGGGCTCCCCTGGTACGTGGCTGCCACGGTCATCTCCATTGCCCACATCGACAGCCTCAAGATGGAGACAGAGACCAGCGCCCCTGGGGAGCAGCCCCAGTTCCTGGGGGTCAGGTAGGTGAAGGTCAGGGCCTGGGGACCACCTGAGCCGGAGTTGGGGTCAGTCTGGGGGGTAGGGAAGGGGGTTTTTCTTACCATCGAGGTATTTGGGTGAATAGGGCCCCTTCTCTAACAATCCAGGAGCCACAGGGATAGGAGTGATAGCTCTGAAGGGAGGGAAGAGGAAGACAAAACTTCAGCTGTTGTGGCGTCTTTTTAAGATTCCCAGCATGCACCCCAGCCCCGTCACACGCTCTCCTCTCGCCTATATAGGCCACTCAAGGGTTCCCACAGAGCACCTTCTGACCTGATTTTTGTCCCCTCTTTAAGACTGCCTGCCATGCCATCCCTCAAACCCCCCAAATCAGGGTTCACGTCTCACTCAATCTCATTCCTCCAGAAAGCCTTTCCAGGACCACTTCTACCCCTGGGCTGTGGCCCATGGCCTGTCACTTATGTTCCTTCCCTTGCCCCTCCACTCATGCCCAAGTCAGGTCCTTGACCTGTTTCAGGCAGGGAAGTGCATCTTCCACCCCTTAGGAGCTCTGGGGTGAGCCCACATCAGACACTGATGTTCTCATACATGGCTGTCCTGAGAACTTCTGCCCATGGCTTGAGAATACCTAGGCCACCCAGCAGGTCCCAAGCGAGGTTCCTGGGGTCAGGGCAGCGTCCTCTCCTGGATCCCCAAGCCCCAGATGTCTGGGCCTGAGCAGTCTGCCACAGAGCCCCAAGCTCCCTCCAGGCTTGTGCCTGCGTCTGAGCACTCCAGAAAACACATCTGCCCTGCAGCCCCCATACCTGCTCTGCCAGCAGCCTGGCCCCCTTCCCCTGCATCCTCATCAGTCATGTCCCACAGACGTGAGGTCTTGTTACAGTTGATAGGCAGGGATAATGAGCACTTCATCTCCCACTTCATCCTCACAGCAACCCCTCAGGTGGGCGCCATGAAGTACATTCTCCTCATGCTGAAGATGCTTAGGACCTTGACCGATGCCACATGGCTAGTAAGTGGCAGAGCCAGGATTAAAGCCAAGTCGGTCTGGCTCAAGCACCCCCTGAACAGCCTCCTGAAGGCCCCTACAAATGCCCTCACCTCAGTCAGATTCAGTCTCTACCCATGTGCTGGGCAGCTGGTCCTCAGGTCACTGGTTTACTCTCTGGAATGGGAGAGCAAGGCAGAGCCCAGGGCCTTGGACACAACCTTCAAGTGCCCACAGAAGGCTGGAATGTCACAGAGCGCCTCCCAGCCCACCCTGACCATGTGCTCTTCTCTGCCAGGGAACAGAGAGTGACTGGCACCGTCGTCTTCATCCTGACAGGGATCTCTGTCTTCCTGGCTCCTATCCTGCAGGTGAGGCTCCGCGCCCTCTGCGAGGGCCCTGTCCATCTGCGAAGGCACTGGCCTGATGCTTCAGAGCGCGGAACAGGCTCTCCACATGGCCCCTAATAGGCCAAAGATATCCCATCATCACTACTGTTTTCTGTAATATTGCATCCTTTACATCTCTGTTCCCTGGACTTCCCTGGTGGCTCAGATGGTAAAGCGTCTGCCTACAATGTGGGAGACCTGGGTTCCATCCCTAGGTCAGGAAGATCCCCTATATAAGGCAATGGCACCCCACTCCAGTACTCTTTCCTGGAAAATTCCATGGACAGAGGAGCCCGGTAGGCCCCAGTCCATGGGGCTGCAAAGAGTCAGACACGACTGAGCGACTTCACTTTTACTGTCAGCACCAGGCCATCCTCATTGCTCTTTCTTACCCCTCCCAGGGTCCACCCTCACCCTTCTGGAGGACATTTCCACCCTTGCCAAATTCCATCCTTGCTTAAATCAGTAGCTTCTTAAGTTGGCTTTTTCCATTTTGCAGTTTTTGGCCTCCTCGTTCATATGTTTTCTGAAGTTTAAAACTTGCAGGGGAGGCTTCTGTCACTGCTCTTGGGGCCTGTTTTCTGCTCCTCTGTCTTGCATATCTTGGGCACATAAGTGACTTTTTCCTCATACTATAGCTTCAAATAGTCCCTTTAGATCAGCTGGAAGAGGTGATCAGATCAGATCAGATCAGATCAGTCGCTCAGTCGTGTCTGACTCTTTGCGACCCCATGAATCGCAGCACTCCAGGCCTCCCTGTCCATCACCAACTCCCGGAGTTCACTCAGACTCACGTCCATCGAGTCGGTGATACCATCCAGCCATCTCATCCTCTGTCGTCCCCTTCTCCTCCTGCCCCCAATCCCTCCCAGCATCAGAGTCTTTTCCAATGAGTCAACTCTTTGCATGAGGTGATAGCGATGAGGAATATATTTGGAGCATATATCTCCCAGAATGGCTCATTCAGGGGTGAGCTTATGAAAAAAAAAAAAAAAAGACTAATGAACCATGATGTTAATTGATTTATGATGGGAAAAATTTCTGGCTTGAGAATTGGTGCTAAACACAACCAAACAGTATTGAATAATTTTTTAAGGGATGTTTCCATTTTGCAGGAAACAGATTACATACAATGGGGGAGAGAGGGACGTTTTGTTAATTTAAAAGAATATTTTAAATGGTCAGGGAATATTTGCTTTTATGGAGAGGCTTCCAAAGAACCATTGTGCCTGTCAATCCCAATACTGTCTAACAGCTGAGTGTGTGTGTTAAAAAAGCTCCAGCAGGCACTTTAGGAGCCAAAAGTTCCTATGAACACTGCAGATGCAGGGCCTGCCTCCCTGTGAGAGAGTGACTACGGTGCCCCAGCTGTTGAGTGTTCAGCTATTTAGTCATTTCTCACAAGCTCTTGTATTTGAATGGAACATAAAGCAATTAGAAAATTCCACTCATTTCCCTCCTTTTGTTCCATTTGCATTTTAATCAGTTATCTCATGGACACATTATGAGTATCAATCTTCTAGGGTTTTGTACTCATGTTTGCTGTGGGCTGTGCTTAGTCGCTCAGTCGTGTCTGACTCTTTGTGACCCCACAGACTATAGCCCGCCAGGCTTCTCTGCCCATTGGATTCTCCAGGCAAGAATACTGGAGTGGGCTGCCATGCCCTCCTCCAGGGGATCTTCCCAACCCAGGGATCGAACCCAAGTCTCCCACATGCAGGCGGATTCTTTACCATCTGAGCCACCAGGCAAGCCCTAATTTTAGTAAATTTTTGTTTTTGCACTAATATTGTCTATCTTAACATAAATATCAACAGCATGCCCAGGGAATATACTTAAAGTAATTGGGATGAAAATAGTTCTGTGCATTAGATACGCTATTGCCCAAGCCTCTGATGGTCATACTTTAAGTGACGTGTAGCCTCATTGCTCGTTCTTTGGTAAAATACAGTTTGCTATGGTAAGCAGCAATGGAAACTCCTTTCTGCTGCAATTTTCCACACAAAAGGCTTGTGGACTGTATTTATTTATTAATTTATGCATCTTATAAAAACAAATGAGGGGACTTCCCTGGTGGTCCAGTGGGTAATACTCTGGGGCTCCCAATGCAGGGGGCCCAGATTCAATCCTTGGTCAGGAAACTAGATCCCACACATGCCGCAACTAAGACCCAGCACAAATAAATAAATAGATATTTTTAAAATGAGGGACATTCCATTGTGTGTGCGTGTATATATATATACACCTCAATTTCCGCATCCATTCATGTGTCAGTGGACATCCAGGCTGCTTCCATGTCCTAGCTCTTGCAGTGTTGCTGAAGCAAATCCTGGGGTGCACGCTTCTCTTTCAGTTATGGTTTCCTCAGGGTCCATGCCCAGTAGTGGGATTGCTGGGTCACATGGTAGTTCTTTTCCTAGTTTTTTAAGGAATCTCCATAGTGTTCTCCATAGTGGTTGTTATCAGTTTATATTCCCACCAACAGTGCAAGAGGATTCCCTTTTCTCCACATCCTCTCCAGCATTTATTGTTTGTGGTACATATATACAATGTATATTACTCAGCTTTAAAAAAAAAAGAATGCATTTGTCAGTCCTAATAAGGTGGATGAACCTAGAGCCTATCCTACAGAGTGAAGTCAGAAAGAGAAAGACAAACGTTGTATATTAACGCGCGTGCATGGAATCGAGAAAGATGGCACTGCTGAGCCTGTCTGCAGGGCAGCAGTGAAGCCGCAGACACGGAGAACAGACTTGCGGCATGGTAGGGGAGGGAGCGGGCGGGGTGAATGGAGAGAGCCACGTGGAAACATACATCACCACGTGTGGAACAGAGAGCCAATGGGGATTTGCTGTGTGACTTGGAGCTCAACCCAGTGCTGTGTGCCAGCCTAGAGGGGTGGGATGGGGTGGGAGATGGGAGGGAGGCTCAAGGGGGAGGGGACATATGTATATCTGTGGCTGATTCATGTTGATATATGGCAGAAGCCAGCACAATATTGTAAAGCAAACATCTTGCAATAAAAAAATTTTTAATAAAATTTCAGCCCTGGGAGGGGGTGGAATGAGAAAATTCCCTGGCAGTCCAGTGGTTAGGACTTGCACTTTCATTGCTGTGGCCTGGGTTCGATCCCTGGTTGGAGAGCTGATCTCACAAGCCAGGCAGTGCAGCAAAAAGAAGAGAAAAAGAGGCTCTGTAAACAGGGTAAGATGCCATCTATGGGGAAATGTTCATTATTGCGTTAGCTGTCATGAAAAAGTTTTTATGGGGTTTATTATAGCTCCAAATGCTCTGATACTGTTGTTGCATTCTATCACAAAAGGATTTGAAAAATCTGGCTGCCACTCTTTTACAATGAGTGGAAATATATATATATATATATATATAAAATCATTTTAGTCTTTTTGACACATTTTATAACAGGAAAGACATCTAAAGTCTTACTGACCATAAGATTTAAGATTTCTGATGTAATTATATCAAGGTATATATCAAGGATTTCAAAATTGTTCGATGATTGAAACATTATCACTAGTTTGTTGCCGTTGTTTAGTCGCTAAGTTGTGTCCAACTCTTGTGATCCCAAGGACTGTAGCCTCCCAGGCTCCCCTGTCCATGGGACTTCCCAGGCAAGAATACTGGAGTGTGGGTTGCCATTTCCTTCTCCAGGGCATCTTCCTAATGCAGGGATCGAACCCACACCTCTTGCGATGCAGGTGGATTCTTTACCCGTGAGGCACCAGGGAAGCCACTGGTTGACACCAGTGCTAAACGCGAGATTGATTTTAGGTAGAGATATTTGGTACAGCCAGTTCAAGAAAAATACAATTTTAAAACAGATTTGAGTTACTAGATAGAATCCCAGAATTTATTTCCAATCACGAAAATTTTCCATGAAGCTTGTTTAAGTTTTTGCAACTCTAAATTTTCCTAGTTCTATCAACATAGGCAAGTACTAGACTCATTGAGAACTCACACTAGAGAACTATTTACCCAAGGCCATGCTTTAGTTGAAAATTTTAGTTTTTATCTATGTAGCCAACAGAGAAGATGCTGCAGATTTTGAGGGTGTAAGTTATATCCTAGATGTTAGTGTTTTTATTGTTATTTTTGTTTCTATGTCATTTATTAACTTCACCTATTTCTGTACCAATTCCTCCAGTAGAGTTCTGTTCCAGGACTTCTCAAACTTTCATGTGTATTAAAAATCATCTGGAAATTTTGTTAAATGAAGATACTGACTCAATAGCTGTGTGGGGGGCCCCAAATTCTGCATTTTTAACAAACTCACCAATGGTACCAAATCATGCTGGTCCAAAGATCACACTTTGAACAGCAAGGAACAAAACCACCTCCTACCCATCTCTCTGAATCAATGAACGGTTAGACTGACATTAGATACAGTGATGTTTACTAGAAGATCAGTGATAATCTTCAGTCCCTCCATCACCAATTTGCAAATATTTGGTTATCTTGCCAAACAAGGGCACCGGAGGATGAAGTGGCTGTGTATCTGATGGGCAGCATAAATGTCTTACAGACTCAGTTCTTCAGATTCTCAGTTCATTCCAAGCCCCAAAGGGTTTTTCCTGTTTTACTTTTTTGTTTGCAACTCATTACAGCTTGTCAGGATTGTGAATTTCTGCATACTGCCTCAGAGGAACTCCTGATCATATCAGAAGCTTCCCCTTTTGTCCCCATAGTGTTCTCACGGTCTCAAACTCAAATTATATAGGAAGGCCTTGTGTTTGTAGGACTCTGATCCTTGTTCTTTGCTTTAGCAAGTGGTATAAAGCTGAAACTAGAGGCACCTTTTTTGCCACTTTATTCCGTCATTAATATTCGAGAAAAGCTCCTCCCTGGATATCCAAGAAAGATTTGCATCAGTTAATCTAGAATTCTAGATCACCAGCCCCGTCACTGGTCAGAGTGTAATGTCACAGGCCTTTCAGATTTTCTGAGAAAGCTCTTTCAGCCTGCAAATGACAAGATGTTGTTCAGTTGCTAAGTGGTGTTTGACTCTTTGCAATCCCATGGACTGCAGAACACCAGGCTTCCCTGTCCTTCACTATCTCCTAGAGTTGCTCAATTTCATGTCCATTGAGTCAGTGATGCTATCTTACCATCTCATTCTCTGCCACCCTCTTCTCTTTTTGCCTTCAATCTTTCCCAGCATCAGGGTCTTTTCTAATAAGTTGATTCTTCGCATCAGGTGGCCAAATCATTGGAGCTTCAGCTTCAGCATCAGTCCTTCCAATGAATATTCAGGATTGATTTCCCTTAGGATTGACTGGTTGGATCTCCTTACAGTCCAACAGGCTCTCAAGAGTCTTCTCTAGCACCACTATTCAAAAGCATCAGTTCTTTGGTGCTCAGCCTTATTTATGGTCCAGCTCTCACATCTGTACATGACTACTGGAAGAAACCATAAGTTTGACTATATGGACCTTTCTTAGCAAAGTGATGTCTTTGCTTTTTAATATACCAATGACAAGACTGGAGACAATTCCCTAGGCTTAATAATGAGGTGATGATAATCAGTCACTGGTAACTGCAAACTAAGACAGTCCATTTCTTCTGTTTGATGTGGTTTTCACCCTCGTTAGAGCGAAACAGAAGTTTTAAGCCATATTAAATTTGTGTCAGACTTCCCTGGTGGTCCAGTGGTTAAGAAGCTCCCTGCCAATACAGGGGACATGAGTTCGATCCCCAGTCCCAGGAAGATTCCACCAGCTGTGGGGCAACTAAGCCCAAGGGCCACAACTATTGAAAATGTGCTGTACAAAAAAAAAAGAAAAGAAAAGAAAATGTGCTGTATGACAAGAGAAGCCGCTGCCATGAGAAGCCTGCAGACTGCAACCAGAGAGTAGCCCCACTGTCCTCAACCACACGCAGTGACTAGGACCCAGTGCAGCTAAAAATAAATTAATTAAATTTTTGAAGATTTGTGTTGTTACAGATTATAGCTTAATCTTTTATTTAAGATTTCATTTCTCTCTTAATTGCTCCCACACTTTGAGGCTGATTAGGCCAGACTTTTTTCAGACTATTTTCCATTATAAGTTATTACAGAATATTGAATCTTGTTCCGTATTGTACTGTAGATCCTTGTTGTTTAAATGTTGTATATACAGTAGTGTGTATCTGTTAATCCCATACTCTAATTTATTCCTCCCTCTCCCTTTCCCCTCTGGTAACTGTATGTTTCTTTTCTTCATCCGTGAGCCTGTTTCTGTTTTATACAGATTCATCTGTATTATTTTTTAGATTCCACGTGTAAGTGATGTCATATAATATTTGTCTTTGTCTGACTTAGTATGGATATTCTCTAGGTCCATCCATGGTGTGCAAATGGCAATATTTCATTTTTTATTGCTATGTAATAGGATAATATTTCATTGTATGTATGTATGATATATACATATCTGTAGATATACAGAAAGATACCCACCACATTTATTAAACCAATTGTCTGTTGATGAGTTGAAATTTTTGCCTTATTTAATAATAAGGCAAAAACCTCCTAAGTCATATACAAATGGAATGATGTCATGGACCCATGTTTCCTTTAAGTTCAAATGTCGTAGAGTGACGTTTATAGCATGTGGGTCCAAATCATGCTTTGTGTTTAAAAAATAGCCTGCTGCTGCTACTGCTAAATCACTTCAGTCGTGTCCGACTCTGTGTGACCCCATAGACGGCAGCCCACCAGGCTCCCCCGTCCCTGGGATTCTCCAGGCAAGAATAGCCTAGTTTATTTTAAATGAGAGGTTGTTGATTTGTTTGGATTTGCCAGCATTCTTAAATGGACTTCTAAAAGTTGGATATAGTACTTTGTGTTCTTGCAAGTGTTCAGCACAGCAGCCCTGGGAGTGAGCGAACCAGCCTTGTGCAGGTAAAGGGAAGGAGAAAAGAAGGAAAGACACAGCTTAGACAGTGGAGACGTACCTCAGAAATCTTCTAAAGAGTCACATGCCCACTGTAGACCAGTATGAGTGATATGATCCCATGTTTGAAAAAGCAAACTACCCGAGAACATGATGGGAAGGACAGCCCCATGAAACCATCAGCACTTGGTTGTCGCCCAGTGGCGGTCACTTCATACACTCTGTTCTGTTTCTTTTTTACCTGATTGTATACGTTGCATGAGTTTTGTTCCTCAACAGGTACTCCCCATTAGTAGGTAAGCTCATCAAGGGTCGCCAGCCCCCTGCAAGCCGAGCAGTGCAGTTTAGGGGGGCCCTTAGCTGGGGCTGGAGGTGGGAAGGGGCTGGCATGAATGAGCAGTCTGTAGATATTTGCCATGTTCCAGAAGGTTAATCTTCAGCTGGACTACATGGCTTCTGTAGGGCATAAAGTTGGGGGTGGGGAGGGGGGAGGCTGGGAGAGCAGCTGTTCACTGGGCTAGAGAAGGGGCAGCAGAGCCCCAGAGACCATCTCCTCCCCCACGGACACTCTGGCTCCAGATGTGCTCACAGACGCTTCGTTCCTCCAAAATTCCAGCTCTTTCAACACTTGGGGAAAGCTGAGGCTGACCAGGCTGCCTCCGTGACCTGGCAGACACTGCCATCCTGAACAGAGTGGCCAACAGCCTGCTGTGGGCGCGGCCCAGTCCAGAGCTCTGCCTCCCCTCTCATTTCAGTACATCCCTTTGCCGGTGCTGTATGGAGTCTTCCTCTACATGGGTGTGGCCTCCCTGAATGGCATCCAGGTAAGGACCCTTAGGTCCTTAGGTCCTCAGTTTACAGATGAAGAAACTGAGGTTCAGAACTCAAAACCCAGATCACACTGATTCCTATGAGCATTTCACTACCCCTCTCTGTTTGCTAAGGCAAGCTGTACAGAAGAAAACATTTTGTTATTTACCATGATATACCAGATAGCTTGTGTTGCTTTCAAGTTGCATTTTCCTTGGAAGTGGAGTGTTTACTGGGGCCTGAACCAGGGCTGTACCCTTCCCCAAGAGCTCAGCACCGCCCCCACCCCCGCCCCGATAAAATCTCACTATACCTCCTCCTAGACCTCCATTCCCCCTCCTCTGCATCCTCGAGACCTGACCAGGGGCTCCCCTCAATGAGACCCTGCTGTGGCACCCATTCTACCAGATCCAAGCCCCCAGCAGGGCCAGCAGTGTCCCCAAAGCCTGGCTGAGACTCACACTGTCCTCACCAGTTCTGGGATCGCTGCAAACTCTTCCTGATGCCCGCCAAGCACCAGCCAGACCATGCCTTCCTGCGGCACGTGCCGCTGCGCCGGATCCACCTCTTCACACTGGTACAGATACTCTGCTTGGCTGTGCTCTGGATCCTCAAGTCCACAATGGCCGCCATCATCTTCCCAGTCATGGTAAGATGGGCACAGGCTTCTCCCTCCTTGCTCTGCAGGTTCAGCCAGGGAAGGTGTCCACGGGGAGACCCACCCTAGTCTCCTCCACAATGGCCTAACTCTCTCGGGGTCACAAAGGCAGGCACAGATCAAGATTCGGGTTGTGACTCCAGGCCAGATGGAGCTGGGGGGTTGATGGTGGAATGGAGAGGCTTAGAGGGGGCAGAAGTTGTGTGTGGTGGGTGGATACTGTAGTGGCAATCCACACGCCTGCCTCCACCCAGCTCAGGTCAGGGCGGCTCAGTGAGAATGCAAAAGCCACCCAAACTCCCCTTCTCTGTGGTGTGATGGAGCTGGGAAAATTCAACAAGGAGACCGAGTGCCCCACTGCCAAAATTCAAACCAAGTGCAGAAGTAGATCTATGTTAAGTATAAGTATATACCTTTCAATATAATTGAATTTGAAAAATGAATGGGGGGATGGGATAGGGAGAGCCAGAATCAGAGATTTAGAACTTCAAAGTTTAATGTCATTAACATGTCATCGTTTGGAGAGGCTGGAGAAAGTACGTGAGAATTCTTTGGCTATTCTTGAAATTGTGGGTAAGTTTTAAATTATTCCAAAATTAAAAGTGAAAAGAAGAAAAGCCCACAACATGTTGTATCTGTCCCCATGTGGAGCAGTGGGCTCTGCCCCTGCTGGGGCCTGGGAAATGGAGGGGGTTACTATGGGCTAATGCTTTGGGGAAGCCCTAGATGGGCCCCAAAGCCTGCAGGGCTGGATTAGGGGCCAAATTGAGATCATTGACTCGATGGACGTGAGTCTCAGTGAACTCTGGGAGTTGGTGATGGACAGGGAGACCTGGCGTGCTGCGATTCATGGGGTTGCAAAGGACACGACTGAGCGACTGATCTGATCTGATCTGATCTGAGGACACAGAGTAGATCGGAAATATCCTGAGGGCTCTGAGTCAGTGCTTCTTGACCCTGGCTGCTCATAAGAGTCACTTGGGAACTTTATAAAAGTACATGTGGGCCTCACCCACAGATCAATTAAGACAGAATCTCAGAAAAACCCAGGCATTGGTGTTTGTAGTGAGTTTACAAGTAAGCATAAATCTGCATCCAAGGTTGAAAACCACCACTCCAGGGAATGTGAAATGGATCCTCTCCAACAGTGGGGAGTTCAGGGGTGATGCTGCGTGCTGAATCACCCCTGAACTGGAGAAGTTTTGAGAATGTTCAAAGATACCAGCAAAAGTCCCTGAACATAGCTGACTGAGGGAGGGGGGAAAAAATGCTGGAGTTTGGGGCCTTGAACCCATGGTTTTCTCTGAACTCTCACCACAGATCCTGGGTCTCATCATTGTTCGAAGGCTTCTGGACCTCATCTTTTCCCAGCATGACCTGGCCTGGATTGACAACATCCTCCCAGAGAAGGAGAAAAAGGAGGCAGATAAGAAGAAGAGAAGGAAAGGGGCCCATGAAGACAGTGACGAGGAGGTGGGGAGGATGGGAGGCCTCAGCTGGTGGGAGGGATCAAGACCCTCCCTCCACCTCTGCCATGGCCAGGGAGGGGTGACTTCTCAGGTATCCAGGGGGCACTGCCCGGGCCCAGCCTTGGTCTGATGTGCTGAGATCACGTCTGATTCTGTGAATACCATTAGTGTAGGCCAGAATGTATGAGCCCCCTCACCCAGGGAAAAGGTTGGCCAGGCCCACTGTCTCCAATTCCTGTGGGCCCCTGGGCTCATTGTAACAGCAGTACAGGCCCCAGAGGGGACAGCACAGAAGCCTCGGCTCCATCATCAAGGTTATGACGACTGACCTCCAAACGACAGAGCAGGCCTGGCAGGGAGGGTGCTAATGGGGACTCATTAGTAGACTGGATTCCTGGGCAAGTGGGAAGACTGGGGCCGAGTCTTGCTTGGAGCTGTCCCTAGGGTCCTGGGGAGGGAGGTGGGGGAAGAGGCACAGGTCCTCACTGAAAGAGTGACCAATTCCCCAAATGTCTGGGACCTCTCAGTTGCCCCATCAGCCCCTCCCTTCTCCCATGTTCCTCCCCATCTCACCCTAAAACAGGGAGTCAACAGACAAGAAGCCAGTCCTGAATTTATAGTAACTCACAAAATATTCGGGGATAAGATTGTCTACTTCAAGTGTTTATTGCAAATGATGAAACTGTCCCCAAAATGGAAGTGATTCACCCAAGATGGTCATGTCTAGGAGGGAATAAGAAAACCATTCCCCACTTTGGATCTGATCATTTCCCATATACTGAGCTGCCCATGCCATTCCTAATAACCATGTCTGGCTCCCATCCTTCCAGTCTGACCCAAACCCATATCCCTGCCTCCACCATTAACTATTCTAGCAATCTTGCCTTTTGCAGATCAAAGTTGCTCATAGGCAAGCCCTTGCTGACTGACTAGTGACAATCAAACCACCTTCTGATGGTAGTGATAGGCCCAAACTCCCCTGGTCCTTGATTACTGTCCTCTTCCAGGAAGGTAAGAGGCCCATAATCCCTGTCCACATGTTTTTCATTGATTTCCCGCCCCCCTCCAAAGGGCTGTGCTGCACGGCTTACAGGGCCTCAGCTCCCCGACCAGGGAATTGAACCTGGGTCACAGCAGTGAAAGCCCAGAATCCTAACCACTAGGCCACCAGGGAACTCCCCTGTGTGAATGAGTTAGATGATTTGAAAGTTAGGTTCTGCAAACAAAGAAACCGAGAGTCTAAGTGCCTTTTAAAGACAAATATTCTTTCATTGATTCATTCAATAAATATTTGAGTGCCTACCACATGCCAGGAACTATTTCAGGGGAGGGAAAAAAGCTTCCTTTATATATTCAAAGGAAAACTGGGATCCAATTTACATAAATTCATTTTACACACTTCACAGTTGGTGTGAGGTTCACTCCCAAATGACTGTTATCATGACAGTTGAAGCAGTTCTAATGAGTAACATTCCTGCAAGAGTAGAGTCCTCTCCAGTGTCCTCAGTGGGCCCCAGGGTATTTGCAGTACCCACCACCTGTCTGGGTGTGAAGAGGATGGCGATTTGCACACTGCGGATGCACGTGTTTTCCATCCTGGCAAGAAAGCCAACACTGTTGTGCTGGTGGTGTTTATCAGCTCTTCCCACTGTTGCTCTCCAGCCCCAGTTCCCTCCTCCCTCAGTTATAAAGATCCCCATGGAAAGTGTCCAATCAGATCCCCAAAACAGTATCCACTGCATTCAGTTCAGTTCAGTTCAGACAGTCACTCAGTCGTGTCCGACTCTTGGCGACCCCATGAATCACAGCACGCCAGGCCTCCCTGTCTATCACCAACTCCCGGAATTCACTCAGACTCATGTGCATCGACTTGGTGATGCCATCCAGCCATCTCATCCTCTGTCGTCCCCTTTTCCTCCTGCCCCCAATCCCTCCCAGCATCAGGGCCTTTTCCAATGAGTCAACTCTTCGCATGAAGTGGCCAAAGTATTGGAGTTTCAGCCTCAGCCTCAGTCCTTCCAATGAACATCCAGGACTGGTCTCCTTTAGGATGGACTGGTTGTATCTCCTTGCAGTCCAGGCAACAGTTCAAAAGCATCAATTCTTCAGCGCTCAGCTTTCTTCACAGTCCAACTCTCACATCCATATGTGACCACTGGAAAAACCATAGCCTTGACTAGATGGACCTTTGTTGGCAAAGTAATGTCTCTGCTTTTTAATGTGCTATCTAGGTCGATCATAACTTTCCTTCCAAGGAGTAAGCGTCTTTTAATTTCATGGCTGCAATCACCATCTGCAGTGATTTTGGAGCCCAAAAAAATAAAGTCTGACACTGTTTCCACTGTTTCCCCATTTATTTCCCATGAAGTGATGGGACTGGATGCCATGATCTTCGTTTTCTGAATGTTGAGCTTTAAGCCAACTTTTTCACTCTCCTCTTTCACTTTCATCAAGAGGCTTTTGAGTTCCTCCTCACTTTCTGCCATAAGGGTGGTGTCATCTGCATATCTGAGGTTATTGATATTTCTCCCAGCAATCTTGATTCCAGCTTGTGCTTCTTCCAGTCCAGCGTTTCTCATGATGTATTCTGCATAGAAGTTAAATAAGCAGGGTGACAATATACAGCCTTGACGTACTCCTTTTCCTATTTGGAACTAGTCTGTTGTTCCATGTCCAGTTCAAACTGTTGCTTCCTGACCTGCATACAGGTTTCTCAAGAGGCAGGTCAGGTGGTCTGGTATTCCCATCTCTTTCAGAATTTTCCACAGTTTATTGTGAGCCACACAGTCAAAGGCTTTGGCATAATCAATAAAGGAGAAATAGATGTTTTTCTGGAACTCTCTTGCTTTTTTGATGATCCAGCCGGTGTTGGCAAATTTGATCTCTGGTTCCTCTGCCTTTTGTAAAACCAGCTTGAACATCTGGAAGTTCACGGTTCACATATTGCTGAAGCCTGGCTTGGAGAATTTTGAGCATTATTTTACTAGCAGGTGAGATAGTGCAATTGTGGGGTAGTTTGAGCATTCTTTGGCATTGCCTTTCTTTGGGATTGGAATGAAAACCAATGGTTTCCAGTCCTGTGGCCACTGCTGAGTTTTCCAAATTTTCTGGCATATTGAGTGCAGCACTTTCACAGCATCATCTTTCAGGATTTGAAATAGTTCAACTGGAATTCCATCACCTCCACTAGCTTTGTTCGTAGTGATGCTTCCTAAGGCCCACTTGACTTCACCTTCCAAGATGTCTGGCTCCAGGTGAGTGGTCACACCATCGTGATTATCTGGGTCATGAAGCTCTTTTTTGTACAGCTCTTCTGTGTGTTCTGCATTAACAGTAAGTAAAACACATTGTGTCTCTCCCTTCCTACTTACTACTAATCCTCCACCTCTTCCTCAAGGAATTTTCACTTTTAACTCAGATCTGTTGGTCTTAGGACTCCTGTGCTAGGCAGAATTCAAAGAGAACTGGGCTATAAGAATTGGGACTCTGACCATATGGAAGCCCCAAATCAGACTGTATAGATTTCAGTGATCTTCACTTTAGTGTGGGCAAACCCCCTCTTTCCTTCCTTACCCCTTGTGCCCCAGTTGCCCATGGCACCAGCCTGCCCCCTCTTGCATTGTTTCAGATGCACTAATCCAAACATGACCTGTTGAGCCTCGCATGTTGCCTGTGATTGTTGAAATGACTGAGAGCTCAAATCCCAGCTGAGCTGCTCCCTTTAGGAGAGCAAGTAGCATCACGCTAGGATTATAAATTAGTCAAGGTCCTAGGGGTTGGTCCCCAAGATTCTGAATGAGTGACAAGCACCTTCCACATGTTGAAAGGGAACCTGCCCCAGAAGGACCAGATGTGGCTTATGAAGACCCTGGGGGATTTTTTTTGCCGTCTTTACCCACTCCCAGCCTCAGCTTCCTATTGGTGGACAGTCCTGTCATCAAGACAACACAGTCTATCCTGGGCGTAGTCTGAAAGATCCCAACATGAGTCCTGACCCTGGTGCTCCTAAGGGCTTGCCACTTTCCCATTTTAGGGATCCTGCCAGCCCCCACAAGGGCCTTCCAGCAAAGGGGCTTCCCATTATATTCTCCCACAGAGGTACTTCTTCCTTTTGAATTTCCCATTCTCCTTCTCCTTTCCTCTTTGTATACGCCCATCTCCCTTCCTCATTTTCCCCTGGCCCTTGCCATGCCTCCCACCTACCTCTGGGTGAAGGAATAACTGAAGTGGAAGCCACCCATCTCCGGGGTCCCTGTATCATCTTGTGTAGCACTGGCCATGGGGTTAGAGAACAGAAGGGAGAGGAAATGGGTGAGGGAAGCACTGGAGAAAGAGTATTCTCCAGAACAGTTCTCAAACCTGCTCCACATCTGACACTTTAATTTTCCTGCCAGGACAAAGATCTTCCAGTTGGAGTTACTCACTCTGATTCTTCCTTCAGTGATTCAGAACTTGACCGAAGGTAATAGCCATGAGACAGACTCTTTGGGTGTTAGATAAGAGAATAAGCAATGGCTTGAACGACAAGGATTTCTAAGCCAGTGTCTCAGTAAAAGGCCTTTGCTGCTCCACCACAGGACATAAAGGCGCAGACCTGATGAAGTATCAAATAACAAATCTGTCCTCTTACTGACATAATGTGATGACAACACACAAGGGTATTCATGTTTGGTAAAGGAAATTATTATAAAATATGAAGTAGAATGAAAATTGAAAGTAAATATTGAAAAAAAGACAATAGAAACTAGACATGATTTAAGTGTATATTACTGAAAGCCGGGATACGTGAACTTTAAGGATCAAAACACCAAGCACTTTAATGCTCTGTGGAATAAAATAACAGCATGGTTAATTAGCAAAGGTGAGAAAAGGTATCAAGGAAAACTAAATATCAATGATCAAGTGGAGATAAAAATAGTCAAGAAAGAATTCAAGGCCCAGTTTCCAGCAACTCCCATGCCAACGATGTGATTCCTTGCTGTTTTTAATGAGATCAGATCAGATCAGTCGCTCAGTCATGTCCGACTCTTTGCGACCCCGTGAATCGCAGCATGCCAGGCCTCCCTGTCCCTCACCAACTCCCGGAGTTCATTCAGACTCACGTCCATCGAGTCAGTGAAGCCACCCTCTAAAAAGGTGGGACTACTTGATGACTGAAAACAAGGAAAGGGATCAAAAATGGAAAAGAGGAATTCAGAGTCAATAGAGTCTGCCTCAGTCATCACTACGGAAGGTGGTGAGGGCAGTCGTACTCCCACAGTGCACCCTAAACTGGACCAGAGTCACTCACTGTGCTAGATCTAACGGGAAAAGCATGGGCTGTCCAAGACTCCAGATATAGATGGCACCCACCCAGAAGATTGCAAGACACATGTACAAGCGAGTGTAGATCACCCAAGGGATCTTCTGAGTTATAAGTCAAAGCTGTTATCACGTTGCCTGGACGAGATTTATCACCAGTACAAGCGTTAGGTCCAAGGCCACCGTAACCCAGGAGTGTCAAGTCCAAATGACATATCTGCCTGCCCTTGCATCCCACTTCCCGAGCCAGGGCTCCTGGGCCCCTCATGCCACTGATCTTTATAAATAAATGTGTTAGGAGAAAAGCACTCTGTCTATCTTGATTTATTTTCATTTTAAAGTAGCCTATACAAAATTGAATCTCCAATTGCTCCAATTTCAGTTAATGAGAGAGAATTTGGATCAGGATAGAATATCTCCAAAACCCTGTTAAAGGACACAAAGCATAGGACATGGTCAAAAATGCAGAATATTTCATAAACGGTAATGGTACCTCAACTACACTGGTATTTTACTGAATCTATGAAAGTAGATGGAAGCAAAGATGACTAAATAGCAGGATTCCATTTCAGTGAAGAAAAGAAATCAGCAACATGATCTAGTTTAGCAGATTAGCATCCATGATCTACCAGGCATGGTGCTTAATCCCTGGGACTAGAGAAAGACAGACATATGAACAAAGATATACACCACCCTGTGCCAAGAACAACGAAGCACATGCAAGAGAAAGGACAGGAATCTAAGGGAGGGATCAGCCTTACCCAGAGAATCTGGGAACGATAAATAGGAGTCTACCGGGTGTGTACAGAAAAGGAAAAAAGAGAGAAAAGGCACTGCAGGTGCCGAGAAGAGGCCTGAAATACTGCAGAGACACAGGGCCAAGAACAGGGAAAACTGCAAGCAGGAGTTCAAGCAGAGAAGGTTCTTGTCTCGCCAGGCTAAGGAGCATGAATTCTCTCCTTTGAACAATGGGGGACCAGTCAGGTTCATGATCCAGAAGTTCACTCTGGCAACCATGTGGAAAATAGGTTGAAGCAGGGCAAGAGCAGCAACTGTGACAGCTGAAGGCCAAGCAGATAGGATACTGCTAGTTCCTGTGATGTGTTAGGAGATCAACAGCAAAGACGGAACTGTTTGCCCTAGAACCCTGTTCTGGGAGATAGCATTTAAAAACACCATACCCTAGAAAAATCATTCTTCCCTCCTCTCTTTCTCATTCAGCATCACCCTGCACTTCAAAATCTCCTGTCCAGCCTCACCTGCCTTCAACTACTCACAGAGCCCCGTCTTCATGGTGCCACAGGTGAAGATAGAGATGGAGCCAGAGTGTGACTTCACAGACATGGACAGATACGGGAGAGAAGCTGACGGCGAGACCACCCTCTAGGAGGAAGAGCTTCCCCTGGACAGAGCACAGTGAGGGCCTGGCTTAGTCTTCACCGTGAGGGTCTGGGCCAAAACCCTTCACTTTTCAAAGCCTGTTCCTATATTTACCAAGCAGAGACAGTTATTCTGCCTGATCGATGAAAACTGGAGATCTGTCATGCAAAGCCCTTTCCTTCCCTTTGTAGTTATGAAAATAACTAAAGCTTACTGGTAAACCTTATTTTAAAATGCAATCCAGCATAGAAATGATAACATTTCTTTTGAGATGAAAAAAATGCTTGCCTCTCAAAACTGTAGATAAGATAAAGGGGCACTAGTCAGTTTTTATTTAAAACAAATATCAGTTAAGATTTTTTTTAATGCTTAGGTTTTAAATTATCTAGATGGTCTTAAAAGAACTGTTAAAATACTTGTACTTCAATAGACCAAGGTTGGAAATTTTGTTTTGCAAGTTAAGAAATGCTAAAAAGGTCTTCTTATCTTTCCATCCCATGCAGTTTTCTATGAAGAGTTTGAACCATCTGCATTCTGGGCCTTGTTCCAGCACAGAAGTGTGACTGGGGCTATCCCAGTTTGACAGCTAGTTCTGAAAGTCTGGCTGTGAAAGAACCAACACATTTGAGTGGATGTTTTAAAAACAGTTAAGTGAAATCTCAAATCACATGGCAAATCAACCAAATGATCCTTTAAATTAGTATCACTGGTTTTTCAAGTACAGAATCACATTTCTTGATGCATTTGGGTAGCTCTTTCCTGCAAGTTTTCAATGGCCTGATTCCCAAAGTCCAACTAGCATTCACATGAACACTGCATGTTAGGCAAGGCCAATGTGAAATTTTGGAAGATTATAACTCTGTAATACTAGTCAGACTAGTGCTTTAAGGAATAATTGGAAACAAACTGGGTAGACTAAAACCCATTAATCACAGACCTTGCTTAAGATCAGTCTTTTTATCTTCAATTCACATTGAACAAGCACCAACCATGTTTATTCACCACCTCTGTGTGCCTGACAGCCACAGTGCATCTGACATTTACCCACTCCAAAACAACTACGGATTTGAATCTTGTGTAAATTACTTTAGTTAGTTACCAGACTTACTCAAGATGACAAATGCAGGTGCTTTTTCTTTATTCCTTTCTCTTTTTTAAGGTACACATGACACTGGACTCATTAACCAACTTGAGTATGGGGACAGCTAATTGCCTTTGATCCCCAGAGCCAGTTCAGTGCCCAGTCCATAGAAAGCTCTCGGTGTTTATGAAATTAAATATCAGAAGTCCCTTCTAAGGATACTGCCACGAGGTAAAGCTCTAAACCTCCACCACGTCTACTGAGAGCAGCAGAATTACTTAGCTGCTCACTAATCCAGAACCATTGCCTGAGTTTAAGTATAAATTCTTTGTCTTCATCTACACCAATTCTGGGAAAGCTAACAATCTACTCTTAACATTGCAGTTTTAAAACCTGGCTGATTTCCAATAGTGCTTTGTCCAAACTGTGTTGTAGAAATGGTATGGATTCAGGATTAAATGTGCTTGATTAATCAAACAGGCTGGAAAGCTAAAATGTTGATTTTTTTGTTGTTGTAAATTGATCACTGTAATTTTTACCTTGTATGTTATTTGCATTTTGTACACATACACAGGAACATTTTAATTTTAATAGCTTTTAACAGGTTGACATATTGTTACTTCTTCATACAGGTCATACTTTTTTCCACTTGTAACTACAATTCAATAACACTTAATCTCATTTGCTCATCTTGCTCCACGTTTAATAATTTAGGTGAGTCAGCAGGTATGACATACAGACGGGAACTATACCTCATTTACAAAAACATCTCTCGAACTATCACCCCTCTTCATCTCCAGAAAACTATCAAAAGCATAAAGGCAGCAAAGGAACAAGCAGGGGAGAAGGGTGGCTCTGCATTGTTCTCCTTCCTCTCGCTGCCTCAAGCTGCCTGGAGCGGGAGCTGCTCCTGCCTTTATGAAAGCCAACTACTCAGCCCTCGAGCAGAAGACACAGGACCCATCCGAGCAGCAAATATGCCTGCCACAGCAAATACCTTCCGATCTGTGCAATCTAATGTTTTAAACACACACACACACACAGGAAAAAAATTTATATATATAATGTGGAGGAGGGGGAGATTTGGCAAAACACATCAAGAAGTCCTGTGTAAATTGAACATATGGTTTAAAATACTCAGAACAAGACTAACCACTGAAATGAATCTTACAGATGAAACTTCTGGCTTGGGATGTACAATTAAAAGGACTAGGCTGCTTTCTCCACAGCTCTTTAAACCAATTTGTTAAAGGCATAAGATTGGATGTTACCAAATACAGGAATATTTAAATTGATTACATCCAATGAGAAAAATTAGGTCACAAGAAGATAGTAGCAGAAAGATGAAGTATTTCAGAAACTCATTCCATATCAAGTCAGAAGTGTTTTATTTAAAAAATCAAAATGATGCAAAAAAGTCCCTTAATAAAGTCTGATTAAATTCAGTATTAACTCTGTCAAAAATTGATCAAGGAAAGCCAACAGGTGCAGCAGAGAAAAGCTGCCAGCTGTTGACAGTTCTTTGGTGGAAAAGTAAGTTCCATACTTATATATAGCTGCCCTAATGATTATCAAGCCCAAGTTATGTTTTCCAAAAATAGGTTTCAAGATACGCTAAAGAAACCATACAGACACTTCTAACAGTATAAAAATTTGACAGTGAAGTTTGAGGATATAGGAAAAGTCAAATATGACAACACACACGAATAATTTATAAAATAAGCCTTTCAATCCTAGAAAAGTAAAATGGGGAGACTCCAAGTGGTAATGAACATAAAACAAGGGCCAATAGCAAATGGGAAAACCCCAGACATCTTCCCAATGACTGAGTCACAAAATGATAGGGAGACTATCAACATGCAGTTTTCCTTCTTTATCATCAATACATATATAAATTAGGGTAAATTTTTTTCTACTCAATTACCATTTCTTTCTTCTTTAACTTTTCCCTAATTTTCTCTAGTAACATTTTTCCTTTGGTTTGACCAGTTGAACTCAAAAGGCTTGGAACCTAAAGTGAGTATCAACTCATTATTGGAATAGCACTTGGGAAATGCAATCGTAGAAAAGCCAAGCCTGGGCAGCATTGGTGGTATAATGGTGAGCACAGCTGCCTTTCTAAAGAAGACAAATTTCAACTGAAGAGGCCTGACAAAGTTAAGCAGCCATTCTCAGGGGGACAGGGTCCTCCCTGTTAATCTCTAGGGTAATGTTTCTCTTGGTTGGATCACATGACCAGCACGACAGTGGCATGCTCCCTGGTAGGTTATCGCAGAGCTACGTGTGCAAAAACACACTCATTTAAGCTTACAATAAATACAAAGCATTATTTAAAGCCATGTAAGTAAAGAAAAAATACTGCATTTCTATTGACCTGGTTTTCCTCTTGAACTGGCTTGGAGTGCTGTTCATGACACAGAAGACACAATAGTTAATTACTTGCTACTCCAAGTTCCTTAGACTTCAGTACTTCCTGTTCTTCGAGCCTCAGCACTTTTTTTGCAGCAATAATGGTATTCTTCATCAGCATTGCCACAGTCATGGGACCAACACCCCCAGGGACTGGAGTGATGTAACCTGCTTTCTTCTTGACTCCTACACAGAGATAAGACAGGCAAACTCTTTAATTATGGCAAAGGAACTCTATGTACTTTAACATATCATGGAAGAAGCATTCAAAGAAAAAGCAATAATATACATAAGCATCTCAATAAACCTCAAACTCATTTTAAAAAAAAAATCACATCTACAATACCCAAGAACAAGGGCTTTTGAACATATTAACAAAGTAACACACATTTAGGGATTTCCCAGGCGATCCAGTAGTTGGAACTCTGAGCTTCCACTGCAGGGGGTACAGGTTTGATACCTGGTCAGGGAACTAAGGGCTTCCCCCGTGGCTCAGTGGTAAAGAATCTGCCTGCAATGCAGGCAACACAGGAGACTTGAGTTCAATCTCTGGGTCAGAAGATCCCCTGGAGGATGAAACAGCAACCCACTCTGGTGTTCCTGCCAGGAAAATCCCATGGAGAGAGGAGACGGGTGGGCTATCGTTTATGGGGTTGCAAAGAGTCAGACACAACTGAGCAACTGAGCACTCACAGGGAACAAAGATCCCACATGCTGTGCAGTGTGGCCAAGAAAAAAACCAATAATAAAATAACATGCATATAATAAGCAGAGTTGTTCAATGAATATACTTAAATAACCAGCCATACTTTTCCTCCATATTAAATCAGTTTAAAAAGAAACATCTCAGTAGTTAACTGTATGGAAGTGTAACTATAATAATAATAAGGATTACTTCAATTAAAACCTGCTTACAATATTTTCTTAATTTTATTCTATTTATTTAACTATACTGTTTGCCCAAAGCACCAAGCAAAGTAATTTTCTGGAAAGTAAAAAGAATTTTTTTAATCCAATCTAAAGGGAAAAATTACTTAGATACCTAGGCTTGGGTCTGACTGCTTGAGAAGAAATAGAAAGCTAGAAATAGAATTATCAGCATAAAATTCAGATAAATTCAGAACTGAAAGGAGAAATCTATCAGGGAATTCCAAAATTTTAGTAATATGGCTTTTTCCTGGACTTTTAATATTGCAAGTCTGAGATCTCTTCTGTCAGTACGAAAATGAGAAGTCTGTAATACTTTTTAGGAGACTCATTGGTTTAGAAAAATCACTTCATTAAATTTTCAGACTTATTAAAAGTCTTGTTTTCATTATAGAATAACCCTAAAGAGAAGAAAGAAATTTCCTGAAAACTTTATATTTGTTCTCCATAATTTGATGATACAAACACCTAAATTCTAGAATGACTATAATTTTTTAAAAGATTTCTCTTAATTATCATGGAAAGCATGATAATAATTGGTAATAATGATAATGATAATGGTAAAAATGATAATAAATGGTAATAATCAAGGTAATATAAGTTTAAAAGTTAAAGAAAAAGTAAATAGTCTGCCCTAATTGTCCAATAAAAGTAGTATTTATTGATTTTTATATTTTAAAAAGTTACCTTCAAAATCTACATCTCCAACCAACTTGGGTTTAGCAGTTATGGGATCTTGAATTCTATTTATTCCCACATCAATGACAGCTGCTCCTTCCTTGATCATATCTGCTGTGATCAGATTTGGAATACCTAAAAAAGGAGATAGGAATGATCAATTTAGTACTGAAAAGAATATTCCACCTGTAAGATTCTTATCAATTTCAAGACACCTGCAAGAATGAATTAGCTTGTTTTATAAAAACTGATAAAAACTCTTAACCAGGGAAACAATTAAACTTCATATAGTGAACAGAAATATTTTGAGGCTGTAGAAATAACATTTATCCATCAAATATATAATGGAAAGCCAGAAATCGGTATTCCAACCACAACTCTCATCTTTGTAAGCAGCTTTGACATTATGGTCAAACCTAGGGGAATATAGAATAAAACGGCAGGGCAGCAGGCAAATTCGAAGATAAGAGGTCCACCTTCCTCCTCTGAGCAAGGTGCTTCCACCCCCTCCCTGTGCTCTCACCTGCAGCGGAGATCACAATATCTGCAAGAGCTGTGTGTTTCTTTAGCTCCTCCTTAGGAGTGTAGCGATGAGATATCGTGACAGTGGCATCGCCTATGAGTTAAGAAACAGACGTCTTGTTTCTGAATCAAAGCAGGAAGGGATTAGACCTCAACTAGGCAAACCATGCCAGACATTCAAGACCTCTGAAAAAATAACTGACAAATCTTACACCATACTTTCTGGGCAGCCAATCATCATTAAAAAATAACAACAACAACTAATACTCAATTTCTTGTAACTTTTACCTGTTGGTCCTAGCTCTACCCTTTGGAGTCGTATATCATTAGATTTATTCCTTATCCTTTTTAACAGTCTTTCTAACAAAATGTCACTAGAATTACTCAAGGATTTTTCTTAAAAGTGTGCTGAAAGATATGTGGAAATATTTAGTTCTGATATATTTTATGTCTGATATAATCATGGATGGTCATATTATGATAATCATATAACTTTGATTTGAGAGTTTTTCTCAAATTAATAGAATTTGACATAATGATGGCACATTACAGTCATATGAATTCAACCCTTCGCAATGGTCTAAGGTCTTTTTTTCCTATCAAATGGCACAGATCAGGATACTAATTTTGAATAAGTTATACTTCTTAACTCCAACTATCAAAGCCATAACTGAAAATTCTAATTGTCTATAACCATGCTTCCACTCAAAACTCAAATTTCTGAGACATATCTACTTCTGAACTAGTTCCATACTGCTGCTGCTGCTGCTGCTAATTTGCTTCAGTCATGTCCGACTCTGTGTGACCCCATAGACAGCAGCCCACCAGGCTCCCCCATCCCTGGGATTCTCCAGGCAAGAACACTGGAGTGGGTTGCCATTTCCTTCTCCAATGCATGAAAGTGAAAAGTGAAAGTGAAGTCGCTCAGTCGTGCCTGACTCTTAGCGACCTCGTGGACCGAAGCCTACCAGGCTCCTCTGTCCATGGGAGTTTCCAGGCAAGAGTACTGGAGTGGGGTGCCATACTAGTGAATATAAATTAACTCTCGAGTAACACTGAGTACATCTTCTTCCACCAAGATTACTCCCAAAGTACCTATTAACAAAATTATAACAAAGACAAATAAAGCTTAACAAACACTTCCAAGCATCCACAGGGCAGTCTCTCTCACAAGGGAGAGGAGGACACCCTCCTGAGAGCAATCTTCTTACCTCCGGGCCGTTCATGGGCCCCATCTGTGTGCAGCAACATTGCAATGGGCATGCCAACATTTTTTGACCTTCCGGCCACAACCACATTCTTCCCTAGGGTTGGAATGCCTACAAAAAATAAATATATTTGCATTTCACACAGTGCCAGATTATCTTAGAGCACCTAAGAAAAAGGAAGACTGACACCTTAGGATGTGACTCTAATTTTGATAATGAAGGAAACCACCAGCTCATTGACTCATCGGTCAACTGAACCATCACTTGCTACACATAGTGAAAGCTGAAGGGAAACAGAAGCTGCAAAACGTTATACGAATGCGCACCATCACCACTATCAAAGCTTCAGTTTCCTTCAGAGTTTCCTGGATGAAGCAGCAAAAACAGTTGCAGGCAATTGCTAAGGGAGTTAGGCTCTGGGGAGTAGGACTAGATGATCTGAGCGGGGGGGTTCCACTGTTTGTTCTGTAGGAATTTTTACCATTTCGTAAGTATATTTTGATAATACTGAGATGGAGATACCTACCAGTTCGCTTAATTATTTCCCACACACCCCATGGAGTAGCTGGTAACATGGAACACTGGTCCAAACACATTCGCCCTACATTAATTACATGAAAGCCATCAACATCTTTGTCTGGAGAAACAGCATTGCAGACCTTTCTCTCATCAATGTGCTCTGAAAAAGAAATCAGAGCAGTGGTCAAATCACTGTTACATAGCACTGCTTGACTCCAGAGTACTCGGTTTGTGGTAAAAACCCATTCCCCTTCTATAACTCACCCTGCAATTTATTCATCTGTGCGTTAGGAACACACAGCAAGCAAAGCCAAATGCCAAGACCAAACCAGTGTCCTCTTGTCCTCCCCAAACCACTTCCCTCCACTGTCCTTTGTATTAAGACCTCAATACCAAGTCAGGGAGTAATTGGTATTCTGAGTAGGTCGGTCCCGTATCTAACAACATACTCACTCTCTTGAGTTTACCTCCCCTTTCTTTAAGACAAATACATATGAGGAGACAATTGTATAAACTAAACAAGCCTCTCCACGCCTCAGATCAGTTTCAATAGTGCTATGTAAATCTCACCTGGAAGAGGCAGCTGAACAAGGAGGCCGTCTACATTATCATCATTATTTAGTTTATTGATTAAATTCAACAGTTCTTCCTCTGAAATTGAAGCTGGTTTCAGAATGGTCTCACTGTTGATTCCTATAAGAAATTTTCAAGGTTAAAAAAAAAATAGACTATGGAAGATGGCGGAGTAGGAGAACACACAGTTCACGTCTCCTCACGCTGTGTCAGAGGTGCGTCGGAGAAGTTCTTCTGGAGTGCGTGCTGGGCACTGGCAGAGGGCCTTGGACACCTAGGGGGATGGGAGGAGTCCCAGCGCAATCTTTATTTCAGAAAGAAAAAAAATTTTTTTTTCTTTTCTGTTTAGTGTCCTTCCCAGGTAGGGTGTGGGAAGGAAGCGGGGAACAGTGGAGGCAGGACAGAACCAGCACCCCTGGGGGAAGCTGGGGGAGAGGAATCAATCCCACACTCAGGGAAGCATCCTCACAGTGGGGGGTCAGCAGGGAAAGGCAAGGACCTTAGGGGGACCTCAGGATGGGAGGGGAATGCAGCAGCCAGTGTGTGGGGGCAGGATGGAGTGGAGCCTGTGCACACAGCCCATGCCGCAGCCCTTCACACCCCAGTCTGTGTGTCTCCTGGTGGGGAGGAGGGCTGGGTGCTGCAGAGTGGGATTTGGGGAGTGGATCCGGGGAGGGGACAGCAGTTGGTGGTAAGGGGATGGCCTGGGGTGTTGGTGGGAGGAGGGTCTTGGGCCACAATGGGAGCAAGGCACCATTGTTGAGTGGCACATGAAGGGTGGGGCCACCACAGCAGAACCTTTCCCGGCCCACCAACCCAGCTTCCTCGGGCAGTAATGGGAGCACACGCCTGCCCAGGAGGTGTGGCAGGCTCGCTCACCTCTCAAGCCACAGTCTCCCCAGTCTGCTCAGGCCCTGGCAAGCCTGCTGGGGTTCCAGCCTGAGCCCCACCTTCACCAAGGCCTCCTCTGGCTGCTGGGGTCCCAGTGGACCCAAGCACCACCCCTGCTCAAAGCCTCCATGAGTCATGGGTCCAGGCAGGCAGAGGGCTGCCCACTTCCAAGGCTTCTTCCAGTTGCTCCAGCCCCTGCGGACATGCCCACGGAAGCCTATGCTCCAGTCAGCCTGTGCTGACACGTGTGCTCTGGGCCAGCTTCAAGAGCAGACCCTAGTGGAAGGAGCACACACAGAGCTTTTCTTTGAGTTTGTTTTTTTAATTTATTTTTTCTTTTCTGTTTAGCTTTCAGTTTCAGTTCAGTCACTCACTACTGTCTGACACTTTGTGACCCCATGGACTTCAGCACACCAGGCTTCCCTGTCCATCACCAACTCCCGGAGCTTGCTCAAACTCATGTCCATCGAGTCGGTGATGCCATCCAACCATCTCATCCTCTGTCATCAGCTTCTCCTCCTGCCTTCAATCTTTGCCAGCATCAGGGTCTTTTCCAATGAGTCAGTTCTTCGCATCAGGTGGCCAAAGTATTGGAGTTTCAGCTTCAACATCAGTCCTTCCAATGAATTCAGGATTGATTTTCTTTAGGATTGACTGGTTTGATCTTCTTGCAGTCCAAGGGACTTTCAAGAGCCTTCTCCAACACTACAGTTCAAAACCATCAATTCTTCGGTGTTCAGCTTTCTTTAAGGTCCAACTCTCACACCCATACATGACTACTGGAAAAACCATAGCTTTGACTAGACGGACCTTTGTCAGCAAAGTAATGTCTCTGCTTTTTAATATGCTGTCTAGGATTGTCAGTTTTCATTCCAATCCCAAAGAAAGGCAATGCCAAAGAATGCTCAAACTACCGCACAATTGCACTCATCTCACACGCTAGTAAAGTAATGCTCAAAATTCTCCAAGTCAGGCTTCAGCAATATGTGAACCATGAACTTCCTGATGTTCAAGCCGGTTTTAGAAAAGGCAGAGGAACCAGAGATCAAATTGCCAACATCCGCTGGATCATGGAAAAAGCAAGAGAGTTCCAGAAAAACATCTACTTCTGCTTTACTGACTATGCCAAAGCCTTTGACTGTGTGGCTCACAATAAACTGTGGAAAATTCTGAAAGAGATGGGAATACCAGACCACCTGACCTGCCTCTTGAGAAATTTGTATGCAGGTCAGGAAGCAACAGTTAGAACTGGACATGGAACAACAGACTGGTTCCAAATAGGAAAAGGAGTACGTCAAGGCTGTATATTGTCACCCTGTTTATTTAACTTATATGCAGAGTACATCATGAGAAACGCTGGACTGGAAGAAACACAAACTGGAATCAAGGTTGCCAGAAGAAATATCAATAACCTCAGATATACAGATGACACCACCCTTATGGCAGAAAGTGAAGAGGAACTACAAAGCCTCTTGATGAAGGTGAAAGTCGAGAGTGAAAAAGTTGGCTTAAAGCTCAACTTTCAGAAAATGAAGATCATGGCATCCAGTCCCATCACTTCATGGGAAATAGATGGGGAAACAGTGGAAACAGTGTCAGACTTTATTTTTCTGGGCTCCAAAATCACTACAGATGGTGATTGCAGCCATGAAATTAAAAGACGCTTACTCCTTGGAAGGAAAGTTATGACCAACCTAGATAGCATATTCAAAAGCAGAGACATTACTTTGCCAACAAAGGTTCGTCTAGTCAAGGCTATGGTTTTTCCAGTGGTCATGGATGGATGTGAGAGTTGGACTGTGAAGAAGGCTGAGCGCTGAAGAATTGATGCTTTTGAATTGTGGTGTTGGAGAAGACTCTTGAGAGTCCCTTGGACTACAAGGAGATCCAACCAGTCCATTCTGAAGGAGATCAGCCCTGGGATTTCTTTGGAGGGAATGATGCTGAAGCTGAAACTCCAATAATTTGGCCACCTCATGCGAAGAGTTGACTCATTGGAAAAGACTCTGATGCTGGGAGGGATTGGGGGCAAGAGGAGAAGGGGACTCCAGAGGATGAGATGGCTGGATGGCATCACTGACTCGATGGACATGAGTCTGAGTGAACTCCGGGAGTTGGTGATGGACAGGGAGGCCTGGCATGCTGTGGTTCATGGGGTCGCAAAGAGTCAGACACGACTGAGCGACTGATCTGATCTGAGGATTGTCATAGCTTTTCTTCCAAGAAGCAAGCATCTTTTAATTTCATGGTTGCAGTTACCATCCAGAGTGATTTTGGAGCCAAAGAAAATAAAGTCTGTCACTGTTTCCATTGTTTCCCTATCTATTTGCCATGAAGTGATGGGACCAGATGCCATGTTCTTACTTTTTTGAATGTCGAGTTTTAAGCCAGCTTTTTCACTCTCCTCTTTCACTTTTCATCAAGAGGCTCTTCAGTTCCTCTTTGCTTTCCACCATAAGGGCGGTATCATTTGCATATCTGAGGTTATTGATATTTCTCCCAGCAATCTTGATTCCAGCTTGTGCTTCATCCAGTCTGGCATTTCACAAGATGTACTCTGCATATGAGTTAAATGACAATATACAGCCTTGGCATACTCCTTTCCCAACTTGGAAACAGTCACTTGTTCCATGTCTGGTTCTAACTGTTGCTTTTTGACCTGCATACAGATTTCTCAGGAGGCAAGTAAGGTGGTCTGTATAAAAGAGATAATGAATGAGAACCTACTATATAGCACAAGGCTTCCCTAGTGGTTCAGTGGTAAAGAATCCACCTGCCAATGCAGAAGATGTGGGTTTGACACCAGGGTAGGGAAGATCCCCTGGAGAAGAAAATGGCAACCCACTCCAGAATTCTTGACTTGGAAATTCCATGGAGAGAGGAGCCTGGTGTGTTACAGTCCACAGGGTTGCAAAGAGTCGGATACGACTTGGTGATTAACAACAACAAGAACAGCTGTATAGCCCAGGGAACTCTACTTAATGCTCTGCGTGACCTAAATAGGAAGGAAATCCAAAAAAGAGAGGATATATGTATACATACGACAGCTTTACAAATAGCTGAGGAAAGAAGAGAAACAAAAAACAAGGGAGAAAGGGAAAGGTATACCAACTAAATGCAGAGTTCCAGAGAATAGCAAGGAGGGACAAGAAGGCCTTCTTCAATGAACAATGCAAAGAAACAGAGGAAAACAACAAAAGGGTAAGACTAGAGATCCCTTCAAGAAAACTAGAAATATCAAAGGAACATGTCATCCAAAGACGGCCACAATAAAGGACAGAAATGGTAAAGACCTAATAGAAGCAGGCGAGATCAAGAAGAGATAGAAAGAATACACTGAAGAATTGTACAATAAAGATCTTAACGACCCAGATAACCACGATGGTGTAGTCTCTCACTCAGAGCCAGATATCCTGGAATGTGAAGTCAAGTGGGCCTTAGGAAGCACTGCTGCCAATAAAACTAATAGAGGTGATGGAATTCCAGCAGAACTATTTAAAATCCTCAATGATGATGCTATTAAAGTGCTGCACTCAATATGTCAGCAAATATGGAAAGCCCAGCAGTGGCCACCGACTGGAAAAGATCAATCATCTTCCCAAGAAGGGCAGTACTAAAGAATGTTCAAACCACTGGACAATTACACTCATCTCCCATGCTAGTAAGGTTATGCTCAAAATCTTCTAAGCTAGGCTTCAGCACTACATGAAGTGAGAACTTTCAGATGTTCAAGCTGGGTTTAGAAAAGGCAAAGGAACCAGAGATCAAACTGCCAACATACACTGGATCACAGAGAAAGCAGGGGGATTCCAGAAAAAATCTATCTCTGTTTCATTAACTATGCTAAAGCCTTTGACTGTGTAGATCATAACAAACTGTGAAACACTCTTAAATAGGAATACCAGAACATCTTACCTGCCTCCTGAGAAATCTGTACCCAGGTCAAGAAGCAACAGTTAGAACCAGACATGGAACAACTGACTGGTTCAGGATTGAGAAAGGAGTATGACAGGCTGTTTATTGTCACCCTGTTTATTTAACTTATACACAGAGTACATCATGCAAAATGCCAGGCTGGATGAAGCACAAGCTGGAATCAAGATTGCTGGGAGAAATATCAACAACCTCAGATACATGGATGATACCACTTAAATTGCAGAAAGCAGAGAGGAACTAAGGAGCCGCTTGATGAGGGTGAAGGAGGAGAGGAAAAAAGCCAGCTTAAAACTCAATATTAAAAAAACTAACAACATGGCATCCAGTCCCATCACTTCATGGCAAAGAGAAGGGGAGGAGATGGAAGCAGTGACAGATTTCCTCTTCTTGGGCTCTAAAATCACAGTGGATGCTGACTGCAGCCATGAAATTAAAAGACTAGTATTTTTTGGCAGGAAAGTTATGACAAACCTAGACAGTGTGTTAAAAAGCAAAGACATCCCTTTGCTGACAAAGGTCTGTATAGTCAAGGCTATGGTCTTTCCAATAGTCATGAAGAGATGTGAGAGCTGGAAAATAAAGAAGGCAGAGTGCCGAAGAACTGATGCCTTCAAAATGTGGTGCTGGAGAAGACTCAAAAGTCCCTTGGAAAACAAGGAAAAAAGACCAGTCAATCTTAAAGGAAATCAACCCTGAATACTCATTGGAAGGACTGATGCTGAAGCTCTAATAATTTGGCCACCTGACGCGAACAGCTGACTCATTGAAAAAGACCCTGATGCTGGAAAAGATTGAGGGCAGGAGGAGAAGAGGGCAAAAGAGGATGAGATGGTTGGATGGCATCACCGATTCAATGGACATGAAACTGGGCAAACTCTGGGAGATGGTGAGGGACAGGGAGGCCTGGAGTGCTGCAGTCCATGGAGTAGCAAAGAGTTGGACACAACTGGTAACTGAAGAACAATGACTGATTCACTTTGCTATAAGAAGAAAGAAACACAACACTGTAAAAAGAATTATACTCCAGTAAAAACTTCTAAAGAATTTTAGGCAAAAGTATTCGAAGAATAAAAGAATAAAATAAAATAGAGGCATTTATTGGGGCAAGGCTACACTGCCTGCCACGCTATCAGCAAGGCTTTTAATCATCACAACCACCCTGGTAGCTGGAAAGCTTAAACAGGCTCACAGAGGTAACCTTGTGAGAGGTAACTTCTCAAACAAAACACTAAAAGAGTACTAGCTTGGTACTTTCTATGTATTATTCTACATAATCTTCATTAACCTCATCTTATAGACAAGGCCCAGAGAAACTGAAATATAAGCCGGCTAGTGACAAAGCCAGTCTTTGCAGTTCCAAAGTCCATGTTCTTCCCGCTATACCATGCTACCTCCCATTCCAAAGTTTTAGAAAGCCATAGCTTACTGGTTTCTAGACGTTCTGAAGGTTTTACTTTTATAATTTTGTTTATAATTACTTTGGCCATGCTGGGTCTTTGTTACTGCGTGGGCTTTTCTCTAGTTGCGGTCAGCAGGGTCTGCTCTCCAGCTGCAGTGCGCAGGCTCATTGCAACAAGGCTTCCCTTGTGGAGCTCAACAGTTGTGAGGGGCATGGGCTTAGCAGATCCATGGCACATGGGCTCTTCCCAGATCAGGGACTGCACTTGTGTCTCCTGCATTAGCAGGTAGATTCTTTACCACTGAACTACTAGAGAAACCCTACAGGTTTTTCAATGAAGAGGGCAGGAGGCCTCAATCCTCAGTGATAAAGAACAGAGTATGCCAAGGGCTCACGGTGCAGCGGTCTCACAGCCCTTCAGAAGGGTGGGCACACAGTGCTCAGACCACTGACCCACAGAGAAGCAGGCAGGGGCACAGCTGAGCCTCCTCACCTCTGACCTGTGGCCACACAGTCTCCAGGACAGTGAGACCTGGAACCCAAACCTCCCATCACTCAGACCTGCTCCTTCTGCATCCAAACCCTCAACCACTGCTAAACTGTATGCTTTAATTGGCTTTGGAACCCATTGGTGGAGAAACCACAGCCTATTTCAAAGAAGCCAGAGTCATTTCCTGCAAATCCATGACTATATTCTAGGCCACATCACTGAGGTCTCCTCAACCACATGCTCAAATACTTTAGTCACAGACTCATTGCTCAAGGAAAGCAGATGTAAACGGTGTTCAAGGTCAATTATCAATGTTAGCCTGTAACAGAATTCAGATTACATTCCAGAAGACACCGAGAAACCAACCATATTCCTCCAGTCCTAGTCTATAAACCTCCTCCCCAACATACAGCCTGATTTCTTTCTGACAAATATTTGGATTCATTTGAACGCATTAGCCTCCTCTGTTTGGGTTTTCTAAGCAGAAAAAAGAAGTGTAAGTTACAATAGAGTTTGCCTCCGATTAAATCTCAATTTAACAGTAGTTGGGGTCTGAGAGTGACACGTACCCACACTGGCAGCTGCTCTGGTTTTGTTGAGGACATAGGACTGACTTGCAGGGTTCTCGCCAACCAGAACCACGCTCAGGTGTGGCCGCTTGTTGCCTGACGCCACCCACTCTTCCACCTCCTGCCGCACTTCCTGCTTGATCTGCTCAGCAAGTTTCCTTCCAGAAATGATAACAGCTTCATTTCTGCAGAAGGCAACAGAATCACAAAAACAAATGGCTTGAATTTTTGTAAAGAATAAATAAAGACTACGAAAGTGTCATTAAGTACCAAAAACTTTGGGTGGAAGGGGAGGAGGAAGTGGAAGAAGATGGTCAAAAGGCACAGTGGGCCCTTCTATTTATTGGTTCCCCATTCAAGGATTCACCAACCAATGGGTTGGAAATATTTGGAAGGAAATTCCAAAAAGCAAAACATGAATTTGCCCTGCAGCTAGTAACTATTTACATAGCATTCACATTGTATTTACAACTATCTACCCAGCATTTACATGGTATTAGGTATTATAAATAAATAATCTAGAGATGATTTAAAGTATATGGGAGGATAGGTTATATACAAATACCATGCCATTTTATATAAAGGACTTAGAGCATCTGGGAATTTTGGTATCCTTGGGGTTCCTGAAACAATCCTACTCATATACTGAAGGATAACTGTACAAACTTCTAGTTATAAGATTAACAAGCACTAGGGACATAATGTCGGAGAAGGCGATGGCACCCCACTCCAGTACTCTTGCCTGGAAAATCCCATGGATGGAGGAACCTGGAAGGCTGCAGTCCATGCAGTCGCTAAGAGTCGGATACAACTGAGCGACTTCACTTTCACGCACTGGAGAAGGAAATGGCAACCCACTCCAGTGTTCTTGCCTGGAGAATCCCAGGGACGGCAGAGCCGGTGGGCTGCCGTCTATGGGGTCGCACAGAGTTGGACACGACTGAAGTGACTTAGCAGCAGCAGCAGCAGCAGCAGGGACATAATGTACTATATACAGTGAAGACTTTAGTTAACATTGCTGTATAATATATAGAAAGCTTGCTAAAATAAGAGATCCTAAGAGTTCTCATCACAAGGAGAATTTTTATATTTTTATAACAATATCTATATGAGGGTTTCTCTGGTGACCAGTGGTTAAGAATCTGCCTTGCAATTCAGGGGACACAGGTTTAATCCCTGGCCCAGAAGATCCCACATGCCACAGGACAGCTGAGCCCATGGGCCACAAGAAGACAAAAGCCACCACAATGAGAAGCTGGAGCACAACTAGAGAGTAGCCTGGCTCACCAAAACTGGAGAAAGAATGCACACAGGAACAAAGACCCAGCACAGCCAAGGATGAAATAAATATTTTTTAAAAACATATATCTATATGAAATGATGAATTTTAACTAAACCTACTGTGGTAATCATTTCCCAATGTATGTAAATCACACCATCATGCAGTATACCTTAAACTTACACAGAGATGTATGTCAATTGTTGTTAAGTTGCTAAGTCATGTCCGGCTTTTCTGAGACCCTATGGACTGTAGCCCACCAGGCTCCTCTGTTCATGGGTTTTTCCTAGGCAGAATACTGGAGTGGGTTGCCATTTCCTTCTCCAGGGGATCTTCCTGACCCAGGGATCAAACATGCGTCTCCTGTATTGCAGGTGGATTCTTCATTACTGAGTTACTAAGGATGTGATGTATGTCAATTACTTCTGAATAAAACTGGAAAAAAAACTTTCCCAAACTAAAAGTTTAGATTAGACTACGTAGTTCCTAATCGAGGGACAACTAAAATCTGAAAGAGAGACTCAAGTGGTAAATCTGTGTCCAGCTACATATTTAAGAAAATAAAATTGATTGAAATAATTACTACCATTAATCTAAACTTGGAGAATTTAAGTAACTGATAATTACTACTTGACAGAATATCATGTCACTAGATGTCATGTTTAGCTCTTCTGAATCCAGAGTCTAGGTTCTTAATGCTATACCATCCTGCCTCCTGATGTCTGACAACTGTAGGAAAAAAAAAATGTCGTTAACTTGCAATGTTTTATTTGATCTCTCACCGCTATGATGTTAGTTTGTTCTTATGCTTATATGCCATTTGTAGTTTATATTTTGCCTGTGTTAGCATCTAGTCATATGCTTTGAATCATTTCCCAGTTAGTGAATTGGCTTTTAATCTATATGTACTTTTAAATATTTAAATGATGTTATGCAGTTAAACCAATAAACAATATACTGGACAATACCTACTGCAAAATTTCAGGCTAAAATTGAAGAAAATCGGGAAAACCACTAGGCCATCCAGGTATGACCTAAATCAAACCCCTTATGATTATACAATGGAGGTGACAAATAGATTCAAGGGATTAGATCTGGTAGACAGAGTGCCTAAAGAACTATGGATGGAGGTTTAATGTTGTACAGGAGGCAGTGATCAACCATCCCAAAGAAAAAGAAATGCAAGAAGGCAAAGTGGCTGTCTGAGGAGGCTTTACAAATAGCTGAGGAAAGAAGAGAGGCAAAAAGCAAGGGAGAAAGGGAAAGATATACCCAACTGAATGCAGAGTTCCAGAGAATAGCAAAGAGAGCTAAGAAAGTCTTAAGTGAACAATGCAAAGAAACAGAGGAAATTAATAGAATAGGAAAGACTAGAGATCTATTCAAGAAAACTGGAGATATTAAGTGAACATTTCATGCAGGATGGAACGTACAAAGGACAGAAAGGGTAGGGGACTCAACAGAAGCAGAAGAGATTAAGAAGAGGTGGCACATATACACAGAAGAACTATACAAAAAAGGTCTTAATGACCTGGATAAACTGCTATGTTCAATATGTCAGCAAATTTGGAAAACTCAGGAGTGGCTACAGGACTGGAAAAATTAGTTTTCATTCCAATCTCAAAGAATGTTCAAACTACCACAAAATTGCACTCATTTCACATGCTAGCAAGGTAACTCTCAAAATCCTTCAAGCCAGGCTTCAGCAGTATGTGAACTGAGAACTTTCAGAGATACAAGCTGGATTTAGAAAAGGCAGAAGGACCAGAGACCAAATTGCCAACATTTGTTGGATCACAAGAAAGCAAGCGAATTCCAGAAAAACATCTATTTCTGCTTCATTGATTATGTACACTAAAGCCTTTGACTGTGTGGATCACTACAAACTGGAAAATTCTTCAAGAGATGGGAATACCAGACCACCTGACTTGCCTCCTGAGAGATCTGTATGCAGGTCAAGAAGCAACAGTTAGAACCGGACATGGAACAACAGACTGGTTCCAAATCAGGAAAGGAGTATGTCAAGGCTGTATATTGTCACCCTGCTTCTTTAACTTACATGCAGGGTACATCATGAGAAATGCTGGGCTGGATGATGCACAAGCTGGAATCAAGATTCTTGGGAGAAATATCAACAACCTCAGATACGCAGATGACACCACCCTTATGGCAGAAAGCAAAGAAGAACTAAAGAGCCTCTTGATGAGGGTGAAAGAGAAGAGTGAAAAAGGTGGCTTAAAACTCAACATTCAAAAAACTAAGATCATGGCATCCAGCCCCATCACTGCATGACAAATAGAAGGGGGGAAGTGGAAACTGACAGATTTTATTTTCTTGGGCTCCAAAATCACTGCAGATGGTGACCGCAGCCATGAAATTAAAAGACACTTGCTCCTTGGAAGAAAAGCTATGATAAACCTAGACAGGATATTAAAAAGCAGAGATGTTACTTTGCCAACAAAGGTCCGTAGTCAAAGCTATGGTTTTTCCAGTAGTCGTTTACAGATGTAAAAGTTGGACCATAAAGAAGGCTGAGCGCCAAAGAACTGATGCTTTTGAATTGTGGTGCTGGAGAAGACTCTTGAGAGTCTCTTGGACTGCAAGGAGATCAAACCAGTCAATCCTAAGGGAAATCAACCCTGACAATTCACTGAAAGGACTGCTGCTTGAAGCTAAAGCTCTAATACTTTGGCCACTTAATGGGAAGAGCCGACTCATTGGAAAAGACCCTGATGCTGGGAAAGATTGAGGGCACAAGGAGAAGCGTGACAAGGAGAGGATGACACAGTTAGATGGCATCACCGACTCAATGGACATGAGTCTGAGCAAACTCCAGGAGATGGTGAAGGACAGGGAAGTCTGGCGTGCTGCAGTCCATGGGGTTGCAAAGAATCAGACACAACAACTCCTCTCCATAGTTCTTCCTCGAAAAGACTTTTCAGAAGGATAGAGATTGTGGACTTCCCTGGTGGTACAGTGGATAAGAATCCACCTTCCAATGCAGGGGACACAGGTTCAATCCCTGATCCAGGAAAATCCCACATACCTCAGGGCAGCTAAGCCCATGTGGCACAGCTGGGAAGCCATCGCTCTATGGCCTGTGCGCTGCCCCTACGGAGGAAGCCCGCACACCTAGAGCCCGTGCTCTGCAGCAAGAGAAGCCTGTGCACTGTAACGAAGAGTAACCCCCGCGTGCAGCAGCTAGAGAAAGCCATCACACAGCAAGGAAGACCTGGCACAACCAAAAATTAATCAGTTATTTATTTTAAAAAAGAATCGGGATTGGAAGGGGGACCAGGACGAATCCATCTCATAGATGGCAGTGTGCTCTACCACAAGACCTCAGTACCCCATCCACAGCTGACACACCAGGAGTGAGTATCTGATGCCCAGAACAACAATTTCTAGGCTGGCCTGCAGTCTAGTTGGTGCAAAAGCTTATGCATCAGGAGTAGTGGTAGGGAACTAGATCAGAAAGAGCCTCTCTCTAATCTACATTCACATACTAGAATCACAGGGATGAGAAACTGCTTGTTAGGGGACAGACAATGAGACAACTCAGATCTAGAAGAACCTGTAGTCCCTCAAATATGTTCAAATCTCTGAAAGCCTATCTCTCCCTAATAACAACTGATTATGCAGCTCTTCCTGGGTTCCAATGTGGAAGATTCCTGGCTTTCTTATTTCCACATATATCCATACAGTAAAGTTCACATTACTTCAAATAGAACAAGAAGTGTACCTTACGAAAAAGGACCCCCACTGAAAACAAGATTTTCCCTTCAGATTTTTGTCCCCAATGTCATAAGGAATGCTACAACTCAACAATAATTAAGAACATGATTCTTTGAAACATCGAAACAATCTATTTCCCCTTATAGCGCATATTTTTTTTTTAACAGCACATATTTAACACTCAGGGATGACATCAAGGTACTGGATATTCTGTATGGTCAGATATAATTAATTCGCCAGGCCACTGTTAAGTCTTCAATGCCTGCTTTTAAGTTGCATTGTGATTAAATACCTACTTTAAACCAAGTCTCAGTGTCTTAGATGTAATGCAGTAATTTTATATCTAAACCTTATATTAATCTGTATTTCCATCTTTTGAGATAGTAAGATGATATCAACGGACTTCCCTGGTGGTCCTGTGGCTAAGAGGACCCCACACTCCCAGTGCAGGGGTCCCGGGTTCAATCCCTGGTCAGGGAACTAGATGCCACATGCCACAACTAAGAGTTTGCGTGCCACAAGTAAGATCCCATATGCAGCAACTAAGACCTGGAAAGTGAATAAATTATTTAAATAAATAAACATTTTTAAAAAATACCACAATTTTATAGCAAACCAAATGCTTTTACCTAGATTTCACTTGATGATACTAGTATAGTGTAAAATATATAACAGCATTTCATATATATTCATGGTAATATTAAGGAAATTAAGGAAAACACATTAATATTTACAAATCCATTTCAGATTTAGGGTTGAAGCAAACTTCTTCAAAAGGGCTTTGCTGATACAAGTACCCCTGGCAACATTCTTGATCTATGATAATATCGAAAATACCTGTCCTGGGACAGAAATAGAGTGAAAGATTAGTTTAAAAGGGCTTAGGACAGTAATTTATATTGAATGAAATAAGATATAAAGTGCTAGGCATATATATTAACTAAAAATTAATTTCTAACTCTCTTCTGTTTTTAGATTTACAGAGACACATCTTTAACAATACAATAGAACTGAACTGAACAGAACTGAAGGATCTATAAAAATATTGAGTGAAGTTAGATTTCACTTCACTAAAAAGTTCTTTTTGAAAGCAGTAAACTTAAGAGAAAATGGTAGCAGCACATTTGGACTAAGCATGATACAATAAAGCTAAGGACACAGGGTCCTGGGAGAAACCAGTGTTCCAAATTTCAGAGGCAAGTTCTGGATGTTATGCCAAATGCTTTAAAAAAAAAAAAGAGTCAAACAGTAACAAGAACCAAAACAAAGCCACAATGCAATAAGTATTGTTTATAATATAATTATTTTAGCCCTCCTCCTTGGACCACAACTCTGCCAAATGTGAAACACAGTCCTATGAGGACCTCATTACCTAATTTCCCAACTTTTTAACTTTTTTTGCTGAAGGGCACGTAAAGTTACTGCTGCTGCTGCTACTGCTAAGTTTCTTCAGTCGTGTCCGACCTTGTGCGACCCCACAGACGGCAGCCCACCAGGCTCCTCCGTCCCTGGCATTCTCCAGGCAAGAACACTGGAGTGGGTTGCCATTTCCTGCTCCAATGCAAGAAAGTGAAAAGTGAAAGTGAAGTAGCTCAGTCGTGCCTGACTCTCAGCGACCGCATGGACTGCAGCCTACCAGGCTCCTCCAGCCATGGGATTTTCCAGGCAAAAGTACTAGAGTGGGGTGCCATTGCCTTCCCCGAAAGTTACTGCTACCCCAGAATAAATGGAAATGGAGACTGAATTAGTCCCACAGGGAATCCAAAATGTATTAACCATATTGCTGCTGCTAAGTCACTTCAGTCGTGTCCAACTCTGTGCGACCCCATAGACGGCAGCCCACCAGGCTCCCCCGTCCCTGGGATTCTCCAGGCAAGAACACTGGAGTGGGTTGCCATTTCCTTCTCCAATGCATGAAAGTGAAAAGTGAAAGTGAAGTCGCTCAGTCATGTCCGACCCTCAGCGACCCCATGGACTACAGCCTTCCAGGCTCCTCCATCCATGGGATTTTCCAGGCAAGAGTACTGGAGTGGGGTGCCATTGCCTTCTCCAGAAACAGGACTATGCTGCTGCTGCTAAGTCACTTCAGTCATGTCCGACTCTGTGCGACCCCATAGACGGCAGCCCACCAGGCTCCCCAGTCCCTGGGATTCTCCAGGCAAGAACACTGGAATGGGTTGCCATTTCCTTCTCCATTAACCATATTAGCTAACACTTATTTAGAAGTGCTTGACTAGAAAGGACTGAAGGACTGTCCAAATAAAATTAGAAACCAAAATCCGTCAGTAGCATCTTCACTTTCCTAATTTAATAGATTATAGTACTAGATTTTCCATGAAAAATTAGTATCAGATATAATTTACAATTCATGATCATGACTTATTTTGGAAAGAGTTCTGTTATCTACTAATTAGTCAGTGATGAGTAAACAAAGACACAAAGGGAGATGGAACTCTACATTTATTAAACGCTAAACATTTTAGTTAGAGTTTTATATACATTACTCTCAGCTACTTGGGACTATTATAATAAGCCCATTATATAGAACAAGAAACTGAAACAGTAGTAACAAAATTCAAACACAAATTTCTGCCTCCAAAGTTCTTTTCTTTTTTTTCTATACCCCATGGTCTACAATACTATCTAACCATGAAATCTCTCACACTACCCCCACCCATCCACCCAAAGGAACACATGCAGACCTGTATTTTTAAAAAGACGTTTTAATTTTACCAACTAGCAGTAATCAAAGCAATACATCAGAACCCTGAATACTAAATATACTTACTTCCTTCAGAGATGTGGAAACCTATTCATCCAGAAAAGTGAAAGGAGGACACTGGTTACTAGACAGTGTGAGCAAACTGTTCCAGTTCTTTAGATTACAAATTAGAAGCTCCTTATAAATCTCTTTTCAATCATGGAACTGCATATGGCCAGAACTCAGGAAGGGAGGAAGAGGGAGGAGAACGGAGAATAATAAAACATGGCGCTGGAAAGGCAGATCAGGGTCAGACTAAGAAAATCCTTGAATGTCTCCCCAGAAATCTTCCAACAATCGATTAGAGACTTCCCTGATGGTCCAGTGGCTAGAACTCGGACCTCCCACTGCAGGGGGTCAGTTCCATCCCTAGTCAGGGAACTAGATCCCACTTGCCGCAACTAAGACCCAGTACAGCCAAATAAATTAATATTTTTATGTTAATTAATTAATTTTTGGTTGTGCTGGGTCTTCGTTGTTGCCTGAGGGCTTTCTCTGGTTGCGGCAAGTGGGGGCTACTCTTTCTTGCCAAGCGCAGGCTTCTCATTGTGGTGGCTTTTCTTGTGGCCCCGGGAGCACAGGTGGCCAGGGAGCACAGGCTCTAGGGCTAGCGGGCTTCAGTAATTGCAACTGGCAGGCTTAGTATTTGTGGCACATGGGCTCAGTTGCTCCACCGCATGCGGAATCTTCCCCGACCAGGGATCCAACCTGTGTTCCTTCATTGGCAGGTGGATTCTTATCCACTGTACCACCAGGGAAGTCTCAAATATTTTTTTTAATGCATTAATCCCCATTCTGTGCTCCAACAGCACCTTGGAAAACATCTCTAATAGCATTTTTACAGATTGGAAATTACACACTGTTCTGCCCCTTGACAGGTAGGGAAGTTCCACTAAAGAAAGAATAATTTTTTACCATCTCTGAATAATGCACAGCCTAGCACAGTACCTGGATAAAGGGGCTGCTGTTACAAATAAGCTCTAAAGACTGAAAGGAAAGAGGGTGCATAGATTTAGGGAACTGAAATCACAGCTCTCCCTCCCCCCAAAACTCATCAATCTATGTTTAGAATGGGAATTTGTGGTCCAGAAAGATCATGAAATATTTATAACCTCCCTAAGAAAACTCAAACAGAGCTTTCCCTCTTCTCTTCCCGGGTGTTCACCACCTCAGTTTACTTGATCTGGCACTGACCAACTCCGGGAGGGCTGCAGTCAAAATCCCGGTGACCACTGCACATTTATTATTCTCTCGGGAGGGAAAGGAACAGCTTGTAGAGCAGCACGAGCCACATCCACAACCTGGAGGAAGTGCTGGTACCGGGTGAGCAAAGCTTGTGGGGTATTTCATCAGACTGTTCTAACCCTCTCCGCCACTAGGGTTCCGGGAAGGGGCGGGTCGCTAGAGGCTGCTCACTTAACAACTCTTACTCGCGCTCGCCAAAACGTCACGGCTTTCCAGCTCTCGGTTTCACGGCCAAGGTCGGTCCTGGCCGGTGACTTCTATATGCTGCGTCCCAGAGCCTGCCTGCACCTCTGCTCCACACCGTGGGCCCCGTCCCACCGGCGGACTGGCCTCGAGACAGGGCAACGCCCGGAGCTTTGCCGGAGACCGGCTCCTTCCCGAAAGGCGGGCTCCCGGGCTCAGCCCACACGCCGAGCGAGAGCCCTAGCGGTACGCTGAGGCCACGCGGGGCTGCCGCGTCGCCCCGCCACACCCCTCTCTGTGGCCATCACCGCCCGGGACCGAGATGCTTCAGAAAGGCGTCCCTAGGCGAGCCGGCGCTCAGCTCCCCTCGGTTTTCCGCGCTGACCCAGCCCGCCGACCCTCTTACCGCACTGCCGAGAGGTGGAAAGGGCATTGATGGAGGCGGCCACTCTGCGCGGACCGGAGCAGTCGGGTGACCAAAGAGGTTATAAAGGAGGCTGCAGCCATCGTCAGCTCGGGGAAAGATGCGCGCGCTGGCCGCACGGTTATACCGCTGCAGCGTGGCAGGCCTCGCCTCCTGCTGGCACCCATTGGTCCCTGCGCTCTCCACTTGCAGTCTGTTGGGCCGCTGAAGGAGCCAATCGTTGTCTTCCTTTACCTTGGAGAATCCCCTGCGTGACTCTGAAGACTGGAGAGCTTGCCTAGACTGGCTGAGCCAGCCAAGCCCCTGCCAAACCGTTGTCAGGGAAGCCCGGACAAGTCATTCATTCATTGAGCAAATATCTTGAGTGCCTACTGTGTGCCAGACGCTGTTAAGAGTGGATAAAAAGAAAGGAAGATGGAATAGCAGCTAGTATATGTAGAAGAAAGGTGCAGTTAGAAAACAACTATTTGGCAAAATCATAGTAAAAATTGAGACTCATCAATGAATGTCAAAACAACTGATTGAAGTTGGATGAGGAACAAATGATTTACATATAGTTTTGCTAGATCTTCCAAACAAAAATACAAGATGCCCAATTAAACTTGAGAGGATGAGTCATACTTTACTTTCATCTGGCGACTTCCCTGGTGGTACACTGGTTAAGAGTCTGCCGTCCCTGCAGGGTACCAGGGTTCCATCCCTGGTCCAGGAACTAAGACCCCATGTATGGCAGGACAACTAAGTTCGTGCAGAGCAACTGCAGAAGCCTGCCAACTCTGCAAGAAGAGAAGCCAACGCAATTAGAGAGTAACCCCCAGCCCACCTCAACAAGAGAAAGCCCTTGCCTAGCAACAAAGACCCAGCAGAGTAAAAACAAAAACACTATTTATCTGTTATCGGAAATTCAGATTAAACTGGGCTTCCTGTATTTTATCTGTCTGGCAGCCTTATTTGCATAGTCTCAAAGTATCTCTCCCACAAAGTATTTTTATTAATAGCAAACAGGGGAAATGGCACATTTACAGTGGAGAAACCTGACAGTCATTACCTTAAACAAGTGATCAAAATTAACACCACCAGTAACAGGACAAGCATACATTATATGCCCTCAGATATGATGCATTGAGGAGGACACGTCACTTTATAAGTCATAGCCAGCCTGAATATTGAATCGAGTGATTTTCTTAAACCATTGAATTCCCTAAACTCATTACAGATTTTTTATTTACACATATAGAGGAGAGATCATAGACCTGGAATGTTAAAACAGTCCAGGAAAAAGCCACAGTCCTGAAATTTTGGAAGGTATTCGTAAATCTAAACCCAAGAATGTATCAGACAAGTCAAAACTGAGAGAGGTTCTACAAGAAAAACGTCAAAGTCATGAAAGACAAAGGATGAGGTGCTTTTCTAGATCAAATGACCCTGAGCATGATAATTAAAGGTAACACGTGATTCCAGCCCCACCCCACCCCCACAGTTACTTTTCTTTTTCCTTCATTCTTCTTTTTCTCTCTTTTTTTTTCCTCTAAAGAACATAGCAAACTCTGGGAGATGGTGAAGGATAGGGAAGGCTGGCATGCTGCAGTCCATGGAGTCTCAAAGAGTCAGACACAACTGAGCAACTGAACAATAACCTCGATATTCCACGTTCCAGGGTCTACTAAGGCTTCTACTTTAGCTTCAGATTTTCTTCCTTTCCACTTTCTGTTAGAATCATTAGATGATGAGGGTGGTTCTCTCGCCCATGGAGAAACAGAGTGACTCCTAACTTAGTTAATAAACCTCTTCCCTTTAAAGGGTTGGGACAATCAGGCACAAACAGCAAGGAATGTAGAAACCATTGGCCACTGATGTTGCACACAAGGCATTCCAGGAAAGTGCACCCCTGCCTCTTCCCTGACACCCCTTCACTCCTTATGATTGCTAAGGTTTCCAATTCTTCAGGTTAAGACTGAAAATGTTGCACTGTTACAGGAAAGGGAATCCTTTCTAGGGCCCCTGTGTGGGCTCTTATCGAATACTCAGAAATTGTCTAAGGAGACACATGTACTGACAAAGCAAGAGACTTTATTGGGAAGTGTCCCCAGTCAGAGAGCTTCAGGGTAAGGGAACCCAGGAGAACTGCTTTACCACGAGGCTCACAGTCTTGGGTTTTATGGTGATGGGTTGTCTCTGGCCAATCATTCTGACTCAGGGTCATTCCTGGTAGCACACAAATCGCTCAGCCAAGAGGGATCCAGTGAGAAGATTCTGGGAAACTGGTAGGACATATGGACTAGTGTCTCTCCTTTTGACCTTTCCCGAATTTTTCTGGTTGGTGGTAGCTTGTTAGTTCTAGGTTCCTTACCAGGACCTCCTGTTGTAAGATAACTCATGCAAATGGTTAATGTTGTGTCCAGTCCGGGCAGACAGCTTTTGTCAGTGGCTCCCCTAATAGCACTAGTATCTGTAAGGAATTCTATCAAGTAGCCTGCTACATCAGTGACCACCTGAGGCAAGGCATTAGGTATGTAGATGGTATCTCTAGGCAGAGTCACTTTTGGCCTTGGGCCCCATCAGTCTTCTGATTGCAAAACCCTCAATGGCCACGGCCCGTGGCTCTCTGGTGTCTGGGGCATTCCCTCTTCCAATGCCCTATAGGGCATGTTTATTGCCATCTTCCCTCCGGTGCCCCTTCTGTCCACACAGGGTACACTGGTCCTATCCAGGTACCCATGGGACTAATGGTCTGCAAGGATCAAACCGGTCCAGAAAAACCAGTTTCCCCTTCATTGGCCTTTGAGTGATCAAAACCACTGCCATCATCTGGGCCTTTTGCGTATTTCTCTGGGTGTGTTCAGTCTTTTCAGCCATATCCCTATTATTGAAAAACAACTAGGCCAATTGGAAGAAATCGTTCATCAGGAGCCTAAGGATCAGCAGTTGTTTTCTGAATTTTGTGCCTAATGTCTGGGGCACAGTGGGCTATGAAATTCATAGCCAAAAGATTTGTACCTCAGGGAGGAGGGAGCTTTGTTGGTATGGGATCCTGACCCTGTAGGCTGGGTCAGTTAATATGTCCTCTGTGTCCTTCCTAAAGTTATACCTCTGAGCTACCCATGCCTTAAATTCCTTTTGGGTTCCATTGCCAAGATACAAAATTTGAACATCTCACTCCATTTAAATATCCTAACTCATATTGTGGCCAAATCAGATTACATAAGCTAGTAAGTTTTTTCTGTTTTAATTCCTGTTGTCTTAATTTTTCGCAATCCCATCCCAGAATATATGGCCCAGAAAGGACAGGATTGATACAGCCTGACCTGTTTCAGGCCTGAACCTGAGGTGATTTGCTAACTCCTGTGCTATCTATAGGTTTCATTCTGCTGTCAAAATTCACCATTTCCTTCCCTGGCAGTCTAGTAGTCAGGACTCCACACTTGCAGTGTAGGGGGTGCAGCTTCAGTCCCTGGTTGGGGAACTAAGATCCTGCAAGCTGTGTGGTGTGGCAAAAAAAATCCACCAGGCACTTATGATTTTAGATGTTATCCCTTCCAAGGTAGTCTCCCAACCAGACGTTAGTGCCCAAAAAGTTGTTGCAAAGGAATGGTACAGAAGGTATCACCCGGTGTGGATGATCAGCAGGAGTTGACCTAGCTGCAAGTTGGAAATAAAAGGTCAGCACTTGTCAACAGAGGGCTTCCCAGATGGCACTAGTGGTAAAGAACCCACCTGCCAAAACAGGAGACATAAGAGATGCGGGTTCGATCCCTAGGTCCGGAAGACTGCCTGGAGGTGGGCATGGCAACCCACTCTAGTATTCTTGCCTGGAGAATCCCACGGGCACAGGAGCTTGGGCTACAGTCTGTGGCGTCACAAAGAGTCAGACATGATTGAAGCAACTTAGCACACATGCACTTGTCAACAGAAAGTACATCTTGGTAGCCACACCAGTTTTCTGGGGTTAAGAAAAGAAAGAAATGGAATAGGAATGAACACAGAAGAAAAAGTTCAGAGTCAGAAGAACAGTATAAATTATCAAAACCTCCAGCAATATTTCTGTCCTAGACCTGCTGTTGGATGTGCATAAGCATAGCCATTCCACACCATCTTTCTATAATAAACCATGTTAATTGCCATCATTCCTCTAGTCTGGACCTAGGTTCTGCATTAGAGCCCCAAAGCATTCTGGGCTGACCAGTCTGATAAAAATGGGTACACATCAGCAGAGCGTCCTCCCTGGTACACCTGGCTCATGGTGTCCCACAAGCCCATCTAGGACCAACCCCTAATTCTCAATATTTTCTTACCTTATCACTGTTCCTTCATGGCTCGCCAGCTGAAAACCTGCAAGCTAGATTGGGACTTGAACCCATGGTCTTTTTTCTTTTGTTTACTTATTTATTTTTATTTTTGACTCTGCTGGGTCTTCATTGCTGTGTGTGGGCTTTCTCTAGTTTTAGCAAGTAGAGGCTACTCTTCATCGCAGTGTGCGGGCTTCTCATTATGGGGGCTTCTCGTTTCAGAGCACAGACTCTAGGGTGCACAGGCTTCAGCTGTTGCAGTTCAAGGGTTCTAGAACGCAGGCCCAGTAGTTGTGGGGTACTGGCTTAACTGCCTTGCAGCATGTGGAGTCTTTTTGGACCAGAGATTGAACCCATGGCCCCTGCATTGGCAGGCAGGTTCTCAACAGTGGACCACCAGAAAAGTCCCCCATGGTCCTTTAATTGAGATCACACACCTAGTCTCAGGATCTAATGAAGTTCAGGTTCTTGATGTCTTGTCACAGGACAAATTCAGTGAGACACAAACTGATATGTAAGAAGTGGACTTATTTAGAAAGAAACAGACTCCACAGACAAGGTGTGGGCCATCTCAGAAGGCAAAATACAGCATGATTGGTTTTTATGGGCTGGGTAATTTCATAGGCTAATAAGTGAGAGGATTATTCCAACTATTTCAGGGAAGAGGGGATTTCTAGGAATTGGGGCCACTTTTGGGCCTCTTACAGTTGGTCTCAGAACTGTCATGGCACCTGCGGATGTGTCACTTGACATCCTAATGGATTACAATGACTGTATAATGAGGATCAAGGTCCATTGGAAGTCAAATCTTCTGCCATCTTAGACCAGTTTTTCTCATGCCTATGGCTATGTCAGGGCTTCCCTGGTGGCTCAATGGTAAAGAATCCACCTGCCAATCCAGGAGACGTGGATTCGATCCTTGGGTCGGGAAGATACCCTGGAGAAGGAAATGGCAACCCACTCTGGTATTCTTGCCTGGGAAATCCCATGGACAGAGGAGCCTGATAGCCTACAGTCCACGGGGTTACAAAAGTGTCAGACAAGACTTAGCGACTAAATAACAACAGCAACATGGCTATGTCATTCTTTTAAAGGTTGTGCCCTGCCCCCTTCCCTCCTGTTTCAATATGATGTGGGCTTATTAAACCAAGACCATTCATATCTCCTGACTCATTTTATTTATGCAAGCACAAAGCACCTTTATAACCAAACATCTATTAATAATCCTTCTAATAATAACTAAGCTTTACTGAATACTTGCAATGTGTTAGGCACTGTTTTATGACCTTTGCATATATTATCCTATTTAATTTTCACAATAACCCTATGAAGTAAGTGCCATTATTACCTCCATCTTACAGATAGGGAAAATGAGGCATAGGAAGTTAAAGAACATGTCCAAGGTCAGGGAGCTAGTAAGGGGAGGGCAGAAATTGAAGCCAGCCAGACTGGCTCCGGAGCCCATGCTCTGCTGTTAGCTACAATTTATTGAGCACATCTTTGGTGTCAGACACTGGGTTCAGTCTCTTGGACTGCAAGGAGATCCGACCAGTCCATCCTAAAGGAAATCAGTCCTGAATATTCATTGGAAGGACTGATGCTAAAGCTGAAACTCCAATACTTTGGCCACCTGATGCAAAGAACTGACTCACTGGAAAAGACCCTGATGCTGGGAAAGATTGATGGCAGGAGGAAAAGGGGACAATAGAGGATGAGATGGTTGGGTGGCATTACTGACCCAGTGGACATGAGTTTGAGTAAGTTCTGGGAGTTGGTGATGGACAGGGAAGCCTGGCATGCTGCAGTCCATGGGGTAGCAAAGAGTTGGACACAACTGAGCAACTAAACAGAACTGAACTGGGTTCAGAACCATCTTCTTTGATCCCAACAATCCTGTGGGGTATGTATTATGCTGAAAGATGAAAGAACTGAGACTTGGCTCTTGCCTGAAGTCACTCACCAGCAAGATAAGCTAGATGGGCCTGACATGGAAGCCTTGCCTCTAGCCCTCCATTTCATGTGGCTTGAATATTTAATGAACAGATAAGGAGGAATCCAGACTACATCCAGGCAAAGTAACTTAGACCCAGAAAGGGGTGAGAGAGAACAGTTGGGCAGAGAAGGCCATTGTGGTTGAAACCACAGAGTTGGTAGCTAAACTCTAACAGTGTTCCATGTCTAGAAGGAACCCACAGAGATTATGAACACCAACCCATTCCACCACCCATCAAACCTCCAGCGTAACTGATTTACCTGAAGAAATCAAGGACTCATTATCATCCCAGAGCAATTTCTAAGTAAGGATTATGCCAGGCGTCCCTCGTGATCTGGGATGCTCATGGCACCAGGACGGCCGCTACAGTTGTGACACATTGAAATATTTCTGTATCAATCAGTGAAACCTAGTCTCCTAAGCCCTCTGATTGTCTATCACACCCTAGCTTCTCTCCCTAGGGAAATTTATATTGACACCCAGGCCATGATCCTGCTTTCACAGTAGGCCAGCTTAGAACATGTCTATTAGTGGAGGTGATGGAATTCCAGTTGAACTATTCCAAATCCTGAAAGATGATGCTGTGAAAGTGCTGCACTCAATATGCCAGAAAATTCGGAAAACTCAGCAGTGGCCACAGGACTGGAAAAGGTCAGTTTTCATTCCAATCCCAAAGAAAGGAAATGCCAAAGAATGCTCAAACTACCACACAATTGCACTCATCTCACACACTAGTAAAGTAATGCTCAAAATTCTCCGAGCCAGGCTTCAGCAATATGTGAACCGTGAACTTCCTGATGTTCAAGCTGGTTTTAGAAAAGGCAGAGGAACCAGAGATCAAATTGCCAACATCCTCTGGATCATGGAAAAAGCAAGACAGTTCCAGAAAAACATCTATTTCTGCTTTATTGACTATGCCAAAGCCTTTGACTGTGTGGATCACAATAAACTGTGGAAAATTCTGAAAGAGATGGGAATACCAGACCACCTGACCTGCCTCTTGAGAAATTTGTATGCAGGTCAGGAAGCAACAGTTAGAACTGGACATGGAACAACAGACTGGTTCCAAATAGGAAAAGGAGTACGTCAAGGCTGTATATTGTCACCCTGTTTATTTAACTTATATGCAGAGTACATCATGAGAAACGCTGGACTGGAAGAAACACAAACTGGAATCAACATTGCCGGGAGAAATATGAATAAACTCAGATATGCAGATGATACCACCCTTGTGGCAGAAAGTGAAGAGGAACTCAAAAGCCTCTTGATGAAAGTGAAAGTGGAGAGTGAAAAAGTTGGCTTAAAGCTCAACATTCAGAAAACAAAGATCATGGCATCCGGTCCCACCACTTCATGGCAAATAGATGGGGAAACAGTGGAAACAGGGTCAGACTTTATTTTTCTGGGCTCCAAAATCACTACAGATGGTGACTGCAGCCATGAAATTAAAAAACGCTTACTCCTTGGAAGGAAAGTTATGACCAACCTAGATAGCATATTCAAAAGCAGAGACATTACTTTGCCAACAAAGGTCCGTCTAGTCAAGGCTATGGTTTTTCCAGTGGTCATGTATGGATGTGAGAGTTGGACTGTGAAGAAGGCTGAGCGCCGAAGAATTGATGCTTTTGAACTGTGGTGTTGGAGAAGACTCTTGAGAGTCCCTTGGACTGCCAGGAGATCCAACCAGTCCATTCTGAAGGAGATCAGCCCTGGGATTTCTTTGGAAGGAATGATGCTAAAGCTGAAATTCCAGTACTTTGGCCACCTCATGGGAAGAGTTGACTCATTGGAAAAGACTCTGATGCTGGGAGGGATTGGGGGCAGGAGGAGAAGGGGACGACAGAGGATGAGATGGCTGGATGGCATCACTGACTCGGTGGACATGAGTCTCAATGAACTCTGGGAGTTGGTGAGGGACAGGGAGGCCTGGCGTGCTGTGATTCATGGGGCCATGAAGAGTCGGACACGACTGAGCAACTAATCTGATCTGATCTGAATTTCAAAAGGAAGCAAGGGAACCTTATTTGACGGGATAGGACAGTGGGCAGGGAGTCAGAATGTGGAGAAAAGGGAATTAAATTTGTAGACAATTAACCATGTGCGAGGAACTGTGCTAGAAACTTCCCTAGAATCTACTCATATAATCCTAATATTTCTGTGATGTCAGTATATTATTATACCTATTATAAAAGAAGCAACAAAGTTAGTTTGTCCACAACCACAAGCTAGTAATGGCAGTGCCAGGATTAAACATAGGTCTGTCTCCATCCAAAATTCCTGTTCTTTCACAAAATGTGCCAATCACAGCTGTGTGAGGTCAGTTTGAAGAGAGGTCATTTGTCAGAATGCAGTGGTTGTGTGAGAAGAAGCACACTGAATGAAACCACCCACCCTGGTCAGGCACCATAATGACCATTTGTGTCAATTATTTTACTACAGGGGGTCCTGGTAAGGAACACGGAACTAACAAGTCACCACCAACTGGAAAAACTCAGGAAAGGTCAAAAGGAGACACCACCTCCCACCTACCAGAATTCTCAGTGGCATCCATCTTGGCTGAGCAATGCGTGCACCACATGGAAGGACCCCTGAGTCAGAATGATTGGCCAAAACAACCTGGAAACTAATTCCATTACCATAAAACTTCAGACTGCAAGATACGTGGCAGAACAGTTCTCCCGGGTTCTGCTAGCCTACTGCTCTAAAGAACCCTGCCCAATAAAGTCTCTTGCTTTGTCAGCACATGTGTCTCCTCTGACAATTCTTTCCCAAGTGTTAGACAAGAGCCCAATCTTGGGCCCTGGAAGGGGTCCCCTTTTCTGCAACAGTTGGAAGGGAGCAAGTGAAACAAGGACGGCTGACGAGCTTATGGAACATTTAAGGACATGATCCTCCACAAAGGTTGTATTAGTACTTTATTAGCCTGCCTGCCTGCCCTCCTGACTTATTCCTTTTCTTCTCATCTTTTTCCTCCTTTTTCTTCTTTTTGGCCTGCCAAAAAGAACTCTTACTAAATGTTTACCATTTACAAAAGTTTTGTATGATTTTTTAAAGGAGAGAGATGATTTTTAATCACTTTAACCAAAGTGGTTAAAAATTCATGTTTCTGACAGCAGTACTAAAAATTGTTATGGAAAATATTGTTTTCCATTTTTTCCCAGACTTCAGTACTCATTGCCAATTCATCATGTTCTTGTTTATAATCTCCTTATAATTAATTACAAATAAAATGTATTTTATCATGAAAAAAATTCTACATACTTTCTACTTGTCCTCATTTTGTTACATTCAAGATTAAAGGTGGTGGTAATAATGAGGGAGATGATTAGCTGCAGACAGCAACATAACAAGGAGCACTTACTATGTGCCAGGCACTGTTCTAAATGCTCTATGCTTCATAACTCATTTAATCCCACCATAATCCCATAAAGCAGTATACTGATATTATCCTCATTTTGCAGAAGATGAAACTGAGGTGCAGAGTGGTTAATAACTTCCTGAAGATCACACAGCTAGTAAATGGCAAATCTAATTTTCAAATCCATTTTCTTTCTTAAGAAACTAGAAAAATAGCTTTTGAATTTTAGGAGAAAAAAAAAAGATGTCGGCAACACAATCTTTAGTTTCTGAGACTAATAATAATAGCAACATATACTAGCACTGTTCTGAGCATTTTACATCTAGTGTCCAGCCCTCTTATTAGTCCTATTATTGTCCCTATTTTACAGATGAGAAAACTGAGGTACAAAGAGATTAAATAACTTGCCCTAGGTGCACAGCTAGTAAGTGGTAGAGTTAAAATAGCAAACGAAAAGGGCAAAATATATGAGAAAAGGCATTAAAGACTTTATAGAGTCATTGGGGTCTCTGTGACTGAGGACAATATGACCCAAATTCTTGCCACCATTTCTCACTCAGGAGTACACTTTCATTGGGCTTATGTGAGACTGTGTACATGAAATTTTTGAAATTGTAAGGCACTAGAGAATTTAAAGAATCTTTCATGTGATTAAAAAGACTGATGCAAAAGAGTGCACTTTCAGAGAAGGCTGCTCTTCACCGCAGGACATGCCTGGGTGACAAAGATTTTCATCAGTACATTTGGTTTCTGCCTGACTCTCTTCTCCCTCACTGATGGCATTTACACAGCCTCTCACCTAATCCCCACAATGGAACGAGAAGATGAAAATGCACTCAAAAGATTTCCCCAAGGTCACCACATTTATAAACTTTCCCTTTGGTTCTCTTCCTGGAACTTTCAAGATTAGTTGTAAGTTGGGATTTCTCTCACCACCTGTGGCCTGAGTCCTAAGATAACCAGTAGCGACAGCTTAGCTAGTTCACTGTCTTGTCTTTTTTCATCCACTTGTGACAGGGGCTAAAACACAGGCTGCCAAGAGCACAGACATGCTGGGAGGAGTGGGAACTTGGCTGTGACCAAAGAGAGAAGCCACACCGGCTTGAGCAAGGTTGTGTTCAGGCAAAGCTGGAGTTTACCAAATGATGAGACAGGGCACTTACACAGAATGAAAATGCAAGGTTGCAAATCCTGCCCGAGGGAGCTGGAAAGGGGAACTGTGTGATGAATAGGGGCGGGCAGGGGAGGTGTGGGAGAGGTTCAGAAAAGGCAATATTGGCTGCGGTATAATTTGCTGCTTAGCTTCTGCTTTCAGCATCTGCTGTGACCAGATGGTATGCAGTGATCTCTCTGGCTAACTGAGCCAAGGAAGGAGGAAAACCTCACCAGTATTTGTAAACTATAGACTGTGTCTGAGGGGAGCAAATTACTCTGTAGCAATTAGCAATTTCTATTTCAATATTTTACTCCTTCTCTCTCTTAGAAGTCTTATCACTTTTTTAAACTTTTTTACATTTATATTTTATAATTTTTGAAATTGAAGTGTTATTGCCTTACAATTTTACATCAGTTTCAGGTCGATATTTTTATACATAAATGATCGCCACCATACATCTAGTTACCAAACAAAGTTATTAAAGTACTGTTGACTATATTCCTTATGTCCTACGTTACATCTCTATGACCTAAAATTATTTTGACTGGAAGTTGGTACCTGTTAATCTTCCTCATCTATTTCACTCCTCTCCCCCTACCCCCACCCCCAGCCCTGGCAACCACCAAGTTGCTGTGTATGTGAGTCTGTTTCTCTTTCGTTATGTCTGTTCATTCCGAAATCTTATGTTTGGTCCCTAAGTGATCTATATTGATGTCCTGGTCAAAGTTTGACCTGGGATGTTTCCCAAATTCTTAAGGCTCCCCCACCTCCCCTCTGCTCTCAAATCTAGCTATCTGGAAAGGTTTTCTAATAAATGGCTGGTTTTTCATAGCCTCAGTGATTCTCCAACTTAGAGAACAATTCCAGTAAAGGGAGAAAAACTTTCATGAATTTCCTTCTCCTCATGTTGTCTGGAAACATTTTTAACAACAATTACATTAGTTAAATAATACAAATTATTATGAAAGTATACATTTCTAAATGTACTTATGTTTATAGCTTTTAAACAGTTATCAAATCACACAGTTATAAATTAAACACCAACAAAGCTAATAAAGGAAAGTTAATCAAATCAAAATAACATCTGTCGACTAAAAAAAAGGTGCAAAATGTGAGAGCTGCAAGTTACATTTTATCTGGGCAAATGAGGACTGCAGCCCAGGAGACAGCACCTCAGATAGCTCTGAGAAACTGCTCCAAAGAGGCAGCCAGGGAAGGTCAACATCAATATAGGTGGTGAAGGGGGAGTGCAATCAAGCATATATCTTACAAAAGGTTTTTTTGCTAGTCACGAGGAACAGATGTCACTATGAAGGGATTTACTGCTTTTCTAGATATGAAGAAATGCAAGGATTGTGAAATCATGATCATGAAACTGATCATGAAATCAGTTCCTGAAAATATCTAACTATCTAAAGACCTGTTCCACCAGTTTTCCTGGCACACAAAGTGCCTCATTCTCCACCCTGAACCCCCTTCAGGGCATGCCAAAGGTCAACAGCTGCAGCAGCATAGGATTCAATCCCCTAAGGCAGGTGGCAAATGTCCTTGACAAGTGCTAATTTGTAGTTGACACATCATTACTTCACGTGACAGGTAATATTTGGGTGAAATAAAGTCACCTGCAACAAGAATGCAGTAGTGACAGGTACATAACAAACACTTTTGCACTGGGCATCCAGAACCACTATTTGCAGAGCTATCCTTATTCTCCCACAATTATCCTTTTTCTTGATTTCTTCATTCCATGGATTGTCATGTGGCTGTCAGTTGGTACCAAGGCATTGTTTTCACATGGCTTGCTTCTGTTAATGTTTCATTAGGTCATAACAACTTGGTACTTTGGTACCAACAAGAGCAAGTACAAACCAAAGTATGGATGAGAGGATCAAGCAGAAGATCTAAAACTTTCTTGTCCAACATGGCAGCCATTAGCCACATGTGGCTACTGAGCACTTGAAATGTAGCTAGTCCGAACTGAGCTATGTGTAGATGTAAATACATCCATATCATATTTGCAAAAAGAAAGTAAAATATCTTATTAAAATGATTAAACTGACTCCATGTTAAAAACAATTATTGTGGATACATTCAGTTCAGTTCAGTTCAGTTCAGTCATGTCCGACTCTTTGCGACCCCATGAATTGCAGCATGCCAGGCCTCCCTGTCCATCACCAACTCCCAGAGTTCACTCAAACTCATGTGCATCGAGTCAGTGATGCCATCCAGCCATCTCATCCTCTGTCGTCCCCTTCTCCTCCTGCCCCCAATCCCTCCCAGCATCAGGGCTTTTTCCAATGAGTCAACTCTTCACATGAGGTAGCCTCAGTATTGGAGTTTCAGCTTTAGCATCAGTCCTTCCAAAGAATACCCAGGACTGATCTCCTTTAGAATGGACTGGTTGGATCTCCTTGCAGTCCAAGGGACTCTCAAGAGTCTTCTCCAACACCATAGTTCAAAAGCATCAATTCTTCGGCGCTCAGCTTTCTTCACAGTCCAACTCTCACATCCATATGTGACCACTGGAAAAACCATAGCCTTGACTAGACGGACCTTTGTTGGCAAAGTAATGCCTCTGCTTTTGAATATGCTATCTAGGTTGGTCATAACTTACCTTCCAAGGAGTAAGTGTCTTTTAATTTCATGGCTGCAATCACCATTTACAGTGATTTTGGAGCCCAAAAAAATAAAGTCTGACACTGTTTCCACTGTTTCCCCATTTATTTCCCATGAAGTGATGGGATCGGATGCCATGATCTTCATTTTCTGAATGTTGAGCTTTAAGCCAACTTTTTCACTCTCCACTTTCACCTTCATCAAGAGGCTTTTGAGTTCCTCTTCACTTTCTGCCATAAGGGTGGTGTCATCTGCATATCTGAGGTTATTGATATTTCTTCCGGCAACCTTGATTCCGGTTTGTGTTTCTTCCAGTCCAGCGTTTTTCATGATGTACTCTGCATATAAGTTAAATAAACAGGGTGACAATATACAGCCTTGACGTACTCCTTTTCCTATTTGGAACCAGTCTGTTGTTCCATGTCCAGTTCTAACTGTTGCTTCCTGACCTGCATACAGATTTCTCAAGAGGCAGGTCAGGTGGTCTGGTATTCCCATCTCTTTCACAATTTTCCACAGTTTATTGTGATCCACACAGTCAAAGGCTTTGGCATAGTCAATAAAGCAGAAGTAGATGTTTTTCTGAAACTCTCTTGATTTTTCCATGATCCAGAGGATGGCAGCAATTTGATCTCTGGTTCTTCTGCCTTTTCTAAAACCAGCTTGAACATCTGGAAATTCACGGTTCATGTATTGCTGAAGCCTGGCTTGGAGAATTTTGAGCATTACTTTACTAGCGTGTGAGATGAGTGCAATTGTGCAGTAGTTTGAGCATTCTTTGGCCCTGCCTTTCTTTGGGATTAGAATTAAAACTGACCTTTTCCAGTCCTGTGGCTACTGCTGAGTTTTCCAAATTTGCTGGCATATTGAGTGCAGCAGTTTCACAGCATCATCTTTCAGGATTTGAAACAGCTGAACTGGAATTCCATCACCACCACTAGCTTTGTTCGTAGTTATGCTTTCTAAGGCCCACTTGACTTCACCTTCCAGGATGTCTGGCTCTAGGTGAGTGATCACACCATGGTGATTATCTGGGTCATGAAGATCTTTTTTGTACAGTTCTTCTGTGTATTCTTGCCACCTCTTCTTAATATCTTCTGCTTCTGTTAGGTCCATACCATTTCTGTCCTTTATCGAGCCCATCTTTGCATGAAATACTCCCTTGGTATCTCTAATGTTCTTGAAGAGATCTCTAGTCTTTACCATTCTGTTGTTTTCCTCTATTTCTTTGCATTGATCGATGAGGAAGGCTTTCTTATCTCTCCTTGCTATTCTTTGGAACTTGCATTTAGATGCTTATATCTTTCCTTTTCTCCTTTGCTTTTCGCTTCTCTTCTTTTCACAGCTATTTGTAAGGCATCCCCAGACAGCCATTTTGCTTTTTTGCATTTCTTTTCCATGGGGATGGTCTTGATCCCTGTCTCCTGTACACTGTCATGAACCTCTGTCCATAGTTCATCAGCCACTCTGTCTATTGGATTTAGTTCCTTAAATCTATTTCTCACTTCCACTGTATAATCATAAGGGATTTGATTTAGGTCATACCTGAATGGTCTAGTGGTTTTCCCTACTTTCTTCAATTTCAGTCTGAATTTGCCAATAAGGAGTTCATGATCTAAGCCACAGTCAGCTCCCAGTCTTGTTTTTGCTTCTCCATCTTTGGCTGCAAAGAATATAATCAATCTGATTTCGGTGTTGACCATCTGGTAATGTCCATGTGTAGATTCTTCTCTTGTGTTGTTGGAAGAGGGTGTTGGCTATGACCAATGCGTTCTCTTGGAAAAACTCTATTAGCCTTTGCCCTGCTTCATTCCATTTTCCAAGGCCAAATTTGCCTGTTACTCCAGGTGTTTCTTGACTTCCTACTTTTGCATTCCAGTCCCCTATAATGAAAAGGACATCTTTTGTGGGTGTTAGTTCTAAAAGGTCTTGTAGGTCTTCACAGAACCGTTCAACTTCAGCTTCTTCAGCGTTACTGGTTGGGGCATAGACTTGGATTACCGTGATATTGAATGGTTTGCCTTGGAAATGAACAGAGATCATTCTGTCGTTTTTGAGATTGCCTCCAAGTACTGCACTTCGGACTCTTTTGTTGACCATGATTGCTACTCCATTTCTTCTAAGGTATTCCTGCCCACAGTAGTAGATATAATGGTCATCTGAGTTAAATTCACCCATTCAAGTCCATTTTAGTTCGCTGATTCCTAAAATGTCGATGTTCCCTCTTGCCATCTCATTTGACCACTTCCAATTTGCCTTGATTCACAAAGAGTCAGACACGACTGAGAGTCTTCACTTTCACTTTTCACTTTCCTGCATTGGAGAAGGAAATGGCAACCCACTCCAGTGTTCTTGCCTGGAGAATCCCAGGGACAGGGAAGCCTCGTGGGCTGCCGTCTATGGGGTTGCACAGAGTCGGACACGACTGAAGCGACTTAGCAGCAGCAGCAGCAGTAGCATGGACCTAACATTCCAGGTTCCAATGCAATATTGCTCTTTACAGCATCGGACCTTGCTTCTATCACCAGTCACATCCACAGATGGGTATTGCTTTTGCTTTGGCTCCATCCCTTCATTCTTTCTGGAGTTATTTCTCCACTGATCTCCAGTAGCATATTGGGCACCTAACGGCCTGGGGAGTTTCTCTTTCAGTATCCTATCATCTTGCCTTTTCATACTGTTCATGGGGTTCTCAAGGCAAGAATACTGAATTGGTTTGCCATTCCCTTCTCCAGTGGACCACATTCTGTCAGACCTCTCCACCATGACCTGCCCGTCTTGGGTGGCCCCACATGGCATGGCTTAGTTTCATTGAGTTAGACAAGGCTGTGGTCCATGTGATCAGATTGGCTAGTTTCTGTGATTATGGTTTCAGTGTGTCTGCCCTCTGATGCCCTCTCGCAACACCTACCATCTTACTTGGGTTTCTCTTACCTTGGACATGGAGTATCTCTTCACGGCTGCTCCAGCAAAGTGCAGCTGCTGCTCCTTACCTTGGACGAGGGGTATCTCCTCACTGGCTGCCCCTCCTGACCGTGAACGTGGAATAGCTCCTCTCGGCCCTCCTGCACCTGTGCAGCCACCGCTCCTTGGACATGGGGTAGCTCCTCTTGGCCACCGCCCCTGACCTCGGGCGTAGGGTAGCTCCTCTCAGTCGCTCTGTGCCCTCGCAGCCTGGCCCTCTCGGCCACCGCCCCGACCTTGGGCGAGGGGTAGCTCCTCTCGGCCACGCTTCTGTGTGGTCCGTCGCAGCCGGCACGCTTCTAATGGATACACATTAGGCTAAATAAAATATATTATCGAGACTAATTTCACTCAAATTTTTAAAATTTTATTTTTGCCTTATATATATATACATATAATTATATATATATATATTTTTCTACTAGAAAATTTAAAATTACATATGTGGCTCAAACTCTATATTCTAGACTGCACCTTTCTAGAATAATTGTGTGTGTGTTGAAAGAGAGAATGTGTACAACAAACTGAAAATATCATATCAAAAAATTCTCACAGAAAACACATGGATAATGAAGAAGTTTCCAGTTTAAACCACTGCTCTACCATTTAATCCTTGCATTCTTTCTCAGCAGCCAAGGTTACAGAACCAGCATGGGAGTTTCCCATGGCTCTCACTCTAGTAGCTTACTGGTAATAATATCTCTGTTGTTTTCCTACATGGTTTCTTATAAAAAAAAAATATTTGGGGGAAGGATCCAGGCAATTCCATCCCTTCCAGAAAATATGTACCCCCTTACCTGGTTATTTCACTACCATTTGATCAAAGATTGTTCTCCACTGAGGAAACCTGAGGTAGATAAAGAACAACAGAAAAAAGCGAGACTGTATTCTTTGGGCAAGCAGATGCAACTACTTCCCTAGGTACACAAGAACTGCTGCAATTCAGGGGCTGTATCAGTTTTAAAAATTGGTCTAATATAATATTTATGTACAACAGAAACTAATATGACATTGTAAAATAACTATGCTCCAATAAAAATTAACTTTAAAAAAGTAAAATAATATTTAGCTGGGAATTCCCTGGTGGTCCAATGGTTAGGACTAAGCACTTTCACTGCTGAGAGCCCAGGTTGGATCCCTGGTCGGGGACCTAAGATCCCACAAGCTGTGCAGTGCTGCCAATAAGCAAATAAGCAAATAAAATAATACCCAAATATTCAGTTACATTATTTAGCAAATATTTGCTAAATACCTGATACACATCTCCACAGTAGGCATGATTAAAATACAAAGATAAAGAAGCCAGGGATTTGCTTTCAGGAAGCTGGTCATCCAATAGAGGTAATAAAACACGTCAAAATTTCTTCCTTCTTAAGTAGCAAATATTGATTGAGTAAATCTATGTTCTAGAATTGTCTAGGGGCTTCTCAGGTGGCGCTAGTGGTAAAGAATTTGCCTGCCAATGCAGGAGACATAAGAGATACAGGTTCGATCCCTGGGTTTGGAAGATCCCCTAGAGGAGGGCAGGGCAACCCACCCCAGTACTCTTGCCTGGGGAATCCCATGGACAGAGGAGCCTGGTGGGCTATAGTCCATGGGGTCACAAAGAGTCAGACACGACTGAAGCAACCTAGCACATAGCATAGAACTGTCTAAGAGAATTCTATGCCTTAACTTATTTAATCATCACAACCCTATGAGATTGCCCCATTTTACAAATAAGAAAACTGAGGCCAAAAGTGATGAAAATACTCAAGGTTATATGGTTATTAAGCAGTATTCAGGGTTCAAATACAGTCATCTCCAAAATACAAGTTTTTTAGTCACTATTCTTTCATCTCTTTTCAGAAGAAAAAAAAAAAGAAACTAATATTAGTATTGTCTTCTTAGAGAAAAATCAGAATGATACAGAAAAATAGAAAAGATACTCTCAAAGTCCTACCATCTAACACAACAGGTGTTAAATATGAAAATACTACTCTTTAAAAAACGTTTATTTATTTATTTGGCTGCACCAGTCTTAGTTGGAGCGCCCTTCGATCTTTGTTGCTGCGGTTAGGATCTTTAGCGGCAGTGTGTGGGATCTAGATCCCTGATTGAAGCCTGGCTCTGTGCATTGGCAGTTCAGAGTCTCACCCACTGGACCACCAGGGGAATGTCCACAAACACTACTCTTTCACTTGAACTATAATAATATATTATAAGAAGGATATAGATAAAGGGCTACAAGAGTTCAGAGGAAGTAAAGAGGATTTCCGCTAGATCTTGAAGGACAAAGTTAAGATATGGATATTGGAGCATTCCAGGCAAAAAGAACTTCAAGAACAGGAGCGTGGCCTGAAGGAGGTCCAAGGGTTATTGGGGAAACAGCAAGAAGTAGTTTGGCTGGAAAACCACCTTGAGTAATGAAGCTAGAAAACTAAAGGCCAAAAAATAAAAAGACTAGAATTCCATTACCTATCATCTTATCAGTACTGGTAATACTGTACTAATTACCATTTATCCCTGTGTCAATTTCCTTTATTAGCCTGAGAATTCCAGTCTATATCCCTCTTCATCCATTGAGCATTTATTGTGTGCCAAGTACTATGCAGAGCACTGGGGATGACAAGAAAACAAGGTATATCTTTGCCTCCAGAGGAAATTCACAGTGTAGCAGTAAAGAAAATAGCTCTATTGTGAACATAAACAGTGTGGTTTCTGTCAGTTGCTACCAAGTCTGGCTAAAGTAGACTATTACCAACGTATCTGGCCATGGTCTCCTCTTCTCTGTACCCTACTTGTACCTTGTAGAAGCCTGGTCATAGGGAAAGACAATCAGGTGCTTGGAAAATAGAATCACTGATCAAATCAGGAGTCTAGCAGAATGGGCCAGATAGAAGTAAATGGCAAGTAAGAGAATGACTGAAAAATGCCTATGAGATTTGAAAACTGACACTGGAGAGCATGGTGAGAAAAATTTCTGTGAGAGGGCCGGCACTCTGCAGAATGTGGACTGGTTGGAGTTGAGGAACAAAGGAATTGGTAATGTTGTGGATGAAGACTGTAATTGGACCAGGACCCTTTTTCAGATGGTGTTTTTGGGGGCCTAACTTAAGGGACTTAACTTTCAGCACCAGACACATCCAAAACTGAACATCATTTCTGCTTTGGCGGAGCTGCTTCATTCTTTCTGGAGCTCTTAGTAATTATCCTCCACTCTTCCTCACTAGCAAACTGGACACCTTCTGACCTGAGGGGGCTCATTGTCCAGTGTCATATCTTATTGCTTGTTTATACTGTTCATGGGTTTTTCCTGGCAAGAATACTGGAGTGGATTCCCATTTCCCTCTCCAGTGGACCACATTTAGTCAGAACTCTCCACTATGACCCATCCATCTGGGTGGCCTTGCATGGCATGGTTCACAGCTTCATTGAGATATGCATGCCCTTTTGCCATGACAAGACTGTGATCCATGAAGGGAAAGTAAATTCTGATGCTATAAAGAACTACCCTGCATAGGAACCTGGAATGTTAGGCCTATGCATCAAGATAAATTTGATGGAGTCAAGCAGGAGATGGCAAGATTGAACATCAGCATCTTAGAATCAGTGAACATTTTTAGTCCATTTTAGGATGGGAATGGGAGAATTTAATTCAGATGAGAATTATATCAACTACAGTGGACAAGAATCCTTCAGAATAAATGCAGTAGCCCTCATAGTCAACAAAAGAGTCTGAAATGCAGTACTTGGGTGCAATTTCAAAAACAACAGAATGATCCGGGTTCATTTAATCCAAGACTATGCCCCAACCACTGATGCCAAAGAAGCTGAAGTTGACCAGTTCTGTGAAGACCTATAAGACTTGCTTGCTGCTGCTGCTAAATCGCTTCAGTCATGTCCAACTCTGTGTGACCCCATAGACGGCAGCCCACCGCGCTCCCCCATCCCTGGGATTCTCCAGGCAAGAACACTGGAGTGGGTTGCCATTTCCTTCTCCAATGCATGAAAGTGAAAAGTGAAAGTGAAGTAGCTCAGTCATGTTCAATTCTTAGCGACCCCATTGACTGTAGCCCTCCAGGCTCCTCTGTCTGTGGGATTTTCCAGGCAATAGTACTGGAGTAGGCTGCCATTGCCCTCTTCCACAAGACCTGCTTGAACTAACATCAAAAAAAGATGTCCTTTTCATCACAGGGGATTGGAATGCGAAAGTAAGAAGTCAAGAGATACCTGGAGTAACAGGCAAGATTGGCCTTGAAGTATAAAATGAAGCAGGGCAAAGACTAACAGAATTTTGTCAAGAGATAACACTGGTCATAACAAACACCCAAGAGATGATTTTACACATAGACATCACCAGATGGTCAATATTGAAATTAGATTGACTATATTCTCTGCAGCCAAAGACGGAAAGCTCTACACAGTCAGCAAAAACAAGACCTGGAGCTGACTGTGACTCAGATCATGTACTTTTTGCATAATCCAAGCTTAAATTTAAGAAAATGGAGGAAACCACTAGGCCATTCAGGTATGACCTAAATAAAATTCTTTATGATTATACAGTAGAAGTGATGAATACATTCAAGGAATTAGATCTGGTAGACAGAGTGCCTGAAGAACTATGGATGGAGGTTTGTAAACTGCACAAGAAGGGGTGCCCAAAGATATTCTTTATCCCAAGATAAAGAAATGCAAGAAGGCAAAGTGGTTGTCTGAGGAGGTTTTACAAATAGCTGAGAAGAGAAGCGAAAGTCAGAAGAGAAAAGGAAAGATAAACCCAACCGAATGCAAAATTCCTGAGAACAGGAAGGAGAGATAAGAAGGCCTTCCTCAATGAACAATGCAAAGAAATAGAGAAAAACAATAGAATGGCAAAGACTAGAGATCTCTTCAAGAAAATTGGAGATATCAAGGGAACATATCCTGCAAGGATGGGAATGATAAAGGACAGAAACAGTAAGGCCCTAACAAAAGCAGAAGACATTAAAAAGACATGACAAGAATACACAAACTATACAAAAAAGGTCTTAATGACCCTTAAAGCCTGACATCCTGGAGTATGAAGTCAAGTGGGCCCTAAAAAGCATTCAGTTCAGTTCAGTCACTCAGCTGTGTCTGACTCTTTTCAACCCCATGGACTGCAGCAGGCCAGGCTTCCTTGTCCGTCACCAACTCCCTGAGCTTGCTAAACTCATGTCCATCGAGTTGGTGAATGTCCATCAAGTTGGTAAATGTACATCAAGTCAGTGATGCCATCCAACCATCGTCCCCTTCCGCCTTCAATCTTTCCCAGCGTCAGGGTCTTTACTAATGAATCAGTTCTTTGCATCAGGTGGCCAAAGTATTGGAGTTTCAGCTTCAGCATCAGTCCTTCCGATGAATATTCAGGATTGATTTCCTTTAGGATTGACTGGTTTGATCTCCTTGCAGTCCAAGGGACTCTCAAGAGTCTTCTCCAGCACCACAGTTCAAAGGCATCAATTTTTGGCGCTCAGCTTTCTGTATAGTCCAACTCTTGCATCAATACATGACTACTGGAAAACCATAGCTTTGACTATAGAGACCTATGTTGGCAAAATAATGTCTCTGCTTTTTAATATGCTGTCTAGGTTGGTCATAGCTTTTCTTCCAAATGGCAAGCGTCTTTTAATTTCATGGCTGCAGTCACAATCTGCAGTGATTTTGGAGCCCCCCAAAATAAAGTCTGTCACTGTTTCCATTGTTTCCCCATCTATTTGCCATGAAGTGATGGGATCAGATGCCATGATCTTAGTTTTTTGAATGCTGGGTTTTAAGTCAGCTTTTTCACTCTCCTCTTTCACCTTCATCAAGAGCCTCTTTAGCCTCTACTTCACTTTCTGCCATAAGGGTGGTGTCATCTGCGTATCTAAGGTTATTGGATCAGATCAGATCAGATCAGATCAGTCGCTCAGTCATGTCCGACTCTTTGCGACCGCATGAATCGCAGCACTCCAGGCCTCCCTGTCCAACACCAACTCCTGGAGTTCATGGAGACTCAAGTCCATCGAGTCAGTGATGCCGTCCAGCCATCTCATCCTCTGGCATCCCCTTCTCCTCCTGCCCTCAATCCCTCCCAGCATCAGAGTCTTTTCCAATGAGTCAGCTCTTCGCATGAGGTGGCCAAATTATTGGAGTTTCAGCTTCAGCATCATTCCTTCCAAAGAAATCCCAGGGCTGATCTCCTTCAGAATGGATGGGTTGGATCTCCTTGCAGTCCAAGGGACTCTCAAGAGTCTTCTCCAACACCACAGTTCAAAAGCATCAATTCTTCGGCGCTCAGCCTTCTTCACAGTCCAACTCTCACATCCATATGTGACCACTGGAAAAACCATAGCCTTGACTAGACGGACCTTTGTTGGCAAAGTAATGTCTCTGCTTTTGAATATGCTATCTAGGTTTGTCATAACTTGCCTTCCAAGGAGTAAGCGTCTTTTAATTTCATGGCTGCAGTCACCATCTGTAGTGATTTTGGAGCCCAGAAAAATAAAGTCTGACACTGTTTCCACTGTTTCCCCATTTATTTCCCATGAAGTGATGGGACCGGATGCCATGATCTTCATTTTCTGAATGTTGAGCTTTAAGCCAACTTTTTCACTCTCCTCTTTCACTTTCATCAAGAGGCTTTTGAGTTCCTCTTCACTTTCTGCCATAAGGGTGGTGTCATCTGCATATCTGAGGTTATTGATATTTCTCCTGGCAATCTTGATTCCAGCTTGTGTTTCTTCCAGTCCAGCGTTTCTCATGATGTACTCTGCATAGAAGTTAAATAAGCAGGGTGACAATATACAGCCTTCACGTACTCCTTTTCCTATTTGGAACCAGTCTGTTGTTCCATGTCCAGTTCTAACTGTTGCTTCCTGACCTGCATACAAATTTCTCAAGAGGCAGGTCAGGTGGTCTGGTATTTCCATCTCAGTGGGCTCAATAAAGGACAGAAAGGGTATGGACCTAACAGAAGCAGAAGATATTAAGAAGAGATGGCAAGAATACACAGAAGAACTGTACAAAAAAGATTTTCACGGCCCAGATAATCACGATGGTGTGATCACTGACCTAGAGCCAGACATCCTGGAATGTGAAGTCAAGTAGGCCTTAGAAAGCATCACTACGAACAAAGCTAGTGGAGGTGATGGAATTCCAGTTGAGCTATTCCAAATCCTGAAAGATGATGCTGTGAAACTGCTGCACTCAATATGCCAGCAAATTTGAAAACTCAGCAGTGGCCACAGGACTGGAAAAGGTCAGTTTTCATTCCAATCCCAAAGAAAGGCAATGCCAAAGAGTGTTCAAACTACTGCACAATTGCACTCATCTCACACACTAGTAAAGTAATGCTCAAAATTCTCCAAGCCATGCTTCAGCAGAACTGTGAACTTCCTGATGTTCAAGCTGGTTTTAGAAAAGGTTATTGGATATTTCTCCCATAATCTTGATTCCAGCTTGTTCTTCTTCCAGCCCAGCGTTTCTCATGATGTACTCTGCATAGAAGTTAAATAAGCAGGGTGACAATATACAGCCTTGTCGTACTCCTTTCCCAATCTGGAAACAGTCACTTGTGTCACGTCTAGTTCTAACTGTTGGTTTTTGACCTACATGCAGATTTCTCAGGAGGCAGGTAAAGTGGTCTGGTATTCCCATCTCCTGAAGAATTTTCTACAGTTTGTTGTGATCTACACAGTCAAAGGCTTTGGTGTAGTCAATAAAGCAGTAGATATTTTTCTGGAACTCTCTTGTTTTTTGATGATCCAATGGATATTGGCAATTTGATCTCTGGTTCCTCTGCCTTTTCTAAATCCAGATTGAACATCTGGAAGTTCATGGTTCATGTATTGTTGAAGCCTGGCTTGGAGAATCTTGAGCATTACTTTGTGCAAAGGACAAAGTTACTTTCCTTTGAGCATTACTAATACATTACTAATTAGGAAGCATTACTATGAACAAAGCTAGTGGAAGTGATGGAATTCCAGCTGAGCTATTTTTGATGGAGGTGATGGAATTCCAGCTGAGTTATTTCAAATCCTAAAAGATGATGCTGTTAAAGTGCTGCACTCAACATGTCAGCAAATTTGGAACACTCAGCAGTGGCCAAAGGACAGGAAAAGGTTAGTTTTCATTCTAATCCCAAAGAAGATAGATGCCAAAGAATGCTCAAACTACCATAAAATTGCACTCATTTTATATGCTGAGCAAGGTTAAGCTCAAATCCTTCAAGTCAGGCTTCAGTAGTATGTGAACTGACAGCTTCCAGATGTTCAAGCTGGGTTTAGAAAAGGCAGAGGAATCAAACTGTCAATATTTGTTGTATCATGAAGAAAGCAAGGGAATTCCAGAAAAACATCTACTTCTGCTTCATTGAATCTGTAAAACCTTTGACCGTGTGGATCACAACAAATTGTAGAAAATTCTTCAAGAGATGGGAGTAACAGATCACCTTACTTGTCTCATGAGAAACCTGTATGTGGGTCAAGAAGCACGAGTGAGAAACAGATGTGGAACAAGTGACTGTTTCCAAATTGGGAAAGGAATATGACAAGGCTGTATATTATTACCCTGCTTATTTAACTTCTATGCAGAGTACATCATGTGAAATGCCGGGCTGGATAAATCACAAGCTGGATAAATCAGATAAATCACAAAACTGCCAGCAGAAATATCAACAACCTCAGATATGCAGATGACACCACTCTAATGGCAGAAAGCAAAGAGGAACTAAAGAGCATCTTGATGAAGGTGAAAAAGGAGAGTGAAAAAAAGCTGGCTGGAAACATTAAAAAAAAAACTAAGATCATGGCATCCAGTCCCATCACTTCACAGCAAATAGAAGGGGGAAAAGTGGAAGCAGTGATAGATTTTATTTTACTTTTGTTGGCCTTCAAAATCACTGCAGATGGTGACTACAGCCATGAAATTAAAAGATGCTTGTTCTTTGGAAGGAAAGGTATGACAAACCTAGACACCATATTAAAAAGCACAGACATCATTTTGCCAATAAAGATCAGTATAGCCAAAGCATGGTTTTTCCAGCAGTCATGTACAGAGGTGAGAGCTGGACTATAAAGAAGGCTGAGTGCTGAAGAATTGATGGGTTGGAACTGTGGTGCTGGAGAAAAGTCTCAAGAGTCTCTTGGACTGCAAGGAGGTCAAACCAGTCAATCTGAAAGGAAATCAACCCTGCTTATTCACTGGCAGGAGTGATGTTGAAGCTGAAGCTTTAACTGACTCATTGGTAAAGCCCCTGATGCTGGGAAAGATTGAAGGCAAAAGGAGATGAGGGTGGCAAAGGATGAGACAGTTAGACAGCATCACTGACTCAATGGATAGGAATTTGAGCAAACTCCTGGAGGTAGTAGAAGCAGGGAGGCTGGTGTGCCGCAGTCTATGGGGGTCTCAAAGAATTAGACAGGACTTAGCAACTGAACAAAACAAATTTGAATATAAAAATACACTTTTTTCAAAGATCAATAAACACATGAAGATTCTCAACATCCGGCAACAGGGAAATGCAAATCAAAAGCAAGAGAAAGTACTTCACACACACTAGGATGGCAATAATCAAAAAGATACATAATAGCAAATGTTACCAACGCGATGTGGAAATATCAGAATCTTTGGATATTTGCCAGTGGGAATGTAAAACGGGGCAGCTAATGTGGAAAACAGTCTGGCAGTTACCCCAAAGGTTAAACATACAGTTATCTGTATCTGTATCTGTATGACACAGCCACTCCTAGGCATATACCCAAGAGAAAAGAACACATTCATCCACACAAAAACTGTAGCAAGAGTATTCATTATAGCCAAACAGTGGAAACAACCCAAATGTGCATCAATAGATGAATGGATTACAAATATATAGTATATTCATGCAATGGAATAGTGTTCATTTATAAAAAGAATAAAGTACTGACACATACTACAATGTGGGTGAAACTTTAAAACATTATGGTAATTGAATGAAGGCAGTCACAAAACACCACTTATATGAAATATTCAGATTAGGCAAAGTCATATAAAAAGAAGGTAGATCAGTTGTGCCAGGACTTAGGAAGAGGGAGGCACAGGGAGCAACTGCTAATGGGTACCTGTTTTGGGGGTAGGTATTGGGGAAAAAAAAAACCTGGAACCAGATAGGGGTTGAAGGACTCTGAATACTCTGTGATAAAAAACACAAAAGCGTACTTTTTAGAAGGGTGAATTTGGGGCTTCCCTGGTGGCTCAGTGGTAAAGACTCCACCCGCCAATGCAGGAGACAAAGGTTCCATCTCTGACCCTGACCCAGGAAGATTCCCATATGCTGAGAAGCAACCAAGCCTGTGTGCCACATCTATTACGCTGTGTTCTAGAGCCCAGGAACCACAACCACTGATCCCAGGTGCTGCAACTACTGGAGCTGGTATGCCCCAGAGGCTATGCTCCCTCCACAACAAGAAAAGCCACCGCAGTGAGAAGCCTGTGAACCACAACTGAGAGCAGGCCCTGCTTGTCTCAACTAGAGAAAACTGGTGCTCAGCAACGAAGATGCAACACAGCCAAAAAATAATAAAATAAATTATTCAAAAATAAATGAAGAGTAAATTTTAAATCTCAACTTAAAAATCAAATTAAAATTTAAAACATTTTTTTTAGGGAATTAAGACTCAAGGCTTTCTATGCCATGGGCCCAGGTTCCATCCCCGGTCAAAGAACTAAGATTCCACAAACTTCACACCACAGTGGAAAAAAACAAACAAACTAAGGTTTCTGCGCTCACAAAGGACCCTTGCCACCTAGGGAGGCAGGAGGCACACAGCAGCGACAATCATAACCAAGCGCAAGGTCAACCATTCTTCCAGGCCAAGGACCGTGAACCCACCAAGACTTCCGGAGCGGAAACCCGACCTTAGAGGCCCCTGATTGGCTGAGGTGAAGGAGCGGGCGGTGCAAAAAGGGGTTTGTAGATACGCTCTAGGGATGGGGGGCGGTGCCGAACGAAGCCTTAGATCGCGAGATTTAGCTGGTTCCGCATTTTGGGTCTGGAAGGTGGGGGAGGAGTACTAGGCGGGTTCAGTTGCTCACACCCGCTTGCACCGGCTCTGCCTCGGTTCCACCCGGGCTTGGAGCTGTGGCGGCGCCGGCTTCGGCTGTCCGCCGGCTTCGGACCTTCCGCTCCTTCCCGGTTCCGCGCGGACTCCGAGTCCTGACCGCGGCGGGGGCCAGCGGCCCCTCCCCTCCGAGGAGAGAAGATGAGCTTCCTCTTGTGAGTGTGGCCGGGGCTCCGGGGCTGAGTGAGGGCCAGAAGGGGCGATGGGGCGCCTGAGGCGAGGGCAGTCCCCCGGGCCGGGGTAGGGGTGCCAGGTGCTTGCTCTGCTAGCGCTCGGAGTCTTGGAGGAGTCTAGGATGTGGGCAGAAGCCGACGGAGATGAAGGTCGAGGCAAAGGAAGCGGAGCGAGAAGGTTGGGGTATAGAAAGGCCCCGAGGCCGGTAGCGCCTCGAAACTTTTCCGCCCGAGTGCGCCTGAGGGCAGAGAGACGATCAGGGGCTACCAATTTCTCCCAAGTCCCCAGCCTTTTAGTAACGATGCATGCTGACTAAGCTTTTTATTCCACCGTACGCCAGCTTTATTATCGTCAGGATTAAATTACCCCTGCGGAAAAATGCCGCCCCTGGAAAATGTGGGAGTGTCTCTAAAGTTAAGCTGCGGCCTTTACAAACAGTTCTGATTCAGCCCATTTTGTGAATTTGTGTAATTAACTAACATCTTTTTAACTCAGTAGAATCCTGTTTTAGAGATAGCTGTTGGACCCAAATGAGTCTTCAAGTGGGAAAAGTTTGTAAATTCTCTGATGATTCTTAAGCACATTAACGTTTGGGAAGCATTGCTGTAACATTTTTTTCCTCCAGTGGCCCTCTCTACCTAGTGTACTGCTTAAATATGTATTGTATGAGCGAATCCATTTTTAGTTATGGGCATCAGCCACATGCTTGAATCTAAGTGTATCATAACCAGAGTTCACCCCCTTTCTTATTGTGAGAAATTTGGATTCTTTTCTAGTATTTTGCTATTGTAAAATAGGATTGATTACAAAGCTTTGACTAACAGTCGCTTTTCCCCTCCTTTGGATGATTTTTTAAGCGAATAGCCTTCAAAGTGAGATTACCGTATCAAAAAATCTATTTGATTTATATTTTAATTGAAAGTTTCCTTATTACCAGAACAATCCCCCCCCATAACCAGTCTTTTTCTTATGTTGATGTTTAGTTAGTGGTTGGTTTGTGGATGCACAGTTCTTATTTGTTTTTTGGACCTAAATATGGCTCTGTTTATTTCTTTTAAACTTTGTTTTGTTGATAGACAATTGAATTTCCGCTTTTTGGCCATTATGAATAATTATGCTATAAACTTGTATATAGATTTTTGTTTTGGATGTATGTGTTAATTCTCTTGGAAATTTCCCCACAGCCTTTCTAGCACTTGTTAATTGAATTTTTGATTATAGCACATCCTAAGTGGATGTGAAGTGGTATCTCATTGTGATTTTAATTTGTTTTTCCTTAATGATTAATGATGTTGAGCACCTTTTTGTGTGCTTATTGGCAATTTGTGTGTATATATATATATATATATTTTTTTTTTTTTACATTTTATTTATTTTTTTTTGCATTTTTTTAAATTTTATTTTATTTTTAAAATTTACAATATTAGTTTTGCTGTGTATATTCATTGAAGTAATATCTATTCAAACATTTCGACCATTTTTTAAATTGGCTTGTCTTTGGTTTTAAGTTGTAAAAATTCTTTATCCTGGATATAAGTCCCTTAATCACATCTGCGTTTTACAAAATTTTCTCCATTTTGTAGATTCTTTTCACTGTCTTGATGGTGCCATTTGAAGCACAGACGTCTTCATTTACATGAAGATTGTACAGAACCTTGAGACATCTTTTCTTGCTAGTTTTCCATATTTAGCTTCCTGTCATTCACAGCTTGTTTTTATTGTAAAGGGCCATTCCCTCTAATGTAATACTTCCCTATTAAATTTAGCTCTTTATTATGTTTAACACAAGCTTCCCATGTTAGATTTTTATTGTTTTCATAACTCCTTTTTACTTAACAATCAGTCTTATTTAAAATTCAGATTACTCAGGTAAAGTGAAAGTCCTCAGTCTTATTTCCTTCCCTTCCTGGAAGTAATCACCAGTATCAATTTGATGGGTGACATTTTCTATGCATTTACAAAATAGACTTCTGCCGTACATTTCATATTGTAATATGTGTGGCCATGTATTGAAATCTGTCTGTGAATTCATGTAGCTCTGTCTTGTTCTTCGTAATTGCCATGTGGTATTCCATGATATAGATGTGTCATACTCATTTCTCTACTAGTAAGCTTTAGGATTGTTTCCAGGTTTTTCACTATTAAAAACAATCTTGGAAAACACATCCTTATTCATATCAAGGACAGATACCTAGAAGCAGAAGGGACAGATTGAGGAGCATTTCACATCTGTTCATTTGTCACTGTTTTTCTTTCTGAATTATATAATCATCTCTTTAGCCCATTTTTCTAAAGCCTTTTTCTTAACCAATTATAAAAGCCCTTTATTATGTAGTTCACACTTTGTAATATGTGTTACAAGTACTTTTTTTTCTGAATTATGGATGTTTTAATTGTTATAGTTAGAAATCTGTCCATTTTTTTCCCAAGCTTTGTGTCATATTAGGAAGACCTTATGAATGGTGTGAGATAGGAATAAAAGCTTACTTTCCCTCTCCAAAACAAGTTGTTTATTTTCCCTGCCATAAATTCCAAATGATAGTGATTCTTCTGTAGTTTGCTTTGATGGCACCACAAGTATTTTGATACAGAAAACTGGATTTTTAAGCTCTAAGAGCCTTAGAACTACCACTCTCGCAGCACTGCTTTCTATAGATGAAAACAGGGCAAAAGGAGGTTAGGTTTCTCGAGTCATCACAGAGTTAGTGGCAGATCAAGAACTAGAATCCAGGTTTCTTCTTCTTTTGGTTCGGTTGCCCTTTCTGTTATACTAGACTGCTTCGTGCAGCTTGGTAAAATCGCCCTCTATGTGAAATTGTGCTGCTATTCCTGTTTCTGTGTAGGGGAAACTTTTTTAAAATTTTAAATCTTTATTGTGTGTCCCCTACCGCCACATTGTCACACTTTTCAGGAAATGTTTTTTAATTTCAAAACAATTTATATGCCTAAAATTTTCATTCTATGTCCGGTCCTAAAAATTGATATACTCTTACTTTTAACCTAACAGTAGTAGCCGCTCTTCTAAAACATTCAAACCAAAGAAGAATATCCCTGAAGGATCTCATCAGTATGAACTCTTAAAACATGCAGAAGCAACTCTAGGAAGTGGGAATTTGAGACAAGCTGTTATGTTGCCAGAGGGAGAGGACCTCAATGAATGGATTGCTGTTAACAGTAAGTTTTTTAATAACTTTCAACATTACTAGTTGATATGATTTTGCTAAAATCTTTGTGTTAATGAATTTTCTTTTATGCGTGTGAATGAAAGTCACTCAGTCATGTCCGACTCTTTGCGACCCCATGGACTATAGAGTCCATGGAATTCTCCAGGCCAGAATACTGGCATGGGTAACCATTCCCTTTTCCAGGGGATCTTTCCAACCCAGGGCTTGAACCCAGGTCTCCCGCATTGCAGGCAGATTCTTTACCATCTGAGCCACCAAGGACTCTTTTGAGTGTAAGTATCATAATAAAACATTATCTGTGAAGAAACATGTAAATGCAAATACATCCTAAGTGTTTTCTCTTCAGGGTGTAGTTGTGTGGTTGAGTAGAGAGACCTGAGGAGAAACGAAGAGTGCTTTGGGGTAATCTCTGAGAATGGTCTGAATTGCTGAGTCAGGGCAAATGAGAAATTGATAAAACACAAAGATCCTACCTGTGATGGACATGACTTTGTAGGGATCCATCTTCACAGTTGTGCCCCCACGCCCAGCACCTTTCATTTGCCTGTGTCTACAGAAAAGTCAAGCGTACTTGCTTTGGTCAGTCACTTGATTATTGTGACTTTGGAGTAGTCAGAAGGAAATTGAGAGCCTGGGAGAAAGCAGAGTGATCCATGAGCTGAAAGTCACTCTGAGTTCAGGAAAGTAAGGGCATGACATGGGAGGATATGCTGAGACTGGAGCATCATTTTGGAGTCCATCATTTTTGAGATGAGATCAGTTCTGGATGATAGGGTTTAAGTCTATCAGGAATTTCTGTTATTCCAGGAATCTTTAAAACTTTTTAATGTAAATTTTCAGACATACAGACGTAGAGAAACTAGTAGAATGAATTCCCAGGTATCTGTTATCCAGCTTCAGCAATTATCAATTCATGGCCAGTTGTGCTGTTTCTGTACACTACCCTGATTATTTTGAAGGAAATCCCAGACATATTTCTGTGATAATGAAAATGTGTATCTTGCCTATGGCCATTTAAGCACTTGAAATGTGGCTACTGGGACTGAAAGTGAGTTTTAAATTTAACTTCATTTTAATGTAAATTGCCCTGTGTGTCTAGTGGCTACCATGTTAGTACAGATTTGGAGCTTTGGTCAAATTCAGGTTTGATTTTGTTTAAGACTACTTCTCAGGTGGTGGTACATACTTCCAACAGTGTAGATGCTTCTGTGTTGATAATCATTGCCTTGGTAGTGTGGTCTAATAGGAATATATTGTAAGTTATAAATGTAATTTAAAAATTTCCAGTAGCCACATTAAGAAAAATTTTATTTTCCTCAACTCATTAAAAAATGTTATTCATATTACTAAGGGAAAAAAAAATAAGGTGCTAAACTATATAATGTGTTTTCTTTTGTGTTAGATGGGATAAGTAAGCTTATGGGGCAAGAGACAGAAAAATTAGTAGAGGGGAAGTTGAAATGGTTGGGATTTGATCTTTTTAAAAAAATATTTATTTATTTGGGTGTGTTGGATCTTAGTTGTGGCATGCAGGATTTTTCCTTGCCGCTCATGCGAGCTGCTCTCTAGTTTTGGCGCATGGGCTCTAGAACTCATGGGCTCAGTAGTTGCCCAATGGCATGAGCGATCTTATTTCCCTGACCAGGGATTGAACCTGCATCCCCTGCATTGAAAGGTGAAGTCTTAACCCCTGGACCACCAGGGAAGTCCCTAGATTTTTTTCTCTATATATTTTTATCTCTCTTTTGTTATGTGAACCATGTTAAGTATTATCTATTCAGAAAAGACCCCTTTTTTGTAATCTTATTCAAATTATTATCTTAATTCTTTTTTAGATTTTTTAATTGATGTATAGTTGATTTACAATGTTGTGTTAATTACTGCTGTACAGCACAGTGATTGTTATATATACATATATTCAGTTATGTCTCTGTTTTTTATATTTTTCAGTATTGTTTATTATAGGATATTAATTCTCCCTACTATTAGTAGGACCTGTTGTTTATCTGTTCTGTATATAAGAAGCTTACAAATGCTAATCCTAACTTCCTACCCCATCCTTCCTCCGTCCCCTCCCCCCTCCCTTGGCAACTGCCAGTCTGTTCTCTCTGTGGTTGGTTTCATAAATAGGTTCATTTGTGTCATATCTTAGTTTCCACATATGTGATATCATATAGTATTTGTCTTTCTCTGGGTTACTTCACTTAGTATGATAATCTCTAGGTCCATCCATGTTGCAGCAAATGGGATTATTTAGTTCTTTTTTTTGCCGGGGGGAGCCAGCATGCAGCATCTTCATTCCCCAACCAGGGATTGAACCCATGCCCCCTGCATTGGGAGCACCTAGTCTTAACCACTGGACCAGCAGGGAAGTGCCATATTTTGTTCTTTTTTATGGCTGAGTAATATCCCATTGTGTATATGTGCCACATCTTCTTTACGCATTCATCTGTCTTTGGACTTTTAGGTTGTTTCCACGCCTTGGCTATTGTGAAGCGTACTATGAACATAGGAATGCATGTATCTTTTTGTCTGGATATATGCCCAGGAGTGGAATTGCTAGATAATATGGTAATTCTATTTTTAGTTTTCTGAGGGACATCCATAATGTTTTTCACAGTGGCTGTACCAACTTATATCCCTACCAACATTGTAGGAGTGTTCTCTTTTCTCCACATCCTTTCCAGCATTTGTTATTTGTCCACTTTTTAATGATGGCTGTTCTGACTGGTGTGAGGTGGTACCTCATTGTAGTTTTGATTTGTGTTTCTTTAATAATCAGTGATGTTGAACATCTTGTTTGTTGTTGCTTCTCATCTTTATTTCTTTGTTTTTGGCTGCGCTGGGTCTTTATTACTGTGTGTGGAGCGTGGGGCTGCTTTGTGGTCGCAGTGCCGGCTGCTTGCTGCAGTGGCTGTCTTACTGCCCAGCACCGGCTGTGTGGCACGCAAGCTCAGTAGTTGTGGCACACAGGCTTATAGTTAGGGCATGTGGGGTCTTCCCAGATCAGGGATAGAACCAGTGTCCCCTGCATTGCAAGGCAGATTCATAACCACTGTACCAGCAGGGAAGCCCCAGTGGTGAACATCTTTTCCTGTGTCTGTTGGCTATTTGTGTATCATCTTTCATTCTGAAGCAATCTCTTGGCCTTCTTCAGCCTTAGATTTTTCTTTGAGACTTACTGCTCTAATCAGCTAGTCTCAACCTTTTGGTTCCAGGGTCCTTTTATTCTCTTAAAAATTATTGAGAACCCAAAGAGTTTTTAATTATATGAGTTGTGTTTAATGATCCTGTGTTAGAAATTAAAACTGAGCAATTAAAAATATTTATTTTAAAATTCATCTAAAAATAGCAATAGTAAACCCATTACATGTTAACATAAACATATTTTTATAAAAATGGCTATTTTCCAAAATAATGTTGGTGAGAAGTATGGCATTGGTTGCAAATCTTATTTAATGTCGGATGGCTGGATTCTCGTACTTGCTTCTGCATTCAGTCTGTGTGGTGTCACACCGTGGAGCCTCTGGACAGCTCCACCGTGCCTCCTAAGAGAGTGAGAATTCAGAGCAATTAAGATGTTTCTGACCTCACAGTTTCCCCTATGAAACAGGGACTCTCTGGACCATATTTTGAGCAGACCAATATAACCAGCACACCATCTAGGCGCATTCTTTGTTTTGAAAGGGTATTCAGTGTATTACTTTCTTAGAAAACATGACTAATGTAAGACGAAAGTTTATAAGTGAGGGGGTTTTGTATAAAATTCCTTTTAACATGGTGGAGCAAGTGTTTTTTAAGAAACTTGGAAAAGCCCTAGTTGCGTTTAGGTAGTCTTTTAGACAGGGAACTGAGACATTTTAACAAATCTTTGCGAGGCTTTGTGGTTCTCTCTGCGCAAAGTAGTATGTTTCAGTCAGTTATGCCTGAGTTTCTTATCCCCTTCCTCTTCTATTTTCTTCCAGTTCTAGCTGAAGCTCTTTAAGGAGGTACTCATTGACTGTCTCAGCTTCCCAAGATGTTACCTTTTCTGTGAATTCTTCTAGCACTTTTTGTTGGCCTTTGGATGCTCTCTTATATGTTGTATTATCCCTCTCTTGATTTTGTCCTTTTTGTTAGCTAGAGACTCTAGGACAAGGGACTTTATCTCATGTATTTTTTATGTCCTCAATATGTACTGGGTCTCAATTTTTTATGATAAATTAGATTTTTTAAATGCCTGATATAGCTGAAACATCTCCCTTACAGTATATTCACAGTACTTTTCTTCTCTTTCCTAACACAAGTGGTCTGGTCGAGACTGATAAGGTATGGATTTTCATTTGCTTGGATATCATCAAATTGTATATTCTAATATAATAATTACCTTTAAGTTAGATTTTTTTTTCATTTATTTTTAAATGAAACAAAGATGAGCATTTTTAACGATATAAGGTACAATTCACAAAGAAGATAGACATCATTAACCATTAGACACCAAACAACAAAGATACATAAAATAAAAATCAGAAGATATATAAGGGAAAAGAAAAAAATATATAATCATACTACTCAGTCACTTCAGTCGTGTCTGACTCTGTGCGACCCCATAGACCGCAGCCCACCAGGCTCCCCCGTCCCTGGGATTCTCCAGGCAAGAACACTGGAGTGGGTTGCCATTTCCTTCTCCAATGCATGAAAGTGAAAAGTGAAAGGGAAGTCGCTCAATTGTGTCCAACCCTCAGCGACCCCATGGACTGCAGCCTTCCAGGCTCCTCCGTCCATGGGATTTTCCAGGCAAGAGTACTGGAGTGGGGTGCCATTGAGACATATTAACATTTCTCTGAGAATATTTTATCAAGTACAGAAAAAATAAGAATAGGAGCATCTTGAATAATGTCAATAATTTAAATATAGTAGATTTTATTTATATTAATTTGAACATTTCATACAAAGATAGGCACAATAAAGGACAAAAATGTCAAGGACCTAACAGAAGCAGAAAAGGTGGCAAGAATACACAAAAGAACTGTATAAAAAAGCTCGTAATGACCCAGTTAACCATGATGATATGGTCACTCACTAGACCCGTTCATCCTGGAGTGTGAAGTAAAGTGGGTTTTAGGAAGCATTACGCTGCTGAGCCTGTGCTCTGGAGTCTGTGACGGCAACTACTGAGTCCATGTGCCACAGCTGCCGAAGCCCACTCACCCTAGAGCTTGTGCTCAGCAGCAAGAGAAGCCACTGTAGTGAGAAGGCTGGGCACCCCAACAGGGTAGCCCCCACTCTGCACAACAACAAAAACTCAGAACAGCCAAAAATAATAATTAAATAAAATTATTTTTTTAAAAAAGAAGAAGCAACAGTAAGAGTTAGACATGGAACATTGGACTGGAGTCAAGATTGCTGGGAGAAATAGCACCAATAGCTGGGAGAAACGACCTCAGATATGCAGATGATAACCACATTAATGTTAGAAAGTGAAGAGGAACTGAAGAGACTCTTGATGAAGGTGAAAGAGGAGAGTGAAAAAGCTGGCTTAAAACTTAACATTCAAAAAACTTTAAGATCATGGCATCCGATCCTATCACTTCATGGCAAATAGATGGGAAAAATGTGTGAACAGTGTCAGATTTCATTTTCTTCAACTCCAAAATCACTGCAGATAGTGACTGCAGCCATGAAATTAAAAGATGTTTGCTCCTTGGAAGAATAGCTATGTCAGTACTAGACAGTGTTTTAAAAAGCAGAAACAACACTTTGCTGACAAAGGTCCATACAGTCAAAGCTATGGTTTTTCCAGTAGTCATGTATGGATGTGAGAGTTGGACCATAAAGAAGACTGATCACCAAAGAATTGATGCTTTTAAACTGTGATGCTTGAGAAGACTCTTGAGTCCCTTATGTCAAGGAGATCAAGTCAGTCAATCCTAAAAGAAGTCTACCCTGAATATTTGTTGGAAGGATGAATGCTGAAGCTGAACGTCCAATACTTGGGCCACCTGATGCAAAGAGCTGACTCACTGGAAAAGACCCTGATGCTGAGAACAATGGAGAGCAGGAGGAGAAGGGGGCAGCAGAGGATGAAATGGTTGGATGGTATCACTGACTCAATGGACATGAGTTTGAGCAAACTCAGGGAGTTAGTGATGGACAGAGAACCCTGGTGTGCTGTAGTTCATGGAGTCACAGAGTCGGACATGACTTAGCCACTGAACAATAACAATCTTATATTCTAAACAAATGTATTTAAAATTTTGTATCTCATACATTGTTACTTGATGTTCATAGGGCATTTAGAAAAACTGGCAAAAAGATAAACGTTACTAAATTTCAAAAAGTAGAATTCTTTTTGTGATTCAGTTATATATGTATACATATTAATTTTGAAATTGTTTTCCATTATAGATTATTACAAGATATTGACTGTATCTTGTAAGTCAATAATCCCTGTGCTATATATACAGTAAACCTTTGTTGCTTGTTGCATATCTTTTTTTTTTTTAATTAGAAATCTAGCATTCTATTCATGCTGAGTCAAACAAGTAGAATCAAACTAAACCAAGGCAAACAGACTAAATTTTTTAGTTAGGCAAAAATTCAGAAGTTTTCTAAAATTTATATGTTATGCACATTATGTATATGAATACAAGAGTTTTCTACTAGGTTTGATAAAGGCTTGAGAAAGAAAAATTAAAAAAAAAAAAAGAACAGATGGAGAAATTGCAAAACATTAAATGAAATGGGAGCACTGAATAAGAAATAGAAAAAGTGAAACAAACTAGATAAAAGTAAAATTTCCTCATATGGTCCAGTTGTTTTTAAACATGGTTGCTCCTTAGAAACATATCTGGAACTCTGGCACAAAAAAAATCTATACCTATGTATTTGTATTTTTCAAAAAATTCCAAATTAATTCTGATAATGTGTCCGGATTTTAAGAAGTGATTACAGGTTTTCCTATTAAATGGTAATTTTGGTAATACAGAATTCTGTTATTTTTCTTTTGACCAATCATGATACAGTGGTATTAAATGAGAGATAGTTACATAATCACAGTAGTGGGAGATATTTACAATTTTCACAGCCAGACAAAAAAGAGAATTACAATTGTAAGCCATAATGGGGACATGATTAACCTAAGAACATAATTACATACAGTTTGAGGGGTCAGGCAGAGTGATGTGGTAAATGGAAGTGCATACCTGCACATGTTTTCATCCACCCAGCCAGTCTGTCTTTTTGTTGGTGCATTTAATCCATTTACATTTAAGGTAATTATTGATTGTGTATCCTGTTACCATTTTCTTAATTGTTTTGGGTTTATTTTCTGTAGGTTGGTCTTTTCTTTCTCTTGTTTCCTGCCTAGAAATGTTCCTTTAGCATTTGTTGTAAAGCTGGTTTAGTGGTGCTGAATTCTCTTAACTTTTGCTTGTCTGGAAAGCTTTTGATTTCTCCACGAAATCTGAAGGAGAGTCTTGCTGGGTAGAGTATTCTTGGTTGTAGGTTCTTCTTGGTTGTAGGTTTTTCATCACTTTAAATATATCTTGCCATTCCCCTCTTGCACATAGAGTGTCTGTTGAGAAATCAACTTTATAGTCTGATGGTAGTTCCCTTGTATGTTATTTGTCGTTTTTCCCTTCTTGCTTTTAATGTTTTATCTCTGTCTTTAGTTTTTGTCAGTTTGATTACTGCGTGTCTTGGTGTGTTCCTCTTTCGATTTATCCTGCCTAAGACTCTCTGTTTTCCTGGACTTGGTTGACTACTTCCTTTCCCACATTAGGGAAGTTTTCAGCTATTGTCTCTTCAAATATTTTCTCAGTTTCTTTCTCTCTCTTCTCCTGGGACCCCTATAATCTGATTATTGGTGCATTTAATGATGTCCCACTGGTCTCTTAGGCTGTCTTAATTTCTTTTCATTCTTTTTTCTATATTCTGTTCTGCAGCAGTAATTTCCAGCATTCTGTCCTCCAGATCATTTGTCCATTCTTCTGCCTCAGTTATTCTGCTATTGATTCCTTCTGATGTATTATTCATCTCTGTTTGTTCTTTAGTTCTTCTAGGTCTTTGGTAAACATTTCTTGCATCTTCTCAATCTTTCTCTCCATTCTTTTTCTGAGATCCTGAATCATCTTCACTGTCGCTATGAATTCTTTTTCTGGAAGGTATCCTGTCTTCATTTAGTTGTTTTTCTGGGGTTTTATCTTGTCCCTTCATCTAGGACATAAATTTCTGCTTTTTCATGCTAATTAACTTCCTGTAATATGGTTTTTGTTTTAGTTGCTGGGGGCCTGTGATTTTTCTTGCGTCTTCTCTCTGCCCTCTGATGGAAGAGGCTAAGAGGCTTGTGTAAGCTTCCTGATGGAAGGGACTGGTGGTGGGAAAAAGTGGGTCTTGCTCTGGTGGGCAGGGCCTTGCTCAGTAAAGCTTTAGTTCAATTATCTGCTGATGGGAAGGGTTGTCCTCCCTCCTTGGAAGCTTTTTGGCTTGAGGCGACCCAGCCCTGGGTTTTATAGGCTCTATGGTAGGGTTTAGTGGTGAATTCCTAGAGGGTTTACGCCAAGGGGACCTTCTAGTGCCATGGACGCTGTAGTGAGCCCCTGTTGACCTATGCCTCCTCAAGAGACCCTCCAACACCAGCAGGTAGTTTTGGTTCAGTCTCCTGTGGTGTCACTGCTCCTTTCCTCCGAGTCTGGTGCACACAAGGTTTTGTTTGTGCCCTCCAAGACTGGAGTCTCTGTTTCTCCCTGTCCTGTGGAAGTCTTGTAATCAAATCCTGCTGGCCTCAAAGGTCAGATTCCCTGGGGATTCCCAGCCCCTTTATCAAATTCCCCAGGTTGGGAAGCCTGATGTGGGGTTCAGAATCTTCACAACAGCGGGAGAACTTTTGTAGGTCACCCTACAGTGGCTCTGGCATTTGATTTTATCATGATTGCGCCTCTCCTACCATCTTGCTGCAGCTTCTTCTTTGTCTTTGGACATGGGGTATCTTTTGGTAGGTTCCAGCATCCTCCTGTCTATGGTTGTTCCATAACTAGTTGCAGTTTTGGTGCTCTTGCAGGAGGAGATCTAAGTGCACGTTCTTCTACTCCGCCATCTTGAACTGGAAGCTCAGTTGCCATTAAGTTATTAATATCTCTAATATTTTCCTGCTTACAGGCTGTTTAAAAGCTTAGTATATTAAAAATAAGTGTATATTAAAAGTTTACTTAAGGGAGTTCCCTGGTGATTTCAGTGGCTAAGACTCTGAGCTCCCAGTGCCGGGGGCTCAGGTTTGACCCCTGGTCAGGGAACTAGATCCCACATGCTGCAACGAAGACCTGGCACAACCACATGAATAAATATTTTTTTTGTTTACTTTAGGTGTGACAATTAAAAAAAGAATTTATAGTGCCCCTGGATTGTTGAATCTCCTGAGGATTCTTGACTGAATCCTGCAGTTGAAAGATCTGATGTTTTATTGTGTTTACATGGACATTTTAACACAATTCTGCTGTTAATTTTCCAGCTGTGGATTTCTTCAACCAGATCAACATGTTATATGGAACTATCACAGAATTCTGCACTGAAGCAAGCTGTCCAGTAATGTCTGCAGGTCCAAGGTACTTATACTGGCTATTATATAGGTATTTGAATTACTAAATAAAGCTAATCACCAATTGATATAAATTAAATAGTACAGACTTGTTGTTTTTCTTGCCTGTTCACTTGTGAAAACAAAAGCTTACCTTTAACCTTTTAGTTATTAAATACTTTGATATGTATTTCCCAGTGTTTTGATTTTTTATAATTGCATTGTAGTAAGTATGAATGTTCTGGAGAAGGCAATGGCACCCCACTCCAGTACTTGTGCCTGGAAAATCCCATGGATGGAGGAGCCTGGTGGGCTGCAGTCCATGGGGTCGCTAAGAGTCGGACACGACTGAGCGACTTCCCTTTCACTTTTCACTTTCATGCATTGGAGAAGGAAATGGCAACCCACTCCAGTGTTCTTGCCTGGAGAATCCCAGGGACGGGGGAGCCTGGTGGGCTGCCGTCTATGGGGTTGCACAGAGTCGGACACGACTGAAGTGACTTAGCAGCAGCAGCAAGTATGAATATTCAGTAGGATCGAAAGTAAAGAAATTTAGGTTTATTTTGCTTTTGCAAAAGTAATTTTTTCAATTTTGTTAAATTTATGGTTTTGTTTGTTTTTTAAATTAATTTCTTAGAATTTTTAGTTGACCTTTAATATTTGATTGTTTTCCTTGTGTTTATTTGATATTAATTACTTCCGAGTTGTGCTGCTTTAGTTACCTGGCTTAAAGATGCTAGATTAAAATTTCCTGACTAATAAATTTCTAGAAATATTGACAAAGAGGTAGAACCCTTTATCACCCACAAGATTAAGATGTATAGAATTAATGTTTTAGTATCCTTCCAGTCTTTTTTCCTATAGCAATTGATTGCTTTTATGTGATAACAGATGGTATTAAGAGATTTACCTCTTGGGAAAAAATAGTCCTTTCCGAATTTGCTATTGTTTTTACATAAAGGTAAAAAAGGTCCCCAGTGAATTTGAGTTCTGTGTTTATTACATTATTTTAGGAGAGATGTTTTTTGTTTTGTGAAGTATTGTTTTAGTCCTCAAATTTCCTATCTTTGGCTTAAATGATTCATAAAGTGAAGTTTTATTAATCATTCTAGCTTAGCAAAGGTGAGGTAGAAAAAGATGCATGCATAAGATTTATTCTTTAGAACCCTCTCAAAAAAACAGGGTTTTGTAATCTTGGCTCTATTGATAATTACATAATGGTCAACAAGCTCAGAATATGGAGGATCCACCAGCACCTTACCCACTCCTCAGCACCCTCTGTCTAACTGACAGGAACTCAGTTCCTTGGCCTTTCTCAGGGCTGTGTTGTAAAACAAATCCTGGCACAGCCAGCTGCCATACTATCTTTTTCTTTTCCATCATATTTCAGAATATTGTGTAAGTTGAGTCGGCCCTGCATATGCATGGTCCCTCTGCATCTGTGGATTCAACCAACTGTGGATCGTAGTATTTACTATTGAAAAATATCTGTATAAGTGGACCTGTGTGGTTCAAACCCATGTTGTTTAAGGGTCAGCTGTCTTTCTGCAGGGAACTCCCAAGTAATCTTCAGTAGAACTTTGGTTAATTTGCTAAAATTGTGTGTGTGTGTGCGTGCGTGAACACACTTAACTACATAGACATACTGTGAACCTACTATGATTATAAGTTGCAACATGTATTTTAAAACTTTATTACTAAAACTTTTTTCTCTCCAGATATGAATATCATTGGGCAGATGGTACTAATATTAAAAAGCCAATCAAATGTTCTGCACCAAAATACATTGACTATTTGATGACTTGGGTTCAGGATCAACTTGATGATGAAACTCTTTTTCCTTCTAAAATTGGTGAGTTAATGTTGTAGAACTAATACTCTTTTTAAATGATAAATGTGTTATGTTCTTTTTAATGCTCTATTAGTGTAACAAAATCTAATAAAGACTGCCAGATTTCTCTACAGAAAGGTTATAGACGTGTACTCCTTCCAGCCATGTTTGTGTCTGCCTGTGTTTCTTCGTCAGTACTAGTTGCCTCTCAGTGTTTCTTTTCTAAAATGGGTAAATGAATTTCTAGTATAATGTTCATTTTACAATATTGAAAAGATCGAGCATTTTTTGGTTTATTGATCATTGTGTGTTTTCTGTTTATACCCTTTTTCTGTTTCTTTATGTTAAGGCTATATTAGATCTTTGTCGTGCATGTTGTGTTTTTCTTTAGGTTGCCTTATTGACTTATTTTGTTTATGAGGGGTTTTTGGCTATGTATGTTATTTTGACCTATTAATCTTTGCCTTTATGATGATTGGATTTTAATACAATGATCAGAAGGAACTTTCCTACTTAAAGATAATAAAAATATTTGTCGATGCTTTTATTTAGTACTTTTGTGGTTTTGTTTTTAAATCTTTGTTCTGTCAGGAGTTTTTTCCCAATTATAAATGCTAGTCAGTTTGTCCGGTACCATTTATCAAATACATGTGTCTTTTATCCCCTAATTTTCGTGTGTGTACAGCAAATTGACATATGTTTTGGAGTCTTTTAATGTCTTTATTCTTACAGAAATTCCACACTGTTTTAATTACCATGGCCATGCATCTTTGAACATCTTGTAGGGCTAGTCTCTCTTCCTTGCTCTTCTTTTTCAGAATGCGCACGGCTATTCTGGAAAGTTTGTTCTTCCAAAGAATTTATAAACATTTTGTCAAGGTAAAAAGAAGACCTGTGAGATTTTTATTAAGATTTCATTCAGTTTGTAAATTAATGTAGGGATTCTTGTTCTCTTGACAGTACTGAGTCTTTCCATCCGAGAACAGTCTTTTAATTATTTCTTATTCCCTCTTGGAAAAATTCTGTATTTTACTTTAGTCCTTCAAGTTTCTTAAGTTTATTAATAGGCACTTAATGTTTTTATTGATAATCTGGTTTCTAACTGGTTATTGTTTAGTATATAGGAAAGCTGTTGATGTATCTATGAATTTTATAATTGACCATCAGTTTCTATTTCTTTTGGATTGGTTTTCTTGGGTTTTTAAAGTTTATAGTCACATCAGACTAAGATAATACTAATTTCATCTATTCTTTTCTGACAAATATACTACTTGTGTACTCTTAACTAATTGCAGTAACTAGTACTTTCAGAACAGTGCTGAGTAAAGGTGATGAAGGCAAACATCCTTTTCTTTAATTTCATGTGAGTGCTTCTAGTCTTGCAGCATTAAGCAGAAATCTTACTTTTGGTTAGAGGTTTGTGAATTTTTAAAAATCAAATTGATTGTAGGGTTTTATCAGATGCTCTTCTATTTTCTGTTGTTGATTGTAAGGTTTTCTCTATTTTTTACAGTGTTCCGCTGCAAGAGGTTTTTTTTTTGTTTCTGGATATTTTGATTAAGATTTTGGCATTGATATTCATGGATGTGATTGGTCCTTGTCATTTTCAGTATAGGGTATCTAATGAACAACATATTGTTAGATTCGGTCATGTCTGTTTGGGTTGCTATAACAAAAGTACCAGAGACTGGAGGTCTTATAAGCAATAAAGATGTGTTTCTTAACTTCTGAAGTTTGGAAGTCCAAGATCAGAGGCCAGCACAGTCAGGTTCTGTCATAGGTCCTATTCCTGGTTTACAGATAGCAAGAAAACAGTCTTTTTCTTGTATCCTCACATGGCAGAGAGGGAAATCATCTCTGTTTCTTCCTATAAGGGCACTAATTCTAGCCAAAGGGGCAGAGGCCTTATGGCCTTATCACCCCAAAGGCCCCACCTCTTAATACCATTGTCTAGGGTGTTCGAATTTCAATATGATTTTGAAGGAGGCACAAAGCCTGCAGTGTGGGAGACCTGGGTTTGATCCCTGGGTCGGAAAGATCCTCTGCATTAGGGCATGGCAGTCCACTCCAGTATTCTTGTCTGGAAACTCCCCATGGACAGAGGAGCCTGGTGGGCCACAATCCACGGAGCCGCAAAGAGTTGGACACGACTGAGCGACAAAGTGTGTGCGCGTGCGTGCATACACACACATTCAGAACATGGCAGATTCCTTTCTGAAATCTGACCAGAGGCTTCCAGGAGAAGAATTTATGTCAGGCTGTTGTATTTGGTCTGTTCGCTGTTGGTCAGTTTTTCTGTTCTGTAAAGCCTTTTGTTTCCTTTCTCATAGATCCTTTATTGTGTATTGGCTGTGCTTGAATGTTAAAGTCAGCTTGGGAAGTGCTTAGATTAAAATAAATCACTTGTATTTATTTATCAGAGTCTCCCTCTTAATGGAGGTAAAGAATACTTTTGTCATTATTCTCCTTTCTTCAGCTTCCCAGTTCTTCAATATTTTATCCTAATGTTCTGGAATTATTTCCCCCTTCATTAGACTATTGTCCAGATCTTAACTTATGCCATTATTTATTGTTTTAGACAAAACTTGATTGTTACTCATTTTTAAGCTAATATATCTAGCTTATTAATATTGTTTTAAATAGCAAGGTGCCCATTTGCTAATTCTGAGAGAAAAAGGATTTGACTTAAAAATCCATCTTTTCAATACATGAACATAAGACCAAGTCCAGAAAAACATGTCCATAACCCTCAGAATAATGTGTGAAAATGCACGTTGTTACAAAGACTGGGGATGAGGGGTGGAGGAACACATACATCAGCTTACAAGAGCAAAATACACTAAATTTCAAACTATTAAGGACTGGTTGAAAAGTCAAGAATACAGAGTGCAGGGAAGGAGAAAGTGTTTTAACTTTTGTTTTCTGAAAAATTAGAGAAAGGGCCATGTTCAAGAGCAGTATAGTGTTATCAGGCCAACTGCTGTAGGTTATTGGGAAGCGGTTGCCTTCTTGTATGTTTGTTAACTGTGCTCAGTGCCTATTGTATTGTCTTCTGTGCCTGTTTCCTGAGAAACATTGATCTTGTCAACAAAATTCTCAGGAATGCAGCCAGTCAGATCCGCCCCCCTGCACTGCTTGGAGAGAGATGACTACAATCTCTCCCAGTTCTTTTAGGAGGAGATATTTATTTTCTTTGAAAAATAGGGAGGTGCCATTCTTCCCCTTTATAGAAAATATTATTCCTCTTCCTACACTACAGGGAAATGGAAATAGCACTTAAAAAAATTAAATATAAAGTTGGGGACTCCTAGTCTAAGAAGGAAGACTAGATTTTCAGAGTACTTCAGAAGATAAAATATTTATTTGTAGACAGTAGATAACTGACTCAAGGTGTGCCTGTTTCTTTTGCTTGGGAAAGTTTCCAGTCCTGGTGGAGCATGTGTGTGTGTGTGTGTGTGTGTGTAAAAATCTTTTTAGAGTTATAAATTGCCAAAAGTAAAAATTTTCTATTTATAGTCTAAACTGTAAATAGAACTTCCTGGGAGTTCCCTAGCAGTCCAGTGGTTAAAACACGCTTGCAATGCAGGGGGTTCGAGTTCGATCCCTGACTGGGGAGCTAAGATTCCCAACAGGCTGCATGACAGGGCCAAAAAAAACAAGAAACAAACAAACTTGTTGCCGTTAATTTTAGGGAGAAATTCTCCAGTATTAAACAAGTAAAATTCAACTTTGATTCAGCGTCATCTTCCATAACCTGTCACTTGTGCCTGCTGTTCTAAGGCAGTCAGCAAAAGTGTGGTATGAGGATACCTCACATACTTAGGTTTGGGTGGTTTTTTCCCTTGCCTTTTTGAAAAGTATATATATGGATAGAAGCTTGTATTTGTGAATTTGTGTATTGGAGATGTTCATGGCATTGTCTAAATTTTTCTGCCATTTATTTTCCTCTTACTGATAAAAGACTGATTGAGACATATATATATTACAGGTGTCCCGTTTCCTAAAAACTTTATGTCTGTGGCAAAGACCATTCTAAAGCGTTTGTTCAGGGTTTATGCCCATATTTATCACCAGCACTTTGATTCTGTAATGCAGCTTCAGGAGGAAGCCCACCTCAACACCTCCTTTAAGCACTTTATTTTCTTCGTTCAGGTAAGTTGAATTGCATTGAATTTGGTGTGTCCTTTGACATGGACGTATTTGAATTGGTAATTAATAAAGAGTATTTATAGTGTCTTATTTATAGATATAGAGGTAAGCATGCAGTTCTCCTGTTTTATTCCCTTTTTCTTGTTTATATCTTTGATGTACATAACAGAATAGAAGGCATCACCCCCATTTGGGGCCTTTTGCCTCTGGAGAGACCTGCCCCGGTCTCTGATTGGAATATGACATGAAGCACCAAGCACCCAGGGAAGCTTGTCAGCACCCTCATGTCCCATTGCCACTGCTGAATAAAGGGATGCCATGGGAAAAACATCTGGGGTTGTGTCGTTTCATGAGATGTCTATGCCTGGAGGAGAAACTTTTGGAAGAAACTCGTTAGCTACTATCTTAAGTTTCCAGAAGTCTACTTCAGGCTGAATCTTACAAAGTTAGCAGCTAGAATGTCACAAAGAACCACCCCTTCAGAGGTGTGGCCTATTTCCCTATGGGCCGTTAGTTGGGATTAGAACTTTTTAAAGTCAAAATAATTCACATTGTTTGAAAAAAATGATCAAAGAATAGGGACTCCTTAGCCTAACTTTAGAAATATATAATTCTTTATGCAAATATAAATATATCTTTCTATAGATATTTTGATGGGAAAACCAGTAGCTTTTACAGTAGATACTATATATCCAATTCTGTGTACCACAAAGAAGAGAATGTCCCATGCTTTCTTCTTTGTCTTTCTTAGAGATTGTCGCCTGCCATAGATAGTACGTAGATGTAGGTATGGAGGCCACTATCTGTTAAGTCCCTTGTATTTTAAAATAGGGAGTAAAAATGATCCTATTTTAAAATATTCATAGATTATTTCATCATTCTTTTGGATTTCAGAAAGCTAGAGTTGGGAATCCTTTCTCTGAATGACACAGAGTTTTAATTTTAGATCTTTTTTTAAATTTTATTTTTCTTCTTTTTTTAGGAGTTTAATCTGATTGATAGGCGTGAGTTGGCACCTCTTCAGGAATTAATTGAGAAGCTTGGATCAAAAGACAGATAAATTTTTCTCTGGAACAGTTACCTTCTTGCTTCATCTACTGCTAGAACTATCTCATTGCTTTCTGTTATAGACTAGTGATACAGACTTTAAGACAGGATAAAAAGACACCAGTAGTCTGTGTCTACTGATAAAATTGTCCCAAAGGTAGGTTGGCCTAATACCTTCAGAGAGGAAAATTCAGGACATGGCTGAATTTGAGGCACTGTATGATCACTGCTGTTACTACCACAGAGTCATTTTTGATTGTAGTATATGAGGACTAACTTGTAGTTTATTAGTTTACATATTCATTTACTGAAGAAGATGACTGAAGTCTGATTCAGGTAACAGCATGATGGATATAAAAAATTTCTACCAATAATTTGTTAACAAGCTTCCAGAACAAATTTCCTAATAATGCAATCAGATCAGTTTTATTCTGCCTTTATTTTACAAATAGAAGAGGCATTTTGAAATTAGATTAAAAATGTTTGTGTCACTTGGGGATAACCTTTTAGTTTGAAGTTTGTATGCTCATGTTTTTATAGGTTATATACATGTATTTTTTTTCAAAATCCATAATTGCAGTTTAAATCATCATAAGACATGGTATGGGAGCAACCAGAGTTATTTCTAAAATGACTTTATTTTTTAATCTTTATTTGGGATTTTATTCACAGCCTATCTGGATTTTTAGTGTGTATCAAAGAATTTTTTTAAGGCATCTAAGAATTAATTGTCTTGCAGATTTTTATTTTGAAAAGCTTCATTCAGATTAATTTTAATATGTAGGTTTTGGCTGAGAAAAGGAAGACTTCCAAAAAAATTACAACAAATTTGGGTCTCAAAAACCATTATTTTCATTCATGTTTTTGGTTTCAGAGGCCTTGAAATTTGGATAGGAGAATAGAAGAAAGTACTCAAGAGTATTTGATTATTTTGTTTTGAGTTTTCCTTAAAATAGAAACTACTTCTGTGTATTTTCATTGTGTCTTGAGACTTAGTTAAGAGTAGTATAGAAATGCATGAACTTTATCCCAGTAAGGTTAAAACATAAGGAAAACCATAGTAAAAAAACCTTAAAGGTATGCACATTTTATAACCCAGCTAAAAGTTTGGTGTGCTACGTGTTCTTTAATGTGTGTGTGTGTGTTGGGGGTAGGGGGGTATATGTTTAAAGGAGACAAAAATGGGATAAGTAAAAACAACTTCATTCTGTTAATAGTCAAAGGATGGATTGGCATTTTATTCTGTTTTAATTGTTTTTGTATCAAAACTTGAAATTATTCTGTTGGGGTAAAAAGAATCTCCTTTAGTGAAGAAAAGATCTAATTTTCATTAGATTTTTCAGATCTAGACTGTTTGAAGTGTATTGAGGCACACATATTACTAAAGACTTGCCAGACTGGCAACACTTGAAATTCATCAACATTTGTTTCAGAGCTATGATTTTTTGCAAAGTACTCACCATGTTCCTTGATACCTTTGGTTAAGGTTAAATTTGAAAGTTTTTTTGTTATTTATTTTTATTATTCTACTAGATTGTAAAGAAAAAATGACTTAGAAACTCCATTTTTGTAATAACTCAATTTCAGTAAATTCTTAAATATGTATAGAATTTTAAAGGAAACAAAACATTTTATCTGATTTAGGCTGAAACCATACATCGTTGTTTTGGGAAATAGTGGGGAAATCCCTTATTTTAAAAAGTCCTCTATGAAACATTCCATAATCCTCATTTTAAGATTATCCAAAAGAACCATCAGGCATTCTGTATGTTTATGTTGATCATTTCCAAACACGAAGGTTTTTAGAATGTTAGGATGTTACTGCCTCTTGACTTTGAACATTGTTGGCTTTAATTAAGTCTGCTAGGAATGAAATATTTCTCAAGATTATATTTTTATCATTTCTAATATTTCAAGTATCATCAAATAAAAGTGTTCTTACTTTCTTTCATTTATTTTCAGTGGTAGAAATCCTCCCTCTCTTCATGACTTAGAGCCCTAAAACTAAGCAACTAAAGTAACAATAGTAGAGACAGCTTAATAATGGGACATAAATTTCAAAGTTTGTTGGTAATTAAGAATTCAGGTAATTCAAAATGTCCCTTTTTAAAAAAAAATAAAAGCAATACCAAAAAAAAAAAGCATTCCCAGTTAATCTGGCTTAACCAACAGTGCAACCAAACATTAGTGTTAACATTATTTACATCCAAGGCCAGGGAGTGAACAGGAGAGATGGAGCAAAGGGCAGAGAACATGGAGAAGAGAGCACCTTCTTGGCTTGGCTGGAAGGCCAGCCTTTGATTAAAGTTGGAAGGAGTCAGTCTTTCTTTGACTCCTCTCGATCTTGATTTATCTCCCTGAGTAACACTCACTCCCCTGGCTCCTCCTAATCAGAAGTCCTCTCTCAGTGTCTCATCACTGCTCTTCACACCCGACTAAAATCATGGTTGGCTAGTACTTGCTGAATTATGCAGTTAATCCTATGGTGCTTTAATTTCCAGGCCTTTAAAAAAACAACTTTTGGACAGTGATGTGCAGATTTTTGTTTAAATAGTGAAACTTCCTTGTACTACAGTTTTTGTATTGACAACCAAATGGCTCCTTTATTCTTTGCCAAACTGTGAAAAAAGTGGTTTTCAGTAGGCTGCCAGTTAACAAAGTATTTCCTTTCGTCTTAAGACCTGTAGATCCTTAGCTCATGTAGCTGCCTACTTGAGAAATGCACATCTGTATTCATCGTGACATTGATAACAGCAAAAGGAAAGTTTTTCTAGTAGAGCAGAGGCAAGAGGAGCAGTCCTGGTGGTGACGTTGATTTTTCAAATATTTTTGCGATTTCATGATAATGCTGTTTGGCCCTCTGTCTGAGCAGTGAGGTCACATTAGAAGTGGAGAAGCTTCTGAACATAACATCATTACCTCATACGCATAAACAAACCACTCCCAAAGAGTGTAAGTCCTAGACATTTGTTTCTAAGCAGCTTCAGTCATGCTGCTGGTGTCACCTTTGCCTGACTGTAGGAGTCTGTCTCTGCTTTCTGTAGAATTCTGGCCTGAAAAGACTAGCTGGGACACCAAACTAAGCAGCTTCAACAGGGACATTATTTCCTCCTAATACCACTTCAGTAACTGGTTCAGGACTTGGTTTTAAACTATTGTACAATTCTGGCAAAGAGGGAAAATAGTAGGTCTTCAGTCTTCCTGTGCTTTTGCATTAGATTTTGATATTTCAGACTGTAATGGGCTTTGGGGGATGATATTATCTGTGGTAGCAGTAATTTTACTGAAGCAACTGCATTGAAATTCACTTGGGTTTTCTCTCATCAGATTCTGTTTCAAACAAGTATTCTGTAAATCCGAATGGATTACCAGTGTGCTATAGATTTATTATAGGACAACATTCTATGTTTGGTCTACATTGAAAATAACTTGCTTAAGTTAGTCTTGATTATCTAAAATATTTTTAAATGTTCTTTACATGAAAATTTATTTTGTATTTTTAAACCTTTAGGGGCTTTTATCTATTTTTCTAAGTCGGTTAACTGTACTTTTTAAAAAAAGTGTTTTGTATCTACTTTTGTAACTTCATCAGAATAAAATATATTGAAAGAAAGAAAGGACTGATGAAAGTATGTCTCAACACATTTGTTTCTATTTAACTGTGAAACTTGAATTTTGCAGGGTCTGTGGAAGGTTATCTTGGCTTATCATTTAGGAGTGAAAATGTTTTCTTAACTCTTAGAAGAAAGGGAAGTTCCTAAGTGAACTAAATGTATTATAATACCAGGGCCCCACCCCCAAGAAACAAAGTGTGCCTTGGGATGCAGTGGCTAAAACCCATCCCAGACAAAAAATAAGTTTTCTCCTTACCACACTGGACAAGCTCTTGACCTCTTTTATACATTGCTGATTATGAGATTGAGAAAAGGGAAGAGAAAGACTAGACTCATTAATTTTCTGACCTTGAAAGGAGTACTCAGCATATCTGTAAGATACCCCCCCACACCCTAAACAGCCAGTTTTCATTATCATAGGAGAAATACTAGTTATTCTTAGAGGTTCAAATTACAGATGCCTAATTTTAGGTCTGTTTAATATAGCATTGCTACAATTGTTTTGACCTATTGCAAAATTCAGACTTAAATTGAAGAAAGTAGAGAAAACTACTTGGCCATTCAGGTATGACCTGAATCAAATCCCTTATGATTATGCAGTAGAAGTGACAAGTAGATTCAAGAGAGTAGATCTGGTGGACAGAGTGCCTGACAGGAGGCAGTGACCAAAACCATCCCACCAAAAAGAAATACAAGAAGGCAAAGTGGTTGTCTGAGGAGGCTTCACAAATAGCTGTGGAAAGAACAAAAGGAAAAAGCCAGGGAGAAAGGGAAAGATATAGCCAAATGAATACAGTGTTTCAGAGGATAGCAAGGAGAGATAAGAAGGCCTTCCTCAATGAAAAATGGAAAGAAGAAAACAATAGACTGGGAAAGACTAGAGATCTAGTCAAGAAAATTGGAGATATCAAGGGAACATTTCTTGCAAGGGTGGGCACAGTAAAAGACAGAAATGGGAAGGACCTAACAGAAGTAGAGAGGCTTCCCTGGTGGCTCGGGCAGTAAAGAATTCACCTGCAATGCAGGAGACTTGGGTTCGACCCCCGAATTGGGAAGATCCCTTGGAGGAGGGCATGGCAACCCACTCCAGTATTCTTGCCTGGAGAATCCCCAAGGACAGAGGACCCTGGTGCACTACAGTCCATGGGTCGCAAAGAGTTGGACAGGACTGAGCGACTAAGCACAGCACAACAGAAGCAGAAGAGATTAAGAAGAGGTAGCAAGAATACACGGAAGAATATACAAAAAAGGTCTTAATGACCTGAATAGCCATGATGGTGCAGTGAGTCAGAGCCAGACATCCTGGAGTGTGAAATCAAGGGGGCATTAGGAAAGCTTGACTACAAAAAAGCCAGTGGAGGTGACAGAATTCCAGCTGAGCTATTTCAAATCCTAAAAGATGGTGCTGTTAAAGTGCTGCACTCAATATGTCAGCAAATTTGGAAAATTCAGCAGTGGCCAGAGGACTGGAAATGGTCAGTTCTTACTCCATTCCCAGAGAAGGGTAATGCCAGAGAGTGTTCAAACTATTGAAAAGTACTCGCTCCACATGCTTAACAAGATCATCCTCAAAATCCTTCAAGGTAGTCTTCAGCAGTATGTGAACCAAGAAATTTCAGATGTACAAGCTGGGTTTAGAAAATTGCCAACATTGGTTGGATCATAGAGAAAGCAAGGAAATTTCAGCAAAACATCTGCTTCATTGACTATGCCAAAACCTTTGGCTGTGTGAATCACAACGAACTGGAAAATTCTTAAAGAGATGGGAGTACCAGACCATCTTACCTGTCTCTTAAGAAACCAGTATGCAGGTCAAAAAGCAGCAATTAGAACCTTACGTGGAACAACTGATTCAAAACGGGGAAAGGAGTACAAGGGTTTATATTGTCACCCTTTTTATTTAACTTATACCCAGAGTACATCATACAAAATGCCAGGCTGGATGTATCACAAACTGGAATCAAGATTGCCAGGAGAAATATCAGCAACCTCAGATACACAGATGATAGCACTCTAATGGCAGAAAGTGAAGAGGAACTAATGAGCCTCTTGATGAAGGTAATAGAGTAAAAAAGATGGCTTAAAACTCATTCAAAAAACTGAGATCATGGCATCTGTCCCATTACTTTATGGCAAATAGAAGGGGGAAATGTGGAAGCAGTGGCAGATCTTATTTTCTTGGGCTTCAAAATCATTGTGGATGGTGACTGCAGCCATGAAATTAAAAGATGCTTGCTCCTTGGAAGGAAAGCTATGACAAATCTAGACGGTGTATTAAAAAACAAAGACATCACTTTGCCAACTAAGGTCCGTATAGTCATAGTCATGGTTTTTCCAGTAGTCATGTACGGATGAGAGAATTGGACCATAAAGAAGCCTGATTGTGGAAGAATTGATGGGTTCGAATTGTGGTGCTGGAGAAGACTCTTGAGAGTCCCTTGGACAGAAAGGAGATCAAACCAGTCAACCCTAAAGGAAATTAACCCTGAGTATTCATTTAAAGCTGAATGATGCTGAAGCTAAGCTCTAATACTTTGGCTACCTGAGGGAAGGGCCGACTCACTGAAAAAGTCAGGTAGCTCTCTGGAGAAGACAAAACTGGAACTGCCTTAAAAGATGGGTGGTTACAACATAACAATTTTTGCACGGTTTGTATAGGGAAGTGAAGCAGTCCAATATCAGTGAAGGATATATTTCAATTGGACAGGTAGAGTAGAGGGAAGTCAAATGAAAGAACTCGGGTTTTTTTCTTGTAGGTGATGACTCTGAAGGATTTTAATTAAGCAAATAATGGACAAGTTTTCATTTCAGATGGCTCCAACAGCAGTTCCAAAAACTGAGGGTAGGAGGAAGATACTAAAGCAGATAGTCCAAAATAACCACTTCCCAGGTGATCCAGGGGTTAAGGACTTGCTTTCTAATGTAGGGAACATAAGTTCAATCCCTTGTCAGGGAACTAAGATCCCAGTTGCCATAGGCCAGCTAAGCTTGTGGCCTCGTGGGCCATGACTACTGTCCCTGCATGCTCCGCGGCAAGAGAGATCCGCAGGCTACGCTGAAGACCCAGCACAGCCAGGGGCGGGGGGAAAAAGCGAGCCACTGTTAAGTTATGGGGTGAAGACTGTTGGAGCAAAAGTACTGATTTTCAGTAAAGGAAACAAGGAATTTTGCAAATGCAGTTCAGTGAATTTAACACGGGTCTCTTAGTTAAAAATAACTAAACCAATTAAAATTACTTTAGTGTTCAGTTCTGGCTCTGCTTGTTTCCAGTTGCACAAACGATGTCAAACGTGTCTCTTCTCAGCTCTCCTTTCTTCTGTGTCTGCTTCATTTCCACTGTGGCACTACCCACATGGTTACAAAGATGGTCCCCAAGAGTACACCTTCTACCAGTTTAGCAATACAGGTGCAAATGATCCTTTATTTTCCTTAGTTCCCAAAAGTCTCTAGACCAATTCTGATTGGTCTGGCTCAGATCATGTGACCAACTCTAAGCCAATCCCTAAATCTGATCAACCAGCCTAGGTTATGGGATATGGTCTGCCTCATTGAGACCACCCTGTTTTGCGTATCAGAGAGGTGATTCTCCACTATACTCTGGAAGAAATATCTTTGGCAATTTAGTTACATCTCTGAAGAAAAATTGAAAGTTTGTAAATTATCCCTAATCTCACCAACCCTTATTGTTAAAAGAATCAAGCAAAGAAAAAAAATAAAAAAAGTGAGACTATTAATAGTAATGCAAAGGAGAAACTGGGGCTTCCCAGCTGGCTCTGGTAAAGAATTTGCCTGCCAAATGCTGAAGCTGCGCACGACATGGGTTCAATCTCCGAGTCAGGGAGATCCCCTGGAGGAAATACTGGCAACCCACTCCAGTATTCTTGCCTGGGAAATCCCACGGATAGAGGAGCCCGGAAGGTTACAGTCCATGGGGTTGCAAAGAGTTGGATGCAACTGAGCATTAGCACTGATGAAAGGAAAAATTATGAGGATCAAAATAGTAAAAAAAAAAACAAACAAAATTCAACAGTAAATTTTAAAAATCTAATTGCCTTTATTGACTTTTAATTCAGGCAGCATCTCATCTAGCCAGTAAAGGGGAGTTCCAAAGGGCTACAGAAATGAGAAGGCTTAAAAGGCAAGTAAAAAGGTTATTTCAGGCTTAGGCAACCTACCTACAGGAGACAAAAGGTTTCTCTGTGACAGATTATCTTATTGGTGCTGAACAGAATATGACTGATCAGAAGACAAGGCTTGAACTGACTTTAAAAGATAAGTTGGTTACCACATAAGCCATCTTGCACAATTTGCATAGGGAGGTACAAGCAGTCCAGTAATAATGAAGGCTATATTTCAGTTGAGAAGGCTAAGTGCCGAAGAATTGATGCTTTCGAATTTTGGTGCTGTAGAAGACTTGAGAGTCCCGTGGACAGCTAGGAAATCAAACTAGTCAATCCTAAAGGAATAAACCCTGAATATTCATTGGAAGGACTGATGCTGAAGCTGAAGCTCTGATACTTTGGCCACTTGATGTGAAGAGCCGAGTCATTGGAAAAGACCCTGATGCTGGGAAATATTGAGGGCAGGAGGAGAAGCGGGTGACAGAGGATGAGATGGTTGGATGGCATCATTGACACAATGGACATGAGTTTGGGCAAACCCTTGGAGAGAGTGAAGGACAAGGAAGCCTGGCATGCTGCAGTCCATGGGGTTTCAAAGGATTGGACATGACTTAGTGATCAGACAACAACAAGTAAGGAGAACACAATATCTCCCCAAGAGCAAAAGTGGAGAAATTTTAAGCTAAGGTTATATGCACATTCATGAAGGGGCTTGGCCAAGGAGAATTCAGTCTAGAACCGGGGCAAAAGTTGCCAAAGTTTTAGTTAATTCAAGTCAGGAGGGTCAGGAAAGGTCAATATTATTCCTTAGCTTCCAGTTGATCTGTTGGTTGAGCTTTCCAGGGAATGGGAGTGGTGTTTGAATTTTGCAAAACAACTCAAAAGAGTTTGCCAGGCTATCCCAAGTCTGTGGCTCAAGTGGCTCTTCTGCTGAGCCACTTCCTGCAGGCACCTTAAATTCAGGGATATCCAAAACTGAGTTAGTCGAACCCCAAACCTAGTCCTCCTCTACCCATTTCACTGTCCAAGCCAGAAACCTGAGAGTCATCCCTGACGCCTTCATCGCCTCTCCCGCCAATACGGTCTCCCAGTCCATTCATTCACCTCCCAGGTGTCTGAGTCCACTCCTCCCATTCCTGCTGCTGTTCAGGCCTTTAGTCTCTGGACCACTGCGACTGTCCCTGCTCTTCGCAGGGGCCAGTGATCTTTCTAAAGCCCAAATCTGAAAACGACTCCCCTGCCTAAAATCCTCCCCCGGGTCCCCCATGGAGCGAGAAGTCGAAGCTCCTCCGTTTAGCAGCAGGTTTTCTGGTGGAGAGTAGGAATAGGGGCGTTCCACCTATGGCACCAGGGTCCTTGTGGCGAGGGAAAGTCCGAGCACCGGCTTCTAGGCCGAGGCGGAAGGACCCACTGGGGGCGAGGGCTGGGAGGCAGAGGAAGCCAGGTGGGAGGGCAGACGGCGGGGCCCTGGGCGTCCTGGGCGTGCGTGGCGGCTCGCGGCCTCCGGACAGCAGAGGGCGGCGTCGCCCGTGGCGGCGGCGGCTCTGGTCCCGGACTCCGCGTCTTTCGGGCGACGCGGCGACCTCGGACGGCGGGCCGCGTCGGCCGGGCATGGCGGCGTGGAGCCCGGCCGCGGCAGTGCCTCTGCTTCGCGGAACCCGCCGGGTGAGCGCGGACGGGGACCGAGCCACTCTCCCCGGGGCAGGAACTGCCCTGGGACCGCGGGGCGGACCGGGTGTGGAGAGACGGCCTGCGGAGGGCGACGCACCGGGCCAGGGGCTTCGCCTCCCTTTCTCTCATTCATTGATTCGCTGCTTCATTCATTCAGTGGCCCCGGCCACGGGTACTGAGAGAAGTGTCAGGCCCGGCGCGTGCTGGGGGAGCTCCCCAACGGGGTGGGGGTTGAGGCCGAGGGGAACGGATGCATAAATAGTCGTAATACCGCAGGCACGGAAAAAGCAATGTTGCTTTACCGAACCGAAGACATGGAGTCAGAGCCTGGAGTCGCGGCGTGCGTGCTAGTTCCTGTGACTGAGTCAGGGCTCCGGAACGTCCTCCTGGCTTCTGTGACCTTGACCCTTTCCACATCTCACACTCCTGGAGTAGGGAGCCAGTAGAGGGCACCCACCATACGCTCTCCTAATTTTCTGTCCCCGTTGCTGATTCATTCTCCCTTCACTCCATCCATTTCTTTTGCTTTCCTCTCACATTCCTCCTTCTCTTGGACCTGCCTCCCCCAAGCATGAAGGGCACTGCTGCTGTGACTTTCATTCTGTACAGTCGACATTCCAGGGGTTTTGTCAGTAGAATGCTGGTTTAAAGGCCGCTGCCTGCAGATCAGCAGAGATGAGGGAAAGACTTTTCCCAAGGAAGTCATAGTGCTAACCCCACTCTCACCCTTTAGTGACCGCTGCGCTGCCTGCCACCTGGCTACCCTCTGCCTTTGCCCCCACCCCCACCTCCAGGGCACTGTTTTCAGAGGAGGTCTCCCGTCCACCCAGCCTTACCCAGGTCCACAACATAAGCTTCTGTCCCTCTGAACAGCACTCAGTCTCCCTCCAGATCTTTCTCCTGACCTGCGTTTTCAGCTGCCTGCTAGAATCAGGACTTCTTTGCGGGTACCTGGTACATATGCCCGTTTTCTCTGGTGGCTCAGCCGGTAAACAATGCGTCTGCAATGCGGGAAACCTGGCTTCGATCCCTGGGTTGGGAAGATCCCCTGGAGGAGAGCATGGCAACCCACTCCAGTATTCTTGCCTGGAGAATCTTCAAGGCCAGAGGAGCCTGGCTGGCTACAGTCCATGGGGTCGCAGAGAGTCAGACACGACTGAGCAACTGACCACACAGTACATATGCCCTGAATTGTGTGGATTTTCACCCCTGCTCATTCATTCATTCATCCATCACTAAAGTTCTTCTGGGGGCCTGCCCTGGTTCAGTTCTGGAAGACTGCAATAGCAGGACAGACCCATGTCTTGGCCTCTAAGACCAATTGGTGAAAGAGTCAGTGCACAGGGTATTTTAAAGAAGGTGCTCTGAGGTTCTATAACACAGGACCCTGCTCTAGGCCATCAGAAAAGGCCTGAGGATGGGCAAGACTGAGGGGGTGAAGGGATGGTACCTTCAGCACCAGCATGTGAACAGCACTCCACCCACCATCCTCCTCCAGCCAGGGAGCCTGGTACTATTCCCTTTTTAAGGATACTCGTATCTGGGAATCTTTCCTGACTTGCTTCAAAAGGCATTGTTACATTGGCATCAAGAAGCCTGTGTAACAAGTCCAAAATCTTTACTCTGACACTGAAGCCCTGCCATACTCTATTTTCTTTTTTTCAGTATTTGTTTTTACTTATTTGTTTGGCTGCACTGGGTCTTAGCTGAAGCATGCAGAATTTTTTTTATCTTTGTTGCAGCATACAGGAGTTTTAGTTGCAGCATGCAAACTCTTAGTTGCTGCATGTGGGATCTAGTTCCCAGGCCCCCTCCATTGGGAGTGCAGAGTCTTAGCCACTGGATCTCCAGGCAAGTCCCTGCCATGCTATTTTCAGTCTCTCTTTTCAGCATGTGCTTAACCTAGCCAAGGGGCTGCTGACATGATTTTCTGCATCTTCATCCCTAAGGGTTGAGACACATTCCCATCAGAAGCACTGGCTCCTTAGGGTAGTCACTGGGGGAGGGAAGAATGTTACTTCCAATGGTAAAAAATCTAAAAATGTTCCTCTTTCAGGTCCTTCCATAGAATTCTGTTTCTTCTTTCCAGTAAGAATTGCAGAGAATAGCTGCCTTATTGAGCAGTAGGTCACAGGGTTATACCCCACTGGAGAGAATATGGAATGTTAATCAGGCCTAAAGGGTGGGTGCTATTTGGTCCCATTAGTACATGGTCAGTGGCATGCTTGCCCAAGCAGGGCATGCCTGGCCTCTCCGGGTCTGCATCTTACTAAGGGATCCAACCTTGGGCATGTCACTTGGTGCTTCAGGCACCTCACTAAAACTGTCTTCATGATAGTGTCTCACTATCATGAGGAATAAATATCTGTTGAATGAACTTAGGGAAATTGTTATCTCTGGAGTCCAAGTTAGTTATTTACAATTCCACTCCTCCCTCAAAAAAAGTTTATTCTGCATCCTGGGGAACTTAAATGGGCATCCGATGCCATGCAGTGCCCCCGGTTTAGCCCAGGGTTCTGCCCTGCAGAGGAGGTCAGAGGGGCCTGCACAGTGACTCTCCTCTGTTCTGTGGCAGCTTCCTCTTCTCCACTGGGCCCAGCGCATGTTTGCCTCACAGACCGAGGGGGAGCTCAAAGTGACCCAGATTCTCAAAGAAAAGTTTCCTCGAGCTACAGCTATCAAAGTCACTGACATTTCAGGTAAGGTTTTCTCTCATCTTTCCCACAGAGTTTGGTAGGATTTTACTTGCTGGAGGGGAAGAGGGCAGGGGACTTGGAGGATACCCACCAGCAGTGGCTTCTCAGGATGTATGGATTTTGGCCTCTCCTCCCGGAAATGCAGAGACTTCAGCAGGAACTTCGAGGACTCACGGTTGCCAACCTGGCCCGGCTCATTAGATTCCTCTCAGTCACCGTGGGGCTCAGCTCCAGTCTTCAGTTTGACTTTGAGATGAGCCAGACTTTAATTTTCCCACATTCTTCTGATACCCTAGAATGCCAGAGCTGTAACAGATTCCAGGAAGAATGAGTCCAGAGAGGCCAAAGAACTTGCCTGGCCCTTCACAGGGAGGCGGCGGCAGAATCAGGACCCAGGGAGACTGTCCTGAGCCCAGTGACCAGCCCTAGCCAGGCCCCATCTTTCTCGAATGACCGCTGGGGCCTCAGAAGTTCAGGCTGACTGTGTATTAGGAACAGGCAGGGCAATCAACGTCTGCCCCCATTGGACAGGAGAGATAAGGCCTTTATCCAGACATGCCTGTTGGAAGAGTTGGTGATTCCCACACCCAGACAGTCTTTATCACTCTCCATTGCTCTAGGGCTCACTGGCTTCTCTGAGAACATAACTTTTACAAGGATTAGGAGAAAGTTCAGAGAGTCCTTTTATCCTGGTCACTATAGGAAATGAACCAATCTAAAGATCTGTTAGAATGGCAGGTTGAGTGAGCCCTCTGCAGGGCTCCCAGGGCAATGCTGAGGTCTTGATGTCACCATTCCTGTACCTGCCACAGGCCCAGTTAGGGCAGGGCTGGAACTTGACCTCTGGTCTGGCTCTGCCTAGTCCTGGGTAGAGTGCAGAAAAGGGATCAAAGCTGGGAACTTTGGTTTAGCCAAAGCTTAGTCTCCTAGAACATATAAGTGAAGTCGCTCAGTCGCGTCTGACTCTTTGCGACTCCATGGACTGTAGCCTATCAGGCTCCTCCATCCATGGGATTTTCCAGGCAAGAGTGCTGGAGTGGATTGCCATTTCCTTTTCCAAGGGATCTTCCCGGCCCGGGAATCGAACCCTGGTCTCCTGCATTGCAGGCAGACGCTTTACCGTCTGAGCCACCAGGGAAGCAAAGAAAAGCTTAACAAAGCCTATTGAATGAATGGCACTTTCTTGCTGAATTGTTTCATGCTAGAGCAGCACATTTTATTGTTATCATTCATCAGCCCTAGCTCTCTAGCCACATGGAGACAAAGCTTGGTCTAGGGGTAGATGGGTCCACACAAACTCTGCCTTGAGAGCTGTCCCTTACCTGCCACAGCCCAGGGGGAAACCTTTAATTCAGCTTATAGAGCAGGGGTGCTGGAGAGCCCAACTCTGTGATTAGCACGTGTCCACTGTTTGTTGTAATGCTGTGTCCATATCATTCCGCTTTCTGCTGAAGGATAGCATTCAGATCATCTCTCTCACACTTCCTTATTCCTTTACTTTCAGATACGACTGCACGTGGTTTTCAAATCAGATTTTAATGTGTTTTTGCATTTTTAAAAATACCAATTACTGGTCCTTTGGGAAGTGGGACATTGAAATTCAGTCCCTCCCACCTTCTTCCATGGCATTTGTTGGCTTAATAAAAGGAACTAGTAGGACGATTGACATTTCTTAGGCTTTGCGTGTTTTGTGCCTTATCTTTCCTACCCTGGAAGCAGTAATGCTGGGTACCAGATACAAGTGCTTTGCAGAAGGAAGAGCACATTTGGGATTGAGGCAGCCTGCCAGGAGGAGGCCGGGGTCAGATTGTAAGCCATGGTTGTCTAACAATCTTAGCAGCTTTCTGCTGAATGATGACATTCAGACCTTCTTTGGATTGTGTGGTACTTATTCAAGGACATAAGGAACTGTGGCTGCTGTAACTTAATAACTGAAACACTTTCAAATGACATTTATTTCAGGAGGCTGTGGGGCCATGTATGAAATTAAAATTGAATCAGAAGAATTTAAGGAGAAGAGAACTGTCCAGCAGCACCAGATGGTTAATCAGGTCAGTAGGGGCAGCAGTGCTTCTCTGTCACGTCTCTGCATCTGAAGGGCCTGCGAGTGGAGATGGTATTGCACCACCCATCCTAGGAAAGCATAACGCAGCACCACGTCATGTGAATAGGACTCAGGATCGAGAAAAATATAAACTGAAACTATCTGGGATTGTATTGTAGGCAAATAACGAATGTTATTCAAAATGGAAAACAGGCCACCCAATAGTTATTTTGTATTTCCCTGTATAGTACTACCAAGGTTTACTGTTATTATTGCATATTGAATCGTGTTTGTAAACATAAGACAAAAAAAGATACATGTTCTTGTAGATTTGAAGGTTTCATTTAAGCCTCTTTTAGGACCACTTTACAGGTGGGTAAACTGAGGCATGGCCTGATTGAGAGCTGCTCCAGCTGTCCCAGACCCAATGACAACAGCAGGGGGCTAGAACGTCAGATTTAACTTGATTAAGGCCCAGTGTATTCATTGTCTATTATGCTTATTTCACTTGAAATTTATACCAGCCTTGACCCTTGCACCTGTGTCTGTAAACTAACCCCTCCATCAGTGTGTTTATTGTTCTGGAAAGTTGGACTTTGTAAACTAGTTTAACTTTTGTAAAGCACAGCTCTGGCCATGAAAGTCAAATCCAGGTGTTCCAAACAATTCTTCCAGGCCTTTCCCACCCTTCTTGGCATGGACCCTCCCTCCGGCCCCTGCCCATTGGTCTCTCCATGTTCTGGCCCTTTGCCCAGATCAGACCTCCTGCCTGGGGTGCCCTTCCCTCACTTCTTTGCTGGGCTCAAATGCTGCCTCAGTTTCCTAATTTGTAACAGGGAGAATAACAGGATTTGCCTCTTTGGAGGCATTAGTGGTAAAGTCGTGTAAAGCACTGAGAAGTGTCTGACACACGGTGAGCCCTTCAGAAACGTCAGCTGCCGTCACCATCTTACCTGTAAGCACTGCGAGGAGCCTGCACCAAGTCCAAGGCGCAGGACAGCAATCGCCTCCGCTTGGGAGAATGTCATCTGTATCATCCTGGGCTCAAAGTTTCCTGTGGGCCCCTACTGAACACGTGCCCTCTCTAGTCCCATCCTTGCTGGAGAACCTTGCTTACTTGTCTGTCATTGCCCTAGGAAGCCAACCCTGCAGGCCAGCCCTGCATCTGTTTTCTTTTTTCGCAAATTTTATTTTATATTGGAGCATAGTTGATAGAGGGAAAGGAGAGCTGGCCTGGGTTTGGTTATTATTTTACAGAGAAATTAAATGTTTAATGCCTGAAAGACTTTCCACTTCAGAGAATTCACCTCCTGGTACTGGTGCACTTTTAACCTGGAGCAGCTACACAGCAAGGCCCACCGCCACTGGAGCAGGGTCAGCAGGGGAGGAAGGCCTGAGCCTGACCTCAGGCCTCATTCAGGTCCTGGTGCTGCAGGGACTAAATATCTATTTGATTGTGGTTCCCCATTTACACTTGGGCCCTGACATCATTTGTGGCTTAAACAAACCTCCTAATTTACAACTTTATTTATTCTGATCTGGAGTAAAATTGGGGAATTGGTGCTGATGAGTATGGTTTTATTTTAAAAACTATTTTTACATGAAGCTATATATACTTTTTTCTTTTATTCAAGTAATTTTTAAAAATTTTGGCCATGCTGCTCAGCTTGTGAAATCTCAAGTTCCCCAACCAGGGATTGAACCCAGGCCTCTGTAGTGAAAGTGCTGACTCTTAACTACTAGACCACCAGGGAATTCCCAGTGTGGGTTTTTTTTTTTAATACAATTTTTTTTCATTTATTTATTTTTGGCTAAGCCGGGTCTTCCTTGCTACAAGGGCTTTTCTCTGGTCGTGGAGAGCAGGGGCTATGCTCAGGCTCTGCTGGGAGGGCTTCTCATTGTGGTGGCTTCTCTTGCTGTGCAGCAAGGCTCTAGGGTGCACGGGGTTCAGCAGTTGCAGTTCTCAGGCTCTAGAGCTCAGGCTCAGTAGTTACGGTGTATGGGCTTAGTTGCTCTGCAGCATGTGGGATCTTCCTGGATCAGGGATCAAACCCACATCTCCTGCAAGGGCAGGCAAATTCTTTACCACCGAGCCACCAGGGAAGCCTCCTCAGTGTGGTTTTAAAGAATAGCTGTTCTTTGCTCAAAGAGCAAAACACATGGAGCAGCCTAAAGCTCTTCACTGGGGCAGCCTGAAAAGTTAGAATGCATGTAATGGAACACTATGCCGATACCGAAAAGAAAGAGGGTGTGCCTTATGCCTGATATGGAAAGACCCTGCGTTAGGGAAAGATGCAGAGTGTGGAACGGTGTGTTTGACATGCCATCATTTGTGTTTCAGAAAGGTAGCAGGGTGGAATATATATTCGTATTAGCTTGAATATGCATTTTTAAAATTCTCACAAACATACACATGCAAGTAACAACAGTTTTATATTTGGGAGGGAGGTGGAAACGGGGACAGCTGTGGGAGGGAGACTTCAGAACATGCCTTTTTTATGCCTTTTGATTTTTGACTGAACTTAGTGATTCCAAAAAAAAAGGTGAAGATTGTTTAAAGAAAGTGTGTGTGCAAAGTGTCCTACAGAGATAAAGCTATTAATATATAAAAATATTCCAGTAGAGACTTACTGTAATCAGTGTCAAATACAAAACAATGATGATGCTCTTCTGCTTCCTTAGGCACTAAAAGAAGAAATCAAAGGTATGCATGGATTGCGGATATTTACCTCTGTCCCCAAACACTGACCATACCCTGGCTGCGTTGATGCTACTGCTAAAACTTTGGATGACTCTTCCTACCACCATGCTTCCCTCAGCATATGACAAAAAACTTATCTATTTTGTTCATAGACATTTCCATATTGTAATTATAGAAGAATATGCTATCTATTTAGATATTAAATTAAAGGCAACAGATAAGTAAAAATTTTTTTCATTACAAAATATGTACTGAATCCTGCTCTGTGCCTAGGCAACATTCTTAACATGAGGATAATGTAATTAATAGAAGCAGACCAAGAAAGACTATATGAAATTTTTGAAGGGTCATGAGTAATGCTTTTAGTTCCTTTATTTCAGAAACATGTCCTTTTATTCAAACTGGTCTTGTCTTTTGAACAGTTCTGTCCTGATGCTAGAGGCAGAATGGAGTGGAAGCTTCCTTGTCAAGAAACTTTCTTTTTTCTTCTCTTCTATGAAACTGCTCAGGTCCCTTAATCTTACCGAAAAGAAAGGAAAGACTTTGGTTTTGCTCTTCCCTTAGTTTACCACTCTCTTTCCCTTTCCCTCCAAACTTCTTACCAGAATGATCCTAGACCCTCTGGACTCTGAGGAGTGAAGATCCCCCACCCTTTGCACCCTGGTGGAAGGTTGAGCCCACCTCCCACGACAGAAGCTGAAAAGGCTTGCCTTCCTAGTTCCTTGGCAAACAAAGCACAGGCAGATGATCTAGACTCAGCCAATCAGATGGATCTACCTTGAACTCTGCCTGGGAGCAAGTGACGCTGTGAAGCAGGGGCAGTGGCCTGTCCATTTTGGCAGCTGTGGCAGCAATGTCCAGTGTTCTGGGAGGTGTCTGTGTCACAGGCCACCATCTTTGGAGTCCACAGTGGTAGTCACGCTGTCTGCAACATGATTTGGGCTTTGTCTTCCTCTTCTAGTCCATTTTCGGAAGCTGCTTCGTCAGTGTTGCCAGAAATTCTACGATTATCCCCATGTCCTTTCACTAAATTCTTTTCTGCTCACACTGGCCTCGTCAGTTTCTGATGCTTACAAACAAGAGCCCTGATGGGTTCACCTGCCCCACACAGTGCGTGCAGCTCCTGCCCGCCTGCTTCCGCCTTCCCGCTGGAAAGCTGAGAAATCATATCCTGCCGGGGTCCAGCCCCGGCTGATCCAGGGTATTCGAAGGAGAGACGGCTAGGCGACCTATTCAAATGTTAATTAGAGATAATAAAGAGGAATAGAATGAGGATAGCTCAGTAGGAAAATTCAGTGGAGAAAAGAAGCTGAGTGGCTTGGTTTACGCAGAAAATCAATATAACCCGTGACACCAGGTTAGCTCTGACCACGGAGGCCGCAGGCGCCCTCTCGAATAGCGGAAGGTGCCCCACCTTAGACACCTTCTCGAGTGGGTCTTAGAAGCCCAGGCAAATAAATGGTCGCAGAGGATATCCACGCTCCAGATGGACACTCAGCTAGAAGTTAAAGGGAAGAATGACATGGGGAGACCAAGCATTGGTGAGCAAGGCCCCTAGCTTTATTTTCAACAGGGGCTTTTATACCCTAAGTTACACATAGAGGACAATAGGGGATGCAAAGTCAGCAGTCTTTGATGCTTATCAAAAACCAGGGTTTCTTTCCTGCAGATTTATCGTATACAAATGGTTTAGGTGATTTACATCATCTTCTGGCCAGAGGCCTATTAACATTTTATGACTCTTGACAAGGACTTACCAACAAAGACTTATTTTCTCTAAGAGTAATTATTTTAAGGTTTGGCGCCATCTTCCGAAGATAAGATTACGTTCCTATAGGGTGGATGTGTAATGGGTTTACAAAGGAAAGAATTTACTACCTTAAGGGTCTAAAGTTACTAACACCAGGCCACTACTTATTTTTTCTACATACCAACTATATTAATTAATGCACATTCAAGGATACAATTCAGGGGATGTGAAAACTTGGCAACAAACATTGGCTCATCAAGGAAATCTTTTACTAGCTTTATTCTGACAGCTTCTAATTCTCTGAGAGGCTCTAAGCTATTTGAATATCTTAAGCTTCCCGTGCCTCTGGAGGCTGGGAGACTGTAAACAATCGTATGCATAGCTGTAGGTGTCCGGGTAAACTTGTCAGGCGAGTTAGAGAGCCATCTGAGGGGTTTGGATTTAAACACTCCTAATTGCCCAGGAACTTTATTAATTGGAGCTGTAAGTTAACTCTTTGACAGAGAGAGTGAGATGGTGGTGGGGGACAGCCCCCAGTAAAGTCAGAGGTGAGAGCACAAAGCAATAAAGTAGGCAGACTCTGGTTTTTTGGGGGGTAGATGCTCGAGAATATCCGGGGGCACTCCCGAGGCTCGATCCCGCCTTTGCGTATGCCGAGCCCCCTTCCTCATGACCTTTGTCACGAGTGGAATGTCTCTCGCCGGCTCCCGGCAATATCCACTGACACTCTGTCCACGTGACCCATCACCATGGTGATGGGAGGTTGACCATCCACTCCTTCCTCAGACTCCTGTGTGTTCCATGGAACTGACCAGCAGAGAAATCATTGGTCACTATTAGTTCTTAAGATTCCTCTTACCTCCCTAAGAAATAAAAATATGTAGGTAAAACAACTTTGAGCTCTGGAGCAGCACAAATTTTAAATGTTCCGTTCATATACTGTGCCCTCATTTTTTGGTTTAAAATTGCCCTCTAACCCCACAGTATAGGGGAGGGATTGGTGTCCTGCCAAGGCAGAACGGACTTTTACAGAGAATAGATTCATTCAGTTATATCAGAGTTGAGAAGAAAGGATAAAAGAGAACTCCTAACGGCCCACAGCACCCCTGAAAGAGCCACACACCCTGGAGGACAGTTTTTAGGTGGCGTAGTGAGGAATCACCTAAGCCCCAGAGATGAGGAGGCAGGGGTCAGTCAGAACAGAGAGACCACAGAATTAGATACAGGTTGATTACTTGTGTGGAGCCTAATTATCCTCTTGAGGGTGGGCTGGACACAGTGATCTGCTTCTAAAGAACAGATTAAGGTAGAAGTGACAGTGTGCAGCGTCAGAGACTAGGTCATAAAAGGCACTGAGGCCTCCTTGCTCTCTTGGCCAGCTTTGCTCTGGGGGAAGGCAGCTGCCGTATTGTGAGGACACTCAAGCATCCTGTGGAGAAGTCCAGGTGATGAGGAGCAAGGAGTCTCCAACAGTCAATGAAGTAGGCCTGCCAGCAGCCCACAGAGAACTGAGCCATTCATCCTGGAAGTGGATCCTTCCAAGTCCATTACAGTGAAGTCTTCAGAAAACTGTAGTCCCAGGTGACACCTTGACTGCAAACAGCCAGAACTACTCAGCTGGTCTACTCCTCAATTCCTGACCGATAGGACCCGTGAGATAATGTTTGTTTTTTCCAACTATAACATTCTGGGATAAATTTTTATGCAGCAATAGATAACTGACACACATGTGCATTACTAGGACAACACTGGAGATTACACATATTAAAGGAAGGGCTGAAAAGCCAAACTGCAGAAAGGACAGGGCTACAGCTGAATGTCAGGACCACTGCCACCACCACTTGGGGCTCCCTGCCTCTCCTGTCCACTCTGCAGATTCACTTTATTGTCTCTCACTGTAAATCAGCGTTCACCACATGCTGTCAGTATACAACTGACTATACCGCCAGTAGCTCTTCATTTTACAATCTTAATGTGTACCTCATGAAAAGGACAGGAGAAGGCAATGGCACCCACTCCAGTACTCTTGCCTGGAAAATCCCATGGACGGAGGAGCCTGGTAGGCTGCAGTCCATGGGGTCGCAAAGAGTCGGACACGACGGAGCGACTTCACTTTCACTTTTCACTTTCCTGTATTGGAGAAGGAAATGGCATCCCACTCCAGTGTTCTTGCCTGGAGAATCCCAGAGACGGGGGAGCCTGGCGGGCTGCCGTCTATAGGGTCGCACAGAGTTGGACGCGACTGAAGCGACTTAGCGGCAGCATGAAAAGGACAGACTTTCCTTCCAACTTCCGCTTCAAAGGATGCTAGGGAGGGTCTCTAATCAGGGGCCACCTGGACTGATCAGCTGGAGTCCAGGAGTTAGAGGACACTGAGCCTGCCTCCGGACTCTGGTTTGGAGTGGAGGGAGGAAAACTGCCAAAAGAAGTAGGGGTTCTATTTTCCAAAGCAGAGACGGGGACGAGACAACAGTTGTGCTCAACTGCAGGAAAAGGTGAGTGAGAAACGAGGGAGAGAAAGTCTGGTAGGAGCGTGATGGCACTAGAGAAACTACGATCTTCCCTCTGCTTCACCACATCCCTGCCCACCCCTAGTTGTTCTTACTCCCAAATTAAAAGGCAAGCTGGGAGAGGAATCACAGTATTTCTTTTTAGCTGACTGAATAGGAAGAAACTGTTTAATGTTAGCAGCCACAGTATATATTACACTGCATCTGATACAGCCAATTCCTAGAGCTTAGATTAAAGGCTACTTATGGAAACTGCTGAATTAAGATGGTACATTTTCTGAGTGAAATGTCCTTTTAAAAACTGTATAGTTTTCCTGTGGAAAATCCAAGCTAACTAAGCAAGTCAACCTAAGTAAGGGACATTGCCAGGTCCACTGGCCCCCCTGTTTTGTTAAGAGGGGTTCCTGCAGTGCCCCTCTTACTGGGATCAGGGCACCCAACTAGCAGTTGTGGAACAGGCTGGCCTGCAGCCTGGGAGAGGACTAGGGCCGCTAAGTCCCACCCAGACAATGGCAGTGCCAGGGGGTCAATAGAGTCAATTTCCTTTCTTGGGAATCTTGACTGGAAAAGGTGAGTAAGATCAAAGGACAGCTACTGGCTGGTGGAAAGCTCTGGGCAAATAAATCTGGTTCAAATCGGGAAATATGAAGAGAATCAGTCAAGGAGAAGCGGAAATTGAAAAAAGCGGCCTAGGAGCTGTCATGAGGGGCGTTGGTAACTCCGCGTTAAGAGGAAGTCAACACTAGGAAATAAAGACAGCGACTGTCAACCTAGTGCAAATCAGAACTACCTGGATTAGTATTTTAAAAATACCCATACCTGCCCCCTCCCAGTCAGACCAGCTAGTGGATGCCGGAGCCTAAGTTAAAGACAGACTCGACGTGAACCGCCACATACTCCTTAGAGCCCTCGGAATCGGGACCCACCCCTTTTGCCTGCCCCCACCGGGAGAGGCCGGCCCTGCGCACCGCCTTGTCCCTCTAGGGAGCTGCTGCGCATGCGTCAGTCGGCCAGCTCGCCTCCCGCGTCCAGGAGGCGCAACCCCAAGTTCCCTAACTGCAGAGTAGACCGCGGCAGTGCGCGCCCCGCGCCGAGCCCGGCGCAGCCCCGACCCGACCTGGACGGAGGCCACGCTGCCCCGCGCGGAGTCAGACCCGGGGGACGCAGGGCCAACGAGCCGGACCTCCACTAGCCTCGACCTTCTCCCGGGAGCCGCAAAGAGCCGCCGGGAATGCAGCCGGTCCGTGTTCCCGCCCTGCGCTCGCTCGCGACAACTCAAACCCGTCGGCTCGCCGCGGAGCCCCGGGAGGCGGTCCGCGGCCACTGCTCAGCGCAGCCCCCAGGCCCAGCCCCCGCCCCCTCGCGCCGGGTCCGGACATCCCCCGGGCTCCGGCGCCCCTCCCCGGGCCGCGGCGGGGTCTCCACCCCTCGCCCGCGGGGTCGGCTTTGGACGCGTTTTTGTTTGTTTGCTCTGACAGTGTTGATAGGTGCAAGTCTTCCGTTTGCAACCTCATTTCAGGGAACTGATCCCTTCTTGCTATGCTACGCTAAGTCACTTCAGTCTTGTCCGACTCTGTGCGACCCCATATACGGCAGCCCACCAGGCTCCCCCGTCCCTGGGATTCTCCAGGCAAGAACACTGGAGTGGGTTGCCATTTCCTTCTCCAGTGCATGAAAGTGAAAAGTGAAAGTGAAGTCGCTCAGTCGTGTCCAACTCTTTGCGACCCCATGGACTGCAGCGTACTAGGCTCCTCCGTCCATGGGATTTTCCAGGCAAGAGTACTGAGTGGGGTGCCATTGCCTTCTCCGGATCCCTTCTTAAGCTGTGATAAAATACTCTGATACTGTGAATTTAAGGGATGTGAATTTAAGGGAACATTTATGTACTTAAATTTTTTGAGAAAAATGTAATATTTATTAGAGAGACAGAAAAGAGGATACAAGTAAAAGGTGCCAGACGGTTTCATTTCATTTAGAAAAAGAATAAAAAGAAACAATCATGTTGACCTTTGTTCAAATGCAGTTATTCAAAACCCAGTGTCTATGGTAGCCTGGTGTCTCATTCAGCAGGCAGCTTCCCTGGCAGTTATGAAAACAAAAAGGTTGTTAGGAGCAGAATAACCAGATAAACAAATGGATAAACGTGTAAGAAGTTAAAACAACTGAAGTTCAGTTAATCACTTTGTTGTTATTCAGTTGCTCTGCTGCTGCTGCTAAGTTGCTTCAGTCATGTCCGACTCTGTGCGACCCCATAGACGGCAGCCCACCAGGCTCCCCCGTCCCTGGGATTCTCCAGGCAAGAACACTGGAGTGGGATGCCATTTCCTTCTCCAATGCATGAAAGTGAAAAGTGAAAGTGAAGTCACTCAGTCGTGTCCGACTGTAGCGACCCCATGGACTGCAGCCTACCAGGCTCCTCCGTCCATGGGATTTTCCAGGCAAAAGTACTGGAGTGGGGTGCCATTGCCTTCTCCTATTCAGTTGCTCAGTCGTGTCCAACTGTTTGTGACTCCATAAACTGCAGCATTCCAGGCTTCCCTGTCCTTCACTATCTCCCAGAGTTTGCTCAAACTCGTGTCCATTGAGTCAGTGATGCCATCCAACCATCTCATCCCATGTTGCCCGCTTCTCCTCTTGCCCTCAATCTTTCCTAGCATCAGGGTCTTTTCCAATGAGTCGGCTGTTGTCATCAGATGGCCAAAGTGTTGGAGCTTCAGCTTCAGCACCAGTCCTTGCAATGAATATTCAGGGTTGATTTCCTTTAGGATTGACTGGTTTGATCTCCTTGTAGTCCAAGGGACTCTCAAGAGTCTTCTCCAGCACCACAGTTTCAAAGTCTTCAGCGCTCAGCCTTCTTGTTCCTGCTCTCACATCTGTGTATGACTACTAGAAAAACCATAGCTTTGACTGTACAGATCTTTTGTCAGCGCAGTGATGTCTGCTTTTTAATACACTGTTTAGGTTTGTCAGAGGGCTTCCCCCTTAGCTCAGTTGGTAAAGAATCTGCCTGCAACGCAGGAGACCTGGGTTCCTATTCCTGAGTCAGGAAGATCCCTTGGCAAAGAAAATGGCAACCCACTCCAGTATTCTTGCCTGGAGAATCTCATGGACAGAGGAGCCTGGTAGGCTACAGTCCATGGGGTTTCAAGAGTCGGACACGACTTAGCAACTCAACCACCACCACCTAGGTTTGTCATAGCTATTCTTCCAAGGAGCAAGTCTTTTAATTTCGAGGCTGCAGTCACTGTCCACATTGATTCTGGAACCCAAGGAAATGAAATCTGATCCTTTTTCCACTTTTTCCCTATCTATTTGCCATGAAGTGATACTGGATGCCATGATCTTCATTTTTTGAATGCTGGGTTTTTTTTTTTTTTAATTATTATTTTTTTAAATTTTATTTTATTTTTAAACTTTACATAACTGTATTAGTTTTGCCAAATATCAAAATGAATCCACCACAGGTATACATGTGTTCCCCATCCCGAACCCCCCTCCCTCCCCATTCCATCCCTCTGGGTCGTCCCAGTGCACCAGCCCCAAGCATCCAGCATCGTGCATCGAACCTGGACTGGTGACTCGTTTCATACATGATATTTTACATGTTTCAATGCCATTCTCCCAAATCTTCCCACCCTCTCCCTCTCTCACAGAGTCCATAAGACTGTTCTATACATCAGTGTCTCTTTTGCTGTCTCGTACACAGGGTTATTGTTACCTTCTTTCTAAATTCCATATATATGCGTTAGTATACTGTATTGATGTTTTTCTTTCTGGCTTACTTCGCTCTGTATAATAGGCTCCAGTTTCATCCACCTCATTAGAACTGCTTCAAATGTATTCTTTTTAATGGCTGAATAATACTCCATTGTGTATATGTACCATAGCTTTCTTATCCATTCATCTGCTGATGGACATCTAGGTTGCTTCCATGTCCTGGCTATTATAAACAGTGCTGCGATGAACATTGGGGTACACGTGTCTCTTTCCCTTCTGGTTTCCTCAGTGTGTATGCCCAGCAGTGGGATTGCTGGATCATAAGGCAGGTCTATTTCCAGTTTTTTAAGGAATCTCCACACTGTTCTCCATAGTGGCTGTACTAGTTTGCATTGCCACCAACAGTGTAAGAGGGTTCCCTTTTCTCCACACCCTCTCCAGCATTTATTACTTGTAGACTTTTGGATTGCAGCCATTCTGACTGGCGTGAAATGGTACCTCATAGTGGTTTTGATTTGCATTTCTCTGATAATGAGTGATGTTGAGCATCTTTTCATGTGTTTGTTAGCCATCTGTATGTCTTCTTTGGAGAAATGTCTATTTAGTTCTTTGGCCCATTTTTTGATTGGGTCATTTACTTTTCTGGAGTTGAGCTGTAGGAGTTGCTTGTATATTTTTGAGATTAGTTGTTTGTCAGTTGCTTCATTTGCTATTATCTTCTCCCATTCTGAAGGCTGTCTTTTCACCTTGCTAATAGTTTCCTTTGATGTGCAGAAGCTTTTAAGGTTAATTAGGTCCCATTTGTTTATTTTTGCTTTTATTTCCAATATTCTGGGAGGTGGGTCATAGAGGATCCTGCTGTGATGTATGTCAGAGAGTGTTTTGCCTATGTTCTCCTCTAGGAGTTTTATAGTTTCTGGTCTTACGTTGAGATCTTTAATCCATTTGAGTTTATTTTTGTGTATGGTGTTAGAAAGTGTTCTAGTTTCATTCTTTTACAAGTGGTTGACCAGATTTCCCAGCACCACTTGTTAAAGAGATTGTCTTTAATCCATTGTAAATTCTTGCCTCCTTTGTCAAAGATAAGGTGTCCATATGTGCGTGGATTTATCTCTGGGCTTTCTATTTTGTTCCATTGATCTATATTTCTGTCTTTGTGCCAGTACCATACTGTCTTGATAACTGTGGCTTTGTAGTAGAGCCTGAAGTCAGGTAGGTTGATTCCTCCAGTTCCATTCTTCTTTCTCAAGATCGCTTTGGCTATTCGAGGTTTTTTGTATTTCCATACAAATTGTGAAATTATTTGTTCTAGCTCTGTGAAGAATGCTGTTGGTAGCTTGATAGGGATTGCATTGAATCTATAGATTGCTTTGGGTAGTATACTCATTTTCACTATATTGATTCTTCCAATCCATGAACATGGTATATTTCTCCATCTGTTAGTGTCCTCTTTGATTTCTTTCACCAGTGTTTTATAGGTTTCTATATATAGGTCTTTAGTTTCTTTAGGTAGATATATTCCTAAGTATTTTATTCTTTCCGTTGCAATGGTGAATGGAATTGTTTCCTTAATTTCTCTTTCTGTTTTCTCATTATTAGTGTATAGGAATGCAAGGGATTTCTGTGTGTTGATTTTATATCCTGCAACTTTACTATAGTCATTGATTAGTTCTAGTAATTTTCTGGTGGAGTCTTCAGGGTTTTCTATGTAGAGGATCATGTCATCTGCAAACAGTGAGAGCTTTACTTCTTCTTTTCCAATTTGGATTCCTTTTATTTTTCTGTTCTGATTGCTGTGGCCAAAACTTCCAAAACTATGTTGAATAGTAATGGTGAAAGTGGGCACCCTTGTCTTGTTCCTGACTTTAGAGGAAATGCTTTCAATTTTTCACCATTGAGGATAATGTTTGCTGTGGGTTTGTCATATATAGCTTTTATTATGTTGAGGTATGTTCCTTCTATTCCTGCTTTCTGGAGAGTTTTTATCATAAATGGATGTTGAATTTCGTCAAAGGCTTTCTCTGCATCTATTGAGGTAATCATATGGTTTTTATTTTTCAATTTGTTAATGTGGTGTATTACATTGATTGATTTGCGGATATTGAAGAATCCTTGCATCCCTGGGATAAAGCCCACTTGGTCATGGTGTATGATCTTTTTAATGTGTTGTTGGATTCTGATTGCTAGAATTTTGTTAAGGATTTTTGCATCTATGTTCATCAGTGATATTGGCCTGTAGTTTTCTTTTTTTGTGGGATCTTTGTCAGGTTTTGGTATTAGGGTGATGGTGGCCTCATAGAATGAGTTTGGAAGTTTACCATCCTCTGCAATTTTCTGGAAGAGTTTGAGCAGGATAGGTGTTAGCTCTTCTCTAAATTTTTGGTAGAATTCAGCTGTGAAGCCGTCTGGACCTGGGCTTTTGTTTGCTGGAAGATTTTTGATTACAGTTTCAATTTCTGTGCTTGTGATGGGTCTGTTAAGATTTTCTATTTCTTCCTGATCGAGTTTTGGAAAGTTGTACTTTTCTAAGAATTTGTCCATTTCTTCCTCGTTGTCCATTTTATTGGCATATAATTGTTGATAGTAGTCTCTTATGATCCTTTGTATTTCTGTGTTGTCTGTTGTGATCTCTCCATTTTCATTTCTAATTTTATTGATTTGATTTTTCTCCCTTTGTTTCTTGATGAGTCTGGCTAATGGTTTGTCAATTTTATTTATCCTTTCAAAGAACCAGCTTTTGGCTTTGTTGATTTTTGCTATGGTCTCTTTTGTTTCTTTTGCATTTATTTCTGCTCTAAGTTTTAAGATTTCTTTCCTTCTACTAACCCTAGGGTTCTTCATTTCTTCCTTTTCTAGTTGCTTTAGGTGTAGAGTTAGGTTATTTATTTGACTTTTTTCTTGTTTCTTGAGGTGTGCCTGCATTGCTATGAACTTTCCCCTTAGGACTGCTTTTACCGTGTCCCACAGGTTTTGGGTTGTTGTGTTTTCATTTTCATTCGTTTCTATGCAAATTTTGATTTCTTTTTTGATTTCTTCTGTGATTTGTTGGTTATTCAGCAGCGTGTTGTTCAGCCTCCATATGTTGGAATTTTTAATAGTTTTTCTCCTGTAATTGAGATCTAGTCTTACTGCAATGTGGTCAGAAAAGATGCTTGGGATGATTTCTATTTTTTTGAATTTACCAAGGCTAGCTTTATGGCCCAGGATGTGATCTATCCTTGAGAAGGTTCCATGTGCGCTTGAGAAGAAGGTGAAATTCATTGTTTTGGGATGAAATGTCCTATAGATATCAATTAGGTCTAACTGGTCTATTGTATCGTTTAAAGTTTGTGTTTCCTTGTTAATTTTCTGTTTAGTTGATCTATCCATAGGTGTGAGTGGGGTATTAAAGTCTCCCACTATTATTGTGTTATTGTTAATTTCTCCTTTCATACTTGTTAGCATTTGTCTTACATACTGCGGTGCTCCCGTGTTGGGTGCATATATATTTATAATTGTTATATCTTCTTCTTGGATTGATCCTTTGATCATTATGTAGTGACCATCCTTGTCTCTTTTCACAGTCTTTGTTTTAAAGTCTATTTTATCTGATATGAGTATTGCTACTCCTGCTTTCTTTTGGTCCCTATTTGCATGGAAAATCTTTTTCCAGCCCTTCACTTTCAGCCTGTATGCGTCCCCTGTTTTGAGGTGGGTCTCTTGTAGACAACATATGTAGGGGTCTTGTTTTTGTATCCATTCAGCCAGTCTTTGTCTTTTGGTTGGGGCATTCAACCCATTTACGTTTAAGGTAATTACTGATAAGTATGATCCCGCTGCCATTTAGTTTATTGTTTTGGGTTCGAATTTATACACCGTTTTTGTGTTTCCTGTCTAGAGAATATCCTTAAGTATTTGTTGGAGAGCTGGTTTGGTGGTGCAGAATTCTCTCAGCTTTTGCTTGTCTGAAAAGCTTTTGATTTCTCCTTCATACTTGAATGAGATCCTTGCTGGGTACAATAATCTGGGCTGTAGGTTATTTTCTTTCATCATTTTAAGTATGTCTTGCCATTCCCTCCTGGCTTGAAGAGTTTCTATTGAAAGATCAGCTGTTATCCTTATGGGTATTCCCTTGTGTGTTATTTGTTGTTTTTCCCTTGCTGCTTTTAATATTTGTTCTTTGTGTTTGATCTTTGTTAATTTGATTAATATGTGTCTTGGGGTGTTTCGCCTTGGGTTTATCCTGTTTGGGACTCTCTGGGTTTCTTGGACTTGGGTGATTATTTCCTTCCCCATTTTAGGGAAGTTTTCAACTATTATGTCCTCAAGTATTTTCTCATGGTCTTTCATTTTGTCTTCTTCTTCTGGGACCCCTATGATTCGAATGTTGTAGCGTTTAATATTGTCCTGGAGGTCTCTGAGATTGTCCTCATTTCTTTTAATTCATTTTTCTTTTGTCCTCTCTGATTCATTTATTTCTACCATTCTATCTTCTAATTCACTAATCCTATCTTCTGCCTCTGTTATTCTACTATTTGTTGCCTCCAGAGTGTTTTTAATTTCACTTATTGCATTATTCATTATATATTGACTCTTTTTTTATTTCTTCTAAGTCCTTGTTAAACCTTTCTTGCATCTTCTCAATCCTTGCCTCCAGGCTATTTATCTGTGATTCCATTTTAATTTCAAGATTTTGGATCAATTTTACTATCATTATTTGGAATTCTTTATCAGGTAGATTCCCTATCTCTTCCTCTTTTGTTTGGTTTGGTGGGCATTTATCCTGTTCCTTTATCTGCTGGCTATTCCTCTGTCTCTTCATCTTGTTTAAATTGCTGAGTTTGGGGTGTCCTTTCTGTATTCTGGCAGTTTGTGGAGTTCTCTTTATTGTGGTGTTTCCTCGCTGTGTGTGGGTTTGTACAGGTGGCTTGTCAAGGTTTCCTGGTTAGGGAAGCTTGTGTCGATGTTCTGGTGGATGGAGCTGTATTTCTTCTCTCTCCTTTTGAAGAGTTGGGCTGCTTTTCTGGGTGCCTGATGTCCTCTGCCGGCATTCAGAAGTTGTTTTGTGGAATTTACTCGACGTTTAAATGCTCTTTTGATGAATTTGTGGGGGAGAAAGTGTTCTCCCCGTCCTACTCCTCCGCCATCTTGGCTCCTCCCTCCTGAATGCTGGGTTTTAAGCCAGCTTTTTTGCTCTCTTTCACCTTCATAAAGAGGCTCTTTAGTTTTTCTTCACTATCTGCCATTCAAGTGGTATCATCTGCATAACTGAGCTTGTTGATATTTCTCCCAGCAATCTTGATTCCAGCTTGTGAGTCATCCAGCCCAGCATTTTGTATGATGTACTCTGCTTATAAGTTAAATAAGCAGGGTGACAATATACAGCCTTGTATATTCCTTGTATCCCCCTTTCCCAATTTTGAACCATTCCACTATTCCATGTCCAGTTCTGTTGCTTCACTTTAGGTTTTTGGCTTTTTATAAGCAGTTTTTAGCACAGTTTATCCCTGGAGAAGGAAATGGCAACCTACTCCAATACTCTTGCCTGGAGAGTCCCATGGACAGAGGAACCTGGCAGGCTACAGTCTATGGGGTTGCAAAGAGTTGGACGTGACTGAGTAACGAAGCATGCACACAGCACAGTTTGCCTAACTTTCCTTTTGTTTTTAAAGCTAATTTTATTTGTCCAAGTGAAACCTTTTGTTTAATGGCTACATTGGGTCTACATTGGGGCACTCAGGCTTTCTCTAGTTGCTTCAAGCAGGGTCTACTCTCCAGCTGCAGTGCACAGTGTTGTTGCGGGGCTTCTCTTGTTTCACAGCATGGGCTCTAGACGAACAGACTCTAGACCGAGGAGCTCAGTGATTGTGGCTCATGGGCTTAGCTGCCCTTAGGCATATGGAATATTCCTGGACCATGGATCAAACTCATATCCCCTGCATTGGCAGGTGGATTCTTTTACCACAGGACTACCAGGGAAGTCCTATATAACTGTGTTTAGAACAGTTTTAGATTCACCAAAAAAAAAAGATAGTATAGAGAGTTCTCACACTTTCCCCTAGTATTAACAGCTTACATTCTTATGGCACATTTGTTACAGTTAGTAAACCAATACGGATACAGTATTACAAATTAAAGCCCAAAGTTGATTCAGGTTTCCATTGTTTTCCCTGATGTCTCAGCCAGGTAGCCCCTCCACCACACCATATTATTTTTAGTCTTACTGTCTCCTTAGGCCTCTGTCCCTCAAGACAGTTTCTCAGAATTTCTTTGTTTTTGGTGACTGTTTGAATAGCAGTACATACAAATATATTCTGAGGGGTAAATTATAGATGTGATTGATTGAAAGCAATTTTAAAACAAAAACAAAACCACAAAAGGAGTCACAATCCAGTTGGCCAATTGAAAATTATTCTAATGGCAAACCTTAGGTAATCACATCTTAGACACCACACACACACACACACACACACACAAAAGTGCTCTAACATTATTAAAAAGAAAACAAGTGCCCCGAGTTTCAGACCTTAGGAAGTAACAGCTTCACCCAAACAGGATGAGTTTAAGGAAGGTATTGTCTGGGGTAGGATTTGATAGATTTATAAACAAGGTTAGAAAGGAAAGACTTTAACCCATGTATTGTTAACCAGTAAGTGAAACTGCAGAACACATTTTGGGACTTAGTAGAGCATAAGTTCTTCTGTGTTGGTGCTGAAAGAATTCAATGAAAGGCAGAATGATAGGTAATAAAAGAGTTTATTAGTATAGGACACTTGTGAGGGGGTACAAATGGGGAGGCAAGGGAGTACCTCGCCGAAAGCTGGGTGAACTGCATTTCTATAATCAAAGGAAAAATGGGGAGAGAAAGAAGGCCACCAGAATTCTTCCTCATTCTTGATTAGACATAAAACTTCCATCATCAGCTCCTCCTCCATGCCAAGTGGAGGAGTTTTCTTGTCCCTACTTGGTCAAACCACGACTGTCATGGTGCAAAGGAAAGGGGCAAAAAGCCTGCAACATATACTAAAACTGGTAAATCATCTCAGGTTTCAGTATAATGTCATCTTTTCCCTATATTTTGGTTTTTAATGTTCTCAGAGGACCCTGTCCTAGGAATCATTAACTTACTGATCTCACTGGGCAGGATGTGGGTCTCATTCCACCATTGTTTTATTGTTTAGGGGACTGTCTCATGCTACTGTTGCGTGGTTTTGTTGCCACACAAGCCTGCTTTCTTGAGTGATCGTTAACTTCCAGGGGTCTCTCATAACTTTTTTTTTTTTCAACCTATAATCCTCTAGTGGGATTAACTATTTAATCACCTACTTTGCCCCTTCACTCTGTACCTATCATAAATATGTTACTATTAACCTGTAAAATAAAGGAAGAAAACTTTATAAACAGGCTGAGATCTCCTTCCTTTATTTAACAGAGAACTGTTGGAAGAAAATAATACCTTGGGTAGAAATGGAAATTCCTGATGCTTTGGAAATTGTTCAGTAATTTTTCCAACACTTCAGGCACTGACCAAAGCAACTGAAGCTACAAAATATCTTGAACTATTTACTCACTGTCCCATGACTTCATCTGTTTTTGGTGCAAAGGCTACAACTTAAAATAGTGACCATAAGTTTATGCACACAACACTTGTTCTGTACAAGCCAATTGAGCTATTTTCTGAATCAAATTTGCAAAGTCCTAAAGAAAAATAAGCTTCAAAGAACAGGATGTTTTTCAATTCAGTCTCTCGGAAAGCTAATGTTAACTTGCTCTATTCTAGACTTTTTCTGGTAGTTAATAGTTTGGAAATGAGCTCATAATATGATATAAGAAGGTCAGATTTTAATATCTTTGGTCTCCATTCATCTGATTAAATGCCAGAAGCAGTTAATATACTAGTTTAATGAGCATGATGGCTCATTAAAACAAATATCCATCATTTAAGTGTCAGCTGATTTTCTTTCTGCAAGACTTAAAAAAGAGAACTAAAACAATCCTCTGAAGAGGTCTGGATCTAGATAAGTGGCTTTATCAATATCATGTCAGTAAAGGCATAATAATTCAAAAGAAATTTTAATTATAAAATTTTAGAAATTATATTAAACATAGTTGTAAGTTGGGCTGTCATTAAGTACAGTCCACTACATTTCACTTTGGTAGCCAGTATAAAAGGTAAGCTGATTGCAACTAACTTACCTTTAAATACAGGCCACCCTGAGCAACAAGTCTGAGGCCCTCCTGACAGCTTCTGGTCCTCTGATGTGTGCTTATGAAATAAGCCCATAAAGTGGGGGCAAAAAGGTAATTTTTCTATCTAAAAGTAAGACAGACATGAATAAATATTTTTCAAAGCCAAAAAAAACCCAGAATATGTCTCAACCTAACCCTTCCCTCTGACCCATTTATAACTGGTTCTCTGTGATCTCTAGGTAGATCTTTTTATCGAGAATAATTAAACACTGGATTTGGTAGCTGACTATGCATGTGACTGTTTCACTATCCATCCATCCTCCTACTTCAGTGCTAATTTAAGAATGCAAATCCTATGTGGTCAGATTTCTTTAAAGACAGTGAGAAATGTTTATTTTATCCTGGCTAAAGTTAATCACACTTTCTGAAGTGAGCCCTTACATTTACTGCTTTTTAAAAGTTTCAGTAAGCTAAAAAAAAAAAAAAAAAATTAAATTTAGGTCTTAACTGTAGTTATCAGCGCACTGCATTCAAGTTATAGCCCAGCCTGGGAAAGTGTGAGCTGGATACAGCTGCTTCTGCCACCAGACTTCCAGCTGAAACAGCACCAAGGTGACTGAGAAGTGGACATGTGCTGTTTTCATGTCTAGACTGTCTGATCTACGATTTGGTGGAGAGCTCAGCTGGTGCCATATGTAAAACTCAACAGGTTGATTGACCAAACTTTTACAGATTTCAGTTAGTCATTTGGGATCACATAGACATGCTGAGAAAATCATGATGAACTAACTATGATCTTCACCACAGTTATCCATTTGGTACCAGTGTAAGTATTTTCTTACTGTACTCGAGTAAGATTTTGTTTTGTTCAAGATTTCCTCCAAGTGAATAATGGCAAAGTTTAGCAAACTAGCATAGTTCAATTTATTAAGTTACAAAAAGTAACATTCATGCTTCAATTTATGACAAACTCTGCATATAAATAAAAGAGCAGAAGCACCCTACTATGCTTTTTCATTCAGAAAAAATGATTAGGAGGTAGAATCCAACTTTTTGTTATTTATAGATGCTGCCAAAGGTAGAAATGTTTATCAGATTTCAAATACTGTACGTTGGAAATTGGGACTTGGCAGCTTTGAATGTAAAACTTCATCTTAGCAGGAGAAACTTGACTAAGGGTCAAAATTTAGTCAAGGAATATTAATAAATAAAATAATTTAATAATAATTAATAAATAAAATAATTTATTAATAATTAATAAATACAATATGTATTGTGGTGCTATCCATCCATCCAGTATTTTTTTAATTTATTATGTATTTATTTGGCTGTGCTGGCTCTTAGTTGTAGCATGAGAACTCTTAGTTGGGGCATGTGGGATCTAGTTCCCTGACTGGGGATCGAACCTGGGCCCTCTACATTGGGAGTGTGGAGTCTTAGCCACTGGACTGCCAGGGAAGTCCCTATGCAGTATTTTGAAGAACGTCCAGTAATAGTCACAGTTGTGGGTAGAAAAAACTCCAGTGTTGTTGATTTTTTAAACGTTTTTAAAGTGATAGTAAACATAGGCATGCCTTGTTTTTAATCTGTCTTCACTTTATTGGGCTTTGCAGATATCGCATGATTTGCAGGTTGAATGTTTGTGGCAACCTTGCATTGAGAAAATCTATAGGCACCATTTCCTAACAGCGTTTGCCCACTTTATATCTCTGTGTCACATTTTAGTAATTCTTACAATAGTTCAAAAATTTTTTTAAATTTCACCATTGCTGTATTTGTTATGATGATCTATGATCTGTGATCTTTGATGTTACTATTTAAAAATTTTTTATTAGAGTATAGTTGATTTTAAAATGTGTTCATTTTTGCTGTACAGTAAAGTGAATCAGTTATAGATGTAAATGTGTACATTCTTTTAAAACTTCTTTTCCAATATAGGTCATTACAGAGTATTGAGAAGAGTTTTCTGTGCTGTAGAGTAGGTCCTTACTACTACTACTACTAAGTCGCTTCAGTCGTGTCCGACTCTATGCAACCCCACAGACGGCAGCCCACCAGGCTCCACCGTCCCTGGGATTCTCCGGGCAAGAACACTGAAGTAGGTTGCCATTTCCTTCTCCAATGCATGAAAGTGAAAAGTGAAAGTGAAGTCGCTCAGTATGTCCGACTCTTCGTGACCCCATGGACTGCAGCCTACCAGGCTCCTCCATCCATGGGATTTTCCAGGCAAGAGTACTGGAGTGGGTGGCCATTGCCTTCTCTGAGAGTAGGTCCTTATGAGTCATCTATTTTATATAGTAGTGTGTATATGTCAATAACCATCTCCCGGTTTATCCCTCCCCCACCTTTCCCTCCTGGCAGCCATAACTTTATTTTCTACATCCGTGACTTGACTTCTCTTTTGTAAATAAGTTAATTTGTACCCCCTCTTTTTAAAGGTTTCATATATAAGCAATTATCATATGATATTTATTTTTCTCTGTCTGCCTAACTTCACTCAGTATGACGATCTTCAGGTCCATCCATATTGCTGCAAATGACATTATTTCATTTTTTTTATGGCTGGGTTGATGTTACTATTGTAATTGCTTGGGGAGCCACGCTCCTCGCCCATATAAGACAGCAAACTACACAAACTAAACGTTGTGTGTCTTCTGACTGCTTACCGACAAGCCATTCCCCATCTCTCTCCCTCTCCTTGGGCCTCCCCATTTCCTGAGATGTAACAATATTGAAGTTGAACCCTAAGATGGCCTCCAAGTGTTGAAGTTAAAGAAAGAGTTGCACATCTCTCACTTTAAATCAAAAGCTAGAAAAAATTTAGTGAGGAAGTTATGTCAAAAATCAAGATAGGCCAAAAGCTGAGTCTTTTGTGCCAGTTAGCCAAGTTGTGAATGCAAAGGCAAAGTTCTTGAAGGAAATTGAAAGTGCTACTCCAGTGAACACACAAGTGATAAGGAAGTGAAACAGTCTTACTGCTAACATGGAGTTTTAGTGGTCTGGATCAAAGATCAAACCAGCCACAGTAGTCCCTTAAGCCAAAGCCTAGTCCAGAGCAAAGGCCTAAGCTCTTTTCAATTCTATGAAGGCTGAGAGAGATGAGAAAGCTGCAGAAATAAAGGGTGAGGCTAGAAGAGGTTGGTTCATGAAGTTTGGGGAAAGAAACCATCTCCATAATATAGAAGTACAAGGGGAAGCAGCAACTGCTGATGTAGAAGCTGCTGAGTTATGCAGCTCTAGCTAAGATAATTCATTGAAGGTGGCCTCACCAAACAACAGATTTTCAGTGTAAATGAAACAGCCTTATCTTGGAGGAAGATGCCATCTAGGACTTTCACAGGTAGAGAGGAGAAATCAATGCCTAATTTAAGAGCTTCGAAGACTCTCAGTTCAGTTCAGTTCAGTCGCTCAGTCGTGTCCAACTCTTCGAGACCCCATGAAATCACAGCATGCCAGGCCTCCCTGTCCATCACCAACTCCCAGAGTTCATTCAAACTCATGTCCATCGAGTCAGTGATGCCATCCAGCCATCTCATCCTCTGTCATCCCTTTCTCCTCCTGCCCCCAATCCCTCCCAGCATCAGAGTCTTTTCCAATGAGTCAGCTCTTCGAATGAGGTGGCCAAAGTATTGGAGCTTCAGCTTCAGCATCAGTCCTTCCAATGAACACCTAGGACTGATCTCCTTTAAGATGGACTGATTGGATCTCCTTGCAGTCCAAGGGACTTGCAAGAGTCTTCTCCAGCACCACAGTTCAAAAGCATCAATTCTTCGGTGCTCAGATTTCGAAGACTAGTTAGGTGCTAATGCATCTGGTGGTTTTATGGTGAAACCAGGGCTCATTTACCATTGTAAAAATCCTAAGGTCCTTAAGAATTTTGCTAGATTTACTCTACCTGTGCTCTGCAAGTGGAACAATAAAGCCTGGATGACAGCATATCTGTTTATTACATGATTTACGGAATATTTTAGGCCCACTGTTGAGACTCACTGCTATTAAGAAGAAAGATCCCTTTCGAAATATCACTGTTCATTGACAATGCACGTGGTCACCCAAGAGCGCTGATGGAGATACACAATGAGATTAACATTGTTTTCATATCTGCTAACCCAACTCGGGACTTCCCAGGTGGCTCAGCGGTAAAAAATCTGCCTGCAATGCAGGAGGTGGGTTCAATTCCTGGGTCAGGAATATCCCCTGGAGGAAGAAATGGCAACCTATTCCAATATTCTTGCCAGGAAAATCCCATGGTCAGAGGAGCCTGGCGGGCTACAGTTGGTGGAGTTGTCGAGTCAGACATGACTGAGTACACACATACAACACAACACTCATTCTGCAGTCAAGGGGTAATTTTGACTCTCAACTGTTAGTAGTTAAGAAATACATTTTTTATTTTATTAGTCATAGTTGATTTTAACTAAACAATAAAAACTTGGCAATATCTATTAAAGTTCAGATAGAAAATAAAAGGAATGCATTTTGTAAGGCCATAGGTATTATAGTTAGTGATTCCTCTGATGGATCTGGGCAAAGTCAGTTGAAAACCCTCTGAATTGGAAAGGCTTTGCCATTCTAGATCCCATTAAGAACATTCATGATTCACAGGAAGAGGTCAAAACATCAACATTAATAGGAGTTTGGAAGAAGTTGATTCCAATCCTCACAGATAGCTTTGAGGGGTTCAAGACGTTCCTGAAGGAAGTAACTGCAGATGTGGTGGAAATAGCAAGAAGACTAGAATTAGAAGTGGAGCCTGAAGATGTGACTGAGTTGCTATAATCTCATGATAAAACTTTTCATTCACAGATGAAGCATTGCTTCTTATTCATGTAGGTATATTGTTCTTTCAAACATAAAGCTATTGCACACTTACTAGGCTACAGTATAGCATAAACATAACTTTTATATGCACTGGAAAGCCAAAAAAAAGTCTTGTGACTTTATTATTATATTCACTTTATTGCAGTAGTCTGGAACCAAATTTGCAATATTTGCAAACTTGCAAAGAAAGGGGTTTCCCGAGATGGAATCTGCTCCTGGTGAAGATACTGTAAAGACTGTTGAAATGAGAGTAAAGAATCTAGAGTATTACATAGACATAGTTGATTGATAAGGCAAAGGCTGGTTTGAGAGAATTGACTCCAATTTTGAAAGATGTTCAACTGTGGGTAAAATGCTATCAAACAGCATTGCATACTACAGTGAAATTGTCCATGAGAGGAAGAGTCAATAGATGTGGCAAATTTCAGTGCTGTCTTTTTTAAGGAATTTCCATAGCCAGCACCCCCCTCAGAAACTACCACCCCAATCAGTCAGTAGCCATCAACATTGGGGCAAGATCCTCCACCAGCAAAAAGACCTAACTTGCTGAAGGCTCAGATGATGGTTAGTATTTTTTAGCAATAAAGTATTTTTAAAATTTAGATATGTATGTTGTTCTTTCAGACATAATGGTATTTCACACTTACTAAACTTCAATAGAGCATAAACATAACTTTTATATGAACCAGGAAACCAAAAACAAAATCATGTGACTGTATTATCATATTCATTTTATTGCAGTGGTCTAGAACCAAACTTGCAATATCTCTGAGGTTTGCCTGCATACATCTTAGCACCTTTGCTATTTTTATCCAAATAGACTTTGACAAAGTAGGAAGATAATCCTTTTCATATTCATTTCTTCAAATGCAGAATCACTTTCATTTCAGCTATAACATACAACGTGTCTGCTTCAATTACCAAAAGAATTCCTTCATTCTGAGCTTCTAATATGTAGACTTTTACAAGTCCTTGTAGGGAGTAGGGAGAAGAGATTCCTATCAAAATTCATGGCCAAACCTGGCCCTCACTCTCCTGACTTTGCTTCTCTGTGTAACTGGAGTCTGTGTGCCTCCAGTCTTCAGTTATTTGGAACTACGGTTTATGTGCATTCCACTCTGTTGTCAGGCCTGTTCACGTGGTGCTGGGAGCTTGCGTTCAACCTCAGCCAACCACACTTCAAGTTTCTGGGCCTCTAGTCACAGTTTTCCTATGTATATGCTTCATATACATATATATATATATACATATACACACACACACACTCTCTTTCTCTATATATAGAGAGAATGTGTTTCATATACATATATACATATATTTAATTTGTGCCCCAAACTGGTTGAGTCTCCGATTTGAGGATTCTTTGGACAGTCGCTCTTCGTTTTTGTTAGGCCATCTCTTTGATCCATCTCCATTTGGATTTCTTTATTCAATTCACTGACTTTATATAGCTTTTTTCTTCTTTGTTGAAGGGAAAGATTGCTGGAACTCTCTCGTGTTGCATTCCCCCCAAACCCCACTGCACCATACTTTAGGTTTTTAAAGAAGTGAATTTGAGGTTTGAAGATCATGAACTCATTGGAGCAATGAGTTCCTTTTACTGTATGAGAGATTTATTTATTTTTTAATACTTTATTATTTTATCAGCTGTGTTGGATCTTTGCTGCAGCATATGGGCTCAGTAGCTGCCTAGAGCAAGCTTAGTTGCTGTGGGGCATGTGGGATCTTTGTTCTCCAGCCAGGGATGAACCCACATACCCTGCATGGGAAGGTGGACTCTTAACAACTGGACCACCAAGGAAGTCTCATGAACAGCCATAACTTTTCTTTGGATTTGCTATTAGATTTGACTTGTGATTTGCCTTCTCTGCAATTTGAAAGACTATTATCAGACACAGTACATGTCATTGGCTGAGTGTCATCCCCAGACGTCTCCAGGAGGCTCAATCTCTGACTTGACACTTTCTATGATCAACTGTGCCATTTATTTGATCATTGATTCAGCTGTCTTAACTATGGTATCCACAAGCATTTCACATTGACTGCTATTGTCTGTTGATCAATTTCTGCATGTCTTCATTGATTTTCTGGTTCTCACTATCCTTCTTTCCTCCATCTCTTGTATTTTCTGAAAGATACGTGAATATGGATATAAGAGGATCGGTACATGGATATATGAGTATGGTAATATTCATACAAGTCCTGGTCAAATTTCTCTCTATTTTATTATCTGAAACTGGTCTTTATTTCAATTTGGTTTGTGTGTGTGTGTGAACAATGGATTATTTTTTAAAATTATTTTTAACTGGAGGATAATTGTTTACAATGTTGTGTTAGTTTCTGCCATATAGCAACAATGAATCAGCCATAGGCATGCATATATTCCCTGGTCGAATTTCGTGAAGACTTGGTGAGTAATCTGCTCTGCTGTCCTGTTATTGAGGAGTTGCTGGTGTGCCCTTTCAACACCTACCTTTTAAAATACAAATGGTGGTATGATTTTTTTTTCTCCCCCCTAAATACTGCTGTGTTCTGTCAGTCTTTGGGAATCTCACACATACTGGCTTTTACTTAATTTATGTTGCTTTCAGCAAGTGTCTAACAGTGGTTCTGCCTTCTGCGCACCAGGAAAAGGGCGATTTCCACTCTTCTCTGGTCTTCAATACAGCGGGCTAACTCCACAGTGACCTGCGAGGTCAGGTTCTCCGAGGTAAGTTCATGTCCAGCATGGCCACTCATTTTGCTCATGGGATGAGAAAGGATGCTTTACATGAGAACATACTTGTATTCTTCGTCCTCCTCCTAGTTTTTTTTTTTTTTAAGTTGCTATTTCTTCAGAAGATTCCTGACTTGCTTTGTATAGCTGAGTTCAATCTCTGACAAATCTGATGTATTTCTTAAGAACACCAATTCCTCATTGCATATGTTTTCCTAAGTCAAAAGGATCCCCGAGTTCGGTGCCCCAGTCTGGGTGTAGGGGTCGGGAAGGGGATCCGGGCCTGGCAAACGCGCAGCCTGCTGCTGGTCTCTCTGGGGACCCCACTCCCCAAAGCGCCACACCGAGATGGCCGATCCACCGCCTGCCGCGGTCCCTGCAGCCTCTTGCCTGCTTTAGTTTGTAAATGAATCTGTTGTTCTCCCAAGTCCAGAAGTGCGAGCTGAAGCTTTGTCCAGGCGAAGGGCTACAGGTCCAGGAAGGAAAGATTGAGATGGGTAGGTATGGACGTCGCCTGTCAATGCCCTGGAAGCTCTGCCCTTGGCTCCGGATCCCAGCAGGATGGAGCGCCCCAGAGGGAGGTCCTATGGGTCTCTGGGATGCAACATCCTGGGAGGAGCCCCGAGGTCCAAGAGGCCCTCTTAGGTAACAAGGGAGGTGGTCCATGGGAGGCCCAAGGGAGGTGGTCCCAGGGCTCCTGGACCACTACTGGGCCTTCTAGCTGGCACTTCAAGCCTAACTAACCTCTACCCCCATTCCCTTCTCTCTTGGCCACCCCTAAATCAGACTGTGTCTTGCAAGCTCCTTGCCCTCTTCCGGGTAGAAATGGACCAAATATATTCAGTCCATATGGCAAAATAAATGTTAAGTCAAAGCCAAGCATAAAATGGAATGCTATCATTGGAAAATTAGCTTCAGAGGTAATTATCATCAATAATCTGATACTTTATGGTTACAAATTCAACTGAAAACTTAAAATTATATAATAGGGTGTACAGACAGTATCTCAGATGTGTCAGGCTTAGATTGTTCCTGTGGTCCTCATAATACACATTTGTGGAATAAAACAAATGTTGATGTTCACATCATAATATCACATCATTGATGTCATTAACCTTAATTCATGAAGGACAATTTTTAAGTAAAATATTCTAGAAGGAACTTTGTTCCTAGGATTCATAGCTCGAATTAAAGTTTTTAAAACCCTTCGTTTTTTGCTAAAAAATAGTTGGCAAACTGTAAGTTATCTCTTGTTTATTTAAAATTTTAGCTCCCACAAGAAGCCAGAAAAGGACTAATCAAAGAAAGAACACAGAAGTAAATAATAAGCATAAAAGCATAATTAATGAGGTAGGAAACAAAAGATAGCGGGATAATAAATCAAAATGCTGGTTCTTTTGGAAAAAAATAACAAGATCAACAAATCAATAGCTAAACTAATCAATTAGCTAAACTAATTAAGAAAAAAAGAAGAAAGCAAAAAAAAAAAACACAATAAGAAGGTGCATAGGGGAAATAACCATAGGAACAGAGGAAACTAAATTTTAAAAAAAGAGACTATTTTGTACAACTTTATGTAAACAAATTTAATCCGCAGATAAAATAAATAATTTCCAAGGAAAAAAATTCCCAAAATGGACCCTTGTGGAGGGAGAAAACAGACCAGTCTCCATAAAATAATAGAGAAATTTATCAAATACATACACCTATATATCCCATATATCAGAATTCCCTGGTGGCCCAGATGGTAAAGCATCTGCCTACAATGTGGGAGACCCAGGTTCAATCCCTGGGTTGGGAAGATCTCCTGAGAAGGAAATGGCAACCCACTCCAGTATTCTTGCCTGGAAAATCCCATGGACAGAGGAGCCTGGTAGGCTACAGTCCATGGGATCGCAAAGAGTCAGACATGACTGAGCGACTTCACTTACAATTTACTTGCAATATATACCATATATAGGGGAATTCTATCAAATTCCTCAAACACCAGATAATCCTAACATTATGCAAATTGTTCCAGGGACTAAAAAATGAAAGAAAAAAAAGCTAAATCCTTTCGTTAAGCAAGTATATAAATTAATTAATAAAATTAAACTTGTTTTAAAAATCCTGAGGGATCCACAAAGAACTATATTAGAACCAGTAAATGAGCTCAGCAAGGTTGTAGGATACAAGATCAATATATCAGTTGTATTTCTATACACTAATAATGAATAATCTGAAAATAAAATTAGAACAATTCCACATACAATAGCATAAAAAGAATAAAATACTCAGGAATAAATTTACTTAAATAAGTATAGGATTTGTACACTGAAAACCATAAAACATTATTGAAAGAAATCGAAGAAGATCTACAATAAATGGATAGACACCACCTGTTCATGAGTTAGAATATTGTAAAGATGGAAGTACTCTCCAGATTGATCTATATAGATGCAACACAGTCTCTATCCCTGTGGCTTCCTTTGTGGCTCAGCTGGTAAAGAATCCACCCGCAATGTGGAAGACCTGGGTTCAATCCCTGGGTCGGGAAGATCCCCTGGAGAAGGGAAAGGCTACCTACTCCAGTATTCTGGCCTGACAGTTCAGCTGCTTTGGAAAACAGTCTGACAGTCTCTCAAATAGTTTAACATAGAGTTACCATATGACCCAGCAAGTCTAGATATCTACCCGAGAGAAGTAAAAGCATGCCACCACAAAATCTTCTATGTGAGTGTTCATAGCTTTGTTTCTAGTAGTCAAAAAGTACAAACAATACAAATGTCCATCAGCTGGTGAATGGGAAACAAAACGTGCTATATTTAAAAGGAATGAAGAACTGATACATGCGACAAGTGTGCATGAACGTTGAAATCATGCCAAGCGAAAGAAGCCAGAAAAAAAAGACCACATAGGATTCTATTTACATGAAAAATCCTCAATAGACAAATTCTTAGAAAAAGAAAGTAGACAGGATTGGGGATAAGATGTGACTACTAATGGGTATGGAGTTTCTTTTTGTGGTGATGAAAATATCCGGAATTATATAGTGTTGATCCACACACAACTTTGTGCATAAACTAAAAGCCACTGAATTATACACTTTTAAGTGATGAACCTTATGCCTTATGAATTATATCTCAATAAAGCTGTTACTCTTATAACCTATATGAAAGTGGAGGTAAGAGAATAGGGAAGAACTCTATAAAGTGATAAGAAATTACTTCCAGTTGATGCTGTTAGGATATAAAAGTGCAATCAACTGGAAGCAAGGCCATGAACTGGTAGAAGGATAAATAAATTGTTCTGGCCACAGAGCAGAATAGTACACAGCAATAGAAAGGAAGGAACAACTAGTATTTTTAACAACTATGAATCTCATTCATTATGCTACGTGAAAGAGGCCAGATGATACAAAGGGCTAAATACCACCTGATCCCATTTGTATGATGTTCTTTTTTTTTTTAAGTCGCTCAATAGTGTCCAACTCTTTGCGACCCCATGGACTATACAGTCCATGGAATTCTCCAATCCAGAATACTAGAATGGGTAGCCTTTCCCTTCTCCAGGGGATCTTCCCAACCCAGGGATCAAACCCAGGTCTCCCGCATTGCAGGCAGATTCTTTACCAACTGAGCTATCAGGAAAGCCCATGATATTCTAGAAAAGGTAAAATAATAGAGAGAGGAATTAAATCAGTGCTTGACAGAGGGTAGGAGTGGAAGATTGACTGCAAGGGGACAGGGAACTTATTGGGGTGATGGACATGTTCTGTATCTTGCCTTTGGTGCTGGTTACCTAGTTTGATACATCAGTATAAATCAAACTATACACTTAAAAAGTAGTGAATATATCATACTTCAATAAACCTTCCTTTTAAAAAAAAGTTTGAAAGTATACTTTATATGCTGACTTTTGTGTAAGTAAGAGAAATAAAAGTCTATATACAACCCAGCAATCCCACTGCTGGGTATACATACTGAGGAAACCAGAATTGAAAGAGACACGTGTACCCCAATGTTCATCACAGCACTGTTTATAATAGCCAGGGCATGGAAGCAACCTAGATGTCCATCAGCAGACGAATGGATAAGAAGGCTGTGGTACATATACACAATGAAGTATTACTCAGCTATTAAAAAGAACACATTTGAATCAGTTCTAATGAGGTGGATGAAACTGGAGCCTATTATACAGAGTAAAGTAAGTCAGAAAGAAAAACACCAATACAGTATATTAATGCATATATATGGAATTTAGAAAGATGGTTAACGACGACCCTATATGTGAGACAGCAAAAGAGACACAGATATAAAGAACAGACTTTTGGACTCTATGGGAGAAGCCGAGGGTGGGATGATTTGAGAGAACAGCACTGAAACATGTATATTGCCATATGTGAACTAGATCAGCAGTCCAAGTTGGATGCATGAAACAGGGCACCCAGAGCCGGTGCACTGGGACAACCCAGAGGGAAGGGACGGGGAGGGAGGTGGGAGTGGAGTTCGGAATGGGGGACACATGGTGGATACACCCATGGCTGATCCATGTCAATGCATAGCAAAACCCACCACAATATCGTAAAGTAATTAGCCTCCAATTAAAACAAATAAATTAATTTTTAAAAAGTATATTGTGTCTGCTTATTTTTGTAAAAGGAAAGATTGGAAAGATAGACCAGAAATTTAATGAGATTGGCTTACCTAGAGTGGCTAGGTGGGAATGCAGAGGGAGGAAGACAGGAAAGAATGAGACTTTTCTGAATACATCTTTTTCATATAGTTTTGACTTTTTAACTGTGTTAATATTTTACATATTCAAAAAACAAGAGTAAATCAATGAAGATGGGGAAAATACTTAACATTTTAAAATGAACTTAGCTGTAAATCAAATTGGTAACAAACTCATAGAGAAGAAAAAAATAATGATTAGTTCAAGAACTTTGAACACGGTCCTCTTTTTAAAAAAAAACTTTTTATTTTGTATTGGGATATAGCTGATTAACAATGTTGTGATGGTTTCAGGTGGACAGCGAAGGGACTCAGCCATACTTATATATGTATCCACTCTCCCCCAGGCTCCCCTCCCCTCCAGGCCGCCACATAACATTGAGCAGAGTTCCCTGTGCTGTACAGTAGGCCCTTGTTGGTTATCCATTTTAAATACAGCAATAAACACAGTTCTCTTAATTGCACATAATCTGAGAGTTTAAAAATCTACAAAGAAATCTTGAATTTTACTTGATATTTTTGTTGTTGACAGTGGTATAAGTGTAACAATTCTGAAATAATTTTGTGTGTATTGTAGGATTGAACAAATGACCTAAATATATTGATACTGTTGGGAGTGAAGGTTTTCACTGTGGAAAAAGGAAGATACTGAGAGAGAATTAGGCCCTGGCGCCTGGAGCTAAGCTGTGGAGTTTATTAAAACACTTATATTATTAAATAATCATAATTAAAAATTATAAAGTAAACAATTTAAATTAAAAGTAAACAATTTCACAGAACAGCAACATCAGAGAAGGTCACTCTGCGATGGTGATAGACCCCAGAAAAAGCAGGGTTACCTTATAATCATGTCCACAGCTTCCCGGTGGCTCAGATGGTAACGAATCTGCCTGGAATGCGGCAGACCCAGGTTTGATCCCCCTGGGTTGGGAAGAGCCCCTGGAGACGGGCAAAGCAACCCACTCCAATATTCTTGCCTGAAGAACTCCCTGGACAGGGGAGCCTGGTGGGCTACAGTCTCTGAGGTTGCAGAGTCATACACAACTGAGCAACTACACTTTCACTTTACCTTATAATCATGTCCAAACACAGACAAAAAAAAATTAAAAAAACAACGTGAATATTGTTTTTGTTCTAGTTGACTTTTTTAAAAATTATTTATTTATTTATATTTTTGTTTGTGCTGGCTCTTGCAGCCGCATGCAGGCTTTCTCTAGTTGCAGCGAGTGGAGGCGACTCTGTAGTTCTACTGCAGGGGCCTCTCACCGCGGTGGCTCCTCTTGTTGCGAGCACGGGCCTAGGCCCGTGGGCTTCAGCAATTGCAGCGCGCAGGCTCAGTAGTTGTGGCACAAAGGCCTGGTCGCTTGGCGGCATGTGGAATCCTCCCGGACCAGGGCTGGAACCTGTGTCCCCTGCATTGGCAGGTGGACTTCTATCTGCTGGACCACCAGGGAAGTCCTTGAATACTGTGTAAACTACAAAATGGCCTAACTCTGTGATTGGCAGCCTTGTTCCCATGCTTCTGTCTTTCTAGATAAGAATTAGGATACCTGCCCATAGAATTAGTTTTGCCTCCTTACCAGCCATGTTCAGAGCAAAACCCACTCCCTCAAACCTTTCTCCATAATAATCCAACACAAGCCCGAATCCCGCTAAGTTCTACCTGACACCCTCCCCCTGGGACATTCCATGGCTCCCCGAGTTGAGCGGTTTCCCTTGTCACAACAGGTCAATAAACGTAACTTTGTTCCACTACAGGTGGGCTTCTGGTGGCCTTTGGCTGATGAAGGAACTTTACAATACAGATGGAGAACACAGAAATGAGAGGAAAAGAGGTGTTGGAGTGAAACTAGGGTTATCCATTTGAATGCCATATATATATTTTTTTAGGGCAGGAGGAGAAGGGGACGACAGAGGATGAGATGGCTGGATGGCATCACTGACTCGATGGACGTGAGTCTGGGTGAACTCCAGGAGTTGGTGATGGACAGGGAGGCCTGGCATGCTGCGATTCATGGGGTCGCAGAGAGTCGGACACGACTGAGTGACTGAACTGAACTGAACTGAACTGAATGTGTTCGTGTATCTTCTAAATCTGTCCACTGGGAAACGATAATCCAGAAGCACTAGACGTGAATATCTCCCAGATTCTGATTTCTAAATATTCCCCATTTAAAAAGAGCCAGGGTTTTTTGGATTCCAGGACTAGGGCAGGGAAAGTGTGAGGTAAGCCTGGAACATGTTGTGTGACAGAAAACAAGAAAAACATGAGGACGTGTCAAAGGTCATAGGCATGAGCTTGAGAGGCTGCCACTGGTTAAACGTGAGACAACTTCTGTATCAAAAATGAATGAATTAAAAATATGCAATTATAAATAATCTATGAGTTCACAGTACTAATATAAATATAAATATTTGATATATAAATATTTAAATATATAAATATAAAAATAGAAAGAAAAATGTTTTTTAATAAAAAAATGCTAATCAATAAATGTAGGAATTATACCATTGAAAAATTACCATTTTTGTAACAACTAGAGTTAATGATTGATTCACACAAGAATTAATGGGAAATAAAACCATTGGGTGGGTGCCCTGGAATAAACACTGCATTTTCCTTCACCACAAACAAAACCCTACCACAGGGTGCAAGATTGTTGGGGAACAGGTTACTCATACAGTTTCAAAGCACCTCCTCACAAATTACTGATGTATTACAAAGGGGAAAGTTTTCAGGCACCTCTGCAGCGGAGAATTCTGCTGGACACTGCCTGAGCTCAATGACAAGTCTCACATTCCTATTAATAGGACAAGAGTACCTCCCCCTGTCAGGCACTGAAAAAGACACAATGTCTGGGTAGGATTCCTGTCAAATGGACTTGGCTTGAATCTAATAACGAAGAAACAGACAAACCAAAATCGAAAGGTATTCTGCAAAGCAATTGACTTGAACTCTTAAAAGATAACAATATCACAAAAGAAAAAAGGGAAAGGGCAAATGTGGCAGCAATAAAGGAGATGAAGGAAACATTACAACGGAATGCACTGTGTGATTCTGGGTTGGCTCCTGGGTGAGGGGGGAATCATAGTTACAAGGGACATTATGACAACCACTGGGTATGACCTAACATATGATGTTTATATTAGATAATATTATATTGATGTTAAATTTTCTGAGGGCAATAATTATGTCATTATGAAGAATAACCTTATTCTTAGCAGACACAGGCAGAAGGACTTAGAGGAAAGTGTCCTGATGTTTGCAATGAATTCTCAAATGGCTCATCAAAAAATATGTATAGGTAAATATATATATATATATATATGACAGAAATGGCAAGGACCTAACCGAAGCAGAAGATATTAAGAAGAGGTGGCAAGAATACATAGAAGAACTATACAAAGAAGTTCTTACTGACCCAGATAATCACCATGGTATGGTCACTCACCTAGAGCCAGATATCCTGGAGTGTGAAGTGAAGCACGCCTTAGGATGCATTACTATGAATTAAGTTAGCAGAGGTGATGGAATTCCAGCTGAGCTATTTCAAATCCTAAGAGATGATGCTGTTAAAGTGCTGCATTTAATATTCCAGCAAATTTAGAAAATTCAGCAGTGGCCACAGAACTGGAAAAGGCCAGTTTTCATTCCAATTCCAAAGAAGGGTAATGCCAAAGAATATTCAAACTACAGAAAAAGTGTACTCATTTCACATGCTTAACAAGGTTATACTCCAAATTTTTTAAGCTAGGCTTCAGCTGTATGTGAACCAAGAACTTCCAGGTATACAAGTTGGATTTAGTAAAAGCAGAGTAACTAGACATCAAATTGCCAACATCTACTGGATCATAGGGATGATCCAGGGAATTCCAAAAAGACATCTACTTCTGCTTCACTGATTACGCTGTGTGGATCACGACAAACTGTGGAAAGTTCTTAGAGATGGGAATACCAGACCACCTTACCTGTCTCCTGAGAGACCTCTATTCAAATCAAGAAGCAACAGTTAGAAATAGACATGGAACAACAGACAGGTTCCAAATTGGGAAAGGAGTACATCAAGGCTGTATATTGTCACCTTGCTTATTTAATTTATATGCAGAGTACATCATGCAAAATGCTGGGCTGGAATCAAGATTGCTCAGGAAATATCAACAACCTCAGATATGCAGATGATACCACTCTAATGGCAGAGAGCGAAAAGGAACTAAAGAACCTCTTGATGAAGGTGAAAGAGGAGAGTGAAAAAGCTGGTTGGACACATTTAAAAAAAAAAAAAAAACTAAGACCATAGCATCCAGTTCCATCACTTCATGGCAAATAGATGGGGAAAGAATAGAAACAGTAACAGACTTTATTTTCTTAGGCTCCAAAATCACTATGGATGGTGACTGCAGTCATGAAATTAAAAGGCTTGGAAGAAAAGCTATGACAAATCTAGACAGCATATTAAAAAGCAGAGACATCACTTTGCTGATAAAGTTCTATATAGTCAAAGCTGTGGTTTTTCTAGTAGTCATGTATGGGTGTGAGAGTTGGACCATAAAGAAGGCTGAGCACCGAAGAACTGATGCTTTCAGGTTGTGGTGCTGGAGAAGACTCTTGAGAGTCCCTTGGACAGCAAGGAGATCAAACCAGTCAACACTAAAGGAAATCAATCCTGAATATTCATTGGAAGGATTGATGCTGAAGCTCCAATACTTGGCCACCTGATGCAAAGAGCTGATTCATTTGGAAAAGATGCTGATGCTGGGAAAGATTGAGGGCAGGAGAAGGGAGTGACAGAGGATGAGATGGTTGGATAGCATCACTGACTTAATGGACATGAGTTTGAGCAGACTCCAGGAGATTGTGAAAGCCTGGCATGCTGAAGTTCATGGGGTCGCAAAGAGTCAAACATGTCTTAGCAACTAAACAACAAACAACAATTTAAAGTATTTTTATAAAGGCCATTGTATAGAAGTCAGTTTAGCAAAACAAATGAGAACTTTTCCCAACAGTATCTCTTTTGATCATATTCTTTATTATGTTTGGATTGAAGCTCACTGAACATGGATAATGGTACATAATCTTGGAGTTTTTTCTCCTCACAATGTTTTGAGGTAGAAATGTGTGTTGATGATGTTTTAATTCATCCAAATGTAATGTACAGAATTCCCAAATAGTATTTCTCTTGAAAGCCTCATGACCTAAATGTGACTAAATAAAATTAATTTAGTTCTTAAAGATTAGCATGTCCAAAGTTACGAGTGTTAGTACCAAACAATTCTATAAAGATTAGAATTAAGATTTAATCTCATTTTTATGCTTCACATTATTTCATTTATTTATTTTTATTTATGGCTGCTCTGGATCTTTGTTACTTTGTGTAGGCTTTCTCTAGTTGTGGCAGGTAGAGGGGCTGCTCTCTAGTTGTGATGCATGGGCTTCTCAATGCAGCGGCTTCTCTTGTTGCAGAGCACAGGCTCTGGAACACAGGCTTCAGTAGTTACAGCACATGGGCTCAGTAGTTGAGATGCATGGGCTTAGTTGCCCTGTGATATGTGGACTTTTCCTGGACCAGGGATCGAACCTCCACTAACAAGTGGATTCTTAACCACTGAACCACCAGGGAAGTCCCACGTTATTTTAAAATCATAAAAGTATAAATTTTTTTCTTTAAAGTATTTTTTATAAAGACCATTGTTTGAAGTCAGATTAGTAAAATAAAATGAGTAGTTAATTTTTTTTTCAACAGTTTCTTTCTCATCATATTCCTTCTTAGGTTTGGATCGAAGCTCACCAAGAATATTCTTTCAGCTCAAAAAGAATATAGGTTCTTTCTAAGGTTATCCAATTAACACTGTCTTTCAGTCTTTGTATTAACTGTCATTAAATTTATAGTTATTTGTAAATTATCAGCAATTGATTTTGTGTAATTCGTAGCTTTCACAACCATCAGTCATTGTAGCATATTACTTTTGTAGTAATAAATGTACATTATTTAATCTGCTACATATACATACATTGTACATATAAAACTTAGAAGTATTTTATATTTGGAAGAAAATGTAAAAAAAAGTAAAATTACAGCACAAAAGAGAAATAATGGATTGATACTTTTAAATTATAGTAATATATGCCTTTTATAAAGAGATAAAATTTATACCTACATGTTGGTCTATCATGGTAATAAAAAATAACATTACAATTTCTTTTTTATGTCTTTAATTTCTGCAAATTTTGTCAAAAAGATTTTCTTTGCATATTCATGTTCAGTTGACAGTACAGACAGATATGTCAATCTTTAGTCATAGCTTATGGAAAAAAAAATTCCAATAGGAAGAGAACAAATGACCAAGTTTGGCAGAGATTCATGAAAGTGTCTTTTCACAATGAATTCCAGAAATTGCAATTACATCTTTATTTTTTTCAGGACTGATTCTAGTGGGTTTAATTTGTCTTCAGCTGAAAAGTTCTAACATCCAAGGCGCTTCAAAGTGGCCACACAGAATGACGGGATTGAAATATGTCTATTTCTTCATCCTCACATTTTATTGTGCGGATTTTATTCCACATGTACAGTTTAAAGACGTGTATGGTGGGAGGAGTTAGCTAGCAGCATGAAGGAGCTCAAAGCCAGAGCCAAAGATGCAGAACTCACAAAAGTATGCAGTTAATGAAACGTGGTATGCGTATTTGTTGCCGTAAGTCACGTCTGACCCTACATACCATAGAATATTGTTTGGCCTTAAAAAGGAGTGAAATATTGACACATTCTATTCCATGGATGTATCTCTAAGACATTACTACAAAGTGAATGAAGCCAGAAACAGAAGGACAATTATTGTATAATTCCACCGGTAAGAGGAACCTTAGTCAAATTCATAGAGGGGGAAAATAGAAAGGTGGTTGCTAGGAGGTAGGAGGGAGGCAAATGAGGAGTTATTGTTTAGTGGGCATGGAGTTTTGTTTGGGATGATGAAAAAGTTCTGGGGATGGACAGTGGAGATTGAACTACAATATGAAGGTAATTAATGCCACTGAAATATACATGTGTAAACAGTTAAAACTGTTAACTTTATTTGATGTACATTTTATGGCAAAAGAAAAAAGGTCTTAAAAACTGCTAAGTAGCAATAGAAAAGATAAAATAATAAATAAAAAATTTTAAACTGCTAAGTAAACAGAAGCCAAGGGGAAAAACCACTGTAGCTCAAATAATAGTAATAATTTAAAAAAATAAATAAAAGCATGCTGCTTAGCATGCATGTCATGGGCTGATTTGGTACTAATTTGCCTGTAGAGTATAATATTTATCAAAGAGTAAGTAATTTTAAAATGTGCTAATCTGAAGGTGCTTTATTGTTAAAAAGAGTAACTATAATTGTTAGACCAACAACTCAGGCTTCTCGTGGAAGACTTCCCCAAGCGCTCGCTGAAAACAGAGACCCCGCCTGGGGACTCCAGGCCGCCTCTGACTTGAAGTCTCTCCGCAGTGCTTCTTAGGGCTCCCCCAGCCGCCAGGAGCACGCCGTCAGTACACAGACTCCACGACGCATCTTCTCGCTAACCCACCCCTGCCCCTCTCCTGGCTCTGCTCCTCGGTGCCCCGAGCTTCCTCAGGCCTGGCGCTCTGTCCACACCAAACACTTCACATCCTCAGAAACCACTCTATTCCCTCCCTTTTTCAACATACACGTTTGTGCAATTAAAATGTGTCGATTCCAGCAATAAAAAGAAATGAACTATCAAGCCACAAAAACACACGAGGAACCTCAGATGCACACTGTAAGTCAAAGAAGCCAACCTGAAAAGGCTGCACACTGTGGGCAGGATTCCAGCTATACGGCATTCTGGAAAAGGCAGAACTGTGCAGACACCAGTGCAAAAAGACAAGACATTGGCAGGGGCTGGAGGGGAAACAAGGATGAACAGGTGGCACAGAGAGGATTTTTAGGGCAGTGGAACTATTCTGCAGGATGCTGTAATGGTGCATACAAGGCATCACACATTTGTTAAAGCGCTTTGAGTGTACAGGACAACGAGTGATGCCTAATGTAAACTGTAGATTTTGGTTCATACTTTTATATCAGTATTGACTCATCTGTCATAACAAATGTACCACACTAATGCAAACTGCTAACAGTAGGGAAAATAGGAGGGGATGAGGTGTGTATATGGGAACTCTCTACTCAGTACTCAGTTTTTCTGTAAACCTAAAACTGCTCTAAAATGCTAAAGCCTTTGCCTGTGTGGATCACAACAAACTGGAAAATTCTTCAAGAGATGGGAATACCAGACCATCTTATCTATCTCCAAGAAACCTGTTTGTGGGTCAAGAAGCAACAGTTAGAACCAGACATGGAACAACGGACTGGTTTCAAATTGGGAAAGAAGTACATCAAGGCTGTATATGGTTACCCTGCTTATTTAAATTATATGCAGAGTAAATCATGTGAAATGCCAGACTGGATGAAGCACAGGCTGAAATCAAGATTGCCAGGAGAAATATCAACAACATCAGATATGCAGATGATACCACTCTAATGGTAGAGAGTGAAGAGGAACTAAAGAGCCTCTTGATGAGGGTGAAAGAGGAGAGTGAAGAAGTTGGTTTGAAACTCAACATTCGGGGGGAGGAGCCAAGATGGCGGAGGAGTAGGATGGGGAGAACACTTTCTCCCCCACAAATTCATCAAAAGAGCATTTAAACGTCGAGTAAACTCCACAAAACAACTTCTGAATGCCAGCAGAGGACATCAGGCACCCAGAAAAGCAACCCAACTCTTCGAAAGGAGGTAGGAAAAAATATAAAAGACAAAAAAAGAGACAAAAGAGGGAGGGAAGGAGTTCCATCCCGGGAAGGGAGTCTTAAAAAGAGAGAAGTTTCCAAACACCAGGTAACCTTCTCACTGCCGAATCTGTGCTGAGCTTTGGAAGCACAGAGGGCAACATAACAGGGAGAAAAAAATAAATAAACAATTAAAAATCACAGATTGTGAGCCCTACGGTAACTCCCCCAGCGGAGAAGCAGCGCAGACGCCTGCACACAGCATTAGCAAGCGGGGGCTGGGCAGGGAAGCGGGGCACGGGCTGTGTCCCTTAGAGTAAGAATCGGCCCGAATGTCCTGAGCGCTATCTGAGCGAAATAATTTGGGCTAGCAAACCAGACTGTGGGATATCTACCACGCGAAAAGCCAGCCCTAACCTAAGACACCGCCAGGCCCGCGCACGGAACAAAGGACTGAACAGAGATAGCCGGTTGCAGACCTTCCCCCTCCGGTGACAGGCAGCCAGAGCCGTAAGTGGGCAATCACAGCCCAAGAGAGACACTATCTATAAAACTGTAAGCAGGCTTCTTTGCTAACTAAAACTTCTTGGGGGTCTGGACGGTCAACATCTGCCTGAGAAGGTGCGCCGATTTTACACCCAGATAACAGAGTGGCGGAGAGGCGATAAGTCGCAGCATTGGCGCCCGCCAAACACATCACCTGAGCTGCTCGGATCTGGGAAGAGCACAAAACGCAGGCCCAACCGAGTCTGCGCCTCTGAGGACTATCCGAGTGCCTGAACCTGAGCGGCTTGGACCTGGGAGCTCAGCCCAGGGCCGGCCTCTGATTGTTCCCGGCGGAACAACCTAGAGCCCGAGCAGTGTGGGCAGGGAGGCTACACGCGCCGTGAGTGGGGGCAGACCCAGTGTGGCTGAGGCACTGCGAGCGCACGCCAGTGTTATCTGTTTGCAGCATCCCTCCCTCCCTCCCCACAGCGCGGCTAAACAAGTGAGCCTAAATAAAATAAAAAAAATAGTGTCCTCCACCGTCCCCTTTGTGTCAGTGCGGGAACCAGACACTGAAGAGACCAGTAAACAGAAGAAGCTATAACAGAGGGAAATGCCTTGGAAGCTGCAGGCCATAGATTAAAACCCTGTGGTTACTACGGACTACATAGGAAGGGGCCTATAGATCTTGAGAAATATAAGTCAGACCAAGGAACTAGCCAAAAATGAACTGAACCCACAATACTCACAACAAAACCAGAGAAAGACCTAGATATATTTTTACTATTTTTACGATCAATCTTTCTTTCTTTTTTCTTTTTTTTTAATTTTTTTTTAAATTTTAAGTCCTCTATTGTCCTTTAATTTTCACTTTTATAACTATTACTTTACAAAAAAAAAAAAAAAGACCCTATTTTTTTTCTTCTTCAGCAAACTTCATATATATATTTTATAATTTTTTGACCGTGTTTTGTTTTGTTTTGTTTTTCTTTTTCTTCTTTTCTTTAACATTGTATTTTTGAAATTCCAAACTCTACTCTAGATTTTTAATTTTAGCCTTTTGGTATATGTTATCAATTTTGTACCTGTAGTTTTTTTCATAATTTCTGTGACTTTTTTTCCCTCTGTTTCTTTCTCTTCTTCTTTTGTATAACATTGTATATCTGCAATTCCAAACTCCACTCAAGATTTTTAATTTATGCTTTTTGGTATTTGATATCAATTTTGTACCTGTATTTTCTTTATAATTTTTGCGACATTGTTTTTGTTGGTTTGTTTGTTTTCTCTCTTTATTTTTCTTCTTTTTTTTTTTTAACATTGTATTTTTGAAATTCCAAACTCTACTCTAGATTTTTAATTTTGGCTTTTTGGTATTAGTTATCAATTTTGTACCTGTAGTTTCTTTATACTTTACGCAACCTTGTTTGTTTTTCTTTGTTCGTTTTTTCTCTCTTTCTTCTCCTTCTTCTTTTCATTAACATCGCATTTTTGAAATTCCAAACTCTACTCTAGATTTTTAATTTTTGCTTTTATGTATTTGTTACCAATTTTGTACCTTTAAGAACCCAATCTTCAGGACCCATTTTTCACTAGGGAACAAGATTACTGGCTTGACTGCTCTCTCTCCCTTTGGACTCTCCGTTTTCTCCACCAGGTCGCCTGTATCTCCTCCCTAACCCCTCTCTACTCTACCCAACTCTGAATTTCTGTGTATTCCAGACGGTGGAGAACACTTAAGGAACTGATTACTGGCTGGATCTGTCTCCCTCCTTTTCATTTCCCCCTTTTATCCTTCTGGCCACCTCTGTCTCCTGCCTCCTTCTTCTCTCCTCTGTATAACTCCATGAACATCTCTGAGTGGTCCAGTTGTGGAGTGCACATAAGGAAGTGACTACTGGCTAGCCCACTCTCTCCACTATTGATTCCACCTCATCTCATTTGGGTCACCTCTAACTCCCTCCTCCCACTTCTCTTCTCCATGTAACGCTGTGAACCTCTCTGAGTGACCCTCACAGTAGAGAAACTTTTCATCTTTAACGTAGATGTTTTATCAATGGTGCTGTATAGAAGGAGAAGTTTTGAAACTACTGTAAAAATAAGACCGATAACTGGAAGTAGGAGGCTTAAGTCCAAACCCTGACTCCAGGGAACTCCTGACTCCAAGGAACATTAATTGACAGGAGCTCATCAAACGCCTCCATACCGACACTGAAACCAAGCACCACACAAGGGCCAACAAGTTCCAGGGCAAGACATACCAAGCAAATTCTCCAGCAACAAAGGAACACAGCCCTGAGCTTCAAGATACAGGCTGCCCAAAGTTACCCCAAAACCATAGACATCTCATAACTCATTACTGGACATTTCATTACACTCCAGAGAGAAGAAATCCATCCACCAGAACATCGACACAAGCTTCCCTAACCAGGAAACCGTGACAAGCCACCTGTGCAAACCCACACACAGTGAGGAAACGCCACAATAAAGAGAACTCCACAAACTGCCAGAATACAGAAAGGACACCCCAAACTCAGCAATTTAAACAAGATGAAGAGACAGAGGAATAGCCAGCAGATAAAGGAACAGGATAAATGCCCACCAAACCAAGCAAAAGAGGAAGAGATAGGGAATCTACCTGATAAAGAATTCCAAATAATGATAGTGCAATTGATCCAAAATCTTGAAATTAAAATGGAATCACAGATAAATAGCCTGGAGGCAAGGATTGAGAAGATGCAAGAAAGGTTTAACAAGGACTTAGAAGAAATAAAAAAGAGTCAATATATAATGAATAATGCAATAAGTGAAATTAAAAACACTCTGGAGGCAACAAATAGTAGAATAACAGAGGCAGAAGATAGGATTAGTGAATTAGAAGATAGAATGGTAGAAATAAATGAATCAGAGAGGATAAAAGAAAAACGAATTAAAAGAAATGAGGACAATCTCAGAGACCTCCAGGACAATATTAAACGCTACAACATTCGAATCATAGGGGTCCCAGAAGAAGAAGACAAAATGAAAGACCATGAGAAAATACTTGAGGAGATAATAGTTGAAAACTTCCCTAAAATGGGGAAGGAAATAATCACCCAAGTCCAAGAAACCCAGAGAGTCCCAAACAGGATAAACCCAAGGCGAAACACCCCAAGACACATATTAATCAAATTAACAAAGATCAAACACAAAGAACAAATATTAAAAGCAGCAAGGGAAAAACAACAAATAACACACAAGGGAATACCCATAAGGATAACAGCTGATCTTTCAATAGAAACTCTTCAAGCCAGGAGGGAATGGCAAGACATACTTAAAATGATGAAAGAAAATAACCTACAGCCCAGATTATTGTACCCAGCAAGGATCTCATTCAAGTATGAAGGAGAAATCAAAAGCTTTTCAGACAAGCAAAAGCTGAGAGAATTCTGCACCACCAAACCAGCTCTCCAACAAATACTAAAGGATATTCTCTAGACAGGAAACACAAAAACGGTGTATAAATTCGAACCCAAAACAATAAAGTAAATGGCAACGGGGTCATACTTATCAGTAATTACCTTAAACGTAAATGGGTTGAATGCCCCAACCAAAAGACGAAGACTGGCTGAATGGATACAAAAACAAGACCCCTACATATGTTGTCTACAAGAGATCCACCTCAAAACAGGGGACGCATACAGACTGAAAGTGAAGGGCTGGAAAAAGATTTTCCATGCAAATAGGGACCAAAAGAAAGCAGGAGTAGCAATACTCATATCAGATAAAATAGACTTTAAAACAAAGACTGTGAAAAAAGACAAAGATGGTCACTACATAATGATCAAAGGATCAATCCAAGAAGAAGATATAACAATTATAAATATATATGCACCCAACATGGGAGCACCGCAGTACGTAAGACAAATGCTAACAAGTATGAAAGGAGAAATTAACAATAACACAATAATAGTGGGAGACTTTAATACCCCACTCACACCTATGGATAGATCAACTAAACAGAAAATTAACAAGGAAACACAAACTTTAAATGATATAATAGACCAGTTAGACCTAATTGATATCTATAGGACATTTTATCCCAAAACAATGAATTTCACCTTTTTCTCAAGCGCACATGGAACCTTCTCCAGGATAGATCACATCCTGGGCCATAAAGCTAGCCTTGGTAAATTCAAAAAAATAGAAATCATCCCAAGCATCTTTTCTGACCACAATGCAGTAAGATTAGATCTCAATTACAAGAGAAAAACTATTAAAAATTCCAACATATGGAGGCTGAACAACACGCTGCTAAATAACCAACAAATCACAGAAGAAATCAAAAAAGAAATCAAAATTTGCATAGAAACGAATGAAAATGAAAACACAACAACCCAAAACCTGTGGGACACGGTAAAAGCAGTCCTAAGGGGAAAGTTCATAGCAATACAGGCACACCTCAAGAAACAAGAAAAAAGTCAAATAAATAACCTAACTCTACACCTAACTAGAAAAGGAAGAAATGAAGAACCCCAGGGTTAGTAGAAGGAAAGAAATCTTAAAACTTAGAGCAGAAATAAATGCAAAAGAAACAAAAGAGATCATAGCAAAAATCAACAAAACCAAAAGCTGGTTTTTTGAAAGGATAAATAAAATTGACAAACCATTAGCCAGACTCATCAAGAAACAAAGGGAGAAAAATCAAATCAATAAAATTAGAAATGAAAATGGAGAGATCACAACAGACAACACAGAAATACAAAGGATCATAAGAGACTACTATCAACAATTATATGCCAATAAAATGGACAACGAGGAAGAAATGGACAAATTCTTAGAAAAGTACAACTTTCCAAAACTCGACCAGGAAGAAATAGAAAATCTTAACAGACCCATCACAAACATGGAAATTGAAACTGTAATCAAAAATCTTCCAGCAAACAAAAGCCCAAGTCCAGACGGTTTCACAGCTGAATTCTACCAAAAATTTAGAGAAGAGCTAACACCTATCCTGCTCAAACTCTTCCAGAAAATTGCAGAGGATGGTAAACTTCCAAACTCATTCTATGAGGCCACCATCACCCTAATACCAAAACCTGACAAAGATCCCACAAAAAAAGAAAACTACAGGCCAATATCACTGATGAACATAGATGCAAAAATCCTTAACAAAATTCTAGCAATCAGAATCCAACAACACATTAAAAAGATCATACACCATGACCAAGTGGGCTTTATCCCAGGGATGCAAGGATTCTTCAATATCCGCAAATCAATCAATGTAATACACCACATTAACAAATTGAAAAATAAAAACCATATGATTACCTCAATAGATGCAGAGAAAGCCTTTGACAAAATTCAACATCCATTTATGATAAAAACTCTCCAGAAAGCAGGAATAGAAGGAACATACCTCAACATAATAAAAGCTATATATGACAAACCCACAGCAAACATTATCCTCAATGGTGAAAAATTGAAAGCATTTCCTCTAAAGTCAGGAACAAGACAAGGGTGCCCACTTTCACCATTACTATTCAACATAGTTTTGGAAGTTTTGGCCACAGCAATCAGAACAGAAAAATAAAAGGAATCCAAATTGGAAAAGAAGAAGTAAAACTCTCACTGTTTGCAGATGACATGATCCTCTACATAGAAAACCCTAAAGACTCCACCAGAAAATTACTAGAACTAATCAATGACTATAGTAAAGTTGCAGGATATAAAATCAACACACAGAAATCACTTGCATTCCTATACACTAATAATGAGAAAACAGAAAGAGAAATTAAGGAAACAATTCCATTCACCATTGCAACAGAAAGAATAAAATACTTAGGAATATATCTACCTAAAGAAACTAAAGACCTATATATAGAAAACTATAAAACACTGGTGAAAGAAATCAAAGAGGACACTAACAGATGGAGAAATATACCATGTTCATGGATTGGAAGAATCAATATAGTGAAAATGAGTATACTACCCAAAGCAATCTATAGATTCAATGCAATCCCTATCAAGCTACCAACAGCATTCTTCACAGAGCTAGAACAAATAATTTCACAATTTGTATGGAAAAACAAAAAACCTCGAATAGCCAAAGCGATCTTGAGAAAGAAGAATGGAACTGGAGGAATCAACCTACCTGACTTCAGGCTCTACTACAAAGCCACAGTTATCAAGACAGTATGGTACTGGCACAAAGACAGAAATATAGATCAATGGAACAAAATAGAAAGCCCAGAGATAAATGCACGCACATATGGACACCTTATCTTTGACAAAGGAGGCAAGAATATACAATGAATTAAAGACAATCTCTTTAACAAGTGGTGCTGGGAAATCTGGTCAACCACTTGTAAAAGAATGAAACTAGAACACTTTCTAACACCATACACAAAAGTAAACTCAAAATGGATTAAAGATCTAAACATAAGACCAGAAACTATAAAACTCCTGGAGGAGAACATAGGCAAAACACTCTCTGACATACATCACAGCAGGATCCTCTATGACCCACCTCCCAGAATACTGGAAATAAAAGCAAAAATAAACAAATGGGACCTAATTAACCTTAAAAGCTTCTGCACATCAAAGGAAACTATTAGCAAGGTGAAAAGACAGCCTTCAGAATGGGAGAAGATAATAGCAAATGAAGCAACTGACAAACAACTAATCTCGAGAATATACAAGCAACTCCTACAGCTCAACTCCAGAAAAATAAATGACCCAATAAAAAAATGGGCCAAAGAACTAAATAGACATTTCTCCAAAGAAGACATACAGATGGCTAACAAACACATGAAAAGATGCTCAACATCACTCATTATCAGAGAAATGCAAATCAAAACCACTATGAGGTACCATTTCACACCAGTCAGAATGGCTGCGATCCAAAAGTCTACAAGTAATAAATGCTGGAGAGGGTGTGGAGAAAAGGGAACCCTCTTACACTGTTGGTGGGAATGCAAACTAGTACAGCCACTATGGAGAACAGTGTGGAGATTCCTTAAAAAACTGGAAATAGACCTGCCTTATGATCCAGCAATCCCACTGCTGGGCATACACACTGAGGAAACCAGAAGGGAAAGAGACACGTGTACCCCAATGTTCATCGCAGCACTGTTTATAATAGCCAGGACATGGAAGCAACCTAGATGTCCATCAGCAGATGAATGGATAAGAAAGCTGTGGTACATATACACAATAGAGTATTACTCAGCCATTAAAAAGAATACATTTGAATCAGTTCTAATGAGGTGGATGAAACTGGAGCCTATTATACAGAGCGAAGTAAGCCAGAAAGAAAAACACCAATACAGTATACTAATGCATATATATGGAATTTAGAAAGATGGTAACAATAACCCTGTGTACGAGACAGCAAAAGAGACACTGATGTATAGAACAGTCTTAGGGACTCTGTGAGAGAGGGAGAGGGTGGGAAGATTTGGGAGAATGGCATTGAAACATGTAAAATATCATGTATGAAACGAGTCACCAGTCCAGGTTCGATGCACGATGCTGGATGCTTGGGGCTGGTGCACTGGGACGACCCAGAGGGATGGAATGGGGAGGGAGGAGGGAGGAGGGTTCGGGATGGGGAACACATGTATACCTGTGGCAGATTCATTTTGATATTTGGCAAAACTAATACAATTATGTAAAGTTTAAAAATAAAATAAAATAAAAAAAAAAAACCTCAACATTCAAAAAACTAAGATCATAGCATTCAGTCCCATCACTTCATGGCAAATAGATGGGGAGAGAATGGAAACAGTGACAGACTTTATTTCCTTGGGCTCCAAAATCACTGTGGACAGTGATTGCAGCCATGAAGTTAAAAAATGCTTGCTCCTTGGAAGAAAAAGCTAAACAGCATATTAAAAAGCAGAGACATCACTTTGCCAACAAAGGTCTGTATAGTGAAAGCTATGGTTTTTCCAGTAGTCATGTATGGATGAGAGAGCTGGACAGTAAAGAAGGATGAGTACCGAAGAACTGATGTTTCTGAATTGTGGTGCTGGAGAAGACTCTTGAGAGTCCCTTGAACAGCAAGGAGATCAAACTAGTCAATTCAAAAGTAAATCAACCTTGATTATTCATTGGAAGGACTGATGCTGAAGCTGAAGCTCCAATACTTTGGCCACCGGATGTAAACAGCTGACTCATTGGAAAAGACCCTGATGCTGGGAAAGACTGAGGACAGGAGAAGGGGTGACAGAGGATGAGACTGTTTTGGATAGCATCACTGACTCAATGGATGTGAGTCTGAGTAGACTCCAGGAGTTGGTGAAGGACAGAGAAATCAGGTGTGCTGTAGTCTATGAGGTTGCAAAGAGTTGGACACAACAACTGAACAACAAAACCTCACTATAAATAAAATTTATTAATTTAAAAACAAAATGTTAAATAATTTTTCCTTGTTATACCATAATATTACCTCGTTTATTGCCTTACCACTAGACCATTCAGGTATGACCTAAATCAAATCCCTTACAATTATACAGTGGAAGTGGGAAATAGATTTAAGGGACTAGATCTGATAGAATGCCTGATGAACTATGGACGGAGGTTCGTGATATTGTACAGGAGACAGGAATCAAGACCATCCCCAATAAAAAGAAATGCAAAAAAGCAAAATGGCTGTCTGAGGAGGCCTCACAAATAGCTGTGAAAAGAAGAGAAATGAAAAACAAAGGAGAAAAGGAAAGATATACCAATTTGAATGCAGAGTTCCAAAGAATAGCGAGGAGAGATAAGAAAGCCTTCCTCAATAATCAGTGGAAAGAAATAGAGGAAAACAATAGAATGGGAAAGACTAGAGATCTCTTCAAGAAAATTAGAGATACCAAGGGAACATTTCATGCAAAGATGGGCTCAATAAAGGACAGAAATGGTAGGGACCTAACAGAAGCAGAAGATATTAAGAAGAGGTGGCAAGAATACACAGAAGAACTGTACAAAAAAGATCTTTACAACCCAGATAATCACGATGGTGTGATCACTCACCTAGAGCCAGACATCCTGGAATGTGAAGTCAAGTGGGCCTTAGGAAGCATTACTACGAACAAAGCTAGTGGAGGTGATGGAATTTCAGTTGCGCTATTTCAAATCCTAAAAGATGATGCTGTGAAAGTGCTGCACTCAATATGCCAGCAAATGTGGAAAACTCAGCAGTGGCCACAGGACTGGAAAAGGTCAGTTTTCATTCCAATCCCAAAGAAAGGCAATGCCAAAGAATGCTCAAACTACTGCACAATTGCACTCATCTCACACGCTAGTAAAGTAATGCTCAAAATTCTCCAAGCCAGGTTTCAGCAATACGTGAACCGTGAACTGTCAGATGTTCAAGCTGGATTTAGAAAAGGCAGAGCAATCAGAGATCAAATTGCCAACATCCTCTGGATCATGGAAAAAGCAAGAGTTTTAGAAAAACATCTATTTCTGCTTTATTGACTATGCCAAAGCCTTCAACTGTGTGGATCACAATAAACTGTGGAAAATTGTGAAAGAGATGGGAATACCAGACCACCTGACCTGCCTCTTGAGAAACCTGTATGCAGGTCAGGAAGCAACAGTTAGAAGTGGACATGGAACAACAGTCTGGTTCCAAATAGGAAAAGGAGTATGCCAAGGCTGTATATTGTCCCTTTGCTTATTTAACTTATATGGAGAGTACATCATGAGAAACGCTAGGCTTGATGAATCACAAGCTGGAATCAAGATTGCCAGGAGAAATATCAATAACCACAGATATGCAGATGACACCACCCTTATGGTAGAAAGTGAAGAGGAACTAAAAAGCCTCTTGATGAAAGTGAAAGAGGAGACTGAAAAGTTGGCTTAAAGCTCAACAGTCAGAAAACTAAGACCATGGCATCTGGTCCCATCACTTCATGGGAAATAGATGGGGAAACAGTGTCAGACTTTATTTTGGGGGGCTCCAAAATCACTGCAGATGGTGACTGCAGCCATGAAATTAAAAGACGCTTACTCCTTGGAAGGAAAGTTATGACAGACCTAGACAGCATATTCAAAAGCAGAGACATTACTTTGCTAACAAAGGTCCGTCTAGTCAAGGCTATGGTTTTTCCAGTAGTCGTGTATGGATGTGAGAGTTGGACTGTGAAGAAAGCTGAGCACCAAAGAATGGATGCTTTTGAACTGTGGTGTTGGAGAAGACTCTTGAGAGTCCCTTGGACTGCAAGAAGATCCAGCCAGTCCATCCTAAAGCAGATCAGTCCTGGGGGTTCATTGGAAGGACTGATGTTGAAGCTGAAACTCTAATACTTTGGCCACCTCATGTGAAGAGTTGACTCATTGGAAAAAAACTCTGATGCTGGGAGGGATTGAGGGCAGAAGGAGAAGGGGACAACAGAGGATGAGATGGCTGGATGGCATCAATGACTTGATGGACATGGGTTTGGGTGGGCTCTGGGAGTTGGTGATGGACGGGGAGGCCTGGCATGCTGCGATTCATGGGGTTGCAAAGAGTCGGACAGGACTGAGTGACTGAACTGAAAATCACTGCAGATGGTGACTGCAGCCATGAAATTAAAAGGCGCTTACTCTTTGGAAGAAAAGGTATGGCCAATCTAGACAGCATATTAAAAAGCAGAGACATTACTTTGTCAACAAAGGTCTGTCTAGGTTTTTCCAGTAGTCATGTATGGATGTGAGAGTTGGACTACAAAGAAAGCTGAGTGCCAAAGAATTGATGCTTTTGAACTGTGGTGTTGGAGAAGACTCTTGAGAGTCCCTTGGACTGCAAGGAGATCCAGCCAGTCAGTCCATCCTAAAGGAGATCAGTCTTGAGTGTTCATTGGAAGGACTGATGTTGAAGCTGAAACTCCAATACTTTGGCCACTTGATGCGATGAACTGACTCATTTGAAAAGACCCTGATGTTGGGAAAGACTGAAGTGGGGAGGAGAAGGGGATGACAGAGGATGAGATGGTTGGATGGCAGCACCAACTCGATGGACATAAGTTTGGATAAACTCCAGGAGTTGGTGATGGACAGGGAGGCCTGGAGTGCTGCAGTCCATGTGGTTGCAAAGAGTCGGACACAACTGAGGAAATGAACTGAACTGAACTGAATGATATTCTTTAGAATTGCATGGTGGCTCAGCTGGTAAAGAATCCACCCACAATTTGGGAGACCTGGATTGGGATCTTCCCTGGGTTGGCAAGATCCTATGGAGGAGGAAACAGCAACCCAATCCAGTATTCTGGCCTAGAGAGTTCCATGGACTGCATAGTCATGGAGTTGCAAAGAGTTAGACATAACTGTGCAGTAAAAGTTTATCTTTGGTTTTGGATAACTCAACTTTATTCACTTTCTTGAGTAAAACCTTGATGATCTTTTTATTCTTATTGATAATTTATTTGGAGTAGTTTTATAGTTCATGTAAATATTTTAAGGATTTTGAAAGGAGTGAGCTTATGGTGGTATTATTTGCCCTACCATTAGCCTGAAATCACCTTCGTGTGTGAGAAGCCACTTGGCTCGAGTGAGGGGGGCCACTGAGGAGATCGTCAGACAAAGAGTGAGCTGGGGCCAGGTCCTGCAGGGCCTTCTGACAGAGTTAGGGTGTTGCACCTTACCCTGAGAGCTATGCCAAGTGGAGACCATTGAGGAGTGTTACTGGGAAATAGTATCATCTCTTTTGGTTTAAGGAAGATTATCTGGATAAGGAGATTGTTTTCAGTGAGGTGAGTGGAAAGATAAAATGGGGGCTAGAATGCAGACTTTCACATATTGATACCTGTTGAAAAGCTCTGAAAAGCTCGTCTTCCTGCAGAGTCATCTTGTCCTATGTCTCTTGTGGTTGTAGACCCTCAGGCTGCCAGCCACGACTTAAGCTCAGTTTGTGGGTAGATTCCTGCCAGTGAGAACAATATGTATCCGTTGGATACATGTCTCTTAAGGTACAGAAGAAGCAGGGGTATATTTGCACAGGCTTTTGTATCAGACATACCTGGTTTGAGTCTGGGTTCTGCCACTTCCTAGCTGATGGTCTTGTGAAAGTCACTAGAGGCCCCTGCCTGGGCCCCTGGCTTTAGAAGGCCCTGCTGTGGTCCTCTCCTGGCCGTGGGGAGTCTATGCCAGTGATCGAGGCCCACATGTCAGTCTATGTCAGTGTACAGCCTGGGCAACTGCACAGTGTGGACTGCTAATAATCATGGAAAGGGGAGGCAGGATTGAGGACACTAAGGTAAAACCCAGCCTTGGCAGGTGTCAGGATGTGACCAATAGAATGACGGGGCCATCAACAGCCTGAGGAAAATATGACAGAGCCTTGGGAGGTTAATTTTATTATTATTAGCAATTAAAAAAAAAATTTGGCTGCACTGGGTCTTCGTTGTGGCACACGGGCTTTCTTTAGTGGCCACACACAGGTCAGTTGCCCTGTGGCACTGCGGCATGTGGGATCTTAGTTCCCCTACCAGGGATTGAACCTGAGTCCCCTGCCCTGGAAGGTGGACTCTTCACCAGTGGACCACCAGGGAAGTACGAAGAGGTCAGTTTCAGATGTGTTACGCCTTTGGCCCTGCCAAACAGCCATCCAGAGCTTCTAGATACAACTTTGGCATTAGGGTCATAGTTGAGGCCTGGTGGTTGAACAAGGGCTCTGAGGGAAAGCCTGGTCATAGCGAGGCTTGAACCTGTTCTCTTGGGCATCTATGTTTAAAGGACATGAGGGGCCGTGAGAAGAGCAGGGGGCTTTAGGCTTCTGGGATAATGGGATGTCACCAGTGGTATTAACACATTCCAGGAGTGGAGGGTTTTGAGAGATCAGTGAAGACAGACTCATGGGCCTGGAAGACAGCTCTTTCTGGAGGGACAAGGATAGAGTGAGTGAGTAGTGTGGATGTTGAAACCAGGAGGCTGTCTATACCTGCAGAAACATGGTGGTGATAGGAAGTGGGGAGAAAAGTGGTGACTTGAAGGCAGAGCAGGATCAGGCCGATAGTCCTGAGAGCACGGTGAGGGAGGAGCTGTGGAAAGAGCATAGTTGAAGAGGCAGGTCCCAGAGGCAGAGCAAAGGATGCAAATCCAGAGAAAATGTCGGGGCAGGGGGAGGGGAGCAGCCCCAAGGAGTAGGAATCATTGCTTGTGAGGAAAAAAGACAAAATAGAGGATGACGTTTGAAGGGGAGGGAAGGGGAATTGGGCCTGGGTTTGGGCTTCTTGGAAGAGCAGGAGAGCTAGTATCTGCCAAGGCTTCTGCAGGTGGGAGTCAGGATGGCATTGGAGGGATCTAGATTTTGATGGAGCTTTGATTACGTGTGCTATAGTGTCGCCCACGTGTGGTCCTCTTGTGTCTTCTGTGGTGTCCTGTGTCTCTGATGAGAATGTGGCTGAGTTCCACGTGTTGAATGTATTTTAGCTGATCCCCCCGCTCACTAAGGGCATTCATCCATTTCTTCTTACAGGACAATGAGTGCCTATTGTTTTCAGAGTACACTGGGAGATGCAAAATGACTAACAGCTCTTTTAGGTTAAGAAGTCTACAAGAGCATCAGCAGAACTTGTGATAAGGTTGTGAAAAAAGATTACAATTGTTTTAGTTCAGTTGCCAAGTCTAGTCCAACTCTTTGCAACCCCATGGACTGTAGCATGCCAGGCTCCTCTGCCCTCCACTATCTCCCGGAGTTTGCTCAAATTCATGTCCATTGAGTCAGTGATGCTATCTAACCATCTCATTCTCTGTCACCGCTTTCTCCTTTAGCCTTCAATCTTTCCCAGCATGAGGGTCATTTCCAATGAGTCGGCTCTTCCCATCAGGTGGCCTAAGTATTGGAGTTTTAGCTTCAGCAACAGTCCTTCCAATGAAACTTCAGGGTTGATTTCCTTTAGGATTGACTGGTTTGATCTCCTTGCTGTCTAACGGACTCTCAAGAGTCTTCTCCAGAACCACAATTCCAAAGCATCAATTCTTCAGTACTCAACCTTCTTTATGGTCCAACTCTCACATTTGTACATGATTACTGGAAATTCCATAGCTTTGACTATACAGACCTTTGTCAGCAAAGTGATGTCTCTGCTTTTTAACATGCTGTCTAGGTTCATCATAGCTTTTCTTCCAAGGAGCAAGCATCTTAATTTCAGTTGCAATCACTGTCTGCAGTGATTTTGGAGCCCAAGAAAATAAAGTCTATCACTGTTTCCATTGTTTTCCCATCTATTTGCCATGAAGTGATGGGATGCTAGATGCTAAGATCTTGGTTTTTTGAATGTTGAGTTTAAAGCCAGTTTTTTCATTCTCTTTCACCCTCATCAAGAGGCTATTTATTTGCTTCTCACCTTCTGCCATTGTAGTGGTATTATCTGCACATCTGAGGCTATTTATATTTCTCCCAGCAATATTGACTCGAACTCGTGATTCATCCAACCCAGCATTTCACATGATGTACTCTGCCTAGAAGTTAAATAAGCAGGGTGACAATATACAGCCTTGAGGTACTCCTTTACCAGTTTGGAACCAGTCCATTGTTCCATGTCCAGTTCTAACTGTTGCTTCTTACCTGCATACAGATTTCTCAGGAAACAAGTAAGATGGTCTGGTATTTCCTTCTCTTTTAAGAATTTTCCACAGTTTGTTGTGATCCACACAGTCAAAGTCTTCAGCTTAGTCAATCAACTACTGCTGAAGCCTAGCTTGAAGGATTTTGAGCATAACCTTGCTAGCATGTGAAATGAAATAAATTTTATGGTAGTTTGAACATTCTTCGACATTACTCTTCCTTGGGATTGGAATGAAAACTAACCTTTTCTAGTCCTGTGGCCACTGCTGAGTTTTCCAAATTTGCTGACATATTGAGTGCAGCACTTTAACAGCATCATCTTTTAGGATTTTAAATAGCTCAGCTGGAATTCCATCACCTCCACTAGCTTTGTTCGTAGTAATGCTTACTCAGGCCCACTTGATTTCACATTCCAGGATGTCTGGCTGTAGGTAAGTCACCACACCATGGTGGATATCTGAGTCATTAAGCCCTTTCCTGTCTAGTTCTGTGTATTCTTGCCATCTATTCTTAATCTTTTCTGTTAGGTCCTACCATTTCTGTCCTTTATAATGCCCATCCTCACATGAAATGTTTCCTTAATACCTCCAATTTTTTTTAAGAGATCCCTAGTTTTTCCTATTCTATTGTTTTCTTCTACTTCTTTGCAGCTCTCCTTGTTATCCTCTGGAACTCTGCATTCTCTTGGCTATTTCTTTTCCTTTCTCCCTGGCTTTTCACTTCTCTTCTTTCCTCAGCTGTTCATAAAGCCTCCTGAGACAACCACTTAGTCTTTTTACATTTCTTTTTCTTGGAGATGGTTCTGGTCACCGTCTCCTGTACAAGAACTATGAACTCCATCCATAGTTCTTCAGGCACTCTGTCAGATCTAATCCCTTGAATCTATCTATCACTTTCACTGTATAATCATAAGGGATTTGATTTAGGTCATACCTGAATGGCCTAGTGATTTTACTTACTTTGTTCACTTTAAGCCTAAATTTTCCAACAAGGAGCTCATGATCTGAGCCACACTTAGCTCCAAGCCTCGTTTTTACTGACTATATAGAGCTTCTCCATCTTTGGCTGCAAAGAACATAATCCAATTTTGGTATTGACCATCTGGTGATGTCCATGCATGGAGCTTTCTCTTGGGTTGTTGGAAAAGGGTGTTTGCTGTGACCAGCACACTTTCTTGACAAACTCTCCTAGCCTTTGCCCTTCTTCATTTTGTACTCCAAGACCAAACTTACCTGTTATTTCAGGTATCTCTTCTTACTTTTGCATTCCTATCCCCTATAATGAAAAGGACATATTTTTTTTGGTGTTAATTCTAGTAGGTCTTGTAGGTTTTCATAGACGCAGTCAACCTCAGCTTCTTAAGCATCAGTGATTGTGGCATAGACTTGGATTACTGTGATGTTGAATGATTTGCCTTGGAAACAAACCAAGATCATTCTGCTGTTTTTGAGACTGCACCCAAGTATTACATTTTGGAGTCTCTTGTTGACTGTGAGGGCTATTCCATTTCTTCTAAGGGATTTTCCCACAGTAGTAGGTATAGTGGTCATATGAATTAAATTCTCCCATTCTCCTCCATTTTAGTTCACTGATTCCTAAGATGTCGATGTTCACTCTTGCCATCTCCTGCTTGACCACAGCCAATCTACCTTGATTCATGGGCCTAACATCTCAGGTTTTGCAGTATTGTTCTTTATTGTTCTTTACGACACTGGACTGTACTTTCACCACCAGATACATTCACTACCGAGTGCCGTTCCTGCTTTGGCCCAGCCACATCATTCTTTCTGGAGCTATTACCAACTGCCCTCTGCTCTTCCCCAGTAGCATACTGGACACCTCCAGACCTGGGGAGCTCATCTTCTGGTGTCATATCTTTTTGCCTTTTCATACTGTACATGGGGTTCTCCAGGCAAGAATACTGGAATGGGTTGCCATTTCCTTCTCCAGTGGACCACATTTGTCAGAACTCTTCACTGTGACCTGTCTTGGGTGGCCCTGCATGTCATGGTTCATAGCTTCACTGAGTTACACAAGTCTCTTTACTACAAGGCTATGATCCATGAAGAGGACAGTATTATTGTTTTATTCTATTTTAAAAGTTATACATGCATATGGTTATATTTAAGTACTCCGAAAATGTTTGTGATCAGTAATATGTGATTCTCTTGTAGTGGGATTTCAAGCTGTGGCTTTTCCAGTAGTTATGTATGGATCTGAGAGTTGGACCACAGGGGGATTATAGGGAACCTTAAATACCACAATCTGGGCCCAATTCAAGGTGGGGAAAAAGAAGCCACACAGAATTTGAGTGCAAAAAATAAATATAAAATTTATTAAAACACCCACAATATTTTAAAGATACCAGGAGTAATACAGTTCACAAACCCAGTTGTTTGTGTAAATTATAATAAAATACAAATCAAAAAAGGATACATACTTGCAATTTCTAGGCACCCTAAATTAAATCTGCTGAAACACTGGGGGAGAAGGGAGGGCAAGGAGGGTAGCTCAGGAGGCAAACCAATAAAGTGGGAGGAAAAAATATTAACAAAAAAGTAAAAATTATACAAAATAAAATTATCAGCATAAATTTACTGTACTAAGAATATCTACAGTTTAATAATACACATCCTATTGCCTTGAGACATTGCAAAAATCTACCATTCATCCATCAACCCCAGATAAACTTCATTTCAAGTAGCCACAGTTACAAAGTCAAGACGGAATATTCAAGTATGGTTGTTAAGTTCACCTCCATTGGAAGCCAAGTAACCAAACAGGAATTCAAAGAGAGAAGAAATAAAACACATCAAAAAGCTACAGGGGTTCTAGATTAAGTCCAATGCATTAATATGCCACAATATGACCTGCCCTTGTTTCTTTAATTAGAATAGATGAAAAAGAAATTATGTCACTCCTGTTTTTCTCCTCCTTTTTTCCCCTCAAAAGAAAAAAAAAAAAACTATTGGAACCAAGAAAATTTGGATATTCAATGAGCCAAATAGAATTTTTAAAATCCTCATGTGACAATGATGAGTTATCCCTGAATGACAGGTAGTCAAAATGAGAAAAGAGAGCGAACAACACCACTACAAAAATCATCCCTGATATCAGAAGAGGAGCAAACGAGGAAGTAGGCCAATTCTCACTGATTCTTAGGCAAAAAGCGACGGTAGACCTTGCATTTCTGTGCTGCAATCTCTGCTCAGGGAAGAAGCCTATTGCTTTTCTCTTGTTGGCAGCTCTGCGGAAGGAAGGGCTGGGAGTGCCAAGACGGGGCCTCGCACATGGACAAACTCTCCCTGTGCGTGTGAGTGTGTGCGGGACTGTATAACCTATGCTGGGGGTATGCACCTCAAAAAATACTCAGGTTGGTCCAGGGTATGTTGAAGTTGGCCATGTACTACAGCAGATGCAGCTGGTCAATAAAGATAGGTTGTGAGGGAGTCATTTCAAATGACAGCAACAATGACTGAAAAAGCTCGATGAGATGGGCATAGGAAATTCACATTTTATTCAAAAGCAAAACTTGAAACAAAATAAAAGTCAACCACAGTCCTTCCTTTAAGCATTCTGCCATTTTAACTGAAGAATGAAAACTAAAATGACCCCAGATTCTTCAAGGTCAAGTAGGTCATCAAATGGACAACCTGTATGTATCAGACCCTCCTGGAATCTACTTTACCAAAGTTGTCATGATGTCCTGTTTTTGAGGTATTTAAAAAAAAAAATTATTGTGACAGTGGATGACACAAAATGGAGCTTCCTGTTGAATATTTAAAAGATCAACTTTTGTGGACCCAAGAAGAAATTTAGAATAGCACCAACTAAAAACAGCCTCAGTGGCACCAAGTGAGCAAAGCTCCTTCCTTTAGTTTGAACACGAGGGGATACAATGAGAGGCAGAAGCAATGCTGGGGCAAAGGCTGTGAGGAGCAAAGGAATGAGACCCCTGCCCACCACGGTCCTGGCCAGTGCTGGGGAGGAAGGAGGCCCCTCCGGCCCACCCTGGCCTGCAGAGCACCTTTGGAACTCTCAGAGACATCTAGTCAGCACCCTGGACAGCAAGAATGCCTGCCATGTTAGAAGACGCAGGAGCACCCGACTCCCCTTCCTCCAAAGAACCCCCCAGAACCCCTTCACGCTTCCTTTTTTGATAGACCCAAGAGGACACATGTGAAACCAGTGTGCCCGCCACCTCCAAGCCAGGCAGGCCCACTCCCCGCCCCAGTAAGAGGGCTGGCTGCCTTCGAGACTTGCCTTTCTGTATGGCCAACAAGGGAAGAATAAAACAAAACAGAAAAGCTGCTCAGAGCAGGTTCTAGCACGTAAACAGAAGTCTAAGGAGACAGCACCAAAAGGGGGGCGGGGGAAGAAGCCAAGAGAGACTGGAGCCCACCTTGTTTTTGGTTGGTTGTGGTTTCAGAACCTTGATAGCACCTCAGCAGGACAGGATCAGGGACAGTCACATTAAAACACCATAGCACCATTTTATTTAGACTATTTCAATTCATAAAAATGCTTCCTAGTCCATAAAACACACTTCAGTAACAAAAGGAAAGAGATTGGTTGAGGCACGTCGGGGCTATCATTTAATTTTCCGCAGCACTGCCCTGGTGTGGGATCTGGCGGTGGTCAACTTCATGAAGCCTGGCTGGGTTCTCTGAATGGAATCAGGTTACCATCTACTCACTGTCACCCATCCTCGCATACCCACTGCTGTCGGGTACAAAGCAATTAAGATCTGCTCCTTCTTTCCTTGCTTCAGCACTTTTAAAGTCCCTCGCTCTGCAAACTGCTGTTTCCAAAAGAGGCTGGTGAAAGGGCCAAGAGGGGCGGGTATGACCTCTTTCCATGCGCACCTGTCATCCCACTGGGACAGCAAAGCAGTACCCATGAAGCCAGAGTGTGGGAAACCTAGGCCCTGCCAGAACACACACCAAACGACAACAACAAGAAGAAACCTCAAAAGCCATGAGACACGTCAGTCAAGATTTCTGATGGTTGGATAACGGTTTCTTGAGCTAGCACCAGTTATTTTGCGAGAACCTGCCGCAAAGCGATTTTTTTAATTTTAAAAACTTCTTAGCACAAAACTTTGCAAGTACTTTCCTTGCATGCAAAAAAAGGCAGGGAAAACAAAAGAAGAACCAACTGTCTGCACTGCATGTGGATGGCATCTGTGGACAGGGCACACTGGGGGAGATGACTCCAGGACTCCATCATTTCTGTTGCTATACTATTATTATTCCTAAAACTCGGTCATGCTGTTAGGTTCTTTAGTTGCAATGGCTTTATTTTTCTTCTCATGATAAAAATGTCTGTTAATCATCTTTCAGACTTAAAAAATGATAGTGCCAGTAAAAAATAAAAATTTGATTTTTCTCTTTTAAGAAACCTTCAGCAGCAAGGGGGAGGGGATAAAGAGCTGTGCATAGTTACTTTTTAAACATACGTCTAAAGCATGCTAATTTAATGACTGAGATTTGAGGTAGGTTATACATGTAGTGTGTAAAAATCAGCATGGGCTTGAGCATGGCAACAGCACCACCTAATCTCTGAAACACCGTTCTGGAGGGCATGGGGACGTCCAATGGAGACTGCCTCTTGACTCACTTCTCAGCAGCCTATCTGCTAATCTAGAAATTATGAACCAAAGGCTGTTTGGGCTGGGGGGGACAGACATCACATGCTTTTAGATTGTATTGGTTTCTCCTTTCATCTAATGGCTTTGCTACCAAAGGGTGATGAGGGGAAGAGTCTATTGAACACACATCAAGGAGATTCATACATGCCAAGTATCAGAATCACCTGGGTTACACTCGGGACCTTCCAAACCAACAGCCAACCTGGGGCTTTCCCGGGTCATACAGACAGTCACATTCTCCAAATGTTTTGTAAAATATTGTATTTCTTGTTTAAGATAATTTAAAATGAAGTTTTCAAGGCACCCCCGCATCTACCTAAGCACGGAGTCAAATGAGACCTGCATAAAAGTACTGATGCGTTAAGCAAAATAGCATTTAAAGGACCCAACTTTTCCTCAAAACTAGAAAATCAGCATGCTCATTAAAGACTCTGCTTCCTTTAGCTTGTCAAACTGAAGGTCAGAGGTTTTCCTATAAATCTGAGTTCTGAATAATTCGAAATCCTGATAAGCTCTTGGGTATTTATTTCAAAAGCAATAATATTTCATTTTTGTCCTGTAAAATAAATGCAACTTTACAGAATATGGTAAAAGTGAAGGCTAGACAAAGCACGTTAAATATTCAGCTACTATTTACAATTTCTCCCACAATTACATGTTAAAACATACTTTTTTCAAGTTGCTGTTTAAATCTAGGCAAAAGTGCTTAAAAATTTTTTTTCACTATTTACAATTAAAACCAGACCACATAAATGCTTAGGATATCTCACAGCGACTCTCCGCCAGTGCTTCTGAACGGTTACCGTAAACCGCCAGCGGGGCAATTCTCAGCTCTTTCACAAGGCACCTGGAAGCTCAGGAGCTTGCCTTCAGCATCGTCATCTGATTGTTAAACTCATTTCATGAAGACCCACATCTGAATAAAACTGCTCAATAAATATCTGATGTTTCGCTCAGGGTTTGGCTGTCAATCACTGTGTGGCCATATTCCCCTCTGTGTCCTTATGAAGCCTCTCACGCACCACATACATCCACATGGGTAGCTGGACATCGTTTTTGCTAATACCACAGGAAGAACACACACTCCAAGAAGTCTGACTTGCTGTTGACGAACGTTGCTTCCTACCTGTCAGGCCCAACCTCTCTTAACAAATGTCAAAAAAATTAAGCACCACATTCTCATTTCAAAGAACTGAACGAATGCACCAGAATTTTAGAATGGGCATGTTCAAGTGGGTGGAGAGGGGAAGAAGGAAAGGAGAAAATGACCAAATAGAGAAATGGCACCAAATAGGGAGGAAAATCATAGCTACCTGCTGAAAATGTTTGACTCTTGCATTTAAAAATTGTTAAGTGTAGGCCCACTCCTCAAATGATAGCGTGGAGGGGGTGGGCTCAGGTGTGAGGCATGCACCATTGTCCAATGTGAAATCCAGGGATAAGGAGATGCGTTCCTGCTGTCACACTGCTGTGCGGAGTTCCCGCGGGTGCGGCCTGCCCGATCAAGGAAGTCCCAGCACAGCACTACAGCACCAGGCTCTGCGCCAGCTTTTCACAGCTTGGGTTCGACTTCTTGTTCTTAGAGATACAGTAGCCCTTTTCGGTATCAGCATCGACTTTGGAGGCATTTTTTTTTTTTTTTAAAACCTGCCACTAAGACAAATTCCTTCAGCCAGTATTCATTGGCTAGTCAGCTTGGTGGAAAAAGGCTCCTGAGAACCTCTCGATTCCAGCTCCGTCCCGAGGTGCTGCCGAGGGGACCACGGTACCACGTGACTTGATAGCTAACGGACAGAGAGGATTCAGTGTGGAGACTAGCAAGCTTGAAGCTATCTACTTCCAACCTGGTTTCGGGGGAAATCTATGCCAGCATCTCAGGTGCCTGGCCTGGGGTGCGCCTGCCCCCCATACCCGACTCCAAGCCGGTGACTGGAAAAGGGACCCCAGGTGTTCCTCTACAGATTCTCCCATCCTACTGCAGAGGACAGAGGCTGTCCTGAGGGCTCCCTCCCCTGAAGGGAAGGGTGTCTGTCAGGGGGACAGTGGGTGGCTACAGCCTGCACTTGGCTCATGAGGGGCCGACGGCTGAGAGAACCTCGTCATCTCCCAAGAGGGCCAGGCTCACCGGGCCCAGCACAACTGGGCAGGAATGAGTGCTTCTGGCCTTTCCTGCCGATCCTTTACCATTACAATTGTCACTTAAAAAAAATCCAATAAATACACATTTTAAATGGAATTTAAAACTACTCCTTTGTGAAAGGACACTATAAACTTTCTTTCCATTATTGTGATATACAAGGATAGAGTTTTAAAAACAAGAGAAAATAAAAGCCCCCCAAACAAGGGAGGAAAAAAAAACCAATGTGGAGATATAAATATTTAAGATCACGAAAAAAATCACCCGACAGCCGTAGTTTCTTCTTCAAAGTGCTGGGGAAGTGGGGGTGGGGGGAAAGGAGGGGCGGGTCAGTTCTGAGGTTTGGACCATAAATACATATATATGCGTATCTATATATGTATATATAGATAAAAAGACTTCTGCACCCCCAACCCGCCCCCAGGTGTGAGGGCGAAAGCACCACAGAGGCAGCTCGGGCCGGGCCCGACGCTGAGGTACGCTGGCTCCCTGGCACCCTGGCGCCTAGATCCAGCGGCTGTAGGGGCCGGTGACCTTCGTGTAGGCATAGGAGGACACGGTGACCGCTGAGTCCGTGGGCATGGCCAGTGCCTGCCGGGTGGGGACCATCCCCTTCTTCTCCTTATGCTGGGACTCAGGGACCACGGCGCCTCCCCACTTGCGCTTCTTCCCATAGAGCTTGGCCTCCTGATGGCCCAGGCCCAGCCGGGCGGCCTCCTCCTGTCGTGCCCGTGCCCTCTCCGCCAGCTGCTTCATCTTGGCCTCCCAGAGCGCCAGCCCGTGGTTGGGCTGGTTGAGGTTCTTGTGCTGGTAGAAGACCAGCGAGATGCGGGTGGGGTGGCAGCGGTTGGGCTTCTTGAGGGGCGTGGTGGCGTGCAGCTCCCGCCGGGCACACTCGATGAGGATGGAGCCATGGGCAGGGGCCACGGCCACGCCGCCGATGTTCTCGTCCAGGAAGTTGTGTTCGCTGTCCGACCACAGCTCCTCCTCCTCCTCCGCCCCACCGGCGCCCTTCTCCTCCTTCACCATCCCCTTGTTCGGGGGCCCCTCTGCTGTCCCCTCCTCCAGGCTGAAGGGATCCCACAGCTTCTCCTCGGACTTCAGGGCCCCAAACAGCTTCTCACTGGGGCCCAGGGGCATGCCGAAGGACTGCCAGGCTTTGTCCAGCTGGCTCGCCCCCGGGGTTGGAATCCTCCCCTCCTCCCCTTTCAAGGGGCTCCACAGCTTGTCTTGGAATCCAGGACCACCTTTCAGGGCGGAGCTGAAATCCCCTGCCCCTACCCCCCATGGCTTCTCAGTCAGGCCGGGCCCAGCCAAGGCCGAGGCGTTGCTTCCAAACTTGCAGGGGCTCCATGGCTTGCCTCGCAGCCGTCCTCCAGGCTGGGGGGCTGGCTGCTGTCCCTCGCCAGGAAACAACCCCCACTGATGCTGGCCATCGGGGAAGTGGGAAGGCGTCAGGCAGGAACCCCCAAAAGAACTGAGCTTATCAGGGATAACGGCAGGGCTCTCCACAGGAGGGAACACACCCCAGCTGCCACCCACGCCGTTAGTCCTCTTGGGGGACATGCTTGGGCCTCCTGAGTACTGTCCCCACAGATGACTGGGACCCCCGTTCTGAGATGCCTCAGGCAAAGGTGTTTTGCCCATCTTGCCAGGCTCTCTGGATACAGATTCAGTGTGGACCAGTGGATCTACTGGCTCTTGCTTGATGGATCTGTTGTAGCAATTGGAGCTCTGTGCAAAGGGAGAGGGGTCCCTGGACACTGGGTGGATCTGGGGGGCCTTTGGAAGCAGATACTCCTTGGGGCCTGGATAAGCAGGCTGCTGGTGGTGAGAAGCGGGGTGGTGGGTGTCTGTGGGAACAGCCTGACCGGGCAGCTCGGCAAACTCAGCACCACCGTAGGCCGGGCTCAGGCTGTTGTGCAGAGCATGGAGGTCTGGCTTCTTCTCAAAACTGCTGCTGCTGCCACTGTGCCCCCAGGCACCAGCACCCAGGAATTGAGAGGGGAAGACCGGGTTACTGGATGGAAAGCCATAGTAGCTGAACGCTGGAAGCGCGTACTTGGAGTGGAAGCCGTTGACGGCGGCCAGGCCAGGCTGTGCATAGTGGGAGTGGTAGGAGTACACGCTGTTCACGCTGTACGGGTCGGAGGGCCGGCAGCTGCCCAGCACCGAGTAGCTCTCCACCACTGTGTTGCCGCTGTACTTGAAGGAGCTGAAGGGGCTCTGCGGCTCCACCTTGAGGGAGGGTTTCAGGCTTTGCTGGGACAAGCCACCCTTCAGAGAAAGGCCTGAGGAAGACAGGAGGTGAGACAGAGAAGGAGCACAGAGAACCACCGCCACAGAAGCTTCCTCTTCTCCTGAGAGGTCTCCTCAGCCAGGCAGGCAAGACGCGTGAGGCTGGGCTTGCTCCCGGCATCGCTCAGCTTGGCCTGGCCCCGAGGAAGCCCTGGGAGAGCGGCTGGCAGAGCTCTCAGCCCCCCAATCCAAGCAGATCCCCACCTGTCCTCACTGAAGCGCCCCTGTGCCAGCTGCTGCAGAGATCAGGGCTGCCCCACACCGAAGACCCTGCTGCCCCACTGTGAGGGGAGCAGGCGAGCTGGGGGACTTCCCAGCTCTGGCAAGATGGGGGACCTCCATGCACTTGGCTCCCAGGTGCCTCCCATAGGGTCTGGGGTCCTCTGTCGCTGACTGAACAAAACTGACAGTTCAGATGGCTGAGAGATTCCAGTACTTTTCTGTCTGGAATTCTATCTCAAGTCAGGAAGAGGGGTGGTAAGGGCCCCCCGACCCGATGGCACCATGCCACTCCTGCTGGGCACCCTCTCCCCACACACCTGGGTCAGTGGTGATGCCAGCCAGCTCCAGGGCCTCCTGCTTGATCTTCTCAGGAGTGCTCAGCTTCTCCTTCTGAACCTTCTTCTTCTCGGCTGCCGCCTTCCTGGCTTCAAGCTGCCGCTGGCGGCAGGACTTGGCAGGCTCGGGCAGGCGCCGGACCTCGCGGGGGAAGGCGGTAAGCACCTGGATGGCCCCACTGCCCACCTTGGCGTTCTGGTTCTCCTCACTGCCGAACTCATCCGTGCTGGCCATCTTGTACAGGGGGAGCACGTGCAGCTGCTCGTCCTCGGGGATCTTGCCCACGCAGCGATTGTCTTCCTTGGTCAGGGTGCAGACCTGCCTCAAGCAGAGAGACGGGTTGGGGAAGCCTGATACTGAGAGGGAGGGGCTGAGCATCCCACATACAAGGCTGTCCCCTTCCCCAGACAGTCCCAACCCCAGCTACCCGTTACCACTTTTCAGACTATCTAAAAAGCACACTTGTCTTGGTTTATACAGTAACAGTATCACCAACATTTAGAGTTTGCTTGACAGTTTTCAATGCACATCCATTCACTTTGCCTAACAAGGCTGAGATGGGATGAGATGACTGGCTCTGGGTCAAACAGCCAGAAAGGGGCCAGGTCAGGACAGGGAGATGTGCTCTGCCATCCACTGTCATCACTGCCAGGACACGTCATTACCCAGACCTTGGACCTTCCACCATCATCCTTCTTGCCCTCAACACTCATCTCCTTTTGTTCTTAAAATTGAAAATTGTACGTGCTGGTGGTAGAAAATTTACAGCAATACAAAGGACATGAAAATTAGCTCCATAATCCCACCAACTAGAAATAACCCATACATATACTTGGTCATAGACATGCCCACTTTTTAATAATTAAATAGGATCCTTTATACTATGTATGTGCTGTGTGCTCAGTCGCTCAGTTGTGTCCGAGTTTTTGCGACGCCATGGACTGTAGCCCACAAGGCTCCTCTGTCCATGGGATTCTCCAGGCAAGAATACTGGAGTGGGTTACCATGCCCTCCTCCAGGGGGTCTTCCCAACCCAGGGATCGAACCCAAGTCTCCTGCATTGCAGGCAGATTCTTTACTGACTGAGCCACCAGAGAAGCCCATATTATGCATACAGTTTTAGAATAACCTTTTCTTACACAGTATATTTTCTTACATGTTAGATATTCCTCCCCAATATGATTTAAGAGCCACACTGTATTATTCCGCTATATCAATGTGTTAACCTATTTAACTAATCCCTCATGACTATTTAAACCTGTTTCTCATTTTTTCCTATCATAAGTAATACTTTTATTCTTTCACTGAATTTTCTAAGATACTTAATTCCCTGGGATAAACACTATGGAGAAGAACTGCCACATACTGCCAAACTGTGCTCCAAAACGATTTAGCATCTCTGCTTCATTCACACTGGCAGAATTTTCAATTTTCCTATACTTTGTTGACATTTTTGCCATTCATTTAAAACTTTTCACTTGGTATCAAAATGTATCTCGCCATTGGAATATGCTTCTCTGATTACTAAGGAGGTCTGATTTTTTTGTTTGTTTGTTTACTCTTTTTACTCTTGTATTGACTATATTTTATTTTCTGAATTCTTTTTTTTTTTTTTATTTTCTGAATTCTTGATGTTCTAACATTTGGGGACTTCATCTTGAAGGGACTGACCCTCCCTAAGACTGCATGCTCAGTTGCTTTAGTTGTGTCCGACTCTTTGCGACCCTATGGACGTAGCCAGGCTCCTCTGTCCACTGGATTCTCCAGGCAAAAATACTGGCGAGGATTGCCATGCATCTCTTACGTCTCCTGCATTGGCAGGTGGGTTCTTTACCACTAGTGCCACCTGGGAAGCCTAGCTAATTCCTATAGGCAGCAAATGACCCCCGCCAATGCAACTGTGATACATAAACCAACCTATCCCACCCCAACCATCTCCTTTATCAAACTCTCACACACCAAATACTCTCCCTGTCTTAAATCGTCCCATAGAGACCACCTCTAAAGCCCAAGAGAGTTCCAGAAAAACATCTATTTCTGCTTTACTGACTATGCCAAAGCCTTTGACTGTGTGGATCACAATCAACTGTGGAAAATTCTTAAAGAGATGGGAATACCAGACCACCTGATCTGCCTCTTGAGAAATCCATATGCAGGTCAGGAAGCAACAGTTAGAACTGGACATGGAACAACAGACTGGTTCCAAATAGGAAAAGGAGTTCGTCAAGGCTGTATATTGTCACCATGCTTATTTAACTTATATGCAGAGTACATCATGAGAAACGCTGGACTGGAAGAAACACAAGCTGGAATCAAGATTGCCGGGAGAAATATCAATAACCTCAGATATGCAGATGACACCACCCTTATGGCAGAAAGTGAAGAGGAACTCAAAAGCCTCTTGATGAAAGTGAAAGTGGAGAGTGAAAAAGTTGGCTTAAAGCTCAACATTCAGAAAACGAAGATCATGGCATCCGGTCCCATCACTTCATGGGAAATAGATGGGGAAACAGTGTCAGACTTTATTTTTCTGGGCTCCAAAATCACTACAGATGGTGACTGCAGCCATGAAATTAAAAGACACTTACTCCTTGGAAGGCAAGTTATGACCAACCTAGATAGCATATTCAAAAGCAGAGACATTACTTTGCCAACAAAGGTCCGTCTAGTCAAGGCTATGGTTTTTCCTGTGGTCATGTATGGATGTGACAGTTGGACTGTGAAGAAAGCTGAACGCCGAAGAATTGATGCTTTTGAACTGTGGTGTTGGAGAAGACTCTTGAGAGTCCCTTGGACTGCAAGGAGATCCAACCAGTCCATTCTGAAGGAGATCAGCCCTGGGATTTCTTTGGAGGGAATGATGCTGAAGCTGAAACTCCAGTACTTTGGCCACCTCATGCGAAGAGTTGACTCATTGGAAAAGACTCTGATGCTGGGAGGGATTGGGGGCAGGAGGAGAAGGGGACGACAGAGGATGAGATGGCTGGATGGCATCACTGACTTGATGCATGTGAGTCTGAGTGAACTCCCGGAGTTGGTGATAGACAGGGAGGCCTGGCATGCTGCGATTCATGGGGTCGCAAAGAGTCGGACACGACTGAGCAACTGATCTGATCTGATCTGATCTAAAGCCCAGAGGATGAAGAATTATTCAAACTATCCACTCTAAACTTACTCAGCTTATTTATCTTGCCTTGCCCATTCCGTTTTATGAAATCCCCAGTAAAGCTGTGGGCCATTCTCTCCCTCTCTGCCTCCTGACCAACCCTACTGCTGCCCAGTAAGCTGGCAAATTAGCACTCCAAGGCTGTAAGTTTTAAGTGTCCTTATCCTGGGGGCCACTGCACAAAACTGTACTGAGGACACCCTCCCTGTGGTTTATGGAAAGGAGTCTGAAAGTACTGTCCATCCGCAGGGGACTGGTTAGTAAACAGTGACAGAGCCACACACACAGCCTTAGAACGTGCTGAAGTAAACTGATATCCACCGACCCAGAAAGCTATCCACCACATGCTCCTGAGTTCAGAGAAGCAAGGTCATGGAATAGCACACACACACACACACACATTCAGGTATCTGAATGGATGGCCATCACAATGCCAACACAGGCTATCTATGAGATGCCAGGCAATGTTTACTTCATACTTTCTCATCTTATGAAATTTTTTTTTAATAAATAATTGTTCAGGTAGGAAAAAACCCATTATTCATTTTGGAAAAAAACTTATTTTTCACTTCATTGTCGAAGCTCTGGGATCCAGATAACCTGACTATGCTCTTATCTCCCAGTGGTCTGTCCTCCTTCCCTGCTCCTTTCCTAACCCTGAAGGGCTCACTCCTTCTCTATATTTCAGCTACAAAATCCTCACAGTGCAGTGTAGACAAGCCTGCCTCATCTTGATTTTTGGTCTTGAGCATGGGAAAGGGGGACAAGATGGGGAAGTGAAATCCTAGGGTCGGGCCGTTCATCCCATGGGGGCAGAAGCTACACTGATTCTAGGAGTTCCTTTTTAGTTGAACATGCCAGTGCCCGTGTCTCTTCCACAGCCCCCTGGGGGCCCTGTCTCCTAGGACCTAGGTAAAAAGCAGAGAAGACAGCCACATCACTCCTTCCAGGGTGCCCCCACCCAAGTCCAAACCTCCTCCCTTCTCCATCTTGCACTCACTCTTCTGGGACCTGCATCCAGGCTCATGGCCCTAATTATGAACTAAGTGCTCTCCAGTCTCAACTTCATTTCTCTAGACCCTTCTTTTCCCCAGCCTACTCTACATCTCCGCCTGGACATCTAGCAGGCATCTCAAAACAGAATTTTCTTAATTAAAAAAAAAAACTTTTTGGTTTTATATTGGAGTATAGCCAATTAACTATGCTGTGATAGTTTCTGGCGGACAGCAAAGGGACTCAGCCACACATACACGTATCCATTCTCCCCCAAGCTCCCTTCCCGTCCAGGCTGCCGTAACGTTGAGTCAAGTTTCCTCTCCTATATGGTAGGTCCTTGTTGGTTTTTATATTTTAAATACATTTAAATTTAAATATTTAAATACATTTTAAATACAGCAGTGTGTACCTGTCCACCCCAAACTCCCTGACTATTCCTTTCTCCCATCCTTACTCCCCAGCAACCATAAGTTTGTTTTCTAAGTCTGTGAGTCTGTGTCTGTCAAAACAGAATTCTTGATTTTCACCCCAAACTAGTCTTCTCCTGATATTCTACATCTCAGTAAATATCACTAACACTTGCCTAGTTGCTCAAGCAATTCACACATCCCAAGTGTAGGACATGAACAAACACCCTCAGCTATGCCTTCAAAATCATCCCAAACCTGACCAATTACTCCCCACCCCACCCTCACTCCCGCCCAAGCTCTGTCACCTCTGGACACCTGTCCTGGCCTCTACCTGGCCTGCTTGCTCTGGTTCTCCTCCACCCACCCCTAGTGCAACATTCTTTATTCTCCATCTGCAGGAGCAAGAGAGTGCTTCTGACTTTATTAATGAGATCTTAGCATTCCCAGCTGAAAAGCCCTCCAGGGCTTCCCATCACACTCAGAGCACAACCCAGAGCCCTCCCAGCCCCCCATACCCCCTGTGACCCCAGCCCTGCCCGCCCCTCTGATCTCACTCCTCTGAGCCCTCACCTATGCTGGTCCTGGAGCTCCCCACCCCTACCGCCACGCATTGGGTCCCTTACCTCCACGTCTCTGCTCAGGTGCCCCTTCCCAGATAAGGCTCCCTCCACTTCATCTACAATAGCGTCTGTGGTCATCTCATCCCTTACCCTACCGTATCTTCTCCTCACAGCCTTCACTGCTCCTGGACATTATATCACATACTTCGGCAGCACACTGTCCATTTTACTGCCCAGCATCTAGAGCAGTACCTGGGGCGCAATAAACATTTGCCCAGTGAATGAATCAAGAGACTGTCTGGACTTAAATCCAAGTGTTCAGCGAGACCTGGAACCGCACTTTAGATAACTGGGGCACACTGGGCACCCAAGAGGCTGCATTCTGCAGCCTCCACCCAAACCAGCCCTGTCCCTGCATTTCCCAAAGAAGCTGGCAGAAGCAGGCAGTCTGCCAGGGTCTCTCCCAGCGTTGAGCCCACCTATCCGCACAGAGCAGGTGTGTACCCCCTCCCAGGATCCTCTCACAGGTGGGGCTGCGGCAGCTCACAGGCTTTCTTACCACTGTGCACCCGTTGTAGAGGTTATGCTGGTCCTTGTGGGCGTGGGCACAGAAGTCCATGCAGGCCGTGACCCCTGAGAAGGGCCGCCCTTCCTTCAGCCCCAGACGGCAATCAATCGCTATTTCCTCGTTGGTCACCTGTGTAGATTGCCAAGGAGAGCTGCTCAAGTGACCTGAGATGAATGGCCCTGACTTGGCGTGGGGGAGGCCAGGGGCACAGAGGGAAGGAAGGAGGGAGGAGGTTAAGGAACAAAACTGTCTTGTACATGGGCTGCAGGAGGGAGGTTTTATGGCTGAAGCCCCTGTAGGGGTTACTCCCTTCTGGGTTATCTCAAGTCCCCCTTGCCTCATCTACGGAGTGCAGAGGTGACTGGTGAGAGAAACTCAAGCCTCCTCAGTAGAAACCAGAGCAGAGGACATGGCGGATTATGAAGGGGAGAGAGATAAAGGCTAAGGATAGAGGAGAGACAGTCCGGGGGTGTGGTGAGCCTGGTATAAGCAAGAGGTCTTAACAAAAACCTACATCGCTGCCGTAGCACTGGCTGGGCTTTTCCCCTCAGGAGCCCGTTCTGCCACTGCCACACAGCAGAGAGCTGGGCAGAGATGGGGGTGCCACGTGGGCAGAGAACAGCCCAAGACCCAGTACCTGGTTCTGATAGGCCTGGGGCGCCAGCCGCTTATACAGGGGAGCAACTTCGGTGGCCAGGTCCTGGAAACTCTTCCGGAGCACTTCTTCCTGTGGAGACAAGAACAGTCACACACCCCCAGAGCAGCTCCGCCTGGTAAACTCTCTGCACCCTGGAAATCCACCTCCATTCTAGAACCTCTGCTTGGCTCCCGGTGGCAAGGTAAGAAGTAAGGGGCCGTCAGGTATCTTAACAGTGTTTTCTTCGGGAAGGGTATGGGGCCAGGTCTGATTTAAAGCTAGAGATGCTGAAGCTCACCAGAGCAGACACTCCTGAGAGTCTGCTCACCTCGACTACCAAGCACCTGCTCTGCCAGGCTCCTGCCCAGTGCCACTCAGAACACCTAGAACAGATTCCTGCTCTTACTGAGCACTCGCTCAACACCCTCGGTCAGAGGTGGGGGATGGCAGGTGTGTACGAGCATGAGCAGCAAGTGTGGATCCTTCCTGCAGTGGTCCAGACAGGCAAATAGAGGCAGGGAGGGACGGCTGAGGCCTGCGCTAGGAATCCCACAGCCAGCCAGGCCCAGTGCCCGTCATGAGCCAAGTACACAGACAGCCTCGACGTTCTATCCTTTAAGACTCGCATCATGTCAGGTGTTTAGTTTGCAATAATTAAAATTAAACAAAATAAAAAATTAAGCCCCTCCACTGTACTAGCCACATTTCAAATGCTCAGTGACTACAAGTGGTTCCTGTGGCTGGCTGTTCTCTACAGAGAACATTTCCATTATCACAGAAAGTTCCACCAGACAGTGCTGACCTCAATGAAGCAGCCCCCAAACAGAGAGTTTAAGGTATTCACAGCCTTTCTCTAGCCCTCTGAGGGTACCAAGTAGGGCTACAGGGGCTCCGAGCCAGCCTTGAGCACAGGATGAAGAGCTTACAGAGAAGAACGAGGAGGAAGAGGGAAGGAAAAAAGTACCAAACTCACAGAATTAGAAATAGAAGGGTGAGACCAATGGCTCAGCTGTCTGTCCAGTGAGGCGGCAGAGCTACTAGCCAGCCTCACTGCACCTCCCTGGCTACCTTCCAGATGCTTCCACGAGCTCAGGGGGCCTGAAGCCAGACAACACGGGGGTGAGGACTGTGAGCTCTGGGGAGACACAGGCCAGGGTTAAATGCTGGCTTCACCATCACTGCCACACAGCCTCGGGCAGGCCGTCTGCCTCACCAGTAAAGGGAGCAGCAGTAGTGCCTAGCGCCTCAGGGCGTCATAAGAGTAACTGAGACACTCGTGAGGTTCTGGGCAGAGTACCCAGCACTTAGTAGGTGCACAGGAAATGGTAGCTGATGAAACAGAGAAAATATTTGTTTTCCATGTATCGCTTTCATTCATGATAATTCCTAGTTCCTGGCGGCACTGAGACTCCTCCATTCATTGAAGCAACTGCATGTGCTGCTTCTGAGGGAGGCAGGATGCTGCCATAAATAAAAGTCTAGCGTCAGATTAGACTCAGACTAGGTTATGTAACAGTCAAAAAAGCTGGCTTTGAGAGAAGAAAAAAGAGCTTCTAAATTTGGATGTGCTGCTTCCTTTTATTTCTGAAAAGCAAAGCTTGGAAGTCTGAGCATAGAAATTTATATGTGGTTTAGGAAAAAAAAATGTACCCCAGGAGTCCTTGCCCCCTGAAAAGGGGGGAAGCCCTTCTGGTACAAGGAGCTTGGAGAGAGTTGGAACGTAGAGAGTGGGATCAAGGTACTGCCCAGATCCAGTACCCACCTCCTTGCAGTAGCAGAGGCAGGAGGGAGGGAGGCTGGGGGGAGCCCACTGCAGCCTGTGCCTGTCTTTGCCTCTGGACTTCAAGGGCAGAGTCCCTCGGGATGGCCTGCCCAAACAAGGCAACAGAGGGGAAGTGGCAGAGGGGGAGGCAGCCTGGCTGGACACTCCTGGCTCCCAGCCTATGCTCAGCCTGTAGAGGAGACCCTGAGACCCTTATCCTGTTGTTACTGGGTTGAGGAAAAGCCCCGGAGGGCAGGAGGAGGCCTCAGGCCTAGAGGCAACATCATGTGGATGCCAGTCCAGTGCCCGAGGACCACACCAGGCCCCCAGCAGGGGAGAGCAAAGACCTGGACAACTGGACAACCGCACAGAGACGTGTCCCCAGCAGCCAGGCAGGATGAGGGAAGTCTAGCATCAGCCAAAAGGTGGCTTGAGGCCCCTCTTCCTGCCACACCTCACACCCAGGAAGATATCTTGCAAAGAATGGAGGGAAGTGATAACCCTTAAGAGGGCCACAGTCTAATGAGTAATCTGAACATTTACCTTAAGGAGACTTTTCTAAACTGCAAGAGCCTGAGGTACCTGTTAACTGGTAAGTCTAATTTTTCACTTGTCATATCCTTCCACATCACATCACATAACTTATTTCACTGCAAGATAAGGTCAGTTTGAAAAACAAAAAAAGGAAGTTCCATTTTCTGCACATCTGAGTCTCAGTGGACTAATCCTGTGTGCTATCTGGACTGTTAGGGCAGCAGGTGGAACAGGGTGAGTGGGAAGGTCCTGGGCTCCCCATGGGGCTCTGCTCACCTCTTTGGGGTTGTCCCCTGCGAGGCGGAACTTGCGAGGAGTCTTGCTCCGGGCATATTTGCAGCCATTGAAGTACATGCTCCAGGAACAACCGAAGGAGAAGGAGGCACCACAGGTGTTTGGGTCTTTGCCTTGGCAAGCGCAGGTCCGGCTGCAACATATCACATGTTAGGCATCCTAAGCACATTTTTTGTTCTGGAATTTTCCCCTCCCTGAGGGGGAGGCCCGGCTGTTGCCTGGCATCCGCTGGCCTCCCACTACTGGGATGACATCATTCCCTGCCCTCAACTCCTTTCCCAAGTCTCTACCCTTGTGGGCAGAGGAGCAGTTCCAAGTAGCCTGTTGGGCTCCCACCCCTGAGCCTGAAGGTCTGAGAGCCCGCTGCTGGGAGAAGCACCTGGGTTATGTGAGATGGCTGAAAGGACCTAATCAAAAACCCACTCAGGTTTGCACTTTGCCATGACTTTAATATCTTGATCAGCTTCAACACAGACCACTCAAGGAGGGGAATAATGTGAACCACAGAGTTTGAACATGCCTGCTTCCTGCAGGCCCAGATGCTGACAGGCCTTTAAAGAAATTAACACTGACATTACCATTAACACTTAATAAAATCCAGAAATAATCTTAATACCCCTCAATTGGGGAATGAATAAACAAACTGTGATGCATCCATGTGGTGGAATACTACTCAGTGGTGAAAAGGAGTGAGCTCCTGATACACACATCCATAGACGAAACTGAGAAACACTGCTCAGGAAAAGAAGCCAGACTCGGGAGGCTACCCGCTGCAGGATTCCCTTCATGTGTCACTCTTATAAAGGCAACTCTACATAGACAGGAAACAAGGCGTGTGGTTGCCAGGGGTGTCGGGGAGCCCCAGGCTATAGAGGGCATGGTGGAGCCTGGGGCTGAAGGAGCTCGTCTGTGTCTTGCCTGTGGTGGCTGCACGGCTATAAACATCTGTCAACTTCCTCAAACTGTATACCTCAGAGGCTGAATTTTACTGTAAGTAAAAATACCTTAATTTTAAAAATGAGGGGAGGATCCTGTAAAGATAGGTCTTATGACTATCACTGATGCCTTATATTAGTGGGGCATCACGCACGTTTCCACACTTGTCACCATTATTAGAGCCTCAGAGTCAATTCGGGGCAGAAAGCAGAGCGAAGCTGAGTCAGGAGACCCTCCCCAGCCAGGGTCAGACCTCAGGCCAGCTCTGTGGGTGAGCGCTTTTTTACCCCAGTCCTAACTCTGCGGAACACAGGGCCCTGACCCCGTGTCCCACCCCCGCCACTGGGACCATCCACATACTCATCGTTGAGGCCGCATCTCCGGCTGGTGGGGTTCCCGTACTTCCGGAGGGTGTCGGTGAGCTCCTGGTAGAGGGTGTCTCCGAGGCTGCGGGGGATGCCCTCCCAGGCCAGGATGAGGATGACGATCACGGCATTCTGGCAGTGGTGGCCCGCCCGGTGCCGCACCAGGCAGAGCAGCTTCTCTTCTAGCGTGTGCCTGCGGATCACCTGTGGGGAGGCGGGGTGGGGCGCTGGGAACCACAGGAGTGCGCGGCCATGGCGGATGCCACGCCCCCCTCCCCTCTGCCCAACAGACCCAGGCTGCAGCTCTTCTGGGCACAGTCCCAGGGGTGTCACACCCTGGCGACAGCAACCACACAGGCTAAAGGACCATTGTGATTTGGAAAACAAAAACATTAAACTGCAAAATGAAAAATAACTACTATAAAACCTAAGTAATTGGTGATTTACATAGACTTAGGAATAAAAATAAAACTCAGCAGTAGCCACAGGACTGGAAAAGGTCAGTTTTCATTCCACCCTCAAAAAAGGGCAATGCCAAAGAATGTTCAAACTACTGCACAATCGCAGTCATTTCACATGCTAGCAAGGTAATGCTCAAAATCCTTCAAGCCAGGCTTCAACAGTACATGAACTGAGAACTTCCAGATGTACAAGCTGGGTTTAAAAAAGGCAGAGGAACCAGAGATCAAATTGCCAACATCCGTCGGATCATAGATTAAGCAAGGGAATTTCAGAAAAACATCTACTTCTGCTTCATTGACTACACTAAAGCCTTTGACTATGTGGATCACAACAAACTGTGGAAAATTCTTAAAAGAGATGGGAATACCTGCCTCCTGAGAAATCTGTATGCAGGTTAAAAAGCATCAGTTAGAACCAGACATGGGACAATGGCTGGTTCAAAACTGGGAAAGGAGTACATCAAGGCTGTATATTGTCACCCTGTTTATTTAACTTACATGCAGAGTACATCATGTGAAATGCCAGGCTGGATGAATGACAAGGTGGAATCAAGATTGCCAGGAGAAATATCAACAACCTCAGATATGCAAATGATACCACCCTAATGGCAGAAAGCAAAGAGGAACTAAAGAGCTTCTTGATGAAGGTGAAAAAGGAGAGTGAAAGAGCTGGCTTAAAACTCAATATTCAAAAAACAAAGATTATGGCATTGGTCCCAACACTTCAAGGCAAACAGATGGGGAAACAATGGAAACAGTGATGGACTTTATTTTCTTGGGCTCCAAATGCACTGCGGACAGTGACTGTAGCCATGAAATTAAAAGATGCTTGCTCCTTGGAAGAAAAGCTATGACAAACCCAGATAGCCTATTAAAAAGCAGAGACATCACTTTGCCAACAAAGGTCTGAAAGCTAAGGTTTGTCCAGTAGTCATGTATGGATGTGACTGTTGGACCATAAAGAAGGCTGAGCACCAAAGAAATGATGCTTTCAAACTGGGGTGCTTGAAAGTCCCACTCTTGAGAGTCCCTTGGACAGCAAAGAGATTAAACCAGTCTACTTTAAAAGAAAATCAACCCTGAATATTCATCAGAAGGACTGATGCTGAAGCTGAAACTTCAATATTCTGATCACCTGATGTGAAGAGCTGACTCACTGGAAAAGACCCTGATGCTGGGGAAGATTGAGGGCAGGAGGAGAAGAGGGCGACAGAGGATGAGACGGTTGGATGGCATCACCAACTCAATGAACATCAGTTTGAGCAAACTCTGGGAAGATAGTGAAGGACAGGGAAGCCTGGTGTGCTGCACTCCATGGGGTCACAAAGAGTCAAACACAACTGAACTACTGAACAAAAGGAATAAAATCTATAGATAAAATTATAAGCCAAAATTTCAGAAATTTTTACATTGTCCTAAAACATTTGCAGAGAAAATGGTGCATATCTGCATGGTTTTTGTTAAAAAGCAAGGGCCTGGATTCTATGGAGAAGTTTTTGGTAGTTCCTTGGAAAGTTAAACATATATGACCAGGCACACCTAAGAATACAACCAGAGTTTCAGGATGGGATGATGAGAAAGTTTTGGAAATAGATAGTGGTGATGGGTTGCATAGCAATGTGAATGTAATTGATGCCACTGGATTGCACATTTAAAATGATTAAAATGAAAATTTTATGTTATGCATGTTTTAACAATTTGCAATACCACTGAATTGTGTACTTTAAATGAGTGAATTTTATGGTATGTGAATTACATCTCACATTAAGACTGCTAAAAAAAAAAAAAACGCTAAAAAAAAAAAGCATAGGCCACGGGGTACTGCTCTGCTCCTCAGGGTCCAGCTGTCCAGTCACCCAGGCTCTCACCTCACTCTTCACCCACGCCCTAACACTGTCCTGGCTCACACGAAGCACAAAGGGTCCAGGAGTGGGGGGTGAGGTGGCTGAATCTCCCCTCCAAAAATCCCAAGGAATTCTGTGACTAGATAAGATGTGGGGGCCTGTGAAGAGGGAAGACTGGGAAGGGCTCTGAGTGGGGAGTGGAAGGACAAGGACTTGAGACGGGGCTTCTACAAAGTAAGCAGGGGGCTCCCTTACTTTCATAGCTACAAGCTTTAGAAGGGGGAGCAGATGGTTGGGAGAGGGGTGAAATGGGGAGACCACTGACATAAGACAAGCAAAACGGATAAAGTCTGAACTAGAACAATGGGGAATAAACAGGAAAAGACACGGACTCTAGAGACCTTCAGGAGAAAGGTGACTTTGGGACCACCTCACTATAGAAGCTGAGGGCCAGGCACAAGTCTTAAATGACATTCTGTGGTGCAGAAAAGTGGGTGAGTGTGGGCAGTGTTTCCTGCTAGGTAACAGGGAGCACCCCTAGGTGGAGGCACTTTGGAACACTGGAGTGGCTATTCCGAGCAGAACCAACAGAATGGGTCTGGAGGTCAGGAGGTGTCTGGGCTGGAGACAGGCTTGGTCATGAGTACATCAGTGCAGGCTGATGCTGAGGGAGCCACCAGGCAGGCAATATCAGTAAGGAGAACAGGCCAGAGGTGCAACTAAGGAGTTGAGGGTAGGTGGGAAGCCAGACCTCTCTCCCTGGGTCACTGCCTGGTGAGAATTCCGGCCAAGCGTACCTACCCCTTCCAGTTTGGGAAGAAGAAAACAGAAATCCAGATTTTCACATGAAATCTCTCCTTTTAAAGATATGAACACCAAATTCATTTTTTAAATGGTGGGAAAATATATATAAAATATATACATAAAATTTAGCATTTTAAGTGTACAATTCATTAGCATTAAGCACACTGACGTTGTTATATAAACTATCACCAGAATTTCTTTCATCTCCAGAACTTTTAATTTTCCTAAACAGAAATTCTCCACCCATTAACACTAACCCTCCATTCTCCCTGAGCCCAGCCCGTGGTGACAATCATTTTGCTTTCTGACTCTATTAATTTGACTATGCCAGGTACCTCACGTAAGTGGAATTGTACAACATTTGTCCTTCAGTGACCAGCTTAATTTCACTTAGCATGACATCCTCAAGTTTCATCCACAGGCAGCATGTACCAGAATTTCCTTCAAAATTTAAAGGACATCTTGTATACTAAACAAAACGTATCTGGGCCAAGAGTTCCTGCTTTGAGCCATAGCAGTAATGGTGCCCACCACTTCCAGCCTTTGTGGAAGCAGCGACTGCAACATTATTTATAAAATTGTTTTTGTGAATCAGTAAATATATGAAATGCCACTGATCATATCCCTGTGCGGCTGGCTTTCTGCAGACTGAGCCGGGTACTTCATGGGCATCTTCACACACAGTAGGTACTAGGGTTTGCCTCAGAAGAGCACTGGCTAATTACACTCATGTGTGACACACGTTTAGACCTCACAGAGACACCTGCACCGTCACGGCTCGGACTGAGGCCGTGCCCTGTGGGTTTCCAGTCTGCGCCTGCCTGTCAGTCCTGTCTGACTCTGTGCGACCCCATGGACTGTGGCCCGCCAGGCTCCTGTCCATGGGATTCTCCAGGTAAGAATACTAGACTGGGGTGCCATTTCCTCCTCCAGGGGATCTTCTCAACCCAGGGATCAAGCCTGGGTCTCCTGCGTCTCCTGCACTGCACTAGATTCTTTACCTCTGAGCCACCTAAATGTACCTGCTGCTGCTGCTAAGTCGCTTCAGTCATGTCCGACTCTGTGCGACCCCCACATAAATGTACTGAGGCACGAGCAGACAGCCCTGTGGCCACACCCTCACAGGCCTTTGGATACACTCAAAAAAGCTGCAACAAAGCAGAGCTCCCATACTCTATGGAGGAACCCAGCAGGACGGAATACACAGAGTGCAGAAGTCAAAGGCCAACGTAAGGTGCGAACATACCAGCACTCAGAGCACAGCAAGACAGACGGCTCACGCGCCAGCACAGGATCGTAAAGAAATCACCTGGACTTGGGCCAGGGGTTCCCTGAGCACTGAGCCTAAAGAGCACTGGGCAGAAACCCCAGGCTGTTCCCCCGTGACTCACCCTCGGTCCTAGCTCCAGCACTGGGCTTCCCCAGTTAAGTCTGCTCCACCATGCCGCCGGTGCCTTCAAATATCTGCCTTCTGACTTGTTCCCATTACAGGCTGGCCCAAGCAGCATCTCCATGGCTCTTCTACCAAAAGCCCATTTACCGTGTGCAGCGTTTGCGTCTGGTGTGCCTCCATTTATTCTGAGCCTTTGGAGTCCTACCTGCGTTGCTCCGTCATCTCCACACTTGCTGACTTCCACACTTTGTACAGGCCACCTTAAAATCTGACATTACCAGCAGGCTCTCTGGGGGGGGGTCCCCACTTTCTTAGATCATTCTCTGAACACACATTTGCTGGGCATCCATGATGCACCTCAGCTTTGTCGCCCAAGATCCCAGCTGGTTAAATCTAAAACTTGCCGGGCACACTGCTTGTAGCTGAAGGTAATGGCTGCAAACACAGACATGAACCCTGGCTGGAAAGAAAACCCAGGACCTAGACCTGGGCTGGGGCAGCGGGGAGAGCACAGGAGGCACTGCCCAGCCGGGGGAGCCGGACGCTGCCACCCCCAGGGCGACGGACCATGGCCGTGCCACCACGAAGAATAATCTGTCCTTAGCATTTGTGGGCCATTTCCACACGGGGGCAGAGAAAGGGAACCTCAGTCCCTTCTCCAGCTTCCAAGGAGGTGGAACTCTAGATGAGCCCTACAACCGTAACACACAGGGTATTTGGTGTCTGTGTAGGCAAAAAATAAGGGAACTTCACCACACTATGGGATTTGGTTAGAAAACAAGAAACAACACAGCACTGGCGTTTTCTTGCCACTGTAATAGTTCTACGATCTACCATTCTTCTCATTAACAAAATTTCCCTCCTCTCTCATTTTATTTTCACTCATCAGGTGTGGAATTTCCTCACCTCTCCGTCCCTATGTATTCCCTTCTATATGAGCTTTTCTTTCAAAAAGAAAGAAGATGGGCATTGGTGATGGGCACTCCACCAGGCTTGGTGATATCCACAAGCTATTCCAACCTCTAGACAAAGCACTGCGTTCATGTGCCCAGCTCTGGGCGTTTGTCCGCAGAGCCTGGAGGGACCAGAGTTCTGAGGACCACGTTCTTCCTGCCATCATTCTGCTTTCCTCTCACGGCCCCAGAAACGGATCTCACACTTCATCTGGGCACCTTCCTCCCCAGCCCTCAGCAGAGACACATGAGCGCTGGTCAAGAGCTAAACTTTCACCATGGGTGTCTGAGGACTAAGATGCACATTCTTATCCTCAACACTGTCCACAGAGCCAACTGTTTTCTTTAAGGTGGCAACTGTTTCTGAAGCTGAAAAGTCTGCCAATGCCCCAGGGATCTTCAGTTTCTTGCCGGATACTCTGGAATTCCTCAACAACTACATAAATCAGCAAGAGGAAGGGAAGGAGACCACTTCCCTGATGGGTTCTCTGGGAGGGATAACACCCCACCCTGATCAGCCAGAGAAGTAATTAACCTCCTACTGTAATGACCATCTTTCACAAGGGTGAGGAAAACATTCTTCTATATGCCCGTGAATACTCTTTATGTATTTCAGATTTTCCCAGATCATTCTGTGCTACTGTCTGAAAATTGCTACAAATAGATACATGGTAGTTCAGGTTTAGATACCTAGTATTTTCATTAAACATAGAGGTGCAAAGGGATGGGATACAGACCAGATAAAAACAGAGTCTGACAAAGCTCATGTTACTACTATCCTTCACTCGAAGTGAGCTGAGTGTATGTTCACCCTGCCTTTCTCCCTTTGCCCACACGACTCTCCTCACCAGGAATGCTTCCACCTTCTCCTCGCCCATTTAATATGGCCCCATGCATATCCATCTTCTTTGGAAGACCCAGCCTGAACTCCTCCTGCCCCTCACATCCCTTGGCCCTGAACTCAACAGCACCAAGCCTGCCTCTCAATGTTAAACTTTGATTATTCAAGTCTCCACGATCTTACTTCCTGCTGTCTCTACATCACAAGCAGTTTGAACACAGGGACAGAGCCTCCTATTTTCCATGCATATTCTCCCTATCAAGCAGTAAGCAAACAGCTACCTGATAAATTTGCTGGTGCTCTGGGCACGGGTTCTATAGTGGTTCTAAAGTGCTCTATGAGGGCTGGAAGGACAGGTCAGAAAACTTTGGGTGAAACTGGGGTCTGAGTTACTGGTGCTCCCTCTGCCATGATACGCAGGCTGCCTATAGGAAACACTGACTCAGAAGTCAAGCAGATGCAATGCTGTCCTGATTGTGCTCAGAGGCTTAGTTCTTATGGCCTAGAGACAGGAACACCCAGCGCCAGGGCACGCAGAGCGGGCAGAGGAGTCATGGTGGGGCCCAGCCTTGAGCAAGATGATGTCTCCAGCTAGCTTCCGCATCTCCTTCCCCTGCAGCCCTGAACCACAGGGCGGTACAAGTTGAGCATAACAACTAGAGAAGTTCCAAGGCCAGCTGTGGACATCAGGAGCCGTCATTTAAACAAAGACAGGACCAACAGCTGAGGCTGGGGGAAGATGGCCCTAACAGCACCAGATGCTGGCTCACAGCTCCCTGGAAAGTGCACACGTCTGCCCCCCACTCCCCAGTCCAGTTTGGGCTGTGGAGCTTTGACACGTACCCACTTTGCGATGGGGCAGCCACGTGAGCTCTTCCCTTCCTTTCCTGTGTAGATGACCTTCTCGATCCGGATGGCTTTCCCCTTCTCTCCGTACCTGGAGAGCAAGACAGAAGCCGCCATTAGCACAACCGAATCCCGAAGGAGTCCTGGTAAGAAGGCAAGTCTCAGGGTTTTTCCGCTTGGGTTTCTAGTTATTATGGGGGCAACAGAGAAGGGAGAGAAAGATTTAAACGTTTATTCTGTGTTCAAGCCTCTGGGAACACAACTCCACTTACAGACCTCAGGGCCTCTGGCCCACCTGGCTCCATCCTGCCCCAGGGCACAAGGTCTCTGATAATTCTCTCTGAGCACTCAAACCAAAGGCTCAGCATAGGCATTTGTATCCAGCCCTGTTAGCAGTCTTAGCTACTTATGAAGTCAATAAAATTCAATAGACAAAAGAAAACAAATGGGGAAATCCTTATTACTCTCTTTCAATAATCCCCAAATGACATTTGAACAGTGGCCTCCCAGTAGAAACTGGCTCTGAGATCCCCTTGGACTTACAGTAAAGACGCCTGGTTCCTGCACACACCCCTGCCCTGGCCCACACACATGTGCACACACTCAGGGATTTGCCACGTTCAGAGGTGAGGAAACTGTGGCCCTCGGAGCCGAACTGACCTGCTCAAGGGCACACATCTATCCGGGGGCATTGCCGGCTACAGCGCAGCCACGGGGTCAGAGAGCTGTGGCCCGAGGGCCCACGCAGCCCTTCTGTGACAAGACTGCGGCCAAACGGCCGAACTTCTCTAAGCCTCAGTTTCCTCATCCGTAAAATGGACATAAAAATGGTTCCTGTCTCCTGGGCTTGGGAGTGCCTTAAAGCACGGGGCTGGCCAAAAAGTCCATTCGGGAACAGGGGCTGGCAAACCTGAATGAACTTCCTGGCCAATCCAATACATCAAAGTTTCTGGCACAAAGGAAGAGCCCAATAAGTATTTTTAACACTGCAAACATCCATCTTATTAAATTGTCTTATTTTTAATAGCTTCTAATACAATATTGTATCATCTGAGAATAACGGTTATTTGCTAGCTTCTTCTTTCCACTTTTCATGGCTCTACTTCAGTCTCCTGTCTGTCTGTACTGGCTAGCGCTTCCAAAGCTCTTGCAGGCATCGTTGCTTATTTCCTGACTTTCCTGGAAATGTTTCCAACTATTCACCCCTGAGCATGCAGCTTGCTAACTTTGGGCTAGAGACAGACTCCCTTATTTTGAGAAGCTCTATTAAGGGTTTCCTGTTCTAAGAATTTTTAATCAAGAATTGATCAATTTTGGTGGTCCAATGGTTAAGAATTCACCTGTCAATGCAGGGACATGGGTTTGATCCCTGTTCCGGGAGGACTTCACATGCTGAGTGGCAACTAAGTCCGTGCGCCCTAAAGCCCATGCTCTGCAACAAGAGAAGCCACTGCAATGGGAAACCCATGCATGGCAGTTAGAGAGTAGCCCCCAGTCACCGCAACTAGAGAAAGCCACATGTAGTAACGAAGACCCAACACAGCCATACATACATTTTTAAAAACTTTAAAAAAAGAATTGATCAATTTTATCAAATACATTTTTAACAACTAAGGACACAGAAGAATGGTTTTTCTCCTCTGGCCAATTAACAAGGTATGTTATTTTAACAGACTGTCTAAATCCAACAATTGTTATAGTTCTGTAATGAATCCAATTTGGTCATGGCGTATTATTTCAGTATATTATTTAACAGAGGGTAATGTTATCATAACTACTAGGCATTTGTATCATAATTATCATAACTACTACTGTTTTACATATTCTTTATAGAAATACATATACTTATATATAATTATCTTATCCACTTCACTTCTAGGAATCTCTATCTCTGACATAACTTGTACAAATACACCAAGATTCAGGAACAAGATATTGTTGCATCAACAAGAAAATTTAGAAATAATGAAAATATCCAGTATTGTTGTCATTTAGTTGCTGAGTTGTGTTCGACTCTTTTGTGACCCCATGGATTGTGGCCCGCCAGGCTCCTCTGTCCCCAGTATTTCCTAGGCAAGAATACTGGAGTGTGTTGTCATTTCCTTCTGCAGGGGATCTTCCTGACCCAGGGATCGAACCTGCATCTCCTGTGTTGGCAGGCAGATTCTTTACCACTGAGCCACCAGGGAAGCCCAAATATCTAGTATAGGACTGGCTAAATAAAACATTAGATAAATGTCCATGTAACGGAAAACCATATAGCTATCAAAAAGGATTCAACAGAATTATAAGTACTGACATGAAAAAAATTAAGTGGAGGACAAAGTATCCACCAACATGGGTATAGTATTCTTGATCCCATTTTGTTCAAAATTTCTCTGTTCACATATGTGTATCTTTGTAAATGCTTAGAAAAAAATCAAGCTTAGAAAAAAATGTTTTCTTCTCAGAGGATAATTGCTAGAGAGCTTTATTCACTATAAGCTTTTTAAAAATGGCCTTTTATAGACATGTTTTATTTTTGTAACTGGAAAAGAAAACAAGTACTTTTGAAAATGCTGATCTAAGGTTTCTCTGAGTTCAATGTTCTCTATTTCACTCAAGATGAATTTCTATTTCACTCGGGAATGAAGTGAAAAGCTGATAACTGCTACATTAAAGTTCTCAGGCTATGCTATAGAATGTGTTTGCAGACAGGACCCCGGGAGTTTATATAGCGTGGTCTGGCTCAAGAGGAAAAGACCAGATAGTGCTGCTCTTCTTGTCTGACTCCTGGAAAACTTTCAACCCCACAAGCATTTATCAGGAAGTGGCCCATGCGCACAGAGCCTAGGTACTCAGCGTGTCCTGGGGCCGCTGTGGGAAGAATGACCCAAGGCAACCATACCGCTCTCACTGAAACCCACAGGATATCGTTCCCCACAGAACGGTGAGCTGAGGACACAGACTCGGGCTTTCAGACCAAGACCTTCCCCACTGTCCTATCCATTTATGAGAAATGCTTCTTGCAGTGAACTTTGTATTTGAGAGCAAATAAAAGGGCCAAGCACTGTCTGAATCAGGCAGAATTTTTTTAACCAGGACTGTCTCTGTGTTTAAAGACAACCAACAACTCTGGATTTAACTCTTTTTTTCTTAAATGTCTTAGTTTCTGGACTATCATTAAGAGATTAGGATATAGGTGAACTCATAGACCCTAAAGTCTGCAAGGATAAGCTGAAACTTGATTCTAAAGGGTAACTTGATCGTCTTAGCCAGTGATTCTCAAAGGTGGTGCCGGGAGCAGCATGTAGACTCTCAAGTCCCATCCCAGGCCTGCTGTTTCAGAAACTCTGGGCTGGGGTCCAGCCATCTGTGCTTTCACAAGTCCTCCGGAAACCTGAAGCATGCTCAAGCTTGATAACCGCTGATCTAAAGTTGTGATTTTTGGGGGTTACCTCCATCACACATTAATGAGACCAGTTCCCCCCAAACTCAGAGGAGTTGCTAGCAGGGTGTTGGTGCTTCATTCCTAGAATGAACATTTAATGAACTGCTAGGCTGCAGAGAATCCTCTTCCCAGTTAGAGGACATGTGGCCTTGTGCAGCAGGCCTTTCTCAGATATGGGTTTAAACACCTGACTCCAGTTACCTATGATGACAAGGACTTGGGTACCTGGAGGTATGGAACCCATTAATAAAGTTTACAATATTTCAGGACTTGCTTTGAACCTCCCCCTCCTTCCAAAGTCTTTACCAGATAAGCTAAAAGCACCAACATCCCCTGGATTTCAGTTTTCTTCCCTCCTTGTCTTGGCCAACTCCTGGCTGTAGAGTGGTCCTGCAGAGAAAGGGTAGGGGGGGAAGTCTAGAGAAAGAGACAGCTCGGATCATTCACAAACTAGACTCCCACTGAGGTGAGTTTCAGCAATCATTCATTCCCCTCCTTGTTGCAGAAGAAGCTTAAAAAGATATCTATGTGATAAAAAGTAACAGGTGATGAAATCAGAGTAAAGGGGGAAACAGACAGACATGACGTTTGTATGCAAAATGCAAACAGTGGGATCTTATGCATATTTTAAAGAGATGAGTCTAGAACATTTCATCGCATAAGAAAGCAAGGAAGCTAATGAAGGCTCCTTAGGGTTACGTCTAAAGGACTCAGGGGTGAACCTGCATAGACTTCCCTGGGCCAAAGATGAGAAATTACGCTCCTCTTAATGAGGATACACAAATCTGGTGCTAAGCTTACTAACAGCCAACATAAAGATGGAAACACAATCTGTTCCATGATTTACAAGGTCCTTAAGATAAAAATAAACCAGTTGCTGAGGAAAAACACAAGTATTCCTGGTCTTGAGAGGAATTCCTCCCTTGGATCAGTTTCTGAAGAATCTACACTTGGCTGTTATTTTTAAAGCAATGAGAAAAAAGGACAGGACAAATCTCAACTGTATCATTATCTCTTAATCCTTATTTCAAAACATACTGTTCTATAACTAAGTTATTTAGAGAGGTGTCTAGAAATCTTATAAAATTGTTACCAAGAAACGAACAAATGTAAAAAGTATCTCAGATCAAACTTGTATATCTGACTCCATTGCAGCCCTCAACGTGTAAACAATGGTGTCAAAATTCCTCACAAAAATCGCTGGCCAAAATAATGCCCACTCCAACCTCAAAGCTGCAACACATACACATGTGGGCACATGCAGGGGTGTGTGTAAAACCACACACATTGGGTTTTCTTTAGTATAATTGCCTTACAAGGTTGTGTTAGTTTCTGCTGTACAGTGAAGTGAATCAGCTGTAAGTATACATACATCCCCTCCCTTTTGGACCTCTCTCCCACCCCACCCCCGCATCCCACCCCTCTAGGTCATCACAGAGCATGGAGCTGAGCTCCCTGTGCTACAAAGAAGGCTCCCATGAGCTCTCTATTTTACACATGGTAGTATATATATATATATGTCAGCACTACTCTCCCAATTCCTCCAACCCTCCTCTCCCCATCTCCTCCACAATCCCTGTCCATATGTCCATTCCTGACATCTGCATCTCTATTCCTGACCTGCACACAGGTTCACCTGAACTGTTTTCCTAGATTGCACGTAATTTGTGTTAATATGATATCTGTTTTTCTCAGCAATCCCACATACTGTTTTGAAAGTGAAAGTCGCTCAGTCGTGCCCGTCTCTTTGTGACTTCATGTACTACACAGTCCATGGATTTCTCCGGGCCAGAATACTGGAGTGAGTAGCCTTTCCCTTCTCCAGGGGATCTTCCCAACCCAGGGATCAAACCCAGGTCTCCAGCATTGCAGGCGGATTCTTTACCAGCTGAGCCACAAGGGAAACCCAAGAATACTGGAGTGGGTAGCCTATCCCTTCTCCAGCAGATGTTCCCAACCCAGGAACTGAACTGGGGTCTCCTGTATTGCAGGCAGATTCTTTACCAACTGAGCTATCAGGGAAGCCCACATGCTGTTTTAAGTGTTCCCTTTTCTCCACATCCTTGTCAACATTTGTAATCTGTAGACTTTTTGATGATTTTCATGGACTCAGAGGTGCTCTTTCAATCCGGCTTGAATTTAAAGATTGGGTCTTTAATCAAATGCTTTTCTGATGGGCTACTATGAATATAAATGTTTCCAGATGGTACAGGATAATTAAGAGTGTTTACAGCAGATCACTGTCCTCTATCCATCTTACCTTTTATTCATTCGGGGACATCACTATAGTTATGCAGTTCAAAATCATGTTTCCTGCTAATTTATCAGTTTAGCTACACTGGTCAGATAAAATCTGTTCCCCAAATTTCTGGAAATTCTAAGCCACTCAGCCCTTGGCGTTCCACATCTGTATGGATATGTATGAGCAAACATGTTTATGTCTTACATAATCTGTGACTTTACTATTAAAATATTAATAAACATTAGTTATAAAAAACCCACAGTCCATGTGGATATGATGTAGATACCTCGTATGTAATATTTACTAGTAAGCACCAGATACTTTCCAGACATCAATTCCATTTATCCTCATAATTAATTCTCCTTCAGTGTACATATGTTTATCATCTCTGTTCTGCAGATAAGAAAACCGAGTCACACAGAAGTAAAGCAACTTACCAAAGAACTCAGCAGTAGTGGAAGGGCCAGGCCTGGACCTTAGTCTAGCTCCAGGGTCTCAGCGTTCTCAATCACCAAGCTATTTTACCTCTCTACACTCTGGAACTCATAGTATTTAGCATCTACTGTGGACACACATGGATTTAAAAGTTTCTATTTATATAAAACTACTTTCACTGTTAAACGGAGAAGGCAATGGCACCCCACTCCAGTAGTCTTGCCTGGAAAATCCCAAGGACGGAGGAGCCTGGTAGGCTGTAGACCATGGGGTTGCTAAGAGTCGGACACGACTGAGCGACTTCACTTTCACTTTTCACTTTCCTGCATTGGAGAAGGAAATGGCAACCCACTCCCGTGTTCTTGCCTGGAGAATCCCAGGGACGGGGGAGCCTGGTGGGCTGCCGTCTATGGGGTCGCACAGAGTCTGACACGACTGAAGTGACTTAGCAGTAGCAGTCACTGTTAAAAAAGCAAAACAGAGCTGTTAAGTAAAAGCCCTACAGTCTTGTGTTGACTTGTAAGTGTACATAAACTCAAATGTATTTAATCACTAAACAATAACAAAGATAAAAAACCTACACATATATCTTGGCTCTTTTTACTTGAAATGGCCTAGAGAAATGAGCACTCCCAGCACCTGGAGTCTCTTTTCTAAATAATATTTCCCCTATAAAAATAAAAGAAATCAAGAATTCCTAGGATTATGTCAAAATGACTCAGGAGATCATCTAAACAGGTGCCCACTGGCCAAATATGAGGCATACATCCTCCTAGTGGTGGTACAAAACATCACCTAAGAAGTAGCTTTCAAAGAAAGAAACAATCAGATTCTGGTCAAGCCTTTAGGTCTAACTGCCAACCTACAGGACACAGGGCAGAAGAACCTGTTGAGCACCACCACAGGAAAGGCAGTGCAAAACGCAGCCCTGGGGACTCCACAGGACAGACAGCCACTAACCCCGTTTCTTTAAGGAAAACTGTCAATAAGAGTGAGAGAAAGCGGGGACAGAGGGATATACGAAGGGCAGACCTAGACAGAAAGAAACCCAGACCACTAGGGGGGGACATCCCACATTCAACTTTCCACAGTCTGGGTATCAGGGATTCCTTTCTGTAGGCTGTCTAGGATACGGCAATGAAAACGAGAGGTGCTTAAAATGCACATTCTATTCACAACTTGCCCATTTCTCCTTGGACATCTGTGCGTCACTCACCGCTCCTCCATGAGTTCCCGGATGGAGGCTACTGTGGGGCCAGATCCCAGATGAGTATAATATGGGCCTTCATCTTTCTCCACTATTTGTTCTGCAGAAACAGAGTAAACATCATTTGGAGACATCAATTCACCAACAGAAATTTAGGAAGGCAAACCACCAACAGGAAAATGAATGGCACATTATGAAGCAGGAAGTTCAAACGGCTTACAAACATGTGAAAATACATTCAAACTCATTAGAAATCAGGAACTACAAATTAAAATCACAATGAAACACCGTTATACACAGACCAAGTTGGCAAGAGTTTTAAAATCTCATAAAACTACATACTATCAAGACTGAGGTCTAACCACTTTGGCATTTAGCTTATCACTATATATAATCTAAACCAGAGGTTAGCAAAGCACTTCATTTTAAGGTACGGATCCCAAACAAACTGAAAACAAGGACTCCAACAGCACCTGTATGCAGTGTTCATTGCAGCATATTCACGAGAGCCAAAGGTAAAAACAGCAGATGCGTCCATCAACACAGATGAACAAAATGTGATATATCCAAATGATGGAATATAATTTGACCATAAAAAGCATTTACTCTGATACATGCTATAACATAGATGAACCTGGAAAACATTTTGCTATTCTTGTCCAGTTGCTCAGTCGTGTCCCATCTTTGTGACCCTATGCACTGCAGCACGCCAGGCTTTCCTATCCTTCACCATCTCCCTGAGTTTGCTCAAACTCGTCCATTGAGTCGATATTGCCATCCAATCATCTGATCCTCTGTCACCCTCTTCTCCTCTTTCCCTCAGTCTTTCCCAGCATCAAGGTCTTTTCCAATGAGTCGACTATTCACATCAGGTGGCCAAAATATTGCAGCTTCAGCATCTGTCCTTCCAATGAATATTCAGGACTGATTTCCTTTAGGATTGACTGATTTGATCTCCTTGCAGTCCAAAGGATTCTCAACAGTTTTCTCCAGCACCACAGTTTGAAAGCATAAATTCATGGGCACTTAGACTTCTTTATGGTCCAACACTCAGATCCATACATGACTACTGGAAAAGCCACAGCTTTGACTATACACACCTTTGTCAACAAAGTGGTGTTTCTGCTTTTTAATATGCTATCTAGATTTGTCATAGCTTTTCTTCTAAGGAGCAAGTGTCTTTTAATTTCATGGCTGCAGTCACCATCTGCAGTGATTTTGGAGCCCAGGAAAATAAAGTCTGTCACTATTTCCATTTTCTTCCCATCTATTTGTCATGAAGTGATGGAACCAGATGCCATGGTCCTAGTTTTTGAATGTTGAGTTTTAAGCCAGCTTTTTACTCTCCTCTTTCACCTTCATCAAGAGGCTCCTTAGTTCCTCTTCATTTTCTGTCATTAGGTTGGTGTCATCTGCATTTCTGAGGTTACTGATATTTCTCCCAGCAATCTTGATTCCACCTTGTGATTCATCCAGCCTGGCATTTTGCATGATGTACTCTGCATAGAAGTTAAATAAGCAGGGTGACAATATACAGCCTTGATGTACTCCTTTCCCAATTTTGAACCAGTCTGTTGTTTCATGTCTGGTTCTAACTGTTGTTTCTTGGCCTGCATACAGGTTTCTCAGGAGGCAAGTAATGTGATCTGGTATTCTGATCTCTTTAAGAATTTCCCAGTTTGTTGTGATCCACACACTCAAAGGCTTTAGTGTAGTCAATGAAGCAGATGTTTTTCTGGAATTCTCTTGCTTTTTCTATGATCCAAAGATGTTGGCAATTTATCATCAATTCCTCTGCCCTTTCTAAATCCAGTTTGTAGATCTGGAAGTTCTCGGTTCACGTACTGTTGAAGGCTAGCTTGAAGGATTTTGAGCATTACCTTGCTAGCATGTGAAATGAGCACAATTGTGCAGTTGCCTGAAAATTCTTTGGCATTACTCTTCTTTGGGATTGGAATAAAAACGGATCTTTTCTAGCCCTGTGGCCACTGCTGAGTTTTCCAAATTTGCTGACATATTGAATGCAGTACTTTAAGAGCATCTTTTCAGATTTTAAAAAGCTCAGCTGCAATTCCATCATCTTCACTAGCTTTGTTTGTAGTAATGCTTCCTAAGGCCCACTTGACTTCACACTCCAGGATGTCTGGTTCTAGGTGAGTGACCACACCATCATGGTTATCCAGGTCATTAAGACATTTTTTTGTACAGTTTTTCTGTGTATTCTTGCCACCTGTTCTTAATCTCTTCTGTTTCTGTCAAGCACTTACTGCTTCTGTCCTTTACTGTCCCCATCTTTGCATCAAACATTCCCTTGTTACCTCTAATTTTCTTGAAGAGATCTCTAGTCTTTCCCATTCTGTTGTTTTTCTCTATTTCATTGCATTGTTTACTTAAGAAGGTTTGCTTATCTCTCCTTGCTATTCTCTGCATTCAGTTGGGTATATCTTTCCCTTTCTCCTTGGCCTTTCACTTCTCTTCTTTTCTAAGCTATTTGTAAAGCCTCCTCAGACAACCATTTTGCCTTCCTGCATTTCTTTTTCTTGGGGATGGTTTTGGTCTCCATCTCTTGTACAATGTTATGAATCTCCATCCATAATTCTTCAAGCACTCCGTCTACCAGATCTAATCCCTTGAATCTACTTGTCACTTATATAATCATAAGGGATTTGATTTAAGTCATACCTGAATGGCTGAGTGGTTTTCCCTATATTTTTCAATTTAAGTCTGAATTTTGCAATAAGGAGCTCATGATCTGAGCCACACTCAGCTCCTGGTTTTATTTTTGCTGACTGTATAGAGCTTCTCTATCTTCTGCTGCAAAGAATATAATCAACCTGATTTTAGTATTGACCATTTGGTGAAGTCCATGTGCAGACAGTCATCGCTTGTGCTGCCAGAAGAGGGTGTCTGCTATGACCAGTGCATTCTCTTGGCGAAATTTTGTTAACCTTTACCCTTCTTCATTTTGTACTCCAAGGCCAAATTTGTCTGTTATTCCAGGTATCTCTTGACTTCCTACTTTTGCATTCCAGTCCCCTATGATGAAAAGGACATCTTTTTTTGGTGTTAGTTCTAGAAGGTCTTGCAGGTCTTCACAGAACTGTTCAACTTCAGCTTCTTTGGCATTGGTGGTTGGGGCACAGACTTGGACTACTGTGATGCTGAATGGTTTGCCTTGGAAACGAATTGAGATCATTTGGTAGTTTTTGAGATTATACCCAAGAGCTGCATTTCAGACTCTCTTGTTGACTATGAGGGCTACCCTGTTTCTTCTAAGGGGTTCTTGCCCACAGTAGTAGATATAACAGTCATCTGAATTAAGTTCATCCATTCCCATCCATTTTAGTTCACTGATTCCTAAAATGTCAATGTTTACTCTTGCCATCTCCTGTTTGAACACTACCAATTTACCTTGATTCATGGACCTAACATTCCAGGTTGCTATGAGAAGGCAATGGCACCCCACTCCAGTACTCTTGCCTGGAAAATCCCATGGACTGAGGAGCCTGGTGGGCTGCAGTCTATGGGGTCGCTAAGAGTCAGACACGACTGAGCGACTTCACTTTCACTTTTCCCTTTCATGCATTGGAGAAGGAAATGGCAACCCACTCCAGTGTTCTTGCCTGGAGAATCCCAGAGATGGGGGAGCCTGGTGGGCTGCTATCTATGGGGTCGCAGAGAGTCAGATATGACTGAAGCGACTTAGCAGTAGCAGCAGCATGCAACAATACTCTTTACATCATCGGATATTACTTTCACCATCCAGACACATCCACAACTGGGCGTTGTTGCTACTTTGTCTCAGAGTCTTCATTCTTTCTGGAGCTATTTATCTGCTCTTCTCTAATAGCATATGGACACCTACCGATCTGGGGGTGGCACTCATCTTTCAGTGTCATATCTTTTGCCTTTTCATACTGTTCATGGGGTTCTCCAGGCAAGAATGCTGAAGTGGTTTGCCATTCTCTTCTATGGTAGACCATGTTTTCTCAAAACTAATCATGACCTATCCATCTTGGGTGGCCCTGCACGGCATGGCTCATGGTTTCATTGAGCTACACAAGGCTATGATCCATGTGATCATTTTGGTTAGTTTCCTGTTCTTGTTCCTTCTCTCTGCCCTCTGATGGATGAGGATAAGAGGCTTGTGCAAGCTTCCTGATGTGAAATAAGCCAAACACAGGAGGACAAATACTGTATGATCCCACTTATATGAAATACCTAGAATAGGCAAATGCATAAAGGAAAAAGTTAGATTAGAGGTTACCAGCAGCTGGGAGGAGTGAGGAATGAGGAGTTATTGCTTAATGGGTACAGGGTTTGTTTAGAGTGTTGAGACAGTTTTAGAAACAGATAGTGGTGATGATTGCATAATATTGTGAATGTAGTTAATGACACTAAACTGTGCACTAAACAATGATTAAAATGGCAAAATTTATATTAAATATATTTTAACACAATTTTTAAAAAAGAAAGGAATAAATTACTGATACAAGCTACAGTGTGGAGATACCTTGAAAAACATTATGCTAAGTGGAAAAGTCAAGACACAAAATATCACATATATTGCATGATTCCATTCAAATGAAATACCCAGAATAGGTAAATCCAGAGAAACAGAAGCCGGAATCATAGTTGCCAGAGGCTGGGAGGAGGGAGGAAGGGAGAGTTACAACTTAATAGGCGCAGGGTTTTATTCTGAAGTGACGAAAGTGTTTTGGAATCAGACTGAGGTGGTTATTTCACAGCACTGTGAAGCTGCTAAATGTCACTGAACTGCTCACTTTAAAATGCTTAGTTTTATGTTATATGAAGTTCACCACAATTTAAAAAAATTGATTCATACAACAACATGGGTAAGTTTTATATGAATTTTTCTAAGAGAAAGAAACAGAACTCTAATAGTAACTCTAGAAAATGCTATATTGACTGGATACTGTAAGGCGATACACAAAAGAACTTTATACAAATACTGTAAAGTACTGCACTACGGCTGGTAACTTTGTGTCATGTCTAGGGAGACATACAGCTAAACGCAATGTGGTATCCTGCAATGGTTCCTGCAACAGAAAAAGGACATTTGCGGAAAACTGACAAAACCCAGTCTATAGTTAATAGTACTGTACCAACTAAGGTATTAGTTTAAAATGTACCATGATTATGTAAGACATTTATATTTAGGGTATACTGGGTAAAGGGCATACAGGAACTCTGTATCAACTTTGCAACTCTTCTATAAATGTAAAATTATTTCATAACAAAAAGTTTTAAAAACAGAGCTTCCCTGGTGGCTCAGTGGTAAAGAATCCGCCTGCCAATTCAGGAGACACAGGCCTGACCCAGGAAGATCCCACACGCCACAGAACAACTAAGCCCGTGCACCACAACTATTAAGCCTGTGCCCTAGAGCCCGGCAGCTGCAACTGCTGAAGCCCGTATGCCCTTGAGCCGGTGCTCTGCAACAAGAGAAGCCACGGCAATGCCTGCACATTGACATTAGAGTGGCCCCCGCTTGCCACAACTACAGAAAAGCCTGAGCACCAGTGAAGAGGCAACACATCCAATGAATAAGTTAAAAGTCCTTTAAAAAAGAAAAGAATTTCTCCAAGGAAAAAAAAAAATTTTTTTTAATAAAACAAACAAACACCACACTGTGCAGGGAACCCTAATTTGCTTGTCCTAGAGGAGGTCTTGGCCACATGCATCAAAACACGTACAAGGATTTTCACAGCAACGTTATTCACAGTAGTCAAAACGGGAAACAACTCATAATCCAGCAACAACGGAACAGACACAGAAAACACAGCAGACTCATATAACATAGCAGAGTCATATAACGGCATACATCCTGCAGTGAGAACTGACAAACTGCAGCAACACGGCTGAGTACTCCACCACCACCGCTGATGGAAGAAGCCCAGCGCATAGTAAATGCAGTAAGACTATATTTAAATAATATTCAAAACCAGGCTCAACCAACAGAGATCCACAGGTCTAAATTAAATTAGATATTCAGTGATTTTTTTTTTTTTACCTACAAAAAACTGGCTATTTCATATAGCTCAATCTTAATATAAAGAAAAACTATGAAATCATTGTCACAAGTCAAGACAGCGGTTGCCTCTGGGGGATGGGAGAGAAATGTGATTGGGAAAGGCATACCGAGGATTTCTGGGGAAGTGGAAATGGCCTACTACTTGATTTAGACAGTGGTTACACGGGTGTTCATTTCATAAATGTTCATTAAACTGTACATGAATGTTTTGTGTACTTGCCAATATATGGAATTCACAACTTTTAAAAGGTAAAAAATCAATGTTGCACCTATTCTATGTAGAACATTATGCTCAGCTTTAGGGGGAAAGCAAGACAGAACAATAACTAATTATGGTCTGGCTGGGTAAGATAAGACCCACATATACGAAGATAGGGGAAAGATGCATTTTTCAGTGCATAGTGTTGGAACTGGAGAAAAATCTGATCCATACTGAATACCTTACCCCAAAATGCATTCCAAATGGTTGAAAGATTTAAATACAAAAAAATAAACTATATAAGTCCTAGAAGAAAAAAAAAAGGATGAGTTTTAAAAAAAATAATCATGGAAATGGGAAGGTCTTCTTTAAGATGAAATTCTAAAGCCAATACACACAGACACTCCCCAAACTCTGATAAATGTAACTAAAGAAAAATTTATAGTAATAACTACCAAAAGTCAAGTCAAAAGACAAAACACCACTCTGGGGAGAAATACTTGGATCTCACACCAGACAAATGGTTGCTTTCTTTAACATATCAAGTGCTCCTACAGCGAAGTAAGGTCAATAATACAGAAGGTAAAAGAAAGAAGGATAAAACTGGTTCTTTGAAAGGGAATGAAAATGGTCAAACATATGTAAAGGTACAATAAACTACCAGTTTTATCTTTCAGATGAGTCACCATCAAAGACTGATAACTCCTCATGTTGGTTAGGGTACAGGAAAAGTACGGAAAGTAATTTAGCAATACTTTAAAATTACAAATGCCCAATCTGCTTGCCTCAGTAATTTCAAAGAATGTCAAATTCTAAGAATTTATTTCTAGGAACTCAGATATACGTACATATGTACAAAGTGATATGTATATAAAAGAATACTCACTGCATTATTTGTAATGACAAAATATCAAAAACCTAAAAATGTCCAGAATACATTATGTGTACCAAATACATTATAGCACAGCCATATAATGAAATACTAAGCATCTACCAAAAGGAATAAGCAGCTCCAGATTTACAGACCAAAAAATGGCCTCCAAGATATTTCAAGTGGGAAAACAAGCAAATTTCAGTATAGCGTGTGTAATATGTTACAGTTAGTATACACACAATCACACATACATCAGTATATACGCACAAATAAAGGTGTTTATGTCATCACCCACACTAAGAATAAGACTAGGTTTGTGGAAATGAGTTCAGTTGTATTTCCTGGTTTAAAACAAACAAACAAATGGCTGGCAGTGGTGTGTTCATCAGCAGAGGAATTAACTGATGGAAGCTGCCTGCTGCTTATGGTTTCTGCCCATGGAGACGCTTCATCCCACTTTGAATTAGTGTCATGGTCTCCTAACTGGTCTCAGTCCTCCAAGACCATCCTACCCAATACCAGTTAGACTCAAAACAGAAATGTGATCAGACCAGTTCCATGCCAGACAGAAGACAGAACCCAAATCCCAGAGCACAGTCCACAAGGCTCCCAAGAAGTCATCTCCGCATACGTCTCAGCCTTGCATCCTGCAGCAGTCAGCGCAGCTCCTTTTACACAACCATGCAATACTCCTGTGTCTTGAAACACCTTTTTCCACTGGCAACAGTGCCTTCGTTTCTTTCTTTCTTTGGAAAACTCATGTCTTAAGGCCTAGTTTAAATGCCACCTTTTCTGTGAAGCCTTTTTAGACTCCTTCTTTCCCTCTGGACTCCCAGAGCACCTTGCATACAACAAAAATTTCAAAGCAGGGATCACATCTTTATTGTTACCATGTCACAGCAGAATGAACACAGATTTTACAGAGACCTGGGCAACTGTGATGAATTATCTTCCTAGCCTCTCTAATCCTCACACCTTCTTCTGTAAAATACATAAAGGGCCAAGTGCAGTTTTTAGAGTGTAATATGAACTCAATATACAGCTGCTGTCTAGGCTCTGCCAAACAAACTGAATGACTGTGACCAAGTCACACAATACTTAGGAGCTTTAGGCAGTGAAAGTAATGTTTCTGTATTTTAGAATTGTTGAGGATTACGTGAGATGGAAGGTACCTGGCACAGTCCGTAACCTATCAATGTTTAAATGTTTTAATCCTTTTCAATGAAAAGATTAAAACTTACTTGTTCCAAACAGACACAATTTTGAACCATAAGACAGAGAGGATTAAAGAAGGATGTGTATATGGAGTTGGGGAGGGAAGAGACCAAGGTAAGGGTAGGAAGAGAGAATATGAGTGTTGGAAGTAGTGGTCTGAAAGCTCTTTATAGCGCTAGGATATTAGAGACTGTACACAAAATAGAACATAGGAATATGCCAGAACTTTGCAGCTCTTGTCCAGTTTCTACTGTCTGGAGAAAAGTCAAAGCAAGGGATTGACTGTAGGCTCTCACACTGGAACTGGAATGTAATGTAGCTTTTGGCGTCCCAAATCAGAAAAACTCAAAACCTATAATGAAAGGCAGAGAAAGGAGATTTTCATGAGGAAAATCTTGACAACTCCATCCCAGCAGCTAGGGAAAAAGATATGAAGCTCCAAAACCAAGTTAACCTGGAAATTAGATGGTCGGATCCTCTGGGAAGGCCACTAACACACAAAGGGCAGACACAGCTCCAAGTGCCAAGCAAAACCAAAGGCATTCTCTTCATCTCCTGTAAGGAAAATTCTCTCCCTTTTCCTATACGGATGCCTTGCAGTTTACAAGGCATCCAAGGAGTCCTTTAGAAGTCTTATTTCTCTTAATTACATCCCTTTCCCTGATTTTATGTATATATATTAAAAATATATAATACATATATTAAAAACATATAATACATACATATTAAAAATATATAATACATATTAAACTACATTATCCATATATATTAAAATATATTATACATATATAGAGATCTCTCCTTTGATTAGATGCCTGTATGAGGGAGAAGATATTCTGTGAGAAGAAACTGGACTTAGAGCCAGTTATATGCTTAGTTATAAACTAGTCCTGTGCTGTGCTAAGTCGCTTCAGTCGTGTCTGACTCCTTGTGACCCCATGGACTGTAGCCCGCCAGGCTCCTCTGTCTATAGGGATTCTCCAGCCAAGAATACTAGAGTTGGTTGCTGTGTCCTCCTCCAGGGGAGCTTCCTGATCCAGGGATCAAACCCTCGTCTCACATCTCCCGCTTGCATTGGCAGATGGGTTCTTTTCCATTAGCACCACCTGGGAAGCCCCATAAAACTAGTATATATTCTCGAATTTAATTCTTCTAGTTTGCATATATATTTACATACATAAGGACATATACCATTATGTATGTGCCTCTTTTGTGTGGCAATGGGCTCTCACTTAGTTACAGTGCCAGACAGGTGACAAGATTTCACAAGGCTGGGGTAAGGGTCTATAGAATATAGTACATGCTTTGAATCAGTGACACATGTATGCTTCTGTTTCCCCATAGTGAAATAAGGTTTGTTAGTATTCTTGGTGTTCTCTAATGCTATTAATCAAGTCCAGTAGGCGAGTTGATTGTATTTATTACTGTAACATACGCATGGTCTTCTGTCTGTCATTTCATGTTTTCCATGTTTCCTGGTTTTATTGCCTACCTTTTAAAATAGATTTTGTGTTTTCCTTTACTTCCCCCTGCCCCACCAGTCTATAGTACGCTTTCAGGAACGCTAATAGTACTTTGGGAAAGAAAGAAGTCAGCACCCTTACACAATTTCTCATACTTCTTCCTCCAGTTTACCTCCTGCTTTTTGTTGGTATCGTTGTGAACATATTTCCCCCCTCTATTATAAAAGATATATTTAATATAAAACAAAGTTCAAGTATAGTGTAAATAAATACATTACCTTTTGTTTCAGAAAAACAATACATTTAGTGTTCACTGCCAGCCCCTTCATACCACAGATCACACTTCCCTGATTTGCTACTTATTTGATTCACCTCCAAAAAATTTTGAGTTCTAACATGTTTGGAAATGTTTTTATGAAGCCTTTACACATGAATGGCAACTTTACTGGGCACAGAATTCTTAAGTCAAACATTTAATCTCAATATCCCAAGAAATGGAATTCATACATCCAACAAAGAACTCATATCCAGAAAAAAGAATGCTTACTGATCAATAAAAAAAAGAAACACGACAGAAATGGGCAAATGGCTTGAACTTTACAAAAGAGGACATACATTAATCATGAGGGAAATGCAAATTAAAGGCACAACGAGATATGAGTATACACCTACCACAGTGGCAGAAAGCCTATTGATACCATTTGCTGGTTTAGATGAGAAGTACTACTGGTGGGAGTTTAAACTACTACAACCACTTTGGAAAACAGACAGTACCTCCTAAAGCTGAACACATACAATTGCAGTCCTAGATATACACCCAACAGTAGCATATAAGTGTACACATGCATGTACCAAGGGATGTATATAAGAATGTCTTATAGCAGCATGACTCATAATAACCCCCAAGTGGAAACAACCCAAAAGACTATCAACCATCTAATGGATTAATGGTGGTATATTCATAAAATGGAATACTATATAGCAATGAGCTGTTGCTACACACAACACAGATGAACCTCACAAACACTGAACAAAGCAAGCCAGAATATAAAAGCATACATACATATGAAGTTTAAGAACAGGCAAAACTGATCAATGTGGTTAGAAGAGTAAGTTACCTTAGGACAGGAGTCAGCAGACTTTTTATGTTAAGGGCCAGATGGCAAACATTCAAGGCTTTTGCAGGGCGTGCAGTCTCTACAGCCACTATTCATTTTTGCTAATGCAGTGCAAAAGCTGGAGAAGGAAATGGCAACCCACTCCAGTGTTCTTGCCTAGAGAATCCTGTGGACAGAGGAGCCTGGTGGGCTGCTGTCCATAGGGTTGCACAGAGTCGTACACGACTGAAGCAACTTAGCATGCGTGCATGCACTGGAGAAGGAAATGGCAACCCACTCCAGTATTCTTGCCTGGAGAATCTTGCCTCCAACCCTGCTCCTCCAGGGTTGGAGGAGCCTGGTGGGCTGCCATCTATGGGGTCGCTCAGAGTCGGACACAACTGAAGCGGCTTAGCAGCAGTGCAAAAGCAGCCACAGACAGAACATAGCAAATGAGCATGACTGTGTTTCATTAAGACTTCACGGACATTGAAATCTGATCACATAATTTTCATGAGTCATGAAGTACTATCTTCTTTTGATTTTAAAAAACAATATAAAAACATTTTTTAAAAAAACCTGTTTTTAGCTCACAGCTGTAAGCCAGAATTGGTCTGTAGGCCAAAGTTTGATTTAGGGAGCCAGGTGTTAAGTGACTGCTGCTGCTAATTCGCTTCAGTCGTGTCCGACTCTGTGCGACCCCATAGACGGCAGCTCACCAGGCTCCCCTGTCCCTGGGATTTTCCAGGCAAGAACACTGGAATGGATTGTTAAGTGACTAGGGAGGGGTATACAGAGGTTTCTGATGTGCTGGTAAAGTTCTGTTTCTTTAAAAAAAAAAACAACAAACATTTATTTTTGGCTGCACTGGGTCTTCACTGCTTTGCGTGGGCTTTCTCTAGTTGCGGCGAGCGGGGGCTACTCTTCGTTGCGGTACACGGGCTTCTCATTGTGGTGGCTTCTCTTGTGCAGCACAAGCTCTATATACTTGGGTTTCAGAAGCTGCAGCGCACGGGCTCCGTAGTGTGGTGCACAGGCTTAGCTGCTCCAAGGCATGTGGGGTCTTCCCAGACCTGGGATCGAACCTGTGTTCCCTGCACTGGCAGGCGGATTCTTTATTACTGAGCCACCAGGGAAACCCTCAAAAGTATTTTTTTAAAAAGAATCTGGCTGCCAATACAGAAGATATGAGTTCTATCCTTGATCTGGGAAGATCTCCCATGCCTCAGAGTAACTAAGCCTGTGTACCTCAGCTACTGAGCCTGTGCTCTGGAGCCTGCGAGTCACAACTATTGAGCCCGCATGCAGCAACTACTGAAGCCTGAGTACCCTAGGGCCCGTGCTCTGCAACGAGAAGCCACCACAATGAGAAGCCTGCGTGTTGCAACTGGGAGTAGCCCCTGCTCACTGCAACTAGAGAAAAGCCCGTGTTCGGCAACCAAGACCCAGCACAGTCCAAAATAAACAAAATTATTTAAAAAAAAGAAAACCTCGCTGAGATTACTCCACTTTAAAAAAAATATTTATATTTTTGGCTGCACTGGGTCTTAGTTGCTACACACGAGCTTTCTCTAGTTGCGTGAGTGGGGGCTACTCTGTGCTGCAGTGTGCAGCCTTCTCACTGCAGTGGTTTCTCCTGGAGCACAGGCTCTAGGCACACAGGCTTCAGCAATTGCAGCCTGCTGGCTCTAGGGTACGTGGACTTCCGCAGTTGTGGCTCATGGGCTCAGTTGCTCTGTGACATGTGGAATCTCCCCGGACAAGGAACTGAATCCATGTCCCCTGCACTGTCAGGCAGATTATTATCCACTGTTCCACCAGGGAAATAATAAAGTTCTGTTTCTTGATCTTGATGTGGTTACACAAATGCATGCTTTTTGTAAAGCTGTATAGGCATTCCTCATTTTATTGTGCTTCACAGATACTGTTGTTGTTTTTTTTTTTAACAAACTGAAGCTTTCTTGCAAACTTAAGATGAGCAAGTCTATCAGTACAATTTTTCCAACAGCATTTGCTTTCCTTTGAATTTTGGTAATTCTCACAATAGGTCAAACTTTTTCATTAT